>NC_141696.1:1154570683-1156970683 GCF_964263255.1 Lissotriton vulgaris
GTACAAGGGAAAAGTTAAGGAAACTACATTTCCCACATTGTTTCAGCATAGCGAACAGGAAATGATTAATGTATCACATGTTTTGGCTGGCCATCTCTAAATATAGGAGGGGTTTGTAATTTGAAAATATCTACCGTGAGCAAGCCGCCCGTTGGTGGCGAAACTCGTCGGTATTGATTTGTGATGCTAGATTATTGCTGTGAATAAAATTGAAAAAGAACCGATCCTGGGAGTGCGTACTCATTCCTGAGAAGGAGGTGTGTGTAATTAATAACGGCAAGGCTCTGTTGAGGAGTATCGCACCGGTCGGAGAAGCGCCAGGGGTTAACCAAGGAAGCCAAATCTATGTGTGTATATATATATATATATATATATATATATATATATATATATATATATATATATATATATATATAGATATATATATATATGTGTGTGTGTGTGTGTGTGTGTGTATTGATGAACTCTCACTGCTGCAAGGAAGCCAATCACATCCCCCAGAGGCTTTGCTGCCATAACAGGGTGCAGCACCCATATTCATATAAAGTCTAAGCATTCCCACAGAGAAGAAATGCAACAGCACTCCAAGTATGCTGGTATAAAAAATATCCATTTCATGGAATTAAATCTATAAAAGTGATCATTTCGGCGAAGGAACGCCTTTCTCAAACAATGTGCCCCACCGCCTCACAAAACGAAATACAACTGATTCATGAAAATGTAAGCGATACTATACATGATTCTGTCACTCACAAATATTTCAAAAGAGATGAGCACTCTTTAAAAAATAAACATGTAATACGTAAAAATATATTGTACATCGATCAAACAAAATACAAATTCATGGGGTTACAAAAACATGAAACAAATCAACAATTAGGAAAACCATAATAATGCATGTATCCCCAACAGGCAAAATTATTCTTATGACAAAAGAGCGCACAGATCATATTAGAAAAAGATCAGAAAGGCACTAGTAGGCATAATGCATAATAATAACTTGAAAAAAATAATTCACCAGTGGGCTTAATATTGAATAAAATAATTAAATACCGACAAAAAACAGAGATTCTGTGTGTGAGGGCAGGATAATTACTAACCTTTTTCAGAAATAAAAAAGCAAGAAATAGTGTGCTCCATTCGTCTGGTTATCCCCCCCATGAAACTCAAGTGAAGCATCCCCTATGGGGAGTTCATATGAGTCAAACAGTATGCGAGGCCAGGTCCAGGAGGTAATCTCAAAAATGAAAGAGAGGTTTAAGCAAAGAAGCTATACTGAAAAAAAGCTTAGGAGAACAGAGCAAAGAGTATCATTAGTGACCGCATAAGTTTGCCTAGTGTCTCTTCATTTTACATCAACCAATAGTATTTAGTTTAGTGAGGTGATGGTGCATACTGTTTGAGAAAGGCGTTCCTTTGCTGAAACACATTACCTCTTGTCTGGATTTAATTTCATTAAATGGCTGTTTTGTAACAGTACACTTGGAGTGCCATTGTTTTTCCTCTATGTGGGAATGAGTGGACGTGATACACACACACACACGTATACATATATATATATATATATATATATATATATATATATATATATATATATATATATATATATATATATATATATATATATATATATATATATATTAACTGAATAAAACATAGGTTTCAGACATGTTATAGTTAGTTGGACATTTCACTTGTACATAACCATAGATATTCCCCTGTTATAGTTAGTTTCAGCTAACTATGAAATTAAATGAAATTAAATGAAAATGGTTTTTATAAAGCGCACATAGCTGCCCTGAGGCGTCCAAGCGCTGAGACTGAAGTGCTATTTAGATGAGACAATATAGGCCAGGAGGGAGTTCTACTTGTTAAACAGGAAAGTTTTCAATGGCTTACGAAAAGAGGTCAGTTCCGAGTTGGACCTTAGATATTGGGAAAGAGCATTCCACATCTTGGCCACATTAAAGGAGAAAGAGCGGCCTCCTGCTCTAATTCTCTTGATCTTAGGCACTGTAGCCGAGAGGGGATGGGTTGAACGCAACTGTCTACAGGGGTTATACGGAGTGATTAAAGAGAGGTTGATTGCCGGGCCAGTAGCCCAGAATGCCTGATGGTTGAGACAGAGGGACTTAAAACTAATTCTCTCCCTAAAAGGGAGCCAATGTAGGCTTTTCAGTCCGGACTTAACAGATAGCCTACGAGGGATTTGTAATAGCGTCCGGGCAGCACAATTTTGGATTATTTGCAATTTACGCAAGGTAAAATCAGGGGCTCCTAGATACAGAGCATTCCCGAAGTCCAGACGGGATTGGATCAGGCCCTGTATTACAGTTTGTTTTGCTTCAAAAGGTAACAAGGGGAGAATCTTTATCTCACGCACCCGCACTGCACTGCTTATGACGTCACATATTACATCATTAATGACATGGTCAGTGACATCACTGTTCACATCTCAAATGACATCACTGATGACATCACTGATGACAACATCCAGTGACTGTATGTTTCTGTAAAGTTAAAATATGTCTTACATATTGAAGAATGAGTGGATGTATAAGTGTCTGGATGAAGGATTTAGTAGGTGAATGACTGACTGTATGAGTGAGTGATTAAATGTGTCTCACTGAGTGCATGGGTTAGTGACTAAACTGTTTTAATTTGTGCATCATTATATCTGTTGTTCTACAAACTGCTGCATATGTTGATCAGTAGCTATATGAGTAACTGTATGGGTTATTCATTGGTTGTCCAAGTATTTGTATGGGAAACTGAGTGTGTGTGTATGGGTGGCTGGGAGGTGTGTGACTCTGTACATAGATGTGTGAGTAGTTGATTCACTATATGTATGGGTTCAAAAGTGCATGTGGAAACAGCTGTATGGGCGGTTGACTGTGCATGAGTGTATTAGTGAGTGAATGGATATCTCAGTGCTACATGTCAAAGTAAGTACATATGTAAAACACAGTACATGTGAGAGTTGACATATATAAATAACTGTGCATAAGAGCCAGTGAATGTGTGAGTGGCTGTATGGATCATTGTGAACATGTATCAGGGATTGTATAAGAGAATAAAGTAAATATGTGTTAGTATATGTTTGAATAAGTAAGGTGTGTATAACTGTATAGTTGAGAAAATGGAGGTGTGATAGATTTTTTGCATAACTGACTAGGTGTGTGAGTAACTCCATGGATGAGTGACAGTCTGTGACTGTCTGTTTACACTGATTGTATCTAAGGTTATATTAGAGTCTGAAGAGGTTCATGGTATTATCACATGAATGATATCATCAGTGATGTGATCAGTCATGTCAAATGAGATGTTATCAGTGATTTTATCAGTGATGTCATTTGAGATGTCATCAGTGATGTCATTTGAGATGTCATCAGTGATGTCATTTGAGATGTCATCAGTGATGTCATCAGTGATGTCACTAACCATGTCATGAATGATGTAATATGTGACATCATCAGCAGTGGATTGCGGGTGCGCGATATATAGTTAGTGGAACTAACTATATATGAAATTTCAATGGTTTTGTGTGAGTAAAATAAGGTTTTGAAAAGGCTAATCCCTAACTATATATGGTCTATAACCAATGGTTTTTTCAGTGAATTTTCAAGGTTTTGCATATGCAAATTCCTAACTATATATGGCCTATAACCTATGGTTTTTTCAGTGAATTTCATTGGTTTTTTAATAGCAAATATCAAAAGCTGTAAAATGTCAAGTACGTGATAGGTAAAAACTTTTTCGTGTTTATGCACGCTGATGTGCTTTGAACGCTGCCCCCCTCCCCTCTTTTCTCTTAGTAGTACTCTCTCTTTGCAGATAGTGAAGAGTAGTTAACGCAGGCCTTTACCCCCGTTGTAATCCGTCGTGCCTGCTTGTCTCTCCATTTGATTGATTGTTATCCAAGCATTTACTGTTTTACAATTGATTCTCTTTGGTTCATTCTCTATTTACAAACAAGCACAAAGTCGCAATACTCTGTTTAGTCTTTGCAGATAGTGAAAAATCGTGTAAAAAAATAAAATTAATCGAGCAAAATCAGTAGGCCACTAATTGGATCTCTTTTTGACCTCGCTAAAATAGAAATATTAGGAACAACCCTTCATGAGAAATACGAAAATAGTGAGATGAACTGAGCTCCACACCATGAGGGCTGCAAGACAGCTCGGCTCCGTCACCCACCCCGCCCAAAATAACGACAAACCCTATGCAAATATTAAAAATATAGACAACACACCAGCAAAGAAACAGGGTATTTACATACCTATTTTATACTTTTTATTGCCCGATCCGGCTAGCTCAATCGATCGAGCATGAAACTCATGCACTCTGATAGCAAGCGTTGCTACTGATGCTATGCAGACCAAAACTGGTTTTCAGTTTGTAAATTTTTCTAGATTTTTCCATCCAAGGTTGGTTGAGTTTGAAGAACGATGGCTTCAGATTTTCAACATACGGTGTGGTGGCGCGGACTGGGAGAGGGCGCTTCGCTCCTGCCCCCTCCCCAAGTAAGATTTTCATACGTGAAAGTACGTTGATGGTTTTGGTCCCTGAGTTGCTTCAATGTCACTGCCATTCTCAAATGGCATAAGTTCTGGATGTTGGGTGCCATAGTTCAGAGTTCTGAGCAGCGCTTGTAACACTGTCTGAAGCTTATTTCCACCTACTGCAGCTTCACTATTCTCAAAGTAAGTGAGTGTCGTTTGTGGACCTGACTGCATTTGAAAACAATGTGATATGGTACCTCCCTAAACCGCTTGAGGGAGGCCCCCGAGGGGCGGTGTGATGGCACGGACTCGGAGAAGACGCTTGGCTCCGACCCCCTCCCCAAGTCTTATAGCACCGGTTTAGCCTGAGATCGCCCCCGACATAGGCGGCCGGCTCCCGGGGTCCGGCGGAACTTTTTGCCTTTTGATGACTCTTCTATTCTGGACCTTGTCCCACAATCCGTTTGACCTGAAGACACGCTGTAGTGGGGCGCCCCTTTACCGTTTTAGTTGCCATTCCGCCCGCTTTTGCTACACTGTGCCTCTTCCGCCATTCAGCTGTTTACCGCCCGCTCTTGCGACTACAGCGTCTCGCTCGCCATGTAGTTGAGTTGCTCCCGCTCTTGCGATGCAACGATAGGCGACTGCCACAGGACTCTCAAAATGGCGGCCGGCTCTTCAGATTTGGGCGTGGTCCACTAAAATGGCCCTGGGACACCTTGGAACTCGGACGCTTCCCTGATAGGGCTTGGGTCCCATTCTCGAAAGCGTCCCCTCAGCCGTGAAGATTCTACAAAAGTCTTAGGGGCCCCCGACTCCCGCAGGCTTCTGGTGGGGAGCGGCTGCCATGTCTGCTCGTGGAATGGCCACGACGGAGCTACGAGATGGTAGTGCTCTCATGCTGACGCCAGCTTTAGTCTGAAACATCCAGAAACACTGTAGACTACCAAATCGATCAGTTCCGGTAGCGCCCCAACATGACCCGGTAGAGAAGAACTTGCCCTCCCCTCTTTGACTGATGGTTCTTGTTGCCTGTCCCCTCTGTTGTCATTTTACATAACTTTTTGGACTGCTGAAAGGGGTTGTGTTCCGAACGCTGGTTGGTGGAGACATTTTGACTATATTCTTGACCTACGTTGTCGCGTAATGCGTTATATGACACGCCGCGTTAGCGCACCCGGAAGTGATCCGGGGCGCGGCGCGCAGCGCGTAACGTAAGCATAACAGGTCATGTGACTTGTTAATAAAACTTTTTATTGGTTCATTTTACTTTTGTTATTTTAATAATGAAAAGCTTGGTCATATGACCTAAAAAATACGCTTTTTATT
This sequence comes from Lissotriton vulgaris, assembly GCF_964263255.1. Taxonomy (NCBI): domain Eukaryota; kingdom Metazoa; phylum Chordata; class Amphibia; order Caudata; family Salamandridae; genus Lissotriton; species Lissotriton vulgaris. The sequence goes on from NC_141696.1 coordinate 1,154,576,515, forward strand.
GATTTCGAACTTTTTTTTTTATAACATATATGTTATAATATTCCAGGCTAATGTACTTTCCCGGAAAATTTACAACTGTCCTGCAAGTAAAATATATTCCTTTTTCGAGAAAAAGGGCGTTTCTTCGTTCCATGACGGAGCCGTTGAGTAAAAGAGACTCGGCCTGCTGTCTTACTCGCCGATACGCCTGATTATCAGATTCTTATCGATCACTTTATGTTGCAGGAGTAGAAAACACAACTGCCCTTGACCATTTATCTTTACTGCGTTCCTACATATTATACCTTTTATCCGTCATGTAATTGGACTGCTTTATTTCACTTGCCTTTTACTGATTCTAAAACAGTGACTAAAAGTAAAAACTTTACCAATGTAAATACTACTACCATGTTTTGTTTTAAAAACCTTTATTGTGAAAATGTCAGTATACAAATACGGGCCTATAACCACGTTGGCCGGCCACGGAGCAAACTGAAATCGTATATGATGAGGAGACATTTACATTATAGAGGAACGTAACGAACGAGCCATTAGGTTGCAAGAACTAAGGTGTCTAACAGTTGCGGAATCGGTGGACGTACATTTTGTAATTAAAATACGACAGGGCCACTTACAAAAAAGTTATCTAGATATACATTTGCGTGCAAGTACCATGGGTGACGTTAATTCGAACTTTCAATAGTACAGTAATCAATAACACATCAGAACTTAATATCAATAGGGATGTCGAAATATTCAATCAATTCTCGTCCGCGCCCGCCATGAGCATCAAAACTGCATTCATATCTCGTGATATCAACGTTGTTCAACCAGTACACAACAAGGAGTTACGAGTCCCATTTATACCGGCGCCATTTTGGCCGAGGCCGGGCAGGTCCAAGATATAGTCAAAATGTCTCCACCAACCATCGGCCAGACCAGAACCCCTTTCGGCCCTTTATGCTACAAGATGGTGTCTTCCATTCAGAAAATATTGTTGGCAGCATTTTGAAAGGAAAGATAAACAGCCGTTCTCCTAGTGAGTCTCACATTGTTACATTTAGGAAGAATGTTGAAGAGTAATATGTGGAAAATCTGAAGCCATTTTTCTACAAACTCTCAATCAGCCTTGGATGGAAAAAAAAATCCTGAAGAATGTACAAACTGAAAACCAATTTTTGTCTGTATAGCATCAACAGCAACGCTTGAGTCAGCTTTGTGTCAAGCCGCCATTTTCATTCAATCAATAGCGTCCCCCTGCACACATTCAGGGACCTGGTCGTGTCTTCAGGTGAAACGGATTGTGGGACAAGAAGCAGAAAGGAAAAGGAAAAAAGTTCCGCCGGACCTCGGGAGCCGGCCGCCTATGTCATGGGCGATCTTTGGCCACACCAGGGCAATAGTGAAGCTGCAGCAGGTGCAAATAAGCTTCAGACAGTCTTCAACTTAGTCTGATTCTTATAATAAGTGCGTCGACAACACACACAAGTGAAATTAGGCCTCTCACTTGAATTCATTTGACTTTCGGCGCAGCATTGTAGGATGGCCACACCAGTGCGGCAACTTGCTGGACACAACCTCGGTGCCATCCGGATCTCGGCGCGTTCGAGTCACTGTACCGCAAGAGTGACCGAAACTCAGCTGGACACGCCGTCTTTCGGCGCAGCATTGTAGGATGGCCACACCAGTACGGCAATTTGCTGGACACCACCTCGGTGCCATCCGGATCTCGGCGCGTTGTGCTGCCTTCGGCCTACTGTAGCCGCAAATGCGGACGCAACTCAGTTGGACGGCGAGTGAAAAGATAAGGGGCGCCGCACTGCAGCCGAGGAGCCTCCATCTTGGGGGAGACGCACAGCCCCCACTGACTGACGCGACCTCACAGGCCAATGGGGCGCCCCACGCCGACTTTCGGCGCGGCATTGTAGGATAGCCACACCAGTGCAGCAACTTGCTGGACACTAACTCGGTGCCATCCGGATCTCGGCGCGTTGTGCTGCCTTCGGCCTATTCGCACACCGGTCCGCTACTGACGCCGCCTCACGTGCCAACGGATTTTCTACGCTTTTTGTAGCCCTATGCCGCATAACAGGTCATGTGACTTGTTTATAAAACTTTTCATTGGTTCATTTTACTTTTGGTTTCCTAAAGATGGAAGGCTTGGTCATATGACCTAAAAATAACACTTTTCATTGGTTTCGAAATTTTTTTTTTCCCAAACGATGAAAGCCCCACCTTGTTTCTGGATGATTCAGACTGAAGCTGGCGTCACCATGAGAGCACCACCATCTCGTGGCTCCGTCGTGGTCATTCCGCGAGCAATCATGGCAGCCGCTCCCCACCGGAAGCCTGCAGGAGTCGAGGGCCCCCAAGACTTTTGTAGAATCTTCACGGCTGAGGGGACGCTTTCGAGAATGGAGCCCAAGCCCTAGCAGGCAAGCGTCCGAGTTCCAAGGTGTCCCAGGGCCATTTTAGTGGACCAGGCCCAAAACCGAAGAGCCGGCCGCCATTTTAAGAGTCCTGTGGCAGCCGCCTATCGCTGCACTGCAAGAGTGGGAGCAACTCAACTACATGGTGAGCGAGACGCTGTAGCCGCAAGAGCGGGCGCAACTCAGCTGGATGGCCGCCACCTGGGGAGGCCCGTTCACGCCCACTCCCCCACGCCCCCCCCCGGGCCGCCCCACGCCAATTTTCGGAGCAGCATTGTAGGATACCAAAACCAGTGCGGCAGTTTACTGGACATCACCTGGGTGCCATCCACATCTCAGCACGTTCTGCTGCCTTGGGACTATTCGCACAACAGACCGCTACTGACGAGGCCTCCCCCCGCACCACCCGGGACGCCCCACGCTGTTTTTCTGAGCTGCATTGTAGGATCCCAAAAACCAGTGCGGCACCCAGGTGACATCACCTGGGTGCCGTCCAGAACTCAGCACGTTGTGCTGCCTTGGGACTATTCGCACAAAAGACAGCTTCTGACCATTGTTGCTTTTTTTTGTCAAAAATGTTTAAATGTTTGTTACAGTTTTTGTTCCGTTCGTTATATTTAAAAGTTAATAAAGTTTTATAATCCCACTTTGTTGGAGTGCTATATATTTTTTAAAAATCGGGTGAATGGGGCCTTGAATCGGGTTATTGTCATGTGTGGGCTTTGCAAGTGTACTGCTACAGGATCGGACATTTCAAACTCAAATGCACGTTCTTTTTCTTACCTTTCCGAAGCATGGAGCGCAATAGCAGGCAGAGAAAGGGTGATGCAAGTGTTGAACACTGCCTGGCCTGGCAAGTTGCTGGCAGTGCCCCCCCCCCCCCCGCCCGCTCCTGAAAGAGGACACACACACACCGCCGCCCCGAGTACTTCACAGATCTTTAAAAGACCATGCGCTTGTTCATGAGGCTTAAATGGTTTATCACCCCTTCTAGAACCCCTGCATCGACCCTCTGACGTTTCCTGGAAGAATTACCACGTAACACAATACCAAGCCTTGTCAGCTGAAACCCCCGAGGAATCGTGGGGCATATTATCAAGGGGGCTTATCTCCGCTTTTTTGCCTTTAAAAGCCAAGAAAGCGGAGATAAAATTATCTCCCTATTACCAAGCTGTCGCTAACACCAGTTAGTGACAGCTAAAAGGAGATAGCGACCATCTTGGGCCCCGCTTTGCATGTCAGTGATATTTATCACTAATGACATGCAAAGTGGGCGTGCCAAGATGTTAGCGACTGGAAACAGTCCCTAACATCGCTATCTCCTATTACCAACTTTTGGAGATATTCGCGCTAAGCGCGAATATCTCAAAAAGCTAACACCTGCCCTGAGCAGTTCTTAGCCATGTTATCCAATGGGAGGTGGATAACATGGCTAAGAGCATTTGCTCGATAATGCATGAATATCGCTGACTTTTCAGCGATATTCATGCATTGCGGCCGTTTTTTATCGCATTTGCGATAAACCTTGCTAATAGCAAGGTTTATCTGCGATAAAAATCGCCGATGTGCGGCGATAATTTTTGTCTCTAAACAAGTTAGAGACAAAAATTATCGCTAGTTGTTGGTAATATCCCCCGGGTTTTTGCTTGCAGAAATCGGGAGGCGGGAGACTAGCACTGAAATCAGTAGTCTCACGCCTGAATCGGGAGGGTTGGCATGTCTGGATTCTCTACAGCTGGGGCCATAAACTACATCCGCAGGGCTAGGTGATAGCCTGGGACCGGCCTGGCATCTAAAATGGCTGCCGTGCATGACAAAATTGTGGCATTGGAAAAAAGGCAAGATGGCGCAGACAATGTTTATCAATAAGGATTAATTTATAACAAAATATTTTATCGCACTGACAAATTGGCGGTCAACACTTCCTGATTTCCATCGAATCGAACGTTAACAGACGTCACGCAGCAAAAAAAAAAAAGCTCACGCACAGCCGCTGGAAGACATGTATCAACATATATGAGCCTCCTCAGCCACCCTCAGAAAACATAAGGGATTAGGATACGTCTCCCGCACCCCCTTATACCTAGTAATTTAATTAAAACGAAACACAAAATGGCGAATTCCCGTTTCGCTATCAGTTTGCGACCCGGTTCGCGGCCCGTGAAGCGCTTCTACCGTGAAAAAGAATTTTTTTTTTATTTTCCCCACGGGACCCTTTAATAACCCCAACAACATTCCTAGGGGGTCAAGAGGGGTATACCTTGCCCCCTTTCATTAAATTCCCCCTTCGTTTTTCACCTCTTCTTCTCTCTCGATCCTACCGAGAGATAAGATGGTGGCCGCTCCGGACTGTTTAGAATGTTGACAGACACCGGGGAGCCAATCAGCTTCGCATCGCAAAGTTCCGTTTCGCGAAAAGTAAGCGGACCGGAGCGCAGCCCGGAGCGCTGTTACAGATATATATCTTGTTTTGAACGTTAATTTCTCAAAATCCACTGGAGCACATATATTGAGACCTAGCAAAGGCACATCAGGCTAACAGTCCCTACAATTTTGCCAAGTTTCGTGCAAATCCATTCAGCCGTTCGAGCTAAAAGTGAGGCCAAAGGCCCTATGGAAATTAACATGGGAAAAACGCGTTTTGGGACCCCCCTTTTTTCTCGGCCCCCCCTTGACGAAACCCCCCCAAATTTTCAGGGGCTGCTCAGAAACAAAATGTGCCATTTTCCTGAAAATTGCAGCCGATTCCGTACACAAACGCCAAAGTTATTAGACATAGAATTTTCAAAAGTTCCATAGACAAATATTCCTAACTATATATACCTACTGGCGAACGCCAGTAGGTTATATATATATATATATATATATATATATATATATATATATATATATATATATATATATATATATATATATATATATATATATATATATATATATATTAACTGAAAAAAACATAGGTTTCAGACATGTTATAGTTAGTTGGACATTTCACTTGTACATAACCATAGATATTCCCCTGTTATAGTTAGTTTCAGCTAACTATGAAATTAAATGAAATTAAATGAAAATGGTTTTTATAAAGCGCACATAGCTGCCCTGAGGCGTCCAAGCGCTGAGACTGAAGTGCTATTTAGATGAGACAATATAGGCCAGGAGGGAGTTCTACTTGTTAAACAGGAAAGTTTTCAATGGCTTACGAAAAGAGGTCAGTTCCGAGTTGGACCTTAGATATTGGGAAAGAGCATTCCACATCTTGGCCACATTAAAGGAGAAAGAGCGGCCTCCTGCTCTAATTCTCTTGATCTTAGGCACTGTAGCCGAGAGGGGATGGGTTGAACGCAACTGTCTACTGGGGTTATACGGAGTGATTAAAGAGAGGTTGATTGCCGGGCCAGTAGCCCAGAATGCCTGATGGTTGAGACAGAGGGACTTAAAACTAATTCTCTCCCTAAAAGGGAGCCAATGTAGGCTTTTCAGTCCGGACTTAACAGATAGCCTACGAGGGATTTGTAATAGCGTCCGGGCAGCACAATTTTGGATTATTTGCAATTTACGCAAGGTAAAATCAGGGGCTCCTAGATACAGAGCATTCTCGAAGTCCAGACGGGATTGGATCAGGCCCTGTATTACAGTTTGTTTTGCTTGAAAAGGTAACAAGGGGAGAATCTTTATCTCACGCACCCGCACTGCACTGCTTATGACGTCACATATTACATCATTAATGACATGGTCAGTGGCATCACTGTTGACATCTCAAATGACATCACTAATGACATCATCCAGTGACTGTGTGTTTCTGTAAAGTTTAAATATGTTTTATATATATGCCAAGCTGTATTGAAGAATGGGATGTATAAGTGTCTGTATAAAGGATTTAGTAGGTACGTGACAGACTGTATATATGAGTGATTACATGAGTCTTACTGAATGCATGGGTTAGTGACTAAATTGTGTGAATGTCTGTATCAGTCTGTCTGTCGTTGGGTAACCTGCTGCATGGGTTGCTCAGTAGTTACATATGTGTCTCTATGGGTTATTGATTGGTTGCCTGAGTATTAGTATGGGAGAGTGAGTGAGTGTGTGGGTGGGTGAGAGGTATCTGACTCTGTGCATAGATGTGTGCGTGATTGATTCAATGGGTGTATGGGTTCAAAAGTGCATGTGGAAACAGCTGTATTGGTGAGTGGGTTTGTGTATGAGTCTGTTGGTAACTGAATGATGTCTCGGTGGTACACGAGCAAGTAACTACATATATAAAATACAGTGTATGTGAGAGTTGAAATATATAAGTAACTATACATGAGAGACAGGGATTGTGAGAGTGGCTGTATGGATGAGTGTGTACTTGTATCAGTGATTACATAAGAGACTAAGTATGCGTTAGTATCTGTAAAAATATGTAAGGTGGTGTGTCTGTATAACTATAGGTGAGCAAATGGGAGTGTGATTGATTCTTTGCAAGACTGAATAGGTGTGTGAATAACTCCATGGGTGATTAGAAGTGTGTGAGTATCTGTATAGATGTATGAGTGCATATGATAGTGTTGTATTCATGAATGACTGCATGTATGAGGGACTGTAAGGGTGAATGAGTGGATTTCTGAGGCCATGCCTCTTTTTACACCTCTCTGCAAAGCAACTCTGTGGCACTTACTGGACGTACCTCGAGGGCTAGTTGGCCCCCAGGGACCCTCAGGATTCAAGGGCACTTAATTCCTCAACTGAAAACGCACCACATGGCACATTTGCACACTTTTCACATCAGGCCACGCCCCCTCCCTGCACCACTGTGCAAACGCACCCCTGGTACATTGTAAATTGGGTTATTAAGACCCCTTGAGTCCTAAGAGTCCTTGGGGCAAACTAGCCCACCAGCTACCTCCAGTAAGCACCACAGAGCTGCGTTGCAGAGTGGTGTAAAAAGGAGGCTTCGCCTTGGACCACCTCTCTGCAAGGCAGCTCCCTGGTGTTTACTAGAGGTACCTGGTGGGCTAGTTGGCCCCTAGGGCCCCTCAGGATTCAAGGGGAATTAAACCCCCAACTTAAATTGGGCCACAGGGCGCGTTTTCACAATGGTGCAGAGGGGGGGGGGCTGATGTGACAAGTGTGCAAATGCACCCTGTGGTACATTTTAAGTTAGGAGATTAAGTGCCGTTGAATCCTGGTATGTTGCAGAGAGGTGTAAAAAGGGGTGTGGCCTCTGAACACCTCTCTGCAATGCAGCTCCCTGGCGCATATTGGAGGTACCTGGTGGATAGTTGGATCCCAGGGACCCATAGTATTCAAGGGAAATTAATTCCCCCACCTACAACACACCAGGTGGCGCGTTTGCTGAGTGCTGCAGTTAACGGGCGTGGCCTCCGCCGCAATGCCATCTTTTTTATTCTTTTTTTTCTTTTAGTTGAACTGTGTTGCCCCTCTCCTTTTAAATTAATTGGGGCCCTGGGGACCCAATCTCACATTGGCTTTTTTTAAAATGTTTTAAAATGTTTTAAAACGGGAACGGGGCCCCCCTCCCAAGGCCATTTTCGGCCCCGGGGACCCCATCCCCGGGGCATGGCCACATTTAGATTTTTTAACATTATTTTTAAAGTCGGGTGCTGTGTAGCCCCCCTCCTTAGGCCTCAAGTGGCCCCGGGTACCCAAACACCCAGGCCTGTGCCTCATTTAAAAAAAATGTTTTACTTATTGATGGAGGGGGGGGCCACGTGGCCCACCTCCTAGGCCACTCATGGCCCCGGGAACTCCATCACCCGGGGACGGCCCTATCTGTTGGGGACCGCTGGGGACCACAATTTCCCCACGGTCTCACCGGCTCCCCGCCTACTGCGGGAGCTGGCATTGCTTTTCCACAAGGGGAGCTGCTAACGTGCAGCTCCCCTTGTGGAAAAGCAATGTGGTTTGGATTTTGTAAGCTAGAGCAGGAGTCCTTCCATAGCAAACAGCAGTGTCCGGGGGTGGGCACCCTGGGACACTGCACGAGCCGGCCCGGGGGGCGTGGGGGTCCCCAGGGTCATGGAGGGCTCCTGGAGGGGGACCGTGCAGCCCCCCTCCTAACTAGTGCACAGTACCGCTCGGGGGTCCATAATGGACCCCCGAATATACATGCTTAGTGCCCGGGGAGTCGGCGGTCCCTGGGGCATGTGGGGAGGCTTGAGCCCCATACAGGTTTATTTATTTTCAATTTAAAGCCCCAGGGGTGGCAGCGAGGGGGCCGTGTGCCCTGCGCAAATAATCAATAAACGCCCGGGTGGTGGCAGTCCCTGGGGCTTGGGGGTCCTTGGAGGCCCCCCCCACATTAAAGAGTTAGCCCTAGGGGGTGGCGGTCCCCAGGGCTGCAGGGGGACTGCGTGCCCCCCGCAACTCATAAATCTTACCCCAGGGAGGTTGCGGTCCCCGGGGCAGTGTGGGGGGATTGAGACCCCCCACACATTTTTTTCAGTGCCCCCGGGGCCTGGTCCACCCAGGGCCTTCAATACAATGAAGCACGGGAGACCGAGCTTCATTTTTTTTTTTTTCGACCGGATTCGCGACCCCAGCGCAAATTCGGCTGATTTAAAAAAGAAATGCTATTTTTGGCCCTGGGGGTCCTTTTGGGACCCCCTGAGCAAGCCTAGGGGTTCAGGGTGTTTCTACCCTGACCCCTTTTCTTTTTTTCACCTTTTTGTCTGTTTTCTTGTGGCTCGGTTCTACCACTCCAACTAGTTCTTTTAAAGCGATGTAGCACTTGATCACACAGAGGTTTCTTCCGCCTTACGCGTTTCGGGACAATGCATCCCTTGATCACAGGCATTAACATGCAATGATTCAGATTAGTTTGAAAAGGAACACTCCTCAGCATGTTACTTTTATAGCCCTCCAATGGGCAACAGGTAAGTTCAATATGTATTGCATCTGGGACATAAAGTTTGATATTATTGTCCTTTAAGTAAAATTACTCGGCGCCTTTGCAACCTTATTTTTTGCCTTAGTAGGCTCCAATCGCTGCATGAAAGTAATTCAATTGTAAACCCTTCAATGGGCCTCCAAAGTGAGAATTGTCACCTTCAATGGGAACTGGATTCCCACATGGAGACTTCTACAAATTCTGTATCTCCGTGGCCCCCATAGAGTAAGGGGTGGTGCCGCTTTCGCGACTGCACTGCCACCAAAACATTTTTTAACCAATACGCCCTCGTGGCCCCCTCCCTGAGCCGAAGCCTGAAGCTCCTTTGGTTCCTGCCTGCTCCCCACCTCCTGCATGAGCTAACAATGCTTTTGGACAGAGGGAGCTGCTAACATGCAGCTCCCTCTGTTAAAAAGCAATTCTGCTCTGTGTTTTATGTAAGCAAGAGCATATTTAATGCACACTGGAATACACCGGGGTGGGAACCCCAGGGTATTGCTGGAGCTGGCCTTGGAGTTTGGCGGTCCCCAGGTCCGTGCAGGGCTCCATGAGGGGGGGGCACTATTCCCCCCTTCTTTGTTAAGTAAGCCCCGGGAGGTGGTGATCCCCGGGGCTTTGAGTTCGCAACGGACCCCCTTCATTCTTGTATTTGCGCCCCAGAGAAGTGGGGGACTCTGGGCTGCATGGGGGGCAAAGCCCCCACACACATTATTATTTATTTTAGCCCCAGGGAGGTGGCAGTCCATGGGGCTGCTGGGGAGGTTGTAGGGCCTTCCCTGTATTCTTTATTTATTTATTAATGTATGTGCCCTGGGGAGGTGGTGGTCTCCAGGGCAGCAGGGGGCAAAAGGGGCCGCCTGCATTTGGATGCAACAGTGCCCCGCTAAGGTGGTAGTGTCGGTCTCGGGGGCTGCAGGAAGGCCATAGGGCCTCCCTTGCAATATTTTAATATGAAATGTGTGTGCCCGGGAGGTGGCAGTCCCTGGAATTACTTTTAAACCACAACGGAGTCCCTGTGTGACCCCCCCCACCTTTTCTGGGGGGTCAGGGTATTCCTACCATGACACTTTTCTTTATTTTAAAGTTTTTTCTGGGAATCGGCTTCAAGCTAAGTACCAGGATGGCCACCAACACTACCAGGTTGAAGTGTTGGCAGCCAATCAAATTTTGGTAGGTCCACAAGTCCACTGCAAGGACTCACATCCTCAGATATCTATATTTTTAGGGCTCGCCTATCCCATTCCGCAAGGAATGGATAGGGGAGAATTTCAGTGGGCAAAATCGTTCTCAAACCATCGGGCGGATTTTTGAACGTTCAGGTGAACACTAGCACGCGCTTTTCCCTCAGAGAGCTTCACTTCAAAGGGCTCCCCCGCCCACTGCTTCACACTTCACGGCCGCTAGGCCGTGCCTCACATTTCTCCTCCTCCCCTCCCCACAGCAATGCCAAGAGCTTGTTTTCCTAGCCATCTAGCGTCTCGCCCCTGCTGAGGTGCTTATCCAGAGCAAATCCAAAACAAGCTCTAATTGTAATCCACGGGCTCCCAGCTAGTAGATCCTCGGAATTGGGACTTGTCAGTGTGTGAGAGTACATGTGTAAACAATATATCACTACTACTTCTTGTCTGTGAGCATGCATCCATCGATATCTTATTTCTTGTTTAATGTAATTACTATAGCGATTAGCGCCTGCTTCACATACATCGTGTGTTTACGCAATGCTTGTTTTATAAGCACTCGCAACTGGAAGAAAGGCCTTGTCTTCTTTCAATGCATTCAGAAAATATCTACTGGAGCAATGTAGCTAAAAACGCATCTGAAGGAGGGCCTGTCCAGCTATCTAACAGCACCCCGGGAAAGATTCCTCTACAAAAGGTTTGGTCGAGCCGGTTACGCCTAATAAATTGTGCCAACGACACCGTGAGTGGGCTATAACTTTCCGAGTAACTGAGGTCAGTGGGCTAAAGCAAAAATATATCTCCTACTACCACGCTGCATAATGTGATATGTAAAGTTAGTACTTGAAGTGTTGTTATGCTGGCTACGCCACCTCAGAAATATAAAAAAAAGTTTTGGCCAACAACGAGCCATTTGAGGTCCGTGGGGCACTTGTATCACAGAGTATTGCACCTATTACCAATAGTGGGACATGGAGAAGGTTTCAGACGTGCAGGAGGCTTCAGCATGTTTTCGTATTGTTGGCTTTTGTTCGGTTTTAACAGGACCCCTGTGCACATGTTAGGCTTTGTTTAATGTATGTGCATTTTATACCATTTAATCTGCAACAACATGTTCTCCTCCCCCATGACGTAAGCTGCTAAAATGACAGGCTGTGTGGTACACGGGTGGCTCACGTATTTTTCTTGTTCTGGCAGTAATCGCTCTGGTTAGGCTAGACTTTATTTGAGCCGGCGGCTGCTGGTGGGGCCTGGTGGTTAATTTGAGCCGGTGGCTGCTGGGGTCCATCAGCTCTCGTTTTTTGCAGACTGGCTCTTATTTTCAATTGACAGTTGCAGGAGAGGGAAAACAGCGGGAAGAGGGAGTTAGAGAGATGAAAAACTGTCACAAAAAAGAATGCAGTAGATGCAGGAGTGAGGCAGAAGGCCCCTGGTAGTTAAAGATGCCTAAGATAGTTTCAAGACTACGTAACCTTGCCATTTAGTGCACTGACATCTAGTAGCACTAGCATTTTCTTTAACAAATTTAGCACTGTCTTTATCTACGTACTGGTTATTATTTTGCCTTTTCCACTTAACTCAGAGGTGACCAGCGGGATTTTGATAACGACGTCTTCCCTAGTACATATTTTGCTCATTCAGCTTATGGTGTTAATGTAAATGTAAATGTAAGGCCCATTTATACCGCGCTAACAATCGCTCCAAGGAGCATCTCGGCGCCAATGAGAGGTCAACCTGATGTTAAAGTTGCCTTACTGCTTACGGACACCAGGACCGGAGTCACACTAGTGCTCTGGCGGTTATATCTGGAAGATTGTAAATCCAGGTTTTTAATTGTTTGCGGAATTCGGATTCCTTGTCCAGTGCTCTTAAAAGTGGGGGGAGGGCATTCCATGCTTTTGCACCTAGTACCGCTAGGGATTTACCCCCACGGGTTTTAAGTCTAAACCCTGGAACTGTCAGTAGGTTGGCATTTGAGGACCGTAGTGCTCGAGTTGGGCAATACCTTATACATTTTTTCCTTAGGTATAGAGGGCCTGAATTGTGTACAGCGCGAAAGGTGATTATCAATACTTTGTACAGGACCCTTTTTGTTATGGGCAGCCAGTGTAGTACATTGAGGGCTTTGGTTGCTGAGGATTTCCTTGGCCATTTTAAAACCAGCCTTGCTGCCGCATGCTGTACCATCTGGAGTTTATGGGTGACCGCCTTATTGGTACCGGCATACAAGCTGTTGCAATAGTCAATGCGAGATGTAACTAATGCAATAGTGACTGTTTTCCTTGCTTCGAGGGGCAGCAAGTCAAAGAACTTCCTGAGCAATTTTATCACCCCAAAGCAAGTGCCTGCCACTTTTGACGCCTGATGTTTAAAGGATAAATCGGCGTCGAATTGTACCCCAAGGTTACGGGCCGAGGAGGTAGTGTGGGGTGGTATTTCTGCCTTCTCAGGCCACCACAGTCTGGGGATAAATTTGTTTTTTGGGCCTATAGGCATGATCTCGGTTTAGCCTGTGTTGCATTTTAGATGGTTTTTCCGCATCCACTCAAAGGTGGCCGTTAAGCAACATTTGAGTTTTTCCTCCCAGACCTGGTTATCTTTGTCCATTACCAGGATCAGTTGAGTATCGTCGGCATATGCTATTACTTCTATGCCGTAGGACGATATCAGCTGTATCAGGGGTGCGGTATAGACATTGAATAATGTCGGACTCAGGCTGGAACCTTGAGGTACTCCCGTCGACAGTGACTTCTCACTGGAACGGAATTCCCCCAAGGTCACCACTGGTCGCCTGTCACTAAGAAAATTCTTTATCCACTCCAAGGCAATGCCTTTAATGCCAGATGTTATTAGCCGGTCTATTAAGATAGCATGAGAGACCGTGTCGAAGGCCGCCGACAGGTCTAATAAAATCAGGACGGCCTTCTTGCCTTGATCTAGGGCTGAGCGGATAGTTTAGGTAGTGAACAGGAGAGCTGATTCGGTGGAGTGTTGAGTCCTAAAGCCAACTTGGTTGGGGTGCCATGCTTCATTATCTTCCAGAAAGCGTGTCAGCTGTTTATTTACTGTCGACTCAGTGATTTTACACAGTGCCGGGAGCAGTGAGATTGGACGTAGATTTGAAAGTGTGGTGGGGTCAGGAAGTTGTTTTTTTTGTAAAGGTTTTACTGCTGCCAGTTTCCACTCTGGGGGGACCTTGGCAGTAGACAGTGAGTTGTTGACAATGTCATTTATGTCTGGACTAACAATATCAGCAATGAGATGCAGGAGTCCTATAGGACATGGATCAAATGGTGATCATGACTTGGTTGCCAGAATGGCACGTTTTGTTTCCTCCAGACTAATTGTACGAAAGGCTGTGAGCTGGGTGGCTTCCTGCCTTGTGTTTAATTCCTCATGCCTTGGACTGATGATAGGAGCCTCAAAATCTTTTGTCAGACCCAGAACCCGAGCTATGCACTAACCTGGTAGAGGTATTGAACCCTGTGTCCAGGTCGAAGAAACCTAAGAAGAAAAGAGCCTCTTGGTTCAACGCTTCTTGCCGGAGTGCAAAGGCCGAACTGCTTGAGTCATTAAAAACAAGGGAATCCCCAAGAAAAATCAGGGCAAAACGGCTTGCCTATAAGTCCGCTTTACACATTGCCAAAATAGAGTAGGATGAGGAAAACTGGTCCGATATGACAGCCGCCCTTAAAATTGGTGATAGCCGGAAATTCTGGCAAATTGTTAAGCACGGATCAGCTGAACCCCTACCCGCAGTTGAAGCAAATATAGCACCCGCCGTTTGGAAGGAACATTTAAAAAAATTATATAGACCACATAATCTGGATCAACCAGCGACCCCATTAGAACACACAATGGAACAACACACCGAAAGCGTGGTATCCATGGATGGATTCACCTTGGAAGAAGTTACTAAGGCGATCACGGGGCTGGCGCCCCAAAAGGCGCCAGGCCTCGATAGGCTTCCAGGTGATCTATATAAACATGAAGTTAAAATCTGGGCCCCGTACCTCAGGGTGTTGTTCAATGCCATTCTGAATGGCATGACGATCCCCCCAACTTGGCTGGGGACAGAGATAGTCCCCATCTTCAAAAAGGGTTGTCCTCTGCTCCCGGTCAATTATAGGCCAATAAGCCTGATAGACATTTCACAAAAGCTATTCGCCAGGCTATTGTTGAATCGTCTGTCGGAATGGATGACGGAACACGACATACTGAGTCCCCTTCAAGCGGGTTTTAGAGAGAAGGTTTCAACGATGGATCAGGTCTTCCGGCTTGCCCTCATTCACTGGAAAACGGTACAGTTGGGGGGTGGCAGCCTCTACACTGTATTCGTGGACCTGAGGGCGGCCTTCGACGTGGTCCAGCGTAAAAAACTTTGGGAGGTACTAGCCAAATTGGGGGTCCCTAAGGGCCTGTTGGAGATGATTATACATCTCCACACTGCCAACTTTGCACAGGTAAGGTGTGGCAAGGAGGGTGCCCTGTCGAATAGGTTCCCCGTTGACAGGGGGGTAAGGCAGGGTTGTGTACTCGCACCAACCCTGTTTTGCCTCTACGTCAACGGGGTCATCCCCCATCTCAATGGGGTGGTTAACTCCGATGCTCCCAAGCTAGCAGGATCCCGAGTACCGGCGATCATGTTTGCCGACGATACCTTGCTGCTTTCAAAGTCCATGATGGGTATCCAAAGAGTACTCGACGGTTTTGTGGGTTTCTGTGGGGAATATGGTCTAGAAATTAATATCTTAAAGACCAAATTTATGGTGTTTAATCCCCCCCCAAAATTCCGCTCCACCCCCAAAATTGCACAAATCAGACTGGAAAGGGTGAGAACCTTTGAGTACCTAGGAATTATCCTAAACGAGAGAATGACCTGGTGTACCCATCAAGAGAAAGCACTCCTCAAATTGACTCAGTACTCGGGCGGCGTCCTGAAGCTTCTGTGTAACAACAAGTCATCTATTTGGCCCGTTGGCCCACCTCTACAGATCTATAGGGCACAGGCAAGGGGGGCTGCCATGTACGGGTGCGAGCTCTGGGGTCATGCACCCTCTCAGGATCTGCTGAAAGAGGAGAACAAGTTTATCCGGAGGATTGTAGCCCTCCCCCCCAGTACTCCCCTTGTCCCCCTAAGGATGGATCTCGGGATGCGACCCCTTGACGAAGAACTGGCTTTTCGACCACTATCATATTGGCGTAGGATATGGTCAGTCCCGGAATTGATCAGCTATAGACTTAGGGGCATATTACCAACAACTAGCGATAATTTTTGTCTCTAACTTGTTTAGAGACAAAAATTATCGCCGCACATCGGCGATTTTTATCGCAGATAAACCTTGCTATTAACAAGGTTTATCGCAAATGCGATAAAAAACGGTCGAAATGCATGAATATCGCTGAAAAGTCAGCGATATTCATGCATTATCGAGCAAATGCTCTTAGCCATGTTATCCACCTCCCATTGGATAACATGGCTAAGAACTGCTCAAGGCAGGTGTTAGCTTTTGGAGATATTCCCGCTTAGCGCGAATATCTCCAAAAGTTGTTAATAGGAGATAGCGATGTTAGCGACTGTTTTCAGTCTCTAACATCTTGGCACGCCCACTTTGCATCTCATTAGTGATAAATATCACTGACATGCAAAGTGGGGCCCAAGATGGTCGCTATCTCCTACTAGCTGTCGCTAACTGGTGTTAGCGACAGCTTGGTAATAGGGAGATAATTTTATCTCTGCTTTCTTGGCTTTTAAAGCCAAAAAAGCGGAGATAAACCCCCTTGATAATATGCCCCAAGGTCTTCAGGAGGTGCTTGCAATCCCTAACGCTGGAGAAATTAAATGGCTGAAATTTATAAAAACTGAGCTGGAGGGTCTGGGTCTTCTGAAGCTGTGGTCCGACCCTCTATCCACCTGCCCATTGTTTCCCAAAAAACTATTGGCAAAGGCATATCATGATAGCAAATTATCGGCATTATACCGCCACCAAAACAATGGGCCACTAACTGATACATTTCTACGGATCAAGGACAATTATATTTTTGAGCCAGTGCTAGACAACCTATATCCCCCCCTGCATAGGAAACTCTACTTACAATGGAGACATGGGACTCTCCCGCTCCGCGTATTCACAAGCAAGTGGGGTGAACATGTAAACAGTGTATGCCCTGCTTGTAAATTGGCTGATGAGACTGAGCTTCATATAATCTTTTTTTGCCCTAAATATCACGTGATACGTAGGAAATGGATTATTCCTTTATGCAGAAATCTGAAATTTACTGAATGTTTGGCCGCTTTTAGAGTTCTTAAAATAGACCTCTCTAACCACATTGTATTTACAGTAACCAAGTACCTTGGTGCCGTGTGGCCTTTGAGGAGAAAATGTATTAAGACTGCTCAGCGCACATAATACATCCCAATGCGATGACATTTTTTTAATGGGCAGGATGTATCTGTTAACTATAATATTTTAACTGTTCTTATGTATGTCATAATGTCTTTTATGGTGAAATATTTTTACCGAAATAAAGAATAATAAAGTAAAGTAAAGGTTTTACTGCTGCCAGTTTCCACTCTGGGGGGACGTTGGCAGTAGACAGTGAGTTGTTGACGATGTCATTTATGTCTGGGCTAACAATATCAGCAATGAGATGCAGGAGTCCTATAGGACATGGATCAAATGGTGATCCTGACTTGGTTGCCAGAATGGCACGTTTTGTTTCCTCCAGACTAATTGTACGAAAGGCTGTGAGCTGGGTGGCTTCCTGCCTAGTGTTTACGTCCTCATGCCTTGGACTGATGATAGGAGCCTCAAAATCTTTCGTCAGACCCAGAACCTTTTCTTCAAAAAAGTCTGCGATAGAATCACAAAGCATTTGTGAGGGTGGGATGTCCTGCATTAAACATTTGGGTTTACTAAAATCCTTCACGATTTTAAAAACCAGTGGCGAGGTGAGGTGTTGGAATGCAGATTAACCTTTCTTTATAAGGCTCTATTCTACTTCCTTGAAAGTGTGGGTTGTAAACATCAGGCTGAATCACTGGCCTTGGCCAGCTTGAGCCAGCATAACGGAGCACTTGATCCCAGCGTGTGCTGTTCACAGGGAAAGGCTGAGCGTGTCTGAGTTGTTTCTACACATTTTTATTACATGTAAGATCCGTCCACCGTTTGATGAAAACAATCTGTAAACTACTTGTACAAACAGCGTCAGGAGTGCGGGAGGGGTGGAGGGGGCTGAGCGTCCCTGATGCAAGGATGTGTGTACGGAAATCGTCCACATGCCTTCAGAATGGACCCTTGTGGAGCGGGCTGTAACTTTTAATGTTCATCCGTCGTTAAACACGAACTGCATGCAGTGGGCGTGGTCTATTGGGAACAGTGTTCCAAAGATTTTGTAATTTTATTAAAATAGTTCCCATACCTCCTTGTCAAAGAATAACCATTTTTGTGCATGGTCGATGACGACCTTTATTTGCCTCCATTTGAAAGGAAAGTATGGGGTCTCCAGCACTGTGAAGATTGCTTAATTTGGAGATTTGTTTTTCTTTTAGGATATGCTTTTTGTTTGAGATGCTGATACCTCTAGAGGAAGGGACAACAATATAGTTACAGACTATTTTGTTCTTTTTAATTATGTGCCTGATCCTGTCCACACACTCAATGGCCTCGCTCCCATTCTTGTTTGCGCCTTCTTCTCCTCTGATTGTACTAGTTTTTTGTGCCTTCTGCTCCCCTGATTGCACTCATTTTTCTTGCCTTCTGCTCCCCTGATTGCACTCGTTTTTCTTGCCTTCTGCTCCCCTGCTTGCCCTTGTTTTCTTGCCTTCTGCTTCCCTGATTGTACTCGTTTTTTCTTGCCTTCGGCTCCCCCACTCCATCCATCCATCCCCCAATCCATCGATCCATCCCCCCACTCAATCCATCCATCCCCCCACTCCATCCATCCATCCCCCCACTCCATCCATCCCCCACTCCATCCATCCATCCATCCATCCCCCCACTCCATCCATCCATCCCTCCACTCCATCCATCCATCCATTCATCCATTCATCCATCCATCCATCCTCCCACTCCATCCATCCATCACCCCACTCCATCCATCCATCCATCCATCCATCCATCCACCCATCCATCCATCCATACATACATACATCCATCCATCCATCCCCCCACTCCATCCATCCATCCCCCCACTCCATCCATCCATCCATCCATCACACTCCATCCATCCACCCCCCACTCCATCCATCCATCCATCCATCCATCCCACTCCATCCATCCATCCATCCATCCATCCATCCATCCATCCCACTCCATCCATCCATCCCCCCCACTCCTTCCATCCATCCCCCCACTCCATCCATCCATCCCCCCCTTCATCCATCCATCCCCACACTCCATCCATCCATCCATCCATTCCCCCGACTCCATCTATCCCTCCCTCGCCTCACACTCCATACCTCCCCCGCCCCACACTCCATCCCTCCCCTGCCCCACACTTCATCCCTCCCCCGCCCCACACTCTGTCCCTCCCCGCCCCACACTCCATCCCTCTCCCACCCCACACTCCATCTCTCCCCGCCCCACACTCCATCCCTCCCCCGGCCCACACTCCATCCCTCGCCCACACTCCATCCCTCGCCCACACTCCATCCCTCACCCACACTCCATCCCTCGCCCACACTCCATCCCTCGCCCACACTCCATCCCTCGCCCACACTCCATCCCTCGCCCTCTTGCCCTGCCTCTATCTCTCGCCCTCCCTCTATCTATCTTTCGCCCTCCCTCTATCTATCTATCGCCCTCACTATCCATTGCATCACCACAGCATCACTCAGGGGCACCACAACATCACTATGTGCTACCACAGCATGACTGAACGCCAAAGCATCACTCATCGCCGCCACAACATCATTCAGAGCCACCACAGCATCAATCTGTGCAACGTTTCAACAACAACCGATTCAAATATGCTCTCTCAATGTTTCAAACTTTATTACAAATGTCACAAAAAAATGTTAATATTTCACTTCTGTTCTTGTATTTTCATCACAATAAAATACACTAAACATAATCTTCCAAAAAGTTATTTGCAAAAGTTTAAGCTATTGCCATTATAAATTACAATAACTTTTATTTAAGTATTAAATATTGAAAAAAATACAACCCTTTGTTATTTTTAATATTAATACATCTAAGTCATGTAAATACAACACATATTGCATTACAAATGCTATAGGTGTCACGTTTGCAAAAGTTAACACTATTGGCATTGTAAATGACAAACTGCCAGATTCATCATGGTCCCGATTTGCGAGTCCTTAATAGCGATTATTAAGGAATCGCTATTAAGGACTCGCAAAACGGGATTCATGTAGGAATCGCAATTGAATTTGCGATTCCTACTGATTCCTTATTTGCGAATAGCTAATTGCTAATCGCAAATAAGGAATAACTCCCCATGCATTCCTATGGGCCTACAGGCCCATAGGAATGCATGGGGAGTTATTCCTTATTTGCGATTATCAATTAGCTATTCGCAAATAAGGAGACGATTTCAAGGGTGACAGGGGTGTCCAAAGGACACCCTGTAGCACCCCTGAAATGCAATCTACAATGGTGTTGCGCACACACATGTCCAAAGGACATGTGTGTGTGTAACATGCAACTTAGAAAAATGCTTTTAAAAGGATTTTTCTAAGTTTTCGCTATTTACCACGAGGTTTGACCTCGCGGTAAATAGCGGCCCAAAATTGCGATTTCGCAATTTTAAAATGGTTCATGAATTGCATTTAAGGAATCTCAAATAGAGATTCCTTAAATGAAATTCCTCGCAAATATCGATTTCGCAATTACCGATTTTTGCATTTGGGATGATGAATCCCAAATGCAAAAATTGCGCTCGCAAAGGGCCAGATTCTCAGAATCTGGCCCTTTGCGAGCGCAATTAAGCTTCATGTATCTGGCCACGTTATTAATTTCGCAATTTTCAAAACAAAAACATAAATAAAAAATTTGTCATTTACAATACTAATACCTCTAACTTTACTAATGCGAGCCCTATTGCATTTATTTATTTATTTATTAAGTTTATAGAGCGCGAAAGCTACCCGTGAGGGTTTCCCGGCGCTAATTGACCAAAAGCAACCTGACACCAAACAAGGAAAGAAAAAACTACTGATTAAAGAGCCAGGACTTCACTGCTCTTCGGAAGCAAGCATGGCTGTTCTCCATACGAATAGCCAGAGGGAGGGAGTTCCAAAGTCTGGGTCCTAGATTAGCAAAGGCACTACCACCCATTCTGGACAGTGTGAACTTGGGTACACAGAATAGATATTGAGGAGAATAGCGGAGAGAGCGAGAAGGGATATAGGGCTTAATAAGAGACTGAAGGTATAGGGGAGCTACACCCGCCTTAATCTTGTGCATGTAGCATAGGGCCTTGAACTTTACACAGCTTTCGATGCGGAGCCAATGGAGTTCCCTCAGACGCTCCGTAATATGGTCCGTTTTTCGACAGCCGCAAAGGAGCCGAGCAGCGGCGTTCTGAACTAATTGGAGGCGGCGAGTGATCGCCTTGGTGGATCCCAGATAGAGCATGTTACCATAGTCCAATCTGGAGGTCACCAAGGCATAAACCACAGATCTCCGGGTGTCTGAGGGAAGCATCCAGAAGGTTTTTCTGAGCCACCGCAGGATGGTAAAGCAGGTGGCTGCTACTTTGTTGGCTTGGTCCTTCATAGATAACCCCTTGTCAATGGTCACTCCAAGGTTACGCACATGTTCAGACGGGACCGGCAGGGCACCCATGGCAGAAGGCCAATGCCTCGGGCTCTAAAGATCAGGTTTGTTACGCAATACCAGGACCTCCGTCTTCCCGCCATTTAATTTAAGCAGGTTGCTGTTCATCCAGCAAGCTATGTCGCTGAGTCCTGTTTGCAAATGGGATGGCGAAGTGGGGTCAGCTTGGGATAGGGAAAAAACAATTTGTGAATCGTCGGCGTAAGTGAATAAATTCAGCCCAGACCTTTGAGCAATATGAGCCAGGGGGGTAACATAAAGATTGAACAAAAGAGGACTCAGAATAGAACCCTGGGGTACACCATGTGGGGAAGAATAAATTTTAGAGGTGGATGTGTGGGAAAAAATTTGAAAAGTCTGATCCTTCAAAAAGGACGAGAGCCAATCCAAGGCTTTACCCCCAATGCCAATGTTCGCAAGGGCTCTGATGAGGATGTTATGGGATACGGTATTGAATGCTGCCCTGAGATCAAGCAATATCAGTGCAGCCGTTTTCCCTCGATCCAGAAGCAGGCATAGATTTTCAGTCACACCTAAGAGAGTGGTCACGGTGGAAAATCCCAGGCGGAAGCCGGACTGAGAAGGGTGTAATAAGTTGTTAGGCGCAACATACTGAGACAAGTGTACGTGAATGTGTCTCTCCAGGACTTTAAAAAAAATAGGCAATAAGGAAATGAGACGATAATTGGAGGAAACATTGGGGTCAGCAGTGGATTTTTTCAAGAGTGGAGTGACCATAGAGTGCTTCTAGCAGCTGGGGACAGTAGCAGTATTAAGAGAGTGATTAAGCAACGTGCAGATGGTAGAAAGCTGGGGGAGGTCCAAGGAGCGTAGTATGGAGGCAGGCACCGGATCCAATGGCGAACCTGACTTAACCTTGCTCAGGGTCTCCGAGAGGGTTGAAGGAAGAAAATCAGACCAGGACAGGAGTGGAACCGATGACTGTGTTAGGGAGGCAACGGCCTCACCAACGCCATGGAGCGGGTTGGCCGAAATATTACTGATGTTACTAGCTCCTTGAGCGGCAATGTCCTGATGTATGTTCAGTATTTCATCTTGGAGATGAAATACTGTGCGAGCTCGTCGCATTTATTGTTAGATAGGGGGGAAGTGTGGCCGTAGTCCCGGAGCCAGCAAGTTCCTTGACCACGCTAAACAGAATTTTAGATTTATTTACCGCTTCAGAAATAATTTTATTCACGTAACTTGCCCTAGTCTGGGCACAGGCTTTGTGATAGTGCTTCAGCTCAGTTTTATAAGCTAGGCAAGCGGAGGCGGAGTAATCCCTTCTCCAACCCCGTTCTAATTTTTTGCATCGGGATTTATCGAGTTGAAGTGACTCATTATACCAAGGGGCGGGAGTGCTGTGGGTGGTCCTTTTCTTCAGAACTGAAGGAAGACAAGTATCAATGGCTTTAACCCCTTTGATGCTCATGACGAGCTCAGCTCGTCATGAGGCACAGTTGAGCTGTGCTTATAACGAGCTGAGCTCGTCATGAATAGAGGAATTCATAAAATGTTAGCGCAGGAGGGGAAAACCATTAGCAGCCAAGGTGTTAAGAAGCCAGGCGTTCATGGCACTAGCCACAGTTTCAATATCTGCTAGGTCCGGCCGACTAAATGGCGAGTGGTCAGCCAGAGCTTCATTGAAAGCACCTATGTACAATTTTTTCCAGTCTCTCTTCTTTATGCTCCCAGAAGATCTACTATTAGACAATGCTTCAGTACTAACAACTGTAAACTTAATTAAATAATGGTCCGACTAAAGAATCGGTAGGGATGGGAAACAAAGTAACTGAGGAATATTGGAAAAAATGGGGTCAAGTAGGTGACCGCCCCTGTGGGTGGGACCCTTATTATGAAGGGTGGGGTTAATGGCAGCCAGGTCGGCAATAAGGTTACTGCTCAAGCTATTTGTGGGGTCTTCCAGATGCACGTTAAGATCGCCCACGACTAAGAAGTTGCTGGACGATGAGAGCACCGAGCTTATGTGATTGCTAAACGGAACCAGCCAGGTATTTGCCGGACCTGGAGGTCGATAGACTAACAGGCCAGTGAGAGTGGTCCTAGGGTGCAAAGCGAGCTTAAAATGTGCGGCCTCACAGTTGCCTAAAGCAACAGGGTCTAACTGACATTGGTAGGTGTCTTTAAATATAATTGCCACGCCACCCCCGATTTTCTTGGGGCGGTCACACCTAACAATGGCATACCCAGCATTGCAAATGCTTGTTTTAAGTTAGAAACCTCAAAAACTACTGAACAGGTTTACATTCAATCACAAAAAGCACGCTTTCTAGACCAACATTTAACTTTCTGCCAAATTTGGTGTCATTCTGTTCAGCAGTTTGGGCTGCAGTTGTGTTAAAAAAAAAAGTAAAATCCCCATACACTTAACATGGGGAAAACACGTTTTGGGACCCCTTTTTTCTTGGCTCCCACTTGACGGATCACCCTCAAACTGTCAACACAGCAGCTGAACCAAAAAGGTCAAATTTTAGGAAACTTTTGTGGAGATTCTTCAAGCTGCGCCAAAGTTATTGGCAACAGAAATAAATATTTTCTTATGGAAAATTTGGTCCTAACTATAACTACCTACTGGCTATCGCCAGTAGGTAATCTATTTATTACCTCTATGTCCCTTGTGAGGTGTGAGGTTCCGTGACAATTGTAAGTGGTGTTTTTAACTCGCACGAATATGGTCGAGTCTAGTATCTATGAACCGCAAATGACGAGTTTAGTAAGTGTGCGCAGTTTTCGCTGTGCTAACCTAAACCGTTCGTTTGTTACGTGGGTTTTTCATCTGTACCCACGGGTTCCATCTTAGATACGGCATCCATTTTGTCTCTTGCCCTCAAGTAGTCAGCGAACGGACGCTGTCCGCTTCGCGACCCTGGGACTCCCAAGATATTTGCGGAAGACACATGTCCTTTGAAAGTGTCTTTATGACGAGGGGGTTGCTACTGTAAGGCAGGTGGCGCCGCTCGAGGCTCATCTTGCCGCACGGGCTTATTGTCTCAGCCGTGCATCTCATTAGGCACGTCCCTTTGATGCCTGTATCTCGTGCTTCCCGACACCTCCCCTTTTTACACCCTTTCCGATCTCCCCACTGTCTCCGTCTTCCTCTGCACCTGTTTTCGTTCCTGTTTCGATCTACTTGATTGCTGATTGGAATTTGCTAATGGTGGGAAGATGGGTTTTTACAGTTGGGAACCGCCAAATGTTTCCGCACTTATGTTCCGGACCTTGCATGTTTGAAAGCGACCAAAACGACCCCTCTGGGAGCTAGATGTGGGAACTGAGTTGTAAACCTTTGTGTTCAATGTTAGCCTATGGGTAAAAACTGTATAAAAGGAGCGATCCACATAACCAATTTGAAGCAGTCTCCCCGAACTACACTCGATGTACTTCCTGTGACTTCTGTGTTCCCTGCAGTAAATAAACCTTGACTCTTTGACGCCGAAGGAAGTGTCCCGTGTCTCTGTGACTTGTACGCCGGAACAGGTTACCCACGAAGGTTTCAGGTGTTGTGCCCTGGCACCGCTGGGTCCAAAAGAACCCAGTCCTTCAGTTGGCGCCCAACGTGGGGCTGCATCAGTGGTACCGGTCCAAGCCCGACGATCGTGAGGAACTTCGTGTGAAATCTCCGAGGGAAGGTGCACCCCGCTTCATCGATCCTGTTGTCGAAATAAGTGGCCCGAAGACTTTTCCCGCGAAGATTCCCGCCTCCTGACGGCTGCGACGGACTGCTGCCCTGACTGTAGACCTGTTTTGGCGCCTGGCGTAGACCTTGGTATAGCGAGACGATAGACGGGCCTTCCTGAGGACGCCATTGATCTTTGAGTTAAGTATTTGTGGGTCGCTCCCAGAATCCTTGGTTGTAAACACTTTAGCGAGTGTTTTTGTTGTAGACACTTCAGCGAGTGTCTTTGTTGTAAACACTAGTGGTTTTTGTTGTACACGCTGTGTGAGTGTTTTTGTCGGTGACACTTTGCTAGCGTACTTTGTTGTTGTACTTGTTTGACGACTGCAGCCGCCAAAGACCGAGGGTTTTGTTCTTGCTGGGACTTGGTAAATCCCGTAACCCTTGAAGTTTGTGAAACTCGGCTAGTGTGCAAGATGCCTGGTCGCAGTACTTTGTTCAGTTGTTGTAGACCTTGTGGTGCGGATTCCCTGCTGGAGGACTCGTGTCCGATACCTCCGGTTGGAACTCCTACTTATGACTTATATAGCAAACATGGGCTAGGCCCGATTGCTTTTAACGATTATTGGATAAAATATACAAAGAAAGACGACGATCTTCGTTGGCCACCTCACGGTAGCTTCGAAGCGTCGATCTTAGATAATTTGGAAATAAAGTTGTTCGAACGCAAATCTAGGCCGGCCATGTTTGATGCCTTTCGGTTGTGGCGCAAAGAAGCCCGACAGAAAGAGATCAGACAGAATAAACGTAGTGAGCGAGATAATGTTGCTACCATTGTGAAGAAAGCTGAGCAGTTTCAGCGTGATAAGGAGGATAAGGATAAGGAAGTGTTTGAGAGGTTGCAACGTATGACCATAGATAAATGTTATCCTGCTTTGCCTACGGAGTCGGATAAGAAGGAAGAGGCAGTTGAGGATCCTTTAATGTCCTATCTTATGAAGTCGCCACCTCCGTACGTACAGGGTACCGCAGCTCCTGTGGTCCCTGCCGTACCTGTTCTTCCACCTGTTATTCCTCCACCCGTTCCTCAACCTGCACCCGCTCTTCCGACTGTTCCTGCTCCTGTGCCTGTTTCTATTCCTACTGCTCCTCCGCTTCCACATACTCCTACTCACGCTACTGCTCCTGTGTTGTTAACCCCTGTTGTTGCTAACGTTTCTATTCCTCCTCTTGTTAGTCCTATGTCTTACTCTTGTCCCTCTACTCGTAACCGTAGTTCTCCCATTGCGACAAATTTTTTCCAGTCGCTCGGACCTGTTTTTGGGTCCGCTGGTTCTGATGGTCCACCACAGAGACGTAGTCAGCTTCCCGGTAATAGGGAACGCGCTGCGCTATACAATATGGCGATGGGTTGGATGGACAATCCGCAAAGAAATCCACCCCGAGTCGTTCTTGAAACATTTAGTCAATTCAACATACCGACTCAGAGATATGTGTTTGACGAAATGTGTAAACTCCTACATGATCAGATAGCGGCTGTTGCGCCTGACGAGGTGCTAACCGCCCTGTCTAATCTTCGGCTTCAGTTCGCAACTGGACTGATAGTCGATACTAATGTCCGACGAGCTATTGAGCAGTTGCTGTCTTATCGCCTTGCTCCTATTCCTCACGCACTGTTTGTTGAGGATCTTGAACGCCAACAAGCTGAGTCTGGCCAATACCCTATGCGTGAAGTTCCGCCGGTTTGGGTACCTGCTGATAATACTGATGTTAATAACATAATAGCGGCACATTTCCAGAGAGTATGGATACATCTCCCATGGAAACGATCGGAAGTGCTTCAGGTGAAACAAACTTTGCCTGATCCTCGCAAAAATCCTGCGGGGTATTACAAAGAATTATCGCAGCTTGTGGATGCTACGGTAATGAATCTTGCCGATATTGACATGTTGTTTGGCAATGTCGTACCGCAACCGGTATGGGCCAAGATTCGTCATCAAGATCACACAAATGAATTAGGTGGTGATTGGGCTGCCATTACAGCGGCAGACGCTGGACAAGCGGCTGCTACTAAACCCGATCAGTTGATTGCACTTCTTCCCCAGCGAATCATTACATTAATGAAAACGCTCATGCCAGCTATGAAGGTAAATTGGGACAAGTTGTCAGCCTGTAAGCAAAAGAAAGATGAGAGTGTTTCAGACTTCTTTACGAGGTTTGAGGAAACATTTGTTGATCATAGTGGACAGGATATGGGTACTGAGGGTGGACAACGGCTGTTTGTGGATAAATTTGTATCGAACTTATTGCCCGATTTGTGCAATAAATTGAAGAATTCGGAGAGTGCGTGGGCCGTTTCTACCTCAGCTCAGATTCTGGCTACGGCACAATATTATGAGAATAGAGAGAAAGAAGAAAATGACCGAGCTGATAAAAAGACAAAAGAGCTGAAAACTAAAGTGTTGTTACAACAAGCATATCCGCCGCGTTCTAATCAGAATGCGTCTCAGCAGAATAGATCACAGTCGCAATCGAATCGATCGCAGTCGCGTAATGATTCCTCTTTCAACAGATCTTCGTTGGGGTACAATCAATGTGCTTATTGTAGACAGGAGGGACACATTAAATTTGATTGTCCTGCTTTAAATGATCGTAATAGTGGTAATTCGTCTAGAGGAGGCCGTGGTGGTTCACTGAATGCATCACGTGGTAGAGGTCGTGGTGCTCAGAACGACCGCTCTGACAACTCATCAAATTCTAATAACTGTTTCGACCAACGTGGATCATCGCAAGGACGATCTGCGCAGTACAATGTAGACGATTATTACGTCGATCAGGGAACTGACGACAGTAATTACTAGGACAGCCAAAGACAAGGAGAGGGAGTGGTATCAGTTCCGGTTGATCAGAGAGGGCCTTACGTCGCAGTTGCTACATCGGGCGTCGTTGAGCCTTTTCTGTTGGACACTGGTGCAGCGAAAAGTTCCATTATGCATTCGAAACTCCCTGGCGCACCTTTGTCTGGCTTAACAAATGTATCCGTTGGATTCTCTGGCGCCCCCGTTAGCAATCCAGTTTCACGCCCTTTGCCCCTTAAAATTGGGCCGCGTGAGCTCGAAGCCCCGTTGATTTTGACCACTGGTTGTGGCGAAAATCTTTTGGGTCTGGATTTGCTTAAACGTTTGTATGCAACTTTGTATTGTTCTCCTGCGGGTGTAAAGCTTACGTTTGGGGAGAAAGTAGTCTCTCCCATGTATTTGTCCCTCGATAAGCTTCCACCGGAATTGGATTCTCTTCCTGCGTCTTTGTGGGCGACGGGTCCAAACGATGTGGGCCTACTTGATATCTCCCCTTATGTTGTTCAGTTGAAATCGAATGTGCGATTGCCGCGTATTCCCCAATACCGTATCTCCCTTGATGGTGAACGGGCTTTGTTAGCGATCATCTATGATTTGATCGAGAAAGATGTTATTGAGGAGACTCGGGGAAACGTGTGCAATAGCCCTGTGCTGCCCATTCTTAAACGTACTGATCCTACCAAATCGCCTGTTTATCGTTTTGTTATCGATTTACGGGAGGTGAATAAAATTGTGGTTCCTCAATTCCCTGTTGTGCCTGACATCACGGCGCTACTGACTCTGATTCCAGCTACTGCATCATGGTTTTCGGTGATTGATTTGAAAAATGCCTTTTTCAGCATCCCGATCGCCGAAGAGAGCAGGGACCTTTTCGGTTTCTCTCTTGGTGGACGTAGCTTCCGGTTCAAACGCGCTCCTCAAGGCTACTGTGAAAGTCCGTCGATTTACAGTCAAGCCTTGAAGGGACAACTGGATGCGTTTCGGTTGCCGGTTGGTGCGGCCTTAATTCAATATGTCGACGACTTATTGGTGGCTGCTGATACTCAGGACATTTGCAAAATTGCTACGGTGTCGTTGCTGCAATATCTCTGTGAGTTAAATCACAAGGTGTCACCTTCTAAACTCCAATATTGTTGTCAAGAAGTAACCTATCTAGGTCACTTATTGTCAAAGGAGGGAAGGAGATTGACCCCAGAGAGAATTGCAGCGATTGCGCGAATGGCTGTGCCAAAAACCCAAAGAGATGTGCGTGCCTTTCTAGGTATCACGTCGTACTGTAGGCAGTGGATTCCAAATTTTTCATTGCTAGCAAAACCATTGGTGGCTCTTACGTGCAAGGATGTTTCAACTCCTTTACCATGGACGGAAGAATGTCAGAAAAGTTTTTCTGAATTACGTGATTCATTGTGTTCGGCTCCTGTGTTAGGTACCCCTGACTACAGTAAACCGTTCACGTTATATGTTCACGAGAGAGAAGGCTGTGCGTTGAGTGTCTTAACGCAACCTTTTGGTGGTAAGCAACGTCCATGTGCATATTTTTCCTCGACCTTAGACCCGGTAGCTAGAGCATTGCCGAGTTGTTTGAGAGCAACTGCGGCAGCTGCGGTCTCCATCCGACAATCAGCAGGATTGGTCATGGATGATATGCTTACGGTGATGGTTCCGCATGCAGTCGACACTCTTTTGAATCGAACGAAAACTCAGCACTTGACGAGTGCGAGGTTGTCTGGGTACGAATTGACGCTCTTGGCAAGCCACATTCAAATAAAACGTTGTAATGTCCTAAATCCGGCAACTTTGTTACCGATTAGTGCAGAGTCAGATCAAGTAACAGAACATGACTGCTACTTGCGTACAGAAGAGGAAACAAAAGGTCGAGTGGACCTTAAAAACACCCCATTGGAAGACCCTGACGGCACCCTGTATGTGGATGGGTCATGTTTTAAATTGCCGAATGGTAATGTGACTACTGCTTATGCTGTTGTGACGTTGAATATTGTTGTTGAGACTGCGAGATTGAATCAGAATTCTGCCCAAGCTGCAGAGCTGATTGCTCTTACTAGAGCATGTGTACTAGCAAAAGGTAAACGTGTGAATGTGTACACCGATAGCCAGTACGCTTTCGGTGTAGCGCATAGCTTTGGACGATTGTGGCGAGAGCGTGGTTTCTTCACGTCACACGGTACGAAAATACAGCATGGCCAGCTTGTGAATGATCTTTTGGATGCATTGACTTTGCCTGCTCAAGTTGCGATTGTTAAGTGTAGTGCGCATCGTAAAGTGACGGATGATGTTGGTCGTGGTAACGCGTTTGCAGATGAGATTGCTAAGGAGACTGCCCGGAACCTTAGCACTCGAATGTATGTGACGAGTTCGGTTAGGTGGCCCACAGAATCGAGTATGTGTGAGAATACTATAGAGAGTGTGAAAGCAATTCAGAATGAGGCCACCGAGACGGAAAAGATGAAGTGGAAAGAAAGTACGGGAAAGTTGGATGTGAATGGTTGTTGGATTGATTTGTCGGATCAGAAAAGATGGATGTTGCCTGATGCGTATGTGCTGGCCGTTGTGACAATGGCACATGGGTTAGCACATATCAGCGCGAAAGGCATTTGCAAGTTGTTGTCGCCTGTGTGGAAGAATGATGGCATTACAAAGTGTGCTGAACGTCTGGTGAAGAATTGTATGGTGTGCATAATGTACAATCCTGGCAAAGGAACCCCAACTCCCCCTGGCAGTTTTGCTCCTCCTTCGTATCCCTTTGAGGTGATTCAATTGGACTTCATCCATATGGAGCGATGCAATAACTTGAAATATGTTTTGGTTGTGGTTTGCGCATTCTCCCGATGTATTGAGGCCTATCCCCTCAAAGACAATACTGCTTTGTCTACTGCGAAAATCCTACTGAAGGAATACTTCCCTCGGTATGGAATGCCTAGAGTCGTGTGGTCAGATAATGGAAGTGAGTTTGTTGGAAGTGTGATGAAGAGTGTGTGTAAGGGCCTTGGAATTAATCAAAAATTCCATAGCGCTAATCATCCCCAGTCAGCTGGATTGGTTGAAGGGTACAATGGTACCCTTAAACTAAAGCTAGCGAAGATTCAGGCTACGACCGGACTTTCGTGGCCTGACGCTTTGCCTCTAGCATTACTGTCAACGAGGGCGACTGTACACTCCCGAATAGGGCTTAGTCCCTATGAAATAGTGTTCGGCCGTCCTGCGAATGTGTGGGGGGTTCCTAGGCCAGATATATTCATTGATCTTGAGTATCCGATGTTGATTGACTACTTACATGACTTGACTGCTAAACTGAGGTTAATTCATCAACAGGTTTACGACGCCTTGCCGACGCAGACGGAGGGTCCAGGCCACCAGCTCCAGCCCGGTGATTGGGTAGTTACTCGTAACTTCTCACGCAAGAAGAATCTGGACCCCCGCTTTGTTGGACCTTTCCAGGTGCTCCTGGCCACGAGGACTGCCGTTCGTCTTGAGGGGCGGAAGAATTGGGTACATGCTACCCATTGCAAACGAGTCCCTATTCCTTTGCCGGCAGACCCGTGGGTAAGGAAAGGCATTGCGTCAATAGAAGCAGAGACATTGCCGGCGTTTGTACCTTTTAGCGACGCACAGCTTGTTGGTGAACACTCAGCGCAGCAGAAAGCCACTGTTGAAACATTGTCAGCAAAAGACTCAAGACCAAATAGACAAACTGATCAGCAGGACGCTGCCTCTTCAACGGATCCTTTGTTCGACGAGCAGACACGTCCCGGGAAACATCGATATTCTTTGCGTTCTCACACTAAGGACAAATAAAGTTTTTCTTGCTTTGCTGAAATTGATAACTGCAATATCCTCGTTTCCCCTGATCAACTTTGAACATTTCGTATCATTGAAACTTGTTTGTATATATATTAAGCTTCTTCCTTGTATCTTTTTCCTTCCACAGCAGAGAATTATTGTGCTAAATAAATACATATTGTGTATTGAGGGCCGTAGGGCCGCGCGCGTACTTCCTTCTGGACAGTAGGTCTTGACGCTAGGTTTAAGGCCGTCGGTTCCTAGGAACTCCTGGGGATTGACCATTGCTGCACAGAACGAAGTGCGTCAAGAAACGTTGCGGACGGTCGTAGGGAAATGGCATTTTCGAAGCTGAACGATTTGGAAGGAGTTGTCCTTCAGGTGGTATCCAATCACTGACAGAAAACAAAACAGAAACACTTGCTAACTCCACCTACGCTCCTGCCAGTGACTATAATTCAATAGCTGGAACACAGCACTTTCTGGTTTTTTTCCTGTCGGTGATAGGACAGGGGACGCTGAGGTGGCTGCCTGGGGGTGGCTGCCTGGTTTTTACCTCCAATGCATCATCTCCAGCCTCTCCTTCTGCTGGGCTCTGGGAATGCCTGAAGACTGTTGAGGGAGCTGCAGGATGTTGGGACGCTTTGTGTGGCCTCCTGGACTCTGTGAGTATAGTGTGCTGCAGTGAGACCTGCTTTCTGGGTTTGGTTGGGCTTTCTTTGTGATCTCCATGGTTGTGCGCGTGTGCACTTTGCCTGACGTGGGTTTGATCCTTCCCTACATTCCATATCTGCTAGGCTGCATTTGACAGCAGGATATGTGGCTGACCTGTCAATCGCACGCTGGGGCTGGTTGGATGTGGTTTTGTCTGTTTTCAGGGGTGATGTATTTATAGATGCACTTCTCTGATGGAGTCCTGGGATTCTGTCGGTGGGTCAGTATGGGGAAGCATACTGGTAAACGTAGGCATTGTTCTACGCTTTCTTTGTCTCCCTCTAAGGAAAAGCAAAGACAACTCGCCACCAAGGGCGGAAGAGCCTTTTCGGTGCTGGTTCCGCATCTATGGAACACATTACCTGAGCCACTACGTAAGGAAGGAAACCTCCTACGTTTCAGAAAGGGGCTGAAAATGTTGTTGTTCAGGAGAGCCCTGTGAGCCACTTAGGCTAGTGGATGCCCTCTGTACTGTCAAAGTTGTTGTTTACCATCGATTCCCGAGCGCTTAGAGGCCTGTAGGTGATTGAGCGCGCTACAAATCAAAAATAACAATAACAATAACAATGATGGACAGAGTGTAAAAACTTTTTAGACACTCACCCCCAGTCACAGATCTGGGTTGAATCCATCTTCGTACTTTAGCTCACTTCGCCACCCCAGTTCAGACACAGCTATATGCAAATCAGTCTTGACCCTCTGCCTCATGGGAACAGTCCAGCCTGAACTGCCAAGCCATGTCTACCCTGGACCCAAAAACAAGCATCCTGGGACCGTTTTAGGGCTAACAGCCCTCATCAGCCAGGCTAGCTTGAATCCAGTGGCAAAGTGAGCAAGGGACCCACTTCTGGGCATACCATGCCAACTTAGGGCGAACAAAGCAAACATAAAGAGATGATGGACGGAGCGCGGAAACTTTTCAGACACTCACTCCCAGTCACAGATCTGGGTTAAAACCATCATCGTTCTTTAATTCACTTCGCCACTTCAGTTCAGACACAGTTATATGCAAATCAGTCTTGACCCTATACCTCTTGGGAACAGTCTAGCCCGAGTTGCCAAGCCATGTCTTCACTAGACCGGAAACAAGCATCCTGGGACTGGTTTCGGGCTAACAGCCCTCATCAGCCAAGCTAGCTTGAATCCAGTGGCAAATGAGCAAAGTTACCCATGTCAGGGCATACCCTGCCAACTTAGGGCGAACAAAGCAAACACAAGGAGATGATGGAGGCTCCGTCCATCATCTCCTGACTATTCCGAAGTGTATCTTCAGCCTGCCACCTGGAGGTCTTTTATAGGGGCGGAATTCGACTCTGTCCTGGGCAAAGTGTTTCTTCCTCACTCCTGCATCCTGCGTCTGCAGAGTTTGTCGAGGGCTCTGTTGTCTCGGTCCTTGGCTCTGATAGTTCATTGGCTGGAGGTGCAGGAGCACATGACAGCTTCGGTATTAAAGATACCCTGGGCCAGGTTGCATCTTCGAACTTTGCTGTGGCATCTTCACCAGTTTCCCTCTTCAGGATTTGTCCTTGGAGATTCCGGTGTCTCCGGAAGTGGGGTACAGCCTGCAGTGGTAGCTGGACTGTTCCAATCTCGCCCGGGGCATATGGTTGCATCCAATGCTGCCGGTGGTTCTGATGACGGATGCCAGTGTGTTGGGTTGGGGTGCGGCTCTGGGTCAGTGGTGCATTCAGGCTCAATGGCCGGGGTCAGAGACCAGGGGCTCCTCCAACTGGAAGGAACTGTCAGTTGTGGAAAGGGCACTTCGGTACTTCCAGGGTCATCTGTTGAGTTGCTATGTGTTAGTGCGGTCCAACAACACCTTGAATGTGGCTTATGTGAATCATCAGGACCGTACTCACAGTCATTCTTTGAATTGTGTCGCCTGTGCTGTAGCAGGTTGGGCAAGACAACAGCTCCACTCCATTTCGGCTCAACACATCATGGGCATGGACAATGTGGTGGCAGATGCCCTGAGTCGCAAGTTTACTTTCTCTCAGACGTTGTGTCTGTCTCCCAGGGTGTTCCGTTTGGTTTGTCGGGAGTTCTGAACTCCCAATATAGACAAGTTTGCCTCAAGGACCAATGCTCTCCTGCCCCTCTTTTGTTTCTGGATTCCAGAGAGTGGGGTGTGGGGTGCGGAGGCCTTGTCCCTCACGTGGCCTCCGTGGTTGCTGTTTGACTTCCCTTCCTTTCTTCTCCTTCCTCTATTCCTGTTAAAGATCCAGGGGGTAGTGGCTGTGTTGCTGCACTGGCCCCGGGTGTCTTGGTTCCTGCTGTTGTTGAGTCTGGAAAGGGGCGACCAATCGGTCCCCCCGAACGTATGGCAGAGTACCACGATCCCCCCGGGAAGCCATCTTGGGCGGGAGGCGAGTCTCGGCTGGTATGCCCGAAGCGGCGTAGCCGGGGCGCGCCTTTTCCCGCCCTCGAGTGGGTTGGCCTAGACACTAACGCGGCTGGCCACGCCCTTGGGGCAGGCAGGGGCGGGTTTACGCCCGCCCTGAAGACGGATAAAAGGAGAAACAAGACCGGAAGGCATCCTCTTGTTCCTGTGCTCTGAAGCTGCACCTCCTCGCTGCACGTGAGCTCGAGACGGAACGAAGAGCCAATTTTGAGCGTTGTAATCCTCTTGTTTGTTTTTTAGATAATCTGCTGGAGAATGCCGAAGAAGGCGGGAAAGCGAATGACTACCGAACAGATGCTGCGTGTTCTCATGAAAGAGATGACCGACCTAAAGAGACGAATGGATAAAAATGAAGAAGGGGGCCCGAAACGTCCTTTGGAGGGAACGGCCCCGGGAGGAAAAGGCAAGAGGCCCAGGAGGGGAGCAGCGGGGGGAGATATCCCGGGTCCCAGTGTCCCGCTCGGAGCACCCACTCCTGTGCCGGAGGAAGGGAATCCGATTCCCGTGGTGGTCACCCCCGTGTCCGGGGACGATATGCCGCCCGAACTGGCAGCACAACTAGCAGCGTGGTTGGGTAAAGGTAGCGAGGGCGCCACGGCTGTCGACGCGCAGGTGTTGATGAAGCAACTGCGGGAAAATCGAGAAGCAGCGAGGGTACCCACGCCGGCCGCGGCCGTAGAGAAGCCTCAGGGGACGGTTTTAGTCGCAGAGACAGCGTCCAGTTCAGGTAAGCGGCCATTGCCGATTGCGAGGGAAGAGTCGGCACCCTCTCGAAGGGAGAGGTTGGGTCAGCATGTTCCTTTAGCTATTAAAGAAAAGATATGGGCAGGGGAATATGTAAACATCTTCTCGTTGCTTACCGATCACTATGAGATGGAGCATGTTAAAAGTCAGAAGGACCTTATGCATCCGAGTGTTTGGCGCGCAAAGATGGCCGCCTTTAAGGTTAATGAAAACATTGGCAATTGGGGCAAGGCATGGGGGATTTTCACATCGATCTTGGGAGAACGGAGGCCCGAATTGCTACCCGAATTGCCGAGTTATCAGTCAAGGATCATGGGGTACTCGGTATCACACGAGGGTAATCATTGGTTTTGCTATGATAATCTTTTCAGAAAAGCAAAAGAACATGATAAAAACTTAACTTGGGATTGTTATGATTCTGTGTCCTGGTCCAAAATGAAGGATACTGGTATGTTGAAAGTGCCATTAGTAGGGAGTAATGTGGGCGAATCCTCCCGTCAGTATGCGGGGACGCCCTTTCGATCAGGTACGGGTACCGACAATCACTCGAGGCCTACCGGTAATACAGGTAAAAAGGGGGTTTGTTGGAACTTTAACAGGAGTAAATGTACTAGGCCCCAGGGATCGTGCAAATTTAGACACGAATGTAGTGGGTGTGGGCAATCATCCCATCCTGAGTCCACGTGCAGAGCCAAAACGGGTGATAACGGGGGTAGAGGAGGTGCCAAACAGGTCTAACATAGTCCGAGGGGCGCCTTTACCTACCCCGATTGATACCTTGGCAATGATTCCCTGGCTCAGTGAATACCCGGATCGTGCTTCTGCTGGGGTGTTGCGGAACGGGTTTTCATATGGTTTCCGCATCCCAGTAGGGGACTTTCAGGGTGTGGAAAGATGCAAAAATCAGCTATCGGTCTTGCAGCATACGACCGTGGTACAGGAAAAGATCCGGAAGGAGGCTACTCGAGGTCGAGTCGCCGGTCCGTTTAGGGTACCCCCGGTGGCTAACTTTGTTTGTTCGCCTTTAGGAGTAGTCCCCAAGAAGGACCCGGGTGAGTTTCGGCTGATACATAATTTGTCAGCCCCACGTGGTCTTTCCGTAAACGAAGCGATAGACCCGGAAATATGTTCGGTACGGTACGCATCTTTCGATGAGGCCGTGGCCATTTTGAATCGCCTGGGGCCCGGTGCGCTGATGGCAAAATCTGATATCGAGTCAGCGTTCCGGTTGCTCCCGGTACATCCGGACGATCAGCGTCTACTAGGTTTCACGTTTCAGGGACAGTACTACATGGATAGGTGTATGCCGATGGGATGTTCTATTTCTTGTGCCTATTTCGAGAAATTCAGTAGTTACCTACAATGGGTCTTTACTAAGAAGACGGGTTTTCAACATGTGATGCATTATCTTGATGATTTTTTGTTCCTGGGGGCAGCCGGGGATCCGGAATGTGGGCAAGCTTTGGCTGCATTTTGTGTTTTAATGAATCAGTTTGGCGTGCCATTGGCACCAGGTAAGACGGTGGGTCCTTCGACCTGCCTCGAGTTTCTGGGGATCGAGTTAGATTCCGGAGAAGGTTGTTTCCGTTTACCAAGTGATAAAGTGTTAAAGTTCAGGGCATCCCTGCAAATGTGTATGAGTGAAGCTAAGGTTAAGCTGCATCAGCTACAGCAGTTAGTGGGGCAGTTGAATTTTGCCCTAAGAGTTATACCAATGGCCCGCCCCTTTTCCCGTTCGATCGC
The DNA here is from genome assembly GCF_964263255.1 of Lissotriton vulgaris. NCBI lineage: Eukaryota > Metazoa > Chordata > Amphibia > Caudata > Salamandridae > Lissotriton > Lissotriton vulgaris. The sequence goes on from NC_141696.1 coordinate 1,154,613,690, forward strand.
TCAAGCCATGGTCGGACTGAAGGAGGGCCATCATCGCACAAGGCTCTCGGCCGAGGTCCGCCAGGACATGCGCATTTGGTTGGCATTTCTGGCGGATTTCAATGGTCGAGTCGTCTGGAACAAACCGGCCGTGTCCTCTGAGGAGCTGGGGCTATGGACAGATTCGGCAGGGAGTATAGGTTTTGGTGCCATTTTCGGTACTCGATGGTCTGCACAAAAATGGCCGGCATGGTGGCGAGACAGTGGACTGACAAGTAACATTGCCTTCCTGGAACTCTTCCCCATTTTGGTGGCCCTGAGAACGTGGCCTGAAGGGTTCAGAGATCACTCTGTGGTATTCTGGTCTGACAATATGACCGTGGTTGAGTGTATCAATAGCCAAGCAGCACGATGCAAATGGATTTTGAGACTGCTCAAGGAAATTGTATTATTATGTATGCAATTGAATGTGCTATTCAAAGCAAGACATGTCCCGGGGATAATGAACAAGGCGGCTGATGCCCTTTCTCGTTTTCGTATGCAGGCTTTCTGGGGTTTTCTTTCCACAGCGGACCCGGAGCCAGCACCCTTTCCCGAAGCTCTCTGGTCTCTCGGTGCCCCGAACTGCGTAACCTTGTGGGAGAGAGTTTAGCACCCAGGACGAGGAAGGCATATGAAGGGGCGTTCCGTTCCTATTTAGCCTTTTTGGGGACTGCTAGAGAGGAGCTTTGGGGGCAGGAGGAATGGGTAGTGAACTTTCTGATGTCTTTACATCGGGCAGGGAAATCGGTGGCCACGGCCCAGAGGCATCGGGCTGCCATTTCCTTTGTTGCTAGGGCTCATGGGATACAGGACCCGACAGCGTCTTTCACTGTGCAAAAAGCGCTACGGGGGTGGCAACGCCTTGAGGGTCGCAGAGTAGACGAGAGGCGCCCGATAGGTTTGGATAGGTTGGCCCAGTTATTATCCAGACTCCCTACAACATGTTCATCTCACTTTGAGACAGTGTTATTCCGAGCCGCTGTTACGCTGGCATTTCATGGAGCTATGCGGGTAAGCGAATTAGTGGCGAGGAACAAGCAGGATGTTACGGGAGGGTTGTGCGCAGAGCACGTTCAAATCAGAGGGGAGACGATGACTGTCTCGTTTGTAAGGTCCAAGACCGATCAAAGCGGGATGGGCAACTGCATAATTATACACAGGATTCCCGGGTCGTCCATGTGCCCAGTGAAGTGTTTAGAGGATTATTTGACACGAAGGGTGGCATCATGGGGGGGGGACCTTGTTGAGACACGCGGACGCCACCCCACTGACAAGGTTTCAGTTTCAGCGGGTGCTTGCGATGTCAATTACAGCTACGGGCTTGAACCCGGGCGAGTTTGGGACCCATTCCTTTCGGTTAGGGGCTGCTACAGAGGCTACAGCCAGGGGTCTGAATGTAGAACAAGTCAAACGTGTGGGGCGTTGGTCCTCCAATTGTTATAAAAGGTATGTGCGTTTGCACATGTTGTGAAGCTGTAATGATGTACTCACGCTTCTTGTTTTGTTTGGTTTTCAGTTACGCAAGCCTACGAGGCGGGGCGGACTATGCAGTCGACCCAGCACCGGGACAGCGGTCAGACATCACCGGCTGTGAAAAAGGAGGTGTGGGTCGTGGGCCACTCATACGTGAGGCGTGCCGCGGACGTATTCAAAGCAGGTGACATGGTGCACATGGCTGGGGAATACGGGTACAGTGTGTCCTTCTACGGAAAGGGCGGTCTCTGTATTGACCAGTTTAAATCATTTTTCGAGGGTTTGCTAGGGCGGACGAGGTCACCGCCGTCTGTAGTCATAGTACATCTTGGGGGCAATGATTTGGTCACCACTGGTAGACGACTTCTCCTGGAGGCGATGCTTTCCACTGTAAGTTGGTTAGCGAGGAGAGTTCCGGGGTGCACAATTGCGTGGTCCCATATGATCCCACGAAAAGTGTGGCGGGGGGCTATTTCTGTTTCTGCTTTAAATCACTCGGTGAGAAAAATTAATAACAAAGTGAGTAGGTTGTTCCGGTCCAATGCACTGCATTCTATTTCGCATGGGTGTATTAATGATGACAGTATGTATTTGGGGGACGGTGTTCATTTGTCTCGGGTGGGGAATGAGTTACTCATAGGAGACTTCATAGCTTGGCTAAAGATGTTGAAACATGACCTTTAGATAGGAGTTTGGTGGGGGGTCCGGATAGCCGGTCAACTATCCGGACCTGTGGCGGTAAGGTCATGATCGGTGAGCACTAATTGGAAGATCCCTATGAGTGGGCGTTACCCATTACGGATGGGGGCGCTCGGGGGAGGTGGCCATTGGCCCCTCAACGGGGAGGCGGTCCCTTCTAAGGATGGGTCGCCGAAAGGAAAGGGAAGGCGGTCAAGGCCCCTTCATGGGTAGGAGGGGTTACAGCCCCCTCCTGGGGAATTTCCCGGGGCCAGGACGTCTGCGACGGCAGATGTGGTAAGTTGTGTGGGGTGTGGGGGGGGGTCTACGCTACCTTCTAGATACCTCACACGAGCCTCGTACGACCTTTAAGTGGCGTCGAGTTTTACTGGGGCCCCCGTCAAGTCAAGGGAAATTGGTATTTGCACTGGAGGTATGCCTCCGTGCCGCTCCTCACAAGGGAGGGGGATATGTCTGGGTTAGGGATCTTGACACCGGTTACGACCTTGCCGTTGGCCCTTAAACGTTAGGATGTACAATTTCAAAATTTCAAGTAAATGTTTTGTAGGATGTTAGTTCGGCTAGGAGAACCTTTGTATTAGAGGATATGTTAAGGTTAGCCAAACATCGCAATGTGGTAATGAAATTGTACATATTATGAAACTGTTATTTTAATGTTTTAATTTTGTTTCATATTTTAATAAATACGGCCGGGAAGGGTAACTCCCTTCCCGACTTCCAAAAGTTCAAGAACGGTTTCCGGTTTCCCATCCTTGGGGAGTGTGTTGAGAGGGGGTGGCGGGTATCTCAGCCATATGGAAAGGGGCGACCAATCGGTCCCCCCGAACGTATGGCAGAGTACCACGATCCCCCCGGGAAGCCATCTTGGGCGGGAGGCGAGTCTCGGCTGGTATGCCCGAAGCGGCGTAGCCGGGGCGCGCCTTTTCCCGCCCCCGAGTGGGTTGGCCTAGACACTAACGCGGCTGGCCACGCCCTTGGGGCAGGCAGGGGCGGGTTTACGCCCGCCCTGAAGACGGATAAAAGGAGAAACAAGACCGGAAGGCATCCTCTTGTTCCTGTGCTCTGAAGCTGCACCTCCTCGCTGCACGTGAGCTCGAGACGGAACGAAGAGCCAATTTTGACCCACCCACCAGCCCCTGAAGACAGCGAGTGGTTTTAATAAAGTTTGATGGATAACTGTGATTCTAGTTTACAGGTTGTGGTATTATCGTGAAGATTTTGAGTATGCAATAAAGAATGGTCGATTTGTGTTATGTTTTGCAAATAAAGTGATTCGGCTTTAGAGTTCATCAGTACGCATGTGTTTGAATAAAGTTGTTTGCTACTGTTGGTTAGATATAGTCATTTAGTATTTAGTTAGCATTGTCGTATTTATTTTTGTCGGGCGGTAAGGTCATGATCGGTGAGCACTAATTGGAAGATCCCTATGAGTGGGCGTTACCCATTACGGATGGGGGCGCTCGGGGGAGGTGGCCATTGGCCCCTCAACGGGGAGGCGGTCCCTTCTAAGGATGGGTCGCCGAAAGGAAAGGGAAGGCGGTCAAGGCCCCTTCATGGGTAGGAGGGGTTACAGCCCCCTCCTGGGGAATTTCCCGGGGCCAGGACGTCTGCGACGGCAGATGTGGTAAGTTGTGTGGGGTGTGGGGGGGGGTCTACGCTACCTTCTAGATACCTCACACGAGCCTCGTACGACCTTTAAGTGGCGTCGAGTTTTACTGGGGCCCCCGTCAAGTCAAGGGAAATTGGTATTTGCACTGGAGGTATGCCTCCGTGCCGCTCCTCACAAGGGAGGGGGATATGTCTGGGTTAGGGATCTTGACACCGGTTACGACCTTGCCGTTGGCCCTTAAACGTTAGGATGTACAATTTCAAAATTTCAAGTAAATGTTTTGTAGGATGTTAGTTCGGCTAGGAGAACCTTTGTATTAGAGGATATGTTAAGGTTAGCCAAACATCGCACTGTGGTAATGAAATTGTACATATTATGAAACTGTTATTTTAATGTTTTAATTTTGTTTCATATTTTAATAAATACGGCCGGGAAGGGTAACTCCCTTCCCGACTTCCAAAAGTTCAAGAACGGTTTCCGGTTTCCCATCCTTGGGGAGTGTGTTGAGAGGGGGTGGCGGGTATCTCAGCCATATGGTGGTGGTTCCTCCATGGATCTTGCAGCAGAGTCCATATCCTCTGAGTTCTTGCATTCCTCACCTGCTGGTGTCTCTCACCTTAGCTGCTTCGAGGTTGAATGGAAGACACTAGGTGGGTAGGGTTTGCCGGACCACAATATATCTGTGGTGCAGGGTTCTGGTACATTGAAAACTTTGTCTTCTTATTCTAAGCATTGGTCTGCTTTCGACAAGTGGTGTTCTCTTCGTGATCTGTCCTCTACTTCTTGTCAGTCTCTAACATTCTGCAGTTTTTTTGATTGGGTTCAGTAAGGGTTGTACTCTTTCTACTGACTGGTCAGTTGGCGGCTTTTCAGCCTTTCAGGGATCCAGCTTTTTGTCCTCTGTGGATGGCCTGTTGGTGTCCAGGTTGTTCAGAAGCTTTTCTCTCTCCTCCAGTGCTGTCTGTTCTTCAGTGCTTGTCTGGGATCTTTCTCTGGTCCTGCGTGCTCTTCAGTCCTTTCCTTTTGAGCCTTTGTTATCTGTGCAAGAGAAGTGCTTTACTGGTGGCCATCATGTTGGCCTGGAGTTTGGGGGAACTTTCTGCTTTTCGTTGTTCTTCCCCTTTTATGAGATTCATTAAGGATTGTGTGGTGTTACATTTGAATTCTGGTTTTCTTCCGAAGATTAATTCTACGTTTCATGTCTCAAGAGTTGGTGTTGGCTTCTTTCTACAGTGCACCTTCGTCTCCTTATGACCACTTGTTGCAGACTCTGGATGTGAAGCATACTTTGTCTGTGTATGTGGACAGATCTGCTGCATTTCATGCTTTTGATAGTCTGGGACTTTTGGTCTGGAGGGCCGTGGGAAGGCTGCCTCTCGGCTGACCCTGGAGCGTTGGATCAAGGCCGCTATTTCTTTAGCTTATAAGGGCTCTCATTTGCTGCATACTTCAGGTGTCCAGGCCTGGTCCACTAGAGGGGTCTCAGCATCCTGGGCCACCTGTAATGGAGTGGCTGTGGATGAAATCTGTTGTGCTGGAACTTGGGCTTCTGAGTTTACCTCTATTAGGCATTACAGGTTGAATTGCACACTGGGTGGCTGTTTGAATTTTGGGTGTGATATTTTGCATGCAGTGGAGCTTGATGCTCCTCGTTGAGTTACTTTCATACCATTAAATTCACTGAGGTGTGCTTCTCTCCTGTGTGATGTCTGTTTTTTCTACTGGTGTTTCAATGGCCTTCACTATTGGGGATCTGCCTAGGTATGCCTCACTTGTAATGACTGGGCCAAGGACGAGGTACACGGATGATTCAAGGTCAAAGCAGCACTCTTTCATATTGGTGACAGGGGCGGCCTTAGGCATGTGCAAGCTGTGCACCTGCACAGGGCCACCAAACCCCAGGGGCCACCACACCAATATATATCCTTAATATAATAATCCTCTGAGGATGGATACATATTTGCGTGGTGGCCCCTGGCAGGGATTTGGCGGCCTCCGGCTCTGTTCCACTTCCAAACACCCTCATACCCCCTCTTCACTGGCCTCCACGCTCCGCTCCACCCGGGCCCCCTACCTACGCTCCCTGCCCATGGCCGCCATGAGCCTAGAGCCGCCCCTGTTGGTGAGCGAGATTTGTAGGCAAGATAAAGTTGGAGGTTGGTACTAATTTAAGTGAAAGTTATTGTGTAATTGTTTTTTTATAGCTCAGCTCTGCTAATGCGATATGGAGAAAAAAGTAAATATATATTTCTTCTTTCTGTTTTCTTAAGTAGGCAAACAAACATCAAAGTAACAAATGAGGCACTGTTACAGACCAAGAGAGTGTAGAATATGCATGCATTATGCAAATAAAAGTATCCAATGAAGTAGAGGCAATAAAAGATGACTCGATACAAGCACCATGGCAACGCATGCCACCAAAGGAAGAGGCGCAGATGCTTACGGATGCCCTACACCCACAGGCTAGTTTGTGCTGATAAGGAAAATGTGTTTCTAAAAATAGGTTCTAAAACGCGTTTGATAATAAAGCCACTCTTTTCAGAGCACGGGTCTACATCAGATTTCCAAATACTCAGATGGAACTAGTGCTTTAAATGAGCAGGTACTGTCTGGTAAGGTGTACCTGCACTTTTTTCGTTCGAAGGGTAGAGTATCGAACTCAAACAGCCAATTCCATTCAGCAGTGTTAAAATAATGAAATTAAGCTAGTCAAAAGTGCATGGCGCAGAATGAGTTAAGGGACGCTGGAAATGGAACAGAAATAAAAGGGGCCGATTCTCAGCATCGGCCCCTTTGCGAATGGGAAAAGGCCTTTTGGGAGGTATCATCCCAAAAGGGCATCGCAAAATTTGCGCTTCCCTATTTTGCGATTGTATTTAAGGACTCGCAAATTGCCATTCCTTAAATGCAATATATGAAACAAAGAAAAGGTGCAATTTGGCTTTAAGGAATTGCAAATTACCACCAACTTCAAGTTGGTGGTAATTTACGATTTCTTTGAAAAATACACATTTTTGCATTTTTCAAAGTGCCATGTGGCGCACACACATGCCCTACTAGCCCATAGGAATGAATGGGAAGGTATTCCTCAATTGCGATTCGCAATTTGCTAATCGCAATTAAGGAATGCCGAGGAATCGCAAAATATTTGCAAACTTTTAATTACATCCTGTTTTGCGATTCTCAAATAGCGATTCTCAAAAAATCGCTATTTGAAAATTGCAATAACGGTATTTGATACATATGCCCCTATCTCCTTTACGGTACAGTTCCTTCCCAATTTGGTGGATGCTCTTTCTATATACCTGGGAAATTTGGGTGGTTAAAAAGGAATAGATATATAATAGAAACTTTTTTTCTCATTTCACCAGTCTGGTGCAATGAGTTCTTGTCCCCTTGCTCCTGTTGGGCAGTGTTAAGGTCACTGGTGCTTCAGCAGTGGTTGGCTCACTCCATCCACCAGATTGAAGATGATGGAGTGCCGCCTTGCTCTTGATGGTGTCCTCTCCAGGGTTGGCTAGGTCTGCAGTTTACCCTCAAAACTCACCCTGGCTTTTGGATAACCTATTATCCTTCAAGTCAGAATTGCCAAATGATCTAATTTTGAAGTTGTCATTTTAGGTTCCGTGAGCCCTGTATCTACCTACACTGTAATGCACAGAGAGGTTACACCCTCAGGAGAGTTAGGGTTGGACCTCACTTGAATGTAGCATGTTCTCACACAAATGAAATGCGTTGCTAGAGACAGAGCCTTGGTGTGGTGCTCTGCTGTCAGTAGAGCACCATATCCCTATGCCGCCCTTCAGCAATAGATTGTACATTATTGCCAATATACATTGTGTGTTTACCCTACCAATAATGTACGCTGACAACGTAATGAAGTTCCAGAAGTAGTAAAGGATGTGCAGTTACAGTGTGACCCAGCTGCACAAAGATAACCCTTGGAGCATCTAGAAGTTAAAATTCATACAAGCTGACATTCTCAAAAGCCACAGGTAGTTGTGAGTTAGTGGATGTGTTTATAAAAGACTGTGTTATTAAAACCCTAGGTGTAGTAGTAGTAGGGGACCTGGGGAAATGCCAGCCACAATGGGATGCTCTGTCTTTATTCCTTTCCATAATCTCAGTCTACTTTTTCTACCATCAAGGATCCAATGGGGTATTCTGCAGCGACTGTAAATCTGTAAAACAGATGACCGTCTTCAATTCATGAGTTCTTGGAAAACATGTCATTTCTGTCAGTAGAGATCCACTCCAGTATTCCTCTCGACGCTTGTTTTGATGGCTCTGAAGATAGTTAGGTTGATAAATATTCAACGCAGCATAAATATCCAACTCTGTCCTCCGGGGACCCTTGTGAGTTAGGATCCTGCACATTGTGCACACCGCCTCTGATTTAAATGGTATGCTTGTGCAGATCTGCTAACATTTGTGAGAACGTTTGAACCAGTTAGAAAGCACACTCTGTAAGAACCTATACCTGTGTCTGTCCATAGGACTAGTTCACCACGGGTTTGTGGATATATGCAGCACACGCTCAAAATATCCCGGACACAGATTCATCATCTTCACATTTATTTGCATCCAGCCATTATCATGGTAAGCACATGTAGCACACATGACCCATAATCCTTTATGTAATGCATGGGATTCTGTAATCCCTGTATAAATGCATGTCTCTAATTTCTTTTGACGACTAGTGACGCACTCAGTCGCCAATTATAAAGAAAAGATGTCAGAACTCGAATTTTACAAGTTATTACAGCCCAGTTTTGACGTCAGAATGCTTGCTGCCAGAGCCAGCATTCCAGGAGAAAGGCAGGTCATGTCACGAACACTAATTAAAGCAGCTGCTTTAGGCAGCATACAGAATGTAGCTTTTGTGTTTTTTTGCTCTATTTTAATAGCTTACAACGAAAGTCAGAGAAATATGTTTATTTTGTTCACTCATTCTATAGAGAAAAGCTAGAACCTTTCTGCATGTTTCTACACATTCCGAGATACTGCAGCATTTTTTTTCTTTTTAGATCTGACTTATATTTAACAAATGTCTATTTGTAGCAAATAACTAACTAGTTTAAAATGCGTTTAATTTTGCACGGGAGGTTTTATTTGTATTCTTTGTGTTTGCAAACACATCTCTCTTTCATATGAAAAAGCTACGCACCATGGTTTTAAGAAGTTTGTGGGAAAGGTGATGATGTGACCATGTATTCCATGGGATAAAGTACCCCATGGCGTACATGATAAGGATATTGAAAGTCACCTCGGAGTTCCTTAACCTTATAAAGGAACTCGACTTCAGCTTCGTTCCTCTGTATGTGTATGGATCCTCTGCGACTTGCAATATCCTTATAATGTAGGGCAGGGCGTACTCTATCCCTTATATCAGTGGTTCCCAAAGTGTGCACCGCAGCACCCCGGTGCACCATGATGAGAACCCAGGGGCGCCGCGCAGGATGTGAGCGGTTTGAAAGAAATTCCACCTTCAACACGCATCACAATCGGGCACTCCATGGTGCCTGTAAATCAATCGCCGCAGGCTATAGCCAGTATCTCCCGGGCGCTTGACTTCGAGAACACGCACTCCTGCGTTACCCCCATGCCTGCTAAAAACATCTAATGTTAGTTTCTTAACATACAATAAGGTCTTCCTTTTATGTCTGTAGTGACGGTATAATTTCTATTTATGGCGACTTCAGTGCCTCAGTAAAGCGCTGCTATCAGAAGAACTGAACCTACTAACACGAATGTTAAAGGATATATAAAGATGAGGAGTTATGGTAAAATACATTCATGATTGTTCACTCTGAGTGCCGGGACTAAAGCAAAGCAACATTGCATTACACACTTTCCAAAGTTATTTTATTTGCGTGCGTAGTGGAAGGAGTGAAGGTAGTCCATCTCAGGAGTATGAGCAGGCGCAGTTATCAGACTGTCTTTTCAAGGGATAGGTTGTGAGGAAGTGCTTGAAATCTTGTAGAGTAGGAGCTCGGATCTGACTAGGAAAGTTATTTCATTGGAAGGGCTTAAGCAATTCAAAAGGCAAAAACCTAAATGATAAATAGTGTGGCTTATTTTGCAGCCAATAGCTTATTGCTCGCAAGAGTAGTGTCTAGTGTAGAGCAGTAGAGTGTGAGTATTGTATTGTAATTTCAATTATGCTGCGCTAACAAAACCCTTGAAAAAGCATTGAAGCACTTTATGGTGGTTAGCATGCTACTCCGTAACCCAAAGTTAATGGTAAACTCGGTGGTTGTTAGTTACTTTTATAAATTGGTCATTTTCTTGTGCTCTGACGAAATTAAAGCATTTCCTCCAGTTTCAAGTTGTGCATTAAAGTAATAGGAGTTGGGTTTGGTTACCAGGGATGAGTTCATAGTTGAAAGATGTCTGGTTGTGCCCTCCCATGTAAAGTTTTGAATGGTAGGATGAGAAGCCTGTAGTAGGCATCGGGACTCTTCCAAAACCTTGGTTTGTGTATGTGAAACCTATACTGAATTCTTGTATCAGAATGAATGCCTTTATAAGGGGACTAGTAAGGTGCTGCTGGAGTCCTCCTAGTAATTGTTATAATAGGACAGCTTACTAAATTCCATAGTGATCTATAATTATTTGGGAATATCCGAGAAGTAGGAATCAATATTTCTTATAAGTGGTTGGAATCTGATGGCTGTAGTAGTTGAGTTAGTCGACCTGATTATCATCATGTAGTTAAGTTGCATTCCAAGGTTTCAGGCTGAAGGATGGGGAGCAATAGAATTTAGGGCCGGACTGGCCATGGCGGGCACCCGGCAATCCCCCTGTGTGCCGCACGGGTGGGGGCCGGTTTTGGGACCCTGGGGGCCGTTTTTGTTACAGGGCTGTTTTTGCAGCATAATCGGCCGAAAACTGGCCCGGCAAAGAGCTCGGCGGCACCAACAACCCCCTCAAGTGGGGAGGGGGGCGGGGGGGCAGCCAAGGACTTTGCCAGGGCTGGTTGTGGTTCCCAGTCCGGCCTTAATGGAATTACAGGAAAATGCAAACTGAAGGAGCAAGGTAGAAGTGGCATTTGAGGTAGAAACAATTGTTTTGTTAACATCTGCAGACTATGCAGCAGATGGTGAATTATGCAGCTCATCCTTCAATAAAAGCAATAAAAAAAGCAGCTTCAGCAAAATCACATTATTCCAGCGGCGCTTTTTAAAACACAAACTCATGCAGCTAGTAGTTTGACGGATGAAGTACTCCTACATTTATGTACATGCAGGGCTTTAAGTGGGTTGAAAAAAACTGGGGGGGTCTAAAAGGGATGTGGCCAATGTAAAAAGGGCGTGGCTTAAAAAACTTAAGCTAAAAATCTTTGCTTAGCATAGTGTGCTGCCTGACCCACCGGTAAAAAAATGGTGGGGATTCATGCTCAACTGCCAATTTGGTCAAGGGAGCCATGGGACAAAAAAGTTTGGGAACCACTGCCTTATATGATGCAAACAAAATTACCAGCAAATTAAAACAAGGGCTTTATCACATCTTTGAGGTTCTCATGGCTCAATGGCTTCTATGTATGCCAATTTGTTGAATACTTCACTTCACTTTGATAACTTTATTTCGGTCAAAGACCATAAAAGTGCAATAAAATATATACAAGCACAGGGTTAAAATATAAATACATCAAATTAAAAAGTTATTAAACATTGGATATCAAAGGAGTAGTTAAAAATAAAGCAATGGTCCCTCAGTCCTTATGTATTATTGCGGATCTTCTCCTCCACATACCGACAAGAAACCGGGAAACAGCAAAGATAATAGGAGGGGTAGTGTCATAGGTTAAGACTCTGCAGGCAAGAGCACAGTGTCTAAAGCCCAAGTTTTTACAAAGCGGGATGATCCAGCACTTCCGAATTTCACCATATGCTGGACAGAAGAAGAGGATATGTATAATATCTTCAGTGGCATGGTTGCAGGCAGGGCAGTTAACCTTCGTCGCTTTTGTCCATCTTGAAGTGAATTCCCCGACTGGTAGAGAGCCGTGTCTGAGTTGAATGTATAGCTTTCTTGCTAGTGGAGGTTGCACCTGATCCAGGAACGCCTCCATCCTGAATTCAACTTTAATTTTCAGGAACTCATTGGACAGTCTGCCCAGGGAATTTGAACAATGTAGCAATTAGAGGTTGTACTCTTTTACAGCTGCCACCAAGACAGTCCTTTGAATCCTCAAACAGCTATCCTCCGGTGTATCCCAAAGATGGGGAAGTCCGATTTGGTAAAAAAGGGACTTAACATGTGCCAGCCATGGTATGTTCTTGGTCTTTAACTACCCCCAAATGGTTTTGAATTCTGCTCAAAACGGTTCCAGCTCCGGGACAGACCAGAGCCTTCTCCAATAGAGCAGAGGTCGGGCTGCCGTCAGCTCAGTAATAGGGTCCAGGCCCAGGTCCAAGCGTAGTGGAAGCAGAGGCATACTTTGCGGGAGATCGAACAGATGCCGCATAAAGGAATGTTCCACTTTCGTTAGGTTACATGTGTTGGTGTGTCCCCAGAGTTCTGCAGCATATAAGGCTGCAGACCTAACCTGTGTTTTATATATCTCTAGGGCTGGGGTAACCGGTTTGAAAGATAAGGTGCTGCAAAATCTGCCTATGCCACCCATTATCCGTGCAAGTCTCAAGGAGGATTTAGAGACTTGCTGGTCCCATGTGAATTGTTCTGTCAAAGTCACTCCCAAATATGTGAACGTCTTGACTCTCTCAAGGGGGGTTCCGTTCAATGTGGGGTTGGGGCGGGTGTGCCTCGGGGGGTTGAAGATCATGAACTTGGTTTTCTCCAATTTGATCTCCAAACCCCGCGAGGCGCAAAAGGAAATAAACCCGTCCAAAACCCGCTGAATGCCCGATGATGTCCGCGACAACAGCAAGGTGTTGTCCGCGAACATAAGAGCGGGCACCCTGCCAGTTGCCAAGCGTGGTGCATCATTGTCCTTGACACAATTGAGTCTGTTTATCAGGCCATTAACATATAAGCTAAAGAGGGTAGGGGCTAATACGCAGCCCTGGCGTACTCCTCGTGTGACAGGGAAACAATCAGATAATTCCCCATTCTTCCCACATCTCACCTGGGCAAAATTCCCGGTGTGGAGCCGGGTTATGGAGTCCAATAAGTAAGGAGGGAGACCAAGTTCCTCCAACACCCTCCAGAGCCTCTCCCTCGGGACCAGATCGAATGCGGCCCGCAGGTCCACAAAAACAAGGTAGAGGCTGCCACCCTCTACTCTTGCAGTTTTCCAGTATAGGACCTGGAGTCGAAAGATCTGGTCCAAGGTCGAGACCCCTGATCTAAAACCGGCTTGGAGGGTGGTCAAAGTTTTGTTTTCCTCCATCCACCCCAGTAGCCTCTCCAGCAGAATTCGGCCCATCAGCTTCTGAGTAGTGTCAAGTAGACTGATTGGTCTATAAATTGATGGGGCAAGCGGGCAACCCTTTTTAAAGATTGGAACAATCTCAGCCCCCAGCCAGGTCTCAGGTACTGGGGAGCCTCGTAGGACAGCATTAAACAGAACCAACAAGTATGGGGCCCAGATCTTTGGCTGAGATCTAAAAAGATCTCCGGGGAGCTTATCCAGGCCCGGGGCCTTATTTGGGAGCAATTTCTCAATTGCCAGTTCAACTTCCCTGAGTGTGATGTTATCTGGACAGTAAGTGGGGGCTCCAATAGGGGTGTCTATTTCCACTATTGCAGGACGGGGTCCAAGTCCAGGGTCCAAGGCCTCTGGCAGTCTGCACTCATGTGGGGATTCTGGGACCATGGGGGGCTCAGAAGCTTGATTAGAGCCATGGGTTCTACAAGGGGAGGTCCCTAAGCCCGGAGCCCCCTGCAGTCGATACTCGTGCAGGGGGTCCCGGGGTGCGCAGGTACAGGAGTTCGAGATCCTGGTTCCCAAGGCCCCCGGCAGTCGATTCTCGTGCGGGGGGTCTGGGGCAGACGAGGTCTTGGAGACCCGGTCAGAACTGAAATTCTGACAAGGAGAAAACCCAGTGACCGGGGCCCCCAGCAATCGATGTTCATGCAGGGGGTCCCGAGCCTCACGGGTACGAAGGGCCAAGCTCCCAGTCTCCGAGGCCCCCGGTAGTCGACTCTCATGCCGGGGGTCCTGAGGCACATCATCCCGTGTAGCCAAAGCCAGTTCTGGAATCTTCCCCTGGGGCAGCCACCCAATATCCTCCAACTCAGGGCTTGTGTAAAGTGACTTAAAGTGAGCCTCCCACACTATAGGAGCGATGTTCGAGACCCCAGTGTCTCGCTCGCCTATCACTGAGGAAGTGACAATTAGCCAAAAGGTCTTGGAATCTTTTAGAAGCAGTGCCTGTCTCAACTCTTCCCACCTAGATTCCTCCCACTCACTCTTTGCTCTTGTGAGCGCCTTCTTGTACAACAGTCTGGTTGTTCTAATTTTAGGGACGTCCTTAGATTTAATAGCCTTAAGTAGATCTTTCTTAAGGTATTTACATGTATGGTTGTGCCAGGGGTGTGTTTTATTCCGGTGCAACTTAGTCCCACTAACCGGGTAAAATACTTCCCTAAGACTCTCAACTAACTTTCTGTGGGTTTCTATAGTCTGCCCATGGGAGATGGAATTTCCCATATCACTTATTAATGGGACAGCTAACTGATAGATTTGTGCAAGTCTGGTAGGAGACTCTAGGCAAGAAGGCCATTTAACTCTTCTCCTATTATTGGATATAATATATGGTGGGGGTACCAGGGTGGGATCAAAGGCAGGGTTAGTCAATCCAAACGCACCAGGTTTGAGCGATAATACCAAGGCATTGTGGTCACTATCATGCCTTGGGACAACTTCAAAATCTTTGAACTTGTCGAATAAAATACACATCAAAGCAATGCACAAACTGTTTGTACTAGCAGTGTTCATTCACATCATCATACGGGATGAACTAGTTTGCAAGGTTCTACCTTCAAATTCCACTGAATGTTTCCTCCATACTAAATCAGCACCCCGCTAGGTAAGCTGCATTACAAAACCTCTAAAGCCATATCTTAAATCCTATCTGAGTGGTCACTGCCTTTTGCTTTTGTCTACTTTCCTATGCCCAGATACAGATATGCTGGATTAGAACATACATTGGCTGGTATGTAAAACATTAAGACTTCATTACAATTTACAATGCAATTCTCTGTAAAAAGTGCTAACAGTCTTGCTTGTCATGAATATTTAATTAATGGACATAACTACAGAAAATGCATGGTTTTGGCAATGAGATATCAGAGCGACTCTTAAAATAGTCCATGTAATTTTCTCAGCCTCGCCACTTTGCTGTATGAGTATTCAATGTATTTATAATCTAAATTTATTGCAATGCATCTGGACCGGCTGTCGATATATACAGTCTCAGTCCTTTAAATGAATCGTTACTGAAATATCTTTACAGACGCGACTCTTTATTGGATGACAGTATTCTCAAAGCATATATATCGTATGATGATTCTGTCAGGAAATAATTAGATCAAATGAAATCTTACTGGAAAAGAGGCTAAAATGTGTCCTCTTAGTGCCTAATTAATGAGAAAAAATTAAAGAAAGGCATACAATTTTCAAGGGGGAAGCCATCTATTTTCATAAACAGAACATATCATATATCACATAAGATTGTTTCCAAGGGTGAGTTAAAGCAGTTCAGTGCTCCTTAAGGTGACATGCTATACTACAATTGTTAAATAGCAAGAAATCCACAAAAGTTTGTAAATAGATAATGGAAACTAACTGTCCAATGGCAAATAGGTAACTCAATGTTTTGCCCATTTGTGATCACAATAAATCAAACATTTGATCATGTAGGCGGTGACCTGTCCTCAGGACACCCCCGTGCCGCACGGCCACCAGCTGTGTGTGTGTGCCCCCACTGCTGCTCGCAGCCTCGCTGCTACGTGTGCCTGCCGCCGTTGCTGCCCGCCTCGCTGCACGTTGCCCCCGCAGCTCCGCCGGTTTTAGACTGTGTATTGTAATTTGCCTTGTGAGATTGTATTGCCTTTTGTTGTTGTCTAATTGTACTTTTCCTTTTGTAACTGGTGCTCGTTTTTCCCCCCCTGTGCCTTCCCGCCCCGCTCCCCGCTTCCCGCCGCCGGCCACGAGGCCACGCCCCCTTTGTGTTCTGTGCCCTCCCCGCTCCCGCCTCCCAGCTGCTCCTCCCTCCCACTTGCCCTTAAATGGCGACCGCACGGACGCGCAGCGGGCGCGCCGATTGTGCACCAAAGGCACGCCAAAGGCAAGCCTGTCTGCCCCCGTCCGTGCTTGGACCGCGCCCAGTGCCAGGACCCCTGGCCCCCGCCGGAGCAAGACGACCCGACGGACCTACGACGCCGCAACACTCGACGCACTGAACATCGGCCAGGACCCTGCCTGCTACCAAGCCATCCCGAGACGCACCCACGGACCCTTCGCCTGCCAAGCCTGCAAATTCACCTGCCTTCGGACGGGCACCACCCCCGCCAAGTCGAGCACCAGCAACAACCACCTGAAGTGCATCCTGCTGAACACCCGCTCCATCCACAGGCACGCCGTTGAACTCTGGGACCTGCTCGACGCGACAGCACCGGACGTCGCCTTCCTCACCGAGACCTGGATGAACGCGTCCTCAGCGCCCGACATCGCAATAGCCATCCCGGGGGGATGCAAGATCACCCGTAGGGATCGCGTCAACCAGACGGGAGGAGGCATCGCCATCATACACAAGAACACCATCCGCATCTCGACTAACTCCGACGAAACCTTTACCGCCGCCGAACACCTTCACTTCCAGATACACACCGACCCAAAGACCACCCTCCGAGGCACCCTCATCTACAGACCACCAGGACCACGCACACCATTCAGCGAACGTGGTAGTGTAGGCACGAAGGTGCTAGTACATCCCCAAGTGAGGCACTCCAAGGGTGATCATGAAATGATTCCAAAAGGTTTTTCTCAAATGTTTATTCGTTATTCAATATGTTTTCATAGTGGCTGTTTTAATGATATTAACAGCATATCAATCCAGTATGTAGTAATCCCTTTGGGGTAAACAATAAACACGAACTCCTCCTATGCATTTCGGGCGGAAGGCCCTTGGTCACGGAGAGCTGGAAGGAAGACAAGTCTGGGGTCAGGATGAGGGTTGCGAAAAGCGTGGAGAACTAACCTTTAAAGTGCTGATCAATGGGGGAGTGAACTGACTGTATGTTTAGAAATAACGGAAAGGAGTGAAGCCGAAAAGTGAACTAAGGATATAGTGGGCGATGCAGGGGTCAGCAGGGATGGGAGGGGATGTGTGGAATGCTACGTCGCGTGAGGACAAACAAAGATAAACAAAGCGGTTCGCATGCTTAATCGAGTATGGTGCACAATGCTCCTCATAGGTCGTAAACTTACTTCATATCTGACGTAGCGGACCGCTACTTCAAAGGGGCTGCGAAAATGCTCGGCGCTGCGATGCTGCCGGTGCGGGTTAGCTGAATGGTGAAGGAGGGTGGTAATAAACCATAACACTGAGGACGGACTCGTGAGTTGTGAAAGAGTCAAGAAACTGAGGAGAGGACTAAGGTGCTAAAGATGAGAGAGCCATCTTGAAGTGGGAACAAGTGTGCGGGCGGGTACAGGAATGGAAGGAAGGAGGTAAGGAATGCGGGGTAAACTGTGGAGAAAAATGAAAATAAGTGGGAGGTACATGAATAGGCATTAAAGAGCAAAGCAAGGCATTATTAAAGCAAATATTTACAAATAACAACTGTATTCAATCCGATCATTAAGACCATGTGGTCTAAGAGTCTGTAAGTGATATATCCATTCAAGTTCTCTTTTGAGAAGAAGCTTACAATTGTCAATTCCTTCAGTTTCGGTGACGGTTTCCAAGACAATGAATTGAAGTTGTGCGATGGTGTGGCAAGAGAACTTGAATGGATATATCGCTTACAGACTCTTAGACCACATGGTCTTAATGATCGGATTGAATACAGTTGTTATTTGTAAATGTTTGCTTTAATAATGCCTTGCTTTGCTCTTTAATGCCTATTCATGTACCTCCCACTTATTTTCATTTTTCTCCAGTTTACCCTGCATTCCCTACCTCCTTCCTTCCATTCCTGTACCCGCCCGCACACTTGTTCCCACTTCAAGATGGCTCTCTCATCTTTAGCACCTTAGTCCTCTCCTCAGTTTCTTGACTCTTTCACAACTCACGAGTCCGTCCTCAGTGTTATGGTTTATTACCACCCTCCTTCACCATTCAGCTAACCCGCGCCGGCAGCATCGCAGCGCCGAGCATTTTCGCAGCCCCTTTGAAGTAGCGGTCCGCTACGTCGGATATGAAGTAAGTTTACGACCTATGAGTAGCATTGTGCACCATACTCGATTAAGCATGCAAACCGCTTTGTTTATCTTTGTTTGTCCTCACGCGACGTAGCATTCCACACACTCCCCTCCCATCCCTGCTGACCCCTGCATCGCCCACTATATCCTTAGTTCACTTTTCGGCTTCACTCCTTTCCGTTATTTCTAAACATACAGTCAGTTCACTCCCCCATTGATCGGCACTTTAAAGGTTAGTTCTCCACGCTTTTCGCAACCTTCATCCTGACCCCAGACTTGTCTTCCTTCCAGCTCTCCATGACCAAGGGCCTTCCGCCCGAAATGCATAGGAGGAGTTCATGTTTATTGTTTACCCCAAAGGGATTACTACATACTGGATTGATATGCTGTTAATATCATTGAAACAACCACTATGAAAACATATTGAATAACGAATAAACATTTGAGAAACAACTTTTGAAATCATTTCATGATCACCCTTGGAGTGCCTCACTTGGGGATGTACTAACACCTTCGTGCCTACACTACCACGTTCTATGATAACCGGTGTTTTGACGGAAACACCACCCATGAGTGCACCCAGAACTTAATATCTTCTTTTGAACTTTGGCTCATATTTCAGCAGTGCACCTCCCATTCCTCTTTCTACACAATTCAGCGAAGACATCACGGACGTCATCAGCCCACATGCCCTGCCCTCCGCCGACTACATCCTCCTAGGGGACCTCAACTTCCACCTGGAAAACAACAACGACAGAAACACCACCACCCTGCTGGACAACCTCGCCAACCTCGGACTCAAGCAACTGATGAACATTCCCACCCACTACGCCGGCCACATGCTTGACCCCGTCTTCTCATCCAGCAAGCACATCTCCTTCAACCACGCCACCGGACTCCACTGGATCGACCACAGCTGCATCCACTTCAGCTTCAGGAAAACAGCGACCCACCACCACCCGCAACAAGTTCCCCGCCGAAGCTGGAGCAAGATCACCGCCGAGCAGCTCTCTGCCTCCCTCAGCCAGAACACACCCACCTACACAGCGGACCCAAATGAAGCAGCCAGCAACCTCGCCAAGTGGCTGACCGCCTGCGCCGATGATCTCGCACCACTAAAGAACCCTCCCAGCAGAACCGGTAGCAAGAAAACCCCCTGGTTCACCGACGAACTCAAGGAATCCAAGAGGCACTGCCGCACCCTCGAGAAAGCCTGGCGGCTCCACCAGACCACAGTCATCAGGACCGCCCTCAAACACGCCACCCGCAAACACCACCAGCTGATCCGCGCCACCAAGAAGGCGGCACTCAAAGAACTTAAAAAAGAGAGAGACGACCCCACAAGTTCCAGGGAACAGGGTACGAGAGACTGCAAGTCAAAGAGAATCCCTGGAATAGAGAATTCGATCACTCACTCTGGACATTCTACTCCTCATTCATATTCACTGGTCAGAAACTAATAAACAACGTTCACAGACTTTTTTATAAAAATAAATTTACATTTATTATAAAACACAATTCATTACATAATCAATTGAGAAACTCATTGTAGAAACAGTATAATAAAAGAACAATAAAACCATTCAATATTGACAGAATGTGGGCTTATGTTTATCTCAACAAAGCACTGATGCAATGTACCCTATATTATTTAAAATTTCAAATCAAACATATAACATATAGACTTAGGATTCCACCCCAACACAAAAGCACATATACTATTATTGCTGATTTCTACGATTCAAAAGCCCTTGTTGTATATTTTATCACATCTCTCCTCCACTCATTGGCCTAAAGTCAGAGATTTTTCTGGGCTTGAATTCTAGAACATGAAAAAGCGTCGACGCGTTTCGGTGTCTATGCCTTTCGATAATGGCACACCTTCCTCAGGACGGTTTGGAGTAGTTGGAGTTAATCTCATGTGTCCTTTCCTTCCACAATGAGGTTTTCTTATGTGGACGCTGGTGAGGAGACCTTATGGGTTCCACGGATATTTGACCTTGACTGGTATGTTGTCTGCGGTCTCTGTTTCTGATTTCCTTACTGGGCTTTGTTGCCTAATGTTGTGGATAGTAGATCCTTGAGGTCTGTATTTATTGATAGGATCCTTAGTTTATCTTCAGCGGGCGTTTTTCATAGATATATGGGTGGCCTGTTCTGAAGAGACGATACGGGAGCGGTGAACTCCTTTCACCGTTGAAAGATGTTTTTACCCCGTGGCGATATTTTCCTTTATTTCCTCTTGTCTTGATCCGCTTTTCCCACTTCTGGATAACAGTAGGGTGCTTGGACGTGGATATGTCCAGTCTTTGGTTTTGAAAATCAATACTTCTCCCACGGGTCGTCTGCTTCAGATTTCAGCTCCACTCGTACGCTTCAGAACGACTGGACAACAATGCCCACGACAGCAAGGAACTCTTCTGCATCGTCAAAGAGTTCTCCAACCCCAGCACCGGAAACATCACTCCCTCGCAAGACCTCTGCGTCTCACTCGCCTCATTCTTCCACAGCAAGATCGCAGACATACACAACAGCTTCGACGCACAGACCACACACCCTACCGCCGAACCAACGCCCACCACCTCCACCCTCTGCAACTGGACCCCAATCAACACAGAAGACACCACCCGCACGATGAACTCCATCCACTCCGGATCACCAACCGACCCCTGCCCACACCACGTCTTCAACAAAGCCGACGCCATCATCGCACCCCAGCTCCGGGACATCATCAACTCCTCCTTCCACACCGCCACCTTCCCGGAGAGCTGGAAGCACACCGAGCTCACCGCCCTCCGGAAGAAACCAACGGCGGACCCCACCGACCTCAAGAACTACCGCCCCATCTCGCTCCTTCCCTTTCCGGCCAAAGTCATTGAGAAGACCGTCAACAGACAGCTAGCCGCCTTCCTCGAGACGAATGGTTCCCTCGACCCCTCACAGTCTGGTTTTCGGGCCAACCACAGCACCGAGACCGCCCTAATCGCAGCCACCGACGACATCAGAACCCAGATCGACAACGGGGAAACAGCGGCCCTCATCCTCCTGGATCTCTCTGCGGCGTTCGACACTGTCTGCCACCGCACCCTAGTGAAGGGCCTCAGCAACATCGGAATCCGAGAGAAAGCACTGGAATGGATCATCTCATTCCTCGCCGGAAGAACCCGGAGGGTCCGCCTCCCCCCGTTCAGATCCGAGGCCACCGAAGTCATCTGCGGCGTTCCTCAAGGATCTTCACTCAGTCCAACCCTCTTCAACGTCTACATGAGCCCCCTCGCAGCCATCGCACGCCAACACAACCTCAACATCATCTCCTACGCCGACGACACCCAGCTGATCCTCTCCCTCACCAACGACCCCACCACCGCCAAGGCCAACCTACACGAAGGGATGAAAAGCGTCGCCGACTGGATGAGGAGCAGCCGCCTTAAACTGAACTCAGACAAGACAGAAGTCTTCATCCTGGGATCATCACCCTCTGCCTGGGATGACTCCTGGTGGCCCCCGGCCCTGGGCACCGCTCCCAAACCAACAGACCACGCACGCAACCTGGGCTTCATCCTGGACTCCTCCCTATCGATGACCAGACAACTCAACGCCGTCTCATCCTCGTGCTTCAACACCCTGTGCATGCTCCGCAAGATCTTCAGATGGATCCCGACCGAAACCAGGAAGACCGTCACCCAGGCACTCGTCACCAGCCGACTGGACTACGGGAACACCCTCTATGCCAGAACCACAGCCAAACTTCAAAGAACACTCCAGCGCATCCAGAACGCCTCCGCACGACTCATCCTGAACATCCCCCGACACAGCCACATCACCGGACACCTGAGAGACCTGCACTGGCTCCCCGTCAGCAAGAGAATCACGTTCAGACTTCTGACCCACGCACACATGCTCTCCACGACCTGGGCCCCAAGTACCTCAACGACCACATGACCTTCTACACGCCCGCCCGCCAGCTTCAATCAACCAGCCACGCCCTCGCCGCCGTACCGCGCATCCGCAGAGCCACCGCCGGAGGAAGATCCTTCTCCTACCTGGCGGCCAAGACCTGGAACTCCCTCCCCACCCACCTTCAGCGAACCCAGGAACACCTCTCCTTCAGGAATCAGCTCAAGACCTTGCTGTTCGAGCAGTAACTTACCCCCCCCCAGCGCCTTGAGACTCTCCCGGGTGAGGAGCGCGCTCTATAAATGCATTGATTGATTGATTGATTGATTGATTGATTGATGTTTTGACACAGTTGGAGATGATTTGTGGTTGGATCTTTATCAGGACAAACAAAGGGGATTCCTCGTAGGTAATCAAAAGAAAAATGTGTTCAGTGGTATACCTATTGGTGCTCCACAGAGACAATTAATGTATGGTTGTTAAAGCTCTTACCTCCAAGTGTTAAGGTTAGTATTGGTGTCCTGTGCATGTTATGTCATCAGGTAAAATTGATCAGGTAAAATGGATAACTGGGTCTTGACCCTCTATTTGGTCAAGACCCAGTGGAATGAGATTCTCCAAAATGTACAGAGACATAACCACAAATTGATAGTGCAGCACCAATCCGTATCACCCATTACCAGTTGAAATTAGTCACAAACTGCTATTTAAGTATCCGGGTACAAGGACGCCTATGACACTCTGTGGGTATTAGAAAAATAGATCAACTTATGCAGTCTAAATCGACGATTAATGCTATAAGGCAGCGTCACAGTGACTGGATGAGCGCCCTAGACTACATAGGTATGCATGAAGTGGAGACTCACATATCAATAAAAAGTATTGGACCATCCCCATCAAGCACGTAAAACACTGAAAAACTCATGCTGTGCCTAATTCAAGGACAACCTTCAATTGGAAAACTGCAAGGGTTCACTAATTTAAATAAAAGTGGGTGTTTTAATCACACTTGTCTGAACACTCCATACTGAGGCTCACAATATGTTATTTTTGATGTGGTGACTCACACAACAGTTGAATTAATTGAATCCTCATTATCAAGAACTTAGAAGCATATAAATGCTAATTCAGTGTCAGAAGATTCAAGTAACACTGGAGTCGACACTAATTCCTATGCCCACCACCTCTGAAAATAACTTATGAAACACTCTGGACAATTGCTGTGAATTACTTAGAATATAACAGGCGAAGTCTCTTACCCTCAGTATGATCTGGACTAGCCTCAGGATGTGATAGATGACGGGTAATTCTCTGTTCCTCACAAGTAGCCAAGGCGAAGAATCAATTGGAGGATGGCTAGGCGAGACTCTTGGGGAATTGGAATGGAGAAAGTTCTGACTCAAGGAATGAACGCTGTAGTTGACACTGAAATGACTAAACCTTGCTATAAGTAAGCTAATATAGTCCTATTGAACTGACTGAACTAAGGTGGAGTTAAGACCCCTACTCTGGTACTAGAAATATCCAACTAGAATTCCATGAAGTGGCACTAACTAAATACATACTACGAAATTCTTCAAATAAAGTCACTTGCCAGAATCCCACGTAGCGCATGCGATAAGAACAACCAAAACAAGAAGCGCTGACAGGAATTTCCTCGGAACAAGAACTTCACTCAGAGCAGCGCTATGACTCCGGTGAAGAGGTCAGTTGAAGTGCGCAGATTCCAGGGCAGCCGTGCGCTTCATCTCCACAGCTGCTCGCGCGCTCTCGTAGACTAGAGCGCTCACTCCTCACTGTTCGTAATCCCCCTCGGCGGCCATGTTGGGATACTCGCTTCCTCAGATTCTGTACACAGCGCTGCAGGAACAACGTGGTCACTCTATGTTGCCTTCTCCAACGTGGATATTTGGAGACCTGCTTTAATGACCGTTGAGCTTTTGCTGGCACTGATCTGATGCTGGCTATGGTTCTGGAAGTCTTGACAGTACCCCCTTTCAAGAATGGTCCTTCCAAAGCGGGCTTGTTGGGGTGTGCCTTATGAAAGGCTTCAACTAGTCGTGGGGCATTTACATGGACTGATGGTTCCCACGACCGCTCTTCAGGTCCGTACCCCTTCCACTCTATCAAGTAATACAGTTTATTCCTCGTGACCTTGGAATCTAAGATTCTGCTGACTTCGTATTCTTCGCTAGATTCTACCACTATAGCGGGTGGAGAGGGTTTTAACCTGACCTTGTCTGGACTTTTCTTCAGAAGGGAAACGTGGAAGGTCGGATGAATTTTCAATGACCTTGGTAATTGTAACTTCGCCACTACAGGGTTAATGATCTTCTGAATTTTAAATGGCCCTATGAATCTAGGCTGAAACTTCCGATTACCCTTTAATCTCAAATGTCTTGTGGATAGCCACACCTGATCACCTTTTTCAAACTGAGGACCTTGTCTTCTCTTTTTGTCTGCCTGCTTCTTATAGGATTGTTTGGCCCTGATTAACTTTCTCAATGCTCTTTTGTAAGAGCTCTGTAGCTCTTCCATTACTCTAGCAACGGCAGGGACCTCCCCAATCTGTTTTCCCAGTGTAATAGTCGGATGTCTGCCTGTGTTCAAGTAAAATGGAGTAAACCCTGTGGAATCATGAGTTGCGTTATTGTATGCGAATTCTGCAGTCCACAGTAATTCGGACCATTCAACATCCTGCTCTAACAGATAGAGGCGTAAATACTGTTCTAGACCCTGGTTCAACCTCTCAGTCTGACCGTCTGTCTCAGGGTGATAACTAGTTGAATAACGTGTATCTATACCTAAGCTGTGCATAAAGGTCTTCCAAAATTTCGACATGAACTGTGACCCCCTATCTGAAATGATTACTTGTGGAATTCCGTGTGTCCGAATTATGTGTTGATTAAAGGTCTGCACTAATTGTGAAGCTGTGGGTACAGCCTTGAAGGGAATGAAGTGTCCCATTTTGGAAAATGAGTCCACCACCACCACAATCACTGTGTTACCTTGGCTAGGGGGCAGATCCACTATTAAATCTAATGTCACAGTGTGCCATGGGTAGGGTGCGTTTGGCAAGGGTTGCAATAACCCTTGCGGGGCCTGACGACTGGGCTTCCCCTTGAGGCAGATTTCACAGGTCGAAACATATTGTCTTACTTGGGCTGCCAAATCTGGCCACCAAAAGTGTCGCCGGACCAGTTCTTCAGTCTTCTTAACTCCTTTGTGGCCCGCCATCCGATCGTCGTGGCAACCTCTCAAAGCCTCTTCTTGAAGTTTTCTGGTTGGAAGATATAGCTTGCCTTCATGATATGGGAGCCCTTCGACAAGAGTTCTTTTACCATCTGACTCGGCCCACTTACGAAGATCCTCTTCTGAGCAGACTTGCTGAATTTGTTCGTCGAATTCTTTCATTTGCATGGCTCCGATTATTTGTTTCAATGGAACTATGGGTTCTTCGACTGAAGGTTTCTCTTCGGCTGTTGGATTCATGCGTGAGAGAGCATCGGCCTTTCCGTTTTTCGCACCTGGTTTGTACGTGATCACGAAGTCAAATTCTGAGAAGTACAAGGACCATCTCAATTGACGTGGCGAAAGTGTTTTTGCAGACTTGAGGAATTGGAGGTTACGATGGTCTGTAAACACAGTGACAGTATGCTTGGCCCCCAGTAAGTAGTGTCGCCAATCTTGGAATGCTTCTCGAACAGCCAACAATTCCTTGTCGGCGATGGAGTAATTGCGCTCCGTGTCAGACAGCTTCCTGGACCGGTAGGCCACCGGATGCAGTTGTCCCGTCGTTTTGTTCCTCTGCGACAAAATTCCTCCGGTCGCGAAGTCTGATGCATCAGTTTCAACGAAAAAGGCTTGTTCCGGGTCGGGGTGCATTAGAATGGGCGCGCTAATGAAGGCCGTCTTCAAATCCTGGAAGGCTTGTTCTGCCGTTGCAGTCCACACAAATTTTTGCCCCTTCTTTAGCAGGTGAGTGATGGGAGTGACTTTGGACGAGAAATTAGGAATGAACCTCCGGTAAAAATTGGCAAAACCAATAAAACTTTGGATTTCCTTCACACTCCCTGGTGATGACCACTCCTGAATGGTACGGACCTTTGAGTTATCCATCTCGACCCCAGCTGCGGACAACATGAATCCCAAGAATTCCACCTTCTCGGCATGAAAAGAACACTTCTCCAATTTCACGTACAAGTGGTTATCCAAAAGCTTCTGGAGTATGGCTCGCACATGCTTGACGTGATCTTCCATCTTGTCGGAAAAAATCAATATGTCATCAATATACACTACAGCCACTCGGTCCAAGAATTCTCTCAGAACATCATTTACGAAGTTTTGAAATGCTGCTGGGGCATTGCTCAACCCATAAGGCATCACTTGATACTCAAACAACCCATACTTGGTCCGAAAGGCTGTTTTCCATTCATCAGCCTCGGCCACTCTCACCAAATGGTAAGCTCCGCGCAGGTCAAGCTTGGTGTAAATCTTCGCTCCTTTTACTTGGTCCAATAGTTGATTGATTAGAGGTAATGGGTACCGATTTTTCACTGTGACTTGATTCAAGGCTCTGTAATCAATACACGTGCGGAGAGTCCCATCCTTCTTTGGCCGGAAGAAAAGCGGAGACGAAACTGGAGATTGTGATGGCCTTATGAATCCCATTTTAGTATACTCTTCCAAATACTCTTTGAGATAGATGTTTTCCTTTTCTGTGAGCGCGTAAACTCGACTGCAGGGCAGGTTGGCACCGGCTTCCAATTCGATCTTGCAATCATAGCTCCTGTGCGGTGGTAGTTTCTCAGCATTCCTTTTGTCGAACACACTTGCCAAATCTTGGTATTCTTTAGGTATTTCTTCTGCGCTAACAGTGCAGATGTGGAGCGACAACTTGGCCAACTCCGTAGGCGGCGATCCCTCGCACTCTTCTGGATTCTTAGTAAAACAATTCCCCTGACAAAATTCCGAGTTCATCTTGACCGTTCTCCTCTCCCAATCAATAATCGGGTTATGCGCAGTCAACCATGGCAACCCCAAAATCAGCTGGAACTGGGGTGCGTCTATGAGGTTAAATCTGATAAATTCTCGATGACCCTGTAACCCCTCCAATTCTAAGGTCTCCGTTTCTTCTACTATGGGTCCTGAAGTCAAATTGGAGCCGTCGACCGCTTTTACTACTTCGAGGTTCTTCTTCTTGATCGCCTTTATGCCCATCTCTTGCGCATATTTCAGGTCGCAGAAGTTCCCAGTGGCCCCTGAATCAATCATGACTGAAACTTCTTCCAACTTCTGGGTTCCGAATTTGACTGTAAAAAACACGGTAAGATGAGGGGCCGCTGACTGTAATGTGTTAATCAGTTGCTGAGGTTCATGAGTTGACTGTTCGGAACATCCCACCAGGGCAACTCCCTTTACTGGTGGGATCGATCTTTAAACCCCTGGTTACTCTTGTTTCTCTTCGGACACTCCCTCACAAAATGTCCCGAGGTACCACAATACAAACACAACTGGTTTGCTCGCCTCTTGTCTTTTTCTTCTTGGGAGAGAGGGCCTCTGATGGAGCCGATTTGCATTGGTTCCTCTCCGGTACCCGTATCAGGCTTTGAGGGTTCGGGTCTCATACGGTCTAGGCGTGGCACAAACGTCTTGTAATCTCGCTTCTTTTCTGACCTTCTTTCAAACAATCGATGCTCAATTTGAAGAACTAAATCTATAAGTTCTGATATTTCCTGAGGACGTTTCGGGATCTGTGCCAATGCATCTTTTATTTCATCTTTAAGACCACGATAGAATATCGCTGCACGTTTACTGTCGGGCCATTCTGTTTCGACGATTAGTTTGTTGAACTGGGCTATATATGCTACCAATTCTCGATTGCCTTGCTTAAGATCTAGGAGTTCGTTGTCTGTGGCTTGGTTGGCCGTTCTTCTATCGAATATTCGTAGAAATTCTTTCTTGAAACGATTGAAATTGTATAAGGCTGCATCATTTCGAGAGACCAACGGCATAGACCAGGCTGCGGCGTCGCCGCTCAAGTAAGACAACATGAATGCGACCTTGGCTTGATCCTCTTTGAACACTACTGATCTGCACAAGAAATGTAGGGAACATTGTGTCAGGAAAATCTGGGCCTTATGGGGGTCCCCGCTAAAGCGTTCTGGGTTGGCTAAGGGGACAATAGGTGCCACTGAATGAATCACTTGCGTGGCCACTTCTGCACCAGAGTTATGAGAGGAGTTGAAACTAGGTAAAGGAGTTGTTCCCGCTATGAGTTCCTCTAATTTCTGTTGAACGTGACGAGTTTCTTGTTGGGACCTTTTTACCTCATCCCTAAGGACTCTATTCTCTTCTGTGGAACGCGTAAGCTGGGCCTGTAACCCTTCTAGGATTCCCGCCAAGGAGTTCATATCAAATCCCTCAGCCATGTCGACTCGAGTGAAAGGTTGGCACTTCAATCTGTCAGAAGATTCAAGTAACACTGGAGTCGACACTAATTCCTATGCCCACCACCTCTGAAAAATAACTTATGAAACACTCTGGACAATTGCTGTGAATTACTTAGAATATAACAGGCGAAGTCTCTTACCCTCAGTATGATCTGGACTAGCCTCAGGATGTGATAGATGACGGGTAATTCTCTGTTCCTCACAAGTAGCCAAGGCGAAGAATCAATTGGAGGATGGCTAGGCGAGACTCTTGGGGAATTGGAATGGAGAAAGTTCTGACTCAAGGAATGAACGCTGTAGTTGACACTGAAATGACTAAACCTTGCTATAAGTAAGCTAATATAGTCCTATTGAACTGACTGAACTAAGGTGGAGTTAAGACCCCTACTCTGGTACTAGAAATATCCAACTAGAATTCCATGAAGTGGCACTAACTAAATACATACTACGAAATTCTTCAAATAAAGTCACTTGCCAGAATCCCACGTAGCGCATGCGATAAGAACAACCAAAACAAGAAGCGCTGACAGGAATTTCCTCGGAACAAGAACTTCACTCAGAGCCGCGCTATGACTCCGGTGAAGAGGTCAGTTGAAGTGCGCAGATTCCAGGGCAGCCGTGCGCTTCATCTCCACAGCTGCTCGCGCGCTCTCGTAGACTAGAGCGCTCACTCCTCACTGTTCGTAATCCCCCTCGGCGGCCATGTTGGGATACTCGCTTCCTCAGATTCTGTACACAGCGCTGCAGGAACAACGTGGTCACTCTATGTTGCCTTCTCCAACGTGGATATTTGGAGACCTGCTTTAATGACCGTTGAGCTTTTGCTGGCACTGATCTGATGCTGGCTATGGTTCTGGAAGTCTTGACATTCAGTGTGTATTTTGAAGGTAGTCTTTGTTTATTGTTCACTGATAAGTGAGATTATGAGGGTTACTAGGTTTACCTCATGTAGGTATAAATATTCCTAAAGTGGACTCTTAAATTTTAGACATGATAAGCATGCCACCAACTTGAGAAATAAACTCCTTTATTAGGGTGGCATATACAAAAGCAAGGTTAAAGCTAGACTTGTCAACATATGTATGTTGTCTAGTTTTTTTACCACATCCATTTCACATTATTTTGGTGCCTTCAAAGGACATCAGAGTTCACTCAACACAGAGCTTACCTCTATACAACACAGATGAAGAGTTGTGCTCATGAGTAAGTATTGTACCTGCATTTCTCTTACAAATCTGCATATTCCACTGAATGTGGAGATGGGTAATGAACAGCACTACTGGCCCAATGAGGCAAAAGAAGAGTTCACATTGGACCAGTAAATTTAAATTCCTGCATCTGATTATCTTTCCGACACTATTATTCTTATCAAAAGACATTTCACACAAAATAACCTCAATGCATCATTAAAATCAATTAATAGTGTGGTTAGATTCCCTCTTTACCTGTAAAATGTAGTAAGACACCTATTCATATTAAGGACTGTCCTTTATTATATTATATTATTATATTTATTTCGATCAAATATATGATCATTTAAATCATAAAAATCAAAACACCTCATATAAATAATACAGTTAAGATTACAGTACAATACATCATTTTAAAATAGAATTAGTTTAAAACATCCCTTAACATAGATAGCAGCATTAAAGGTTTTTTTAAAACAGTTAATATTTTGCCATATTAAGAACAATTCATAGGGCAATTTAATAGAGATCATTTGTTACTCATAGTTGTAGGTTAATCACGGATGCATTTTTGATCAGTTTGGATCTTTTCCACCAAGCAAAGAAAAGGTATCTTGAGATAACAAAAACCATCCAACTAATAGTGTCAGACAAAAAGATTCTTAGTGCATCATTTGGGCGTGTGAACCTTAAAGAGCGGCATACAGGCAAAATCCATTTTTTCCAATGATCAACATAGGACGGGAAAAAAAATAGAAAATGTATAAGGGTCTCAGGGGAAGCTTGACAAGTGGGACATACTGGCAATATGGATGCATTTTCCCAGGTACTTCTTCTTGAATTTAGAGGCAATGAACCATATCTAAATTGTATAAATAAGGCTCTTGCCTGGGGTGGTTCAATGACATCCATAAATGGCTCAAAACCAACACATCCTTTAAAATCAAGAAAACTAGAGGTTAAAGTACCATGCGTGTAACTTTCTATACTTTGGCAATCTATAAACTTCCAGAACCTTTTTTAAGTAGAGGAACCATTGATTTCCTAATGGACTCTGGGTCCTCTAATAAGGGCCCCAATCCTAGCCTTAAGAACCAATCCTTAATCATATTGAGCCATTTAATGCGACCTGTTTGTCTTTGCAGAGCAATTAATTCTGCCAGGGCATTCCTGAGCGAGACCTGAGTGTCACCAGTCCAAATCCTAACCCAGAACAGAAGTGCCCTAAGAATATCAACATGGCTGATATGTCTAAGGCCAAGATTGAGTCTAAGTGGCAGGAGGGGAGTGTTTACAGGCAGGTTCAGTGTTGCCCTAATGAATTTATTTTCAGCGAGGACCATGTCTTTCAAAATTTTCAGCCCCCATAGCTCCGCCCCATAAAGGGCTGCACCTAAGCCTTTTGCCCTGTGGAGTTCTAGAATGGGGGAGAGTGGCCGGAACTGGGAAGCTGTAGCCCTTCGCACTACAGCACAATCAGCATGTTGGAGGGCCAAGGTGCTTTTTTCAATTTGTGGTGCCCAAGCCAACTTATCACTAATACAAACATCTAGGTAGTCAAATGCCCTAACCCGCTCCAGGGCCTGACTTTGTAGCATTATTTCACCTTTGTGTGAATTATATGGATTAAATGTCATATATTTGGTCTTTGAGCAATTTATGACTAACCCCCTGTCTTTACAGGCTTTGTCAAATTTGTTCAGGAGGTTCCGAATCCCAATAGGTGTCCTGGCTATAAGTAGGGTATCATCCACAAAAAGCAGACAGGGCACTACACTGCCTGCTAACTTTGGGGGATCGTCACCACAATTAAACAGCTTCCCTATTAACCCATTATTGAAAGAAAACACAATTTTGGGGCCAAAACACAGCATTGACGAACACCTTTATTTATCCTTATATCCTTGGAGAGACTTCCATCCAAATTCCACCTAACCTTTGCAAAGGTATTGTGATGCAATCGGATCAGAATGTTAAGTAGGTATGGTGGGAGCCAATATCTTTCAGAGTGGACCACAGTTGGGTGCGATCGATCGAATCGAAAGCTGTTTTTAAATCCACAAACACAACGTACAGATGACCTCTGCCAACAGTCACCTCCTTCCACATGAGCATAAGAAATCTGAAGACTTGATCAATTGTGCTGGTGGATGCCCTAGAGCTGCCTGTAGATCTGACAGGACATTGTTGTCCTCAATCCAATTTTGGATCCTATTCAGGACGATTTTACAGAAAAGCTTTTGGGAGACATCAATAAGGCTGACTGGCCTATAGTTTTCAGGAGAACATATGTCCCCTTTTTTGTAAATGGGGATGATGTTGGCGCCTTTCCAGGACGCCGGTATCTCTCCTCCACTCAAAATGGTATTAAAAACCACTTGTAGTAGAGGTCGCCATGTTACCGGCGCGGCCCCATACATGACTCCCAGAAGCTTGTCCAGTCCCGGGGCTTTCCCTTGCTGTAGTGACTTTATTGCGGTTATGGTTTCCTCTAGAGTAATGGCAGTCTCCTCCATTAATGACAGGTTTAGCCATCTATGTTGTAGACCCAGATCAAAGGCCTCACCCTGTCCTGCCTATAAGTGTTCAAAGTACTCTTCCCACACATGTAATGTAAATGTAAATTGATACTTGTATAGCGCCCTACTCACCCGCAAGGGTCTCAAGGCACTTGTACGAATACCACTGTGGAACCCATCCTGGCTTTCCCTGTGAGGCGTCCACTCCTGGGCACCCCCAAGGTGGAGGCCAGGCATCCTTAGCGTTGTGGGGGCCGTTGTATGTGGAAATCGTTTGCTGCAAAATCCTAACTTAATTCTGTCTTAAGACAAACTTAAGACAAAATCCTAACTTCTGTGAATACCAAAAGTAGTAAGTTTAGGATTTAGTCTTAAGTTAGTTCTGTGAATCGGGCCCTTCTTTTATAGGCAGTGTAGCAAAGCCCATCAGCTCGCAGAACCGCTCCATGGTTCAACGAGGTTTGTAAAACAGCAAGGGACGTTCTTTTCACAGCAGTTAAGATAAGACACCATTCAGACATTAGTGATTGTAGGAACCTCTATAAAATTGCTCAAAACAAGGCCAAAAGAGACTGGGAATCTGAAAATTGGCGAATGCTTGTGGAGGCATCAAGACAGAAGAGTAGCCAATTGTTCTGGCATCTTCTGTCAAAGGGGTCACCTAGATTAGAAGCAGCAAACGATTTCCACATACAACGGCCCCCACAACGCTAAGGATGCCTGGCCTCCACCTTGGGGGTGCCCAGGAGTGGACGCCTCACAGGGAAAGCCAGGATGGGTTCCACAGTGGTATTCGTACAAGTGCCTTGAGACCCTTGCGGGTGAGTAGTGTGCTATACAAGTATCAATTTGTCTTAAGTTTGTCTTAAGACAGACTTAAGACAGACTTAAGTTAGGATTTTGTCTTAAGTCTGTCTTCAGACAAACTTAAGACAAAATCCTAAATTCTGTGAATACCAAAAGTAGTAAGTTTAGGATTTTGTCTTAAGTTAGTTCTGTAAATCGGGTCCGAAGGGTCTAAGTGTGGCATTTAGTTGTAAAAATATGGCTGGAATGTCATATTTACTATTATCATTATTACTCAAACTAGGGAGGACCTTCTCTACTTCTGAATATATTTTTGGCAGAGCGGTTTGATCGGCGAGTATCATTGGGCATTTGACCCTTTTATCATTATTACTAGTAATAACTGGGATGCTCTTATACTGTGGCTGGCCTTGTAGTAGTGATAAGCCAGACAGTGTAAGTACCAAAGCATTATGGTCACTGTCTTCCCGGTTTAGAATGACCATGTCATTGACATTTGCCCATAATTAGAGATCAACAAGGATAAAATCAATTCTGCTTTTTCTGCCACCCCTCTTAAAGGTGTGACGTGCTTCTTCATCAGAGCGTGTCCTGCCATTGCAGGGATGTATTCCATAGCCAATAGTAAATGAAAGAATCTGTTCTCCAGCCCTAGTGTGCTTCTTTACTGGTGATATCTGGAGCTTAGCGATCCCTCTAGCTTTGTCTCCTTCTGCTAGTAAGTCCTGTATATAGTCAACAGGTCTTATGTTGTATTAAAATCACCTGCAACTATCAGTCGGTGGTTCCCCTTGAGGGTGTCAAGATAATTAGTGAGTGTAGTTATAGTCCCGGAAAGCTTATGGGCACTACCAAAGCGGTTATATATATTAAATAACCTAATTTGAGTGTTCCCTTTCAGCGAGCACATTTCAAGCCCAAGTATTTAATCTGAGCAGATGTTTAACATCTTAATTTTACATGCCAATGTGTTTTTACCCATGTCAGAAGGCCGCCCGCAGGGCGACCAACTGTTGACTGCTTAGCTTGGATACTATATGTGTAGGCTTTCCTGTTTTCAGTTTCTATTTTTGGTAAATTCTGGTGGGGTTTTTTCAGTGTTTTCAATATCTTAAAAAACAGTTGTTATCGGTGGTTACACATTTTCGCGCCACTAAAAGCAACAGAAAAAGTGTTTCTCTGGTGTTTATGGAACGTTTTGCTTTTATTATTGCTTGCTGAAAGAACATGGTATATCGATAGTGTACTTATAGTGTATATGAGGTCCAAATAGATTTTTGCAAATTCATCTTTATTGTAGTACACCATACAATACTTCTTCAGTGAGTCTTTTGGTCACGTGCGCTCGCCCTTTCTTTCCTATGTAAACTTCTATTAAAAGGCCCTCTCAGCATTCATAGCCCCTTGGGATGAGAACCATCAGCTAAGGGACACAGTTGGAATGACTCTTTCTTTGATGCCACATAAAGCACAAAATGATAAATATTTGTGTTTTAGTTCCTGTGCATAAGAAAACAGTGCACCAGAATAGACTAAAAAGTCAATAGCATCCCTCATTAGCTCTGAAGATTGTAAAGATGCTTTCAGCATACCACCTAACAAGTGGCAAGCATCTCCTACAGGGAATCACTTCAGCTCGGGTATCAATTTTGACAGGTCATCACGCAACTTGTTTATATACGTAGCTGAATCACTGCAAATACAAACAATATCACTCCAATATTTGTTGAACTTGGAAAGAACCTTTTTTGCAGAGCATTACAAGTGACAATGCGTTCCATGTTTTCCAAAAGTTTAGTGTCATGTTTTCACCAGTATCCCAGATGCTTGGTGATATATATACTTGCATATACCTTGCATTGAATGTTTAAAGCCTGAGGTGTTGGCAATTCACCTACTATCAATTCTGACACACTACAAACTATGGTGGTCTGATGTGTTAAGGATTTTACTCATTCTCTGTGGGTAAATGTGGTGACACATATTAGGAAAGATTTTTATGAAACCAGCCATTTTACCTATCAGTGAAAGAATAAATGCAGCCAAAATATCAAATATGAGTTCAATATTTCCTGATTCTCTATAGTTTATAAAATGATTAAACTAGACCTAAAACATGAAATATACATCTTTAGACCAAAGGCCACAAAACCAAAAAAAGTAAAAGGAAGA
Organism: Lissotriton vulgaris; assembly: GCF_964263255.1. NCBI lineage: Eukaryota > Metazoa > Chordata > Amphibia > Caudata > Salamandridae > Lissotriton > Lissotriton vulgaris. The sequence continues at coordinate 1,154,648,864 of NC_141696.1, forward strand.
AGAAACAATATTTTAGTGGCATCCCTAAAGAACAAAACTCAAGCAGAATAATGTTAGCCAGTCTTTCTTACTGCTAGCTTGTATAACAAAGTTACATTGTATTGACCCATTCAGGAAGAAAAAAATGACACTTTCACTCTCTTTTTCCTTTCTTTGAATGGCATTTAGTTTGTGGTTGTCCAGGTGTTTTTTCAGTGTTTATATGTTTTCACCGGTGAGGGCTATTTTTCTTTCAGTGGGGTTTTATCAGTTATTATAGGTTTAAACCTAAAACCCCACAGCCTATATATGTGATAAACCGCATCCTGTACACTTGCGCTACAGCCCAAGTCTCCTGCAGTAGGCGTATATGGAAGTCGTCTACTAGATTGCACCAGTCAGGATCAATTAACTTTGTTTTTATACCTGCCACATTCCATGATAGAATTTTCATATCTTGGGGATTAAATTAGAGTGCCTGTGCTTGAACCCTATTAGTTTGTTCCAAGGGATCAGTTTGTTGTTGATGAAGTCTAGTCTTTCTGATTGGGTCCCCTGGTGGAGCAGCATTATTACTAAAATAGTCTGGAATTGCCTCTAAGTGCGTAGCATGTGGCTCCTCAGAAACTATTGGTGATGTAATAGATGCTACTAATGGTCAATCTTGGGAATCTAGATCAGACAATGCTTGATATCTATTGCTAAGTTCTAGAAAGAGAGCCTCCCTATGTGTGGCAGTCATCTGTGTGGTGGGCCTGCTACCTAAAATACCCACTCCTCTGTAATCAAGATGTCTGTAAAAAAAACAAGAGGTAGCATTTGAATTCCCAGGCCCAGACTCCGGCTTGCTGATTGTGACCCCCTACCAACCAGATGTGTTGCCAAAGAGGGGGATCTGCAGTTTATGACAATACAGTCTCCATCAAGAGATTTTGCCAATAGACCAACCCAGCCTACCTGTCTTAAGAACAGAATATCCCGAGAATGGATGTTAGACACATTTGTGTTCTTTGTTAGCCAATAACAAACTTTGTTTTTCAGCTCAGTGTGTGATTCCTTTTGACCATCTTGCAGCGGGGGAACATTGGTGAGAATTGCCATATAAGGGCAACACTCCGGTGGAAGGTGCGATGCCATCCTATCATCTCGGCTATGTAAGTTATTTTTGGGCCGCAGCTATGATTGTGTTGTACCGGGTGTTGTGATGTTGCAGTCTACCAACCCCTGGACAGAGGTTACATGTTATGTTCTTGGCCTTGCAATTCCAGGGGGCAGACTTAGATTCCCTGCATAGTTTATGTGATTTGTATGCGTGGGCCCTGCTTGTTTCTGTTGCTCTGCTCTAGTGGCACTAGTAGCAATAGTAGCACTACTTTGTTGGCCTTTGCCTACTGCACGAGTAGATTGAATGGCACTCAGTGTCAAAGTCCCCGTATTTAGGCCTCCCTGAGGGTCCCTGCCTCCATCTACCCCCTCGCATGTGTCACCACCCCTCTCTTTCGTTATGGCCCCTGCCCCTAAGGGATTGTCAGAAACTAGGTTGTAGTGTAATGCCACTGTTGACTCCAATTTATCATGTCTGGTGAGTATAGGAAGAAAGTTTTTGGCTATAATTTCTTCTAAGCGGGCAGTTAAAGCCACACCAATCTCAGGGGGAAATACAACACAATCTTGGTTTACAGTTCAGTATTGACCAATTGGGCCTGTAGTGGGGGATTGACTTCCTGATACAACAGTAGTAACTTCTGTAGTTATATCCTGGGCCTTTTTGTTAGATCTAGTCCGTCCACAGCGTATAGGGTCTGGCTGTTTAACCTACCTTTTCCTTTTAGCAGCTACTTCACACACTGTGACAAACTAGTGATGTTAAACAGGGGTTGTGGGTGATATGTGAAGTGTCTGGGGCTCTTAACACAGGAGAATTATTGCATTCACTTGAGTTCCAGCCACAGTCAATGGATCAATAGTAATACTAGCAAGCCACCTCCCACCGACAGGCGAAGCTCCGTAACCTGTATCTCTTTGTCTATAGCTTTGGCAGCCCGAAGAAGAAAACAGTCAAGTGTCGCGTTTGCAAGGATTTTTGGGGTGGCCATCTTCCCAAAGGGTTTGCATAAAGCCTGATATAAGCTTACTTGAACGCTGCAAGGTCACAGATGAGGATCTTGATGTACCGTTGTATTCCAGAGGGCGAGACAGTATGGACACCCAAAGAACCAAAACCGAACAGGCCTGGCCCTGCCCTGCCAAAGCCGGCCGCTAGAGTGCGCAGAAGGGCCCGCCCTTGGCCCGTGCACGCCCGCGCTGCGGGAGTTCGAGCCCTGTTTTCAAGCGCCTCCAGATGCTACGGCGTGATGCGGTAAGTATCACCAGCAAGAAAGGGAGGCTGGTTGTGGTGGTTCTTCCTGGACCGTGAAGAGCTGCAGTGGACAATAAACTGATGTATCCAGTCCCTATCCCTGTCCACTATCCAGGGTAAGTTACACCTAGAGCTGGCATAGATCCTCCTCTGGCTGCCTTGTGGACTCGTGCTACAAAGCTCCCAAGCCTCGCTCAGGCTCTCCTTTCTGCATGGAGCCTCAATGTTCCAGGCCACATTAGGGACACAGCCGCTCTGGCCCTCCTACTACCCTTGCTCTCTCCTCTGTGGGCAATCACAGCCGTCCTGAGGCTTCAGCAACCCGCTGCTCACTCCTGTTGTGTGTTCGGCATTCGGGCAATCATAGTCTTGGGCCGTCTGGGATGACTCGTAGGCAACATCCGCTCTGACCGCGCCTCTTTTTGGACTCCTCAAGCTGGTTCACAGGTAACTGCCGCCCGTACCTTCTGTCTCCTCGCTTCCGGACTCACAATGCTCTATGCCTTGCTAGGCTTCTGCTGCTCTGGCACCACTGCTGGGCTTGCTCTCTCTGTGAAGTAAACCTGCAGACATCCAGGGGCCCCGCAATCCGATGCTCACCTCTCCAGCTCCTTAGCGTGTGTGTCTGGAGCCCGCTCGGGGAGCCTTCCTACCAGCTGCACGGAGTCCAGCCGCAGCCGCTACTCGTCTCTGCGCGGGGTTAGCGGGGAGCAGGTTAGAATAGTGTCTTTTATTGTTGCTGTGTTATTAACTACTACTTTTAACCTGGAAGGATGCTTGTGATATGTGTCATAGCCTCTGGACTTAATGTTTGTTTTATTCTGAGTCCTTTACTCTTTCTATTCCAAAATACTGCTGATTAACGAACAGTGTAGCCATCATTTAACTATGTAATGAATGTTTAATTCTGTGGCAGAAATCACTGTTCAAAATTCTGTTTGGTGAATGATCCCCTTCTTTGCAATATCTTTATTTTTGTTTACTCGAATCCACGCTCTCAAGTGGTTATTGGGTTGCCCTTATCTCTTTTAGTGACTTATTGAATCTACTGCATTGCTGCATTGAGGTCAGTTGTGAAGTCTAAACCCTGTGTGGGTTTAGAAAAAAACTGTGCCATGAATGATTTCAATTTTTTGTTCATTTCCACTGCATCAGGTACTCCTGTAATGCGGATTTAATTGTGACAGGAATAATTTTCTAGTCTTTCTATATTGAATTCCAGAACCTCATTCAGTTTCTTAATTGATTTGAGTGCTCTTACCTTCTTACTGGGCATCTTCATTTCTGCTATTCACTCTGCTTGCTGTTAAACTTGATATTGATTTCAGCATGTTGTCAATTAATTTATTTTTGGTAACTTTTGGTCTATGAGGCTGCTTGGTCCACAGTATCTTTAATTGGCTGCAATGTTGACATCACCTCTAATAGTGATACCTCTCTTCTTGAAATGTATCTGAATTACCAAGGACAGTGTCTTGTAGATCGCTAGCGACCCAATAGGGATCCCTTGTCTAAATAACTTCCTTCCCTTTGGTTGTTCTTTAAGCTGGAAGCATTATATTGTTATGCTCTGATGGTTGTTGTGGTGATGATACAGTTGCTTTAGCAACCACTTTCTTATTTGCATTGAAATTGCCTACGTTAGCAGTGGTTGAATACATTTTTGGCTCTGCAATTAGTACTAGTGTCCATCTCTTTTTTGACTATTGATTTGGTTTGGTGTTCAAATTTAGGGTGGGGCTGCAAAAGAATAATACTTCTGGCCCCTTGATATACCTCCATAAAAAAATGTTGTCCAGAGATTTTTATTTTAGTAGAGAAGTAATTTAGCATGAGTAGACATTGCTAATTCGGCCTGAATTTTTCTGGTCAACATTTTAAAAAATGACAGATGTGTTGCAGTGATGATGTAATATTTGAGGAACCATGAGACCTATATACTTCATGTTGGTGTCAAGTAGTAGGTTTTGGGGGTCAAGCAGACTTATAGAGACAGAAAGTATTTCCTCAGAGCAACTCTAGTGCCGTTTTCTAAAATGGCATCTCCATAATGATGTGTTTTAGCCATCATACTACTAATTCATTTTTATGTTGTTTTTGTTTCCGGTTTTCCTTTGATTTAAGGAGAATGAGCAAAGCAGGTGGTAGCAGAGGATCTTTACTTCCTGACAGAGTGTTGCTAACTACAAAATCTCCGGACTCCTTCAACAAAGAATAAAGTGTCATTTGCCAAAAATGCTAAAGAAAAGCTAACATTAACTGCTGCTGAACGGAAGAGAGTTCAAGATGCTGCAGAAATATGGCAAGACAAATTTCACAAAAGATTGAAACTGATGTTTGAAGATGACCAAATATGTTATCATTGTAACAATAAGTGTACAGGTTGTATGCAATGGAAACAAGCATTTTCAATGCAATATGTCTCACATTAGGAAAGTTTGAGCTATTGGTATTGTAAATGACAAATATTTTACTTATGTGTTGGTTTTGAAAACAGCTAAATTAATAGCTTTGTCATTTGCAATGCCTTTTGCAAATGTGACACCTATAGCATTTGTAATGCCATATGTGTTGTATTTACGTGACTTAGATGTATTGATATTACAAATAACAATGGCTTTTAATTTTTTTAAATAATTAATACTTAAATAAAAGTTATTGTAATTTAAAATAGCAATAGCTTTAACTTTTTTAAATACGATTATGTTCAGTGTATTTTATTGTGACGAAAATCCAAGAACAGAAGTGATATATTAACATCTTTTCTGACATTTGTAATAAAGCTTGAAACATTGAGAGAACATATTTGAACCAGTTGTTGTTGAATGGTTGCACAGATTGATGCTGTGGTGGTGCTGAGTGATGCTGTGGCGTTCAATGATGTTGTGGTAGCGCATAGTGATGTTGTGGTGCCCCTGAGTGATGTTGTGGTGCCGCTGAGTGATTCTGTGGTGGTGCTGAGTCATGCTGTGGTGATGCGATAGATAGAGGGAGGGCGATAGATAGATAGAGGGAGGGCGATAGATAGAGTGAAGGCGATAGATAGAGTGAGGGCGATAGATAGATAGATAGAGTGAGGGCGATAGTTAGATAGACAGATAGATAGAGTGAGGGCAATCGATAGATAGATAGATAGATAGATAGATAGATAGATAGATAGATAGATAGATAGATAGATAGATAGATAGATAGATAGATAGATAGATAGATAGATAGATAGATAGATAGATAGATAGATAGATAGATAGATAGATAGATAGATAGATAGATAGAGGGATGGCGATAGATAGAGTGAGTGTGGTAGATAGATAGAGTGAGTGAGATAGATAGACAGATAGAGTGAGGGCGATAGATAGACGGACAGATAGAGTGAGGGCGATAGATAGATAGATAGAGTGAGGCTGATAGATAGAGTGAGGGTGATAGATAGAGTGAGGGAGATAGATAGAGTGAGGGTGATAGATAGAGTGAGGGCAATAGATAGAGTGAGGGCGATAGATAGATAGACTGAGGGCAATAGATAAAGTGAGGGCGATAGGTAGATAGAGTGAGGGCGATAGATAGATAGAGTGAGTGCAATAGATAGATGGACTGATAGAGTGAGGGCGATAGATAGATAGAGTGAGTGTGGGATTGTGTGTGTGATGGGTTGTGTGTGGTGGATTGTGTGGGTGCGGCTGTGTGTGGGGGGGTTTGGGTGTGGGGGTTGTGTGGTTGAGTGTGGTTGTGTGTGCTTGTTTGTGTGCTTGTGGTTGTGTGTGTGTGTGCTTGTGTGTGGTTGTGTGTGTGGTTGTGTGTGGGTGTGTGTGTGTGTGGGGTTGTATGTGTGTGGGGTTGTATGTGTGTGGGGTTGTGTGTGTGTGGGGTTGTGTGTTTGTGGGGTTGTGTGTGTGGGGGGGTTGTGTGTGGGGGGTTGTGTGTGTGGGGTTGTGTGTGGGGGGGTTGTGTGTGGAGGGGTTGTGTGTGTGTGGGGTTGTGTGTTGGGTGGTGTGTGTGGGGGGTTGTGTGTGGGGGGTTGTGTGTGGGGGGGGTGGGTGGGTGGTTGTGTGTGTGTGTGTGTGTAGGGTGTGTCGGGGGGTTGTGTGTGTGGGCGTGAGGGGTTGTGTGTGGGTGTGTGTGGGCGATAGATGGATAGAGTGAGGGCAATAGATAGAGTGAGGGCACTAGATAGATAGATAGATAGATAGATAGATAGATAGATAGATAGATAGATAGATAGATAGATAGATAGATAGATAGATAGATAGATAGATAGATAGATAGATAGATAGATAGATAGATAGATAGATAGATAGATAGATAGATAGATAGATAGAGTAATGGCGATAGAAAGAGTGAGTGCGGTATATAGATAGAGTGAGCGCGATAGATGGACAGATAGAGTGAGCGCAATAGATAGATAGAGTGAGAGCAATAGATAGATAGATAGAGTGAGGGTGCTTAGATAGATAGATAGATAGATAGATAGATAGATAGATAGAGTGAGGGTGATAGATAGAGTGATAGGTGTGTGGGGGGTTGTGTGTGTGGGTGTGTGTGTGGGGGGGAGGTGGGGGGTTGTGTGTGTGTGGGGTGTGTGTGTGGGTGTGTGGGGTTGTTTGTGTGTGGGGTTGTGTGTGTGGGGTTGTGTGTGTGTGGAGTTGTGTGGGTGGGGTTGTGTGGGTGGGGTTGTGTGTGTGTGTGGTTGTGTGTGTGGGGTTGTGTGTGTGCGGGGGGTTGTGTGTGTGTGGGGTTGTGTGTGGGGGGGTTGTGTGTGTGGGGGTGCATGTGTGGGGTTGTGTGTGTGGGGGGTTGTGTGTGGGGGGCTTGTGTGTGGGGGTGGTGTGTGTGGGGGGTTGTGTGTGGGGGGTTGTGCGACAGATAGAGTGAGGGCGACAGATAGATAGAGTGAGGGCAACAGATAGATAGAATGATAGATAGATAGATAGATAGATAGATAGATAGATAGATGGATAGATAGATAGATAGATAGATAGATAGATAGATAGATAGATAGATAGATAGATAGATAGATAGATAGATAGATAGATAGATAGATAGATAGATAGATAGATAGATAGATAGATAGATAGATAGATAGATAGATAGATAGAGGGTGATAGATAGAAGGAGGGTGAGAGATACATAGAGTGAGGGTGATAGATAGAGTGAGGGTGATAGATAGAGTGAGGGCGATAGATAGAGTAAGGGCGATAGATGGATAGATAGATAGATAGATAGATAGAGATAGATAGATAGATAGATAGATAGATAGATAGATAGATAGATAGATAGATAGATAGATAGATAGATAGATAGATAGATAGATAGATAGATAGATAGATAGATAGATAGAGTGAGGGCGATAGATAGATAGATAGATAGATAGATAGATAGATAGATAGATAGATAGATAGATAGATAGATAGAGTGAGGGTGATAGATAGAAGGAGGGTGAGAGATACATAGAGTGAGGGTGATAGATAGAGTGAGGGTGATAGATAGAGTGAGGGCGATAGATAGAGTGAGGGCGATAGATAGATAGATAGATAGATAGATAAATAGATAGATAGATAGATAGATAGATAGATAGATAGATAGATAGATAGATAGATAGATAGATAGATAGATAGATAGATAGATGGGTTTGTGTGTGGGGGGTTGTGTGTGGGGGTGTTGTGTGTGGGGGGTTGTGTGTGGGGGTGTTGTGTGTGGGGGGGTTGTGTGTGTGGGGTTGTGTGTGGGGTGTGTGGAGGGACTGCATGTGTGTGCTTGTGGTTGCGTGTGTGTGGTTGTGTGTGTGGTTGTGTGTGGTTGTGTGTGTGTGTGTGGGGGGGGTTGTGTGTGGGGGGGGGTTGTGTGTGGGGGTTGTGTGTGTAGGGGGTTGTGTGTGGAAGGGTTGTGTGTGTGTTGGGTTGTGTGTGGGGTGGTGTGTGTGTGTGGGGTGGGGTGTGGGAGGGTGTGTGTGGGGGGTTGTGTGTGGGGGGGTTGTGTGTGGGTGGTTGTGTGTGGGGGGTTGTGTGTGGGGGATTGTGAGTGGGGGTTGTGTGTGGGGGATTGTGGGGGTGTGGGGTGTGTGTGGGGGGGTTGTGTGTGTGGGTGTGTGGGTTGTGTGTGGGTGTGTGTGTGGGGGGGTGTGTGGGGTTGTGTGTGGTTGAGTGTGGTTGTGTGAGGTTGTGCTTGTGGTTGTGTGTGCACTTGTGGTTGTGTGTGGGGTTGTGTGTCGGGGGTTGTGTGTATGTGGGGTTGTGTATGTGTGTGGGGTTGTATGTGTGGGGTTGTGTGTGGGGGGTTGTGTGTGTGTGGAGTTGTGTGGGTGGGGTTGTGTGTGTGGGGTTGTGTGTGCGTGTGGTTGTGTGTGTGGGGGGGCTTGAATGTGGGTGGGGTTGTGTGTGTGGGGGGTTGTGTGTGTGTGTGTGGGGTTGTGTGTGGGGGGCTTGTGTGTGGGGGTAGTGTGTGTGGGGGGTTGTGTGTGGGGGGTTGTGCGACAGATAGAGTGAGGGCGACAGATAAATAGAGTGAGGGCAACAGATAGATAGAATGATAGATAGAAGATAGATAGATAGATAGATAGATAGATAGATAGATAGATAGATAGATAGATAGATAGATAGATAGATAGATAGATTGATAGAGTGAGGGCGATAGATAGAAGGAGGGTGAGAGATACATAGAGTGAGGGTGATAGATAGAGTGAGGGTGATAGATAGAGTGAGGGCGTTAGATAGAGTGAGGGCGATAGATAGAGTGAGGGCGATAGATAGAGTGAGGGCAACAGATAGATAGAATGATAGATAGATGATAGATAGATTAGATAGATAGATAGAGTAGATAGATAGATAGATAGATAGATAGATAGATAGATAGATAGATAGATAGATAGATAGATAGATAGATAGATAGATAGATAGATAGATAGATAGATAGATAGATAGATAGATAGATAGATAGATAGATAGATAGATAGATAGATAGAGAGTGAGGGCGATAGATAGAAGGAGGGTGAGAGATACATAGAGTGAGGGTGATAGATAGAGTGAGGGTGATAGATAGAGTGAGGGCGATAGATAGAGTGAGGGCGATAGATAGAGTGAGGGCGATAGAGTGAGGGCGATAGATAGAGTAAGGGCGATAGATAGATAGATAGATAGATAGATAGATAGATAGATAGATAGATAGATAGATAGATAGATAGATAGATAGATAGATAGATAGAGAGATAGATAGTGATAGATAGAGTGAGGGCAATAGATAGATAGAGTGAGGACCATAGATAGATAGATAGATAGATGGTTGTGTGTGGGGGGGTTGTGTGTGTGGAGTTGTGTGTGTGTGTGGAGGGTTGTGTGTGTGGGGGGTTTAATTGTGTGGCTGTGTGTGGGTTGTGTGTGTGTGTGGGTGTGTGTGTGGGGGTTTGTTTGTGTGGGGACTGTGTGTGGGGTGTGTGGGTGTGTGTGGGTGTGTGTGGGGGGTTGTGGGTGTTTGTGTGGGGGTTGTGCATGGGGTTGTGTATGTGGGGGTTGTGTGTGTGGGGGTTGTGTGTATGGAGTTGTGTGTGTGTGGAGATGTGTGTGTGGGGGGTTGTGTGTGGGGGGTTGTGTGTGTTGGGTGCTGTGTGTGTGTGATTGTGTGTGTGGTGGGTTGTGTGTGTGGGGGGGTTGGGTGTGAGTGGGGGGTTGTGTCTGGTTGTGTGGTTGTGTGTGTGCTTTTGGTTGTGTGAGTGTGTTTGTGTGTGGTGTGTTTGTGGTTGTGTGTATGTGGGGTTGTATGTGTGTGGGGTTGGATGTGTGTGGGGTTGTTTGTGTGGGGTTGTGTGTATGGGGTTGTGTGGGTGTGGGGTGTTTTGTGTGTGTGAGGTTGTGTGTGTGGGGGGTGTTGTGTGTGGAAGGGCTGTGTGTGTGGGGGGTTGTGTGTGGGGTGGTGTGTGTGTGCAGTGGTGTGTGGTGGTTTGTGTGTGGGGAGGTGTGTGGGGGGGTTGTGTGTGGGGGTGTTGTGTGTGGGGGGTTGTGTGTGTGGGGTTGTGTGTGGGGTGTGTGGAGGGGTTGCATGTGTGTGCTTGTGGTTGTGTGTGTGTGGTTGTGTTTGTGTGTAGTTGTGTGTGTGTGTGGGGTTGTGTGTGTGTGGGGTTGTGTGTACGGGTTGTGTGTGGGGGGGGGGGTTGTGTGTGGAATGGTTGTGTGTGTGTTGGGTTGTGTGTGGGGTGGTGTGTGTGTGTGTGTGGGGTGGGGTGTGGGAGGTTGTGTGTGGGGGGTTGTGTGTGGGGGGTTGTGTGTGGGTGGTTGTGTGTGGGGGGTTGTGTGTGGGGGATTGTGAGTGGGGGGGGTGTGGGGGATTGTGGGGGTGTGGGTGTGTGTGTGGGGGGGTTGTGTGTGTGGGTGTGTGGGTTGTGTGTGGGTGTGTGTGTGGGGGTGTGTGTGGGGTTGGGTGGTTGAGTGTGGTTGTGTGAGGTTGTGCTTGTGGTTGTGTGTGCACTTGTGGTTGTGTGTGTGTGGGTGTAGGGGGTTGTGTGTTTGTGGGGTTGTATGTGTGTGGGGTTGTGTGTGTGGGGTTGTGTGTGGGGTTGTGTGTGGGGGGTTGTGTGTATGTGGGGTTGTGTATGTGTGTGGGGTTGTGTGTGGGGTTGTGTGTGGGGGGTTGTGTGTGGAGTTGTGTGGGTGGGGTTGTGTGTGCGTGTGGTAGTGTGTGTGGTGGGGCTTGAATGTGTGTGGGGTTGTGTGTGTGGGGGTTGTGTGTGTGTGTGGGGTTGTGTGTGGGGGGCTTGTGTGTGGGGGTGGTGTGTGTGGGGGGTTGTGTGTGGGGGTTGTGCGACAGATAGAGTAAGGGCGACAGATAAATAGAGTGAGGGCAACAGATAGATAGAATGATAGATAGATGAAAGATAGATAAATAGATAGATAGATAGATAGATAGATAGATAGATAGATAGATAGATAGATAAATAGATAGATAGATAGATAGATAGATAGATAGATAGATAGATAGATAGATAGATAGATAGATAGATAGATAGATAGATAGATAGAGTGAGGGCGATAGATAGAAGGAGGGGAGAGATACATAGAGTGAGGGTGATGGATAGAGTGAGGGTGATAGATAGAGTGAGGGCGATAGATAGAGTGAGGGCGATAGATAGAGTGAGGGCGATAGATAGAGTGAGGGCGATAGATAGAGTAAGGGCGATAGATAGATAGATAGAGTGAGGGCGATAGATAAATGGATAGATAGATAGATAGATAGATAGATAGATAGATAGATAGATAGATAGATAGATAGATAGATAGATAGATAGATAGATAGATAGATAGATAGACAGATAGACAGATAGACAGATAGATAGATAGATAGATAGATAGATAGATAGATAGATAGATAGATAGATAGATAGATAGATAGATAGATAGATAGATAGATAGATAGATAGATAGATAGATAGATAGATAGATATATAGATAGATAGATAGATAGATAGATAGATAGATAGATAGATAGATAGATAGATAGATAAATAGATAGATAGATAGATAGATAGATAGATAGATAGATAGATAGATAGATAGATAGATAGATAGATAGATAGATAGATAGATAGATAGATAGATAGATAGATAGATAGATAGATAGAGGGTGATAGATAGAGTGTGGGCAATAGATAGATAGAGTGAGGGCCATAGATAGATAGATAGATGGTTCTGTGTGGGGGGTTGTGTGTGTGGAGTTGTGTGTGTGGGGGGGTTTGTTTTTGTGGGTGTGTGTGGGATGTGTAAGTGTGTGGGTGTGTGTGTGTCGGGGTTTGTTTGTGTGGGGTGTGTGTGTGGGGTGTGTGTGTGTGGGTGTGTGTGGGGGTTTGTGGGTGTTTGTGGGGGGGTTGTGCGTGGGGTTGTGTATGTGGGGGTTGTGTGTGTGAGGGGTTGTGTGTATGGAGTTGTGTGTGTGTGGAGTTGTGTGGGTGGAGGTCGTGTGTGTGGGGTTGTTTGTGTGGGGTTGTGTGTGTGGGGTGTCGTGTGTGTGTGATTGTGTGTGTGGTGGGCTATGTGTGTGTGGGTGTGTGGTGGGGGTTTGGGTGTGAGTGTAGGGTTGTGTGTCTGGTTGTGTGGTTGTGTGTGTGCTTGTGGTTGTGTGAGTGTGTTTGTGTGTGTGTGTTTGTGTGTATGTGGGGTTGCATGTGTGGGATTGGATGTGTGTGGGGTTGTGTGTGGGGGGGGTGTTTTGTGTGTGTGAGGTTGTGTGTGTGTGGGGTGTTGTGTGTGTGGGGTTGTGTGTGGGGTGGTGTGTGTGTGCAGTGGTGTGTGGTGGGTTGTTTGTGGGGGTTTGTGTGTGGGGTTTGTGTGTGGGGAGGTGTGTGTGGGGGGTTGTGTGTGGGGGTGTTGTGTGTGGGGTTTGTGTGTGGGGGTGTTGTGTGTGGGGGGTTGTGTTTGTGGGGTTGTGTGTGGGGTGTGTCGTGGGGTTGCATGTGTGTGCTTGTGGTTGTGTGTGTGTGGTTGTGTGTGTGGTTGTGTGTGTGTGTGGGGTTGTGTGTGTGGGGTTGTGTGTGGGGGGGTTGTGTGTGTGGGGTCGTGTGTGTGGGGGGTTGTGTGTGGAAGGGTTGTGTGTGTGTTGGGTTGTGTGTGGGGTGGTGTGTGGGGTGGGGTGTGGGAGGTTGTGTGTGGGGGGTTGTGTGTGGGGGGTTGTGGGGGGGGGTTGTGTGTGGGGGGTTGTGTGTGGGGGATTGTGGGGTGTGGGGGGGTGTGTGTGGGTGTGTGGGGTTATGTGTGGGTGTGTGTGTGTGGGTGTGGGTGTGGGGTTGTGTGTGGTTGAGTGTGGTTGTGTGAGGTTGTGCTTGTGGTTGTGTGTGCACTTGTGGTTGTTTGTGTGTGGGTGTAGTCGGTTGTGTGTTTGTGGGGTTGTATCTGTGTGGGGTTGTGTGTGTGGAGTTGTGTGTGGGGGGTTGTGTGTAGGGGTTGTGTGTATGTGGGGTTGTGTATGTGGGTGGGGTTGTATGTGTGGGGTTGTGTGTGTGGGGGGCTTGTGTGTGGAGGGGTTGTGTGTGGGGGGGTAGTGTGTGGGGGGTTGTGTGTGTGGGGGGTTCTGTGCGTGTGTGAGGTGTGTGGGGGGTGTCTGTGTGGGGGTGTGGATGTCTGTGGGGGGTTATGTGTGGGGTGTGTGTGTGTGGTGTGTGTGGGGGGTTTGTGGAGTTGTGTGTGTGGGGGGTTGTGTGTATGGGGGGTTGTATGTGTGGGGCTGTGTGTGGGGGGTTGTGTGTGTGGGGTTGTGTGTGGGGGGATGTGTGTGTGTGGGGGTGTACAAGTAGAAAACAACTTTGTCCCCCCCCTGGGGGAAATCTGACCATGACTGTGGTGGGTGCAAAGAAGCCCACCACGGATCCACCACAGGCAATCATTTCAATTACCTGGCGGAGCGGTCAGCATCAGTAAACTGGTGGCGGTGCCTAGCAGGCAGCCTTTCTGTGGTGGATAAAACGCCATTGAAAGGCTGGCGGGGATTGGTTTTGGGGGCCCAGTGCAGGCCTCCCTTGTGTTGGGTGGAGGTCGTTGTGCACTGGGGCACCTGGGCCCCTCACCCTCCGCCTGGGACGACTCCTGGTGGCCTCCCGCCCTGGGCGCCGCACCCAAACCGACAGACCATGCTCGCAACCTGGGCTTCATCCTGGACTCCTCCCTCTCCATGACCAGGCAAGTCAACAACGTCTCCTCGGCGTGCTTCAACATCCTACGCATGCTACGGAAGATCTTCTGGTGGATCCCCACCGAGACCAGGAGGACCGTCACCCAGGCCCTCGTCACCAGCCGACTGGACTACGGCAACGCCCTCTACGCCGGTACCACCGCCAAGCTCCAGAAGAGACTCCAGCGGATCCAGAACGCCTCAGCCAGACTCATCCTCGACATCCCACGAACCAGTCACATCTCCGGACATCTCAGAGACCTTCACTGGCTCCCCGTCAGCAAAAGAATCACCTTCCGCCTCCTCACCCACGCACACAAAGCCCTACACGACCAAGGCCCGAGCTACCTCAACAGCCGAGTCAACTTCTACGCTCCCAAACGCCACCTCCGATCAGCCAACCACGCCCTCGCCGCCGTCCCCCGCATCCGAAGAGCGACTACAGGAGGAAGGTCCTTCTCCTACCTGGCTGCCAAGACCTGGAACTCCCTCCCGACCGACATGCGCCTGACCCAAGACCACCTCTCCTTCAGGAGGAAGCTGAAGACCTGGCTGTTCGAGCAGTAGCGGCACCCCCCCCCCCCCCCAGCGCCTTGAGACCCTACGGGTATGTAGCGCGCTTTACAAGTGTCATTGATTGATTGATTGATTATCATGTTTCCCTGCACTAAGTGGCAGGCACCGCATGGTAGCTGCCACGTAGTGCAGGGGAAGGCACTACATGCATTTTTGCTATTGCAGTAGATGCTTCAGCCAGCAGCACTCGCTGCAATGGTAAACATGCTAAATGCGACCGCCACGGTGGCTGTCGCATCGTAATTTTATGTGTGAATGACCGTGTGATTGGCCGCTATACAGGCGGCCAATCCCACTCACCACCTCAATGGCGGGTGGACTCGTGTCTGCTTGCCATTGCAATGACACCCCCTAGATTTGACATTGTTTGTTGATGATTCTTGTCTGAGGGATTCATATGGAGGATTGAGAGCTGCATATGCAGAAATTCAAAGCAAAATCTTATACGACGGTTTCAAGGGATTGGGAGTCCAGACAAATAGATGGTTGTATGCTGGAACAACGGGTTCCTCTACAACACCTACCTTTACAACAGCGTCTTAACCACAAACTGCTTTAGCATGCATTCCTTTACCACACATTTTGGCGGTAAAGGCATGCATGGTAAATGGCTATTCATGGCTAATGTTACCCCATCCCTCTCCCCGAGCCCTAAATACACCCCCAAGCTCCTAAAAACTGCCCTGAAGCCCCCTACCCTCTAAAAACTACCCCAATCCCCTCCCACCCTCTCAAAACTAACCCCAATACTCTCCCACCCCTCTACCTGCTAAAAATTACCCTGAACCCCTCCCACCCCTAAAAACTACCCTGAACCCCTCCCACCCCTAAAAATTACCCAAACACCTCCCATCGCCTAAAAACTACTCTGAACCCCCACTCTCTAAAAACTACTCTGAACCCCTCCCACCCCATAAAAACGATCCCAAATCCCCACCACCTAAAAACTACCCAAAAAAACCCACCCCCTAAAAACTACCCCAAACCCCCACCCGCTAGAATCTACCCCAAAAAATCACCCCCTAAAAACTACCCAAACCCCCACCCACTAGAATCTACCCCACCCCCTGAAAACTACCCAAATCCCCACCCCGAAAAACTTCCCTCAACCCCCCACCCACTAAAAACTTCCCAAAACCCATCTTATTTATCCTGTTCTTTTTCCGACGCTCCTTTCTCCCTGCCCATCCTGAACACTAAACTGACTTTGCCTTAACCACGCAAATGCATGGTTACGGCAAAGTTGTTGTGCTGGCAATCCCTCGTTGTTCCAGATTTTTCCCATAGCTTGAAACTCCAGTCCAGTAACAAATTGATCAGAGTGAAGGGCTGTTACCATGAAAAAGAGCAAAGCATGGGTGGCAGCAAGATGAAGTAGACTCTGATCAAAATGATAAACTTAACAAGTTGTAATTGAAAATCAGGGTTATAAAGATCCCCTTTTGGAGGAAGAATATTTGCTGTAGAAAGAACAGACAAAGGAGAGCTTCAACAAAGTATAAAACTAAGGGACTTATTAGGATGTCGGGCGGACTTGCATCCGCCCGACACCATCGAGGAAACTGGATCGACCGACCTCCGGATTGCGATCCCGATTGCCTAATTATGATGTTAATGCACTTGGTGCGGTTGCATACTTATATTTCCCTATGGGAGTATTTGCTACAGCCATGAACCGGCAGTAGCACAAGCTTCCATAGGAAAATGTTAGGTTGTGTTCAGCCCTGCACAGCATAGCAGGCACGTCAGGGTGCCTGCCACATGGTACCGGGATCAACAAGGGAGCACCATGCCCTCTCAGCCCTAACCGGAGGCCACAAACAGAAGGGGCCCTGCTAGGGGTCCCCAAACTCACTCTCCGACAGGCTTTCCATGTCAGAAAGACCGGCATGGAAAGCCTGCAGGAAACCCAGAATTGTAATCTGGACAGCGTAAAACAACATCCATATGAATTACGGGCTCGTCTCCGACTGGTCGATCGGCTGGTTTCACTTTCGCCTAAATCGTAACTAGGTGATCGGTAGTGAAACCAACAATTTCAGTCAGAAAACCTCTGAGCTAAGGGCAGAGGCTTTCTGACTGAGATCATAATTGGCCCCTAAGTGAACATCAACTTTTGAGAGAAATCAAGAACAAAACACTGTCACTGAATAAGTAGGGCTGAAGAAATTCCCAGGAAGAGAACTCGGAAACAGAAACACTGTGAGCCAGAGCCAAAGATAGAGAAACTATCAGTCCAGGAGACTGATCAGAAGTATGCAGCACCAGAGTGGGTGTATCTAGCTACAGTGTTGGAAGATGATACTGATGAAGATGAATATCTCCAACTGAATAAGTGACATGACATTTTTCTAAAGGCCAGATTTACAGACAAATTCAGAAGAAGAACCACCTTGATGGTGAAAAGATACTTTAAATAATGAATTTAGATGAAAATCATAACACTGATTACTTTATTTTACGCAAAGACTGAATAAAAGAAAGAACACATAGAGATGTAAACTTTTTGATGAACTTGACTTTGATTATAATTTTTTCACGCTAACAAGAACTGAGTTTGATAAAAGAAAGAAAGAAGGAAGAATTGTTTTGTGAATGGAGCTCGATACATGCATTATTGGTCTCAAATAATGTATTACAAAAATACCTGCATTTGACCAATCCGCGCCTTTAAAATCTCTTCCAAACGCCTACCTGCCATGTACAACTTACTTGCCATTGCACCTCTCAAAGAATGCGCTTTATATTGAATAATATCAATTCCTGCTTCCTTCATAACATCCTTTACCAACCTTGCAATGGTCGCTGAACTCACCACTTTGTACAGGTTTGAATATGAAATTAATAACTGTTCTTCTCCACGTGCTCTATGTTCCATCATTCTTTTCTCATACTCCATCGAACATTCAACCACACACAACTTAGGATTTTCTGTAAACTTGGGATAAAAGACTGACTCAGACATGGTCTTTGTTCTCTTCCATATCTCAAAATAAACTCCCTCTGGACCATACAATCTACTACTTACCGCTAATACTGTTACATCTGAACATCTCCTGCATTAGACCAAACATAAAAGAATTGCCAATTTCTCTGTAATATTTTTACTATACAAAAACCTATTCACTAGCCATTCTACAAATTTCTTCAATATTGTATTCACATCCCACAGCACATCATAACATGCCCTGGAGGTCTTCACAATCTCATACTTTTCATAATCCTACAAACCAGCACTTTCAAACCTACTGATCTCCCATCTACCTGTGCATGATCTGCCAACACTGTAGACCTATAAAAACTTCTGTAACTTAAACCTTCTTCAAATTTTTCTACTAAAAATGTACTACCTGTACCACAGGAGCCTCCACAGAATTCAAACTCTTTTCCATGCACCAACTTGCCCAAATTCTCTATATTCCTTCATACCTACTCCTTGTCCCTGGAGCCCAAGATTCCTCCAGGAGCTCTGAAGGCCTGCTCGAAAGTCCCTGCATTCTTCTGTGTCTCCTGATATCTTCCAAACAAGAAGGTTCAGGTCCCCACTCGGCACCAAAGGATGTTCTTCTCTTCCCCATTCTTTAAAATTCCTTCCTCTGCTGGAATCAAAGGGGTACCACCCACCCCAGTTCCAGCACTGCTGGAAAACAAACTTGTGAAACACAAAATGATTCACCAACACCATCTGACATTTCTCCTCTGTCATTATCAACAGTACTCTCTTCAACATCCCAAAAGGAGGAAATGCATACGCTCTCCTCCCTTTCCAAGCTTGCAGGACTGCATCCACAGCACTTGCGTTAACCACTTGTAGTAAGTCGCTAGCCGATAGGTCAATCTGCTTGTAAAGAAATCCACCTCCAATGGACCCCAAATTTTGTTAATTCTCCCAAACATCTTGTGAACTAGCTTCCAATTGCTGTAATCTGTTAAATGCCTTGAATTCCAGTCTGCTGATACATTCATCTCTCTCACTAAAGAGTAAATCCTTTGGATCCTCACTGGCTCTTTTTGAGACGTCCCCAAGCTTATTGTGTGTTGATAGCTTTTTAAATCTCAATTTTAGGAAAATTACGTTAGTCATTGTAATTGTCAACCTGGCTATTTGTTGATTCTGCTAAAGAATCGAAGCAGTAGGACCCTGTTTTTTGGTCTTACCTATTTAGCTGAATGTAGAGTTCTTAGACACACGAAATGTCAAGCAATTTGCCAATGGCATCTGTTGGTAGATGTAAAATTTATTTTAAAACCGTATTTTATATGCCATTTATATCCATTTAGTGAAAAATCATTGCTACGTTTAATCTTACCTATCGAGGATAGTGCTGGTGAGTTGTTGGCAAATCGTGACAACCTGAGGGTTGAATAAAGTGTGTTTAATATGCAAGCGTATGGAGTTCAATATGAATATAAGGATTCCAGGCGATTTTACTTAGCGCTTCTCACCTGTGTGGGGAGAGAACACTTCCAGTAAGATTGTGAGGAGATGACGGAAGCTGTGAATGTGGATCCTGGAAAAAAGGGAAATATGCTCGTTTTAGAAAAAACTTGCAGAAGCGAGCGTTTTGGGACATGCAGTCCGAAGGAAAATCATTCAGTCCGAACTGAATCAGAGAGTATAGCTTCAGGGGCATGAACGGCTTACCCGTAATTGCGGAAGAAAGAAGAAGATCTGCGCCTCGTCTATGCGTCCTACCGGAGTGGAGAAACAACGTTGTAATGCTGTTGGTTTTAAGTAGAAGTAGATAGCGGACTGCCCAAGGGACTAATGGAAATGTATTAAATCATCTGAAAACTATATTAAATACGTAAATAATGTTCCTGTTTAAGTGAAAATTAATTATTCCACTTAGATTGCTAAAAAGTCGTAAAAGTGATCTTCACTTCGTGAATTGCGAAATTTGGAATTTACTTTGATATTATTGAAAAAAGGTCAATTACGTTCTGAACTCTAAATTGATGTTGATTTGAGCAAAAGATTTACAAATAAGTTGAAATAGTCAATGGGAAAACGGGTAAAAACAACAATCCGCGATGGTAGACACAAAAATAGGACTATGAAGTTACTTGAATGCTTTATCGTTCAGATTACGTTATTTTTAAATAATGTATTGTGATTGTTTTACAGGGGCTTTGCAGTGTAACTGCTGTGCTCAAATGGGGGCTAATTAGATCAAATCGAATCAAGTAAAAATAATATTATCGTGCTTAGTTATGAAAATGAACACTAAAGAAGGACTGGGACTTTATTCTTTGTTGCATATATGTATTTTATAAAGATATTTGGATATTGAGTTTTTTACAGTCAAAAAGCATATTATTCAAACAATCCTTTTTGTGGATCAGTACTACACTCCTTAAAAGGTCTGATTACATATTGAAAAATGTGGATTAGTAAAGTCATAGAATTTCTCTCTCTTACCCTATACCAGTTCCCATCCTCGGACTCACAGAGAAAATCTACCATATGGACAATACTTGAGGCTACGAAGGAATTGTAGCAATCTCCGTGATTTCAAGGATCAAGCAGAAACTCTCTCATCCAAACTGAAAGAAAGAGGCTATCTCAAAAGAATCATTGAAAGAGCAAAGAAAAGGGCACACAACCAGAACAGAGAGGCACTACTAGAACCAAAACCACCAACAGAGCACCCTATTCCCCTCAACTGTGTAACCACTTTCAATGCCTTGTCTAACAAAGTATCTAACATCATTCAAAAACACTGGAAAATACTGAACTCAGGCAACCAACATTGTGAAAAACCCTTGTTTTCATACCGAAAGGGAAGAAGCCTCTAGGCCAGTTTGGTCTTCACCAGACCACAACTACACACAAAACAACCCAACACCATACAAAATGCATGGGGTATCCCAAGAATATCTGGCCACTTCCCCTGTTGGGATTGCAGTGTGTGCCACGTCCACAAAAACTCTGAATCTGGAATCAGGTAAGGTGTGGGAAATACGCAAACACACAAATTGCAACACTACCAATGCAATATACCTAATCACGTGCCCCTGTAGCTCAAGGTACAGTGGTATGACCAGTCAGAAAGTGAAGACACGCATCTGTGAACACAGAAGTAATATTTGGTGTAAACAAAACACAACGCGGATGACAAACGACTTTCTTGAGATGGGCCATACCACAAATGACATGGAATGCTCCATTATTGAACATCTGGAAATCACCGCCAACATTGCTCAACAACAACTTCTGAATAAAGAACCAAGATGGATATACCGTTTGTCCACCCATCTCCACGGACTAAATGATAACATTCCGTGGAACAGCCTAAAAAAGTGATCGTGCCCACACACTGATCAGTGTGTAGTTCTGATAACCAGCTACCCTACTCTGAACAAGGGTACAACTGCAATCAAGAAACTCCCTCTGAGTAGGTAATTACAGAGTTTGGTGGTCCCATTCTTTAAAGCAATGGATATGTACCCACAATGAAAAACAAATGTGGTACACTCAGACCAACCTCGAGTAGCCACAGAACATTTGTCCTTAACACAAACATAATGGAGTATATTCCAGTACCAGACCTCTTTAAAATTATTACGGAGATAGGTTACAACTGTAGCACCCTATTTGGAATCAGTATACTCATTACACCTGGTCTCTAAAAAGATTAGTGCAATAAAGGGTCACCACGTGTTTAACAACTGAACATATGTTTTGAATATTGGCTCTCTAAATAGCTTGCTGTAAACCCAAATATAATATAGTATATTCCTGTACCTGAACCCTTTAAAATTAGCGCGCGAATGGGTCTCCTTGTGTACTCACTTCAACAATTTAACACACTATTCGGTCCCTTAAAATATTACGCCCCGTCTCCTGAAGGCCTCCCCGCGTAATGGCAATACAAATATCATCACCGGCACTTGACAAGGGAATCTTCCTGTTCCCACGGAGACCAGAGTAGGTGCAGATGCAGGTGAGCTCCATGACCAAGTGAGTCCTTTCTAAACCGGCCAGACAGTGCTGCCTTCCCGCACAGCTGGCTTTCCTCCTTCCTCCCTACTCCTGAAACTTGCTACAATGGGCATGAAAGTACTAATTGTGACAATTTCTCTACCCCTCCAAACAGTGATAATAGGGGTTCTCCCCTCCCAAGACAAGAGTTACATTGTATTTTTGTAAACAACATAATTATAACCCTCTCCTCAAAAACTAGGACAACTTACTTATCGGTCCACAAAAAAGGCACGGGCCACGCCTATCACCAATAACAATGATAGAGCTAAGCATGCATGGCGCGTTTTCGCCTGGCAACAAGCGGTTTCTCGATCGTCGATATTAGGCTGTAAATTACTAAGCCTCCACATTTTTTCTATGTTTCACCAACCACGCAGATTCACACTGTATTGATAGATTTTAAATTCAGCGACTTGTCTAGCCCTGTCACATGCATGATACCCCGCTCATAACTGTATTTGGAGTGCATGATATGTGTATGATTGGCGCCACACGCTCGTATGACACTGAGCGCTGTAAGTAACCACCATAATCTAAATGAGTGAAGGAAAGTGCATACAATGTATTGGAGGCTTGTATATGTTATATGTTGTTTTGTCCTGTCTTGTACTTTTTTATTCCAGGTACCTACACAGATATGGACCCAAATAATGGTCAGTCCACAAAGCATAATTAGCACACCTTAGAGCGTGTGCTTCAAAATGCGTTTGCACGTGGTTTACACGTTTTTGCCACTCATTTTCACTTTTTTCACTTTCACCACAATTTTGTTTCATTGTGAGAATGGTCCTGATGAAAGCCCTATCCAATTCTTTCACGGGCTGAAACATGTCGACCTAGCAGATAACTTTTACGTTATCCACTCAATAATTTTAAACATACCCTGGACCACTGGGAATAAAGTAATTATTGGTTAGAGACCAAGGGGTATTTTTAAAACACCACTTCATCACACTCATACAAAAAAAACAGCTCCACTGTAATCAGGTGTCGCAGCACAGCTGAGTAGCATTCGGCTACTCAACTGGGAACCTGATGATGAAGTATGACACCAACTAGGTTGGTGTGTGAGGGTTCTTTTAACAAACCCTTGCGGTACTAGGCACTACAGTGTCAGACAACCTGCTACACTGGTCCGTCCAAGTTGTTTATCAATATTTACCAGAGGACTAGGACGACCCACAGACGGTCCCAGCTCTCCCATTTGTTTATCCTAACACATGCTCCAATGGCCATCAAAACTTACAAATTAAATTAGTGCATTTATTTAGAGGTTTTATACATAATGTGTATACAAGAATGATCAGAGAATATGTTGAGGTCATGAAAATAGAAAGCTGTTTTGTGTGCATTTTTCTTCCTAAGTCAGCTGGGGAAGGAGCAATGTATGAGCAAATGGACCTTTCTTACTTTCTCTCCTGCAATGTGTTTGTTGCTATCTTTCATTATCAGGAGTTTCTTTCTCCATATCTGACTGATTTTAATGTAACACTGGTGAATTTATTCTTTAGTAAAAATGACAACGAGATAAAATATGGTAAATATTTAAAACAGATTGTACAAATCAGAGCTGAAACTAATATGAATGTTTCTTATCTGTGTTTATTAAATAAGGAAGAGTGCAATGTTGTTATAGAATATAATGAGAGAGGTATAAAAGTGGTAAGAACTTTGGAAGAGCGCAAGACTGCTGTGGAAGAGATAATAATAGTGATTTCTAAAGTGCCTTGATATACCGTACGGTGTGTCCCTGTGCTAGGACCTGACCTCACCAAGGTGCAGAGCAGAAACAATCTAGATCAGATAAACACCATCTCAAGCTAAGGAGAACTAAATAGCCAAGTTTCCGGTTTCTTCCTGAGCGTCATTTCAGGAGATTCCGCATTCAACTTGGCTGGTAAGGATTTCCAGGCCTTGGTTGCCAGACAGGAGAAAGATCGGGTCCCTAATCTGTCCCCCCTAAAGACCCAGAGTACTAACACCAGGCTGGCCTTCAAGAATCACAAATTGTGTGAGGGAAGATAAGGTTGTATATAAGTGCACAGATATTTGAGACCCTTCTGGGAGAGTACTCTGTGACAGAAGAACATGGCTTTAACGTTAATTCTTTTCTCCAGTGGTAGCCAGAAGAGGGTGGCGAGGGCAGCTCATATAAGGGAAGAATAATTTAGGTTCACGAGTTTATATCCAAGATTGAGAATGGAGCAAGAAAGGAAAGGTGAAATTTGTGTGATAAGGCTTAGTCCTATTGCAGGCTGTAAGGGATAATTTGTTGGCCAAAGCACATGTGATAAAACGTATGAAGTTAGTGGGTGAGTTTTAGCTGGGAGAGAACTTATAATGAGAGGAATTTAATATGTTTGTAGGAAGACTGCTTGTTTGAACTTTTCAAAAATTTGGGAGGGTTTGTTTTATTTAGCTTTAGTTTTTCCTAGTGTTTATCATGTGAAGGAATTGAATGAGGAACATGTTTTAAAGAGAATGAGAAGAGGTTTTGGGCATATTGAGGGCTATATTTCCTCCATTCGAATAGCTGAAAATGATGTAAATATTACATATTTATCTATAATAATGGATAGACTTGCCATGGATCCAACAGAATATTTTAAGCTGGTGAATATAGAGATGTTGGAAATTAAACCAATGGTAATGCAGAACCGTCTTGCCTCGGTTATCATTTTGCTAAAATAGTGCTCAGTCTGAAAGGTATTTGGGGCAAAGAAGTGTTGTACGTATGTCCCTGATTGTGGTAGAGTGATTGACTCATACATAGGACACATGAAATTAGATTTTTAGAAGAGCTGAGTATCTGGGAAATTGTAGAGTTCTGGATAAAAAAGATGGGGATGGTTTGGTAGCGTAAGTGAGTGGTTACATAGTGTTGATGCTGGAGATCTGCAAGCTGAATAATAATGTTAGTTTGTGTAATTTCTTTATCGGTCTTATTAAAACTGATAAAGTGTACCGTGAAAATATATGGTAATAAGAAAGGGGAGGAAAGGGGTGACACACATTTTTGGAAAAGGAGGAGATCAAAGAACTATTATGAGATTGATGAACACAGAGATTGAGCATTCCAACAGATGAGATGAATGGAGAAGGATGTTCAGAAAACTTTAAAAAAGCTGAAAACTTCAAAGCCTAATGCTTAATTAAAAAAGTTATTAATGAGGTTTTTAATGAATAATACAATTATTCAGAGTAGAATACTGTGTAGTGTTTTCAAAATGTGCAAATATTGTGTGAAAATTATTTTGGATCATTTGTTATTTTAATGATGTATAGAGTCGTAACTGAAAAACAAATAATATTGCACCTAAAACCAGTTACTTAGGTCACTTAGATGTGTAAATAATCCCATGAATAGTTCTGCCACATTTTCTTGTACTACACAATTTATTAAAAAATGAATGCATATTCTGGTTTTCTGTTCAACTTGCTCCTGCTCATTCCACCTCCCAAGCAGTGACCCACTGCAAAGCCATCTCAACTCTTGTTTCCATGGAGCATCAAGTGAATGATGTAAATGTATTAGCGATATACAACACTGTTAGAAAACATGTATTGTGAATGGAGCTTCCATTGTGTACTCAACATATCATTTTCAAGGACTTCTGCTGGAAGTGTCAGGAGAGTCGTGCTAAAATGTATGAGCCATTGTTTAAGAAAAGTTTCATATAAGCTGTACATTTCCAGAGTGCAGTTGCTGAGCAAGCAAGTGCAAGATTTCTCTTACTTTTAGAAATGGGTTAGTGCTAAATACTTGAGTGGTTTTTAATTATTATGTTGTTGTTTCTGATTTTCCATATGTGTCTCTACCCAAGCTCATACCATGTTGAATTTGCAGAAAGTTTTAATACCTTATGTGATTTGTTATAAAAACCTTTTGGTTTCGGTCTTTCGAGCGGATTC
Source organism: Lissotriton vulgaris (assembly GCF_964263255.1). Taxonomy (NCBI): domain Eukaryota; kingdom Metazoa; phylum Chordata; class Amphibia; order Caudata; family Salamandridae; genus Lissotriton; species Lissotriton vulgaris. The sequence goes on from NC_141696.1 coordinate 1,154,674,318, forward strand.
CTGTCTAATTTCATTATAGGTGACTTGTGCTGTCAGTACTCTTAATGAGCTTGACAATTAGAATGGTTTGTTAGATTTTGCCTAACTAAGGATTGTGTACTTTTTTGATTTTACGTCTACATGAACTTTCCTGTATTTTCTCCCTCCTGGCAATTCATACATTTCTCTCTGTACTACTTTTGAACTATTCTGTAATAAATACAACTATGTTTTGTTTTATTTTTGATCTAGAACTCTAAACTTTATGCTTCCAATATTTTCTTCTGGTAAATTCTGATAAATTGTGTTTCCTGATGAACTGGAGACATCGGGCCAAATTATTGTTACTTAAATGTAGAGGTTATCAGTTATTGGGGTTCAGGTGATTATTGGGGTTCAGCTCCCAAACACAACTACACCCACACAGATGGCTGTATGTCTTATTCTAGACTTCATTGTCTTTAACAAGGATGCCCCGACACAGTAGCAGCACAGTTTATGTCATCTATTAGCTACAGAAAGGTAAGGATGCCAAAACAGTATAAGTTATATATCGATGACAGACCTAGATTTCTCTGTGGTAAGGGACATAGGTAACTTATATGGAATTCTAGCACGCATCTCCACACTGAAAATTCACTGAAATATTGCTCTTGGTCATTGTTTACTCTGATTCAATTGTCCACTAGGCAATTTCTCACTCCACTCCCTGTGACTCCACCTTTAATGAAATCTTAAGGACTTCTTTTCTCACCCTAGGAATGTGGAAAAGTCTTGCGGGCCTGATGACTAGCAATCTTCCTGGGTTCCTCAGGGGTCTGTTGAAATTTGACCCAACATGAAAATTGGCCACTAATTCCAAGTTGTGTTGCAATTTTTGTAATTCAATCGGTATTACAAGTAGAGCAGGTTTTTCCTAGAGCACTTTTCAGTAGAAAAATATGGTGACATTTCCATGAGTAAGATGTTTTGAATTAACAGGAAAGCATGCAGGAATTGTAAGTAAACACATATTTCTACGTCATTCCAAATTCCTGGGAATAACTCAGAACACTGTAATATTCCAGTTATGCACTCTTGAATGACTGAACAACATTGTATTAGTAATTGCAAGCAAATAATTACTGATGCTGAGGTCTCGCTTAACTGGCATGGATGCCTAATTCTCCAGGAAATGCTATCAATTGCACAGGTAGGATAGATGTCTTCATCTGTTGCGGCGGAAGTTTATTTTTCCTGGCCCACAATACAAAATGTACTAGTTATGGTCACTTTATCTATCCCTAACATCTACTCACACCCATAGAGGCATTGGTCCTCCGATGGACCTTGCTCATTGCATTTAGGGGTGAAGAACTAGGCTGTCTCCTGCTGGCTACACAATGAGGACAAGTTCATTGATAACCAACTCACAGATTGAAAATCAAATTCAAATATTTTACTCTTAAGATCATACTGTAAATATATCGGATAACAATGGGAAGCCTGTAAGAAGTTAAATCCAGCCAAAATCATACAATCAAATAATGTTCCCATAGCAGTGCAAAAAATTTACGAAAGAATCTGATGTTCTGAGGATAATCTATGGCTATCTCCGTTATGCATTAGAGTCTAAATTATTGTATGCATGATCTCGGTAGAAAGAACATTTCAGAATTACGATTTAAAGAAGACTCAGACAATAAAGATTGAATGTAGTTATTAGATTAGACAGATTTAGAATTTGAAGCAATAATCAGCATTTTAGGCAATGAGTCATAAGTCTCAATAAGCATTTACAGAATGTAGTTCAAAACCACACATTAGCAGAGTTGAGACATACAACAATCTTGCAGGAAATTTTGGAATCAATTGTTCAGCCACAGAGTGCGTAGAAGTTCGCTAAGCAAGGGGATCCTTACCATCAATAAAGACAAGAGGACAGTTCAGGAAAAGTTCTCTTAGCATAGGCATAGAGTTTGGATGAGAAAAGGAAACAAAGCTTAGAGAATCAGTAGTGTCAGCGAGCCTCACTGACATGAGTTCCAAGGGTAGCAAGGGAGAGGGAAGTCAGCAGCAACAGCCTCAGGTGATATCGATTTTCACCTGACCATGTGGTTATCATTCGCACACATAGTGCAAAAGTAGATATTTAGAGAAATATCCTGAGTGAGTCATGGTAATCGATTGTCTGTTCCGTGCACACAGGTTAGTCCACAAAGAAAAACTCAGAATGTTGCTTTCCAAATACTAGGGTCAACAGTTCAAGTCCCAAATTATAGTCCATGCCAAAGAGTTGAAAAAGTATCCTTTAAGCATCAGGAATGTCATGTGAAAATACAGAAACGTTATATGAACGAGCAAAGCAAATTCTTTTCTATGGAGTAAAATGCAAACCTAAGGGAAAAAGTCACTTAATGCATATAAAGGCAAAGCAATTTTAATAAATAAATGAATATGCAATTAGATCCAAGCATAGTGAAATTAAATTAAGTATTCATTTCAAATAATCAAGTATTATACCTTGTCATAAGTGGTTGCATAGAAATGCTCAGTCTTAACTATGGCCTATTGCAATGAACTACAAAGTGCCTACATGTAAAATATTTTTATAACACATATAAACATTATCATTTTAGGACATCTAAGACTGAATCTATGACATAATATCGACAGACAGAATATCCCCATACAAAAATATCGACACAAAAATATCGAAATCAAAAATATCGAAGTTATATCTACATAATGGTAAGTACAAAAATATCGAAAAAATAATATCGTTGTACAAAAATATCGAAATAAAAAATATCGTTTTTTTAAATGTATTAATAATAATTTAAAATTAATTTTAAAATACATATAAGTGTATAAATATTAAATAAAAGCATTAAAACATATGTAAAAAATTATAACTAATACATATACATTTAAAATACATTTAAAATTCTACATATACATTTATAAATATACTTACTCCACATATTACAACAGTAGAAAAAGCATTGGATAGCGTACGGGTTTAAATTACTATTCCCACTCCAGAGAGTGCAACAATAGGGAAAGCGTTGGATAGCATAGGGCTTTAAATTACTATTCCCACTCCAGACAGTGCAACAGTAGGGAAAGCGTTGGATAGCGTAGGGGTAAAAATTACTATTCCCACTCCAGAGGGTGCAACAGTAGGGAAAGCGTTGGATAGCGTAGGGGTAAAAATTACTATTCCCACTCCAGAGAGTGCAACAGTACGGAAAGCGTTGGATAGCGTAGGGGTTTAAATTACTATTCCACTCCAGAGGGTGCAACAGTAGGGAACGCGGTGGATAGCGTACGGGTAAAAATTACTATTCCCACTCCAGAGGGTGCAACAGTAGGGAAAGAGTTGGATAGCGTAGGGGTAAAAATTACTATTCCCACTCCAGAGGGTGCAACAGTAGGGAAAGCGTTGGATAGCGTAGGGGTATAAATTACTATTCCCACTCCAGAGGGTGCAACAGTAGGGAAAGTGTTGGATAGCGTAGGGGTAAAAATTACTATTCCCACTCCAGAGAGTGCAACAGTAGAGAAAGTGTTGGATAGCGTAGGGGTTAAAATTACTATTCCCACTCCAGAGGGTGCAACAGTAGGGAAAGCGTTGGATTGCGTAGGGTTTCAATTACTTCCCACACTACTCCCCCGTAGCACACAACACACTAAACATTAAAAAAAACACAGTTAATAAAAGTTTCAATTAATCAATTAATAAAAATAAATATTATTAAATTGATGTAAGTATAAATGAACTAATTAACACTTATTAATTACCAATTATTTAACAATAAATACCAATAAATAAATACAATCTCTTTAATTAATTACATGTAATTATATAACACCCTATTCCCCTGTAAACACACAACCCACTACACATAAATAAATTACATCATTTAATCACTTAATAATTATTAATTACCAATTAATTATTAATTAACAAAAAAATTATACATTAAAAATATTAACACTTTAACTCTCATTAATGTAATTTACTACTTAATATTATTTAATTACAAATAATTATTAATTAACAATAACACTAAATTAAATATATTACCACAATAAATCTAATTAATTTAATTAACTAATTAATATTAAATAATTAACAATTAATTATTATTTAACAATAACAATAAATTAAATATCTTAGCACATTAAATCTAATTAAATTAATTAACTAATTACTATTAATTAATTACCAATTAATTATTAATTAACAATAACACTAAATTAAATATATTAGCACATTAAATCTAATTAATGTAATTAACTGATTAGTCTTAATTAATTACCAATTAATTATTAATTAAATATATTTACAAACATATATTTATTAATTAATTAATATTAAATTACTTCCCACCCTATTCCCCTATAAACCCACAACCCGCTCTAATACTAAAACTCAAATTGTAAACCAAATTACTAATTTTCAAACATACATTTCTAAACATATTTAGCAAACATATAAACAACATAATAAAATACATAACACAAAACAACAAAATGTTGATATTACTAACATACATACCTTAATATCGATATTCTGTCTATCGATATTATGTCACATCGATATACTATACCATCGATATTAAAACATCGATATTATTGTATATCGATATTTTACTTTCGATATTTTGTCTTATTACCCTTTTCAATATCTATGGTGCAGTACAATGGAAGCAATAAATGAAGGCTATGCATTCTTTATAAATAGTGCACAGTTATAATCGAGACTCATGTATGCATGCATGTATGACTTGTCATTTTACTTTACATCAGTTCGCATATTATCAGTGAATGTTTTATTGATTTTTCATTTCAACATTGATAAGCCATTAGAAAAGATGATTACGAGACATGTTAAACACATAATATGTGAATTCTATCTATTTCTACATCTCAAAGCACACTTTTACAGTGCTTATACTTTTTCTTTAGGATTAAAGTATTTTATTGAAGGAGTACACAGATAGAAAAAACATTCGAGCAATGACATCCGTGCTGTAGACCCGGGAGTCCCTCTTAAAGTAGTGTCAAACACCCCGCGACTGTAGTAGAAGCTGTGTGAGCTCCGCACCCATATGCATAACATTAAACAACACCCTGAGGTAGAAAAAGGCTCTCTGTACACACCCCATTTCCTAGAAACTGTTCCCCCCTAACTCCCCCCCACCCTGCCCCTCCCTCCCTCCCCGGCCCCCCCCTCCAGTGCCCTGCTCAACTAAATGTTCTCAAATCCGCCCCCGACCCTCCCCTCTCACTCCCCCAGGTTCCATGGCTGCTAGGCAGTGTAGTCGATCGGTGGTGTGATTCTCAATAATCTCAAGTATCTTGGACAGGTTAATTCCTTGAACTTGGTGGCTAATAGTGCATGGAAGGGCTGCCAGAGTTCTTCAAATTGTTCCACCTCCCCGGCCATCATAAGTGACAGTTTCTCCATGCCCAGGACATGCCACAATCTGTGCAGCCAACCTGTAATGGACGGGACAGTGGTAGTGCGCCAGTGTATTAGGATGTTTTGAATCGCCGAGCCTAGTGCTATGGCAATTTGTCTGCCCCTACGTGACTTCAGTGGATACATCAACCCATTAGGTAATCCCAAAAGGACATATGCTGGGAAGCGGGGCAACTCTATCGCAAAATGGGCATCGATCTCATCAAGCACCTCTTTCCAGTAAGGAAGCAATATCGGGCAGTCCCACAGAACGTGTGTCAGAGTGCCAAGTTGTCCACACTCCCGCCAACAGGTTTTATCAATATGCCTATTCATCTCGTGTAACCGTTCCGGGGTATAGTACCAGTAGGTAGATACTTTGGTGAAGGTTTCAGTCAGTCCTACATGGTAAGCGGAGTGTCGTGCACGATACGAGACCTGGTCCCACTCCTTGTGACTCAATGTCCTACCCAGCTCCCTGTTCCAGCGTTCCCTGCCAGGATTATGAAAGTGGGTGGGGGGGTTGCAACATCTTATAAAGATCCGTGATTAGTTTTGCATCCGAGGTGCGTGTCGCCAACCATTTTTCGTACGGCAGTAGCTTCCTGTCAGCCAGGTCTCGTACCTGTGGCTGTAAAGCCCAATGTCGCACCTGCCAGTAGCGCATCCTGTCCGTCTCTAAGAACCGATATTCCTCTTTAAGACTCTGGAAAGGGAGGACCCCTTCCGATCCGTACAGATGGAAAAGAGCCCTGCATCCAGCCCCCCGCCAGTGTGTAAAGGCACCCGGGGCAGTCCCCAGCGTGAAGTCAGGGTTGTCCACAATAGGCGTAAACGGGGAGGGAAACGTGGTGAGCTCGTGTGTCTGATTGGTAGCATCCCACACTCTCAGTGGGACCCGCGTAACAAAAGATGCATAGAGGTTCGGAGGATGATGCGTTCTGCGCAGGAAGGGCACTTCCTGCAAGGGACGGCCCGCCCCCGGCTGGTCCTGAAAGAGCCAGTGCTTGTCCGACTCCCACTGACTCCATTCCACCAGGTATCTCAGCTGCGCCGCCTGAAAGTATTTGCGCAAGTCTGGGACTCCCAATCCCCCCGACTACGGCGCCAACATAGAGAGAGCCCTCTTCACTCGAGGTCTGCGGCCCTGCCAAACGAAGTGGGATAAAGCCGACTGCGTCTGAATGGATCCAGCCTTTGGGTGGTTGCAGAGGCAGTGCCCGGAACAGATATAAGATCTGGGGGAGGACCGTCATCTTAACCGCCGCCACTCTCCCAAGCCAGGATATCATGCCTTTACTCCATCTCCCCAGTCCTCTTTAATCTTTCTAGCTAGGGTTGCATAATTAGCTGTCACCGTTGCCTGCAGCGTGGGTGCCAGCAGAATACCCAAGTACTGGACCTGACTGGCCGACCACTGCATGGGGAAAAGGTCTTGTTATCCCTGTCGCGTTGCAGGCGTAAGAGAGAGATCCAGGGCCGCCGATTTCCCCATGTTCATCTTGAACCCCGCCACCCGGGAAAAGGCCTCTAGTTCGTCAACGCACGCAGGCAAAGCACGCCTCGGCTCCTCTAAGGTCAGTATCACATCGTCGGCGTAGAGGCTGACCGTGTGTATATATCCTCCCATTTTCACGCCGATCGCGTCTGGGTTCTGCCGTATTCTCTGGGCAAAAGGCTCCATATACAGAGCGAAGAGGAGTGGGGACAATGGGCATCCCTGTCTGGTGCCTCGCTCAATATTAAACCTCTGAGAGTTGCAGCCGTTCACCCGCACCACCGCCGACGGGAACCGGTAGCAATTAAACACCCAAGAGCGAAATTTACCGCCAATGCCCATCTTCTCCAGCACCCGCTCCAAGTAAGGCCAGTGCACCTGGTCGAACGCTTTTTCAGCGTCAACCGACAATAGCATTCGTTCTCCGGGAACCCGTGACGCCTTTTCCAAGATATGTACCACTCTCTTGGTGTTATCCACCGTCTGCCTCCCGGGTACAAAGCCGGCCTGATTTGATTCCACCAGACCGCCAAAATTCCGGTGTACAGTTTGAGGTCAACGTTTAAAAGGGAGATCGGACAGTACGAGCTGCACTGGGCCCTGTCCTTTCCAGGTTTGGGAATGACCGACACCGTGGCTTGTAAAAGATCCGGCGGGATCGCACCCGGTTCGGAGAAGGAGTTAAATAGTTTTGTCAGAATAGGCGCCAGCGTGGCACTAAACATCTTGTAAAAGAGCGCTGTATAACCATCTGGACCAGGGGCCTTACCGTGTTTAAGCTTAGAAATGGCGGTAATAACCTCCTCAGTTCATATCTCTCTTTCAAGATATTCCGTTTGGGACGGTGCTAAGGACGGGAGGGTAACCGAGTCTAGGTAGTCCTCCGTCTCCTGCGCCATCAGGCCCTCCCCTGTATACAAGTCGGCATAGAAACGGCTGAAAGTTTCTGCTATCTGTGCGTCTTCTGAGACCAACCTGCCATTCCCCACCGTGATCTCCTTCACCTGTTGGCGTTCATGGGTTACCCTGAGTTTGCTCGCCAGGAGGCGACCACACCTGTCCCCCCCGTATAATAAGCATGTTTCAGCCGCAGCGCCGCATATTCCGCCCTATCCATATCTAAAGAGGACAGGAGTTTCCTCGCTGCCTTCAGCTGCTTCCAGATCCTGGGGGCCCCTGTGCGACTATGTACCTCTTCCAGTTCCTTGACATTTTGTGTAAGTTCGTCCCGTTTCTGCCGCCGATCCCTATTCTCTGCTGAGGAGATCACGATGAATTCCCCTCTAACTACGGCCTTAAGTGCAGCCCACTGAGTTGCTACTGAAGTGTCTGTGTTGTCATTGTGTGTTTGGAAGTCCTCGATTGCCTCCGTAACGCGCTGCACAACAGCTTTCCTATGTAAGAGAGCGTCTCTAAGGCTCCAGACCCCGCGAGTAGCCCGATCAGCTGGCAAAGAAAAAGACCCCGAGACCGGCGCATGATCCGATAAGGAAATGACCCCCATCTCCGATGTCGTGGCCATAGCACGGACCGGGCCAGTGACCAGTAGGTGGTCCAGCCTGGCGTAGTCTTATGCGCGTGAGAGTAGAAAGTGTAGTTCCGGTCTGCAGGGTGCAAGCTGCGCCAAAGGTCGTGAAAATCCAGGTCTACTAATTGGGATTTTGTCAGCTGTGATAGTTCCCCCGACTGTGGGGACCACTAGGCTGACCTGTCTGTAGCTGAGTCAAACACCATATTTAAGTCACCACCCAAAATAATGTGTCTGTCTGGAGATGCTGTTATGTCTATTAGTGCTGAGCGCAAGAAGCTATCCTGTTGTTCATTCGGACAGTATATCGTCCCGATGGTGAATGTCAGGGTCCCCAGTTTAAACCTGTGCGCTAAGAGTCTCCCCTTTTGCTCTGCGAATTTGTGTAATACCTCCCCCCTAAACGAAGCAGACACTAAAATCGCTACCCCAGCTGTTTTGGTAGTGTTTGAGGAGAAAAGCTACGTGGGGAATTTGCGTGATCGTAATCTATGGCAATCCCGTGTGAGCAAGTGAGTCTCCTGGAGGAGACAAATGTCGGCCTGGGTGTTCTCTAACAAGGACAGGACTGCCCTCCTTTTAACCAGGTTGTTAAGCCCTTTGACATTGAGGGTCACAACCTTAAGGGACGCCATGAGAAGTCAGAACAAAGTGACATACGCAGCGAATCCACATTAGGGAGGGTCGGTGTGTGAGCCTGCGCAGCGACATGACCCTCACCGGGTCCTCGCGGAAACAACAAGAGCACTGAACGGACTGAACCCACCCCACCCCTCACCCAACACCCAACCACCCTGTCCCCCAACTCTCCAACTCTCCCTCCTCCCGCACCCCTCCCGTACCCCCAACTACCCCCAACTCCCCCCCTACCAGGACCCCCAACACCTTCTGAAGAATTGTCCCAGCCATGTCCCTGCGGACAAGTCCGTGGTAAAGTATCGAAGTAGACATTCAGCCACACCCTTCCACCCTCCGCTCCCTCCCCGCCCTACAGAATCCCTTGCCTGCGATAACTGTAATGCTATGTCGTTCTCCCCCCGGAGCAATCTCACGCTGTCAGCGCGACACCGTCACTCATCGTAGTGTCTCCAGCAGCCGCTTGGATGGCGCTTGCCATTTCGGCCCTGATGGTGGGCGAACTGGGACGTTGAGGCGCCGCCAATGTTCTACGTCTCGAGACCCTGCGCCATCCGTCTTCTGAGGTGCGTCTTCTGCGCGGCGTAGCGGACTCCTCCTCCTCCGCGGTGATCCCCAACACCTCACATGTGTCCTGCAGGGACCTCAGCTGATGTACCTCCCCGTTCCACTTAAAAATAAGGCGGAAAGGATGACCCCATGAATAAGGCGTTTTGTGTTGCTTGAGGAGGTCTGTTGCGATCTTAAACGCTTTACGTTTTTGTAGGGTAATCGCGGACAAGTCCTGGTACAAGGCCACCGGATGCCCTCAGAAGGCCAGTGAGGGAGTTTTCCGGGCCTGCGCCATGATCCGTCTTTCAGTGTGAAATCGGGAAGAAAGGCCAAAATATCCGGGGGTGGGGCATTAGCACGTCTCCGAGGTCCCACTCTATGAGCCCTATCAATCCTTATTGGGAAATCAGCCGCTTCGCCCAGGATGTCTCTGAAGAGTTCCCGCAGGTATCCCACCACATCCGATCCCTCTTCCGCTGATGGAATTCCCCGGACCCTTATGTTATTCCGCCGGGAGCGGTTTTCCAAATCCTCATTATGGGCCTGGAGGTCCATCTGTTGGTCCCTCAAGTGCAGCACTTCTTGCTGTAGCTGCGTGATTTCCTCGTCCTGCCGTTGCGTAGAGCATTCTGTCGTGGCTACTCTCTCCCCCAGGCCATCCACCTATCTCCGGATTTCACGGACTTCCCCGGCAACTTCCTGCTTTAGCGTTTGAAAGTCATCGTGCAACGTGCCGAAGAGCGACTCCAGGAAAGACCTGGTGACCGGTGGTTCACCACCTCCTGCCGATTGGGAGCCACTCGCTGCATTCGGTGATGGCTGATTTCTGTCCCCCCTGTTCTGGGACCTACCAAGCAGTTTCGGGAGTGTGCGCTCATTCTTCTTACCACCTTTCTGGTTCGCCATTCCTCCTGCCAGGCAGCACCGCTGCCTACCGCCTCTGCTGTCAACCAGTCCTCTGATCTGTGACCACACGTGGCTCCACTTGCTGGGGTCGTAGGGATTCGCTCGCTCCCTGTCTGGGTGTGCCACCCCAGGAGGCCCACGCCAGCGTCCGTCCGCTCCCCCGAAGCGCCCAAAGTCACAGGCCACGTGGCTGGCCGTCCAGGGCCCCCAAGGCTACAATTTCCAGAGGCACACTCTATGCGGTAGCTGAGGAGCCAGGCGTCTGTGCAGTTCGTTCAGGCCCTCGTGTCCAATGGATCCGGGACACCCCCTCACTCCCAGGCCAGACCCCTCGACAGCTGCGGGTCCGGTCTCCTCCATCTGCTCTCAGTAGCCAAACCACGAGTGTCTACAAGTGACGCCCCTTACACCTCTCTCCTGGGGGAACCGTCTCAGTGGGCCTCCCGGTGCTATCGTACCTCGTTGTCCGCCGCGGAGGAGCACCGCCGCTGGGCCACCAAGGCTATGGGGCCGCCCTCCTTGGTCCGGACCCCACCTACAGTCCACGGGGGTGTAGCGAGCAAGCGCCAGGCCCGAAGCCCGACCAACGGCCTCGTGGTGCAGGCCCCACACTGCCAGGATCGCCTCCTCCCCCTGCCTCCTCGCTTGTGGGCCTTCGCCGTGGTCCTCAGGCAGCCAGTCAGCTCCAGCGCTTCCCTCAAGGGCGCAACGTCTATCAGCAGTCCACCGACCTCCTCCTCACTCTCCAGGGCGGTCCCGGCGGGTCTGCGCACCTCCGCCAGCTGCGTCACTGCTCTCGGTGCCGGGGTAGTCACAGGCCTCCTCTCCGGTTAGGCCTAAGCTCGATGCACGCCGCGCCGTGGAGACTCCTCCGGCGCTGCACTCTGGCCGGTGTTGCCCCCGATCCCCTCACTGAGGCCCCCTGTGCGGGCCAAGTCCACAGGAGCTCCGCACTTCAGGCCCGCAGAACCAGGCCACAGCCGCGGCCTCGAGTTGCAGAAGGGCCGACCCCAGGGGGAGGGGCGTCCCGGCAGTCAGCCGACACCCTTCTGGGTCCCCTTGCACCGTCGCGGCCCCCAGGCGCTCCTCCGCTGTCCCCACAGCGCTGTCACAGGCTTTTTCGGGCGTCGGGCAGAGTCCCGCTCCCCGCTCCGATGCTGGCGCCGCCTTCCTCCGCTCCGGCTTCGACGCCGGTCAGCGCCGATCTGCGCCGCGTTCCAGCCTTTGCTTCCCGGACCTGGGGCCGAGGGGGGGGAGAACAGGCCATTTCGAAGGCACCAGGCTAGGGCTGGGTCGGGAGCTCCGGGAAAAGGCGACTCCTTACCCCGCCATCTTGGCCACGCCCCCATACTTTGTCTTTAAACAATATTGTCATTCACTTAGCGTGTTTAAGATGCACATTTGCTTTCGTGTGTGGTTTTGTTGCCATATCCATTGTTTATTGTCAATTTGTCATGAAACTTGTTGACAGCTCTTATGCTGCAACAACCCTCCCTCTTATGGCGAATAAAGTCATCACAACAATTTACTTCTTATGTCACAGATCACAGTTTTGTTGTTTTCAACCTATTACATCTGGACTCTTCTAGAAAGTTAATTTGATCATAATATTTACAATGTTTGTCTTCCAGTTCAACTTCAGATCTTGATCTTGTCACTCCTTGTCTATACCGCTTATTCCATCAAAATTTGAACGTCACCAAAACAGCATTACGCACAAAGAAATTGCCACTAAGGGTCTCTAGGTTTTTATCAGTAACTCACATCCTAAGTTTTCCAATCAGTTGCTAGCAGTTGACAATCTCTTTGCAATTGTTCCCCAGGCACCATCAGTCTTTAACCCTTTCAGGTCTTTGTTTAACCCCTTGGGCGCGGCCGCGATTCTGCGCCTGTGCGGCGTTTTTTTAAGTGGGCGGGTTCATGACAGCCCCCAGCCGTCATCAGCACACGCCCACCGTGATGCATGACGGCTGGGGGCCGTCATCAGCATCGAAGGGGTTAAATCAGTAATGTTTTTGATGTCACTTTTCTGGTCATTGGTTTTATCAGGAATGTAGGTGCAACATTGTTGGATCTTTAACAGCCGACAGACTCTGCCCTACTTTGCGAGAAGGATGTCTAGGGAAGGGAGTCTGCATCACCATATATCTTATAGAAATCATTTCTGTATCTACAACTGAGAATCCTCCAGCAGTACTAGTCGCTTGCCTATCCACTATAGTAGAAAGCTTTCTAACGTTATGAGAGTTTAATACTACTCCTACAGATGGTATTAAGGCACCAAAAATATCTCCCACTAACTCACTTGCACTTGCATCTCTCTTCTAGTTGACAGTGCTTATGTTGCAACAACCCTCCCTCTTATGGCGAATCAAGCCAACATCACAATTTACTTCATATGTCACAGATCACAGTTTTGTTGTTTTCAATCTATTACATCTGGACTCCTCTAGAACTTTCCTTTCATCACAATATTCACAATTGTGTCTTCCAGTTCAACTTCAGATCTTGATCTTTTCTATACCGCTTATTCTGTAAAAATTTGATCGTCGCCGCATCAGCATCATGCACAAAGAAATTACCAGTAAGGGTCTCAAGATTTTTATCACTAACCCACTTCCTAAGTTAGCCAACCAGTTGCAAACAGTTGACAATCTCTTCGCATTTGTTTCCCAGGCTCCATCAGTCTTTAACCCTTTAAGGTCTTTGTTTAAATCATTAATGTTGTTGATATAACTTTTCAAGTCATTGCTTTTATCAGGTATGTAGGTGCAACATTGTTGGATCTTTAACGGCTGACATACTCAATCAATCAATCAATCAATCAGGAGTTTGTTAAAGCGTGACTACTCACCCGTGAGGGTCTCAAGGCGCTAGGGGTTGGGGGGAAGGGGGGTGCAGGTTTCATTCCATCAAGGAGGGTGTCTGTCGAAGAGCCAGGTTTTGAGGTTTCTTACGAAGATGGGGAGCGATGTTGTCTGTCTGAGGTGGAGCGGAAGGGTGTTCCATGCTTTGGCCGCGAGGAAGGAGAAGGAACGGCTTCCCGATCTGGTCTTTCTGGTGCGAGGGACCACGGCGTAGGAAAGCTGGGCTGATAGTAGGGTCCTTTGGGGTGCGTGGAATTTGAGTCGGCTGTTCAGGTATGCTGGTCCGGTGCCGTGGAGGGCCTTGTGTGCGTGGGTGAGCATCTTTAAGGTGATTCTCGCCTCGACGGGGAGCCAGTGGAGTGTGCGCAGGTGCTGGGAGATGTGGCAGTGTTTTGGCAGGTTGAGGACCAGTCTTGCGGCGGCGTTCTGGATGTTCTGTAGCTTGCGGATGAGGTTTTTGTTTATTCCGGCGTAGAGTGCGTTGCCATAGTCGAGTCTGCTGGTGACCAGGGCGTGAGTGACTGTCTTTCGGTGTTCGAGGGGGATCCATTTGAAGGTCTTACGAAGGAGGCGGAGGGTGTGGAAGCAGGAAGATGAGACAGAGTTGATCTGGCGGTCCATTTTGAGATCGGAGTCCAGGATGATTCCCAGGTTGCGTGCGTGGTCTGTGGGAGATGGCGGGTTTCCGAGGGCGGTGGGCCACTAGGTGTCGCTCCAGGCGTCGGGGTTTGGGCCCATGATAAGTACTTCTGTTTTGTTGGTGTTTAGTTGTAGGCAGCTGTTTTTCATCTATTCGGCGACGGCTTCCATGCCTTCTTGAAAGTTGCGTCTGGCGGTGTTGGGCTCGTTGGATAGGGAGAGGATGAGCTGGGTGTCGTCTGCGTATGACACGATGTTGAGTCCGTAGGTTCTGACGATGGGGGCAAGTGGAGCCATGTAGACGTTGAAGAGCGTCGGGCTGAGGGAGGAGCCCTGGGGGACTCCGCAGGTGGTAGGTGTGGGGTCCGAGAGGAAAGGGGGGAGTCAGACCCGCTGCGTCCTGCCGGAGAGGAGCAGATCCAGTCGAGGGCCTTGTCCTGGATTCCTGCATCGTAGAGTCTGCGTATTAGGGAGCGGTGAGAGACTGTGTCGAACGCCGCTGATAGGTCGAGGAGGATGAGGGCTACTGTTTCTCCTTTGTCCAGTAAGGTGCGGATGTCGTCTGTTGTGGCGAGGAGGGCGGTTTCCGTACTGTGGTTTTTTCTGAAGCCGGATTGGGAGGAGTTGAGGATGTTGTGTTCTTCAATGAATGTGGCGAGTTGGCTGTTGATGGCTTTCTCGATGGCTTTCGCTGGGAACGGGAGCAGGGAGATGGGTCTGTAGTTTTTGAGGTCGGTGGGGTCCGCTGAGGGTTTCTTCAGGAGGGGGTTGACCTCGGCGTGTTTCCAGTCGTTGGGGAACAAGGGGGTCGCCAGGGAGCGGTTGATGGTGTGGCAGAGCATGGGTGCGATGGTGTTGGCGGCTCTGTTGAAGATGTTGTGGGGGCAGGAGTCCATGGGGGCCCCTGAATGGATTGACTTCATTGTCTTCAGTGTGTCTTCGGTGGTGAGGGCTGTTCAGTCATGAATCGCTGGTTTCCGGGTGTCGGGGTGGTTGGTGAGGGTTCAGTGTGTTGGTTGTCTTCGTCGAAGTTGTCGTAGATGCTCTTGAATTTGTGGTGGAAAAAGATGCTGAGTTTGTCGCAGAGGTCTTGTGAGGGAGGGATGTCGGTAGACTCGCTGGTGGGTTGGGCGAACTCCTTGATGATGCTGAAGAGTTCCTTGCTGTTGTGTGCGTGGGTGGAGATTCTGTCTTCAATTGCTTTTTTCCTTTTTCTCTGATGAGTTGATGGTGGGCGTTGGTGGCGGCTCTGAAGTTGTTGTGGGCTTCTGTGGATTTGGTGTTTCTCCAGGTCTTTTCGAGGCGGCAGCATGTGCGCCTGGACTCTCGAAGTTCGGTGGTAAACCATCTGGCTTTCTTGGCACGGGTATTGTTGTTTTTCTTGAGGGGGGCTATGGTGTTGGTGCTGTCCGAGATCCATCTTTGCAGGGTTCGGGCTGCGGTGTTGGGGTCGTCGTTTTCCGCGATGGTTGGGGTGGGGTTGTTGAGTGAGGAGGTGAGCTGGTCATCAGTGATTTTGGTCCAGTTTCTTTGTGGAAGCAGGTGCTGGTGTCTGTGGATGGTGGGTGTTCTGAAGGTGAAGTGGACGCAACGATGGTCGGTCCATGGGAGTTCGGTGGTGTGGCTGAAGGTGATGGAGTTTCCTGTAGTGAAGAGGGGGTCGAGGGTGTGTCCTGCTGAGTGCGTGGGCTCGATCACAATCTGGTGGAGTCCAATGTTGTGGAGGTTGTCCAGGAGGCATGTGGTGTTGGGGTCCAGTTGATTGTCGAGGTGGAAGTTGAGGTCTCCCAGCAGGGTGTAGTTGGTGGATGCGATGGCCTGCAGGGAGATAATGTCCCTGATGGAGTTGGCGAAGGGTCCCCGGGGTCCAGGGGGTCGGTAGATGAGGGTTCCTCGGAGGGCGGCGGTGGGGCTGGCCAGTATCTTGAAGTGAAGGTGTTCCATCAGTTTTGTGGACTCTTCAGGGAGTGTGCTCAGGCGGAGGCTGGATTTGTGGACGATGGCGATTCCTCCTCCTGGGTGGGTGGGGTGGTCCTTCCTGGAGATCTTGTATCCTTGGGGGATGGCGATGGCAATGTCCGGTCCCGAGGTGGTGTTGGTCCAGGTTTCGGTGAAGAATGCTACATCTGGGGTGGTGCTGTCGAGGAGGTCCCAGATTTCTGTGGCGTGTTTGTGGAGGAATCGGACGTTAAGGAGGATGCATTGCAGGGTCTTTGGTTCGGTTGTGTTCTTGTGGACGGGTTGTGCTGGATCCGTGTTCTTTTCGGTGCTGCAGGTGTGCCGGCAGCGGTGACAGCTGAAGGGTCCATGGGTGTCGGCTGGTGATGCTAGCTTGCAGTTGTTGTTGCAGCCTGGGTTGAGTGCGTGGAGTGCTGCTGGGTCGGAGGGTTGGCGGGGCGGATGTCCAGGGTTCCTGGTGCTGGTCGCGGACGGGTCGCAGACGTGCTTGCCTTTGACGCGCCTTCGGTGCACCAGCGGCGCGCCATTAAGTAGGAGTCGGGGAGGGATGGACAGCTGCGAGGTGGGAGCGGGGAGGGGAGCTGGATTGGGCCGGTCGCCCTGGGGGGGGAGGGGCCGCGGGGGCAGCAGCGGCGGAGAAAGGTAAAGGGAGGAAAGAAGGGATAAAGAAAAAAGGGAAAATAAGCAGAAATAAGGCACAAAAGAGCAGAGATGCAGAAAAGAGCAGAAAGGTGAAAGATAGAAAGGGTAGAAAAACGAGTGAAAACGAGTAAAGCAGCAGAGGGAGAGAAAGGGAAAATGGGCAGAAATAAAGCACAAAAGAGCAGAGGTGCAGAAAGGTGAAAGATAGAAAGGGGAGAAAAACGAGTGAAGGAGCAGAAAGAAAGAAAGGAGACAGAGGTCCACTGGACCACCAGGGATGAGGCGCAGGGAAACCTGCGCCTCATCCTTTGCCCTACTTTGCAAGAAGGATGTCTAGGGCAACAGGTTTCTACATTATCATATATATTATAGAAATAATTTCTGTATCTACAACTGAAAGTCCTCCAGCAGCACTAGTCACTAATCAATTCTCTACAGTAGAAATCTTTCAAATTTTATGAGAGTTTAACACTACTCCTACAGAAGGTAGTAAGGCACCAAAAATATCTCCCACTATCTCACTTGCACCTCTCTTCATTCTCCGAGGCTGCTCCTTCATCACTTCCTCAATCTGTCAAAAGTGATATATCTTTGGAAACACAACTCCCATACTACAAGCTCCATACCATCTTCTAGGCAACCTATAAAAAGCCTTGCCCCACAAATATAATACACACCAGGGAACACAGGATCCACTCCTTCTAAATATGGTGCCCAGTTTTCATAAATTTCAAACATATGTTTACGTTCACTAATACATACAAAATTCTTGTTAGTAATAGATTTCTGTCTATATATACAAAATGTCCCTTTATGTTGCCAATCTAAAACTAAATAAACCCATATTTTCCAGTACACTATGCTATTCTTTTTGCAATATCCAAAGGTTTAATTTTGATTGAGCCGTAGCTTTAATAGTTGCATTTCTATGTCTATCTTCTACTGAATTTATACATTTCTTTTCTGCTTCTTCTAAAATGTAAGCTGAGTTATTTTTATCTGTATAATCCATGTCTAATGATTGAGTTGGTATAAATAAAAAGCCCATTGTCTCAGCTAGCGAAGTTTCATGATGTGGATTTAAAAATGTCATCATAGGAATTTCAGAAAAGACCAGATCATAGTTTGGATAATAATATTGAAATTGATCAGTACCATGAAACAAGCTGGTTAATATACTGCACAAAAGACTATGGGCCCAATGTAGGTGGCAAATACCGTTCGGAAACGGCCGAATTCGACCGTTTCCGACCGGTATTTGGCATCTTGAGATGTAGGGGGCCAGATTTTACAGATTCTGTAAATTTACCGAATCGGTAAATTTACAGAATCTGTAAAATACTGAATCGGTATTTTTACCGATTCGGTAATTCCCAGATGTAGGTGGGACTCTTCTGAGTCCCAAAGGCCCTACAAATTCGGTATTTTACCACCCAATCCAATTGGGTGTTAAAATACCAAATTCAGGTGTGCATGCACATGTGTGCATGCACATCTAGCCATGTGACAGACAGACATGCCCTTAGGGCATGTCTGTGTGCCACATGGCGCACATGCCTATTTTTGGGGTGCCAGAGGGTGTCAAAGTGACACCCCCTGCACCCTTGTGAAATTCGGTATTTACCGATTCGTTAAATACCGAATCGGTAATGCCCATTCATGGTACTGTGTTCGAGTACGAGTTAAAAGTACCTCAACAGAATGGGGCACAAACACAGTGGGAGTATGACTCATCACTATACTTTCACACTGCTCAAAACTCACATATGTTGAAGCAACCACCTTTAAACATTCAGGTAAGACTGTGGGAACAGGGTCCAATGTAGCCGAAAAGTAGGCCACTGGCTTGGGGCATTTCCATGTATTTGTGTCAACACTTAAAGAGCACAACCTGTTCTTTCTCTGCAAAACAACACAAAGCATTTGTTGTTATCAGGCATTCCCAGTGCTGGGGCACAACAGAGACTCTCCCTCAACTCTGTGAAGGCACTCATGCAACTGGTATACCACGGAACCGGATAAGACACGCCTTTGTATTTCAACCTCTGGAGAGCTTTAGCTCTCAGGGAAAAATTTGGAATCCATTTTCGATCGTAGCACATCATTCCTAAGAACATGAGGACTTCCTTTTTTGTGTTTGGCGGACTCATATTTAGAATTGTAGAGATTCTTTCTTGTGACACTTTCCTTCCTCATTTCTCATTGTGGTGTCCTGAGTACAGAATATCAGTTTTGCAAAATTGTAGCTTTGTTGGTGACCCTTTATGTCAATTTGGGGCTAGATGATTCAGCAATAAAATAGTATAATTTCTGCATGCTTCTCGTGTATTCAATGCCACCAATAGGTCATCGATGTACTGCACTAAGACTGAGACTCAAGATTATTTTTAAGATTCTGATAAAGATTGAGGGACTTTCTGTTTACCCTTGTGGGACTTGGCACCATGCTTAAACAGAATGCAAACTGAAACTGGCTATCCTCATGTAAGAGGACAGAAAAACATGCCTAACAATGGATTCGGTACTACAGGACAACAAGGGACAACAATAGAGTTTATTTAACTCAATACGATAATTGCCATTTGTCTTTGTAAGCCCATACTAGAAGAGGTACATGGACTTCCCATTATCTCCTTCAAGATTCCTTGGTCAATAATTGAGTCAATCACAGGAGTAATTCCGCAGCAGTATCTGGGGTCAAATTGTATTGTAGGATTCTCAGAAATTCAGCATTTGGTTTCACGGAAATACTGACTAGGTATATACCCGTTATTAGTCTGATGTCTTTACCTGTAAAGTCACAGACTTTAGGTAACACATAGTCCCTCGTAGTTTAATGGGAAAAACCTCTTTAGTCAAAAGAACATACAACCCTAGATCGGATCTTTATCTAGCAAGCTTAAAGACTATATCCTCCTCATTTGTGTGAAACACAATTCCATTTGTAGTACAATATATGGAACAATTTAGCTTACACAATGAATCATGTCGAATGAGATTCAATGTACTGTAATCACACACACCACAAATTGATGTAGATCCAAAAATGATCCTATTCTAACAGGTACTGAATCAGAAATGGGGGTGGACATTTGTTTGCTTGTGACTCCTACAATTTGGATTCTTTCTCCAGAGATAGGTAGGTTAGCTATCTCAGCTGGTCTTACAGTAGAGCAGGTAGCACCAGTGTCAACGAGGAATGAGACATGATTTCCATTTACCTCTCCATCCACATAGGGACTGCTCTGGTCTACCTCTAAGGTTGCGCCAAGCACACAGTCCTCCTCCTGCCCTCTTAGGCACCATCATGCTGACGGGCTTGGGTCAAAATCGTCTGCCTGATTTGGGAAAGAATTTCTATTCAGTTGTTGAACCTGATTGGTATTGTACCTGGCCATCTGGACATTCTTCTGTGGCATCAGGCGTGTGGTACTTGCAGTGACTGTTTTTGTGGTGCGTTAGAATTTTGAATTCTCTGTCTTGGTAACTGTTGAGTCTGAACCATGTTATTTCCTTGAGACTCTGCATACCCTCCATTCTGAACCTGATTTCCACTACTGTTTACAGTAAACCCACACTTGTGTTTCCAATGTCCAAACTTGCCACACATGTGACAATGATTTGTTTAACACATCAACACTCATTTGAGTATCAACTGGAATACTACAACCTCTACTATGTGGCTGGAAATGTTGTTGCTGCTGAAAGGCATTAACACCCTCCATCACAGGAGCCTGATTATATCCTCTCTCTGCTTGAAATGCATTATCAAATCCTGACAGATTTTGACCTCTCTGTACAACTTCCCATCTGTGCAATCATCAGTTTTTGATTCAGCCTCTTATGTTTCACTTCTATCTCATCTCCGCAGTATTTAGTATAACACGAGGTTTCATCAATCAGTTTATTCTGCCAGCATATTAAATGCTGAGGAATCATGGAAGCAATTTTAGGTCTCAAACCATTCACGAACCTGTAAACAAAATGTCCCATATCCTTTTCTGCCACATTTTCCATTCCACTATACTGTTTGAAAACCTGAATCAATCTCTCATAGTAGGCATTACCCATTTCTTTAAGTTCCTGTGTTTTTCTGTCAATTTTGAGCCAATCAATCTCTTTAGGAGAAATCTTGATATTCAGGACAGTAATCACTTGATGATATTTCTTCAATACTGCTGAAGATGATGCACCCATTCTAGGATCCCTATCTGGTTCTGCTTCAGCCCAATCTACAGACACCTTATATTCTGTCCATATACCTCCAGAAACTACAGTGTCAAAGAGGGTATTCAAATCTGTCGACAAAACTATTGTAATGTTCACACATTACTCAATTTGTCTGGATCATTCTACAGAATTATCTCTTTTTTTCGGGAACTCATCGGTGAAAGACAAAATATCAGGCACATGTACATATCCTCTTCCAGGCACATCTCTCATGGGAAACATTAAGGTTTTGTCCTTTTTATTAATAACGACTGAAGGGGCACGAACGCTTATCTTCCTTGTGTCCTGCTTTGACTATCTACCTTCCCATTTGTCAAATTCACTCCACTTTCTTATTAATGTCATTATTTACTTATCAGCAGCTTCATTCCTGATGACCTCATATTGACAAGGCCTTTATCATTAAAGTCCAGTCCGTAAGTCCTCTGCAACACTTTTGACTTTTGTACATCAATCTCATATTTTGTAGTAATTCAGATAATCTTCATGAATCTCTCTAGCTCTTCTCACAATATCTTTAGCAAGCAACAATAGTTCCTCATTGTGATAGGTATTTAATCAGGATAGACTAAGAGTCCCATTATTTTAATTTGGCCACATCTATTTCTTTTTCCTTCTCTGGTGCTTGTGTAGTCACTGGATTTTTATTAGTAACTGGAGTACTTAGATATTTTAGCCAATCATTGAATTTAAACAAAGTAAGACATGTTTTCTCCTTTGGCATAATTAAATTCGATTTTTGATTGTTTGAATTTCAACTTACTTTCGGCAATGAATGCATTAATGTCACAACAGTTTGAGATTTCGATTGACACTGTTATTTCTGAGGCAGAATAATTCACAACTGGAGGTTCACTCATTCTAGGTATGTAAAATGGTGGTGAATTCTGAACTATTCTACGAGCTGTATTGAGGTGGTCTGATTAAAATAAGTATACGCACTTCTCAGATTTACAACATTTCCGTGAGTCAGGACCATAGGAATTTGAAGAACTTGTCCCACAGTCAAATCCATTGGGGCACTAGATGAAGTATTCATCTCAGTAGCAACGAGTAATGTATGAGTAGTATTACCCTTTAATCCAGGTTTGTAAAGTGGTACAACAGTACCAATAGTAACAGGAACTGTCACAGCATCAGGAGTGTTTAAAACAATCAGGATCAAAGGGGCTGTCATTCCATTGTCTCCTACCTTAGGGTAAATAAGCGTTTGTTCATTGTAAATAACAGGCAGTCAGGGCATTTGGAGTTTTCTCTGATTCTACAACTGTAGGTTCTTCAGGTTGTGAGTCATTGTATGATGGTGTATGATTTCACAATACATCACTCCGAAAATCATCACCTAGGTTGCTAACCTCAGCATTAACTATGGTATCAGTTTTTTCTATTTTTTTATTATTTTTCTTTTTTTTATACGTACCCCTAACGTCTTCTTCTACTGTTACAAGTGGGTACATTCATATTCCTGCCATAATGTAAACTCCCCTGCTTTCTGTTGTGCATCCCATCTTTCATTTGCATACATACTTATGGCTTTCCTACATCTCCCTCAGTATTTTTCTTTCTCGCTTCTGTGCTTTATATTCCCACACATTAAGTGGTGGTCTAGGTGGTGGTCTCATTTAGGATAATTTCCTCCTTAAATTTTCAATAAACCTCAAATTACATGTCCCATAATGAGGGAACAGTAAAGCACTGTAATCTTCTGTTATTGTGTGCTAATGTGCAAGCCAAATACATGTTTGTAACCCTTTATCCATCAGGACAGAGTATCCTGGCATACTCTGAGGTGGTAGATCTACTCCCTCCCTAATGGGTAGTATCACATCTTCTTTAATTAGTTTTCGTAGGGCTTTAAAAAATGTTATTTTCTATTTATTTGGTTTTCACAAATGATTTTCCACAAACCAGGAAATACATTTCTCTTCCACAATCCTTTTGTTCGGCACACACAACCAATACCAGTGAGACTCTTATGGCGTGTTTAACCATTCCCAGTGCAGCTTTACGCCAACCAACCGATAACAGTGTGGCACACTGTGATGTCAAATTCACTCCTTGCAGCAGCTCACCCTCCTTTACAACTTTCTTTGGCGTGTTCTTCTCAGTAAATACAATGCAAACGTTTTCAACAACTAGGGCTTGATTCTGATTTGGTTTGGAAAGCTTCCGGACTGAATGGGATTGTGAGTGGTTTCCGATTCTGGAGAGTCCAACTGACCGAGTACGATGCATCCGGATGCTTCAAGATACGATTTGGTTGGACTCCCATTGACTTCAATGGGAGCCTTTGTTCAGAACGAATACAAAGGCTTCCATTGAAGAAATGGGCGGCTGGGGAAAATCAGGCACCCTATGATGGGCACCCCCTGGTGCCTGCCACACTGGCCATGGCTGGTAAGGGGGGACCCATGGGCCCGATTGGGAAGACTCCGGGTGCAGGGGGGCCCACAACGTTTGATTCTGACTGCCGATTCGAGTTGGATGGCAATATTTGGAAAGGCTGACCAAATCCAGCATCGTACTTGGTCTTTCCGAAATGCGGCCCCTAGATACATACAATTCAGCTCTGTACGGCTCGGTCAATCCAAATGCCGTCTGCTTCGAATTGGAATATTCCTAACACCTAACTTGCATCGTACAAAGTAGGTTGGAAAGCTAGCTGAGTCAGTTGGAAAGACACGTTCCAAATCCGATTTGGACGGAGCAAATGTAGAAAGTCTATCTTTTCCACTAAGGAAAGCCATTGATTGTCACATTTTAAAGGTAATTACCTATTCTTCTAAATTGTCACTCACTCCGAATGAAACCTTGACCAGCGGGACTTCACCCAGATTGATACAGGTACTCTCCATGCACCTGAGACCAACTGTAGCAACCACTTATCACAATTACACAAAGAAATATCCCTATCCATAAGATGTTGTCAACGACGTCTCACGACCAACACCACATTACTGCAGCCAACTACACTCAGTGTCTTCTAGACAGAGACCACCAAGTAGGTTTGTATCCCAGAATCTTAGGTCTCGATGGAACCGATAACCACTTCAACTTCTTCTTTACATTAAGCGCCACATTCACATAGTCTTTTCAACAAAACATCACACAGCCATTTAAAAAAACCTTTAATCTAAGAAAAACCAATCTCAACACACGTCCCAATTAATACTCACACCCCTTTACTGCTACAAATCATCTCCTATCCGCCGGTACTTGTGCAATCCGTCTGTCAAACTATGGGAATTTGTTCTTTGGGCTGGACAAGGGGAATATCTATTTTGAATAATCAGTGAGAGAATGGACACTTGTAACTGTGTTACAATGGTTCTCTTAGATAACCCTCATAAACGCTATGTTGATCTCGGTTGCGGTTTATATCGTTTCTCCGCCCCACATATGCGTTATGGCAGTATCATCGGGTTCTCTAAATTTGTGCTGTATGCCAGCCTCACGCCTGAGGCAACCTCTGGTGTTGCGCAGTAGTGTCCAGAGATATATATAAGCCCACAAAAAATTATAAAAGACAAGCCTGCATCATAGAAAATGTTTTTATTCACCAAGAGATGAGGTTTGTTATTAAAACAGTCGGTATACACACAGATCGGGTTACTTGATCTGATTATACCACTTAAAAGATCAGGAAATAGTCAACATGGTTCTGCCCCACCTCGCCCAGCCGGGTCTAGGGGGCATTCGTCAGGACAAAAAGTAAAATGGAACTATACTCACACGATTTGTGTAGTAGTCACAGTGATTTTTGTGTTGCCACTTTGTTTCTAAAGAGGTTGAGAATTTAATAATAAGTGCTGTATATATCCCCCCTATTTTTTGTATGTTTCTTTCATTACAGGTGCACTTTACCTCTTTAGAAACAAAGTGGCACCACAAAAACCACTGTGACCACAACACAAATCGTGTGAGTATAGTTCCATTTTAGTTTTTGTCCTGACGAATGCCCCCTAGACCCGGCTGGACGAGGTGAGGCAGAAACATGTTGACTATTTCCTGATCTTTTAAGTGGTATAATCAGATCAAGTAACCCGATCTGTGTGTATACCCGACTGTTTTAATAACAAACCTCATCCCTTAGTGAATAAAAATTTTTTTTACGATGCAGGCTTGTCTTTTATAATTTTTTGTGGGCTTATATATATCTCTGGACACTACTGCGCTACACCAGAGGTTGCCTCAGGTTTGAGGCTGGCATACAGCACGAATTTAGAGAACCCGATGATAATGCCATAACGCATATGTGGGGCGGAGAAATGATATAAACCGCAACCGAGATCAAAATAGCGTTTATGAGGGTCATCTAAGAGAACCATTGTAACGCAGTTACAAGTGTCCATTCTCTCACTGATTATTTGGATTATCTAAGGTAACTGAATGGACAGCTATTCCTCCTCCCTACCTGGTGATCAAGAATATCTATTTTGGGCACCCTAAATTCCTCATGTCAGTGGAAAAAATCCATCCGACCTGCTACCAAAGATTTGTTGCAACTGATGTTTATTTTTCCTGGGCCCACAATACACAATGTGCTGGTGAGGGTCACTTTATCTATTCATAATATCTACTCACACCCATAGAGGCATTGGTCCTCTGATGTACCTTGCTAATCTCATTAAGGGGTGAGAGGCTAGGGTGTCTCTTGTTGACTGCCCAAGAGGACCAATTAATTGGTGACCAACTCACAGATTGGAAATCAAATTCAAATATATTACTCTCAAGATCATGCTGTAAATGTATAGGATATCAACGGGAAGCTCAAACTTCCTAAAGAAGTTTGATCGAGCCAAAATGATACAAACAAATAATTAAGCTGTAGAAGTTCAAAATAATCTATGACTATCTACGTTATCCATTAGAGTCTAAATTGTTGTATGCACAATGGAAAGAACATTTCAAAATTACGATGTAAAGAAGACTCCGAAAATATAGATTTAATTTAGTTATTATATTAGACCGATTTAAAATTCAAAGCATTAATCAGCATTTTAGAAATAAGTAATGAGTCTCAATAAGCAATTACAGAATGTAGTTTAAAACCACACATTAGCAGAGTTAAGACAAAAGACAATCTTGCGGGAAATTGTGGAATCTATTGTTCAGCCACAGAGTTCATAGAACTTCATTAAGCAAGGGGATCCCTACCACCAATAAAGGCAGGATGGCAGTTCAGGAAGAGTGTCAGCGAGCCTCATTGACATAAGTTCCAAGGGTAGCAAGGGAGAGGGAAGTCAGCATTGGAAAACTGAGGAATGCCCCCTCCTAAGGGTCTCTTCAGTGAGATATTACATGCAAAGTCCGGAGGCGAAATCAATTATCACCCCATTATGTTCCATGATCCATGTGATAATCATTCATTCACACGGTGCAAAACTAGATTCTTTCAAGAAATTTTCTAAGCAGGTCATGGGACTCAATCATCAGTTCTGGACACACGTGTTGTCCACAAAGAACAATTAAAAATGTTGCTTTCCATGTACTATGGTCAACAATTTGAGTTCCCACATTATAGTCCATGTCCAAGTATCGAAAAAGTATCCTTTAAAAATAAGAAATGCCATGTGAAAATACAAAAAAGTAATATGAATGAGCAAAGCAAATTCTTTTCTCATCATTCTTATTAATCCATGAAGTAAAATGCACACCTAAGGGAAAAACTCACATTTAATGCATATAACAGCACAGCAATTTTAATTAATAAGGGAATATGCAATTAGATCCAAGCATAGTGAAATTCAATTAAGTATTAATTTCAAATAAACAAGTATTATAAGTTGTCATAAGTGGTTGCATAGCGATGTTCAGTGTTAACTATGGCCAATTGCAATGAACTACAAAGTGCCTACATGTAAAATATGATTATTAAACATATCAATATTGTCGTTTTAGGAAATCTAAAGTATTTCAGTGTAAAGTATCTACACAGCAAGTTTCATTCATCTACGTTAATGCACAAGGAATTTGCACCAGCGTGTCAATATCCATTGTGCATTACAATAGAAGCAATAAACAATACATTTGCATTCATTATAAACGCTGCACATTTATAATCGAGACTCATGTATGCATCTGTGTATGAATTCTAATTTTAGATTACCTTAGTTCACATATTTTCAGTGAATACTTTTGCATTGATTTTTCATTTCGACACTGTTAAGCCATCAGGAAAAATGATGACTAGACATGTTAAGCACACAATATGTGATTTCTTTCTATTTCTACAGCTCAAAGCACACTTATACAGTGCTTGTACTTTGTCTTTAAACTATATAATTGTCATTAACTTAACGTGTGCAAGATTCACATTCACTTTTGTGTGTGGTTTTGTTGTCATATCCAGTGTTTATTGTCACAAAACTAATTGACAGCATCTACGCTGCAACAATAAAATAGACAATTACGAAGTACATTTCTAGACAAAGGACTATACTGATTAGTAATAACCTTACAGGATGAAATACTAGTCTTCTTAGGCAACAGCAATAAAAAAGGAGTACATCTAAATCATACAGTATTTGTTAAATGGTGATTATTGAATCAGTCTGATAGTCCAAACTTTCCAAAATCGTTCATGAATTTATGTACTTTCTTGTGTCAAGTGAGATTCTTTTACTAATGTCTCACTGTTAGGGTCTTCAGCAAAAGAAGGACATTTATATTTAGTAGTTCCCAACTGAATATCAAGATCATATTCAAAATTTCTTTAAATTCCTCTGGTGTTGGTGCAAATAATCAGGATACAACGAAGGTTTCAATGAACTGGATTTATTCTCCAAAATTCAATAGGCTTACAAGGCAGCTGCAAAACAGTGAAGAAATGTCATTAACAGCACGGCCATAATTCCCCCAAACATTCTACATCTCACCCTTTAAGTGCAGGTTTAACATTCCAATGCCTTGTGACATAGACATTTTTCATTCAACATCTCCAATGACATAACTACGTATACTTACCAATGCAAAACCTCCTTTATTTACACGTGAAAACAAAACATTAAAAAATAAGAACTAACTACCCTAAGCTATACCCCACAACAAGTTACAAATGAAGCATTGCTTCTATTCAATGGAAAATGTTGTAACTCAATTTCACAGGAATTGCTATTTCCTTATTTCTCTAAAAGTGTTGTTTATAAACACTTTATGAATCATCACCAACACTCTGCGTTTGATCATTTTCGTGAATGTAAGAATTATGCATCTCACAATTTTCATTTTCACAATTCTCTTCATTTTTAGTGTTTCTGTCTTCCAGTTGAATCGGTACTCTTAAAATATCTCAAGAACTATGTTCATCATGTACATACCCAAAATTGTGCACATTAATTCCCCCATCTGCTTTACCCTTGTTATCAAGCAATTTCTTTGGCCCTGGTTTAAGCTACATAATAGCACTCTTATTCCACCAACCTTTTTCTTTCAACAAAATAGCACTAGCAGGCACTTTTATTATTTGTTTTTGGACTTTTATGGGCTTTTTTACTGAAACTGTATGGAGTGGTGTGGCTCACTGGTTAGAGGCGGCAGACCCGGGAGCAGAGGACGGCCCGGGACCAGAGTTCAATTCCAGACTGTCAGGGTCGTGGACCAGGGTCAGCGGACTCGACAATTCTCACCTCGGTGCCTACTCTAACCAGGGATCACACTCTGCAACTCTCGGCATTAGCTTGCCTCATCTCCACAACAGCCCCCCACATACGCCAGGGATGCCTGGCTTCACCTTGGAGATACCCAGTAGGGACCATCTCACAGGGAAAGCCAGGACGGGTTCCCCAGCGGTCTATTGCACAGAAATACTCCTTCGGGAGTCGATTCTAGTGCGTTAGAAACCCGCAATTAAATTAAATTAAACTCAAACACTTACAGAAAATTGTTTGCTCCATATTTTTGTCATCATAAACTGTTGTCTTTACATTGTTTTCTATTAGTTTTTCCTTTACCTATAATTCATAATCCTTCATCTCTGTCATTTTGGTAGATTTTTTATAATTTATTACTTTTGTTGTCAACAAAGTATAGCCATCTCTCCCTTCATAAAAACTAATGGAGTAAAACCTTTAACTGAACGTGGACTAAGCCATTAGAGGAAGGAATGTACAAGGGTGTTTTTTCTTTCTAAATGTTATTTTTGCTCATTAAATCTAACATTTCCCATTGCATTCATTGAGTATCCTAATCTGATACAATATTATGTGGTACACCTTCAACTGCAAAAATCCTTTGTAAAAAATGACTCACCCCATCAGTAGTGATATATGCACTAAACCCATAGTGCACCGACTTAGAGCCCCCTTGGCATCTCATTAGAGATGAAAGGGGAAGCATATAGTAAAAGGGTGCTAACATGCAAATTTGCGTGTTAGCACTCTGTTGCTGATAGGGCGCTAGTTTTATCTCTGCTTTTTTGGCTTTTAAAGCAGAGACAAAGCCCTTTTTAATATGCCCCAAGTTTTCCTGTTCCCCAGAAGCAACCGTAGCTGACTTAAGCTTACAGCTGAGATACATCTATTATTCACTGAACAAATTGGTTTCCCTGCCTGTTAAAGTAGAAAAGGACCATAGCATTAAACCGTTAATACACTGAGGAGAATATATTTGCTGTTTCAAGTCGAAATATTGATTTTCTTTTAAATAGATATAGAAATGTTTGCTAAATGATTCTGTAGAATCTTGGGGCATATTACCAAGCAATAGCGATAATTATCGCTATTGCTTGGTTAGCGGGAAAAAAATATCGCCGCACACCGAGGATTTTTACCGCTGAGATACCTTGATATTATCAAGGTTTATCTCAAAAGCGGTAAAAATCCTGCGAAATGCATGAATATCGCTGAAAAATCAGCGATATTCATGTATTATCGTGACAATGCTCTTAGCCATGTTATCCACCTTCCATTGGATAACATGGCTAAGAACTGCTTTTAGCAGGCGTTAGCTTTTGGAGATATTCACGCTTAGCGTGAATATTTCCAAAAGTTGCTAATAGGAGTTAGAGATGTTAGCGACTGTTTTCAGTCGCTAACATCTTGGCACGCCCACTTTGCATGTCATTAGCGATAATTATCGCTGACACGCAAAGTGGGCCCCTAAATGCCCGCTATCGCCTACAAGCTGTCGCTAACTGGTGTTAGCAACAGCTTGGTAATAGGGCGATAAAATTATCGCCGCATTAGCGGGAAAAAGTCCCGCTAATGCGGCGATAATGCCCTTGGTAATATGCCCCTAGTTTTATAAAGAAGCGTTAGCGGTCAACTCCGACAGGAGGAAAGAAGCAAGTGATGCCTCCAGCTCCATGCAGGCTGGTTCAGCTGACAGCACAGATCAGCTACAGTGTGAGCCCGTTTCTGACAGCAGCTGCCCCTTAAAATGTGTAATGATCAGCCTGTGAGTGAGCGCACGTGATCCTACTCCAAGCGTCATGGCAGACATCAGAGAACATGCACAAAAAGAGGCTTGTTGACGAATGCAGGTGTCTCCAAACAGATACACATGTTTTCAACCTGGTTTGGTTCTTTATCTTTTTTATTAAAACCTTAACTGGTGAAGTTCTCCCACTGCTGAGCCCTTTCTTAACTCTGGCGCTTGCCAAGATCTTTTGATTTTACTAAAATGATATGAATAATATGCTTTT
Source organism: Lissotriton vulgaris (assembly GCF_964263255.1). Classification (NCBI taxonomy): domain Eukaryota; kingdom Metazoa; phylum Chordata; class Amphibia; order Caudata; family Salamandridae; genus Lissotriton; species Lissotriton vulgaris. The sequence goes on from NC_141696.1 coordinate 1,154,704,846, forward strand.
CAGCCAGATCCATTCTTCATCCATTACTTTGGTATTGTGCTAGTCACATTTTTCTTCCACCCACTCCAGCATGAGGAATTGGGTCAACCAGTGGCGTAACAAAACTTGAAGCAGCCCCTGCACGCAAAGTACATGGAGTGGGCCACCTCTCTGTAAAGTACATGGAAGGGCCCCCCTCTCCAGACCCAGTCAGGAACTTTCAGGCAAGGGGCCCGGCGCCCGTGCACAGTGCCGGTGAGGTCCCCCTGCAGCTCAGGTCCCCCTGCACCGCGTCGGCTGCAGGGCCTTTTGTTATGCCACTGACGTCAACCCACTTCAGCTGTTGGTGTACTTCACTGTGAGTGAAAGCATTAGTCTGCCTTCTCACAAGGAGCACATCCACACACAAAGTAGTTGCCTTCAATGACAGGGACCTCCAGGGGATCTGAAAGACTTTGGGGAGGGGGGTAGCTTGGGTCTGATGGGTAGGAAGCCAACACCCGAATTTCTTTTTGAAATAAATAAAATCCATGGTGCTTAGTCGGCATTTTGGCCCGTGGGTGGGGGGAAGAGATTGGAGTGAACCCTAATCTGTCCCTTTGCAGGGCCGAAAGACTGTTTGATTGTTATGGTTGGAGACTGCAAAAGGAAAGCATTCTTGTGGCCCTCTTGCCCCCAGGGGTGGCAGATTGGGGTAAACACCCAAACCAGGCAGCAAAAAGTCAGATTTAAATTGTTTGGGGGGGGGGGGGGATTCTTGTCCATTCTGTGAGGGTGCTCCACCTCAAACTAAATCCCTGGTGACTTGTCTCCTTTTTGCCTCCACCAAGAATGGAATTTTGGGAGAAGTACCCTCTAATCTGTCCCAAGGGATTGTAAATTCATACAGTGATCTCAGCTAGTACTAAGCTTCAATCAGGTGCTGTGGTATTCACTGGCATCAAATACTCAGTTTACTTACCTATTTTTTTTGTAGCGCAAGCAAACCCCACTGGGTGTCTTGCCGTTTTACAAAATATTGCTACATACTTCATTTCGTGTTTAGATTTGAACATTTAAAAGAGCATACTAAAGTTTTAAACACATTAAAAATGTTTAAAGTAACAGTAGAACATTAAAATAAAATCAGTGAAAATTAAATGTTGTAACATTGATCATATATTTTTCCTATGCCTGACAACAATTTTAAATCACTGCATCGTATGGACATAAACATTCATGACAGTCGCTGGCTAGCTGGGTAATGTTTTCTATTCTATTTTCACATATATTTGCATCTGACTCTGCAGAAATATTGTCTGTGACCATTCAGGACTCTGTGGACCTGAAGGTACTTTGACATTTTGTAGCTAATGGTGACAGCTGCCTGTGGCTTTGGGAAACCAAACCTTTGGGGGTAATTTCCATTTCTATTCATTCCTGTCTGTTTTCATGGCTTGTGTGGGCTCCCCAGAGGATTGTCATCCACCTTTTGCGTGTAGTAAGTCGCTGCTACTGCCCCGAAATGCAGAACGGTACATGTCCAGTGCCGAGACAATCAGAAGACTCTGACAGAAAGGAATGGAGGGGTACAGCTCAGTAAACAGAGTTTGCCTGTGCAAATCCTGAAACAACATTATGTACGCCTTTCAGAAGTCTAGCACACTTCTTTTTTAAGTGATGGAAACATATAAATATATATATATATTGCTGGTTTGTTTTATAAAGTGTCAAATGTCACCCAGTGTGGTCACAATACATTATAACCCCCTTTGTCATATGCTTATGGTACTGCTCAACTGGTAATGTTCAACTTTATTTACAAATTGCTAATCTCTTTTTCATAGCCATTGGTATGGAGTCGAAGTGACTTGGCAAGACTAAATAAAGATTATGGGGCAGATGTATCAAATGATTTTTTTGTCGCAAACGCTGCAAATCGGTAAAAAGCAGCGTTTACGACAAAACAAATCGAAAATGGACTGTATCAACTAAAACGCATCGCAATATTAAGGAATCGCAAATTTTGCGATTCCTTAATATTGCGTATGCATTTAAGGAATCGCAAATTGCGATTCCTTAAATGCTATATAAGAAGCAATTAAGTTTTGCGAATTTACACTAAGAAATCGCAAATTACCACCAACTTGTAGTTGGTGGTAATTTGCTAATTCTTTAACAAATACACTTTTTGGCATTTGTAAATGTGCCTTAAGGGCATGTATGTGTGCCATATGCGCACACATGTAAGTTTCAGGGGTGCAGCAGGGTGTCCTTAAGACACCCTTGCACCCTTGAAATTATTCTCAATTTGCGATTAGCAAATTGCGAATCACAAATTGAGAATAACTTCACATTCCTTCCTAACGGGCCTCCTGGCCTATAGAAATGAATGGGAAATTATTCCTTAATTGCAATTAGAAATTTGCTAATCGCAAATAAGGAATTTTAGGAAATCGCTAAAAAATAGCGACTTTTTATATACATACCATTTTGCAATTCTCAAATAGCGATTCTCAAAAAATTGCTATTTGAGAATCGCAAATAGGTATATTGATACATCTGCCCCTCAGTCCTATTATTAACTCGATTCACTGAAATGCTTTGTGTAAGGAATGTCATGGTTACAATTCCTCAGAACAAAAAGGCATTTGTTCAAAAGAACTTCATAACTTTCCATCAAAAGCAACGGTTATAGCAATGCTATGGTTGTGATGCATATTCTAACGAATAATGTTATGGCCAAAATGTTTGGCCATGGTAAACAAACAATTATTGTTTTGCAAACCTATGCAATACACAAACAAACTGGCAAACATATAACATATTACAATAAAGAGGTAGCCCAATAAACCATGCACAACAGCCCTGGGACTGAACTACACCCCTTTTCAGGTGCATGTACACCTGTGATTAGTCATTATATGGACATTATTTATTTGTTTTTTTACAACCATAAAAAAGAAAACTTAAAATATATTACAATATAAGTTAATAACACATTTTACGATAAAATACATCATCATATCTGGATATGTGCAAAATAGATTCCTACTCATCATTAACCATGTTCACAAGTTCACGGTTGAATGCATCATTAAGTCTAGATATGTACAGGGTTTTCCAACTCATTAGTAAAAATATTCACAGGTTCAATGTCCGCTTTTTTTAAGAGTGTGCCAATCATGGTTAGTAACTTTACACCACGACAAATTAAAATGGTTGATGATCCGCCCGCCCAGCGGGTGATGGTCTGCCTACATGTAAAAATATCAAGCTCCTTTACAATTGGTTTTAAAAGCGTTCTTCTAGCTTCACTGACTGTAGGACAAACACACATCACGTGGCATAGGGACTCCTTATGGTATCCACACAGTCTGCAAGTTGCGTTGTGATAATTCCCTTTCCAACTTGGTTGCAGATCCTTTGTTTCGTATACTCCAAACCGATACAGCATATACTTATTTTTTAGAAACAATCTGAAGTGAGCTGCTAGATAGTCTTGCGGTTTTAGTTTTACATAAGAATTAATCACTGTCAAGGAATTACGTCTTTTTGCCACCACATTTTTGTCATCTAGGAAAGATAGTTGTTTTGCAGCGCCATTGCGCACTCTATTAAAAGCCACCCTCTCCATCTTACCGTCCCATGCCTCTTCAATGTCCAATTCCGCAAGAGCTGTTCTTAGGTGTGCACCCCATGAATACGGGGTTTTTTGGTTGAACTGGTCCCTTATTTCTGTCCAGCATAGATTATTCAGAGTACCGGGTTCCGAAGAGCGAAGTTTACAAAACAATTTCACAAAAACAGATTGCCTCTGGAATTTCTGGATTTGCAGTCCAAACTCCAGGCGAATCTGGGCTGGTGACATTTCTCTAGGGAGCTTAAAAATGGCTTTATACACTTTTGTCTGTAAGTCATTTAAAATTTAAAATTCCCGGCCATGCCATATTTCCAATCCGTAGGCCATAGCTGGGAGTAATTGTGCTGCCATTGTTTTTAAAAGATGACTGTAAGATGGGCAACTCAATTTTATTTGTAGCTGTTTATATGCAAAAATTAAGGTTTGTGCCTTTGCTTTTATTGCATTTTTCTGAGCCGTAAAGGACATACATCGCCCTAAATTTATGCCCAAATACTTGTAAGTGCCAACTTCCTCTATCTCTTTACCCTTGGCGAACCACTTACATTTTTTTGATCTGAGTCCTACTAAACGCACACCTTTGTTTTTTTTCTATTTATCTCCAGCCCCTGAAGGTTGAAGTAGTTAGTCAGGTGGTCAATGACTCTTTGTAAGCCAATAGGCGTTTGGCTTAGGATCACAATGTCTTCTGCGTATTGCAGATACTGTATGTGGTCCTCAGCCAATTTCGGGGGATGACCATTTACTTTTGACAAGTGGTTGTTCAGATCTGCAAGGTACAAGTTAAAAAGGCTTGGGACAAAACACACTTCTGTTTCAGACCATTTTTTATTTCAATCTTAGATGATGCTATGCTACCATCTCCCAGCTTAACCCGGGCCCAGGTTTCACTGTGGAGGGCTACTATGGAGTTAATTAGTTGCTGCGGTAACCCCCATCCTTTCAATTTTGCCCATTGTCGTTCACGTGGGACTCTGTCGAAGGTTGATTTTAAGTCAATATAACATACACATGTTATATTGACTTAAAATCGGCCTTCGATTTTGTGATTAGTCAAAATGGTGTTACCCCCACATTCACTGTAAAATGATTACAGGTTTTAAAAAACTACAGATTGCAGCAAACCAGCATATGTAAGTAAACAAGTTGAACTGTAAAGACGACGGTGGACCGAAGAAGCTGCAGTTTTTGCACTTGTGTCTTTGCTCACACCTTTGCACTTCGGCCATTAAGGCTGGTTGGAGTCTCACATCTCACTATAGTATTGCTCACCAGTAACCTTGTAGAGTACAGTGCAACTCCAGCAGTCTTTTTCCACTTATACTCCTATATACTTTTTATTGTCTCAGCATCTCAGCAGCACCTCCTGGTAACAACTTCCAGCCAAGGGGTGAATGATACCTTCAGCGGTCTAATGTCTAACACCTAGGGGTCCATTACGATGGCGGTTGGTCGCATTGGGAGTGATACTGCCTGACAAATACTCAGAGGTCCCACCCACCAGATTAGGATGCCGCCACGTGTAGGCGGTCGGAAACATCCTTTTTTCAATTGCGGCTTGTGCAGCGGTCTCAAAAAGGGCTGCTTCACAAGCCGCAGTAGAAAAAAGGCTGTTTTTAAACATTTGTACATCATGTTGCTGGCACAATGTGGTGCCCAGCACACGGTGCATGGATGTTTTGGGGATGCACTACATGTGCTCCCCAGGCCACATCCTGGAGGCCTCAGGGGAATGGAAACCTTGTTTCGGACAGCCTTTCCATGGTGGTTGGACTGCCATGAAAAGAGTGTCGGAAACGGACATCCTAATCCCTACGGTACTGCCTCAATTGTAGGAAATTAGGATTTGACTGCCGCCCAGATGGGCTCCTTGGGCCTGTTGGATGTGGCGGTCTTTCCCCCTGCCCAAATTGCTCCGACTGCCGGTACCATAATCTGGTGGTCAGACCGATACACTTGATGTCGGGCTGACTGCCACCGTCAGCCTATCATTGGTGGTCTGCCCAATATGAGATTTAGCAAGGAATAGAATAGAGAGATCAGAGAGCGGTTATTGTGAAGAGGAGAGAATGAGAGCAAGCAATGGGAGAACCTAGAAGCAGGTGTATATTGTTGGAGGTTGGTACCAACACCAGAATCTCTCTAAATGTGTGAAGGTTGTATGTGCTTATACCTGCACTTGATCTCTCTAACTGGAGCATTAATTTTGCACATATACTAGTTTCTCAGCAGACTTTGTAACTTGCTTTTGGCTCTGCCCTGGCTTTCTTCCCAAGTTGGCAATGCAGTTTATCATCTGGGGGACCCAAGGAATAAAAGGTATATAGTTTGAAAGGACTGGTAAGAGCTTAGTCACCCTTGTGTTCCTCTGCATACTCCTCTTGCTCTGGTGGTTGCGAGAGACCTGCTCGCCAACTACTAGAACTGCTGGAATGAAAAGGAAGTTGGCGCCTTCAAGCTTTCAACATTGTGGGAATGATTGTTGTTGTCTGTTGCACTTCACCACACCAGTTCCCCAGCTGCCTAGGTCCTGCCCAACCTAAATCTGCTCCCAGCTGAACCAGCTGGCATGAATGGTTTATGTAAAACCGAGGGGTGGTTAGCCTGCATACAGGAGCCAAAACCCAGTCTCCACTTCTTTCTGCAGACGAGACGCAAGAATTCAGAAATACACTTAATTTAAATAATGTCACATTCACCCATGAAAATATGAACTCAAACCCTTTGGAAAAGAAAATTAGTTCAAAATGATCCAAAAAGTCTGCTCTTGACTAATCTAGTAGATTCCTTTCAAGTTCAACCAGAGTAGGCTACTTTAAAGGAAGGTACTTGACTATGTACAAGTATGTTAACTGATTTGTACATTAATTTCTGAACAACAGGATTATATAAGTCCATGTGGAATCTCATAGTAAACAACACAATACATGTACTGCAATGATTTAATGAAGAAAATGTCTAGAACGTTTGGCTGAGCCCCTGATGGACAGCCTAAAGTGAAATTATACAAGTAAATTGGCTGAATTATGGATCTAATAGTCCTTAACCACATTGGACCCCATACTGTCTCTGGAAAAAATTATGTTTATCATATTCAGATGCTTTCAAACATATGGAATTAACCCATATAATTCCCTCACTATTGGAAGAGCACCTATAAACAATGATATCAGTGTGATGTGTTGGTCTCATTTCGTAAGCTAAAGGCATAACAACAAACAGGTCTGCATCAAGTAGCAGGAATATTATAGTGATCTTGTGACCCTAACTCAGGGAAGCCCAGAAAATCCATCCAAGGATTTCAAATTCTACTCAAACTAATCCCATTAAGGCAATTCAAGAGATAGGGTTTTGCAGTTTTACAGATTGGACTGGTATGTCTTCAATTGTTCTCACTATCCTCTCTAACTAAAGTAGGATTTAAACCTAATGTTCTGTTTGTTCAAGTTTTCATATGTTGAGGCCCTACAAAAAAATGTCATTCACCATTTCTGAGTCTTATTTTGATAAAATAGACCAAATTGCACGTATGGGATGGGACACGTCCCACAAAGTCCCCATATCCTTTCATCGCTTGACCTACAATGTTCGGATTGAGCCAGCAGGCATTAGGGCACGCAGGAGGGCAACACAGCTACAGACCATCAAGGAATGGGGATTTCACCTCAAGACTTGACCCAGCAATGAGGCTGGAGGGACTAGGGGTTGAACGCCATACCTATATACACTAGGCATACAACACAATCAGTAGAAAGTGGTTGTTGAAATCTACCCAGATAGCATTTGAAACCTGGGACAAAGCAACCAGACTTCTGGGATGACAGGATTGGACACCAAACAGATGCAACTTTGACAAGGGAGTATGATTTAGAAAGTTTGGAAATTATTTGAATATCCCCAACGGGAAATTATAGGTATCTCTTTGATAGGTGACATAGGAGATGCGAAGGAAGTGAAGTTGGTTTAGGCCCTACAACAAGACTCTCAGCTGAATCACACACAAAAATACAGCTTCCTCCATGTGGATCATGCCCTACTCAGCGAATAGGCTGGCAGTAGATCCCCAATAGCAGTCCCATTGAGGCCACAATACTGGGAGAAGAAATGTCCAGCAAAGTGGTCTCCCAAATATATCATGTTATTGTGAACAACAAACCAGATACACTTCTTCAACTCAGGGAGACCTGGAAAAGAGACTTAGGATCAATGGAGACGGTGGACTGGGAAGCAGCCCTAATGCACTATGGAGAAGTAGCTATCAGGTCTAAATTGCGGCTCATCCAGTTGAAAACCCTCCATAGAATTTATTATCACAGGAGCCTTTTGTACTGAATGGGAGGACCCCACACCCCCAATACCTGTGCTGAGGGGTGGGAGAGGGCACATTCATCCACACTATATGGGACTGTCTGCCTATCGATAGATACTAGGGCACTGATGTCAAGGAAATGGAAGCCATCCTAGAAGTAGAATCCTCACAACACCACAATTTATCCTTCTGGGAATCCCATGCAATGTGGATCATCCATGCACTCCACTCTTATTTTGCCACTTAGGATTTATGCTTGAAAAAATAGATATCGTCTGGATCTGGAAAAGGGGGAGGATAAAGGTACTGAACCAGCTGCTATGGCATACAATCATGGATATGTGTATGGAGGCGGTGAGTATGTTTATGCGAGTGCGGTTACACCAGAAATTTGACAGAGTGTGTGGAAATTGGAGGGAATACTTTGGACCTGGGTAAATGGCCAGACCAGCAACGTCCCAAACTCTATGCTAGTGACATGGCCAAGAGAGGTCATGCTCAGGGACTTGGATGAGACAATAAGGTGGATGGACATGAACACAGGACAAAGGTGGGAGGAGCAAAATGATTGAATAATTGTTAACAAGAATACTACAATGCAAATGCTGTGCAGCGAGTCAATTGTCATGTAATTAGGTTACATCTTTCTGTAAGGATGGATTTCAAATGTTTTCTGTTAGAAAATTGATTTAAAAATTCCAAATAAAAATATTACTTTTCTTTAAGTCTATCTGTCGGAGCAATTATAATGTAACTATGAATGTCCGACATACCATCAAAAAGTTATACTCAGGACTGGTTTTAGGATGGTGCGGCTGGTGCAGCTGTACCTGGAGCTAAGTTTGGAGGGGTGCTGAGTTTTGGGGGAATGGGGGCACTGTGTTAGGATATAACTTTGCAACGGGTGCTTTTAAACTGATGAGTACCTTGTGTGTCCATCTGGTTTCAGGCAAAAATCGAAATGTCAAGATAACACTGGTGATTAACGTTACAGCTGGAGAGAGAGGGAGTTTTATCTCAGGGCAGTTTTGACTCATCATATAGCAGCACAGAGGGTTAATATGTCTGCTGCCAAAAACATGGGCCATGCAGATCAAAGAAAAGTATTTATGTGAATAACTCAGTGGGTTACTGTTTTAGTCACAGTTACTTGCATTTCATAAGTTACAATCCTCATATAGCACAGTGCCCTACAAACTGCCATCAAAGAGCTGCATGCAGACTGCATGGTATAGGTTAGAATGTAATGTTTTTCCCCCTGCCTTTCATTATCCTAATATTGCTAAAAAGTGTTTGTTTGGATAGAAATATATTCTTATTACCAAGCTAACTCCAAGCACTGTTGGTTGTTTTCAATCCTACGTTTGTGCTTCTTCAGACAAAACAAGCTTAAAATATACTGCCTACTAGTATGGATGACGTGATTCCTACACCTTGTAATCCTCATTGTCTAATGTAACATTGCCCAGAGACTGATTTGCACACGTATGATTAGTTGTCTCTCCATAGCTTTTGTGTGATGTAAAGTTCCCCGACACCCTGCACTGGTATGAATAGTGTTGGAGAGATCAGGGGTACTTTTGGATGGAGGTAGTTAGGGAATGGATGGATGTCGAAATTATGAATTCCATTACAACAAATGGCTTAACAACACAATTTTTACAACAAAAATACCACTACAACGGAGGTTTTTATTCAACTATTATTTTTACAACAAATATGCCTTTGCAATGGATGCCTTTACCATGAAATATATATATTACCTACTGGTGATCGCCAGAAGGTAGTTGTAGGTAGGACCTAGTTTCCATAGGAACAGCGTTTTTGACTTTGGCACCGGCTGACAAATCTCCATGAAATTTTCCAAAAAGAGTGCACCAGTGATTCTAGTGGTACATGGAAAGTTCCTGGGTGATCCATCAAGAGCTGGATGAGAAAAAGGGGGGGGGGAGTGTAAGAAAAAGTGTGCTTCCCATGTTAATTCTAGGCCTGGGCGAAGCACTACGCTACGCTCGCGGAGTTTGCGAAGTTTGCGCAACTTCGCACTACGCGAGCTGCACGTAGCACAGTGCGAACATGCGTAGTGCAGCGTAGCGTAGTGCAGCGCTCATTTTTTGCCTGTTCGCGGTCCTGAACGTCATGTTCGCGACCGCGAGCAAGCAAAATTACATCCCGGCGAGATTCTCAACGCAGGGAGGTAAGGTTTCTCATTGTGAGTGGTTGTGCATGCTCGCGACCGCTCTCAATGAGAAACTACCAGTTCGCGTTGAGAAAGCTGCAGCTCGAGTAATAATCTACTAGAGCAGCAGAAAACTACAGCTCGCACTGTGCAAGATGCCGTTTTCAATGATTGCACAGTGCCGGATGCTTGTCCGCACTGAGCAATCATTGAAAACGCATCTTGCACAGTGCGAACATGCTACTACGCAGCTCGCGTAGTGCTACGTGAAGTTCGCATAGTGCGAAGTGCACTCCGCGTAGCTTCGCGTAGCGCTACTACGCGAACTACGCCCACCCTTAGTTAATTCCCTTAGAGATATTAGACAGGACTACAGCCCATAACGCTGGACAGAATTACACCATATTTGGTAGAAAGGTATGTCTTGGTTCAGAAAGCGACCTTTTTATTACTTTGTGTAATCCGTACAGTAGTTTTTGAGATAATAACTAAAGTCCAAATTTGTATAAATAGGGACACGGATCCTCCAGGGATCTGACAGTCCCAATGCTGATATCTGATTAGCTACCAGCACTTCAACCAGGAAGTGTTGGCAGTCTTCTTGGGATACAGCTTCAGCCGAGTCCCAAAAAAAACATTACAAAAAAAGGAAAAGGGACTACTGAGGCAGAGGCGCAAGTCTCCTCTGTCAAGGACATGGTAACCACCCTACAGAAGAAGGTCAACAAACTAACAGTGGTGTCGCAGGAGCTTGCGTCTCAGGTGGAGGATGCAACAACCTCCGTTTTGTGGGTTTCCCGGAGGGCTGTGAGGGGTCCTCTATGAACACATTTCTCACCCAGTGGCTCTGAGATATTATGCCGGATTCAATGCTGTCCACCTGCTTTGTGGTGGAGAGGGCCTACCGAACTTTGACGAAAACGCCGCCCCCGGGGAAAGCCTGCGGCCTGTGATCGCAAAATTACTCAACTATGCCGACAGGAATGCCATCTTGCAGCACGCCCGGACACACAAGGATTAATTCATCTTTCATTCCCAGCAGATAATGTTCTTCCCAGACTATACCAGACTGGTGCAAAAATGTCATACTTTCCTGGAGGCAAAAAGTTGACTGTGTGTACTGAATATCCTGTGTATGCTCCTCTATCCCACCAGGCTGCTTGTTATTTATAATTCCAAGTCTCTCTTTATCGACACGCCCGAGGCAGTTTTTGCTTGGGCAGATGAACAGACCCACCTGAGACCACATACTCCGCCACCAACCAAATCGATCCAGGATGAAGAAATAAAAGCAACGACATAGATCTGGCTCTGACCGCCACTCCTCCAATCCTGAACGAACATCTTGAATATGGTCGGCTGTTGAGGTTCTTGGCTTTGAGTTTGTACATTGGCAGCCCGGCATCTGGAATATCATCAATATCCTGCACTGGGCTGGCATTGGCAAAACGCATCATAACTGCCAGTCAGATATCCATCTCCCATGTTGAAGTTTTCAAGGAAAAATTGGGATCTATTGGGGTTGGGGCTCTGGGCTCTCCTGATGGGGGCTTGGGGTCCCCTTCACCTCAACAGATGCTCCTTGTTTCTGGCAGTATCGGGGGAGGGGGGCCCATTGGGTTCTTGGGCTGTTTTGTTCTAGTTCTTTACACAAGCGCAGACATATATGCTAAATCCAGCTATACTAGGCACTCCACAGATGTACATAATACCTGATGGTCGCACAGGCTAATGTTTCCCCACTCTGGGACCTGACGGTGGTGTCATAGAACTTCAGAGGGTTAATCAACAAAGTCAAATGGGGTGCTGGCCTTCACCAGGCCAAGCGCTATGGGGCCTATATCCTGCTCCTCCAGGAAGATCTTATTGGGCACCAAGGATACAATGCCGGGTTCACCAGAGGATCCCGGGAGGGCAGCTATCCTCATCCATCATCGGGTCCCTTTCATCTACACAAGACACTGGGAAGACCCAGGGGGGAGATACATCCTGATATTGGGGACAATATAAGGCGAGCATATTAACATTGGGAGCATCTATGCGCCCCCCCCCCTCAGGGACTACATTTATCGACACAATCTGTCGCCTATGGGGTGACCTCCCGGACGGCTTAATACTTTTAGGGGGAGATTAGAATGACGTCATGTCACCACTTGATAGAAGGCGTCGGTCTGATACTGGTCCCGTAGCAGATACATCAAAACTATGTGCACTCTCAACCACACTGGGTTGGGCAGACATTTGGCGGGAATATCATTCAGCCGAACCAGCCTTTACATACATGTCCATGGTCCATGGTTCCCTCTCCCAGCTAGACTATTTATCCACACGACACAGCTACATTCACAGGTTCTCCCAGGCCTCCCATCTCCCTTGGGGACTGTCGGACCACTCTCCGGTCTTGGTCAAACTGCATACCCTAGCTCAAAAACCCCATTTAAGTGGTGAATGTCTAAATGCTCTTCAGGACACAGACTACCAGAAGACACTTACTGGAGTGATCCAGGAATGCTTAGATTTTTAAAAAAATGAACTGGGGTGGCAGAGTGGGCTAAAGAACGGTGATGATTTAAACCCAGATCTTTTGACTGGGTGTGAGTGTTTGATTGATTCAGATGCTCCGTCCATCACCACCCCCTTTTGTACCGCTTTTGGCCGCCATAAGTGTGGTAGGGTATGCTCAGACGTGAGTCCCTTGCTCACTTTGCCACTGGATTCAAGCAAGCCGGGCTGAAGACGGCTGGAATGCCAGTAACCGGTCCTCGGAAGCTTGTTTACGGTCCAGGGAAGACATGGCTTGGCAGTTCGGGCTGGACTGTTCCCATGAGGCACAGGGTCAAACTGATTTGCATATAACCATGTCTGAACTGGGGTGGCAAAGTGGGCTAAAGAACGGTGATGGATTAAACCCAGATCTTTTGACTGGGTGTGAGTGTTTGATTGATTCGGATGCTCCGTCCATCACCACCCCCTTTTGTACCGCTTTTGGCCGCCATAAGTGTGGCAGGGTATGCTCAGACGTGAGTCCCTTGCTCACTTTGCCACTGTATTCAAGCAAGCCGGGCTGAAGACGGCTGGAATGCCAGAAACAGGTCCTCGGAAGCTTGTTTACGGTCCAGTGAAGACATGGCTTGGTAGTTTGGGCTGGACTGTTCCCATGAGTCACAGGGTCAGACTGATTTGCATATAGCCATGTCTGAACTGGGGTGGCAGAGTGGGCTAAAGAACAGTAATGGAATATACCCAGATCTTTTGACTGGGTGTGAGTGTTTGATTGATTCAGATGCTCCGTCCATCACCACCCCCTTTTGTACCGCTTTTGGCCGCCATAAGTGTGGCAGGGTATGCTCAGACGTGATTCCCTTGCTCACTTTGCCACTGGATTCAAGCAAGCCGGGCTGAAGACGGCTGGAATGCCAGAAGCCGGTCCTCGGAAGCTTGTTTACGGTCCAGGAAAGACATGGCTTGGCAGTTTGGGCTGGACTGTTCCAATGAGGCACAGGGTCAGACTGATTTGCATATAGCCATGTCTGAACTGGGGTGGCAGAGTGGGCTATAGAACGGTGATGGATTAAACCCAGATCTTTTGACTGGGTGTGAGTGTTTGATTGATTCAGATGCTCCGTCCATCACCACCCCCTTTTGTACCACCTGATAAACTAAGTGTGGGACTGATAGTGGTGCACCCGGGGTGGCCCCCTGGCCCTAGCGGATTCCCCGTGGAATTCCTACGGTCCCACATGTCCACTTTAAATTCCCACCTGTTAGCAGCGGTACACGAAGCGCTTGAGCAACGTCGGCTGCCCCAGGACTGGCGACAGGCCGAGATTGTTCTTTTTCCGAAGCCAGGTTGCCCTCCAGAAGAGGCGTCCTCCTACAGACCCATCTCTCTGATCAACTTCGAGCCCAAACTGCTAGGCAGGGTCCTAGCCGATCGCCTGCGAGTCTGCATACGAGACTTGATTTACATAGATCAGTCGGGCTTTATGCCACACCGAGCCACTAGACACAATATCCGTTGGGTTCACAATGCCTTGGTGATGACCCATGAGCTACGGAAACCTGCGGCCATACTATTTGCTGACATTGACAAGTCATTTGAGTCCCTCAGCTGGAAGTACCTCTTTCAGCTCCTGGAAGCCATCAATTTTGGTCCGCGTGTTCTGGCATATGTTCAACTGCTATTCACGGACCCTACCGCCTCTGTGCACATTGCTGGTTACACCTCGGCCCCATTCCCTATCAGTCGCGGTACGCAACAGGGCTGCCCCTTATCCCCCCTTTTATTTGCCCTGTCAGTGGAATCCTTGGCGGTTTGGGCGCGCAGTGATCCAGTGCTTCAGGGATTCGAGTGGCCGAGATTGCATCCCGACCGCATTGCCTTGTATGCGGATGATGCCCTCTTTTTCATGACGGACCCATGGTTTTTCAGACCACGTATCCTGCAGATCCTCTGAGCTTTCATTCAGACCACTGGGCTTCATACTAAACCCTCTAAATCAGTCTTATTCCCGGTTTGTGGAAAGCAGGGGAGTGACAAATGGGTAGCCCAATGGACCCGAGCAACAGGGGGCTTTAAATACTTAGGTATCTTTATATCACCCTGCCCAAAGATCTCATGGACTCACAACATTAACCAGCTTCTCATCACTCTTCGAGATGAGACGACAATATGGTGCTCTCTCCCGCTCTCATTGTACAGGCGCTCAGCGATTTTTAAGATGGTCTTCTTACCTAAATTATTATATTGGCTACAAAACTTCCCATACCACATACTGAGATCCTGGTTTGCAAATATCAATGCCATCCACAACAAATTCCTGTCGAATGATGGGGCAGTTCGGGTAGCACTCCAGACCTGTGCGCAATCAACATATTTTGGGAGTATTGCCGCAGCTGACGTATTTTCCTATTAAGCCACCTCCCATTTGATGATCGTAAACAAATGGTGGTACAGCTCACCATCGGATCTTGCATTTGTACCTGAACACACAGCATTGGAGGGGGACCGCCTCCTTCAGCTTCTTCATAGTGCACACAGCCTGAATTTCCTAGCCCAGGCTGGCAGGACTGTAATCTGGCTCTGGCGCCTGGCGGTATGTGGTCGGGCAGATGGGGTGGTTGGTCGGCTGACCCAGGTGACTCCCTTCTGGCACAGAACTCAGCTGTGCCAAGTTGCGGCCCCGCCTGGATTCTGTAAATGGGATGTGGTAGGTATATCCACACTGGGAGATATTGTGAAGGGAACAACCTTAAAATCTTTCCAGCAGTAGCGGGTGAAACACCAGTTGCACAATTAATTTTTATAAATACCTTCAATTGCACCATGCTCTGGCCCCTACCATGCCTACTATGGACAGTCTGCCAGAGTTCCATCCTCTTGAAGGTCGTCTCTTTATAGGGGATTTGGGGGCGCATAAACTCAGACAGGTCTACCAGACTCTAACCACACATTCCAAAACAACACTGCATAAAACCAAACAGGAGTGGCAGGACGATATACTAGACTTAACGGATGATGATTGGACCGAGGCCATGGCCAATCCCTGGGGCGCAGTGGTGTCTTCCCGATATTGACTTATCCAATTCAAATATGTACACCGGGTATGTTATACAAGACTCCATCTTTGGAAGATGGGGGTTGCTCAGTCCCCCCAATGTCTGCGATGTGGGAGGGATGAGGGAACCTTTTTACACACAGGATGGAGCTGCACTGCTAGTCAGCCCTCCTGGCGTAAGGTCTCAACAGGTTTGGGCAGGGTATTAGCTTGGGATCTCCCACATGACCCAAAACTGTTCCTATTACATAACACGGACGGGATAGGGGGAACCGGTACAAACAGCACCTGTTCTTCCTGACCCTCACAATCGCTAATCGAGACATCGCTCAGTTATGGAAAGGGGTCTCCTTCCTGATGGTGGCAAAGTGGAAAAGAGAACTAGACAGATGTATGGGTGCCGAGATGGCAGTTTTCCAAGTGCTAGGTTGCCCCGGAAACAATGGAAAATTTGGTCCCGATGGGCAATGTATGGGGGTATCGACGTTCCTCCCCTTCCTCCACAGACCCCCGGATGGGCATAATTGCTAACACCCACATACAACATACCTTTACCGCATGTTTGAGTACACATCCACACCCTCTTCAATGCATGGGTTTAGGAACTTCCAGGGCAGAAAAGCATTTTTTTTAATTTCAGGTGGAATTGTGGGCAAAAAAAATACACAGGTTCCCGTAAT
Source organism: Lissotriton vulgaris (assembly GCF_964263255.1). Taxonomy (NCBI): domain Eukaryota; kingdom Metazoa; phylum Chordata; class Amphibia; order Caudata; family Salamandridae; genus Lissotriton; species Lissotriton vulgaris. The sequence continues at coordinate 1,154,721,173 of NC_141696.1, forward strand.
TTTTTTTTTATGAGCCCCTGCTGTGCCAGGCCCTGGGGACATTGTGAAAAGTTAAATTTGGAGGGGGTCACATGCTCCCCACTCTGCATGGGAAGCTTTCTTCCAGAGACTACCACCTCCCTGGGGGTCATATTTATATTAGGCGGGGGCACTCAGCCCTCATCTTCATGCCTTTAAATGCCCCAGGGACCCCCACCTCCGAGGGGCTGTTAAAAAGAGAGCGACCGCATGGACCCCCCTCTTTTGGAGGGATTACTGCGGGGACCGCCACCTCCCCAGCAACAAAAGACTAGTGAAAAAGAAAGGGAGGGGTCCATGCAGCCCCATCCCAGGCCAGATTTGGCCCCAGGGACCACCACCTCCCAAGGGCAAGCCCAAACTGAAAAGAGAAAGAGAGCAGCTCTCCCGAGCCATATACGGCCCGGGGCCTACCACCTCCCCAGGGTCAGCCACTGGAAACAGAAAGAGGGTGCCACGTGGCCTCCCTCCCGGAGCCAATATTGTCCCTGGACCACCCCGGTACATATCTGTTTGCTCTTGCTTGGTGGGAGCTTTCAACAGCTCTCACAAGTCAGAGCAAACACTAAATAAGCTCCCACAAAGCAAGAGCTGCCAAACTGCTCCATTTTGCTGGGAGCATAGTTGCCATCTGTTTCTTTGCCAGCAGTCATGCTGGCAGGGAAATAGATGAAAGAATTTTTCCCACACTCAGGGAGCTGCATATTTAGCAGCTCCCTGCTGCAGGAGCAACGCTGGCTCCCGCAGGAGGAGGTGGGTTGCCGGCTGCGACCCCAGGTGCATTGAGTCTCCCCCATGGCCATCATCAAAGCAGGGAAAGCAGAGGGCAGAACAATAAGCAGAAAGGCAAAATGGAGGGCAGAAAAACTAGCAGAAAAGGCAAAACAGATGACAGAAATTAAAATGCTAAACAGACCAGCTGTGGTTCCTCCACTATGACAAGAGGACGGTCACCGCTCAAAAACATCAGGAAAGGAAAAATAAAACAACACTTGTTTTATTTTTATTTTCCTGCTGAGTCTTGGCTGTGAGGCCTGGTAGTGACAGGCACTGAGGGGAGTGTTAGTTCACTTCATCATGCACAGTGAAAGCTCTCTCCATCCCAGCAACGCAGCTGGGTTGGACAGAGTAAGAGTGCAAATCGAGGGTGCTTAGGCCAATCCTGAAGCTGCTCTCATGCACAAGAGCAGCTTCAAGATTGGCCGCACAGTATTCCGGGAGCCTGTGCCTTCCTGAAGAGTTGGTGAGGAGCAGAAAAGCGCAGCCAGGGCTGCTGCAGGTAAGTTTTTTATTTATTTCCCCATGACCCCTTTTGTCCCCCCCCCCCCCCGCCTCCTGCCTGACCTACCCCCGCTCCTCCAGCATACCGGCCGCTCCTGAAGCAGAGTGCATAAAAACAAGCAGAAAAGGCAAAGCTGAGGACAGAAAAAAGAGCAGGAAAGGCAAAACATTGGGCAAAAAAGGAGCAGAAAAGGCAAAACAGTGGGCAAAAAAACAAGCAGAAAAGGCAAAACAAAGGGCAGAAAAACGAGGAGAAAAGGCAAAACAGAGGGCAGAAAAATGAGCAGAAAAGGCACAATGGAAGGGAGAAAAATTAGCAGAAAAGTCAAAACAGAGGGCAGAAAAACAAACAGAAAAAGCAAAACAGAGGGCAGAAAAACAAGCAGAAAAGGCAAAACAGAAATCAGAAAATGAGCAGAAAAAGGTAAAACAGCAGAAAAGGCAAAACATAGTAGAAGATGACCAAACAGAGGGCAGAAGAACATGAAGACTAGGCAAAATAGAGGGCAGAAAATGCAAAACATAGGGTAGAAAAACAAGCAGTAAAGGCAAAACAGAGAGCTCAAAAACTAGCAGAAAAAGATGAAACAGAGGGCAGAAAAAACAAGCAGCAAAGGCGAAACAGAGAAGAAGGAGAAGGCAAAATAGAGGGCAGAAAATGAGCAGCATTGCAAAATTAAGGGCTGAAAAACTAGCAGAAAAAGCAAAACAGAGGGCAGAAAAATGAGCAGAAGAGGCAAATTAGAGGGCAGAAAAACAAGCAGAAAATGCAAAACAGAGGGCAGAAAAATAAGCAGAACATGCGAAATAGAGCAAATGAGGGCAAAACAGAGGGTGGAAAAATAAGCATGAAAGGAAACATGGAGGGCAGAAAGGGCAAAGCAGAGGGCAAAAAAGGTAGCAGAACAGGCACCGAAAAATGAGCAGAAAAGGCAAAACAGAGGACAGATAAACGGGTGGTAACGGCAAAAAAGAGATCAGAAAACTAGCTAAAAAAGGCAAAACAGAGGGAGGAAAAACTCACAGAAAAGGCACAACAGAGCTGAAGAGGGCAAAACTAAGGGTAGAAAAAAAAGCACTGAAGGCAAAACTGAGGGCAGAAAAAAAAGCACTGAAGGCAAAATGGGGGACAGAAAAACAAGAAGAAAAAGGCAAATCAGAAAACAGAAGAGCGGGAAGGAAAGGCAAAACAGAGGGCAAAATAACGAGTAGGAATGCAAAACAGAGTGGAGAAACACAAGCAAAAAATGCAAAACAGAGGGCAGAAAAACGAGCAGAACAAGCAAAACAGAGCAGAAGAGGGTGAAACAGAGGGCAGAAAAACAAGCAGTGAAGGCAAAATGGAGGGCATATAAATGATCAGAAACAGGCAAAACACAGGGCAGACAAGCCAAAACAGAGAGAAGAAAACTAGCAGAAAAGGCAAACCAAAGGGCAGAAAAATGAGCAGAAAAGGCTAAACAGAGGAAAGAAAAGGCAAAACAGAGGGCAGAAAAACAAGCAGAAAAGGCAAAACAGAGATCAGAAAATGAGCAGAAAAGGTAAAACAGCAGAAAAGTCAAAAGAAAGGGCAGAAACATTAGCAGAAAAGTCAAAATAAAGGGCAGAAAAACAAGCAGAAAAGGCAAAACAGAGGGCAAAAAAACTAGCAGAACAGGCAAAATAGAGCAAATGAAGGTTAAACAGAGGGTGACAAAATGAGCATGAAAGGAAAAACGAAGAGCAGTTAGGGCAAAACAGAGGCCAAAAAAGTGAGCAGAACAGGCAAAACAGGGGACAGAAAAACGAGCAGAAAAGGTAAAATAGAGGATAGAAAAATGGGCTGTAAAGGCAAAACAGAGATCAGAAAACTAGCTGAAAAGGGCCAAGCAGAGGGAGGAAAACTCACAGAAAAGGCCCAACAGAGCAGAAGAGGGCAAAACTGAGGGCAGAAAAACAAGCACTGAAGGCAAAATGGTGGCAGAAAAACAAGAAGAAAAAGAATGGCAAGCAGAAAAGGCAAAACAGAGGGCAAAATAACGAGTAGGAAATGCAAAACAGAGTGCAGAAACACAAGCAAAAAATGCAAAACAGACGGCAGAAAAACGAGCAGAACAGGCAAAACAGAGCAGAAGAGGGTGAAACAGAGGGCAGAAAAACAAGCAGAAAAGGCAAAATAGAGAGCAGAAACCAAGCAGAAAAGGCAAAACGGAGGGAAAAAACATGCAGAAAAAGGCTAAATGGAGGGCAGAAAACGAGCAGAAAAGGCAAAAAGTAGCAGAGGAGGGCAAAACAGAAGGCAGTCATTCACACACCCACTGAGACACTCATGCACTCCTTCACACACTCTCAAAAGTTACAGGTTACAGTTAGGAAATAAGATTTTCAAAAAACATCGATATTCATTGAAAAAACTAAGTTTACAGGGACATTTTAGTTAGGAAATACCATTTGAAAACTGTTAAAATTCACTAAAAAACCAACGGTTACTGGGAAGTTATAGTTAGCAAATAACATTAAAAAAACATAGAAATTCACTGAAAAAAAACAAAGGTTGCATAGACGTTATAAATGGATTAAGATTTTACTTGTACCTAACCAGTAAAATTCAGCTGTTAAATATAACGTTCGCCCACACAATGCACTGCTTATGACCTTGCATATTACATCAGAGATGACATGGTCAGTGACATCACTGATGACATCTCAAATGTCACTCTCCTGGGACATCACATTGTAATTAAATTGATGCCATTATCTTTGCTGAAAAATAAATAAATTAACATGTGTTTATAAGGCTGTAAAGAGCCTAATATTCTGTTGTGTGTTCCAGCAAATGTGGGCATCAGTTAACGTACATCTGGGTTTCCATGATGCAATCGTCTCCATCACAAGTACAATGAGAAAAATAAGTTAATATTGATTTAAAAGGCTGAAGGTAGCCTGTTACTCTACTGCATGTCTTAAAATTTGTTATAAAGGAATCCGTGGTAAAGGCATACTCATGATAAAAACCATTGTTGTAAAGGCAGGCATTGTAAATGTAATTGTCATTGTAATGCCTTCGTTGTAAAGGCATATTGTTGTTCCGCCTTTGTTGTAAATGTTGTTTCCCTTAGGAAATCAATGGAGAAGGAGGTTATAGGGGTGATGAAAAAGATTGTTGCATCAGGCGCCACCAGTGCCACCTAAGGGTATGGCCAAATAATCTGAAAATGGCTCCATCTGAAAAGCATGCCAACACGTTCATAAAGGTCTATGTAGGATGCCACAAGGAAAGTGCAGTAGGCACATCCTGTGGTCTCAAGCACCCTGCGGCCTGCCGTGGACAAGGGTTTAGATAAAGGGACATCAAACTGCTTGGGAGCCGAGTCTGCACAGTTACCAGTGAATGTGGGACTTTCTTTCATGAATCTGGGTTCCCCAGAACCAAAGGAGAGCACCCAAGTCAACAATTGGGAAGAAAGACAAAAAGAATGTAAGAAAACTTAAACATCGCAACTCAACCCAATGGTCTGTTTAGCTGTTTGAGAGGTAAGAGGGAAGAAAACAATTACAATTTATTCTCATTGCAGTGTAACCAATTCAGGTACACAATAACTACCCGACAACCAATATTGAGTTTAGCAAGTTTTCATTATAAATTCAAAAATTGATTACTATAAATCAGTCTTAGCATCTAAATATAGAAATATAGGACATACAGAACCACTCCAAATCTCCTAAAGAGAGTTACCCTATATAACAAGAGGCATACAACTAATTCAGTTATTGCAATGAAAATGATCAGGAGAAAGAGTTGAAGGTTAAACTGCATCAGTTGATTTTCAAAGGTAAGCATGATCATACTATCTTTCCCTACACTACCTTAAAAGGGACAACCCTAAACTAAGAAGTATTGAATAAGAAAGGATAATAGAAAGGTGTCCGCTGTCAGAGTCTTCAGTAGAAAAAACTCCAAGAAAGGGTCAGTTAGCATGAAGTCACACAGAGCAGAAGAAGAGGTCTGTGCCTCATGATGTCATAGGATGTCTCTCTGTCCCTCAATAAGTTAAAGCACAAGATATTACTTGTATTCAAGATAAATGACATGAATAGCTCCAGTAACTTTCAACAAATCCAGCACAAATTGGCTACTGCACTACCTTTCCCATATGTATAAGTTGCTACTTCATTTGTCCTCGGCCATTCTTCTCCTCCTCAATCGTAACTTACCTCCTAGTCGTTACCGTATTTTTCCTTGTCAAACCCTTCTTCACATGCCTTGCTATTTCACTGAACACAACCCCTCCCAATACTAACTAATGAAGCTTTGCCCGTACCTGCAATAAAAATAAAAATGCAGGCAAACACATTCTACATTGGAGGTTAAATTTGAATTAGACGTTAGACTTAAAAATTAGAGTGTGCTTAAAACTGTTCTTGAGACCTAAAATCATGTCAAGCCTAAAATCATGTCAACTTAAATGTGCAAAAGGTTACAAATGCATGCTCAGTTCTAAACACATAGCAAATGCAGTTTCTTAATGCATGAATAAATTTCAAAAGATTACGGAAAATGTATTATTTCAAAGTACACCAATATCAATATAAGTTCTTGTTACTCATATAAATGCCTAAAGATTAGTCTGCACATACACTTTATTTCACCAGCTTCACAATGAGACACGTCTTAACGTTACTTCCTTTTTAATATTATTATATGTGTTGCTAATTAATATTTTTATATGTGTTGCTAAACTTTTATTAGTCACATTTCTATACATCACATTTGTAATTCTCATTAGGGTTCGTGTGGAGTACTTTAAATATACCATACCCCATCTTCTCTTAGTAACATTAATCACACAGAATATATTTGAGAGCTGACTACACATGATTATGATGCACTCCTATGGTACCTTAGGACGAGATCAAAATCATGCTGCTTCAAATGCAAAATGAGAAGGATGTATTGAGTCACTCGGTAAGTGAAACTGGGATGCACTGTCATCACATGCACCGCCAGTCCAGGTAGTGTGACCTAAGGGCTTGTGGTATGTAAGTCTACTTTACTTTCTAAGATCCTCATGGAGCTGTTGAGCTCTACTATATGAAGTTTTACGTTTCTGTATTAACAATTCTGGAGGTAACATAACAGTGAGCAGAGACGTGGTCCACAGTATCAGAATTAGTACATCAATTACCTGAAAACACCCTCCGCAAAGACAAGCCATAAGCATAATCACCACCTTGTTGTAAATATAAGATTGTTATATGAAGCCAGGAAAACAGCCTATTGAGACAGAATGGTATTCTACGTGAAAGTCATAATGGTTATGTAGAGGGTTCCAGCTTCTTGCAATAATCGGGTCTGGATAGGCCATGAGAACTTGAGATGTATGCGGGTCTTGGTGGCAAACACTGGAACATTTTATTTGTTTGCAGAGATCTTTAAGTGTTTTAAGTTCCTTTTCTGAGTTAATTTTTGTGACAGATGAAGTTTTTATTTTTTTTTATTTTTTTATTATTGAAGCACAAAGAACACATGACAATACACATTGCAGTATTGGTTTTTAACTCCGGAAAAAAAAAACTTTGCAAAAAAAGTAACATTGCACATCCCTGTAGACAATCTAATGATAGGTACTTATGTAGCGGTTTACAAAATAAAAAATAGATATCAACAGCAGTGACAACAGCACACAGATCCATCAATACCCCATAGTACAATAAATCTTTAACCGACCCATTCAGCCACCGGCGCCCAAATCCTAGTTGCTAATTGCCGGCTCCTCCCCCCTTTACAAGAAAATACAGAGAATTCTAACCTATGCAGGGCTAACAATCTTGCTCGCCATTGTACAAATGTTGGGGCTTCCGCAGACAACCACTGAGATGTGATACATAGACGTGCCTGGGACATGGCAATGAAAAGAAATGCGGATTTATAAAAAGAATGAGTGCTGGCCAGGCTGTTGCCCACATCAACCCCGAATATTACCAATGCTGGAGTCAATAAGCAATTTATCTTAAGTACTGAGTTGATAAAATGCTCGATGTCAACAAAAAACCCTGCTAATACTGGACAAGCATAGAGCATATGTATTATGTCCACGGTTGTTGAATTACAATGAGCACAGGTATTGCCCTTCCTAGCACCCCATTTTGCAATTGGCGTGTAGTAAAGATCTAACATGGCCATATAGCTTTGGGTCTTCAATGAGCCTGATATAATGACCTTACTGGCAAATTCAATTACCGGGACTAAGTCAATACCTGTCCGTCCTAGTTTAGTTTCCCACTTGGCATTTTGTACTGCCAAGTCATCTGGGAAAGTTGATACTATATATTGATAAAGTACCCCTATTCTACCCCTTTTCCCAATTATCTCAATAATTGGTAGTTTATTGAATATAACTGGTAAAGTCTTCAATTGTTTATAAACAAAACTTTGTATTTGCAAGTATTTAAAAAAGTCGCGCTGGGGTAGTTTATATTTGTTCCTGATGTCACTGTATGTTAAAAGTTGCCCATCCTCCACTAGGTCAGCCAGCATATAGGCACCCTTCCTTTGCCACCGGAGCATTACTTGGTCTTGAAAAATGCTAGGAAACACTCTACTGCTTTTAAATGGTGTATAAAGATTCAAATTTGGGATGTCTAAATGTTTCCTGATTTTCCGCCAAATAGAGCATGCAGTAATCAGAACTTTGAAGCGTGTCCTTTTATAATAGCTAGGCTCCAAAACTTCCAACAGTATACCCTTGGCCGCTTCATAACTCATATATAGTAGGTTGATTAGCCATCGGAACAATCGCCCTATCTCCACATATCAGCACTCCCATAGTTTGCAGCATTGCTGCCCAATAATACATAACCAGACTGGGGACCGCCCAGCCCCCCCTATCTCGGGGAAGATACATCCATTTAGCCGCTCCTCGCGATCGCCTATATCCCCACAAAAACCTGCTACATACCCTCTCTGCCTTAATCAAACTATCTTGAGAAAATAACAACGGAATAGTTCTAAACAAATATAAAAATTTCGGGAGGACTATCATTTTGAGGACACCACAGCGTCCATACAAGGATAAATGTAAATTGTCGAGTCTCTCGAGTTTAGTGTTGACTGCTACTATCATTGGGAGGATATTTAGAACCGGAATCCTATCGACTATAGAGCTTATCCGTACCCCTAAATACATAGCTTCGGATACAACTGGGGCATCAGATATAGGCATGTCGGGAGTCTGAACCACCTGCGTTTTTGAGACATTCAGCTTATAACCCGACACCGCTCCAAACTGATTAGATAATTCCTTCAACGCCAAAAACGCAGATGGAACGTCGGATGTTATCACCACTATATCATCTGCGAATGCTAGCAGATTGTAGCAGATGCCACCAGCCCTAATAGGAACTATAGCCTGATTGGCCATAATTTTAGAGAGAAACGGATCTATATATAGGACAAACAGCAGGGGTGAGCAGGGACACCCCTGCCGTGTGCCCCTAGTGATAGAGAAGAAGTTAGTCTGCTGCCCTGAGATACGCAGTTGGGCCCTTGGGGAATAATACATAGCAGAAACTGCATGTATAAATCCATCTGAAAAACCCTTCCATCTAAGTACTGCCCACATAAACCCCCAGGAGACCCTGTCGAACGCCTTCTCGGCGTCCAACAGGATCAACCCGAGGGGAGATTTCGTGACATGTGCCCAGTCTAACAATGCAATGGAGCGTCTTACATGGTCCGCTGTGTCCCTGCCCGGAATAAATCCATGCTGATATATGGAGACCAGCGGGGTGATCACTTGCGCGAGTCTAGAAGCCAAGATTTTAGAATAGACAGATGACGTTTATGTAAATGTTGTATTACTTTGTTTCTGGGGAAGTGCTGTACGGCTTTAAAAAAATATGGCATTTGGTGACCTAGAGTTTGCAAACTTACCAGCACAGCAAAGCTTCCTTCCTCCAGAAAATAATGTGCACCAGACAGGGCATGATATTTGTAGTTGAGGTTCATCCACATACATTTGCAATTGAACTTGATGTTGTATGACCTCAGCCAGGGGTTGCATGTACATGCTCTACATCATGGCAAGGGAATGTATCCTTGTAGTGCTCCATGTGTCGTCTTTTTGATCTTGGAGTCATCGTGTCTAATCAGACCTGCTGGTTCCTCCTCCTTAAGCAAGTATTTGATCTACTTGAGTTTCACGCTGAAGTCCCTCATACTTTTGTAATTTATATACTAGACCATTATTACCAACAAATGGTCTTATCCAGTTATCTCTTAAGTAATGTTGCTATAATTCTTCCTATCTTATCACTTTCTTGTTGTTGCCAAGATAGTTGTCTATTTTAATAATGTCTTCCAGAAACCCCAGTAGGATTCTCACATGTCCTTATGTAGTCTTTTATCATTCTAACCATTAATACGGAACGGCATGCACCCAGGGGTTTAGCCTCAGGGGGGTGTTTGAGGTGTTACACCCCCCTAATAAATGTATTTTGAGGTAAATAGTTGGTTACAAGTTCTTTCAGTCGAGGGTGGTGATGTATCGGTCGGATTTCAGCAGGAACTTTGCGTACACACAAACAAAAACGCACATACACACTCTCCCTCTATATGTTAGAAAGTCTTTAAAAAATGTTGGTTAGTTTCCAAAATATTGTGTTTTCCCTACAAATCTCCATTGCTCTCCCTTTCCAATGCCCCTCTCATGCACGCTGCTTGTCTTATAATGTAGTTTAACATTATATGCCTGCGTAATTGCTGGAAAACCTGAAGCTTATTCTCCCCCAATCTTACTGACCAATCTGTGCACCTGCACACACCAAGTTTTTTAAGGTGAAAAAAAGAAAAACACATTTTTGTTTTTAGCATCAAGCAAGATTGTGACCACCACAAAACTAATAGTGTGTCTAAATTTTTAGAATGTGCGTTATATAATAGCATTATAGTTTACTGCCAAGGGATATTCTGTTGGTTAAAGGCCCTGCACAGAAGTTATAGTTATTATCTGCAAACAAGGCCTTTATGGAGGGTAAGGGCCTTTGCAAATAGTATAACCTGAGGCAGAAAAGCTATAATCAGGGCCACTGGACTTATCTGATTTTATGGCATGACACGGAGGCCAATATTATGCATTCTCCTTTTATTGTCAGCTCACAGCAGCAGCAGCAATTAGTAAGACTTTAGAACTTTCAAAACATTCTGAACATCTATATAGTCTAGCAACAGGCAGCCATCTTCCTTCTTTTATTGCTGCTGCTCACCAGACCTTATTTGTCTCCTCTCATTTATTTGATTAATGCTATTCTTAATATCTATTACGCATATACCTTATGTCTTATATGTCTTATACTCTCTATGCTGTTTTACGCCTTTTCTGCTATGTGTATACCTATGATAAGCCAATTTAATCACTTTGGGGCTTTCTACGTCTCAATCTTCAATCAATGACCTTCCGGTCTCTCTCAAACCCCAAATTTATTCTTTTCTTAGCTTGCCCTTTCTTAAAGACGCAACCGGGGACTGGCTTGGCCTCACCTTTAAAAATGGCACCGGTAGCAGGCGCAAGCTATCTCCCTTTTCGCGTGCATTCGGGCTTAGTCCCCCCCGCGTCTTTCAAAGACTCACTAAGGTGAGGCGCATGCTGTCGCCACATTTTGCCATTACTCAAGCGACTATTACTGAGTTAAGCGCTTACCTCGCAAATATCCCTCTCTCTCCTGGTGTGGTCGCTACTGCGGGGAACGGGATTTTGATATCAATTTATGATTTATGATAAATTTAATAAAGAATCCCATTCATCTGTTTTGGACCGCTCTTATCTGTCATTGAGGAAAGGACCACCCCCGAATTGGTTAGACAAACCCCATTAACTGACGCCACTCTGAAGAACCACTTACAACTAATAAAGTTTTAAGAGTTTATATAAAGATTAATTTGAATACGATACAATCCACTCAGGATAAAATCTCAAGGTATACAATTTACAAAATCAGTTTCAATATCCGCCTCTTAAGCTTCTGTGTGAAGTGGTTCCTTCTGCGTCATCTGCAGTAAGATAAAAACAATCATCAAGTTAATCTGTCCCTACTCTATACTAAGTGTCAACCCTACTTCGCCAACTTCTTCCCTAAAAAGGTGTCAGCAGTTTGACTTCCAAAGAAGTTCAAACTCTCTTTAGCCTCTAAAGGAAATCTTAAGTTTCAGAAGCAGTACCCTATCTGCCTACCCATCCGCTCTCTAAGGGTCCTCGGCCTACTGCTCCCTTGCGCTCTGATGTCCTAGCGCATCTGCTCAAGGCATCTACCCTTCGCCCTTGTTCTGAGCAATTCGTCTCGCTGTTCCTATTGCTCTGATTGCTCTGATGGCTCTCTCCTCCCCGGGGTGCTGTCCCTAAAATACACAATCTCAGTGTGGGTGGAACGCCCCTTGACGCCCACCACGGACTTCCCCCGATGATGTCAACTTCTTGCTTCTTCCATTGGTCCATTCCTTGCGTCGTTCGTTAAGTTGACCCTTCTCCTTTCGATGTCATCTTCATCATCTCATCGTCGACATTTATTGACTCTTTCGGCTCAAGTGTCATAGAAACTTGGACAAGGCCTTAACTTATCTGTACACTTCTTAACCTTCTAGATCATGTGAATGGTCTTGTCAAAACATAGTCCACTTCAACATATGCCTCTCCTCACGTTCGAGCAACATGTTCTGTCCGGCATTGTCACCTTAAATCTAACAAGTGCTAGACTTCTCGGCTCTCACGTTCACATCAAACTATTTACGACCTTCACAAGACCACTAAACTACATTCATGTGACTATGCTCCTTCGAACTCTTGGTCAATCAGGTTAGAAACACAAATGACCCAAGCTCTTCCAACATTCCTATAGAAACTCTCTTGACGATATAACCCTTGGCCTACATTCATATATTCGTACTTTAACAAAAAGCCCTAGTTATATTTAAACACATTCTACATTAGACATATACTTATATAGAATACGACTACATAAAACATAACTTATGCATTTTCCTTGACATCTTTATGTAAGTTCTCTTATACATTTATCCACGTTTACGTCTTTCCACGTTATTTCCTCGCCGCTTCTCTCAATGTAAAGTTACACATTTTATATTACACACGTACACGAATTCTACTGTGCACGCTCTACATTTCATAAGCATTTATACTCATTTCTATACAATTGCCCTTCATGTATACGGGGTTTCTAAACTTAATGCATTTTAACGTGTGAATACATTTACATTTCCTATAACATGTTATCACATTCGTTGGCCCTTATGCTATAATTGCCAACTTTACATTACGATGTATGCTTCATTCCTACGTTTATAACATATAAGTCTAAATATGGCTACTATATACTTTTCGTTCAAATTGCGCTCTCTCAGTTCCCCCCTTTGATGACTTTTAGGAGTCATCACTAAAAGCAATTTGAATACATAGTTTATACTGAACTAGTTACATCTGTTCCTCTTTTTATCGATTCAAGCGTTCTCAGACTTTTATACTGTTGATCTTGTAAAACAGCTAGTCTCCTTTCTTGGTCTCTCATCGATCTTCGTAACTTGTTCGACCTATACCATTTATACAATTTTACTAATCCTAATAATATAATTATACAAATTACTACTATTAATACAGGCTTTAAAATGTACCAGACTATACCCTTGCCTATATTAGCAAACCAACTTCCAACCTTGCCTACTCCATTTCCTACTTTTTCCCAAACATTTATTTTTGATAAATCTTCAATTTCTTGATGAATCTGTGTAATGTTCTGTATGACTTTCTCAAGTGGTTTTGAATTATCAGGAATATAAGTACAACATTCCTGAACTTTCAAAGCCTTACAAACTCCGCCTTCCTTTGCTAATATTACATCTAAAGCAAGTCTGTTTTGTAATACCATTGCTCTAATCGACTGCATTTCCCCTTCTACTAACATTAAAGATCTTGCAGTGCTGGCAGACAATCTATCCACGACTGTCGCTAACCTTCTAATCTTAACATCGTTAAGAATCAAACCTAACAATGGAAACATCGCTCCAAATACATCTCCTACTACTTCTGCATCTCCTACTTCTCTTTTCGTTCTCCTCGAAGCCTTTCCTTCTATGATCACCAAATCCTTTGCATGATATATTTTGGGGAAGACAATTGCCAAGTAACACGAACCATACCAATTGTCTGGAAGTTTTACATAGGCATTTCTCCCACATACAAAATACACATTCGGAATAGCTTGCATCCCTTTCATAAAATCCTTTGTGTAGTACTCTAACCTAAAAGAGTGCTCACAACTAACTTCACCTACAAATTCACTCTCATAATACGTTTTGCTTCGAGTTAAACATAACTTTCCTTTCTGCGTTCTATCCAATGCTATTGGACCATTACTACCTTTCTTTTTATGTGCCTTCTCTTCTTCCGTCCAGTCTATTTTCCATTGTCCTGACATTTTTAGAATCTTCTGCCGTCTGCATCGATCATCTACTTGTGCTATAAACCTTTTTTCTACTTCTGATACCTTGCAAGTCAGATTATTTCTACGTGCATATGATGTATCTAACGTATCCCAAGGAAGAAAGAATTTAGCTAGTCTATCTTCCTTTTTGTAGTAGTCCCACTTATTCATTTGCTTATAATTCGGAACTTCAGGCAGTACCGAATCATAATTCGAAAAGTAGTACTCAAATCCTTCTCTACCATAAAATATACTAAGCAGTAAACTACATGTGATCCCATAAGTCAATGGGAGATGGTGATACCTAATGCCTTCGTCTACAGAAGCCGGCAATTGCATACAAACGTAGCAATCTTTGGCCTCCATGGCATCGATATATTCATACAATAACTTGGCATATGCATTTGACCTAAAGTTTCCCTGTGACTCATCTATGTGTAATCTACGAGCTTCATCTGCAAGTAACGCCTTTTCACGTATAACAGTGCTCTCCTCCTTCTTTCCCACAAGAGCAGGTTTCAAAGTCGTTACAATTTTTACATTCGCTATTCTTTTATCGTTTTCATGGCCTGTCATGTAAGATATCGTTACTACTAGGATTATGAGAAATATCACTATTGCTATAAGTGTACCTACTATACATCTAGCTTTCCTGTTTGGGTTGCCGTTCTCCATGTCATCAAAACAGCGTCCTTCGTTCTCCAGCGAAAGTTCTCTTTCCAGTCTTTGGTTACTTGTTTGCTTTCACAGTCTTTAAAGTGCTTGTTATCAATAGGTATCTTTTTCACCACAATGTCTTTTCTCTTCTTAGCAGCAGACAACCCTAGCCCTTCTCCGTCCTCTAAATGTAATCCCTAATTTTATTCTTCTTTCCACTCGGCGCTAGGTTATCTTCTTCTTTATAACATACGTACAAAAAAGTCTTTTATGCATCAACAATTATCGTCGGACCTGCAGCTTTCACAACAATAATTAACAGTTCGAAACGAATAACTTTTTCTTCTTCCTCGGTCATTTGCTGACCAACTGTTGGGAATTGTAGTCTTTTTAACACCAAATCTTGAATTTTACTCAAACGTGGGGGTCGGGGAAGTGTGAAAGTCAGTAACCCCTCAGTCTCAAGCCCAGGCGCCAACATCCATATCTCCACTGTCACGACTGGATCGAGAGTGGTTACCTTCACACTCTTCACTCTCCCAGATTTCTGTCCCCAATACATCTGCTAGATAAGTCCACTCTGGGGTGGCGTACCTTCTGCAGGGCACACGTACCCTTCTTGATCTTCGTGGACTCTCAGTTCCTGAATCTGTCGTCTCTTCTTCCTGATCCGATTCTTCAGCGGTCGGGGCAAGAGTTCTTTCGTTCTCCCTTTCCGAAGTTGGCCTTTTCCTTCTCTCCGGCCAACTAGCTTCTTTGTTTTCCCTCTTCCCGCTCTTTGTTACAGGACCCGTCTCCTGGTCACTCTCAGCTTGTTCAGTTTCTGATTCGGTCTCCCAGTTACTGTCTTCTCCTGAGACGACTTCGGTCTCGCTAGTGTCCCGACCTTCGTCGCCCTGTTCCAACACAGTTTCAGTTTCTCCGCTCACCTCCACAGCTTGGCTTTCCCCCTTTATGGCTTCTCCGCTTCCCGCCGGATTCTCATCCGAGAGAGGAGCTGTGTCTTCTGGAGGTGTTGGTACTCTTCTGGTGTGTGAGGCATGTATCCAGTTTGGCAGCCCTCCACACTTCACTGCGGTATTCGTTACAAGTATGACTTGAAACGGTCCTCGCCAACGCACGTCTAAGCAGTTCTTCCTGACGTGTTTCTTCACCAGGACCCAGTCTCCTGGACTCAGGTCATGGCACAAATCTTGTATTGATGGAACCTCTGCAGCCTGGACCTGGAGGGACACAGAATTTACGGCATCAGATAGTCCCTTGCAGTAGTCCAAAATCAAATCGTCTGTGATGTTCACTAGCGCTGCAGTCGGAACCGATGGCAACCTCATAGCTCTCCCCATTAGCACTTCATGTGGAGAGAGGCCTGTTCTTCTATCAGGTGTGCTACGTATGCTCATGAGAACTACTGGAAGTGCGTCTGGCCAACTCAGGGAGGTCGATGAACAAACTTTAGCCAGTCTGGACTTGATAGTACTGTTAATTTGCTCTACGATCCCTGAAGCTTCCGGTCGATAGCTGCAGTGTAACTTCTGATCGATGTTTAAAGCTGAACACAGCATCTTCACCACTTCGCTATTGAAATGAGTTCCTCTGTCCGATTCCAAAGAGGATGGCACCCCAAACCTCGGTATCAACTCTCTAAGTAACAATTTTGCTACTGTAAGTGTATCGCACCTACGTGTAGGGTAAGCCTCGACCCATCTAGAAAATATGCAAACAATCACTAGCACATATCTAAGTCTGTTGCATGGAGGCATTTCTATGAAGTCAATCTGCATCCTATTGAAAGGCCCCCCAGACCTTCCTATGTGACTCAAGGTAACTGGTGTTCTCTTACCCACATTTAGTTGCTGACAGATCGTACAGCGCTGACACACTGCTTCTGCCGCTACTCTAAATTTAGGGTTGAACCACGTTTGCCTGAATACTCTCACCATAGCATCTCTTCCTATGTGAGCTAATCCATGCAATTTTCTTGCCATGGGACTAATGAGTTCATTTGGTAGTACTGCCCTTCCGTCGGCAGACACCCAGAAATTCATTTCACTTTTCTCGCATCCAGCTGTTTCCCAGCCCTTTTTCTCATCATCTGGTGCATTTTCCTGTACTGCTCTCAATTCGTCCCATGTATCTACGGTATCTAATAACATGGTCAATTCAGTCATTTCCTGGATTCCCCCCACTTTTGCATCAGTGTGAGAATATCCCTGCTCTGCGCAGTAACGCGCTACCTCATCGGCATATTTATTTCCTAATGATACAAAATCCGTATTCTTTGTATGAGCTACACATTTGACCACAGCTATGGCCATTGGTTTTTGCAAAGCCTCTAACAGAAGTTTCACGAATTCTCCATTCCTAATCGGAGAACCCGAGGAGGTCATGTAACCTCTTTGAGACCACAACTGCCCGTAATCATGAACTACGCCAAATCCATACTGACTATCGGTGTATATAGTGACTCGAAGTCTTTCGCCTGCTAAGCAAGCACGAGTCAAAGCCACAATTTCAGCTACCTGTGCGGAGTGTACTCCTTCCAGGCAAGCGGCTTCTATAACTCTGGTAATCGTGCATACTGCATAAGCTGCTCTCAGCTGACCGACATCGTTTCTTACGCATGAACCATCAACGAAGAAAATTTCGTCTGGGTCTGTCAATGGCTCATCTACGATATCAGGTCTCGGTTTGGTACATAGTTCAGTCACATCGAGGCAGTCATGTTCTGTACAGTTTTCATCTTCCACTTCGTTCGGAAGTGGCATCAAGGTTGCAGGATTCAAGACAGAGCATCTCTTTAGGGTCACATTCTCGGCAGCCAATATGACCTGCTCATAGCGTGTGAGCCTGCTGTTCGTCAGATGCTGAGTCTTCGTCCTTGTCATTAACAGTTCTACAGAATGTGGTACATACACTTCTAACGGATGACCCATGACTACGCTCTCAGATCTTTCAATGCTGACACCCGTTGCAGCTACGGATTTGAGACATCCGGGCAACGCTGCGGCTACTGGATCTAAGGTAGCCGAAAAGTACGCCACTGGCCTGCGCGCATCTCCATGGACCTGTGCTAGTACCGCTAAAGCGCATCCCTCTCTCTCGCAGCAGTAAAGGAAAAAAGGTTTCTTATAATCCGGCATTCCTAGAGCCGGGGCGCGACATAAGTCCTCCCTCAGCTGCAAAAATGCCATCAAACAATCTTTGTCCCATGGTACCGGATCACTTACTCCTTTGTGCGTCAGTTGTAATAACGGTTTGGCCTTCAGTGAAAAGTTTGCTATCCACTGTCGACAATAACCAACCATGCCTAGAAACATCCTGACTTCTCTTTGTGTTGTAGGCACGTTCATTTTCATAATCGCCTCAATTCTGTCTGGAGACACCTTCCGCTTTCCCTTCTCAATCCTGTGGCCCAAGTATTGCACCTCAGTCTTACAATATTGCAACTTACTTGGAGACACCTTGTGTCCGTTCTCAGCCAAGTGATTTAACAAGGTGATGGTGTCTTCCTTGCAAGCTTCCTCAGTTTCTGACGCAACAAGGAGGTCGTCTATGTACTGGACCAGAACTGAATTCTTGGGCAGTACTAGACTCTCAAGATTTCGTTTCAATAACTGGTTAAAGATCGATGGGCTCTCTGTATACCCCTGAGGGATACGACACCATGTTAAAACGCGATCTTCCAGTTTGAAAGCGAAAAGATATTGGCTCTCTTCATCTAACGGTATCGAAAAGAAAGCCTGACACAAATCTATCACTGTGAACCATTCAGCTTGGAACGGTATCTGAAACAATATCACTGATGGATTCGGTACCACTGGACAACATGAGACAACAATGTTATTAATCTTCCGAAGATCCTGTACTATTCTGTATTTTCCACTAGGTTTCTGCAAACCCATGATCGGGGAGTTACATGGACTTCCCACGATCTCCTTTAGTATTCCCTGCTTAATCATGGATTCGATCACGGGCTTTATTCCTGCAATCGTCTCCGGTGTTAGCTTATACTGTGGTGTTCTTGGATACTCAGCATGGGGTCTTACCAAGATTTTTACTGGTTCCACTCCTTTGATCAAGCCTATTTCTTCTCCAGTAAAATCCCATACCTCAGCTGAGACTTTCTCCCTCAAATCTTGTGGAAGCTCCTCCACTGTTAAGGTAGGATAAAGTTCCACGCATTCCCTTGAGTTTACAACTTTAAAATCAGCGTCCTCATCATTGGTCTGCACTTCTACTCCTTCGGGTGTGCAATGTATCGTGCAATTCAGTTTGCACAGCAAATCTCTCCCTAATAAGCACACAGGACTAGAATCGCAGATCACGAACTGATGTTCGTCACTGTAATTCCCTATCCTCACCGACACTGGTTCGGTCAAGGGATTTGTCATTCTTTTGTTCGCAACTCCTACCACCTGTACCGTTTCTCCTGACATTGGCAGACCCGGGACTACCGCAGATCTCAACGTAGATCGAGTGGCCCCTGTATCCACCAAAAAGGTTGTAGGACATCCCGCTATTTCAGCCTCTACGTAAGGTCCTCTCTGATCTACTTCCAAGGCGGCTCCTAGAGTACAGTCTTCGTCCCTACTAGCCCGCTGCCCTGTAAGAGGATCAACGTAGTAACATTCCTCTCCTCCTACAAACAATGGCATCTGTCTGTAGGTTTTTCCTCCGTTCGTGATGCGAGGTGGTTGAGGAAACGGGGCTCGAGGAGTCTGAGTCCCCCCTTTGACAAACTTGCCCTTCGGGACTGTGGCTCCCTTAACCACGTTGTTCTGAACCTCTTCCTCCTCCCGCTCTAATTCCCCTGCTTCAAAGTTGTAAGGACACTCGCGTCGCCAGTGTCCCACCTCGTTACACTGATGGCATCTCGTCTTCTTTTTCAGCGTCTCGATATCCATTCTCGGTCTCGGTCTTTCTTCCTCGTCTCTGCTCTGATTATCCTGTTTCTTTGCCTGCGTCCCTGTTCCCTGCTGTCGCTGTTTATCCTTTCCAGCAGCTTGCATTTGCACTAACATTAGCTTTTCTTTAAGCTTCTTTGCCTTCGAGTCTATCTCGTCACTACAATACCTTGCATACCTCAGAATCTCGTCTAAAGGTTTGTTCTGCCAACAGATCAGATGCTGTTGGATCATTAGGCATATTTCTGGTCTTAATCCTAAGACAAACTTTGAAACAAACTGTCCTATGTCCTTGGGATCCATCACATCTAACCCGCTGTATTGCTTGAATGCTTTCAGCAACCTCTCGTAAAACTCATGCACTGTCTCTTTCGGCTCTTGGGTAGTCCGATCTATCTTTACCCAGTCTATGTCTTGTACCGGCACTTTCTCTTTTAACCACGTTATTACCCTCTCGTACTTTTCCATGACTCTATGAGATGGACCATTCGTCCTGGCTTCTCTCGTTGGCTCACAAGTGGGCCAGTCAACACTAAGCTTGCACGCTGTCCATAAGTCTCCGGGTACTACGATGTCGAACAGTGTGTTCAAATCGACCCACAGTACCTTTGAGATCTTCACGAATCTTTCTACCTGCTTATACCACTCAACAGGATTATCTCTAAGCTTTGGGAAGGAATTGGTGAATGCCGCCAAATCCCCCCTAGTCCAGGGCACATGGACGTAGCTTCTATTCGCGACCTCTCGCAAAGGGAAGGCTTCCATTCGCATCAAATCTGTGTCCTGAGAACCCTCAAGTACACTCCGTCTAACGGAGCCCTTTCTGGACCATCTTTCCTCCCATCTATCTAGATCTCTCCATATTCTGATACTTACGATCAATTCCCTTATGTGTACTTTCAGCGCGATCGTTCTGCGATCATCCAAATCCTGATCTGTGCAAGTTAGCCTGTGGTTACTCTGTAAAGCCTTAGTTCGTGACAGGTCTACCATGTACCTGTTGGCTAAATTAGATAAGTTCTCATGAACTGACCTCGCTCTTCGAGTAATATCTTTGGATAGAAACAGTATCTCATCTGGTGTATATGAGTTTAATCTCTCTAGTTGCACTGTACCATCTATCAATTCATCCAGATCTGCCTTCAAACTCATCACATTAAGCCGTTTCGCTTTTATTTCAGCTTTCAGCATCTCAGTTCTATGTTCTTCCCTCATATCCCTCTCACCTCCACTATGCGCCCTACGCCTGAGCACAGGTGAGTTATGAGGAGCTCTGCTTCCTTCTCTTCGTTCCCACCCTTCGAGATCCCAAGCCTTTCCATCTTCCCGTGGGGTATGGTGGAATAACGCTCCGTCCCCCAACCCTACATTCCGATTTCTGAGCTCGGTTTCTCCAGATGTGAGATAGGATCCACCGTTCGATTCTAACCCATTATAACTTGCTTGTTGTCTGGTGTCACTTAATAAACGATAGGGTCCGTCACGGCCCTCCATGTTCCCGTGATCTCTTTCGTGATCACCGGATGAGTGGCGAGACGTTTCGCGACTTCCTATGTTTTCGTGACTCTGACCACTATCTCCGGATGTATGTCGAGACGCTTCGCGACTCTCCATATTTCCGTGACTCCAATGTCTTGCATTCTCACCTGGGGCATGGTGTGTGCACCTGAAGGTATTCCGGTACTCCTGTGTCCTATGTTCCCCTTCACTAAAGGTGACACGAGGCACTTCGCCACACCCTGCACTTCTGTCTTCGCACATTAGCCTATTGCTGTTCTCAGTAGGATAGGTATCTCTTCTGCTCTCTTGGCTTCTTCCCTCCGATTCGGCGCTGCTTTCGCCAGCTCCGCAATGAGAGAGAATCCTGTTATCCTGCTCTCTCCACTCGGATCCTGTTTCTAAACTTTTATTCCGAGCTTCTTCGGCAGCGTCCCATTCTCTCAGGTATTCCCTTAGTTCCTTATGGGTTTTCGGTTTAGGACCCCTCAAATCCATTGACCCTCTTCGACCTCGCTGTTCTACTCTGGGACCCGTTGCGGAATCAAATGGGGTACTCCGACTTATTGGTGCTCGTATCTGCCTGTGGGAATTCATTGTGGCATTCCTATTGTCCTCTTCTGCCCTTTCATTATCCCACCGTGCCTGTTCATCCTGCTGGACCCCTCCCGGGTTATAGATTGACACAATAGGACCTATGGTGACCGGAACCTGTAAAGCGTCCGGCATCTGGTATGACCTAGCGCATTGCGTCTCTGGCACGTTCTGGACCACAAGTCTTCCCACTACTCTCTGTTCCGGACTAGTTTGGGGTATCTCTACGGTCTTAGTAGCGTCCCACTCTGATACCGGGATCGACTTGTACTCTCCCCACCTAGTTCCGTCCACTTGCGGTGATGTGGGACTCGCAAGTTCACCGCTATATGGAGGTGGTTTATCTGTTAACAACCTGTCTAGTAGATCCTCCTCTGACTCACTTTCCTCATCTTCCTGTTCTAGAGGTTTTCTTTCTCCCGTAGCCTCTATCATGGTGAACAATTTGTCCGCTTCTATCTTTTGCACCCTCCATTTCTTGGCTTCATCGTCCCATTTAGCATCCTGCACTGCCTTTACCGATCTTCTCACTCTTTCTTGTCGCCTCTTTACGCCCCTTTCGTGTGCTGTTCTAAACCACACACCAAGAGCTTCAAATTGTGTTGGCCTCGGTAGAGGTCTCATTGAAAGCATCGTCGCCTTCAGTTGATTCAACACTTCTAATTTAAACGTTCCAAATCTTGGAAACGCCAGTTCTTTTTGCCCTTCAGTTAGCCTGTGCCACTCAGAAATCCACAGTATTGAATGTAAACCTACATTTACTGCCATATGATATGCTGGTGTGCCTTCTGGTGGGGCTTCTTCTCCCGCATATAAGTTTCTCCTTTTCTTTTTAAAGATTTTCCCTAAACCCTTAAAACACTTCATTTTGCTTGATAACAACCACCAGTCCCTGTGCGACTCTTGCTAATCAGCCTATCCCAGCACGGTTCTACGCTGACGTCACTTGTATCTTCTTCAGCAGCTTCCCTCGTTTCTTAACTCGTCTCACGATTTCGCATGCGTTTTCATTCATACATTGAAAAATGACTACTCCCGTCCAAGCGATCACTTTTCTCTGACTGTACGGCCACAGTCTAACTGTAATTGCTACCTCAACTGGCACAGCGTCTTTCCTCTTACGGTCGGACTCTTGCCTCAACTGATAGGTTACTTACGCACAGTAAACGTACGACCAGCGTCCGTTACTCATTCACTCACACATACGCTCCCCCTATCATCGGTCTGTCGGGAAATCAATGGTACCTCATGACCCCCTTTCAACGGTAGACAAATTACTCTGGGTGTTCGATACACCCGAACCACTTAAGTCCTCTGGACATAAGATTTCATCCAGTTGCGCGCGCTCACAACTTTCCCTCACTCACACTACAGGCATTCAACTCCGCTTGACATTACAACACAGGAACAACATAAAACACCGCAATCTTACAACGCATGACCCTTATACTCACTCTCGACCGAATCTGCTGCTTTTCTCTCGACGCACCGTCAGCACCGTCTTCAGCTGCAATTCTTCTTCTGGTCGACGATGACTAGGGACCTTGGGGTAAACTAACCTGGCCTAGGTCGTCTTCCTCAAGAAGATAACCATCCTCTGCTACCAACTGCGGGGAACGGGATTTTGATATCAATTTATGATTTATGATAAATTTAATAAAGAATCCCATTCATCTGTTTTGGACCGCTCTTATCTGTCATTGAGGAAAGGACCACCCCCGAATTGGTTAGACAAACCCCATTAACTGACGCCACTCTGAAGAACCACTTACAACTAATAAAGTTTTAAGAGTTTATATAAAGATTAATTTGAATACGATACAATCCACTCAGGATAAAATCTCAAGGTATACAATTTACAAAATCAGTTTCAATATCCGCCTCTTAAGCTTCTGTGTGAAGTGGTTCCTTCTGCGTCATCTGCAGTAAGATAAAAACAATCATCAAGTTAATCTGTCCCTACTCTATACTAAGTGTCAACCCTACTTCGCCAACTTCTTCCCTAAAAAGGTGTCAGCAGTTTGACTTCCAAAGAAGTTCAAACTCTCTTTAGCCTCTAAAGGAAATCTTAAGTTTCAGAAGCAGTACCCTATCTGCCTACCCATCCGCTCTCTAAGGGTCCTCGGCCTACTGCTCCCTTGCGCTCTGATGTCCTAGCGCATCTGCTCAAGGCATCTACCCTTCGCCCTTGTTCTGAGCAATTCGTCTCGCTGTTCCTATTGCTCTGATTGCTCTGATGGCTCTCTCCTCCCCGGGGTGCTGTCCCTAAAATACACAATCTCAGTGTGGGTGGAACGCCCCTTGACGCCCACCACGGACTTCCCCCGATGATGTCAACTTCTTGCTTCTTCCATTGGTCCATTCCTTGCGTCGTTCGTTAAGTTGACCCTTCTCCTTTCGATGTCATCTTCATCATCTCATCGTCGACATTTATTGACTCTTTCGGCTCAAGTGTCATAGAAACTTGGACAAGGCCTTAACTTATCTGTACACTTCTTAACCTTCTAGATCATGTGAATGGTCTTGTCAAAACATAGTCCACTTCAACATATGCCTCTCCTCACGTTCGAGCAACATGTTCTGTCCGGCATTGTCACCTTAAATCTAACAAGTGCTAGACTTCTCGGCTCTCACGTTCACATCAAACTATTTACGACCTTCACAAGACCACTAAACTACATTCATGTGACTATGCTCCTTCGAACTCTTGGTCAATCAGGTTAGAAACACAAATGACCCAAGCTCTTCCAACATTCCTATAGAAACTCTCTTGACGATATAACCCTTGGCCTACATTCATATATTCGTACTTTAACAAAAAGCCCTAGTTATATTTAAACACATTCTACATTAGACATATACTTATATAGAATACGACTACATAAAACATAACTTATGCATTTTCCTTGACATCTTTATGTAAGTTCTCTTATACATTTATCCACGTTTACGTCTTTCCACGTTATTTCCTCGCCGCTTCTCTCAATGTAAAGTTACACATTTTATATTACACACGTACACGAATTCTACTGTGCACGCTCTACATTTCATAAGCATTTATACTCATTTCTATACAATTGCCCTTCATGTATACGGGGTTTCTAAACTTAATGCATTTTAACGTGTGAATACATTTACATTTCCTATAACATGTTATCACATTCGTTGGCCCTTATGCTATAATTGCCAACTTTACATTACGATGTATGCTTCATTCCTACGTTTATAACATATAAGTCTAAATATGGCTACTATATACTTTTCGTTCAAATTGCGCTCTCTCACTACCCTCAACGCGGCCGCACCTGGGCACTCAGCTCGATATGCCCACCTCCCTACATCAGGAAGCAAGTCTCGCTTTCAGGATTAGAGGAAAGACCCTTCCGTATCTTGCACACATCCTGATTTCAACCTTAAATGACAGTTGAAGCTCCGAGGAAAGGTTTTCCCTGACGTGACTGCCCTCAACTGGCCTGTATATTAGCTATTAGCTTATTAACAATCTTTTAACCCTTTATACCCCTTCTGCATATATTTATTTCTCCCAGCTACCTGCATTTACGTTTAATTAATTATTATTATTTTTTAAAAAGGTGGGAATGTCTGACCAAGAGCTAGACTCATTAGTTGAGAATAAATTGGAAGATCTTGTAAATAGGGCGTTAGGCAAACTGATGGGGTCGCTAGATGACACCATCAATAAAAAATTTGCAAACCTCTCTAATTAGCCTACTAACGAAGCTGGTTGCTCTACCTGGCAAGATAAGTCTCAGAAAAAAAGACCATTGGTGACCACCCTCATAAAAAATCAAAGAAATCTAAAGGGGTCATTGAGGTTGTACCGGATGATGCCGGTGATAGACTCAGTGTGTTCGACACTGCGGATGGGCATGACGGCCCAGTTGTCACT
Source organism: Lissotriton vulgaris (assembly GCF_964263255.1). Classification (NCBI taxonomy): domain Eukaryota; kingdom Metazoa; phylum Chordata; class Amphibia; order Caudata; family Salamandridae; genus Lissotriton; species Lissotriton vulgaris. The sequence goes on from NC_141696.1 coordinate 1,154,746,502, forward strand.
ATAGACAGTGAATCTGATGAAGATCCAACTTATGAGCCAGAGCTAGATTTTTCCTGCTCTTCAGAGTTCAATTCTGATTATGATGACACACCCACCACAAAAAAGGAACATCTGATGAGGCATCTTCGGCCTCTGGGTCTAAGATTCTTGACCCATTTGGAGATAATATGTTTGACCCCCTCATGATAAAACATCCCATGTCACCTGAGTTTTTGGAAGGGCCAGGCGAACAAGGGGTCGGTTCCCTGGCCGCGGTACAGCTTCCTCCAGACCCTACATGGCACGAGGCAATAGGTCCTTCCAAACCTATTACTCATATGGCTATTCCTACTTCTATCACTAAAGGCAAAGAGGAGGTTGCTTCCGAAATAACAGAGGTGATAGAAGACAGAAAGACTTCTCATCAGGTACGTCACTCCAAAGACCCTTTACTTTCCCCTATAAAGGTGGGAGGGAGACTAGCCCACTTCTCTGGAAACTGTAACTTAGTGACACAAGATCCGTGGGTACTACAAACGGTCACGGGATACCGAATAGAGTTCACAGACACTCCCTTCCAGGACAAAATCCCAAGGGAAATCCTTTTCTCTCAGGAACACTCGAAACTGGTAACAAAGGAGGCACAAGACCTACTGGCCAAAGGTGCCATCAGAGACGTGACTCATCTAGGGGTTGGCTTTGTAAGCAACATATTTTTGGGGGAGAAAAAGAACAAAGAGATGAGGCCTGTAATAAACCTCAAAGATTTGAATGAATTGGTGGTTTACCGCCACTTCAAAATGGAGGGGCTACATCTCTTGAGGGACATCTTAAGAAAAGGGGATCTCAAAGACGCCTACCTACCTACCCTTCTGGCCTCCTCACCAAAAATACCTCCGCTTTACATGGCAAAACAGAATGTGGGAAATCTCCAGCCTCCCGTTCGGTCTGTCTTCAGCACCCTGGTGCTTCACAAAGGTACTCCGGCTGGTAGTACTATGGCTCAGGGCAAAGGGTGTAAGGCTAATAATATACCTAGACAACATACTAATAATGGATCAGTCCAAAGAGATTGTATCCCTACATACTCAGTGGGCGATAGAGATATTAGAAAAATTAGGATTTGTGGTAAACCTAAAAAAGCCATGCCTGACTCCAGCACAAGACACTCAGGGCCAGATGTAGGTATCCAAATACCGGTCGGTAACGGCCGAAAATACCGATTTTCGGCCGTTACCGACCGGTATTTGGACACTGAGACGTAGGGAATGAAAAAATACAGATTCGGTAATTTTACCGAATCGGTAATTTTACCGAATCAGTAAATTTACTGATTCGGTAAAATTACTGATTCGGTAAAATTACCGAATCTGTATTTTGTAATGTAGGTAGCACTGTAAACAGTGCTGCAGGGCTTTAAGGATTCGTTATTTACCACCAACTATCAGTTGGTGGTAAATAACGAATTCCTATGTAAATGCAAATATGTGCCTTTACACCTGTGCCATGTGGCACACATACATGCCCTAAGAACAAGTATGTGTGCCACATGGCACACAAGCACTAATCAGGGGTGCAACAGGGTGTCGAAATGACACCCTGCCACCCCTGACTTTTTCGGAATTTACCGAATCGGTAATTACCGATTCGGTAATTGACATTCATTCCTATGGGCCTCCAAGCCCATATTCCCCGGGCCACTCTATTATCGAGCCCTCCAAAGACTAAAAAAGAGATACCTTCACACAAATCAATCATACTCTCAAATGTTGTCCCTAGATCAGGACTCAAGGGAGGAATTGGAGTGGTGGCTCAAGAACACACAAGCATGGGGGCAATCTTTCGGGGAAGAACCCGAACTGGTGATAGATTCAGATGCAAGCCTAGAGAGTGGGATGCTGATTAGATCAAGAGAGGAACATGCACATCAACTGCTTAGAACTCCTAACGGGCTCCTTTGCAGTCCGCAGTTTCACTCAAGAAAAGATTAAATGTTATGTAATGCTTCGCATGGACAGCATTTCAGCAGTCCGATATGTGAGCAAGATGGGAGGACTACATTCCAAAGACATAGTGTAACTAGCGAAGGACTTTTGGAGTTATTGTTTAAGCAAAGGAATTTCATTTGTAGCACAACACATTCCTGGACTGAGCAATGGAGTGTTCTCCAAAAACTTCAAAGACTCCAGCAACTGGAGACTGAACAGGGAGATATTCCTACACATCCACCACATATGGGGCCTGTCAATAGACTTCTCCTTACTAATTCCCCACTTCCAGACCCTACTTCTGGGCCACCGAGGGGAAATTCATCCTCTGATAGAAAAAGGCTCCCTCACTCTTATGGCATGGAAGATTTCCGGAGACAGACGGAAATCCCTGTCCTTTCGCCAGATGCTTTCAGACTCATATCTGAGTCATGGGCTCCAGGCACAAGAAAGGAATATAGACTGGCATGGAATGAATGGACTTGCTGGTGTATTCAACGGGATATTAATCCCATTTTAACTGATATAATAAATTACCCAACACAATTATTTGAATCTGGTTTATCCAATAGGACAGTAAACATCTCTAGATCAGCCATCTCTGATGGTCATTCCTTGATTGACGGACTACCTGTCGGTCAGAATGCTTTGACAAGGAGGATTATGAGAAGCATTAGGGTCCTTAAACCACTGATACCTAAATACACCTTGCTTTGGGATGTTAAAGTGATCCTTCAAGTTTTAGAGAACTGGGGTGATAATCTCTATTTGTCTCTTAAAAAAATCTCTTATAAACTCACAACCCTTCTATGTTTGGTTTCATTTAGACGTACCTCTGATGTTAGAGCTTCAGATGTCACCAGTAAAGCGTATCAACCTGAAGGAATCTGTTTCTATATTAAAAGAAGAACTAAGACTCTTTCCTCAACCATTTTCTACCCTTACTTCTCTGGAAACCCTAGACTGTGTGTGGTGCAATGTTTGAAAGAATATGAAAGGAGAACCCTTAATTTGAGGAACAACGTCACACAACTTCTTATATTTCATAAAAAACTCACAAAGCCGTTTCCCCCCCTACCATAGCTAGATGGGTGAAAGATGTCATGACTGAAGGGGGTGTGGACACCTCTATTTTTGGAGCTCATTCACTTAGAGGTGCCTCAGCCTCCAAAGCTTTCACCTTGGGAGGGAGTTTACAGGACATTTTAAGAGCAGCGACTGGTCTAACGAAAGCATGTTTGAAACCTGCTACTTTAAACCAATGTCTAATGTAATTGATAATGTATCTAATGCACTTTGAACTTAATAATATTGGCCTCCGTGTCATGCCATAAAACGTAGATTTTCCAGAGTCTGCTGAAAAGAAAATCTGGATTTTATTAAGGACACTGAGGCTAAGATTATCCCACCTCTAATACCCGCCCGGGTAGATTAACATATTATTTGCTTTCTTTCAGAGTGATGAAATTTGGTCATGGAACCTTTCAACTCCTGGAGTTATTCATTGGGAATTTGTTTGTAATTAAAGTGTATACCATTCACAGCGCAGAATAAAAGAAGGAAGATAGCTGCCTGTTGCTAGACTATATAGATGTTCAGAATGTTTTGAAAGTTCTAAATTCTTACTAATTGTTGCTGCTGTGAGCTAGCAATAAAAGGAGATTGCATAATCTTAACCTCCGTGTCGTTAATAAATTCCAGATTTTCTTTTCAGCAGGCTGTGAAAAATCTACATTGTCTGGCTGCTGAGGTTTTGTTTTTGCATAATTCTGGATTTGCAGTATTTGCCACATAATCCATAATCTTTTGCATTCTCTGCAGATTTTAACAAAAAACAAATGTTGTTTGTAGCCCAAACGGTTCAAAAGTTACTAAAAACACAGAAACACGTGTTGCAGGCCAGTGAATAGCTCTTTTCAAAGATTGACTGCTCATCTATCTGTTGGTTATTACAAAATGTGAGTATTAAACTGCTACTAATGAGGTGCAACCTATGCCTAACTGTAACAGTGGCAAAATAAACTATCACAAAATGTGCCACATAATTTAGTCAACCCTGCCGCATAATTTGGCAGGCCCTACCTCATAATTCCAGTGGTCCTTATTATAATGCAATTAGAACATTCCACTCATTCAGGGCAGAATATACTATATTAAACAGGGAGAAACAAAGGTACAATTCAGGAAGCTGGTGCAAGAGGTCAGTAAAAGCTCCTTAACCACTTGATTGTCTTAAGTGGAACCTTCTAATATACCCTTCCACCAGCATAACCTTCAGACAATTCTTTCAAGGGGTTGACTCGAAGTATAAAGGTTTAGCTGTAGTTTAACTAGTCAGGGAAAGAAACCCTGTGGGTCATATCTTTACCTCCTCAGCACCTTATTAGTATTATATAAACATCAAGAGTGTATTTTATTAGCTAATACTTTATCAAACTGGATACAGGGGTTGGTAAATGATGTTCTACCGCTGCTTGTGGAAGTTTGAGTAATAACAATATTTTTAAGCAAAATAAAACTAAAGCAAGCTGAGCTAAAGAGGTTCCTAGAAAGTCATGTGTCCTTGTAGCTATCAGGTAACTCAGTACTATGTGACTAAGGAGAATGAGCACTGACCTTTGCTCGTCCTACCCATCAGGGGCGATTTTCAGAGGAATAATCTGCCAATAGCCAACTGTGTTAACCCTGATGAGCGTTTAAACAACCCACCGAGAGTAATCACAGAGGAGAAAGGGGCGAAGAAGACAAGGTCCATCCCCTGGATTGTCTGCTTCGTGAAACGCTGTGTCATGACCCAGTGCGTTGAACTGGTGCCATTTGAGTTTCTGGGATCCTGAAAGAGAGATTAGTATTAAAACTAACAACTCAGCTGGGTGTGCTCTACATGCTAAGACTGATTGTATTGTTTTGTTTTTAGCAACAGGTGTGGTGTGAGCAACGCAGTGTGCAAGCTGGTCTATGGATCCTATTGGTTCGTGGTGCGCATTGCATCCATGTTCTGGATAAGACCAAACTCAACTAGAGGTAAAGGGCACCTTGAAGGTTTGATAGCTCTTTTATTCAGATTGGAGGAAGACCTATTGTGTTTCTATTATGGTATTCTCACTCACGCTTCATTAACACTATGGGATTTCATGCTCACTCTGCTCATGAACAGAATGGGCGTAAGTCCCTCCACTGCTCATCATACTGATTACCTGCTCAGTATTGTGAGGCGTCTAGACTTACTATCTTTTCCTTCGATATTGAAGCCAACTCTCATACCAACATTCCATGTGGCCCCAATAGTTTGCAGCTGAATTGCTGTAACAGAGGAACTCCCCACCAGTTGTAGCTTTGGGGCTTGAAGTCTCTATATCTGCGCCTTTGATCCAAGAATTTGTTACAGTTTTTCAAATAGCCCAGATTCACAAAAAATGCGCTTCCTTAAATTGGTACTTAGCTTTCTCTTCTTTTCCTTTTTTAAAGGTGGTTGCTGCGGGCCTTGGAACTGCCATCACTGAAGAATGGACACCAATCCTTGGACTGGTCAGTACTTGGAGGATGCCGACTTAGGTAAGTGGGAGATGCTGTTTCTTCTGGTGCCAGATTGCCAACAAGGTCATTTATAGTGCTAGAAATGAGGTTTCTAGTTGGTAATGGTTTGAACCCTGTCCAAGTAGGGATCCTCACTCTAGTCAGAGTAAGGGAGTCACACAGCTAAGGTAACCCCTGATCACCCTCTTGGTAGCTTGGCACGAGCAGTCAGGCGTATTTCAGAAGCAATGAGTAAAGCATTTGTACATACATATGCAGTAACACAGTGAAAACACTACAAAAGGAATCCATGCCAGTTTAGAAAACTAGCCAATATTTATCTGAATAAAACAAGACCAAAACGAAAAAAATCCAACATACACAAGTAAAGATATCACTTTTCAAAGGTTAAGAAAATGTAGTCCATAGAAATCTATGGATGTATCACGTTTAGCACAAAGTACCTGGGATGCGTCAAAGTTCAAAGATGAAAACAGGCCCAGGGGTGGTGAGGTGCTGGAAAAGCAAAGTAATGTGTCAGTTCCTTACTGCCAGGGGCGGTGAGGCGTTGGTTCCTTACTGTCAGGAAAGGTGAAACGGTCGGTTCCTTACTGCCAGAGAAGCTGATGCATCAGTTCTTTACTGCTACGCAGAGAAGGTGATGTCAGAGGAGGAGATGCTCCGATCCCCGGACACACAGCTTTGGTTCCATACTGCTGGTCAACGTCAATGAGGAGACATCGTTGAAGTACGATGCATCGAATTCCAGAAGCGATATGGCGGTTTCATAGCCACAAAGAGGGCGATGAGTAGATTTATCAGCAGCATGGCGGTGCTGCATCACAAAAACAGGTGCAGAGAGTCAATGCGTAGATTTCCTCACAAGTTTGCACTGCCATGGTCTCAGGAACTGGATTAGGCACCACTTGGCAAGTCAGGGCTCTCAGCAGAAAAGCCCAGGCAGTAATAGGTTAAGTCTTTGATGGCACTGAGACTTCTTAACAGGAGTCATGCATGCAAAAGCCTTTGGAGAATCTTGGAAGCAGGATTCAGAAAGCCCAACAAAGCATCATGCAGAGTTGCTGTCCCTCCTACAGCATCTAGCTCTTCCTCCTGGCAGAATGTCCTTAGTCCAAAAGTTTTCTGAAGTTATGGTGTCACAGCTCCAGTACTAATAATAGTTTCTGCCTTTGAAGTAGGCAAACCTCAAAAGAAAGTATTTGAATTGCACAAGACCCTGCCTTCCCTGACCTGGCTCCAGGCACACTACAGGTGGTGGAGACAGCTTTTTGAAAGGACAGTCACAGCCCTATTTAGATGGCACCACTCTAGCTCAGAAAGGCCCATCAGCCTGGTGATGGCCCTTCAGGGTGTGCAAGGCACACCTCAGCTCCCTTTGTGTGACTGTCTACAGTGTATGCAGAAGAACCCAACTGTCATCCTCTCCCAGATGTGGATTCCACAGACAGACAGAAGCACAGAATGGATAAGCAAAGAAAAATGCCCACTTTCTAAAAGTTACATTTTCAAACGCACAATTTAAAGACAATTTCACCAAAACATGTATTTTTAAATTGTGAGTTCAGAGGCTTCAAACCTCATACATCTCCCATTGGGAAATTACACTTAAGAGATATTTCAAGGCATCCTCGTGTCACCCTATGGAAGAGATTGTCCTTGCAATAGTGAAAAATGAAATGAGCAGTATTTCACTATCAGGATATGTAAAACACAACAGTACATGTCCTACCTTTTAAATACACTGCACCCTGCCCATGGGGCTGCCTTGGGCCTACCATAGGGATGACTTCCATAAAGTTAAAGTGACGGTTTGGGCCTGGCAAATGGGTACACTTGCCAGGTCGAAATGGCAATTCATAACTGCACAAACATGCACTGCAGTGGAAGGTCTGAGACATGTTTGCAGGGCTACTCATGTGGGTGGCACAATCAGTGCTGCAGGCCCACTAGTAGCATTTGATTTACAAGCCCTGGGAACACCTGGTGAACTTTACTAGGTATTAACTAGTAAATCAAATATACCAATCATAGATAAAGCAATCATCAATACAAATAGAAAGAGAACATATCCACTTTAGCAATGATTAGCAGTGGTAATGTGCCCAGAGTCCTACAGCCAACAAAAACATGTTGGAAAAAATAGGAGTAAGAAGCAAGAAAGTTTGGGGATAACCCTGCAAAAAGGGCCAGGTTCAACAAATAGGTTTGTGGCCCAAGATTGCCCCCAAAACTTCAAAGTCTTGCGCGACCTTGTGACCACCAATCAGGTGGTTCCTATATAGGGAATGTGAGTTTTCCTGGCATGTGGCATCAGTGTGAGTGGGCGTGGATGTAGGGTGCGTGTGTGTATGTAGTTCGGTACATGGAAGTATGCGTGTTGTGGCGTGGGTTTGGTTTCTCCTTCTGGCTACCACTGACCTGGTCCACAAGAGCACATAAAAGGCTGAATGAGCTACGCGGGCCAAGTTGGTCCTGACTGTGCCCCCTTGCAAGATTTTCCATCTCTATGATAGTTTAGGCTTGGTAGGGTGTGTATTGTGAAATTTAGCACTAGTCGAGGAGCATGAAGGAGGTGTGAAGCAGGTTCCCATGAACGCTCTTCTGGGCCGTACCCTTTTCAGTCTACTAAGCAATAGAGATGCCCTCCGGTAATATTTGAGTCTAGGATTTGTTTTCCTCCAAATTCACGTTCTCTATCAATTATGATAGTGTTAGGAGGTGTCCGCAGTCTAATATTGGGATAACATTCTAAAAATAAGGAGACAAGGAAGACAGGATGGATTTGCATGGTACTAGGTAGGTCTAACCTAACCGTGACTGGATTAGTAATCTTCCTTATTGTAAATAGACCCACAAACCGTGATTTTTCTTTACAGTTTCCAGGCAAAGTGAAATGCTTGGTTATTAGCCATACCTGAGCCCCCACTTGATAGCTAGGTTCGGTGGAGTGTTTTCTGTCAGCATACTTTGTAGAGGTTATTTGGGCCTCCTCTAAATGTTTTTAGTGTGTTTCATTACTGTGAGCAAGTGTTTATGATGCTCCTCTACAGAGGACGCATGTGATTTCTCAGGCAGGGCAAAGTTTGAGTGAAAACCCATCAAACATTAGAACAGGGAGAACTCTAGCGTGGTATGTTCTGTATTGTTATATACGAATTCCACCATCGAAAGATATTGCCACCACTCATCACCATGTAGTAGAGCAATGCTACATAGGTATTGGCATACGATTTGATTCAAGTGCTCTGTCATACCATTGGTCTTTGGATGATAACTTGTAGACAGACAAGCATATATATGTATTGTTTTGCACAACTGTTGCCAAAACTGGGAGCCCCCGGTCAGCAATGGTTAGGCTGTGTATTTTATGCAGTCTAATTATGTGTAACGCAAACTGTGCCTGCCCTAGAGCAGTGGGTAGTTTGGGTAAAGTGTTAAAGTGGCCCATTTTGGTTAAGTGGTCTATCACTTCCAATATTACCAGTTGACCCTGGCTGTGTGGTTATTCAACCACAAAATCCATAGAAACTGGTGGGATTGGAATTGGTCTTAGTAGACCAGGTGTTTTGGTGTGACTTGACTTAACCTGTGCCCAGACGGAGCAGGTTCTTACATATTGTACTACATCTGACCTAATAATAGGCCACCAAAAGTGTTGAGTGATTAAACTCACAAAATGGGTGTAAGTAACTCCACCACTCATAATACAGATGAACTTCTCGATATTGTGTGGCATCTAGACTTACTATCTTTTCCTTTGATGTTGAAGCCAACTCTCATACCAACATCCCATGCCGGTATTCTCTGGCCCCAATGCTTTGCTACGGTATTGCAGTAACAGGGGATCTCCCCACCAGTTCTAACATTGAGGCTTGAAGTGTCTTTGTCTGTGCCTTTTATTCAAATATTTGTTACAGATTTTTCAATAGCCCAGATTCCTGCTGGCCCGTCCTTAAATTGGTACCTAGATTTCTCTTCTTTTCCTTTTTAAAGGTGGTTGCTGCGGACCTTGGGATTGCTGTCACTGAAGACTGGAGGCTGATCCTAGGACAGAACAGGACTTGGAGGACGCCGACTTGGGTAAGCAAAAGATGATGATGTTTCGGGCACCCATTTATAGGTTTGTGGCCCAAGATGGCCACCAAGATTTCAAAGTCTTGCACAATATTTGAACAACCACTCAATTGGTTCCTAGTCGGAAAATGTGAGTTTCACGTGGCATGTGACAGCAGTGAGTTTGTGTGTCTGTAGTGTGCATGTGTGTATGTACTTGGGTGCCTGGAAGTATGAGTTTTGTGGCGCTTACTTGGTTCCTCCTTCTGGCTTCCACTGCCCTAATCCACAAGAGCCCATAAAAGGGTGGGCTGATTAGCAACGGTTCCTGACAGTACCGTCAGTCGAGTTTCCACTTCAGAGGTCCTGCTGTAGTACAAATACTGAGAAGATACAATGAAGCATTGAGTTCACACACTCTTTTGAAATAAAAGGATGCTAATAGTGATCACGCCACCACAGCCTTTAATTCCCTCCTGATTTGGTGGAGAAAGTTCTATTTTATTAACCATAGTTTCCCTACAGCAGAGCTGTTGTGGGAACTGAAGATAATTCATCGAGTGATGAGGGCTATGCCATTAGAGCGGCAGAAAAACACAAAGATCAGGTGCGACCCACACAGTTTTGCTTGGAAGTTGAAACTTCCACTCGTTTTTTGTGAGCACAAAAAGAGCATTTAGAGGACAAAATGGCCCTATTGGAAACTTGAGAAGTGTGCTTTGGTGGGACAAACAGCAGCAGGGTCATGCTCTAACAGATGCAATAACTACAAGGTAGAGAGATGGCAGTGACTCGGTTAGCTCATTGTTTTACCAGATATCAGGAAATCCTATTAGGGTAGAGTTTAATCTACCCGGACAACCTTGGAGCTCTCTCTGGGTAGAGTAAGGGACACACTCCTGAGAGGTTCTGGAGGAGATCAAGGAGGAGGTGAAGCTAAAAGAGGTTCTGCCTCTGCAGAAGGTGATTCGAAAAGCGCTGCCCTCATGATATTGATGCAGGGCCCTGAGCAGAGTACAGGTGTGTTAAAACATTGATATTTTGAGATAAACTGTTAGGGTTACAAAGAGGAGGGGTGCAATCCTAGACACCTAGAGATCATCAGAGACCAAAAAGGTATGGCCAGCCAAACACAACATCAAGGTGGTAAAGAGGACTCACCACTGAGACTATATTCAGAAGAGTTATATCAGGGACCATTCAAAATAGATTAACAGCAGGATGGTCAGACTCGGCAGAGAAGTATCTTGATTTTGAGATTCAGGTGGCTGTAGACTTGAGTGGGTTCATGTTTGTTTGCTAACATAGGTGGAACCAAAATGCATCACAATTTTAGTTAGACAGGAATGTGCCATGTTTACAGTGCATTCATCACCAATAGATACTGCTGGTCCTCCACCAAAATTGCACTATTGCAAAATACTAGTGAGGTCATCCAAATGCATGGAAAATATTTTATCCGCAAAGTGTAAACCTGCGTGAGTAGGCTAGGCCTACTTCCATCAAGCTGATGTTGAGATTTTGGTGCATGTGTCTTGATTACATGCTCTCATTTGCAACTTTACATCTGCCCAGAAATTCCCAAACCCTCTATAATAATATTGATAAGTCACCAAACTGCTTTACTGATTATGAGTGCAATTCTTCTTTTTATGGTTTGTACATTTGTGGCTGGGCGTGGAAGCCGTTGAAACTGACCCAATCTCTCTGTCATCTTTCCTTTCCTTTTATACACACATGGTGCAACTCTGGAGGTGCCTGGCTCCCGCGATGAGGGCGCCATACTGAACTAGCTTCAGTTTTTATTGATTTTATACGTTCAGCTTTCTCCCTTTTATTTTAATTTGATTTATGTTCACAGTACTATGCAACCGCAGGGGAGCCTGCTGATCACCTAGGGGGTAGCTGCACCCCAGTTATTTGCAAATTTTTTATTTGCCCACGGGTATTTGGGGATCTGGGACATGATGATGCTGGGATTCACATACAGATTTTTCTTACCAATCCCTGGAATCCCTGGTCGACGAACCTCTTTAGTATGCATAGAAGTTAAAGGAAGTTCTCTAATTTCATACTTTTAACAATTTTCCAAAGACCAAATACATCTCAATCCAAAGGACCACTGACTACGAAATGAAGTTTAAAAATTTATTACAAAGCCAAAAATAACTGAACATACAAGCACCTCAGCAAGAGGTTCAAGAAATAAACTGGCACTAATGCAAACATAATCCACTGTGCTATTTTTGAAAGATAGGACGGAATTTGCGGCCCTAGACACATTCAAGTCAGAACCTTTCTATCTCCCTTGCAGAGTGCCACAAGGCTAATAGATCAGCACAACCCTTTTTAATTTCGATATAGCAGCCCTGGCAATGATTATCAAATCTTCCGGCTTTGGTTTAACATCATACGCTGAGGACACCCAGATCGTAGTAGTGGTTACCAAGCAACCACATTCTATTAGTAAGAAATGTCATGACTGCATGACAGCAGTTAGTTCCTGGATGAGCAGTAACTGTTCAAAACTCCACTCCAATAAAAAGGAGGTGGTGCTGTTCGGCAACGATCCTTCTGTCAGGTCCCTTAGTTGGTGACTGGAAGATCAGGTTGCCTACCTAAGCTGGTTGATAAAGCCAAAAATGTGGGTGTCATCGTAGATAATACGCTCTCCTTTGCTAAACAGATGAATGCACTGACATCCTCTATGTTTTTTATTCTTGGGAAGATCAAAATGATCTCAGCTTTTATCCCCCAAACTCTCATAAAATGGTCATTTTGGCCCTGTTGATGGCAAGGTTAGATTATTGTAATGGTCTATGCGTGAATCTTCAGCAACAACACCTAAAAATAATTGCAGGTTCTGCAACACACAGCAGTTAGAGTTCTCTTGCATACTCCTAAATTTGCATCAGTGAGAAAGGTTATTTAAAAGCTGCACTGGTTGTCAGTGAAAGACTGGATAACGTTCAAGGTCCTTTGTATCACGTTTACGGCGCTGCATAACCAGGGACCTTCCTACATGTCTTAGAAGTTCAGATGTTGTACTCCTAATAGATCACTTAGATTGGTTAACTCTCAAACTCTGGTAGTACCAAGGTTCAAGAAAATGAATTTGGGCAGAAGAAGTTTTTTTACAGAAACAGTATGGATCTGGAATGAACTTCCCTTAGGATCTGCTCCCAATTTGCAGACAATTACAAAGCAGTTTAAAGCATGTTTTTTCAGCAATTAAGATCACAGTTAGGGAGGAGCTTAGCGCGCATCCAAGATGGTCGCGTGAGCACAGGGCTCCCCGGACCTTCGCCACTCTTTGCAATCTATCCTGATGATATCCTGAATTCTTGGACGGATTCTTTGAGATGAACCTCGACTGAGTCCATAACTCTTTTCAGAATTTAAATCGGACTTGGGCGACCGAAACTACATCGATCTGAACTTTTTGGGCCCACCTGGAGGCGAGCCGGGGACTGGGCGACTTGTGGATCCGGGACAAAGTTGAACAACAACGGCAGTGGGGTCTCCTTGGTAGCCCTATCACAACTTTCGGTTTCGTTTCTGGATCCCGGCATGGTCTGATTGAGAGACCGCTTCGCTCGGTTGGGGGCTAATCCCGCCTTCATTTAATGCATGCACTGCTTCATCATCGCAGCCTTTTGGATCACTTTGTGACTTTGTCTGGGCCGTACGAGCCAGCTTTTGTGGTCTGTTGGTGCCCGGCCCGCCGGCGGCCATTTGTACCAGGTCTCGTGGGCCCCTCCGGGGCGCACCTTCCAACATGGCGGGCAGGGGTGATGCTGAGAAGCGGAAGACAAAGACACCTCTTCGTGGGGGACCGGTCCAGACAAACGTTATGGACCGATACACTCAGTCCAAAGGATCCCCCGGACTCTCCAGTCGTACCCCAGAGGACGCCAAAGAGGACCCGTCCGCTCCTGTTGATCTGTCCCTGCAAGACATTATGGGCGCCATCTCCAACATGAAGGAGACCATCGGCCAGCAATATGAGGCTCTGGCTCATAAAATCAACACGGTCGCCATCGATGTCACCTTGATCAGGGCCGACCTGTCCAAGACCAATGAGAAAGTGAAGTCTTTGGACCTGAAGACTTCCAGCCTCACGGCCGATGTGTCGGAACTCCAAACTGAACTTGGCAATCTGAAATCGGCCAACGACTTGATGTCCCACCAGCTGGAGGATTTTGAGAATAGGGCGCGACGCAACAACATTCGCGTCATAGGTGTTCCAGAAAATCCCGAGGCTCACTCGGTAGATCTCCTGGTCGAGGCTCTTGTCCTGAACCATCTTACCCCCTCTGGACTCAGCAAGTTTTTCGCAGTGGAGCGTGCACATCGTGTTCCGGGCGGTAAGCCCAAGCCGGGCGCTCCTCCGCGGCCTATCATCGCTAAACTTTTCCACTTCAGAGACTGGGATGCGATCCTGCAGGCATCGAGAGTGAACGTCCTGGTAAAATTCGAGAACTCCTCTGTCAATTTTTTCCCTGACTTCACTCAACTTGTCCAAAGACAAAGGATGGGTTTTCAGGGGGTAAAACGACGTCTTCGGGACCTGGGACTAAAGTATGCGATGCTTTTCCCTACTAGGCTTTGAGTGGAGTATGAGGAGCGGACCTTCTTTTTCGATTGACTGGACAATGTGAGTGACTGGTTGGATTCCCTGCCTGGCCGAGGTGATCGGATGGAGCACCCTGGCGGTGCCGAACGTGGTGAGCCTACAAAGAAGTGATTTTTCGGTCCCTGACTTCCGAACATTGGACATTTCTTTTCTAGAGTATGTTTCATTGTTGTCCACATCCGGGTGACGGGCCTCTTTCCTCCTCCGGGGTCTTTTTGTAGAATGGGGCTGCTAGGGCGACAGGCACACTGCATGTTGGGCTGGCTTCTTAGTCTACTGCAGGGGTGTAGGGAGGGGGGAGTTGTAACAGGTATTGGTTGGGGGGTGGAATGGGGTGTTTGTGTGTGTGCTTTTCTCTCTCAAGGCGGCATATTGTTTTTTTCTTTGCTTCAGGTGTCCTGCTCTTCGTGGAGTGACGTATACGTCACTTGTGGGGATGGGGGGTAGTGGGTTGAGGTTGGTATCTTGGAACGTCAATGGATTGGGGGATCGTATAAAACGGGGTGTTGTACTGCAATATTTGAGTTGTTTGTCTCCTGATGTAGTACTCTTGCAGGAGACGCATTTGGTGGGAAATATGTGCCATGCTATGAATAGGTGGGGTTACCGCTTGGTTGCTCACTCGGGGTTCACCACTGGTTCCAGAGAGGTTGGTATTTTGGTCCGGTCTTCTCTCCCTATAGAGATCTATAACGTAATCCTTGATGACAGAGGGCGCTACGCCGCCCTCACTGGTAGGTGGGAGGGTAAGACTCTTTCATTGGTTACTGTATACGTTCCCCCGGGTCTCCAGACCTCTACTTTCTCGGATATTGGCCGGATGATGCTGGAGCTCCCTGACAGTCTTCTCCTCATGGGTGGGGATTTCAATTCTGTGCTTTCAGGCGGTTTGTATCGCCACCCTCCCAGGGATCTTCCCACTTTCCAATCTTGGCTCGGTGGGTTCATAGACACCTTTGGTCTGGTGGACTGCTGGAGGTTAATGCATCCGACGCAATGGCAATACACCTTTCATTCCGGGGCTCATGGGAGTCTCGCCAGGCTTGACTACATCATTATGCCTGCTGTCCAGTCTTCCTACGTTAGGGAGATCAGACACTTGGCCCGAGGCATTTCAGATCATTCTCCTTTGTGGCTTAGTTTTGATACGGGGATACACGCTGCGGGGCAGATCGCCCCTATCAATCCATGGTACTTGCGCAACCCTAAGACCCGTAACAGCCTGATAAAGTCCCTAGATCACTACTTCCTGGAAAATGAGGGGTCCGTTTCATCCACTGTGTCCCTGTGGAAAGCCTTCAAAACTGTTATTCGTGGACAGGCCCTATCCTTAATAGCTGAGACCAAGAAGGCTAGAAATAAGGAGGTCGTGAGTCTGGAGGCCAAAACACTGGAGTTGGAGGCTGATCTAGACTTTGGGGTCACCCAGGAGAGACTCCACGCCGTTAGTTTGAAGCAGTTTGATTATAAATCCTTTGTTACAGATGCTGCCTAGACAATGTACAGGGAACAGCAAGGTAGATTGTATGATGTTGGGGATAAGGCGGGTAAATTGATCGCCTGGCTTGATAAAAAGGAAAGAACGAATCGTGTGGTCCCTGTGCTTCAGATTTCAGATGGTGTGTGCGTGACTGGCCCTGGCGAGATTGTGGAGTGTTTTGCCGATTATTTTCGTGTGGTCTACTCCCCGGTGTCCGACAGAGACGAAGATGACTCTTGTTTGCTGCTGAGGGATATCGCACTGCCCTGTCTGTCTGAGGAGGATCGAGAGCGCATGGAGGCCCCGTTGTCTGTCGACGAGATTGCCACTGCAATCCGTTCCCTCCGTTCTGGCAAGGCTGTGGGCCCTAATGGCCTGCCTATCGAACTGTACAAACTGCGCCCGGACAAAGTCGCGCCTTATCTTCGTGCAATGTTCAGGGAGTCACGTGAGCTTGGCACCCTCCCTTGTGACCAGCGTCTGGCTACTATAGTTGTAATTCCTAAGGAGGGCAAGCCTCGTGATCGCTGTGCGTCGTATAGGCCTATTTCCCTATTGAATGCCGAGCCGAAGATTCTTGCCAAGGTTCTTGCTAATCGTCTACTCACTGTAATTTGTGACCTGATCAATCCGGTTTCATTCCGCACCGGAACACTGCTCTTAATTTGCGCCACCTACACGGCGTTCTCGCTAGGGCGGAGTCTCTTCTGGAGCCGGCCATCTTGGCTTCCTTGGATGCCACGATGGCCTTTGACACGATTGAATGGCCATATCTTTGGGCCACTCTGGCGAAGTTTGGTTTCGGTGTGGAATATATCAGTTGGGTTAGACTTTTATATACGGATCCGTTAGCTCAGGTCGTCGTTAATGGCAGAGTGTCCCAGTCCTTTGCTCTTGGGAGGGGTACTAGGCAGGGATGCCCGCTGTCCCCCCTGCTCTTTGCTCTGGCTCTAGAACCGCTCGCAGCCTGGCTCCGATGGGAGCCGTCGATAAAGGGCATTCAGTGGACCCCTGATTTTGAAGATCGTGTCTCGTTGTACGCCGAAGATATCGTCCTGTACCTCACCTCCCCTCGTAAATCCCTTAACGTCCTGTTCGACGTTCTCACTTCTTTCGGTAAGAACTCCGGCTTGATAATTAATTGGTCCAAATCGTGTGTGTATGTCATCTCGGGTGGCCTTCCCCCCTTGCCGAGTAGGTTTCCCATTCACATCTCACAAGCCGGCTTCAAGTACTTGGGAGTCTATATATCGTTAGACCCAGTTGCCCGCTACGAACATAATCTCCTTCCGCCTCTCCGCCGAATAAAGTTGGACGTGGCTCGGTGGCGTAGACTGCCGCTGTCGCCACTCGGTCGAGCGGCACTCTTTAAAATGATGTCTCTGCCTCGATTTCTCTACGCACTTCAAAATTCTTTTGACGTTATTCCGGCGGCCTACTTTCGGGAGGTGGAAGGTTTACAGAGGAGGCTCGTTTGGGTCGGTCGTGCACGCATTGCTCTTGCAGAACTAACTCTCCCCTGGTATGACGGGGGCATCGCCCTCCCTGACATCAGGAGGTATTATTGGGCCTCCCAGTTGTCCGCTGCTACGTATGCACCCGGTCCGACTCCTGCTTTCGAGATGGACAAATATCAGTTGCCCGGTGGTAACTTCAATAGAGCGCTCTACTCTCTGACGGCGGGGAGGAACCTAACGGGACCCACTAAGATTGAGGTGCGTGTGTTGAAAGATGCCAATGCGGCCATGGGATGGAATGATCGATTGACGCGAGCGACCACTTTGTATGCTTCCGAACAATTGGGATGCCTCTGCACAACGAAAGGTTTTGAGAACTGGGATATGATTGGTATCAGCAGAGTTCGTGATCTCTGGGTGAAAGGCGCGGTGAAGACCTTTGCGATGCTTCAAAGTGAATACGAGTTGGGGGATCGGGAGTTCTTCAGGTATGTGCAGGTTCGCCACGCTTTGCTGTCTGTCTTCACAGCTAGTGTTATGGTTCCTGAATCTTCCCCATTCGAGGACCGTATACTTGACGGTCATCTGCCAGATAGTACGATCTCCTTGATCTATAAGAAACTAATTAACAATCGGGCGGATCTCCTTGTGCGTTTCAGAGGTCTGGACCGGAGATGGGTTGGAGTTGGATGAAGAGGACTGGCAGTCCGCCCTATCCTCCCCGAAAGAGGTCGCCATTCCTGCCTGTCTCCGTCTCGTCCAACTCAAAATTCTTCATCGTGTGTATGTTACGGGTCCTCGTTTGGTTGCAATAGGTTTTTCCTTGGATGGGTTGTGTAAGCGCGGATGTGGAATGAGTGCCACCTTTCTTCACATCCTCAGGGAGTGTCGGGAGGTGGCGGCGTATTGGCAGCGTGTGCACGCGGACATGGAATGTGTCACTGGGGTCGCTCTGCTGCCTGAGGCTCGTAGATGTTTGGTGAATGTGTGGGAGCCGAATGATTACAACGTTGCTCAGGCCCGGTGGGCGGCACTTGGGAACATGATCGCAAAAAGAGATATTGCACAGCTGTGGGGTTCCCCACGGCCTCCCACTGTGTCGGTATGGAAGGAGAATATGGACTGGTGCATGTTTAGAGAGAAGACGATATATTTGGCTAGGGGCAAGCCTAGGGCGTGGAGTAAAATTTGGGGTCAATGAAACGCCTACTGAGGGAACATCTGCACACCCCCCTTCGAAGACACTCCGGACACTCTACTTTCCCCCTGATCCTGAGGTTCCTGAAATGATTTACTCCTTTTTCCTATTGTCTGACTTCCCCACTGCCTCCCCCCCTGATCATCTTTCTTGCCCTCCTGATTCGTTATCCGTTATTGTAGGTCCCCCCCATCGGAGCTCGACATTTTCTAGAATGCCTTTCGCCTTGAAGTTTGTTTCTTTGTTTTCCTTTCGGTTTTGTTTCTAAAAAAATCAAAAACATCTATATCCTGCCTACATCCTGTGCTGCGGAAAATGTATCCTGTACTCGGCTTGACCTCTGGGGATCGGTCGCTGCTTTGTGAGTTTATACAATTGCTTCCCATGTTCTAGCGGCCGGCCCTTGTGGTTGTAGGCCCATACTTGTAATGATATTTTGCACAATAAAGTTTTTAAAAAAAAATAATAATAATAAGATCACAGTTAGTGCATAAGTTTCCACCAAGCCGAGATCAGAGAGCTAGTGCCAGGACACCTAAGGGTAACAGTGTGCTCTATAAATCTTATTAGCATTACCATTAACCATTAATAAAACAGTTTAAAAACAAGCTATATGTGTGCAATGTTAAAGGTGATTAGTTTGTTCCCCTCTCTTACTCACCTCACTTATTCTGCGCTCACCCCTCAACCCCCTCTAATGACAGAATTTCTTGATTGGTTCTTTAAATTGTTATATTAATATTTTATGAGTAATAAGGGCCTAATGACCTAATATATTTTGTGGATGCAAAGCCTGCAATTCGAAAAAATCACAAGGTTTTCAACTGCAAAATGTACTACACTCATTCTGCAATTCGAAAAGTTTATCTAAATTGCTACATGCAGTTCCCAGCCCACACCGAATCGCAATTTGAAAGGGGTGGGTAAGGAGTGTTCCTTCCAGATTGCAAGTCGGTATTGTATCTCCAATGGTTTGCAACTTTAATTCAGTTTGCAAACCATTGATCAATCACTGACTCCCAATAGGGGGTGGTAAGGAAAAAGTTTTCATTTTTAAAGTAGTCTCAGTTACTTCAAGAAACTCGGCTGCTTTTAAAAAATAAAAATAAAAGAATTTTTTTGGAATGCAATCACAGGGATGGTGGTCAACCTTGCAGGTCACTGTCCCTGTAATTTCAGCCTATCACAGGGGGTTCCAATTGGAACCAGCCTAATCGATATAAATGAGGTAAGTCGTAATGTGACCTGCAATTTTATAATTTTACTGGTCTCGAAATGTTGATGCACAATTTGTCAGTGGCGGCCTACCTATAATGGTAGGTTGGCCGCAAGTGGAGAGGACGGCGAGTTGAGGGGAGAAATAAAATATAAAAAATATAAGTATATAAAAAAAAGACTTTCCTGAACTCTGCTCCAGTCTTGCCGAAGCCTGCCTCGCTGTTCCTCTCGTCAGCCGACGGCTGAAAGGAGATGGGCCCTCAGGGGCACAGGTTCTGCACCCGATCCTGGTGCTGCTCTCACAAGAGAGCAGCGCCAGGATTTGTCTGAGCGGCCTCGTTTGCCGCTCAGACATTACATTGGAGTCTGTGCTGTTTCTCCAGCGTGGCTGTACAGGTCAGGGGCGTAACACAGGCCCCCGCAGCCCAAGCAGTGCGGGGGGGCCCCCAAGCTCCAGGGGGCCCCCTCAGCACAGTGCTCGGGTCAGGAGTCGGGCCGGACATAATATTGAGAGTTTAACAGTTCAGTTAACATGCCGCTGCAGCGGCATGTTAACTCTCTGAAGTGATAACGCCGTGTTCTATTTAAAAGTAAATCCCGCCGCCGCGCCTCATTTCATCACGTGACACGTAAGTGTACGTGCTAAAAGTTTCACGGCACGCAGCTGCGTGGTTTTCAGCCTCAGCGTGAGGCATAGGATGGGGTAAGGCTGGGGCAGTATTGTCACGTGCTGCGCAACTTGCACGTGAGGCAGCCAGTCGGTCCCTGGTAGAGAGGCGTAGGTCAAAATTAAATAATTGCTGCCCGTGGTCTTCAGCAGCCGCCCCTGCCAGCCACCGAACCGAAGCTGCACTGCTGCAGGCCTCAGGGAGCCAGTCGGACTCGGAAACAACTAGAAGTGAGTGGAAACCTATGATTGTTCTACATTTATGCACAGGCAATATGATAATAGCCAGTAATGAATGTTTTACTCTGGCTGCGCCCATGTCTTAAGGAAACTGTTTCCAAAATACAGCCCCCCCCCCCCCCAGGCTCCCCAAACACAGATCCATTGTCGCACTCAGCCAGTTTTGAAACACGGAACTTGTCAAACACCGCATGGCCGGGAGGCTATATAAAATCCGGTTTTCCACTAAGTGCTTAATTTGTAATAAGAGAAGTGCCGGGGCTTGAGGAGCAGGTATCAGTCATTTTTAATGTATACTGAATTAATATTAGGAGGGGGCAAGGAGAGAGGTGCTACAGTGAACATCCACTGCGACGTTGATGAGAGATGTATGTGTGGGAGGGGCATTGTGTGAGGGAGGCACAGACCATGACTTCACAAACCCGAGCTGCAGACAGATGTACGTGAAGAGGACACAGAGACCCGATTTAGTTTAAGATATTGTTCTCCAGGAATGTTGAAAATAATTGTGGTGTGAGCAGTTTGATGCACAGACCTCATTATGTTTCTCTTTCTAACAAACATTAACGTGAATTTTTCCACCAGAACATTGAAAGACATCCTGCAGGTTTGTATACCTTCTATTACACACCCGGACGGCCTCTGCCCACATTCTGCCGTTTTCACACAGGTCCAGTCAGCAGCGTCTCTGGCACTCAGTCACTAAGGGCAGGAAAGCCAGAGACACTTGAGGCCAGCAGGGATGGGGCAGAGTCAGTCATGGGCGAGGCTGGCAACTGACTTGTGTGATTGGTTCTACTCCAATCTGCATGCCAGTCCGGTTTGAAGCTACCAGGTTTGTGGGCCAGTAGGATCTGGGCACCCTATCGGTAAACACTGCTCTTCAGCCACCTCACCTCTCATCCCCCCCCCCAACTCCTAACCCCCCCCCCCCCCCCCCGCCCCCCCCAGGCTCCCTCCACCCTGCCTTTCAGTTATCAATGGTCTCCTTGTGCCAAGGACCAGAATGTGGGCTCTGCTCTACTTAATGTGTTCTGTGGCCCGACTCTTGTGGAGAGGACATGGAGCTACCGGGATCGTATCACCTCGCTAAAAAAAAGAAAAGTAGCGTGCGTTGGTTTGGCAATGGACAGGGCATTGCATGATGACTTGGTGATTGGTACTACTACAGTTACACTCGCGGTCGGCCGGGACTGCGGGGTACTGCCTTTAGTACCTGATAGGCCACCTTGGTGCTGCTACTGCGGCGCTGCCTGCCCTCAACGTGGTCGTTCTGATGACTCGTGTGGAGCGGATGTGCTGGGGCGTGGCAATCAGAAATAACAACCAAATCCAGCACAGCCCAATCAATGTCTGACTCCCACCCACCAACAACCACACTGAATTAAGGGCCGCCATGACGCCATCACATATATCATCAATACAGTAATTAGTAATCTTTGCTCAATTAATGCAGACTCCAGGACTCGGCTCACATTCACACTCAGTGACTTAACCGAAGCACTCACCAGGTACTCGGGAGACCGAGAAGTTATAACAACACTCTGCGCGTAGTCAGTAAGCTAACATCATGTCATACGTGAAGGCTCCGGCACAAATTAAGCACTGTTTCCACTTAAACTAAAATCAGAACATGGAAATGAATGTCCTTTTTTCATTTTATTTTAATAGCCATCTGCATTTAGCATGTGTTTCACGAAGACCTGTAACTAAAGAGCGAGCAGAGGAATCTAATATATAAACAAAACTGCAAACAATTAAAAACGAAATCAATATTTAAAAGTAAAACGCGGAGAGAAAGGGTAAATTGACATTTAAAATTAGGGATAAAAAGAATACAAAAAATATCTGAACCACTAAGTGGACGGATAAGGGAGGTTTGCTCTGCTCCCCTCGGGGCGTCCTGTGATTTATTTTTTGTGTTGATTAAGGACATTTCTTCCTGATATACTTTTCAGTTTTGTAAGACGATTTGTAAGGGACGGAGAACCAGAAACCACCTGCACAGTGAGCATGATAAACTTGAGACTTCTCCTCCTGAAGTAGACATTTAAATTCCTCAGCTTGTCCATCAGTGATAGCAGCAGAACCATTAGAAAGTACGTCTCAAAAAAACATGGATTTTTCAAGACATTTTATCTTACCCTGTAGCTTTCAGATTTTTTACTGATTTGGTATAATGTTTAGGTTGCAACCCTATCTGTACAGGATATAGTATACACTTTAAATAGGGTCACAATAAAAATTAGGGACCCATAGTGCCCATATGTTTTAGTTAGTATCTGAAATTAGAACAATGTTTAGTCAAAACATCCAATCAACTTATGTTGTTTGTTTTTCAAATAAAGTGCTCCTTAAAATGAGTAACGAGTGATGTATTAGTTGGTTACTCAGTAATTATTAATCTGCTTTGTACAGATTATAAGAAGCCATATTTGAATAACATTAAGATGGCAGCAGACACGTTTTGCCCCCTACGCTGGTGAGTCTGGGGTTTTCTTAAGGCTTCACACTATACACACTGTAATCATTAGGTTGTCCAATGAAGCAATGTGCTACCAGACAGCAGGGCACTGTTAGAAGATTAGAGCCCGTCCCACTTAATTCCAACAGTATTCTACTTTTCATATTGGTAAATTTATGATTATAATATGGGTACTGTGAAACCATCATAAATTCAAGAACATTATTTGATAGGTTGCTTTGCAAGGGTGTCTAGGAGTATGATGTGTAGCGGCGAGAGGAGTGGTGGTTGGAGCTACAGACGTTGTCCCACGTTTTACAAGAAATAGATTTCTTTGGAAGACTATGGGACAATTGGAGATGATGGTGGCCACAGTGGCCACCCTACCTACCTATAGTCAGATCCTTTAAAAATGAAGCTCATTAACCTTGCTCTCCTATATTATTGACCAGTGAAAGGTGCTTTGTTTAAAAAACATTGGAGAAGCCAATGTGTCTAGTATGGCATGATGCAGGAATGTTTATATGGTCAAACTTGGCAGAGCAGCTGTTGCCAGACAATTATGTGAGCATCATAGAGAAGGACTTGGATTCCGCTCAGATTTTGGGAGCCAAGAGTACATGTTTTGATAGGGCAGAAGTTGTGTACTTCCACAAAAAATATGCTTGACCTCCACACAGCTGTAATTATTTTGTTCATGTGTCCAGCTACCTGAGATTAGACATTCAGAGGCACACATATGACGTGGCAATGCTATTAAAGTCTGTTAGAGGACTAGAAAATGTATGATGCTTTTCTCGGGCAGCAGCACAGATGGGAGGAGGACATTCATTTGCCTACATAGATGTTTATGCCCGGCTTGACTGTGTAACTGTCACCTGACCTGTCCACCTACACCAGTATTATTCTACAGTTCTTTGTTTCCACACAAATACATATCCACTCCCATGCTATTTAGTTATAATGTTTCACATACCATACAACATTCTATTAAAGCCCAACATACTGACATTGGCATGCTTGTTTCCCCCCTTGTGCGCTAGGCATTGAAGAAAGGCTGCCGTTTAACTGTAGAGGCCATGTGCTGTAATAAAATGTTACATTTTAAAAATGAAAATAATTTTCATATAAAACGTAAGAGCTTCCTAGCAGGCAGGTTTACTTAAAATAGATCAGAAACCCTTTTTGGTTTTAAAGCAATCACAGGAAAATAGTATTCTTAATGGCTCGAAAAAAGTATGATTTGCTTTGAACTACTGCAACTTGAAATCATACTTTAAATACACAAGAATGCTAAAAATACAGAATTAAAAGAAAAGAGCACTGATAAAGTAAAATTTTTGACCGGCAGTCCCAACACTTAAGCACATTTCCTTTTAGACACAATTGATCGGATAAAAAGCTGAACTAGCTCCCCATGCTATATGTTGTGTTAGGAGGAAGCAAATGCAAATGAGAGGAGAACTGACCAATGGATGAAGATTGTTGTCTTAAAGATTTTTTTGTGTATGTATTTAAAATAATATTTGTATGGTTAGAAATTGTAATTTTCAAATTATGTGTCTATATATTGTTTCTAACTTTTTTGTTTCCCAATACAAAATATGCATTTCAGAATTGATGATTGAAGAGTTTTGTTTTCCCTACTTTTGCATTCAAACCTTTCATCCCCAAACAGAGATTCTAGATGGATACTGACATTTATTTTGCCCAATTCCAAGTGAACAGATGGCAAAAGGGGGTTTCTGGAGTTTAAGGGCAAGCTGTTAAGTACACATTGTCTCCAGTGAGAAGCCAACACCCGGCCTCAGATGGTGTCTGATCGCCAGAACAAAAGTTCAGAAAGATGCAATTGCACACTAGGTGCAGTGTGAACCCAAATTCTCATAATTCATAAGTAAAACCTTTATAGGATCAAGGATACAGTTATTGACTGGTCCTCCATCAGTGAGTGCTAGGGGGTTTCTCATAGTAGATGGGTAAACAAGCTGAGTTCCTTTCGGGATCATAGTGCTGATGGGATGAAGGTAAGTTCTCACTATTTCATGCAACACCTTCAGGGTGCAGGCAGCATGTACATGAGTCACAGGATTGATGTGAAGGTAGAGGGTCTTCAGCCACCAGGCTGTAGTGGATGCAGTAGCAGGCAGATGACATGTGAGGGAGCATCAAGTACCTCATCAGTCATATTCATGCTCCCAGCTGCAGAGTGAGGGTAGTGACCAGGACCAGAGGAGACAAATTTAGCAATAATGCCATAAATTTACAATGATGCGTTCACCAGGCTCATTTAGCCCCTACTAGAAGGACTGTAAAAAGAGCTACTGATTGAAGAAACCCAGTGTGGATCAATGAGCTTCCACCTGTATGATGATGGTGTCAAAAAATATCAAAAGATCACCTGGCAAGAGGAACTATTGTGGGCCCAAGTCTCTGTCAACCTTCCACGAATCACATATGATCTGGGTTGGAGGTCCCAGAGCAAGGCTGAGATTAGAGTGTCCCCATGCCAGCCACTTTCATACCAGGAGGGTGACTGGAGCCACAACGCATTGTTGATGCAGCTTCTCCTGCATGGTTGATGCTAAAGTGCAGTGCCCTTGTGCATGGGCTGAACTCTGGACCTCTTTGAGATAGACAGATAATGTTTTTAACACAAGTGGGTTTGATTCCCCAGATCTGCCGTTGGCATAACAAAGGCCCTTGCAGCACTCGTGGTGTGGGGGAACCACCATTCTTCAGAGGACCCCTCCGGCAATGGCTGGTCCCTGAGTGTTGGGGGCCCCCTGCATGTACTTTGCAGGGGGGCCCCCTCAAGTTTTGTTACGCCACTGGTACAGGTTGGAGAAACATAGGTGTTTGGCCAGCCTGGACGGCTGGCCAAACACACATGTGCACTTCTGAGTGCATTTTACTACTCCCTGACATGCCTAGCCCCGCTCCGCCCCATACTTTTGTATTGCGGAGCTCAGATAGCATGAATAAAATGATAATAACATTAAGTTATTATCATTGTATTTATCGTCTGCTGGTACGTGCTGTGAGGCGACGCTCCTCCACCATTACGGAGGAGCCGCGCCTGCAATTTGTGACTTCTTTTTGTGACCAGTATGCTAGTACATCTGACCCCCAGTTGCCTAACAAACTATTTTATTAACATGGCGAGAAGATGTACACACATTTGCAGTAGGCATATTAATTGCGAATTTATGGAATGCAAATGAGGGTAAAAGTACTCTAGGGAAAGGCTTTGCCGATTCTACACATTGTGTGATTTTTTGTATTTGAAAGTTACTACTTTTTACTTGTACAAAAATATGTGAGAAAAAAGCAAGCTTCCTATGCATTTTGTAGCCGTGAGTTGATTTATAGGTCATTAGCTTTTTCCAAGAACACTTTAAGAAACGTATTATAATATAAATAATTAAGACATAAGCTTATGTGAATTGCTTTCATCACTCCAGTGGGGGCTATAAATCATACAGCACCTCTTCAAGTCAAGACGAAATGCAGTTCAGTTTGCAACTCTCACATTTGCATTTAGGAACAAGTTTAAATTGACATCATGCCAGTCTACTTGATGGACTGTTTTAGCATCTAAGGGGTGCTGTAGCTGCAGTAATATTGTCAAAGTTGAGGCAAGAGAGGGTTTGCACTCTATAAATGTACTTGTAAAGACAGTGTAAGTTGAAATCCTGCCAACCTAGTTGATGTGTAGATTCCACCTTCAGCAAGATGTGCTTTTATTGCAAGAAATGTCTGATGTTTCTTGCCAGGGACATCTTATATTCATTTGTGAAAAGACATTAATTGAACTCACTTGTGAAGGTACTTTCTTTGCCTGCATATTGATGAAGAAGACGATGACTGTCTCACTCAAGAGCAATTACATTTGGAGAAGAAAGGGCCATTTATGGCTATTCACTTTCTCTGAAAATAAATTGCATTATCATTCTTTGAGACACTGCAATACTCTTCAAGATTGTTCTCACAATAAAAAATTCATTTTAATTTCTAAAGCTCTGACTATTTTTCTGAAATAAGTTGAAACCAGTGACACAATTTTGCATTTCATCCACCCTTTTACGTTTCAATTATTAAAAGCTAAGTTCAAATAAAATTGTCGTTATCTCTCCCTATGATTTCCTGTTCCTGATGCTAAATTTTTAAATCAATGCTGCTGTGATATGCGGTGAGCAGAGGAGGATAAGTTCAATGGGCATTGGCCTTTTAAAACGCTTTCTCTTCCTTGAGGCGATAAAATATCTTGAGATCTCACTTACAGATTGCTTGCTGTACTTATGTAGTTTTTGAAGTCCTACCCTGTCCGGACTTTTTTAATTAATAGAGTTAAGAATCAGATCAACACCAAAATACAAACAAGACATAATGCAACACACATATAATGTGCGTTTTGTAAAGCACACATTCCTACAGAGAAGTTTTCTTGCCACTATATATCATGATTATTGTTACCCAACTTAGTGGCTGGCACTGAAATATGTGCTCCTGGAACAAAGATCCTCGCTTTGGAAACATTGAGACATCAGGCCTTTAAGATTGCATTTCCTGCGAGTAGTCGGGCCTGGATTGTGACAACGGATGGTGGAGATTGTGAAAGAACTCGGAACCAGAAGGAAAGAGGGGAAAACGGCTGCTTGAATGTTTCATAGGTGATGGCTTTGAAAAGTTAACACCCAGGGGTATATTCACAAGAACGTGTGCTAAACATCACCAAAAAAAGCTAACGCACCTTTGCACATTGCAGCCGATCGCGGGAAAATAACCCAATGTTAACATTGAATTCACAACAAGGCGGTAGCTTGCAATAGTGTGTCTAAACCGGGGCCAATGTCTGCGATACAACCACCTCGACGGAGATGAAAACACAAACCACAACACCAAAAAACGTGCAGAGAGCCCATTTACGTGTGAGGAAAGCAGGGATAAGCACCACCAGGCCTGCAACACACACGGCAGGCGGGAATAAGCACAACAAAAGTCTGAACAAAAAGAAACAATCCAAACAGAAAACAACAGCCAAGCATAATGGAGGCAACCCGAGCCAGCATACAACCCCACATGCCCCATTGGCAACAAAACATTGTACATGGCAGGCCATCTTGGACAAGGTGAATGCAGCCTGAGAGTGAAGGTGGACAATGGAAGAAAACCAGAACATCCGGAATGATGCAAAATGCACAAACAAGCAGAAACACGCCTGCAACAAGAAGGCTGATATTAACAACAACAAGGGACCCCAAATCAGTCAGCAGGGGACCTCGGGGAACTTACTTTTTCAAACAACAGCGGTCCCATGCATTCACGAATATGAGACAATAAATATAGACAGAATCAGTTCTATATTTTGAGCAATGTGTCCAGCCGGACAGAGGTCTTTTAAGTTTACTCAATAAACAAATGATCCGTACAATTAGAATACCTTCAACTAATCACCAGTGTGGTACACAAGCCTGTGCCCAACACTAACGGATCAAGTACAAAAGGTAGGTTACGAACATAGAAGGGCTTTTAAGGCAAACAAACGTTTTCTGTATAGAATACAGTTGTCCAGAAAAATCCACACAGCACTATTACATTACATAGCAATCACGTTTTGTATAAGGTGCTAGACAGGTCGACGGCGTTTCGGTCCCCCTATTAATCATAGGGACCATCATCAGTACATTTGAATAATGCCTTAACGTTATTAGCCTCTAATTGCCCGGACACTCGTGTGTGACCGGAAAAGAAGTGTAACCTGTATTAGGTTCAGCAGCCCAGGATCAGGCGCGTTTTGTACCGCGTTACAATATCGTAATCCGACGGTGCCAGGATAATATCGGGTTAGTCGGTAATTCAGTATGTTGCCTGTCCTGATGATGGTCCCTATGATTAATAGGGGGACCGAAACGCCGTCGACCTGTCTAGCACCTTATATAAAATGTGATTGCTATGTAATGTAATGGTGCTGTGTGGATTTTTCTGTACAACTGTATTCTATACAGAAAACGTTTGTTTGCCTTAAAAGCCCTTCTATGTTCGTAACCTACCTTTTGTACTTGATTCGTTAGTGTTGGGCACAGGCTTGTGTACCACACTGGTGATTAGTTGAAGGTATTCTAATTGTACGGATCATTTGTTTATTGAGTAAACTTAAAAGACCTCTGTCCGGCTGGACACGTCGCTCAAAATATAGAACTGATTCTGTCTATATTTATTGTCTCATATTCGTGAATGCATGGGACCGCTGTTGTTTGAGAAAATGCAACAAGAAGGCAGCAACGCACACTTGAGGTGGGAGGCCAGAGCCACACCAGTAGCTGGATGACATGGTGGAAATGATGTCCATCACATCAGTCTGGAGACGGTGGCAGGACTCGGGGACCGGAAACTGCCCAAAACAGACACAACAGCAACAGGGAGAGGAACTAGAAGGGACCAGGGAGATGGGGGGAGATGGGCACAATGGCACACATGCGCAATTAAGCACAGCACCACTGCAGGCAAACCATGCTGAAGAGTAACAACACCAACCAAGAGCACAAGTCACATAACCCAGCAAAATCACACCACTGAACAAGCCCAGAAGTGAAAACCACACTGCTTGAAAGGGAGAAGGGTGAGCCAAATCAGAGCTGAAGGGACATCTCACACACAATGCAGCACACACACATAGGAAGCAGAGCACCCCAATCTCGAACACAATGCGGCACAAACACCAACATTTGCACAGCCGAACACAGGACACAAGTGCACCCGCCTGGGTAAACGGCCATACACATCTGGCTAAGCATGTAACAGGGACATGATAATGCACAATTACAAACCCACAGTCCTGATGGGGTAGCAATGCACGTATGGCAGGGAGCCAGAGAGTCCGTGACACACACATTGGCATATAAATCAGGACACAACACAGTCGGAGACAAGTGAAAGAGCGGAAACTTTATCAACAAGTGCATGTCAGTACGGCCAAGAGAAGTGCCACGATATGCAGACCAATGCAGCAGAATGTCTGAATGAGGAACGTAAGAAAGCGCTCAAGTCCAACTCGGGGGAGTCCATCACCAATACCAGTCAGTGTCAACCCGCGTTGGTTGTCCGCACATGGATCATGAGCCCAGGCCAATGCAGCCATGTCCACTGTCGTCTTGGGACATGTGACCAGATTCACAACATGCAACCAGTCGTCAAGACACGTACAATGGGTCACATCTAGTTGTGGCTGCAGGTACCTTGTCACTTGTCCATGAACGTGACTGCATCTGCATAGGCCAACATCTCCAATGCGTGATCGTCGTCCACCACATCTGACATGTCGTCAATGTAATCCATCAGCTGAGCCGGACAGATGAGCTGGCTCCAACCACTGGCCCAAATGTGCACCAATGCCCAATCGGGTAGTGGCTCAATGTGCTCACTGCACACAATGACTTGTGCAATCTCCCAGGTCCAGTGTCCAGCCTGTATGCCAAACATCCATGCATGCCATAAACGGCATCACAGTGACACTCCTGATCGTGGGCCAACAGGGGGTGCACACACTCGTAATAATCCAGGTCAGCTACCGTTACGTTGGAAATGGCAGACATCCATGGACCACTTGAATATTCACAACCGACAAAGCAACACAGGCTGAATGCAGGTGACATCCACAAGGTGGAAGCTCAGTTCGTAACTAATCCACAAGATGGCCAACAGCAGTGCCCCAGTACATGCAGCAGATGTGCACGGTACAGGTCCACCTGACTGGATCCGAGCAAGTCTCTAGGATGGTCTGCCATGGCGTCAGTGGCTCTGCTAGAAGCAGCACTGACTTGCCCTGTGCCAGTCCTGTGGATGAAATGGCACAGCCCGGTACAATGAGCAGTGTCTGTGTGCAACAGGTGCAGGCCTGGGGTGGTGTGGGAGTACGTGTGAGGGCCATTTCATGCACACCAACTACGACCAAGGACTACTGCGTGTGGGATGTGTACCCGTTGGTCTCACTTCGGGCAGTGCGTAGTGTGGGAGTCGTAGGCAAATGCATTGTATCTATCAGGGGGTGCTGGCCACATGCCAGTTCCTGCTCGGAGCTGCAGATGTGCTACCCCTTGTAAGTTCACACAAAGGACCTTTCATCCCTACAGTATCTTGACTATATGCATGCATACAGGAGATGCACAAGGCCTGACATGGGTGTGGTGGGATGTCTGTGACCCTGGGAACACCGTGACGCTGGCCTTTGAAGGTGTGCAGCCACATGAGTGTAGGCCAATGGACCGGACAGGGTGGAAACAGGTGTATAGCCCATGGCTGGCTGGGATCGCGCTGCAAATAAGACCAGGCAAATGACTCATGCATCCACAGGGCTGATACACATAACACGCATGTGCCAAGAGGTTTTGCGCTCCTACATGTCCCCGTATGTGAGCGCCCGCCCTCCTGGTGCATTCCACATTACAACATCGACTACTGTGGCCCTGGTGGCAACTACACACCAACACAAAGACACACTTACTGCACCTCCTGCCCAAGGCCTTCTCCGAGCCACACCCTGCTCCCCCTGCGGATTGTGCACACCCCTACACTGACCTGACGTAAGCTGGACCAGCACACACCGCTTGTGCAAGCTACATGTCCAGGAACACTGCCAACGCTGAGGTGAAATTTTTTATTTATTTATTTATTTGTAGAGCACCAGAATCGACCCCAGAAGGGGTATCTCTGAGCTGTAGACGGACCAGGTAAGAAAGCCTAACAACTAAGGGTCGGAGTAGAACAGGAAAGTCTGAAGCTGTTTCCTGAAAAGGAGGTGTTCCGTGCATTGTTTTATTTGTGCAGGAAGCTTGTTCCAGTGGCATGGGCCCAGATAGGATAGGGCCTCCCCACCTTGCCTGGCTCGTTTGATTCTAGGCACTGTGAGCAGATGTTTACATGGTAGCGTCCGCTGAAGACAGCACACTGTAATGTTGCCGGGCCAGTGGCCATCATACTGACACAATGACCACAAGGACACACTTGCTCAGATGGTGTGAATGGCTACAGGCACGTGCGCACGGCCACATTTATTAGCAGGCACACATACTGAGTGACTACGATCCACCTGTCTTGTGTGCCTTTCTATTTAATTGTTTATGTGTATTTGATGTACACGCATGAGTGGTACATTTAGCGGCATCAAGTTGGCACTGCTGCTGGCTTATTACTTTGTCTTGTTCTTTTATTTCCAATTTCCTAGGCTTCAGTCAGGAGTGGCTTCCACCTAGTAGCTGTGACCATGATAAGGATATACAGGTTCTACTCCGCCCTGATTGAGATAAGAGGGTAATTTTCACACCCACTAAATCACGTGCACTTTATACATATTTTTTACTTGATGGTCCTGACGAAGCGCTAACGATCTATGGGCAACGGAAGCGCGAAACATGTTGACCTTAACTATTGACATCTAGGTTTCTGCTGGGAGTATATGGAACCAGCAGAGATCGTATACCTTCAGAACTTTCTCCAAATAGTGCCCCGTAGACGAGGCACAGGATCTTAAAAGAGATCCTGGCCTGAATCGGGAGCCAGTGCAAACTATTCCTAGCTAAAGTGGCCGAAGAGCGACTGGGGACATCAAGGATAAACCTAGCTGCCGCGTTTTGAACAGTCTGCAAGCGTTACACCAGGCCCATGTTGATGCCCGAGTAGAGTGCATTGAAGTAGTCTAACCGGGATGTAACTAAGGCCACCACGGGCTTTCAAGGAAAGATAGTGCGTAATTTTCCTCAAGGTCCTAATAACGCCCCAGCAAGTGGAGACCGTTCTATTGACCTGCTAAGCCATAGCAAGCGAGGTGTCAATCATCACGCCCAGGTTCTGAGCGGATTTCGTTGGCCGTGGACAAACTCCAAGGGATGGGGGCCACCAGTCGCTTGAGCAGACATCCTGGTCTCCACCGAAGATCAAGACTTCAATTTTCTCTCCGTTCAGCTTCAGTGAGTTCAGAATCATCTACTGTGAAACTGCCTCCATGCAGTTCCTGAAGCTGAGAGCGGAGGTACTCACCGAGTGGGAGAGACAAACCATAATTTGGGTGTCATCGGCATATGACACCACCTCCATCCCAAAAGATCTTACTAACCTGGCAAGTGGGGCCACTTATATGTTAAACATAGTGGGGCTTAACGCCGACCCCTGTGGTACCCCACACTCCACAGGTTTAGCGGGGGACAGGAACTCTCCCAACTTGACCCTCTGCTCCCTCTGATTGAGAAAGGAGGTCAGCAGGCCTAGCGCTGGGCCCTCCACCCCTATATCCCTAAGACGAGCTGTTAAAATGGGGGGAGATAGTATAGTGGCCCTTTTCCTTGGGAGACTTTGTGGACACTGCAGAGTGCCTTGAACATTGCCTTTCCAGCTACAGGTAGCCAATTGAGTGATTGCAAGACTGGAGTCATGCAATATTTGGATTGATGGTGTAGAAATCATGCTGCAGCTTTTTTAATGAGTTGTAATTTGCATATGAGGAATGAGTCGGCTGTTTAGGTATGCTGGTCTGGTGTTGTGGAGGCCCTTTTGTGCATGGGTGAGTATCTTGAAGGTGACTCTAGCCTCGATGGGGAGCCAGTGGAGTGTACGCAGATGCTGGGAGATGTGGCAGTGTCTTGGCAGGTTGAGGACCAGTCTTGCAGTGGTGTTCTGGATGTTTTGTAGCTTGAGGGTGACGTTTTTGTTTATTCCGGCGTCGAGTGCGTTGCCGTAGTCGAGTCTGCTGGTGACAAGGGCATGAGTGAAGTACTTTCTGTGTTCGAGGGGGATCCATTTGAAGATCTTACATAGGAGGCGGAGGGTGTGGAAGCAGGAGGATGAGACAGGGTTGACCTGGCGGTCCACTTTGAGCTCGGAGTCCAGAATGATACCCAGGTTGCGTGTGTGGTCTATGGTGGTTGGCAGGCCACCGAGGGATGGGGTCACCAGGTGTCATTCCAGGTGACGGGGTTTGGGCCCATGATGAGTACTTCTGTTTTGTTGGTGTTTAGTTGTAGACAGCTGTTTTTCATCCATTTGGCAACGGCTTCCATGCCTTCTCGAAAGTTGTCTGGCGGTGGTGGGTTCGTTGGATAGCGAGAGGATGAGTTGGGTGTCGTCTGCGTATGACACAATGTTGAGTCAGTAGGTTCTGATGATAGGGGCGAGCGGAGCCATGTAGACGTTGAAGAGCATAGGGTTGAGTGAGGACCCCGGGGGGGACTCCGCAGGTGGTTGATGTAAGGTCCGAGAGAAAAGGGGGAAGTCTGACCCGCTGCGTTCTGCCGGTGAGGAAGGAGCAGATCCAGTCGAGGGCCTTGCCCTGAATCCCTGCATCGTGGAGTCTGCGTATTAGGGTGTGGTGAGAGACGGTGTCAAACGCTACTAAGAGGTCGAGGAGAATGAGTGCTCCTCTTTCTCCAATGTCCAGTAGGGTGTGGATGTCTTCTGTTGCAGCGAGGAGGGTGGTTTCCGTACTGTGTTTTTTTCTGAAGCCGGATTGGGAGATGTCGAGGATGTTGTGCTCTTCGATAAAAGCGGCGAGTTGGCTGTTGATGGCTTTCACTATGACTTTTGCTGGGATTGGGAGCAGGAATATGGGTCTGCATGTTTTTGAGGTCAGTGTGGTCCACCAAGGGTTTCTTCAGGAGGGGGTAGACCTCGGCGTACTTCCAGTCATCAGGGAACGAGGTGGTGGTCACCAGGGAGCGGTTGACGGTGTGCCAGAGCATTGTTGCAATGGTGTCGGCAGCTCTGTTGAAGATGTGGGGGGGCAGGTGTCCTTGGGGGCCCCGGAGTGGATTGACTTCATTGTCTTCAGTGTGTCTTTGGTGGTGAGGGCTGTCCAGTTGTCAATCGCTGACTTCAGGCTGTCGGGGTGTTTGGTGAGGGTTCAGTGTGTTGGTTGTTTTCGTCAAAGTTGTCGTAGATGCTCTTGATTTTGTGGTGGAAAAAGGTGCTGAGTTTGTCACAGAGATTTACAAAAGGGGGTGGTGATGAACAGAGTGTCTGAATTGAGCAGACCACTCTTACCCAGTCCAAAGATCAGGGCTTGATCCATCACCGTTATTTATCTCACTGCCCCATCCCAGCTCAGAACCTGGCTATATGCAAATCAGTCTGTCCCTGGCCCAGTGCATCATGGGAACAGGGCAGACTAAACTACCAAGCCAATTCTTTACCAGAAAGGAGCCAAGCTACCGGGGACCGGTTTCTGGCATTTCAGCCTCTTCGGCCCGGCTTGCTTGAATCCTGATGGAGCAGTGAGAAAGGGACTCATGTCTGAGTATACCCTGCCACGCCTATAGTGGCCAAAATCGATTTACAAAAGGGGGTGGTTATGAACAGAGTGTCTGAATTGAGCAGACCACTCTTACCCAGTCCAAAGATCAGGGCTTGATCCATCACCGTTATTTATCTCACTGCCCCATCCCAGCTCAGAACCTGGCTATATGCAAATCAGTCTGTCCCTGGCCCAGTGCATCATGGGAACAGGGCAGACTAAACTACCAAGCCAATTCTTTACCAGAAAGGAGCCAAGCTACCGGGGACCGGTTTCTGGCATTTCAGCCTCTTCGGCCCGGCTTGCTTGAATCCTGATGGAGCAGTGAGAAAGGGACTCTTGTCTGAGTATACCCTGCCACACCTATAGTGGCCAAAATCGATTTACAAAAGGGGGTGGTGATGAACAGAGTGTCTGAATTGAGCAGACCACTCTTACCCAGTCCAAAGATCAGGGCTTGATCCATCACCGTTATTTATCTCACTGCCCCATCCCAGCTCAGAACCTGGCTATATGCAAATCAGTCTGTCCCTGGCCCAGTGCATCATGGGAACAGGGCAGACTAAACTACCAAGCCAATTCTTTACCAGAAAGGAGCCAAGCTACCGGGGACCGGTTTCTGGCATTTCAGCCTCTTCGGCCCGGCTTGCTTGAATCCTGATGGAGCAGTGAGAAAGGGACTCATGTCTGAGTATACCCTGCCACACCTATAGTGGCCAAAATCGATTTACAAAAGGGGGTGGTGATGAACAGAGTGTCTGAATTGAGCAGACCACTCTTACCCAGTCCAAAGATCAGGGCTTGATCCATCACCGTTATTTATCTCACTGCCCCATCCCAGCTCAGAACTTGGCTATATGCAAATCAGTCTGTCCCTGGCCCAGTGCATCATGGGAACAGGGCAGACTAAACTACCAAGCCAATTCTTTACCAGAAAGGAGCCAAGCTACCGGGGACCGGTTTCTGGCATTTCAGCCTCTTCGGCCCGGCTTGCTTGAATCCTGATGGAGCAGTGAGAAAGGGACTCATGTCTGAGTATACCCTGCCACACCTATAGTGGCCAAAATCGATTTACAAAAGGGGGTGGTGATGAACAGAGTGTCTGAATTGAGCAGACCACTCTTACCCAGTCCAAAGATCAGGGCTTGATCCATCACCGTTATTTATCTCACTGCCCCATCCCAGCTCAGAACCT
This sequence comes from Lissotriton vulgaris, assembly GCF_964263255.1. Classification (NCBI taxonomy): domain Eukaryota; kingdom Metazoa; phylum Chordata; class Amphibia; order Caudata; family Salamandridae; genus Lissotriton; species Lissotriton vulgaris. Next base: position 1,154,782,894 of record NC_141696.1, read on the forward strand.
GGCTATATGCAAATCAGTCTGTCCCTGGCCCAGTGCATCATGGGAACAGGGCAGACTAAACTACCAAGCCAATTCTTTACCAGAAAGGAGCCAAGCTACCGGGGACCGGTTTCTGGCATTTCAGCCTCTTCGGCCCGGCTTGCTTGAATCCTGATGGAGCAGTGAGAAAGGGACTCATGTCTGAGTATACCCTGCCACACCTATAGTGGCCAAAATCGATTTACAAAAGGGGGTGGTGATGAACAGAGTGTCTGAATTGAGCAGACCACTCTTACCCAGTCCAAAGATCAGGGCTTGATCCATCACCGTTATTTATCTCACTGCCCCATCCCAGCTCAGAACCTGGCTATATGCAAATCAGTCTGTCCCTGGCCCAGTGCATCATGGGAACAGGGCAGACTAAACTACCAAGCCAATTCTTTACCAGAAAGGAGCCAAGCTACCGGGGACCGGTTTCTGGCATTTCAGCCTCTTCGGCCCGGCTTGCTTGAATCCTGATGGAGCAGTGAGAAAGGGACTCATGTCTGAGTATACCCTGCCACACCTATAGTGGCCAAAATCGATTTACAAAAGGGGGTGGTGATGAACAGAGTGTCTGAATTGAGCAGACCACTCTTACCCAGTCCAAAGATCAGGGCTTGATCCATCACCGTTATTTATCTCACTGCCCCATCCCAGCTCAGAACCTGGCTATATGCAAATCAGTCTGTCCCTGGCCCAGTGCATCATGGGAACAGGGCAGACTAAACTACCAAGCCAATTCTTTACCAGAAAGGAGCCAAGCTACCGGGGACCGGTTTCTGGCATTTCAGCCTCTTCGGCCCGGCTTGCTTGAATCCTGATGGAGCAGTGAGAAAGGGACTCATGTCTGAGTATACCCTGCCACACCTATAGTGGCCAAAATCGATTTACAAAAGGGGGTGGTGATGAACAGAGTGTCTGAATTGAGCAGACCACTCTTACCCAGTCCAAAGATCAGGGCTTGATCCATCACCGTTATTTATCTCACTGCCCCATCCCAGCTCAGAACCTGGCTATATGCAAATCAGTCTGTCCCTGGCCCAGTGCATCATGGGAACAGGGCAGACTAAACTACCAAGCCAATTCTTTACCAGAAAGGAGCCAAGCTACCGGGGACCGGTTTCTGGCATTTCAGCCTCTTCGGCCCGGCTTGCTTGAATCCTGATGGAGCAGTGAGAAAGGGACTCATGTCTGAGTATACCCTGCCACACCTATAGTGGCCAAAATCGATTTACAAAAGGGGGTGGTGATGAACAGAGTGTCTGAATTGAGCAGACCACTCTTACCCAGTCCAAAGATCAGGGCTTGATCCATCACCGTTATTTATCTCACTGCCCCATCCCAGCTCAGAACCTGGCTATATGCAAATCAGTCTGTCCCTGGCCCAGTGCATCATGGGAACAGGGCAGACTAAACTACCAAGCCAATTCTTTACCAGAAAGGAGCCAAGCTACCGGGGACCGGTTTCTGGCATTTCAGCCTCTTCGGCCCGGCTTGCTTGAATCCTGATGGAGATACTCTGTCCCTCACCACCCCTTGTTGTAAATATTTTTGTCCACCCTAAGCGTGGAAGGGTATACTCAGATGTGAGTCCCTTGCTCATTGCACCATCAGGATTCAAGCAAGCCGGGCCGAAGACGGCTGAAATGCCAGAAACCGGTCCCTGGTAGCTTGTTTCCTTCCCAGTGTAAGAATTGGCTTTTGTAGTTTGGTTTGCCCTATTCCCATCATGCACTGGGACAGGAACAGACTAATTTGCATACAGCCAGGTTCTGAAACTGGGATGGTGCAGTGAGCTAAAAAACGGTGTTGGATCTAGCCCTGATCTCTTGACTGGGTGAGAGTATTCTGTTTAATTCAGAGACTCTGTCCCTCACCACCCCTTGTTGTAAATATTTTTGTCCACCCTAAGCGTGGAAGGGTATACTCAGATGTGAGTCCCTTGCTCATTGCACCATCAGGATTCAAGCAAGCCGGGCCGAAGACGGCTGAAATGCCAGAAACCGGTCCCCGGTAGCTTGTTTCCTTCCCAGTGTAAGAATTGGCTTTTGTAGTTTGGTTTGCCCTATTCCCATCATGCACTGGGACAGGAACAGACTAATTTGCATACAGCCAGGTTCTGAAACTGGGATGGTGCAGTGAGCTAAAAAACAGTGTTGGATCTAGCCCTGATCTCTTGACTGGGTGAGAGTATTCTGTTTAATTCAGAGACTCTGTCCCTCACCACCCCTTGTTGTAAATATTTTTGTCCACCCTAAGCGTGGAAGGGTATACTCAGATGTGAGTCCCTTGCTCATTGCACCATCAGGATTCAAGCAAGCCGGGCCGAAGACGGCTGAAATGCCAGAAACCGGTCCCCGGTAGCTTGTTTCCTTCCCAGTGTAAGAATTGGCTTTTGTAGTTTGGTTTGCCCTATTCCCATCATGCACTGGGACAGGAACAGACTAATTTGCATACAGCCAGGTTCTGAAACTGGGATGGTGCAGTGAGCTAAAAAACGGTGTTGGATCTAGCCCTGATCTCTTGACTGGGTGAGAGTATTCTGTTTAATTCAGAGACTCTGTCCCTCACCACCCCTTGTTGTAAATATTTTTGTCCACCCTAAGCGTGGAAGGGTATACTCAGATGTGAGTCCCTTGCTCATTGCACCATCAGGATTCAAGCAAGCCGGGCCGAAGACGGCTGAAATGCCAGAAACCGGTCCCCGGTAGCTTGTTTCCTTCCCAGTGTAAGAATTGGCTTTTGTAGTTTGGTTTGCCCTATTCCCATCATGCACTGGGACAGGAACAGACTAATTTGCATACAGCCAGGTTCTGAAACTGGGATGGTGCAGTGAGCTAAAAAACGGTGTTGGATCTAGCCCTGATCTCTTGACTGGGTGAGAGTATTCTGTTTAATTCAGAGACTCTGTCCCTCACCACCCCTTGTTGTAAATATTTTTGTCCACCCTAAGCGTGGAAGGGTATACTCAGATGTGAGTCCCTTGCTCATTGAACCATCAGGATTCAAGCAAGCCGGGCCGAAGACGGCTGAAATGCCAGAAACCGGTCCCCGGTAGCTTGTTTCCTTCCCAGTGTAAGAATTGGCTTTTGTAGTTTGGTTTGCCCTATTCCCATCATGCACTGGGACAGGAACAGACTAATTTGCATACAGCCAGGTTCTGAAACTGGGATGGTGCAGTGAGCTAAAAAACGGTGTTGGATCTAGCCCTGATCTCTTGACTGGGTGAGAGTATTCTGTTTAATTCAGAGACTCTGTCCCTCACCACCCCTTGTTGTAAATATTTTTGTCCACCCTAAGCGTGGAAGGGTATACTCAGATGTGAGTCCCTTGCTCATTGCACCATCAGGATTCAAGCAAGCCGGGCCGAAGACGGCTGAAATGCCAGAAACCGGTCCCCGGTAGCTTGTTTCCTTCCCAGTGTAAGAATTGGCTTTTGTAGTTTGGTTTGCCCTATTCCCATCATGCACTGGGACAGGAACAGACTAATTTGCATACAGCCAGGTTCTGAAACTGGGATGGTGCAGTGAGCTAAAAAACGGTGTTGGATCTAGCCCTGATCTCTTGACTGGGTGAGAGTATTCTGTTTAATTCAGAGACTCTGTCCCTCACCACCCCTTGTTGTAAATATTTTTGTCCACCCTAAGCGTGGAAGGGTATACTCAGATGTGAGTCCCTTGCTCATTGCACCATCAGGATTCAAGCAAGCCGGGCCGAAGACGGCTGAAATGCCAGAAACCGGTCCCCGGTAGCTTGTTTCCTTCCCAGTGTAAGAATTGGCTTTTGTAGTTTGGTTTGCCCTATTCCCATCATGCACTGGGACAGGAACAGACTAATTTGCATACAGCCAGGTTCTGAAACTGGGATGGTGCAGTGAGCTAAAAAACGGTGTTGGATCTAGCCCTGATCTCTTGACTGGGTGAGAGTATTCTGTTTAATTCAGAGACTCTGTCCCTCACCACCCCTTGTTGTAAATATTTTTGTCCACCCTAAGCGTGGAAGGGTATACTCAGATGTGAGTCCCTTGCTCATTGCACCATCAGGATTCAAGCAAGCCGGGCCGAAGACGGCTGAAATGCCAGAAACCGGTCCCCGGTAGCTTGTTTCCTTCCCAGTGTAAGAATTGGCTTTTGTAGTTTGGTTTGCCCTATTCCCATCATGCACTGGGACAGGAACAGACTAATTTGCATACAGCCAGGTTCTGAAACTGGGATGGTGCAGTGAGCTAAAAAACGGTGTTGGATCTAGCCCTGATCTCTTGACTGGGTGAGAGTATTCTGTTTAATTCAGAGACTCTGTCCCTCACCACCCCTTGTTGTAAATATTTTTGTCCACCCTAAGCGTGGAAGGGTATACTCAGATGTGAGTCCCTTGCTCATTGCACCATCAGGATTCAAGCAAGCCGGGCCGAAGACGGCTGAAATGCCAGAAACCGGTCCCCGGTAGCTTGTTTCCTTCCCAGTGTAAGAATTGGCTTTTGTAGTTTGGTTTGCCCTATTCCCATCATGCACTGGGACAGGAACAGACTAATTTGCATACAGCCAGGTTCTGAAACTGGGATGGTGCAGTGAGCTAAAAAACGGTGTTGGATCTAGCCCTGATCTCTTGACTGGGTGAGAGTATTCTGTTTAATTCAGAGACTCTGTCCCTCACCACCCCTTGTTGTAAATATTTTTGTCCACCCTAAGCGTGGAAGGGTATACTCAGATGTGAGTCCCTTGCTCATTGCACCATCAGGATTCAAGCAAGCCGGGCCGAAGACGGCTGAAATGCCAGAAACCGGTCCCCGGTAGCTTGTTTCCTTCCCAGTGTAAGAATTGGCTTTTGTAGTTTGGTTTGCCCTATTCCCATCATGCACTGGGACAGGAACAGACTAATTTGCATACAGCCAGGTTCTGAAACTGGGATGGTGCAGTGAGCTAAAAAACGGTGTTGGATCTAGCCCTGATCTCTTGACTGGGTGAGAGTATTCTGTTTAATTCAGAGACTCTGTCCCTCACCACCCCTTGTTGTAAATATTTTTGTCCACCCTAAGCGTGGAAGGGTATACTCAGATGTGAGTCCCTTGCTCATTGCACCATCAGGATTCAAGCAAGCCGGGCCGAAGACGGCTGAAATGCCAGAAACCGGTCCCCGGTAGCTTGTTTCCTTCCCAGTGTAAGAATTGGCTTTTGTAGTTTGGTTTGCCCTATTCCCATCATGCACTGGGACAGGAACAGACTAATTTGCATACAGCCAGGTTCTGAAACTGGGATGGTGCAGTGAGCTAAAAAACGGTGTTGGATCTAGCCAGGTTCTCTTGACTGGGTGAGAGTATTCTGTTTAATTCAGAGACTCTGTCCCTCACCACCCCTTGTTGTAAATATTTTTGTCCACCCTAAGCGTGGAAGGGTATACTCAGATGTGAGTCCCTTGCTCATTGCACCATCAGGATTCAAGCAAGCCGGGCCGAAGACGGCTGAAATGCCAGAAACCGGTCCCCGGTAGCTTGTTTCCTTCCCAGTGTAAGAATTGGCTTTTGTAGTTTGGTTTGCCCTATTCCCATCATGCACTGGGACAGGAACAGACTAATTTGCATACAGCCAGGTTCTGAAACTGGGATGGTGCAGTGAGCTAAAAAACGGTGTTGGATCTAGCCCTGATCTCTTGACTGGGTGAGAGTATTCTGTTTAATTCAGAGACTCTGTCCCTCACCACCCCTTGTTGTAAATAATGAGTTTGTCACAGAGGTCTTGTGAGGGAGGGATGGCAGTAGACTTGCTGGTGGGTTGGGTGAACTCCTTGATGATGTTGAAGAGTTCTTTGCTGTTGTGTGTGGAGATTCTGTCTTCAATCGCTTTCTTCCTCGTTTTTCTGATGAGTTGGTGGTGGGTGTTGGTGGCGGCTCTGAAGTTGTTGTGGGCATCTGTGGTTTTGGTGTTCCTCCAGGTCTTTCTGAGGCAGCGGCAAGTACTTTTGGACTCTCGAAGTTCGGTGGTAAACTATCTGCCTTTCTTGGCGTGTTTTTCTTGAGGGGGGCTATGGTGTTGGCGCTGCCGGAGATACATCTGTGCAGGGTTCGGACTGCAGTGTTGGGGTTGTCGTTTTACACGATGTTTGGGGTGGAGTTGCTGAGTGAGGAGGTGAGTGGTTGCCGGTGATTCTGGTCTAGTTTGTTCGTGGGAGCAGGTCCTGGTGTCTGTGGATGGTGGGTTCTGAAGGTGAAGTGGTCGCATCGATGGTCAGTCCATGGGAGTTCGGTTGTGTGGCTGAAGGTGATGGGAGTTTCCTGTTGTGAAGAGGGGGTCAAGGTTGTGTCCTGCTGAGTGTATGGGTTCGGTCACGATCTGGCGGAGTCCAATGTTGTGGAGGTGGTCCAGGAGGGATGTGGTGTCGGGTCAAGTTTGTTGTCGAGGTGGAAGTTGAGGTCTACCAGCAGGGTGTAGTTGGTGGATGCGATGGCATGTGGGGAAATGATGTCCGTGATGAAGTTGGTGAAGGTACGCGGGGTCCAGTGGGTCGGTAGATGAGGGTTCCTCAGAGGGTGGTGGTAGGGCTGGCCAGTATCTTGAAGTAAAGGTGTTCTTTCAGGTCTTTGGGCTCGTCAGGGAGTGTGCTCAGGCGGAGGGAGGATTTGTGGACGATGGTGATTCCTCCTCCCAGGCAGGTGGGGCGGTCTTTCCTGGAGATATTGTATCCTTGGGGAAGGACCATGGCGATGTCCAGTCCTGAGGTGGTTTTGGTCCAGGTTCTGTGAAGAATGCTCTGTCCGGGGTGGTCGAGGTCTCAGATTTCAGTGGTGTGTTTGTGGAGGGATCGGACTTTGAGGAGGATGCATTGCAGGGTCTTCGGTTTGGTTGTATTCTTGTGGGCGTGTTGTGCTGGGTCGATGTTCTTGGCGGTGCTGTAGGTGTGCCATCAGCGGTGACAGCTAAAGGGTCCGTGGGTGTCGGCCGGTGACGCTAGCTTGCAGTTGTTGCGGCCTGGGTTGAGTTTGTGGAGTGCCAATGGGTCGTAGCGTTGGCGGTGTGGAGGTCCAGGGTTCCTGCGCTGGCCGCGGTCGGGTCGCGGACGGGCGCAGATGGACGGGCGCAGATGGACTTGTCTTTGGCGCCAGCGGCCGCCATTAAGTAGGGGTCGGGGAGGGCTGGACAGCTGGGAGGCGGGAGCAGGGAGGGAAAATGGAATGGGCCGGTCGTGCAGTGAGGGTGTGGCCACGAGGGCAGCAGTGGCAGGGAAAAAATGGATCAAAAAGGGCCACAAATAAAAGAGGTACGAGTAGAATAGGGCAGTAAAAGTGCAAGAAAAGTGGAGGAAATACACAGAAGGAGATTAAAAGGGGGAGATTGAAATGAGGGAAAAACGAGTGTAAACGGAGAGAAAAAGCGGAGTGAGAGAAAGGAAACAGAGGTCCTCTGGACCACCAGGGAAGGAGACACAGGTAAAACCTGAGGGTGGAGGAGGGCCTCAAACACCAACACTCGAGAGTGCAGGGGCACGGGGGAAAGCCTCACTTAATGGTGGAGCTGCGAGGGACGGAGAGCAATTTCACTGACAATGAGGCTGTTGGCATAGACAAGCTTGGAGATTAAAAGTGGGAGGATGGCTTGCAGATAATGCAGTATCCAAGGTATAGGAAGACGCAATATAGTGTTTTCAATCTGTAGAAGGTACTCTTTGTGATGTTTTGAACATGTGGTATAAAGGATAGGTCTAAATCTATGGTTACCCCTAGGTTTCTGGCTTCTCTTGATGTTGTTAGACCATATTGTGGTTGGCTGGCATTTTTGCCAATGTCCAAAGATCGTAATCTCTGTCTTTGCAGTAGTGAGTTTTAAATGTTTCTTATCATCTCTGTGTTAATGGCACAAAGACAGTCATCAAGTTTTAAATTGTAGAGATTTCCTGGGCCATCCATTTGGGTGTCATCTGCATAATTGTAACAAGTGAGGGTCTATGATTTAATCTACATTAGTAAGGAGGTTAGGTGGATGTTGAATAATAGAGTGGATGAAGCCCTAAAGGACGCCAGTGTTGAGTGTGAGGAGCTGAAATGAAAGGTGGTAGGTAAACTACACGTTGTCTATCTGTGAGATAAGAAGCAATGCATTTTAGAGCATGTTCACATACTCTGAGATAAAGGATTCTTTGTAGTACCATGTGGTGATGGACAGCATTAAATGAAGATGATAACCCTAGACGCAACAGAGCAGCCACTCTAATCATGCCCAGTGTGTGTTTTACATCATCCCAGATGGATATGATGACTGAGCCCGTGACTCTACCTGGTCTGAAACAGGACTGTTGATCTGAAATTAAGTCATTATGTTCTGTAAAGCATGGAGCCCATGGTGATCACATGCAGCTTCAGCAACAGAGGCTGGAGGAGTAGGGCACAGCTCCTGTCTTTTCCAAGCAAGGCCACCTGGCTAGCCTGACGTCTCTCAGCGGGCCCAGGCAACACTGCGCAGGTGCTCTTGGTGGTCATATCCTACTTCTGGGCTGATGTGAAGCCGTGATAAGCATAAGATATGGACAGTATCCTCTGTCCACTCTAAGAGTATGTTTGATGCACCAGCAGTCCACAGGACAGGTCCCAGATCTCACATTGTCAGGGTCAGGCCTACGTCTCTGTGAACATGTTAGATTAGCATGACTGATGCCAGATGCAAAAATAAAAGCCACACCAGATCCATGTGTAGCCAGGTTCTCAAGGCAGAGTATATGCCCTTAAACCAAACAAGGGACTGGTGTACATTGATGCATGTTGTCATTACAATGATTTAAGCAGTAAAGGGGAATAGAACGTGGAATGTAGATGAGCCCAGGATGCCGGTTACACTGTGCCCTGATCCCGGGTTGGTCGTGTTTTATATTGCGCAATTAAATAGTTCTCCCCATTCAAAGTTGAAATTAGTGCAATGGGAGCACCTGCAGGCACAGGGGCATATTAGGTATTTTCACAAGGAGTTACATTATTCTTTTTTGGCAATGAGGTCATGTTTTAAGAAGCACAGATGTTTTAGGATTAGAAACTGGATGATTTCTCACACTGGCTCTTATTGCTTATGATATAGTACTTTAACACTTCTCCCTCCAATTTCTCTCTTCTGTGAGTGCTTTGTAAATCTAGGTAGCTGTTTTCATCAGTGAGGTAGGGACATGTGCCCCATCTCTACCCTACATCACAATTTAATTGGTAGACAAAACACTAGTATTTTTTACAACTTCAATTCCACACTCTCAGTCGGGGTTGCCTCGGCTCCTTCTTATACCCCAGGACAGTTGTATTCCAACTCCCTTTTGCTTGAGACTCTGACAAAGATAGCAACAGTTAATCCAGCATTCCTTCAAAACAATAACCAATTGAAGGCTTCACAAATATTGTCCTTTGTGTATATGTAGAAGTGCACAAGAGCTGCTCCATGATAGGTTCTGTTGAAGCATTGTATGTGTCACCATGTTCTTCTGGTACTCTTATGAGGGGATTCTCCATTGAATTCTATGGCAGGACAGGAGGCTTCAGATTATGCTTTCTCTATTTCTTTACTACCAACAGCAGCCAATAGGAATATAGTAAAAAAAAAACAGTAAACTACAACTCCCATGAGCCCCTAGGCAACCATAGAGAGTACATGCTATATAAGCCACCATAGAGGACAACACTTCCTCTTTCTTTGCTGCTTCGCAGCCAGTTAAGTGCTTTTCTACGTTTTCTTGTCTTACTTGAATGCTTAATTGACTATTAACTTGCTGTCCTGTTGTGATTGCATCTTCAGGTCCCTCTGTTCCCCCTCCGGCTAAAAAATCCCGAAAGGAACATTTTGTAGACGCCTCTTCAAATCCACCGGTCTTGACCTTTGAGCCTACAGATATCATACACCCTTATTCCAAGGTTTGGTGCCCTGCTCCAGAGGTCGCGGACTATATCCAAGCCCATATCCGTGACTCTTTCGATCAGGAGGTGCGTTCTCGGTTACGTTCCGAGTGCCCTCGTCCGGAGTTGGCGGATAAATTGGCTGACACTCCGGAGGTCGACCCCACAATTTTGACCTACCTTAAAAAATTTAATAAAGATCCCAAAAAGGGGATTGACCGTTCTTGGCGCCTGTGCCAAGACAAGTTGCTGGATCTTCTTGGTCCATTGACGAAAATCCTGAATCTGGGGTATCAAGCCCAAGGGGAGGCGTCTGGCATTGACCCCGATGTCCTTATTGGCTGGGCCCAGAGGGCTATCTGTCTTCTGGGGAACACAAACTGTGCACTTTCAACGGAACGTAGGCGTTCCATATTGCTGAAAATGGATCCACGCTTGTCTGAGCTGGCTACGTCCGAGTCCGGTGCTCTGGCTCAAGGTCTGTTATTTGGTCAGCCATTTTTGAAGGAGCTGACAAAATTTGTGGCGACCTTTAGTGGCCTGGACAAGGCGCAATCTTCCTTGCGCAGGGCGTTCCGCCCGGTTTTTGCCAAGGCCGGACGATCTGGGGGACGTTCGTTCGGCCGAGGTTCTGGTCAACAACGTGGCCAACAGTCCCACCAGGGTGGAGGCGGACAGCGTCAGCAACAACAACAGTCCTATTCCGGGTCTAAGACAACCTTCTACCCCTCCCGGAAAGGTAGAGGTCAAGGCAACAAGGGAGGCTACGGTGGAAGCCAAGGAGGACGACAGGATTACTCCGCTACAGGTGAGCCTGATTCCTTACGACAGTGTTGTTTTGGGGGGCAGGGTTCAGTGTTTTCTAGAGAATTGGCGCTCGATCTCCAACGATGCTTGGATATTACAAACGGTTCAGGGGTACCGAATCGAGTTCTACCACCCACCCCTTCAGGGTCCCGTCCCTTCTCCCCTTGTTTTTTCCCAACGAGATCGGGAGGTGATATCCAAGGAAATCGATTCTCTTCTTCTCAAAGGGGCCATTGTGCGAACGACTCTCCATCCACAGGGGTTCGTCAGCAATGTGTTCCTGGTGGAGAAGAAAGGGGGAGGGTCTCGTCTTGTACTCAACCTCAAAGAATTCAACAACGGGGTGGTCTATCGCCACTTCAAGATGGAGGGCATCCATCTTCTCAGGGATCTTCTTCGCAAGGGCGACTGGATGGTTCGCCTGGATTTGAAGGACGCATACTTGTCCATTCCCATCTTTCCACCTCATCGCCGTTTTCTGCAGTTCCAATGGCTGGGGGAATGGTTCGAATACAGGGTTCTCCCGTTCGGTCTCTCGTCCGCCCCATGGTGCTTCACGAAGCTCCTGCGACCAGTCATGGAATCACTGCGTGCGCGGGGGGTGCGACTGATAGTGTATCTGGACGACATTCTTTTGATGGCTCAGTGCCCACTACAACTACGTTCCCATTTATCTTGGACAATCGATCTACTTCAGTCTCTCGGATTTCTAGTGAATCCGCAGAAGTCTCATTTACTACCCACTCAATCGATAGAGTTTCTGGGTTTCCTTGTGGACTCGGTCTCTTGCCAACTTCTTTTACCTGCCCAGAAAGTCAGGTCTATCAAGAGGGAGTTGAAGTCACTGTTGTCTGCACCGAACGTATCGTTGCGGTCGATCGCTCGGATTGTCGGGCTATTGGCTTCTTCCATTCAGGCGATATTTCCGGGTCCCCTGCATTATCGGGCCTTGCAACGTCTCAAAATCAGGCACTTGCAGAAGGGTCTTCGGTATTCCGACCTGGTTCCTCTGTCCCAAGATGCGAAATCGGAAATGATGTGGTGGCTCCATCACATGGAGGCCTGGAACGGGAAATCTCTGTTCGGCTCGACTCCAGACTTGGTTTTGGAATCGGATGCGAGTCTATGGGGCTGGGGAGCCCGTTGCGGGGACTTGACGATGGGCGGCCGTTGGTCTCAGGACGAATTAGCCCTTCATATCAACTGCCTGTATCTTCTGGCGGGATCGTTTGCGATCCGCAGTCTTGCTCCACAGGCCACCAGCTGTTGCATTTTGCTCCGCATGGACAACATCTCAGCGGTGCGATATGTGAACAAACTGGGGGGGACTCGGTCGAAGTTGTTAGCGGAGATTGCGAAGGATTTCTGGCACTTCTGCCTACAGAGGAAGATCACTCTTATTGCAGAATATCTCCCAGATCGCCAGAATCAAGTGGCCGACTGGAATTCTCACCATCTGCTGGACTTCAGCGACTGGCGTCTTCACCCTCGGGTCTTTCGATCCCTGTCTCGCCTTTGGGGTCGCCCCTGGATCGATCTCTTCGCCTCTCGCCTCAATGCTCAACTGCCCAGGTTTTACAGCTGGCGTCCGGATCCGGAGGCCCTGGCCACGGATGCCTTTCTCCAGACTTGGCCTCCTCAGCTTTGCTATGCTTTTCCCCCGTTCGCGATGATTCCGCGAGTCTTGGCCAGGACGAAGCAGTTTCTGTCGGAGATCGTTCTGATCACTCCTCTTTGGAGAGCTCAAGCGTGGTTTCCGGACCTTCTGGAAATGAGTTGCTCGACTCCATTTCTGCTTCCAACGAGGTGGAACTTGCTGTTGGATCCTCTGCTCCAACCGCATCCTCTAGTTCTGTCGGGCCAGCTCCGTCTGGTGGCGTGGCGTCTTTCGGGGAACGCTGGAAAGTCCCTGGCTTATCTGGAGACGCTGAGAGATTTATCAGTGAAGCTTGGGCCCCCAACACGCGCAAGCGTTATGCTTCAGCTTGGCGTCGGTGGTGTGATTGGTGTTCTGAACGGAATCTGGATCCCGCTTCAGCAGATGTCTCTCTAGTGGTTAATTTTCTTGCTTCCATCGCTTCTGCTGGTTCTGCTTACAGGACCGTCAATTCTTTCCGCTCCGCTCTCTCTGCGGACCATGATTTGGTCGACGGAAAGCCTGTTGGGGAACATCCTCTCATCTCTGCATTGCTGCGTGGTGTCCGGATGGCTAAACTGCCATGTCCGAAATATGTTGCTCTATGGGATGTCTCCATTGTGTTGCGTTTTCTAGAGGCTTGGCCTCCCAACGCTTCTCTGTCTCGTAAGCAGTTGTCTGCGAAATTGACAATGCTTTTGTGCTTAGTATCTTGTAAGCGTGTTTCGGATGTCCGCGCATTGGACCTCGCGGGTCGTTCTTTTTCCCCAGAAGGCGTTACTTTTACGGTTTCCAGACGTACCAAGACTAATCTGTCTACTGTCACTTACCCAGCGTTTCCTCACAATCCGCAATTGTGTGTGGTACGCTGCATAAAGGATTATGAGGTGAGTACTGCTCCTTTTCGTCAAGATATGTCTGAACAGTTATTGATTGCTTTGCAAAAGCCTTTTAAGCCTGTGGTGCCAGCTACTCTGGCTCGTTGGGTGCGCTGGCTTATGTCTGAGGCAGGAATTGATATCTCCATCTTTGGAGCTCATTCCGCGAGGGGTGCCATGGCCTCTAAGGCTTTTCATGTTGGTGTGAGTTTGCATGACATTGTTAAGACAGCTGATTGGTCTTCTGATACTGTGTTTAAGACATTTTATTTCAAACATATTGTGGACATTGCCTCTGTTGTGGTGGACCAGCTTTGAACAAGCATAATCTGAAGCCTCCTGTCCTGCCATAGAATTAAAAATTTGCAAACATTCGTGACAAGAATTTTCAATTCTATTAAGGACACGGAGGCGAGGATTATCCCACCCATTTGTATTCTACTGCATTGTTATATTGCATCTTTGCTGTACTATAATCTGCATTGTTTTTTGCATTGATTTTTTCCCCACCCTATGTGATGCTACCTTCCAAGGTTTTGGGGATATGTGTTACGGCTCTGTTTTTCTTTCAGGTTCGGACCAGAAGTGATTCTTCATCTTGGTCTTTCCGGCATTGTTTTCCGCGCCTTGGAGCCTGGATCTGCTGTGTTTCCTGATGCACCTTCGGCGCTTTTGAGTGGTTGCCTGTTTTTCCTGTTGGAATTCTTTGCGGTTCTGCCTACGGACTTTCCTTTCTGGATGGTTGGCGGTACTTTTCTTCAATGACTTTTGACTGTTATGGTTCCTGGACAAAGAAAGAGGAAGTGTTGTCCTCTATGGTGGCTTATATAGCATGTACTCTCTATGGTTGCCTAGGGGCTCATGGGAGTTGTAGTTTACTGTTTTTCTTTACTATATTCCTATTGGCTGCTGTTGGTAGTAAAGAAATAGAGAAAGCATAATCCTCGCCTCCGTGTCCTTAATAGAATTGAAAATTCTTGTCACGAATGTTTGCAAATTTTTAATTGTTTCTCATAGTTCCTTGATTGGTCACGTTGAATGCATAGTATACGTACCGCAATTATAGCTCTGTGCATTAGAGAGGCTAGCTGTGTGTTATCCAGGGGGTCTTACAAAAATATGTTTTTTTACAAGGCTTTTATTGATTACAAAATAGTGTTGCAGCTTAAGTGGTTCAAGGAGATCCTTCTCGGACAGTGTCCCTAAGGAAGAAGAGAGGGTCAAAAAATAGTGCGTGGAATGGGGAAGCGGGTGGGAGGCCCCCTTTCATTGTAGGGCTGAATGTTGATGTTAAAAGTGAAAATGCAGCAAAAGACATAACAGTTGTCGATTTCTTCTTAATTAAGCGGTACTGTTACTCATCTCAGTGGTAGTCATGTTTTTAAAAATGTGTTAGTAGCAATGAGCACCAAGCCTGCTCAATTTACAACTGAATTTAGGGTTTCCAAATCTGTTGCCATCTTAAGTGTGGGTGCTCAACGCACTAAGGGGCATACGTACAAAGAAGTCACAGAGTGAGGTGTTAGACGTAAATGCTTAACACCTCACTCCGCCATTCAGAAACGCAAGGCTGCACCATATTTACAAGAATCAGATGCAGCCTTGTGTTTCCCCCCGGCGCTGGTGCTACACTTAGCTGCCTAGCGCCAACACAGGCACCCTTGCACAATAAGTCAAGTTTGTCTGCGTGCAGGAGAAGATTGTTTGTGTGTAGAAAGATGTCCCTAACCTGCACATAAACAATCTTTAAATGTCGTTTTGTCACTTCTATGTGTGCTGCTTAATTCAGAACACATGGAAGTTACAAAAAGGGACACCTTCCTACACATAAACAATCCAAGGCGTTTTGCTTTTTCCATGTGTGCTGCACAAGGAGGCACACATGCAGGGATGGACTGGCTACCAGGCGTTTTGGAATGCTGCTGAGCTGGGGGCTGATTTCGTTGATGGGGACCTGCGCGTGCTGAACAAAGTTTGTTTTGCTTTGTTTATTTCAAAGCCCACGTAGGTCTCCATCAACTAAATCAGCCCCCACCTCATTGAAATCAGCCCCCACCGCATTGAAGTCAGCCCTCAGCTCGGCATCATTCCAAAAGGCCCGGTAGTCAGTCCAGCCCTGTACACATGTAAAAAGCAAACATGAGGAGAAATAAAGCATTTTTTCTCATTTCACCAAGTTAAGACCAGGTTTTCCCTGGTCTTAATTTTTGCGCTGCCTCCTATTTACGCCACCCCTGTAAATAGGGGGCAGCGTCAAAATTAATGGTTGTTGCATTGGTACACCCACCGCAACACCCATTGCCCACCCCTTTCACGCTAAGCATAGCGTGAAAGGGTGCCTTATTTACAAGGCAGCGTTAAGCCACGTTAAGTGGCTTAACGCTGCCTTGTGAAAAAGGCAAAGCCCCTATCGCCAGAAGATCGTCAGAAAAAGTGACATTCCCGTGGTGATAGGGGCTTGTACATATGCCCCTAAGGTGTCTTGTAGAGCAAAAAAGAAAGCCACTGAGCTGGGGCACATTATAAGTCATTCAATCAATAAAAAAGCTGCATACAAACAGAAGTAATGCAAGGTCTCTGAGAGAAAAAAAGAGAGGGAGGGAGGGAGGGAGGAAGGAAGGAAGGAAGGAAGGAAGGAAGGAAGGAAGGAAGGAAGGAAGGAAGGAAGGAGAAGGAAGGAGAAGGAAGAAGGAAGAAAGGAAGGAAGGAAGGAAGGAAGGAAGGAAGGAAGGAAGGAAGGAAGGAAGGAAGGAAGGAAGGAAGGAAGGAAGGAAGGAGAAGGAAGGAGAAGGAAGAAGGAAGAAGGAAGAAAGGAAGAAAGGAAGGAAGGAAGGAAGGAAGGAAGGAAGGAAGGAAGGAAGGAAGGAAGGAAGGAAGGAAGGAAGGAAGGAAGGAAGGAAGGAAGGACTATATTTAGTAAACAAACAGAAAACCACTCAGATAGAGGATGACTTATATGAGTGTCTTCGTGCTGTGCTAAATGCTACTTTATAATAAAAAAAATAAAGCCATCTAATGGAGATGAAGCATACTGTAATCATACAGTCGCTGCATTACATTTACAGGAAGAATCATAAAATACCTGCTGTTAGGAAGGGGGTGGGAGGTAATTATATGGTGGCAAGCACAATATTAAGGAAAGAGTTTAAATTACAATGGATGCCACAAAGTGATTTGATTTTCGTTCAGAAAGATGTTACACCTAGCTAACTATGTGGGCGTTCAACATACTGCGATATAGTACAGCCTGGAAATGCAAGCAAGGTTCTCAAGTGGCTCTATGTCATGTACAACACGCGTAGAAAGCCCAGACTTTAACTCTGCATTCATTGTTTGGAATTCCATGAGAATTCCATACAATGTAACTGCTAGGGGTGGATGCTACCTTCACAACTCCCAATAATTTCCCCTCTACTGAATCCATGGCACGCTGAGATAAAGGCATACCTGAAGCAGTGGGATGGTCATGCTCTTTTTTATGGTTCAAATCATTTTATTATGAAATTGCAGCAATGTCATACAGCATGGATCAACATTAGTATAAGCAGAGAAGGTCAATGGAGGTGCTGCAGATTACATACAAAAAAAGGAAACAACCCCAGCCCCAAATAGTGCCTCACCCCACTCTCCCTTGGGTACTCAGGTCACAAAAAACAGAGAGAGGAAATAGTGCATCTGAGCAGTCTATGCATCACTGTCAGCGGTGCTCTGGTCAGTCTCACCTCTCCGCTGCTGCATCAATCACAGTAGTCGAAACTATGAGGGGCAGGTCAATTCATTAAATTCAGTTGAGGGTAGTGCTAAATATGGGTGCCAGAGCTCCCTCTAAGAGTCTAGCTGAAGTGTCAGAGCAAGGGACAAATGTTCCAGCCACAAGAAACGCCACAGCCTATGTAGCCTGTTGTGCGTGTTGGGAGTTTCTCTGTACCCCAGAAGAAAGCAATAGCCTGGAGTGCTGCTCCCAAGACCAGGCCAAAAAGGTGTCCTTTGTGAGATGTAAGCGGGAACTTCAATGCATTAAGAATTCCTAAAATAGCATAACTGGGAAACAGGGCAGCTCAGCTGCATGTCGAAATATCGGTCGATGTCAGTTAGGATGGTGTCTCAATATCGCATGAGCTTAGGACAGTCCCAGAGCAGGTGAAGCCGAGTTTCAGAGGATCCAAAGTCTCCCCAACAATCCCCACTGCAGGTGGGATTCCCTCTGTGAAATCTCTCCAGTGTAAGGTACCAGTATGTGGCAATTTTAGTGCTTGGTTCAATACCGGCAGTTTGTTGTATATGGTGCGCCATGCTCTATGATAGATCTCCTCCCATTCCTTAAGGGACAGACTCTGCCCCAAGTCATGTTCCCATCTCCTTTGCACCAGGGTTTTAGCCGCTGGTCGGTGCGGCAACAACAGAGCATATAATTCGGAGATAAGGCGCCAATTATCCTTTTGGATAAGAGACATTTTTCAAAAGGTGTAAGTGGTCGGTGCACCCTTTCCGTGTGTCCGGGTTACTGAACCAGTGGCACACCTGCAGGTAGCACATCTGCTCTTGTTCTGGTAGCCCAAGATTTGCTTTGAACTACTCGAAGGAAAGAGGGCCCATGGCATCACACATATGCCCAACCAATAGGCATTGAGCTGCCTGCCAGGCCGCAAAGGCAGTGCAATGTAAACCTGGGGTAAACTGGGGTGTTTTGTTCAAGATAGGGGTCAGTGGTGACGGAAATGTCGTCAAAGCCTTTCGGATACCCACTCGGTCCCCCACTCCGAGGGTAGCCCTAGTGACAGGGGACAAATACAGGATCCTCGAGATCGCTTCAAGAAGGAAACCTTCCAGAGTTGATCGCCTGCAATAGCCCTAGCCATGAAACACCAATGTTTCGCAGACTCCTCAAGTGTCCACTCAACCAAGAAGCAGATTTGTGCCGCTTAGTAATAAAGCAAAAGGTTAGGGACCCTCAAGTCCTCCTCTATGGCCAGTCGGTAAAGCAGGTCTTGGATCATGCGGGGTTCCCCCCCCCCCCCCCCCCCCCCCCACTCAGGGAAAGCAGTTTAGCTCCCCTGTATGGATTGAAGCGCACCTACTGGGGCCTACAAGGCAGGGGCTTGAAAAGAGAACAGAGCCTGTACAACAATGGTCATTTTCAGCGCCACTACTCTTCCAGGCCAAGAGAGCCAATAGTGTTTCTAATGAGCAAGATCCACCTGCCCTTGCGGGAGGGTTGAGGCTCTGGTGTGAGGCTCTGGTGTGGTGCGGCTGGGTGGGGACTGTCACTGGAGGAGCCGAGCCGCTATCTTTGAATCAGGCGCGCCGTTCCCCACTAGGAATTTGGCCATGACTAAAGACTCCCGCACTTTGCATGCAGTGGGCACAAATAGTAAAGAAGTTGCGGCTGGGGACACAGAGGACATGTTGGAAGGGCAATTGTAGATCAGCTATAACACGTCGGATAAGGAGCGAGAGAGGACACATACCGAGGCCTCCATCCCTTAGGGCTGCCACATAGGGATTGGGACATGCCAAACGATTCCCATGAGCATTACAAACTGTACTGTAAACTGAACCTGGAGTGACCTGGAGGGCCTGAATGTAATAAGGGCGCTGCTCTGTAACAGTCTGTGTAAGTCGGGTACTGCATATAACTGGTACTCGGGGCGTGGAACTGTATGCAGTGCCGACCACTCTGAACAGCCCAAAATTACCAGGAGCCGGCCCCTTTCAACTCAGACCTCCCTTGCGCAGCAGTAAACTGTGTAGAGTGCCTGGGTTCATGCCGACACTGAGGCGGTGGTACAGGGCTGCAGTTTCAGAGGGCCTCCTTGGTGGCAGAGACAATGGCAACGCAGAGCTAGGCCCCTCTTCCAGGCTGTTGAAACACAAGTGCAGACTGTTGATATAGAAGTCTACATTGGTCGGCTCGACACCACAATGGGGAAGCACAACTCGAAGTAGGCAAAACTAACCTTTGACCCCTAGCGAAGCACCAGAATGGCGGATGCGGAGCAGGAGGGGGGCTCGAACAAGTGAATATTCAGACGATCAGGGTGAGGATCTTCAATCATTACTTTTGAAGATGCACTCCAGCCTCTGGATCATTGATACAAAGCTCGACGCTCTTACCTTAGAGTTAGAACAGGTTGAAAACCAGGTGGCTGCACACAAGTCTAGATTGGATTAACCTGAGAATCGAAACACTGAGCAGCATGAGTTCCAGGTCAAAACAAAAGAGAAGCTACTAAGAATTGACAAGGTACTTACCCTTCTTAGGTCTAAGAATGAGGATCTTGAAGCCCGGTCCCGCCATAACAAACTCCGAATTACGGAGATACTCTAGATGACAGCCATTTCTAAAATGGAAAACTTCTCCAAGGAGCACTTGCAGGATCTGTTTGGTCGTGGGTGGTCTACTGTGTTTGTGGTCGAGAGGGCTCACCGGGCTCTGGGTCCCAGGCCGCCAGTTGGGGGCCACACTTCGTCATATCCTAGCACGCCTGCTGAACTATCAGGACAGAGATGCCATTTTAAGACTGGCCAGGGAGCAGGGCACCGTTAATGATAAAGTTAAAAACATCTTTTTTGACCCTGACTTCAGCCAGCAGTGCAGGAGGCCTGTTGGGTGTTCCTGCCAGCCAAGCATCTCCTACTGCAAGTAAAAGTCCCCTATGCGCGCCTATACCCATCAAAGTTAAAGGTCCCTCACGATGGCACAACAGGGAAGTCTGCCCTGAAATTTGCTAAACACATCGGACAAAATAAAAATAACAAAAAAGTGCCGTTTGGCCCTCAATCCGAAGCCGGACTAAGTGATGATTAACTCCTGACCATCCCAGCTCCGAAATGAACAGTACAAGAGTGGTAACTCAGTGGTGTTATGTTCCCTGTTCGCGATCTGTTTGGCAGACATGAAGGTGAATGGAATATGGGCTTCTAAATGTTTACAATAATGAAACCGAAGCCGATCATCACAGGGTTGTAGATGTATGGATCTTCTCACTCTGTCTCTGCCCCCCTGTCCTCGGGCAGGGTAGTATGCCGGTGGTATCTAGGCCCTTAAGGGAGAGCTCCCATCTTCACATAGGTTGTTTACCTGTAGTAAATGTTTTGTTTACTTTTTAGGGTGGTTATTTACACACAACTAAGTTGGGGTTGGGAGGTTGGTGTGGGTGGGGTTGAGGGTGGAGAGGGTAACGTTCGCAAGTTTGGTCAAAATGGCACAGTATGCTAGAGGGTCATATACGTATGCACAAGTAGCGGATGATGGGCGCACATGGGTTTCTTGGACAGAAAAAGGTGTGCGAGGACAATCCCACATAAGGTGCTTACATTTGGTTGAGGTGTTCATGCAGCCCAGCATTTAATTCGAGACCCACTCTACAGAGTACTACCATAACAGCGATCAATCTATGAGGCTTGAACATTCGCGGTTTGAATGATCACAGGAAAAGCAAAGTGGTACATGCCTACCTACTGAGAAACCACATTGATATTTGTTTCTTGCAAGAAACACATTTAAATACTACCTCCACCACTAAACTACAATATAGGCGCTGGGGAAATGTTTACTCCTCTATATACTCTAACTACGCACGGGGTGGCGGTATTAATTCTACAGGGACTGGATTGGAAGTTTTCAGAGTCACAGAAAGACCCAGAGGGCCGCTACGGGCTATTGCTGGGGAGGCTGGTGGGAGTGGCAACAACACTAGTGGCAACATATGGTCCGAATACAGACCACCGAGAGCTCTTTCAGGACCTTTGGGAAAAGATACATTCCACTGGAGGCAAGACAATAATATGGGGGGGGGGGTGGGACTTTAACACCGTGCTATGTGACACAATAGACAGAAAGAGACTCTCCCGCACACTATAACTAAACCCGATCTCTATACTTAGGCCTAGATGTAGGTTATTTTATTTTACCACTTCTTAAATACCGAATGTTACCGATTCGGTATTCAAGAATTGGTAAAATAAAGGGGGGGGGGGATGTAGGTATTACAGAATCGGTAAATACCGAATCATTGAGATTCGGTATTTACCGATTCTGTAAATACCGATTCGGTAATGCCCATTGATTCCTATGGGCATTGAAGCCTATAGGAATCAATGGGCAGGTTCTGGTGTTAACCTGGGCTTCTATGGGAATTTACAAGGGCATATTATCAAGCCCATTATCGCTGCTTTAGCGGCAGTTTCCTGTCGATAAAAGCGGTGATAATGTATCGCCCTTTCTTGATAATATGGCCCTCAGTTACTTTACAAAGAACAACTATTCCGTAGGGGTTCTTTCCTGACGTTCATATGCCCGACTTTACGTCAAACTATGGCATTCCTAAACACCTTCAAGGTATAAATATACCTACACTTGCTCTAGCAGGATACAGTGGTTCGGAGAAGTTGGAAGACCTACTTGCCTGACGCAGCTTGCTACAGCAAGTGCTGAAGGAGGCCGATTCT
Source organism: Lissotriton vulgaris (assembly GCF_964263255.1). Classification (NCBI taxonomy): domain Eukaryota; kingdom Metazoa; phylum Chordata; class Amphibia; order Caudata; family Salamandridae; genus Lissotriton; species Lissotriton vulgaris. The sequence continues at coordinate 1,154,804,543 of NC_141696.1, forward strand.
CCAGCTGAAGCACTGATCAAGGAGCTTCCTTTCTCCTGCCGAGAATCCAGCTGCAGTGTTTCCGGCTCCTCTTGCGGGGTGTTGGGAAATAGAGTCCAGAGACAGAGATATCAGACCTCCTTCATTCTGACTAAGGTATGGAGCTGATTAGAACCTAGAGAAACTTTTGGTAGATTCTAGCCAAAAACAACTAAACCTATGCTACACATTCTTACTTCTTCCCGCGTACTAGACTTAGGTTAGGTACATTGGGCTAGGTGTGTGCGACTGTCCGTCCCAGCTCACACAGGAGGGTGGATGAGTCCCCACGGGCCTGGCGTTGCATTCGCGAATCGGGCACAACCTCAGTGCTCTGTGTCTTTGTGGCATTCTAACCCTCAGCAAAGCTGCTCCCTTGCCAGGATCCCTCCAGTCTCATCCGGCTGCACCCAAATAGTTGCAAGCGTTCGTTAGCTCAGGGGGACAGTGAGGATACCACCGCTACCCACTGCTGTCTTCTACACTGTCAGCCCCTCTCCCATGGGCACCCAAAGAGGCTACCCAGCTTCACACTGTCTCCGGACCCTGGCGCACCGCTCGCTTCACACCATAGCTTCAAATGGGGGTGTAGTGTATTCACAGTTCCTTCCAATGCAAGTTGGTCTGTGTACATGGGGGTAATGCTAGGGGGCGCTGCTTACTGATAGTGACTAGCCAGCAAGACCCTCTACGCCATCCCTGGGCTACCCCGTGGGCCTTGGAGCTCCTGGTATGGCACCTCGGAACAGCTGTGCTGCCGATCCCATCCCTCTCCTATGCTCCCCCAGCATGGCAGCTGCCTCTCGAGTCTGGGGTGCCAGCAGGATCACCTCTCTCCTGGTCCAGTGCCGCCACAGGGACCGCAAGCAGGCAGGAGTCCAGGGCAGTTGCCTGCGGTCGGCCCACATTACTTTACTACATGGCGGCCTACTACCTGGAAAACAGAACCGTTGGCGGCCGTCTCCCTCTAAAACAGCCTCACTTGTGTGCCTGGGCCGTCCAGAGGCTATTTACAGATGTTGACCGCCCATACCGATGGGGCCTGTGGTGTAGGCCGTTGGGGTGTCCGGCCAGGTGGTGAGCAGGCCCTAGGCTGGCGGACACAGACACACGAGATACACTCATAGTTGCGATGCTGGTCAAGAACTAACCATGCCCGGGCTCCCGGGCTCTTTATTTCATTCCTTTACACTGGCTGACATACGCCAGTCCAGCCTATTATGAGTACGCACAGGGGTGGGGAAGAAGACAAAGGGGATACATTATCAGTCACCCTTGTCGGGTCAGGTGACATGGCTTTACCCTGTCATGCACGACATTACATTCCTCTTATACCAGGTAATAACAAATGCAAAAACAGCATAAATACCAAATCATTGGCCCAGCCTCTTATAATGAAGACATCACTGACTTCATCAGCCCACATGCCCTCACCTCCGAGAACTACATTTTACTGGGAGAACTCAAATTCCACCTGGAAAAAAATAACGATAACAACACCACCACCCTTCTAGACAATCTGGCTAATCTCTGACTCAAACAACTTGTTGACACCCCCACCCACCTTGCCGGACACACGCTCGACCCTATCTTCACCTCCAGCAAACATATCTCCTTCGATCACACCACGGCTCTCCATTGGACGGACCACAGCTGCGTTCACTTCAGCTACAAAGAGACCACGACCCACATCCCACCACAACCTATTCCTCGAAGAAACTGGAACAAAATCACCACCGACCAACTCTTCACATCGCTTAACCAAAACCCTCCCACCATATCATCGGACCCAAACCAAGCTGCCACCAAACTCATACAATGGATCACCCACAGCGCTGACGAATTAGCACCCTTGATAAACCACCAGATCAAACAAGTAGCAAAAAGGCGCGTGGGGCAACTACGCAATGTATAATACTGAAGCACTGTTTTGTAGGCCCCTTGGTTCAACGATGACCTTAAGAAATCCAAGAAGCTATGTCGTACCCTCGAGAAAACTTGGAGAAAAAACCCAACCACTAACAACCTGACCACCTTCAAGGACGCCACCCGCAAACACCACCAACTGATCCGATCCACCAAGAAATCAGCATTCAAGGATCGACTCGACAACAACACCCACAACAGCAAAGAATTATTCAACATCGTCAGAGAATTTACCAACCCCTCCGCCGGCACAAACGACATCACTCCCTCCCAAGACCTCTGCGACTCCCTATCCTCTTTCTTTCACAACAAAATCGCCGACATTCATAACAGCTTTGGAAACCTGTCCGAAGAACAACCCATTCCACCCACCTCCGAACCAAATCAGCACTCTCACAACCTTTGCGCCTGGAACCCAATCACGACTGAAGACACCATCCGCCTGATGAACTCCATCCACTCAGGTTCACCAACCGACCCATGTCCCCACCACATTTTCAACAAAGCAGACTCCATCATCGCACCCCATCTTCGCGATGTCATCAACTGCTCCTTCAACACTGCTACCTTCCCAGAAAGCTGGAAACATGCCGAACTCAGCGCCCTTCTGAAGAAACCCACAGCGGACCCTTCTGAACTTAAGAACTACCGCCCCATCTCACTCCTCCCCTTCCCGGCCAAAGTCATCGAGAAAGCCGTCAATAGTCAGCTCGCCGCATTTCACTTGACCCCTCACAGTCCGGCTTCTGAGCCAAACACAGCACTGAAACCACCCTCATCGCTGCTACAGACGACATCCGTACGCTACTGGACAACGGAGAAACAGTTGCCCTCATCCTACTTGACCTCTCCGCCGCCTTCGACACAGTCTGTCATAACACCCTCATACAACGCCTCAGCAACATCGGAATACAAGGAAAAGCGTTGGACTGGATCATCTCGTTCCTCGCCGGAAGAACCCAGAGAGTTCGCCTCCCCCATTCAAATCAGAGGCAACCGAAGTCATCTGCGGCGTACCACAAGGATCATCACTCAGTCCCACCCTCTTCAATGTGTACATGAGTCCTCTCGCATCCATTGCGCGACAACACAACCTCAACATCATCTCCTATGCTGACGACACCCAGCTGATCCTCTCCCTCACCAAAGATCCTAACACCGCCAAAACCAATCTACACGATGGAATGAAAGAAGTAGCTGAATGGATGAAGAACAGCCGTTTAAAACTAAACTCGGACAAAACGGAAGTCCTCATCTTAGGATCATCCCCCTCTGCATGGGACGACTCGTGGTGGCCACCGGCTCTGGGCACAGCACCCATACCCACAGATCATGCACGTAACCTGGGTTTTATCCTAGACTCCTCCCTATCGATGAGCAGACAAGTCAACGCAGTCTCATCATCATGCTTCAACATCCTACGCATGCTCAAAAAAATCTTCCGCTGGATCCCCACCGAAACAAGAAAGACAGTCACCCACGCACTAGTCACTAGCCAACTAGATTATGGAAACACCCTCTACGCCGGAACCACAGCCAAACTACAGAAAAAACTCCAACGCATCCAAAACGCCTCAGCCAGACTCATACTGGACATCCCCCGTCAAGCTCACATTTCCGGTCATCTGAAAGATCTCCACTGGCTTCACGTCAACAAAAGAATAACGATCCGTCTCCTCACCCACGCACACAAGGCCCTCTATGTCCTAGGACCCGAATGCCTCAACAAACGACTATCCTTCTACACACCCATCCGCCAACTACGTTCATCCAATCAAGCCCTCGCCACTATCCCGCGCATCAATAGATCCACCATGGGAGGAAGATCTTTCTCCTATTTAGCGGCCAAAACCTGGAATTCTCTCCCCACTCACCTCCGCCTCACACAGAACCACCTCTCCTTCAGAAAGCAGCTAAAAACCTGGCTATTCGATAAATGATGCACCCACCCTCACTCAAGCGCCTTGAGACCCTCTGGGTGAGTAGTGCGCTATACAAATCCCTGAACTTGAACTTGAACTTATACCAGGTAATAACAAATGCAAAAACAGCATAAACACCAAATCATTTGCCCAGCCGGGCATTTAGCCTTTATGATAGAGTCCTGGTCAACACAGTACATATGGAACATTCTTACTTGGCAGCTGGAAACAGGAGCTCTTAGTCAGCCATGTCAGGTTACTCAGGCACAAAGTCTCTGTATCTCTGTGATGGCTTGAGGCGAGGTCTCAGTTCATAACAGGTCTGGTTGCTTTGGCGCGACGCTGTTGGAGACAGCACCAGCAGACTGCAGCTTGTGCTGGACTCAGTGTTTTCCTGTCTGCCCGCTGGACTTTTGGGACTCGGACTCGAGTTGACAGCGGTGGGTGGCAACAGGCTGGATTCTTCGGCTGTGGCACTCGGCTGTTCCTCGTTTGCAGCAGGAAGGGGCACTAGAGTGTTGTCTCTCGGCGGTATCCTCTCTGGGAAGTCTACTATGCTGTCAGTGGGAAATTTTTTGAACTGTGACACGTTGCGTGTTACAATGTCCTGGCCCTGCTGAGCCATTACCTGGGTGCCTCTGACGTTCCCTATCACCCATGGGTCCAACTCAAACGGTAGCCGGAACTTCCCTCCGGGATGGCGATCCTGAACCAGTACTCGGTATCCCACTTGGAGCAAGGGTTCTCAAGCACGTCTGCGCTGGGAAGCTTTGTCGTTGGTGCATGTTCTCCTTGAGTCCGACAGGTTTGGTGGGTTTGGAGCATCTTCCCACGTCGGGTGATGTGGGATATTATCTGCTACTGTTAGACCTAGGCACAATTTGCTTGGGGCTATGCCGATGGTGCAGTGCGGGGTGAGGCGATACTCCCAGATGAATTGGTAGAGGGCTTGTTCCAGGTTGTGGCCTTCGGCGAGGGCGATCTGTATGGTATTATTGAGGGTCCTCATTAGGCGCCATTTGCTTGGGGCCACCTTGGGGTTATGCGGCAGTGCTTTATGTTGTGGGACACCAAATAGTTGGTCAGTTCGGTGCCGGTGAATGAGGGCCCATTGTTGGTGCGAATTTCCTTAAACAGCCCATTTGTTGCCATGATTTTCTCTTGTTTGGGGATCACTGCAGTGGCTGACGTCGTAGGAACAATGTCTATTTCCGGATACCTGGAGAAGTCGTCAACTACTACTTGCATATGTAGGCCACCTGGAAGGCTGCCGAAGTCTGCGCTCACCCTTTCCCATGGGGCGCCGGAAGCGGCTTCAGTGATGATCAGTGCTGGCGGGTCTGGCAGAGTGGTCGTCAGGCAGACGGGCACTGTCTTACCACCGCTTCCACTTTCAGGTCAAGGCCGGTGAACCAGACTTTGCTGCGTAGTCGGCTTTTCGGCTTGACTATTCCTTGGTGCACCCTGTGTGCGAGGAGGGTGGCTTTGTGGGTCAGGCTTTCCGGTAAGACGAGGCGAGGGCCTCCCAAAAGACAGCCGTATGATGTGACCGACAACTCATGGCGAACTGCGTAGAGGGCCTTCAGCACTGATTGATCGGTCTCCGTGCTGCGTGGTGTTGGGTGCTGCAGGGGTCCCCAGTTACCAGACACTACTGCTTGGATGGCATTTTGGAGGCAGTCGTCATACTTGGTGGCGGCCACAACGTCACAGAGAGAGATTGAGAGCGGCCTGGCTTGATCAACGACTAACCGCACGTAGTCTTCTGTTGCAGCAGCTTCAGCCACTTCTGGGGCCCTGGCAGGCCGGGAATGTCTGGAGAGAAAATCCACTGGGTTGGTATACTATGTGAATTGGAATTCTTGTAGCTGTAGCACCCACTTTTTAATCCTCGTGGAGGGCAAGCTGATGAACCTTGAAAAAGCGGAATCAGGGGCTTATGATTGTTGATGACAGTGAATTGACGGCATTACAAGTAGATGTGGAAATGTCGGCAGCCCCAAAAGATGGTGATCGCTTCTTTTTTTATTTGTGAGTAATACTGTTCTGTGGGTGTAAGTGTGCGGCAAGCGTAAGCTACCAGGGCCCATTCATCATACTGCGCCGAGACCTGTGGTGGTCACGTCCACAACGAGCTGTGATTCATACTTGTGGTCAAAGTATACCAGGGTTGTCATCTCGGATAGGGCTGCTTTTGTACGCTGGAACGCTTCTTCTTGCTCTGACTCCCCTGCCCACAGGGAAGAGATTTTCATCAGGTCTCGGAGTGGGCCCGTGAGGTCAGCTAGGTTTTTAAAAAACCTCCACAGTAGGTCACCATACCCAGAAAACTGCAGACCCCGGAGACAGAGGTTGGAGCTGGCGCTTTTTGAACATCCTTCACTTTTTCTGGGCCTGGGTCGATGCCTTTGTAAGAGAACTTGTAACCAGAGAAGCTGATGTCCCGCTACAGGAAGTCAAATTTTTTGTAGTGCAGCGTAACTCCGCGCTATTGGAGGCGTGAAAGACGGCTTGGAGGCGGGTGAAGTGTTCTTCCAGTGTGGGGGCGTGCACTAAGATGTCATCGCTCCCGTTGAGCACCCCTTCCAGGCCGTGGAGGACGTTCCTGATGATGTTTAGTCTGGTGTACCTCTAGAGGCCAGCGTAGGTCGAGAATGTGGTGATGGGGCGGGAGTCTGGGTGCCGCGGTATCTTGGGGTAGCCAGAGCAAAGGTCCATCTTCAAGAACCACTTTGACCCTGCTAGCTCGCCAATAATGTCGTCCATCGTCAGTGTGAGATGGCGTTCCCGCTTTATGGCCAGGTTGGGAATCCTCATGTTCACGCAGATGCGCACTGCGTCGGGTTGCTTTGGCTTATTGGCTACGATGATGGATGACACCCAAGGCGTTGGACCGCTCACTCATTCAATGATGCCTGCTTTCTCCAGGAGCCGAAGTTCAGCCTCCATTTCTGGCCGTAGATGAAATGCTAATCTTCTGTGCCTGAGGGCGATTGAGGCTACTGATTTGTCGATATGCAATTTAATGGCAGGTTCCTTTAAGCACCTGATTTATTGAACAGTGTTGAGAAATCCTGGAGCAGATGATTGAGTCCTTGGGTATGCACATGGAATGCAAAATGGATTAATTTGAGGTATTGCGCCGTTCGGCAGCTGCGGAGGAACCGTGACCCTTCTTGTGACACATAGACTTTCTTGTGTTGTCTGGTACCTTCATGAGAGCGTTCTGCCTGAAAAATGCCACACAGCTTAAGTGGGGAGCAGGTGCCAAAAGTGTTCACTTGAAAACTTGTGTTGCGTAGCTTCCGGGGATTCGGCAACCCACGGTAGACGTGTTCGGACATAAGGTTGATGGTGGCCCCAGTGTCAATAAGTACAGCTACAGCGTGGTCTTGCACACGGATGGTGCAGAAGGGTGCGGACTGACGGGCAGCTGCAAGTATATTCAGCATTTGTAACATGTGAATTGTGTCGTCTTCATCCATGTCGCTGCTGTTGGAGTCACCCGGGTGCTGTTCCACCGCACACACCTGCTCCTGAGGGCCTCTGGGCCAGCGCCTTTGTGATGAGCGGCAGACGGCAAAGAAATGGTTCAATTTCCCGCAGGCGGTGCAGGTCTTGCGGGTGGCGGGTAGACTCCTGCGTGCGGGTACGAGCCGCCGCACCATCCACATGGGCGTCTTTGTGGGTGGTGTTTGGCTGGAGGAGGCACTGACTTGGGGGGGCTTCGGTCTTATGTCACGTGTGGCTGTGCGGCTCTTCCTTGACTGTCATGCCAGACAAAGTGGGGTCCATGTGGGCAGCTCGTTCCTTCGATAGTTCTTTGGAGCGCCCCTGGGTCAGGATGTCTTTTATGGGCATGTTGTGCTCCTGCAGGATACGCTTGCGAAGCATGGAGGAGGCGTACCCCTGGATGAACTGTGCCCAGACCTTGTTGTCCTCGTGGGGGAGGGTACACATGCTTGCCAGTTCTTTGAGACGCCCATAGAAGACGTTCACTGATTCATTGGATTGCTGGCGGGCTTGGCGGAGGAGAATCGCTCTTAGTCAGGGTTAGCATATGGTTCACAGTGCGCTGTGATGGGGTCGTGCAGGGAGGCGTAGTTTCTGGGGGGGCGCAGTTTTGTGCACTCTTTTGTATATTTTGTGTATGTCCGCTCCTCCTAGGTGATGGAGCATGGGCCACATCCGCGGTGCCGGGATGTCAGCAGCATCGAAGTAGGTTTCCAGGCAATCTACCCGTGCTTTCCAGGGCGCCACCTGGGATGAGGTAGGGCCCGTGACGGTGAAAGGTTCCAGCGGTGGCACTGAGTTCATGTCGCCAGGTGCGGGAGGTGAAAGGCGGGTGACAAAGCGCTGGAGGCAGGGAGTTGATGCCCGTATTGGGGTGCAGGCCGGAGGTCTGTGACGACTTTACTGTTGACTTTGTAGCTTGCTGGTGGGCCCGCAGGGTTAACAGATCACAGGCAGAAGCGCGGAGCAGCGTGGCAACTGAGCCCGTAGGAGGGCAGCAAGAGTCCTTGATGGGCCCAGTAGGTGGCAGAGAATGCTGCTGGGGTTTCGGCTGAGGTGCAGCAGGCAATATAGGGCCCATTAGGCAGGTAGGGGCATGGTCCGTGTGGTGGAGGTTGCGAGGGCTGCTAGTGGGGCCTCTGGAGGAAGGTGTCAATCAGGGCGTGCGATGCGAGTTCGGCCCAGCAGGGGGCGTAGTGGCGGGAAGGCAGCAGCACGTGGGGCCAAGGACAAGCCGCGCTAGCAGCAGGAGAGGCACTCATCACGTTGTGTGTTGTTGCAGCGTTGCAGTGAGGCAGCCACTAAGTGGGTGGCAGGCGAGCGGGAGCATGCGGCTCACGCCAGGCCCAGCGGCTGAGGTGAGGTGCTGCTCTTGGCGATCGTGGCGGCAATGCAGATAAGGGATGTGCTGAGGTGGGCGTTGGATCCAGCCACCTCGTCATCAGTGTGGTGTTGGCTATCGGGGTGTCCGACCATGTGGGGAGCAGGCCCTAGGCTGGCTGACACAGACACACGAAGCACACTCGTAGTTGCGGTGGTGGTCAAGAACTAACCACGCCCTGGCTCCTGGGCTCTTTATTAGATTCCTTTAGGCTGGCTGGCTTACTCCAGTCCAGCCTATTATAAGTATGCACGGTGGGGGAAAGGACAAAGTGGATACATTTTCAGTCACCCCTGTCGGGTCAGGTGACATGGCTTTGCCCTGTCATGCACGACATTACAGGGCCCAAAGCAATCGGTTGTGGCCCACCCACTTTCTTTCACCATTATAGAAGGCAGGATCTGCAGTCAGGGGACACGCTGATCTCAGCGGCCCTACTGCAGGCAAATCACAGTCAGTCACTGCAGGGTAGCATCAGCGGTGTTTCTGGTCCTTCTGGAAGCACTGTACCCCTTCTCAGGTACTGGTGTATGGTGAAAACGGCTCCCATCAGTGGCAGGTGGTAGAGCAATGGGACTACACAACCGTCCGGTCCGCTATCATGGTCACCCCCACATGGTCTTTTTAAATGTAAAATGTAGTATGCAACACCACCTTACCTCCGCTGACAGCCTGAACAGCCAGGTGGATGCTGGATCAGGTATTAACTTTCCGTGCTGTAAAATTGCTCACATTGTAACACAAATAGCGCTTTGCTCTACTCTGTGCCACAAAGGCATTCCATGGGTTATACTTAAGCATTGCAGGTCAGCCACCCATCTTTTCTTAAAGTTTTATAGCCCTGTCTACTAAAATTATTAGACTGGGCTTTGCATTAAACAAGAACGCCTCTTTGTGGCAAGCGGAAAGTAGAAGAAATGTTTGTGTTTATTTTTCTATTTCAAATACATCACATGTGCTGCCCTGTACAACTCACATACGATGTGTGAAATGTTTTACAAAATGTCTAAGCATAGTATGTTTTACTGGAAGGTTACCTTACCAGTGAAATAACTAGGCTAGACAGCATGCACATACCATTGCACTATGTAGAATGATGTAGTCATGGTGCTAGGCAGCCTTAAAGAGCACCAATGCAGGGGAAGAAATCAGGAACAGGCCATGTCCAGTAATTATGACTGCAGTAGTCTATCCCACAATGCAGTTCCTATGGTTTTTGTCAGTGGGGGCTCCTCTGCCATGGCGAAGGAGCGTTGCCCCACTGCTTTTAAGCAGTGCGAAGTAGAAACATAAAATATTAATAACTTTGAGTTATTATTATTTTTGCTTGTGCTGCTTTGCGGGCGGATGTGTGGACGGGACTGCTCTGCCCTCAGAGCAGGGCAGGGAAGTGCGCATGACTGTTTAACCGGCCCTCTCTTCATGCGCACTTTCCCTGTTGATAATGCAGGCTGCATTACAGCCTGCGTGGAGAACATACCCAGGCCCCCAATCTCTGCCTAAGCATCGAACCAGGATGCTGGTTGGTCAGGGGAGCCTGGGTGCTTACCGTTGCGAGATTCTTCTCCTTATGCGGTGCAGAGCGACAGCTCCAGAGATGACACCCTCCTTCTTCGGAGTTGCGACGGCAGCAGCAGCAACGGCGACACGCTTCTCTCTGATGCAGCATGCTTCTCTCCGATGCAATGCAGTGCGACAGTTCCAGCGGCGACACCCTGCTTTCTCCAGAGTTGCGACGGCAGGCACAGCGACGGTGACACGCTTCTTCTCGTAGAGTCGCGCTTCCAGCTCCTTGCGGCACGCAGTTCCTCAGAAGGCCTTAAACATCAGCAGGCACTTCCAAAAGAACTCTGGGGAGCTGGGGGTGAAGTCTGTTGTCCCTGAGACTTTAGCAAGGGGCAAGCTCTTTTCCAAGCCCTTGGAGATCTTTCACAAGCTGAAAGCAAAGTTACAAAGTTCCTTTCTCCATTCTTTGGCAGTAAGGCAACCACTGCAGGCCAATCCCCCAAGCAGCACTTCAGCTTGGGAATAGTCTCTCCTCAGTTTCTTCAGGTTCCTCACCTCAGTAAAGGTTTCTTCTTGTAGTCCAAAAAGTGATCTAATTTCATGGGATTAGGGTCCCAATATTTATACCCAGAAATCCTTTGTTCTCTGAGGGGAGAGCGGCCTTTGCTCAGTCCAAACCAGTTCTGAAGCACTCTGTTTACCAGACTTCTCCTTTTCTTTCACAGTGCAGGGCATGCACATCAGACGCCCCACAGGAGGTGGAGCCAGCCTTGTGGAAGGCAAGTACAGCCCTGGAGCACTCTGTTGACAGGACTCCTTCTTCTTCTTTCAGTGTGCAGGGCAGAGACATCAGCCGCTCCCCAGGGGGTGGAGCCATCATTGTGGAAAGCAGGCACAGCTCTATTCAGAGTTCAGGTGCACTCCTCCCTCCCATCAAGATGCAGATCTCTCTATTCACCACTGGGTGACTCAGCCTGTCTCCTGGAATTCCCCAGCCCTGTCACTCACAGAAACCTGACATAGTAATACACATCCTAGCAGAGGCAGGTTTGAATGGTTAGAACAGCAAATACCTACTTTCTAAAAGTGGTATTTGCAAACAAAGACTATTAAAACAAAACTTTACTAAAAGATGAATTTTATTATTCTGAGTTCAGGCATACTAAACTCGAAGTTCTACCATGTTCTCTGAGCCTGTTAGGATTATAAAATGTAACAATTCTAACAGCCCATTCTGGCCTATGGAGAACAGGTGGCCTTGCAATAGTGAAAAACGAAAGTGGCTGCAAATTATTCACTATTAGGACATGCCATGCACGCCAGGTCTTGTTCTACCTTATACTTACAATGCACCCTCCCCTTGGGCCTACCATAGTTGTGACTGATATGAAGAAAAGGGAAGGTTTAGGGACTGGCAAGTGGGTGCACTTGCCCAGTCAGCATGACAGTACCAGACTGCACGCAGGCTCTCCAATGGCAGACCTTAGACACGTTTTACAAGGCTGCTTCTGTGGGTGGCACAACCAGTGCTGCAGGCCCACCCGCAGCATTTGGATTTACATGCCGTGGGCACACTCAGTGCACTACTCTAGGGTCTGACACGTAAACCAAATAGCCAAACATGGAACCACTGATTAACACATCAATTTACATTAGGGAGCACTTGCACTGTGGCCTTGAATAGCAGTGGCACAGTGCCCAAAGCATCTAATACAAGCAAAAACACATGAGGCAACAGCAAAAATGGAAGGGAGACCCACGCCAATGGTGCCAGGTCTAACAGTTATATTTTAAAATGTTGTGTCTTTCCCAATAGCTGCACTTTCTATTGCTATTACAAAATGTTTACAAGCATTCTTAATGATCCCTGTAGTTTACTCCGCATTGTAAATGACACGGACTTGAAAAAATCAGAGTAATCACCACATAGACAAGCCACTGTTTTGTACTCATTAGCCTTGTTCCAGTATTTCCAAAACACACATTGTAGATTTGATGTTGTTGGTGCACTCGGTATAATAATATTTTTCTGTTAAATGTAAGTGTAACTTTACAACGAAATGTGACTTTTTTGATGCCAGCCAGAAAATTATAAAGGGATTACGGGCTAGTGTCTATGCATTCACAAGTGCAGATTTCTCTGTCACGAATGACGAGAAATCCGTAATCGTTAATAACACTCAAAGAGTGAGAAGAGAAAGTTTCAAAACGTATTTTGTCTTGGGAGTTAGGACACACAACATTTAATTTCCACACTGGAAGTGGTAGGAAATCTACTTCAGCCAAGTACTTAAATAACTCCCCTTGCAGGATGATAACAGGAATGGATCCCCCCTACATTTGGTAAGGTGAAGGGGAAGGGCTTTCTCCATGGAGTAAATTGTTATAAGTAGTACTACTGTAGTACTAATTTATGACCTACAAAACATAGTAACATTTGCTAATAGTGCACACTGATATTGGGTAACAAGAGTACCAAGAGTGCCAATCTTTGGTATTGTGCTAAAACATTCTTTACAGAAACCCTGTAATACACTGAAGGAAGTGTTTGAGCAAAATACTATATTCAAAGGGTACAGTGTAATGACTTTATTGTCTGTGAATTAGGAAAAAGTGTGTGTGCTGGATTTAGAGGCAGATTTCTTGCTAAAATAGCATTTATCCCATTAAATGTAATGGGGCAACGGTGTGTCCCTCAGAACCTGGGTGTAGTTCTTGGAGAGAAAGAATAGGCTTTTGCCGGACAGAGGCATAAGGGGCAGAGTTGTCGACATCAAGACAGGGGAACCAGGTTCAAATTGTGGCCACGTATACGTGCATCGCTCTAGCGCGTAGAAGCCAGGGCGCTCTACAGACACAAGTGCTTAATATAATGATCTTTGGCGCTGGTATTGCGAGTGCAGGCAAAATGTAGCTGCCACTATGCGATTAAAATAGGTGAAATCCCCACTCCCTCCAATCATCTGAACGGGGCAATCGCTGACTGTCCTTGTGGCATATAAGCTGCCCAATAAGAGCACTGTATTTTCTAAAATCTTTAACAGCCATATAATTTTGGGGTATTGAAGGCTCATCTGGGATTTATCATCTGGCCCAGGCCATTATTAATGCTTCCGGGGCATTATCGGCTGCCCCTCAGCCGGAATGACAAAAATCACCCTATGTAACCCATCATGCAATGGGGAAGTAACCCTCATCCCCCACCCATATGCTCATTACACATCATGTCAATCACCCTTGCATCTTCAAGCATGGCGGCTGCTTGTCACAGCTGAGTCTGCCTCTGATAAGGTCGGGGTTCCACTACCAAATTTAACTAGGGACCCAGGGCCGATGTATCTTTATTACCTGCTGAGAAGTGTAAAGGGGAGAGACAACTCATTTCAGTCAATTCAACAGTCGATAATAGCTATGGCTCAAATAATCACAGACTCGGAACTCCAATTTAGGGGTTTATTAAAAAGCCAAAAACAACTGAATATACAAGCACCTCAAGACAAGGTTGTAAAAATAGATGGGAACTGATACAAATCTGTATCTACGAATGCGTCTAATCCGATGAATCATGAAGAGGATAAAAAGTTCCAAGACTAGGACACAAGCAAGAACTGCTCCAATATTCAAGCCAGACTTCATCTGTGGCGGAAAATTAAGAAGCATTAAGCTATCCATATACTATCTCTAAGAAGACATCCCTACTTAGCATTTCCCAGGCAAAGTCAGTGGAAGGTGTCAGCTCGTGAAGACTTCCTAAGAAGTACTTTCACAGAATAAATCAGGTAGCCAAAGCTACAGAGCTCGTTCTAAGATGCTCTCTCCAGATATATTTCCTCACCCCTTCTCCTCACTCCACCCGGGGCACTGTCCATAATACAAAATGCAAAGATGTAAAACATGCCCACAGAACACCTCATGCTAACGGACACCTCTCCTAGGTAGTTTTCCATTGTCTTCTCCAAGTTTAGTCTGATGACCTTGGTTCCCAGGCCTCCTCAGCTAGAAAGAACACTGGCTCCCAATTATCGACCTTTTGTTTAAAAAGTATCACTTCTCATCCATGCCTAGCACCTAAAACAAAAGGTGTTAGTCCAAACCAACAAAGGCAGCTTTTCCACCTGCAACTGAAACGTGAGAACAGAACATCCTTGCATACACATCAAATTCGCTGACTACCTCCAATTGCGAGAGCCTACCAGGGAAATTACATTTTCAGGCCTACACAATTCAGCCAACATAAGAATAAACAAATAGGCCTTTCATAAACACAACATAAACATTTCATTTAGGCCTTTACACATCAAATTATACACTCATGTTAATAATGCTTTGCGTTGCAAACATCTACAAATTTTACTCGTTAAGCATAACTCATTATTTCTTCGTGCAATCTTCATCATGGTGCATGTTTAAATCAAAATGCATTACATTACACATAAGCTTTTCGCTAGGCAAATGCAATATACTAAAGGTTACAGTTTCAAATATAGATGCCATTTCATTGCTCTTCTGCGTGGCATGAAATACTTTTCTGTTCATTCACTTGCACATGTTTGTTATTACAATACAATTCTATCAATCAAAGTTAATACAACACAATAATATATGTGGATGTGGACTATCCATGTTTATGATGCTCCCCCACAATTTTAGAGCACCATCGCGCTCCATCACCTCCTTCACACAACTGTTGATTCTACTATTGTACCGGATTCTATGCATCAGGCATTTACAAATGAGCAGTGTGAAAGGACGAGGCATAACCTACAGGATTGAAGCGCTAAAGGCAACACAGAAAACGGGGGATAATTAACAACAAGTGAGGGAACGGCTGCATTGGCCTTAATGTAAAGCTTCTTCCTGTGATTCCATCGCCCACCCCAAACATAATGAGCAGATGTGAAGAGGGACCGCGGCTTGGGGGGGGGGGGGGGGAGGGGGGGGGGGGTAGTGGATAAACCACTGTCTGTTTTTTTGGTGTTGTTTTTCAGCCGCCAATGTGACTCGTAGCCCCGCCCTTCCCCATGCACAGCCAATGATGAAAGCAGGACGGTATAGTAAAAAAAACAGTGTTCAGATAGGAGCACATCTCGCGACAGGAGCAGAGAACATGAACAGGCCTGTTTTCAGACATGCAGGAAAGCAGCTGTGACACCAGAGAGACTTCACATGCAGCCTGCAGAATCAAAAGAAAAATGAGTGAGCAGCAGCCTAAATGCACACAAGTGGATGGCTACATGTCCTGATGGCGTTCTCCATGGGTGGGGATATATAAGGAAAAGGTGGGACAAATGGAAACAAACACCCACTTGAAAGCAAGGATTTTTAAAGGACACTGTAAAAAAACAATGAGAAGTAGTTGGCAGGCTCTAAGCCCACACACTGAACAGAGCATGTCTCGAAAAGACAACGCAAGCGCTGTCAAGGCTCGGCCTAACAAAAAAAAACAAAGACATTAGAGCTGCTTCTTGGTTGAACCAATCTTCAGCAGCCAAACAACAGGTGTGGTGCCGAATCCACGTTTGGCCATTGCTGTTATTTTATGCTGTATTTAGTCCCTCCCTGTCACTGAATGATACTGTTGCGCCCTGTACCAGATCAACACATGCGTGTCCAGAGAGACCAGGCCTTCATGGTTTTTGTCAAAACTGTGCTCCAACATGCATTTATTATGTGTCCTGAAAGTAGGGCAATGGCTAAGCTATATATTGTCTGGGTGAGCAGGCAGAGTGGCAGTGGACAGCTAGCGCCCAAGTGTCCCTGGGCTGCTTTTAATTATTCCTGTAACAGGGCCTTTTGGCACATAAGTGTCAAGAAGCTATAAATGCATTAATAGTGCATTTTTGTGTGGTAATGCCACCCTCTGCACTAAAATGGGTTAGTCTAACCCCTGATGTGTAGTACTTGACGGGACCGCATCCACTTTCCATTCTGGCATACATTGTTTCCCCTGTGGGAATGAAATGGACAGTGTTTTACAAACTGCACATGTGTGGTGCATGAGTCATGTATGAACTGAACGGAGAGGGAGCGGTACCGCACTCCATGACCCCCTAGGCCCCCACTGCTCCCTGATTCCGCATATTAAAGGCCCATACCTCAAGGCTTGTTCTCCTTGCCTCCCCTGATGGCTCCACTGGTGGCAAAGATCACGCGCAAAACCTTGTGTGATGATGTACTTCCGCATGATATAGCCTCCATGTTTAATGCGACCCTTTCAATGCTGCGTCCTACATAGAAGCCGCACTTTGTTTCAAGCCTGTATCGGAGACCCTGCTCTCCATATTCTTGGTTTATTCTGGGCATTCTGCTACTTCACTCCCAACATCCAATATTACTTGGTCAGTCTGGTTCCTGGATTCTCCCTAAAAGCCTTCCTCTCACTCCTTGTCTCCAGCTCCCTGTTTCTCACTCACCCCTGTCTCCAGCCTGGAGACTTCTTGCATCCTTCAGTTCCCCACTTACCTGCACATCGGATGGCTCCTGCCCTCGCCATTTGGTCACCTTTGGACCTCTGCAGTACGAACTCTGGATCTCTGTATCAGCTACAGAAGAAAGAAACAGCCACTATTACTCAGGACGGTGCACTGAGTCTGCGGCCCCACCTATTCATGTCTAGACAAAAGAAAGACATTTATTTGCAAGACATTGAGTGTTATAGATTTAATAACACTTTCAAGAAGGGACTAAGAGTTATGCACAGACCATGGATGATTATTCCAGGACTGGGAACTATTGAGCACAAACTTCCCTACCTTTCAAATTTGACTTTGCAAGTGCCATCTACTTTTGGCTCAAAATTCTTGCTTGAGCTACCCTCTGTTTTTTATAATCAAATGTATTTGTATTTGTAAGAAACAGACAAAAAAAAGACATCAGGTGATTACACAGTAAGTCAAAGTCCATCTTCGGCAGACCGCAACATCCCAGCCATAATTTACACCTTTCAAGCCAGTCCCATCAATGGAAAAGCAATATAACAGTATAGGAGAAAGAACAGGCACATAACTCAAGACAGTAGATTCAGCCATTTGCCCCATATCCTATGAAATTTCTCGGGACATCCCGGGCCTCAAAGAAGGGTTCTTCTTGAGCCGCACACCCTGTTGCCACTTTCGTACGGTAGGAGGTTTGGCCTGAGCCCAGGCCGTTGCGATGTCTCGCTTGGCCACCGCCGTGTCCAGGAAGCTTTTGTCAGCTCTGGAGCCGTCCAGGCCATCGAAGACTCCCAGAAGAAGGCGTTTAGGATCGTGAGGGATCTGCTACCCCAGAGTCTGTGTAAGTTCAGACTCCACGCCCGACCAAAATGGAGCAAGGGCAGGGCATAACCAAACCATATGGTAGAAATCGGCCGAAGCTTGGCCGCATCGTGTTCAGTCTGGGGAGGGGCGCATCCCTGCCCTATATAGGTGCGCAGGAATGAAATAAGTCATGTGAAGGGAGTAGAGTTGGATGAGACGTAGTTTTGAGAAAGTCATCAGAGTTTTGGGGGCCATAAGGGAATCGCGCCAATCTGCCTCCTCAAGGGGACCCACCCAATCCTCCCAACGGGTTCGTAGCGAGTCTAGGGAGGCAGGGTCGTTATTCATGAGGGAACAGTATATCCGGGACACCCTCCCCCCGCCCAAGTTTCCCCTAATAACCTGGGCCTCCAGTGGGCTAAATCAGGAAGCGAAGTGCAGTGAGGGCGTGGCGGAGTTGTAGATACCTGTAGAATTGGGTGGTGTGAAGAGAGAGACGCTGTTGCAGATCTGAGAATGCCCTAATGTGATTGCCCACCCAGACATCTCCAAGTAACGAGATCCTGACCCGATCTCACTGCCGAAAGCCCTCGAGGGACGATGTTTCACTCAGCCACGTGCCGTGCCGTGCCACCGCTAAACTCCAGAAAAAACTCCAACGAATCCAAAACGCCTCAGCCAGGCTCATATTAGACATCCCGCGTAAAGAACACATCTCTGGTCACCTGAAAAACCTCCACTGGCTTCCCGTCAATAAGAAGATCACTTTCCGGCTCCTAACCCACGCACACAAAGCACTCTACGAAATCGGACCAGAATGCCTCAACACACGACTGTCCTTCTACACCCCCTCCCGCCAGCTTCGATCTTCCAACCAAGCCCTTGCCACTGTACCTCGCATCAACAAGACCACCATGGGAGGTAGATCCTTCTCCTACCTGGCAGCTAAAACCTGGAACTCACTTCCCACTTACCTTCGCCTTACCCAGAACCACCTAGCATTCAGAAAGCAACTTAAAACGTGGTTATTTGACAAGTAATTCCCCACCCCTCCTTAAGCGCCTTGAGACCCTCTGGGTATGTAGTGCGCTATATAAATCCTTTGACTTGACTTGACTTGACTTGGGTAAGTTTCTTGTCCCATCTTGTGTAGCGCATTGCGGAGCGCCAGGCCACTAGAACCGCCCTGGTGGTAGGTGGAATCGTTTGAGGAATAGGAGCCCTACATAAGTAGGCTTGGATTTGCGGAAAGTCCATAGTGTGGAGCTCGGTCAGATAAGCTGGGTCAGACCAGCTGCCAGACCAGCCGCCAGTAAACCAGTCATGGATGACAACAAGTCTGGTGGCAAAGTAGTAGAGATGAAGATTCGTCATACCCATGCCTCCATTGAAGGGAGGAATCCGGCAGCAGGCCAGGACTATACATGGCCTCACACCTCCCCACAAGAACCTGGTAATTACCCCATCAAAGTCTCAGAACCAACTACCCGGAAGGCGAAAGGTGACATTCTGTAAAATGTATAGAAAACGGGGAGAATCATCATTTTAAAGAATAGCCCTCTTCCAAGTGGATAGAGAGGGAGGGATTGCCATCGCTTGAGGTCGTGTTTGGCTTTTGTGATCAGAGGTGTAATTTTGAGGGCCCATTCTAACTCCAGGAGCAGAGCCACCCAGATCCAGAGATATTTAAACGATAGCGTCCGTAGAGGGATACTAGACTGCCAGGCAAAGCAGGCCCTCTAGGGATGGAGGGAGACTAAAGTGGACTTCTTCAGGTTGAGTCACAGGCCCGAGGCGTTCTCAAAGGCCTGAAGCAGCTCCAGCCAACGCTGGACGGAGCTTTCCGGATCAGCTAAGAAAAGCAGGACGTCGGCCACATAGAGGCCGATTTCATCCACCTGGTGGGGGTTTCAGGACCATCCACGGATTTGGGAGTCATTGTGTATGAGGCAGGCCATGGGCTCCATTGCCAACAAAAATAGGAGCGGCGAGAGAGCACACCCCTGAAGCGCCGAATTGGGAATGCCTCCGAGAGGGAACCGTTGGTCAAAACTCTGGCTTTGGGATTGGAGTACAAGACAAAGATGAGGCGTCTGAAATGGGTACCAAACCCCATCGTGGTGAGAACATCCTCCAAGTAGCCCCAGTCAACCATGTAAAAGGCCTCGAAATCGATGAGCAACAGGGCCAGGTATGGCGTGAGGAGATGGGGTGGGCCAAGGCAAGGTGAAGGTGTCGTATACAATGCAGAGTACCGTGTGCCAGCATGAAGTCACATGGGTCTGGATGAATCAATTTGTGTAACATTAGACGGACACGCTGGGCCAGGGCTGTGGCAAAGATTTTCATTTCTGTGTTAATTAAAGAAATCGGACGATAGTCCGCACAGGAAGGAGAAGGTGGCTGGGTCTTGGAGCTACCCACTTTTAATTCTTAGGTGAGTTGTGTCAGCGGCATAGGGGATATTAGGGTAATTAAAATGTGTCCATTGCCACCTCTAGTGGTGCTCTTGTATTCCCGTTTTTTAAGGCGCCAGTCTAGGGAAATTGGGGCTACTGGCTGAGATGCGTGTCTGCTGTGGTTCAAACCTGGGAGTGCATCTTCTCTCCCCCTTCACCCTCACCATTTCCTTAACACCCTGTTCCTCTTCGATACAATCATCGGCACTTATTGTATTCCATGCTAGGGATTGTTACTTGGTGGTAGTGGGGGAACATCTTCGCTCCTGCCATTTCCAAGTTTTCGGTGAGTGGAGTCTTGACACCACCGTTATGGTTTACTGAGCACTTTATACCAGCTTTCACAAACAAATGTTGTGCAAGACAGGCCTGCCCGTGTTACTTAATTCGCACTTTCTCACTTAATTTTGTATAGCATGTTTACTCTTCATTATTATGATCAGGAGCAAAAACTCTTCCATTCATTCCCCATCTGCGCGAATACAGATTTGGAAAGAACCCTTTACAAATGTGGCCATATATGTTTATTTATGATGAAACACCTATGTCATCCTTGAAGGAAAAATATTTTTGCGTAAATCATTTCACCACATCCGTCCCTCCACACCACGACCAGCTCCCTAGACTGCAATATGCCTACCACCATGACCAGACGTTTAGAGCTTGCTTTTTTCCATTTAAATGAATGAAATCTTAATAGCTTCACGTGTTAGAGGCTCTCGTCCAGTGTAACATATTTTTGGCACTCTGGCCCATTTGCAAATATATTTCCATCCATCAACGCCTGCCAGAAACTCACAAGGGTAGTTATGGCAGGTACAGTATTTACTACTGTGGAATTCTCCACCACGGATGCAAAGTAATCTGCACTCGAAAATCCCTCTTAAAGGGTGAAAGGGAGGCGTTCAGAAACAGACTACCTTGGATGTTTGTGATGCCACAAACATGTATATTCGAGGGCGTGTCCAACACCAATCCGACCCCTTCCCCCCTAGAAATGGTAGATGTACTATCTCAAAGGGCAGCAGTTGCTGCCATAGCGAAAGGGGAAGATAAACAGATCAACCTCAGATTTGGGGGGTGACAGAGAAGCTGTACCCATGGGATCAAATGTGCTCCCCTTTCCCCGCCCCCGGAGAAAGAAAAGTTCATTTGTTCAAGGGGCCCCATTCTGTGAGCCTAAATCTACCCTATCCAGAATTTTGCAGAGCAGGAATAAGACCCCGGGCAAGATGGCATTCCTAGAAGAGAAGTGTGCCTGGAAACCTGCTCTGGGTTAGGTTCCACGGCTAATAATGAGAATATCGGACAATTAAAAACAACCGGAGAAGTATAACAGGCGGAGGTCGTCGCTCTGATTGGTGATTCCATCCAATCTCTTTGTACATACACCTTGATGCAGGTTTCCCTTAAAAAAAATCAATAGAAATTCCAGACAGAAAACCGACTTATGACTTTGCCATGTTTGCAGTACGTTGGTATGAAATTGTTCCGAAGCAGATGTCGAAAGTGCTTTTGGTCGTGAGGCATTTATATGCACGCTTCATTATCATTTGCAATACATTGGGACCCTGTGACCTTTTCTGTTAGTGAATAGATCTGCTTTGCCGTTGTCCTTCCTTCCGAGGCGCCTCTTACGTCTTTCGACTCATTATTATTTCATTTTTCATTTTTCAATATCACAGAGGGCAGGAGATATAATCCCTGCAATCGTGCAACAATGGTCTCTTTGGAAACAGCCGATTCCTCCCACTCCCTCGTGAGACTCGATTTATTTACACAGAAGGGAGAGAACTGCAGCGCGGTCCTGTCAAGGCCAGCTCCAGCCTGCAAACCCCTTGTCTCTACAAGAATCAGAAAATCAGAAGCGTAATTTAGTAGTGAGGCAAATCCTTGATTTTAGCACTGCAGCTTGACCAGTTTTGCTGTTTTAACCAGTGCTTGTGGTTCAGAAATGAATCCATTAAACAAAATACAACTCATTTTGATGAACACGGTTTAGCTTTCCATTTAGAATCGAATAAACCAAGAAATTTTTACCTCCAAAATGGTAGCACTCTGTTCACACAAAGTTTGTTTGGTTTTATCATGCGGGGGCGTTTTACTTTAGTGCATCAATCAGTGGCGGCTCCTCTGCTAAGGCAGAGGAGCGTTTTAGCAGAGGAGCGTCGCCCCACTGCTTTTTAGTAGTGTCAACAAAGGAAACATAAAATAATAATAACTGATTTTTATTATCATTTTATGTTTCCCTGCTGCAGCAGCTCAGAGTGCGGGGCGGGGCTGCTATACTCTCAGAGCATGGCAGGGGAGGAGTGGTTTGCCCACGCTATGAACGCATGAATGCTTGGCCGACTCTCTCGGGGCAGCCAAACATTTATGCACACTTTGCATGTTCTCCATGCAAGCTATATTACAGCCTGGGTGGAGAACATGCCCAGGCCCCCAGTCGCTGGCTGAGCGCCAAACCATGGTGCTCAGAACAATCACAATGCTGCATTGCAGAGTTGTGATTGGCTATGGGGAACCTGGGAGCCGGGTGCTTCCTGCTTCCCTGTTCCGGTCGGAAGAGATGACAGAGGAGAGATGAGGAGGGATGCGGCAATCAGGTACATATTTTTCTTTTTTTTAAACCCCCAACACTCCCCACCCCCGATCCATGTTGGCCGCCACTGATATAACTATATTGAGAGGTATTTATTAAAACTGTTAATATTAATACATGCCTCTGTAAACTGATTAACTAAAGTGAAACTCTCCCACATGTTAAAGGTACACAAGAAACTAGAGCACTTTTAAATATGTGAGTCCAGGATGTGAGCATCCTGATTTGACATATTTCCAAAAAGTGCTCTAGTCTCTTGTATGCTTTTAAAATGCAGGAGTATTTCACTTCAGTGTATCCGTTCATATTACTATATTGAGTGGCATTTATTAACAGTTTTAATAAATGCATTTCAATATAGTGATATTGTTAGACCTGGCCTTTTTGACAGGTTTATCCCCAAACTTTTTGCCTTTTGCCTCCTATTTTTCTGACCCTGTTTTTGTTGGCTATAGGATTCTGGGCCCTTTACCACTGCCAGCCAGTGCTACAGTCCATATAAATTGTGACAATGATTGGTTATCCATGATTGGCATATTTGATTTACCGGTAAGTCCCTAGTAAAGTGCATGGTGTGTGCCAGGACCTGTAAATCAAATGCTACTAGTGGACCTGCAGCACTGGTTGTGCCAACCACATGAGTAGCCCTGTAAATATATCTCATATCTACCACTAGCTGCGTGCGCAGTTGTGAACTGCCATGTTGCCCTGGCAAGTGCACCCACTTACAAGGCCCAAACTTTCCCTTTCCTTACATGTAAGGCACCCCTAAGGTAGGCCCAAGGTACCCACAGTGGCCGTGTGCAGTGTATGTGAAAGGTAGGACATGTACTAGTGTGTGTGACATGTTCTGATAGTGAAACACTTAGCATTTCCTTTTTTTCACTGTTGAAAGGCGTATCATTGGGGTTGCACTGTAACATTTTTACATGTGTAACTTGCAATAGGGACAAGATAGGAAAATAAAGTTTAGACTTTCTGAACTCAGATTTTATTAACGCTCCTTTTGTTAATGGTGTTTTTAAATCCTGTGTTTGAAAATGCAATTTTTAGAAAGTGAGCATTTTCTTACTTTATCATTCTGTGTGCCTCTGGCTGTTTGTGTATTCAGTGTCTGGTGTGTGAATGACAGGAGCTGAGATGTGCATTCACTCTAGGCAGTCCACGGGGGGAGGGTTGAGCTATGCCCTCCCGTGCCTGGGTGACTTAACGCAGGACTGAAAAGACCTGTTCTTCATTTAGAGTGGTGGGAGGAGTTGTACTTAGACCTGAATAGGCTGTGTCTCCTTTGGCACAATGCTGTCTCAGACTCCTGTGGCATGCTGCACCAGGGAGGACAGACCTGCTTTGAACTGGGTTCAGAGACCCTTGCCACAAAGAGAACAATGACATTTTGGGCATAAGTATTACACCTACAACCCCAGGACTTTAGGTTAATTCAAGGAACAAAAGGACCCTGCCAAGGAGAACAGCTGTAGAGCTGTAAGGAGGAGTACTGCCCCTTTGCTGTGTGCTGTGGGCCTTCAGCTGCTGCTTCTGTCAATGGTGGAGGAAAAGGACTGACTCTTTTTGCCCTGCTGTGGTATCCTGTGTGTGGAGACTCTCCAAGGGCTTGTGTGGGCTTGCCTTCTGTTCTGGAAGACCCAGGGACATCAAAGTCTTCCTTGTGCTAGAGGAAATTCCTGATGTTACTGGGAGTTCCTTTAGCTTTCACTTTATTTTGGACATACCTGATGCTTCCCTGTCTTCTGGGATTTATGGTGGCTGCACTTTAGTTAAATCCTTTGTGCCGCCTGGAACTCCCCTGCGCAGAGGAGGAGTTCCTGCATCCACCTTAAGAAGCACTGGGCGCTTTGTTTGCTAGCCTGACTGGGAAGCTCTGTGTTCCCGTGATCACCGACGCTGAACTGCCACATTGGGCAGAAGAGCTACCCAGTGATCCAAGGGGCGTGATCGGCCGGCAGGAGTCTTGCCACAGTGGCTGGAGTAGGGTTGCTGCCAAAGGAGGAGGATAATCCTGGCGGGAGTCCCCCCTCTACGCCACAGAGGGCGGGGCTTCGCCCTCGCTGGAGACCAGACGAGAAGGAGGGAAGTCGACAGAGACATCGCTCCGTGACCCGCCATAGAAGGAGAGATGCACACCATGTGCCCCCTTCACATCTGCCTCATAGGGCCAAGGAACATTGCAGAGTCTCAAGGGATGGCAGTGCAACACCTTCCCCTTCCCCTCTGCAGGCTGGGAGGTGTGGTGTTAATCCTTGGTGTCTGAGGGCTCTTACATTCCCTGAGGGCACTGGTGTTCGCTGGTGACAATCCCGGGGCGAGTCCTCAATGGAGGCCCCTCGGGTAGACAGGTTACCATTCTTCAGGAATCTGCTGCAAATTACCGCAGCCCTTGCAGTAGGCGCACCGGTGTCCCGGTGGCCTAAGTTCTGTGTCTGCCTGCTTGGCAGTAAATTGTACAGTAACAAGCCCAACAGAGGCCTAGGTGCACCTTCATGGAAGAAGTGAAGGAGATTTTGCACAGACACCTCTGATGTGAGGGATGTGTGGAGTTAATTGTTGTAGCTTCCATGGCTACTTGGATAATGATTAGGACTGGCAGTACTCAGAAGGGATTTAGGAGGAACAGTGCTTCCAGACTTTTAGTGTGGGAGCCATGTCCTCCTCTCCGATCAGCTCCTGCTCATCCTCCTCCACATTGCCTTCTTGAGCAGTGCTGGCCACAGATATTATTACTTGGAAGCGGATCAGATTCTTTCATGAGAATCCTTGTGTCTTCTACTTTTAGATGGTTCAAGATAAATGTTCGGCCTAATGTCCCCATACCTGAAAGAAGAAGATTGCAAAATATGAAGTACATCACATTTTAGTTTTAATGCAATTTAAAAACACATCACTTTAATAAATATTTTCCTGCAAAGCAAAATTAAAGTTATTAACGTGTTAGGCTAAGACAAGTGTGTCATGTTATAAAGGGTTCAATCAATGGATGATATTATTAAAACTTTACAAAGTGAACTCATTAGCTCCAGCCACAGAGATGAGTGTTTTGCAAATCCACCATAATGTCAGCTGCTGAACCGGGGTCCTTGTAGCAGTATTTGACAAGGAAGTTCTCGTTCTAGCAGCAAGAAAGAGAAGATGTGTGTTCATTTGATATATTTATTCTTAATACTTCTTCACGAACACAAAAGCAGATATATTTAAGAAACATATACAGGTGCTTAGACACAACCATGAAATGTAGTTATAAATTGTTCATAATTCCTTCTACTAAGAGAACAAAGAGCTGGTGATTATCTAAATTATTAGATGTAGCAGTTAAGATCACAGGTTTCCAGACTTACCTGAAGGACGGATGGTAGAGTGCCTAATTGATATAGCCAAGATGTCCCTTGATGCCCTAGTTGATGTTTTCTTCAGTGTTGACACAGGGGGCTATTTCATGATTGAAGCTGACAGGAGAGAGAGACATTCAGAGGAGAATACGTCATTATAAGATGCTAGGTACATGCTTTCAATACTCCTTTTGAGAGACATACAAAATACTGTTAAACTACCTCACACAAGGAATAATACAACTTATGCTTCTACACTTGCAAAAAATTACTGTTAAATATAAATATGTGGAACAATATTCTAGCATATTGAGCATGTTGACAACAGGGATGTGTGATAAAAGACATACAGCTGCCCTGTCAGGAATAGGGACAAGACATTAGAGCCTTATGAAAGAGCTGAAATAGATCTTACCAGTGTCTACCATCCATCTGCTGCGTGGTGCCAGTCCTGGTGTGAGATCACTGCTAAGAGCAGAAATCACCCTTGGGGAAAATGGTGGATGGTGAAGGGGACGCCAACATAAATTAAACAAATAAACATTTGCATATATTAATGGACCAGTATACACGCCAAGGTTAGTTTTTACTCCTCTTGAAAGACATAGCTAAACATACATTTCTGTGTCAATGTATGTTTGACGTATCTTGTTACATATCGGTCTCTGTTGGTGTGGTGTACAGCTTCAGTTATGGACTTCTGCTCCATCATGTGATGTTTGTTCAACAAGCAATGCAGGTGTAAGTGAAACACAGAGATGGATGAGTGCTTCTAAGTTTAGTTCTTAGAGAGATTGAGTCACTGATGGCACATTATCCAGGTCCATGCAGGACTAATTAGGCCATTCCCAGTTTTTTACTTAATTATTCCGGGATTTAAAATGCTATTTACACATTTTTAAACTCAGTACTACAAGTCACATTATGCCAAGTGTAAAACATGGACTGGCTTACCTAATCACACCAAAAACAGTGAAATATTGAAGTTCGGGAGAATATGAGCAGTGCAGGGTAAAATCTTACGTAGAACCACATTAGTGTTGTAAAGGCCGCCCATGTAGCAGGTGGGGTACATGGTGGAGAGGCTGTCCTTCCAGAGGAGGGTGAGATAGAAACAGGCTCCAGACGAACCTCCTCTTGGGCGCTGGAAATCGGGATGTGAGGCTTGCTGCAGCATCCCCAAAATAACCATGCTATTGTTCAGACGGTGAATGAGCAATAGAGATGCCTTAAAATTTTGTTTTTACGTTAGTGCATTTGCTGTGAGTTCAACGGCAGAGGACACAATCAAGCTATGTCTTCTGACAAATTGCTGAGTATTTTAATGTGGCATTGGTGTTTACTTTACTTTCTCTAAAGGCAAATTCAGATGATTTTTTAAAAAGAGAACTGTGCTCCAACCTTGCTGGGATACAGGGAGTTTAAATGAAAACGCTGTAGGAAGTTAATTTGATCCAATGCACAAAATGCAAAATACCCATAAATGAACTGTACAAATATATCAGCAATTAAAAAAGCAAAATTCTGCACATTTTCTTATAATTATGAAGTGTGATGTACACAAAGGTTTTAAAAGGATTAACACTAATCTAGACACCTAGTGATGTGCAAATGATAAATATTCACTGAAACCTGATTTCTGCACTTTACCCTTTGTGCCCTACTTAGTTTATCAGTAAATCTCCATGTCTGTGCAAATTTAGTGGCAATTTCAATGGAGAATGTGTCTGTAAATGGCAGTGTGCTACCACACCATGATTCAGTAATATATTTACAACTGTGCTCCAAAATGCACCACGGGCTATATGCCACAAGATCAACACGCTCCTGCTGAATGGATGTGGCTTATTTGCTACAATTTGTGTCATCCTTATGATGATCACAATCCTTATGATGAAGAAATTTCACAACTCAATCGTGAAGAACATTTTACCTGCCTCCTTTCTTCCTGACATGTTTTCTTTATGTCTCCCTTCCTTCCCCAATGCATTTACGGCAACAGTCACCTTCTGCCACAAGACTGCCTTCTGGGCTTCACTCAAAGAAGAATGGAGACAGTCCATGTAGCTGTTTGTAGCTTTTCACCACAAAGAAACTACCAGGGCTGTCTCCTCCTCAGTGATATTTCTCTTCCTCCTCAGCACAGGCAGCATCTTTGTTGGGTAAGTGTACCAAACCGAGCTGCACAATAAGGAACAGGAAACAATTGCGGCAGAGGAAAGAAACAGATCCTAGGTTGTGGGTAGTATACATGTGGTTGTAAATGAAAGGGTGTCAGGGACGCCTGATTTCTTTCAGATGTATATCATTTTCCTACTCACTACCATGCAGAGTTCTCTTACTGCAGAGATTCTGCTCCATGAGTAGAGGCTTCATATTCACTACCACACAGAGTATCTGGCCCAATTACAGAGTCTCCACCAGACATAAAATATGGATTCTTATGTAAATCATACATTTTCAGTACAGATATTTGAGCAATGGCTGCATTGTGACATACAATACCAAAACAAAGTATTAGCCCATAAAACATATGAGATTGCTTCATGAAATGTTTTATGAAAGCAAGTCTGTACGTCTGTGCACTGTAGAATTTAAACATACATGTAAATACTTTATGTTGTGTCATAGGCTTACAGGTTTTAAACTAGCTGTACTAGTGAGATGAAGGATTGTTTGTGTTTCAACCTTGCTAGAACGATGCTTGGGATCTAGTACTTCCTACTTCTTGGTTTACTGGTCCTGTGACCATGTGGTCAACGCTACAGTTTACTGACTGAAACACAGAGAGCTTTTTGATTCTAACCTGTCATTCACTGGTGATGTAAATTTTGAGGTTTTGCAGAACGATTACAAAGAATAAAAGAAAAATAAACATGCACATTTTATCAGGGTAGTGTCTTCTCAAATATTTTCTCAATAATATTACATTTTCAAAGTCGTCATAGTTTCATCTTCTGCAGATTAATTTCCCAACCCCCTTCCATAACACAATCTCTTCCAGCCTGTCACGTTTAGGTTGAATGTAGAGCAAGCCAAGCATAATTGAGTCTGCACAAATATCTGGACATTGCTGAATGTAAGCGCATACGTAAATACTTATTTGTGCCATAGGTTAATGGGTGTTAAAATAACTCTCCTATTGAGAAGGAGCAACGATTTTATTTTTATCTCGTTTGAATGCTACTTTGGATTCCAGCACTTTCTACTTCTTGGTTATTAGTCTTGCGATCTCTGGGCCATTCTCCATTTTACTGGCTTTAAGAAACTGAGAACTATTTGATTCCAACCTGTTGCATACTGGTGATTTTGTTTTTAGCTTTTATTAGGTTTTTGCAGAACTTTTACAAAGAATAAACGAAAAACAAGCATACAAATGATATCAATGGTAGTGTTTTCCTAAAGATTGTTCTGAAGAATATATCATTTTTTATAAATCATCATAACTACCTCTTCTGCGGGCAAATCATTCCTTTGTGTGTGGACAGGACACTACCTATTGAAGTGTAAGTGTCTGCCCATTCCATTCTGCTCTGCCCTAGAAGACTCATCAGAATGAGGATCAGTGCTCAGAATGCAGATGAGCATCACCTTCTGTGTTTGTAGCTGCCTAGAGGGAAAGCACAAGGTGAAGCTGTCACCCACCCCAGACATGTATTGGAGACAGGCTGTCAGGCACAAAGAGAAGAACATAGAAATGTCCACATTCTAAAAGTGTAAATTCTAAAAGAGTAATGTTAAATCCAACTTTGCCAGTAAGGAGGATTTATCATTATCATTCCAACAGTGACAGGTCCTCTGCTAAGGCAGAGAAGCTTCACCCCCCTTGCTCAAAAGGAAAAATAAAATGATAATAACTTATTGTTATTATCATTTTATTTTTCCTATTGCAGTAGGTAGCGGGCAGGGCTGGCCAGAGCAAGAGGAGTAGTGGTTCGCACTCCCAAAGTGGCATGACTGTTTGGCCAGCCTTCCTGGGCGGCCAAACAGTCATGCAGACTTTGCATGTTCCCCAAGCAGGCTGCATTACACAGCCTGGTGAGAAACATGCACAGGCTCCCTGTCCCTGTCTGAGCGCTGAACCGTGGTGCTCAGACCAATCACATGATTGGCTCAGGGGAGCTTGTGAGCCCAAGTGCTTCCTGCTGCCAGCTGGGACTAGAGAAATGAAGGAGGAAGATGGCAGAGGTCGGAGGAGATGCAGTGTCTGACCGGCCGATCCAGGTAAGCCCTTATTTTCCTTCTTTTTCATGGCTCAATTACATGAACCTTGGTGGCTTTCAACCCTAGATTTCACTGATTGACAAGTCACTTTGATTCACTCTCAAGGAACATACTACCAAAAAAACAAAGAATGCCTGTCTTCTAAATAAAGTCAAACTGTTTCTTCCAGAAAGCGACTGTTTAACAACTCATATTCTTGCATCTGAATGGTGGCAATTCCCTATTTATTGGCCTCCCAGTCTCCTCATTGGCACCCCTTAGGGACATCCTAAATGGAGCAGCACCTCTCATCCAGGGCCTAAAGAAATATGATCACATCGCCTCATCTCCGATGAAACTTCATTGGCTCCGCTAGCTGGCCCGCACTATCTTCAAAACCAGATGCATCATTTACAAAACCATGACAGCCAGCACCCCTGTTTATCCTGCTGACAAACTCACCATCCCTGGTGGTTCTCGACAACCTCCCAGCCAGGACACCCTCAGGCTGCAGACTAAGAAGTGCAAAAGAAACACAACACAGCAAGCATTTTCTATCTATGCACCCTGGATCTGAAACGACATTCTCATTTACATCAGAACAACACCAACATTACTCAAATTAAGGAAAGAGTTGAAGATTCTCCTCCAAAGAACACTGCATCACATTGCAATAACCATTCACAAACCAGCTTCTCCTTCTCTAAATCGTTTTCTCCTCCGCCTTTTAGGAACATTTGTGCTATAGAAATACCATATACATACAAAAATACATGAATACCATCTGCTCAAATGGCAAACACATGGCACTGTTTTCAAAAATGCTACTCTTGTTTTCTTATATCCTGCAGTTCAACATTTTCAGGAGATAGGAGATTTTCTAGGTACAAGTCACACTGTCAAATTGTACACTGTCATGCTCTGGATATATGCTAATTATTGACTTCCTGTTGACACTAGAGGTCATTTATATTTATTATAACAGTAAGAGGTCAATTCACTCCTATTCTCCATCACTGACTCCTTTCACTAACACACGAGCCCACTAAAGAACTAGCAAGACACATCAGTGAGCTAAGCACTCACCACGGCAGTGTACAGGCTAAAACCGTGAGAGGGCTATTTCAGTCTTTCATTCTTTTGAGGGTGATACAAAGCCTTTCATTGCTAACGGTGCTATTTACAGCATTGTGAAATCACAAATTCTGTTTACAAGTGCAATATGAAAGATAAGCAAATACTATATGACTCACTGAAAAGTTACTTCAGTATTACGACCCACAACGGAGTACAGGATGTCAAAGTAGCTGTAGCAATGAAAAAGGTAAGCATAAACAGTAGTGTTATTATTACTACAAATCTGTCCTTTCTGCACTCCTAGAAATTGCAACAAAGGGATTCACGTACGGTTCAAAAAACGCACCACACCGTTTTCTCCAGCAAACTCCACACATATGTAACTCAACATCTGGGAGCCCAAGGCTGGCACCAATTAGTACATCAGGTAGTGCGCTTCATGCCCATCTGGCTGCATTCCTTTCCGCAAGTACTTTTCCGTCTTGCCATCTTGCTATTCTGAACAGCCTCAAAGCCTATAGAAAATGGTTAAATATTATTGTCAGATTAGCGAAAAAGTCTGAAGGAATATTTAGGACATAAACACAGTGGACTAAGGGCAAATGGACTCGTTTACGGGACCCCCAATGGCACTTTTGCATCGCCGGAGCTTCACTTTTTTGACGCTTCGGTGGCGCAATGTGCTGCAGCATATTTACAAGGCATCACAAAGCCACTTTGTGTGGCTTTTCATGGCTTGTAAGCATGTGCCCCTTTCACATAGAACACTGCATAAAGGGGTGTTAGAAAAGGTGTTGCTCTGGGTGGAATAGTAAACCTGGGAATGCGTCAGATTGTAACACCTCGCTAGGGGTGGCGTTAGGGAGGCACAACAATGATAAATATGCTTATTTCTCCTCTTTTTTCCTCTATATGCGCTGCATAATGCAGCAGTCATACAATCACCTCTACAACGCAGCCACACCCTTGCACCACAGCACTAGGGTGTCTGTATTGGTGTATGGTAGAACATTGTGCGCCAGCGCAGGGCAAAAGGACAGGAATGCATTGTATCTCACAGATACAGCGCATTACTTCCCTTTCCCTTTAATGCAGGGCAGCACAGCAAGATTCCTTGCGGTGCTGCCCTGTGACAAAACCTCGAAAATTAGGCCAATTATTTACAGCAAAGTCACGCAACACAGCGCTCAAGTTGCGCTTCGTGACAGGTAAAGGGCAGAAAAATGCTGCATTTAAAACAATACGGAGCATTCCTGCATTTGTCCTTGTGCTGACACCATTTTGGCAGCCTAGCACCAACCCAGGCCCACTTGGATGATGGTGCAATGGTGCCTGTGTTGTAAGAAGGACTGTTTTTGTGCAGGATGGGGCACATTCTGCACAAAAACAATCCCCTCAGGCATTAACCTCTTTCTCTTTGTGCTGCAGAATGCATCACACATCGAAAGAGGAAGTAACTAGGAGAACTAAAGATATTTCTCCTCATTATGCCTCACCTGGGAAGGCACAGCATTTTGGCGCATTCCAAGGTTCTCATCTGGGAATGCGTCAAAATCCATGGATGTTGTGTGAGAATACCCATTGAACGGATCCCTGGTGCAGAGTAACACAAAGTAGAGATTTGCGCCGCATTGCGCTGGATTTGTGTCACTCAGGGCCACCCAGGCTGGCTTGCTTGGCTTCATAAATTGCATTTTGGGCTTGTGGTGCGCATGCACCACATTGCATGATGAAAGCATGATGCAAGCTCACTCATAAGTATGCCTCGGAGTAATTTCTGTTTGAGTCCTAAATTCGACCACACTGCTTCATCGAGGGAAAGTATCTTGCTTTACAAAATCAAGCATCTTCCATAGATTCAAATACTTTTGTATTTTTCCATCCCTCAGGCTCGGATTCATCTGTAAGTTGAACCCAGCAATATTAAAGGCATGCACTTCATAATTGATTTATTCATTGTATTTATACAGCGCTGCAAGCAGCTGGTACCCAAATCAAAGAGCATTTCTTGGGAGGACACAAAACGCCAAACACAAGAAGAAATTCTTGGAAATAAGACAGATAAACGCGGATTGAATCTCATAACGGTAGGAAAGCACTTTAGAGATGTCAGTACAATTCAAACAATGCTGGGCTCCGAGCAACCACGACAAACACAAAGGTAAAAGGCTTGCGAAAAAGGATTTGCACCGGTTTAGGATAGGCTTAAGAGAGGTCTTCTTGTAGACATCTGCGCCCTATCCCTCTAATTATCTAAATTGGACAATCAGATAGATAGGCTCTAAGTCTGTCAGACCTCTGTTTATTATGCTATAGTGCCAGCAATTGTGCAGAATATTTCTACGGTCTTAAATAGCTTTATGTGGTCAGACAAAGGTAGCCTGGTTGGGATTGGAATAAGCGACTGAGACAACGTCTCTATGTGCTTTGATGCTGTCTCGCGTGCACGATAACGCTAAGGGGTCTGTCTAATACGGTCTGTTAAAGTTGGTCAATTTTATTTGTATCTGGAGAAGTTGGACAGATATACTCTGTTGGCTGGAACCTGGAAATGGCTGGTAGGAGCCAGGTGGTAGCCATCAATATGACACATCTGAATTCTGGACGATGTATGTGGTGAGATCTGTCTACATGGTTGTGCTAAATAGTTCAGTGTTGCTTACCTTGGAGGGAAGTGGCCATGATGGTCACGTGATAGTTGGCCATGTGATGCATCTGAACTCCATTGGGTGTGCAGAATAATCTGCTGGAATGAAGCAGACAGTAGGAAAAGGTGGTCCATTTAACAGATTAATGCTTTAAGCAAACTGATTATATTGTTGATCCATTGCCACAGCACAGATGCAATGCGAGACATTTATTATATTTGAGCTTACACAAGGGCACATTCCCATTATCTGGGTGGACTGGGAAGCAGAGATGAGGGTGTTTCCTGGGGTAGGGAGAATGTGTTCGATTGTTGCATTTATTCACAAGGTTCTTGTAAATACGCTCTTTTAGATATTGGTGTGTGGCATTTCTTGGCTGCTAGAACTGTTTTGAAGCATATGACAGTCAACAATACAGTGTACTTTGCCATATTGGATTTATGAGCAATAATTTTTCTAAAGAGTTGGGCCGTGTGTTTGAGGGTGGTGTATCTTGGTGGTAAGTGCCACATGAAAGGAAACCGATTAACACATCTGATCAGACATACCACTGCCGTCTTGGATGCATGTGAAATGCTCTCTTGATACGTTCCGTTGGGGCGGGAAAGTCCTTTGACTGTGAGTGGCATGCTCCCCAGCCCTGTGTGCCCCTTCTGCAATGACCTGGATCCCTGGTACTGATGTTAGGTCATGGACTAAAATGGATCATGCATGTGTGCCATGACCTAGGCCATCTCACAGGTTGCATCCTTGTTAGACCGGGTGAGGCGCCAAAGCGCTACCCTCTAATGGTAAAGGGCTACTGCCATTACCAGGAGTTAAGTATCATGAGCATAGTGATGATGGCATACTGTCTTTTAGTAATGATGAGCAGTAAAGTGAACAGACCTTTTTACCTGTGTCACTGGAGTGGGGCCTACCGGCTCACTCATGTAAAGTTCTGTTGCTGTATGCTGAATTCAACCTTGGCCTACATCATGTTAGCATGCAAGGCTGTGCAGCGTAAATGTGTTTCTCAGTCTGCTGTAATGTATGTGTGCTTTTGAGTGGCACAATACATGGAGGCCTATGCGTCCATATTGGAAGCCCAGGGCACATGTAAAGGTGGAGAAACCCCCGGATAGCTGGGTGGGACACACACTGGAAAAAGGGAGAGACAGGCATACCCGCCCCACGCTTAATACCTAGAGATTGAGAAGAGGGCTCTTACTATGTGTCCCTGAAGAATGCCCAACACATCATAGGAGGGTTAGAGATGGCAGAAACATGGTGACCTCTCACAAACACTGGGTTGAAGTTTAACTGTCCTTTTTTTTGTTTATCTATCCAGAGGGACATTATGACAATAATTACCAGCCTACTAGAAGGTAGTTTTAGCTCATATATATATTTGCTCTCACACTCTGCAACTATAAACCACAGCTTTTAGCTCACACTAGGTTCCTAATCAGGAAACTCCACAAAGGGCTCATTCCATTCCAAGGAGGAACTTGATCATGAACCATGACACCCATGGGTAAGTGAGGGGTTTCATCCTTTAAACAATGTAGTCAACATCTGAGAGAAGTTCCACACTCGGGCAGATTTTCCACACTCGGGGTGGAATCTTCACACTTGGGGGTGTGGTAGGAAATTCCAGAACAAGTTTGGAGATTTTGCCCTTGGTCGTAAACAGTTGTAAAGATACTACTCGTAACTTACCTTTGTGAATACCGAAAAGTTGTAAAGTTAGACTTTTGGTCTAACTTTACCTTTGTGAATCGGGCCCCTATTGTGCATTTCTCGCAGTTGCTTATTATCGCAACAAAAAAGCTGCACATGGTCTCAACACATCACAACCCTTGACTGGGTGTGTGATTAGTAGTCAGTCTCTCAGATGCTGACAACCTTGTTGTTTAAAGGATGCAAACCCTCACCCACCCATGGGTGGCATGCGTCATCATCAGGTTCCTCCTTGGAATGGTTTGAGCCCTTAGTAAAGTTAGACTTTTGGTCTAACTACACCTTTGTGAATCGGGCCCTAGGTCTTTAAATTGTCCCTTTGACTCCCATTAGTGGATAACGTTTCCTATTGGAAGCCCAGGGTCTTAAGCAAGGCATGTGGAGGTGGAGGAACACCTCCACTTGCTGGATTGCTGCATTTGTGAGAACTAAGTGGAGCACATACTGGAAGAAGGTAGAGCCAGGCTTTCCTGTGCACTTCAAGAGGGTTATTTGATTCTGAAAAAGTCACTGTTCAGTGGGGCATGGGCACATCTCATGAAGGAGATGGAGCTAATAAGGGGATCATAACTATTTGGGCTAGGGGCCTGGTAACCTATATCTGTGAGGCTGATATTCAGGTGTGATCCACTTGAAACTCCTGTGTCCTTGTGTGGCTATCCAGGTTGGAGTTGCTTCAGCTGTGACAGACTGCTTCCTGGACAAAGGATAGGACAAAAGAGTGGGCATTTCAAAGGAGGAACCCCCCACACACAAACTTCGAAGCATGAGACACTAAATCACATCTGTGTCTGGAAATGGATTATAAAAGTGAGAGCTTGAGTCTTCCAACATGGTCAACCATCAAGCAGTCAAGGTTGGCTGTACCTCAACGTAGAGAAGCTCAGAAAAACTTCTACCCTGTGTGAACAGGTTTGTGGATCAGGGTCTGCCTGTATGCCAGTCTCCCAGCCGGGTGAGGGGAAATCACACAAGGAAATCTAGACCCCCTGTCCATCTGCCTGCCTGATGAGACCAGAGGACCTTGTGAGGAGGAGTGTCTTGAGTGAGCGAGATCCAGTTGGAGAGCCTGGCAAGTGGAGCCCTGAAGTGAGATGCGAGATAGTTTCTGCACTGATCAGGCCACTCGTGCTGAACAAAGTCTGCAACTCCTTATGCCAGGTGGGTCCACCGTGAAGATATAACTGCTGCTGCACCAATAGGGCTGGCCACCAGTGTTCTTATCAAATTCAGCTACCCCGTATGCAAGAGGGCCGTTGTGAAGATACTTGCTGCTGCAACGATCAGGCAGTTTCTCGTGTGTGACCTAAGTCGGCTAACCCATATACTAAAGGTGGCTATCATGAAGGTATTTGTTGCTGCACTGATATGGCTATCCGTGCATGTGCTGCCCAAAAGTTGGCGATCATGTATGCCAGAGGAGATCACTGTGAAGAACAAGGGACTTTGCTTGGTGCATCGTATGTCAAGAGGGTAGGCCGTTACTGTGTACAGTATGTGACCAAGAAGAGCAGCAGGTGCAGACCCATGTGCCCAGAGCCCGTACTGAAGCATCACAAGCTGAGTGACTGCTCCTACCCTGACAGCCATATCAGAGGTACATCATAAGATGAGCACTGAGGAGACCAGCTGTCTTGCCTGCAGCAATGATACTACCACTCCTCTCCGGCATCTGCTCCAGTTCACCACCACGCCGGCGTGCTGAATGATCGGTAGTGCTAGGGGTAAGACTGATCACCGGGCCAGTGAGCCCAGGGGGAGCTTGCTCTACTGTAGGGAACTGGCTCTCTATATACTACACCAAAATGAGGTATAGTGTGTATAGAGTAGAGCCCAGGTGACCCCAGAGGTAGGCAGAGGTTAAAGTTAGATAGAACCTTACTCTCTATTTGTGGTAGAGTGGTCGAGCAATAAGGCAGTGTCAGAGGACAGTGTTAAGCATTTGATGTACACACTCAGTCAGCAAATTAATTCACACACTCAAGGACTGTTTTATTTTTAGAACCAAGCAAGCCTGGCACAGGTACTTTACAGTGATAAGTTGCTGAATGTAGAACAGTTTGCAAATGCAACAGTAATTGTACTTTGTTTGATTTACAGGGATACAGTAGGTTGCAATACTTAGCAAATACAGTACATTGAAATTAATAGGCTTTTTCAGTAAATTACAGGCAAGTTACTTTTTACGTTACTTTTCTAACTCAGTGCTGGATACCTGGATTCAGCACTGGGACATATCCTGCAAACAGGGAAGTAAATATGTTTTGGTTATTCGTGCAATTTGTAAAGAATATTTTTAGATTTCAAAACTCCACACTTAAAAACTTTTTGGGAGAAAATTGTCAATGTTATCCTATGGAGGAAAAACAAGTTATCGGTTCAAAGGTAAGTTATCGACTGTGGGAGTTAAGGTTCTGGGTTAGACTCAGGGGTCCCCCAGGATCAGTGATGCACTCTCGTTACACCCTCAGTGGCACTAGGGCAGTTGGGTGCAGTGTGTTGAGGCCCAATGTTATCCAATGGGGGTACGGGGCCTCAGGTTGGTGGCTGCTAACGAGCAGGCCACTGGGTTGTGGGAGCAAAGCTCCTAGAGTTTAGGTTAGGGCAAATGGGGAAACAAAGTAGCACAAAAGGTGCACCCTCAGCGGCACTGAGGCGGCCGGGTGCAGAGGGCAGTTTCGACGTCAGGCGCCCTAATGTTGCTAATGGAGAACCTACGGTTTGCAAAAGCACTGCAGCAGGGAGACGAAGGACTTCTGGGTGCGACCACCACTTCGAGAGGTAAGTTGGGAAGTTAGGGGTTGGTTAGGCACCATTGGTTTGGGCCCACAACGCTGTGGGGCGTCGGGTGCAGGGATGTCTTTTAAGGTCGGATCTTCTTACCATCTCCTGGTCGCGGTTAGGGGGGCCTTTTGGATTTAGACTGCAGGCGTCTGCTGAAGGCTTGAGGCAGGTCAGGGGTCGCCGGATCTTTGTTCAGGCATGACTTCCTTGTGGTGTTTTGCCACTTGAGTTTGGACCGGATTCGGCGGGTGCAGAGTGGGCTGGATTTGCGATTCCTAGCTGCTGCTAGAGGTTTCTGTTGAACACCGGTGTTCATGGGAGAAGCAGTCTTTGGAAGGGAAGGCAGGCAGGTCCTCTAGGGTTTTTGAGGTTGCTGGCTGCAGAACACACTGGGATTTTGCAGGAGCAGGTTCGAGGGGAGACAGGCCTGTAGGGCTGGAGCCAAGTCAGTGGGCGTCGTCCTCTTGTTAGCTCTGCACGGCTCTTCGGCCCTTCTTCTTATCTTCCTTCTTGTCGTTGCTGGATCTGAGGAAGCAAGGTTCAGTGTGCCCCCTAAATACTAGATTTAGGGGTATTACAGGTAGGTGGAGGGCAGGAACCAATGGGTCCCTTCCCTGGGGTGGGTACACCCCCTATTGTGCCACCCTCCAGTGGGAGGGAGGCATGAGCCTGTCCCTGGTTGGTTGGGTCCCCTCATCCTCAAGATGGCGGGGACTCAGAGTTGTGCTTCACCTCGCCTCCCCTACCTGAGGAGTGGAGTTGGCAGAGGTGGGCACACCTCTCGCCCTCACTTGTTTTTCACACCGGTTCTCCCACCCAAAGTGGGGGGTAGAACCAGTGGGGACCAGTTACCTAAAGCAGCAAGTGGTCTGGGGAAGCTCTGCCCATCCTGGGGGAGGAGGCTTGACACCTTGTACCAGGATGTGCATTGATTCAGTCCCCCGAGAGCAGCAGGATCTTGACCCGGGGGTCCAGATACATGTCTGTTGATGGCAGCCTAAGCAGCCACTCAGTCGGGACACTAGAAGTTGGTCGAGTTTCAGGGGGCATCTCTAAGATGCCCACTGTTGTGCATTTTACATTAAATCCCACACTGGCATCAGTGTGGGTTTAATGTGCTGAGAAGTTTGATACCAAACTACCCAGTTTTCAGTGTGGCTATTATGGTGTTGTGGAGTCCGCAATGACAAACTCCCAGCACCATATACTCTTAATGGCAGCACTGGACTTACAATGCCCAAGAATGGACTTGGGCACTGTAGGGGTACTGGGCTCATGCACCTTTACCCTCACCACTGGCATAGTGCACCCAGCGGGAGGAGTGGCTGATCTAGGGCAGGGCAGTGGGTTGTAGGTATGGCACACAGGGATGTGTACAGCACACAGAAGAGTACAAAGTTCCCCGGGGAGAGTGCTACAGGGTGGAGAAGAGAGTTGATGTCATAAGTCAAGGGACTGGAAGGGGTTCCCTTGTCGGAACTTAGAGAGTCTCACACACCCAGAGAATTAGGTGTGAAACACACCCTGACTGAAGGGTGTCCAGTATCATCATCGACTCACTGCCCCTCAACAGACCGGCGCTGCAATGTCTGACGGAGTACCCGGAGGCACTCTTTTGGCGGGTTTCTTTTATTCCTTGCAGATGGTGGGTGTGAGTGAGGATGGAAGAAAGTGTAGTCGGTGCAAAAGTGAGTGAAAGTTAAAAAGGGTAATCAGTCCACAATGAATTTTATTGACGTTGCTGATTCCCTGACTAAAAGGGGTGGGAGGGGAGCTAGTGACCATATAGGTATACAGAAAACTAACTCAACCCCCTGGTGTGGTCAACATGTTTCTCGCCAACCGGCGATTCGTCAGGACCTCAACAAAGTACTACACAAGAAGATATAAAGATATTAGATGCTCATTCACTTAGTAAAAAGCAGATACAACCTCTCTGGGTCGAGGGAAAAGAGGGCCACGGGGTCCTGCTCTAATTAGGCGACCCTAAGGGAAAGTAACATGGGCCTCGCAGCATGCTCCCGTGAGGCCAGCGCTGTCTGGTGGATGCACCTTAATGCAGGCGCTGGATCGGCGGGACACCTACCCCTCACGCTCGCGGCACCTGGTAAAAAAAAAAAACACAGGGATGTGTGCCATGTCGACTCTTCACTTTGTTCTGCACCAAACCATGCAGCCTGCAAATGCAGTGTGTATGTGTAGAGGTACAGGCCTCTAAGGGCGGCACAATAAGTGCTGCAGCCATTAGAGATCTTCCCTGTTCACAGTGCCCCGGGTACCTGTGGTACCATTTACCAGGGGCTGACCTTTGGCCAGAGATGCCAATTGGGTTAGTTTTGGGAAAGAACACAGGCCCTGGGAACCAGATTGGCAGGGTCCCAGGGCACATCAAGTCAAAGTGCATCAGTGGTCTGGCAACAAGTGTGGGGGTGGTTACTGCAACAGAAACCCATTTTCCGACATCTAGCTCATAGCTCTACAGTGCAGGTGCCACTTAACTTCTAGAAAACCATAGTGGAACTTATAAGACTCAGACTCATAGCAAGACCCAACCTTAATGTTTTTTTTAACTTCTTTATTTTTGCAGTTTTCATTACAAGCAACAAATCCATTGCACAAGCTATTTGAATGTACTGTAGGAAATGAGTCGACAAGTTCTGTATCACTTTTCCTCCGCTTCTCCATCCCCAATCAGGCTAAATTAGTAACTAAGCGGTACAAAAGGGGGTGGTGATGGACGGAGCATCTGAACCAATCAAACCCTCACACCCAGTCAACAGATCTGGGTTTAATCCATCACCGTCTTTTAGCCCACTCTGCCACCCCAGTTCAGACATGGCCATATGCAAATCAGTCTGACCCTGTGCCTCATGGAAACAGTCCAGCCCGAACTGCCAAGCCATGCCTACACTGGACCGGACACAAGCTTCCGAGGACCGGTTTCTGGCATTTCAGCCGTCTTCAGCCCGGCTTGCTTGAATCCAGTGGCAAAGTGAGCAAGGGACTCACGTCTGAGCATACCCTGCCAACTTATGGCGAACAAAGCGGTACAAAAGGGGGTGGTGATGGACGGAGCATCTGAACCAATCAAACACTCACACCCAGTTAACAGATCTGGGTTTAATCCATCACGGTTCTTTAGCCCACTCTGCCACCCCAGTTCAGACATGGCCATATGCAAATCAGTCTGACCCTGTGCCTCATGGGAACAGTCCAGCCCGAGCTGCCAAGCCATGCCTTCCCTGGACCGGAAACAAGCCTCCGAGGACCGGTTTCTGGCATTTCAGCCGTGGCAGAGTGGGCTAAAGAATGGTGATGGATCAAACCCAGATCTGTTGACTGGGTGTGAGTGTTTGATTGGTTCAGATGCTCCGTCCATTACCACCCCCTTTTCTACGGCTAAATTAGTAACTAAACATGTAATGTCAACCATTTATATGCAGAGTACACACAATAGCAAGGTCTAAGATTGAACGGCATTCTTGCCACTGCCCACGTTCTTTATTCAGGGCAGGTCCTGGGTAATCACCTGTACAACACTGTCCATCTTAAAAAATTGGTGTGTTATATCTCTCCAAACAAAGGCTTTTATTTATGAGGGCTTGCACCGCCCTTGCATCACTTTTTTGTGATTCTGCAGCGGCGTAAACAATGTTACACTCACTGCCCTATTTAGAAAGTGAAACATCTAAGGGGCGGAGCTTGCCGGACCGCACTGTAATCGAGCTCTTACAGCCCTCTGCTCTTTCGCGAAGGAATTTGCGTAATCCATTGCCTAACATAACTCTTTTGGAGCGCACCGAATAATACTAAACGTGCGCTACATAATGGTGCCCCAAGATCAAAATCCAAGCCGCAGAGCCAGTTCTACCGACCCTGCTGTTTGTAGGGTGACCAACCGTCCGTAAATTTTACGGACCGTCCGTCATTTTAGTATGATGTCTGTAAGGCGTCCGTAATTTGGGGATCTCAAATTACGGACGCTTTACAGGCATCATATTAAAATCGAAATAGGAAATTTCAGTAAGGAATGCTGTTTCAAGTGCGAGAGGCCCCGTGAGTTTAAAAGATTTCACTCGGGCCTCTCGCTCTTAACTTTTAATCTGTAGAGGCTGCCTGCAGAGGCCCCTCCCGGACCTGGCGCAGACTGTGTACTGGCCCATTGTCATTCTGAGACTGCAGCTGATTAGCACTTTAGAATGACAACGGGCCCAATTGTAGTGACAGCTTGTGGTGGGCCTTCTCCTGCATGGGACTAGTGCAAAGCATTCTGCTCTTGTCTTGGCGCCATGCTGGAGAAAATAAAAATAGAAAAAATAACAGCGTTTTCACTGTACATTTAAAAGACAGATTTCAACATACAAATACAAAAATACTATTTATTAATGTTTATTGTTACTAGCACAAATCTTGTTTGCAGAAAGGGCCCGATGTCGCTTTGCAAAACTGCACGCATACTGAAAAACTGTGAAGTGCACGATTGGCGCAACCTTATATAAACTTATTTTGACTTGTATTTATTTTGGTTGTCTATTTACTTATATTTTTGATTGTGCCACCTCCTCTGATATGTCTGTAAAACTTATGTTTTGTCCCAAATTTTCGTCCTGAATTTTGACCTTCTGTCCTGAATTTTTGTCCTGAATTTTGACCCTTTGTCCTGAATTTTTACGCTGACCGTCCTGAATTTGCACCCATGCCAGTTGGTTACCCTAGCTGTTTGGTGATCAGCGAGGCACTGGACTTGCGGGAGCCAGGGCAGGCCCCTACCGAAGCAGAGACGACATTGGAACCGGGAGGCAGGCGTAGGGGGAGAGAACAAGCTGCAGTAGCAGTCGGCCGGAATCGTCCGGACGGCTGGTAGCTACAAACCCGGAGCCTGGCGGTGACGTAGTGCCGGGGATGCCAGGACGGCCTGCGCGCCCGGAGTCACAGCCAACCTCGTATCCCCCTTCATGTGGCTGAGGCAGTCGACTACGGCTGCGTTAGAGGTGCAATAGATGGAATCCCAGCTAGCAGTGAGTGGCCCTCTCCCCAGTCTCCCTAAACTGTGGCTGATCAGTCTCATTTCAGCGCCCCAGGGATATCAGCAGGCCGCACAGCTCCACAACACTGCCCCTGCTACTACATAAACATAAAGCAAGTCAAACCGTGACAAGCCCAAAAGTGGAGGATAGACAGTCGCTGAGGGTGGATCATGCAGACACTGATTAGAGGGGCGAGCCGAACGCCTGGGCTGAATTGAGCGTGCAGCTGAACAATCACCGCCTGTCAGTCTCCCTGCCTTTGGCAACGAGCAAGCAAATAGTAATTGCACCCGAACAACGGCCTA
The DNA here is from genome assembly GCF_964263255.1 of Lissotriton vulgaris. NCBI lineage: Eukaryota > Metazoa > Chordata > Amphibia > Caudata > Salamandridae > Lissotriton > Lissotriton vulgaris. The sequence goes on from NC_141696.1 coordinate 1,154,848,215, forward strand.
CGCAGCAAGGGGTTGTGAGTTGCATCACTAAGGAACGCTTTAACCTAAGAGGAACGTGAAAGTTCAGAACAGGAGATAAAGTAGCCAGGAATGCTACAAGGAAACTGCTGAAAATTGCTAAGCACAGTACAGTTGCAGGAGAGACAAGCTAAGCTCTCTAACATAAAGAATTTGATTGGAGACGCAGTCGATAGGTGTAGGCTCAAAACACTCTGAAACATTTTAGCCAAAACAGTGAAGGAAAAATTGGCAAACCGGATAAAAAACAGACAATTTGAACAGTGCAAATCCACACGATTAAGGGATGACGATACTGAAGAGGAGAGTGAGGAGCGAGGCGCCTCAGGGTCGGAAATTGGGTGGGGACCTACGGAAAATACTAGAAACAATGCAGCAAAGCCTCACTACAATAGATGGTAAAATAGACTCTCTTTCATATTGGATGGACTGCATGTCAGAGCGCTTAGATAAGCATACTGAGAGAATAGATATGGTGGAACGCAGAATATCAGAGGCGGAAGATCAACAAGCAGAGACCACGCAAGCCCAGAAACAAATGGGGATACTATTAGATACATTACAATCCAAAGCTGAAGACCTCGATGAGAGATCAAGGCGCAACAATGTACACATAGTGGGCCTGCCGGAAACCACCTCGACCGGGAATATGGAACTGTTTGTGGAAAAACTACTCACGGCAATGCTGGGCCTAGACAGTTTTTCACCGATCTTCGTTGTGGAGAGGGCACACCGGTAGCTTGCACCTAAGATTCCACCAGGGGATCCCCTGCGTCCACTCATAGCCCGAGTACTGAACTAAAGGAATAGAGACGCAGTCCTGTGCAAAGCAAGAGAGTTACAGATACTTCGCTATGAGGGCGCCAAGTTATCTCTATATCCTGATTTCACACCTAATGTGCAAGAGGCAAGACAGTGTTTTGCCCCTCTAAAACAGTAATTGAGAAATCTGCAGATAGAATACCCAATGGTCTACCCAGCTTGATTGAAGGTCACAATCGATGGTAAGACAAAAATGTATTAAGACCGAGCAATTTACAGCAAACTCTTAAAAGCTACACCAAAGCCAAGACCCACAGGCAAGCACCGGGTGTCAACAAGAAGGATGACCCCAGCCCCAGTCCACTGTATCAGCAGAACTGATAATTAGGTGACATTAATCGTAGGTATGGTGGTCTGTAACAAAGACAGGCAGCAGGTAACAGACCGGTTGTAAGTTTAACTGATAGCCTGCATCTAAAACAATAGAGTGGACAGATAAATACAGTAGGATACAAGTACATTGAATTACATGGAGGGTAGAACTGTATACACTTGCATGGAAAGTCTGTCCACACAGCATAGAAAAAGGTTGTTCAATCTCGAGCATTCAGTGCCCTGATTAACTATGTGGGATTTTGTATGTGCAGATATAGACAATGGATAAACTAGATAGGATGGAGTGACGGCCATGATTTAACCAGTGCTCGAGCAGGCTGTCAGGCCTTCACCGCCTTCATGTGTAATACACACCGTTACGGGGGAATTGTTGGGATGTACTAATTGTGTATATAAGGGTGTTGATTGATAAAAACAGGTCAAAAATTGGGGGACATGGCGTGAGAGGGGGATACAACACACTTGCAAGTAAGCAGCAGAAGTAGCCCTATTGAAATAACTCACGCACCATAGCCACATAAAATATTATATGCATAGTATGAATAGGAGTTCAGAGCGTTACCTGATTTCGAGACAAAGTGGAACTCCAATAAATTTCATAACGTGGAATGTCAGAGGCCTAAATGACAAACCTAAAATTCCCAAAGTGGTATTGTACCTACAAAGGGCCCTCACACACCCGAAGGATGCCATGCTTCATCATTGGGCCTGCTCCCCATCGGGCCGGCGCTGCACTGCCCGACGGGCACCCGTGAAGGGGCTCTTTGCTGGAGATCTTTTTTTGATGTAGCCATATGGTGGGTGGAGGTGTGTGGGCTGGGTAGTGCAATGAGTGTGTGGGTGATTGGTAAAATAGGTCTAGGGCAACCCTTTCTAATCATTGTATTATTGGGGGGCACTAGCCTAATTAAAACAGAGGGACCCCGAGTGGATATAATGGTCCTACAGGGCCTGTGTGGTGTATGTGGTCGACATGTTTCATGCCAATGGTAGCCCCTAGCGGGTCTAGTGGCACTTCATCAGGACCGTATTTAGGAAAATTGTTCAACTCGAACACTATTGCAATGCTGGTTCAAAAATGTGTATTTTGTGCTTGTAACCAGACTTGCAGTGAAGTCCCAGGTCCTAATTGTCCTGGTGATCTTAAACCTGAAGATGGGAAGGGGATAGGAAATTAAAAACAAGGACAACTGTGGACCTAGATTAGGAGATTATTTAACACCAAGGTCATGGCGGTGTGGCTACATCCTGAGTGTCCAGGTTTATCTATCACCACGAGTGAGCTCGGCCAGGGGCAACTGATGGTTACGGTGTCTATGGTGCGTGAAACACCCATATTGTGCTTAAATAGGTGATTAGCAAGTTGTCGTAATGCGGAATAGTGCGTCCACGTGTTAAAAACAGGCACTATGGCAAGGATACGGATGTATGACGTTACATCGCATACATTTACATCGCACACCGTTACAAAGCAATTTTTACAACGCACATTCCTTTACAACGAATGCCTTTACAACGCATGACATTACATAGCAGATGCTATTACAACGCATGCCATTACAACGTAAGTATAGGTAAGTATATTATTTTATTTAAAAAATGTAATTAATAAATGTTTAATTAATTTTATAAACGAAATTATTTATTAATTAATTTATTTGTAAATATATATAAATACAATGTAATTAATAAATATTTAATTAATTGTTTAAATAACTATTATTAATAAAGAACTATTATTAATAAATAATAAAATTATTAAAATTAATTTTATTTAAATGATTTATTAAAAAACTGAACTCTAAAAATACCCCAGTTCCCCAAAACCCTAAAAATACCCCTTTACCCCAAAACCCAAACCAAGCCCTGAACCCTAAAAATACCCCTGTACCCCAAAACCCAAACAAGCCCTGAACCCTTGGGAGACGAACGAGAGCAAGCTGCCACTTACCTGAGAGACGCCGCTACCGCCAGGAGTCATACAGGGGCTGCCAGTCACTCGGGAGAACGCCGCCACTGCCAGGAGTCATTCTACAGCTGATAACACGCGCCGCTCCGGGACTACAATTCCCGGCAGCCTACGCGGCGGCGCGCTTTGTGACACCGCGAGAGCGCCAGGAGGCGCACATAAGCAGCGCTGCACCCAGCTTCGCGGGACGCGAGCGGGACGCCCGGGACTAAGCCCGGGCAAAGGGCGAGCCCTCTATGACCCTCATCGGCAGGAAGAGACAGGGACAGGGCCCTGACCTCTGACAACATTTTTCAAGTAAGTCATCAACTCCCTTATATATCCGCAAGTGGCTGTGATTCCTCTCAGCGATTAACATTACACGGACTAATATAGTCGCTACTTGATCAAACTGCCTTCTAACATGTCTAAAGCAAAATCGATTGCCCCCCTTAATACCATAGACAATTATAAGGTCCAGAAAGTTGCCAGAATTAATAACGACAGGAGATCATCATTGGGGCTGAGCCTTTCACCTGAATTGCCTTTTGACAATACGCCTCTATCTACTTCTGCCCTTGACATTAGTAATGAGGTGTTCCAGACCCCGGAGAATAATTCACTGACTCAGCTTTTAGTAGCCATTACCGATCCAGTTCCCGAGTGCACACCAGATGAAGAAATAATACTCCTAGAAGAGGAGGCCTCTGCACCGGTCGCAGCACCAAGAGTAGTGAAGGGAGGGGAGAAGAGCATATCTAAACGGGGCGGTCTTCGATCAAGTAAAAAGCGTCCTGATGCATCCCCCCTGGAAAATACTGGAGATGATATAAGGGGAATAACAGGAGGGAAGGTACACTTGGATGAAGATCAATTCAAGAAGTTGTTAAATGCCTTAGATAACAATATTAAAACTATAACCAAGCCGCTCCTAAGTAAAATAGACCAACTCACGGAAGAGGTGAATAGACTGGGGGGTCTTCTGCAAAAATCAATAGAAGAAAAAGTGAACATCCCAATGCCGAAAACACTTAGAGTTGAATTGAAAAATACCCAAACTGCCCCCAGGTTAGAACTACTTGAAAACACTCCCCTGATCTCCAAGGAGAGCACTGATCTAGGGAGGGGGGGCCTGAGGGATTTAGATATCAACAAGGGTGATTCTGAAGGGCTGAGTCAAAGTGACAGAAGGGTAGATTTTAATTTAGAGAAGGGGCCTGTAGAACTAATTGTAGAGGCATCTCCCTTAATATTTGTCTTGGCAAATGTCCCCCATCTGGAACCAGGGCAAGTTGAGAACACCCCTTCCCTGATTGATAAATCACTCCATTGGTTATCAAGGAATATGGCTTTTACCCCAGGAGGCAGGGACCAGTTGGCGCAAGAAGTTGTTAAAGCTAGAAGAGTTGAATGGATCGGGGGCGGCACAAAATTTTTTAAGGGGGATTGTGTGGTGTTACACCTTTCTGATCCAGAAGTGTTGCCAAACATTCTAGCTAATATATACCCCCCCCCCCCCAGCGTAGATCAACGGAAATAGTGCCACTAACATTGGATTTCTTTTACATGAAAAAAGGAGTGAATACTCTAAACCCAACAATGTTGAAAACTAAATGGAACCCTGTACTAAAAAAAACAAAAAACCCTTGATATAAGGAATAATTGGGGAATCCCGATTGAAAATAGGTTCTCTGCCCTTTCTGGTCATAATGAGTGTGATTGACTGGAAGTACGGATGAGCATAGAAAAGGATAATGTTGCAGAGTTCCAAGAAAGTGGAAACGATGTCTCTATAGAGCTCTTAGAAACAAACTATAGTGATGGTAAGACATTTGGTCCCAGGGAATATTCCCCTAATATAGTAGAGCATTTGTCATCAAATCCCTGCACCACTGCATGTAATGGGGAAAGTAGTCTCTTATTCCCCTTGTTCCACCATAAGCAGGGTGCACCACAACAAGAGGGGACTATCCAGACGAAAGCTAGTCTTAAACTTATTTCCTGGAATTTGGCAGGAATTCACCACAAACTAGAAACTCCCGAATGGTGTGAATTCATTGATTGCCATGATGTCATTATGCTACAGGAAACTTGGGCAGTGGCACCTGTTTTTCGGCAGGGCTTCTTAAATTTCTATGTCCCTGCGAAAAAGAATACTAAAGGGTGGCCATCAGGGGGTCTAATTATTTGGGTACGACAATCCCTACAATGTACCGTCAAGCAGAGGCTTGTTTGGAATTGTGACTTACTCCCAATTGTGATCACCTGGGCTAATGGCCATAATACGGTCTTATATAATATCTATGCCAGGGGAACTCAAGGGGGCAAAGCCTCGGATGTGATAGGTGCATTGGATAATGATTTGGAGATTCTTCCTACACATTACACTATCCTAGTGGGGGGAGACCTGAACACAACATTTGAGCCACTAGGATTCGAGGACAACGAACTGGCCCTAGAGGAAGATACCAAATGGGGAGTTCCCCAATTGGATCTACCGATGGTAAAGAAATGGACAAAAGTGGCAATACAGGTGAAGAGTATGTGCTTGGCTAGGGGGTTGAGGGCAGTAAATGGCCGCACCCCCTCAGACATACAGGGCATGCATACCTTCGATAATTCGAGGTCAAGTAGTCGGATAGACTACATCCTTATAGATGTTAGAGACTGGCACAAAGTGGTAGATATGAAAGTGACATCGAGATTGGAGAGTGATCACAATCCGTTGTGCTTGCTCTCTAACCTGAATAAAGGTGAAAGTCCATCTAACCAGGGTAGGGGTGTTACGACATTAGAAGTTATCCCAACTAATAATCTCCGTCACATTAAATGGGCAACTCTGGTAGATAAGCCTGGGGATATGCAGGATTTATTGGAGGTAGTTAGCAAAGAGGTTAGCAGATTACAGATCCACTGTAATGAATTACATTTTAACCAACTTATTGAAGAGTCACAGCCAATGTTTTTTGCTAACCTACAGAGGTTTTTCTTAAAAAAAACACAGCAGGGGAAGGGTGCTGGTCCCTCGAGAAAAAGAGGGTGGTATGACCACTCTTGCAGAAAGGTGCGACAGAACCTCAGTTTAGCATTGAGGACTAAAGTAGGAGTATTAAAGGCCAGGGATGATTACAGGAAAGCCCAAACTAGGGCAAAAAGACTGTGGGATGAGAATCTATGGTTAGATCTTAAGAAGGCATGTGTAGCCAAACAACAGAAAGAGTTTTGGGCCATCTTAAAGTGGGGCAGTGGGGGAATAGCAGACTACCCGAAAAATCATGTAGCAAAGGAAGCATGGGTGGACTTTTTTAAACCACAATACGCTAATATTCTGCCCCTATCAACCGAATCGCCCCCAGAAAGGGTATTCTATCGGCACGGAATATTCTCACTGAAAGATGTAAATGAGGCAATGGACGGGGTAACTAGAGGAAGGGCGCCAGGAATTGATGGAATACCGGCGGACGTATTTCTATCGGACAGGGCCAGCTGGTGCAAATATTTTGTATGGCTTGCGAACTCTATCGCACAAGGAGCAATGATTCCAGCAACATGGAAGGGTGCGGAGATTATGCCAGTCTTCAAAAAAGGGGATAAGGCTTTACCAAGTAACTACAGGCCCATTAGCCTTATCGACTCGGCACAAAAACTGATGGGCAGGATGATACAAAATAAAATACAAGCCTGGATAGACGATAAGGATATCCTTTCCCCGTATCAAGCTGGTTTCCGTCCATTAACTAGCTCTGTCGACCAGGTATTCCATTTTTTAACCTTGTTTTGGAAAAATGTAACTCTGACAAATGGACCATTATATGCTGTTTTCGTTGACTTGAAGTCAGCGTTTGATCTAGTACCCCGACAAAAACTCTGGATTGTTTTGCGCGATCTCGGAATAAGCCCTGAATTACTGACTTTGCTTATGCGTATGCACGAAAATAACTACGCCAGGATTAGGTGGGGAGCGCAGGGAGACGTCACTGAACCTTTCCCCGTGGAACGTGGGGTAAGGCAGGGTTGCGTCCTGGCCCCCACCCTATTCTCTCTTTATATTAACGGCATAGTAGATTTTCTAAAGCAATTTCCGACAGATGCCCCGATAGTAGATGGGGAGCGGGTCCCAGTATTAATGTTTGCTGATGACACTCTACTGGTCTCGCGGACCCCCAGTGGTTTACAAAAGACAATCAATGCTTTTGGAGATTTCTGTCGGATTCGGGGCTTGGAACTAAATACGACAAAGACTAAGTTTATGAACCTGAATCCTGCTAAGCAATTCAAGGGAAAAATGCATTTTAATGGGTCTTTTTTGGAAGAAGTGAACGCCTTCACCTATCTAGGCATCTCTTTACAGGCCAACATGAACTGGAAATCTCATATGGACTCTGTGGTGCTAAAGTTCAATCAATTGGCCGGGGCTATAGCACAGAAACATAAATCTTCATTTACAAAACCTATTCAGCCAACAATGGAGATTTACAGTATGAAAGTGCTGGGCGCTTGCCTTTACGGATCAGAGCTATGGGGCTTCACCAACTTGAGTACTTTGGTTACCGCAAAAAAAAAACAAATTTCTCCGCCGAATGGTTGGTGTCCCACAGAGCACTCCCTCGATCCCGCTCCAATATGATCTTGGGAGGAAAAAGATCGAGGACATGGCTAGATTGCGCCCTCTTTTATATTGGAGGCGCATAAAGACTACTCCTGAGTTGGGCCATTATGCATCTGCTCTCATGGACATCATTAGCTCTGATCGGTTTCATAAAATACCCTGGCTTAAAGAAATTAGGAACTTGCTCCAAAGATTGCACCTAGATCACCTGTGGACTACAGTAGACCCCCATGCCTTCCCATCTAAGGCATCATTGAAAAAAATTTACTGGGACATGATATATAACACTGTTTTGACTTCCAATCAACCTTCCATGTTGGCATCCCAGCTCTTGGACTCTAAAATAACCCCTAAATGCGAACAGTACTGGGACTTGATTACTAAACCCCTAGATAGGAAGCTGTACTTTCAGTTTAGAATTGGCTCTCGACCCCTTAATGCTTTTACTGTTAAATGGTCCCCAGGCAATGTAAACACATGCTGTCATTGTAAAGTCCATGTTGAGGACATCCCACATTTCCTGTTTGCCTGCCCATTATATGCTGCCCCGAGAAGTAGATGGCTAAAACCGGTTTGTAGGAATTTGGGGATAAGGAAATATCTAGAGGCACTAAGAATATTAAGATCAAATTGTGCCCCCAATCTTGCTATCGCCATAGCCAAATACTTGGGAGGGGCCTGGATAATACGCACGCGCACTTTAAACTGTAATTAATCATGTAAAATGGAAAATGTAATTACAAGGATAAATTGACAAGGACTTTGTACTGTGACTCTGATTTTATAACGTATGAATTTTATAAACCGAAGTATTCGCCAGCACTTTGTAACTTGATGGTATTTAATATGTATTTTATGTTGATCTTAAAATTCTAGCGTAGTATTTATTCTGTTTAGCTTAGGGAAAAATGCTTTTATGACAATGCTGTCGAATAAAGTATTGAAACTTGACTTGTAATTAATAAATGTTTAATTAATTGTATAAACGAAATTATGTATTAATTAATTTATTTGTAAATATATATAAATAAAATGTAATTAATAAATATTTAATTAATTTTTTAAAGAACTATTATTAATAAAGAACTATTATTAATAAATAATAAAATTATTAAAATTAATTTTTTAAATGTATTTAAATTATTTATTAAAAAACTGAACCCTAAAAATACCCCAGTTCCCCAAAACCCTAAAAATACCCCTTTACCCCAAAACCCAAACCAAGCCCTGAACCCTAAAAATACCCCTGTACCCCAAAACCCAAACCAAGCCCTGAACCCTAAAAATACCCCTGTACCCCAAAACCCAAACCTAGCCCTGAACCCTAAAAATACCCCTGTACCCCAAAACCCAAACCCAGCCCTGAACCCTAAAAATACCCCTGTACCCCAAAACCCAAACCTAGCCCTGAACCTTAAAAATACCCCTGTACCCCAAACAAAGCCCTGAACCCTAAAAATACCCCTGTATCCCAAAATCCAAACCCAGCCCTGAACCCTAAAAATACCCCTGTACCCCATAACCCAAACTATATATTTTAAAAAGCTTAAATTATTTTTTTTAATTTTTTTTAAATTAATTAAAAACAAACTAATTAATTTTTTTTTAAATAAAATGATATACTTACCAATACTTACGTTGTAATGGCATGCGTTGTAATAGCATCTGCTATGTAATGTCATGCATTGTAAAGGCATTTGTTGTAAAGGATCCTACGTTGTAATGGTGTGCGTTGAAACAGCATGCGTTGTAAAAGTTGCGTTGAAACGGTTGTATACCCAAGGATACAGCCATAAGGGTAATTGAGATGTCTAGTGTTATCATGGTGGCAAGGACCACTTGACGGTCGGTGGGCTATCCTTGTCGTAAGGCATGCTCTTAATTGGTTACATTGCAATAAGATCGTGATGAGGATAATGCAAACAATGTGCCAACCGAATTTACAGACACACAACATATAGTATTTGTTATAGATCACCCGCAGTTGAAAAAGTATCTCTGTGCGACCAAGTGTAGGTATTAAACCCTGTGCAATCAACAATTCCCTCAGTTATTCCTATAGGGGTAAACACACAGAGCACCCCGAGTGAGGATGTGGTTGAGACATTATTCGTTGGAGTGTTTACAGGCAGCAGCAAAAAACAAATATGGCCAAACGTGCATGATCAATACCTGTACCAACGCGCAGTATGGGATATTAAACTCACCCCTGGTAAAATGGGTCTGAACTGATGGAGAGTGTGACAGTGCACTTCGTTGCTCTGACCTAAAAAAATAGAGTAACTACGTTGAGCGTGTAGTCAGTGAGCATGGCAAAGTGTAAAAACTTACCAGCATAGTTGCTTGCTGGCCAGTAATGATTTCAGGAAAAGGGAAGGAGAAAAATCTACTTACAACAGAGTGGTGCGACAACTAGCTCAAGTCCTACCCTTGCTCTGTTTCCCGTAAGGAGTACTTCCGGGGGTGCGGTATTTGTTATGTGGAATGCTATGACGTGCATGGACAAAGTGGCTAGACCGTCAACTGTGATTCGGTGGAATGGCAGTTCTTGATGGCAGTGCTCCTTCGGAAAAGGGTAGGAAAGGTGTTCATTAAGCTAGTCGAAGTACTTTACACAGAACCCATGGCACAAGTGCGAGTGAATGGATTACTGTCCGTCTCATAAAGATCACTAGAGGCACAAGACAAGAATGCCCACTCTCTTCTCTGTTAAATGCCTTCACATTGGAGCCATTGGCTTCAGCACTGAGAGAGTACCATAGTCAATGTGGAATAAGAGATCCACAGTACAATCTAATAATAACTGCGTACGCTGAAGACACCTTACTGTACGTTCGAGACCCAGCACAGAACCTGACTCCAAAGTTAAGAGAGATAGAACGATTTGGGTGCCGCTCAGGTCTCAGAATAAATTGAAGAAAGTCACTTATGGTTCCATTAACCACAAACACTATTCCGCACCAGATAGATATCCACTGGTAGACCACAGACCCAATACGCTACTTTGGGGAACAAATCCATACCGATCCAGTAGTAGTAGTCCGAGACAATTATGGCTGGGCAATACAGAAGCTTATGGAGATGATTGAGAGGTGGATCCGATTACCTCTGTAATTCCTAGGGAGTATATCGCTCATGAAAATGATTGTAATCCCACGTTTCCTATTTTATTTTGTGAACATCCCTATCCCATTACCGAAAACATTTTTCCATAAGCTACGCTCCCTCAGCATTAGACTCGCTTGGGGGGGGGGGGGGGGGAAGCAATACAATGGGAGACATTGACCAAACCATTTTCAGCAGGTGGACTAAATGCTCCGGACCTCAAAATATACTACTGCGCAGCACAACACATACATGCACTACACTGGATACATGAGTGGGTCTCAGCATACCCCACATTTATATATAGAGAGAGATTAAGTTCACCGATTAACCTTCCCACAATACCTACTACGTAAATCGCAGAGGAGATATCATGTCATAGACCCAGTAGGGACCACAAGACATCTACTGCGTAGGATTGCCGACCTACAAAAGATCACACATCTTTATTCCCCGAAACTGCCTATAGAATGCTGAGACTGACTCGACAGGAAAGGGTATTTATACATGCAATGCATGAGTGCAATAACAGAAGAGGGACACTTCTTCTTGGAGGGGGTTGCTAAGACGTGGGAACAGTTACAGGCAACAGACAAAGTAACACTGGTCACAAGATATCACTATCACCGGGCAAGGCAATCACTATAACAGAAGAGCAATGGTTATACTGCTGCTCAAGCACGAAAGTGATTTCGCAGAATGGTAGACACGGGCTAATTCATTTTAAATTCTTGCAAAGAGTATACTACACACAGATTAGATAGTAGAAATATGAATTGAGAAAAGATAGTAATTGTACCAGATGCTGGGATACAGAAGCCACCTTCACACAATTAGTGTGGGACTGCCCTGCGATTCATAAATTTGGTCAAAGGTGCTGGCAGCTCTGCAAGACATGACTGAGACCACAATACCTGAGACACTACTAGTTGCCCTCCTAGGATACGCCAAAGACCTACCCACGGGCAATCGGAAATTGATAGCGCTTGGCATACTAATTGTTAAAAGAAGACTAGCTATGAGATGGATGGAAGGCCCAATACCCACATTCACGGAGTGGTGCAAAGACCTGCCCTTAAGGGAATACACAATCAGACAATTAGAATACCCTCATACCTATACGCTGCAGATCAAACAATATTTGGGGGTCATACCAGGCATACCTCACTTGCATAGATGCAGAGGAAGAGGAGATGGAGGGACATGACAAAACAGGGACATGTTAGATACACATTGTACTATTGGGCTAGTATGAGATGGGACGCTGGCACAGAAATGTAAATGGCTTAGGTACACAAGTGGGTGATCTGAAGTAGTAATGACATTATTGATTATGGAACCACACTAAGGGATAAGTCAAAGGGAATAGCTCAAAATGAATAATGCTGCATACTCTTGTTATCTAGGCAGATGCGTCACTTTGTAAAGCCCTGTGCTACATTATACCTGTGTCAGATATATTGTATGCAGGGTGGGCATTCCTACATACAAAAGCGTCGTAAGAGTGGCGCAGTGCAATTCGAGATTTCACTGCACCACTCGTACAACTTGACTCCTTCACAATCCTTACGCCTTCTTCAAGCAGGCTTAAGGAGTGATGCAGGGCCTTTTACATGGGATCAGCCCATGTGTAAAGACACATTGCTGGAGTTTCATCCATTTACCAACACACTCCAGAAATGCATCATTACAACGCTACCATATACAACAGGATTCCTGACAGATCTGTGCAATCCTTGCGACATAGAGAGCCTTAGTGTAAATACGGGGCATCCATAGTGTCGCATGGATGGTCGTGATGAAAAATTTAGCATCACTGTTTTTCGCCAGTGATGCAACCCTTTTCATAAATGAGGCCCTAATAGGTTAACTTTCACCTTATCATCCTGTATAGACATTTTGATGTGTGTATTTCTTCAGCAAGTGACCATTCCAGGGTGTCTCTCACCCATAATGTGATACTGGGATGTTGTTTACCCAACCAGTCGATGGCAGCACATCTCTTAGACAACAGTAAGGCCAACAGTAGAAACTTACATTGCATTTTTTTCTGTTGTGGTCAATCAACCAGACCCAACAAAAAGTGTCAGGGAAGAAGTGACAGAGCAATTCCCGTTACCCCTTGTATCACATGCCCCCCTTAACCCAATTGACTGATGGGCAAGTCCAGTCCATATGCAGAAAGGATCCACATCTCGGTTAGTTTGGCGATCTGGTTGGATATATCTTTCTCAATGTGCTTGGGATTAAGCAGGCAAGATGCAAGTAATTAAAGTGAATTATTTTTAAATTGTACGTTCTTCGATACCTTCCTGACCAAGTCACATGTCGCTGCCCAGTCCCTGTCAGTGAGCGGGGCATACAGGCCTCCCAAGCACACCTAGCCTTATATGTAGGTCTGGTGTGATTTAATTTCAGTGACCTTTACATTAGTGTGATTGGGTGCCGTCCCATGCCAAGTTGCAGGATACTGTCTAAAGTATGTGTCATTGGTGGCGCATTGAGAAAATCTGTCCACAGTTGCCTCACCATTCCAGCTGGTTTAGCATATTGTAAAAATTGACCGGGCCAATCCCAAAGGATTTCTGGGCTTCCTGGAAGGTTATGAATGTTTTCTCAGGATATTGGTCACCAAGTGTTCAGTATCCCCCCTCTCTCCATCTAGCAATCGCCATATTGTCACTGATGCGACAGAAGGGCTGCACATCCCAGGTGTTTAACCCTCTGGCGAAGGGTGAGCGCCTGACAACCCTCTCAACAGTCCACTCCAACACCTGGGGATTCAGGCTTACAACATATGGGAAAGCAGGACCCTGGCCACCCCCTCTCATGAGCAAAACAGACAAAGGCTCAATGCCATATGTGACCTGCAGCAATCGTTTCTCCCAATTGTCTCCATCTGCAAGCCACTTCTCTGCATGTTGTATGTAGGCTGTCTAACAATATAGTTCTAGATTAGGTAGTCCCAAGATCCCCCCAACTCCGGATCCTGAAATAAGAACTCCAATACAACCCTGCTGCATCTACCAAACCACTCAAGAAACACCAGAATGTTGTTTAACTGCTTAAAAACTTCAAGTCCCAGGGGACACAGAGTATTTTGTAGATGATACAAGCAACATGGCAAACGGACCATCTTAGCCAGCGAAACCTATCCCATGATGGATAGGGGTAGTGTACACCAGAATCACATTGATGCTCGTAGCCTTTATATTATTCTTCCCATTTTGTATGCATATTGTCTGTCAGCTCTCTGACTCCATCCCACCTAAACAAGCCAGCGCCATAGGCTCTGCATAGAGTAATTGGATCCAGCCCACCTCCCAAAGAATTTCCACCAGATAATCAGCTCAGATATAGGATGCCGGACCTGTTGGTGCTCCACCAGTGCTTGGGAATCCTACATATTATGCCCTTCCACATAGTCAACAGAATCTTGCCCACTTGCTGGGCCTCGTTGAGAACTTCCAGGAGTTTATCAGGTCAGATAGTTGGGGCGAAAAGGTCACGGCCCTCACAATGCCTTGCCCTTTGACATCGAGTGTAAAGATTCGCTAAGTTCCTCTAGAGCAAGGTCAGCCCCAAGTCCTTCTATTAGGATCCCTTGAACCTTAGGGAGGCCAATGCTAATCACATAGCTTTGAACAGAGTTAGGAGTGCTTCAGTGCCCCCTCAGATAGCCGCTCCTAAGATGTGCAATGAAAGGCATCATTTATGACTCTTTGTGCAATTGCAGTTGTACCAGCCGGGTGTTCCAAACAACACACTAGTGGATTCTCCACCTCCCCCTTGAGCAGCCAGGCAAGTGGGCAGCCGGCTTGTCCCCCTCCTTGTGCTATCCCTGGTAATAAGATTTGAGTGTGAATTTGTTCAACCTATCCCACATGTCCCCAATACTGCGCTTTAAGTCCAACACCTCTAACCAGGTCTCTGGGGATGCTGTTTCTCTCTATTGAGCTTCAGTCAGCTTACCCTTTAGCCTCCCATTCATTTGCTTTCGTGGTCATAGAATTCCAATTGGCACTCATATAGCCATCTATTGCAGCAGAGACATAGCTCATCCTTCGAGACATCTAGTGGCAGTCTCCAAGTCGAGAGAGGGACCCGTGCCTGCTCCCATGTATATTCCATTAGCATTGGGGAATGATCTGAGAGAAACCTACCCAGACATCCAGCAGATGCCAATTTATGCACGGCCAAATCAGATCGAGGGCCAGCCATACATCCACAAAGCCTGCGTTTGCCATAAAATCAGTCACAGTCACCAACATGTCCAGTTTAGTGCGCTGTTTCAGCAGCATTCTATGCATTATACCATCCAAGACACAACTGAGGTTTCCAGCCCAAGGAGCAGGTGTCCCCATATACTCTTGCCAGTAGAGCCGAAAGCCTGCCTCATCGTTGTTCGGTGTTAAATATGCCGACTTTCATCCCATCCATTTCAGTAAAAGCAGCATGTATCGATCTTCCATGTCTGCTACAGAGTAGTTAAGCCTAAAGGGTATCTCTGGAGCTACTGACACCCCCCTAGTGTAACCAGAGTATGTGGCCGAGTACAACAGCCCCTCCACATTTTTGCAAGCTTCTGGATTTCCTCCTCTGTGAGATGGGTCTCTTGCAAGCTCACAATAGCAACCTTATCACGTTTCAGGAAGGTGATTACCTTGTTTCGCTTCGTGCACCCCCTAAGACTCAGGATGGGATAACATTAATGTTACCTACATAAATGGGGAATAACCACTGCCAAAAGACTGGGAAGTGGGAGTCAGGGCCCTCCTCAGACAACGCTAGAGTGCCAGCCATAGGAGGGCTGGATGTATTGTCTGTGTATGTCGTATTTGACTCAGTATTCGTATATACCATACTAGGTTTGTCATAAAAACAAGCATCTGGCTGCAAATTCATTTATTGGCGTTGCTGAATGTGGAGAACCGCAGCCTTAAGGCCCGGCGGCACAGGGTACGCCTAAAATCCCCGGGATTCACCTGCCTTGTCAAAAACAGAGACACAGACTCTTCGTCTGGCGTAGAAGATGGTATTTATTAGCTGCAGCTAGTACAGTGGTCTTAGAAGTCGTCAGTACAACGAGGTTCAAAAGAGACTGCCACTTAACTCCGTGGCGCACAGGTTTATATACGATACAATACAATGCAAAAATGCAATCACACAAGAGCATGAGCTATAGGTAAACGTTATAGACAATGTTTTAAGACTAAGGCAACTCAAGTTCCCGGTTCCGTTTGTCACTCGACCCCTTAAGTAAATTACAAATGAATCCACACAATTCGATTTACAAGTAGAGAAAACACATGCGTGTATTAGAAGGACAGTCGTGAAACAGGAGAATGCATGAGACATGTAGCGAAGGACAGCAGATAAGATAACTTAAAGGAAACAATGGTGTGAACCAACATGTAGTCCGGACGGGGATTAATCAGCTCAGACAGGAATTAATGTACTCGGCCAGACCCTGACACTCGTTAGTAAACATAAGCAAAGAAGCCAACTGACATGCAAAGGCAGAAACGACAAAAACATCGCGTTCGCCGAGCTGCCTGAGTGAGGGCAACATAAAATGGCAGCGATCACAAAATGGAGGCTGAGCACGAACGAATTTGTAATTTACAGAACTTCAGCCCCTCCTTTTGCCATTACTCAGGCAAAAACAAACCAACTCATGCTAATCTGAGTCGGAATCAACACTGATGTTCATAAAATCCTCAAGCTGTTGCTGCACCATTATTCTAATATTCTCTGTCTTCTGAGTAGCAGATTGTGGAACACATAAAGTAGCCAACAGGCCACAAACTGCAGGACCACATTGAACGCATAGGCAACAGGAGAATATGATGGCCAAAATTGCTCCAAGGAACGTTAAGATCTTCCATCCCCAAGCTGACAATATTCCCCAAAACCATCCCATAAAAGACCAATCTCCTTCGTCCTGATGAATCGACTCGGAGACCGTGTTCAATTTGGAAATGACTTGGTATACTGCTGGGGAATATAAATGCAGCAACTAGATCCGATCAATCTACAGACACCTCCTCGGTCTGCTAAGATCACATCTAACGCAATTCGAATTTTGCAACGTCATAAGACGGTCAGCCTGAAGCTCTGCTGTAATGTTACCTATTGCACCTGCAGTAACATTAATAGTGGTTTCAACCACTCGAACCAGTTGCCTGATGTGTCTGCTGTTAATCATCGGGCCCCAAAAGGGAAGGAATCCTTTAAGGAAATCTCCTCCCTCTTGTTCTGCCGTGTCTTTGGCATCAAATACACCTCTGCTATGTCTAACTCTGTGGTGGTCTGACGGAGCCGTATACGTAGGGGGAAGGAGGAAAGCTATGTAACAAGTTCCAGAAAAGTTGGAAGGGAGCCAAGTATAAGCTCGGTCATTACAGACAAAATATGTTCCTTGAGACGGGACCAACGGAGGGAAATCAGGGGACGAAAAAATGTACGTGTATAAACATTTCTGCTTGATGTCAGTTTTCTTGCTGTTGACTTGGAGACAAAAATTACCTTGATGGGGTACAGTCCATACTGGAGAAGACTCACCCTTTTTAGTTTTGTCACCAAGGATAGAGACATAGTGGGTAACATTCCATCCGTCATAAGCTCGCTTCTCATCTAATGGAATCTTATTGTTCTCTATAATCTTAGCCATTACCACTATACCTTTAATTAAAGAGCTGTGACTGAAATCTAGTCCATTCCCAGAAGTTCTTACAGGGCTTCTAAGTCTGTTGTGGTATGCGGCTGAAAACATTGTCAGATAAGCCCAAGCTGAACCTTCGTATGAGAAAGGAAGAACCAGATATGGCATTCCCTTTTGTGTATTGTGTGGCATAAGTCCGCACACCCAACAGTTAGTCATATTAACAGCCAACTGATGTTGGGGCAGCAACTGAATAAACGTATTATTCATATATTCGGCTCTCCTTATCTGTTCATGAGGGGGTAGAGTATGCATTTTGTGTGAAAAGACAGAAAGACGAGAAGGCAAAGAAGTTGTAGAATTAGCAACATTTCTTGATTGCAAAACATGTATGATCCAACCTGTGCAGGCTAATAAAATACACAAAAACATAAGAACACACAAAGTTACGCCAAATCGACTACGCAATAATTTACAATACGTTGATCTCATTTCCTGCTTCCTATTTTCCCTACCTATGATTGTTGTACCATCCATCTTTATCTAAAAAAAATGTCGCTCACGGCAATCTTCCTTAATCACTCAGCTACTCCCTTCTGTATATTCTGAGGCACTAGCCACTTACTAAAAGAACAAAAATCAGGTTACAGTCTGAGTCTCCTACCGTGACCCTGCGACGGAGACAGATGGCACATCTAATACTAATATCGTACCAAAAAGGAAGCAAAAAGGACCCAAAAAGGAATGTCTCTAAGTAATAAAAAGAAATGTTCAAAAAAATGTTCAGTTCTCTTTGTTAGTTCTCGGTCTTAAGTTGTAACGTGTTTTGCTCGGCACAGTCTGATCCTTGAATAAAGTTTCTGGATTGGTAGTGTCTATTCGACGATGCACAGGCACAGCGGCTTGAAGAATAACATCATCTGCTTTTTCAGACTGAGTCCCATAAATTTGTGCATCACTGAAAGGAACAAAACAAGGAACCGCTGCAGTGTCCGATTCCCTTACACCACTACAAATCCACTGGTCGAAGGGTAATGGCAGTGGCACCTTTTCACAGTGCACGCCATGCACCCAGTTACGCTTGTCAACCACTTTCACGGCTGTGCGGGTAACGAGCAAAACTTGCGTAGGCGCAGACCAGCGAGGCTCCAGATTCTTAGTCCGTTGAAAGTTCTTTAGACAGACCCAGTGACCGGGCAGGATGGTGTGACCTGGGTCTGTGGAGGCCTCTGGCAAAACACTTTGTACCTGTTGGTGAATAACACTTACTTTAGTAGTCAAATCATGCAAATAGTCAATTAACAAAGGATATGGTATGTCTGAATATCTTAAGGGGCGGGGGGGCGCCCCAAACATTAGCTGGGCGTCCAAATACCACTTCATATGGGCTAAGTCCCATACGAGAGTGAACAGTAGTTCTGGTTGACAAAAGAGCTAGGGGCAAAGCATCAGGCCAAGCAAGACCCGTACTGGCTTGAATCTTGGCCAGCTTAAGCTTGAGTGTACCATTGTAACACTCAACCAAACCCGCTGACTGTGGATGGTTTGCCGCACGGAATTTCTGTCTAATACCAAGACCAGAACATACTTTCTGCATAATCTGGCCCACAAATTCACTTCCATTGTCACTCCAGACAATGCGCGGCAAACCGAATCTGGGGAAGAACTCCTTAATCAATACTTTAGCAGTCGACAGAGCAGTGTTATCCTTCAAGGGGTAGGCCTCTATCCATCGGGAAAAGGCACATACCACCACCAGAACATACTTGAGGTTGTTGCAGCGATCCATATGAATGTAATCAATCTGCAACACTTCAAAAGGGTATGACGGGGGAGCAAAATGACCTGCTGGAGTTGGGGTACCCTTTCCTGGGTTATGCATTAGACAAACAATACAATGCTTAACCACATTTTCTGCACATTTCGGAATTCCTTCATTCTGCCATACCGGGGCCAAGAGCTTACATATGCCTTTTGCACTAATGTGAGCTGGACCATGAGCCATAGTCACGACCGGTAACACATAAGCGTCCGGTAACAACCATCGCTGATGTTCCGACAACTCTGTCCAACAACCCATCGAATCTAACATTCCTGTACTTTCTTTCCAGGTACTCAATTCCTTCTCAGTAGCCTCTCCCTGAATTTTTTCACACTCTCAACCGTGTCTTCACACATTCCAATTTCCCTAACCCAATTTGCAGGACCAGCCACATACATTCGGCTAGTGGTGTTTCTAGCTGTTGTTTTCGCTACCTCGTCTGCAAACGCATTTCCACGACCCACATCATCTGTAACTTTCTTATGTGCGCTGCACTTTATGATCCCTATTTGTGTAGTTAAGGTAAGTGACTCAAGAAGATCAGTCACTAACTGACCATGCTGAATCTTTGTCCCATGGGAGGTAAAGAATCCTCTTTCCCTCCACAACTTACCAAAACTATGTGCAACACCGAAAGCGTACTGACTATCTGTGTACACATCCACTCTCTTTCCCTTCGACAACACACACGCTCTAGTCAAGGCTATCAATTCAGCTGCTTGGCCTGAATTATGTCCAATACGTGCCGTCTCAACAATTGTGCATAAGGTGGTGACAGCATAGGCAGAAGTAGTTTCTCCATTTGGAAGCTTAAAACAAGAACCGTCCACCCAAAGGATCCCGTCCAGGTCCTTGAGCGGAGTGTCCTTTAAATCAATCCTACCCTTCGTTTCTTCTTCTGTTCAAAGAAAACAATCATGCTTTTCCTGATTGTCTTTCTCATCTGGGAGCGGCAACAGTGTAGCTGGATTTAACGTGTTACATCTCTTGATATGTACATGGCTCGCTAGAAGTGTCAGCTCGTAACCAGACAAACGAGCACTCGTGAGATGCTGCGTCTTGGTTCTATTCAGCAAGGTATCCACTGCATGTGGAACTATAACAATAAGTGTGTTATCCAACACTAATCTGGCAGACTGTCTAATAGAAATTGCGGCAGCTGCCGTAGCTCTGAGACAACTAGGCAAAGCTTTAGCTACTGGGTCTAATGTAGCGGAGAAATAGGCACATGGCCTTTGCTTATCTCCGAATTGCTGTGTCAAAACTGACAACGCGCAACCTTCTCTCTCGTGAACGTACAATGCAAAGAACTTACTATAATCTGGGGTACCCAACACTGGAGCAGAACACAGGTCAGTACGTAAGTCAACAAAACTTTTCTGACATTCATCCGTCCAAGGGAGCGGATGGGGCGTATCTTTCAACGTTAGTGCCACCAATGGTTTCGCCAAAAGTGAAAAATTGGGAATCCATTGTCTACAGTAGGAAGTGATACCCAAAAAGGCGCGCACTTCTCTCTGTGTCGCAGGTACAGACATCTGTGAAATAGCATGAATACATTCTGGGGTCAATCGCCTTCCCTCCTTCGACAAGAGATGACCTAAATAGGTCACTTCTTGGCGCGCATTTTACAGCTTAGAGGGTGACACCTTATGATTTAAAGCAGACAAATGATGCAACAACGCAACAGTCACACTCTTGCACACATCTTCCGTATCAGCAGCCACCAGTAAATCATCCACATACTGAATAAGCGTAGCACCTGGAGGCAAAGAAAAAGCATTAAGTTGAGACTTAAGAGCTTTACTATATATAGAGGGACTCTCACAATAGCCTTGAGGAGCTCTTTTAAGTCGGAAACTTCGGCCACCTAAAGAGAAACCAAAGATGTCCCTACTTTCTTCAGCAATAGGAATACTAAAGAAAGCATTTTTCAAATCAATTACTGAAAACCAAACTGGCGAAGCAGGAATCATTGTTAACAAAGCTGTAATGTCCGGAACAACAGGGAACTGTGGCACCACTATTTTATTGACTTCTCTCAGGTCAATAACAAATCGATAGACAGAAGGCTGTGAAGGATCCGTTCTCTTAAGGATCGAAGAACAGAACTGTTACAAACATTGCCTCTCGTTTCTTCGACCACACCTTTCTGAATAAAATCATCAACAATAGCCAATAGTGCTCTCTCTCCATCACTAGAAATGCGATATTGGGGAATGCGTGGCATTCTAACATTATCTTTAACTGTGACAACGTACGGTGGGATCGCAAGACGACCCACGTCATTTGGGCCCGTGGCCCAAAGACTTTCTGGGAGAGAAAGCAACTCGGGTGGAAACTGGTCTCGGGACAAATACATGGAAGACATCAATTTTTTTCCCAACGTAAGATGCACACCAGAAGGGGAACAATACACTGTTGCATGCAGTCTTTTCAACAAATCCAAACCTAGCAAATTCTCACCACAACCAGTTGTCAGGATAAGTGAAGCTTCCAAATCATAAGGACCAATCGAGACAGGCAAGGGGCAAGAAACCGGATTACGGACTGGGGCACCAGAAAATCCCACAGATGTATTCATTAAGCCAGACAAAGGTGCCCCAGGGAGTTTAGAATGAATCATAGAACTTCTCATCGCACCAGTATCCAAAAGAAACTGTTCTGAAACACCCATAGTATTGACAGTGACATACGGCCCATTTTGATCTACTGTAATCAACACAACTCCCTTACTTTGTCCATGACTGTCCTATTCAATCTGAAAATTGTCAGCCCTATCTTCAACATGATAATCATCATTGTAATATTGTGTGGACGGAACTGCCTGTTGGTCAAAGTAATTCGAGGTAGATGAAGGAAAAGAACGCTGCTCCTGAGAGGACGCACCTCGTCCTCTACCTCTGGATCCTGTCTGAAAATTACCACAACCTCGGGGAGCGGACATCCCATTATTACGCTGTAATAAAACCGGGCAACTATTCTTGAAATGTCCTTCTTCCCTACAATATGCACATTGATTAGGACCTAACGAAGGTCGCGGCGTAAAATACTCGGGGTTTCTGCAACAATTTCTGAAACTGTGGAGGCTGCTGAAACTGGGAAGGTTGCTGGTGCTGATTCGAGTGAGGGTGATACGCCTGCTGTAAAAGAACCTTTGTTTTCAAATCTTTATTTTTCTTCTCTTGTTTCTCCTTCTCCTCCTTATCTCTATTCTCATAATACTGTGCAGTAGCCAATATTTTAGCAGGGGAAGAGACAGCCCATGCGCTTTCAGAACTCTTTAATTTATTCGATAACTCGGGAAGCAAATTATACACAAACTTGTCCACAAACAATCGCTGACCACCCTCTACACTCAAATCCTGACCACTGTGGTCAATAAACGTCTCTTCAAAGCGAGTGAAGAAATCCGAGATGCTTTCATCTTTCTTTTGCTTGCATGTGGCCAGCTTATCCCAATTTACTCGCAACGCAGGCATCATTGTCTTCATCAATTCAAGTATTCTACCTGGAAGAGCCGTAATCAAATCCTCGGGTTTCGCACCACCCACCTGATTCACATCCGCAGCTCTGATAGCAGCCCAATCACCACCAAATTCAGCCACATGATTTTCCTTACGAATCCGTGCCCATATGCCTTGCGGAACAACATTTCTAAATAGCATACCAATGTCGGCCAAATTCATAATACAAGCGTCAACTGTTTGGGACAATTCTTTGTAATATCCAGCAGGATTTTTACGGGGGTCTGGAAGAGTGTGCTTAAGCGCCAATACTTCAGACCTTTTCCAGGGTTCGTGGACCCATATGCGCTGGAAATGAGCAGCGACAGGAGGTGGACCATTCACCGCTTCTCTTCATACAGGAGGAACTTCACGTATCGGATCATTCTTACTACCTTGTTTATTGGCGGGTTTAGTCTCGGAAAAGGACTAGGACAAAAACATTGTTCGAAACGCAATGAGTCTATTTACTGCCTCTTCAACTCGATGTCCTACAATAAAACCTTTATCAAAATCAGTTTGTAATTTCAGTAGTTCCGAAGGAACTGTATCTGACTCCATATCTTCCCAACCTCTAATAAGAGTTTGACACATAACGTTGAAAACATATCTCTGCGTGGGCTCTGCCCATTGACAGAAGCAACTCATAATATCTTCAGTACTATATTCTAGTCCATGCTCAATCCATTTACGAGCGAGAGAACCCAAAACTACTTTCTCGTCCGTAAGAGGAAGTTGACAACGAGATTGTTGTTTAGAGAAAGCTGGAGACAGATTTAAAGACCCAAGAAGAGGAGAAAAGAAACTTGAAACAGCATCTTCTATCCTCCTCTGTGAAGTAAGAGAATCCCTCAAGAGAATAGGATGCATTACAGATGTAGAAGGCAACGGAGACTGAAACGTAGCCGACTGAAGAGTAAGAGCGGGAGAAGGTGGGGGCTGAATTACAGACTGTGAGGATGGAGCAGAAGCAGGCAAAGAAGCATTAATAGGCTGAGCCTGTTGCTGGACAATCGGCAACTGAGCAACCACTTGTTGAGCAACAGGAGGGGGTAACGGAGGTGCGTTAGCATTTTGGACATAAGGCGGGGGGGGGATTCAATAAACAAGACATTAGGGTATCTTCTTCTAATTCCTTATTTTTATCTGAAGAGGAAGTAGGCAGCATCGGATATCATCTATCTATTGCCATACGATGTTGTCTCTCTAGTACCTCCTTCGCACCATCTACTTCGTTATCTTTAAACTGCTGGGCAGCCTGTAAAATCGACATGTCTTGTGCTTTCTTATCCTTTTTTGCTTGTTTGATTTTTTTCTGTTTGGCTTCTTTACGCCAAAGGCAAAAGGAGTCAAACATGGCCGGCCGGGCTTTTCTTCTAAACAAAATCGTTTCCAAATTGTCTAATATAGCGGGGTCAAAGCTACCATTCTGGGGCCATCTCAAAACTCCACTATTTTTCGTATATCGGACCCATGTCTCGTTAAAGGTAATGGGACCAATACCGTGTTTCGAATAGAGCTCATAAGTGGGAGTTCCAACTGAAGGGATCGGACATGATTCCTCCAACTGGGAATCCCTTGTGCAACCTAAACAACAAAATCTCTTAAACTTACTCAGGCCCGGCATCGTCACTTCTCTAGACTGATCACAAACAACAAGGGGTATAGATCAGTGAAACAGTACAATCGTACTTACCCCTTGGCTTCAGCTATTGCAGTACCTGAATAAAAACCCCCAAAAAAACAAAACAAAGGTCTGTGGGAGCGACCCACCAAATACTTCTAAGGATCGTTCTACACCAGCGAAGGTCCGTCTATCGTCTCGCTTTACCAAACATCATCAGAAGGGTCCAAGGCAGGGCGACAGTCAGGGCAGCAGTCGTCAGCAGCCGTTGGAGAGGAGTAGCCGCGCTGTCAAAGACCTTTGGTCCACTTCCGACATACAGGGGTCGATAACGTGGTGCGCTTCCTCCAGAATTTTCTTGCGGGGCTCCTCACGACCCTCGGGCTCAACCGCTAAAGTCGCCCCACGTTGGGCGCCAGTTGGAGAACTGCAGCCTTAATGCCCGGCGGCGCAGGGTACGCCTAAAATCCCCGGGATTCACCTGCCTTGTCAAAAACAGAGACACAGACTCTTCGTCTGGCGTAGAAGATGGTATTTATTAGCTGCAGCTAGTACAGTGGTCTTAGAAGTCGTCAGTACAACGAGGTTCAGAAGAGACTGCCACTTAACTCCGTGGCGCACAGGTTTATATACGATACAATACAATGCAAAAATGCAATCACACACGAGCATGAGCTTTAGGCAAACGTTATAGACAATGTTTTAAGACTAAGGCAACTCAAGTTCCCGGTTCCGTTTGTCACTCAACCCCTTAAGTAAATTACAAATGAATCCACACAATTCGATTTACAAGTAGAGAAAACACAGCTGCGTGTCGTAGAAGGACAGCCGTGAAACAGGAGAATGCATGAGACATGTAGCGAAGGACAGCAGATAAGATAACTTAAAGGAAACAATGCTGTGAACCAACATGTAGTCCGGACGGGGATTAATCAGCTCAGACAGGAATTAGTGTACTCGGCCAGACCCTCGTTAGTAAACATAAGCAAAGAAGCCACCTGACACGCAAAGGCAGAAACGACAAAACCATCGCGTTTGCCGAGCTGCCTGAGTGAGGGCAACATAAAATGGCGGCGATCACAAAATGGAGGCGGAGCACGAACGAATTTGTCATTTACAGAACCTCAAATGTATTTTGAGTCTTGATCCTGTGTTCACCTTGCACCTGCCTCCCCTCTGAGAATTTTTAGACTGCGGAGCAAGGAACAGACATTTAAGGGCAAAGTGTGGGAGAAAGGAGAGGAACAATAGGGAAGAAATTCAACAAGAAGCAGGGACACAAGAGCCAGAAGAGCGGGACTGAGGCAAGCACAGATGGCAACTGCAACAAATGAAGAAAAAGGCCTACAAGGATGTAGGCATGTGAGGGCCAAACAGAATGGTAACAAGCATTGGTCTCACCTTTGGGACTTTAACTGTGTTTAGTCAGAGCAATTGCCTTTAAAAAGACACTTTCAACTGAGTTTGTATCACAACAATGATAAAGAAACATTTTTATTTTTTTTACAGAACTGACCCCTTGATCTAGCTCCGGTCTGCAAGGAAACTATTAGCAGGGGATTTTAGATCTCCAAGGCCAATAGTGAAGAAATAAGGAAGCAAGCAGCGTAACTGCAGAGAAAATTGTATGGGAGAGTGTCCACTGACCCTGCGGAGTTGGGGGGAGGGCCTTTGGTTGAGCCAGGGGCTTTCCGATTTCATGCCCAGGTGGCTGCTGGAGGAGCGCCGGAGGAACTACTGCTGCTGCTATATGTGTAGGAGCAACGGGCAACAGTACTGCCCCAGGACAGGGCCACAAGCATGGCGCTGGGAGTCCGAGGGTCACATTAGAGGGACAACATGGACAACTGGAGGGGGCAGGACCAGAGACAACATGGACAATGGGAGGGGGCAAAACCAGAGACAACATGAACAACGACAGGGGGCAGGACCAGAGACAACACGGGCAAAGGGAGGGGGCGAGACCAGAAACCATATAACATTTACTGGAAGGAACGCACCATTTATTGTATAATCTTGAAACTGCTTTCTCACAGTTATCTTGTGCAATTTCAACACTGCAGGAAATAACTGGTTTTGTATTATCAACAGCTACTTTATAATTGAACATGCAATGTATATACACACACGCACCTTATGCAATTTTTGCACATTTTTAAATTGCTACTATACAAATAATCATTCTAATGCCCACAATTCAAACACCCAGAAGTAGGTGCTGCGTTAGTTATAATTCCTAAACCCGATTATCGCCCAAATGGGCGCTAGATGTAAAAAACATATTGAGAGACCCTCCCAGCAATATATAACGCGCTGCGGAGGAGGGACCCATTGGACTTATGTGGGATGCTATAAATATATATATATATATGTAATTTTAAAATAAACTGCCAATGCGGGAAGGCCTACCTTCTTTCTATTGGTTCCTTTCCTTCCTCCGACCTCTTATCAGGCGACAGTTATATTGAATGGTGTGGCAAGAACTAACTGAGAGCTTTATTGAAATTACTGACATCGCCTGCATCATACACCACCTTACCCTCTGCTTAGAAGGGAGATAATGAAAATGTAAGTCTCAGGACGAGGTTGTCTAAAAGCAGGGGTCTAACAGCTCAAGTAGTCACACGTGACACGGCCACTCGGCACTTAGTCCTTCCTGTATTTCCTCCTCTCTTCGCAGCGTGGCCTCGTCCCTCCGGGGGAACTGGAGCCGCACAAGAGGAATGGGAGCAATGTTAACCTTGTACTGCCCCGGCAGCGAGTGTGAGAGGTAGGGCTGGGGTAGACGGCTCCTGACAGCTGCAGAAGACACACGGGTGGGGGGGAGGAGAGGGGCAAAGCATTGAGACTTGGTAAAGAGGGGTGGACTCATTGCTGAATCTGTACTTTTACAAAGGTGTGATGATTGCAAAATATTACTTGCGATTATGGAAAAATAATAAACAAGCACGGCGAACGCTCTACCTAATAAATAAAAAAAACGAATTGCGGGTAGGGTGAGAGCAGGAGGAACAAGTGCAGTGATCGCGAACGCGCTAATGATAAAACAGATGGCGGCTGGACTGAGTGCGGAAGAAACAAGTGCGGCAAACGCGCTAATTAGAAACAGATGGCGCCCCTGCTCGTAATGGTAGACATGCCCCCGCCTTTGCCCAATTGCGTGCTGTTTTTTTTTAGAAAGACGCATGCAAAGACCAATAGAAATAAGACTGGAAAAAACACACAGCGAGTGAAAAGTACAGAGAGATTCCAAGAAGTTGTTTTCCTAGAGCAGCGCATGCGCGCTGTGCTAGGCACAACCTAAAAATGGGTGCATGGAGGACAAATTAGGGAGAATCCTTCAAGGAAAAAGCACAAGTGATACAGAAATAGCACGTGGAAAAGATAACAGAGCAGAGAGGCCACTTGGGTGGCTCTCGGGTTTTCAAGGTCATACCCTTAATTGCTTGAAATGGCTAAAAAACGGGATAACAGCTGTTTTGGGATTCAATCACAGGAGTTGGCCACTTGAGGCAACGTGCAAGACCTGGCAAGAAAGCAGGGTAGCTCCTGTGGTTCAGCATGCACTGGGAAGCCGTGTATGCTGAGAGAATATGCTTATTTCAGCTAAACAGCATTGCAGAGTATGCATAGCTGCTGATGCATGACGTCATTCCCTGATGGCACAACACTTTCTTGCAGCCTGATGAGAGGACTGGTACTTGGTGTTAACAGTAGGAACAGGGTTAGTATGCATTACGCTGCTCATTAATGTGTCTGAAATACGGAACGCTGTGTCACACAGCTGTTTTTAGTTCATGCATCCAACTTTGTCAGAAAGTTTCAGTAAAGCCAATGGTTGTGATGTTAGTATCCATTCCCCGGCTAGCAACCTGGCCCCAGGTGTCACAACTTGTTTGAGAGATCTTAGGGAGCCAGAGAGGTTTTCAAAGTGCAAACGTGCAGACTACAAGACTTATCAGGCTGTATCGTAGATCATGACGTGCAAGCGTGTAAGTTAAAGTCTTATCTAGCTGATTCGTAGAATTGTAAATGCCCAGAGCCAGTTATGTGCATGCACACTACTTTTTCAGTGGGTTCTCGGGTGGC
Organism: Lissotriton vulgaris; assembly: GCF_964263255.1. NCBI lineage: Eukaryota > Metazoa > Chordata > Amphibia > Caudata > Salamandridae > Lissotriton > Lissotriton vulgaris. The sequence continues at coordinate 1,154,876,758 of NC_141696.1, forward strand.
AGGGTAGCACATGGTTTTGATGTAGTGTCCATTACCTCATCGTCCCTCCCTCGCTTCCCTTCATTACATACATGAGACATTCCAGCCTCACCGGACAACCATGCCACGTGAGTCTCGATCATCGATAAAAATCCCCCTCCATTGTCCTGTTTTTTCTTTGTCTTACCTGATAGTAAAACGTGTGTACAACACGCCAGCCGTGTGCAGGGCTGTTGTCGTTGTTTTTGTCGGATTTTGGAGGAATGCTAGTTGCACACAGTGGGCACTGCCTGATCTGTGTGCTGGTCATGTGGCTCTGAGCCTAGGAGTCGCTGTGTGCTCCCTTGCCAGTGTGTCTGCTTTTGAGCCCGGATGATGGAGTTACTGGCTCACGGTGGCTGGGGCTGTGCTTCTCGGTCAGCAGCCAGCCTGGGAGGCTGCAGCGAATTCGGGACACCGCAAGCACAGCTCCTCTGCTGTCAGTTCCTCACTGAAATTACAGAAAGGGCCTCGCTTGAGGCAGTTTTTTTATTCTTGTTCCATGCACTTGTGTACTTGGGGGATTGGTGGATTTTTTTTTTACACCTTCCTTATTGGTACTGGGAGATATTTCATTTTGTATCTCTAGTAGTGATTGGTCTCTTGAGGGGGGTTTCTGCCTTTTTGAAGGATGCCTGCTCTGTATTCTTGATTATTAAGATGGTGGGGGAACGTGCATCCAAACGCAAGCATATATTGTCCTCTTCTGAAGTTCTGAGGCGGATTAGCTAATTCCTGCTTGCCAAAGCAAGTCCAGAGGCCCTGCGGATACTTCTGCTTTGCTCTCCGCCTCTAAAGTTCAAACAATGATTGAAGCTGCTGTGGCCCGAGCTCTGGATGTCAGAGCTAATCCCAGGCGCAGGGGCTCTCACGTTCAGCTATGGGTCCAGTGGACTCTCCATCTGTAGAATCCTCGGCTTCAGAGGCTGACCGCCCTTCTACCTCTACAGGGAGGTTTGTGTGTAGAGATATGTGTGCAGCATATTCGGGAGAATTTGGGGTTTGTGCCTTTCTCATCCTCTGAGGCAGAGGAAGGCACGTTCCCTCAGTATGTTAAGCCCCCCCATTTTTGCTTTGCCATTTCATGGTCGAAAGAAGGACTTGATCACTGGAAAATAGCGTCACCTGGAAAGCTCTACTGTTTTGCGTTTTCTAAAAACCCTGTATTCTCTCGAGGAGGGGGAGGACTCTCTTTCTCACTCAGTTAAGGTGGATGCCATTCTAGCCACTCTGATTGGTCGTACTGCGATTAATCCTGAGGATTGTTCTCCTTCTGATGCTATGGACAAAAAGATTGAGGGGGCACTTAAGAAAGCTTTCTCCGCAGACAATCTAACATTGAAGGCTGGTATTTATTCTGTCTTGTTTCACACTTTGAGAAGTTTCGAGTAGCTGGTTTACATGGGGTAGCAGGCCAAGTTGCTGGCAGACATGTCTTCGGATATCCTGAGGTCTTCTGCCATGGCAACTGGCTCCATGGTGTTAGCTCGGAGAAATTTGTGGATGCGTGATTGGAAGGTGGACTTTTCTGAGAAGCCTTCTCTCCTGACTATCCCGTTTGAGGGTAAATTGTTTTTGGGGAATAAATTGGACAGCATAATTACCAAGGCTTTGAAGTATTGAAAGCGTGCTCTACCATACAAAGAGAAGGTGTCTTCTTATTCGCATCGCTTTTTGGATCCACACTCTTCCTCTTCTTCATTTCGTTCCTCCTGGAAGACTTAAAAGCCTTTTCCGGCCGTAGGAGGAAATTCCAGCCAAAAAAGTTATTGCCCTTGGCAGGCACCAAGGATCAGCAGGATTCCTTCAAACGGAAGTCCTGACAACTATTGCAGGGCGGTGTTGATTCTTGTGGGCAGAAGGCTTTGGTGTTTTCTGGACGCCTGGAGTCGGGATGTGTTGGATTGTTGGACCTTGAACATTGTCAGGAAAGGCTATCGTATCGACTTTGTCACTCTGCCTCCCCGCTGGGGCACCATCCATACTCCTATCCACAGGGATCCAGGGAAGAAGCAAGCTCTGCTGAAAGGGGTTCTGTCTTTTCTGGAAAAGAAGGCGATTGTTCCAGGAGCAACAGGGACTAGATTGCTATTTGATTCTTTTTCTGGTTCGGAAGGTTTCAGGCCGGTTCTGGACCTGAAGAGAGTAAATGGGCGGGTCAGGACCATTCATTTCAAGATGGTGACTTTGTAGTCCAAACTTCCCGTGGTCATTTTCTAGGATTTTACGACCGCAATAGAGATCCAGAACGCTTACCTCCATGTTCCCATGGCTCTGGATCATCAGATATTTCTGAGGTTTGCGATTAGGGACTGGCACTTTCAGTTCGCTGTATTACCATTCGGTCTGAAGCCCGTCCGAGGGTCTTCATGAAGCTGTTGGCTCCGTTGGTGGCATTGGCCGACCGTCAGGGGATCTTCCTTCATCCCTACCTCGATGACTGGTTGGTTCACGCTCCCTCGAGCCTGTTGGGTCGCAGTCACACGGGTGGTGCTGGACATTTTGAAGGTGCACGGTTTTATGATCAATCTGGGAAAATCCTGCCTTGTTTCGGCCCGGGACTGTTTCTTTATTGGGGCAAAGTTTCATACCAGCTTGGGTCTAGTCATATTGCCCGAGGTGCAGGTGGCAAAGATCCGGTCACACATTCTGGGTCTTTTGACCCAGCGCATCCAGCTGGCTGCTCGTTGACTCCAGGTTCAGGGGGTTCTGGCTGTAACAGTGTTTCGGGGTACCTGGGCTCCTTTCATTTGCCCAAGCTTATGACTCACATCCTGGTGCATTGGTCTTCATATTGTCTTTCGCCTTGTTCCTTGATTCCTGTCTCCCCTCAGATCTGGGTGGGCATGGGTTGGTGGCTTTCAGGGATCATGTTCTGAGGAGTGAGTCTTTCTCCCCTCCTGCCCCCTTGATTGTCACGACAGATGCCAGTCTTTCGGGTTGGGGGGACTGGATGGGGGTGCATCAGGCCAAGGACTCTTGGTCCTAGTCTCAGAGCAGGAGATCTTCAAATTGGAGGGAGTTGGAGGCTGTTCGCATGGCCCAGAGGGCCTCCAATCGGTTTCTGAAGAATGCAGTCATTCTGGTCAGGACGGACAACATTACGATGATGGCTTATTTGAACAGGCAGGGGGGACCTGGTCCACTTCTCTGGGTCAGGTGGCAGTTTGTTTCCTTGGGGGGGGGGGGGGGGTGGGAGTCTCATCTGTTGGCGGTGTCTGCGATCCATATTCAGGGAGTCTCCAATACTCTGGCGGATGCTCTCAGCAGGCCCATTTTGTCCTCAGTGGAATTGTGCCTTTGTCAGGAGTGGATTGTGGAGCTTACAGTGCGGTGTCCCTGTGATAGCCCTTTTTTGCAAATGTTCTCAATGCCAAGGTGCCACTGTTTCGCTCTTGGAGCCGGGAGGGATGAGCTTGGGCTGTGGATGCTCTTTCCTGCCAGTGGCCACAGGGGCTTCTTTATGCTTTTCCTCCCTTTCCTCTGCTTTTTGGGTTCCTCCTTTGGGTCCGGAGGTTGGGGGCATCGGTCATTCTTGTTACTCTGGCTTGGCCCCGGGCCTCTTGTTTTCCTCTTCTTGTGGGGATGAGGAGAGAGGTGGATTGGTTGTTGCCGACACCCTCACACTTAGTGTTCCCTGTGTTACAACACATTGTTCTGTCAAGAATGCAGTTGTAAGCCTGGAGGTTGAACTGATAGGTCTGCAGCATAAGGGGGTTCCAGCTAGTTTGACCTTGACTCTGCAGGCTGCTAGGTGCTCCTCTACCATAAGTCTTACTTGCATCACTGGCGTTTTCAGTATGTGGTGTCAGAGTAAGGTTTTGGACCCTACTTCTTAAGTCTTGTTTGAAGTGATGCTGTTTCTACAAGAGGGGGCTTCTTTGGGGTTGAAGGTTGCCTCCCTTAAGCTTCAATGGACTGCGATTAAGGTTTTTCTGAGTTTTTGGAACAGTCTAATCCTGATAGTTTGGCGGAGTGTCTTTTCAAGGGGTTGCGTAAAGTTCTCCCTTCTCCTCAGAAGCACTTTCCTTTGTGGGATCTTTCTTTGGTTTTGGAGGCATTGATGGCTCCTCCGTTTGAAACCCTGGTCTCTGTGGATTTGCGTTTGTTGTCCCTTAAGACTTTCTTTTTGTTGGCTATTTCCTCTGCTCTGCATTAGTGTACACTTGGTGCTTTGTCTTGCAAGATCTCTTTTGTGTATGGTTTTGATGTCAGAATCATTTTGAGGCCTGTCCTTTCTTTTCGTCCTAAGTTTGACTCCCAGTTCCATCGGGACCAGGAATTGATTTTGCTTTCCTTTTTTGAGTCTCCTTCTTCTGGGGCAGAAGTGAGGTTGCATTCTTTGGATGTCAGGGGGGTTCTTCTGATTTATTTGGATAGGGTGGCTTCCCTTTGGATTTCCGATTCCCTGCTTTTGAATTTTGGTTTGGGAAATAGCGGGGTGCGTCCTTCCACTTCTTACTTGAGTATGTCGGTTCGGACTCTGATTTCTCTGGCCTACAAGGCTTCTGGTCAGGTTTCTCTCTTGGGGGTTCAGGGTCGCTCCACAGGGTCTATGGTTATTGGTCACCTCTTGTGCTGACGTCCAGGGGAGCTTCCATTTATGAGATCTGCCGGGCAGCCACATGGGCTTCCCCTTTGACTTTTGCCTCTCATTACCGGATTGTGAAAGAAGTGGAGGGCAGAGGTTTCAGAGTCTAATGTATTGTCCGCTATGGTGCCTGAATAGCGGTCCTTTCCTTTTTGTCTGTATTATTTACTAAACTTGTTTTTGTGCATTACCGATTTAATTGTCCTGTTTAGCTTTGTACTTCTCATGTATGTAATGAAGGGAAGCGAGGCAGGGACGGTGAGGTAATGCTTCAATTACTTACCGGTAATTGCAGTACTCTGAGTCCTCTTCCCTCGCTTCTATTCATTACATGCCTCCCTGGTAGTCCAGGCCAACCTTAAAGTGGTGTTGTGTCGGATTACGTGGTATTACAGGGGATGGAGGGGAGGGGGATTTTTATTGGTGATCGATAATCACGTTGTGTGGATGTCTGGTGAGGCAGGAAGGCCTCATGTATGTAATGAATAGAAGCGAGGGAAGAGGACTAAGAGTAATGCAATTACCGGTAAGTAATTGAAGCATTTCCTGGCTAGTAACCAGGCCTAAGTGTCACAACTTTTTCAGGAGATCCGAGGGAGCCAGAGATGTTTTTAAGGTGCAAACGTGCAAGTTAATATCTTATCAGACTCTGTCGTGGAATTGTAAAGGCGCACAGCTAATTAACTGCATGAGCGCAACTTTTTCAGAGGGCTCCAGGGTGCCGGGATATACCATGGTTTTGATGTTAATGTCCGATCCCCGGCTAACAACCTGGCCCAGATGTCACAGCTTTTTCGGGCAGTCCTAGAGGGCCTGGGATGTTTCTGAAGTTTGAATGTGCTGGTTAAAGTCTCATTAGGCTATCATGTAGATCATGAAGTGCAAGTGTGCAGGTTAAAGTCTCATCAGGCTGTCTCATGGAAATGTGAGGAGCGCAGTCAGATAGATGCATGTGCACTTTTTTGGAAGGGACCAGGGTACCAGCATAGGTCAAGATTTTGATGTGAGTGTCTATTCCTCGGCTAGCAGCCTGGCTCAGTTTATCATAGTTTTGTCAAGAGAGTCCCCAAGACACCCAGGGGAGCCCAAGGCTTTAGTATTAATGATCACTCCCTGCCTGACAACAGTCATTACTGTCCCCCGATGCGCTTATAGGTTTGTACATTTTTTGTTAAATTATATTAAAAAAATTCATGAAGCGACAGTTTAATATGGGGTCGTCCACCTCTAGGCAAGATATGACAGTCCACCTGCAAGTGTGGATTAGTTTTCTTTTTAACCCCTTCGCTGCAGCGGCAATTCCGCTGCAGCGCTAAGGGGGTGGAGGGGCCGCGCGGCGCCCCCGTACTCGTGACGGAACCGCTCCATCACGAGCCTCGGGTGTGCTGTGCTGATGACGGAGAGGTTCCGTCACGGCCCCGCCTGCTAAACAGAACGTCCAGCGCAGGCGCGGAATCCACGCCACGCAGGCGCGCCATGACGGAACCGCTCCGTCATCAGCACAGCACGTCCGTGGCTGGTGACGGAGCGGTTCCGTCACCAGCAGGGGAGGGGTTAATGAGGGCTTGAGGAGACGCCTCCTCTCCATGGCCATCTCAGGGCATATGAGGTGCAAGAGATTCTTTTAGTTTGAGTCGCATAAGCGACAGCCTCTGCCGCCAGAGTGCTGCTGCCTTGCTGCTTTTTCTGCTAATGTGGGTGGGCGGCACTGCAACAGTTTTAATTTCAGGTGAAGATTGTATGTGCAGGCTAATTACGTCGCTTTCTTTAACTGTGGGTGTTGGACCTGGGGTTACCAGTCCACATAGGGTAGCCTGGCACAGAGTAGGTAAGACTAAACTCAGAGGTATGAAGGTTAAGCTTGCGTCACACCATTCAGTAATACAGCGTTCATCCACTTAGAAAATAAGGACACTACACCAGTCTTAGAAAAATACGGGCTGTTTTATAAAAGGATCACTTTGATGTATTTCTTTCTGTTACTTAGCAGTCTTTCGTTTCAGTCTAAAACTGTCCATAAAATTGCTATACCTTTGGCTGTTACCATTTACACATTTACATTTAAAAATTTTCTTATACAGTTCTCACACCAATGGAAGGAGCCCCGCAATGTTTCCCGTATTTAGGCAGTGTAGAGTATTCCGCTAAAGTTGGAGAACACAGCAATATTCAAACCCCCTCTATAATAAGGCAAGGCTATACATTACCCTTGGGGTCTCAATTTTACCAATGGCATGCAGTTACAGGTTCCAACAACAGTTTCATTATTAACACATTAGTTCCATTGTTCAAGCAGTTATTTACCCAAATAAAGACAGGCAGGTTATTTCTGTTATTTTGTTTACACTAGATAGACTGCTCCAGATTCAGGGACCATAGGGTCAGGGAGCACCTAACCCCCAGGTCAACACCTTAAAAATTCCAGTGGACAACAAAAAAAATAAAGGGAATTGAGGGCAAAAGGGGACAAAAATAAATAAATAAATAAAAAGGAGGGACCACCCAAAGGGCTGACAGGTCTAACACGCGTCCCCCCCCCCCAGCTGAAAGTGGGGAGAGCTACCCAATCCCTTGGGAGTCCTCATTACTAAGGCAGAAATACCTGGAGAGACCGTCTGCATTGGCGTGGTCCACTCCGGGCCGATGTTCCACCCGGAAGTCCATTCCCTGTAGGGAGATGGACCATCTCAACAACTTGGGGTTCTCTCCCTTCCTTTGCATGAGCCAACGAAGGGGTCGATGGTCGGTCTGAACCAGGAAGTGCGAGCCAAACAGGTATGGCCGCAACTTCTTCAGAGCCCATACCACTGCAAAGGCTTCCCGCTCGATTGCACTCCACTTCTGTTCCCGGCGAAGCAGTCTCCTAGACGGGAAGACAACAGGCCGATCCAGACCCTCTTCATTGAGTTGCGATAACACAGCCCCAATGCCATGCTCTGATGCTTCTGTCTGGACAATGAACTCCCTGGAGAAATCCGGGGCCCTCAGGACCGGTGCTGCACACATTGCTTGTTTCAGCTTCTCAAAGGCTTGCTGACAAGCCTCCGTCCAGACTACCCGTCGAGGTTGTTTCTTGGAGGTGAGCTCAGTGAGGGGCGCTACAATAGTGCCATACCCCTTCACAAAGCGACGGTAGTAACCTGTGAGGCCCAGGAAAGCTCGGACCTCAGTTTGGGTCTTGGGGGGCTCCCAGGCCATGATTGCCTCAATCTTTGCCTGGAGGGGCAGCACTGCTGCCCTGCCCACCAAGTGGCCTAGGTACACAACCGACCCCTGCTCAATCTGACATTTACTGGCCTTGATTGTCAAGCCAGCCTGTTTCAGGGCCTGCAGAACAGCTTGCAAGTGACACAAACGGTCCTCCCAACTGTTGCTGAAGACGGCAATGTCATCCAGATAAGCAGCGGAGAAAGCCTCCATTCCAGAGAGGACCTGGTTCACCAGCCGCTGAAAAGTGGCAGCGGCGTTCTTGAGCCCAAAGAGCATTACACGGAACTGGTAGTGGTCCTCAGGCGTGGAGAAGGCTGACCTTTCCTTTGCTCCATCTGTAAGGGAGATCTGCCAGTACCCTGAAGTAAGGTAAAAGGTACTCAGGTATTGGGCAGCTCCCAGCCGTCAATAAGTTCATCCGCCCGAGGGATCGGATGTGCATCAGTCTTGGTCACTGAGTTCAGTCCCCGGTAATCCACACAGAACCTCAGTCCTAGAGTGGTGCCCGGTGGGGCAGCTTTTGGTACTAGAACCACCGGACTGGACCAGGGGCTACTGGAAGGTTCAATGACTCCTAGCTCCAGCATCTTGGTAACCTCACTGTGGATGCTGGCCTTCACCTTGTCTGTTAGCCGGTAGGTCTTAGACTTCACTGGTGGGCTGTCTCCTGTGTCTACATCATGGGTACACAGGTGGGTCCTTCCCGGGACAAGGGAGAACAACGAGGAGTACTGCTCCAAGACCTGGCGGCAGTCCTCTCGCTGCTCAGGGGTTAGGGATGGGGAGAGAATCACTCCCTCCACTGACCCATCCTTTTCTTGAGACGAAAAGAGATCCGGGAGAGGCTCGCTTTCCGCTTCCTCTGCACCATCAGTCACCATCCTCAAGATGACCTCGGGCCTCTCATGGTGGCGTTTGAGGCGATTGGCATGCAGCACTTGTAGGGGCTGTCGAGGGGTCTTAAGATCCACCAAGTAGGTGGCCTTACCCTTCTTCTCCAACACCTCAAAGGGGCCTGTCCAGCGATCCTGGAGGGCACTTAGCTCCCCAGGTTCCATCACCCACACTTTCTGGGCAGGCTCCAACTCCACAGGGTGAGCGTTGTGGTCATACCACTCCTTCATCACTGCTTGGCTGGCTTCCAAGTTGTCTGAAGCTTGCTTCCACAACTTAGCCATTTGGCTCCGGAAAGCCAGCATGTAGCTCACCACATCCTGGGGAAGCTTCTTGGGAGACTTTTCCCATCCGTCCTTCACCAGGCTGAGAGGTCCACGCACAGGGTGCCCATACAGAAGCTCGAAGGGGCTGAAGCCCACTCCCTTCTGTGGCACTTCCCTGTAGGAAAATAGCAAACAGGGTAGGAGTACGTCCCATTTCCTCCGCAGGCTCTCAGGCAGACTTCTTATCATACCTTTCAAGGTCTTATTGAACCTTTCCACCAGACCATTGGTCTGGGGGTGATAAAGAGTGGTGAACCGGTAGGTCACTCCACACTCCTTCCACATAGCCCGCATGTTCGCTGACATAAAGTTGGTCCCCCTGTCGGACACAACTTCCTTGGGGAAACCCACTCGGGTAAAGATCCCCATCAGGGCCCTAGCCACTACAGGTGCAGTGACAGTCCTCAGAGGAAATGCCTCTGGGTACCGCATGGCGTGATCCACCAGAACCAAGATAAACCTGTGACCAGCTGTAGTTGGTGGATCCAATGGCCCCACAATGTCGATGCCCACCCTTTCAAAGGGGGTGCTAACGACAGGAAGTGGTTCCAGGGGAGCTTTCAGCTTCACCCCTGTCTTCCCACTGGCTTGGCAGGATACACACGTCCGACAGTATGTGTCGGATGCCACTTTCATCTGAGGCCAGTAAAAGTGGGGGACAAGCCGGGCAAAAATCTTGTCCTGTCCTAAGTGTCCTGCCAAGGGAATTTCATGAGCCAGTTCTAAAAGAAAGGCTCGGTACCGTTGAGGGACTACCAAGGCCCGTGATGAACCGGGCAAAGGTACCTTCGGTTCACTGTAGAGGAGTCCGTCCTCCCAGTAAATATGGTAGTTCCCAGCAACGTTCCCTGCTGCCTGGGCTTCGGCCTGTCGCCTCAGTCCCTCAAGGGTAGGGCACTCCTTCTGGCCCTTACACAACTCCTCCCTGGTAGGCCCTCCTTCCACATGCCACTCAGCAGGGATAGGTAAGTTCTCCAGGGAGACTACTTCCCCCTCCATGGACTCCTGGCCCACCACCACAGGTGGCCGATCTGTCTCATGGGGTGTGGAAGCCGAAGCAGGCTTCTCCTGTCTTCGGTTCTTTCCCTTTTTGGCAGCGGGCTGGGCCATTGTTCCAGGCTCCAGCCCAGGCGAACTCCCTCTCCGGGTAGTCGCGGACCTTGTGCTTGCACAGGCCCAGTCAGGTGTACCCAGCATCTCCGAATGAGTCGGGTATTCCACTTCCTTCCAAGCATTGTGCTCCATGTCATTTCCCAAAAGACAACCGACTGGCACGGCAGGGCTTACGGCAACTCGAAGTGAACCTGCAACCCCTTCCCACTCAAAGGGAACCTCGGCCACAGGGTAGTGGCCCAATCTGCCGTCAGCCATCGCGGCAGGGTGGAGTACATGTGGAATCACCTGCTCTGGAGACACCAGTTGACTCCTTACCATAGTCATACTGGCTCCTGTGTCTCTCAGAGCCTTCCCTCTCTGGCCATTGATGGTGACCCATTGCCCATACTTTGTAGTATTTGAGGGCACCTGGATCTTAGGAACCATCTCCCGATCTCCCAGGGATACCAAGGTGACACCCGCCCACTCACCCCCCTTATCTAAGGGCAACTCCTCCCCGAGCACTACACTAGCTACTCCTGGGGTTTTTCCTTCAGTGGGAGGGGGTGGTCTCTTTGGGCACTTGACATCTCCCTTATAATGTTCAACACCACCACACTCAAAGCAGTGGACAACCCTTGGCTGCTGACTTTGGCCAGGATGAGGGTTTCTGGGTGGGTTAGCCTTAGGAGTGAATCCTGTTCCCTTTCCCTGGAAACTGTTTTGGGGCTCTTTTGAGAACTCCCGCTTTTTATCTCCCCCCTCCTTCTTCTGGGGGGCGCCCTGTCCGGCCCTTTGGGAATCCCCTCCAATCCCCTTTGAGGACACCCGGGTACTTGCCCAGTTGTCCGCCTCCTCTGCAAGCTTCCGGGGGTTGGTCAGCTTGCTGTCCACCAGGTGTTGACGCAGCTCGGGAAAACATTTCTCGAGGAGGTGCTCCTTGAGTATAAGGTCATACAACCCCTCATAGTGCCCTAACTCGCTGCCTTGCACCCAGCCCTCTAATGCCTTCTTTGCGTAGTCCAGGAAATCCACCCAATTCTGTGTGCCTAGTTTGTGACTACCCCTAAACTTTTGACAGTATTTTTCTGGAGTCAGTTCAAACTTTCTGATTAGCGTCACTTTCATGGTGGGGTAGTGGGTTTGCTCCCCCTGCTCCAGGGCCAAGAGTGTGTCCCTTCCTACAGGAGGCATGTACTTATACAAGCCACCCCCCCAGTGTTTCTCCAAAATCCCATGGGCTCTTAAGGAGACCTCATAGGCAACTAGCCACTTAGCAATATCATCACCTGCGCTGTAGCTAGCGACTACATCCTTGGGTAAATAGGGTCTGGGTTCCCTGGTTATTTCCTTTGTTTCGCTGCCACCATTATCAGGATTGGAAGTCCCTATTTGCAGGGCCTTGAGCTAGTCTCCTTCCCTCCTTTTCCAACTCCAATCTAGCTAACTCCCACCTTAGCTTCCTCTCTTCCCTCCTGTCCGTCAGTTCAGCTTCAGTTAGACTCCTCCCCGAGACACTGCTGCCCTCCCTTGAAAGTGTCTTGGGACCTGTCAGTAGGTTCCCCCCCTCAGTTTGGTACAACAGCTCTGCTCCAATGACAGTGTCTCTATCAACCTCTTCCTTTTCCAGTTCCTCCTCCAAATGAGCTTCCACCCACGCCCTCAAGCTTGTTTGCAGCTCACTTTTCTTGGCACCCTTTTTGTAGAGTACCCCATTCCTTTGACAGAAATCCCTGAGTTGGGCCGCAGTATAGGTCTCCATCTCCTCAAGGTTTAATTCCATTAATGATAGGGTATTAAATGGTACTCAAGAGAGAACTAGGAAGTATGTGATGTGAGGACAACCTCCACCCACCACCAGGAGTAAATTTGGAAACACAAAATTTTAATCAGGGAGTCCGCAAGGAGAAAACTCCAGGTGTAGGCCTATGGAGTACACTAGGTTACTATAGAGTGGACGCAAGCACAGTTCTCATCCCACCGCTGGACACCAATTATGTTGGACCTGGGGTTACCAGTCCACATAGGGTAGCCTGGCACAGAGTAGGTAAGACTAAACTCAGAGGTATCAAGGTTAAGCTTGCGTCACACCATTCAGTAATACAGCGTTCATCCACTTAGAGAATAAGGACACTACACCAGTCTTAGAAAAATACGGGCTGTTTTATAAAAGTATCACTTTGATGTATTTCTTTCTGTTACTTAGCAGTCTTTCGTTTCAGTCTAACACAGTCCATAAAATTGCTCTACCTTTGGCTGTTACCATTTACACATTTACATTTTACATTTTTCTTATACAGTTCTCACACCAATGGAAGGAGCCCCGCAATGTTTCCCGTATTTAGGCAGTGTAGAGTATTCCGCTAAAGTTGGAGAACACAGCAATATTCAAACCCCCTCTATAATAAGGCAAGGCTATACATTACCCTTGGGGTCTCAATTTTACCATTGGCATGCAGTTACAGGTTCCAACAACAGTTTCATTATTAACACATTAGTTCCATTGTTCAAGCAGTTGTTTACCTAAATAAAGACAGGCAGGTTATTTCTGGTATTTTGTTTACACTACATAGACTGCTCCAGATTCATAGGGTTATGTCAGATTTCCACAGACCGCACTGTCTCTAGTATATCTCTATTGAACTAAGGGGAATATCTTAAGCCTAGCGCCACGCGCTGATGTCGCGCTGTTCCAGGCGTAGTTTATTCAGAGGAGCGATCTCCCAAGGCCTGCGGGCACTTCCCAGTCCCCTCACGGGGAGCAACAGTTAATTATTCTCTGGCTGTTCCTCCGGGGAAGTAGTCACAACTCTCTCCCCTCAGGACTCATCCTTAAGAACAGTCACGAGGCCCACCTAGCCCCTGGGGCCCCGCACCTCCCACCACGTCCTTAACGGATGGCACCAGAATTCAGTCCCGGCCTGCTCACCACCTCCGATCTTGGTTCAGCAGTCGGATGGGGGGTGATTCCGGCCCCAGCGCGGCAACCTTGAGGCAGCTGACTGGGCCGAACTTGAACAATGGTTCTTTCGGCACTCCACTCTGTCAGCGTCGGTGGGGCGGCTCCAACACGCAGGCGCAGGGGATTAGTGGCTCCTCTTCCGACCCTGCTCGAACGCGGCAGGTCTCGGATTACCGTTCCGCCCCCTCACAAAGAGTAGCTTCCGCCTCCCGGGCCTGCGCAGTACCGCGGCTGCCCAATTCTCCCTCTGGGATCAGCGTCTGCCTCACAAGCTTGTGCAGTATCGAGACTACCCCGGTATGGGGAATTCACGCTCCACTTCTCCACAGCGCTGCCACGCCTCCTGGGATCACCGAGTCAATTTCCTTCACCAAGTCTGAATTGCGAGAGAGCCCTCCCGCGTTGGCGCTACTGACCCCAGGTGAGAAGAGGAAGGTGGTATCAAATCGGCTTTTCTAACCACTCTCCTTCCGTGGCCGTTCCCTCACAGTAACTAGTAGGAGTTTTCCCTCTGGACAACAGGAGAAGAACTACTACCCAGATCAGTCTCCACAGTTCGATTTCCTGGAACAAGGTGGTTCACTTGTCCAGGGTCAACAGGAACACAACTTGGCAGGGTCAGGTCTGCAGAAGGGGGGGGGGAAAGGTGGTGAAGCAGTAAGGAAGCAAACCCTTGGAAGGAAGTCAACCCTCTGAATATCCTACCAACCCCCGCCTTGCGCCACAGCCTGTACTCAAGCTGACTCTCTCACTGAATGACAAAATGGTCGCCCTACAGTTGGCCTTTTATATCCCTAGCCTCAAGTGTCCAGAATAGGCCAGAAGGTTCTAGATTTCCTATGTTAACCTATGGGTCCTTTTCCTGAAGTAACCGTAATGGCGGTTATTGGCCACCATTTTGGGTAACTAAGCTTTTCCTCAGAAAAGGATGGATTCCTAGAACTATCAGGGACCATAGGGTCAGGGAGCACCTAACCCCCAGGTCAACACCTTAAAAATTCCAGTGGACCACAAAAAAAATAAAGGGAATTGAGGGCAAAAGGGGACAAAAATAAATAAATAAATAGGAGGGACCACCCAAAGGGCTGACAGGTCTAACAGTGGGTAACTGCTAATGCCCATCCAGGCTTCTGTTCTTTTTGCAAGTTCTTCTTTGTTCCTTATGAGAGATTTTAGCCACTGTAGAGTTAACTAGTTTTGTAAAAGTACTGTATAAAAGTGGCAAAGCTCATAGGTTCACAAGAAGCAGGTCAGCTAAAGATTGATCAAAGTATTCTTTAAAGCGGCTGCTGTGGTTACAGTTACCCCAGTTGTCGATTGCTGACCACATAAATGTTATTTAGTGTGTTGGGCTCTGCATGTTTTAATTGAAAGCAGCACTTGACTATTGCGCCTTGCCGCCCGATTGATTGCCTTGTGAGGCCAAACTCCAAACGAATTTGGCTTGGAGAGGAACTCAGTACTTACCACTCCTCTTTCCCCATCCCGTGTTTCAGCACTCCGTTCAAAACATGCTGGTGAGCAGGCAACAAAAGGAGTTGGGATTCATATTTTTTCTGTAGGATCTATCAAGCATCATAGGAGTTTTGCTATGGAAGGTGGGTAAATATTTAGCCGTCCCTGCCATTTCCATTCAAATGCAGAGGGAAAGTCACCAACTTTGCCCAAGCACAGTTGCATATATGCCCCAAAGTCGGACTAGAACAGAAAATAGGTCCAGGCAGCAAAATAAAAGTGGCCCAGTTAGCGATTTGGATAGCAAAAAAAGTGGCCCATTTTTGCAAATTGGGGCAGTTTTGAACTTGTGAAGACAGGCTATAGAAGTGTTCCACAACGTATGGAAGACTGCATGGTTTTAAGCTTGCTGAAGGCAATGTTATTCAAATTTCAGGGAAATCAACAGTAAAAACCGACCCAGCAAACCATAAAACAGATCCACAAACTGTCACACCAGCCCATTGAGCACTGCCCGATTGCCCTATAGACCAGTCCGGCCCTGTATGCCCCCTCTCTCTCGTTAAGTGTGGCTCAGGGGTTAGAGGCGGCAGACCCGGAAGCTGAGATCGGCCCTGGACCAGGGTTCAATTCCCCGCCTCAGCGGGTATTGGGCTAAAAATTCCACAGACTCGATAATTCTCGCTCCGGTGCCTTCTCGACTCACGGGTTCACACTCTGCGACTCTGGGCAATAGCTTGCTTAATCTCCACAACGGCCCCTCGCGGCGGGATGCCTGGCTTTCACCTTGTGGATACCCTGCCGGGGTTATCTCACAGGGGAATACCAGGACGGGTTCCCTAAGCAAGCGCCGGGAAACCCACTGCGGGTAGCTGTGCGCTATATAAGCTCAAATACATTTACATTTACATTTAACTTAGCTGTGGGTGAGAAGTGACAAAAACAGAGATAGTGGCAGATGTGCTCGCCGACTTCTCTGTGTCCTTCCAAATGCTCACTAAAGAACACTCTGTTCCAAACTGAAAAGTCAGAGCTAGGACAGATGTGATCAGGGTCAGCTTTTAGCTAGGGTGAGCTGACCCCAGCCAAAATGCACCTGAAGTTAGAGGAGCGCACACATACCTGACCTCCCAAGCTGCTGTTTTTATATTAGGCCAACAGTTCAGCTCATTACCTTCAGTCTGTCTATAAAAATATTGTATTCTTTACTTTAGTTAACCACCCTCTGATTACCTTTCTCCACTCCCTCCTCCATGAACTCTCACCTCCAGTTTAGCAACTGAATAAGTGATTAAGGTGCAGGGACGAGGGGCAAAAACGCATTAAAAGGCTGGTCACAGTTCGGAGGAATTCTGGCAGGATGTGACTTGTGAGGATTGAAAATCCTCCGCACTAGGATCACCAATGGGAGGAGGTAGATGGGGAACGGTTAGAGGAGGAGAATTAGGAGTGGCGCCAAATTCAGTTTCACCCTGGGCTCTGTCGGAAGAAAGGTAGTGCTTAAAAACTGAATTACTAGTGGCACACTGTTGAAAAATACCGCATACTTACACGCATTGAGGGACCAGCTCCTACGGTAGCTCGACCTGTGCCTGCATGCCCGGTCCGACCGTCCATCCAATCACGGGTGCGGAAGGCGGGGCAGAGCCAGGAACATTCAGGGAGGCGAGCGGTTAGCGCTCTAGCTCTCCCCTACTCGAGGGCTATAAAGGTAGCGAGGAGGCACCTGATTTTGCGGTAAGGGGGACGGTGGCAGCTTCTTCCCGACTCCGCTTGGCGCCATACTCCGAGCATAGTTGCTCTTTCATTGTTTTAATACTAAAATCGGCTCCGTGAGCTTTGGAATATTTTAGCTTGAAAGTTGTGTAATTTTAAAATTGGACAGAAACTGTTAGTGCTTAAAAACTGAATTACTAGTGGCACACTGTTGAAAAATACTGCATACTTACACGCATTGAGGGACCAGCTCCTACGGTAGCTCGACCTGTGCCTGCACGCTTGGTCTGACCCTCCATCCAATCACGGGTGCGGAAGGCGGGGCAGAGCCAGGAACATTCAGGGAGGCGAGCGGTTAGCGCTCTAGCTCTCCCCTACTCGAGGGCTATAAAGGTAGCGAGGAGGCACCTGATTTTGCGGTAAGGGGGACGGTGGCAGCTTCTTCCCGACTCCGCTTGGCGCCATACTCTGAGCATAGTTGCTCTTTCATTGTTTTAATACTAAAATCGGCTCCGTGAGCTTTGGAATATTTTAGCTTGAAAGTTGTGTAATTTTAAAATTGGACAGAAACTGTTAGTGCTTAAAAACTGAATTACTAGTGGCACACTGTTGAAAAATACTGCATACTTACACGCATTGAGGGACCAGCTCCTACGGTAGCTCGACCTGTGCCTGCACGCTTGGTCTGACCCTCCATCCAATCACGGGTGCGGAAGGCGGGGCAGAGCCAGGAACATTCAGAGAGGCGAGCGGTTAGCGCTCTAGCTCTCCCCTACTCGAGGGCTATAAAGCAACTCGTCGGCCACAACGCGCAAGTGTTGACGCGCAGTGTGGCGCCTACTCCTGCGCCTAAGACGAGCCGAAGACTAGCCCGTCTGCGCCCGTCCGCGACAGGACGGGACCAGGGGCAGGGGACTATGGCGGACTGTTTCGATCGTCAGGAGATTTCCTCCTGTAGCAGACTTACATATACCAGCCAGACACTACTGGATATTGGTAGGTACGCTCCTATACAGTGCACCCACAGGGTAGGAAACAACCTGGAGGGGTCTTTCTCTTGCTGGGGATGTCACGAGCAATATACCATCAGCGCTGAAACCGGACCAAGTCTGTCAAGGTCTCGGTTGTTGGCCCCTATTAAACATCATGCAGGGCTGACTGACACCCCTCCTAAGGGCCCTACCTTAAACTGCAAGAGCTTATTGTGCAATATCCGCTCCTTAGTTACACATGCAACCCAGGTATGGGATCTCATAACATCTGAGAGACCACATCTCTGTTTTCTTACTGAGACATGGCTGAAGCCACATACTGTCTCGGCCATAACACTGGGGGTACCATTAGGGTACAAAATGGGGAGGATGGACCGCCCAATTAAAACAGGAGGGGGGATAGCCATTGTGTTCAAACAGGAGATGGATGTTATCATTACTGAGACAGTGTGTACTCCCCAGATGGAGCTCCTGATCTTTACAATTAACCCTAGCTCAAGGGAAACTAGGAAGGGAGCTTTAGTCTACCGCCCCCCCAGGCCCGTGTGGGAATTTTTCTATTCAACTCGTTGAAGCTCTGGCACCCCATGTGCAGGAGAATTCAGACTTCATCCTGGTAGGGGATTTTAACGTCCACAGTGAAATTGCTACCTGTACTGAGGCTCAGATTCTATTAACCGACCTGGGCACACTGGGGCTTAAAAAGATAAATCAGGGGCCCACACACTCAGCAGGTCACACATTGGACCTAGTGTTGTCCAATTCAACTGCCATAAAATGCTTGCCTCCCACCCAAGTGGAATGGACTGACCATTCCATCATTGGATTTTACACCCGCACCAACCATAAACCAAAGGTCACTCAGAGGGTCATGGCAGACATCAGGAGGCCCTGGAATAAATTAACACCAGAGGGTTTTAGGGGAAGATACACTGAACCCAATTGGAATGAATGTGGGGACAATGTTACCACTGCACTGTGTAAATTCAACGAAGCAGTGACAGTGGCTATAAACCATGCTGTACCTCTCAGAACATTTAAACCCCGACCTGCTCCCAAACAAGAAGTTTGGTTCACTGATGACCTCAGACAGCTAAAGCTAACTGCGAGGAAGTTAGAAAAACTATGGAGGGTTACACGCAAGGCTGTGGATAAGGAGAACCACAGGATTTCTCTAAAAAGTTATCATAAAGCCATTCGGGCTGCTCGGAAACATCATATAGCAGCCCAATTATCAGCAGCCGGTAAAAATGCGAAAGTTCTATATCAAGTCTTACAAACCTTCATTAAGCCCGTTGCCTGTGAGACTGGGGAGATAGAATCCCAGGAACTTTGTGATAATATCTCCCAGTTCTTCATTAGAAAGATCGAGGGCATATATGATAAGATACTAGCCTCCAAGGACAATAGTAACAACAGGGTCATAGTTGACCGTATGGAGAAGTGAAGAACTGTGTCAGTAAGCTTGTAGAATTTCCCCCCATATCAATGGAGGAGACAATTGCCTTAACCACTCAAATAAAGAGCGGGTGCCCCTCAGATATCATCCCGGCACGCATCATGCCATTATTGACTAATGATCTGGGTGCTGGAATTCGGCACGTAGTTAATCTGTCCCTGAGTACAGGGGAAGTTCCCCCGGATTGGAAGCGTGCTCTGGTGAGACCACTGAGAAAAAACAACACCATCCCTTGGACCGAATTGACAAACTTGAGACCTATCTCACTCCTCCCTCTATTAGGGAAGATTACTGAGAAGTTTGTCAATCGGCACCTGTCAAAATATATCGAAAGTGCTGGGGGGCTAGACCCCTCCCAGTCTGGGTTTAGGCCTAGGCACAGCACTGAGACCGCCTTGCTGTCCGTCGCTGACGATCTTCATATGCTACAGGATAGAGGTTTCTCCGTTATCCTGGTGCTTTTAGATCTGTCAGCGGCGTTTGACACGGTGTCACATGACATCATGACCTCCAGATTAATTGACATCTGGCTGGGAGGCAAGGCACTGGCCTGGCTAAGGAGTTTTTTCACAAAGCGTACCCAAAGGGTCATCTTGGGTCCATATCGGTCGGAGGAGGTGGAGATCCCAAAGGGGGTGCCACAGGGCTCCTGTTTGAGCCCCACGTTATTTAACATCTATGTGGCCCCCCTGGCTAACATCATGAGCTCCCACGGTTTCATCCCGGTATCGTATGCAGACGATACTCAACTCCTCTTTCCGTTTAAAACGATGACACCTGAAGTACGTAACTCCTTTGCCCGGGGGATGAAAGAGGTGGCCCACTGGATGGCATCGAACTTTCTGCAGTGCAACGTCTCCAAGACGGAGGTGATGCTCTTTGGGGAAGCTAAACGCCTGTGGACTCCTGACTGGTGGCCTCAAGATCTGGGCCCAGTCCCTGAGCCCAAATTGGTTGTGAAAGATCTGGGAGTAAAACTGGATCAGGAGCTTGCCCTGAAACAACATGCAAATCAAGTGGTCGGCTCCTGTTTCCATGTTATTGGGCTTCTTCAGAAGGTGTTCCCCTTGCTCCCTGATACCACCGGAAGAACCTTGGTACAGGCGCTCGTGCTGAGTAGACTGGATTATTGTAATGGATTGCTGCTAGCCGCTAACGAGGGGATTATTGCAAGACTACAGGTTGTGCAAAACACTGCTGCACGCCTTGTTCTTAACGTCCCTGCTCGTACTCCATTGAAACCCCTGTTAACTAAACTTCACTGGCTTTCAGTGAAACAGAGGGTGATGTTTAAAACATGCTGTATCATCCACAAGTGCCTCACAGGGAAAGGCCCCGATTACTTGACAAAAAAATTAAATTTATATGTTCCCTCCAGATCTCTTAGATCAGGAGATCAAGAATTGTTATGTGTCCCCAGGTTTAAGAAGACAAGACAAGGGGGAAGGGCCTTGTCAGTAGCCGGCCCGCAGTTGTGGAATGATCTCCCTATGGAAATCAGACTATGCAGAGAACATCTTCCTTTTAGGAAAAAATTAAAAACTTTCCTCTTCCACTTCTAGGCTAACTATTTAGGAAGGAAGGATATATGACAGGGCCCTCTTTTCTCTCAGATGATGCCAAAGGCGCGGAGATACTCCTTTGGGAGTCGATTCCTAGCGCGGTATAAGCTTGCAAATAAATAAAATAAAAAGGCTGGCCCTGGATATCAGCTATTCCACTCTTACGTGGTTCAGAGCATTTGTTGGGCCACTAAGGAGGAGGGCATAGCACAGCTACCTGTACTCATTCTTCACAAATGTGAGCAGAATCAGGAGCACCTGACCCTTTCCGCTGAGACAAGCAAACTGCTGTAGGTCACAGAAGAGTGGAGCAGCTCACAGCTGCCACTTCCCTCCGTTTACAGTTGCAAACAAGATGAAGGGGCAACTAACATCAGCAGTGGTTTCTTCATGAGGGGGCATTGCCCCCTCCTCGGCGATATACGTGAAAAATAAAACGCAATGATATGAGTTAATTGCCATATTATTTTTAATGTTTAGCAGCGCAGCAGCCATCATTAGTGGGGGTGGGTTCTCCTCTGCTGCCGATTGGCAGCATTAGAGGACTGGAGGAGCAGGATGGACCCTCCAAAGTGTACATGTCTCTTGAGCTAGTAAACGTGAAATTCGCATTTGCAGATCTCCACTCAGCTGTCTTCGACAGCTGGGTGGAGACCAAGCACAGGCCTAAAGGTGCGTCCAGCCAGGATGCTCAATCCAATCCTGGCACTGCTCTCATGCTGGTGAGAGTAGCTCCAGGATTGGTTAGTGGAACTTCCTGGAGCCCGTGGAGCAGAGGAGGGACCAAAGAGGACTTTGGAAATGCAGCACGCAAGGTAAGTGACTTTATTTTTTATTATTTGCCACTTGTCTTGCCAGCCTGCACGCACCCACCCACCCCTTAGTTGGCCGCTCGCACCACCGTGCAAGCCGCCCATGGTGAACATGCTGCTCCCTGGCTTCCAAATATGCTCTAGAAGAGCAAGGTATCTGTCTAACAGTTGTCCTAGCATAGAAGAAGGGCAGTTCACAGCTTTGATAGTAATCGGTTCACAAAAAAAAAAAAAGAATAAAGTGCCAGGACAATCGCAGGAGCAGCCCCACTCTGAAGTGGCCCACAGAAATTGGCACATCTACCCCATCTTTTTTTCTATTCCTTCTACACTGGGCCAAGAAGGGCAGGGTGGCACACACCACCCAGGCGATTGGGCAATAAAAAAAACACAGCTCTTAAGAGGAAAGTAGAGGAGGGAGTCAGGCGTAGGACACACACTACCTCATTATTCGTCAAGGCATGTGTGGACAAATAACCAGCAACGTCTATCCTTAGTCAAGCTTAGCAGGGGGAATAGACACTAATTCAGACTTCTAGTTAAAGCAGAGGCAAAAATGCATAACCTCCACTAAGGAAGGGACGAGGGGCATTGTGCACCTAATGCGCAACACCCATTGGCCAAGGCAGGAGCAAGGGGCAGCTGGGTTAAGGACATTCCAACAAATGGTAATGTTTTGGTGGTGTCCCCCATCCATGCCGATGGTCATGAAAGATGAGAATGCAGATGTACCTTAACTTGTGAATTTTGGTCTTATTAGTTCTTGCTGCTTAGCTACTGCCAGCGTATTAGTAACTTCCCATTCATTTTATTTAATTGGGTAATTTATGTATTTATTTATTTTTAGGCAGAGGGTATGATAAAAGGTAGCATGACAGATCAATGCAGTTGCATCTGCCTGCTTCCTTAACTTCAACAAGATCTTCAAGTGGCTTCCCATTGACACCAGATGCACCATCACACAAGCCCTGGTCACCAGCCGACTGGACTACGGAAACTCACACTATGCTGGAATCACAGTGCATGTCCTCAAGAGACTGCAGATGATACAGAATGCATCGGCCAGACTTATCCTAGACCTTCCGAAGCAGACTCTCACTACCCTCCACCTCAAGAAGTTTCACTGGATCCACAGCCAGCAGAAATGTCAGTTCAAGATCCTGATCCAGGCCTTCAAAGCCCTTCACAACCATGGACCAGCATACATCAATCACCAACTCTACCACCATCTTTCCTCAAGACACCTGTGCTCTACCTCACCCACATCCCCCGCAGCATCAGTGAAGGAAGCTCAGTCTCCTACCTCGTCGCGAAGTCTTGGAACGACCTCCCACTTCACCTACGGACCCCATCCACTCTGTTGCAATTCATAAAAAGGTTCAAGACCTGGTTGTTCGACTGAGCCCCGGCAGCAGTATTTTCAGCGCATGGATACTTTCACGGGTGAATAGCCATGCTTTACAAATTTAGTTTGATTGATTGTGTTCTTTGATATATTGCACATGCTTCTGTGATGTTATCTGCAGGATCAAAATAGAAGCTGCTCAGCATTTTTTTCTTAGAGCAGCGTGAGGGTGAAAACATACTTGGTACACTTAGATCAGTGGTTCTTAACCTTTATTCTTCTGTGGACCCCCCCAATGAATCACTACTGAGAGCCGGTGAGGCGCGCCCAAGCAATTCCTGTGATCTGACCTGCAAAACAATACACAGAAATTAGGAAACGTACAAATAAAAAAAATGCAATAATTCGGAAATATTGTATTTAATTCATAAAGAAAAATTCAAAAATAAGAAATTACCAACTCAGAGGGTCCGCGGCTGCTTAGAAAAATAAATCAACAATTTTTTTAAAAAGTGTACAAATAAAAAGGCATAAATGTGCTATTAAAAATGTTCAAATGTTCCGTAAATGTGAAGAAATTTGAAATTGTATGATAAAGTCAGTATACTCAGATTGATTCGTGGGAGCAGTAAAGTGCATCAAACAAAATATAGTATGGATGATGAGTGGTCTCGATTGCATTTAGAATAGCCCCAACCTTCCTATTAACATTGTTATTTTGTTTATATTGGTTTGTGAATTCAATAAAATATTTCATCATTTGGGTATTTGTTTGATGAATGCTTGTTTCTGTATTTTTTGTGTATTGTTTTGAGGTTCAAATCATTGGCTTCCGCTAATGACTTTGTGGGGGTCCTCGGATTCAAATAATAATTCAGCGTGGGTCCCCTGGTTCCAGTAATGTTTAAGTAGGGTTCACAGAAGTCAAATTGTTAATAACCACTGTCTAGCATATTATTATATCTTTTGTACTCCCAGCGCATGTTCTCTTTTTGTCAGCACATACCCAGTGCCGCACTGCTCCAACAAATCATGGACACCAACTTAATTTTTAGCATCCAATTTTAACTTCCTTTATAGTTACCGAGAGTTTTAAAACTTTCAATTCTGCTTTATGCAGATATATTTTTTTAATCGGCCAATCAGACCACAGTTTAAAACCGGTCTTTTAGCATTTGATGTTTTGTGAATTCTATACTTTGACTGATCTTTCTAGATTTGAGAAAACCCTAGGCTTTTGTGCCACTTAAAAAGCAAACTGCACGTTGGCTGTATTCTTAGCAAAAAAAAATTTGTGCAATATGGATCATTTACATTCTGAGCTATTTTAGTATTAAATCTTTTTATTAAACAAAATTCTCTCAGGCAATGCAGGAAGCATACAGCATACATGGTATATGCAATAAGGGATAATATGAGATAGAAACATCCGAAGTAGGTATATCATAAAGCATACAAGGCAAAATGAGTCTCTGTGCTGTACCAAAAGGCAACTGAAGAAGATGCTGAAGTACAATCGCCAAGAGAGAGAGCAAACCCCCCAAACCTCCCCAACCCCACCCCGGAACCCGCCTCCCTCCCAACTTGCCCACCTGCCGCCCTCGTTCCAAGTCCAGTTCCTCACTCCTCACACACATCCTGTCACGCAATCGAAGTTCCATCATCTAGCTGGGATAGCCGAAGCAGCCTTAGGTAGCGGGGACAAGTCACCTCCCTGAACTCTGTGGCCAACAGTGACATAAAGGGCTGCCAAAATTCCGCATATTTGGCCCCCTCTCCCGCTTTCACCAGGGACAATTTTTCCATTCCCAAGACTGGCCAGAGCCTGCCTAGCCAGACCTGCAAGGTGGGTACTTGTGCAGTGCGCCACAGGGCCAGAATAGTCTGCACGGCGGACCCCAGTGCTATTGCGATCAGCCGCCCTCTTCTAGCTTTAAGGGGAAAAGTGATGGCGTTGGGAAGCCCCAAGAGGACATAGGCCGGGAATCTCGGAATCTCTGTGTCAAAATGCGCATCAATTTCATCCAGAACTACCTTCCAGTATCCCTGAACATGCGTGCAGTCCCACAAAAGGTGTGTTAGTGTGCCAGTCTCTACGCAGCCTCTCCAGCAGGTCGCGGCGCGGGAGGGATCCATCTCATGTAATCGCTCAGGCGTGTAATACCAATACGACACCAGCTTGGTAAAAGTGGACGTCAGACCCATGTGGTAAGCAGAGTGTCGTGTCCGGTAGCATATGTACTCCCATTCCTTGTTACTCCGGTCCCTTCCCAGCTCCCTCTCCCAGCGTGCCCTTCCCGCATTGTAAACCCACGAGTATCTCTCCAGGAGTAATAGGTAGAAGTCTGATATAAGTCGCTTGTCCGTTTTACGGGAAAGCAGCCAGTACTCGTATTGAGTGAGCTTCCAGTCCGCTCCCTCCCGCACCTAAGGGTCGAGCGCCCAATGACGCACCTGCAGATAACGGATGCGCTCCGATTCCGGAAGGCCGTACTCTTGACGTAGGTGCTCGAAGGGACCCACCCCTTCGTCAGAGTACAGGTGAGATAGTACCCGACAGCCCACTGGGCGCCACCGAGCGAACGCCCGCACATCACTACCAGGCCCAAAATCTGGATTTTCCAACAGCGGTGTCTGGGGCGACGGGAATGTTGTCAGACCGTGTCGAACATTGGTCTGGTCCCACACTTCCAGAGGGACTCTGGTGATGAAAGAGGCATATAGATTAGGCGGTCTGTGCTGTCTACGGAGGAAGGGGACTTTCTGCAGAGGCCGCCCGGCTATCGCCTGATCTTGAAAAAGCCAATGTCGTTCTGACTCCCACTTACTCCACTCCACCAGGGTGCGGAGTTGCGTCGCTTGGAAATATAGCGCCAGATCGGGTAGTCCCAGGCCTCCTTTCTCTGGGGGGAGCATCGCCAACCGCAGTTTCATCCTCTGACGCTTCTTATTCCAGATGAATTGCGAGAGTTCTGATTGAGTTTGGCGAATCCAACCCTCAGGTGGTCGCAGCAGAATAGTCCGAAAGATATACAAAATCTGAGGTAAGATGGTCATCTTCACCGCCGCCACCGGACCCAACCAAGTGAGAGGCAGGTGTCGCCAGCGCCCCAACTCCGCACGGATTGTACGGCGGAGGGTGGCATAGATAATACGCACTGTGTCCCGTAAAGTGTTCGCCAGGTGAATCCCCAGGTAGGGGACTGCCTCCGAGGACCAGTGGAAGGGGAAGCGCTCTTCCAGCCAGACACGAGTCTGGGGCTCTAGTGAGAGATCTAAGGCCAGCGACTTCGTCACATTCACTTTGAAGCCCGAGGCCCTTTCAAATGCGTCCATAATTTCTATACTGGCCGGCAAGGAATCCCTCGGGGTGGCTTTAGACAGGAGCACATCGTCAGCATATAAGCTGATTGTGTGTATGTACGCTCCGAATTTCATTCCCTGAACTGTGGGGTCCGTCCTTAGCGCTTGTGCCAAGTTCAAGTTCAAGTTCGGGCATTTATATAGCGCACTACTCACCCAGAGGGTCTCAAGGCGCTAGAGGGAGGGGTTCATTATTTGTCGAATAGCCAGGTTTTCAGTTCTTTTCTGAAGGAGATGTGGTTCTGAGTAAGGCGGAGGTGGGTGGGGAGTGAGTTCCAGGTCTTAGCAGCCAGGAAGGAGAAGGATCTGCCACCCATGGTGGATTTTCGGATGCGCGGGACTGCGGCGAGAGCTTGATTGGATGATCTTAGTTGGCGGGTGGGTTTGTAGAAGGACAGTCGAGTGTTGAGGCATTCGGGTCCTAGATTATGAAGGGCCTTGTGTGCGTGGGTGAGAAGGCGGAAAGTAATTCTTTTGCTGACGGGAAGCCAGTGGAGGTCTTTTAGGTGTCCGGTGATGTAATCTTGGCGCGGGATGTCTAATATGAGTCTCGCTGACGCGTTTTGGATGCGCTGGAGTTTTTTCTGTAATTTTGTTGTAATTCCGGCGTAAAGTGTGTTGCCATAATCCAGACGACTCGTGACCAGTGCATGGGTGACAGTCTTTCTTGTCTCGAGGGGGATCCAGCGGAAGATCTTTTTGAGAATGCGAAGGACGAGACGGCGTTGACTTGTCTAGACATTGAGAGAGAGGAGTCGAGAATGAAGCCAAGGTTACGTGCATGGTCTGTGGGTGAGGGTGCTGTGCCCAGAGCGGAAGGCCACCAAGAGTCGTCCCAAGCTGAGGGGGATGATCCTAGGATGAGCACCTCCGTTTTGTCTGAGTTGAGTTTTAGGCGGCTCTGTTTCATCCAATTGGCTACCTCTTTCATGCCTTCGTGAAGATTGGTTTTGGCGGTGTTGGGGTCTTTGGTGAGGGAAAGGATTAGCTGGGTGTCGTCGGCGTAAGAGATGTTGAGGTTGTGTTGACGCGCGATAGAGGCGAGAGGACTCATGTAGACGTTGAAGAGGGTGGGACTGAATGAGGATCCTTGAGGTACGCCGCAGATGACTTCGGTGGCCTTTGAGTAGAATGGGGGAAGTCGGACTCTCTGAGTTCTCCCGGCTAGGAACGAGATGATCCAGTCCAAGGCTTTTCCTTGTATGCCGGTGTTGCTGAGGCGTTGTATAAGGGTGCTGTGGCAGACTGTGTCGAAAGCGGCGGAGAGGTCGAGTAGGATGAGGGCCACTGTTTCTCCGTTGTCCAGGAGTGCTCGGATGTCGTCGGTCGCTGCAATGAGGGCGGTTTCGGTGCTATGTTTGGCTCGAAATCCGGATTGGGATGGATCAAGGGAGTTGTTGGATTCAAGGAAGGCGGCGAGCTGGCTGTTGACGGCTTTCTCGATGACTTTGGCCGGGAAAGGGAGGAGGGATATGGGTCGGTAGTTTTTCAGTTCTGAGGGGTCTGCTGTGGGTTTTTTCAGAAGGGCGCTGAGTTCGGCGTGTTTCCAGATTTCTGGGAAGGTGGCAGAGTTGAAAGAGCAGTTGATGACTTCGCGGAGTTGGGGTGCGATTATGGAGTTAGCTTTGTTGAAGATGTGGTGGGGACAAGGGTCAGAAGGCGAGCCAGAGTGGATTGAGTTCATGAGACGAATGGTGTCTTCAGTGGTTATTGGGTACCAGGCACTGAGGTTGTTAGTTGGAGGAGTGGAATCTGAAGGGGGTGGGGCGGGTTGATCACTGGGAGTATTCTTGAAGCTGTTGTGGATGTCGGCAATTTTGTTGTAGAAGAAGGAGGATAGCGCGTCGCAGAGGTCTTGGGAGGGAGTGATGTCGTTGGATGCTGCGGTGGGGTTAGTGAGTTAGGTTCCATATACAGCGCGAATAGTAGGGGGGAGAGCGGGCACCTCTGTCGGGTCCCGCGCTCAATAGGGAACCGGGCTGATGAACAACCATTGACACGGACAGTCGCTGTTGGAAAAGTGTAACAATTCAGGACCCATGTGCGGAATTTGGCCCCTAATCCGGCTCTTGTCAACACCTGTTCCAAATATGGCCAGTGGACCCGGTCGAAATCGCCAGGCAGTCTTGTGGCCCGCTCGATCAGGTGTAATGCTCTCTTTGTATTGTCGGCCGTCTGTCTTTCAGGGATAAACCCCGTCTGATCCGGATCCACCAGCCCCTGCATCAGGGGTGCTAGCCGGGTGGCGAGTATGCTGGTGTAAAGCTTGAGATCCACGTTGAGGAGGGAAATGGGCCTATAAGCTCCGCACTGCGTACGGTCCTTCCCGGGCTTGGGAATGACCGAGATGGTGGCCTCCATCAGATCCCTCGGGATGGCCCCAGCCTCTGCAAATGAGTTAAAAAGAGAGGTGAGCAACGGGGCTAGCTGGACGCAGAATTATGTAAAAGATGGCGGTATAGCCATCCGGGCCCGGAGCCTTAGCTAGTTTAAGTCGTGAAATCGCTGAGATCACCTCCTCTGGTCGTATCGCCCTCTCCAGCGTCTCCGACTGTTCCGGTGAGATAGAAGGTAACGCTGTATCCCGCAAAAAAGCATCACCATCCGGGGGGTCCAAACCCGCTCCGGCATATAACGAGGAGTAGAAGTCTCTAAAGGTATTCACTATGTCTCTATCCCCTCTGACTCGAGTGCCTGCCTGGGTAGTCAGTTCTTGCACCGTGTGTCGCTGAACCCGTTCTCTAAGTGCCCTTCCCAACAGCCTCCCGCAATGGTCCCCACCTGTATAGTACATGTGGCGGACCCTCAAAGCTGCGTACTCGGCGCGATCTTGGTCAAGCGCCGCCAACTGCTGACGTGCCAGTCGAAGCTGCCTCCAGATTCTCGGTGCCCCCGTTCGTTGGTGGATTCTTTCCAGCTCGCGCATAGTCGCCGACAGCTCCTCCCGTTTTCGCGCCCGTTCTGCATTCTCCGCCGCCGATATAGCTATGAACTCACCTCGTAACACCGCCTTAAGCGCCGCCCAGTGTGTGGCCCGTGAGGTGTCAGAGGGCTGATTATGTGTCATGTATTCCGTAATGACCCCTTTGATTTTAACTATCACCTCTTTCCTATGAAGTAGGGTGTCGCGCAATCTCCAGCAGCGCGGGGCGTGGGCAAAGGGCGGGAAAGAGAATGCAGCCGTGAGCGGCGCGTGGTCTGACAGTGCCATTGCTCCAATGTCAGTCTGGGACGCCAGCGCTGTGAGTGAGGTGGAAGCCAGTAAATAGTCCAACTGAGCATATGTCTTGTGGGCATTGGAATAGTATGTGTAATCCCTGGTGCTAGGATGAAAGTGGCGCCAAAGATCAATCAGCCCCAACTCTCTCAGTCTGCAGTGCCCCCCTTCTGACAGAGTGCCTGTTTGCGAATAGCGCTGCCCCGACCTGTCCTGTAGGTTGTCAAAGACCAGATTAAGATCCCCTCCTACCACAATATGTCTATCAGGGGATGCAGCAGATGTAGAAACGTTTCTTGTCCCTCATTAGGTGCATACACCGAACTGGCTGTGAAGATGACCTCCCCCAGAGAGAAAATTTCGGACAGCAGCCTCCCCTTTATCTCAGCTCTTTTCTGCAAGACTTTGCCCCTAAAGCGGTGTGACACCAATATCACAACTCCTGCGGTCTTTATGGAGGCTGAGGAGAAAAACTGGATCAGGAAATTACGCGATTTCATTCTATGAAAGTCCTTGGGCAGTAGGTGTGTCTCCTGCAAAAGGCAGATATCAGCCTGCGAGTTTTCAAGGAGAGACAGGACCGCCCAGCGCTTTACCGGGTTGTTCAAGCCCCTGACATTTAAAGTGAGGAGGCCCAACTCAGTCGCCATCAAAGGGAACCTTCAAACCCCCAAGCTGCTTCCCCTGTAGCCTCTGCGCCTCAGCATGTCTAGTGACATCCATTCTTACCGGAACTTGGAACCCCTCTCCCCACCCTGTCGTGCACCCCGCACTGGCATCACTTTCGTTCCACGTGTCAACACCCCTCCCCTCCCCGGTGCCCACCCTAACCCCAACCACAAACTCCCCCATTAGACCCCACACAGTCAAAAGAGTCCTGGGCCTGTCGTGTCCTTGTTCAGGCCCCCGGAATGAAGTGGTGATGGGAAACGGGGCACTGGCTACCCCAGCGGCCCCCCACCCGGCCCCACTCAAGCCCACTCGGTTACAGTGCTATTAGAAGAAACCCCCCCCCCATCGACTAAACATGAGGAAGAGACTCATTCAGTTGCTGCTGTGTCTATGGACACCTCCTCGATAGCTGTCGCTTTCTCCTGTGCCACCGTCTCGGGGTCTGGCCTACGGGCCGACCTGGGTGCTTGCTGACGTCGCACTGCCAGCTCTCCCCTGAGGGATGGGGGGGGGAGGTTCTCTCCTGTGAGGGGTTGGCCGCCCCCCCCCCCCACGGCCCTCGAGGACTCCTCCGATTCTATCCCCAGCAGGGCGCATGCGTCAGTCAGTGAACGGAACTGGTGAAGTGCGCCGTTCCATTTGAAAACCAGGCGGAAGGGGTGACCCCAAGAGTAAGGGACCCCCTTCTCGTGTAGGAGCGAGGTGACCACTCTGAACGCCCTCCTTTTTTGTAAAGTAATAGCGGAAAGGTCCTAGTATAGTGCAATCTGATGGTCCCGGTAGCGTAAAGGTTGCTTTCTGCACGCTTCCTGCATTATCCTCTCCTTCAGTGGAAAATCTGGAAGGAAGGCCAAAATGTCCGGCGGAGGGGCGGACGCCCGTCATGCCAATCCCACTCTGTGTGCCCTATCAATGCGTATCACAAAATCCTCCCCTTCTCCTAAAATGTCCCGAAACAAGCCCTGCAGGAACAGGGTGATGTCACCTCCCTCCGCCTTGGATGGTACACCTCGGACGCGGATGTTATTCCTCCGGTAGCGATTTTCTAAATCTTCCGCATGGGCCTGTAGGTCCAACTGCTGCTCCTGCAGGTGCAGCACCTCCTGCTGCAATTGCTCTACTTCCTCGCTCCGTTTTTGATCAGCCTCCTCGACCGCTGCCACCCTGTCTCCCAGTCCATCGACGCCACTCGCTCCCTGCTGCACCGGGAGTAGGCCCCCGAGCCGGGACCTCGATTTTCGTGCTCCCCGGGTGCACGTGTCCACCGCCCCAGGGTGTCTCTCACCTCGATGACTGTTGCGTCTGTTTCCGCCAAGGGACCCCCGAGGACCGGGCCGCCGCCCAGCGCTCCCTTCCTGCGGCTCAGGCTTCACCTTCCAGCTCCCTCACGCTGCCGCCCTGGGGCTCACAGCTTGCGTCCCGAAGCCGCTCCTCCGCGGCTGGATCTCCTGCCTCAAAGGCCGCCGCGGCTCCAGCCGCCATGTCGAGGGCTGCACTGTGGTTTCTGCGCCAGGGGCCCTTAGCTGGAGGGGGGTCTAGCGCTGCTGATCGGGCATTTACCGGGGCCGGGAGCCTCCTCAACACATGTCCGCTGCGGGCCATCTTGGCCACGCCCCCCTACTGAGCTATTTTAGAAGAGAGCAAATACCTCAAAGCCTTTCCAGAGAGGACATGACAATCCAGACATTATTGGGTAGGGAGTGTTTATTTTCTATCATGAAAGCCAACCATTTGACTCTTCCTGTTCATCGCCCTCTTTTTTAGCTCGAGCCTAGGCAGCACTTGGGCTGTCTTTGAGACATGTTGTATGCACTTGTGTGCTTACACCCCGCCCATCGTTTTAATTTGTTTCCTTCTAGGCACTAGCGCCTAACTACTGGTATCTTTCCACTTCGTTGCTTATCTGTTCATGTATGGGACTTTATTTGTTACTTTCCTGCTCCTCTTTGTTGAAGCTTCCCTTTTGGTGGGTTCCTTGTGGCTGTAAATCATGTTCTTATCGCATTGCATATGGTCAAGTTTCTACCCGATAAGGCAGTAACTGTGGCGATAATAGAAGTAGCCGACCGACCTACGCCTGACCCAAGACCACCTCTCCTTCAGGGAGAAGCTCAAGACCTGGCTGTTCGAGCAGTGCGGACCCCCCTCCCCCCCCAAGCGCCTTGAGACCCTCCGGGTAAGTAGTGCGCGGTATAAATGCCTATGATTGATTGATTGATTGATTGAAGTAGCAGAGCAAGCGACATGAACTACAGGTGTACACAGGAACATGGGGCTCCATGTAGGGTCGAGACAATCTTCTGTGAATTGGATACATCTTGTACTGAACTGAGTTCAAGAATCCATGGAGATCAGTGCCATACGTCTTTGTGAAAGCCTCGGTTGTCTTTCCTCTAATGGTGAAATCCACTGTCATCGCCATATTCATTGCAGTTTCCTACCGAGATTTCATGATTATCTACTTTACTTTCAGTGTCTTCGTTTAAACATGTTACTTACCTTCTATACGTTCTTATAGATAGAATCTCTTCCTGCAAAATCCTAAAATGAACCTTAGAAAAATCAGACCAGATCCAGTCAATTTTTGCAGCAATGTTCATTTACCCCTGCCAGGTTGCATTGTGCAACTCTGGCATAGAACTGTGAGTTGCCCACGATCTATACAGGTCACAGATGCCACTCACATCAGTTTAAATAATCACCACCTCACTTCAGACTCAAAACAGAAAGACATGATTAAACGAAAACATACAAGAAAAGTGCTAATTCACACCCTGATAAAAAAGGAGAGGCAAGCAGATGTTGAGGAATCTGCATGAAGATTATTAGTCAGAAAGATAGTTATTTGTATTGTGGCTTATTTGTCAGATAAACTAATCCTAATCCCTATCACATAAAGAGGTGATGCCAAGAATTGGAGTGTCATTAAACTGCAGATTTGGAGAATCAGCCTGCTAAACAATTACTCACATTAGATTCAAGTCAGTAAAGCTATTTGAAAAATTGGAGGACCAAATGAAAGCTCTATGGATTGCAGCTTCTCTGTTGTGGGAGTGAGCTCTGGTACACTATGAATCAGTTTTATTAGCCAGATTCTGGTGTACAGAAGGTGGCCATCCGGGAGATGTTCAAGCATCACACGAACTCCAAAGCTTATATTGTGTTCCTGATTGCAGCAGCAAAATATGCTGAACCAAAACTATTTTGGAATCTGGTGTATCCTTTTTTTATCCCTAGCACCTACTTTTTTCCAGTATGGCCTCCAACTATCCTCTTTGCTTATTTCAGAATAAGCTCGGTTAATGGCAGTCCTGCGGCACCAGGGCTCTAAATTGCAGCATTGTCACTCCTAATGGGTGCAGAATACAACCCGGCACCACTAAACTAACATTGAAACAAGCATCCTGGGACCGGTTTCGGGGTAACACCCCTCATCAGCCAGGCTTGAAGCCAGTGGCAAAGTGAGCAAGGAACCAAGTCTGGCCATACCCGGTCAACTCCGGGCGAACAAAGCAAACCCAAGGAGATGATGGACAGAACACTGAAACTTTTCAAACACTCACCCCCAGTCACAGATCTGGGTTGAATACATCATTGTTCTTTAGCTCACTTCGCCACCCCAGATCAGACACAGCTATATGTGTGTTACCCCAAAACCGGTCCCAGGATGCTTGTTTGTGGTCCAGTGAGGAACTGGCCTGGCAGTTCGGGCTGGACTGTTCCCATGGTCAAGGGTCGAGACTGATTTACATATGGCTGGGTCCAAACTGGGGTGGCGAAGTGAGCTAAAGAACGATGATGGATTCAACCAATTTCTGTGACTGGGGGTGTCTGAAAAGTTTCAGCACTCTGTCCATCATCTCCTTGTGTTTGCAATGTCATAAACAAGCATCAGTACCAGAGGAGTGTAAGCTGTAAATAATAACTCTCGACTTCCAACAAAGGTGAAAGCTAAGAGACTAAAACATATATAAAGACTGCACCCTCAGAGTAAATTGACCCATGAAAAAAAAATCCTGAAAACAACTGACTTATCAATATCTGTTGCAACCAAAGTCCTCTAAATATTCTCTAACCCACAGTGTAGAGAAGAAAATCAGAAAAAGGCCTCCAGAGAATATAGATTAATCTATCCTTCATATTTGATTTGTGAAAAGGCTCGCATTAGACCGGTCGGCCTTAGAGTGGTCTTCCCCCGAATGATTTTGCCTTTACTCGTCCAGTTTTGCTGAACTTGTTTTTGTAGGCCTTAGTACACTTTACCACTGCTAACCAGTGCTTGTGCTCCCTCCTCTAAACATGGGGAAATTGCCATACAACCAATTGCCACATTTAATTTACTTGCAAGTCCCTAGTAAAGTGGTACTACAGGTACCCAGGGTCTATACATTAAATACTAATAGTGGGTCTGCAGCAGGGATTGTGCCACCCATTTAGGTTCCTTTCAAACATGTCCCAGGTTTGCCAGTGCAGACTGTGTGCGCAGTTTTAAACTGCGATTTCAACCTGGCAAAATAATTTTTTACCTGCCATAAATCTTCCTTTTAAATACACTGAAGTGGCTCCTGGGGTAGACCCTAAACAGCCTATAGGGAACGGTGCATTGTATTTAAAACGGAGATGCACTTTAAAGTTTAACATGTCCTGATAGTGAAAAACTCCCAAATTTGTTTTTCACTATCGCGAGGCCTACATCTCCCATAGGATAATATTGAGTTACTATATTTAATAAGTGATAACTTTTGATTGGGAGCAGCTAGGAAAGTCATGTTGGTGTCTGAAGAATTCTAACTTAATACCACTCCCCACCCCCCTGGAGGCAGGAATTTCCAGTCACATCTGTAGGGGGCAACTTCAGAGGCTTCTCCCACTTCAAAGTTGGAGATATGGATATGGATATATATATATATATATATATATATATATATATATATATATATATATATATATATATATATATATATATATATATATATATATATATATATATATATATATATATATATATATATATATATATATATATATATATATATATATATATATATATATATATATATATATATATATATATATATATATATATATATATATATATATATATATATATATATATATATATATATATATATATATATATATATATATATATATATATATATATATATATATATATATATATATATATATATATATATATATATATATATATATATATATATATATATATATATATATATATATATATATATATATATATATATATATATATCCCATGCACTTTGCCAGACAACACGAATCTCCAGCAACGACCATCCACAATGCCATGCCTGCTCTTTGTGCTACAGCGAGGACACTGCGATGTGCTCTCTCTCTGCTCCTCTCAGCCTCCTCCACTGTGAAGTGGACTCATTGCATCAGACTTCGAAAAGATA
This sequence comes from Lissotriton vulgaris, assembly GCF_964263255.1. Lineage (NCBI taxonomy): Eukaryota > Metazoa > Chordata > Amphibia > Caudata > Salamandridae > Lissotriton > Lissotriton vulgaris. The sequence goes on from NC_141696.1 coordinate 1,154,911,882, forward strand.
ACTTTCAGTGGGGCTAACCTGGTCCCTGTATCCAGCCAGAGCTCCATCGCGGTTGGCCTGAACTTTTGACTTTCACCAGGTCTTGCATGACCAGATAACCACAAATGGCACTTTGTGTTTTAGGCACTATACTTGCCTTAAATCTTTGAAATGGCACATCTCCGATTGGACTGCTTGGAGTTCTGCAGTTTTGGTGTCAAACTGTTTAATACATTTTACTCTACTTTTATAAATTGGTGAGGGATTTTTCTTGTGGTCTGTTTTCACTTCATTACTGTTTAGGTGCTGCATATATACTTTACACATTGCCTCAAAGTTAAGCTGGACTGCTTTTGTGCTATGCTACCAGAGGATAATTTGGATCTATGTGTGTTTTAACCTGACCAGGATTGTGGTTGTTGCTTGAATAGGGTTTCATCCTGCTAAGCCAATAACCCAATTTCTCACAGCACAAATTTAGAGAGCAGGACATAGAACATAATATTAAATATGTATTTAATACTTTCCATGATTAGAATATCAAAGAGCCCCACCCGTATGTTTGCCAATGTTCCCTATCATTACTTCTTCAATGTATTTCTTATGGCTTTGGTGGCTGTTTTAACATTGCAGATTTGACCATAACATCATTAAAATCCCCCTTATGTATGAGTTACTCTCTAGAAATGGTGACACTCTCTTATTCAGTGAACAAAGGCAAAACTAGAGAAAACATAGGTGGTGTTTTTTTTTCTTCAAACATTTTATTAAGTTTCCCATAACACATTAACCTTGGTCTTCAGCAGGTCTATTTTTCGTGAATAGCTTTGCATTTATTACAGTGTACATCCCTTCAGGTCACACAATTTAACAATAGGTTATCATATAGTTAGATTCATTTAACGCAACCAGGACATTTTTAACACATTCTCATGAAGGAAAAAGAACAGTTTGGAGGTATTATTGCCATACAAATTCTACAACACTATTTCTATACCAAGGCATCCATATAATTTGTCTGGCTTGGAGAGCCAATAACAATATAAAAAGAGAAGCATTACAATATTTATCATAGGTACTCGTCATTTTTTGATGGTTGGTGACTTGTTCCTTGACAAAGTGGAGCTCATTAAAAAAAGATCAGCTGCACTGAGGGACCCTTCAAATACAAATCTAGGTTTCTTACTATAAATGTAACATGTAGTATCCAATACAATAGAAATAGGACACTTCAATAATGTGTGGAGTTCTGTCCTGAGCAAGTCTTTTTCAGACCAAATAAGTTACTAGCTTTTTTTGAATGAAATCCAGATTTGAAGTAGTACTGCTAAGATTAGTCCCTTGTTTTGAATTAATAGCCACAAAAATCAAACTGCCACTATATCTAAAGGTTGAGTAACAAACTGTTACTAGAACCCCAACTCTGCACTCAACCTTGTATTTTTGAAGTACGAGTAAAATCTACATTGTAGGTATGACGTTTTTATTTATCAAAATGAAACTGGGGGTGAGAATATAGTTCTGGGGTGTAGTGATTCACATTTAGCAAAATACACAGGGCCTGACAGGCTGCAGTCCAAATCTATTGGGCTTTCTAGTTACTGAGTGATATACAATTGATTGTACCTAATCCAGCTAGTGTTTCAGAGGTGACGCTCACATGAGAGAGCCTGTTCCCAGCTGTATGAATTTTTAAATTACATGTTACTTAACCTAAACCAGTCCTACTGGCCTTTCAGAAGCAATCTTGTCACATTAATAACCATTACGAGCAACTACTGGTCATTTACAGCTAATACCGGCAGTTGACTAACAATTCCTCAAGCCAGTGGCATTGCCAACAAGTGATTAACGTTCATTCAAATCAGAGAAGATCCCGACATGTCACTTAGGTACTGCAAAGTTGCCCTATCCACTGTTTGACACCTTCAGAATCTACCAGCTTTTTGTAACCAGTACCACACTACCTTCTGGGGCTTGCAGGTATGCATGTTCCACATAAGAGTTCTGGCTGCAGATTTCACACTGGACATGATGTATATTACTGACCCTTGTCCCCAATTCACCAACCCCCAGCCCTACCAACTTTGTACAGGCAGGCTAACCAGTAATATATAGTTACAAACAACAGTAAAAGCAGACACATTCAGTTTATTGTGGTGATAAAAGCCAAAGCTAAAATCATTGATGTCGATTACAAATAAAAACCAAATGTATTCTTACAAGTAAGATTTATGTTCTGTGTTGTATTTACATAGGATATGACAAAACAAAAGATCAGAAAACATTGGTCATTTGGGACTATAATTCTTAAAAAAAACATCAAACATTCCTCCAAGATTTGGTTGGGAAAGGACAAGCTAACAAACTCACCAACACTAGTTTCTGCCCTCCCCCATTTTAACAAATAAATATTTTGTTTCATAAAAAAATCAGTTTGTAACATATATTGATACTTCTTAAATGTATAAAAATAATCCTCCACACCACCAGCTGTCTTGCAGTAGCCCTATAAAAACATGTTACTTTTCCCATGTGAAAACCTGGTGTTTAATTCCCTGGATTTTCTCACTAGAGCTTTCTTCTGAGCGTCATCAAACTTATTCACTTGGAGATCTTGGTCACGATCAAACGGCCTTCTCTGTTGAGGCTTATTTTTTTCTTCCTTCGCTTTCTGCTTTAACTTCTTATTATGAATATCCATCAGAGATTCTGATCTTTTTGAATCCTAAAAGAAAAAAACTCTTCAGTTTTCTCAAGCAGCATTGTTGCAGTTAATATAAATCAGAAAGTATTATGTCCCCTCTGCAATGGAAATAAGGATTCACAGTGGCCCTACCAAAGAAGCAATGGTGCCATTTGAAATTAAGCATTCGAAAGCCAAAACAAAGAATCTATTCAAAGTCCCTCTCACCATAATCCAACCACCCTCCCTAGTTCCATTAGAGAAACACAAATGAAATCGCCATTTACAACTCAAATGTATACAATCCAAAGCATCAATATCTACCACTGATGAGAAGTTAAGATGCTTTTTTTCTGAGACCTGGAGAAGTCAAAGTAGAAGGATCCACTGGTACAGTTACATTCGGAACAAAATTCACCATTCCAAAAATCTGTAGATCCATGGGGGCTGTAAACTGCATGCTATAGGAAACTCCTCCTCCCGCTGAAATCAAAATCTACTCTAATGGCGCTATCATGATCAAGGCCAACAACAGGAACTGGAGTTCATTTGAAGATACTTTCTATACCTTTTTCAAGATTAAAGATACGATTCTGGACCTACCTCTCTTCAGGGAATAAAACCTGAACAATTCTTATTCAAGGTCAACCCTTTACCTGTCTTACCCTACACCTAATTAAAACCCAACACTCTCCTTAAACTACATCTCATTAACACCCACTCCGTCAACAAACATTCCTGAAACACAGAGCACTTCTTAATTGAATGTAGATGCCACACACTTAGGATGATGCAATCTTGGTCAGATCCCTCTTCAATCACCCTCCTAACCAATCCCGGGTATTAACCACTTCTCACAAGACCAGGCACAACGTAGTTCCCAATTATGTCATTAAACAACACAAGTGAAGGCGATGTCAATACTCTTTCTAAAGCAGCAGACAAAAACTCGCCTATCTGCTTCAACCCAAAGCCTTTGCTCACCTTTCTGTATGAAAAGATATTGCACATTCTGGACAAGTTAGCACCTCATCTACTCTTTTTTTTAAGGTGTAACATCAAATCTATTAACCAATGAATGGACTGAAATGAAAACAAAATGATGGAATTAAGACCACAAATGGCATACCTCATTGTCAGGAACAGAAACTCATCTGCAGTATTCACAGGAGGGGATGACACAAGGTAGAAAGGTGTGCAAAAGGACCCACCTTCGCAAAGGCTTCAATAAAGCCTTACACCTGAGAAACAATCAAAAGCCCACAACCTAGAAACATTTCAAAGCCCTGGTAAACTTCTTTAATGGAGAGATTTCTCATTTTGAATTGAATTGAATTGAATTGAGATTTTATATAGCGCAACTGTCACCCTACGGGTATCCTGGCGCTCAGACTTAGAACAATCATCCTACACGCAACCAAAGCAACCGTAGAGGCAGTATTAAAGGTCAGTTCTAGGGAAGAGACACGTTTTCAGGCTCTTTCTGAATTCCATCAGTGAGTTGGCCTGTCTAGTGTTCTGTGGCAGTCCATTCCATAGTTGGCGGGCCACCACACTAAAGGTTCCCCCCCCCATCTTGGAGCGCCTAAATCTAGTAGTCGTCAACAGGCCTGTACTAGAAGATCGTAGCTGCCTTTTTGGATTATACCACGTACATTTCTCACGTAACGGAATAGGACCCAAATTGTGCGCAGCTCTAAATACAATGCAGAGTGATTTAAAATGCACCCTTTCCCTGATGGGCAACCAGTGAAGTTCTCTCAAGGCCAAGGCCATAGACTGGACTCTCTGCAACCCCTGAAAGATGTATTGCGGCGCTCCCAAATACAGGGAGTTGCAGTAGTCCAGCCTACTCAGCACTATATTCCTCACTACCAAGGCACGCGTATCTTTAGGGAGTAATGGAAGGATCTGGCGTAGCATACGCAACAGGGATAGACACACCCCCACAGTCTTATTAGCCTGTGATTCCATTTGAAGGTTGCTGTCCACCCAGACTCCCAAGTTTCGCACCATTTTAGCTGGAGTAAGAGGTTCCTCTTCAGGTGTAAGCCTGAACTCCAGGGGTAGCTGTTGGGACAGTCTGGCCGAGGGGCAGTAAACCACCTCTGTCTTCCCATCATTGAATTGTAGGGAGTTGCTCCTGAGCCATCCAGCCGCCTGCCGCCTACACTCCTGGAAGAGGACCATCGACACTGCTTGTCTCCCTTCAAGGGAGAACACCAGTTGAGTGTCGTCGGCATAATTGACCAAGTCAATGCCCAAAGATTTAATTATAGGGAACAGAGGCTGAAGGTAGATGTTAAACAGGACAGGGCTGATCGCAGAGCCCTGCGGTACCCCATTTGCACTAAAGACTTACTAGAGGTGAAAGATGCCAAATTCACCATCTGCTGTCTTCCTGATAGGTAAGATCTCAGCCATTCCAAAGCCTGACCTGACACTCCTATACTCTCCAGCCTTTCCAACAGTATTACATGGCTCACCGGATCGAATGCGGCCGACATATCGAGTAACACCAAAATGGTGTCACTCCCACAGTGCAGCGATCACTAATAATACAGCAGTCATCTCATTAACTGCTTAAACTATCCACGCTACAACTGTGTCTCCCACCTTCTTTCTCTTACTTTAAAACGTTCTAGGAACTCAAATTACTTGCCTGGACAAAAAACAAACAAACTGTTTAACATCCCAGTCAACCAACCCAAGGTACTTTCTTGAAAAAAAATCTCCTTTACCTGGTAACTGAAGACACAAACCTATTAAACACTTCTCTCTCTCAGACTTTTAGGTGCACACAATCAAAACCCTCCTCCGTAAAAAGTGTATTGCAGACAATGTCACACATTCCTCTCACAAGCAAAGTTTTTCATGGTTAAGTCACATGACAACTGCAAGTGTATGTGTAGCAGAGACTAAACATGAACAATCACTAATTTGGATTCAGATGCTTTCAAGAAACATAATCAGTGCGGGCAAATACTTAGGAAGACCTCCTAATCACCGTTAATCATGGCTAGCAAACACTTTGATCCTCCTTGATAGCACAGCTGTCGACAACACAGTTTACCACACTATCCTGTAGGCTTAAAGAATATTCTGCGAATCTCTGGGACAGCTCATGAATGAATTGGCTTGTTTCTTTCCTCATACATTGAGTAAACAAATATGTATCAGATCGTCTGGCTCATCACTGTAAAAATATCTTCCCTCTTCACACTACCTTGCCATATCTATTTGCATAAGTTGACTCAAGTATTAGAATTTCAGTGGGTACAACTCGAGCTACTTAGACAAATTTCCCCTTGGGAATATTATACAAGCCAACTTAGGCACTCTTATGTCTCAAGCTACACAGCCTTTCAACTGGCATCCAAAATAAGGCATTTGTTATGAACGAGTACCACACCAGATTGTGAAAAATCCATAGGATCTTAATAGTAAAAGTCTTTATCATATAAAAATTATGATCGATTGTTCTCTCTATATTCAACATTAAGGTTACATTAAACAGTTAAAAACATAGTCCATTCCAAATGAATATTAACAATTTTGCAGAAACATACATCACAGTTTCTTCCAAAAACAAAACAGCACAACACAAGGTAGAATAATTGAGACAAATCCATTTGTCTATTGAGCAGCTGCAAGTTTGCTGTTACTATAAACAGGGATCACGGATTACATCAATTTATCTTGCAGAGTTTCCCGATTAGCAGCGGATTCTGCAATTATATACGCTGACTTGCATATTGTTCCCAAGGGAAATATTTTCCAATTTACTGTTTAGTGGCATCCAGTCCCCTTGTAGTGTTGGGTTCCTTTCTTTATAGAAAGTTTATGATTCAAGCTAAACACTGAAAATACCCAGATTCTCATGCACCTAGAGAATCGGGCAGAGCAGCAAGCTAGCACTGAGGAGTGCGAAGGAAACCAACGTCAAACTCTCTCTCCTACATAAAATCGTTCTGTTACTTCAAGCAATCACTGAATAAGAAGTAGTGTCGTAGGGTGGTGTGGCATAGAGTGTGGTGGAAAAGTGTTGTAGAGTAGAGTGGCAGAGTCGAGTAGGTTGTCTTAGATTGGAGTGGCAAAGAGTTGAGTAGGTTGTCTTAGATTGGAGTGGCAAAGAGTGGAGTAGTGTCACAGAGTGGAAGGACAGAGTGGACTACATTGTTGTAGAAAGGAAAGGCATAAAGTGGAGTAGAGAGTATTCATGGAGTGGAGTTCAGAGTAGTCATAGAATGGAGTGGAGTAGAGAGTAGTCATAGAGTGGAGTGGAGTAGAGAGTAGTCAGAGTGGAGTGGAGTAGAGTGTAGTCACAGAATGGAGTGGAGTGGAGTAGAGTAGTCAGAATGGAGTGGAGTGGAGTAGAGAGTAGTCATAGAATGGAGTAGAGAGTAGTCACATAATGGAGTAGAGAGTAGTCATAGAATGGAGTGGAGTAGAGAGTAGTCATAGAATGGAGTGGAGTAGAGTGTAGTCATAGAATGGAGTGGAGTAGAGAGTAGTCATAGAATGGAGTGGAGTAGAGAGTAGTCATAGAATGGAGTGGAGTAGAGAGTAGTCATAGAATGGAGTGGAGTGGAGTAGAGAGTAGTCATAGAATGGAGTGGAGTAGAGAGTAGACATAGAATGGAGTGGAGTAGAGAGTAGACATAGAATGGAGTGGAGTGGAGTAGAGTGTAGTCATAGAATGGAGTGGAGTAGAGAGTAGTCATAGAATGGAGTGGAGTGGAGTAGAGAGTAGTCATAGAATGGAGTGGAGTAGAGAGTAGACATAGAATGGAGTGGAGTAGAGAGTAGACATAGAATGGAGTGGAGTAGAGAGTAGTCATAGAATGGAGTGGAGTGGAGTAGAGTAGAGTGTATGTAGGAAATGGGACCCCCGGCCGGCCAGGGCTTGCGCCACAGCCAGTCAGAGACCGCCACTCCTATGTCAAGACAACCCCTGCTCACCCTCTAGGTAACGCGGCGCGAGCAGTCATGGCTATCTCGGAGGTCATGTGTGAAGCATTTGCGCACGCACCCACCAACAACAACGTCCAGGGCCTCCCACAAAAGGAACTCCACACAAAGTATATATGAAAATAGTCTTTGTATTAAGAAGGACACATAGGAACACACACTTTACAAGGTGCCAGAGGCACGGGCAGGGTTTACAAGGGAAAAGGTACAGGGCAGGGCCAAGGGACCCCTGCCAGGGGTATGCACATGATGGATCTGGCATTAGAACACATATCAACTGGGAGCTTCCTAGAACTAGCAGTAGAACTCACTCTGACCAGGAATCACATACAGGGGACATTCGATATTCAGGAGGGACGGAAGGACAAGGTATATAACACCACAGAGGCCCCATCAGCAGGGCAACATGTAATAACTCTCAGAATCACAATAATGTTAATCAATAGCGTTCCACAGGCCAGCTGGCCTTTCTGGGGCTAGGACGCCCAATGCCACGATGTTCAGGGTAGGCTGCAGGTAACCAGGGACAAACCTACACGTGGCAGCTGCCCACGAAGTCGGCTCGGGGGAATGATTGCGCCATGAGGGAGCCTCTAGGACTCCAGAACAAAGATGCTGGGCGGAGCCTCGCCGGCTCGAGAAGACAAGGGGCAATGGTGGAGCCTCTCGGGGCTCAGGGACACGTTGGAGCCTCTCGGGGCTCGGGTCAAATGGACTAAGGTGGAGCCTCTCCGGGCTCGAGGGCTTAAGATACCGGTGGAGCCTCTCAGGGTTTACTCCATGTCCGGGGGCATCGTTGGAGTCCATCCAGGACTCAAGAACAAAGGGAGGGGCCCTCGGGAACCTCGCAGACACACGGCACTCCCCTGGCAGAGGAGCGACCCGGAGCCCGCCCGCACTCACCGGCTGTCAGAGGCGGCGGCTCCTCGTGGCATCAGCTCCTTTCGGCTGGGCTCCTCGGCATGACGGTGGTGGGGCTCTCTCCTCGGGGGGAGCCTTGCCCAAGGACAGCACTCGTCTCTCGGCAGGCAGTGCGGGGTTCCCCGGCCAGGCGGTAGAGCTCCCAGGACTTCCGGGGGCGCGTGGGGAAGCCCTCAGAGTCGGGCTAATCCCTGCGCGGCCCAGCGATAACATCACAGGAGTCCTGGCGGCCCGGGCCAATGGGCGTGCGGCAAGGCTCTCTCCGGGGCCGCCAATGACAGCGCGGCCCTGGATGGGAAGGCGGGTGCAGCGCCTCACAGGCTAACCCCGGGCTGTGTCGGTGACGATCTCAGGCAATGCCGGGTGGGCACCGGTTTGTGGAATATAGCGCTCCCAGCGCTAGTACATGAATGAAGCGCCCCAAAGCGCTTAGAGGGCAGGAATCAGCGCTTCCAGGCGCTGGGCAGAAGGGACAGCGCTCCCCAAGCGCTGGGGGTCAAAAGAAAGCGCTCCCAAGCGCTAGATGAAAAACAGCAAAGTCCATAGGTAGTCCAGGACCTCAGGTGGAGCACAGCAGCTCCTAGAAGGGAAAAGACCATCAGAAGTCCAGGAGTAGGCAGGGCCCAGGGAGGCAAGCCAACCCTGAGCCCAAGCAGCAGCAGCCCCTGGTAGATTCAAGTTGAGAACAAGAACGTCTTCAGAGTGACACAGCACCCTTTTTATACACAACATCCTTTGTCTAAAGGGGCAGGCAGGGAGAGAACCAGCTGGAACTGGTTAGGGGGGATTCTTTTCACTGGCCAGGCTAGGGACATCAGACGCACCCCAGGGGGTGGAGCCAGCATTGTGTGGGGAAAACCCAGCCTCATTCAGGACACTCAAACCAGACAGTCAATCCACAAGCAGACCCAGGCTCACTCCTCCCCTCACATCAGCATGCCAAACACTCAATTCACCACCGAGGCAGACCCTCCCAGGTTCTGGGAGCCAGGCTCACCAGCCAGCCTCAGCCAATCACACGCCAGGCACACATTCCACAAATATGCCAACTTCTAAACGTAGGACTTCGACACTAGACACATTCATGCCGCATATAACGTTGCGCAGCATTCAATCTCACGAGTTCATACATACCGGACTTGACTCTGCACACCCTACGCATCGGGAACTACCAGGGACACATACATTCCCCATGCATTCCTATGGAAGGGCAGGTCTCTCTCTTCACACGCACTCAGAGTGGGAATCACCATCCCCAGGCTACATATAACAACAAAAACTTCAGGGGTGAACCTGCCAGAAGGGCCAAGTCCAACAGTGTAGTCATAGAATGGAGTGGTGTATGGAGTGGAGTATAGAGTAGTCATAGAGTGGAGTAGAGAGTAGTCATAGAATGGAGTGGAGTGAAGTAGAGAGTAGTCATAGAATGGAGTGGAGTAGAGAGTAGACATAGAATGGAGTGGAGTAGAGAGTAGTCATAGAATGGAGTGGAGTGGAGTAGAGTGTAGTCATAGAATGGAGTGGAATATAGAGTAGTCAGAGTGGAGTAGAGAGTAGTCATAGAATGGAGTGGAGTGGAGTAGAGAGTAGTCATAGAATGGAGTGGAGTAGAGAGGAGACATAGAATGGAGTGGAGTAGAGAGTAGTCATAGAATGGAGTGGAGCGGAGTAGAGAGTAGACATAGAATGGAGTGGAGTAGAGAGTAGTCAGAGAGGAGAGGAGAGGAGTGTGTCGTAGAATAGAGTTGAGTAGAGTTGCGCAGAAGGAGTGGAATAGAGTGTCCTAGAGTGGAGTAGTAGAGTGGCTTAAAGAGTGTTGAAGAGTGATGTGGAGTGGCATAGAGTGGAGTGGCATAGAGTGGAGTGTCAGAGTGGAGCAGAGTTTAATAGAGTAGAGCATAACAGAGTGGAGTATTGTGGAGTGCATTATTGTGGAGTGGAGGAGAGTGGCCTAGAGTGAAGTGGCATAAAGCACAGTGGTGCAGAGTAGATTGGCGTAGAGTGCAATGACTTAGAGTAGAGTGGTGTAGAACAGAGTGGAGGGGTGCTGAGTGGAGGGGTGCTGCGTGGACTGCAGTGGTGTATAGTGCAATGGCGTAGAGTGGGGGGAACAGGGTGGAATAGACAGGCGTAGAGTGCAGTGGTGCAGAGTGGGCTGTACAGGATAGAGTGCAGCGGTGTAGAGTAGCATAGAGTGTAGTGGTGCAGAGCAGATTAGAGTGCAGTGGCAGAGAGTGAAGTGGTGCAGAGTAAAGTGGCATAGAGTGCACTAGGGTAGAGTTGAGAAGAGGGCAGTGGTGTAGAGTAGCATAGAGTGTAGTGGTGCAGAGCAGATTAGAGTGCAGTGGCAGAGAGTGAAGTGGTGCAGAGTAAAGTGGCATAGAGTGCACTAGGGTAGAGTTGAGAAGAGGGCAGTGGTGTAGAGTAGCAGAGTTCAGTGGTACAGAATGCAGTCTTGCAGTGTCGAGTCTCGTAGAGTGCAGTGGCGTATAGTAGAGTACTGCAGAAAGTAGTGGTGTACAGTACAGTGCTGCAAAATAGAGTAGCATTGAATGCAGTGACAGAGAGTAATGGCGTAGAATGCAGTGGCACAGAGTAGAGTGCTGTAGAGTGGAGTAACATAGAATAGAGTGGACTGGTATAGAGGGTAATGTTGCAGAGTATAGTGACACAGAGTGCAATGGAATAGAATTTAGCAGAGTTCAGTGCGGTGTTGTAGAATGCAATGGTGTAGATTAGAGTAGTTCATAGTAGAGTGGAGTGATGCACAGTAGAGTAAAGTGGAGTGACCTAGACTGGAGTTGTGTAGACCACAGTGGAGAAGAGTGAAGTGGTGCATAGTAGAGAAGAGAGCATTGGCACAGAGAATAGGGTGTAGAGCAGAGTTCTTCAATCTGTGGGGCGCGACCCCCAGGGGGGTCGTGGCGTCCTTGGAAGGGGGTCGCAGATTCTGCCAGAGCATGCAGTTCCTGGCTTGGGCTGATCGAGGGTGCTCACGGTGGAGGCCTAATTCACACCGAGGTGTGAAAAACATCAAAGCCTCATTAACAAGTAAAAGGTCTTTTCAAGACCTGTCAAGTACTCCGGCGTGGCTGTGTGTGTGTGTCCCTGAAGCCGGTTCGAGCTGGGGGAGGAGGGGAAGTGGGGGGGGCGGAGGGGGGCTGGGGGAGCAGGCTGTAGTGTAGCCCTTTGAGGTCAATGGATATTTTGCGCCTGGAGCTGTGGGTCCCATGACACGTCCCCCGCCCCCAGCAGGGAGGGACAGAGATGCCCTCCCATGATCAGGAAAGAAGGAAGACGACGCAGAGAGATACTGACCCCCCCCATGAGAGAGGCACCGAAAAGGTGGGTGGATGAATGATGGGTGGATGGATGGATTGAAGGATGGATGGATGTGTGAAAAGGTGGGTGGATGAATGATGAATGGATGGATAAAAGGGTGGATGGATGGAAGGATGGATGAAAGGATGGATGAAAGGGTGAAATGATGAAAGGGTAGATGGATGAAGGATGTATGGATGGATAACAGGTTGCATGGATGAATGATGGATGGATGGATGTGTGAACAAATTGGTGGATGAATGATGGGTGAATGGATGGATGAAAGGGTGGATGGATGGAAGGATGAAAGGGTGGACTGATGAAGGACGGATGGATGGAAGGGTGGATGGATGTATGGATGGATAAAAGGTTGCATGGATGAATGATGGATGTGTGAAAAGGTGGAGGGATGAATGATGGATGGATGGATGGATGGATGAAAGGGTGGACGGATAAAGGATGGATGGAAGGATGAAAGTGTGGATGGATGAAGGATGGATGTATGGATGGATAAAAGTTTGCATGGATAAATGATGCATGGATGGATGTGTGAAAAGGTGGGGGATGAATGATGGGTGGATGGATGGATGAAAGGGTGGATGGATGAAGGATGGATGTATGGATGGATAAAAGGTTGCATGGATGAATGATGCATGGATGGATGTGTGAAAAGGTGGGGGGATGAATGATGGGTGGATGGATGGATGAAAGGGTGGGTCGGTGGGTGGATGGATGAAAGGGTGGATAAAAGGGTGGATAAAAGGTTGCATGGATGAATGATGGGTGGATGTGTGAAAAGGTGGGTGTATGAATGATGGGTGGATGAATGGATGGAAGGGTGGATGGGTAAAGGATGGATGTATGGATGGAAAGATGAAAGGGTGGATGGATGAAGGATGGATGGATGAAAGGATGGATGGATGTGTGAAAGTGGGTGTGGGTGGATGAATGATGGATGGATGTGATGAGGTCTAACAGGCGCATTTATGGTTGTGTGGAGGAGTGTGGCTCAATGGTTAGAGCGGCAGACTCTGATGCAGAGGTCTGGCCCGGGACCAGGGTTCAATTCCCGATGCAGCAGGGTCTTGGGCTCATTTGTCTGCGGACTCGATAATTCTCGCCTCGGCACCTACTCTAATCATGGGGTCCCACGCTGCAACTCTGGACAATAGCTTGCTTAATCTCCACAACGGCCCCTATAACGCTGGGATGCCTGGCTTCACCTTGGGGGTGCCCAGGAGTGGCATCTCACAGGGAGAGCCAGGAAGGGTTCCACAGCGTTATACAGCGCCGGGTGCCCCGGTGATGGGCAGCTGTGCACTTTACAAGTATCCTACATTTACAAAAGATGATGATGAGTACCAGTTCCTAGAAACTTTTGTCGGAAGGGGGTCCTTACCCCTAAACAGGTTTTACAAGGGGGTCTCGGAATCAAAAAGTTTGAAGACCTCTGGTGTAGAGTGAAGTGGAGTGAAGTACAGCAGAGTGCAGTAATGCACAGTCGATTCGAGTTTAGTGGTGTAGAGTGCATTGGCATAAAGTGCAGTAGAATGGCGTAGAATAGAATGGTGCAAAGTAGAGCGCAGTTGCTCAGAGTAGAGTGGTGTAGAGTTCAGTGGAAGAGAGTGGAGTGTTATAGAGTAGGGTTTCAGAGTGCAGTGGCATAGATTGGTGCAAAGTAAAGAGCAGTGGAGCAGAGTAGAGTGGTGCAGTGTTCATTGGCGGAGAGTGCAATGGTGTAGAGCAGAGTGGCATAGAGTGCAGTGGTGTAGAATGCAGTGGATTAGAGTTTGTAGAGTATAGTGGTGTAGAGAGCAGTGACGTAGACCATATTAGTTTTGAGTAAAGTGGTATAGCGTGGAGTGGTGCTGGGTATATTTCAGTGGCGAGGAGTGACAGAGTGGAATGGCGCCGAGTGGAATAGAGTGGGGTAGAGTGGAATGGCATAGAGTAGATTGTTTCAGAGTAGAGTGTAGTGGTGGAGTGTGCAGTGTCAGAGTGGCGCAGAGTAGAGGAGGATAGAGTAGAACAGAGTGGCGTAGATTGCAATGACAGAGTACAATGGTGTAGAGAGCAGTGTTGCAGAGTAGATTACAGTGCTGTAGAGTGCAGTGGTGCAGAGTAGATTGCCATAGAGTCCAGTAGTGTAGAGTGCATTGGTTTTGAGTACAGTGGGGTTGAGTCCATTGGCATAGAGTGCAGTAGTAAGAATATAATGCAGTGAAGAGTAATGCAGAGTAGAGTGGAGTGGTGCAGCGTAGATTGCAATGTGTTAGATTTGGGGGTCTCTAGTTGGCACAGGTAGGTACTTGTGACAATACCAATAGGGTTTAGTCAGGGTAAGGGGGTACACTCCTAAAATAACCCCTGCTCACCCCCTTAGTAGCTTGGCACGAGCAGACAGGCTTATCTTAGAGGCAGTGTGTAAAGCATTTGTGAACACATACAGTTATCAAGTGACAACACTACAGATGGACACCACACAAGTTTTATATTAAAAATAAGTATTCTTTATATACATTTAACACAATATCACAAATGACAAAAATCCACAATACTGTACTTAAAATGGTAGTTTTAGCTTAGTTCTCTTTAGTTCTTAAAATGCAACAGGGAGTCAATGTACCTTACGATGCGTCACGCTTCCACAACGAAAGTGTTGCAGAAATGGAGATGCAGCAAAGATCCGGTGCAAAGAAATAAAGACGTCAAGTTTTTCCTGATGCGGTTCTCCGATGTTGCGAGAAGTCTCGGCCCGATGCGTCAGCTGGAGCAGCGACACCCTTGTTCAGTAAAGCAACAACAGCGGCTTTGGCGGCGACACTCTTTGCCGACGATGCAAGACGCTTTTGCTCGATACGACAACTACAGCGGTGACACCCTTGTTCAGTGATGCGACGGCAGCAGCTCCGTTGGTGGCACGCTTCTCCGTGCATGCGAGGCACTTCCTGTGATGCGATGCAATGCGACAGCTACAGCGGCGACATCCTTACTCAGTGATGCGACAGCAGCGGCTGCGACACGCTTCTTCCTCGTTACGAAACGCTTTTCTTGATGCGTTGCAATGCACCAGCTACAGCAGCTACATCCACGATGCGACGGATGTGATGACTGTGATGGCAACGCGCTTCTTCGGGGTTGCAGGACGTTTCTTGAGATGTGGTGCAATTCATCAGCTACAGGGGCGACATAAACGATGCGACAGCAGCGGCTGCGACGGCGACACGCTTCTCCCTCTTGAGTCGTGCTTCCAGCTCCTTGCAACCCGCAGTCCCTCAGAAGGCTCAAAACAGCAGCAGGCACTTCCAAAGAACTCTGGGGAGCTAGGGGTTGAAGTCTGTTGTCCCTGAGACTTCAGCAGGAGGCAAGCTCTTCTCTCAAGCCCTTGGAGATCCTTCACAAGTTGAAATAAAGCACACAAAGTTCCTTTCTTTGGCAGTCAAACAAACACTGCAGGCCAATCCTCTAAGCTGCACTTCAGCTTAGGGATAGTTTCTCCTCAGTTTCTTCAGGTTCCTCTCCTCAGCAAAGGTTTCTTCTTGTTGTCCAAAAGTGATCTAATTTCTTGAGATCAGGGTCCCAATACTTATACCCCCAAATCCTTTGTCCTCTGAGGGAGGGCAGAGGGGTCTTTGCCTAGTCCAAACCAGTTCTGGTCAGTCCTGGACACTCTGTTTACATGACTCCTTCTCTCCTTTCACAGTGCAGGGCAGAGACATCAGACGCACCACAGGAGGTGGAACCAGCATTGTGTAGGGAAGGCACAGCCCTATTCAGGTCCCAGGTGCAACTCCTCCCTCCCATCTAGATGCAGATCTCTCTATTCACCACTGGGATGACTCACCCTGTCGTCTGGAATCCCCCAGCCCTGTCACTCAAACTCCAGACAAGGAATACACAACCTAGCAGTCAGGCTTGGATAGTTAGACAAGTAAATACCTACTTTCTAAAAGTGGTACTTTCAAACACAGAATGTTAAAATCAACTTCACTAAAGATGTATTTTATCATACTGAGTTCAGGCATACTAAACTCGAATTTCTATCATGTTCCCTGAGTCAGTTAGGATTATAAGATGTAATAACCAAACTGCCCATTCTGGCATATGGAGAACAGGAAGCCTTGCAATAGTGAAAAACGAAAATGACTGTAATTCACTATAAGGACATGCCACACGCATCAGGGCTTGTCCTACCCTATACTTACAATGCACTCTGCCCTTGGGCCTACCATAGGGATGTCTGATATGATGAAAAGGGCAGGTTTAGGGACTGGCAAGAGGGTGCACTTGCCCAGTCAACATGGCAGTGCCAGACTGCACACAGGCTCTGCAATGGCAGACCTGAGACACACTTTTACAGGCTGCTTCTGTGGGTGGCACAACCAATGCTGCAAGCCCACTAGCAGCATTTGGTTTACAAGTCCTGGGCACACTCAGTACTCTGACAAGTAAACTAAATCAGCCAATCATGGTAAAGTGCCCAGAGTGGTAAAACAGCCAACAACAGGTCAGAAAAAATATAGGAGGAAAGCACAAAGTGCAGGGATGTCCCTGCAAAAAGGGTCAAGTCCAACACAATGGCATAGAGTACAGTGGTGTAGAATACGTTTTAGTGGCGTAGACTGCAATGGCACAGAGTAGATTGTTTCAGGATAGAGTAAAGGGGCGCAGAATCGATTGGTGCATGGTGGAGTGGTGCAGCTAGAGTGCAGTGGCATAGAGTGCAGTGGTTCAGAGTAGAATAGAGTGGCGTAGAGTGGATTGGCAAAGAGTGCAGTGGCACACAGGCACATAATAGAATGATTTGGAGTACAGTGGTGCAGCGTAGAGTTCAGTGGCATAAAGAGCAGTGTTGCGGAGTAGAGTGGCACAGAGTGGAGTGGCGCAGAGGCACATAGCAGAATGATGCAGAGTGGAGAGGCGTAGAATGAAGTAGAGTCGAGAGGTGCAGAGTAGAGTGCCGACATGCAAAGGACTAGTATTTGCAGAAATGTCATATTACCTGCTTTTATCTATAATGATGAAATACTGACAGGTTCTTGACCCATTAGAAAATATAATGCTCATATGTGTTTACAAGCTTTAAAACTGTGGCAACTCTTTATAAGCCATATTTTATTGAAGAGATTTTAACTGTATGTTTATGTGTTTTTTGTAGGAAAAACGGAAGAAAGATGTTACTTCTGTCACGTTCACCTCACGGTCCTTGGGCCTTTTCTTTTCCTATCACTTGGATGAAAGACACTTTCACCTGTATGAAGGCAGAGCTTCACCTTACCTGTATGTGCACTCTAACCTGTCTTTGTAGGGCTCATGTTTTACTGAATTTCTCTTTAAGAGGTAATATGACATTTCTGAAAATACTAGTCCTTTGCATGTCGGCACATTCTCTATGTACTATTAGGCACTAGACCTAAAGGATTTTAGATTGTTGTTGAGGAAATATAAATTTTATGGTCAAGATTGTGTTCCCTAGCGTGTACCCCACCGACTCCATGTACCAGCTTAAAGTGCATGTAACTTCCCTCCTGTGCCAGCTACGAAGACGCAAATACATTTGCGTCCAACGTCAACATGTCCTCTTTCAGACCCACCCTGAATGGGTTGAATAGTCCGTTCCTAAGTATGCTATGCCAACGTCTTTTTGTAGTGTACTTTACACGTTTTTCAGCTCTGGCAAAGTAGGCCCTGAATTGCTGCCATTGAGCCATTTTTCTGGCTTCTGACTCTGAAAATCTCAGCCCAGGCTGCCTCTGTACCCGTGAACTCTGACTTACTTCCAGCGCGGCCCACCGTGCTCAAGCTCAGCCTGCTGCCTGCCAAGACTGACTATAACCTTCGAGTTATCTGTTCCGTTCCTCGAAAATACATTCCTGCCTACTAGCTTCAGTAAACATCCCCCTCATCTGCAGAGCAAAGGGCCAACCTGTTTCCGTGCAAGTAATTCATAGCCTCTGTTACCATGCTCCCATGGAAGGCCCATGCCCCCACGCTTCTCATGCAGACACTCAGGCGCTTATACACGCACTCACAGTCAGTATAGAATAGCTTCTGCCCCAGAGACCTTTCCCTCCAGATAGTATGGTTCCCAAACATCAGATATCAGATATGATAGAAGTACAAGTTGATCTGACATGCCAGACTTCTGTCTCTTTCCGTCAGTGTAAATGTCAAGTCCCCTGCACCCTCCAGTTTCACGTCAATCACACGTCATGCAGCTGCGCGCGCATCCAAGCTTCCGATTTCTGCTGACATTGCAACATTTCTGTTAGTGCCACCCCTTCTGTGACACCTACCTGGTGACGTTTCTAGCACACACCTCTAATTCACGCCTAGTTCACGCCTCCTAATTACGTATTGCTAACACGTGGATGCTGTTATCTTGTCTTCTCTCAGCTGTTACGCCTACCATACGTTTTTCTATGACAATGAATTAAGTATATAAGCTATGTACTGTCAATAAAATGGGGCGGGCGTGCGCTCTTTCTATCCCTTCCTGAACCCTGTGTGGTTGCGGGAACATGATAGCCAAGTCATGACCATTCCTTTTTAAGGAATAAAACCCCTAAGAACTCTAACACCACGGACTCTGGTTCTTTCTTTCCGATTGAGTTATTATTGATTAAGTACTTACCTGCATAGAAATTATGATAGTAAATTAAATATTTACGACATTTTGGCGCCCGAACAGGGACTCCTCCCCCACCTCACGCGCCGGTTGGTGCGTTGCAAGCTCTGTCCCCTGCCATCAGTTAGAAGGAAACTACGCGTACTGGCAGGATTTCCTGCATCTCCCTCTGGCCCACGGAGGTGACGAAGACTGCGATCAGTACCCAGACGAGGCGGTGAGGAGTGCGGAGGATCCCGACCAGAGCCTAGCCGAAAGAAGCAAGGTCCGAGGTGTCAAGAGGCCCACCAGTTTTCCGAAGTTTTCCGAAGTTTTCCGAAGTCGAGCCGAGTCCAGTCCAGTCGAGTTTTCCGAGGCCTTCAGTTTCCGTGCTTCCCGGTGAGTACCATTGCTGGGACGTATCAAGACGGGTTTGGGTACACAAGTCCGGTCTGCACTGTTTTTAGACAGTGTATCTGTGCTGTTTAGCAGTACCTCCGTTATTTCAAGGTCTGCACTGTTTTTAGACAGTGTATATGTGCTGTTTAGCAGTACATCAGTATAAAGGGGTAGTGATATATGTTTTAAATGTTTTTCATGTGATTAATGTCGTGGTATGAGTGTGACTGTTTTTAATGTGCATTATTGTGTGTTCTTGTATAAATAGCTGCATTCAGTATTAAGTAGGTAAGATCGAGCTTTCAGTACTAAGTAGAAACAAGATGCCGTTTTTCAACAAGTTAAAGCAGATAGGAACTAGGAAAGGGATACTGGAGGAAGAAATTCCTATTCCCCCTAGGGACACTCCAGGAAACTTCATGTACCACAAGCATGGCTTAGATGCCATATTGTATCTAGATTTATGGGCCGATTATACAAAACATCTAGACGAGAAACACAGATGGCCAGTTACTGGAACATGGGATGCTGAGTGCATCATGAAGGTAGAGGAAGCACTATGGAAAAAGAAAGCCAGACAATCTCAGAAGGACGCCATAGAGTTTTGGCGTAAGGAATCACATAAGCGTGCTGAAAAAGCACTACGTAGAGAAGACAGACTTAGAGAATCAGATAAAGCCCAAGAAAACGAATTAGTTACCGAAGGGATCCGAGTAAAAACAGAGCAAGTAGACCGTGCACGAAATAACCTCGTAAACGGTATGTATCTCGCGGCCGAGGGTTCGCCTGAGGCCATTTCAGAAATACCGAAAAATCTACCGCCACCATTAGTGCCAACTAAAGTAAATCACAGGACCACTAAAGACATATTCCTGAATTCCTATCTAGAAGATGTAGCACCCGCTTACACCAATCTGCCTGTCCGCGCCCTGCCTAACGACAGGGATGGGGGTGGTAACCCGCCCCAAGATCATATTCCGCCAGTACCACAACAGATTCCTCCACCACCACCACTTCCCGCAGCTAAAATAGATCTACCGAAACCACGTCTACCTGACGCTACCAAAGGACAAATTCAAGTTCAGATACAGACTCCACAGAGAGATAATGCCCAAGTTTCCGCTTCAGGAGGTGCGACTGGGGGTCTTCACACCCCACCATTGACACACAGAGTAAACCTTAGGGATATGCAGAGTCCTCTCACGTTCAAGTCACCCCGTCTTGACATACTCAAAGAAAAACTTTCAGTTTGCAGATATGATCCAGTACCCGGCAAAAACGACAGAATGATGATGGCCTCACTACGGTTAAGATCTGCTACTGATTTCCTGCTGTTATTTGCAGGGATGAAGGAGCGCCTAGATAGAATATATCAGTTCATTCAGACTGGTAAAGACCCTGACAGTGTTAAGGATGCCATGGAGCATCAGAAAGTTGACATTCAAGCACAGATACTACGTTTTTTCATAAATTGCCTAATAAGAGAAAGAGACAGGCCTGGGACAGATCAGAGCGAGTTAGATGCACTAAACAAGTGGGGTCAAAATATATCTGAAGGAAAACATGATAAGGGGGCTTGCATAGCCAGTATGTACAAGAAAATAAGAAAAGCAGTGATAGAAATGCACGAAAAAGAGAAAGAAAGGGCCTCCTCCGAGGAGGAGGAAGAACTCGAAGAATCAGAAAAGACTGCAGATACTATAGCGTATGTAGGTAAGGGAACTTACCTTAGGAAAGGTACCCGTCCGGAAAGCAAGAGAGTTTTTCTCTCTGCCTTAACCAACCCGAATTCTTCTGAACACCAGTTCCAGGAGACTGATAAAAGACTCCGAGACCGAGTGGGGTACCACATACTAAATTCAATGGATGAACAGGAATTAGCCCGGTCAGCTATATTATGGGCTGAAAATCCGGATATGTATAATGATGACACCGTAGCACAGACATTCCTGAACCTCTCCCCAGACGAGCAGAAATTAGCAGGTGTATACATGATGCAGCACCTCCTCACGAAATACAGAAATAAACATTCCGATCCAGGTCCCTTACACGAAACTCTAGAAGCACTACTCATGGATAGATGGAGAGGTCTAAGTACCAAGTTAATACAAATAATTCTAGAACAACGACATAGATATGACACTTTTGTAAGCTCTGAATATGTTCCCGCTCCACCCCCAGAAAGAAAAATGTATCGTATGGAATGCCTGAGTGGCACTTAAAGTCAGAACCCCTTACGAGAAGTACACCCAGTTATGGGTGAGGACCATCTCTTGAAACGCGTGTATGTACACACGCCACTGACTAAGTTAGAACTGTTAGAAATGAAGAAACTAGTACCGAGCCATGATAAAGACCCTGCAGGTTTCCACAGAGAGCTTAAAGACATGTTACTGATGGGGGATTACACATATGAAGATATCATGAAAATGTTAAAGGTACTGCTGCCCACGGGCATCTACGAGAAACTCAAGGAAAAGGAATGGGAGGTGGGAGACAAAAAGATTGTATGGGCAGAAATAGAAGACGAAGAGAGCAAGCGTGTCCCAGGGGTAGGCCTCGGGGACAAAACTAAAGCATTACCAAGTTTAATAGTACAGGTTCTGCCAAGATTACTAGCAACTAGAAAAGAAGACTGGGATGCAATCTCAGCATGTAAACAGAAACCCGACGAAGATACTAGTGACTTTTATTCAAGATTCGAGAAATGTTTTATTATTAATAGTGGTCTTAAACCAAGTAGCGAATCGTACCCGCATCTTTTTGTATCAAAGCTAGTCGAGAATTCCCTGTTAGCAGTTAAAAACCGTGTATACAAAGTCGAGAGTACATGGCAAGCAAATACGCCATCACAGATGTTACAAATGTTACAATACCATCAGAATAGAATTAGAGAAGAACAAGATCAGGAACAGAAACGTATGAAAGACACAAAAATGAAAATGTTAGTAGCCCAGTCGGTACATACCGACGGAAATAGGAAAGGTACGAATCAGACAAATCATTCCGCAGGTCCTGTTAAAGGGACGTGCAATTATTGCAAGCAGCCAGGTCACTACGTACATGAATGCCCAGTTCTGAAACACAATATAGCAACAGGTAAAACCAAAGAGAGACCGCATCCACCAAGACAAGATCAGGTCCAGCAACAGACTCCACAGAATGTACAGACCTCACAGAACACACAGCCTATGCATGCTTCATCCCATACAGCACAGACAGTAGCGGTATCTCAGCCACAGCCTCTTGCCGCGACTCAGCAAGTTTCCCAACAAATGTACCAGTATGCCCAATCTGCTTACCCCGATTACCAGCGATACACATGAAACAGCCTAGAGAGGGAATTTGGCTTGCCTCTTATTGAAATTCCTGTAGATCAAGAAGGTCCTTATGTACACAGTCAAGTATTGGGAAAAGATAGAAAGTTTTTAATTGACACAGGGGCAAGCCGCACCACAATCAGTCATGACGAAGTCCCAGGGGCACCCCTCTCAGGCTCACAGAATGTTTCCCTTGGTTTTTCAGGACAGCCCATTATAAATGAAGTATCAGAACCAGTTCCCCTGGCTGTGGGTCCATTATCACGTATTACAGACTTGTTACTTACGAAATCATGTCCAGAAAATCTGTTAGGAATTAAAACATTGAAAGCTCTAGGAGCTATAATTTGCTGTTCCCCGGAGGGAGTTAGACTTTTTCTGCGGGATTTCAAGGGTCATTATGTTTTGCGAGAATTCGATGTCAGATTGAAAAATGTACCAGATCACTTGTGGGCAACAGGCCCAACTGATGTAGGTTGTATGCATATCACACCATACCGTGTTACACTCAAGACAGGAGTTGTTCTACCACGAATCAGACAATACAAGTTACCACCCGATGCTGTAGTGGCTTTACTGAAAATCATTGAAGAGCTCATTGCCCAAGGAGTGGTCGTGGAGACCGACTCCAATATCTGTAATTCACCCATCATTCCAATTCTTAAACGTACTGATCCCAATGCACCGCCAGTATATCGGCTGGTGATTGATCTTCGAGAACTGAATAAATGTATTGTACCACAGTATCCTGTGGTCCCCGATATCTCTTCTCTATTGACTGCTATTGATTCAGAAGCGACGTTCTTTACTGTAATTGATCTCAAGAACGCCTTCTTTAGTGTACCGATTGATCCAGAGAGCCAATATCTCTTCGGATTCAGTTTAAATGGACGAAGTTTCAAATTTTCCCGCGCACCTCAAGGATTCACAGAAAGCCCCAGCATCTATAGTCAAGCACTGAAAAGACAACTAGATTGTATTCAAATGCCAGTTAACACTGCTTTACTGCAATACGTCGATGATCTGCTGATCACCGCACGAAGTGAACCCGAATGTGAACAAGCATCACTGACAGTCTTACATTTCCTGGCAGACAAGGGACACAAGGTGTCTCCTTCGAAGCTGCAATTCTGTGTTCAGCAAGTTGTATACTTGGGTCACTTGCTGTCCAAAGTGGGGAGACAGCTCACTCCCGATCGCATTCAGTTAATTGTAAATATGCCACGACCCCAGACACAAAAGGAAGTGCGGGCCTTCATAGGCCTCACTTCGTACTGCAGACAATGGATTCCTCAATATGCATTTCTAGCTAAACCACTCATCCAGTTAACGACACAGGAGGCAGCGACTTCGATTGTCCTCCCTTGGACTCAGGAACATACACAAGCCTTTGAGGAACTAAAGAAAGCATTATGCCAAGCACCAGTTTTAGCAACACCATGTTACCGCAAACCGTTTACACTTTTTGTTACAGAACGTGATGGTACAGCATTGTCTGTCCTCACCCAAGATCAAGCAGGTTCACATAAGCCTTGCGCTTATTTTTCAAGTACATTGGATTCAGTAGCCCAGGCACTCCCTGCGTGCTTAAAGTCTGTAGCAGCAACAGCATTAGCAATCAGACAGAGTGATTCAATTGTCCTAGGGCATCAGTTAACAGTACAAGTTCCACATTCTGTAGAGGTTCTTTTAAACAGAACCCAGACTCAACACTTGACTATAGCACGACTGACAGGTTATGAATTGACGCTATTCCAGCCACACATAGAAATCAGACGTTGCAGCATTCTGAACCCCGCAACACTGTTACCTACAATTATGACAGATCCAGCCCCGCATGATTGTATAGAAATCATTAATGCAGTTACAAAGCCTCGACAAGACTTAACAGATGTTCCACTGACAAATCCAGACCTGACACTTTATGTGGATGGTTCATGTATGAGAACAAGTACAGGAGAATTAGTGGCCGCGTATGCAGTGACCACTGAAACCGAAGTAAAAGAAACACATCGTATTGACACACTGTCCGCTCAAGCAGCAGAGCTTATTGCTCTGACCCGAGCCTGTATTCTAGCCAAAAACAGAAATGTCAACATATACACTGATTCCCGTTATGCGTTCGGAGTTGTACACGACTTCGGCATGTTATGGCAAGAACGAGGTTTTCTGACCTCTCATGGTGCCAAGATCCAACATGGTCCCCTCATTCAAGCACTGTTAGAAGCAATACATCTGCCTTCAGGCATATCCGTCATGAAGTGTAAAGCACATACTAAAGTTACAGATTCTGTTTCCCAGGGTAACGACCTGGCAGACCAGACAGCAAAACATACAGCATTGACTCACACTCAGACAACTGACATGACAAAGACAGTAGGACCGACAAATTGCATGACAGTCAGGGATCCCACACTAGATGTAATCGATATTCAGGCACATGCTACTCCAGATGAAATAAAGAGATGGACTGAACTAGGAGGGATTCAAACAGAACAAGGTTGGATGACGAAGGGAAAATCTACATGGTTTCTCCCTGATTCTATGGTTCAAGTCATGGTTAATACAGCACATAGTCCAGCACACCTAGGAGAAAAAGCAATGCTAGACAGTTTACAAAATCTTTGGAGCAATAAACACTTACGAGCAGCAGCAAAACAGAAAGTGCGTACTTGCATGATCTGTTGTCAGTTCAATCCAGGTAAAAGCGTCCCTGTAGAGCAAGGTGGATTTCATCCTCCCGATCACCCTTTTGAAGTCCTCCAGATGGATTATATCCAGATGGACCGTTGTCGAGGATTCAAATATGTCCTCGTAATTGTTTGTGCACTGTCCCGTTGGACCGAAGCATACCCAGTCCCAGATTATACTGCTCCGACCACTGCCAGGCAGCTGGTTCGTGAATTCTTCCCACGGTACGGCTTGCCTCGTGTCGTGTACTCAGATAACGGTCAGCCATTCTCATCTGAATTAATGAAGCAGGTTTCCCTATTGCTAGGATATCAGTGGAGATTCCATTGTGTCCGACATCCCGAAGCCGCAGGCCTTGTAGAAAGGCATAACCAGACATTAAAGACACGCCTTGCAAAAATATGTAAAGAGAAAGGGGTCGACTGGATAGTCGCCCTGCCCGTGGCACTATTCTACATGAGGATGGTTGCCCACTCGAGATCAGGACTATCTCCGTACGAAGTGGTCTTTGGTAGACCACCGAATATGTGGGGGACGCCCATTCCGAAGAAGATTACTGATGTTGATTGTAATATGTTGACAGATTACCTTGCCTCCTTGATGTCTGCACTCCAATCATGTCGTTCACAGGTTGCCGCAGCTTTCCCCGACAACACTGATGTAAAGCCACATGATGTCCGTCCTGGGGACACAGTTTTAGTACGGAACTTCGACAGGAAGAGTCCGCTGGAGCCCCGCTGGAAGGAGCCAAAGATCGTCCTTCTTACAACGAGGACCGCAGTGAAACTGGAAGGCAGAAAGGGGTGGGTCCACACGAGCCATATCAAAAAATACAATGAACTGAAACCAGATCCAGGCTCGTCCACCCCCACCAAAGACTGTATCAAAACTAGTGACTTTAAAACTTCCGAACGAGAGAAAACTCCCCAAGAGGAATACAGACTTAGCTCCGATCTAGCAAGTCAGACAGTTTAATTGTTTAAGTCCTCCCCTAGGTGAATCGGTTAAATAGTTTCTGACATGTATCCCCTAGATCGAGATAGAGAGAGAGAATTAAGGAAACGTACATATTGTAAATCACTACGTAGTCACTGTATGGTGACATTATTAATTATGTTTTTTCTAAGTGTTCTGATAATTATTGCGAGTATACTGCTCCCCATCTATTATCCTATTTTCAAGCGTGAACAATCTGCTTATAATGTTTCTGCTGAACATTCTTTTAGTAAATTACCTCCACATGAACTTTCTTACAGACTTGCGCTGCGCAACAACACATTCATTAGTATGTTACATCATTCCCATCAGACTAACAATGCTACAAACTGCTGGATATGTGGCCGACTCCCTCCCTACCAGAAATACAAGGGAGCTCTGCCCCTCTTTCCGTACCCGTTCACTCACAACGGTTCCTGTGGTGCCTGGTTTAGAATAATAAATTCCGTAGATTCTGATATTGCTGTTTTCAAAGGGAGCTGGGTTTGGGGAAACTTGAACTTAGTTCTGCTTAATGCCTGTTATCCTGACAAGAAGGGACTCCCCATTAGAATAGGAACTGATCTAGAAAACGAAGTTTATGGATTAGGTAATTACACAATTAACCTTATGATCCTTACTGTTGAATCCGAACCTGCTCCAGTTCTGCCCGCTATGTCAGTACTACCAGTCACTGGTGAATTATGTGTCAGCAAGAAAGGTTCAGTACACTTAGGCCATAGTAAATGTACTATTGTGGTCGAATTCAGTGATCAAGGCAAGTCTTCTTTTAGAGCTACCCGTCATTCCTATTTTGTTTGTGGTCATACCGCATACATACGCTTACCTCCAGATTGGGATGGTACCTGTTACATTGCATTCCTTCTGCCACCTGTTTTTCTAGCTCCTCCTGATTATCACAGAAATACAAATCTAGCAAAGAATAGACTCAGAAGAGATATCTCACTTGTCGACTATACAGAAACAGCATGGGAACAATACACCGATTTTAATAAAGGATTCTTTTTCTTTTTAGGTCCCGTCCAAAATAGTAAACTAATACGCAGATTAACTAGAACACTTGAAGCAGTAGTGAATGAAACTGCCTCCGCCTTAGGTAACTTAACAGAAGAGCAGTCCGCCATGCGGGTTGTTGTTCTTCAGAATCGTCTTGTGATTGACGTCATCTTGGCAGATAGAGGTGGAGCCTGTAAGGTCATCGGGTCAAGTTGCTGTATTTTCATCCCACAAAACGCACCATCTGTATATCAAGCTATTACACGTCTTCATAAAATTGCAAATCTGATACATCAGAATCCAGGCACCTGGACTTGGTCCGGTTGGTTCTGGACAACGTTAACCGCTTGGGGATGGAAGATCCTATCCTTCCTAGGCATTGGCCTAGTCCTAGTATTCAGTTGCTGCCTGTGCCTACAGTGTGGGCCAGCGATTTGTGGACTGTGTGCCACATCGTGCATTGAACATTCCAGTTCCCTCTCAAAACGTGAAAGAAAGAAAGAAGAACAAATTATGTTACAAGAACAAACTGATCGATTCATGAGGATCGATATATCATGAAGGGTCCGTAGGGAACAAGGAGGGAATGAGGAAATATAAATTTTATGGTCAAGATTGTGTTCCCTAGCGTGTACCCCACCGACTCCATGTACCAGCTTAAAGTGCATGTAACTTCCCTCCTGTGCCAGCTACGAAGACGCAAATACATTTGCGTCCAACGTCAACATGTCCTCTTTCAGACCCACCCTGAATGGGTTGAATAGTCCGTTCCTAAGTATGCTATGCCAACGTCTTTTTGTAGTGTACTTTACACGTTTTTCAGCTCTGGCAAAGTAGGCCCTGAATTTCTGCCATTGAGCCATTTTTCTGGCTTCTGACTCTGAAAATCTCAGCCCAGGCTGCCTCTGTACCCGTGAACTCTGACTTACTTCCAGCGCGGCCCACCGTGCTCAAGCTCAGCCTGCTGCCTGCCAAGACTGACTATAACCTTCGAGTTATCTGTTCCGCTCCTCGAAAATACATTCCTGCCTACTAGCTTCAGTAAACATCCCCCTCATCTGCAGAGCAAAGGGCCAACCTGTTTCCGTGCAAGTAATTCATAGCCTCTGTTACCATGCTCCCATGGAAGGCCCATGCCCCCACGCTTCTCATGCAGACACTCAGGCGCTTATACACGCACTCACAGTCAGTATAGAATAGCTTCTGCCCCAGAGACCTTTCCCTCCAGATAGTATGGTTCCCAAACATCAGATATCAGATATGATAGAAGTACAAGTTGATCTGACATGCCAGACTTCTGTCTCTTTCCGTCAGTGTAAATGTCAAGTCCCCTGCACCCTCCAGTTTCACGTCAATCACACGTCATGCAGCTGCGCGCGCATCCAAGCTTCCGATTTCTGCTGACATTGCAACATTTCTGTTAGTGCCACCCCTTCTGTGACACCTACCTGGTGACGTTTCTAGCACACACCTCTAATTCACGCCTAGTTCACGCCTCCTAATTACGTATTGCTAACACGTGGATGCTGTTATCTTGTCTTCTCTCAGCTGTTACGCCTACCATACGTTTTTCTATGACAATGAATTAAGTATATAAGCTATGTACTGTCAATAAAATGGGGCGGGCGTGCGCTCTTTCTATCCCTTCCTGAACCCTGTGTGGTTGCGGGAACATGATAGCCAAGTCATGACCATTCCTTTTTAAGGAATAAAACCCCTAAGAACTCTAACACCACGGACTCTGGTTCTTTCTTTCCGATTGAGTTATTATTGATTAAGTACTTACCTGCATAGAAATTATGATAGTAAATTAAATATTTACGACATTGTGATGATGTCTATCAATTTCGACATGTTTACCATGTGAATACTGGCGAGACAAGATACCTATGTTGATCTTAGGCACTAGACCTAAAGGATTTAGTTTGTTGTGATGATGTCTAGCGATTCCGACATGTGTACTTTTTACCATGTAAATACTGGCGAGACGAGATACCTGTGCTGATCACGGGCACCTTCCGCGATGTTGTAACTGTGCACTTTTTAGGAACGGATAGCGTTTGGGCTACCGGTGGCATACTTATATTTACAAAGTATATGTTTTACCGTAATAGGCACTCCATTACAAGATGGCGGTATCTCTTACAGACATTATGTAATGATTTACACATGTTTACTTTGGTGTTACCTCTTCTATGTTCACTAATTTTGTATAACATGCCTGACCTACCTGGGTGGTTCACGTGTGATCAAGACACAAGGAGTGTCGAAACGCGCAGCGTGTAACTGAAAATAAACCATCTTTGCTGCAAAAGCTTCCAGAGTGCGCAAACAAAGTGAAACACTGATACAAACATTTAAATATTTAAACATTACTCACTAATATATGTATTCACTAAGATACACTTAATAAGCCAGTTAATCAATCATTTAAAAAAAAAAAACCATCCATTTAGACACTTATTTAAACATTTATTCTTCCATCCACCTTTACAAATACATATATAAAACATATTTATTTTTCAGAAAGACACACATTCACTGGATGGTGTCATCAGTGATGTCATGAGTGATGTCACTGACCATGTCATGAGTGATGTAATATGTGACATCATCAGCAGTGCATTGCAGGCGCACATGTTACAGTGAGTCCAACTAACTAACGTGGGAATTTCAATGGTTTTATGTCAGTAAAATTTCCAGGTAACTATAACTGGTGTGAAACCTATGGTTTTTTCAGTGAATTTAATAGGTTTTTTAAATGCTAATTCCTAACTATAACTGGTGTGAAACCTATGGTTTTTTCAGTGAATTTCATAGGTTTTTTAAATGCTAATTCCTAACTTTAACTGATGTGGAACCTATGGTTTTTTCAGTGAATTTCATAGGTTTTTTAAATGCTAATTCCTAACTATAACATGTGTGAAACCTATATTTTTTCAGTGAATTTCATAGGTTTTTTAAATGCTAATTCCTAACTATAACTGGTGTGAAACCTATGGTTTTTTCAGTGAATATATATATATATATATATATATATATATATATATATAACATTTCTATGGCAAAATGAAACCCCTCATTGTGTTCCTTTTCAAATTAAATGTATTAAGTGTTACCACTTCATTCCAATCAAGATGACTTCAGGTGTGCCATACTTTTGTCATAAGTAAGACTGTTAGCGTTCTAGTTGTTCTTTAGAACACTCTGGGACATTCTGTCATTGGGCTATAGTTGGGCTACATCTGGCTGATATTTGGGCTACATTTGTTTTTTTTTGTCTCTGGTGGCCATCTTTGGGCTACATTTGGGCTCTAACACATATATAGACCAATGTAGCCCAATATATATTTTTTCAAAGTTAATTTTCGTAAAAACCACTGGAGCATATATCTTGAGACATAGTAAAGGCACATCGGGGTACCAGTCCCTACAATTTTGCCAAGTTTGGTGGAAATCCATTCAGCCGTTCGGGCTAAAAGTGAGTTCGACCGCCCTATGGAAATTAACATGGAGAAAACATGTTTTGGGACCCCCCTTTTATCTCGGCCCCCGCTTGGCGAATCCCCCCCACATTTTCAGGGAAGGAGCGGGCAACCTACTTTAAGAAATTCGCGAAGATTCGTCCACCGGCGCCAAAGTTATTCCAAATAGAATGTTGCGGATTTCCTATGGAAAGTAGATCCTAACTATAACTACCTACTGGCGACCGCCAGTAGGGGGGAGATATATATATATATATATATCAGTACTCCATTCACCAGAAATCCAATGGAACAACACAGATTCGGATAGACACGCGGACCCAGTTTCTTTGTGCTTTTTTATTTATTCAATTTTCTGCCCTGCATCCCATGACGCGTTTCGGTCCGACCTGGACCTTGATCACATGACGCGTTACTCATGGATAGGCGCCAAATTTAAAGTGCAAAGTTCGCAAATACAAAACAGCTGTGTATTTACACGTATAAAACTGAAAGACAGACTATATAGTACAATAGCGGCGTAAAATGCTACATGTTGGCTAGATGTGGCTACAAAAAAATGTACAGATCTAAAATCCTAATGTTAAAATCTCATTAATGTACAAAACCAAATACATAATTTACATATGTATTATAAATAAAGATGTAAAAAACTCTTTGATTTTCTCTAAAAAGTTTTAACTATACAAATACTGAATTTTTAGTAGCCACACAGTCGGAGTACTCAAATACAGTCCGTACATTTCTGCTGAAAAAATAAGGCCCAAGTGGGCGAGCACTTCAAATAGGCAACCTGAACAAAAAAAATTGTGATCGATTGTATCAACTGCCTAAGTGTCAATAGCACAAATGGCGTGATATATATAAAAATAAACATGATAAGTGAACCCAATTTGAATCAATGAAGATCCAAAACCAATTAACACCACTGTGTAGAGAAAATTATTAATAAGTGAGATGTGTTGTTAAAAACAAGTGCATTATTTCATAGTAAATAGACGCAAGGTAAAAGTTCATTACATAGTACGACGTGTAAGTGGAGTTTAACTGATGAGTCAGAAAAAGTAATTCACAATATATCATGATGGACTCCACAGAATAATTCATATCTCCAATTTGGCATAGATGTATATATAATATATGTCATATCACAGGTTTAATCAAAATAAAGATAACAATCTCAACACAGTATGAAGGACATTGATTCACATACAAGTGTATAAATCCTCCGTGGTGTTTAAACCTATTGGAGACTTGGTGTTGAGTTCCAGAATGTATTTGGTCTCTAGTAGCCGCAAGGCACTGTCTCTATCCCCACCCTTGCGCGACGGCGGTATACAATCAATGGCGTAGTAACAAAGGAGAGTGTTATCACTGCCATGTTTCACTTCAAAATGCCGTGCAACGGGGTACGATTGATCTTTATTAGTAATCGCCCGGAGGTGTTGTAGAATCCTCATATGCACGGGTAATTTGGTACTGCCGATGTAGCGGAGTGCACAAGGGCACTCCAAAACATAAACCACGTATTCTGTTTTGCATGTTATACGTCGTTTAATTTTAGCTGGTTGGGGCAAGAATGGGGTGGTGTAGTCCCTAACGTTTTTTGCATGTTTACATGCTTTACAAGTAAAGCATTTGAAGAAACCCTTTTGTTTAGACTGCCAATTGGAGGGTGGCCTGATTTCTGGATTACATTTATCCAAACAATTGCCCATGGATCTAGCTTTTCGAAAGGTCATTTGCGGAGTATGATTGTTCTTAATTAAATCCCAGTCAATGACTGGATCTTTTAACAGTAGATCCCAATGTCTCCTTAGTATTTTTCTAATGGCCGCTTGTTGTTTGCTATAAGTGACGATGACTCTCACTTTATTGGAAACGCCATTGGATACAACTTGGATTTTTGGGGCCAGTGCAATATCACGAGTCAAAGACTCAGTCTTGCGAATGGCCTTCTCTATGATAGAGGTACTGTAACCCCTTGAAAGAAACCTTTCCTTGCAGCTGTTTTGGGCCAGTTTACATTCCTCCACACTACTACAGATACGTTTGATCCTCAGCATCTCCCCATACGGGATGCTGTTGATCAAATGTTGGGGATGGTGGCTAGATGCATGTAGTAATGAATTCCCAGCGGTCGTGAAATAGTCTGGTACATATCCTATTAT
The DNA here is from genome assembly GCF_964263255.1 of Lissotriton vulgaris. Lineage (NCBI taxonomy): Eukaryota > Metazoa > Chordata > Amphibia > Caudata > Salamandridae > Lissotriton > Lissotriton vulgaris. The sequence continues at coordinate 1,154,944,425 of NC_141696.1, forward strand.
CGCAAATATAGACCTCCACGTCGAGGAAGACTACCAATACCTTACTCATATGGGCTGTGAACTCTAAATTCAGTTGATTGATGTTCAGTCTGTTGATAAAATCCCTGGCCAGATCCTCTGACCCCCTCCACAAAAGGAAGAGGTCATCTATGTATCTAAGCCAAAGTGGGACATGTGTCCTCAGGGTTGCCTCATGTTGTTGTTTCAGGACCTGCTCCTCCCACCAGCCCATATGTAGGCAAGCATAGCTTGGGGAGAAGCAGGCCCCCATGGCAAACCCCCTGATTTGCTGAAAAACAGTATTATCAAAAGTGAAATAGTTATGTTCCAGACACATTTTGATCATATCAATCAACATCTTGTTATGTAGCATAAAACATGCAGGTCTGCGATTTAGATAATGCTCAACCGCTTCAACCCCATCCCGATGACCAATGGAAGTATAGAGGGACGTAACGTCCATAGTGATTAAAATCAAGTCATCAGACCAATTACTTTCTTGAATTTTTCTTAGAAAATCCGAGGTGTCCCTGACATAAGATGGCAATGTGACAACCCATTCTTGTAGAAAATAATCTACATACTTGGATGTGTTTTCAGTTAAGCTACCAATAGCTGAAATTATGGGGCGACCTGGGGGTTTATGAATGTTCTTATGCACCTTGGGAAGAAAGTATATAGAAGGTACAGCAGGGTTATCATTATGCAAGAATCGATATTCATCATTGCTAATAAGCCCACTGCTTTTCAAAGCCACCAGTTTCCCATAATAATCCAACCAAGATGATTTCACCATTTGCAAATTGCTGCGTTTATAGCAAGTTACATCATTCAATTGAACATATGCCTCTTCCATGTACATGAGTCGCGGCCACAGGACAATATATATATATATATTTTTTTCCTAGGCAGAAAGAGAAGGCAAATGATGCTTAGATCTCGGTTTTCACAAGGAGTATTTCCCATAATGCTACAGGCAGTTCTAAAAATATACATGATGGGTTGGCTTTTTTTTTAAACTAATTTATAATAGAACACCAGCACTCTATTATGTGTTGGTGCACAGCATTTATTTTCGCTTATCTGAGTGATTAATTTCCACACCAGTCTGCATGCACTGGCTATTTCTACTGTATCAACAATTCTCGCTCGCTGTTCCCCCACTCACATTCATCATTATCCAGTAGTATTAAGGTTGAGTAGGACCTGCATCTGGTAACCCCATGTATCTAGTGCATGAAGATTATTTGCTTCCAGGTGTAAAACTGTCAGTGGAGTACACAAATTCTTAAAACTCTGGAATCAAAACCTAGTGCCACGAGTCAGTAAAATGAAGATTTGATTTCAATTTCTTAAGCGGGACAGTTATACTAAGGTAATCCAGCGCTAATGTCCCTGTAGTGATCTAAGTACATCCAAAACCAAAGAGAATCATATGGTGAGGAGCCCTGTCATCAACAGTTTCTGAAACAGTTCCGAAGAGGACAATAGGTTTTTACTTCATTTGAGTTCCTTCAGGAATTTATTCCACAGAATATGGGCCGTGCAAATTTGCATTTCATACTTACATTGTATGTTGACACCTTCTCCGCCAATCGTTTGTCTCTTTGCGAAATTGGCAATTCCTCTTCAACTTTAGTGATTGGGGTCTTTCCTTCTTGTTTCTCCTTTACAAAACATAGGATTACATTAATTGAAGGTCATGCTGAATATAGTCAGATGGTGCCATACAATATAATATACAAGGAGATCAACGTCTAAATCCAGGAAGTTCTATTAAAATGGATAGCGATAATACATTCAAAGTAAAAAATTTCTAAATCATTGTACATTCTCCCAATGGACACTTGTAAAATGACCATTCTTTCCCAATCAACCACGTTTCATTGCTTTGCTGCCTGTTTAAATGATTCAGGTGGACCATCATTCCACCCACTGAATGTGTGTGCTTACTCGTGCGATAATTAGTTTCCAGTCCACACTCAATGGTAAAAAAAAATAAGAACTCATGGGGTAAGGGGTTTCACACCAGCAGAAATGGTAAGGACGTGGGCTAGTTGTACTAAGGTCAGGCCATGAACCAGTCAGTGGTTTATGATTTGGACTTCATTTTTCTACTCAACTGACGCACTAATGAGTCCCTTTGCAAAATGCACATTCGTGTGAGGTACAAAGCCTCCTGTCTTAATATTTATGAGGGAGAGTGCACTTTGCAAACCCCATGAAAATGCCATCCAATACTGGAATGGAGGCCGGCGTGGGGCAGCAGACTTCTATCCATATGAATTTTTTTTCAAACCGGCCTCAGCGACTTAAAAGCACAGGGAAGGTGCTAGAGGTAACCCCCCTTACTACCCCAAGCCCATCTACAACCACTCACACTGTTGAAACCAGCCCGCAGGGACACCTGCCACACTGACTTGGTAACTTCCTCAAGTCGGATGTTGGTATCTATTCCGTAATTGTAAGCTTTTCCACTGCAAAATCAGTTGTACAATGAGCCCGTAATTACTCATGCATCTTGAGGCACGCGATATAATGGCAGTGCATGGCTCTGTATCAACAGCTTTAAGAAAAACGTCCCAGCCTGTGACTAAGTGGCTGGTTACACACAAGAGTAAAAACAAATTTAAAAAAAAGATTAAGCTGAGGGTTGATGGACCATCTGATTTACTTTAACAAACTGTGGCAAATCAGAAAATGGATCAAACACATTTTATTTTCGCATCAAGTGTCACAAACACCAATTACTAACCATATATAACCAAGTCAAATGATTAATGAAAAACCCTCTGACCCTGCCAGCAGGTAGGTCGCCCCCTAGTCGCCGCACGGTCCTCCTGTGGCGCTAGTAAGTCCTTTGTGCTCCAGATCTCGTTTTTGCTTCGTTTTGTGCCCTGTGCCCCTCTCTCCCCGTTTTTCTTCTGTGCCCTGATCTTGTTTTGCTTAATTTTTTGTGCCTTGTGCCCCTCTCTCCCCGTTTTTCTTCTGTGCCCTGATTTTGTTTTGCTTCGTTTTTCATGCCCTGTGCCACTCTCTACCCGTTTTTAGGTTTCGCCTCGTCGAAAGCTGCGCACCGCGCAGCTTTTCGGCGCAGGCGAAATCTAATGTTAGAACAGTGTGGCCTTCGTTCCGCCTCTCTGTTCCATTGGCTAGCTCCATAAATGGAGGCTAGCCATTGGAAGAGAGAACTGTCCGTCATTTCCCGAGGCGATTGGTGGGCGTTCCGCCGATTCTTTCCCTCTCCGCAATGTCATGAAGACGTGGCCACTGTGGGCGTGTACTTTTTTTTTTTTTTTTACTTGATGTTTGTGTTCATTGTCCGTCTTGTTCCCTGTCCCGCTGGCTGTTTCCTGACCACCCTCCCGCTGTCCGTGTGCCTGTCCGCCCCCCTCCCGCTGTCCGTGTGCCTGCCTGCCCCCCTCCCGCTGTCCGTGTGCCTGCCCGCCCCCTCCCGCTGTCCGTGTGCCTCCCGCTGTCCGTGTGCCTGCCCGCCCCCCTCCCGCTGTCCGTGTGCCTGCCCGCCCCCCTCCTGCTGTCCGTATGCTTATCATCTCTTATTCTTGCTCCTCCAGTTGTATTTCGTGTATGCGTCTCTATGGACTTCCTCTGCTACGGGACCATGTTTATTCTTTGCATTCTGTACAGCTGTTTAGCACACAAAAAAGTAACCATTCCGTCTTCATTAACGGTTGATGAAGGATGATTTGGAAAAAAGCCAAATGATTTATTGCTAAACTACTGCCCTACTGTGGCGAATTTGGGGTTGTGGGGGGAACAGGAAGGGGGAGGGGTGGGGTGGGCTGGGCTGTGGTAGTGAATTATTTGCTGTAGTTATCCAAGTATGCATATTTTATTACTCAGGGGTCACAGGTCACTCAGGGAGCGAGAGCAAAGACCGTAATATGTGCGGCTTAAACATGAAGTTGCATTTTTCGTTGAAAAAACATGGCAGGCGCTGTGCAATCCGAGGCATCACTGCCTTCTTTGTGAATAAGTAGCAGCCGAGCTATGCTGCTTCAAAGGCAACTTTGTGCTCCTTATTGACACCGGGCAAACGTGTGCACGAGCCCAGGCTTCTAAGTAAGGCACACAGTCATGTCAAGTCAATACTAACAGCAACATGTTACTTCCTGCATGCTAGGATGGCTGGGGCCACGCAGGAATCCCCCAGGGTCAGTATCACCAGACCTAAAGAACCAAAACCGCCCTGTTCGCCAAGTATTCACAGACAGATTATACAGTTAGCACGTACTCTACTTTAGGAACATTACAGCTTTTTGGAAACGTTTCAATTTGGTCTCTCCGGTGGTTTCAAAGGTTTGACTGTTCTGCTGTTAGAGCTATATATAACTATATATAACTGCTCTCAACTCTGCAAATCCTTAACACTTTACATTAAGACAGCAGGGTTATACAATCTAGTCAAAAGGTATTCAGAGAAGGCAGAAGATTAAAATCGAAACGGAAATAGATCAGTGCTTCCAAGATATAAAATCATGCACGAAGTTTGGGGCCATTAATGTTTTGTCAAAGTTACATAATTGCAGAGCAGACCAGGAATCTCTCTGTACTTCGCCCACATCCTCCAAGAATCTGCCAAAAAGTAAACACGCTGTATTTACTATAAAAGGCAGCATGGCATTCTTCAGCCTCGATACAATTCTGCGAGTTTGTTAAATTTTACAGTTTTATATAGCGCCAACGTGCCCCAAAGGCTTCGGAGCGCTCTTCATGAGCACCGAATTATACATTACACAAGATCTGTATTTTTAAGAAACAAGGGGAGATTAAGTAATTTGCACAGAAAAATGTTCAAACCAAACCGGAACTTCACCTGGTCCACCATTCGAACTCAAGCCGTTAGGCAACAAAAAAAAATCTCCAATAAATGAAAAAGATTTTAATGTAAATGCCACAGTGCCCCCCCCCCCTTTTTGAACTAAAGCCAGCCTAAAGCAATTCCCAACTTCATTTAAATTTGGCTTGCAGAGGATTCTTTGCACAGCTACTGTTAAAGACTCGACAAATGTACACATGCTGAAGTACCCTGTTGTAAACTCTTTCCTCCAAGTCAGTCCCTGCCGCACCCTAGTGTGCTGTACTCTAACACTATTTGCACACGTGCATTAATCGCACCGAGTGGTGAACACAAAAAACACTACTTACTGAGCGCCCCAAGTACTCCATCCTGCTGTGGAGTAGAGAAAATACAAGAAAAAACCCGCAAATTCCATTTGGCACCCAAATAGGAAAAGACCCCCTATTTTCAGCCACTTATTACAATTTATTTATTGTCAACCTTAAGTTCGACGAATACAAAATGGCAAAGAGAGAGATCGTTGGTGAAGTCAGGGGAATACATCTTTGAGGTACTTTTGCTGCAACACATTTACATGTTAGTTCTTTTGTAAGTAGGGCGCCTAGAAGGTAGGGTGATTCAATCTAGCAGCCACTAGTAGTGATCGTACAATTACTGTAAAATTCTTTCAGATACAGTAGCATCTGCTTTAGTTGCAAACTGGCTCTCGAACACCAGGACGAAACACCAAGTGGCTGAGAATGGTATTCAGTTCCTTCTGGACCCTGTGGTTGTCCTGTTGTTGCCTGGTTAGGATAGCTAGCCTCACTTCAGTTACCAGGATAGTTTCCAGGCCCTCCTTCCTCATGGAATATGATCTCAAGAGGCATCTTGTTTGATGTCAGACCAGTGAGAATGTTATTACAGGGGCAAATGGCATTTCATACCTCTGTTTGGACACAGTGGATTTAGGGTCTTCAGTTTTTCAGCCAGTTCACTCACTGTACGTTTCCTGCCTGCGTGACTCCACCCCCTGTACAGGCAGACCCGCCTAAAGTTTCTTTCAGGCAGCCCCGTCTTCCAGTATTTCACCCAAGACCCTCCTGGCACAGCCTTCCGCACACCTTGCACAGCGTTCTCCAGTGCCATTGCACGCCCAGAACGTCCCACCAGCACAGTCCGTCCTTACTTCACAGCCACCATCACGCGGACGTGACCTCAGAGCACCCGCAGCACAGCCCCGTGAGGAGCTGGAATGACTTCACACCCCAGCACAAACATCCCAACAGAACTGCTAGCTTACCACCAGACACCCCTTGCGCAGCGATCCCCTCGACATTGCCACCGTCCTCTCAAAAGCACACTCCCTTCTTCAGACGTTCCCACAACAAAACCCCAGCTGTTTTTACATGTCTTATATGCACACATGCCGAGGCAAAGACCCAAAACGTTTCTGATTCACAAAGAGTTGTGTTGCTTCGAAAACAGCAGAAGTGTGTGACACGAAAGACTCCTGGGTCCTTATTAAGATTATAAACAGAGGGAAAACATGACAGTAGCCCTCTAAATACACAACATGCGACCACACGAGGCTACCCCCCCCCCCCGCCGCCAAAGCACGGCCACCGGAGTGTAGCCAGCGTCTCTCCCCGAGGCTCCCCCAGCGAGAGGAGGGCCCCAGCGAGATGCCGGCGAAGGAAGCAGACCGGCAGCCAGAGAGTCCCGCATGCCGGCAGCAGAGTGACCCGATCGGAGCGGGACCGGAGCAAGGAGAGAGGCTCAAGGGGCATAATTCAGTGAGAGCCTGAGAGGCTCCCAGGGGCATTTCTGATGGGCATGGTTGGTACCGAGTCCCCTAAGGAGGGACTCCCTAATCTGGGCATAGTTGCTTTAGAGCCTGCGGGCTCAAACACAAGTAAGGCCCACGTGCACCCTAGGCCAATGAAGACTTTTACACTGAAGGGCATCCTGAGGTTCTTTACTCCTCCCTTCGGTATATAGGTGGTGATGATGTTTTTACAGTCATTAAGCAGTGACTGGGTGATGGTAACTTTAATTGCGACATGGAATATTTTATTTTTAGTATTTTACTTTTAGTTCCCTGCCCCCTCGCTGTGCTTGCTTCCCTGCCCCCTCGCTGTGCTTGCTCTGCTGAGTGTGTGTGTGTGGCTCTGGGTGGGTGTGTGTGGCTCTGGGTGTGTGTGTGTGTGTGTGGCTCTGGGTGTGTGTGTGTGTGGCTCTGGGTGTGTGTGTGGCTCTGGGTGTGTGTGGCTCTAGGTGTGGGTGTGTGTGGCTCTGGGTGTGTGTGTGTGTGTGTGGGGCTCTGGGTGTGTGTGTGGCTCTGGGTGTGTGTGTGTGTGTGTGGCTGTGGGTGTGTGTGGCTCTGGGTGTGTGTGGGGCTCTGGGTGTGTGTGTGTGTGGCTCTGGGTGGGTGTGTGTGTGTGTGTGTGGCTCTGGGCGTGTGTGTGTGTGGCTGGCTCTGGGTGTGTGTGTGTGTGGTAGTAGTAATTGCTGTCTGCTGAGCTCGTCCGTAGGGTACAATAGGTCTCACATTTGCGAGAGATTAAGCTAATGGCAATGTAAATGACAATGCCATTTATTTATCTGTTTTCAAAACAAACACATAAATACAAATTTTGGCATTTACAATGCCAATAGCTCTAACTTTTCCAAAGGCGAAACCATTGCATTGTAAATGCTTGTTCTTCTGTGCCCTGATCTTGTTTTGCTTCGTTTTTTGTGCCCTGTGCCCCTCTCTCCCCGTTTTTTCCTCTGTGCCCTTATCTTGTTTTGCTTCGTTTCTGTGCCCTGTGCCCCCCTCCCCTGCCCCCCTCACCCCATCCGCACCACCTTCTCCTGCCACGGCTTCCCTGCGGCCCCGCCCCCGCTGTCCCCATTCGACACCCGGCTCCCGCCTCCCAGCTGCTCCTCCCTCCAACAGCCCTTCTTATGGAGTCCGCGCAGCGCTGAAGGGAGGGACCTCTGACCCTGCCAGCAGGTAGGTTGCCCCCCAGCCGCCGCACGGTCCTCCTGTGGCGCTAGTAAGTCCTTTGTGCTCCAAATCTCGTTTTTGCTTCGTTTTGTGTCCTGTGCCCCTCTCTCCCCGTTTTTCTTCTGTGCCCTGATCTTGTTTTGCTTCGTTTTTTTGTGCCCTGTGCCCCTCTCCCAGTTTTTCTTCTGTGCCCTGATCTGGTTTTGCTTCGTTTTTTGTGCCCTGTGCCCCTCTCCCCCCGTTTTTCTTCTGTGCCCTGATCTTGTTTTGCTTTGTTTTTTGTGCCCTGTGCCCCTCTCTCCCCGTTTTTTCTTCTATGCCCTGATCTTGTTTTGCTTCGTTTTTTGTGCCCTGTGCCTCTCTCTCCCCATTTTTTCATCTGTTCCCTGATCTTGTTTGGCTTAGTTTTTGGTGCCCTGTGCCCCCCTCCCCTGCCCCCCTCACCCCATCCGCACCACCTTCTCCTGCCACGGCTTCCCTGCGGCCCCGCCCCCGCTGTCCCCATTCGACACCCGGCTCCCGCCTCCCAGCTGCTCCTCCCTCCAACAGCCCTTCTTATGGAGTCCGCGCAGCGCTGAAGGGAGGGACCTCTGACCCTGCCAGCAGGTAGGTTGCCCCCCAGCCGCCGCACGGTCCTCCTGTGGCGCTAGTAAGTCCTTTGTGCTCCAAATCTCGTTTTTGCTTCGTTTTGTGTCCTGTGCCCCTCTCTCCCCGTTTTTCTTCTGTGCCCTGATCTTGTTTTGCTTCGTTTTTTTGTGCCCTGTGCCCCTCTCCCAGTTTTTCTTCTGTGCCCTGATCTGGTTTTGCTTCGTTTTTTGTGCCCTGTGCCCCTCTCCCCCCGTTTTTCTTCTGTGCCCTGATCTTGTTTTGCTTTGTTTTTTGTGCCCTGTGCCCCTCTCTCCCCGTTTTTTCTTCTATGCCCTGATCTTGTTTTGCTTCGTTTTTTGTGCCCTGTGCCTCTCTCTCCCCATTTTTTCATCTGTTCCCTGATCTTGTTTGGCTTAGTTTTTGGTGCCCTGTGCCCCTCTCTCCCCGTTTTTCTTCTGTGCCCTGATCTTGTTTTGCTTCGTTTTTTGTGCCCTGTGCCCCTCTCTCCCCGTTTGTCTTCTGTGCCCTGATCTTGTTTTGCTTCGTTTCTGTGCCCTGTGCCCCCCTCTCCCGCCTCCCTCCGCACCACCTTCTCCCGCCGCTGCTTCCCTGCGGCCAGCCCCCGCTGTCCCCATTCGCCACCCTGCCGCTCCTCCCTCCTACAGCCCTTCTTATGGCGGCCGCACAGCGGCCGCGCCAAAAGGCGCGCCTAAAGCAAGCCCGTCTGCGCCCGTCGCCTGTACCGCGCCCTGGCCCCCGCCGCACCCATAGCCCCCGACAGAGACACGACTCCGCTGCCCTCGCCGCACTCAACACCGGACGAACACCTGCCTGCTACCGAGCCACCCCGAGGCGAAACCACGGACCCTTCACCTGCCAAGCCTGCAAATACACCTGCCTCTGAAACTGCAGACCACCCACCGGACCTCGCAACAACAACAACCACCACCTCAAATGCATCCTCCTCAACACACGCTCCATCCACAAGCAAGCAGTCGAACTCTGGGACCTCCTCGACACAACAGCACCAGACGTCGCCTTCCTCACGGAAACCTGGATGAACGCCTCCTCGGCCCCCGACATCTCCATAGCCATCCCGGACGGCTACAAAATCACCCGGAAGGACCGCGTCAACCAAACCGGGGGAGGAATCGCCATCGTCTACAGGAACACCATCAACATCACAACCATAACGGAAGACACACTCTCCGCCGCCGAACACCTACACTTCCAGACTCACACCAGCCCCAAGACCACCCTTAGAGGAACACTCATCTACAGACCCCAGGGCCCAAGCACGCAATTCAGTGAAACCATCGCCGACTTCATCAGCCAGCACGCCCTAGCCTCACCAGAATACATACTCCTAGGAGACCTTAACTTCCACCTGGAGAAAAACAGCAACAACAACACCACCACCCTACTCGCCAACCTCGGACTCAAACAACTGGTGAACACCCCAACCCACATCGCTGGCCACACGCTCGACCCCATCTTCTCCGCCAGCAACCACGTCTCCTTCAGCCACTCCTCCGGACTACACTGGACCGACCACAGATGCATCCACTTCACCTTCAAAAAGAATACAACCCACCATCACACGCAACAAATCCCCCACAGACACAGGAGCAAAATCACCACAGACCAGCTCCTCTCATCGCTGAGCCAGAACCCACAAACAAACACCGCTGAAACCAACGACGCAGCCCACAACCTCGCACAGTGGATCACCAACTGCGCCGACGACCTTGCACCACTGAAGAACCCCCCCAGGCATGACCGGCTGCAGGAAAACTCCATGGTTCACAGATGCCCTCAAAGAATCAAAGAAGTACTGCGAACCCTCGAAAAAACCTGGCGCCACAAACAAACTACAGAAAACTTGACAGCCCTCAAGACCGCCACCCGCAAACACCACCAGCTGATCCGCACCACCAAAAGGACATCATTCATTGAGCGAATAGACAACACCACCCACAACAGCAAGGAACTCTTCAACATCGTCAAAGAACTCTCCAACCCCAGCGCCAGCAACAACGACATCACACCATCGCAAGAACTCTGCAACTCCCTCGCCACGTTCCTCCACCAAAAGATCGTAGATATACACGACAGCTTCGGACCCCAGACTCCGCCTCCAGTCACCGAACCAACGACCCCCACCACCACACTCAGCGCCTGGAGCCCCATCAGCACTGAAGAAACCACCAACGTCATGAACTCCATCCACTGCGCCTCCCCCTCGGACCCATGCCCCCATCATATCTTCAACAAAGCCGACACCATCATCGCAGCCCATCTCCGGAACGTCATAAACATCTTGTTCGCGTCAGCCACCTTCCCCGTGAGCTGGAAGCACGCAGAAAACAATGCCCTTCTGAAGAAACCCACAGCAGACCCCAAAGACCTCAAGAACTTCCGCCCCATCTCTCTTCTTCCCTTTCCGGCAAAGGTCATCGAGAAGACCGTCAATAAACAGCTGACTGCTTTTCTCGAGACAAACAACTCGCTCGACCCTTCCCAGTCCGGTTTTCGAGCCAACCACAGCACCAAGACCGCCCTCATCGCAACCACCGACGACATCAGGACACTGATGGACAACGGAGAAACAACCGCCCTCATCCTCCTGGACCTCTCGGCAGCCTTTGACACCGTATGCCATCACACCCTAATAACACGCCTCTTCAACACTGGGATCCAAGGAAAGGCCCTGGACTGGATCACCTCGTTCCTCTCCGACAGAACCCAGAGAGTCCGCCTCCCTCCCTTCCGCTCAGAAGCCACGAAAATCATCTGCGGCATACCCCAAGGATCCTCGCTTAGCCCAACGCTCTTCAATATCTACATGAGCCCCCTCGCCGCCTCGCACGCAAACACAACATCAACATCATCTCCTACGCCGACGACAGCCAGCTGATACTCTCCCTCACCAAAGACCCAGCCACCGCCAAAACCAACCTACAGGAAGGAATGAAAGACTGGATGAAGCTCAGCCACCTGAAGCTGAACTCAGACAAGACGGAGGTCCTCATCCTCGGACAATCCCCCTCCACCTGGGACGACTCCTGGTGGCCCTCAGCACTGGGCTCCGCACCAACACCCTCGGACCATGCACGCAACCTGGGATTCATCCTGGACTCCACCCTCACGATGACCAAGCAAGTCAACACCGTCTCGTCATCATGCTTCAACACCCTGCGCATGCTCGGATAGATATTCCGGTGGATCCCCACCGAAACCAGAAAGACGGTCACCCAGGCCCTCGTCACTAGCCGACTGGACTACGGACATGCCCTATACGCAGGAACCACCGCCAAACTCCAGAAACGACTACAACGCATACAGAACGCTTGCGCACGACTAATCCTCGACATCCCTCGCCATAGCCACACATCCGCCCACCTGTGAGACCTGCACTGGCTCCCCGTCAACAAGAGGATCACATCCAGGCTCCTCACCCACACACACAAAGCTCTCCTTGACATGGGCCCCGAATACCTCAACAACCGCCTCACGTTCTACACTCCTACCCGCCGGCTCCGCTCCGCCAGCCTCGCCATCGTCCCACGTATCAGCAGAACCACAACCGGAGGAAGATCTTTCTCCTACCTGGCCGCCAAGACATGGAACTCCCTCCACGCACACCTACAACTGATCCAGGACCATCTCACCTTCAGGAGGCACCTCAAGACCTGGCTATTCGACGAGTAGCAGCACCCCCCCTCCCTTCAGTGCCTTGAGACCCTCACGGGTGAGTAGCGCGCTCTATAAATGTTTTGATTGATAACCCTATGAAAGGGGCAACCCATACTGAGAAAGTTCGAATGTGTCACACCAATGGTAGTTGTTGCTCTATAAATATGAATCAAGGAATATTACAGAAAAAGCCTGTAATTGAGTGACAGAGTGCATCATGGAGTGCACAGTCAGGCTTTGGGTGCTCTGCACTCAAACTTAAGGCACAACACAGAACGAGAGAATTGATGAAGACGCAAGCAACTTGCTCAAAGGAAGCTGTGAGAGGTATAGACAGAGGAAGGAGCAAACATGGTATGCTGCTAAAGTTGTGACTGCTCTTTGACATCACTTCTGTGTGAATTGTGGCAGGAGTTTACTGGACACTGGAAGCTAAAAGCTCTGAATCCTAGTCCAGTGTTATCTGTGGCCAGCTCTATGAGCAGTCGCACCCACCTACCTGTTATTTAAAAGATAGCTTTTTATTTAGTCTACAAGCGCTTCTAAAGTTTCAACGGCACTGTGCACTTTGATATTACCTCTGCACAGGGTTTGAGGGCACTAGGAGATTCTGAAGCTATGCCTGGTCGTCACTGCAACCCGCCGCTGTGATCAGCCACGTCCAATCGCTTGCTCTATTTATTCTGTAGTTCTCCAGATATGGGGGCATCAGGGCAAAGTATGCTAAGTGCATCCCATTCACAATCAAATACTGCTACTTTGTAATGCCTAGTGTGTTGAACGCAGCGAATGGTGTACTATTGGAATATTTTAAAGAGGAAGATATTTGGATAAACGTGGTCAAGGGAGAAAATGTTTTTATTCTTATTTTAACTAGTGAGCTTACTCTTGTAAGGGCTGAGGCAGATTTGCTGTGTTGTTCCTCAGTGAAATCATATTCAAACAAAGTTTCTCAAACACATTCTGGTAGTGAATGGATTCAATTAATTTTCCTAAAGGTGAATAAACTTACTATCAAATAGTTCTGATTATTAATTTGCGCTATCACAAGTTGTTTTACAAGACCTCGTTTAACCAGCGATAGGACTTTGGAGGTTGTGGTCACCTATGATAATGGAGGCAATGCTACTGGATTTCTTTGCTGATCTAGGTCCAGTTCTTCTGATGAAGGTAATGGAGAAATGAATGCTTAACCACATGGCTGCTAGGCGTTTTCCCGTCCTGCGCTGAAAAACCAAAATCACCATAATTCATGACGAGCTGGCCTTGTCATCCGCGCACGGCAGGTAAGCGCCATGACGAGCCCAGCTCGTCATTAGCTTCGAAGGGGTTAAGACCCAAAAGTAAAGGAAAATCCACAACTTACTAGTGTGTTGAATGTTTTGCCTATTTCTGACCCTGAGCCACCCTCATAAAGTAGATTTGCTTTTTTTGTCTTTGATAGGTTCATCATGGTCTAAGGCTTTACATAGTTTATAATATGTAACAAGGCTGATTTGTCTCAAAATAAGGTTGCAAAACATTCTATAAGGCATGTTCACAAACCTCTTTAGGAGGGAGGAGCTGTAGACAATCCAGCAATAGCATCTAACAGTCTGCAAAGGATGGACTTTCTCATCTACTATCTACTACCTTATTGTCTTGGGAACAGCAAAATAACAGAAGAGATCCAGCTGCCCATGAACAGATTGCAGACTGGAAAAATATGAGCAAGTAAGCACATGCTCCATCTGGAGGCTCTTAATTTGGGCATGATTTGGGGCCATCAGCCCGGACCCTCAAAGAAGAGATTCCAAAAATATTGTTGCATAGTACTCTGTCAATTTGTATACTTTAAATCCGCTGTCCCTTAATATAAATAACCATGTTGAATCTGGAAAAACACTTTCACATATATTCTGCACTAAAAAGAGGCTTTAACATTTAATTAAGCTTTTAAGAATAGAAATGTGTGGATTTCTAGTGTGAATGTGCATCTTTTAGGATAAAGAGTGCCAGATACCCACTAGAGATATAAATGCATTCGTGACCGTCTATGTCAGCATCTGATTGTTGCCCAATACACATTATCTCCAGGAAATTTGTGGGAGATGTTTGTCTGTTCTTCATGCTTCAGCAGGAAAGGTGATACAGATCTGTGCGTGCCTGAAGGGCAAGGATGATCAAATGGGCTGTGGTCATAAAATACCTTGTTAAAATATCATCATTTGCAGCTGGTATTGAATCCATTACATTGATGGCAATCACCTTGATTGCACGGAGAAACCCCTCTTTCACTACAGAATTCTTTAACAGAAATTAGATTAAATTAGTAGGCCTGGGTGGTGTTAGCAAAGTGACCAAAAAAATCCACCACGCTACGTGGCGGAGTGCATTTGGTCATGCCATTCTCAATGATTTTCAATGCTGGGTGTTTGTCCCGCACTGTAAAATAAGCGCGAATGGCACCATGTGCAGAGCAAGAGAGCGCTGCTTCCTTTCTTGCTGCTCGAGCAGATTTTCTACCAGAGGGGCAGCTTTCTCAACGCGAGCGGTCGCGACCATACGCGACTGCCCGCATTGAGAAATCTGACCGCCTGTGTTGAAAAATCTCGCGGGAGGTAGAATTTCCGCTCTCGCCACCTTGACGTTGGTGAGCACGGAATAAACTCAGCGGAGCAAAGTTTTTCAGAACTTTGCGTGCTCAGCAGAGTGCGGAAAACTCCACAAACTCCGCGGAATGGAGTTCACCACCCAGGTCTAGAAATTAATTACACAGTTCCTCTGGCAAAGCCAATGACTGTGCAAGCCTAAAGTATTCTCATGTCAATCTCAAATTATCCTCTTGTGCTCTATCGGGAAAGAGTGGCTACCAACACCTCCAACTTTGATGAGGATGAAATCCCCAATGTGAATAAATTAATATGACCCCTGAGCAACCTAATGTCAAATGTCAGTGGATAAGTACAGTAGTGTTTCTTTGTCTTTTTATTTCCTCTTCTTCACAACAGATTAGATTTCAATTCATTCTGTAGTCACTTTGGTCAATCCAGTAGCTAACACGTGATTCATCACTAGGTACATAAACCTCTGACTTCATCAGGGCTGTTCTTCCGTATATCTCACTGTAAAATAATGCTGTTATATTCATATGTCAGTCCTCAAATGTCCTCGTAGACCAGTCATAAAAAGTAGTAGTCTTCTTCCTTATACATGTATTTTCATTCCTATTAAGAAAATATCAACAACCTGTTTTCCTAGTTTCCATAATGTGAGGATAGTACACCGGATCACACACATAGTAGGAGTACTCTCCATGAATAAGGAGGAAGCCTACAATTTCTTAATGACTGGTCTACGAGGACGTTTGCACACTGGCATATGTATACAACAACATTATTCTACAGTGAGATATACATAAGAACAGCCCTGATGAAGTCATAGGTACCTAATGGCGAAACACGTGTTGGCTACTAGATGTACAAAGTGACTACAGAATGTACTCAAATCATCTAATCTCATGTGAAGAAGAGGAAATAAAAAGACAAAGAAACACTATTGTACTTGTGTACTGACATTATTGGACATTGGGTTGCTCAGGGGTCATATTAATCTAGAAATTAGTTACTTACCTGTAACTCCCGTTCTCCAACATTGACATCTTTTATATATAATTATTCACACAGAAGAGGAGGGGTGAGGGTAATGGACCACCCTATTCCGGACCCCCAAAGAGCACTTTTATACACCAGAAGGAGTAGGGAGTGATAAAATATCTGTGTGCGGTGGTACATGCTGTGTGTCCTAATACAGTCCTCACTCACACAGTTGTGTGACATGCTTCATCATAGGGCTGCTTCAAAACACCCGCGGCTACCAGCGCCTGAGGTGGAGCAACAGGGTAGGGGAAGACAAAACACAACACATAAGAGAAACAATTAATGTATAAAGTGACTGGGAACACCGGAGGTGAAAGTGCAGTGTAAGTTAGCTCGGAGGTGTCCCTGTGCATACAATTTATTCCTGGACCCTCCGACCAGGATTAAAAAAGTGAAGGATAATGGTGATTGGGAGATTTTATGGGCTCCTTACACCCCTCCTTACTGTCAATTTGTCTACATGTTTCGGCCGTATGTTTGTGCCCCTAGTGCAGGGTCACGCCGGCCTTCTTCAGGACTCTACCGGTCCCAGGATATATATTACCTTGTTTCCCGAAATGAGGGGGTGTCAGAACCAGTTGTTCTAGCACCGTGGTATCCCCTAGAGAGTACTCTATGTATTATTTACCCCTAAACAATGTTAAAACTGGTGAGAGACACGCTGTAGTCCCACTTACATCAAGGTGGATGCTCCTCCTCTTAACCGCTTGTCTGGTTTTGCAGTGTAGACACATGTTTGAATCATTCCCCGTTGTCAGGCTGGTAGTCCCCCGGTACATTAAAACAGCAGTATACTGTTTAAAATATACAGCATACTGTATATCGTGCAAAAATGCCATAGGCCTAAAACAACATTGTCTGTTTAGTAAAAAAAATCCACCTCATTTGAAAGAACCCAAACTTCAGTCAATGAGGTGGAAGCTTAAGCTCTCTTACTCCCCCTAGAGGCCACCATAGCACAGATTTCAAATCACAAATGTGAGTAATAAAAACATAATGCGCCTCTCACCAGAGAGGAGGGAGGGTTGATTGTGAATATATAAAAGATATCAATGATGGAGAACTGGAGTTACAGATAATGAACTAATTTCTTCTCCAACATTGGATCTTTTACATACTCAAATGCTTGAATCAGAATAGCAAGCAGGATACATCAGAAAATATAGGTGGTAAACAGGCTCACCTTTAATGAAACTGGTTCCTCACGACTGCTGCGTCAGCTTTTGCGTCCACGTCCATGTCTAGGTAGTAAGGCTTTGCTTCTCCAGGTAGCTGCACAACAGATGTCCTTGAAGGGCACCCCAGCATAGAGTGGCACAGTTGAAGCCATGCTCCTGGTGGAATGCACCCTCACTTTTCCATGGAAAGGAAGATTGGCCTTGGCATGACAGAAAGCGATGCAGGCTAAGAGCCAGTGGCTATACTCTGTTTGAACAGGACTGGACCTTTTCTTGATTGACTAAATGGCACAAATAGCTGATCTGATGTGCGTATGCCCTTTGTCTTGCAAATATAACGCCTTAGACATCTCATATATCCAAATAATGTAACTATCTTTCTGCAGTTGTAGATAGGTTTGGGAACTAAGATCTAAGAATGACAGGCTCATTTAGGTGAATATCAGTTGGAACCTTCGGAATACATTTCGGATTGGTTCCGAGAATCACCCGGTCCTTCAAGAACCAAAAAAAGGTTCTGCGATTGTAAATACTTGAATCTCTCCCACTCTCCTGGTAGAAATTAGAGCTAGGAGAAGAGATGTTCTCCAAGAAGCAAATGTTATGTTCCTCCTTACTTTACTATGTATAACATGGATGTTGTTTTGTCTGTTCTGACTACGACTGGTTGACCTGGCAATCTGGGAAGGAACCCTTGCAAACCCTTGCATGGAGTTCCAACACATTGATGTGGAGCCTCTTCTCTGCATCTGACCAGAGGCCTCTGGTTGAACGCACTTGCATGTGGGCTCCTCATCTATCTATGGATGGATGCATCTGTGGTAGTAACCTTTCAGTTATTGGCAGAAAAAGACCTACATTTAGGTTAGTTGGAATCCTCCACTACACTAGACCTTGATTCAAGCGCCTTGTGACACGGACCATATCTTCCCATGAGCCTTCTATATGCTTCCATTGCAAATCCAGTTCTTGCTGAATAGGTCTCGTACAGAGCCTGCAAAACGGAGTGAGGGCTATATATGATGCAATCAGACCTAACAGGGACTTGATTTACCTCACTGTGATAGATTGTTTCCAGAATTAGTCCTGGGCAATTTGTATTACCCATATGTCTAATGTTAATTTCATCCCTGCAGGAGCAAAAATGGACATTCTTCCCATACAACTTCTGAGGACCAGACGGGGCCGGGGGACAAGCTGGGAGTCAAGTTCTTATCGGATTGTCAATAGATTGTGCTTGTGAAGAGTCTCTCTTCCTTCCTGCAGACCTCCTGTAAGACTGCTGTTGGTCCAATTGAAGGAGGATCCTTGATCGTATCCAGATTGCCGTTGTGGATAATATGAACGTCCCTGACCTCCATAATGATTATATCCTGCTCCTAAATTGTGTGATCTTCGTGAGCCATGAAAACTAGATATCTCAAATCTGCAATGCTGCAAAATACCTAATGCCGTTGCTGTGTCAGTTTGGTTTTTAAGGGCTTGCAAAGTGTCATAAACACGTCTAGCAAAAAAGAGTTAGTCCATCAAAAGGCATATCCAGGACTTTAGATTTGAAGTCAGTAAGGAATACTGTGAATTTTAACCAGCCTCGTCTCCCTGGCACAGTACCTCCTATCAACTGGTGAAATCCTGTATTTGAGGCATCTGTTTCTGCTTTGATAATGAAAGAAGAGGTCAGTTCTCCTTCCTTTAGGATATTTCTCACCGTTTCCTGTTATCATCAGGAATAAGTTCCAGTAATGGAGCAATGTCATTTCTATTTCTATTTTGGGGGTTTTATAAAGCGCATGGTGACGCAACAACGGCGTGTCCCCGCGCTGAGGAGCTACTTTATTCCTGAGCCCTACAAGACGGCACACTTACTAGGCGAATAGAGCAGTTTTGAGCTTAGCTCTGAAAATTGACTCAGATGGCTCTAATCGTAGCGCCATGGGCAGCTGATTCCATCTGGTGCCACATCTGGTGATCATAAATGACCAAGACTAGCTAGGGCACTGGCCGTCTTAATTGAGGTAGCTGCCATAGAGGAATTCTTTGACGATTGTCAATGCGTTTGCTATCCTTGTTCAGCAGACTAGATGATGACGTTATTGGGGTCTTGGTTCTTCTTTGAGCTGCTGAAGCAATTATTGAAAACAGTCTAGAATGACCAGTGAGACAAGCAAACCTGAAACCGGGGCTTTATATTTTTTTTCCAGATGAGGTATCACCGGTAGTGGAACAGTAGCTGGTATCTCCTTTTATTTTAAAACTTCTGATCAGACATAATCAAGAATGGGTGTGGACTTAACATATTTTCAAGGTTGGTATTTAAAATCATAAGGAAAGCACGGTTAATCTACAAACGTAATTAATTGGTAAATTGAATTTCCTGGCAGCTCTTTCAATCAAAGAATTACATTTAGAGATATCATCTGTAGAATCCAGTGGAGCTGCCCCATCATTTCCACATGGGACAATGAATTCTCATCCATTATCTCTCCCATCATAGTCTGCTGGCAGCTCTCCTTTCTCTCACTTCCATTGCAGGATACGTAGAACTATTAGAATAAGCATCATCCTGGTCTTCTCCATGAACTCATTCCCTTGACTTTGGTGGAGGAGGTGGGGCGATGGCTGCCTATGTGGAGAAACTGGTAAAGGAGGTAAAACTGGTAAAGGAAATTGCTTGAGGAGAAAGGAGGTAGGAGGATGGGTAGAGCAGGTAACTCCATATTAAGATTACTAGATGGTTGTTGCTGTAATAATTTATTGAAAGTATCCATCATCTGTTGCAAAGTGGATAAGGATGTCATTGGCACTTGGACCATCTATGGCTGTTTAGAATATCTATGTGGTTTCTGCCTCATATCAATTAGAGTACTCTCAGACTTGTACCGCTGGTAAACATATTCGTTGTAGGACTCTTCGTCATCCACTGCTTCTTCTCCAAAATCTGACACATATCTCACATCTAATTGTGCTGAACAGTAAGCTGTCAGTGAGGTATAATTATGAGCCTCTTTTTCCTGATTGTTGTGCAATAACTGAACTGGAGATAAATCGGTCATCTTTAATGGTGAAAAAAAAAATTCTCCCATGTTTTACATTGACTGTGTGGTTCCCAATGGTGATTTTATCGTTAACGGTATGGTCAAAGGTTCCTTTGTCGTTGGAGTTGAATAAAATGTATAATCTATTTACTTGCAAAGGGTTACAACCAGCGAACTTCAACCTCTAGACTGTCATTGTGTCATTCACATTTTGTGTCCACCCACTAACTACATCATACAGCATGGGGCACTGGGTCAGCCTACTTCAGCCTTGTGAGTAATGACATTCTGTGTTTCACAAAAAGCACACCCACACACAAAGTAGTTCTCTTAAGTGTCAAGGTCTACTATGGTGATGTGTGGTCGCTTTAAGTGCCCCCCCAAAAAGGTTTTAGATTGGCGAAGGCCCAGCAGCTTCGTTAACAATCATGTTTAACAAATATTAAACAAGCATTGACAAATCTAAAAGTCTGACAGGAATCACCAGATCTGTGGAGTTTGTCAATGCTCGCAAAAAAAGGGGCATGCCACCTTAGATGGACGCATTTTTAATTTCTATCACGTTCACTTTTTAGGTCTATTGCATAGTTTTGTAAGAAAATAAAAACACATCAGACACTTGCAAGGATGGAGTTGTTGACCTGAAAATATGTTCTTTTTATTTTCTAATTAAAATGGACTAGACCTGAATATCTGTATCAGATGTTCACATTATCTGTCTGATTCTTTAGTCACCAATTTATGCAACTCCACAACTGCCCAAATGTCAATCATTTTTGATTGCTGACATAATATGTGTGATTTTATTGTTGGATATTTGGCTATTATTTCTAAGACATTTATTCCAAACAACTGCCGTGGGAAGGCATGCAAGGTTTAAGAATGAATGTTAGAAAAAAAGGAAGTGTCTAATGAAGCTTTTAGAACCCTTGCAACAGATTCTTTATCTGAATCCTAAAATCATAAGATATTAAAAGTTAATATGTAGACCTACTGTCCGGCTGAAGCCAAAGCTAAATGGATTCAAATGAAAAACAATTTCTGTTTAATGATGGAATCCAGTTGATTTTCGTCTTCAGTCACGCTCTAGTTCCTTTGTACGGTCACATATGGAACTTGACAATATGATCTCATGCTCATTGACCTGCCACAATTATATTGTTTCACTGTACAGCAATACATCTGGGATTATAGATATAGCAATGAGTTGGATGGGGAGAACTATTGAGACTTAAAACTGAAGCTAAATCATCTTGGGCTCCAGGACCCAATGAAATACGTACTGCATTGATTAACTAGAAGTAGTCCTTTTGGAGGCAGTATTTCTGCATCTTATTTCACAAAGGAACAACAGATCCCTACTGTCCGAACTGGGCTTAGAACAGGACACCGCAACAGCAGAGAGCGCCAATCATGATGACTGCACTGGCATCATTTACCTGATAAAGGCTGCACCGTTTTGTGGATGGCTGAGCAACCTTCGATCAGGTAGACAGGGAAATGCTTTGCAGCAAACTGTACAAAACGGGGACACATCCCTCTTTGTAGAAACTAATTTGAGCCTTGCACACTGACCCGAGTGCTGCTCCAGACTGACTACAAAGGGACTTTACCAAATGGGAACCCAAAGGGCTTCATAGAGGGCAGCATTTAGGTCCCAGTTTTATTTATCCTCTTCTTTTCAATTCTTACATATCATCTATGACCAGCTCACTGCTTTCCTCCTTGCTTTGGTTCAACACATCACCCTACAAGCCTACGTACACAAATTAGTTCCTATTGACCAGACTCCCACTGCTTGCACAGTGAAACAAATATTTCCATCATGAACAGCAAACTGAACAAAGGTTTTGAACTTTGGAAATGCGTGCTGTCTGTATTCTGGATTTGCAGAAAGGGTGAGGTAGTGTCCAAGTAGTCCTCTTGGTGTCATCTTTCGTAGTAAAGAAGCTGGAAAGCACATATTAATGGCTGGTCTATTCATATCAGGAAGATCTGTTTGAGAATACTCTCAGTTTAACACTTGATGTGGATAGTCTGGGTCTATTTTAACTTGCGTTTGATTCATCATTGTCAATCTTTTAAATCACCCTGCAGAAGTGCTAGATAAAATCAAGTGCAATATTTTACATAAATTATGAGTGACCATAATTTCGCCTACTCCTCAATGCATGATGAGACTCATATTGGGTATCCCTGCAGAATCTATGTTCTAACAAAGCACAAACAGAAAACTTAGATCAAGGCCACTCCTTCCTCATGCTGTTTTGATCTGGAATAAACTTTGATCCACTAAATTGACATTAAAAAAAGCTTTTTGTACTTATTGTATCCACTCAGATATTTGGGATTTTTGATGTTATGCACACGAAGATGAATAAGATAATCTACTAAGAAACGGTAACACAGAGCTACAATGAAGATGTAAAGTACCTTGAACCACTTAGGACAGGCTGTTTAAGAGAGTATTATAGCGGAGTTACCATTCAACCATGTATGTTTGCTGGTTTTAAATCCTCGTAGTAGAGATTTGAAAAATCTTACAGTAGATTGCGCCTGTGCCTATGTGAACCGTAAGTGTAGGCTTTAGTCACTTGACAGAGAAACTTAATCCAATAATATCACAATATACCCAGTACTCCTGCAATTGAGAAAACGTTATCCAGTCTTGTGGTTTATGGAAAAAAGAACACACAACTGCCTTGAAGCATAGCAACTGTGTTTGGAAGATTCCTCCAATATTGTGGTCTACAGAGTGACAACAAATTTGTCACAGAAGCTATTAAAAGTCTTGGGAAAAATGAGATGCAGGAGAGGTATGTCAAATTACAATGGTGACTAACTTAACATTTTAGTTCCTGTATTTGGTGGCCAGCATTTTGGAATATAGAAACTAGGGATTATATGAGAATGATTCATTTTAATGTGAAAGTTTAACCTATGTTCCGATTGGCTGTCTGCGATATTAAGCATCAAGTATGCATTTTAGATATATTATATGATTTTCTATTTATGTTTTATGACTTTTTAAGTATAAGGTTTGTTGTATGGCGTTTTAGGATCAGAGTGAATTTTCCCGATTCATGCCCTTATATAGGTACAATTCACACTGCCCTAATATAGGCATAGAAATCATTCCCTTATTTAGACATAGCCCATGCAGACCAAATACAGGCATGGCTACTTACACCCGTACCAAAGCGTCACAACGATTTCTTGGAAAATCGGCTTAAGCAGTCAGGGACCTTCCCTTGCTTGAATATTGATTTGTCCAAGAACTCATGTACTTTACAAAGAACTACTATACCCTTGGGGTTTTTTCCTGACATTAGTTTGACGTAAAGTCAGGCATAATAGACACCTTCAAGGTATAAATATGCCTTCACTTGCTCCAGCAAGACACGGTGGTTCGGAGCAGTACGACTATCTACTTGCCCGACGCAGCTAGCTACAGCAAGTGCCAAAGGAAGTCGACCCTCCAGCTGACGCACTGATCGAGAGGCTGCATTTCTCTCGCAAGAATCCAGCTCCAGTGTTTCCAAGCTTCCCTTGCGGGGTGTTGGGAAATCGAGTCCTGAGACTGAGATACCAGACCTCCTTCATTCTAAACTAAAGGTATGGAGCTGATTAGAACCTAGAGAAACCTTGGATAGATTCTTGGCAAAGAAAACTAAACCTATGCTACACCACACTTACTCCTTCCCGTGTACTAGGCTTTTATTAGGTACATTGGGGTAGGTGTATTTTAGAAGCACCAGTTGAGTACTTTTAGCCCTTGTTATTTATATATGGTTTAGAAACCATACAATGCTCTTACAGTATTCTTTTATAATATTGTTCTCGCTGTACGCATTATACTTTGCAGTCTGCATTACGATTGTAGCAGTTCACTTTACTTGCATGAGAAAGAAGACTGTCCAATAAAACCTTTTATTGAAAATGCCCGTCTCTCCATTTCTCTGCACCCCTGTAGAAACGAAGCATGCACGAGTGACTGAGTGAAATACTTATCTATTGTTTCCGCGACTCTAGAGATACATTTCTTATTCTTGGGAAACAAAGTGGTTATGTTTATGCGGTTGTCAGAAACTAATCCCTTCTTGTGAATTCGAGAAAGCTTCTAGTGACCTCTGAGCTAGCTGGCATTCACTATTAAGTTTAATATATTCGATAGAGACCTAGTCAACCGTAGTCCTACGTCTCATCTATAGGATATATTATTCCAATGCACAGAGCCTATTGGGAATATAGGAACTACACTACAGGTTAAATAGTAATAATCTTGATTTCTAACAAAAATTACTTAAAATTGACAGCAACAGCTGGTTCTTTAACTGAAGGCCCGACTGAATAAAATATAATCGCACGGAAACCACAATTTCTTAATCTCTTTGGTGTAAGACATGTTCCAGTTCTCTAGCCTGAACCCTCGACACCCTTAGAGTCTGGCAAATGTGACGACAAGAACACAAACGTGTTCACAGAAAAAAAGGAAAAAAGAGTTTGGGGAGTGGGATAACATAGTACAATTAAAGCATACATTGTTAAAATAAAACATTATTTATTATTCATTTATTAATCTCAACTTGTAACTTCTCTAACACTAGAAAGCTACTGGGTACAATACTCACTTTAGCTTTTTTCTCCCTCTCTGCTGGGGTATCTGTCCAAATAGATCGGTCGCCTGACTTTTCGATAGTCCGTCTTTTGAAAGTTCTTGGGCCAAGCCCAAAGTTTGTTAGTTCTGGGGGCAGCTCTGTCATCCAGGTCTCTCTTTTAACTTCCTGGGATTCATCCTTCAGGAAAAACGGAACATGGAATACGTGCTTTCATTTGCTTGTTACATTTTCATGGAAAAACACACAAAAGGCAACATGAGCTCAACAAAAGCTGATCCAGGTCATGTACAAATAAAGAATAAATTGAGATGGTGAATCGGACCCATACACACATGCTGGCAGATGCTCAGTGAATAATTATTTTCACAAACAAGCTATTCCGTGTTCTCATAACAATGGCAGGTGGCATGGCCAGAAAGAACTTTCAAAGACAATCTGTGACTATAAAATCATATATATTGAGAAATTCATACATATAGATTTATATGGCTGCATTATATGTGTATATTATCTTCATATATTTGGGGAGTCTATATCTATACCATGGCTGTAGTCTCTCTTCCACTCCCAAACTGTGCGAAGGGAGGCATGTAAAGGGGGCAGAGACATATGTTTGGGGAGATGTGGGGGGGGACAAGTGTGTGAGGGAGAGAGATAGCAAGTGACTGCTTTTTAAATTGAGAAGTACCACACTTTCAGGCTAGTAAGGTGGTCTGGTTAGTGCACAGCAGAGGAAAAGGTAGGTGGATTTGGAAATAATAAACATCCATCAGACTAGGGGCGAGATACTCAAACTACTGGTATTTTTGTCTTCTCAAAGGTCTTGACTCACTACCATTCTCAGACAATGGTTACTATGGTTGGTTGGGTGCATTTATAGTTGTGTGTATGTATGTATGTGTGTGTGCATACTCTTGCCAGTAACTGCTTTAAATAGTATATGCTTGAATTAGCTGGTAGCAGAGGGGTAGGCAGGGAGCTGCTGGGTATCTGAGACATCTACAAGATTAAGAGTAACATAACCATAAGGGTGCTTGACTCTACCCAAACATCCATGAGCAAAGGACCACATCAAGCTGCTAATGGTTTAAGCACAGGAAGTACCTTAAGGCCTTGTGGCTAAATTGTGATCTGCCAGGTGAGAAAGCATTCATAGTGTAGTGCTTACACAATGTATTTAGTCTGGTCCATGTGACCACCTTGTATATTTGTGAAAGGAACAATTCTATAACATATTCTACTTGCCATTTTGCGGGACGCGCATAGATGTTCAATAGAAGTAACAACCATTGTAATGAATGACAAGAGTGATGTGGGGCCCATCACCATCATATAATGTTAAGATGTTTCATAAATGCATCTGTGTTGGGCCACACACATGCCTAAAAACCGGTTGAGCTCCTACTCAACCATGGTAGTCTAGCAAGCTGCTGAGGCTTTGTACGTTCGGACTGATCATTCCTGCAATGAGAGAATAGAAGGAACATATTCTGGGGAAATGTCCCACTCCAGAACTCTCTTGCAACTGAGGAATGGTGGTTTTGGCAGCAGTTTTTCCAGAGTATTGGCCACAGTGAGCGATAAGCATACTGGGCGTATTAAATGGCTTAGGAGTCTGAGATTAGGAGGGGTGAGAGAACCAAGAGTACTATTACAATTGGCTTCTAGAGGCCCTGAGCAACCATATGCTCCCGGGCCTCCAGATCGTGCTCCCTGGCATCACGAAATGCATGGTAACAAGACAACAGCATGCCCCCCACCGTAACCATAACACCATCAATGCTGTTGGTATTCCCCTCCTGTGCTGACCCTGATTTATTCCCATTGTTCATGACGAGCTCAGCTCGTCATGAGTGTACGAGAGGTGTACCTCATGACGAGCTGAGCTCGTCATGAGCATCGAAGGTGTTAAAATCCAGTCTTGCAACGCCAATGGACTGGGGGACAGAATTAAAAGCAGGGGTGTACTACAGTACCTGAAGCGGCAGGCACCAGATATTGCACTATTGCAAGAAGCCCACATACAAGGGACCCCTACTGTGCCCAATAGATGGGGCTATAAACTGGTAGCCCCTGCCGGTTATGCCAGACGATCAAGGGGAGGTGGAATTCCTCTGCATAAATCCCTCCCTTTTAAAATACAAACTGTTAAACACAACCCACTGGGACGATTTGTAACCCTGTCAGGATATTGGGAGGGCAGGCCACTTATTATTACGTCCCTCTATATACCTCCAAGACTGCATTCTCCCACACTCGCATTACAGTCTCTCCCTATAAGTATTTCTCCCTCGGGTCAACCTACCCAAGGGAGAAATACTTTTAGGGAGAGACTGTAATGCGTCCCTTAGCGGAGAATGGGATCGATGGCCAGCAAAACAATATGAAGCTTCTGGGAAGGCCCTAGAAGAATTTCTGAGGGCTATGGGCCTAGTTGATGTGTGGAGGGTGCATAATCCATTGTACAAAAAGGGGTTCCCCTGTCATTAGATATGTTCCTAAGTCAGGGCATGAACAACAATTGTATATATAACTTACTTAGGCAACTAATGAGAATATGGGCCAACAATTATGAATACAAAAACCCAGATCAAAATCTATATTGAAAATGATTTATTAATATAAAAAACTAGGAATGTGAAGAAATGATCAATATACATTAAATAAATACATGTTCCAACTCAGCAACATTTCTTTTTTAACTAAGTGCATAAACAACAGCGAAGGTCTCCACTCAGGCACACCCCGCGCGGAGCTCTTTCGGCCCATCCCCTGTGCAGATTTCTTATCGGTTTCTCCCAGAATTTCCATCGTAGTGAGATGGTACCGTCATTCCCTTTCCATCTCAATTCAGAATACCATGCATAATCAAGGTTTTTTCATTCATCACGGATTCCTGACGAAGGCTGTATAGCCGAAACACCCATAGGTCCTAACTTCTAAACCATGTTGTATATGCACGTGTTCCAACTCACCAAGTCAAGCTATATCTGTAAATCCAGCCTTCATCCATCTCACCTCATTGTAGAAAGCCATTAGGAATTAGAAAGAAACTGCAATCTTAGATGAAACAAATGTGATTCCATGTAGAGTACGGAAATATATAATTTATCATCAAGTTTTGTATCCATAACTGTCTATTTAGACATAGAAGAACATATATGTATATGCATACCCAATAGGCTTGTTTTCCATATAAACTATTGAATAAACATGCATGCACAACAGAAGGATGAGTGCTGAGGTATGATTGAATAAATAGGCGTGTTCTATTACATTTCTGATGGAAAAATGAATTGTTAAAAAAAAAATATTTACAAAAATGAAAATATCTTTTGAACTATGTATGTATTTAATGCATATTGATCATGTCTTCACATTCCTAGTTTTTAAATCCTTTTCAATAAAGGTTTCGATCTGGGTTTTTGTATTCATATTTGTTTGCCCATATTTCATTAGTAGCGTAAGTAAGTTATATATACAATTGAGGGTGCATAATCCCACAGCCCGCCAGTATTCTTTTCACTCTGGGGTTCATGGAAGTCTGTCCCATATAGAGTATATATTTTGAATGGCAGACCAGCTCTCAATATTCGGAGGATGGCTCACCTCCCGAGGAGTATCTCAAACCACTCTCCACCTATTGCACTGTATGGTGTTGCACCTTCTCCCAAGGGACAGCGGATGGCACTTAACCCTTGGTACTTGAAAATACTGATTATAAGTGAGGCCTTATCTGAAGTGACCACTAATTATTTCAACGAAAACGAGGAGTCGGTGGACTCAGCCCAAATAATGTGGGAAGCATACAAGGCAGTAATCAGAGGATTTTTTCAATAGCTGGTCATTAAAAAGAAAAAAACAAATAAGTGGTAGCAATAGAAGAGGAGATTCTGAAATTAGAATACAAGCTTATATTGACAGAGAACCCACACATTAAACACAGATTAGAGATTAAACAGAAAGAATATAAAGATGTTGCTGAAGAAGCTGCAAGAGCACAACATCGAGCAACTCAACACCAAACATACGAAGTGGGAGATAAGGCGGTTAAGCTGCTAGCATGGTTAGAGAAACGGGAAAATGCAACCAGATGGGCGTTTGAAATTACACCAGACGGGGGGATCCCACTTAGAGAGAGGCAGGAAACAGTGGAGGCCCTCTCAACATATTTCAGTCACCTACATATGTCATCAGTGATGTACAGTCACATTGGGGCCCAAGAGCTGCTAGCCACTCTCAGTCTGCCCTCCTTGGATGAGACAGATAGGGAAAGTCTGGAGTCAGAACTGGCCTATAAAGAGGTGGTACAGCCAATTGGGGCTCTAAAGGCAGAAAAAGCAATGGGCCCTACTGGCCTACCAATTAAATTATACAAACTAACAGCATCCACAGTCGCCCCATACCTGGGGCAGCTGTATCAAGAAGGCGTAACACGAGGTAGCCTACCGGAAAGTCAGAGACTCGCCAATATTGTTGTGAAACACAAAAGCGGGAAACAGCCCGAAACATGTCATTCATACAGACCCATAACCCTGCTGAATGTAGAATTTAAGATTCCTGACAAAATCCTTGCAACTCGCTTGTCTCCCCTGCCGGTTGAAATACAGCACTCAACCTGTGGTGCCTCCATGGAGTACTTGGGATGGCTGGGAACATTAGGGAAGAGACTGTTATAATGTCATTAGGCGCCAAAATGGCATTTGACATGATTGAGTGGCCCTTTTTATTCGGAGCCTTGGAGAGATTCAGATGTGGCAAAAATGTCTTATCGTGGATACGGCTTCTCTACTCCGAACCTCTAGCACAAGTCACAGTAAATGGGGGAAGTTCATCCATTTTCAAATTGCAGAAGGGGACAAGGCAGGGCTGCCCACTCTTACCATTAATATTTGCGCTGGTGTTAGAGCTGCTGGCAATATGGATTAGAGGTGATCGGCTCATAAGGGGACTCAAATGGACAGAGGATTGGGAGTACAGAATCTCCCTGTATGCAGATGATGTACTACTTTATCTAGCTAACCCCTACTCCTCCATTCATAGAGTACTGCATATATTTACCCTGTTTCAAAAATACTCAGGATATACTTATAAACTGAGACAAGTCACTAATATATGTCCGCCCCAGGGTCTGTACGGCGTGGAGAGTAACTGAAGGGTTTTGATACTTGGGAATCTATATCACCACAAATACGGCAGTCTTTTACGATCATAATTTAGCTCCACCCTTAGGTCGACTACAGGACGACGTGCAACATTGGAAGACACTTCCACAGTCGTTACTGGGCAAAGCCTCCCTAAAAAAAATGATGGTGCTCCCTCGTTTTGTTTATATCCTACAGAACACTCCATATCTCGTCCCATCAAAGTATTTTCAAGCTATAGAATCAGAGATACGTACACTACTCTGGAAAAATGGTATACCCGAATAGCATTCGCCAAACTGACAAAGAGCTGGTATGATGGAGGAATCGCCCTCCTGGCAATTCACTATTACTATTGGGCAGCTCAACTTACAGTAACGAATGACTGGGTATATTTGCCACAAACAGAAAAAACTTAAAGGATGGACAGACAAAATATGGAACCCAGGAACTATTACAGAGCGGTCTATTGTGGGAAACATAGTGCACCACGATACACGACAACGTCGACAACAATTACGCTATGGCACACCGTGTCTGCAGCACTGGGGTGGAAAGATATGATAACTATGGCTACTCCACTCTCTGAGTCAGTACACCTTGGACTGTTAGCAAAACAACCTGGTTTTGCCAAATGGGATTTAATCGGTCTCTCCAAGGTCAGTGACTTATGGGCGTGAGGGAAGACTATACCCTTTAGAGACCTTCTAAGGGACTATGAACTTGACTAAGGAGAAACGTTTCAATACCTCTAGGTACAAAGTGCATTGGAACGGGCCATTTCTAGTGGAACGGAGCTCCCGGCCTCCTCGCCCTTAGACAAAAGCCTCCTGGATGACTATTTAAAAGCGAAACAATATCACTAACATAGATGAAGATACTAAACAATTCACCTGACACCCTAGAGAAAATACGTGCCAAATGGATGGATGACATCGGAGAAATGAGCGGCGAGGAGTGGCAGGAGGCGCTGGAGTCCCCTCCGGAGGTAGCCATACGCTCTCGATTTAGATTAATACAATTAAAGATCTTCGTTAGAGCATACTATACAAGTACAACACTAGTTAAAATGGGAATCTCCAGTTAATCACTGTGCCCCAGGATGGGTGGTCAGGTGGGAACTTTTACACATCAATGGTGGGACTGCCCAAAATCCGGAAATACTGGGACAAAATAATATCAAGAATGCCAACACTGTGTGGGAAAGAAGTAGTGGCCTCGACCCGATGGGGTCTCTTAAATATCTGGGAGAAAACAGTCCTCACGGCTAGAGAAAGAACCTTGGTCGCCCTAGGTTTGATGGTTGCAAAACGCAACATTACAAGGATATGGAGGGGGGTGAATGGGCATAGATATCGAGACTGGGAGTCCGATATGGATTGGTGTATGCAGTGCATCAGGAATCATGTATGCAGCTTAGGACGGTGGAACATCCCATGGCAGGATCCTTACAGCCACAGAAACTGTTAGAAGAAACACTTTCATGGAGCTGTGAGTCTTGATGGGTGATACCCTTTCTTGGGAAGGAAGGCTCTTGCCAGACCCATGTCTACAACAACTTTCCCGTGACCCAATTCCTTCTTGGTGGCATGACGGACTATTTTGGGATGTTCACTGTGAATCCAAGATTGAACAGAGCAGAGACCAGTCGCAAAGTCCCACCACCTTTAGGCAGCTGCTCAGGTATATATCGTCTGCAGTTACTGAAAGGATGCTACTGTAACCCGGGGTATTGTAACAACTCATGGAGCAGTGTTAAGTCAAATTGGAGAATCTTTAACGGATATTGCTGCTATCCCATTCCTCTGAACAACAAACAGAATCTTCCTCGCCCCTCATCGACATTTTGGTTCCCCCTAAATATGAGATCATCAGACTAGACAGGTTGGGAGGCAAGATTGGAGGTGGTATTGCATGCATACACCGGAGCAACATCACCGTAAACAGAGCCATACCCTTGTTACTCCCTTCCTGTGAATACATCAGCCTCGACATGAACAGTAACGGTAAACCAGTCTGCTCACTCCACATCATCCATCACCCACCTGGCGACAACCTCTTATTCACAGAACACCTCATGGACCTGATCACATTACTCACCGGTCGACGAAACACACACATTTTCCTGGGTGACTTTAACCTCCACTGGAATGACCCCACCGACACAGTGGTCAACAGCCTCAAAAAACGTCCTCAACGCTTAGACCTCAACCAACTGTGCAACAGCCAGACACACAATAAAGGCGCAATCTTAGACTTAATAATCTCCAAGACTTATTCCACCCATCTGGAATTGATCCTCCCTTGTGATTGGTCTGACCATCACATTATCACCTTCTTCATCAATGAAACAATCAAATTGATCTCGGCCCAAGCTACAAAACCTAAGGTATGGAAAAGAGACTGGAAAAAACTCAACACAAACACATTAATAAGAATCTACTTCTACCCCCTGCTGGAACTTCCAACGTAATTGACCTCACCAACCACTACCTAAACTCCATGACTTTGATAATTAACGAATTTGCTCCCCTGCAACTAAAGAGAGTCTCCACAAAAGACTCTAAACCCTGGTTCAACGGTCTCCTTAACGAGGACAGACGTTCTCTCAGAATTGCCGAACGCAACTGGAGATCAGTACCATCCGCCAAGCTCCTCTTGACTCTAAAAAGAAAGAGAAATGCTTATTTTCGTACGGTCAAACGCACTAAAGCAAACTTCTTTAGCCAACCTCTTGACCAGGCGAGAAATCGACCCAAAATACTTTTTAAATTAATCAAAACGCAATCTAAGGACCAACCTCAACAGCCACAAGAACTAACTCACCCACAACCATCATGTGAGGACTTCTCTAACCACTTTAACCTAACGACTGAGAACATCAAGAAAGATCTCCTCAAGGACCTAATCTCTCACTCTTGCCCTCTCACCAAAACCTCCCCCCTGCCCCAAACGCTTCTCAACAAATCTCATCAAAGTTTACCTTAAAAAACGACGCAACATGGTCATACTTTTACACCTATTCTGAAGAAGCTATAGGCAAATTTCTCAGTGCCCTGAAGCCTTCCAATCACCTCACTGACCCTCTCCCCGCAAATGCGGTTAAAGATCTTACACCTATGCTACTACCCCTCTGGACCAAGATCATCAACAGTTCACTTCAACAAGACTGCATCCCTGACTCCCTAAAGATAGGGCAGGTGTCCCCTATCCTTAAGAAACCCACATCTGAACCCACAGACCTAAACAACTACCGCCCTATCGCCAATATTCCCACCCTGGCCAAACTTCTGGAAAAATGTGTTCATCACCAACTGGCAAAACATATCGATCACTTCAACCTCCTAAATAAACACCAATCTGGCTTCCGTGCAAATCACAGCACGGAATCAGCCATGACACACATTATTGATGATGCACTTCAATTACTTGATAATAACAAAGCATGCCTCCTCATCCTACCTCTCCTCAGCGTTCGACACAGTCAAACATGAACACTTGATAGATCTGTTGAAACACAGAATAGGTCTCTCAGGACCAGTGCTCAATTGGTTTACCTCTTTTCTGCATAACCGGACTCAAACATTCAAGGTCAACAACTCCCTGTCCAAACCAGTTCCTGTTACGCTAGGTCACAAGGTTCCTCTTCAACCTATTCATGGAACCACTCACCGACCTGTTACAAACATCCAACATGCAATTCCACATGTATGCCGACGATACCCAACTCTACCTCAAGATCAACACCTTGGATGACATTAGTTTTCTTAACAATACTCTTAAGACCACCCAAACATGGCTGGCAATGAATCACCTCAAACTGAATGCTTTAAAAACTGAATTCCTCCTTATTGCCCCACCCGCCAAAGTCCCTACAATGCACAATTTGATCAAACACCTCACAGCACTCTATGTTCAACCAACCATTGTGGATTCGGCGAAATCACTGGGTATAACTCTGGACTGCAACCTCAATATGCAGAAGCATATTAGTAATGCAATGAAGGGAGAAAACTTTCAGATCAATACACTAAGGAAGCTGAAGCCCTTCCTACCTCCCAATGACTTCAAGTTAGCGGTTCAGGCTCTAGTTCTACCTTGGCTGGACTATGAAGTTTGAAGTTTAAAATACTTCAAGAGCGCTCTGTGGCCAAGCGGCTTCCTGGCGCTAGGGGATTGAGTCAATACCAACAGAGCGGAACACCTGGGAGTGATTAGGACGGAAAAGCTAAAGAGAACAAATGTGTTTTGAGGGCCTTGCGGAAAGGTTGGTAAGCAGGAATAGACCTAATGGTCAGGGGGAGACTATTCCAGAAGCAGGGGCGAGGATGGAAAATCTAGTACCACCTACTCTGGACTTACGAAAGCGGGGAACGGTCAAGAGTGCCTGGCTGGAAGAACGGAGATTACGGGAGGGAAGGTAGTGAGTGATCAAGGAGTTGATAAAGATAGGGGCCGTACGAGCGTGGGCCATGTAAACAATGCAACCCATCTTGAAGAGGGTCCTCTGCAGGATGGAAAGCCAATGGGGGGATCTCAGTAAGGGGGTAGTGTGACTGAATTTGGGAAGCCTGTAAATAAGGTGGGCGGCCTGATTCTGGACGGACTGGAGGCGCCGCAACTCGTAGGCAGGAATGCCTACATAGAGGCAGTTCCCGTAGTCCACCCGTGAAAGAACCATGGCCAAAACAATAACTTTCAAGGCATCAAAAGAGAAAAAACTGGAAATCTTTCTAATGATCCTGAGGGATAAAAAACAAGATGAAATAACGGAGCTGACCTGAGGACGAGGGGAGAGGTCCTGACTGATTTTAATTCCCAGGGTTCTTACTGAAACAGATGGAACCGGGGGTGGGCCGAAGGTGGAAGGCCAAAAGGCAGAGGTCCAGGGGCTCGAAGAGCCACCAGTCAGGACCAACTCCGTCTTGTCCGGATTAAGCTTTAAGTGATTGTGATTCATCCAGCCAGCAATGAAGTTAAGTGTAGTATGAAGTTTAAGAATAGAATCAGAATCATGAGAAAGATAAAAAACCAACTGAAGATCATCAGCGTAATTGTATACGGAGACCTCCATGTTTAGCAGAGAAACAATAAGCGGGTAAATGTAAGTCAAGTCAAGAAATTTATATAGCGCGCTACATACCCATAGGGTCTCAAGGCGCTAGGGGAAGGGTGGGGAGTTACTTGTCGAATATCCAAGTTTTAAGTTGCTTTCTGAATGCCAGGTGGTTCTGAGTAAGGCGAAGGTGAGTGGGAAGTGAGTTCCATGTTTTGGCTGCCAGGTAGGAGAAGGATCTACCTCCCATGGTGGCTTTGTTGATGCGAGGTACAGTGGCAAGGGCTTGGTTGGAGGATCGCAGCTAACGGGAGGGGGTGTAGAAGGACAGTCGTGTGTTGAGGCATTCGGGCCCAAGTTCGTAAAGTGCTTTGTGTGCGTGGGTTAGGAGGCAGAAAGTAATCCTCTTATTTACGGGGAGCCAGTGGAGGTTCTTCAGGTGATCAGAGATGTGTTCTTTACGCGGGATGTCTAGTATAAGCCTGGCTGAAGCGTTCTGGATGCGTTGGAGTTTTTTCTGGAGTTTTGCGGTGGTACCGGCGTATAGAGTGTTTCCGTAGTCCAGGCGGCTCGTGACTAGTGCATAGGTGACCGTTTTTCTAGTTTCGGTGGGGATCCAGCGAAATGTTTTTTTGAGCATGCGAAGAATGTTGAAGCATGATGATGAGACGGCGTTGACTTGTCTGGTCATCGAGAGTGAGGAGTCCAGGATGACGCCCAGGTTCCGTGCGTGGTCTGTCGGGATGGGTGCTTTTCCAAGGGCTTCTGGCCACCAAGAGTCATCCCAGGCGGAGGGGGAGGTGCCTAAGATGAGGACTTCTGTTTTGTCTGAATTCAGTTTCAGACCGCTATGCTTCATCCACACGGCTACTTCTTTCATTCCTTCGTGTAAGTTGGTTTTGGCGGTGGTAGGGTCTTTGGTGAGTGATAGGATCAGTTGAGTGTCATCCGCGTAGGAGATGATGTTGAGATTGTGTTGGCGTGCGATGGTCGCGAGGGGGCTCATGTATACGTTGAAGAGGGTGGGGCTGAGTGACGATCCTTGTGGCACGCCGCAGATGACTTCAGAGGCCTCTGACTTGAATGGTGGGAGACGGACTCTCTGTGTTCTTCCGGTGAGGAACGAGGTGATCCATTCCAGTGCTTTTCCTTGGATTCCTACGTCTCTGAGGCGCTGTAGAAGGGTGCTATGACAGACTGTGTCGAAGGCAGCGGAGAGGTCGAGGAGGATGAGGGCGACTGTGTCTCCATTGTCCAGTAGAGTTCGAATGTCGTCTGTTGCTGCGATGAGGGCGGTTTCAGTGCTGTGTTTGGCTCGGAAGCCAGACTGTGAGGAGTCGAGGGATTTGTTGGCTTCGAGGAAGGCGGCGAGCTGGTTGTTGACAGCTTTCTCAATGACTTTGGCCGGGAATGGAAGAAGCGAAATGGGGCGATAGTTTTTGAGTTCGGTGGGGTCAGCTGTGGGTTTTTTCAGGAGGGCGCCGAGTTCTGCGTGTTTCCAGCTTTCCGGGAAGGTGGCGGAGTTGAGGGAGCAGTTGATGACATCTCGGAGGTGTGGTGCTATGATGGAGTCTGCTTTTTGAAGATGTGGTGAGGGCATGGGTCAGTTGGGGATCCTGAGTGGATGGAGTTCATCAGGCGGATGGTGTCCTCAGTGGAGATAGGGTTCCAGTCGTGAAGGATGTTCAAGGGGGGTGAAGGTCCTGCAGAAGGTTGGGTGGGTTGGTCTTCGGGTTGGTTGTCGAAGCTGTTGTGGATGTCTGCGATTTTGTTGTGGAAGAAGGAAGCTAGGAAGTCGCAGAGGGCTTGGGAGGGGGTGATGTCGTTGGAATTGGCTGATGGGTTGGTAAATTCTTTGACGATGTTGAATAATTCCTTGCTGTTGTGGGCGTTGTTATCTAGACGGTCTTTGAATGCGGCTTTCTTGGCAGACTGGATTAGTTGGTGGTGTATGCGGGTGGCATTTTTGAAGGCGTCCCTGGTGTTGTTGTTTGGGTCTTTTTTCCAGGCCTTCTCGAGGGAGCGGCAGTGTTTCTTCGATTTCTTAAGATCATCGTTGAACCAGGATGCGTTTTTGCTGCCTAGTTTGCTTTGGCGTTTTTTCAACGGTGCTAGGATGTCGGCGCTGTTGGATAGCCATTGGGTGAGGTTAATGGCTGCTTGGTCGGGGTTTGAGGAGTTGGCGGGGGGGTTTAGTAGAAGCGATGAGGAGATCTGGTCGGTGGTGATTTTGTTCCAGTTTCTTCGCAGGGTGGGTTGAGGATGGTTGTGGATTGTGGTCTTATTGTAGGTAAAGTGAACGCAGCTGTGGTCCGTCCAGTGTAGAGCTGTGGTGTGACTGAATGAGACATGTTTGCTGGAGGAGAAGATAGGGTCGAGCGTGTGACCTGCGATGTGGGTGGGTGTAGAGACAAGTTGTTTGAGTCCGAGGTCGGCAAGATTGTCCAGAAGGGTGGTGGCGCTGCTGTCATTGCTCTTTTCCAGGTGAAAATTGAAGTCTCCCAATAGAATGTAGTCCTCGGAGTGGGTGGCGTGTGGGGTGATAAAGTCTGTGATGTCGTCACTGAATTGTGCATGGGGTCCTGGGGGACGGTAGGGTAGGGTGCCTCTGAGTGTGGTCTTGGGGTCGGTGTGGATCTGGAAGTGGAGGTGTTCGGCGCTGGCAAGGTCGACGTCAGAGCTGGTTGAGATGCGGATGGAGTTCTTATGGACGATAGCGATGCCTCCTCCTGTATGCTTGATGCGGTCCTTGCGGGTGATCTTGTATCCTTCCGGGATGGCAATGGTGATGTCTGGGGCTGAGGAGGCATTCATCCATGTTTCTGTTAGGAAGGCGACGTCCGGTGAGATGGTGTCGAGTAGATTCCAGAGGTCGATGGCGTGTCTGTGGACCGAGCGGGTGTTGAGCAGGATGCATTTAAGGTGGTTGGTGTCAGGTCTATGTTTGGTGTTGGTGGATGAGGAGCTGGTTTTGGTGCCGTCGAACTTGCAGGAGTTGCAAGAGAAGGGTCCATGGGTGATTCCGGGAGCGGCTTGGACGCAGTTGGGGGAGCGGCCGGGGTTAAGGGCTAGGAGGGTGGTGGCATCGTAGGTGATGCAGGAGGGCTGGGCAATGCGAGGACCAGGGGGTATGGCGCTGGGCGCGGTCCAGGCGTAGACGGGCTTACCTTTGGCGCACCTTCGGCGCGGCCGCAGCGCGTGGACGCTGCGCGTTGGAGCATCAGGCATAAATGAAGTGTGGAGGGGGCGGAGCGTGGGAGGGTCAGCTGGGAGGCGGGGTCTGGGAGGAGACACGGGTGAAACTACAAACAAGTCGAAATGGCCGCCCAGAAAGAAATCGAAAGTGGGGCACAGCCGGAGCTTCACTCAAAGATTCTTGTTACTAAGTAACTAAAGAGACGCTTCACCGACAAACACAATCGCCGCTTTACACAGTTAATTAAAATGTAGCAATGCGAGCACAAACGATAACAAGCGCTCAAACGTAATGTAATTAGTTCGGAAAAGCAATGCGGGCAGAAACGATACCAAGCGCAGTGAGATGATGTATGCGCTGTAGCAGGACGGCAGTCAGCAGGAATCCGGGCAGGCAAGGCAGGCAGCTAGCACAGGGCTAGCAAGGGAAGAACCTTGGGGAACCCCACAGGGCACCGGGCAAGGGGGGGCAGAGAAACTGGAGAGACGGACTGCCTGTGTCTGACCTTGAAGGAATGAGGCGATCCAAGAGAAGGAAGAGCCCCGGATGCCCGCTGCCATGACACGGTCGAGGAGGATGGAATGGTCGACCGTGTCAAAGGCAGCGGACAGATCGAGAAGTACCAAGGCTTGGGGGGAGTTGAAATCAGCCTTACTCTTCAACTCGTCCAAAACAGCAAGGACCACAGACTCAGTCGTATGGACTGGGCGGAAACTGGCTTGATGGGAAGCCAGAAGATGGTTGTCCTCAATGTAGGTCGAGAGACAGGAGGTGACATGGCTCTCCATGATCTTGCCTAAGTAAGGGAGCAGAGAGATGGGTCTGATGTTGATAGGAAGAGTGGGATCAGAGCCAGGTTTCTTCAAAATGGGAATCACTGTGGCAAATTTAAAGGAAGCTGGAACTATACCCTGGGAAATGGAGGTATTGAGTAGGGTAAGGGGGGGATCTGGACAACCGGAGAACAACTCCCTAAGAATTCGAGCTGGTCCATAGTCGGTAGGAGAACCGGACTTAATTTTCCTAAGCAAGATAAGGAATGATTCCTTAGAGATGGGTTGAAATTGGTTAAGGGAGGAAGATAGAGGAGGGAGGGAGGGAGGGAAGGGGAAGAGGAGAAGAAGGCGGAATAATATTCCGTTTGATGGTAGCAATCTTCTCAAGAAAGAAGTCATTCAAGGAAAGACAGAGGGCATGAGATGGGACTGGATAGGGGCTGGCTCTATCAGATGCGGCCCAGGGAGTGAACGATAGAGAAGATCTCCTTAGTTTTATTTGCCGCTGACAGAATCTTGCCGGAGAAGTAGTCTAGTTTAGCTGAGAGAATAGCTCCCTTATAGTTGTTCAGAAGATTCTTATAGCGATCTCTCAGGAGGGGGCAATAGTTGCGCCTCCTTTGGCGTTCTGACTGCCTGAGAGACAGTTTTAGGACTTTAAGATCATCGGTAAACCACCTGTTGGCTTCGTGGAGGCGACACACCTTGATCCTCCTGAGAGGGGCCACTGGGTCGCATGAGGTGGACAGCCAACCGTCAATGGCATCAACTTGATGATCAAGAGAAAGGTCAGATAAGTCAGGAGAAAGGGCCGTCACAGACAAACAGAGAGCGTTAAAATCCACCCGATTTCAGTTCCGTGCTAAGATGTTTTTAGGCAGGGAGGGCTTATCGGTGGCTCCAAGGTCAATAGTGAAAGAGATAAGCGAGTGATCCGACCAGGCGCAGGGAAGAATAGTGGTGGAAGAAATCACTCGACTGGCCGACCATAACTGGTCGAGAGTGTGACCATGTAAATGGGTAGGAGAGTGGATGTGAGAAATAAAATTAAGACCACACATAATATCCGTGAAATCTTTGGAAGCCCTATCTTCCCTGGAATCACCGGGCCAGTAGTTGAGGTCTCCCAATAAAAGGACCGAGGAGTTGTTGACCACAAAAATGGCCAACAGCTCCTGTAGGGCAAGCACAAAGTGAGGCATGGTCTGGGGGGGGGACGGTATATAAGAACTACAGTGAGGGGGGCCACAAGATTTGTTGACTGAGCCACTAGAAAATCTACGTTAGGTATAGGAGGGTGGGGAAGCAGTTGGAACTGAAGGTTGGATTGAATAATCATGGCTACACCTCTGCCAGTTTTCCCATCGGGGCAATCGGCCCGAAGGGCGTAATAGGAATCAGGGAGTGCAGCTAAAACGTCAGGTGAGGAATATGGAAGTGTCTCGTTATGCGGTCTCCCCAAAGCCACTACAGCTCCTCCAAGAGCCTCCACCAACGCGGCAGCGAGACTCATCATTGGCTCGAAAAGAAGGGCCCACATCTCCCCGGAGCTAAAATCTTTAAACTGGCTGCCATTTGAAGCCAGAATCCACCAGAAAATAGCTTGCATGACACACAAGGCCCTACATCATACTGCACCCAGCTATCTCACACAAAAACTCACAATATCTGGAGGGTCAAGATCAACAAGAAGTGCGGAAAACCTCCTTCAGAAACCACAAAAATTCAATAAGAAAAAAACGTATAATCGTTCCTTTTCAGGAATGGCACCCAGGATATGAAATGCCCTTCCACCAGAAATAAGACTGAACCCCTACACCTCTTCCTTCAAACTGGAAGTAAAAGGCATCATTATGGCAAGATTTACGTAAACATAGCCTCACATGATTGTGAGAACCCCTACTCCATTCATCATACCTATCAACCTAATCAATTTTGCCACTTCCATGATCCGCATGTTTCGCCCTTGCTGTGCACCTCACTGCTTGGCTTTTTATATGTTCAGTCTGTTCCATTTATTTTGACGTTTTCATCATCAATGTATTACCATCACCCTTCAGACCGACCGATCCGGTTCTGTACCATATCTGATTTGCCCTTCTATTCGTGATTGTCTTTGCTGCTATTAATTATGGTCCTGTTTATCCTTAATGTTTGATTTGTCCTTTTGTTTAGTAAGCTTTCTGATGTTATTCTTATGGTCCTGCTTAATCCTATTGTTTGATAAGCCTATACACATGTACTGTAAAGCGCTCTGATACCCGCAAGGGTCTTGTTCGCGCTCTATAAAACTTTCAAAATAAATAAATAAATGTACTGTAGTTCCTGCAGACAGACGCATGAAATTATTAACTACAGTAATGTGGATCACGTAACATATCACTGCAGATTTGGGAAGAGCACAGTCCCTAAGCACATAAGAAAAGTAGCCTTTCCATCCTGTGCAAAAAAAAAAAAAGAAGGCAGAGGCCCTAATAGGGAGGAGATGTGCAGAGCTGATGTGACGACTGAGGTCACAAAGGAATGGTTACTGATCGAAATCAAGTTGCAGCAGTGTCAGAAAAGGTGCCCCCTCCATCCTTGTGGGCAACTATGGCTTGTCACCTTTCAGTATATGTTGTATGTGGAGGGAGAAAGCCATGGTCACATAACCCTTTGTCCATGCAAACATCCATTTTCTTTCTTGTGACACCTCGCTTCTGAACTCAGCCTTCTTCCAGTTCTCAACTACACACTCAGAGGGTGCAGTGGGGGAACTTGAATGTTAAAAAAGTAAGAAAAACTAGCGACGGATGTGTATCTGCATGGGGACCAGTAAAATGGGTTAAGGGGTGGGGAGTGGTGTGGCAGTGTATACAGATGCAAAGATGTATCTGAACAGTTTTAGTCCAATCACTAAGTGGCAAGCTACCAGTTCAAAATACGATACATCCAGATCCTTGAACATTTTTCAGTATTCACACAAATGACTAATACACATTACTAGCTTTAACAGCAAGATATTAAGCTGCTACAGTTACAGGTAACTGTACAGGGGTTAATAATGAGTCCATGGCTATATCAGAGGCCAGTTAAACCTCATCATATTAAAGTGGTATTTGGTGGTTCATCTGGTATTACTCCAAATAAACCTCCATACCAATCCAACAACTACAAAGGTAATTTGTGTTACTTTTTTTAGCTACTAATGATCTACTACATCATTCAATTAGTAGTGTAAAAACACTGATGCCCATTCTATAAAACATGTCACAGTAAATGATTTGTTCACTGGATCTTAAAAACTGGTTTAATATTTCAACTCAATGGCGCTCACTTTCTACACTTCAATGGTATAAAATGCTGAAGTGCCCCTACCAAGAGAAGAATCGGTCATCTTGTAAATGTTGCTTATCGTTGCAGAATAGAATCAAAACTCTGAGCTACTTTACTGGCATTTATAAGAGTATCGAGTATGTTCTACGAATTTATAGAAAACTCACAATTTGAACAGAGAAAAAAAACAGGCCAATGGGCATTTTCTCAATTTCACTCGTGCCTAATGTAGCTGGCATCCAAATGCGCTGAAAGAGGTCTGTATCCCCTAACAATGGCTTCCAAATAAAGTGGAATTTTGGTTAGCACAAAAAAACAGCGAGGTGGCACACTTAAATGTGCATCAAAAAATCAAAAAGCTCACTCTTGTTATGGAAATGATTTTTAATCAATCATACTCCTTAATACACTTGCAAACACTTCCTGATGAAACCAAGACTGCAAGGTACTTACATCATCACCTGAAGTAAGCTTTTTTTTCATCTTCTGTGCTCTGCGTACAAAATCCTCAGCCACAGAATGATCAACTGGACTTTTTGCAGGCAAAGGGCCGATCCCTCCACTTTCCTCCTCACTACTGTCCTCCGTCTAAAGAAAAACACATTCAAAGGTTTATGGTAAACAAGGAATTTGTAAATTAAGTAACAATCCTCTTTTTTTTTTAACAACTCATTATTCAGATTTCAAAGCTTTACAGGCATTATTTCC
This sequence comes from Lissotriton vulgaris, assembly GCF_964263255.1. Classification (NCBI taxonomy): domain Eukaryota; kingdom Metazoa; phylum Chordata; class Amphibia; order Caudata; family Salamandridae; genus Lissotriton; species Lissotriton vulgaris. The sequence goes on from NC_141696.1 coordinate 1,154,987,167, forward strand.
AAAATCCCATGAAGTGTACATACATTAAAAAAAGAATACCATAGACAACATGGTCAGAAAAAGCAGAACAATTAGGAAAAAATAAAAACACAGACATGAGAAGAGTCAGTCGAACGGCCCTGAGAAAATACTGAACCAAGGGTTGGTCAGCAGGAGCCTCCAATGGATAAACCGCTTCAAGAAAGTAGTAAAAGGAGGGGGATTAATCCCCGAACCACACAGGGTGCCTCACCAGACTCTCTGCTAACCTCTTAAGAATGACCCCCTCCCGTCACACTGGTACCACCCCAGCTAAATGCAAACCCATCAATCCTATGCTTCTGTAACCACTTTCAGAAACAACCAGGCACACCTTATGAACATCTGTGGACAAAGCTAAGCCCAGAAACACCCCTCCATTTAGGACCAAGTGCCAGCCCACAGCAGGTGACCCGCACTTCAGGCCCCAGGGAGAGGGAGGGGGCAGGGCAAGGGGCCCTGGCCCCTGCAAAATGTCCAGGAGACCCTGCACGTCCATAAGCCGGGATTAGAGCTCACTCAGTCACAGGAAGGGGGCAGACACCTCCTCAAAGACAGGCAGGCTTTCCTGAAGTTTATACACCAGCTTCTCATCCGTGGGCAGTCAGTGCAGCTCTGCGGATCATTCCTGCTGTGTGGGCACCTGGGGAGAGCGCCACTGTAGAAGGTTACATATCTTGGTCATCAGGAGGGCTGTCAATGGCCAACGTCGCAATGGGAGGGCACGTCCTCCACCTCCGTAAAGTTATTTAACAGAGACATTTTGGCTGAGTGCTTGAAGAGGAGGGAGCTAGTAGAGTTCGCCACACAGAATGCCGATAGGGAACCAGTGCGCAACAGCTCTAAAGAACATGGAACAAACCACACGTAGCACAAGAGAAGCACCAACAGGTAACCACTGGCAGAATCCAAGCTCTGCAGAGTTTATATGGCCTCCAGTACCAATTAAAAAAAAATCCTGAAGTAGGAATACTTAAGACGTGCTTCGCAAAGGCAACAATTGTGGCAATCCAAAACATTCCTCCAGTCCTCACCGGAGTATTCCGTACCCAGACAGTCCTGCCAATAGACCCGAAAGGAGGTGCGAATGTCCTGAGAGTAAATATTGTCAATGAGGACTTGATAAAGATTCGAGATGGCTCCCTAAGCGAGGCCCCACAACCAGAGGTAACCCAACACTGGGTGGACGGAAAGTGTTATAGAGTCGCAGCCCAGCATACCTCCGAGGCAGTGGTGCAACTGCCAGTAATGCAATGACTGCGATTGAGGAAGATGGAATGTTGGTCTTGGCGGTTCAAACGGATGAAAGGAATCACCCACTAGCAGGTCCCTTACAGTCCGAATTCACCATTCCACCCAGAACGTCCAGGTGATTTGGTGGTGTGCAACAGTAATGCCCATATTCAAACCCTAATGGTGCCAGTTTATGGACTGTGGAATGTCCACCCCCCATTCCCGCAGGAGCCGATGTGCCCTTTCCACATTGTCCAAGTAGCCCGTAGAGTCTGGTGCAATGTGAGGACCCAGCTGAAGGGGGTCACAGAGTGTCAGCAGAATATCCTCACTCGAGGTCCAATTAATCTTCTATCCCGATAAGGCTGAAAACTTGTCAATCACAGAAATAAGATGGTTAAAAGAAGCCCCCGGGTCACTCAAGGATAGCAAAATGTCATCTGCTTATAGCAGAATCTTGTATTGAACTGCAGAAATATCAATACCCCCTGATGATGACCAAACGTCGGATGGTGGCCGCAAAGGGTTCCAGTTGCAAGGAAATCAAGGGAGGGGACAACGGACATCCCGGTCTCGTCCCCCATAAGTTAGAAAAATCAACCTGTGCGGAGGGGGTGGAGTAAAGCTATTTGACCTTGTCCAATAAAATTAGAACTAGCCCAGTCCTGTCCAGAGTGTGGAATAATTACCTCCACTCAACCCTATCATCACAGCCATGTCATAGGGCATTCACCAGGAGGTGCATGACTGCAGGAGGACTGGACGGGCATGAATCCACTTAGGAGTCCTGGATAAGATTTGGGATCACCCAATTGAGACAAGTCGCCAGAATTATCGCAAGCGCCTTCATTTCCACATTGAGAAGCAAAATGGGGCAGTAGCTTGCACAACTAGTTGGATCCTTATTGGGTTTCAAAATGAGACTAAGGAGAGCTTTTTTATATTCATGGCATAGGGTGTTGGGGCCTTCCAGCGCTTTAAAGAATTTGTATAACAGGGGGGACCATCAGGTCCTTATTAATCTTGTAGAACTCTATCGGGAACCCGTTGTCTCCTAGGGCCTTATTATTGGACATATTGCCAACAATTTCATCCTCCTTTAGGAGCAGACAGCCCACTTCCGACAAGGCGGGTTAGCGGAGGGGGGGGGGGGGGCAGGGGGGGGGAAGGGGTGCGGTTGGAGGGGGTCAGTCGAATGGCATGAGAAAATACTGACCCAAGGGTTGGCCAGCAGGAGCCTCCAACTGATAAACTGCTTCAAGAAAGTGGGCAAACGCCTCTGTGATCTCCACCAGAAGTGTGAGAAGTTCCCCAGTCTCCCCTCGCATAGCCTCCAGTTGGTGCTGCTGAGCAGCCAGCAGTCTACCTTCCTGGTATTCAGGTATTCAACTCAAATTTGGCGTGCTTGAGTCCCCCCAGGAGATCCAGGAGGGGTTCCTTGTATAAGCCTCCAAGAGGGACTGAATGTCAACCTCCAACCGGGCCTTCTCTTTCCCGGGCCACTGGCTTGCAGAGGGTCAAGTCTCTCACCAAAGCCCTCCTCACAGTGGCCTCGCCCACAGCTCAGAGAAGCTACACAGAAGACGCAGAATGTTTGCTATCCCCGAGATAGCTGCAACAGTTCTCCCACAGCTGTCTTTTGGCCTCCAGCATCCAATAGTGAAAGAAGTTCAAACTCCATTGCTTGAAGGGAGGGGAGACGTGGCCAGGGTCGAGCTCCAGTAGGACCGGGGAATGATCCAAGATCCCCCACAACTACATAGTGCAGGCACTCATCAAGGGCAAGGTAGAATGGGAGAGGAGGAAGAAGTCAATCCAAGAACATGTCCCATGAACACATGACAGAAAGGTGCATTTCCTATCCCGGGCGTGCATCAGACACCAGGTGTGAAGCAGGACATGATCTCCCATTACATCATGCAGGATCGCCCTACCTCTTGCGTTGGCCTTATCTAGAGGACCCAAGTGGCCAAGCTGGGGTTCCAGTGCCACATTCCAGTCCCTCCAATAATCATCCTGGTGGTGCCAAACTCAGTCAGGAGGAGCAACAGCGAGGAGAGGAAGGGCACACATTCCTGACTGGGGGCATACACGGAGCTCACAATCAAGGTTTGGTATAAGGTCCTGAACTTCACAAACACATAACGACCCAGGGGATCAGTCCAAGTTTTCGAAATTGTAAAAGAAAAGGACTTGTAGAAAAGGATTGCAACCCTGCACTTCTTCAGGGAGGGTGAAGGGCTGGTAGAACCACAAGCCAGGCAGAAGGCTTCTGCGGATAACCCTGCTCACCCAGTCACTCTGAACTTTCTACGCCTCGAGGGGCAATAACATAGTCTTCTGCATGAAGGCATCACGAGGGGAGTGTATCACTATATAAGTAAGGGGTTTCCTCTGCTTAATGAAGTTGGTAAGAACATTCACATTATGGGGTATAATACACATGCACTTGGGTCTCGAATATGGGGCCGTGGGGGGCACCTGTGACTATGCGGACATGTGCTCCAATACGGAGCCATAGGCACATTCAAAGGAAAACCACCAGCAGCAAGGAAGGGGGAAGCAGCTTCAAGGCTGGGAAAAGGACACAATCACTGGTGCAGAAAATTCTAGCAAAGCAACAATCCCTGAAGGCCCAGTAAAAGTAGGTACAGCTCCGGTAACGAGGCACAGAGGTGAAAACAAATCTCAAAACAAAAATAGATGAGCTTACATCCCAGTCTCTCGCCTACCCAACGCTCCCAATCCACAGGAAGAACAAAGAGCAGGTCCAGGCTTTTTGAAGCAAACGGCTCCTCCATAGTAGCACATCACACTCAGACACCCAGCTCAACAATTGCATCTCAGCACTATACTGAAAGGGAAGAAGGAAGGAGGGCAAACCGGTGCTCATACACAACCAGGTTTTTAAAATACAGGGGACCCAGGATGCACAAAGGAGAACTCCACCCCCCCCCCCCCCCCCCCCCCACCTCCCAGAAAGGACTCACAGTAGGACAACAAGGAGAACGTCCCATCTCCCAATAAAGCAGAAGGGAGAGAAAACTACCCACAATTCGCCCAAGAGTCTATATGATCACAACTTAATCGGGGAGTGCGACTGGTCCCAGGTCCTGTCAACTGCATCCTCAATGACCCTGGGTGCCGTGCCCTTCCACCGTTTGAGGCCAGTCTCAATCGTTCAGGGGTGGTGGAGGTTGGATCCCTCCAAAGCTTAGCAGAGAAAGGTGGTGGTTGGCCCTGCAGGCATGACATCCATGTCTGTAAGAACCCAGACAAATTCAAGTAACAATCCTAAGGTTTTTAAAGACTGCGGAATACAGCTAATTCACATATTTTGTGTAAGAAAAGACTTTAATTAAAAACAAACATTTTTTGTTTTGAAGAAAAACATTCCTCAATCTTGACTTTTATACACAAAAGGAAGCAAAAGAGATCTAAATACTCTCAAATGTAGCAAATTCAGGGATAGGTACTTGACTGTTTTGTATTCCTTTTCTGGGTATGGCATAGCGCCAACATGTCTCCTCCTAATAAGATGGACTTCCTCAAGTCCTTAGACATCTCAAAAAACATAAGGGTAGTGAAAGTAAAGATGCATACACCATATTAAAATGACAGAGGCTGGGACTGTGAATAAAGACTGTTGGAGGGAAAATCTATTAATAAAGTAAGACAAAGACACAGGGTGCATTGGAATGTTTGAATCGACAAAAGAGAATGAGAGGAGGGTGCAAAGGAGAGGAGCCCACAGGTGTGTTAGGGCTTTGTGTAGTTCCAAAATGTTTCCTCACTCAGGACAGTCTCAATGCATTTCGGTGCCATAAGCAAAGCTTTATTTTTTGAACCTAAAATGTTCACAGCACTCAGGATTGTATGACTAGTCATTGTAAGTTCTGGAGGGACCACCATCCAACCACTGCCAATGTATGTATTCTCACTGTACCTTCTGCATATATGATATGCAGCAAGTTTGCTGCACTACAGCAACTTATCAGGGTCACATCCGATAGGCAGACTTGGATTAGAGACATTCATGTAAACATTAGAATTTGCATGCTGGAAGGTCCTGGGAGAAGTCCTTTATATGCCTAGGGTCAGCATCACATTGGAAGCATAGGCGAGCTGTGGCATAATCAGTAATCTATCAGTTCTGCATCTGAAGAGGTAACAGCACGGTTATACATCTGAACGTGTCTCAGCAATACTGTGATGAAAAGAATTAAACAGTAAAAGTAGAATAGTAGGGATATATGTACATTTAACATTTGATCAGCGGGGTCTCTTGACACTATTGAGAGATAATATATATTTACTGCTACCCAACTCAGATAGCCTCAAAAAGGAGGAGGTGACCCATAGGAATTCATGCTCGGGTTACTGCGATGTTCCTTTAATGTAAGGAACAGGCTACCTTAGCCATCATGTTAAGTGGTCTTTAAGTCATATTGGCCCTTTGTAACCGACACATGCACCACTACATTCCCCAAAATACTTGGAGCACCCTAATACCTCATGTGATATATTCTTTAAATACTACCTTGTGACCGGATTTATGTAAAAATGTAGGGCGGTAGGTAGAGGTAAGGGATAGGGAATCTTCACCTAGTAGTGCACAGTGCTGCACGAAAGCTTCAATTCCTGCACACGTTTATTCAGCCATCTTATGTAGCTAGACTGGTCTCTGTGGAATGTAACAAAAAAATAGAGAGGAGAACCGCGGTTCATGGAAGAGCAAATCTGCATAAATAAAGTAAAGAGAAAAAAGGGACGAAATGTAGCTACATTTTTCTTTACACTTTCTCAACATTTAATTTAGTACAATTCCATCTTTGTCTTAAAAAGCCACCGCAGAAGTACCTGCAGCAAACCCTGACCCAAAACCCAATTAGAAAAGCAGGTCTCTCAAAAAGATGGCTGAACACTAAAATTGCAGCCAACATGTAAAATGACCAACAGTAGTCTCCAAATCGTGCGAGCATGGGTTAAACTTAGGTTTTATGGGTTCACACTGAAGACCATAATGTGGATGACTCCGATATGGAACAGTACATCATGCAGGCAGCATACTATGAAGAGGGCGCACCTCCCACCTTTTTAGATCTCGCCTGTCAATGCGCATGCACATTGAGCTTGCGAGACTACAGCAGCTTAAACAGACTTTAACCAACTTGCGATTCCATAGCGATTCCTTGCAGTGCCCGTGAAATTTAAGCTCCATGCGCAAGCGCATTGACATTAAAAGCGCGTGCACATGAAAGCGACAAGGCTCCCTCCCACGGCTATCCCCAGCGTGCGCTGTGCCTCAGGCATTTCTCCTCCCCTAATTTATTCACTGCCCACGGCTTTCACTTTGACGGGCGCCAGGCCGTCTCTCCCCTCCTGGCCGCCTCTCCCCTTTCTCTCTAGCACGCTCATACAGCGTGCGCTGTGTTAGGCATTTCTCCTCCCCTAATTTATTCACTGCCCACGGCTTTCACTTTGACGGGCGCCAGGCCGTCTCTCCCCTCCTGGCCGCCTATCCCCTTTCTCTCCAGCACGCTCATACAGCGTGCGCTGTGCCTTGGGCATTTCTCCTCCCCTAATTTTTTCACTGCCCACGGCTTTCACTTTGACGGGCGCCAGGCCGTCTCTCCCCTCCTGGCCGCCTCTCCCCTTTCTCTCCAGCACGCTCATACAGCCTAAAAAAAAACGTGCAAACAACTTTAAACACAAATCACCCAGCCTCTCTCCCATTCAGCAGCATACATTTGATACATTCAGATTATAGGCAAGATGCTTGCATCATAAGGTAACAACTTTGAGTCACAGGAGGGATGGCTAGCTTCAATTAAAAAATACTTGTGTACAAATAAAATTAAACACACAGACTCACTCCCATTCATCATGCCTACTCTTTCACCCCCTCTCTCTACAGCGTGCTACGGACCCCCTCCCTCTACAGCGTGCTAGGGATCCACTGTGGCCACAGCCTCAACTTACACTTAAAACACGATTAACACACACAAATCTAACATTCAGCTGCATACTAAACGCAAAAACTCTCCAGCATGCGCGCCTCACTCTCCAATTCATTTCACATAAACACACTCACCAGAGGCTTTGGGTAACTTCGGACGCACACTCAGCTCATACCATTTCGCCAAACCTCCATCTACATTTCGGTCACAAGTTATATTCACAACATGCCTTTGAAACATACAGCCTAAACAAAGAAAATAAGACGTGCAAACAAATTTAAACACAAATCACCCAGCCTCTCTCTCATTCAGCAGCATACATCAGCTCGTACCATTTCGCCACACCTCTATCTACATTTCGGTCACAAATTATATTCACAACATGCCTTTTAAACATACAGCCTAAACAAAGAAAATAAGACGTGCAAACGAATTTAAACACAAATACCCCAGTGTCTCTCCCATTCAGCAGCATACATTTGATACATTCTGACTCTAGGCTCCATCACCACACAGCTCCACCGAGGCATACACCACACAGCTCCACAGATGCACCCGCCACACAGCTCCACCGAGACACCCACCACACAGATCCACAGATGCACCCAACACACAGCTCCACATATGCACCCACCACACAGCTCCACATATGCACCCACCACACAGCTCCACTGATGCACCCACCACACAGCTCCACTGATGCACCCACCACACAGCTCCACTGATGCACCCACCACACAGCTCCACTGATGCACCCACCACACAGCTCCACCAATGCACCCACCACACCATGCTGCAGATTGATCACCTGTAGAACAATCCCCAGTCATATGACTGGATCCAGAGATCTTCATAGCAATAAGGTCTACATTAGAGGGCATTGGGGTCAGTCATTGCTAGAAGTGATGACAGGCAACGTCACAAGGCCATAAGCGACCACCCTACTGCTTTGGGTAACTTCGGACGCACACTCAGCTCATACCATTTCGCCACATCCTCTATCTACATTTCCATCACCCCCTCACCCCCTCACCCTCACACCCCCTCACCCACAGTCACACACTCAACCTTAAAACTCGCACACCCTCACTCACCTTCACACCCTCACACCCTCACAACACTCACCCTCACTCACCCTCAAACTCTCACCCTCACTCACATCTATCATCACACTCTCACACCCCCTTACCCTCACCCCCTCACCTTCACACCCCCTCACCCCCTCACCCTCACTCATACTCACACCGTCACCCTCACACACCATTACACAACCTCACAGCCCCTGACCCTCACATCCACTCACCCTCACACTCAAACCGTCCAAGTCCACCCTCCAACTCCATACTACAACTACAATACCACCCTACAACTCCACCCTCCAACTACAACTCCACCCTCCAACAACTAATCCACCCTCCAACTCCACACGTAAATAGCGTTAAGCAACATTTATTTCAATAACTAAACATCGGATTACACACTTGTAGGTATTCAAAAATGAAAACTTAATGCATTGCGAGGACAGTGCAGCAATTAATACATCAAAATGCAGAAAGGAATTGTAAAATATAAAAAAAAATTTAAAAAACAATAAATGCAAACAAAATAGGGAAACATCTGAATACACAGCGAGTAATAGAACAATTTAAAAGGGGACAAAGCCATCTAGAGGACACGAATTCACAACATAAAGCAGTTACTAAAGTAAGGAAAAATAAATAAACCGTTAAACAATGCAGGGAATAATCCACAAAACAAAGAAAGTGAGTAATCACAAGAGCACGAGACTTCACAGCCTAATTGCAATTCTTCCAGAACTACAATAAAGTATTCCGCTCAAACTACACAAAAAAACAAAACAATTAATAAAAGGTGGCTTCATACGTATACTTTGCCACAATTATTACGCATCTGTGGTCGAAAAATTAAAAGGAGGTAAACATTGTCTCTAATGAGCAAACAGACAAAATGACTGCGCATCTATGTTAATGCAAGCGAAGCTTTTGCAGCGCAAATTGATATGTACCTTACAAAAAAAAAGATAACTTTTTAAATGCAGAATATAAAAAAAGTTACTGATGTGTTTGTTTTTTGATTCAGCGCCAACACCTGCATCAATCAACATTACATAGGTCTCTATTAGCTTCTGAAACAACGCTTCACAACATTAATACATTTGAAGTGTGCAATATTCACGGAGAAAAAATGATCACTTATAGGCATCATCACAACACCTCACACTCACACCCACTCACACCCACTCACACCCTCACCCACCCTCAGACTCAGACACCCTCACTCATCCTCACCCTCCCTCACACCCTCTCACAACCTCACACACCCTCACACCCTCAATCACACTCACACCCTCACACACCATCACTCACCCACACACCCTCACCCTCACTCACAACCTCAACACCCTCACCCTCACACACCCTCACCCACACACACCATCACTCACCATCACCCCCTCACCCCCTCTCCTCACACCCCCTCACACACACTCACCCTCACAGACCCTCACCCTCACCCACAGTCACACACTCAACCTTCAAACTCGCACACCCTCACTCACCTTCACACCCTCACAACACTCACCCTCAAACTCTCACCCTCACTCACCCACACCTATCATCACACACTCTCACACCCCCTTACCCTCACCCCCTCATCCTGACACACCCTCACCCTCACAACCCTCACACCGTCACATTCACTCACCCTCACACACCATCACACCCCCTCACACCCCCTGACCCTCACATCCACTCACCCTCACACCGTCCAAGTCCACCCTCCAACTCCACCCTACAACTACAATACCACCCTACAAATCCACCCTCCAACTACAACTCCACCCTCCAACTACTAATCCACCCTCCAACTCCACACGTAAATAGTGTTCGGCAACGTTTATTTCAATAACTGAACATCAGATTACACACTTGTAGGTATTCAAAAATGAAAACTTAATGCATCGCGAGGACAGTGCAGCAATTAATACATAAAAATGCAGAAAGGGATTGTAAAATATAACATTTAAAAAAAAAACAATAAATGCAAACAAAATAGAGAAACATCTGAATACACAGCGAGTAATAGAACACTTTAAATGGGGACAAAGCCATCTAAAGGACACAAATTCACAACATAAAGCAGTTATTAAAGTAAGGAAAAATAAATAAAGCATTAAACAATGGCGGGAATAATCCACAAAACAAAGAAAGTGCCTAATCACAAGAGCACCAGACTTCACAGCCTAATTGCAATTCTTCCAGAACTACAATAAAGTATTCCGCTCAAACTACTCAAAAAAAACAAAACTAATAATAAAGGTGGCTTCATACGTATACTTTGCCATTAATTAACATACATACTACTTTATAGTCATTCAAATGGTATTGAAAACATAACATTTCTTTTTGATAAAAAAATACATGTTTTGAAAAGTATAAGCTTACACTCCATAAGTATTGCTTTAAAATTTTATATACATAAAAAAACATAGATAAGGAATTGCTGCTCATACGCATCAAAACATGTATGTTTCAAACTATACAGCAAATATAGCTTCTACGTACCATTACAATAAGTACTAATATTTAAAGGTGGTCGAAAATCACAAAGTATACGGATAAATAAAAACATAAATACGATTTAAGCAACACAAAAACACAAGGAAGAATAAAAGAAAGTACTGTTTAAATAACACATTGTCAACTAAACAAATATAGCAACATGTGGAAAGAGTACATCCAAAAACTTTTTCTTTATGACATACATTACATAAAAGTAAGCAAAAAAAATTAAATAAGGAAAATTAGAAACATTCCATATAAGTACAATAGGTACATACACAAGCCAAGTACGATCGCAAACAAAATTCTTTATAAAACATTACTAAACATTACAAAACGTATTAAATATATATATAGTAGAGAAACACTAGGTAAACAACACAAAAAAAAATTAAATGGACAACTTACCTGTCAAACGACGCAGCTACAACGCGGGAAGCACGACACGCCTTACACATACGCCGGTTCGTGAAGATCTGGAAGTTTCCCAATTAACGTGACGCAATTGCAACGCTACGTAGGAAAACGTTGCAATTTGATTGGACGGAATACATGTCAATCAAAATGCAAGGTAAATCAGGAAAATAAACTAGAACGCTAACCTAAAAAACATAGGTAGCGTTATGGCACAGGGTAGCGTCCGCCATTTTTACGCACAGAAAAAAAAAAAAAAAAGGGAAAAGGGACTAATTCAAAGACTATGCCAAAATCCGTACTCAAAACGCACACACATACAAACTCACACAGCCACACACACACACAAGCTCACAACAACACACACACTTACAACAGACTTACAGTCACCCCCACTCACCCTCACCACCTCACACACCCTCACTCTCACACACACTCACTTAGCCTCACACCCTCACACAATAACCCTCACACACACTCACTTACCCTCACCCAATTACCCTCACACACCATCACTCACCATCACCCCATCACCCTCACACCCCATCACCCTCACACCCCATCACCCTCACACCCCATCACCCTCCCACACCATCAATCACTCACACCCCCTCACCCTCACAATCACTCAGCCTTACACCCTCACCCATTATCACTCACCCTCAAACACCCTCACTCACCCTCACACGCTAAACACCCTCTAGCACACTCACCCTCACACATCCTCAACAACACAAACTCTAACATCCTCAAATCCTGACTCAGACCCTCACCCTCATCCAACCCTCACACCCTCAAACACCCTAACACACCCTCACTCACATTCACACCCTCACACCTTCACACCCTTACACCCTCAACCCCTCATCCTCACACACCCTCACTCACACCCTTATCCCCCTCACCCTCACAACACTCACACCCTCACTCACCCTAACACCCTCACACACCATCACAAACACTCACACCCCGTCACACCCAATAACGCTCACACACTCAATCACCCTCACACCCTCTCCCTCCCTAACACCCTCACACACACACACACCCTCACTCACATCCACCCACTCACCCTCACACGCCACTCACCATCAGACCCTCACCCTCTCATCCGCACACAACCTCACTCACCCTCACACCTGCACACCCCTCGCCCTCACAACACTCAAACCCTCACTCACCCTAACACCCTCACCCTCACACATCACACACCCTCACACCCCCTTACCCTCACCCTCACACCCTGACACCCAATCACCCTACCCTCCAACTCCACCCTCCAAATACACCATCCAACTACACCATCAAACTACAACATCCAAATCAAAATACTACATCCAAATCCACCCTCCAAATTCACCATCAAAATCCACCCTCAAATCCACCCTCCACCATCCAACGCCACTCACCAACTCCACCCTCCAAATACATCCTCCAATTCCACCCTCAAAATCAAAATCCACCTTCCACATCCTCCCTCCAACTCCACCCACCAACTCCACCCTCCAACACAACACCTCAACGCCACAGCACCACTCAATGCCACAGCACCTCTAAATGCCATTGCCCCACTCAATGCCACAGATTTACTCAATGCTACAACATCACTCAATGCCACAGCATCACTAAATGCAACGGCATCACTCAATGCCACAGCAACACTCAATAGCACTGCATCACTCAGCAACACTCAACGCCACAGCAACAGTCAACGCCACAAAATAATTCCATACCACAACACCACTCAATAACACAGCAACACACAACGCCCCTGCATCACTCTGCGCCACAGCATCACTCTGCGCCACAGCATCAGTCAACGTCAAAGAATCAATCAACACCCCTCAACGCCACAACACCACTCAATGCCACAATAATACTCAAAGACACAACATCCCTCAATGCCACAACATCGCTCAAGGCCACAGCATCGCTCAAGGCCACAGCATCGCTCAAGGCCACAGCATCGCTCAAGGCCACAGCATCACTCAAGGCCACAGCATCACTCAAGGCCACAGCATCACTCAAGGCCACAAAATGCCACAGCACCCCACAACGCCACTGCACCACTTAACGCCACAGCACAACTCAGTGCACAGCATCCATCAACGCCAAAAAAACAATGCCACAGCATCACTCAACGACACAAAAGCAACCAAAGCCACAGCATCACTCAACGACACAAAACCAACCAAAGCCACAGCATCACTCAACGCCACAGCATTACTCCACACCACAGCATCACTCAACGGCACAGCATCACTCAGCACCACCACAGCATCACTCAGCGCAACCACAGCATCACTCAGCGCAACCACAGCATCACTCAGCGCAACCACAGCATCACTCAGCGCAACCACAGCATCACTCAGCGCAACCACAGCAACCACAGCATCACTCAGCGCAACCACAGCATCACTCAGCGCAACCACAGCATCACTCAGCGCAACCACAGCATCACTCAGCGCAACCACAGCATCACTCAGCGCAACCACAGCATCACTCAGCATCACCACAGCATCACTCAGCATCACCACAGCGTCACTGGTTCAAATATGTTCTCTCAATGTTTCAAGCTTTATTACAAATGTCAAAAAAGATGTTAATATTTCACTTCTGTTTTTTGGATTTTTGTCACAATAAAATACACTGAACATAATCTTCACTAAAGTTATTTACAAAAATGTAAGCTATTGCCATTATAAATTACAATCACTTTTATTTAAGTATGAATTATTTAAAAAGGTTAAAATCCATTGTTATTTACAATATCAATACATCTAAGTCACGTAAACAGAAAACATGTTGCATTACAAATGCTATAGGTGACACATTTGCGAAAGTGAAAACTGGCATTGTAAATGACAAAGCTATTCATTTAGCTATTTTAAAAAACAACTCATAAAAAAAAAGAAATGTCATTTATAAGACCAATAGCTCAAACTTTACTAATGCAAGACCTATTGCATTTCCAATGCTTGTTCTTTTAGCACATGAAGAGGGTGAAGAATTATCAGCAAGACATTCTAAGCAATGAAGAAACAAAAATGCAAGGAGGAGACCCAATTTAGAGTGTTGGTTCATTCAAAAAAAGCAAAGCCTATTACAGAGCAAGTGACACATTAACTCGGCTTTCTCTGGCTCTACTACAAGGCTAAAGGCAGGAAGGGGCACTAAAGGAATACTGAACAGTGGAGCCTTGGCATGACAATAGAGTGGGGAGGGGCCATGGGACTACATAGCTGCTAAGTTCGACTCCTCTAGTCAGTCCTGGCTATTTAAGTGCACATTCCGCTCTGGGGCTCCTAGTTATGATAAATATAAGCACTACCAATTGTCAATTCTTAAATTGTCTCATAAAAAGTTTTGAAAACGTTTATTAAGGAAACTGCTGGGTATCGTCAATCAAAAAAAAAAATAAAAGTGGCGAAAAAAAATGTGGCTAAAATAAAAATAATATTTTTTGGTCTTAAAAAGTACCCATTGCCACAGTAGTTCCTGGCACTATAGGGAACTACTTGGTGCTTGGATGTGCCCCTTTTGAATGGGCAGAATGCCTCCACTCACAGTGAAGTTGGCCAATTGCTGAAGGAAACAGACCCATTCCTCCCATGATCCACACCTATCCAATAACAGGTCACTGGTGGGGTCTCGCTGAACCCAAAGACAAACTAGCGCCCGGGGAAAATCATGATCGATCCCACAGAAAGTTGCAATGCAAACAGGTCTTATTCCCAATAAAACATTTGACCAAAGGCATGCGGTCCCCAAAAATACCACAAAGCTAGATACCACATGTGGACAGAAATACTCAAAGCCAATCAGGACAACAAAGGCATGCGGTCCCCAAAAATACCACAAAGCTAGATACCACATGTGGACAGAAATACTCAAAGCCAATCAGGACAAGACATGCACACCACATGTAGTGAACATGAACTCCTCATGCTGGAAATCTGGACACACACACTGGCCCACACTAGCTCTCCCAGAGGTCAAGAGCCATCTGTGTCCTTAACAAATAGCCAAACTTGTCAATTTACGACTGATATTTGTTTTCAAGAATGCAGAAATTGTCTTATTGTACCTCACAAGATGTATATAATACCAGCCAAAACTTTGTACAGGGAGAGACTTTCCTCAGATGCAATCTGTCAAGACTCTCCCAGCCGCTGCATTTAATTAAACATACTTGTTCCTGTTTTACAAAACGCCTCATTAAAAAAAAAAAATTCTTTCCTCTGCTTTTTTTTTTCCACAACAAATTTTATTGTGTTTTTGCCAACAATGTGGCCCGGCCGGGTCATATACATATATATTATGCCAGAGGATGAATTGTGGTTCTTAATTCCAAAAGAAAACCAAGGTAAACATGTACAACACAAACACATGTACAGTAAGGGCCTGGCACCACCCCTCCGATGCAGCTACCAAAGTCTTAAGCTGTTGCGGTCTGAGAGTTCCTTGCAACGTCATGTGTGTCCTGGCCATATTATCTGAATTCGGCATCTAATTGTTGTTCGGTAGTGTGCACTGTCTCTAGAAACAAGCCCCAAATAATGCACCCACCTCTGTCAAATCTTAGGATGTTTTTGGGGGAAATTCCCTTGTCTGGAATACGGTACCTCAAGCCCCATATAAAAGTCCATCCTCTGCTTCCAGATACTCAAATGTGACTGTGCAACCACCTTCAATTGTCGTGCAATGTCCCTTTTTGCCAAGGTGAGCCCAAGAAATAATAGGTGACGTTTGTAGCGGCTTCCGCTTATGCCCTCGGTACTATGGAGAAGGAGCCTTTTCGGGACAAACGGAACATCCCATTCAAGTACCTTTGCTAAACAGGACACCACATCCCTCCAGAAGCTGATCAGAACACTACAGTCCCACACCATGTGCAAGAATGTACCCTCCTTAGCCCCACACTGCAAACACGAAGGCTCTGCGGAAGTTTTCAAATTGAATTAACCGCAAACAGGAAGATATTTCCGCACTGCAGGGAGAGTCCTGAGCTACCACCCAGTCATCGTCATTTATGTCACCTAGATCTGTTTGTCACGGCGCCTGGAAAGTAGATAGCGCAGTGGAGCCGTTTGTAAACAGAGTCAGGTAGATTTTGGAGGTCTTATGGACTAAGTCGCCCATCAGGAGCTTACCCTCTAATGGATTACAGTCCGGGATCTTTGTGGGGGTGCAATTCGATGTGGACAATGCATGACCCAGCTCCAAATATTTATAAAATTGACTACGGTGCATTAGGATTCAGACTGGAGCTCTTGAACGGATTTGAGAAAAAAGGCCTGGCATGACGTCATAAAATGTGGAGATGATTATATGATATGATTCCACTCTCGAAAACCCCTCAGCCCCACCACCTGCGGAATGAGAGTACCTTGCCATAGCGGCATCTCTCGAGTCAGGCACCTTCACTAACACATCCTGCGAAGGGATTGCATGGACACCTGCACCAACACTCTAGTTGCCGGGGGGTAGGGCACCAACATCCGATCCACTATACAGTAAGTCCATCGCTCCACTTTGTTGGCCGGTTCGTCATGCAAACTGTACTGTCATATGGTTACTACGTTTCTATATATTGTGTTAAGTTAGCATGTGCTTATTAAATGTTTAAAGGCCATATTTTCTTTCTGCTTCGGTTTTGCACACGACACCTAATTGTTATTGCAGCTTTTAACCTAGACGAAAGATAACACCACCACATAACATGAGTATTTGTAAAGCGCACGTTCACCACTACGGGCCTCTTGGCGCTGAAATAACAGATGTTTGTTGTTACCCAACTCAATGGTACTCATTTTATCGACCCCAAATGGATGAAAGGCTGAGTGGACCCACCGGGATTTGAACCTGTGACCATGAGGTCGAACACAGGCCCCTGAAGTAGACGCATTAGTCCACTGAGCCACCAGACCCGGCTATGATATGATTTATTTGAGAATAATATGTTATTGCAATGATATCAGTCGTGCTTGGTACACTTGGTACAACTGTCTGCACACTGAGAACTGCACACTCTCAGAATAACCTAACACAAGGTTGCTGTAGGCCTGATCCTCGCACCAAGTTAGTCATAACACCAATAATGTTTGTGCCAATAGTTGGCTCTACGTGGGTTTAAGATACAGTTACAGGAAATGAATAAACACACTTGATGCTGAGCATGCTGAGAGCTGGTAGCTGTTGATGTGATCTACTACTGAGAATTAGAGGTATGGGTCCGCCCTGCTAAGAACCCAGATGAGACCTTCTTAGATATAATATAATATGCTAATTAGGGTGCGCGAAATATAGGTGACACAGAATTCTATAGATTTTGCATCATAACATGTTATCACCTTTTGCTTACTATGGATTAGTGACGATGCTGCTGACTCTGATTTTTATAATATGTATGTTGATATTATACAAGATACTGCGTTTGAGAATGCTGCATTGAAAAATAAACATTTCAAACTTGCACGTGTTTTCATTGCCTCCCAGTTTCGGTTTGGAATGATAATATAACGAAAGAGTGTTCATGTGTTCCACGATACCTGAGGTATTCTAAGTTCATGTTCTGGATTGTCTAAGTCATTGGGAAGTAATTACTACCGATGCAACACTGTAGCTAGCTAGGTAAGGGGATTTCTGAAACAAAGGTGAGTTGTGGGTCACCCTAACTCACCCAGGTTCTAGGTCTCTGTGCACAGTTCTGTGAGAGAACGGAAACCCTGCGACATGGCGCCCATACGTTGGTTGGCCTTATATCATGACACTCGAGTAGTATAACATTCAAACCCTAACGCCTTCATTCCCGTTTCCGGAAAACGGCAGTGTCGGAAAAACCTACCTATTTTTGAAATAGGTCTTTTTCAAGCTTGAATCTATCTGTAAAGGTTTCTTTGAATTACTACCCAGTTGTGCTACAAAGTAATCTTTGTGTTTTAACTTTTCTGTGCTGGCATGGCACAAGCCGTGGACATCCCGCAGCATAGTCGCATTGCGGTGCGTGACCATTTGCGGATGTATGATGTTCCTGTGGAAGGCTTGGCTGTTGTTCTGGTAGTGAGTGCGGAACATGCTTACCCGTACGAACTGTTTTATTCGTGGGTGACGTTTCCACCAGTGGACGCTAATTCTGGAGTGTTCCATTCATACACTGCTACAGCTGTACCGGCTGCGTATGCTCCGTACAGAGCACTGGAAGTTCCTATAGATGCATGGCAGCATGGAGTTTGGTTTGGTGGCGCCCTACCACACTCATTATCGGCTTCGAGGTTAGGTCCTTTGTCCATTCCGGGCACACCTTGGCCCGCTTTGGCTGGATTCACTCCTCACCCTCAACGCGCCACTTGTAACGTGGCTGATCTGCGGCGGCTTCATGAAGTCGCAGTGGCAGTGATTAGAGCGCTTGTTCATTACACTAGCCGTAATGTTCAGGACGCGGCCCCTAGGGGCGCACAGCTTCGTGCAGAACATGCTGGTCTGAAAATCAATCCGGCCATGGTTAATTCCGTGATGGGTAAGAAGCCCCAAGAAAAGGATGATTTTCCTTTCTGGCTTGCTGAGAAATTCGGCCAGCTGGAAGCTGTGTTTCCCAATACGAGTCCGGGTGATAAACACCGGATTCTTACACTAAGTTTGCCGAAAGATCTGGCTCCTGACCTTGCTGACTGTGAAACCTGGGGAAAAACTTTTGCGGCGGTCTATTCGAGGTGCTATGGCTCCCCGTCTGTGACCAATCTAGGTGGGGTCCTTAAACGTGTTCAAGACGAGCACGGACCAGAGGCGGCTGTTGAATTGGGCATGCGCCTGTGTGGCTCATTTGAAGTGGTTTGCGATCTAATCCTTGCGAATGTCAAGGGGGATGCAGTGAACTTTCAGGTGGCTAACGCGTTGGCGTTGGTTCAAGAGGCCGACCGACCCAGACAGTTGGCAAAGATTATTGTGACTGCTTACAAAATGGTTGGCCGCAATGCGAAGGGGGTTAAAGCTTCTCCGGATAAGGAGAAGAAACAGCCCCAGGGTCAGACATCGGAAACTAGTGGTCAACAAAAGTCCAAAAAGCAAAATTGGCCTAAAAAGCAGAATCAGGGTAAGCAACAGCAACAACAAACACAGGTTTCTGCTCCTGCGTCTCCGTTGCCTGCGCAGTCGGATCGTGTTTATGATTTGCGCGACCGCGCGATGATTAAATCGCCTGAGAGGTTTCAGGCTTCTGACCAACGCTCTCCTCGTTCCTTTCAGGACTCATCGGCACCGTCAACCGGTGGTGGAGGGGGCGGCAGGGGCCGGGGTGGCCAGCAAGGACGTGGTCAGCCCCGCCCGCGCAACGGTGGAGAGCAGCAGGAAGGCTCTACGCCCAAGAGACCACAGGTTGCTACGAAGAAAGTCGCCGCCCTGACCGCGCATCGTTATGCCCCAGATAGTGAGAACGCGGCTTCGGAATCTGACGTGGGCTCTGACCTTGCTGGACAGCGCAGCCGAGATTACCATAGTGAGAGAGGCCCTCCGTCCACTGTTGAAGGTGACAGCGACTGATTCTTATGTTGTAATTGAAACTGCTGATACGCATGTTGCTCCCCCTGAAAGACTTTTTGAAATTGTCCTGTTAATTGAAGGTGACATGCAGCGAACTGTAAAAGGGGTATTTTGGGAAAATCTCTCGTCTACGTATGACATTTTACTTTCGGAGGCTGACTGGCCCCCACCTTTTGTTCTCGCAGCTCCGCGAGGGGAGGAGGTAATCCTGCCCAGCTTCGCGCACACTGTGCCGAGGGTGGAGGCGCTGCATTTTGCAGAAGAGTGGGCTCTGGCGCTTGCGCCGGCTGTGTACCGCAATCAGTGTGGCTGGGATAAATTGTCACCAAGCCACGAGATTCCTTTGCGGTCACAGCCACAGCCTCAACCTCAATATCCCATACGGCGTGAAGCGAAAGCTTCGGTCGCAGCTATCCTTGAACAATTGGAATATCAAGGTGTAATTGAAACATATGTGTCACCGATGAATAACCCCCTTTTTACTGTGAACAAGCCGGACGGCTCATATCGTTTGGTTTTGGATTATAGGCATTTGAACTCGCATTGCCGTTACTGTGCAGTACAGAATACGCATGGCTCTGCGTTAGTGAATAGTCTTGAGCGTAAACGGTTCAAAACCACGCTTGACATTTCCAATGGTTTTTATGCCCATAGATTAGATGGTCTAAGTTCCCAATGGACCAGTTTTACATGCGCCGTGTAGGAAGGTGGATATCTGACTATGGTTACCCCCAAACTTTTTGCCTGGTGTTTAGCTGGTTTTTGACATAGTTGGCCTGGGATCCTGCTATTCAGGGCCCCAAGCTGATTGCTCTCTCCTTAAAATGGACTCCATGTACCCTAGGTGCATAACATTATTGGAACTGGTTCACCTTATAGGCCCCTGTAACAGTGTACCCTAGGTACCCAGGGCATAGGTGCATCCAAGGCCTACCAGGGGCTGCAGCACGTCTTGTGCCACCCCTGGCCTGGCCTCCAGATTTGACACAACTGGCTGATCACTCAGCTGGGGTAAGTTGGTGTAATCACCTCTTACTTAGATATAGTATCCCTATATCTAACCTTAAACTGGACACATGTTAACCTGTAAGCCATTCCTATGGAAGGCCCCTGCAATCCTGGGGGCAGAGTGCATGGTTACATGTGAGATGGTGCTCTAGCATGAGCTGAGCCTGTCTGCAGCTGTCGGGAACCACCACCTAAGCTGTTCCGGGATATTGCCATACCATATACTCTTAAGTGCATTATAATCCTCGCGGTTAAATGCTATCTTTGGTTTGGCTTTATCAAAACATGTCGAGTAAGGTGTCATACGAATTGGAATACTATCCCCTCGCCAGTTCTGGCGACGGGGATAGCATTCCACCCTTCTAGAGGGACACGACATGTGTGTAGCCTTAACCCCGGTTAAAGTTAAACAGAGCCTCAGCATCACAAAATGGATGCTGCCACCACAGACGCATGTCTGACCTCCTGCTGCTGGGAGTCCTTCCAGCGAGGAGGGCCTGGACAAAGGGTTTCCTGCCTGGGGAGGTGCGAGCACCACCCCAGACAGGGTTTTGTGTATTGGGTAGGACAGGGCTGAATAGATTGAGACATGCCTGGGGCACACAAGGTGTCCCTGTGCATAAGCCAGCCCAAACCGGTTCTGGGGCTTTCCAGCCCCAGTCCTGGCGAGGAGCTGGACAAAGGAGAGGGGGTGTAACCACCCCCCTTCCTGGTTCCTCCCAGAGGAGGGACCTAGTAGGTGATCCACCCCTCAGATTGGGAATAAGAGTGGGAGCAGTGCCATTGCACAGCAGATCATCCTGAAATCAACTTTAAACAAGAAGAAGACTGGACTTCGACATTCTGCTGCACAGAAGACTGAAGAGAATCTCCCTTGTGGCCTAGGAGGGGCCACCCTGTGAACACAGGCATCACCCAGCACCTCGACGTCTGCTTTGCCGCCGCCTCCCGCCGGAGCCCGAGTGCAGAGCCTGACAAGACCCAGCTTCCCAGACTTCTCACAGCCCGATCCACAGTCCCTGCAAAGAAGGGACCCGTGGAGGCATCGAGAGACGTGGGAGCGGACATCTTGGAAGACCCCCGAGACGCTGACTGCGCAGCACCCGAGGCACCCTCGACGTTGTGCTTTGGGGTTCGAGAAGCCCCACAACCGAGCAGCATTTGCACCAAAGATCAGCCCTCCAGCATCTCCACGATCTGCGTGGGGCCTTTTTGCTTTGTGCCACTCGACTCGCCATCCCGGCCGCTTGTCACGTGATCAGCGGCCATTTTGGCGACGAAACCTACAATTTACACTGTGGGTCTGGTTGCTCTAGACCTGCCCTCGCTCCTGTAGAAAGGAGTACCCGCTCTGACCTTGCTGGTCCGAGTAATAAGCCTTTTTCACTTTCCCCGTGGCTTGCATTAGCCAAGGCTTGTTTGCTTTAATCGAGTTGCCGACACCGCCATCAGCTAGAGCCTTCGAAGGACAGCTCGTGATCGACTCCTGGACGTCCTTGACCTCTTCGTGTCCACGTGGCTGCAGAGAGAAGCAACACCTCATCACCTGTTTGCACCCGACTTTGCCTGGTTCCAATCTGGTTCCACGGTGGTCACTGGTCAGTGACTTTGAACATTGTCCCCTCTGCTTTCAGGTCTTCACCACTTCAGATCCACCCTTGGATCCACCGGACACTTCTCCTTCACATCGCCTGCAGCATTTTCAGCTTCAAGCGCCAAGAACCTGCGTGTCAAAACCCGACGCCACTTCGACCCTGTGCACCCACTTCCTGTGGGTGAGGTAACATTGCAACGCCGGTGTCCCTACACTGGTACACACCTCTAGGGTCTGTGTCTTAAGTTTTGTTCCTCTAGGTTCAGCGGAAGTGCCCTTAAACTAACTTTGTGTAACTTTTACGCACCATAGACTTTACATTGGAAAGTGCGTGCACTTTGAACACTGCACCCGAGTCCCGTGGGCCTCTCCCGACTTAGTCACTGCTAGTCTCGAATAGCTCCAGCGATTCCCAAGGCCCTAGGCCTCTTCACTTTCCTCCTGGTATCTCTTATACCACTTTCTTAGTATATGGTTTAGGTGGCCCCTAGGGCTCATCCATATTGTGCAACTTTTGTGTATTTTAAACTGTCTTGTGATTTAACGCTTGTGCTTCTGTGCTCATAAAGAGTCCAGGGGATTTTATAGTTAATAAATCAATATATATTTTCAATATATATCTGTGTGGTGTCCCTTTCATTTGGTATTCAAGGGGGTTGTGTATGGTATAACAGCTGGCTTCACATGCCTTTCAGAGTTTAGCCTAAGACTGCTTTGTCCACGTTACCATTAGGATAACTGGTCTACAAGGTTGAATTACAACCAATCATCATAAGGGTTGCTTGGCATGGTACAAAGTGATCACTAGAATTAGTGAGCATTATATACCAGGCCAACTTCTCACACGCCGGTGTGCAAAAAATGTTTAAACGGCTCCCAATGGGCTACAAGAATAGTCCTGGAGTGTTTTCCGCATGCATTGTCTCTCTGCTGGAGAGCTTCGACCCAGTTGCTTGTTCGTATGTGGATGACATTTATCTCACAGACGACTATCTTTGGGAGCATCTGTGTCGAGTAAATAGCATAATTTGTAACTTTGCTGACGTGGGTTACAAATTTAACTTTGCAAAGTCGCACATTGCAGAGTACACAGTGTTGTTTCTAGGTTACGAGCTTAACAACGAAGGGAAGGGTTTAGCACCCCATTTCCTGGAGAAATGTGCACAATTGTGCTCTCCGACAACACTGAAAAAATTACAATCTCTACTGGGCTTTTTGAATTTCGGAAGGACATACATTCCGGAATATGCCCAGCGTATCAAGCCTTTGTATGCTTTGATACAACCATCTTTTTCCAAATCATGCTGGCTGCCTGAGCATTCGGCCATTCTGCAGTCTTTGCAGGCTGATTTGCTCGCTTCTGAATACTTACAGACTCGTGATAACCAAACCAACCTGGTGATAAGAATTATCCCTGGGGCGTGGGTTTCACGTACCTGACTTTTAATGAAGGAGATACAGTACCTATTGCTTACAAGTCACACCTGTACACTTCGGCTGAATTGCGGTTTTCCACTGTGGAGAAGGTTTTAACGGCTGTACAGATGGCAATTCTTAAGGAACGTGCCCTGTCACAAGGAAAGCGCATGTTGGTTGTTACCCCGTGTCCTGCCTTAGAGGCGGTTACGAAAGCCAGTGTACCTAATTCCAAAGCTTTGCACCCTCGGTGGATTCAATGGGCTGCATCCTTGACGTCCCAGGATGTCACGTTTATTTTTGACGCCACTTTAAGGTCGCAGGAGTATTTACAGTATGAATTTGTTCATCCTGCTCCGTTAGCAATGCGGCCGTTGGAGGATTTCCACTGCATCATTTACACTGATGGTTCGGCGCAGGTTGCGCATGGCTCTAAACATGCCTACGTTTCCGCTTGCGCCATTGTGGTCGGTGCCATGGTGAACGATGAGTTCGAGTCCAGTGTCGTGCATACACAGACACTTGGGGACTGCACCGCACAATTAGCAGAGCTTCGTGCGCTGATGCTTGCATTAGAGTACGCAGATCCTAGTGTGACGACTTTAATCGTAAGTGACTCTTACTACTGTGTCCAGTCTTACAATGATAACTTGTTCTTTTGGATTCAGAATGATTTTCGTGACTCCAAAGGTAGCACAATAAAACACAAAACGATCTGGGTACGAGTGGCGGAACTTAAAGAGAAGCTGCCACTTGTCTTTGTGATTCATACCCTCGGTCATCAGCGCGTGGGGGTCCACGCTGTTGGCAACTCGCTTGCTGATGAAGCAGCGAAGTCAGCGGTATCGAAATACCTAGTTGCAGCAGTCACGAGATCCAAAAGCAAAATAGATGATGACATCTTGGCAGCTGTTGCTGCAACACAGAAGGGAAGTAAATATCCTGCGGGATTCCCTTCTAAATACACATACCACTTAAGTCCCGATAAGGTTCCTTATGTGAAAATCCCTGCAGTTGGCGAACGTCTAGTTCCCAACTCGGATCGCAGGGCTGCTTTGATTACAGCGGCTCATGAAGGTGTGGCGTCTGCGCATGCGGGCGTCTCGGCCACTGTAACTCAGCTACAACAGAGATTTTGGTGGCGGGGACTGTACAAACAGACGCGTGAATATGTTCTTCAATGTGACATTTGCCAGCAGAT
Source organism: Lissotriton vulgaris (assembly GCF_964263255.1). Lineage (NCBI taxonomy): Eukaryota > Metazoa > Chordata > Amphibia > Caudata > Salamandridae > Lissotriton > Lissotriton vulgaris. The sequence continues at coordinate 1,155,012,130 of NC_141696.1, forward strand.
TAAGCCTTCAACTGCTGCGCGTCCGCCTCAAACACAGTTGTACATCTCGAATAAACCACTTGGATGTGTTTATTTGGATCACTGCGGTCCATTTTCTTCTGATACTGCATATAAGTACATCTTAGTAGCAGTTGATTCATGCACACGCTTTGTGTGGGTATGGTCGCATCGGAGCGCTGATTCACGTACTGTCATTAAGGATTTGCGAGTCTTTGTGGGAATTTTTGCCTGTGGTACCTTCCATTCGGATCAGGGTCCAGCATTTGCCTCTAAGGCGTATAAGGATGCTATGGTTTCGATGGGGGTCCAAGTCAAATTTTCGAGTCCCTACAGACCTGAGGGTAATAGTGTAGTTGAACGAATGAACCGCGACTTAAAGCAATCTTTGACAGCTCGAGTTATAGGCACTGGTAGAAACTGGTTAGCCCACCTTATAGGCGTGCAGCGTGCGCTTAATAATCTCCCTAGAAGGTCTCTGGGTGGGCGGACCCCATACGAAATGCTCTTTGGTATCAAGATGTATGTACCTGACCTCGATGGGCTAGACAGCAAGGCCCAGGCCACGTCCTTTGACGTAGATGAACATTGCAATGTTTTACAGAATCTACAAAAGACCATAGACAGTCTTGCAAAGGAACATTTGCCCTCCACATCGGATGATGCGCTGCAGATCCCGGTAGTTGGCTGGCTACCCCAAGTTGGAGAACTGGTTCGAGAGAAGATCGATAACAAGAAAGAGTTTGGTCCCTCATATCGAGCACCGGTTCGAGTTCTTGGAGTGAAGGGCACAAGAACAGTCGTTTTACCACCACTTCCAGGTCGTAAGGAAAACAGATTTATTTCTATTGACAATGTCAAGACACACAGGGTGGCCGATTCTTCATAGCATGACATCGGCTGTATCCTGTCCTTCCATGGTGAGGCACTCTGTGCTGGCTATTACATCTGGTGCAGAACAGGAGGTGTCCCTCGAGATGCCTGCCATATCCAGTCCTTTATTAAATACTATTCCTGATACTAACATTGATGAGCTAAACTACACTTATCCTGCTGATTTATCGATGCCTGATTTACAGACCCGTTTGGCAGGCCAGTCCAGATTCTCTTTTGACTCTGTTTCGGAAACTTCAAAGAAACCCACAAACATTGCCAGATATGCCACATTGTTCAAAAAACATTTTTTAATTCCGCCTTGGACATACATTTGGTTGATCCTATTTTCATTTTATCTTTTTATGTCAATTGGTTTTGTGTTTTATTTTTTCCGCCCGATTGATGGTCACTACGTTAAAGAAAGAACAGGAATTCGGTACCTTAATGGAACATTGGCCCCTCTTTCCTCTTCACATTCAGCGCACAGACTGAAACGAAACTTAAATACAGTTAACATTACTGCTTGGCCTGTCCTTGATGGGATTGTGTGGGATGCGGTTAGGTTTCAGATACATGGGCCTACTGAAGTGGTTAATGTTCCAAATGTGCTTAGAGTAAACATGGGAGATGTAATTAAACAAGATATACGCTCTGATGATTGGGATATTCAGGCCGTAGAAGCATTATTCTCTGATTTAAAGTATTATGCTGCCTTCGATGCTGAGGATCTGTACACAGATTCTATAAATTATGGTGATTTGTTTTGTTTTCAACACTATGGTAATCATTTTTTACATAAAACAAACTCCAGGAGGGTTGCTGTTAATTATACACAATGGGAACATTGCCCTACTCCATTTGGGGGCAGTTCCAATACGTTTCTGAAAAAATACACCTATTTTACAGACTTTAATCAATCTAATCCCGAGTCATTTTATTTTAAAATGACACAAATGTCCATGTCCAAAGTTAGACTTACCGATACAAAATTGCTGTATTCGAAGTCCTTTCTAGACGGGTTGGCTGTAGATGGCTACGAGTTTTGGAAAGGAACAATTGACCTTAAATCGATTTGGGGTACCAAAGATTGGCAGGTACAAGGCACTGAGGCTTTGCATCGTGCATGTCTCATCCCGAATCACATTTTGTTTTTAAATTCATCCATTTTCCAAACAACATGCTTTGGATTGGCTACTTCTAAAAAATTGAATACACCAACCATCCCAGATTTGGAGGAATATACAGGTTGGGGTAATTTTACTGATTTGTCCTTTCATGAGTTGCAAACTCTTATACACAATTCGTCCTTTAACATATCCAGTTTGGATTCGAAAGGTTGGCTGATGTGGCATAAAAGTGCTGATTCTTGCCAACGCCGTTTTCTGGGTTTGGCTAAGGGGTTCACAAAAGTCAGACTCGATCCCCGTTTTGAAGAAGACTACACTGTCACTACTTATTCTGTGGGGAAGCTGTGTCAGAATTGGTTACAACATTCCACTTTAGCTGCAGTTAAAATACATCTGTCTCTATTAAATGATAATGTGGATTTGAATGATTTTAAAAAAGGCCCAGCTAAAGGTAGATCTAAACGATGGCTGTATGCGATTTACAATGAAATTTGGAAAGTTACCCAGGTTGAGGCTGCTAAACGCCTGAGAGCTATTGATCAAGCAAATTTAGAGAAGGTGCTTGCAGTTGTTGATAACAGCATTAACACGCTTTCTTCCCGAATTTACACGTTAAATAATATTGTGTCTTCTGTTGTTGACATTGTACATGATGAAGTGTCCGTGTTATATCATGGTCAAAATCAATTACGTTCTGTGATGCAATTTGCATGGACACTACAGACTCTTAAGTCTGGTCGAGTGCCATGGACTTTTATGAACGTCTCATCATTGTTTGCCCCTTTTAATCTGACTGAAAAACAGCGTATGCTGTCAATGAGAGATGCAACATTTTCTATGTTACATATTGAAAAATTAGAATCCTTGCCATTTTCTGTGGCTGAAGTGACTGCTGCGACGTGGCTTATTCATGGTGTTATAACATTACCTTTTGCTTTGTATAAATTTACAAATTGTATGAAATATATAGCCATTGGGCGATATGAACCATTAGGCAGTGCTTTTCTCCATGAGACATGGTCTTTACCATACACTTACAGATGCCTTAAGGAGGGAAATGAAGTGAATCTGAATGGTGAGGAATGTACACAGTCGCCTGACCGCTCACTAATATGCAGACACATCCAGTTGCATGGTTCTTGTAATCAGGACAAACCTAATTTGGCCTGTGTTTTGAAAGGGACACCAGTTCCTGCAATTGTTCCCACGTTCACGTTGTTGTCCAACGGTAGTTATTTACTTTTGAATAACGAGTTTTGTTGTGGGTTAGAGGCCGGTATCGCATATGTGGTTACCGTGTCAGAGAGGGTGGTTTGCTGCAAGAATGTGTTGTATCCACCCACGCATGGGAATTCAGAAGTTTTAATTTGGCCAAGAATACCAACCTTGAGAGCACAGTTCAATGGTTTAGGCCGTATAAGAGCCCTTTTGTCTCAAAAACAGGTGGCCCTGAGCTCTGCACGCGAAACATATGTCCTTCACATAGCAAACACGCGCACAGAAGTACAAGCACTTTTAAGTACTGATTTGCCTTTTCATTTTTGCGAGCTGGTTCATCAAATCTTCAATGCCTCCTCCACAACGAGCCTGGCTCATTTTTTTAAAATGGTTAGCAGTGGTCTCGTGACTACGTTTGAAAAAGTATTTGGTATTATCCCTGCGTTCTTTCACTCTATATTTGCTAGCCTGTTTGGCGGATTTCCTGTTTTGCTGGCTTTGGCTGCAGGCGTTCTGGTGATATTTTATTTTATAAAACATGGATGCCCATCATGCGCAAGGAAACGCACAGCGCCTACTGATGTGGTTTCGCAACCGGATGCTTGATTACTATGGATCCTTGCCGCTTGCGACATTGAGCACGGCTTTTGGATTATCCTTCAGATTTTCCTATTTTACCTGTGTCTAGCCTGTGTTTCATTGCCTGAGCTGTGATTTCGACTGGGCCATTGATTTGTGTCTCTGTTTACCGACTTCTCCTGACGTCAACTTTGATCAGCTGATGTACCCCGTAGTGGCTCACGAGTTGGTCTGTTCTGGCGAAAGGGTTATGGCTGTAGCAGCGATGCATGGACTAATGGGTCAGTGGGACATATTCGCAGCGGCGCATGACTTTCTGGCACAGAGCGTTCTCGAGAACCCACTGAGTTGTCCTCTGATGTTGCTAGAGGAATCAGTGTTGGAGGAGCACGTATGTTCTTTCCCATTGCTTAATTGGATGGCTGAACTGTTTTCGGATGATGGCAGTGATTTCATGTTGGAAGCTGTAACTACATATTTTGCATATTCATTCAACGAGGAATGACTCTGAATACTTCCATCTGGCACGTGACTTTTTAGTAATTCTGAATGGTGCCTTTTTTAATATGAACATTCGAATTTTTCATATGTTCTAGGCCTGTTGATTGAAATCAGGCCTCAAGTTCGACTTTTTATGTTTTGTGTGGCCACTATAGGCATTCATACATACATTATTGTGTTTTTTAAATTTTACATACATTTACATACATTTAGCTTGGCTCAATATCATTGAACTCTGCTTTCATGTCTTGCCTCTCATAGAGTATTGACTTATATTTTTTAACCGTCCTCGGATCATTGGGGGGGTGTCATATGGTTACTACGTTTCTATATATTGTGTTAAGTTAGCATGTGCTTATTAAATGTTTAAAGGCCATATTTTCTTTCTGCTTCGGTTTTGCACACGACACCTAATTGTTATTGCAGCTTTTAACCTAGACGAAAGATGTGATTTATTTGAGAATAATATGTTATTGCAATGATATCAGTCGTGCTTGGTACACTTGGTACAACTGTCTGCACACTGAGAACTGCACACTCTCAGAATAACCTAACACAAGGTTGCTGTAGGCCTGATCCTCGCACCACGTTAGTCATAACACCAATAATGTTTGTGCCAATAGTTGGCTCTACGTGGGTTTAAGATACAGTTACAGGAAATGAATAAACACACTTGATGCTGAGCATGCTGAGAGCTGGTAGCTGTTGATGTGATCTCCTACTACTGAGAATTAGAGGTATGGGTCCGCCCTGCTAAGAACCCAGATGAGACCTTCTTAGATATAATATGATATGCTAATTAGGGTGCGCGAAATATAGGTGACACAGAATTCTATAGATTTTGCATCATAACATGTTATCACCTTTTGCTTACTATGGATTAGTGACGATGCTGCTGACTCTGATTTTTATAATATGTATGTTGATATTATACAAGATACTGCGTTTGAGGATGCTGCATTGAAAAATAAACATTTCAAACTTGCACGTGTTTTCATTGCCTCCCAGTTTCGGTTTGGAATGATAATATAACGAAAGAGTGTTCATGTGTTCCACGATACCTGAGGTATTCTAAGTTCATGTTCTGGATTGTCTAAGTCATTGGGAAGTAATTACTACCGATGCGACACTGTAGCTAGCTAGGTAAAGGGATTTCTGAAACAAAGGTGAGTTGTGGGTCACCCTAACTCACCCAGGTTCTAGGTCTCTGTGCACAGTTCTGTGAGAGAACGGAAACCCTGCGACAGTACCACCAGTCATTAAGAACCTGCAGGTGAGAAGCAGCATCGTATGATTGAATATCGGCAATGGCAATGCCTCCACATTAAGTAGACCAGAAGCAGGTTCAAAGGGCCACGCAGGAAGCGCCTCTGCCCACAAGAACTGACCCAGTAATGCATTCATCTGTCAAAACCATGCAGGGGGAATGGGTAATTCTGCAGTTGGTACATAAGACGGTGTAATGAGATCACCCTAAAATGGTATTTCAGCCATATGGGAATAGAGGCAGTGGGGAACAGGATTTGACCTCGGTCCTAAGCCACCCAAGCAATGGGGCCACATTACGATCCCATGAGACAGCCGGGACATGCAAGAAGAATACCCCAAGATATTGGAACTCGTCAACCGCCAGGGACAACCTTTTCGCCCGATCCACATTCCTGACGACCCTCCCAAAGGCGATAGCATGGACTTGCCAATATTCATGTATAACCCAGAGGTCTCGCCAAATACCTGCATAATTTTCAAGACACAAGGTCCTGAAAGTGCATGATCTGTCATGAAGAAAAAGACATTGTTGGACCCGGCCTCGGGGCGTGGCCCGATCCCTCCCGCATGGCGGGTCCCGGACTACCGTCACCCCTGTTCCCCCGACAAGAGCCGCACCTTCCGCCCTCCGGGCTACCCCAGCTATTCCCCAGACTCATGTCCGCAACCTTCTCGGCTGGCCCGGACCCCTTTTCCCGGACCACCGTCCCCGGCCCAGCCGCCATCTTGGACACTCCACGACCAGGCCTCGTGGCCTCGGGTCAGCCTCAGGCCCAGCCAAGCCCCGACATCGAGGCACCACCATCCACCCAGGGGGTAAAGAGACCACTCGGCGAGTCAATGGGAGAAGGAGTGTCGATGGCTCCCATCCGCCTGGTTTCGATCGCCCCCTGGCCTCCCTGGGCGCTGGCTCCACCCCCCTGCTGGGTGTCTGGACTCCCTCATCCCGGACCCCCCGACCTCCAAGTGCGAGGGTCCGGACATCAAAGGGCACCAGACCTATAACTGGGGCAGCTCCAGAGCAGGAAGCAGTTGTATCCTGGAGTCGAGAGACACCGAGACAAACTCATCTTTGAAGGCCTGCTGGCGTTGCCACAGCTCATCCTCGTGAACCATCTTTGAAGGCCTGCTGGCGCTGCCGCGGCTCATCCTCGTGAACCATCTTTGAAGGCCTGCTGGCGCTGCCGCGGCTCATCCTCGTGAACCATCTTTGAAGGCCTGCTGGCGCTGCTGCGGCTCATCCTCGTGAACTATCTTTGAAGGCCTGCTGTCGCTGCTCATCCTCGTGAACCATCTTTGAAGGCCTGCTGGCGCTGCCGCGGCTCATCCTCGTGAACCATCTTTGAAGGCCTGCTGGCGCGGCTCATCCTCGTGAACTATCTTTGAAAGCCTGCTGGCGCTTCCGCGGCCCCTACTTGAGAACCCTCCAGCTCGAGGATCGAGAGCTGACCACCCGATACACCTGTACCAGACCGGTACCGAGACTGTCCCGCTACCCCCTTCCCACAGAGACTAGAATTGCAGGGGTCCCAGTATCCTGCTCCTTCCGTAACGTTCCGTTAACCTGCCTAAGAATACTGATAAAAGTGTTGAGAATCTATCTTTGTGTGGTATCCATCTGTGGGGGGGTGGTTGCCTGTCCGATCTGAGGAGAGGACCCTCGCCAGGAGGCCTCTCCCCCTTGCTCGGCCGACCCTCAGGTTTCCCGTCTAACATTGGTGGCCAGCGGCGCAATTCGAACCGACGCAGATCGTACGGAGAGTAACTCGCCCCACTACAAACGAAAAACACACAACGACCATGTCGACAAAAGAAACCGGAACAACCGCAAAATTCCAGATGGAACGGCTGGAAGAGTACAGTCACAAGGAATTGAAGCAATTCTGCATAGACTTGGGTATCACTACCACGGGACTAAGTACCAAAGACGATCTCAAGCACGCTTTGCAGACTTGGGTGGAGACGGGAGCATCACCACCCCAAAGCGAAAACATCGCGACCACAGAAATCATTACAACCCCCGAGGAGGAGAGAAGCGCGGGCCTCTCTCCCGAGGAGGCCCGGGAACGAGAAAGGAGCCGGCTCCACGAGTTAGAACTGGCTAGACTCCGCTTGGATGGCGAACTGAAACTAGCAGAAAAAAAGATAGCCCTTGAACACTTGCGATTACAGGGAGAACGGGAAGAGAAAAAAAGCCAGAGGGAGCTGGAGGAGAAGAAGCTCGCGTACGAACACGAGCGCGGGTTAAAAGAACTAGAAATAAGAAAGCAAAACCGGGACCTCGGCATCCCCGAGAACCAGAGCTCCACTCCCTCTACGGACACCAAGGTCCACATCCCCAAAGATGTCGTTCGAGAGTACTACCGGAACGACGACATCCAGCAATGGTTTAAGGCATACGAAGTAGCCATGACCTCCCACCGTGTCCCGCGAAAAGACTGGGGGGCCGGATTGTGGGGGAGATTCGTTAACGAGGGAAGAGATGCCCTGCTACAGCTCCCCGCCGCTGAGATGACCTCCTACGACCATATGAAAGCCGCCCTTCTCACTCGCTATGGGTTCACACCCGAGATGTACCGGCAGCGATTCCGAGACTGTAAACGGATCCCCGGTACCCCTGGGTGGAATATGTGAACTTTTTTAGCAGAGCCTTAGAGGGGTGCATCAAAGGCAGCCAGGTCACCACCTACGAACAATTAGTCGATCTCATTGTGTGGGAGCACCTCTCCAATAACTGCTTCGTCGAACTAAGGCAGCATCTCCTCGACAGCAAACTGACTGAGCCCAGGAAACTCGCCATTGAAGCAGATCGATGGGAAAGCACCCGGGTCCCCAGGAATTGGGCGGGTGACCAAGGCCGAGCCTCCCAGGGGTCCCACCGCCCGCGAGGAGGAGGAGGAGGCCAGGGTCGGGCCGGGACACCACCACGATGCCCCCCACTAGCACTCCCCCGGCCGGAAGAGGAAGCCCACCGACGCGGCCGGGATTCCGCACCAACGTTGTCTGCCACAAATGCCAGCGACCCGGTCATTACGCCAATGACCCCAACTGTCCCAGAAACCAGCCGGGCCACGGGTCAGCTGAACTGCCAGATCACCGCCGTCACCCTCGGAGAAGAGCGAGGCGAAGAAGAAGCCGAAGATTGTGAACCATACCCGGCAGAGTGGGAACCCGCAGCCATGTCCCTGGTGTGTCTAGGGGAAAGAGACATGGTCCCTCGGGCCCCCATCCCGGCCAACACGCAGAAGTACAGCCAGTGGGTCACCATCAATGGACGCCGGGCCGAAGCCCTCCGCGACACAGGAGCCAGCGTAACAGCCGTCCGTTGCCATCTGGTGACCCCGGACCAAATCTGCCGACAACTCTGAAAGCCTGTGCCAGATGGCCCGCGTCCCCTTCGAATGGGGGGGGGGGGGGGGGAAGGGGGGGGCGGAGTTTCAGGCATGCAGAAAGTGACCGTCCGAGACGATGCCCCCGTGGACTGCCTCCTGGGGAACGACCTGGAAAGCTCCCCCTGGGCGGCCGTTGAACGAAGGGAGCACCTGGGGATGCTTGGCCTTCCTGAATGGGTCTGTGCGACGACCCGATCCATGGCCGCCCGCGCCATCCCCTACACGGAAGAACCCGAGTGGCCCGAACCTCCACCGCCCGTCACCTCTGAGGACGCCACCCCGGACGCCGACCCACAGGGGCCCGACGACGAAGCATCGGAACCACTCCGCGACCTCCCGGAGTTGGCCCAGTGGCGCCAGGAAGGTGGCCCCACTCAAGAACAGTACCGCCAAGAACAAAAGACGTGTCCCTCCCTCGAGGGGATCCGACAGCAAGCGGCAGCAGGGATGCCTCGGGGCTCACTGGGTCTATTGGGACAATGAGCTTCTCTATAGCGAGCAGAAGATTGCCGAGCTAGGGGCCAGCCGGGTGCTGGTGGTCCCCCTTCGCTTCCGAGACTTCCTCCTGAACCTGGCTCATGATGTCCCTCTCGCTGGGCACCTGGGACAGGACAAGACTTACAGCCGCCTGGTGACCCATTTCTACTGGCCCAAGATGAGGAGCGACGTGATCAACCACTGCCGGGCCTGCCCCACCTGCCAGGCCAGCGGAAAGAGCGGCCGAAAACTGAAGGTCCCCCTGCAAACCTTTCCCATCGTCAACACTCCCTTCGAACGGGTGTGGATTGACATTGTGGGGCCCCTGGAGCCCCGGACATCGCAAGGTCACCGGTTCATACTCGTCCTGGTGGACCATGCCACCCGCTATCCCGAAGCCATACCCCTCCGGACCGTGACAGCGACCGTGGTGGGCCGAGCCCTGATGGGGATCTTCTCCCGGGTAGGCTTCCCCCGAGAAGTCGTCAGTGATCGGGGCACGAACTTCATCTCCCGATACATGAAGTCCCTATGACAACAGTGCGGGGTCACCTACAAATTTACGACCCCCTACCACCCGCAAGGGAACGGACTCGTGGAACGCTTCAATCGCACCCTCAAGGGTATGATCATGGGCCTGGAGGAGCCCCTACGGCACCAATGGGACGTGTTGCTGCCCTGCCTCCTATTTGCCTACCGGGAGGTCCCACAGAAGTCCCTGGGATTCAGCCCCTTCGAACTGCTGTATGGGCACCCCGTCCGGGGTCCCCTAAGTCTGGTCAAAGAGGGATGGGAGGTGACCCCCCAGAACGCCCCTCCTGATGTGTACAAATACCTCTTAACCCTCCGGAACCAAACTCAGCGATTCCGGGAGCTTGCCAAGGCCAACCTCGAAGCCAGCCAAGAGGACATGAAACGTTGGTACGATCAAAACGCCTCATCCATCGAGTTCGAGCCGGGACAACAGGTCTGGGTCATGTCCCCGGTCGAACCTTGTGCCCTCCAGGACAAATGGACGGGACACTTCAAGGTAGTGGAGCGCAAGGGCCCGTCACCTACCTGGCGGACCTGGAGTCCCCCAGGAACCCTCTCCAGGTCCTCCATGCCAACAGACTCAAGCCCCACTTTGTGCGCTCCAAACTCAGTCTCCTGATGGCTACCGACAGTGGGGCTGAAGAGGACTCCGAGCCCCTCCCGGACCTCCTGAAGACCCTCGAAAAGGATGGCTCCGTGGAAGGAGTCAACCTCTCTTCCGCCCTGACCCCAGCCCAACGCCAAAGCTGCCAAGACTTGCTGCAACAGTTTGCCGACCTGTTCTCCCTCACCCCTGGGGTCACTCCCTGGTGCCTCCACGATGTTGACACCGGGGATAGCCCCCCTATCCGGCACAGGGCCTACAGAGTGCCCGATCGAGTACGCGCCTGCATCCAGGCGGACGTATCCAAGATGCTGGCCCTGGGAGTGATCGAGCCCTCCGACAGCCCCTGGGCCAGCCAGGTCGTACTGGTCCCCAAGGCCGCCGCCCCTGGCGTCGCCCCCGAACTCAGATTTTGTGTGGACTACCGGGGCTTGAACGCCGTCACCCGAACAGATGCTCACCCCATCCCTCGGGCTGATGAGCTGATCGACCGCCTGGGGGCCGCCCGCTACCTGAGCACCATTGACTTAACTGCGGGCTACTGGCAGATCGGCCTCACTCCGGGCACCCAAGAACGTTCCGCCTTCTCCACTCCGGATGGCCACTATCACTTCAAGGTGATGCCCTTCGGGATGAAAAACGCCCCCGCCACGTTCCAGAGACTCGTGAACAAGGTGCTGGCGGGGCTCGAGGAGTTCAGCGCCGCCTATCTGGATGATATTGCCGTGTACAGCCTCCACTGGGCCGAACACCTCCACCACCTCAGGGAGGTCTTGGCCGCCCTCCGGCAAGCAGGACTAACAATCAAGGCCAGCAAATGCCAAATCGGCCAAGGATCCGTGACCTACCTAGGGCACCCGGTGGGAAGTGGCCAGGTGGTCCCCCTTCAACCCAAGATCGCCGCCATCCGGGCCTGGGAACCCCCGGTCACCCAGACAGAAGTCCGAGCCTTCCTGGGGCTCACCCGATACTACCCGCGCTTCGTGAAGGACTATGGCAGCATTGTGGGGCCCCTCACAGAACTAACGTCAAAGAAGCACCCCCGAAGGTACACTGGACCCCCGAGTGTCAGGCCGCCTTTGAGACCCTCAAGGCAGCGATGTGCACCGCACCAGTGCTCCAAGCTCCCGACTACAGCCGGGAATTCGTGGTGCAGACCGATGCCTCCGATCACGGCATCGGAGCCGTTCTCTCCCAAATCAATGCAGAGGGAATTGACCAGCCGGTAGCCTTCATCAGCCGACGCCTGCTGGCCCGAGAACAGCGCTGGAGCACCATTGAGAGAGAAGCCTTCGCCGTGGTATGGGCCCTCAAGAAGCTCCGACCCTACCTCTTCGGTACCCACTTCCGGGTACAAACGGACCACCGACCTCTGCAATGGCTGATGCAGATGCGAGGGGAGAATCCGAAGCTGTTGCGTTGGTCCATCTACCTGCAAGGGATGGACTTCACTGTGGAACATCGCCCAGGCAACGACCACGCCAACGCCGACGGCCTGTCCCGCTTCTTCCGCCTCGGCGAGGAGAATACCCAAGGAGATGGGTGACTCTCCCTGCCTTCAGCTGGGGGGACGCATGTTGGACCCGGCCTCGGGGCGTGGCCCGATCCCTCCCGCATGGCGGGTCCCGGACTACCGTCACCCCTGTTCCCCCGACAAGAGCCGCACCTTCCGCCCTCCGGGCTACCCCAGTTATTCCCCAGACTCATGTCCGCAACCTTCTCGGCTGGCCCGGACCCCTTTTCCCGGACCACCGTCCCCGGCCCAGCCGCCATCTTGGACCCTCCACGACCAGGCCTCGTGGCCTCGGGTCGACCTCAGCCTCAGGCCCAGCCAAGCCCCAACATCGAGGCACCACCATCCACCCAGGGGGTAAAGAGACCACTCGGCGAGTCAATGGGAGAAGGAGTGTCGATGGCTCCCATCCGCCTGGTTTCGATCGCCCTCCGGCCTCCCTGGGCGCTGGCTCCACCCCCCTGCTGGGTGTCTGGACTCCCTCATCCCGGACCTCCCGACCTCCAAGTGCGAGGGTCCGGACATCAAAGGGCACCAGACCTATAACTGGGGCAGCTCCAGAGCAGGAAGCAGTTGTATCCTGGAGTCGAGAGACACCGAGACGAACTCATCTTTGAAGGCCTGCTGGCGCTGCCACAGCTCATCCTCGTGAACCATCTTTGAAGGCCTGCTGGCGCTGCCGCGGCTCATCCTCGTGAACCATCTTTGAAGGCCTGCTGGCGCTGCCGCGGCTCATCCTCGTGAACCATCTTTGAAGGCCTGCTGGCGCTGCTGCGGCTCATCCTCGTGAACTATCTTTGAAGGCCTGCTGGCGCTGCCGCGGCTCATCCTCGTGAACCATCTTTGAAGGCCTGGTGGCGCTGCCGCGGCTCATCCTCGTGAACCATCTTTGAAGGCCTGCTGGCGCTGCCGCAGCTCATCCTCGTGAACTATCTTTGAAAGCCTGCTGCCGCGGCCCCTACTTGAGAACCCTCCAGCTCGAGGATCGAGAGCTGACCACCCGATACACCTGTACCAGACCGGTACCGAGACTGTCCCGCTACCCCCTTCCCACAGAGACAAGAATTGCAGGGGTCCCAGTATCCTGCTCCTTCCGTAACGTTCCGTTAACCTGCCTAAGAATACTGATAAAAGTGTTGAGAATCTATCTTTGTGTGGTATCCATCTGTGGGAGGGTGGTTGCCCGTCCGTACGATCTGAGGATCGCGCCAGGAGGCCTCTCCCCCTTGCTCGGCCGACCCTCAGGTTTCCCGTCAAACCGACATCATAAGCATATAGTGCTATTCTGTCTGATACTCCCAAAGACCTTTCGTAACCCAGGCAGCCAATGGCTCCTGGCCAGAGCGTACAATAAATGACACAATAGGCAGCCTTTTCTGCTGCCACGCCAAATGGGGAACAGGGCATATAACTCACTCGCCACGCGAAGGGAGGCAGTCAAATCTGTGTTTAATAACCAGACATATGACAGGCATCTGGGTCCCAAATTAAGGCGCTATGGAGCACAAACAGATATTTCCAACTCAATGATTCGAAGGCTTTGTCAATGTCTGTCAATAATAGTACTGCAGGTCAACCAAATGATCTGCTAAGGCCATGGCATTACGGGTGCGTTATATGTTATGGCGAGTGGCACAGTAGGGCACAAAACCGGGCTGGTCTGGATTAATTAGATTCGGTAAGTAGGGCATCCTTAGCCAGGGTCTTTGCAAGGAGTTTGACCTAGATGTTTAGGAGCGATATCGTGCGATAAGAATGGCCCTCAGGAAGACAACCAGGCTTCGGAAACACAACAATCTCAGCGTGCCTCCAGTCTAGGAGCATATGCAGCTCGCCCCCAACAAATGCGTCCCTACTTGCAGCATATAGGTGCTTTGAAATTCACTAGGTGACCCATTGGAGCCAAGAGCTTTCAAGGGGAGCAGCTCCATAAGGGCTGCGGTTACTTCCTCCAAAGTAAGTGGCTCGTCAAGCTGCACCCTGGCAGATGCAGATAAAGATTTCTGAGGTAGGGCAGCTATGAAGTCATCAAATTGAGCAACCATCACAACACCCCCGTTCAGAATATAGGGCTTCATAATATCCTGCAAAACTTCTAGCCAACTCGTCAGACAACAGACCAGCCTGTCCATCAAGAAGAGTTGAGACCGGGGTTATCGCAAGGGATGCCTGACAGAGCCTGTGTTGCATTTTACTAGATTTGTCGCCCCCTTGGTAGATACAAATCTGGTAAGCCCGCCATGCACACTTGTCTTCCTTTAAAAGCACCAGCTGATAATTTTGTTGCCTTCTTGCCGCGCCACCATCCTCGCCACTTCTACGCTCCTCGAGATCCAAGATCTGCGCCTCCAGCTGCAACAACTCCTGAGCAAAAACTGATATCTACGCTTAATAAGTTTCACTTCTTCCACAGAACGCTTTGGATGTGGCGGTCTAGAGTTTGAGGGAGAAGTACTTTACTACGGTGCAATGCATGTGAGCCCTGTATAGTGAGTCTCATGTGCCAAGATGAAAGTCGCTATCGATAGAGGGGACGCTGCGGACCTACATGACGCCACAGTGCAACCGCGGAATGATCCAACAGCAGTCTAAGCAGAATGTCTACATCAGATACTCTATGCGTTAGGCAAGCTGGCACCAACAGGTGGTCCAGCCGGGAGAAGGAACCATGAACAGCATAATAATAAGTATATCCTATCTCTGCGGAATGAAAGGCCGCCATGCGTCCGCCTATTCCACCTCCTCCACCATAGACTGTAACCTGGACCCACTTGAATACACCAGCTCCATCTGCTCACCATCTATACCTCGCTGGGAACATTACATCATTCCAATATCTGCCAATAACAGCCAAGCCACCCAATTCTTACCAGAGGCATATGAAGTTGTCTACATTGGATTGTCCGAGAGGCGGGGGGGCACAGACACTACCAACGACCAGGGATTTCCCATACACTATACTAGCCACAAACACATATTTGCCATGTGTATAGACCCGTGATTTAATGGAGTAAAAGGGAACTCTGCAGTGAATAAGAATGGCTGCGCCCAGTTATTCCCGCACATAACCGGAATGGAACCCAACTCGAGCCAGACACAGGACCTAAGAATATGAATCTCCTGCAGGAGGAGAATGTCTGTAGCCCTTTGACCTGTTGGAGTACTGCCCCATGGTCTACCTTGGCCAAAACACCATGGACATTCCATGTTATGACACAGAGCCGTCCTGTAGGACTGGCAAGGTCTGCATCAGCCATCTGCAACAGTATTTGTAAATGTAACTGCAGACGGGGCTAAGGACGAGTGTGTATCAGACCTGTGCATTATAAACTTGAACCAAACCTTAAAACATATCCCCCCTACCCTCCCCAATACCTCACAACCTTTGAGGTATCAGTCGCGGAGAGAGCCCAGAGCGGACCTCAAAGGAGGCCAAAAGCCCGGCTCGTCCAACGGATCCCCATATGCCACCAACAACTGAAGAGCCTTAGTCTGAGGCCAACCAGAGGTGCAGCCTGTAGTAATAAGCCTTCATCCCAGACACATGTGAAAGTATGCTTAAGCTACCATCAGATTCAGTGGCGGCCACGGGAGCCACAGCAGGCCAGGAACCGGACCCTCAGGCTGCAGAGATCCCTGAACGGTCGTCTCGATGCTTTGATTGCCATGACGAACGGGAATTGTTGCAGTGTTTCTCTTTAGGTTTTGCCTGCTGAAAACGATGATCGCTTGAAGACTAATCAGAGTCCAGGTCCGACAGAGTGTGAGGCCTAACGGTAACAGTCTTGTCCGTCCAGGGGTATCAAAGAACAGGTTTTGGGAGTCAAACACCACTCACATGCGGGCATGGAAAAGACGCATATAAGAGATTTTAAGATAATTAAGGAGTTTATTTGCTGCAAGAAAGGATTGGCGCAGTTGCTGGACCATTATCGTATAGTTCGGGAACATCATGTTGCATGTTGCAGTGGGACTCGAAAAACATCACTTTTTGCCTCCGTGCAAATTTTGGGATAGCGTCCCCATCGTGGAGATGTAGAATTTTGACGATAACAGGCCATGACAGTGGAGACGGTATGAGCAATCGTCTGGTAACAGCCGCAGCCTGCCTGCCTGCCTGTCAGCTCCGGGGCGCAGCCACAAGGCCAGCACCCAGGATCCGCCATGTTGCTGCCCACCACACAGTCCTCCTACACACTCCTACCTCCGGAGTGCAAATGGGAAAATGGGAAAATCTGAGTTTCGAGTCTGGCAGGAAAGTGAAGGATATTAGTAGCAGCTGCTGGAGCGCGCCAAAAGCGCATCCGCCATGTTGGACTGCTAGGTCTTCACCTCTGCTTTTGATTCATTTTTCATGAAGGCAAGTAAAATAATGCTTAAAGTATTGCCTTCAATTTTCAGAATAACTATGAAAGTCCAGTGATGGTTAATGACAATATCACCTATAACACAAATATTTACTGATTTAAAATGAGTTTGTACACATCTTAACACTTTAACTGGAGAACGAAATTCAGCTTGGATTCTAATTCCAATTGAACCCTTTTCCTTACCTCAGAAGTGCTTTCAGAGAGGCCATCATCTTCGTCCTCGCCATCACTATCCTGACTTTGTTTTATAAATCCTGGTGGTAAGGCAGGACCAATCACAACTCTGCATTAAAAACATACCTGTGATTAACAGTGTTACAAAAAAAAATGTAAGCAAAACATCACTGCAATACATGTTTACAAGTATTTTTAGAAGCAGTAATCAGGTGTGAAGCGTATGATGTGTTATACACACCATCAGCTTTCTTTGCTCTTCTTGTCAATGTGAGCTGTCCGAGGACTTAGGATCTACAAGTGCAGGAGCCTCGAACAGCACAAAGAAAGAATACTATTCATCTAAAAAATACTGAATAAGTGAAGATCTGCAATTGTATTGACCACCGAGTTATCAATCTCATCATGAAGGGACATGTATTTAGTAGGAGTGGGTGCAACTAGCATAATTCTGATCAGCGTATTCATGCGAAATGAAAAAAGAATTTAGCAAGATTATGATTTAATTATGCAAGAATAATAATTCTGCGTTTAGAGCTATTCCTTAGCGCAAATATGCCCCCTCAAGTCCAAAATGGACGCAAGGATGCATTTTGACCAAAGTAATAGAGCTTGATACAACAGAATATGAATAGCGAGCATGAGCAGCTGCTTGCTAAATGTGCCCTTGCGGTAGGACTCACCCACCCCCAAATGACTTAATTATGCATGAAGCAGTAATCGCATAATTATCATTAATGCTGCGTCAAAGAGTAACGCAGAGTTACAGAAATTTCTCAGATTACTTCAGAGTAATATAGATTTTGCCCAGGCCAAGAAATTAGGACATTTGCTTACCCACACACACCGATAAAGTTAGGAAATGATCAATGTTATACTGAAAGAGTGGTTTTAAGTGGGTAGAAAGGGTAGTCGGGTTTCTTCTGTCAAGAAAGCTGGCAAAGGATCACATCAGTTTATGCTCATTGCAATAGAAATTTTCTAACTAAAATAGGACATTCCATATTTGATTCAACATTCCAATCTGGCAAGTAAATAGATCTGTGCAGTCTGCAGTCGGATGAACTCTTGCTGAGGAATAATACCATTCAAATATATAATGCTCCTATCTGTGCCTCCACCTTTCTCAGAGGATTACACCAAACTGGTTCTGCTGTAGTTAGAAAAAAAACAAGCATTGACTATGCCAATGCTTGTTACCCTCTGTTCCTGCTTTGGTTATCACTCAGTCACGGGGTGCCAGGAAAAAGCAAACAACATGGCAAAAAAGTAGTAAACTACTTATAAGAAGAGCATTTTGTTCTAGAAGGGCACACTTCCGCTACAAAGCCTATGCTATGCTAGATTTCACTTTTCCTGGACACTACGTGGCTCAGTATGATTGCCCACCTTCTTCTCATTCTTGGAGCTGTGCCTGGTTCCTCTGACAAGGTGTTATCGTATAACCCTTCACAGAAAGGGCAATTTCTTCAAAATGTGAAAGGCAATGCTGAAATTTCTTGCTCAAAGAAAAACTTCCTCCAATGTCACTCTGCAACATATTTTCAATTACTTCAATCGCGAAATAAAATGTGACAGCTTAAATATTTACTTCAAAAATATAAAAGCCGTATATGGATTCGAATTGACGTCTAATGACGTCACTAAATTTATTATAGTAGGCGACAATGACAGCTGAGTAATTGAAACCTACACGCACGCTTCTGAAATGTCACTGGAATTATAGATAAGAACCTACACGCATTTTCTTTAATGAAGTTCAGGGTCGTTGTTCGAGTGTGGAAAGTGCTCTTTATTTATTTTTGGGAGACTTCATGTCACTATTACACGTGTGAAAGATTATTAGCTGATGTCTGGATGTTGCTGACATTACCATGAAATAAAGAAGGGAAGTAGTGGGGAAAGAGCACAAAAGCCTTTGGTTCCGGGTTCACGGACTAATGCGGAAAAGTAATGCATGAACAAGGAAAGTGAACACATCAGGGAGAGTTTGGGCAAGTAACGAGATTCATGGATAGTCTGGAATGCGGGGCACCAGCTTAAGAGGAAGGACGTATAAGAGACAGAAGATAACCGTAATAAAACATCCGATAAGGCCCTGTGCAAGATAAGACAAGGCCTGGGAAGAGATAAGGGAAACAGAAGTAAGAAACAGATTGCGTGGCTGCAGATGGGCCTTGACAGAAACCCACATGGCGGCTGCGTGCGTGCACGCAAGTTTGAAGCCAGCAAAAGCCTCTGGTAGCACTTTGAAAACCCATTACTAAACGTTGAGCAAGAAGCGCATGCGCTGCTCTATGCTCGACTTAAAAAAATCTTATGAACTGAGCATTCCGTGGAGACTAGTGTGAAGAGCCTTCAATGTAGCAGAAGAAAGAGCTTATCAAAAGTTGAATGAAAGAATGGCATCAGCATCTGAAGATAACAAGTGATGCGGGCGCCGGACAGGCGAAACTTTCAATTCAATGCTGCTACAGCACAAACCAAATTACTCAGCACATCTGATGTGATCCCGATAGGTGCTGACAAACAAATATTCCATCTGCAAAACCTTTACATACAAGCGAACCGATCAACAGGAGGTGGGGGTTAAGAAAAGGTACCAGACTAAAAAACGTTTGATTTTTTTTAATGGAGTTTTATATAGCGTGAACTAGACCCAAAGGTATCGAAGCACTTTACATGAGCACCAGTTACGTTACAGATGGACACATTCATTTTTATTAGGCACAGGGAGATTCTGTGATTCTGGGCAAATCACATAATGTCGAGCGTCCCTGCCGAGAGTCGAACCTGGTTCCCCAGCTCCGCGGTTGACCGCCCTAGCCGTTAGGCCATATTCTCTCACCTAAATTGTTAAATTCCTTCCAAGGAAACACTTTTCAGATGTCGCAAAAGTGCTGGTGTGCCCAATGGGGATGGAAGAAGAAACAATAACTGTGCAGTCACTGACTTTTAAAGTTAAGTGAAGGAAAAAGACAAGTATTCAGAGTTGCCCAGCCTGCTTCTTCCTAGATTAGTACTGGAATGGTAACCGGTGCTTCTAGTTGCCGTTATGGTAATCCTTGCATTTCAAAGCTCTCTGTAACGTATGTATTTAGCTTGTGCAGTAGAGTGTGCAACAAAGACACATTACAGCAGTTAATTTAAGTGTTGGAGGTTGTGGTAGTGGCTACAAAAACAACTTAAGTAGATTTGTCTTGAATGAACTATGAGAAAGTGTGATACGCCTATTGGGCTAAAAGGTTCTTTAACTGGATGAGCGGAAAGGTTGGATGCAGAACAAGCAAAAAATGTTGGCTTGTCTTGTCGATAAGCGTCGAAACATTCCTGTCTTCACGCTTTGTACCGGTAAATCCTATAGGAAATTTGGTAGTAAACCAATGGCGGTCAGTAAAGTCTTCATTATGAGTGGCATTATTTCACAAAAAGTGTGAACTCGGGGTTGAATTATTCTACATGGCATTCTGAGAGCTGGTATCTATGGAAATTACTGGGTCTGCAAATTTTGGACCTAGTATCCGAGTTCAGACCTCATCATTCTGGGCATGGAGACACCAGTGATTAAACAGTTTGATAGCTTTGTGGAATTCTGCGTTCGTATAATTTTGTACTCACTGAATATAACTTTGTACAACACACCCTCAGCAAGGATAAGTCTTAAATACATTTAAAGTGTTTTTGTCTCCTAGGGCTGATACATTTTTTACAATTTTAATGGACAAGTGCAAAATATATGGTGCAAAATGCACAAGTTACTTACCTTCGGTAATGATATATCTGTAAGAAACATTAGTGGTGATAGATTCCTTACCTTAGAATTACCCCCAGGCGTCAGACTGGATCCGGAAAGTTTTCTAGTCATCAGTACCCCTGTGCATCGGTAGGCGTCGTGCGGCTAAGCGTGCGCCGTTGGCACCGTGATGACGTCGTCAGAGCTACTTAGACGCACCCACACGCCTGGACGTCAGCTCTGTACACGACTTTCCTCGCCAGGAACGCAGTCTCATGCAAGAAACTGACCACTGTGGCCATGAAACTAGGGCCCTGAAAGGGATGACCTTAACCCTAGAAATCAGCTCGCAGAACGGGGAGGATGGGTGGGCCGGTAAGGAATCTATCACTACTAATGTTTCTTACAGATATATCGTTACTGAAGGTAAGTAACTTGTGCATCTGAAAGAAACATGTAGTGATAGATTCCTTGCCTTAGAATATATACCCCAGCAATACCAACCCCGGTGGTGGGTCTGCGAACCAAGATCACACCAGAAAGTCCTGGAGAATAGAACGGCCAAAAAAGCCGTCTCTCCGGACTTGGCTGTCCAGGCAGTAGTGCTTGGTAAACGTGTGCAGCGAAGCCCACGTAGCTGCCTGACAGATGTCATACAAGGGAACGCCACGTCCCAAGGCAGTAGTGGCTGCCGTCGCCATGATAGAATGGGCACGCAACCCTACCTGAGGCTCCTTTTTGTCAAGGAGTAACAAGCCTTTATGCACAGAACGACCCACTCAGAGATGGTCCTATTGTGCACAACCTGACCTTTCTTGGCGCCCACGTAGCCAACAAAGAAATGGTCATACACCCGGAACTGTTGTGTGCGGTCCAGATAGAAAGAGAGCACACGTTTTGGGTCCAGACGATGGAGCCTCTCTTCCTCTTTCGAGGGATGCGGAGGCGGAAAGAAGGTGGGCAAGGTAATGGTCTGCCCAATGTGAAAGGCAGTGACAACCTTTGGCAGAAAAGAAGGATGAGTCCTTAGAACAACCTTGTCTGGATGGACAGAGACAAAAGGAGGCTTAGAAGAGAGAGCTAGGAGCTCACTCACCCTTCTGGCAGAGGTGATGGCTACGAGGAAAGCAGTCTTTAGAGTGAGGAGACGAAGAGGACAATTGTGAAGTGGCTCAAAGGGAGCACACATCAGAAAGGTAAGAACAAGGTGCAAGTCCCAGGCATCACAAAAGGGACACGAGAAAACATGTGCGTGATGCCCTTCAAGAACCTATTCACAACGGGGGACTTGAAAAGGGAAGGCTGAGCCGGAAGCCTTAGAAAGTCGGAAATGGCAGAGAGGTAGCCTTTGATAGTGCCCAGAGCAGAGCCCTGCTGGGCCAAAGAGAGATGAAAAAGAAGAACCTCTGAAAGAGGGGCGGAAAGAGGATCCACAGCCTTTGCTGTGCATCATGCAACAAACGTATTCCACCTGCAGGCGTATACCGTCTTAGTGGAGGAACACCTGGCTGCCAAGATTACATTACAGACTTCAGGAGGCAGGTCGAAAGACATCAACTGTCGCCATTCAATCTTCACGCAAGGAGGTGGAGACTGGACAGGTTCGGGTGGAGAACCGGCCCCATGCTGCTGTGACAGAAGATCCTCCCGAAGAGACAGACAAATCGAGGGATCAATGCTCATACCGAGTAGCTTGGGATACCATACTCTTCGAGGTGACTTGGGCCTGGTCGCGCCTGATCTTCTTCAGCACTCTGGGCAGAAGTGGTATAGGCGGAAAGGCGTACAACAGACCACAACTCCACTCGCGACAAAAAGCGTCGACAAGCGAGTGCCGCCTTGGAAATTTCAACGCACAGAAGTGATGACATTGCGTGTTCTCTTCGGTGGCGAACAGATCTAACCAAGGCTCTCCCCATTGCTGAAAGAGACCTTGTGCCACGTCCGAATTCAGAAGCCATTCGTGATCCATCATGCACTGGCGGCTGAGTTCGTCCGCCCTAGCGTTCAAGGAACCTGCCAGGTGTTGAACCACCATGGACATGCCCTGATGTACCCGCCAAGCCCAGAGGCGCAGAGCCCTGTTTGTTGTAGTACCACATGGCAGTGGTGTTGTCTGTGAAAACCTGCAATACCCTCCCCATGACAGAAGGAAGGAATGCCTTCAGTGCAAGCCGAATCGCCCGACGCTCCAGCAGGTGGATGTGGAGCTGGGACTCCGCCGGAGACCAGAGGCCTCTGATCTCCGCCTCCCCCATGTGGCGGCCCCATCCCAGAAGGGAATTGTCCGTCACCACTGTGTATTCCGGTTGGGGAAGGGAGAGGGATCTGCCATTGACCCAATCGCGATTTGTGAGCCACCACTGCAACTGTCTTGCGATGCCCTCCGAGATCTGGACATGATCGGGCAGGTTGCCTTGGTGCTGTGCCCACTGGAACTTCAGGTCCCACTGCAGAGCCCGCATATGTCATCTGACATGATCCACCAGCAGGATGCAGGAGGCTATCAGACCCAGCAGTCGAAGCGTCATCCTGACCGAAACCCGGGACAGAGGCGGAAAGATCGGAATCATAGCCTGAATGTCCCGGACTCGCTGCTCGGGAGGATGAACCAGAAACTGCGCAGAGTCCAGTACCGCTCCGATGAAAAGGAGCTTCTGGGAAGGAATCAGGTGCGACTTTCGGCACACTGATGGAGAACCCCAGCGAATGCAGGAGGCTGTCCATAGTCTGGAGGTGGGTGACAACTGCCTTGGGCGAGCCCGTCTTAAACAGCCAGTCGTCGAGATAGGGGAAGACTGAAACCCCAGCTCTGCGCTGATGAGCTGCGACCACCGCCATCACTTTCGTGAACACCCAATGGGCGCTTGTAAGGCCAAAGGGGAGCACGTGAACTGAAAATGCTAGTGGCCGACCTTGAATAGCAGGTAGCGTCTGTGGGCAGGCAGGACGGGGATATGAAAATAGGCGTCCTGCGCCACCATCCAGTCTTGCGGATCTAGGGCAGACAAGACCTGAGCAAGCATGAGCATCTTTAACATCTCCTTCTGGAGGAAGCGACTGACATTCAGAAGGTCTAAGATAGGACGCAGGCTGTTGTCCTTCTTCGAAACTGTGATCCCGACATGCGGTGGTACTGAGGTGGCATGGCTTGAGGGGTTGCCTCCAAGCGGAGGGAGTAGCCCCTTCGGACAATTTGCAGCACCCACTTGTCCGAAGTGATGTTGCGCCAGTGGTGGAGATGATGGTGTATTCGTCCACCCACTGGCGTCTGAAAGGTCGGACTAGGAGGGCTTTGAAGCCAATGCTGCGGGGGTGGTGGTGGAACCACATCGACGGTTTCCACGTCCGCGCTGAGGTTAACGCTGCTGTGGCCTGTGGCTCTGCGAACGCTGTGGGGCACCCCTTCCATGGGCACGAAAGGAGCGAAACGCAGAAGGCGGGGAGGCTGAGTGGCCGACCGGCCCAAACACTCAGCCGTAGCCCGGGAGCCCATGAAGCGCTCCAACGCACGGTCTACCTTGTTGCCAAAAAGGCAAATGCCATCAAAGGGCATGTCCATCAAGGTGGTCTGAACATCCCCTGGGAAGCCAGTAGTCCTCAACCAGGCATGGCGCAAAAGCGCAACCGTCGTGGAAATTGACCTGCCCAGTGAGTCTGCGGTATCCAGCCCACAACGTATGGAGAACTTCGCTGCATCTCTCCCGGCCGCAATCGCCTGGGAAAGAACTGTCTGGGCCTCCTCCGGACAGTTTGGCAGCACCTTCGCAACCATGTCCCACAGAGAGTGGGTACGACGGCCCAAGAGGCATGCGGTCTTCACCGACCTCAGCCCTAAGCTGGCAGATGATAACAGTTTCTTACCAAACTGATCCAGCTTCTTGGATTCCCTCTCCGGAGGTGCGGTAGGGAACGCGCTCTGGGAAGCTGAGGCTTGGACAATTAAGCTCTCAGGGGTGAGGTGTTGGGTAAGGAAGAGGGGGTCGCCCGGAGCCGGGCGATGGCGTCGGGCCACATTCCTATCCACAGGAGCCCCTGTGTTGGGCCTGGACCAGGTGCCCAAAAGAACGTCTGTCAGTGCTTCATTAAAAGGGAGCAAGGGCTCCGTAGAGGTAGTCGCCTGTTGAAGCACTTCAGTCAGGAGATTAGTCCTGACAGCCACCATAGGGAGTAAGAGGTGGAGAGCTTTGGCTGCCCTAAGCAAGACCACTGCGTAGCTGGCTCCCTCCTCCGTAGCCACGATAGGAGGAGACAGCATACCAGGGTCAGGTGAGGTGTCAAGACCACTGGCCTCCCCCAAATCTTTTGCCCAGTCCGCATCATAAGCACAGTAGTGTGATAGAGGGTCCTCAGACCCCTCCCAGTCCTCTCCTTCCTCCGAAGTCTGTGGAACAGGCTCAAAATAAGGAGGACGGACATAGGGCACAAAAGGCTCCATTGGCGTTGGTATCGCCGTCGGGGACGTCAAACCGGCACAGTGTTTGGGTCAGGGCTTAACCTGGGAACGACGTTGTCCTGAGGAGCAGGCGACGTCTGAAGCGGTGCCGGGGATCTCGACTCCGGGGGAGGTGTCACGAGGTCAACTGGCGTCGACCGGGGGCTGATCACGGATCCCTGGGGGCCTGTGGCGTCGGGCCGGAGCCGACGGCGGCACTGGGGCCGGAGCAGCCGGAGATGGTAAAGCAGGACCCCCCGTCGGGCCCGCATGCGCACCAGCGGGGCCAGACGGCCCAAAGAGTCGGGCCATGGTAGCAAGAAATTCTTGCACCTGAGCAGGCGTCGCCCACGCACCTGGAAAGGAGGGGTAGACTGGAGGTGACGTCACAGGCTCCGCCAGAGCCGTGGGGGTGGCACCGCCTGGACCCTCAGCCGCGTCGCGCGAGGGGAAGACGAAGAGTGACTATGCTTCTTCGACTTCTTCTTGGAATGCTTCGACTTACCTGACCCCCGAGTGCGAAGACTTAGATCCTCAACAATGTTGATGACGACTCCGCGACCGGTCCCTTGATCTCCGACGGGAACGGGACCTCGAGCGGCACAGAGCCGACTGCAGGACTTCAAGTAACTTTTGGGACCGCTCCCGCAAAGTCTTCAGTGCCATGGCCCGGCAGTCGGGGCACGACTTGGGGTCATGGTCGCGCCCCAGACAGTAGAGACACAGGCGGTGGGGGTCCGTCACCTACATCTTGCGATGACAGTCCCCACAGTTCTTGAAACCAGGGGTACTAGCTCTTCCTGGGTCTGCGCGGAAAAAGAAAGAACTAACGTCAGCGCGTGTGGGCGCGTCCCAGTAGCTCTGACTACGTCATCCCAGCGCCAACGACGCACGCGGAGCCGCACGACGTCGCCTACCGACTCGCAGGGGTACTGCCGACGAGAAAACTTTTCGGATCCAGTCTGGCGCCTGGGGGTAATTCTATGGTAAGGAATCTATCACTACGTGTTTCTTCAGATATATTGTGTGCATGTCATGAGTGAATGAATATTATGTAACAATACTCTGTGAATTAGCTCATGTATGGATAGTGCTCAAAACCAAATCAAACACACATATATATATATATATATATATATATATATATATATATATATATATATATATATATATATATATATATATATATATATATATATAGTTTGAACTGTGAAATAGTTTGTCATTGTTCATAAACCTATGTAAGCATATGTGCGTCCCAGAAAGCTATTACAATTTGGAGAACTAAAATTTCAATAATAACAATTACTCAATTTTAATGTATAAGTGTGTGTATATTGTGCAGATGATAAAAACTAGTCACTTAGCATTATGATTCATAATACCACAATGTGGTTCAAGTAGAGTGAATATCAACCATAAATCCTTCATTTGGGAGTCCCTCAAATATAATTTCTTCTACTTTTGAATGGGACAATGTTTTCCTTCATTTATCACCTTTTTTTTTATAAAGACTTTATTGAGTTTTTCAACAAAAGACCCAGGAGGGTCACACAAACATAGGATTCTGTAGGATGGAACTCACAGCCATACGAAACAGAAACATATGCACATAAGCCCTGAAAAAGCACCCACCCACTTACCCCAGAAGGTCATCAAAAATCAAATACAACAATACAGCTCTATCTCTACATTCTATCATATAGATTTCGACCATACTGTTGAATTTGATCATCCAGTAATTGACCAGCCAAGTGGACCGGCTCAAATTCAATGCCTCAATGGGTTTCCCTTTGCTGTCAGATTTTTAAGTGTTTCTGAGTTTATCACCTTCTTTAATGGTCTACTCTATAACCCACCCAACCACAACTCAAAACATATTGACCAGATCACAAGGTAACAATGTCTCTGCCTTCTAATGTTGAAAATACAATGTTCATGGTCGATTTCAACATTAATTGAAGCAATCCTACATTTAAATTATTAATCACCGTAAAGAACCTTGTAAACCTCAACAATCTTGACCAGCACTCATTACATTCTTCTTATTTCACCTACAATATAAAAGGACTCTGGAACTTATCACTGCAGACTCAAAGGGTTAAATGTGTGCTCCTCTTAGCAAAATGAGGTCAATTATTGATACAAAGTACACCCCTCTCAACATCTTTGGGTCACATTATCTTTCTTTGAACCCCAAACAAGAAACAGAAGGCTTTGCTCCATGAACATAGTGACAATTTCAGCTGCATAGAATCTCCTCCTGTCTAACTCCCAACACATCAGCATATCCACAACCAAACTATCGATGTAAGACCATGTGCCTCAAAAAAGAAGATACAAATAGAAACCACTACCAACACCAAAGTTTGCCATCATCTCCAAAGTCATATGATTAGTGCATTTCCCAAGAATCAGAGTGTAAAAACCTACTGCTGCATTGTAGAGCCTAAGAATAAGATTTTGAGAAAGAAAAACAGAATAAAAATGATAAGACACATAGTACTGGGGAGCATAAAGAAAGGAGGTGTAAAGAGGTAGCTTTTTAGATGGTAAATAAAACATAGTGGCAACAAAGCAAGGTCAAATAATAGCTACTACAGAGGGTGAAAAGGGAATTAGAGGGAGGTAGACTTAATGAACATAGAGCAATTAGTAGTGTATGAATGAGGGGGGTTGAGGGAAGCCTTAGAGGGTGTAGCTTCGGAGAGAAAGAAAAGGTTTGTTTAGAGTTGTCACAGGTGGGCATTTGGAAAATAACCATCCCACAGTACCTAGCCACATTTGGGCTGTGCTGCATAATGTAAGCATATAGTAAAGCCTCATGTTTTACCCCGAAACCGTCCCCAGGATGCTTGTTTCCAGTCCAGGGAGGACCCAGCTTGGCAGTTCAGGCTGGACTGTTCCCATGAGGAACAGGGTCATGACTGATTTGCATATGGCTTGGCCCAAACTGGGGTAGCGTAGTGAGCGAAAGAACAATGGATTTAACCAAGATCTCTTGACTGGCGGTGACTGTTTGACTCATTTAGCATTACATCCATCATTTGGTGCCACAGCACATATAGCAGGTAAGCCATCATTTTTATTGTTTTGGCCCATGCCTTTTTGATCCTTACCAATGCTGAACAGCATCTCAACAAGTATTCAAAGATGAGACCTATTACTTGCCAGTGTTGCTTCCGGGTTTATCAATCTGTGATAACAGTTAGATATTTGACTAGCATTTTATGGAGTATAACAAATAATAAAATATTATTCATGGGGAGGGGATGGGTGGTCAAGATGGCTGATAGAATGGATGTTTCTTCAGCTCTTCTGCCTCAGCCTGCGAAAGAATACACCAAGCCAGAGACCGACCCTTTCAGCAAAAGATTCCTGAAACTTCGGAGTGGTTTTATTCCTTGTAGGGCACCAACGAATGACAGGGGACCCATATGATTTGGAGAGACCCCACTGCAGAGCTTCCTAAGATGGCAGCTTCCATCTTCTCTCACGAAAACCTTCAGAGACACTGAATCGGTCATGGTGAATGGAGCAGATGGTCACCCGCATCTTTCTAAAATGTATGGTCATGCGACTTGGGTCACAGAGCCAGAAGACCTGCAGCAAGCAGTCCTATTTGCTGAAAGAGCAGAGATGTGCAGCACCCCTAGCAGTGAAGCAACTGAGAAAGGCAGCGGCAGGTGAGCACAGGTATATAATGGATTCATTCACTCAGGAAGGTGCTTTGTAGAAGAAAATCGCACACCACAGCAGCCCAGGGACCTAAATTAACTATTGGCTGTTTTTTACCAAATCTGACTTTCACAGCCTTTTAGCACTGCAACACCCAGGTCTGAAAGGAGAGCAAATTCACAAGCAGAACATGCCTGCCTTTGAAGTCCTATGGGCTTAACTGACCACTGCATCACTGAGCAAAGGAAAAACACCCATCAACTCCATCAAGGAGTTAGAATTAAGTCATCATAATTGCCAATCAGAGGGACAAAGTAGAACAAGGTGTAAAAACTGAGCTAGCTGAAAATAAAGTCCACTTTGACTGGTCTATGGAGACTTTGGAAAGCTTCAAATTGCAGGAATTAAGCTAACCAAAGGAAAAGTGATTGCAATGGTGGCCAGCCACTGGTACTACAAGGCGCTATACTCTTACGAGGTGTGGCTGGTCAGAAGTGGCTGTGACCATATCTAAAAGTGAACAATCATTGAAGTATATGTTACAGAAGTAATCTACCGTCTAACAACCTAACCACAAAGGAGACAAGTGGAAGGAGCACCCAAAGACATCCACGGAAAACACAGACACTTCGCATAGAGAGGGCACAATAACAATTTCTGCTGGACTTAGACTTAGTTCGCCTCATTTCACGCAGAACTCAAAGAGGATTTAAAGGAAGTAAAAAATGAACTGAAGACTCTGGAAAGAATTAAAAGAAGTGAGAGACTCACAAGAAGAAGAAAGAGAATAAGCCAGAAGCTTCTCACTGGGCAAGCACAACACATTTCTCTCCAAACTCATCTAGAAGAACTTGAAAACAGGTCACATAGAAATAATATACATCTTGGAGATAGCAAAGAATGCAGTGACTTCTACACATACACGGAGGACCTCTTTAATGTGCTTTTCAGCGCTCCTAAAGCATAAGATACCTAAGTTGTCAGGACTCACCTGCTGCCACCAGCATGATATCAATCACATGCCCTCCTGACATTTTGATGAAGGTGCACTTCTTCCACCAGAAAAAAGAAGCACTGTTTGCAGCAAGAGAATACCACAACTTCACCTTCAAAGTCCATATAATTCTCTTTTTCCAGGACCTATCCGTCATCCCCCTACAAAAGAGAAAGGTTTTTGGACGATAGTTGAATATTTATCAAAAACTGCTTACAGATTGTGCCTCCTCTTTCTAGATGGGAAGAAAGAACTGTCCAGATGTTCTTGATAAATAAAGGCAGCCTAATATTGCAACTACCTGAAAAGGCAAACTATTCCAAGGCAAACACTGCTTGAGAACCATGACCTTGTAATCAGAAAGTGCAGGGACGATTGTGAAAAGGAAAAAGAGGAACAAGAAGCTGACTGAAATCATCACTGAAAGAGGGAAGAAAGAAGCAATAGAACACCTTCGAAAGGTGATATCATTCCAGTATTCAATGAAGAACTGGGAGTGTTTCAGAAAGAGATGGTGATTCATGAAGACGTCTAAGATAATGCCAAAGAAGAGGTCTGCTCGTGTCAGGCGAAGAAGTGCCTAGGAGGGAGGGAGGGTGGGAAGGTTGCGAGAGGTCATGTACTACTCTTACTTCTAACTACATAGCAATGATCACTCTCCACTTAGGATAAATCAGGTTACAGATGTGAAGCTGGACCTAATGTCTACATTTAGGATATTGGGACGGTATGTTTTCTACTTGGCACTTTGTTTATGCTGTCAGTTAGAGTTACATTTCTACAGGGGATTTATTAACTCCTTGGACGCTCATGACGAGCTCAGCTCGTCATGATGTACACCTCCATACACTCATGACGAGCTGAGCTCGTCATGAACAATGGGGAATCTCAAGTTCCAGCACAGGAGGAAAATAACACTAGCATCGATGGTGTTAAGAATGGGTAGGTTATTAATCCTGAGAACTCACTACATAAATAAGGAAAAACCACACACTACCTGCAGATCATGTTTAACCTTCTTTAACAGCTAATCCAAGTGGAAGTGGCCCACGAATGCTTTACAAGATCATAGGTCTAAATTGCCCTACCAATTGAGACACTACACTAATGCGGTTAGGCACATGAAAAGAGATGAAATCTTCCTTCAAGAAACACACACTCCTCAAAGACACAATGATAATACAATAAAAATCCTTTCTGAGACAAAATCTTGTTTCAGCAAAATCCAAATTAAATGGGTTAGGTATCCTCTTCAGTAACAGAAAAATGTTTGCATTACAATCACCCTCAGTTAAAAAGACGGGTGATATTCTTAGTAAAAGGCATCGTAAGGGGGAATCCAATATCCTTAGCAGAGATTTATGAACCAAACAAGGGGCATGAAGAATTCATGAAGGACAAGATGAAAAAAGTCCTAATTCTGGCACAATACCTACTAGTCACGGGAGGGGGCTTGAACCTTATTTTGGAAAGACAATTCAATAAAAATAAACCCACTTAGCAGTGGAATAGTGATGACCTCAAGGGAGGTGAGCCATTGACTCTCCAAATTGTGATTAAAGGAAAAGTGGAGATTTTGTCACCATCAAGGTAGAGATTATTCGCATGACTCCACTGCACACTGATCCTACTTTAGAATTGATATGATTCTCCTACATGTAGAGTTCAGGTTAGATATAAATGGAGCTGAACAGTGTGCAATCGCTTTATCTGACCATGCTCTTCATGGCAAGGAGGATTGTCAACTATCTGTAGCATGGAATGCACTGAAGGCAGTAATACGAGGCACCCGAATTGTAGAGGCAAGCAGATTTGCCAAATTTAAACTAGCCTCTATCAAGCAGTGATATTGGGTGGAAGGCAATAAGGCAGGCAGCATACTTGGAGTGAATCTAAGCTGCACACAAACCCAGAACACTCTATATGCAATACAGAACAGGCAAGGGAACCTGAAAATGAAAGTCCACAAAAATGTCAAGGTATTTTAAGGCTATTATTAAAATCTATGTAAGGTTGAGATGCAAACTGTACTTCCATAATAGCCATCTTAAACTACCACCAAACCCAATCACCTCTGAATGGCAAGAAGCCCTACAACAACAGATAGCACGGAGGAGGTAATTACAGCATTGCCTCAGCTCTGGGACCTGAATTGTTTCCCCATCCTTTTATAGGAAATGTTGTCCAAGCCTCCTACACTTATTCACCAGGGTCATAAATTATGCAGCTGATGCAGGAACCATGACCCCTCCATGACATAGCCAGTAATCTCAGCTATTCTTAAGCCGGGGAAAACAAACTAAAGAATTTGATTCTACCGCACTTACTCAGTCCTCAATGTGGATGCAAAATTTACACCAAAACATTTGTAATAGATTAAAATCTCTAATGCCCCATCTAACTTAATCAGTAGAGGTGGGCTTTACTTTACTTTTAACAATGCAAATGACAGAGCACATCCAAAAAAAGAAAAACACCACACACACATGAAATGATCAATATGGCCCATAAACCAGGGAGGTCAGCATTGTTGAGCTCCACCTCCCTTTATTCGGAAAAGCCTTTCATGTGGTTGTTTGCCACTTTCTCTGAGAAACAATACATAGGACTAGGAGCTCAAATTACAATTAGTGTACTTGCACAATACATCAACCAGATGGCACATATAAGACTCAAAGGATACATTTGGTGAAAATTCACATTGATTGAGGAATAAGACCGGGATGCTCATGTTCTTCCCTCCTCTCAGCACTTTATCGAAAACCGTATGGGCAAAGAGTTTACTGAGAAAACCGACTGAGAGGAGCATGTTTAGGACTAGATGAATTATAAACATCTCTATTCACTGATAACATTCTAGTTTATATGACTAAAAGAGTCCATACCAGATCTGATCTCAATACTGCAAAGCTGTAGTAACATATCTGACTAAGATTAACTCCAATATATTGGAAACATTATTGACCAATATTCCTGTAGAAACATAATCATGGTTGGAAACACAATACCTACTTACAAAGTGTTTCAAAAACCATAAAATACTTGGGGATAAACATCGCAACTTTCTTGTCAAGTTCCACATACTGTTGAGAAATATCACTACTGATCGGCAAAAAGCGGATATGTTGGTCCTCTCCTGGCAGGGTAGACTTTGCAATTAAGATCACAATCCTACCCAAAATATTACTTTTATTTCAAACAATTCCCCTAGCGACAGCTCCTAAAACAGATTCCAAGCCTATGTGCTAACTTTGTGGGAGGAGAAAATAAATTTTGCATTTCAATAAAGAAGGTGGCTAGCTTCCCATTAAGCAGGGACCAGGGGACCACTGGAGTCCCGAATATCAAGTGATACTAACAGGTGACGCGTCTACAGTATTTGTTGGAATGGTCTAAATCAGAAACAGAAAAGCACTGGTGTTTTAGCTACCATCATTTAGCATGTAGACCACTCTGGGAGATAGCATGGCTTTACCTCAGCAATAGAAGCAAATCCGGTGGAGGTGTAATGTTTTTCTGGCCTTGGTTGCCTAGTCTAATTGTACGATTTCTAATAAACATTTCAAAACTGGAACCTGAGCCTATCTGTAAAGAAATCTAAGGGTAAACAACTTTAGAAGCAGATATTTATGATTGCAATACTTCAAATGTTCTGCTAGCAACAACACCCTCATCAGTGATGCGAGGCACATTAGCTAGTACACTTCTATTTTAGAAGTATACTCAACTAAAAGGTAATGTAATTATTTATAAGGACAAGGTATTGTTCGAAATAAAATGTATGTTAATTATAATAATCACAAACAAATATGATTAGCATTAATAACCCTAAGTGAGGACAATTAGCACCCCTAGGTAAATCCTTGACATACCGTTCTGGGGACTCTGCCAGCGTTTTAAATCCAGGTGGAAGGGCTGGTCCAAAAAAGCCATCGTCATCGTCATCATTGGCTATCTCCTGCTTCCTTTAAAATAAAAAAATTAAAATATGAATCATTATACAATTATTATTTAAACATTGTCATTTCCTCCCTTCATTGAAAACGACAAATGTTGATATGAGAAGTGGCTACTGTACATTGCTAATCTGCACGTTGCTAATCAGAATGAAAGACTAAAACCCAGATCTTTGTGACTGGGGGTGGATGTTTGCATTTATAATTTATTTATTTATTTATGAAATTTATAAAGTGCACAACTGCCCAAGGGCTTCTCGGCGCTAACAGTAGACTAAGACTAAAAATAGCCTCCTCGCTTCCCGGCTTCCGCCTCAGGAAGTTTTAGCTACTGCTACATTGTTCAGCATTCCATCCACCATTTGTTTCTTTTGCTAATCTATTCCCAAGGGTACACTGTTTTAATTTTGCATTTGTTATCACTGATTTTACGTGCTCTATGAGGCCACGCTTTATATTCAATTAAAAATTTAATATATCCAAGTGAGAAAGAAACTCTAAAAAAAAATATCGCATGTAATCACCAGACTAATCCAACAAGACTGTTGACAACCTTGGAGATACAGAGAAAACATAAGACCAAAAACCAATAAAACATTGAGTACAGTACTGCTGAGAAACAGATTCCATTAATTTTCATTAGGTGACAACTTTGTACTTTATTCTGCCTTCACAGTCTCAAAATACTTAACCAGGGTTATGGCAATCATAATACATTTCTCATTTCTTTATTTGTAAGATATTTTACGAACACATGAGTTCAGTTCCTTTTAGTTGAATTCTGCTTTTGAAATATTTTAGAAGTGTTCTTTTATTTGTTTATATATCACAACATGCACTCAGTGGCAACAGCCATGTAGTGCGAGGATGGATGTGGTTGAGAATTTTCAACAAACTAATTTAACTCATCTGTGTTCTCGAGTTTGGATAAGCATCTGCAACTCACATGAAACATTCAGACATAATCTTCTTTACTGGATATAGGGCCATATGTATCAAGATACCAATTAGCGATTCTGTAATAGCCATTTTTAAGAAATCGCTATTTCAGAATCGCTAGCTGGTATGTATTAAGAAAATCGCAATTTTTAGCGATTTCTTGATATTCCTTAATTGCGAATTCGCAAATTGCGAATTCGCAATTAAGGAATACTTTCCCATTCATTTCTATGGGTCTGCTGGCCCATAGGAAGGAATGGGAATTTATTCTAAATTTGCGATTCGCAATTTGCTAATCGCAAATTGAGAATAATTTCAAGGGTGCAGGGGTGTCCAAAGGACACCCTGTTGCACCCCTGATATAAGTATGGGTGCACATGTGGTGCACATACATGCCCTAAGGGCATGTATGTGCGTCACTTGGCACTTAGAAAAATGCAAAAATGGGCATTTTTCAAGAAATTCGTAAATTACCACCAACTTGAAGTTGGTGGTAATTTGCGATTCCTTAGGGACAATTAGCAAATTTTTTTTAGCCTTATACATTGCATTTATGGAATCGCAAAATTTGTGATTCCTTAAATGCAATTGCAAAATAAGGAATCGCAAATTTTGCAATTCCTTATTTTTCACCGGATTTTCATTCATACATCCCATTTAGCAAATTCGCATTCGCAAAGGCCGAAATTCTGCGAATTTCGGCCTTTGCAAATGCGAATTTGTATGATACATATGGCCCATAGTCACTCCGTTTAAAAGACAAGGCACTCCATTTCCAAACTTTTTTTTTTTGCCTCAAGGACCAGAATGACAATTTATATTTTTTGTTTTATTACTCGTACCAGAACTGAGTCGGATGACACAAAATCTTTGTATTAAATGACATTTGTAATCATTATCACAACCTTTTGTCATGAATAGACTAACCTGCGCTTTAGACAAAGGCCATTTTCACCATCAGAGTTCTGACTGCCTTCTTCACGTAGAGGAGAACAATCTTCCCCACTATCATCTGATGTTCCTGAGCTGTGACTGGGTTTAAAGCCAGGAGGCAAAGCAGGCCCTGAAACTGCAAAAGTTTCAAGTTAAGGCACATACATCCTTTTAAATGATGGTTAAAGGCATATTCTAATTTAGTAAATATCATGAAAATTGTCCCCATATAAAGCAGTTAGGTTTGCTGCTCCACTTGTTAATCTCAATTTCCAGTTATAGTTGTAAAGTGGCAATTACCTACTATATATACTTTAAATATTCTCAAAATCAATCTATCTTAATCATTTTGCAATTGTTTTGCAGAAAGCTTTAGCTTGTGTCGTTATTTTATTCCATGAAGAATTTACACATTTCAACATTTTCAAAAAGGTTAAAAACCAAATGTTAACAAGCATTGGAAATGCAATAGGTCTCGCATTAGAAAAGTTGGAGCTATTGGTCTTGTAAATGACACATTTTTTATTTATGTTTTGTTATTGAAAATAGCGAAATTAATAGCTTTGTCATTTACAATGCCAATAGTTATAACTTTCGCAAATGTGATACCTATACCATTTGTAATGCAATATGTGTTGTATTTACGTGACTTACATGTATTGATATTACAAATGAAAATGGCTTTTACTTTTTTAAAATAATTAATACTTAACCCCTTCGATGCGGCCGCTTTTTTTCCCGTGTGCGGCCGCCGGCCGAACA
Source organism: Lissotriton vulgaris (assembly GCF_964263255.1). NCBI lineage: Eukaryota > Metazoa > Chordata > Amphibia > Caudata > Salamandridae > Lissotriton > Lissotriton vulgaris. The sequence goes on from NC_141696.1 coordinate 1,155,048,191, forward strand.
CGGGCGGGCCATGACGAACCCCAGCCGTCATCAGCACACGAGCACCGTAGTGCATGACGGCTGGGGTTCGTCACCAGCATGGAAGGGGTTAAATAAAAGTTATTGTAATTTATAATGGCAATAGCTTAAACTTTTGTAAATAACTTTTGTGAAGATTATGTTCAGTGTATTTTATTGTGACGAAAATCCAAAAACAGAAGTGAAATATTAACATATTTGTTACATTTGCAATAAAGCTTGAAACATTGAGAGAACATATTTGAGCCAGTTGTTGTTGAATGGTTGCATAGATTTATGCTCTGGTGGCGCTGAGTGATGTTGTGATGGCGAACGAGTGATGCTGTGGCGTTTAGTGATGCTGTGGTAGAGCATAGTGATGTTGTGGTGCCCCTGAGTGATGCTGTGGTGGTGGCGAGTGATGCTGTATGCTATGCTATGTTTTGTTTTGATATCTTATGTTTTGTTTTGCTATGCTACGTTTCGCTATCCTATGCTTTGATTTTTTATGCTATGCTATGCGGTGTTTTGTTATGCTATGCTATGTTATGCTATGATGCTATGTTTTGTTATGATAAGCTATGCTTTGTTGTGTTTTATTATGCTATGCTTTGTTTTACTATGCTATGTTTTGGTATGCTATGCTATGTTTTGTTGTGTTTGGTATGCTTTGCTATGTTTTGCTATGCTATTATATGTTTTGTTTTGCTATGCTGTTTTGTTGTGTTTTGTAAAGCTATGCTATGTTTTGCTATGTTTTGTTATGCTATGTATTTTTTAATGCTATGTTTTGTTATGTTAAGCTGCTTTGTTATACTATGCTATGTTTTGTTTTGCTATCCTATGCTTTGTTTTGTTATGCTATGCTATGTTTAGTTTTGCTTTCCTATGCTTTGTTTTGTTATGCTATGCTATGTTTTGTGTATTGTTATGCTATGCTTTGTTGTGTTTTGCTATGCTCGGTTATGCTATCTTATGTTTTGTTATGCTATGCTATGTTTTGTTATGTTTTATTATGCTATGCTTTGCTATGCTATGTTTTGCTATGCTATGTTTTGTTATGCTATGTTTTGTTATGCTTTTTTTTGTTATGCAATGCTAAGCTTTGTTTTGTTATGCTATGCTATGCTATGTTTTGTTATGCTATGCTATGTTTTGTTATGCTATGCTATGTTTTGCTATGCTTTGCTATGTTTTGTTATGCTATGTTTTGTTATGCTATGTTTTGTTATGCTATGTTTTGTTATGATATGCTTTGTTTTGTTTTGCTATGTTTTGTTTTGTTATGCTATGTTTTGTTTTGTTATGCTATGCTATGTTTTGTTATGCTATGCTATGTTTTGTTATGCTATGCTATGTTTTGCTATGCTTTGCTATGTTTTGTTATGCTATGTTTTGTTATGCTATGTTTTGTTATGCTATGTTTTGTTATGCTATGTTTTGTTATGCTATGTTTTGTTATGCTATGCTATGTTTTGTTGTGTTTAGTTATGCTATGGTATGCTTAGTTGTGTTTTGCTATGCTGTTTTGTTTTGTTATGCTACGTTTTGTTTTGCTATCCTATGCTGTTTTGTTATGCTTTTGCTATGTTTTGCTATCCTATGCTTTTTTTGTTATGCTATGCTATGCTGTGTTTTGTTATGCTATGTATTGTTATGCTATGCTGGTGAAGGTGTGAGGGTGTGTGTGAGGGTGAGTGAGTGAGGGTGAGTGTGTGAGGGTGAGGGAGTGTGAGGGGGTGAGGGTGAGTGAGGGTGTGTGAGTGTGAGGGTGTGAGGGTGAGGGTGTGTGAGGTGGTGAGAGGGTGAGGTGGTGTGAGTGTGAGGGGGTGTGAGGGTGAGGGGGTGTGAGGGTGAGGGGGTGTGAGGGTGAGTGAGGGTTGTGAGGGTGAGTGAGGGTTGTGAGGGTGAGGGGGGGGGGGGAAGAAAGAAAACAGAACTATCTCTCCGGAACCAAATCATTTTTACGAGACCAGACATAAGTAGCAAACATTTCGAAGCCCTCCCGCTCGTAGTTTGAAACATAGGGGCCAAAGTGAAAAGATAGAACAATAACACGTCCGTACTTGTGATTGAAGTTAAGGGACATGGACCCACGCTTCCCCCATTTAAACCCAAGGAACGGACGTTTTCAAAGATGGAATAACACGTCCTTGGACCCCCACTAACAAAAGGAAGATATAAATGCGGCACGAATAAACAGGCCAGCGAAGTTCCCATACCTTTGCCGAGCAGTGATGCGTGGAAAACAGCAAACCCGGAAATACCTGGCGTGTATTAGAGCTGTTTTTTGTTATTATTATATATATACTTCCCGCGTTCGGCCCTGATCCAATCAGGGAGCAGGGCAGGATAGAGACTGCGGTAGGGAGAATCAAAATCCGAAATGGAACTAGGAGTCATCAGACCGGGTGCCTGATATCTCCGACTACTGGCGGCTCGGGCATTCAGACCCCTCCTGCCCCAGTTGTCAGCATTTGTCACATTTGTGCACTTTGCTGAGGATGAAAGTGTGCTGGTATCAAGTGACCCACAGTTTATACAGAGAGCAGTTGAAGAGGGACATTTATCTACTGAGCTAATTTTCGGACATATTGTGGGATCTACAGGTTTACACACACATCATCAGTATGTTCATTGTTCGAGAACCAGTCTACCTAATTACATGAAAGCCAAATGGCATTGATAGCAATATGCTGCTATGAGGCGGTCCTTGGGAAGTATCTCTGTAATAAAGCGTTCATATGACAGCCCTGCATGCTTAGAAACGTCATCATACTGTGACAGGAGATTTTTATTTTAAAAAAAAATCATTAGTCCGAGTTACGAATTCAAGGCGAATAATCGAGTGCAAATTTTACAAAGCAATTACTTTTAACTTCGTTCCTTAACAGCAGACAAGGCCGAAGCTGTGCGTTTCTTCACTAGTAGTTGAGTGGGCCTTGCACACACTGGAAGTAAACACGAAAGTGACCCTTTAGAAATCTGTCGATGTCTTACTTAACAAAGGGTCACTTAAAATGTTTAAAGGGAAAGAAACAGCACTACCTGGACTGGCCAACTGACGGATGCGGGGAAGTAAAAACTGTTTTTTCTGTCCTTTCGCATCGGTTTCCTGAAAATGTCGCAGGGCAGAAAGTATCCCTTCCCTTTTCATTCCAAGAGTGGTAACTCCTTAATTATCTTCGGAGAGTTTACACATGTAAACTCATCTTCTATGAGCGCTTGTCTTAACAATGTTCTCTAGAAGAAGGAACAGTTTTGAAAAGAATGTGGAGCGCAATTCAGAAATGTGCACGAAAAAGATGCAAAACCTAACAATTAGGATTTTGTAATGAGGGTTAAAATCGGATATCTAATTACCAAACTGGAAGGCCAACTATCACATTACTGTGTGCCTTACACTTCCCAACAACGCATGTAACGGAACGGATTAAACTAGAATCTGCAGAAAAATGTATAGCCCTCACTACCGTGCAAAGACTCTCTCACAACACTCCTCAGTGGTTGCATCTTTCTGTAATGTAGGGTTCTGCTGAGACGTGGGCAAGTGGGAGTATATTTCTCCGCCATCAGTGATGTAATTTCACACTAACTTCCTCGCACTCGTTGCAGCAAGTTCACAGGCTCTGCCGGCACATGACAAGTTGTGTTTCGGGTTGTTTGCTAATGTCACTCTCTTCCCTAAGAAGCAGATCCTCGTCGGTGAGGTTGAAAGCAGCGGCAAAAATCAAGGAGAAGGCACTCAAATAATGAGGAAAAAATAATGAGAAAAAGCGAGGAGAACTTGTTAAAAATAAAGGAAAAGAAAGGGAAATGCACTGAAACTGACAGGAAAGCACGGAGAAGACGTTCAAAACAAGACGGAGGGCATTGCTGGGGGGAGGAGGAATGCGACACGGCCGCAGCAGGGGGCGGAGCAGGGAGAGCGGCGATGAGGGTGTCAAGCAGCAGGGGCCTTTGAAGTGAAGCTAAGCTTCACTTCAAAGGTGTGGGAGGAGTGCGGCTGAGGGAACAGACGGCGATTTGGTGATGTGCACGCGCATTTTAGGTCAATGCGCATGCGCATGGACCTAAAAGCCACGGGTACAGCACCAAATCGCCCAGTTAGTTAAAGTCTGTTTAAAGCCCTATATGCTCGCAAGCTCGATGCGTGCGCATCGAATAGCGAGACCTAAAAACCCTGCAGTAAGTATTAGAGATGGTATTGCCTACTCAAACCTTGACATACTGAATATGTGGTAACACCCTGCGTGTCCACCTGTTATGTGAGGGGGGGGGGGGGGGGGGGGTTTCAGATTTATTGTTTGAGGTGTTTCCATGATGTCATGTAAGTGAATTCGTACTGTGCATTTTTCACTGTTGGAATACTAATACAATTTCACTGAACAAAAAAAAAAATACCTGCAGCGTACACTGACTGAATCTACCTCATACGCAAAATGACTATTTGGTAAAAAGTTAAAACGTGAAAATTAACAAGCATTAATCTTAAATAGCTCTTCTTTTACACAGTAGGAAAAGGGTAAAAGGAATGCAACTTGAACCAGATCATGAGTGGAAGCATGCCTGCTTCAAATATTATCCACACTCCGCAGTCCATCTTGAATTTAAAATGTACAAAAACAAGCATTTGCAATGCAATAGGTCTCGTATTAGGAAAGTTTGAGCTATTGGTATTGTAAATGACACATTTTTTATGTGTTGGTTTTGAAAATAGCGAAATTAATAGCTTCGTCATTTACAATGCCAATAGCTTTAACTTTCGCAAATGTGACACCTATATCATTTGTAATGCAATATGTGTTGTATTTACGTGACTTAGCTGTATTGATATTACAAATAACAATGGCTTTTAATTTTTTTAATAATCAATACGTAAATAAAAGCTATTGTAATTTATAATGGCAATACCTTAAACTTTTGTAAATAACTTTTGTGAAAATTATGTTCAGTGTATTTTATTGTGACGAAAATCCAAAAACAGAAGTGAAATATTAACATCTTTTTGTGACATTTGTAATAAAGCTTGAAACATTGAGAGAACATATTTGAACTAGTTGTTGTTGAATGGCTGCACAGATTGATGCTGTGGTGGCGCTGAGTGATGCTGTAGCGTTCAGTGATGCTGTGGTAACGCATAGTGATGTTGTGGTGCCCCTGAGTGATGCTGTGGTGATGCGATAGATAGATAAGAGTGATGGCGATAGACCGATAGAGTGAGGGCGATAGACCGATAGAGTGAGGGCGATAGATAGACCGATAGAGTGAGGGCGATAGATAGACCGATAGAGTGAGGGCGATAGATAGACCGATAGAGTGAGGGCGGTAGATAGACCGATAGAGTGAGGGCGATAGAGTGAGGGCGATAGATAGAGTGAGGGCGATAGATAGAGTGAGGGCGATAGACAGATAGAGTGAGGGCGATAGATAGATAGAGTGAGGGCGATAGATAGATAGAGTGAGGGCGATAGATAGATAGAGTGAGGGCGATAGATAGATAGAGTGAGGGCGATACACAGATAGAGTGAGGGCGATACACAGATAGAGTGAGGGCGATACACAGATAGAGTGAGGGCGATACACAGATAGAGTGAGGGCGATACACAGATAGATAGAGGGCGATACACAGATAGATAGAGGGCGATACACAGATAGATAGAGGGCGATACACAGATAGATAGAGGGCGATACACAGATAGATAGAGGGCGATAGACAGATAGAGTGAGGGCGATAGACAGATAGAGTGAGGGCGATAGAATCATCGGTGCTCACGCATCAGCATCTTCACGATAGGGCACGGGCTCAACCTTTGAGTGCAGTCGCTCCCTGAAGACCCGCTCCCCATATTATGAGCATGTTGGACAATTGTTCCAATCCCCGATTTAATGTTTTGGATGTCCAGTAGCCCACCTACAATTGTCCAGAGGGTCTACGAACAATTTGACATATCCTGATAATACAATGTCCAACATAAAGCAATGCTCAGAAGATTCCATTCCGGCTCTTGTTACAATTGAGCTCTGATGATTATCCTGTTTTAACAGATCAAAAAGCTGTTGACTACAACAGTGGACATGATGTATTATAATGTATTATTGTTTTTTTGGGGGGTGTAACTTCACGATTAGTAATACACATATATGTATGTACATCATACATGTGTATCACACTTTGCTTGAACAGGGAGCATGAGAAGGAAAATAAAAGGTGAAAAGCAAAACAATCAGAAAGGGAATTCACAGAAACTGAAGCCAGAGGTCAGCGGCTTGTCCTGCGAGGCGGAGTTCCATCCATATCATCAGTTAACAAGCAGGAAGTGTGATAAGAGAGGGGGTGGCAAATGGTGAGCATTTTCGCGGTCGTTTGATGTTCTCAGTGGCCAAGGGGCTCACTGATAACATCAAAGTGGCTGCGGAAGTGCCACCAAAGGCTGCAGGCGGACAAATGGTGCGTGCCCCCAGCGCACATGCACTGTGCCCGATCCGCCTGCAGACTTTGGGTGCACTTTTGAAAAGCCAAACTAAATATCTTGCCAAGCATTGCTAACGCGATGACTTAGACGAGACCTAAAAACAGTAAGTTATGTACACCTGTGGCAGAAGCTTGATCAAATGGACTAAGCTGCTGTACACAAGCTGGACTGCCTGAGTGAAAAGGGGGGATGTCATTTGTGACAGTTATGCCGTGGGTAGGGACACTAGGAAGGGCTCCCCACTCTCAGCTGTGTTATTCATGATAGCACTAGTACTAGAATCACTGACCAATTTCCTCTGTCAGGGAGCTCACTTTCAAAAGCTTGTTATTAATGATACCTCCCTGCATCCTTTACCATATGCTGATGATATGATGCTATATTTGAGAGGCATGGGAGAGGATGAGCGGGGGTCGAGGGGGGGCCTACGGGTCAACTGTGAGAAGCCATAGTGGACCCCGAGGATATAGCAAGCCTGAAGCATTAGGAGACGCCCTGCAGCTAGAACTAGTCACAATTAAGTACTTATGGGTCAGCATTTAGCTAATAGAAGAATGGCTCCAAGATGCTAACATTGTGGAGGCCGTGGCTGGTCTGCAGCAATTCATCAAATTCTGGCAGACACTCCCACTATCAGTATTAGGCGAAAAGGACCCAAAATTGTGTACACATTTAACAATATCCCAACACTTTTTGTTTCCAAACCACTTCAACACTTACATAAATATTTTGAATGTATGTGTTAGACCTGACATCCTTGGCGTGGTTTTCCCCCCATCTTTTTGCCTCCGACTCATGTATTTTTGATGCTGTGCTGGATTTCGTTTTTGCTGGTTTCGATGCTTTAGACCCTCTGCCACTGCTGATCAGTGTCAGAGGGTAAGTGCTCCCTCTGTAAATTGTCATATTGATTGGGTATACCTGATTGGCATATTTGTATCACCATGAATTCCCTAGTAAAGTGCACTGTGTGTGCCAGGGCTGGTGATGACAGATGCTACTAGTGGGCCTGCAGCGCAGATTGCGCCACCCACATGAGTAGCCCTAAAATGATGTCTCAGGCCTGCCAGCGCAGAGCCTGTGTGCAGTCAGTGGACTGCCATGTCCGCCTGGCCAGTGTCCCCACTGGCTGGGCCTAACCCTTCCCTGTCTGTGCACACCAGTCACCCCTATGGAAGGCTCAAGGTACCAGGGTGGGCAGGGTGCAGTGCATGGATAAGGTAGAGCATGTACTAGTGCAGGTAACATGCTCTGGTAGTGAGCAGCAGCCATTTTGTGTGCTCACTGCTGTAAGGCTATCTTGCTCCATAGAGTAACATGGGGGAGGCTGGTCCCATTGGATCCCAGCCTACCTTCCCATAGGAACAAGATGGGACATAAGTGAATGATATCCCTGAACTCAGAATTTAATAACACATCTTTTAGTAAAGGTTGTTTTTAAATTCTGTGTTTGAGAATAGTACTTTTAGAAAGTGGCTATTCTCTTGTCTAAACCTTTCTGTGTGCCTGGGACTGTTTGTGGATTGACTGTCTGGGTTGAGGATGACAGGGTCTGCAGAGCCCCCAGGGGGTTATCTGAGCCAGCCCCATGGATGAAAGGCAGCATCTGCTGCCAGGGAAGTGGGAGGAGATAGCATCTGATAGTGAAGGGCTGTGCCTGCCTAACCACAAAGCTGGCTCCACCTCCTGCTGGGCGACTGCCACCTCTGTCCCTGATACTGAGAGGAAGAAGGAAGCCAGGAAACCCCCAGACCCCCAGCAACACCCAGAACTGGTTTGGACCGGGCTCAGGGCCCCCTTTGCACAAAGACTTTTTGGGATATAAGAGAAGGACCCCTGACAACAGATTTTCAGATTCTACAATCAAGAGGAACCTCTGCCAGAAGAAGGACTGCTGAAGGAGCTGATGGAAGATTGCCTTGCTGTGTGCTTTAAGGGCTGACCTATCCTGCTATCCAACTGAAGGAGAGGAGAAGAAAGGGACTTTGCTGTGAGCTGTGACCCTGCCTGCTTGAAACTGCTAAGACTTTTCTGTGTGTTGTGTCTGCAACCTGAATCTCCAAGGGCCTGAGAAGAGCTGGCTCCCTGTCTGCAACCCAGGAACATAAAGGTTGCCCAAGGACCACAAGATTCTGCTGCGCCCCATGAAGCTGCTGTGCAGTGCAGAGATCGTGAGACACTGTGTGGGGCTGTGTAGCGCACTGGCTGCTCTATAATCTGAGTGAGGGCGCCGCGCTGAACCAGCCTGCCGTGTGGCCGAGATCGACGTGTTCATCGGAGCGAAGATCTCAGGCTTGTAGGCCTCTCCAGTGTAAGGAGCGCTGAAAAATAATTGCTGGCCGTGTCACCGTCGCAGCCCGGGGTCAGTAACCCCCGTGGAAGTGCCCCGCATCTCTCCGGCGTTTGCGTGTTGAAGAACGAGCCCGCCGCGCTCTGATTGGGTGAGAGAGCCAAGCCCCCTCACCAGAGTCGCGACGGGATTGGTCCTTGCAGCGGAGCGTCATCAGCGAGGCCGCGCTGCCATTGGTTGGTGGCCTCGCGCTCAGAGGGGCTCGTCTGAAACGCCGCGACGGGATTGGCTGCCTCGACTGAAGCTGCCGAGGAGCTGAGAGATCACCGGGATCACCGCCGGGCCCGGGGAAGACTGACCTGACCTCGCCGAGGGATCTACAGAGTGTTCCAGCCCCCGGCCTGCCGTCTCTGCTCCCCGCTGCTCTCTGAAGGACCGAGAGCGGGCGGAGAGCGTCCTGAGACCGGCCGGGCTGGAGCGCTTGTGAGCGGTCACCCGCGAGGTGCGCCTGGGGGCCCAAAGCAACATCGATCACGGGGAAAGGAGTCCCCCTCCCCCCCAGCATCCGGGTGAGACGCGCTTGAGGCGCTGAGAGTCCCTGACGCCAGGGGCTCGTTGTAGTGGCATATTGTGAACGCTGGCATTGTTTACACTGCTCGTTTTGAGAACGTTTTAATTATATATCAGTGGCCATATTTTCTTACCTACTGATTAAAGAGACTTGAGACATTGACTTGATGAGAACTTCCTGAAACTACATACCACCATTAAGATTAAGTGCATCATTTTTATAACCAAGTGATTATCGTGCAACTGCCTTATTTACATTGCTGAAACTAGATAAAGTTATATATTTTTATAAAATATACTTACCTGTGTGGTCTCAGTTTGTTGTGGATTGGGGATTATTGTGTTAAGTGCAAATATTATACACATTGCCTTGGGGATAAGCCTGCCTGCTCGCGCCAAGCTACCTAGAGGGAGAGCGGAGGTTATCTACTGTGTGTATTCCTTCACCCTGACTAGAAGCAAGGGTCACTACTTGGTCTAAGGTACTTACCTCTGCCAACTAGAGACCCCCAGATCTAACAGTATGTATTTTGGCACAGTTGTCATTTTAAATACTTCGCATCAGAGACACTACAAACAGCTGCCCGCTCTTTTTTGTGAAAAGTGAGCAGGGGTTGCAGGAACTGCCAGGATCCGGTGAATGAGGCCAGCACCCCCCGCCAAACCGGCAGCAAGACTAAAAAACAGCACGTCTTCGAGACAAAGGTCTTGACTGGGGAGCAAGAACCTAATTTCTTCCTGTAATTTATCACATCAGTTCAAAACAAGTTTGAGCTATTGGCATTTCAAATAACAATGCCTTTGATTTTTGTTTTCTTTTTAAAAACATAAATAAAAGCCATTGTAATTTACAATGCCAATAGCTTAAACGTGTTTTCCATTCCTGTGCTTGTATTCTAATTAATCCCACTACAAAACAAGGATCACAAGCTCCACAAAGAAAAGTAAAAAAACCTGAATTAGAGCAGATGGTCGCGCATGGACTAGGGAATCTTGGCATCTGTAGTCACAAGTGCAGTATGAAGCACTATATAAACAGAAGTTAGTATTATTTAAATGTGCCCTGTACCGGCTCAAAAAAGGCGCTCAGAAAAATAAATATACTTACCTTTTTAGACCGTCGGCGTCTAGTTAGACTTTGTTGACGACGCCTCCTTTCCGAATTCAGATATGTGTGGTTGAATAGTCTGCGGTTCTCTTTCTTGGGCAATCTGTCTCAATGGCCACCAGCAGTGTGGTGGGAGGGTAAGGGGTGAGATTTATTGCACATCGCTATCTGTTCATGTAAGGGTGTCCTTGAAAGAGATGTCACATTGTGTGAGCACCATATATAGGTCGCTAATAAAAGTCACCGCAGAGGGGTGAAACAAGAAGCATATGGATTAAATGAAGGTTTAAAAAAAAAAAATCTAGTACATTTAGTTCTTTCGCTCCATGCAGGTTTTTGACCCAGTGTGTCTATAAGAAATAAATAGTGCTCCTTTGAAAGTGTGAGCCTACACTAAAGGCCGGCCATACTTCAGAGTGAAGCTGCAGCAAGGCCCTGAGATGGAGTGCAACTGCAAGCTGTACACGTGCACGAGGAGAGGCCTATTTCACATACACTCAGTTACCCTTTCACAACGCAGTGCTTCCATATCTGGGTACCTCCTATCGGGGTGTCTGCACTGCCTCTAGGAGCTGCTGTGTGTAGGAAAAGGTGACGTAACTGGAAGACAGTTTGTGCAACCTTAGCAAAAATGCATATATAACATTACTTTTCGTTCACCACTACATTTACAAAAAGCCCTATTCTTCATCTAAACAGGCAGGCAATGTGTATTAGGGCACGTGAGGTATCGCTTCTTCAGTAAGGGAAAGGGCACAAGAGTCAGAGATGGCAGGTATCCGGGAGCCTCTGAACATGCAGGCAGTGCTGCGCCTTGAGATCCGAGCAGCCCCAGCACCTATAAACCTTAACTGGGGTGTGCCACACTTGCCTTTCTTCACACAGTACATCTGCAGAGGCGTTGTGCACGTCCCGCGCAAGCAGCGCAGCTTGCTTTGGCTCGGGATTTGTACTGCTCTTTAAGACCGGGCTCTGTGTAGAGAAATTCCCAGCACCCTAGGCAAGATTTATTAGAGTAACCTTCACTCAGCTGCGGGACTGCTCCAGCGAGGAGGGAGCCATCTCGGGTGACACCACCATTACCTTCATCGTTGGGGACTGCAAGTCCCAGAAACCCCTGTGGCTAATCCACGCCTCTTAAGGCGTTCTGCACTCTCGCCACGCGGGACACAAAAACTCTCTGCTTCCACCCAGGGAGCCTGCCCTAGACTGCCCTCCGATCAAGAGAACAAGACGTGCGCATGACGAAAACTGCAGTGGGGCGGGACTTCCGTTTCCTGCTGGAAGCTCACGCCCACGGAGTGGCTGGCCAGGAGAGGAGCAGTGGTGACGCGGGGCTCCCATGCCCGAGGGAGAGCCCAGCGGTGGCGGCTGGAGTCCGGAGTTGCGTCCGATACGGTAAGTGGGCCTTAGTTGTAGTGGGGGTGGCGGGAGGGGGGAGGGATGTGTGTGCGCGTGTGTAGCTGTGCGTGTGTATGTATATGTGTGACTGTGCGTCTGTTAGCTGTGTGTGTGTGTGTGTATATGTGGGGCTGTGTTTCTGTGTAAGTGGGTACTGATGCATTGTGCCTGCGTGGGTGTATGTGTGCGCATGCGTCAGTGTGGCTGTGTGTGCGCGCGCGAGTGAGAGAGGCTGACTTGCCGTGAATGTTGAACAGGAGATGTGCACGGCGCCGGGCTGGGCGTGCGCGCCCACGGGGTAAAATCGCCAGGGAAACCGCATGCACATCCCCTGTCCGCCATTCCCGGCAAACCAACAATAGGTCTTTCGCTGGAGCAGCGCTATGCGCTGCTAACACCAGCGAGACCTAAAAAGGAAGAAAAACATAGTATTATCATACAGTTTGAAGAAGTTAAAACTTGCATATTATTCAGTGATATCGAATACAGTCACTGATGTCGGTACTGTTAATGATGAACCAAGAGCATACAATTTGGCCAATAGAGTTATAGCTATAGGACAGGAACACTCATGCGAGTTATAAGTAAACAGACAAAAAAATAAAATTTGTTGTAAAGACTACATACGATTTTCACAGTCAACCCTTCCTGGTCCCAAAGGGGCAGGCGGTGCCCGAAATGGTGAGAAAAAGACACTTAGGAGCTGGTATCTTACTGGAGATGAAGGTGTCGGTGACCCTCTCCTCAAGAGCCACCCTGCAGCTCCCAACCCTAGAAGCTTCTAGCCCAATGATGGTGTAAGGTAGGCAAGCAGCCACATTTAGATTAACATGTTGGACTCTGTGTGCACAGAGCTCAGTGTGTGTGGGAAATGGCTCAAGGAGAGTATTTGTGTAAACATAAAACAAATCACCATATTTCTACCACTTTTAAAATTTCGAAATTGCAAAATGCAAGAATGATGTGAGGACAAGAGCACTGAGTTTCAGAGATTTCAAATTCACCCACCATGCAAAGTGTGAGTCCCGCATTCAGTGCTGTGTTTACCTTTTGCATTGGGCTGCTTGCAGTTTTACATGCACTATTATAAAAGCCTGACTTAGTCTAGATCTGAAATAACGCTGGTCCCGATGTTGTCACCACCTACTAGCTCCAGTAAGGCTCAGCTCCCTCACCCAGGGACGTCTGCCCTTTAGGGAGCCCGGTCACGCCCCCCCCCTGCTGTGTAGCTGCTAAATATTGCTAGAGATGTTGGTGGCGGCCCGGAGCTTCCACGACGTGCGTCCCACTGCATTGCCAGTCAGGCCACGCTCTCTAGAAACTTTTCTTGAACGCATTCGCCATAAGCCTTTGATTACAGGTTTCAAACGTAATTCCTATGAAACTAAATGATAAATGGTAACCATAGATGAAACTAATGAGAATCAAATAAAGCTATTGGTTTATGTTTACTTTATGCATAAATGAACAAATAACAGACAATCGATAATATGAATATCCTTGTATGAATAAAGTTTTTTTTAGATATTAACAAAATTGACAGTAACATTAGAATGTTTAATGTGAGCAATCATATTGATGAGAAAAACAATTGCCATACATTTGGTGCTTTGTAAAAGGTTTATTTTAGATATGCTTTCAAATATAACGACAGATGTATTAAAATTGGAACGCGAGGAGAAATTTGCAAAACTAACATGTGAAATAATAATAAGGTGTTAGAAAAGAAATTATGTATTTTATATCGACATAATGTAATCGTGACTCATTAACATGACTAATTGAAGAACTAATGTATTGTATTCAATTATGTGAAATTCATATTTTAGTATACCCTTGGCACGCACAAGCTGCATTCCATATAGGCCTCAAAACGTATTTTCCTTCCTAGCATGAACTAATGAACTGAATAGTCTGAAGCCTGAGAACTTTGTGTAAAGTTTCTACTTGTGCCGGCCGGACGCCTTCCAGAGCCCCTTCATGACCTTGTAGTGTCCCGGGAGCAGAGGCTCGGGCCCCCGACTCACCGCCGGGCCGAGTAGAAGGACTGCTTGAGCTTCTTCCACTTAGCCCGGCACTGGGACACGCTGCGCTCGTAGCCCTCGGCCGACAGACGCAGGGTGATGTCCCGCCACAGCGCCTCGTTGGGCCGGGAGATGGAGGCCATGAGCAGCGGCAATGGCGGGAGCCGCCGATCTGCGCCAGCGGCCGGCTCACCTTGTGCTGGCTTCAGTAGGGACCCCGCGGCATCCTGCCAGGACTGGAGGAGCGCCCCGGGGCCGCCGCGGGGGAGGCTGGCCCCTCCGGCCTGGCCGCCGGGCTCAGATCATAGCCCAGCCGTCCAGCTTCAGGCCGCGCTGTCCGTGGCCCGGGGGAAGGTGCGAGGGCACCGGGGGCAGAGGACTGCATCGGGGCGAGGGCTCCATGGGGGTGGAGAGGAGCCGGCGAGCCGTGTGCTACATTCACCGCGGTGTGCACAGCATCCTGCCGCAGCTCCGGGGGCCTCAGGCTGCGCCTGGACGTGCAGTGCACATCTGCCTCCAATGTAAGCCCCGGGTACCCTCTGGAGGAGCGCGTGCGATGCGAGGGGCTCTTGCAGGAACTCCGGGGCCATGTTTCAGCTCCCAGAAGCCCTCTTAAAGCGGGGAGAATATATATGTACACAGAGGTTACAAAAGCAACGCCTCTGTATCCTGGGGAACGCTGCATCCTTCACTCGGTGTACTGTGTGATCTTGGCTACTGGCAAGAACAAGCGCTCGCCATGACACAGCCCCGTCCATTTCAGACTGACTTCCTGCTGACGTAAAAGGTTCCTTATCTTCCATATGGGGCCATCTGGACCCATAAAGAAGATAAGAAACCTTTTACTTCAGCAGTAAGTCAAGGAACCCAGTCTGAAAAGGACGGGGCTTAGAGAGAAAGAAGAACGTCACTAGGACCTCTACTCCAATGGCTGGCCACCGTTTAGGACGCCAGCCAATGGAGAAGAGGGGCGGGGCTTAACCTCGCTAGTGAAAGTTCCTCCATCTCATCAAGTCTCTCCAGCTCGACTGCGCATGTGCGCAGTCTTTCGCAGGCTGAGACCTAAAAATCAGTGGTCTTATGGAAAATGCTAAGTAATGGATTACTTAATCTTCCGGATTTGTATACTTTACCTACTACATCATCTCATCCTATTGAAACTGATAAATGGGACAGAATAGTCCGATCAAACTGGTGATGTCAAGGGGTGTCAACCAGAAATTGATGGAGTATGATTACCTAAAATGGAGACAGTGGTGGTTCCTATCTTGCTCACCTTCTCGACCCACCATGTGTTACAGAGACTGATGATTTGGACTTCAAAAAACTAATGTGAACTGGGACAAATACTGCATTTGCTGCCTGCTGGTATGCTTGCATACGTGGAACCTAATCCAACAACAGCTGTGGCATTTAATGCTGCAGTGTGGACAGGGGCTAGCCGGTTTATGAACTTATTGGCAATTACTAAACTTACATCTATAGGGTTTGTATGAGGGCTATATGCTTTAAAGACTAATTTTTCAGAATATAATCTTCCACAGCAGAGGAAGGATTTCCTTTAAACTGTATTCTTACAGCTTTATTAATGCTTATTAATACCCTGTAAGTCGTAAATCAAACTGCCATGACATTTTCTTTAAAAATGCAAAAAAGATATGAACTGAGAAAAGTCAGTTTCATTCATTTGTTGTGGTCCTGTTATCTGTTTCCAAATTCATTTGACCTGAAAATTTTATGCCTGAACAAGACCATTTGATAATGAATGGATGCTAACATGCGCGCAACGCCCATAGGGCTAAATGGGCTTCAGACCACGCCATACCCACTCCCCACCCAACTGTTGTGTCTCTCAGCCCGGGTCGCTGTGGGCACAGCCTGGCAGTATCTGGAGTCTTATTTCCTGCACGCCCGCGGTTTTCACAGGTCTGCAAAGACCATTTACATACTTTTGTAAACAGGTTACCGAGGCTTCGTTTTTTTTCAGGTTCCTGTACCCCCACTCTACCTAGTCCTAACGTTTGTATTTTACATTTACTGCCATAGTGTGAGAATGCATTTTATTCAAAGGAATATAAAGTAGTGTTGTCGAAAGAAAAATGCCAGGCATGTGTAGTTTAAAGAGCCTGCAAAGACCTCGTCTTGGCACTAAATAGGGTTAGAAATAAAAAAGTATGTATTCATTTGTAATGTGACTTTTCTGTCTTTGTTCCCTTTAATTATCAGTCATGAATCATTCAGGCAGCCCTAGACACAATTAAAAGTGATTTCTATTTCTATTTGCTGTTTGAAGTATGCACAGATAAGTGCAGAAAATACGGCTTCAGGTCACTGTTTATTTTTGTACAGTCTGGGACATCAAAATAATGAGCTGGCAACCCTAATTATAAGACTGGAAGTTTGTTGCAGGATGAGCACATTATTTCCTCCACCCTCGATATCTGATTAATGCCATAATAGCAATAGTGAAACATATATGAAACCCTACCCCGCTGTCAATAACATGCCAAGTTACTTCAAGCGTCTGAGAATGCATCCTGCATTTAGAAAACTCACTTCTCATTCTCGACCTTTACTTTCATGCTAAACCTGCATTCACAGCAATCACAATGCAATCCCTCACACTGATTACCATGCACTCACACCATTCACCCGCTCATCCTGCACTCACAGTAATCACTCTGCACATGTACTGTTCAACCTGTACCTCACCCTGCAGTCACACTAGCACACTACTCATCCTGCACTCATGATACTTCACTCACCTGTCCCCCTCACTGCTAAATCTGCAAACAAGCCCATCACTAACCATGCATTAATTTGCTCCACTCTGCACTTACATCCACACCCAAATTCATATGGTCACCTCACTCTCCCTGCAGTCACTCCTCTTACCCTACTATCACACTGTCTTGTCGCTCACCGTGCACTCACATGGGCACTCCTGCCACCCACACAGCGCAGAGGCTTAATGTGACTGCTACAAAAAGAAGGTCTACCATGCACATCCCAGAACTGACTGTGAATAAACTAGGAGCGATATCGAAAAATTTAATGTTTGTAAGAAAGGTGCTATATAAAGAATTGAGGTGCATTGTTAGTGAGGCAATTCGTGGAGAAGGAGGAAATGGGAGAGGGGAGCCAAGAAAAGTGTTGCACCATGTGCGACTAGGGCCAACCCTGGCTGGGAGTTTTAGGCCCCCCACCTCCCGAGGTTCAGGTCTAGTTGCGCCCCCTGGATGCTAATATTCAGGGCTTTAAGTGGGATGAAAAAACTAGAGGGCTCTCAAAGGGGCGTGGTCAATGTAATTAAGGGCTTGGTTTAAAAACAAGAAGGCTAAAAATCTGTGTTTAGCACAGTGTGCCGCTCGACTTGTATTTTGCTGGTCCTGTCATTGCGTCCGGATATATGATACAACAAGTCACATCATACATACAAGTCAGGACTATTGGCTTTGTCAATGGCTGCTAGTTGCATAAGATACATAAGCAGCAACTATGGCTTGTATATAATATTGAAAACACTTCCACTTAAAACCCTGGTGGTGACACCACGACAATGTTGCTGCTCTTGAAATTCCTAAAGAGAAGGGAAATCCAGAGAGAAAATGACACGCTTCAAAGGATTTCCCTTCCCCTACAACGCTCACCACGCGCACATCGATGTGCCTGCTGTCACTGTAGTCCGTGGAAAAAACGGACCGCCTGTGCCAGGGCACAAAACAGAGCCCAAATAGAGACAAGTTGAGGGCCCCTTAAAAAAAATGATGGTGCTCAGACCCGGCCCACTTAAAGCCCTGTATTATCTTATTCCAGATCCTCATAAAAAAATAATAGTTCATCCCCTTAATATTCTAGTCTCTTTCAGGACAGAACAAGATCAATCGGAGGACAGAAGAGGAACAGGAAATGGTAGCTGAGGTTATTCTGGGGAAATGTATGTTGTGTTGTGTATCTTTAAGATTGTGTTATGTATCTTTAAGAATTACCCTTGTGTTCCTTCACGAGCTTTACATGTACTTGTAGTAGAATGTTATTATTTAATGGTGCATTCCACCTCTTCAGTTGTTCTCACTGGATGAACTGCATTACCAGAAGCAGCTGTTCAGGGAGAAGGACTGAGGAAAGGATGCTCCGTTGGTATCCTGATATTTTAATAAATAACTTAAACTCTCCATTCTTCTGGATCTTTACTTAACAAATTTGGCGACGATTCTACCAACTGAGAGAACCCACATTTGAGGATTTTTTTTTTTTAACCTTTTTGTTACAAATGCGTAACGAAGAAATTTGCGGAAAATCCTAAATTCAGCATTTTCGGCGCTCGTACTTCTTACTGATTGCTGAATTGGTAACGTATTCATCATATTTGTTATTCTTGGAGAAAGATTTTGCTCACCGGTTGTTCCAATCCAGCGGCATCTTTCAAAGTGCACGCTCGTGCAACGGAATACTTCCAGCTTCGGAACGTATCCTCGAGTGACCACGGTACGTCTCAAGCGCACAAGCTAACTGATGATGTGCGCCACGTAACTGACGTACGCGAGGTCACGCTGGGGTTAAACGACGTGCCACCATCTTGGATTTTGTGCACTTTTGAGATTTTGCGTCGGAACAACGAGTAAAGGTCTAATCTCTGAAAAGTTAACGTTCAGCATACTTGAATACAAAATACTAACGACTTTACTTTCTTCAGTTCCTGGTGGAATATTATATATGAAGCTTTAAGGTACATATTTATTTATTTTGTCATTTTAAGCATTTTTTGCTTGTGAAGAGAAGTAGTTTAACTTTAAGATGGCTTCTCAACAAAATATTACGATTCAAAATCCATTACCATTTTGGTCTTCTGGCAGTGACCCCCCCCATTAAATGTTTGGAATGGAAAGCGTACTTTTTGAACTTCATAAAAGCATTTGATGTTGATAATAAAATGAGTGCAGAAAGGAAAAAGACTTTTTCTTTATTCTCTTGGTCCAGCTAGTTTAAAAACCTATGAAAAATTGCAGAAGAGTACAGTAAGTGGTGATATGGATGAGTTTGCTATTATTCTAAAAGATTTTGACAATCATTTTTCACCGAAAGTTTGCATCGGCATAACAAGATACAAATTTTTTCATAGAAAGCAAGAATCTAATGAAACCATCGATGAGTATCTCAGCTTTAAGACTAATAGCTGAAGATTGTAAATTTGATCATTTGGAGGATAAGTTAATAAGAGACTAGGTTGTTATGCACGCAAGTGATACTCCTATTCAAGACCGTTTGTGGATTAACGGTGACTCGGAATTGAAAGACATTTTAGCGCTAGTGAGAAAAGCAGAACTTTCAAGTCGTAGTGCTAAAGCTTTAAAGAAAGAAAACAAGTCAGAAGAGAAGAGTGAAAATATTGTTAGCAGAATTAAAGACAAATCATATGAAAAAAATAAGAAGTTTATTATTAAAAATACTAAGCGTGATCCTTCTAAAGACAAGGAACATTTTAAATGTTTTCGTTGCGGAAATAGCTCTCATCTTGCCAACAGCAAAAGTTGTCCTGCCTTAAAACATAAATGTTCAAATTGTAATATTGTAGGACATTTTGCTAAAGTCTGTTACAGGAAGAAGTCAGTTAAGGTGAAATGTGTCGATGATGAAAATGTTTCTTGTTCCAGTGATGATAATTCAGTTAAAAAAAATGTGTTCAACACTGTTTTAGATAATAAGATTAATGAAAGTTCAAAAGAACTATTTTTGTTAAATATTATTGACAAGGAGAATAATAGAAAGAAACTTCTTGGCTTATTATCTTTAGGTGGTGTTGATGTCCAAGTATATGCGGATTGAGGTTCTCCATATACGATAGTCAATTAAGCTATATGGAAAAGTATGTTTGTTAAAAAACTTGGGAATGATTTGTTACCATCTGACATTCGTCCAGTGGGGTTTTCAAATGAAAAATTGACATTGTTGGGTTTAGACCTCTTCTATTCAGATTCAAAAGGAAGAGAGGCATATGGTAAATTGTATGTTTCAAAGAAAAGTCTGTCCGTTTTGGGATGGATTGATCAAGGGAGTCTTGGAATAATACTTAACCCTAACAGGGAGGATCCAGGAATGTTACTTGATGATAATACAGATTTTTGCAAGGAGATTTTGAATGAAAATCCTAATGTTTTTAAAAAAGAGATTGGAAAGTTAAATGATTTCAAACATCACATTGTTCTGAAACCTGATGCTTGTCCAAAAGAACATAGAGTAAGGAACATTCCTATTGTGTTGAGGAAAGAAGTTGAATCTGAGCTTGAAAAACGGGTTCAAGCTGATATCATTGAACCTATCGAGTCATCACAATGGATTTCTCCCATTGTGGTGGCTCGACGCAGCAATGGAAAGTTGAGGCTTTGCATTGACCTTAGGCATTTGAATAATATTGTTGTGGACAAATTCCCACTGCCTAAAATTTCGGAGATGTTAAGTTTGATTAAGGATGCAAGTTGGTTTTCAACAATAGACTTGTCAGCCGCTTATCATCAGATCCCACTCACTGATGAGAGTAAATCCTTAACTGCATTTATCACCCCCTCAGGGTGTTTTCAGTATAAGCGGTTACCTTTTGGATTAGCATCCGCGGCTGCTATCTTTCAAAGGTTAATGCATCAATTATTCAGCAAATTTGATAACGTGAGGTGTTTTCAAGATGATATACTTATTTTTGGAAAAGATAAAGCGGTACATGACAATATCTTGAAAGAAGTTTTAAGTGTCTTGAAGGAAAAAGGTTTGACGGTGGAACATTCTAAATGCAAGTTTGGTGTGAGATCAATCACTTACCTGGGACATATTATCAGTAGAGAAGGAGTTTCCACTAAACCTTCCCTGGTTAATTCCGTAATAAATGCTCCAAATCCTAGCAATAAAGATGAAGTAAGATCTTTTGTGGGTCTGGTTGAGTTTTACTCAAAATTTCTTAAGACTTTCTCGAGTAAAATTTTCAATATCAGACAATTATTAAAGAACAAATCTAAATTTGTATGGTCCGAAGAGTGTGATGAAGAATTCAATATTATTAAATGTGAAATTGCAAAAGCACCAGCTTTATGCGCTTTTGATCCCGAGTTGGACAATGTAATAACTGTTGATGCAAGCAATAAAGGGCTTGGAGGTGTGCTTTCACAGGTGGATTCAGATGGGAAGGAGTATATAATTGCTTATGCTTCTCGTTCTTTGTCTCCCACGGAGGGAAAATTCTCAGTGATAGAGAAGGAGTCTTTAGCCTGCATTTGGTCCTTAGAGCATTTTAGAGCCTATGTTTGGGGAAAACCTTGCACTCTCAGAACTGATCATAAACCTTTGGTGAGGCTTTTGACTCAGGAAGGTTTATTTAATGCATCACCAAGAATAGCCAGAATGTCTTTAAGGTTCCAGGATTATAATTACAAAGTGGTTTACGTGCCAGGTAAAGAAAATGTAGTAGCTGATTTTCTTTCACGGATGCTGATAAATCTTTTGGATAGTTCTGACCACGAATGAGAGAATATTCAAGTTGCTTTGGTTCATGATCATGGTCTTTCTTGTATTGATAGGAGTGATTGGGAATTATCTTATAAGAAAGATTCAGTTTTGGTAGAATTATCTTCTTTCATTTCAAAGGGATGGCCTAATAAACACAATTTATCGGATGAATTAAAGCAATTGTGGGAAATTCGTTATGAGTTTTCTATTTTGAATGGTAAAAATTTTTACGGAATGGAAAGGTTATCCCTCCTAACTTTAAGAAAAAAAATGTAGAAATGTGTCATGAAGGTCACTGTGGTATAGTGGAGACTAAGCAGAAAATTAAGCAGTGGTTCTGGTGGGCAGGAATGGATTTATTCATTGAGAGGATCATTAGAGATTGTGTGTGGTGTGCTAACTCAAGACAAAACTTTGATAACCTTGAAATCGGCTATGGCTGAGCCAATTATTCCCGCGGCACCTTGGCACACAGTTGCCATTGATATTATGGGGCCTATAGGAGTGCATAATAAGTATGTTTTAACTGTTATCAATCTATTTTCGAGATGGCCAGTTTTAAAAGTAGTTGAGAAAATTACTTCTGGGGTTGTGATAAATTTTATGGATTGTGTTTTTGTTGGTGAAGGACTACCAGTATTGTTAATTAGTGATAACGGTGTACAGTTCACTTCAAATATTGCCACAGATTATTTCAAGAAGGTTGGTATAAGGCATTGCACTACTTCACTATACAATCCGAGTGGTAACGGTATGTTAGAAAGATTTCACAGAGTACTCAAAAATACTATACAAGGTGCTGTGAGTAATGATTGTGAATTACAGTTGTTTAAGACCATTTGGATGTATAGAACTTCACCTCATGAGGTTTTGGGTACGTCACCTTTTGAGGTTATGAGGGGTAGATCAGTACGCACTAAGTGTAATCCTGAATGGATGGTTTCAAATGTGAAACCAATGATTCCTTTAGAAGAGTTTAGGGACAGAATAAAAGATAAACATTTGAGGAATAAGGATATATATGATTTGAAACACAATGTAAAGTTTTGCAATGTTAGTTTAGGGTCTTGGGTTAAAGTTAAAAAACCTTGGAAGGTTAAAAAAGGTGAGAGTCAATTTTCTGAACCATTAAAGATAATGAATATTTATAGAAATGCAGTACGTTTAAGTGATGGGAAAGAGTGGAATTTAAAACTGATTGCAGTTCTTAAAAGTGACATAAGTTTGTACAAAAATACAGAGGATTCTTGTTTGTCTAAGGGAATTTCACATTTCATCATCGAAGATGATCTTATTAAAAATCAAAATGTAAGCGCTGGAGATGGTGCAGCTAGTACCTCAAAAGGAATGGATGGTGCTGCCACATCTGAAGGGGTAAATAGTGCTGTAACATCAAAAGAAATGGAAAATGCTGCCACATCTGAAGGGGTAAATAGTGCTGTAACATCAAAAGAAATGGAAAATGTAGTTGTTGCTGGAACATCCAGGGAAATGGAAAATGTAGATGTTGACAATGGAAATTCTTGTGTTTCTATTCCTAATTGTGTTACATCTTCTGTGGTTACGTCTCATGATGCTATTACTAATGTTGATCGTTCTGTTAGAACTAGATCTAAACCCACATGGTTAAAAGATTTCGTTTGTGATGATTTATCTGATTAATTATTTTTTTTTTTGTTATTAGGAGGAAGATGTGTTGTGTTTTTTTAAGATTGTGTTATGTATCTTTAAGAATTGCCCTCGTGTTCCTTCACGAGCTTTACATGTACTTGCAGTAGAATGTTATTATTCAATGGTGCATTCCACCTCTTCAGTTGTTCTCACTGGATGAACTGCATTACCAAAAGCAGCTGTTCAGGGAGAAGGACTGAGGAAAAGAAGCTCCGTTGGTATCCTGATATTTTAATAAATAACTTAAACCCTCCATTCTTCTGGATCTTTACTTAACAATGTATTCAGTAGTAAAAAGTAGTCTCAGGGTCAACACGTTCACCCTACAACAGCTCTAAGCATTTGCGCTTCCCACAAGAGGAAATACTACTAGGTAACCTTAGGTGCTGAGCGCTGCCCGCGGCCCCACCCCCTCACCATTAGCTTGCCTCTTACCCTGGTTCGCTTCATCCGGATCCCTGTCTCGAGTCCTAAAACCTGGGGGCAAAGCGGGACCGATAAGCTCTCGAGACATTGTTAATTCGAGGAAAACAAGGATGTCAGAATCATCAATCGCATGCGTACTCGCGTAACAACAGAATGTGCGACAGGCCACGCCCATTCACGGGAAAGACCTCGTACCTCCAATACTAGTCTACGGCTCGCCAAGGCATCGAAATAGATAACAGACAACAACGCCGGAGTTGTCAGTTGACGATAGACAACCTCTGGACCATTTTTGTAAACCCAAATAGTAGCTTTACTTTCATGAATAATATGGTTACTCACCTAAATAATTATAAGCAACGCGGCTTTTGATGTATGCATTATAAAATGTTGAAACTTATCTTAACAGTGATTTCTCAAAGCTGTAGTATTTATTTATGGTTAAAAGAGAAGATAGAAGAGAAATTACACTTCCCGTTCGGTTTCTAACGACATATTTAATTACTGTGTATTTTATGTAGAGTTTATATTGAATTGTTTTCCTTAAAAGTTTGAGAATTCACTTCTTTCCCGAGTTGGTCTCCTTTGCTCAACTCGAAGTCTGTCGTGTTAGTGCCTTCTCTATGTTGGCAGCTCCAGATGCTGTGTTGCGGTGACGCGAGTTTCCTGCGCCTGTCCATGTGTTCAACATTCTGTAGCAGGACTTTGCAGGATTTAGTAGAAACCGGTACCGTTACCGTTACCATGGAACCCTTCATGCTGTATCCACCCCCCGCCTTTAGCTCTCCTCCTCCCGGTTTTCTTCCTCCACCCCCTAGTTTCAGCTCCCCTCTTCCCGGCTTCTGTTCCCCACCACCACCACCTCCACCCCCACCTCCTCCTCCTGAGCCCCCTTCGGTGCTGCGTCCTCCTACCTTTCTACCCCAAGCGTCCCTTTGGGGGTTAGGAGAGAGCGGTTTCTCCAATGCCTCAGGTGAAGACTGGTACAAAAGCCATCAGGCTTCATCGGCGAATCTGCAGAATTGGCACAACCAGCAACTGCTTAACCAGCACCACTGGCAGCAGCACAACAGGCGCGACAAGAACCAGCAGACGCAGGGCCAGTCTCCAGGTTAGTACCACACTTGCACTGACAGCCCACCTCATTAGTTCTATTAAAGAAAGGTTCGTTGTGAGGAAATGTGGTTTATTATATGGTGTGGTTATGAGACATCCCTGTGTAATAAACGCTCAAACCTGTCTTGGGTTCAGTAAGAAACATTTGTCAAACCTTAGTTCAACCCTGGCTAGTTGTAGCTTCGAGCAGTCAACTTAAACACATGTACAACTGGAAAGCATTTAAGCAGAGCCAACACAACCAAATAAAGAAACACGACTCTCAAGAAATCCAACACCAATTTGTTACAATAGACTGTATCACATCCAGTTACTTTGGTTGACTAACTCCGGCAGGGTGCAGGTCAGGGGAGCCAACAAAGTCCCACAGAATAGTTACCTCAAAGAGGAAGCAGTATCCAGCGATAATAGCAAATTACCACTGTCTTTTATGTAAGTCAATGGCAAATTGTCCTGATGCAAGGGATAAAGGAGGCTGAGTATGCTGTGCGGTCGATGGGGCGAGAAGGGGCTACTATTCAGACCATGTGTCAGATCCAAACTACAATAAGGACGCCGACTCAGGTATTCTTTCTAGAGGGTTTATTCAAACGTCTATTCCCTACTGTCCCTACTGTACTCTACTCTGCACGTTTCCTTTCCCCGACTCCTCCCTTTCCTGTCCCTCCCGCGTCTCCACCCCACAAATACTAGACTGCTTAACTGGCAGTATTACATCTCCCCTCTTCTTGAACAAATGCAAAAGACAATCATGTTGGAAACGGCTTGTTACCGCAATGTCACTGTGAACATGCTTACAGTTCTTCAATCAACCGCACAGGTCTCCGGATGGTTTGTCGCGGTCTCAGATGGGCGTCGGTGGTCTCACCGTCAGACTCAACGTGGGTCTCGTGCCTTGGTAAAACGCTGCTGGCTACTGCACTTTCACTAGGCACGATTCTTGACGGGTTGGCAAGGGCATCTTTGACTGCAGAAGAACACTTTTGAAAGTGAGACACATTTCTTGTGATTCTCTTGTCTTCAGACTCCGCGGTAATCATAGTTCCTTTTTGCTGGGTGACTACTAAGGGCTCAGCTCGATAACGACAGTCCGTTTTCTTCCGTTGCTCTTGTTTGACTAACACCCAGTCTCCTTCATGAATGGACGGACTCCGGGCTCTCCTCCGAGCATCCGCATATGATTTCATTTTCTCTTTGTTCTTTCGATCCGTGGCAACAATGTCTTCATGTTCATGCGTGTCAGACTGTAAGACATCATCCAGAGTGGGTATCCTGGTTCTTATTGATCGCTCCAACATTAGAGTAGCAGGGCACTTGCCCGTAGTCACATGTGGAGTTGTTCAGTATGCTCGCAAGACTTCGTTTAAGGCATCTTGGGAATCCTTCTTGTCATGTGTTGCCTGTTGGAGTGTCTTTTTCAGAGTGGCCATGAACCGTTCGACAGTTCAACCATTCCATTGGCCTGCGGCCACAGAGGAGTGATCTTACGATGCTTGAAATTGAGGTGTTTGGCGAATTCCCCAAATTCTTGACCGCTGAATGGTGGTCCATTGTCTGTCTTGATTGTTTTTGGTATGCCCCACGCAGCGAAGACTTCATCGAGGACAGCAATGGTAATGGCAGCTTTTGTTGACGAGACAAACTGGGCGATGGGGAACCTTGAGTATTCATCCATGACAACTAGGATGTATTTCCCTGATTGAAGAGGACCAAAGAAGTCTAGGGCGACGTCTTGCCAGATGCCATTGGGCAGTGTGGACATTTGAAGAGGAGCGGGAGGTTCTCCCTAGTTCACCAGTTGACACTGAGGGCAGTCTTTGAGAGTCAGTTCTACCATCTGATCCAATAACGGGAACCACACTCTCTCTCGGAGGGCTCTTTTGGTTGCCACTACCCCACGATGTCCTTCATGGGCCAGATTGATTACACCTTGGCGAAGTTGCATGGGGATGACTATTCTCTGGTCTCG
The DNA here is from genome assembly GCF_964263255.1 of Lissotriton vulgaris. Classification (NCBI taxonomy): domain Eukaryota; kingdom Metazoa; phylum Chordata; class Amphibia; order Caudata; family Salamandridae; genus Lissotriton; species Lissotriton vulgaris. Next base: position 1,155,074,733 of record NC_141696.1, read on the forward strand.
GAGCACAAGTCCATCTGCCTCGACAGATAGTTAATCTCTTACATGTTTGAACGCACTCAGTTCTTGCCTCTCACTCGGATCCCTTGGTTCATCCTCCTCTAAATGCTGCCACGTGTTTGTTTGAAGACAGTGTTTCACTTGTTGCAGGATAGCGTCTTGATTGGTGGCATCACGGATGGCTTCCAGCGGGACAGCAGGGGGCCTGGCCTGGTCAACCACGAAATGGATATATTCTTCAGCTAGGGAGGGCCCTGATGTGCTTGTGACTTTAGGATGCCTCGACATGTAGTCAGCCGGATTGGCAGCCTTCCCGGGCTTGTGTATGTGTATTCCTGAAGGCGGATGCCCCATCGTTCTATCCTGGGAGGCATCTTAGCTCGTGTATTGCCAAAAATGGTGACTAAGGCTTGGTGGTCCGGGACTAACGTGAAATGTTTGCCATACACAAAGATGTGGAAATGTTCGCAGGCTCATACGACGGCTAGGCTCTCCTTCTCGGGCTGAGAATAAGCTCTTTCCGTGTCTGTAAGACTCCTGCTGGCATACGCAACAACGTGTCATTGGTCAGTGTCATGATCGACTTGGGCAAGGATGGCTCCTAGCCCAACGGGGCTGGCATCAACTGTAATTTCTGTTTTCCTCTTGGGATTAAAATATGCCATGTTGTTTGCTGATTCAATTGCCTTTTTAATTTCCTGAAAGGCTTGTTCGCATTGGGGTGTTCATTTGAGATTGCGCAATTGGTAGCTGATGGTGGCGTAGTCTCTTATGTATCTAGCACAATAACTTGCCATTCCTAGAAAGGATCTCACATCTCCTACGTCTTGAGGGCTCTTCGTTTCGTTCAAGGCTGCTACCTTCTCAGGATCTGGCTTCATCCCTGCTCCTGAGAATATGTGTCCAAAGAATTTCAATGTGGATTTATGAAATCCACATTTCTCCTTGTTCAATGTGAATTTAGCATCCAAAAGGGCATGACAGACTCTATCTAGTGCTGTGTCGTGCCCCTGCACTGTTGCACCGTAAACTAGGATATCGTCACTGTAATTCAGGGCATTTGGAATATGGTGGATTGTTGTTCTTATGGCTTCTTGAAATATCTCCGCGGCAGAGGAGACTCAAAAACTGAGCCGCTTATATCTAAAAAGTCCAAGATGAGTAGCAAATGTGGTGATATATCGTGATTTTTCGTGTAACTCAAGTTGATGGTATCCTTTGTTAAGGTCTAACTTGGAGAAGACTTGGGCTCTATTGAGGGACGCAATCATATTGCTCAGGTGCGGCCCGGGATGTCGCTCTCACTCAATGGCGGTATTGGGTACCCTCATGTCAACGCAGAGGCGCACTTTGTCTGAGGTACCCTTTTTTGGCACAATCACTACTAGCGAAACCTATGGAGTGGGCCCGTTTGTTCTCTCGATGTCAGCTTGCAGTAACTCTTGTAATTCCTCTTCAACGGCCCTTTGGAAGTGAAATGGGACCCTTCTGTGATGCTGAGCGACCGGCGTCACCTGCTAATTTATGTGTAAACTCAGTTGACAGCGAGCCATTTTCCCAAGCCCGGTAAACAGTTTGAAAAACTTGTGGATGATGTCCGGGTCGTCACTTACGCGGTAGAGGATCTCTACCAGCCGGAGTCGTTCAACGGTGGGGAGGCTGAGAAGACATTCCGCTTCTGGTCCCTCAATCACGTGTATATGAGCAGGCACAGTGTGGTTCTTGTAGGAGAGTGGTTGCAAATTTTCCTAAACAATGGAGTGGTTTTTTAGACATCTACGTGTACACCCTCACATGCGGTGGGCTTAGTGTGGGAGCTGGATTCATTCTACGATATTCTGTCACTGGAATGTAGTTCAGGGAAGCGCCACTGTTGAGCACAAACGTAGCTGCATGATCACCTACACAAATGTAAAGTCGCGGGTATTTCTTAAGTTGATCAGGATCGGCTACCATGCAGATGTATTCATCACTGTCTGGTGACGCAGGTGATGGTGATCTCGATTCTTGTGACGGCGACCTTCTCGACCAGTATGATCTGTGTGACGTCCCACTCGATTGTGAGGATCCTGTGGATGATCTTCGGTGATCTCGGACTGCTTTGACGTGATGGCGCGTGGTCGTTGGACGAGAAGATCTGCCATGGTCTTTCTGCTTGTCTCTACGATATTCTCCGCAGACATTTTCAAAATGATTGTCTCTCCCGCACTTCCGGGCGGGACACGCATCAGTGTGGGGAAAATCATATCCGCACCGGTAGCACTTGAGCGGACGATCCTGTCTCTTGTCTCTTTTGCTTGAGTCGTGACGTCTGCGACCCGTGTGTTGATGATGGGATTTTGGTCTAGACGTTCTTTGTCTGTCACGAGAGGACCTGCGAGTGGTGCGTGATTGAAGTCGGAAGGCTTGTTCACGCTTCTCCGTACGTTCCACCTGCATCTTCTTGGCGTGTTCTTCCGCCTGGTCATGAACTCTGGTCATCTCCTCAATCTCATCTAGGGTATAGCTTTTCTTTAGAAGTCATCGTCTTAGGGATTCTGATTGACAGCCTTCTATGATGCGTAACCTGAGAGCATCCTCATTAGAAAATGCGTCAAATTCACAGTATCGGGCCAACCGTCGAAGCTGTGTGATGAACCTGCTCATTGGTTCTTCTTTCTCTTGCGATGCTAGATTGAAAGTGTACCTTTCGTAATAGACATTCTTTTTGTGTAGAAATTTCCTATTCCGTGCATCGCGCACTTTAGTATATGATCCAGCATCTGCAGCGGGCAGTTCTTTTATGAGTTGACTAATCTCTTTTCCTACAAGATTACGTAAAACGATTAATTTCTGATCTTCTTCCGTTACATGGGACCCTTGCATAAAGTCTTCGAAATCTTCCATCCATTCTTGCCATCGGAGGCCCATTCCTCCTCCAGCCACAAGTGCAAGCCGTTCAGGTGGGCGTAAGAAGGAAACACCCATCATGCCTGGTCTGTTGGTGTCAGCTGGTGCTTGGGCTCTCCGTGATGGTGATCCTGACATCTTTAAGATTGGTTGTGTTTTGTTGTATATTCGTATTTTCACACAGTTACTTTGCTGGTTTCGCTTGGAATTTCACTGCACTTATCCACTAGTAGGGACGGGATGCACGTTAAATATCTGTTTTCTTTCCCTTCGTTACACTTCAGCCATCTCTGCACACGTTTCTGATGTTGAATAGCAGGGTTTAATCTTGCATTGGCTTGTGCTTATTGGAAAAATTACTGCTGCCTGACTTAAAGATGGCCGCCAGCTATCCCTGACGGGCTAGGTAGAAGGGCCTGACTTTAAAATGGCCGCAGTCGTCGAAATCTTGTTTCCCACGAGATTTGCTTTAATTCCACACGCCCCGAGGCCTCGGCATCAACGAGCAGGCACTCACCGGGTAGATGATCGCAGCAAATGGACTGGGCACAGCGCAGAAGACCGGGGTGGCCTCCCGGCATCGGCAGTCACTTCGTAGGCAGCACACGTGGCTGGGGGTGTGCACCCAGCTCTCAGCGCACGTCCGCGCTTGTGAATATCACTCCCGAGCTCTCTGCCCGTAAGCTGTGGGACAGAGTTGGGCGAGACCGTCGGCTTAAGCTTGCCGAGGCGGACGCCCAGATGAATTGCGCTTGTCGCGACGGCGACACCATGCACGGCGCCACGGGAACCAGTTGCACCAATTTCAGGGGAGCAACGCGTTTAGGCAATGCGATGCATCCCACCTTCATCGCCAGTTGTCAGATTCAAACTACAATAAGGACTCCGACTCAGGTATTCTTTCTAGAGGGTTTATTCACACGTCTATCCCCTACTGTCCCTACTCTACTCTGCCTGTTTCCTTTCCCCGACTCCTACCCTTTCCTGTCCCTCCCGCGTCTCCACCCCACAAATACTAGACTGCTAACTGGCAGTATTACACCATGGTCTTTGTGGGTGACTTTGATTACAAGGATCGACATCTCTCGAAGTCCTATTTGATCCAGCTAAAGTCCAGTTGACACTGGACTACTAGTCTCCAGTCACAGTAAAACCAGTGGTTCCCCCTAATCTGGCGATAACGCTCCTTCTGTGTGACCAAAGTGGCTCAGTACATTTTAGAGTCATTACACCAGTGCCTAGTAGTCCATATGAAGGCGAAAGGTGCGGGAGGGAAGAACCTGGAAATACTAGGTTTCCTCACAGCCGTCTCTCTTTTAGGGGACCCTTTTTCACTGACTACACAATTTTGTTTATTAAATATTTTCAGACACACTGTATGTTTTTAAGAGGTTGGACATCAGTAGCCCATGCAATGATTAGCGTTTTATAGTGTGTCATCCGTACTGTCTGGAGTGAACCCATCTAATACGCTGCTTCTTCACTAATGCTGTCTTTAATTTTATATTTTTTTATCAACAGCGAACAGGCCCTGAAGCATTTATCTGTTGTATGTTAAACGACCAGACATTGCAGTTTGCTTATGACATTGACCTTTTAAGTCTAGTGTATTATTCACAAAGGCATAAACAGAAAAAATCCAGCATTCATACAAATGAAAATCAAGAAGTACAGAAAAAGATACTGCACTTCAGGCCAACATAGAAAAGACATCGGTGGCACTTTCTTTTCAGTCCAAGCACAGAAGATTTGAAACTCACTTCCTGTGAGGATAAGGTCCATCTAATGTCACCTACAATATAGGAAGTGGGTTAAGATGTTGTCGGTGGAGGGTAGGGTCATTATACAAGAGTCTAGAGCTACTCAGATAAGAGTTATTTTCTTTGTTTCATGTTAGGCTCTTCGGTTATAGCCACAACCTGATGGCTCCAATATGACTCCATCCAATGGTAAACAACTCCAAGCCTTCATACAGTTAGCATCAGTCTATGCGTCTTCTCACAGTATCTATACTCCACATTCTACAGTGTGCTCTCTCAGCCCATGTGAACACAGAATAGTCACATCACATCATCTTCCCCTTTCCTTCCATACAGGACAAACCTGTAACATTGCAGATCCATATGTTCTCTTTTGTTCCACACAGGACAGTCGTCAAATGAATGCAACAGTGACCCAGAGACAAAAAGACAAACTCGTACACTTCGCAACACACTCATGTCCACAAAGATAATACACTCCATCACACTCACTCACTTTCACATACACAAAAGTGCATCCTAGCACTCCAACATGCCCAACATCCAGTCATACTTGTTGACAAAAACTAACTCGAATACTTAGGAATGGAAGAAAATCCCTACCTTTTTACCCAGAATCGCGCCTTCTGGCAACTGCATAAACATTAGCATTTAGTCTCAATTTCAACATACATTATCATACCACAAAATACATTGCAGTATCCTGTTGTGTGACAGTTACAATTCAATCCAAGAGAGCTGGACATAGACTTGTGAGGGTACCCTCCCACTTCACATAAACAAAGGAAAAACAGCTCGGAAGGTTGTGGTGTTTTCCAACTTTATTGCCAACACTGTATAAAACTATAATTAACTTAACCAAAAACTCCCCTCCCCTAATCCCGTTCCGTCCTTGGAGCAACATGATATATCCAGTCATGATCACCCTCGATGCAGCGTGCATCGTCTACTGGGGTTTCGACATCTATCGGTCTGAGTTAGTCACAGTCGCATCACTCTGTGCGGTACCCCCCCTCCTGGCCCGCTGGGAGGTCTGATCTTGGTCTCCCTGGAGATCTAATGACCTGCATCATTGTATATCTAATAGCATGAATGTCGCAAACTTCTGAAACTATGTGAAGCAAACCAAATAACCGCACAAAATATTTCATCCTATAAATTGCTTTCTAGCTAGTCACCAGTATTAAGTATAATCCAATATTAATACTACCTCCAATTTACTAACCACTAATAATTACTAACATAAATAAGCAGGGCTCTAAAAATGTTACTAGTCCTGCCGGTCTAGTAACTTGAAAAATCTCCTTGACCTAACTGTAACCTACTTGACCTCTGTCTCTGAAAGCCAAGCAAATGGGACAAGATTACAAGATTTAGGTTTAAATCTTTGTATTTGATAAGAAGGACAAAGGACAAACAAGATGCATCAAACAATATTGCCCAATTCTTGGGCCATAAACAGTTATAGCGCTATTCATTGCATCAAGAACAATCAAGAAGAACATCCCTACCCACCTCCCTTCTCCCCTCCCCTCCCGCCCCCCCCCCCTCCGCCCCATCACGACCATGAAATTTAGAGCACAGCAAGGCGATGATAGGGCGTCATAAGTCTACGAAAGAGACTCTGTCTCCCTGGAGAGACAAGGAAATACGCTCCATTCCAAGCACGTACCGCAACCTGTGTAGCCACCCTGTATCGTAGGTGCTTTGTCAGAGACCCAGAGTGACCATATATTCTTTAGTGCTGCCTCTATGGCTACGCCCATTTGTTGGCCTTTGCAGTATTTGAGGGAAAATGTACGTTTTTCCGAGACCCCTAGGATGATGTATTCCGGGGAGCGTAAATAGTGGTATCACAGTGTTGGTCGATCTGGTCCAGCACCTGTGTCCAAGAAGCCTTAATCATGGGGCAGTCCCATAGTTTGTGCAACAGTGTGCCTGCGGTGCCACAACCCCTCCAAAAGCTCGGGGAACGACTGGGATCGCTCTTGTGAAGCCTAGAGGGTGTGAGATACCAGCATGCCACTATCTTAGTAGCAAACTCCACACCGGAGATATTACGTGCAGAGTTCCATTTTTTAAAATATTTTTATTTCAGGAATTGATCATGGACAAATACAGTTAGATCGCATCGCATCAATCACATAACATGTGTCAAATGTCCATTCAATTATACAAGATGTCAGGCATATTATTTATTTTTCTTATTTTTGCTTCCCTTATGTTTACAACAACTCCCCCTCCCTCCAACGTCCGGCACTTTTCCATGTTCAACTGTAATCATAATCGTCCTGTACTGCGTCTGTATCTTTTGGATAATGTGTACTAGTAGGACCCTGCCATGTCCATTTTCACTCTCTGCACTAATGGCTCAAATTCACTTTATTATCTTCCTTCCTACTCCTGGTCATGCGTCATCCTTTGCAACTGGGTGAGACTGGGGGGAGAGGGGGGTGGGGGGGAAGGAGTGCGTGCAGGAACGAGAGAAGTGTGGGGGGGGGGTGGGGGGGAAGCGAGGGGTGGGTGGGTGGGGGGGAGAGGGGGTGGGAGGACGTAGGGGGAGGGGGGTTGGGGGTAGGTGGGGGAGGGGGAGGGGGGGACAACATCCACATCTCTAACTGTGGATCCCATCTCTGTTGTCTCCAACCGATGATGGAGTCATGCTATTATCAGCACCTGATTCAAAGTTTAAAAGCATTGCATTCCACTCCATTGAGATAGGAGTTCTCCGTAGGCCTCTTCGCTCCCTCTCGCTGTAATTCCATACTCTCCACCCTCCGCCACCGTAGCACCTCCCCGTGCCAAATGTCTGGGTCCGGTGGTCTAGCTGACTTCCACCTCATTGTTATTGTTCTCTTTGCCAGTAAGAGGGCCAAGTCAGCAAAAGCGGGTCGCTACACTCTTTTTCTTTTCGGTAGGGCCAACCACAATATTTTGTATGCCATGGAAGTATATGGCCGTGCTGGTGCAATCCTGGTCAGTTTTTCGTGTACTGTTGTCCAGTAGTACCCTAACTTGGGGCAGTCCTATAGCATGTGTATCAGTCGTGCGTCGTCAGCCCCACAGCGGGGGCACGTGTCTGTAGCATTGGGAAACATGGCATGTATCCGGTGTGGAGTGAGGTATGCCCTATGCAAAATCATTATCTGAATACATTTAAATTTTGGATTCCTCAAGACCTTTTTAGGGAATTTCAAGATTTTCCCACTCTTTGTCTCTAAATGCCCTGCCCATGTCTCCCTCCCATCGTTCACGGGTGGGTTGGAGTGAAATTGCCCTGCCAGTTCTAATGCCATTCGCAATCCATTTTGTCAAGTGGCTTCCTGTCCCCATTAAATACTGCATGGTGATCAGCGGGTTCGCGGGTGGCTCTGTACCATTTGGCGCCCAGGTCGATGTAATGTAATGCTTGACTCTGGCGTATAAGAGAAATAACCTCTCCGGAGTCTGATGCGTACTGTTAAAATCTGCGTGTGTCATAATAGTGCCATCAGCAAACAGGTCTCCCATCTGCAGGACGCCTGTGTCATGCCAAACAGTGAGTTCTCGCTCTGTCAGCGTACTTGTTCCAAGGGGAATCCCTAACCGGGGTATCGTGGGTGTGTGATCGTGGGGGGTGTCGCGGGCCGGAAAATCAGGCAAGGAGGCCGGATATAGTGGGCTATTTTTGAGATTTATTGTTATGAAAGCCAATATACAGGATGACAAAGGTAGTCCGGTAAGACGGGATGGTTCTTCCTGGTCGACGATCTTCTTTTGCCGGGTCTCGGGATGTTCTTCGTCTCCGCTGCTGGGGAGGTACCTCGGAGGGCAATAAGAGAGAGAGAAGGACCGTTAGACCGAACTGGGTCTCAATCGTATGCTGACACCGACACCGGGACGTGCGTGTGAAGAAAAGAAGGACTCGTGAGGTAGGGTTCTATGGGGAAGGGGAACGTACGGAAGACAGGGAAGTAGTTCAGAGAAAAGAGTGTTAGGGTGACGGTGGCGGGAAGAGGGGCGTTTACAAGGTGAAGTGCTTTACAATAATCCCAGTGCAGTTATCGTGCGACAAGTGCCTAAAGGTGAGAGAACTATACAATATATACACTGAACACCTAGCGTGTTCACGGGGAGGTTTACGTTACTCACGCGGTCTGCCGTAGCTCTCCAGTTGAGCTACGGCCGCTCTTCAGCCACCTCCTCAAGGGCTCCACCAGTCCTCCGACCACTCGTCTTCTTCGGCTTGATCTTCCTCTCGCTCTCCAACACCAGTCTGAGTATCCTGCCACAATGCTCCGACCTCGTCCTCACAGTGGCGTTCGCTTTTCACTGGTGCTGTCGCTGCCTCGGAGGTGGGACTTCCGAGTTCACGGTGACGTACTTCCGGTGCCTGAGGCCCGGTGATAGGTTCCTGGAACAGAGAGAGGGGCGGGGCACTGTGGGTCATGCTGTTCGTTCTGACACTGTTACGGACCCGAGGGGTTTGTCTAAAAGTGCGTGAGTGGGAAGTCCTTGACAGCGGTAAGGTTTCACAGGGGCACAGTCCAGGCGGGGGCGAAACAGGGACCGGGTCACAGGGTGCTTCGGAGGTCGCTGCATTCGCATACTTTACCGCTCTCTTCCAGCAACTAATAGCGAGTCTAAGCAGATGTGGTGTCGAACTGGGGACTTGAATCTTTGGTAGCAATAGTTTGTGTATGACGCTGCTTGCTCTATCAGTTTCTGTCATATTGAGCTCATGAAGGTTGCGGCCCGCCAGCCAGTAGGCTAGCCATTGTAGTGGGCAAGCGTATCCATACGCCATCATATCTGGGACTCCCATACCTCCTTGGGCAGTCGGCAGCTGTAGTTTGGCGAGACTAATGCGTCGTCTACCCGAGTCCCATATCAGCTCTGTCAGTATAGTGTTTATTGTTTTGAACATGTTTGTGGGGATCAAAAGCGGTAGATTTGTAAAGTAATATATGAGACTGGGCAGCACTACCATTTTTAGGTCTCGGTAATAAAGTCCGAGATTTAATGTTGTTTAGTAGGGCTTCAGAACCCGCCTCCCTGCCCTGTCTCTCCACCATTGGCTGGCTTCCTAAACGGAGGCCAGCCATTGGAGGAGAGAGCCGTCCCTCCGAATAGGCTCCGTCTTTTTCGGATTTGGGGGCGTAAGTTTTGCTGTTCTTTAGACAGTGACGTAGTCTGTCACTCAGAACCACAAAACCACGCCCCCAAATCTGAAAAATTTCAGAAGCTTAACGCCGCCATTGTTTCTGGGAACAGCCTCGCTGCCACATCTTTCCGTGTATGCGCAAGCCATTACCGCAATTTTGAACAGTCACTCGACAGTCCACTGTGTCCCACGATGGCAAAGAACTCTGTTTTATAGTAGTGAGCAGAGCAGATGTGGCCCAGCGCCTGCGGTTGCCGACTCGAGAGCTGAGGATCCCGGCTCGAGTCAGCAGCGCCGTGCAACATACTGTGATTCCGGCCGCCATTGTTTCTGGGAACAGCCTCGCTGCCACGTCTTTCCGTGTATGCGCAATCCATTACAGCCTATGGACTGACGCCCTTTCCGATGCCTGCCTGGTACCGCTCCTGGGGGCACTGAACCCAAATGTTGGAGGAAAGTAAAACCTTGATGTTTTTTCACGTCATCTCCGCGCAGAGCTCGGGCTTAGCCATGGACATTGTGTGCACGGAAAACTTTGGCAACCTGAGCATGAGCTCGCACATCCAGCTGCGCCAGGACGGCCGGGGGCTCTACGAGAAGGAGGCGGGCGCCGGCGAGGGCACGGGTGCCGAGCTCCTCAACTGGACAGCGGGGCCCCGGAACTTCAGCAACCTGACCTCCGAGGGCAGGCTGCCCGCTCCCGGCAAGAACTGGCTGGCCCTGCTGACGGCGCTGGTCATCGTGCTGACCATTGCTGGCAACATCCTGGTCATCATGGCCGTGCTCCTGGAGAAGAAGCTCCAGGACGCCACCAACTACTTCCTGATGTCCCTGGCCGTCGCCGACATGCTGCTGGGCTTCCTGGTCATGCCGCCCTCCATGCTGAACGTCTTCTATGGTGAGTTTGTCCTTATTTGCGCAACTGTGTGATCCTGAACGAATCACTGTTAACACATGCCTATGCGTTCTAATACCTGCAGACAATGGGGGGGGGGGGGGGGGAGCAGAGGATGTTTAGTTCGTAGTGTGGATGCTAGACGCCCCCTACATGGATTGACCCCGTTTGGGGCCTTTCGTGCTTCACTTAACATTGTGATCTTGGCCGATTCACTAAATATACGTGCACCTCCGTTCTGAATACCTGCAGGCGAATGGGAAGATCTGAAGGATGCACAGCTCCAAGCGTGGATGCTAAACATCCCCTTCATTGAGTGCCAGCGCTGGAACGTTCACCCCTTAACTAAAAGCTGTCCTGACTTGCAGGCGATTTGGGAGGGGGTGAGGGGGGTAGGAGATGCTGAGCGTAGAGGGGGCTTACTTTGTACTGTGGATGCTGATCATCATGTACGTTTAGTCACCCAGTTCGTGACCTTGCCTGCTTTACCAAAATGTGTGATCGTGGGCGAATCAGCTACAACAGTCGCCTAACTATATGCACTTGTACGTAGAGTGGGCTTTAAAAGGCAGTAACTGAAAGGTCTGTTTCAACCTTCGCCACTGGTACGAATGACCTTGGAAAAAGGATACGAAGTGATTGTCACTCGTCTCGGAAGCTCACCTGGATGAAGGTGATGCTGCAGTGATACTCCCTGCAGCAGGGCGACCCACATGATTTACTCCTTTCCCCTAAGCTGCATACTCCAGTGACCATTGTGCGTTTTGGCGGAATATAAAAAAAAGCGACATTTCCCATCTTAATTGGCACACGACTTCAAGCTATGTATTGTATTCTGACCGATGGATCTTATTTAGTGCAAAGGCGCCCGAGTGGGAACGCCTGCACTTTATGGCGCCCCTTTAAAAGTACATAAAGGGTTGTGACAATATTCTGATATAGCAAAAGAAAGGTGTGCTCCCAATGCTGTTTAGCAAAGGCGCTTGTCCATTTATATATGCACGTATACATTTCGTTTCGATATGCCCAGGTTCACATAATGTGCAAACATAGCAAAGGCATTAATGCATTTCACTCCTTCCAAGCCAGAAGGTAGCCTCTGAGCCACGCATTTTTGAGGTGCAGCCAATAGGAAGGTTTCCTGAAACTTACAGGGAACTTGTTCAAGCCCAGACCTTGACACAACGCGGGGTATTCTGTCAGGTCATATATTCTCCTCATGCCCCTATTCATTAAATGCGTAAGACAATGCACAAATAACCCGTCCCTGGTTGTACTATATTTCATAAACATAATTAATGTCTGTGTTCTGTTGCTGCTCATGTAGTGTGTTGAGAGCGTGATGTTACTTGCAGCAGGTTTGTACCTGCAGGCTATGTTTGCACTCCGAGATGCTGTGGTAAATAAACACCCCCTCACCGCCTTGACGTCATAACATGAGAGGTAAGTGCCGGTCTTGGGGTGGGAGGTATTGGTAGCATGTTTGTTTGTTGCTTATTGTTAGCAGGCATTCCACATCACTCTCAAACACACTACCTCACAACTTTACTCTCTATCTCACTAGCTCACTCTCTCTCTATCTCACTACCTCACTCTATCTATTTCTATCTCACACTTTCACTCCCTCACTATATCACGACTCACTCCCTCAAACAATCACTACATCACTCTCACTAACTCACTCTCTATCTCACTACCTCACAACTTCACTCTCTCTAACTCACTACCTCACTCTCTCTCGATCTCACTACCTCACAAACTTACTCACTGTTTCTATCTCACTACCTCAGAACATCCCTCCCCCTCACTACCTCTTTCACTACCTCACTCTGTCTCTCACTACCTCACTCTCTATCTACCCCTCTCACTACATAACTCTCTCTACCTCACTACTCCACTCTATCTCACTACCTCACTACCTCACAACTTCTCTCTCTCAAAACATCACTACCTCACTCTCACTACCTCACTCTCTATCTGACAACTTCTCTCTCTCTCTCTCTAACTCACTACCTCAATCACTCTCTCTCACTACCTCACTCTTTCTATCTCACTAAGTCACTTTCACGCTCTTTCACTACCTCACTCTCTATCTCACTACCTCACAACATCCCTCTCCCTCACTACCTCACTCTTTCACTACCACACTCTCTCTCACTACCTCACTCTCTCTCTGCTAATGCAATAGGTATCACATATGCAAAAAAAGCTAATGCCAATAGAAATGACAATGCCATTTATTTAGGGATACAAAAAAGATAAAACAATAATGAGCAATACCAATAGCTCTACCTATAATATTGCCGAGACCATTGCATTGTAAATGCTTGTTGAAATGGCCACTTTATCGGCCACTCTATCAGCCACTGACAGTGGCAGTGTGTTCCAAAACTGCACATGTGTCTTTAGGGCGGTAATCGCTCTACCCAGGTTTCCGTCTAGCATGTCCTTCCTCTCTCTGTATATTTGTATCCCTAAGTATTTGAAGGTCATCGCTGCCATCTGCAAGTGATATGGGGGAAACCGCAGTTGTGCGTTCTCCTCATTGGCGTTAAAACAATAACCATATGACTTAGCGTCATTTATCGTAAGGCCTGATATTCCCTGAAATTCCTCAAATATTTCCGGGATAGGGTCAAGACAGCCCCTCATGTCCCCTAGATATAGTAATATGTCGTCTGCGTAAGCTGACACCACATGTGTCACTGTATTCCTCCGTATCCCTCTGCGCTGGGCAAAAGTCTGGAGTTTATGTAATAGGGGCTCTAAGGCTAATATAAACAGGAGGGGCGACAGCGGACAACCCTGTCTAGTACCTTTCGCTGTACTCAGAGGTCCAGAAATACATTTATTAGTGCGTATCCGGCCAGTTGGATTTGTATACAACAGAGCCACCCATGCTGTGAACTCGGGCGGTATACCGAATCTACCGAATGTTGCAAACATATAGTCCCACCTAATGGAATCAAACACCTGTTTCAGATCTAATGATATGCATCCCTCCGTACCATTTGCCGCGTCTTCGTGCAGCATTACCTGGCTGAGCCTCCGTAGATTCATCGCCGTACTCCGACCGGGTACAAATCCGCACTGGCCTGAGTGTATTAGTTGCGGGATGTAAGGAGCCAATCGCGCAGGCAAGATCTTACTGAGGATCTTGTAGTCCGTATTTAGTAGTGAGAGCGGTCTGTAGTTTGCTAGTTGGAGCCCGTCTCTACCAGGTTTTAAAAGTAAAACTATCAGCGCCTGCAGTGTCGTAGGCGGTAGCCCATTGGAATTCAGTGTCTCTTGATATAATACATGCAATTGCGGTGCAAGTAAGTCTATATAGGTCGCATAGAACTCAGCTGGTAAGCCGTCAGTCCCAGGGGTTTTACCCCGCGGTAGAGCCCGGATCGCCTGCCTTATTTCTGCAATCGTAATGGGGCGTGCTAATTCCTTACTCTGGTCCGTTGTGAGCTGTGGCATCGTGAGGCCCGTCATAAAGGACTCCTATTGCTCGTCCGATAGCTGCAGATGCCCCCCATATAGTGCCTCATAGTATTCCTGAAATGTAGTGTTTATGTCTAGTTGTGTCTTAACCGGTGTTCCTTGTTGGTCATTCACTTCTAATATGGGGGTATACATGGGTGCATCTCGTATCAATCGTGCCAGTAAGGGACCTGACCTGTTAGCTTGTGCATGTTGTCTGCATGTGTATTCTCTATAGACTAGTACTCTTAATTCTTCGAGCAATTCAGCGTGGTGGACGTGTGCCTCCTGTAATTGCGTGAGTTGGTCATTCGTGCCCGCTGCTTCACTCTCTAGCATTGCCAGCCTCCCCTCTTCCTCCTTAAGTCTTTCCATTACTGTGTATCGCATTCCCACTTTCGTACCCATCGCAACGCCTCGTATGGACACCTTAAAGGCGTCCCACTCAATCTGTCTCGAGCTAGCTGTGCCAGCATTCATAGTGAAGTAGTGTGTGATAGCATCTGTTAGCGTGGATCTGAAAACCGTATCCTCCAGCAGTTCCGGCGGTAGGCGCCATGTTGGTATTGGGGTCGGGGTCCTACCCCAGCGTATTGTGATTTCTACCGGGTTGTTATGTTATGTTATGTTATGTTATATTTTATTTCTATAGCGCTCGGCTACTCCAACGGAGTGTCCCAGCGCTTTGTATTGGCAGCTCATAAAAAGAAAACATAGCAGATGAAAAACATTCAGAAGAGCAAGATAAAATAACTAAAGGGTAAAAAGCCACGTTTTTAAGCCTTTCCTAAAAGACAGCAGATTAGAGGTACTGCATAGGGCCAGTGGCAGAGTGTTCCAAAGCTGGGGCGCCCTCACACTAAAGGAGCGCCCCCCAATACGGGCCTTCCTAACTCGGGGGACCACCGCAAGAGACAGAGAATCAGAACGCAGAGCTCTGGTAGGGCGATAGAAAACAAGCCTGCGTTGGAGGTATTTTGCTCCCGAGCCGAAGAGCGCCTTATGAGCCAGGGTCGGCGCCTTAAAAACTATCCGCTGCCGGATAGGCCGCCAATGGAGTGACTGTAAAAGGCCGGACACTCTGGCTCGCCTACGGAGGCCAAAAATGGCACGCGCCGCCGAATTCTGCACGACCTGAAGTCGCTGCACAAGATAATCTGGGAGACCCAAATAAAGAACATTGGCATAATCCAATCTGGAGCCAATCCGTGCTTGCACCGTAATCTTCCTATGCTCTTCAGTGAGCAGAGGGAGGAACTTCCGTAGCATCCCTTAGAATGCCAAAACATGTGCCCATGAGGCCGAGGATCTGAGATCTCATCGTCAGACTGTTGTCGATCTTAACTCCCAGGTTTTTTGCCACCTGGGATGCCTGAGCTGGAGGAAACATATCATTCGGCCACCATGCCTGCCAATCCGGGTCTGAGGTACAGCCAAAGAGCAGCACCTCCGACTTGTCAGAGTTACATTTAAGGCTGTTCTGCTGAAACCAGTTAAAGACCGCCCGAGACAATCCCGGATGCTCTCTCCATCGAAGTCCTCCCCTTTCCTACACGTGAAGAGAAGCTGGGTGTCATCGGCGTAGGAAACGATCTGGGCCCCAAAAGACTCCGCCAGTGCCGCCAAAGGGGTCATGAAGATGTTAAAAAGAGTCGGGCTCAACACAGAACCCTGCGGAACTCTGACTCCCAGTGGCGGCATCTCAGCGGAGCTAGGGCGGACCCAGACCGTTTGTCGACGGCCAGCTAAGAAGATGTAAACCAGCTGAACACCGTCCCCCTCAGACCGATGTTGTAGAGTCTGGCGAGGAGCCCCTCATGGGGGACGGTGTCAAAAGCCGCCGACAGATCAAGCATGACAAGCATGGCTTTACCTCCAGAGTCCAGAACCTCCTTAATGGCCTCAGACACTTCTAAAAGCGCCATCTCGGTGCTCAAATTGGGCCGGAAGCCAGATTGAGAGGGGTGCAGCAGATTGTTCGTCTCCAGAAAGACAGATAGCACGCTGTGTACGTGCTTTTCCGTAATTTTTGCCAATGCTGGAAGGAGCGAGATAGGCCTGTAATTGGCCAACATCTCGGGGTCTAAGCCCGGCTTTTTGAGGAGGGGGATCACCATAGCCCGCTTCCAAGCCTGCGGGACCATCCCCACCCTCAAAGAGCGGTTCAAAAGTGGATTAACCAGTGGGTTTACCACCTCCGCCATCCTCGCCAAAAATTTGGCCGGGCAGGGGTCTAACGGCGACCCTGATTTAAGATTTGCCAAAAGTGCCAAAGATGTGGCAGGAGATATAGGCGGAAAGACACACAGGGCAGAATCCGGGGTGGGCGATGGAACTAACCCAACCCCGCTGCTGGGCTGAACTTCAACTGACCTCCCAGGGAAGGAGTCCTGGATCAGTTTGATCTTGTCTGTAAAGAACCTTGCAAGGTCACAGGCCCATGACTCAGAGGGAGCGGTTTGAGAAAGGTTAGATCTAGGAGTTATAAACTCCCTCACAACAGTAAAGATCTCCTTGCAAGAATTGGAGGCTGCCTCAAATCTCCTCGATAAATAGTCCTTTGTCTCGCGAAGGATATCACGGTGATAAGCTTTAATTGCAGTCCCATAAGCAAGTCTGGCCCTCGGGTCGTACTGAGAACGCCAGGCCCTCTCCGCCACCTTACACTGGCGGCGGGAGACGAGCAGTGCTTCCGTGAACCACGGAGCAGAAACCCGCTTAGAGATAGCCCGAGACGCCGACACAGGGGCTAAGTCGTTCAGCCTATCAGTCAGCCACAGCCTGAGCTAGCATCTCAGGAGTCACACGATGGAGTGCTCTGGAAACAGATCCCTGTGATCTGGGCTCAGTGCTAGACAATTTCTCCCTGCCCCGTATGCAGAACCTAGCCAGCTTGTGGTCGGACCAAAGCACCGGGACCAGCTCTATGTCCTCTAGGGGGGCCGTGGAGAAGACCTGATCCAGAGTGTGACCCTTGTCATGTGTGGGGCCAGAAAGAAAAGGCACCAGACCAAGGGGGGCCGTGATATCAAATAGCTTATTCACATCTGGATCCTCGCCCTCATCCATATGGAAGTTGAAATCTCCCGCCAACACACAGTGCTCCGCTCTCAAAGCTAGCCCTGCCACCGCTGCCTGAAGATCATCGAAAAAAGATCCCATCGGACCAGGGGGTCTATAGACCAGCAACCCTGTGAGAGCTTGATGGGAGCCAGAGTGATGGAGAATGCCAGAGACTCAGAACCAGTGATAGTTTCCCTCGGGATGATAGAACAAACAGCCTGCTTATTCACGACAAGAGCCACCCCCCCCTCCCCTCCCCTTCAATCTATCTTGGCGGAAGATATTATACTCTGGTGGAATGGCTGTCAAGACATCCGGATTGGATGATTCACCCAACCACGTTTCTGTTAACATCAAACATAATGGTTGTTCCGTAACAAGGAGGTCAAAGATCTCCAAGGCGTGTCTGCACACAGATCTGGTATTAAGAAGTAGGCAGAGATGTTTAGCTCTAACCTCTTCCCTCTGTAGTGACGCAACCGGAGCATAGCCGGGTGTCCAACCACATCCCGGGCATAACCATTTACCTCTGCAGCGACCGGGAAAGACTACGACAGGCACAGGAAACCTTTTGCAAGGAACGAAGTTCCAGCGACGAATAGTGTAGGGTTGTGGTCGGAGAACGTCTTCCCCATATGCACAGCAGATACCATAGACCCCAATAAGGTTCTGGAGCAGAAGATGCGATCTAATCTATCCTGGTGTGTAACTTGTGAGGCGGAGAATAGAAGGTGTATTCCCTGTGTAGTAAATTTTTGCTCCTCCATACATCGGTCAAATCCCAACCATCTGCCCATTGTGTGAGTGGCTCGCCTGTTTCCTACTCTCCTTTGCATGTAGTGGGGGATGTGACCTGTCGATGGAAATATCTAGGACTGCGTTATAGTCTCCTCCTATTACCCAGTCATACTCTGACCATGCAGCTAGCACCCTGCTAATTATGGCAAGGAACAACATCTGTTCTGTGTTTGGCGCGTATATACTGCTGAGCACTATGGGGGAACCGTCTAACGTTCCGCGTACAAACACGTATCTACCCTCTGTGTCCACTTTTTGCTCTATCATTTTGAAGGGAACGGTGTTCTTGAGCCATACAGCTGCTCCTCTCGAGAACGCTGAATAAGTAGTGGCGAACAATTGGCCCTTCCATTTCTTTTGTAGTTTGGCGCCCTCTGCGCCATTAAGGTGGGTCTCCTGGAGGTATGCTATATTCACCTGTCTCCGATTCAGCTGTGCTAGAATTCTATGCCGTTTGTGTACTGATCCCATACCCCGCACATTCCAGGTGCATAGCTTATATGTGCTAGGAGTCTCCTTGGCAGTGTGTGTCCATTATAAATGTCAAACCCAGTACAATTCGCTTGCAGTGTGTGTGCAGGAGTCATAAGTGCCGTTACTATATTAAACCCTCTAACCTTAAGGTCTCCATCTGAAAAGATCCGGGGACCAAACATCAGCGCCCAACGTGGGCAACTAATAAACTGAAGCGTGCTTTTGCCCTGGGGGATGTGGTCGGGCACACGCACTCACTAGGTATCCGCTGGTAGTTACAGCGATTTACCCTGTGTCTTATATGTATCCTGTTCCCTGGTTGCCCACCGCCGCCATCACACATAATCATCTTACATTACCAGGTGATGTCTTCAGAAGTTACAATTAGAATTCGTTCGCCACTTGTGCAGTGATTTTCGGGAACATTTGCAAACTAGTGACAGATTCTGACAGTTCCGTGTGTGAGTCCGAGGTGCTGCCCATGTCCGTTTTTTGTCTGGCATCATGCGCTGCCAGCGCATCTGTCGTAAGCAGAGTCCCTGCTGAATTCGACCTCGGCCTGCCCAGTGTCCTCCGCCCTTTCGCATTGGTTTTCTCCATGAAGGTGTCCCGTGTGTTGGGCTGCATTGCTCCTAGGCGAGATGGTCCATCCTCTTGGTCTTCCACCATGGGATCTTGCGTGTGCAGTGGTACTAGTGCTACATCCATCCACTCCGAAGCCTCCTCCGGGGATTTGAAAAAATAAGATTTGTTACCGTGCATGATTTTTAGACGGGCAGGGAAGAGGAGTGCATACTTCAGATTACGATCTCGAAGCTTGCGTTTCACTCCTAGGAAAGTCGATCTGGCCTTTTGGACTGCCGGGGTGAAAACCGGGTAGATAGATATCGTCTTGCTTTCGTACTTTAATGGAGCTTTCTCCCTGGCTGCCCTTAGCACAGAGTCTCTGTCCTTATAGTGTAGTAGGCGTGCAATCGGAGGTCGCAGTGGAGCTCCTGGTCTGGGCGGCTTCGGAGGCATTCTGTGCACCTGCTCCACCCTGTTTATGGGAGTAAGGTCGGTCGGTCCCACCACTGTCTTCAGCCAGTTCTCCACAAACTGTGTGGGGTTTCTCCCCTCGCTGCGTTCCGGGACGCCCAGTATGCGAACATTATTTCGGCGTGCGCGCCCTTCCGCCTCATCCACTCTATCTCTCAGCGTCCCAAGTTGCCGTTCCATGTTCTCCAGTCTCGTGGAGTGTTTAGTTTGTTGAGGGATCAGATCGTCCAGTGCTAGTTTGTGTTCCGTGATTTTCTCTGCCAGCTTGTTGTGGTCGGCCTTCAGGAGTGACAGGCCAGTTGACATTGCATCCATCCGTGATTCCAGTGCTTCTCTGGAGGCCCTTATTTCCGTCAAAATGAGGTCTAATTTGGCCTCCTGCATGTCCTTGCCCGTCGGAGGTATGATTTCATTGTTGGAAGAGGCCAGTGGGTCTTCAGAGCCAGTAGATTGTTGTTCGGCGTTCGCCACAGGGTCCTGTTGCTTGAGCCTGTTTCTTCCCATGTTTGCTTGTTTGATTGGCGCCACGCTCCGTTTTCTTGTAGATACGCTCGGGTTCCCACTTTGGTATTGACGGTGCTATTCATGCACTGCTTCCATATGCTGGGAGGGCTGGTGGTCTAAGCGCTCCGCAGGGGTCCCATCCAGTGGTGGCAGAGGTTGTGGGCGTATGTGCACACTTATCGCTCAGGCTGTCCCTGTACCACACTCACCCCGTGTGTCGATCCGATTTCCCCTGTGTCTTGTTAGGGGGGGGGGGCGTCCCCAGTACCACTCTCAGTGCAGACTTGGTTCGCGTTTTGTGCTGTTGACCGCACTGCAGTACAAGGGCGCAATGCTGTTGCCTCCTCTATGGTCAGGGTGTATGCATGGTGTGTCACATCAATCTCCGCAGTACTCGGGTTGATGGTGGGCCGCTAACCACTACTGATTCCGTATAGAGTGCTCTTCAGTATTCTGTGTTCTTATTACGGCGATTATCGGTGTGGCCCACGCCGTCGTGCAATATATGGTATCGGTTCTTTCCCCTTTGTTTAGCCCGTGGGATCGCATTGTTGTAGTATGCCTACGGCATGCAGCCGTACTCGGGCAGTTGATGGCACTCTTTGGGCTCATGCGTGCATTGGTCTTCTATGGCGCATTACAAAATGGCGCCCGTCGTCTTGTGCGCTGCGATCCAGAGTATTCCCCCCGTCTGGCCTAGCACACGGGAGGCTGTCTGGTACTCCTGGCTTCCCTCCGCTCGATTGCTTTCTCCAACCTCGTTCCCCCGTGCCGCTTACTTCAACTGTGGCACCAGCAGGTCTGGCGTTGTGGGACTGTTTCTGTCGGGTCTGCTCTCCGTCCCTGGGTCTCCCTGCGGAGGCCTACTTCGAGCCCGCTGCGCTATTTCTTCAATCGTCACCCCCGTGCAGGTGTTCCGTGGGGTTCAGGCGCTGTCCGTCACGCTCACAGGGGGTCATGGAGCGCACACCTCCATACTCCGGGCCGATGCCTCTGCCCATGCGTCGCACCAGGAACGCGCACTCCCTTTACGCCAGTCCGCGGCTTCCGTTGCTCAGCAAGGCCTCTCAGTTCTGGGCAGTTCTCCGCACGTCTCTGGAGCAGGAATCACTTCCAAAGTTGCTACCGTCGATCCCTCACTCCTTCATAAGCAATGGGGCGAAGGTGGGAGCCCAGAGGGAACAGGGGTCACAGGATATTTAGCGTATGCTCAGGGCATGGGACGGAGCTGACTCAGTTCACTTCCTCCATGCTTGGCCCGTAGCCACGCCCCACGTGCTGAGTTCCATAACCTATAAAAAATATCTTCCCATTCTTTCTGAGTCAGTGTTCGCCCCAGCTCGGTCTTCCATAGTTTTTGGCCCGTAGATTTGGCCACTTGTTCCGGGGACCATAACATTTGATATAATTCTGTGATAAGTCGTTTGGTAGACTGCTTAGAAAGCAGCCTCCGCTCGTAAGGGGTAAGCCATCTCTCAGCTCCCTGGTATACCTGGGGTTGCATCACCCAATGCCGTATCTGCTGATAGTGGTACCGCTCCGTTTTGGGTATGGCAAAATCGGATCGAAAATCATCGAAGGACATGGGGGGGGGAGGGGAGGGGGGGGGGGGCCAGTGAAAAAATGCCCTATAGACCTGCAGCCTTCTTTGTTCCAACAACCAAAAGCAGCTTGGTCAAGACTCGGGGTGAAGTCAGGATTATTCGTGATAGGGTGAGTGGCGATGGGAATGTGGTGAGACCGCTACGTGTAGCTGTGGCGTCCCCTTGCGTTTAGGGTGGCTCGTGACCAGCCAGCACTCGCTCCATAAACAGCCAGTGTTTTTCGGATTCCGGTTGGGCCCATTCCAGCAAGCAGCGTATCTGTGTAGCCTTATAGTAACAATCCAGGTAATGTATTCCCAAACCTCCTCCCCAGGAAATTTATAGCTCATCCACAATTTTTTGTCCGCCCAGACGAAGGAAGAGAATTCGGCCTGAAGCTGCTTCAACATGTCCGGAGGTGTCTCCACATGTAAGGTCTGAAAGAGGTACAACATTTTGGGAAGTATATTCATTTTAAGGGCTGCAACTCAGCCCAGCCATGAAAGACTAAACAGACACCAGCGCTGTAAGTCCCGCCGTGTGTGCGCTAGTAGGCGAGTGTAATTTAAGGAGACTGTCACTGCAACTGAAACTGCTAACGTTATTCCCAGGTACGGAATGGTTGTTTTGGTCCCATCTGATAGGGCATGCCTGGGCAAGGGCATCTTTAGTTGGTGGCTGTAAAGAGAAACCTAGGGCCTGCGACTTGGTCACGTTTATTCAAAAGCCAGAGGCATTGGAGAACTCTTTCAATTCAGCAAGAAAAGCCGGAACAGACGACTCTGGACTCTCAGGCATGGCGATAATATCGTCCGCGTACAGGCTGATGGTATGCCTCTCCCCTCCAAAAAGAACCCCTCTAATCCATGGAATCTTTCTGGCCCTCTGAGCTAGAGGCTCCATATAGAGGGCAAATAAGAGTGGGAAAGCGGGCAGCCTTGTCGCGTGCCACTGGCAATCGGGAAGGGGTCAGACATAAGGCCGTTCACTCGGACAGTGACCGAGGTGGTGGCTATATCCGTTGTGCTACGCAAACAAATGATGGACGGAATGCCGAATAAATCGTACATTCACCCCCAGTTAAGAGATCCGGGTTAAATCCATTGTTCTTTTGCTCACAATGCCACCCCAGTTTAGACCAAGCCCTATGCAAATCAGTCTTGACCCTGTGCCTCCTGGGAACAGTCCAGACCGAACTGCCAAGCCTAGTCCTCCCTGGACCGGAAACAAGCATCCTGGGACTAGTTTCTGGGTATATCCGTTGAGCACCCACCCCCGAAAATGTCCTCCAACAACGAACTGCTCCAGAGTAGTCTCCAAAAAGGGCCAGTGTACTCAATTGAACGCTTTTCAGCGTCGACATGCAGCACCACTCGTTCCACTGGTTGCCGATAAGCCTTTTTCAGGACGTTGGGCAGCCTCCTAGTGTTGTCACTGCATTGCCTCGTTGCCACTTATCCAGCCTGATCTGGCTCTATCAATCCCGGCATTAGCGGGCCCAGTCTGGCCACCAGTATCCCCGAGAAGATCTTAAGATCGATGTCCAAAAGGGAGATAGGCCTATATGAGGTGCAATGCTTACCATCCTTACCCGGCTTGGGCAAGACTGCCACTGCTGCCATGAGCATCGAAGGGGGCATGTCCGAGGTATCTCCGATTGCATTGAAGAGTCGGGTCAATATCATGGCCAGTATCGAGCAGAAGGCTTTATAAAATATGGCAGTAAACCCATCCGTGCCTGGGGATTTAAGGAGCTTAAGTCTAGCGATAGCTGAAAAAAGTTCTTTGACCCCAATCGGGCTGTCTAAAGAGGTGGATTGATCTACTGTCAGATGGGAATGCATGATATCCTGAAAGTATGCAAGGGAATTTTGTTCAGGTATTTGCTGCGCCGAATAGAGATCTGCGTAGAAGTCCCTAAAGGCTTGTGATATATCTGCCTCTCGCACCAATTCGGCTCCTCCGGCATCGAGAATCATCGGGACCGCTGCTGCCTGACGCTGCGCACGTAGTTTGTGAGCTAGCATGCGGCCGCACCTATCCCCACCTGTGTAATACATATGTTTCAGATGGAGGGCCGAATATTCAGCTCGATCTAGATTTAGGGTGGCTAGTTGAGCATGTGCTGCCTTTAGCTGCCTCCATACTCTATGGGGCACCTATACATTTATGAATCCCCTCTAGTTCTGAGACCTGTTTGGAAAGCACCTCCCTTTTCTCCCTACGTATCCTATTGTCTGCTGAGGACGTAGCTATTAAATCACCCCTAGCCACTCATTTAAGTGTTTAGCCACAAGGACACCATGGATGTTTCTTGGATATCGTTCTCAGCTAGGTAGTCCTCTAGTGTCTTGGTGAGGCGTGCAATAACTTCAGGACGTTGGAGCAGTGTGTCCCTCAGCCTCCAGGAATATGGTGGGCGAGGGGTGGGGGAAAGTAACAGAGTTGTAGTCAGTGCTGCATGGTCGGAGAGAGCTTGTGGTTTGATAACCGAGTCCTGTAGGGAAGGAAGGAGAGATTGAGACCCCATGAAAGTCTAGACGGGCATATGTACCCCGGGAGTGGGAGTAGAAAGTGTAACCCGTTGAATGGGGGTGTAAATGGCGCCACACATCAATCAACACCAGATCATGTAGCTACTGCAGGGCACCAGCAGATAGTGCCCCTGTCTGTCCCTGCTTCTGAGCCGAACGGTCCAGTTGGCCATCGAACACAATGTTCAAGTTGCCCCCCAGAAGTATGTACCGGTCTGAGGAGAATGTCAGGTCTGCTACTGCTTCACGTAGGCACGCCTCCTGACCCTCATTAGGAACATAAATAGTGGCTACCATAAGCGTGTGCAGCCCTATGGTCAGGGAAAGCGCCAGGAGCCTCCCTCTAATCTCTGCTACTTTCGCCCCCACCACCCCCGGGAAAGTACGGGATGTATTAGGATAGCGACCCCTGCTCTCTTAGTGGTGAGTGAGGAAAAGTATTGCTGTGGGAAGGCCTTGGAGCGTAATCTATATGTGTCGCCACGCAATAGATGTGTCTCTTGTAATAGGGAAATATGGGCTTTAGAATTCTCCAGGTAAGACAGGATAGCTCTGCGTTTAATAAGGTTATTAAGCCCTTTCACATTAAGGGTCAAAATTGTAATCTTCCATCGGGAGGATGGTGGGAACAGACTGCAGTGTAGGTGCGATGAAACAAGCTGCGCAACCCCAGTGTGGGAACCATGTAGGATCAAAAAATTAGCCGCCAGGGTAGACGAGAGTCACACTCATGCGGATAGGCCAAGGGGCGCGCTGGGAGGGGGGGGGGAGGAGACACATTATGTAAAGAAGAAACACCCCAACTTAACAAAGACATTAATAAAGAGAACTAGCGAACAGTCGATGTCCGTAGCATACTGCTCCCTGGAAGAGTGAGAAAGGGTACCTGTGGCCTGCGGCTCCCCGCTCCCTACAGGCAGACCAATACAAATGGCTAAGGTGTTTCCAGCAGTAGGCCGAAGCAAAAACAGCAGCCAACAAAGCTCAGCCTGGGCGGATCCCTTTACGCCGGCGACGTTCCTGTGAGAGATGCCAGTACACCCTGATGTTCTGTGGCCCATGTGCACCACAGTAAACATGGGTCACATAGACCTCCCCTCTCCATTGAACTTTCTTCTACACTTGCTTGATTCTGGTACAGAGCCACACACCTGAGATACCATGTTTGACCATTTTCTAATTTGACCCAATTACCTCCAACAGCCTTCTCTCTGAAAGGCCCCCTGAATATGGTCAAAATCTTTGCACTGCCACCGGGCTTCACCATCACCCAATCTCCCACATCAATAAACAGTATTTCCCCATTTGCCTCAGCACACCCAATCGTGGGACCCTTATGACACCTCACGCATTCATTAGGGAACCAGCTTTGTCCCAGGTTGTCTCTCGCATCATTTCAAAATGAGTTCTTCCCGTGTTGGTATTGATAGTGGTGCGATAAGCCCACAACATGTTCTTAACCGCATCCTTCGCTAAAAAACCTGCACTTCATTCTAATTGCATCGTGCCCTTCACCAGTCTATTATTCCTTTCAAATAACCCATTCCCTTGTGGGTTATGCAAAGAGCAACATGTGTCTCACACCTAGAGTGCCCACTAGAGATTAAATATTTCTCGAAGTAAGGTGGGCGCCATCTGTCAGCAGTACAGAGAGAATCCCCTCCCACCTAAACTCTTCACCTAGCCAGTGAATAGTGGAAGCTGTGGTGATCCCAGTCATAAACACAACCTCCACCCTCTTGGATTTGGCATCTACCAAAACTGCTGCAAATGTTTCTTGCTATGGGAGAAAATCCACCAGTCCAATCCAGGCATACCTTCTCCCAGACCTCCCTTGCCTCTAATGCTTGTCGTTCTTCCCGTAAATTCCCTAAACCCACTCTAAGGCGTTTTTCAAATTTGTTGCAGGCTTCACACCTCTCTACCCACTCCTTAACTTGGCTGTCCAAGTTAAGGCCACCAATATCTCCCCCTCAATATGAGAGTCCACCAATATCTCTCCCTCAATCATTTGATGATCAATGTCTGACCCAAGTGTCCCTCACGTGCCAAATTAATCAACCTAGGTCTAAGTGCAGTGGGTGGCCCAAGCCTTTCTTTCCTCACAATCAAGCCATGGATACTTCATCAACAATCTTAAGGAATGGCCTCACTCCCTCAGGTAAGGTACTGTCTCTCCACACACACCCCTTGACTAGCTCCACTACCTGTTTAAGAGTGCCATCCTGTTCCATCGACTTGACCCATTCTTTCTTGGCAATTGAGTTTCCAAACTCCTCTGTGGCATCGTCCAAACTGGCCACCATTTCCTCTGTGGTCAACTTGTTTACCTCAGCCGCTCTATCCGGCAACCTGGACAGACAATCTACCACCTGGTTTTTCCAACCAGGGACGCCTCCACTCTGCACTCAAACTCTTGCAATCTAACAGCTAACTTTGGTAACCTTCCTGAACAGTTCTTGATACCTCCTGGACCCAACACTTTGAGAAGTGGTTTATGGTCCATTCTTAGAAGAAACATACTATCCCACAAAAACACTCTGAAGTAATTTGTGGCCCAGACAGCTGCCAATACCTCGTGTTCAATAACAGAGTAGTGGCGCTCAGCCTTTGTCAATGAGCGCGAGGCAAATGCTATGGTTCTCCTTCTTGCCATGCAGTTGTGCTAAGACTGCCCATAAACCCACAGCACTGACATCAACTTTGACCACTGTTTTCAGTCCGCTTTGATATGGCGACAACACACCAGCATGTGCTGTGTCATTCTTGACCAGGGAAAAAGCTGCTTGTTGTTCACCCCTTAAAAATGTCCTCCCTTTCCTTAACAGTTCTCTCAAAGGTTCAGTTTTATAAGCAAAGTCCTGTACACATTTGGAGTAATACTCCACTAGTCCCATTAAGGATTTAAGTGTTTCCCTATCATATGGTACCTGAGCATTTACTATGGCACTAATCAAATTCACATCAGGTATCCTAATTATTCTACTTCTTGCAAAAGAAATGCACATTTTTTTTCACAAGGTTAACCCCACCTTCCTAATGCTGGCCAGTACTTCAATCAACATTTGATTATGCTCCTAAACATCCTCCCCAAACACCAAGATATCATCTTGAAACACATTGCTTTGCCATATCCTGAAAAGTAAATAACACACTGAAAAACACTTGCAGTGGAACCCAAAAGGAAGCCTGCAAAATTGAAAAGTGCCCTCATTTGTAATAAAGGATGTGAGATGTTTGGAGTGCACATTAAGTTTCATTTGATGATACACTCTCCTCAAGTCAAGTTTTGAAATGTTTTTTATACCAGACATCATGAGAATTCATTCATTAATGTTCGGCAACTGAAAGTTGTTTATGAAAACATTCTCATTTAAGCTGCATAAGTCGACACAAAACCAGAGAGATCCATCAGCCTTCTTGGTAATGACTACAAGAGATAGCCACTCCGCTGCCTCGACTGGCTCTATTACTTTATCAACGTTATCATTAATATCTAATGCGGTTACTGAACATGTTCTCCTTTCAATTTCTTTTACTTCCCTCACAGTACTCTCATCCTATACCATAAGAGCCCTGTATGCAGATTGAACTTCTTCTACTATTGCATCTTTCTTCTCAGCGGACTTACACATGCTTTCAAGATTCCCCTTCTTGCCACACTTACGACACTCCCTGCCAACAATAAAACACTGTTTAGAATCTGCCATGTGTTTACTATTTCAACACGTGTGGCAGACGCTAGATCTAAATTTTCCTTGTGTGTTTGTTGGAACAGATCCCCTCGAAATGCTGTTTCTGGAAAAACCACTTCTAGCCACCTGAGTTTTATTCTCTACTACATTGATGCTCTCAGTATCATCCCGCAGTACTGCCACGTAATTTGCTTTGCAGTCTACGCATGCATTTTTCAGATCCTTCTACAACTTTGGCAATGGCTATTACATCTCTGAGTGTGGGATTACTTGCACCCCATAATCTTTCTTGTATTGTTTTCCTGTTACATTGTACAAATGACTGATCGCTGATCATTTCTTCTGTCATTGGACTGAATTGGCATTTAGCACAGACCACTCTCTTACCGTGTAACAACGTAGTTGATGGATTCATTGGTACGTTGTGGCTGTGTGTAAAATTTATGAAGGCGTATCACCACATTAACTTACTTTGCAAACCTAGTTTGTAATCTAATGTTGCTTCCTCATAGCCGTACTTCATTGTACCCCCATGAGTATTCCCTACAGCAGGCAGGTATTTGAAAACATGTTGGCCTTCTTTACCGAACGATCCCACCAGCAATGCTTTTTTCCTTATTGCTGGAAACCTGGACCCATCTAGTGCTAGCAGTGAAATCAGTCCTCCCATTCAATAGGGGGCTGTCAAGTCATAGACTTCTTGTGTGTCTCGTTCAGTACACTCGCTGCACCGGTTCAACTTTTAACTCGCTCGCACTTTATGCCTAGCGTTGCCTGTGCCCCTAATTAGCTGCGTGTAATGCAGTGTGTCTTCAGCCCTTTGGCCCGAATTTCAGTTGTACATCTTGCACATCTCAGTCAGTGCATGCACTGCACCAGCTGCATGTAACACGCGCTCCTTTAGTCATTTCGGCCCGAATTCCCATGGCGGTCAAAGGCACTTAACCCAAATGCTTGCGCATCATCTCACACGCGCTCATGGCAACTTGGTCAGTTGCCTCGTGCACAGGCTGACGTGCAGTCTCTAGGCCTAGATCAGCTGCTTCGCGTACCGGCTGTCACGCTCTCGCTCCCTTCACAGTAGAGACCGTTTTATAAACCACTCTTTCTTTCCCACCTATTCTTCAGTCACTGCCACGATGAGAACGCCACCTAAGTAATAAGGTGGATCTGACCTGTCACTGTCATGAATCCTCAAAGATCCACTGAACATCCACTGGCCTTACTGCTCGCTTGGTTTCATGGTTGGGGTTTCATGTACCTCTGGAACCTGACCTCTTGATACCTGGCCAGATCGTCGCCAAAAAATGTACTAATCAAAGATACCTTGAAAACTGCGTAGTGTATGGTGATTTACTAAACAGAGGTAAAACCCCACATCGCAGTCCTGCCAGGCACAACTGGTGAGCCAACTGCCAGATGACCCCATAGAACCTTCCTATGTCATAATTGAATGTATAGGTGTCATAGTGAGCTGCAGCCCCAGCCTAGCTGAGACTGCTTACGTACATTACAACAGAAGTGTTGTGCATGGCTCCTTGCTAACTTACTATAAAGATCTGATCCATGGAATTAGTTGAGCAGATGAAGATAATTTGTGGAAGTAGGCATATACAACATGAAATTATACATGGGCTGCTGTCAGATAACATGCAGTTTCCAACTCCAGGATTTCAAATGCTATCAGAGACAACTGAAGCTTCTCTCTAGATTCTTTAATGTCAGTTGGAATTCTTCATTATTGACAGCTGGTTATCTGTAGTTCTGTTTATTAATTTAGTTATCGCAGAACCGTTTTGCCTTTTGTTTTTAGCTCTCCCTAGTTATAAAGTTATGAAGGATGTCCTGCAATAGCCATCCAAATTCAGTTTGCAGTGCACGTTATTTAAAAAAACGTAATGTCTTTCTATTAGAACAGGGATGTCTGACATAGCTTTAAGGGCTATACATACATCGAACTCCTCTACATAGTCGTTGGTGATTCTGGAATCTGCTGTGTGTGAACCTCTTAAATCTTACATTGGACAGCCTTTTGATCGGCTTTTATCATTTTGCCTTGTGTACATGCACACTGAGGGCTGAACAAGCAGGTGTAAAATACGAGAATATCCCAGTTTCATTATTTGGATTCAATCTTGTCTTATAGTTCTACCAACAAGGTCTTGGAGTGAAAGCGTGAGGATTGACAATATGTTCATAGTATGTTTACATCGCTATTCATTTTGGCACTTAAATGATTTTTAGTTACTATGGCAACAGCTTGATGTCTCACATTGTACTCTGCTGAGAGGGCACAGAGACATCTCCGTGTGGCACAATTTGAGGTTGTCTGTCAGTTGATTTAAAAAATGTACGCCTTTTTATTATTATAATTTTTTTTTTAGGTGACCAAGGATATTTTACCCAAGGAAGACAGGCAGAAGATGCAGCACACGCTTTCTCCAATTCTGATCAAGTTTGGACAAGGAAGAAAAAGGTATTATCCCTTACTACCATACAAAACACCATGTTTTGATTGCCTGCCGGTTGGTTTTGAATATTGTGTAAGTCTCTGGCGACTTCTCTAAAGTATGGTCCTTCATGACATTATTCATAAACTTCCCCCATTTTGTATGGCAATATTTATACCAGACATTGTCAAAGCCAGAAAAGCGTTTTTAGGTCTTGCGAAGAGAGAGACCTAATGCCGTCCATCCACAAAGCTGACTTTTACAATCCGGATTTTCGGAAGTGCACGTTTCGTGCACGAGCTTCTGCCTATCAGCCTTTCACTGACTGGCTCTTCAAAGGCTCTGCTCCCCGCCTGCACTTCACGGCCACTTGCTAATCTCCCCGTGACTCCCCCCTCACCTCTCCCACTGGCCAACAGTCACTTCAAAGCCATCTGTTGCTTCCCCCAGCGGGCTCGGCCTTACTTACTTCTCCTCCCCCTAATTAGGTGTTTGACTGACAGGAGCTCTGCTCCATCAACGCGACCTCCATTTCGCCCCCACAAACATGTTTTTATAGCACCTTCTTTACACTAAACTATTAATATGTACGTACCATCCTACATCTGCCACATGCGGCGCCATCACTTATATTACAACAGCCCAGCAGCAGTGCTTTCAGCCCCTCCCGCCTCCTCCACATGCCAAAGCACCTTTATTTATTTCATAGCAGCTGTGCTTTCAGCCCCCTCCAGCCTCTCCACACAGTATGCCCACCCCTCCCGCCTCCTCCACACAGCATGCCGAAGCGACTTTATTTCATATCGGCGGCGCTTTCAGACCTTGGTGAAGCACCTTTATTGTTGCTGCAGACCTCCTTTCAAAACTTTTTTTTAAAAGCAATACGTTTGGTGTCTTTTTCCCTTTGTAAATAATAGCGCTTTCACGAGGCATAGGGAAAAGGTAGACAGAAGTGCGGCGTTTGGATCATTAGCTTAATTTGAGCTGAAATTCTTTTGTTGTAAGTTGGGGGCGGGAAGGTACCAGAGGGACCGTCGCGAAGCCTCTCCCTGGCAGGCTTGTTGAGGTTTGATTGTCTTTGTTGTGATAATCTGAAATTAATTTGCACTTGAGCCCATCTTTCTTCTGCGCACAATTTAAACACGGTTATAATTATTCACCCTGCATGAAATTGAAAACAGACACTGATATGACAAGCCTGAACATTTTAATTCCCCAGGTACCGAAGGCTTTTTTCCCCACTTATCTCACTAGGTAATAAAACAAAATGTTCCAGTGCACGCGCTTAAGAGAGAGGTATTTGCCTGAGGGGAAACAGTATAAATCAGTGTATTGCTACACATTTACTCATGTACTTTCTCGGTAGGTCAATCGCTTTCTTTTTAAAGTGATGTTAAACTTCTGCTAATATCGGGTGATTGGTGCAGTTGAGGTGTTTGGCGCCGTTTCATTCATTCTGTTCTTAGCCCCTCTGCCCTCGGAGAGGTTTTTTGTCTCAGACATGCATTTTAAAAGACAGTCTTTTGCAAAAGACATTAAAGGCGACATCCTGCCCGGTGCCCACAATTGATCTTAGCAGGGCACCTTTCTTCTCCCCGTTGTGATGGCTGATATCCTCATCAGCATTCTTTTCGTTTTAGGCCAGATGAGTGTGTACTGTGGAAACTGGATGCAGGCGCGACTACTTTTTATATTAGTCTGACAAATCAGTACTTTTGCAATGATGGAAAGTACTGCTGCAAAATGTAAAATCTGTGAGTAATTGCGATTGGTCTTTTAAAAAATTATGAGGAAACCAAAAAGTTTAATTAAAAAAAACGTTAATGCTCGGTCATCCCGCCTTTGGTATTCAGAACAGTCCTCCTTAGCATATCACCTGCATGTGAGGCAGGCTTTGCGCCATTGCAGCTTTACAGGGGGCGGCACCTCTTTGCCCCTGTGAGTGTGAAACTGGCTTCTCATAAAGACTGGTAGAGGCTACAATGTGTTGGTATGCAAGTGAGAAAACAAATGGTCAAAAGACCGAATTTACACCCAAACAAATGGCAGGCTCTTATTTCAAAAGGCCCTTTTCTTAACACGGTATGAGGTAAAAAATGTCTCTGCTTGCTGTGCTGACGACGGCGGTTAAACTGAGCATCGGATAATGAGGTGCCGTTTGCAGCCATTCTGCTATTGAGCACCCATTTTGCCCTTGTTTGTCGTCATTTCGCCATTAACCGTCTTCTAATACTGTGCGTGTCATGCTTTAGTTCTTGACGTAAAACAATTTTTATTCAGATAAAATGCGCAGTTCGCTAGTCAGGGAGCCCAGAGTGGCAGGCGCGCATCTGTTCAGCAGACACCACAGGAGCCGTGGGCTGTGCTCGCTTTAAGCAGTGTGCACGAGCGTGCGGCAGACCTCGCCTTCAGAGCCTTCTCGTTTGGGTTGTAAATATTTTGCTTCAGCTTCTGTCCCTGCACTACATTTTGCGACCGCTGGGATTGGAAACGCTTTTTGGAAGGAATTTCATTGTAATAAAACATTTTGCTTACTGCAGCTCTAATGTGAGTGATTTAAGTTTCAATATAACTCCTTTAGTTTGTGGAATTAATACTCATCACACTTTTCCCTATCACGCGCAACGCTTAAACTACTTTACTGAGAGTACTATCTAATTTCTAAAAGTACTTATTGAGTAAAGTTACAGGCAACGAGTTACCATAACCATTTACTTGACCACATGTTCCGCATCATCACGTATAAGCATTTTCCTTATAGAGTGGGATGGCGATTGCCATTGGAAAATAGCAAGCACTCAGTAAAGTTTGTGGCGATTCTCACTTATTTGCCATGATTTTTCCTACATAGTTGAGCACTTACACTTGATACTAAAAATGGCTGATGTAAGTGTGCAAATTGGGTTGTGAAAAAACAGGTGGAGATAAAAAACATTTCACGGCCTTATTCACGTTTGCTTCACAGTCTCTACGACAGACAATTCACGGAAGAAAGTGTGGGACAATTGAACCAATCACCATATTCTACACATTTCATAGGCTCCCACGAGTATCCCCGTTTCTCTCACTAAATATGAAACAGGCTGCCTTTCAAACTGTCCTTGCACAGGCCTATGTTTACCTTTTTTGTATTTTTTTATAAAAGCTTTGTGAAACACAAATGCACATTTTCAAGCTATACAAACACTGTTCAAACATTGTCAATGCCTCGAAGTTAAAGGCCCATGTTGATAAACTGAGTCAGATTCTGAAAGAGGAGATTATGACAGGACTTTGAATAACTATTGGCTTAAAGACAGCAGCCTTTCCATACAGACTTCTAATCACAGGTGTTGAAGGTAGAGCACGAGGTAAGAACACAGTACATTATGGATTTTGCATAAGTAATATAAAGTACTACATACTACGTCAAAACTATTTCTAATCTAATAGAACCTGCGGTACAAAGGTGGAAATTCCGGGCATCTCCGATCAGCCATTGATGTAATCGTCACAGTTCACATTTGAACCAATTGACAATGGGAATGCAGCTGATCGCAATTGTATCCATACTGCATTGTATGTTCATCGGTAAAATGCTCTACACCCGTTTATAAAATAAAAGGTTGACAGTTTTGTAGAACTGGTTTCAGTGCATCAGAAAGAAAAAAACAATGATATCAAAAGCATCATTCACAAACATCAGTGCAACATTCATACACATAGAGCAATATGGGGACAAAAAACAATCACTATCATTCACAAACATCAGTGCAACATTCATACACATAGAGCAATATGGGGACAAAAAACAATCACATCAAATGACAATGACTATGACATCAAAAGCATCATTCACAAACATCAGTGCAACATTCATACACATAGAGCAATATGGGGACGTATGCGCTTCACAACTGAACACAGGCATTGTGATGGGGCTGATGCATAGTTCAGTTTTGTACTGAAGAGTCCCAGCCTGAATATTCAGGAGGCAGGAGGCACAAATATCGTACATTTTTAGATCTTGCCTACAGACAAAACAAGCATTGGCATAGCCAATAGGTCTCGCCTTTGGGACCTTATAAGTGTTTTGTTATGCAGCACAATATCCTTGGTGCAACAACATCAACTGTTGCATGGCTAAGCACTTATAAGGTCCCAAATGCGAAAACTATTGGCTATGCCAATGCTTGTTAACTCAGGATGCGGCTCAGCCTCGCATGGCAGGCCAAGCTCCATCCGTCAGACTGACCACCTAAGCTTGTGTATTACAGTTGGCAGCCTCGCACAAATTTCCAAGCCATGAGTCACAGCCATTAACGTTATAAGAACCCTCAACCCCCCTCCCCTTCCTCAGCCTTGCTTTCCTGCAGTTTAAACATCATTAAAAGGTGAAAAATAACAGTACTGAAAAAAATTGTATTTTCCAATCAATTTGTTCCGTAAGCAAGCTCAGACATCACTTTCTAAAAATTCATCCTATCTTTTCCACATATTTTTCCATCCAAATCAGTTTACCTATAGCTCCCTCAACGCTACAGCACCAATCAACGCCACAGCACCACTCAACGCCACAGCATCACTCTGTGCAACCATTCAACAACAACTGGTTCTAATATGTTCTCTCAATGTTTCAAGCTTTATTACAAATATCACAAGAAGATGTTAAAATTTCACTTCTGTTCTTGGATTTTCATCACAATAAAATACACTGAACATAGTCTTCCCAAAAGTTATTTACAAAAGTTTGTTATTACCATTATAAATTACAATAACTTTTATTTACGTATTAATTATTAAAAAAAATAAAAGCCATTGTTATTTGTAATATTAATATCTAAGTCATGTACATACAACACATATTGCATTACTAATGCTATAGGTGTCACGTTTAAGAAAGTTACAACTATTGGCATTGTAAATGACAAAGCTATTAATTTAGCTATTTTCAAAACCAACACATTAATAAAAAAATGTGTGCCTTTCTGCCCTCTGTTAGACTCGTTTTTTCTGCCTTTCTGCCCCGTTAGACTCGTCTTTCCCTTGTTTTTCTGCCCTTCTGTCCTCTGTTAGACTTGTTTTTTGTTCCTTTCTGCCCTCTGCATCACCACATCACTCAGTGCTACCCCAGCATCACTCAGTGCTACCCCAGCATCACTCAGCACCACCACATTATCACTCAGCACCACTCGGCACCACCACAGCACCACTCGGCACCACCACAGCACCACTCGGCACCACCACAGCACCACTCGGCACCACCACAGCACCACTCGGCACCACCACAGCACCACTCGGCACCACCACAGCACCACTCGGCACCACCACAGCACCACTCGGCACCACCACAGCACCACTCGGCACCACCACAGCACCACTCGGCACCACCACAGCACCACTCGGCACCACCACAGCACCACTCGGCACCACCACAGCACCACTCGGCACCACCACAGCACCACTCAGCACCACCACTCAGCACCACCACAGCACCACACTCAGCACCACCACCGCAACATCACTCAGCACCACCACAGCATCACTCAGCACCACCACAGCATCACTCAGCAGCACCACAGCATCACTCAGCGCAACCCCAGGTTATAGGTGTCACATTTGCGAAAGTTATAACTATTGGCATTGTAAATGACAAAGCTATTAATTTAGCTATTTTCAAAACCAACACGTAAATAAAAAAAATGTCATTTACAAGACCAATAGCTCAAACTTTCCTAATGCGAGACCTATTGCATTGCAAATGCTTGTTCTAGGTGGAAGTATTCCTTTGATTGCCGAGTTTCTCATCACCTATAAAGAACATGCATGATCCTCACTTATCATGAGGCTCCTCTTGGTGTGTGGGGCATGATGGGCCTTTTGAAATTGTGATATGCATGAATATGTGGGCTAGGGAATGTGACAATGCACCTTTTCCGTCTCTAAAAAGAAAATATCCATCTGTTGCTTATTCTGTGGCTGATGTTGACAGAAGTGGGCTTTGAAGTGTGGGTCTATGGTTGTGGTGCCTTGTATAAAGAGTCAATAGCTACATTTGTTGCGCAAAGCTTGAGGGATAACAATACATTTTTTCTTCCTAAATACTCTGCATCTAGGCCTCAAACATTTTGCCCTTTGTCACTAAATGTATTTTAATGGTGATGTGCTCCAGTGTCTTGCACCCCACCACCTAGCACAGTGTTTCAGTCACCATTTATATTGCTTTGTATTTATTGATGTACTTACTGTGTGCTGTGCTTTCTCCTATACCATTACAAAATGGAACATTGCACCCCACGTACTCCACGCTTCTCAGGGTTTAGTTTTGTGTTTGCCAGGCCTCCTCTATCTCCCTCCCCTGCCATCTAATGAAAAGAAAACAGGCAGCCTGTTAGTTAATTTGAGCCGGTAGGTCCGACCATCACTTCTGCGGGGACTGAAAACATGTAGTCGCCCACGCAGGCGGAGGCCCTTTACAAAACTTTCTCACCTCCCCTCCGCTGACGATAAATGGGGATCGCCAAGTGTTGGAACTTTTACGTCTGAATAATTGTTTGCAATCACTACGAGGTTACTTGCTATAGCTGACTGCTGGTCGATAACATTTCAGGGAGAGGGCATTGGCATGATGGCGCCATGTGAATAACAAATGTACTACGATACTGCCCCTTAGAACAGCGTAGGAGCACGCTGCATGTGTCTGCATAGAGCCACTGCAGCGGGGCTTCATTAGAGTTGTTGTACTGTGACGCCATCACTTTTTCCAGAAGTGCATTGCCAGGCGCAGGGTACACCAGTGAGAACCTCAAGCACATTGATCAAACAAAGTAAGAGAATCTTTTCGTACTAGCAATAATATTCTGTTTCTGCACAGATTTTTGTATTTGTGCAAATGCTGTGTAGAGCACACCGGTTTTCGAGCAGGGAACACTGATCATATTTGTATTATTTCGTTAGCATAGAAAACCACATACAAAAAAGATAACCAGCAAATAGACTGTATGGATGCATTTTCCATCTGGGGAAGAGGGAGGAGCCCAGTGTGAGGGACAAGGTAGAAGAGTGAGCATGCTCAGTGACTGTAAATGCCGCTTCAGGATCCTGGGTTACTTATGATGAGTGCATGTATGCCATTACTGATGTTGGTTATTGATGTTTGGAAAATGGGGAGAGGTTCGTCCTGCAGTGTGAAGTCTGGTGGCAAATCTATCTCCAGTACAGGGACTGTCACAGCAGCACCCGTCTGCCTCACTTGAAAATATATATTTTAGGTGTGCACTTACCAAAATGTTTGCCCTACAAACGTACGTTGCACAGTATCCTGAGTGGAACCAGAGACGCATGTGGCTTACTGATTACATTGTCAGAATTCCAGCTTCCACACTAGACTACATTAAGTGATCTTCAGCTCATCCTCATATGCTTGAATCTTATACCCTTATTTAACAAAATGAGGAATTTCTAGAATGAGATGTACACTTCTATCATCTGTTGGGCCCATTATAAATTAATGTTTAGTATCAGATGCCACATTGACAGATGCTGGAACCAGACACTCGTGTAACCTGGTCTGGTGTGCGCCTATTTCTTGCCTCAGATTTGGATTGGTACACAGATCAAGATGTTCAGCTATAAAACCCGTGGTAGAAAAGGACTCAGGCAGGTGTATGGTTTAGAAGTCTTGCAGGTTATATTATACAGTTCATTTCGTGATTTTGTCATATATGCTTAGTTTGCTTTACCAGAAAAGCACGTTCAATGTCTAGTCTACTTGGATGTGTGGTCTCACAAATGTGATATGAGTAATTAGTTTTCATATTGTTGCTTACAACCAATTTACTGACCTCAACAGCGCTCACTGCCAATGGGGCCTTTTCCAAACATTCTAGATGGAGCGGGTCGATGGAGAACCTAGAACCTCTATTGTCTTTTAAACACATCCAGCTTGTAAGTGGGTGTATTTGTTACTGAAACAGTTCATTACAGAAACCTTTTCATTTGATTTTTCTGGTACTACTTTGATATTTAGGAGGGTTGTGAGTTTTAAAATGTCTGACAGCCGTAGAAACCACTACCGCTGGTTGGTTGGTATGAAGAGGTTGAATTAGTGGTGAGGATCCCCCATTAAGGCCATAACTCTCTTGGATCGCAAATTGAATGGGTATCTAGGAGTAGGACCCCAAAAGTACTCCGCACCTGACTGATCCCCTTTGACATCTTGAAAACCATAATCACCTGTTGCTTAAGAGATCAATGTATATATTCATTGTAATTGGATTTATATAGTGTGTAGTACCAATGCCACTGCATGATGCTAGTCCATAACCCAAAGTTAGTGATTAATCCAGTTGCTATTAGATAGATCTAAGTAGATGCATGTAAGAAATGCTTTTGTGAAATCCTTACTGAAAAGGCAGATATAGAGTAGACCTGAAATGGCCAGATGCCTACTAAGTGGAGAGTTGGGTGAAAAGGAGGTGCAAAGAGCGGTGATTTACAGGAAGGTGAGAGGGAGAACGAGGAAGGTAGGTGCTGAAGGGTATAGGAAGAAAGTACAGGCTTCTGTCAGATGGAAGGACAGAAGACTGGCAGAAAAGCTGAGGGCAGACTGAGAAGTACAAGGAAGAGAGAGGGCAGTTATTTTGGAGGGCTGGGACGATGGGATGGAGGAATGAGGAGGGCAGCAGAATGACTGAGCTGAAACATGCACTTGATTGTAAGAGGTTGATAAACTGAGTATTAGATAGGGTATAGAGAGTTTCGAGAGGGAATTTGTAGTTGCGAACACAGAACGCTTTAAAACGTGCATGACAAATATATGTACACACGTTTCTTTCTCTGGAACATAAAAAAAGATTGTGCATTAGTTTAAACTTCGTAGCTTGCTGATCTGTTTTGTCTTTCCATGGCTTACAAGATATAACAGCATCACAAAATAAAATGATGGATGGAGTGTTGAAACTTTTCAAACACTCATCCGAGTCACTGATTTGGGTTTAATCTATCATGATTTTGCTTAACCCCTCTTTGTACCCAGTCATGTGCAAATCAGTCTTGACCCTGCACCCCATGGGAACATTCCAGCCCAAACTGCCAGGCCAGGTCCTCCCTGGACCAGAATCCACCATCCTGGGACCCGTTTCGGGGAATCACTCTTCATCGGCCAGGTTAGCTTGAATCCAGTTGTGCAGCAAGCATACCGTTTTTGATTGAGACACCTTGGTATTTTTGTGCAGAGCACTTTGTTGCTCAATCCAATGATTTAGGTATTTGATTATGCTCTTTTAATTTGGCTTGCGCATTGTTTCTTTAGGAAGTTTTAAATGCCACAAGCACACTAATTTACTGTTATTGGTTCTATTTTTGTAGGACACATTACCACTGTCGTATTCATTTACTAAATAAATCTCATAGTACGGAAATACCAAGAGAGTGCCTTTGTTGAAACTCTTAGCAGCTATGGTTCTGAATCCACTTTGCCTCCTACTGATCCTGCAGATCGACCCTTCTTGGTAGAACAGAAGCACTGTATAGAAGCATAAAGAGAGAAAGTCAGGGCAGAGGCATGGATAGAGACACAAGGAGTAGAAAGGAGATACCGTGGTAGGGTTAGGAAAGAGAGGGAAGTCAGAGGTAGATGCGATCACTAGGGGAGTATAGCACAAAACAACATGGGCATGTTCGTTATTTGTGGTGAAAGAGGGCCCAGTCTGTCTCATGTTAACTACCCCAAGCACCTGCCATTGCATTTTATGAAAAACACATATATAAGAAAGCACAGCGTATTCCTAACAATTCACTTCCCCTCTATATTCCTTACTTTAATGTATGTGGATGTTTGTTTAGAAAATATTCATTGAAGCCTCATTCTTAACACTTTTCGCATTTCAGTAATCTTAAGCAAAAACCAGTACTGTTGTCTTAGTTATCTTTACTGCACTCATCGTTTTAATGCAATCATTTTTTTCTTTCTTTCTTCATCATGTGAAAGTAATATTTTTATAATACAACATCCTTTAAAAATTGCTCTTCTACATGTGTATTGTTTGTTTAATAGAATAAAAAGAGGAAAGAACCCAATTATTCTCATTTTTGTGATACCTGCGACCGTGGCTTTAAAAACCAGGAAACATACGATGAACACATTTCACAGCATACCAAGGTAAGGCAGCATGTGACGGCGTGTCTGGTCTTTTTGTATGATTCTGCTTGTTTGTTTTATTATCTTCCTTCGTGTTATTTGGCACTGGAATATAATTGAAGGAGGGACAGGCCCGGTCTAGGTTTTCAAAGCGATGTAGGGAAAGTGTTACAGCTGCCCAATAAGTAAACTGAGGTTTCAATGCTTTGCGTGCACACTGTATTCCAGTCAGTTACCCAGTCACCTTTGTCTGTCCTTCTTTTCCTATGCCACTTTTCCACTTCATCTAGGTTATAGATGTTTATTTCTGCTTTGAGAGGAAATACATGTTCGTTTTAGAATATTTTGCTATGTACTTAAGTTTGAGGAACATGCATGTTCAGTTGTAATTAGCCTATGCGCTATTCTGAAATAACCTATAGTTGGAAAGAAAATATCTAAAGAAACCTTACTGATTTGGGCATTTAAGAAATGAATTTCAGTTAAAAGTAAGTTTACGGTGTCATAAGTGTACATCTCTTTAGTTCTTGCGTAGACCGTGCTTGCGCAGTCTCGTTGAGATGTTATGTGTTCAGAGTGGAAGTGTTCGTTCACTCTTAGAAACCGCGTTAAGCGTGAACAATTTTACTATAGATGGGTATTTCAACTTCTATTTAAAAGACTGGTCAGATAACGACACAGCAGCATTTTAGACACACTGGGGACCATAGGATTGGCACAAATGCTGCCCATGAGGCAGGACATACCCTAGATGGAATTTTCACATCTGACCCAACCATCATAGTTAAAGAAGTCCTACCATTAGCTTAAACAGATCAACCTGTGATTCTGTTTGTTTAAAAAAAAAAAAAAAAAAACAGAATTGTCCTCAGTGGAATCCCCTAAGCCACATCAGACAGCTTTCAAAGCATGGAATAAAATTGATTCGGTGAATCTCCTGACACAGCTTAGCAACTTCCAACCTACCATCAGCTCAAACCCAGAGCTGGAGGCTATAGAATATACAGAGTGGCTCAATTCTGCCTTCCATGAGACAGTCCCTTCTTCAAAGGGATCAGGTAATCGGAAAACTTCTTCCCTGCCCTGGTTCTCAGAGGCTAGAAAAACAAAACTGTAGGAGACTAGAAAGTCGCTGGAGAGTGCAATATAGCGATCTGGAAAAAGAAAACTATAAATTAGATTTATTTAAATATAAACCCTTGCTAATAAATGAAAAAGGGAGGTTCTATTCGAATCAAATAGAAAAAGCCGACATTTCTTCTAAAGAATTTTTTCAGGTAGTTAACAAGCATGCCACTTTGCCCAGTAAAAGCGAGCAGTCAAGATTTCTGTGACAATATCGCAAATACTTATAGGGATAAAGCTAACAGCTCGTTACAAGTGGTGGCCTCGAATTGTGTATATATGTTAAGTGAGGAATCTTCCACTATCAGCTTAGGACAAATTTGTTTCCATGCTATAATACGGTATTGAGAGCTCCGGTAGAAAAGCTCATTTTGGCAGCTTAATCAGGATCCCCATCGGACCAATGCCTCCCCTCAGTGCTGAGAACCATAGCTATTAAAGTTTAAATCTGAATTTGCCCCTACTTTATTTTTAAAACCATTTCTGTGTGCAACAGGTAGGATGCTGACCCAGCCCTCAAAGTGTTTGCTGGCATTGATTCCCCGGTCATGTGGTATACATGTTTACAGGCTGTTGACGTCTAAGGTCATAATTAAGAAACTCCTCTCCCAGACAATATCATTATTTAGGTGCAAAAAAATGACCTGTGTCCCGTATGTAAGAAGGGAGGGTTTGGACGTATGTTCTTAAAAAGTAATATAAGTTGACTTATTTTCATACCTACTCCCTATTGAGGACACCAGGGGTCAACCTGGTGGATTGCTGCTGTTTTTGTGTAATTTTGGTAGCATATAAAATGCTGGTAGCTTAAGAAAATCACAATTGAAGAATCCAAATTTATTATCATAAATTAAACATACTTCTCTCCATTCTTTTAACTGATTTTTATATGACTATGTCTTGTGGAGAAGTGTGGCTCAGGGGTTAGAGGCGGCAGACCCGGAAGCTGAGATCGGTCCTGGACCAGGGTTCAATTCCCCGCCTCGGCGGGTCTTGGGCTAAAAATTCCACGGACTCGATAATTCTCGCTCCGGTGCCTTCTCGACTCACGGGTTCACACTCTGCGACTCTGGGCAATAGCTTGCTTAATCTCCACAACGGCCCCTCGCGGCGGGATGCCTGACTTTCACCTTGTGGATACCTGCTGGGGCTATCACACAGGGGAATATCAGGACGGGTTCCCTAAGCAAGCGCCGGGACACCCACTGCGGGTAGCTGTGCGCTATATAAGCTCAATTACATTTACATTTACATTTATGCTTACTCTGTTAGAAATCTCATAACTAGTTACATCATTAAGCTGTATCCTTCCTTCTGCCAGATTAATCTCAACTAACCATACCTCCACGATCCCTCCCTTATCTGATTTTATAATCACAAAGGATCTGTTGTTCTTTAACTCTTGTAAAGCATTAATCTATCTGCCACTCAAGTTACCTTACGTAAATTTCCTTTTAATATCAATCTTTTTAAGTTCATATATCAAACTCCAATCCTTATATACAAACACTTCTCCAACAAAGTAGGCATGGACTCCTTCAAGGTGCGATAGTGTCTTTATTTTCTTAATCCATTTTATTGATACATGCCAATGCATCGTCCATGACTCGTTTCGACTGCAACCATACAGCCTTGATCACATGAACGCACTTCAGATACTAACGTTCTTTTAACCCCTTATACCTCATGTGCTACTTAATAATGAACATAGGCTTCATACTGAAGTCTTTTGACTTCAGTAGTTATACAATATCACTACATACACATACTGTTTCTTTTGTATACTCATAAAACGCATTGATTGCATGATAATTAAATCTATCATTATCAAATTCTATTTCAAAATGTATACAACCCATAAAATAAAAGCGCCCAATATGGGAAACTTACTGTCACAATTGCCTAATGTTAAAAACCTCAATAAAGTGCAGTGTGCCAATAAAGAGCAAAAATGTGCTAAAATGCTGATAATGCGAAGCCTAGCAGCAATGTAATTCATACTTCAATGTATTTTCTGTATAGAGATACCCTCGTATCCCTGCCTTCCTTGACTGAAATGTAGATGCTGTACCAAAAGTTACCCATGCAAAATTTCAAAAGGCGTAGTCCCAATCTTCAGGATCTCTTTTTATTAATGTTTGTACCTCATTGACTCTATTTTAGGTTTACTCCCCTCACATTATAGCATTAATGCATCTTTGTAATTGGGAGCCTCCGTATAACCGCCTTAGTTGACTCAAATGCTAATGCATAGGCAAAGTAACCCATACAAAATTCTTAACTATCAATATCTTGTATTCAAGGATCTCATATATGTATGTATGTACATAAGCATCAGTCATAGCTCCATTGTTGTTGTTCTGGGTAAAGTTCCATAATGATAATTCTGCTTACTATAATCCCATACTATAAGTGTTACTGTGTCGTTGCGGTGCGCTAATGTCACAGATGGGCGGGAGGGAGGCAGGGAGATACGCAGAAAGCGTACTGTCTCCCTCGGGGGAAATAAAAAATAAATCTTCGGTGCTTTGTACCAGAGGATTAAAGGGGACCCTCCCTGGTGTCGGCCACTGGACGTGCGCCGCACCAGGGAGGTAGTGCTTGCGTCGGCCATAGGCCAACACAAGCACCAAAAGGGTTAAGCTCTGCCAATTTCCCACCCATGTTTTCAGTTGACTCCTTTGACTGTCTTTTTAATGCTTCTTTTTCATTGGTTAGTTTCTCTTGTAGTCCCTCCTTTTTTTTACTGTTGTAACCTCCTTTAAGGACTGCCCCTGTTACATGTGATCTTACTCAGGACTTTTATTTACAGTTTCAGAACACTCTTTTGTTAATCTAATCACTTCTTTGTCGTAGCTGCCATTGCAGGCACACCAGCTACGTAGTTCCCCAACCCCACATCCCCAATGGCAGCTGCACGTCTTTTATTTTCTTGTGCGTGGCTCACCCAACTCAACACTTATGGCTCTATGGCATCTAGTGTGAGCTCTGTGTTTAGGCACAGCACCAAATAATTGAAAACTGCTGTGTCCTTCACCAAAGCAAGATGACACCTGCCTCCAGGGTAGGGTGCAAAACTCCATAGCCCTCTGTCTCGTCCATTGTTGCTGATGGTAAAAGTTTGGAAGCGCCCTTCATTGTCAGCCTGTTGTTATCAGGAGATGGGCAAGGCGCCAGCAAAGTAAACACAACTGCCCATCTTCTGTCAAACCAGCCCCTGGCCCATAATTACGCTTGCGTGTTACACACCTGGCGCATTGTTGCCAGTTGCTGTTCTGTTGCTAAAATAAAAAAACTAAGATTTCAATAGGATCAAAACAAATCAAGACTCTTTACTTGGTGTTGTACAAATGCTAAATATTCACTGAAACCCAATAACCACACATGATCATTTGTGTGCAATATAGTTTTAGTAGTA
The DNA here is from genome assembly GCF_964263255.1 of Lissotriton vulgaris. Classification (NCBI taxonomy): domain Eukaryota; kingdom Metazoa; phylum Chordata; class Amphibia; order Caudata; family Salamandridae; genus Lissotriton; species Lissotriton vulgaris. The sequence goes on from NC_141696.1 coordinate 1,155,119,690, forward strand.
AAACTGGATGTCTGTGCCTATTTAGTGGCAATTTCAATTTAAACTGTGCCGTCTGTAAATGACAGTGCTCTACGAAAGGATGCTTTAGTTGCATTAAAAAACATACCCACCTCATGTTCATTAAAGCAAGGTGGGCTGTGAAAGTTTGTGGTCTAAAAAATTGGGTCGTGGTTCGAAAAAGTTTGGGAAGCATTGGCTTAAGGTACAGATATTACAGTGTTTATCTTTAATATTAACTTAAATATATTGTTTTAACTTAATGTCAGCCTACTCTTGTGGTATTTATTTATTGCATTTATGTTCTTTATAATCTGGTTTGGCCCAAATGTGGGAATTTACTGGAAAAGTGGGAATTGCTCCATCATAGTGGTTAGTAGTATGTAGTGAGAGAGGTGGAACTATTGTAAGTTACATTTCGTCACATAATAAATGTGTTCAGGATATACTGTTCTGAAAAGCTTCTTTATGCTGAGTTGGTATTGTATGCATAAAATCATGTTGACTTAGTTTTAGGGAATGAAGAGAGTGCGTCACCTGCATCTGTTCATGAATATCTATAGTGCCATATACTTGTGGAAGCAAGTTTGTAGCTGATAGATATACTTCTAAACTAGTGTGCCCAAATTAAATATGGTCGGTGTTGTGACAAACTCTTGTTACTGCCAAATGTGCTCCGAAGCCGGTTTTGTACAAATTCGTGGACCCCCCCATAAGTTTTGATAATTAATGCGTTTGTGTTAACCAGAATTGGTTGCAGGTGTGCATTATAAAACCTGCTTATTTCAAGCTGAAATGAATTAGAAACCAGAGTTCTATTGAAACGTAAAAACTCCTTTCATGTTTCTTCAGGCATAGCGGTCAGTGATTGAGAGGATTCGATTTATGTTTCTGTCTTGTACATAAGGTTATTTATAGTGAAATCTTTTCACCTCTTCAATCTTTCTTGATTGGGTTGATGTCTTCTCTCCAGTTCTTTATCCATTCTAACACAGCATTGCCAACATTGTGTTTGCAGTTTCTCTTTGCCATGATGCCAACAGTTGAAAGTTATGTTTCTCAAAAAACGCAATACAAATATGGTTTTGGAAAAAAATAAATAGATGTCGGATAAAAGTAACACTACAATTATGGCATTGGAGGGGCCAAAAAGAACTGCCTTCTGCAGGTAGGAAATCAGCATGGTTGAGGGGCATTGCGCCTAGCTCCAGCAAAAGGTGTGTTTTCTGTGAAAAAGAGTGGAAGGCGCCTCCCTGCTAAAGTCAGTAAATTTGGGGGGTACAAAGTTTCCGGGAATGGGATCGAGAGGTGTCTCCCACAATAGAAGAGTAAGGGTGTTTAAGGGTGGCGTTTGGGGAAAGGATCCCAGATGGAAAAAAGGTAGGGAGGGACAGGTTCTTTGAGGGGGGCGGGAGGGGGGTGTATTCCATGCCACTCCCAGCTGTACACTAACAAATAAAATAGGCACAACAAAAACAATGACATCATTTTAAAGTCTACTTTAGTGAAGTTGCCTTTGGTAACTATGATGGGCAAAATGGTATTACCTCAACACTTCCAGGTCAACTTTACTGTAGTCCACATTTCAACACTAGACTCCATTACATACAATTCGGTGCGCCATAGGATTTTGTGGTAGTCAGTGCTGCTGCTTCTTCTTCTTCCTGCATGCCTATGACTGTGCTGCTTTCCTGATGCATCACTTCCTGTTGAATTTTTCCTTTGAATTCACACTCTGTGAAAAGGAGCAAGATTGACCTCTTGTGCTCATTGATCCTGGACCATGCCAGTTACAGCAGGTATGCCTGTTGCCTGATAAGAACGGCACCAGAACAATGAGTTGGGCCAAAATCATAAGTGGGACTGCACAACTTACTAAATAGATGGCATTACCTGCCTATCCCTGTATCCTGTTCCAATATAGAGAAGACTGCTATGACTGCACCTGATTGGACAAAGGTACCTTGGAAGTCCAGTCACATCTAGAAGTGACAGTGATTTAGACCCCTGCCTTCCTCTACTGTTTCTTTGGTAAATAACAGGCAATACTTTAAACCTAGGAGCGTAGGTTGAGAAGGTGCCATTTTTCTGCTTTTTCTACATCATCTTTTGAGAAAAAGCTATGCATTTCTTACAGTACACTGATGGAAAGCAGTTCTCCAGGCCATAATCTTCTGTCCATTGGATGTTTGCAATGTTCTTAACTCGTGCTTTCCAAAAGGTCAATTATTTCCGTTTCTGCTGGTTCAATAGATTGCAGATATTGTAAAATTGAACCTACCCAGACACACAAATATCTCTCCTGCCCTGGCAGATCTCCACTGGTTGCCCATAGGTAAAATATTTCTGTTCCAGGACCTCTGCATCGCCCATCATACAATCATAATCTTTGGCCAACTTATGACCTAGCAAGATTTCAATGTTTTATGCTTTATGTACCATCCCCGCTGTAACAAGGTAACATCTAGTTATCTTTTTTTTCTGCCTGCAATGCTAAGGAATAGATTGCCTTTCCTCTACATTTAAAGTTGCATTCAAATCGTCTGGCCTTAAGGAAATCGCAAAAGACCTAACTCTTTAGCAGACCACGGTCTAATGTTCGATATTGCCTTGTTTTTGCTCTATACAGGTTTCCGTACCAAGAGACCTCCGGATTAACAGATGCCCATTATAAAATTAAGTTAACCATTTCCCTGAAGCTAGTTGCCATGAAATTCCGGCTTATCCAGAAAGGAAAATGCATTTTGTTATACTTCATTTCTTTAGAAGATCCGGGGCTAACTTACAATCTGAGCAGAACGTTAGTCAGAGTACAGTTGCCACTGTACTGGCTATAGGCTGATTCTTTTGGCTTGCTCACAATTCAGCTTTTAATTCAGGGAGCTCATACCTGTGTAGAGTAAAGCTGGGACCAATTGAACAATTTGTTAATGTCTCCATTTGAGTTTAAAAGACTATACTCCCAGGACAGAGAAAATACTTTAAGAAGAAGGCAGTGTGTGCTATGTAGAAGCATGCCTTCTAAAGCCCAGAGCTCAAATTCCGTATTTCAGAGCTTTCCCATGAGGAAGGTCAGAGTGACCCGATTTGCCAATATTAAGTGCCTTCTACTATTTTAAAGGCTGACTTCTAATATTCATCTGCTTGATGCCAGTATAACCCTGAAGCACATGCACCTAGTTCCCCACATTGCTGTGCACCCTTTCTTTAACAGAGTGGATGCCTATGTGAGTCTGTTGTGTCTGTAAACCTGCATTACCATACGCTTTCCTTCAGCAGTGCCAATTTTCGAGTAAGGCCTGTATGTGTCACCTTCAGGTTTAATGGTTATTGCTTTTGAACTCCTTCCTCCATCCAGTAGCCACCAGCCCTTGTGCCACTGCTGCCTGCATTCAATTCTGCCAAACTGGCACTATGCTTGTTCAGCCAGCAGCAAAGATACTGCTGCATAAACAGGGCAGTGCTTTGCAGGATGGTCTCTGCATACGACATTGAGAAGCCTTGTACATCACAAAGTCTTAATCGTGTAGAGAACTGTGCAACAACAATAATTTAAAAATCAGATACGTCTAATGGCTGTAAGGACTGTATTCCCTGGTCGTGTGCACAGCCCTGTAAGGCATAGAGGAAGAATTTACTGAGTAATGAGATATGTATTGAAAGTATTGTCCATACCATAGCACATCTTATAGTTACTGACCAAATTTCTTTAAAAATAAGTTTTATTTTTCTTAAAAGAATAACTCTGCATGGACATAAATGTGTAAGAAGATGCCCTCTTTAGGCAGGGTTGCCCCCACTTTTTTGCTAAACTGCTGATGTAGTTTGACTGAAGGTGCCCTGGGTTCCTGCCAAACAGGTACCCAGGGCCCATGTTCTTTCCATAAAACTGCATTGAGACAAAACCCAATTGGCACTCTTTGGCCACAGTTCAGTCCCTTGTAAATGGTACCATAGTTACCAAGGGCACTGTGGTCAGGTGGGGAAATGTACCCCCGTGAGGTCCCACTGGTGCAGGGTAACGCTCTCGTCCATGGGTCCGAAGAGCAACAAAAGAGGGATCGGCACTAAAGTTGAAGTAAAGCAAACCAAGTTTATTAGTCACCCATGATTGGGACTGCATCCAAACAACAACCTCGAGTGTTGAGGGAGGAAGTACACATAATGGAAAGTTCATCGTCCTTATATACTGTTTGTTATAAATCAATCTCATGAGAAGGAAAAAAGGAGGGAACAGGTTTAAGCACGGAAATAGCTATCAGCAAACCAGAACAAAGGCTGACCAGATGGTCAGGAGATGAGGAGGGGGAGTACGGAATGTATGGCGGAAATAAGCTATCTGTTAATAACCTCCGGGACCAGTTGCACCATGTCCGAGAGGTCAGCTAAAGTTAGAGGACATGGGCTAGGTGAAAAGGCGAACAGCAGAGAGTAAAATGAACATGGAAGAAACTAAATGGGCGCGATGGTCAAAATGGCTCGCGCTTATGCTAACGTAGAATTTACACTTTTCCACACATGGAAGACGTCTAAGGGCTGCAGCACTTATTTTACCGCCCTTAGAGGCTCTGTGCCTTTGCACACAGACACTGCCTTTGCAGGCTGCATGTTTTGTTGCTGTACAAAGTGAAGTGTCAACATGGCACACGTCCCTGTGTACCATGCCTACAACACACTACCCTGACATAGGTCAGCCACCACTCTAGCTGGGTGCACTATACCAGGGCAATGGTACAGGTGCATGAGCCCTGTACCCCTATGGTGTCTAAGCCAATTCACAGACATTGTAAGTGCAGTAATGCCATTAAGAGTATATGGCACTGGGAATTTGTCATTACGAACTCCACAGCCTCATAATGGCTTTTCTGAAAACTGGGAAGTTTGGTATCAAACCTCTCGGCACATTAAACCCACACTGATGCCAGTGTGGGATTTAATAAAAAATGCTCTTGGAGGGCATCTTAGAGATGCCCCCTGAAAACCACCTAACACTAGTGTCCAGGCTGAGTGACTACTAACCAGCTGCCACTACCAGACATGTTTCTGAAACCCTGGGTCGAGAGCCTGCTGCTCTCGGTGGTCTGAAACAATGCACATCCTGGGACGAGTTGCCAAGCCTTCTCCCCCAGGATGGACAGGGTCCTCAAAGGAGAAGCTTCAAAGACTTGCCGCCTTTGTGAGCTGCCCCAGGACTTTGCTGCTTCCAGCAATTGGCTCCCACCGGTTCGGACTCCCACTTTGGTTGGGAGAATCAGTGGGAAAACCAAGTGAGGAAAGGAGGTGTGCCCACCTTTGCGAATCCAACCCCTCAGGTGGGGGAGGCGAGGTGAAGCACAACTCTTAGTCTGGGACCCAGCCAACAAGAGTGAGGCATATGGCCCCCTCCCACTGGACAGTGGCATAATAGGGAGTGTACCCACCCGAAGGAAGGGACCCATTGGTCCCAACCTTTACCTACCTGTAATGCCCCTAAATCTAGCATTTAGGGGCAACCCTGAACCTTGCGTCCTCTGGACAATAAGAAGAGAAGGACCGAAGAATCCGTGCTGAAACTAAGAGGAGGAGAATACCCAGTGGCTTGGCCCCAGCCTACCGTCCTGTCCCCACCTCGAACTTGCTTCCGCGAAATCCCAGTGTGTCCTGCAGCTAGCAACCTCAAGAACCCGGAGGACCTGGTAAGAGTTCCTCCTGTTAGCCTAGAGAGGGAGTCCCACCCCAGGAGCTGTGAGTTATCTTTGAAGTCTTTCCACTGCATAATGCCAGCTACTTTGAGGGGAATTGATAGATGGTCCTTGAGGCATTCTGGGGTCCCTGGGGAGTCCCATATCGGGGCCTGAGGCGCATAATATGGGATTCCTAGCTTTTTTCTTACGATTACCCAATTTTTCAGGGCTGCGCCTAATACTTTTGATCTTACCTTCTTATAGAATCTGGGATTTTACATCTAACCCTAAGTTTGACTTGGTAAATAGAAAGGGGAGATGGAAAAAAGAGATTTCCTTTTGGTATGAGGCCTTGATTGAAAAAGATGATGTCACAGAAGTAGAACTCCATAAGCTCTGGGGAGGAGCAGAAGGCCTAGATTGCAATAACTTAATGGCCCTGTGGGGGATTCCTTTAGCATGCTAAATACAGTAGTGAAGTGCGCTTCCCTAAAACGAAACCACCTATTCACTCTGTATAGAGCATATATTTCTCCCAAAAAACTAGTAAAGATCACAAACCTTGATTATTACTGTCCACAGTGTAGATTTCCTGCCGCGGATGATCACCACATATTTGTAGAGTGCCCAAGACTTATACTTTTTTGGTCTAAAATTGAAGAATTTATAGCTGAAGTTTTGGGCTTACTTTCTGTGATTACACCGAGGATGATCCTTTTTAGTTTGGACGTAGAGTATCATCTTAATGATATGAAGACCAAATTCATCTTTTACGTAATGATCTTAGCTAGGCGAGAAATTTGTAAGGCCTGGAAGTCTGAAAATGCCCCTACCTTCTCTGATTGCCTGAAATATATTATATATATTAGTGAGTCTGATATAGCCTGTGATAGCTCTAGTCAAGATAAGATCTGGACGGCCCTTGTGGCTTGGCGGAACAGATGAGAGTATTCTGATGATTTCACCTGGGTACTGTTGGCGTTTAGTAGTCTCCAACCTAACCAAGGGCTCCCCAGTTAAAAAGGTTTGGAGTGGATAAAGCGAACAGCTACGTCTAGAAGGGTTTTTCCTTCTCCTCTCTTCTTTGGTACCAAACTTTCGACGATGGAACATCATAACGTTGGAAGGAGAGGAGGAGTTTCCCTATCTAGAATACCCATCATTGGTATATGAGGAATAAAAAAAGAACCCGGAGGACCTGCCCTGCCTTCCAAACCAAAGACTTTGTCTCCCGCGAGCACCGGATTTGCTCACCAACAGTGGCCCAACACCACGAGGAGATCTCCCGACGATCCTGACCTGAGATCTGGTGATCTCTGACCTGCGTCGACTCTCCCAAACAACACCTGCAGACCCTTTCTGGAGGACCCCCACGACTGCAGTTGGTAAGAAAACCAGAGGCCTAAAGGCACCCCTGCACCTGACGTCCCACAGCCTTGAGTGACCCAACCGACAGTGTCCCAGCATCCATAGGCATCCCAACTTACCTCTCCAACCGGTAGTAGGCTCCAGAAGATCTTCGCCCCGTAGCCTGTAGTCTTTGTTGCAACCGGAGAATCCCCATTGAAATCAACAGGGCACCCAATGTCAAACCAGCACCCTACACCCAGCCGCCATGCGCCGCAGTGGGTGTACTTTGGGTGCTAACTCGGATCCCCCTTTGCCCTGAGACTAACACTAGGAGCTTTGCTCCCACAACCTTGTGACCTGCTTGTGAGCAGCCTCCATCCGGAGCCCCCTATTCCCCATTGAATAACATTGGGCCTCAGCACTCTGCACCCAGCCGCCCTAGTGCCGCTGAGGGTGCTTTGAGAGTGCATCCTTAACCCTGGGAGTACCCTGGTTCTTACCCCAGAATACCAACTCCCACAATCAAGAACTTACCTGTTAACCGATAACCACATTTTTTCCATAGGAATACCTTGACTGTTTTTCCTTGAAAATAGTTGTGTGTGGAGTTGGTTTTGTATGAGAACTTGAAACACTGCAAATAACTGAAAACAGCTTTACTCACGTTTTCTCTAGGAAATATCCCAATATGATATCTAGTCCTATCACACTAAGTCGGAAAAGTAATCCATAAAGCAATCTGAAAAGTAATTAAAAGTAATCTAACAGTAATTTCCACTTTATTGAAAAGATTTACAAACCTGTAACAACATTTTCATTTAGCTTGCTTGTATTGTTCAACCTGCCTTGAAAAGTACCATTTACACTTAACCTGCACCAGGTTTGCTTGATTCTAGAAAATAAATATAACTAAATAACATTTTTGATACAAACAAATTGGTCTGAGTTCAGTCTTTAAGTGTGTGACATAATTTGCTGTCTGAGTGGGGACAACAAATGCTTAACACTACCCTCTAATAAAGCCTTACTGCTCGCCCACACTACCACTAATAGAGAGTAAGGTGCTATATATACTTTTACCTCTGCCAACCTTTGTGGTTCCACTGGCCTCTGTGCACACTATACTTCATTTTGGTATAGTATATACAGAGCCAGCTTCCTACAAATATGTATTGAGAGTGCCATGTGCATCCATACGTGACTCTGAGGATAGCAGGAACATAACCTTCTGAGTTTAGCTTACTTTCAGCTGTTCATTGCTGATAAGATTCTCCTACTACTTTGTCCAGAGGGTGCACGGATGTGAAGAATAATTACTTGGAAACACATTTCTCATTGTCTTTGTTTACCCTTGAGCCCTTGAAGATTGAAGAGTCTATTATCTAAATTACTACTCTGGAAGTCTCACAGAGTTCAGTGCACTTTATTGCCGGTTTCAAAATCTCACCATGAGATGAAACTTCTCTTTGAATTTGTGCTGATTTCCTTTAACCTACCATTACTCCTACCAATTGCTGATGCAACCAACTTGGGATTAAAGCTACTTGATGTCCGGAAGACACCTTGGTGGAATTTATAACTGATATATTCTAAAGACCGTTTTGTTTAAAGAGTAAATGCGTGGGCAACAAACTTCTAAAGATGATGTAATATCTTGTATGTCCCTATTCCCTGTACATCAGAGCTGGTGTCTGGAATGCTGAGTGAATGACAAAAGAGAATGTTGTTGTGTGATGTGGAGTGAATGCTAGGAGATGGGGAAGGTTGGAGGGAGGGTGGAGCCCACTGTTGCTGTAGCCTGATGGCCTAATATGATGTAAAGAACATACCTCCTGTATAAAGACACTGCCTTTCAACTTCAGCATTTTGACGACGAGTTAACGATCTGTGAAAAAATTGAGCCAGACTGTGATGGCAGTTTGGAGCCATTACTGGCAGAAGAGGAGGAAGATGGCCCTGTGACTATGGTGGATTAGTTTAGGACTGCCCATCCAAAGTTCAACAGGCAGTTGGGCAAAGTGCTGGCCGCTCGACAAGAGGAGTCAAGTGAAGAGGGTGGACCATGAGCAACTGAGGAGAGATATAAACTGATGGGATTTGTCCTAAGGTATTGTTCTAAAATTAAGGACATTGCTACAGAGACAGTGTTCTAAGGACAGTGCTGTGGAGGTGGTGCTGTGGACACAGTGTATGAGGCAAGACATCTCCTTCACTGACAGCATTTCTCTAAAGTGACCGAAGGAGCTTCAGGCAGTAATATATTCAACGTTGACATAAGGAGATGCATGTTGGCGAGTGTGCAGTATGACTTCTCTATTAAGGTGACTGTGGCACAGGCTTGTCGATGCTTTTAAGGGTAGTTTGTGCTCACATGGTGGTAGTGTACTGCTACGGTTGCATGTTGCGCAGTATTTGCTCAGAATTCAGTTATCAGGTGTGCTGTACTCATACGTCACTCATGAGCATGCCCACTTGTCTGTTCAGTGGCAAAAGCTTTGTCAACATCACTAGAGGGACGCACAAAAACCCTGGAGAGTGCATGCTGCCTGACCAAGTTTGGGGAGGACAGCTTGCTGCCTGTAAGAGCACTGGTTAAAGGCACTCCGCATATTTTATAGCATGCAGCGCTGAGTTGCTTAAGGAGATGGCTTGACTCCTGCTAATACTGTGGACAAGCGATGGCCACTAGGTAAATGGGAACTTTCTTTCTGGCGGGAGTCAGTTGGTGCTGGATGAGTGTGGTTGTTAGGGGCATAGCACCAAATCTTTCTCTTGACTGAAACTCAACAATGTCTTGAGTTCCAGACCTTGGTATCTGAGTGGAGGTGCTGGCTATGTAGACTTGGACATTATGATGGAGGATACTTATCTTATGTTTGATTATGACATGTCTGGAGACATTGAAGAAAGACTACCCAAGATCTTCTGGTTAATTTGGAAATGGAAGTAGAACTATCTCTAAGGGCATTCGAGCTAGAATTGAGATTATGTTCAAGGGTATACTGTGGGCTGTAGTTATGGGGTGTTCCCTCTAATTATTTTGTTTCCGTGCAGCAGTGAATTTTTTGTGTGCACATTTCTTGTTTGTGTGTGAAACCGAGTGATGCTAGAAAAATTATACTACTCTCTAGTGAGATTAGAAAGGAAACCTCCCCAAACTTTTTAAAAGTTTACAGAAGAGTAAGTGTGTTTTCAAAACCAGAGAAGTAGAATATCTTGGTCATACTATTTCTGAAAATGGCATCAGGCCAAGATCAGGTCTAGTGAAAAGCATCATTGAAGCTCCTGCTCCTTCCAACAGAGAGCAGCTCTTGTCCTTCCTTGGCCTTTGTGAGTTTTATTCAAAATTCATGAGAGATTATGCCAAGACCACTGAATGTTTCAGACTTTTATTGAAAAAGGGTGCCACTTTCAGCTGGTCTGAGGAGTGTCAAAAGGGTTTTCAACTGATTAAAGAGCACATTACCAACGCTCCTGCCCTTCAACCTTTTAATGGCAATAGAGAAACTGTTGTCACTGTTGATGCCTGCGAATATGGCTTAGGAGCTGTTCTTTCTCAGGTAGCCTTTGGTAAAGAATTTACTGTTGGATTTGCCTCCAGGACTCTCCGTCCTGTCGAAAGAAAATATTCCGTTATAGAGAAGGAACTACTTGCTTGCGCTTGGAGTGTTGAGAAATTCAAGTCTTACTTATGGGGTAGACCGTTCATTCTCCAAACTGACCATCGTCCCCTTGTTGATATCTTGTCAGGCAGAAACACCAATCGCACCACTGCACGTTTGGCTAGACTTTCCACCAAATTATTGGAATTCCACTTACAAGCCATCTACATCCCGGGTGGTAAAAACAAGCGGGCTGACTGTTTGTCTAGGTTACCCTTACAAGAACCTGATGAAAATGATTGTGAAACTGACATTGAGGAATGTTTTGTGGCCAATATTTCTCAAAGCTCTATTTCTTTTGCTGAATGTGATTGGATCAAGGCTGTTGAAAATGATGACATTCTCAAAGATGTTATCTCCTTCATACAAAAGGGTTGGCCCAAAGAAAAATCCCTTTCTCCTGAACTTCAAATTTACTGGAAAATTAATTCTGAACTTTCTTTGGAAAATGGCAAAATTGTTAGGGGTGATAAATTCATTCCCCCTTCTGTGTACAGGGAGAAGATTATTGCTGATGCACATTCTGGACATCTAGGAGCCACCATTACCAAAAGAAATGTCAGATCGAATTTTTGGTGGCCAAGGATGGACAGCCAGATTGTCGAAACCATTAAACTCTGTTCGCGTTGCAACACCAGTGACAAAGTCCTAGTTTTAGAAGGTGTTTGTGACTCTGTTGTTCCTCCTCCCGCTAGAGCCTGGCAAAAAATTGGTCTGGACTTTTTGGGTCCGTTCCATGTCCTTTCCAACACCTCCAAATATTTTTTAGTTCTTGTTGATCATCTTTCCAGGTGGGTCGAAGTCGAACCCATCAATGTTCCCAATTCTAGGAGTGTTATTGATTGTCTAAGCCGAATCTTCCTCAGGGAGGGTTGTCCGGAAGAAATTCTCACCGACAACGGGGTACAATTCATTTCTAAGGAAATGGGTGTTTTCCTGAATAATTGTTGTATTAAACACACTAGAACTCCGTTGTACCACCCCCAGAGCAATGGCAAAACCGAGACATTTAATAGAGTTGTTGTTGAATGTGTGCAAGCTGCTTTCAGATCGAACAACTGTATTTTTCAAGCTGTAAAAGATCTTATATGGTCTTATCGGATTTCTCCCCACGTGGCCACGGGTTTTTCTCCTTTCGAATTGATGAGAGGAAGAAAAGCTTGCTCTCAAGCTTTCCCTTTTTGGATGGTCAAAAGTCTCCACCGTGGCTGTGATTTAGAAGAAGTGTGGGGGTGTGCCAACAAAAAATCTTCTGGTTCTCTGCCTTGCCATGTGGAGTCGGGAAAAAAGTCTTCCCACAACATCCATGCTGGCGACTGGGTCAGAATTAAGAATCCTGTCATTGTCAAGAAAGGTTTCTCAAAGTTTCTTGAATCCCAACAGGTTGTTGATGTTCGCAAAAATGCTGTCAAGCTGTCTAATGGCAATTGGTGGAGCACTTCTCGGGTTGCCAAAGACCCTTCCCGTGCAACTGCTCTTCCATCAAATTTCAATGTTGGTAATGGCTCAGTTGAAGATTCGGATGCTAATATCGGTAATTGTTTAAGGAAAAGTTCTAGGGCAATTGTTAAGCCTAACAGATATCGTGATTTCATCTGATTTACTTTTCCTTATTGTTTTCTTTGTTCTCTAAATTGTTTTTTTTTATAAAAGGGGGGAGGTGTGTGGTGATCTGTACTGCTGTGATGTCACTGATTGGATTCCTATGTATTGAACATTCCTCCCCAGTGTTCCCTGTTTTGGCAGTTGCTGCTGCTCTGCCTTTCCCTCAAGCTGGACGGCTCTTTTCTCCTGAATAAATCTCCTACAACTGATTCCTGCTTCCGCCTCATCTTTACACACGGTTAATTGAAAGTACATTTCCCCGCTAAATTGTCTAACAAGCATTGGCAATGCCAAAAAGTTTGGCTTTAATGGAGTGTATTCTGCACTCACCCTGTATTTACACAAACACAGTACTTATCATGCACTAACAATGCACTCAGGCACATACTCGCCCTGCACTCACAGCATACCACTCACCAGGGCGGACTGGCTGTACTGGGTATTGGATATTTCCCCTTGAGGCTGGAAGGGTGGGGGCTTCTTTTGAAGCAGTGGGCAGGTTTTGTTACTTGGGGTCGATTTTGCAGTGTTGCTGCAATATTGGCCCCCCAGTAACAAAAGCAGCAGCGCTTCACACTTGTATCCCCCCTCCCCTAGAAGGCTGGTCTGACAAAATTACAATGTAATAAGGAACCCCTACGCAACCTACTGGTTTTGTAGTAGTAACTTAATAAATGCTATGTAACAGTCCCGCACAGACAGACTGGGTTGATCAGTGTAAAGAAATAAGGGCCCCCTGATATGAAATTAAAGCTCGAAGGGCAGGGAACAAATCTGCAATGTAATAAGGAATCCCTTGGCAAGCCAGTGGTTTAGTAGTACTTAATGAAGGCCATGGACAACATTGCCAAGACTGCTTTGAGTTCCCAGGCCTGCACTGCAACTCAACCTCCGCTTAGCTTACAAAGACACACCACTTACCCTACACTCACACAAACTCATTGCTCACCCTAAATTCAGGCACTTTGTCTACTCCGCATTCAGATGCACTCATAAACACACTGAAACTCTGCATTCTAGCACATTATTCACTGTACACACACTCCGACACGCCACTCGCACAGACACATGATTCTCCTTGTGAGGTAATATGAATTTTTATGGTCAATTGTGTCCCCTAACGTAGACCCCAACGGCTCCGTGTACGTGCTTCAAGTACATGTATGTTCCCTCCACAACCTGCTATGAAGACGCAAATACATTTGCGTCCAACGTCAACATGTCCTCTTTCAGATCCACCATGAATGGGTCGATAATTCAGTTCCTAAGTATGCCGTGCCACCGTCTTTATATGGTGCACTTTCTGGTTTTCCTGGCTCTGGCGAGTTAGGCCCTGATTCCTGCCATCGAGCCCTTTCTGCCTTCTGCCTCTGAAAGCTGCAGCCTGGATCTGCATCCATGACCCTTACCCTACTCCCTGCGCGGCAAGCGGTGCCCGGCTCGGCCTGCTTGCCTGCCAAGACAATTCAGCCTTCAAGTTATCTGCTCCGCTCCTCGAAAATACATTCCTGTCTAGTGATTTAGGAAAACATCTCCCCAGCTGCAGAGCAAAGGGCCCGGCCTTTCTGTCTCCGTGCAAGTAATTCATTGCTCCCGTTAACCATGGTAGGCCCATGGCCCCTCGCATTTCACGTAGACACACTAGCAGTCAGTATAGAATAGCCTCTGCCCGAGAGACCTTTCCTTCTAGATAATACAGTTCCTCAAACACAAGATATTAGATATGATTTGGGTTTAGGTTGTTCTGACACGCCAGACTTCTGTCTCCACGTACGGTGCTAAATGTCAAGTCCCCTTCACCCTCCAGTTCCACGTCAATCACACGTCATGCTGCTGCGCGCGCATCTCTGCCATATATTTCTGCTGACACTGCAGGATTCATCTATGGATCCACCCACCTGTGACACTTTCATATGACGTTTCCAGCACACACCTCCGTGTACGCCCTCGTGCACGCCTTCTGTTACGCACATGTGTTCTTATCTCTTTTCTCTCAGCTGTTACGCCTGCTGTATCCATCACCACTACATGCATTTACTATATATATGGTATTCTGTTAATAAAGCATTGTCTATCCCTTCCTGAACCTTTGTGGTGATGGAACATGATACCTGGTTCGAACCAATTCCATTTTATGGAATAAAACCCTTATAAACTCAGATGCCACGGACTCTGCCTCTCATTTCTTGATTGAGTTATTCTTATTGAACTTTACCGCATAGAAATTCCGCATAGGTAAATTTTATTTACCACATAATTGGCGCCCGAATAGTGACCCCTCCCCCACCTTACGCGCCGGCGGTGCGTTGCAGGCTTGGTCCCCTGCCACAGCCGTGAAGGACAATGACGCGTACCCGCAGGATTTCCTGTACCTCCCTCAGGCCAACGGAGGTGACTGAGGCTGCGATCGACACCCAGACGAGGCGGTGAGGAGTGCGGAGGATCCCGACCAGAGCCCAGCCGAGAGAGCAAGGTCCGAGGTGTTCAGAGGCCCACCAGTCCCGAAGTTCCGAAGTTCCTACGTCACGAGTCGAGTCCAGTCCAGTCCGGTCCAGTCCAGTGTCGAGTTTCCGAGGCCTTCCGTTCCGTGCTTCCCGGTGAGTACCGTTGCTGGGGACGCATCTAGACGGGTGCATTAATTTGTGTCCGGTCAAGACGGGTTTGGGTACACAGACCCGGTCTGCACTGTTTAGCAGTGTATCTGTACTGTTTAGCAGTATATCAAGTCTCAAGCTATCAAGTCATTGTTCGTTCCGAGATGTTTTAATGTGTTTTAATGTCGTGGTATGAGTGATTGTTTGATCTTCATTACTGTGTTTATTGTATTAGTTGTGTTCAAGTCCGAGTAAGTATCAAGTGTCAAGTATCAAGGTTCGAAATGCCGTTGTTCTCTAAACTGAAACAGATAGGAACTAGAAAAGGGATACTCGAGGAAGCTGTTCCCATCCCACCCAGGGACACTCCAGGATATTTTATGTACCACAAGCACGGCTTAGACGCTGTATTATATCTCGACTTGTGGGTGGATTACACCAAGGATTTAGCAGAGAATCAGAGATGGCCCGTTACAGGGACATGGGATGCCGAGTGCATCATGAGAGTAGAAGAAGCATTATGGAAAAAGAAAGCCAGACAGTCACAGAAAGATGCCATTGAACTATGGCGTAAAGAATCACACAGACGGACAGAGAAAGCACTCAGAAAAGCAGAGAAAAGTAGAGAGGATTCTGAAAAAGCCAAGGAAAAAGAACTACTAGAAGAAGGGGAACGAGTTAGAATGGAACAACACGATAGACGGAGTAATGCCATTATGACAGGATTGTATCCAGTCCTGGCCGAGGGCCTGCCTAAAGCGACCCCGGAAATACCGAAAGATCTGCCCCCTCCATTGGTTCCGACTAAATTACGTCACAAGACCGCAGCAGACATTTTTCTTTCTTCCTATTTAGACGACGTAGCTCCCGAATATACTAATATCCCACCTGTACCACCCCCTGGTCGTCGGCCCTCAGGTCCGCAACAGCTTACCCCTCCCGGTCTGCCTCCTCCACCCTTACCTGCACCCCCTATTAATCCGCATGATCCTTTTGGGCCTGACACGGCCCTACCGACAAGTGATGCTCAAGCCTCCGCCTCAGGAGGTGCCTCAGGAGGTTACCATACCCCGCCACCAGTACAGCGATTAACTGTTAGAGAACTAGCAATGCAACGTACCCCGAGAGCAGTCCCAATTGAAAAGCTTAAAGAGTATCTTACAGACTGTAGATATGATCCAGTACCAGGCAAGGACGGTTGCATGATATTAGCCTCAATCCGTATAAGACGTGCTGCAAACTTTTTAGTTTTATTTCCAGGAATGAAAAATCATCTAGACAGGATATATTGTTTTGTTCAGACTGGGGAGGGTCAGGAATGTATTCACGAGGCTATGGCACACCAGAAAGTAGACATTCAAAGTATGATTTTAAGATTCCTCATAAACTGTTTCATAAGAGAACGAGACCGGCCTGGTGTAGATAAGGATGAGATGGAGGTACTAACTACATGGGGTCAGAATATTGCAGATGGAAAACATGATAAACAGAAATGTATAGAGGCCATGTACAGAAAAATCCGTAAAGAAATAACAGAATTTCATGAAAGACAGAAAGCTGAAGATGAAGCAGATAATGACAAGAATGAATCCTCAGAGGAGGAGGGGCCAGAACATACAGACACGGTAGCATATGTAGGAAAGGGTAGATCTTTTAATAAAACGATACGCCCAGAAAGCAAGAGACTTTTTCACGCTGCCATGTCAAATCCGAAGACTCCCGAACATCTATTTCAGGCTACCGATAAAATACTTCAAGAACGAATGGGGTACCATGTACTCAATTCCATGGATGAACAAGAATTAGCCAGGTCAGCAGTACAATGGGCTGACAATTCCGATAAATATAATGATGACGCATTAGCGCAAACGTTTTTGAATCTTTCCCCAGACGAACAACGACTAGCTGGTATGTACATGATACAACACCTCCTTATATTGTATAAGAGCCAACATTCTGATCCAGGTCCCTTGCCTGATGTACTAATAGAGTTACTCATGAATAAATGGAGAGGCCTGGGTACCGATTTGATTAAAGTAATTTTAGAACATCGACACAGATATAGTGCCTTCCTGAATCCACAGTTTGTTTCAGCTCCACCTCCAGAAAGAAAAATGTTTTACATAGACAGACAGAATCCCTTACGAGAAGTACATCCAGTCAGGAATGCCGATAATACCCTTACACGTGTGTATGTATACACGCCCATAACTAAAATGGAATTGTTAGAAATGAAGAAAATAGTGCCCAGTCATGATAAAGACCCTGCAGGTTTTCACCGTGAAATAAAAGACATGTTACTCATGGGAGATTATACCTATCCCGACATTATGAAAATATTGAAAGTATTATTGCCTGCCGGTATTTACGAGAAACTCAAAGAAAAAGAATGGGAGGTGGGAGATAAAAAGATTGATTGGGCTGCATTAGAAACAGAAGAAAATAGCCGAACCCCAGGGTTGGGTCTTGGGGACAAAACTAAAGCATTACCAGGATTGTTAGTACAAGTATTGCCAAGGTTATTAGCAACTAAAAAGGAGGATTGGGATGCAATCTCAGCCTGCAAACAGAAACCCGACGAAGACACTAGTGATTTTTATTCTCGATTCGAGAAATGTTTCATTATTAATAGTGGCCTGAAAGCAAGTAGTGAGTCATACCCACACCTTTTTGTATCTAAACTAGTCGAGAATTCACTGCCTCAAGTTAAGAATCGTGTACTGAAAGTGGAGAGCACATGGCAAGCAAATACGCCTTCCCAAATGTTACAGATGTTACAGTACCACCAGAACAGAATTAGAGAAGAACATGATCACGAACAAATACGTATGAAAGACACGAAAATGAAAATGCTAGTTGCTCAGTCAGTTCCAGCTGACGGTCAGAAAAAGGGCATGACACAGTCCAATAATTCAACAGCTCCTGTTAAAGGGACATGCAACTATTGTAAACAGCCTGGTCACTATGTAAACAATTGTGCTGTTTTGAAACACAATATATCTACAGGTAAAACTAAAGAAAGACCACGTCAACCTAGACAAGACCAGGCCCAACAACACGTTCCACAGAATATACAGTCTATGCATGCTCCACAACAGACAGTACAGACCGTAGCGGTACCACAGCCACAACCGATTGCCGCAACACAGCAGATGTACCAGTATGCACAAACTGATTATCCCGATTACCAGCGATACACATGAAACAGCCTAGAGAGGGAGGTTGGCTTGCTTCTTATTGAGGTTCCTGTAGATCAAGAGGGTCCTTATGTACATAGCCAAGTATTAGGAAAAGATAGAAAGTTTTTGATTGACACAGGGGCAAGCAGAACAACAATCAGTCACGACGAGGTTCCAGGGGCACCCCTCTCAGGCTCACAGAATGTTTCCATTGGATTTTCAGGAAAGCCTATTGTAAATGAAGTATCGAAACCAGTTCCTCTTTCAGTTGGTCCGTTGTCCCGCACTACAGATTTATTACTCACAAAATCGTGTCCAGAAAACTTATTAGCTATCAAGACGCTGAAAGCTCTAGGAGCTGTAATTTGTTGTTCTCCGGAAGGAGTAAGATTGTTTTTGCGTGACTTTAAGGGTCACTATGTGTTGAGAGATATTGATCCCAGACTACAGAATGTTCCTGCACATTTATGGGCACAAGGCCCTACTGATGTAGGTTGTATGCACATTACACCATACCGAGTTACACTGAAACAAGGTGTTGTTTTACCACGAATCAGACAATACAAGTTACCACCAGATGCTGTAGTGGTTTTACTGAAAATCATTGACGAGCTCATTGCACAAGGAGTGGTTGTAGAAACTAACTCGAATCTATGTAATTCCCCTATCATTCCGATTCTTAAACGCACTGATCCAAATGCACCTCCAGTTTATCGATTAGTGATCGATTTACGAGAATTGAACAAATGCATTGTCCCACAGTACCCTGTGGTTCCAGACATCTCTTCATTATTGACAGCTATTGATTCAGAGGCAACGTTCTTTACCGTAATTGATCTGAAGAACGCCTTCTTTAGTCTACCTATTGATCCGGAAAGCCAATATCTTTTCGGATTCTGTTTAAATGGCCGAAGTTTCAAATTTACACGCACACCTCAAGGATTCACAGAAAGCCCCAGCATCTATAGCCAAGCATTAAAAAGAGAACTTGACAGTATTCACATGCCTGACAACACTGCCCTACTTCAGTATGTCGATGATCTACTGATCACCGCCCGAAGTGAACCAGAATGTGAACAAGCATCACTGACAGTTTTGTATTTTCTGGCTGACAAGGGACACAAGGTGTCTCCTTCGAAGCTGCAATTCTGTGTTCAGCAAGTGGTATACCTTGGGCACTTGCTGTCATAAGGGGGGAGACAGCTAACACCTGACCGTATTCAGCTGATTGTAAACATGTCACAGCCCAAGACACAAAAGGAGGTACGAGCCTTTATAGGCCTCACTTCTTACTGTAGACAATGGATCCCTCAGTATGCATTTCTAGCCAAACCACTCATACAGTTGACAACCCAGGAGGCAGCGACATAGACTGTCCTCCCTTGGACTCCGGAACATACACATGCTTTTGACGATCTGAAGAAAGCCCTATGTCAAGCACCTGTTTTAGCGACACCATGTTACAGTAAACCTTTTACACTTTTTGTCACAGAACGCGAAGGTACTGCATTATCAGTACTCACACAGGATCAAGCAGGTTCACACAAACCGTGTGCCTATTTTTCTAGTACATTAGATCCAGTAGCCCAGGCTCTGCCTGCGTGCTTGAAATCTGTAGCAGCAACAGCTCTAGCAATCAGACAAAGTGATTCCATAGTGTTAGGACATCAATTGACAGTACAAGTTCCACATTCCGTGGAAGTTCTTTTAAACCGAACACAGACTCAACACTTGACTATAGCACGACTGACAGGTTATGAATTGACATTGTTTCAGCCACACATAGAAATCAGACGTTGCATTACATTGAATCCAGCTACACTTTTGCCACTAAGTGAGACAGACCCTTTGGCACATGATTGTGTTGAAGTCATTACCATTACGACGAAACCCAGACAAGACTTGACAGACACTGCATTACTAGGTCCAGACCTGACACTTTACGTGGATGGTTCATGTTTGAGAAACAGTACAGGAGAGTTAGTGGCCGCATATGCAGTAACGACAGAAACTGAAGTCATAGAAACGAATCGTATTGACACCCTGTCAGCCCAAGCAGCAGAGCTCATCGCTCTGACTCAAGCCTGTATTAGAGCCAAGAACAAGAGAGTTAACATATACACAGATTCCCGTTATGCGTTCGGAGTCGTACACGACTTCGATGTACTCTGGCGAGAGAGAGGTTTCTTGACCTCTCACGGAGCCAAGATCCAGCACGGTCCCCTCATTCAAGCTCTGTTAGATGCAATACATCTGCCTACAGCGATATCCATCATGAAGTGCAAGGCACATACGAAAGTCACAGATACCATTTCCCAGGGTAATGACCTGGCAGATCGAACAGCCAAGCATACGGCTCAAACTCAGACTCACGCAACTGACCTGACAAAGACCATAGTCCCGACACCGACACATTGCATGACAGTTAGGGATCCCGCCCTAGATGTAATAGACATACAGACACATGCTACACCAGACGAAATCAAGAAATGGATTGAACTAGGAGGGATCCAGACAGAACAGGGATGGATGACGAAGGGGAAAGCCACATGGTTTCTCCCGACTCTATGGTTCAAGTTATCATTAACACAGTACATAGTCCTGCACATTTAGGAGAAAAAGCCATGTTAGACAGTATTCAAAACCTTTGGTTTAATAAGCATTTACGAGCAGCAGCCAAACAGAAAGTGCGTACCTGCATGATCTGTTGTCAGTTCAACCCAGGTCAAGGCATTCCCGTAGAGCAAGGTGGATTTCATCCTCCCGATCACCCTTTTGAAGTCCTCCAGATAGATTATATCCAGATGGAACGTTGTCGAGGATTCAAATATGTCCTCGTAGTTGTATGTGCACTTTCCCGTTGGACAGAAGCATATCCAGTCCCAGATTACACTGCTCCGACCACTGCCAAGCAGCTGGTTCGTGAATTTTTCCCCAGGTATGGTTTGCCCCGTATCGTATACTCAGACAACGGTCAGCCATTCTCGTCCGAGCTTATGAAGCAGGTATCACTCCTGCTAGGTTATCAGTGGAAGTTCCACTGTGTCCGACATCCCGAGGCAGCAGGTCTCGTCGAGCGACACAATCAGACCCTGAAAATCCGTCTTGCTAAGATCTGTAGAGAGAAAGGCGTTGACTGGATAGTAGCTTTACCAGTTGCACTCTTTTACATGAGAATGATAGCGCACTCAAGAACAGGGCTATCCCCGTATGAGGTGGTCTTTGGTAGGCCACCGAATATGTGGGGGACGCCTCTGCCTCGTAAAATAACAGATGTTGACTGTAATATGCTGACAGATTACCTTGCTTCCTTGATGTCTGCACTACAATCATGTCGTTCACAGGTAGCTGCAGCCTTTCCCGACAACACCGAGGTGAAGCCCCACGAGATCGTCCCTGGTGACCTGGTCCTTGTACGGAATTTCGACAGGAGGAGTCCGCTGGAGCCCCGTTGGCAGGCGCCGAAGCTCGTGTTATTAACAACAAGGACAGCGGTCAAAGTGGAGGGCCGCAAGGGCTGGCTCCACTCGAGTCATGTAAAAAGACATTATGGACTGCCTCCGAAACTAGACTCCCAGCCCTGCCCCCTTCCAGAGACTGATACTAAACTCCCCCTGGTAGAGAAAACCACTTCTCAAGACTTTCGCATGAAGTTAAGGTCTAGCAAGTCAGACAGTTTAATTGTTTAAGTCCTCCCCTAGGTGAATCGGTTAGACAAGTTCCTGACATGTACCCGCTAGACCCCAATAGAGAGAGAGATAGACAGAAACAGATCAAGAAAAATGAATATTGTAAATCTCTCCGTAGTCACTGCATTGTGACATTATTGATTATGTTTTTTCTGAGTCTTTTGATCATTGCTGCAAGTATATTGCTACACATGTACTTTCCTGTTTTCACACGTGCACATTCTTCTTCAAATGACACTGTCGAGCATACTTTCAGTGAATTGCCCCCGCACGAGTTATCTTACCGACTTGCGCTGCGTAACAATACATTCATCAGTATGTTACATCATTCCCATCAGACCAGCAATGCTACCAATTGTTGGATATGTGGCCGACTCCCTCCCTATCAGAAATACAAGGGAGTTCTGCCCCTCTTTCCGTACCCGTTCACACATAATGGTTCCTGTGGTGCATGGTTTAGTTTAATGAATTCTTTAGATTCTGATTCCGTGGTTTACCAAGGCAATTGGGTATGGGGAAATCTGAACACAGTTCTGCATAAAGTATGTTTCCCTGACAAGGAGGGTCTTCCCCAAAGGACAGGGACCGATCTAGAAAACGAAGTATATGGATTAGGTAATTTTACACTTAACCTCATGATTCTGAATGTCCAGTCCGAAGCCGAACCAGTCCTGCCCGCAATGTCAGTTTTACCAGTCAAAGGTGAATTATGTGTCAGAAAGAATGGTTCAGTACACCTGGGTCATAGTAGATGTACCACTGTGGTCGAATTCAGTGATAAAGGCAAGTCTACATTTAAAGCTTCCCGTCATTCCTATTTCATTTGTGGTTACACAGCATATATACGCTTACCTCTAGATTGGGATGGTACTTGTTACATTGCATTCCTTCTGCCACCTGTTTTCCTGGCCCCTCCTGATTATCATAGGAACTCCCATCTAGTACACATTAGACCCAAGAGAGATCTCCCGATTGTCGACTACACTGAAACGGCATGGGAGCAGTATACAGACTTCAATAAAGGTTTCTTTCCCTATTTAGGTGCTGTCTTTAATAGTAAACTGATACGTAAATTAACAAGAACCCTCGAAGCAGTAGTGAATGAAACTACTTCCGCCCTAGGCAACTTAACAGAGGAGCAGTCTGCTATGCGGATTGTTGTCCTCCAAAATCGTCTCGTTCTTGACGTCATCCTGGCTGATAGGGGCGGAGCTTGTAGAGTCATCAGATCGAGTTGCTGTGTTTTCATTCCAGAAAACGCACCCTCAGTATATAGAGCCATAACCCGTCTCCACGAGATTGCAAGTCAGATACACCAGAATCCCGGCACCTGGACTTGGTCCGGTTGGTTCTGGAGCGTGTTATCAGCCTGGGGATGGAAAGTCCTATCCTTCCTCGGAATAGCCCTTCTCATCGTATTCAGTTGTTGCCTATGTTTACAATGTGGGCCAGCGATCTGTGGCTTGTGTGCCACATCATGTATTCCCCATTCAAGTCCACGTTCTAAATCCCGTCAGAAAAAGGAAGAGCAAATGATGTTATATGAACAGATTGATAGACTGATGAAGATTGATATATCATGAAGGGTCCGTAGGGGACAAGGAGGGAATGAGGTAATATGAATTTTTATGGTCAATTGTGTCCCCTAACGTAGACCCCAACGGCTCCGTGTACGTGCTTCAAGTACATGTATGTTCCCTCCACAACCTGCTATGAAGACGCAAATACATTTGCGTCCAACGTCAACATGTCCTCTTTCAGATCCACCATGAATGGGTCGATAATTCAGTTCCTAAGTATGCCGTGCCACCGTCTTTATATGGTGCACTTTCTGGTTTTCCTGGCTCTGGCGAGTTAGGCCCTGATTCCTGCCATCGAGCCCTTTCTGCCTTCTGCCTCTGAAAGCTGCAGCCTGGATCTGCATCCATGACCCTTACCCTACTCCCTGCGCGGCAAGCGGTGCCCGGCTCGGCCTGCTTGCCTGCCAAGACAATTCAGCCTTCAAGTTATCTGCTCCGCTCCTCGAAAATACATTCCTGTCTAGTGATTTAGGAAAACATCTCCCCAGCTGCAGAGCAAAGGGCCCGGCCTTTCTGTCTCCGTGCAAGTAATTCATTGCTCCCGTTAACCATGGTAGGCCCATGGCCCCTCGCATTTCACGTAGACACACTAGCAGTCAGTATAGAATAGCCTCTGCCCGAGAGACCTTTCCTTCTAGATAATACAGTTCCTCAAACACAAGATATTAGATATGATTTGGGTTTAGGTTGTTCTGACACGCCAGACTTCTGTCTCCACGTACGGTGCTAAATGTCAAGTCCCCTTCACCCTCCAGTTCCACGTCAATCACACGTCATGCTGCTGCGCGCGCATCTCTGCCATATATTTCTGCTGACACTGCAGGATTCATCTATGGATCCACCCACCTGTGACACTTTCATATGACGTTTCCAGCACACACCTCCGTGTACGCCCTCGTGCACGCCTTCTGTTACGCACATGTGTTCTTATCTCTTTTCTCTCAGCTGTTACGCCTTCTGTATCCATCACCACTACATGCATTTACTATATATATGGTATTCTGTTAATAAAGCATTGTCTATCCCTTCCTGAACCTTCGTGGTGATGGAACATGATACCTGGTTCGAACCAATTCCATTTTATGGAATAAAACCCTTATAAACTCAGATGCCACGGACTCTGCCTCTCATTTCTTGATTGAGTTATTCTTATTGAACTTTACCGCATAGAAATTCCGCATAGGTAAATTTTATTTACCTATGCGGAACTCACACAGACACACCACTCATTCTACATGCAGCAAGCAGTCCCAGTCCCTTCACCCTGAACTCCCTATGCACACAACTTACTCTGCACTGACATTACTCACACTGCACTCATTCAGGTGAACAGCTCATTGTATATCACAAAAGTAAACCCCAACCCTGCACTTACAATGCTCACTATTCAACCTGCACTCTAAATACACTTTGCTCACTCAGCACATACTGTACACTTCTCATTCTCACAAAGGCACGCTGCTGACCCTACACTCCCACTGCCAACCCCGCACTTATACAGTTGCTTCACCGTGCACTTATGCGGACTCTCACCTCTTCCAGCATGCACTATACACATTACTAACCCTGCACTCGTTGTGAATTCACGAAGGCAAACTCCTCACCTTCCCCCCAAAAAGTTGCATCTCTCACCCTACACTCAAACAGGTATACTGCTCATACTGGCCTCAAACATGCACACTGCTCACATTCACTCACACAGGAACACCTCTCACCCTATGCTAATCCTGGCATACCATCTCCCTTTATTCACACAACTCTCCTTGCACCCAGGCAGAGTCATTGGGGAGGGCTGAACACAAAACAAGTCCTGCAAACGGTGTCAGACTGGCCTATAGGGCAATTTGGCAGTGCCAGCTGGGCTGGTCTGACAGTTCAGTGTGTTGACTGTTTTTTTAGGTCCCGCCTAGGAAGCGCTTGCTGTGTCACTTCGAGACATACTGTATCCAGGATATGGGCATAAAGCTCTGCCCACTTTCCACCCATCTTTTTAACCTTTTCCGTGCTCAGCTCGTCATGAGGCATGGTGCTCCGGTGCTCATGACGAGCTGAGCTTGCCATGAGCCGTGGAACGCTCACACGCAGGGATAATTCCCCTGCTGTGCTGAACGTTCCACGGGAACGGGTGTGGTCATGACGAGCTCAGCTCCTCATGCCCTGCTTGCCCGTCTTTTAACCTCATCGCTGCTAGAGATTTCCCCCTGCTGTGCTGGACAACAATAAAAACGGGTGTGGTCATGACGAGCTGAGCTCGTCATGAGCATGGAAGTGGTTAATAATTAGTTTTTTCCTGCTTGCCAGCCCCCCTGCTCGCAAACCTCACCAGCCGCCACTGATCAACATTTTCGACAACGTTGGAAATTTCAGTTTGCCTCAAGAATGTAAGCAGGGAATGTCCCTCCTAAACATGGAGAACAGCATTATCAGCCAGACTCTCTTTTCGTTTTCAGCTCGGCCTTTCTCTACCTCTCCAATTAAATCAGGTTGAATAGAACACTGTTTTCCTGGAACAGCCGGGGCTTTTGTAGTAACAACAGCTTTTAAATATAAGCATGTAAATAAAATATATATTCTTTTTTTGGTGTTGTTTTATGACAAAACTTATACTCTCCACAAAAACATGTTCCTTATTTTCAGACTTGCAAAGTAAGTAAATCTTTTGAACTGCTGTTGTAGTATCAAAACAAGCGTTGGAAATGCAATAGGTCTCGCATTTGTTGGAGTTGGAGCTATTAGCATTAGAAATGGCAATGTTTTTTACTTATGTGTATGTATGTAGTGTGTTGTGGAAGTATGTAGGTTGGAGTGGATTAGTTAGTTGTCTAATTGTGTGGCATGGAATTTTGTGGTCTGGAGTGGATTTGTGAATTGGAATTATGTTGCATCTAGAAGTAGCCAGGCCGGCAGACTTACCCCCGTGACTGTTAAACATGTAGTGACAGTTTTGAAGCTGTGGCCCCTGCAGTGCAGGCACAAACCCACATAGCTACCAACGATGCTATTTGCCGCAAGGATATTCCCATTACTTCCCTGTGTTTTGGGGTACCCTTTAAAAAGTAAAAAGGCAGGGAATATTATACTATACATAGGATCATTGGAAAACTGGGGTTTTGGAGCACCAACATATGCAGGAAGGTTGACCAAATTGTGCAGCAAGAAAAAGCAAATGATGGTGCAGAGTCTGTGGCGATATGTGGTAGGGAATTGACTTCTACCAACACAGCAGGACTCAATGTAGAATTGTCCTATTGCTTCAGTGTAGCTGGCATGCTCGCAGACACCTCACTTGTTTCACTCTCTTCGAAGAACTCCGAGGCAGCTGAAATTAGCAGTGTTTCTCTTAACACATTTTAAATGAATAAACACATAGATGAAAAATACTTAAATAGATAACTTGGAGAAGAATATGTTGCTGATTTTACAGTGGTTTCAGGTTTAAAGGAGTCCAATCAAGAGGAATACCAAACACTGCTGGAAAATATACAGCGGCAGTTAACGCTCCATGTTTCTGGCGTAGTGTCTGCAGCTCATGCGCCAACGCCTCGAATTACATAAAAAAACCCAATTACAGGCTGAGCGTAATGTGGGTTAGAAAATGTACAGCGTGGATTGCGTGTTTTTTTGGTTTTTGTAATGCTTTAAAGCAAATATATTGAAATGGATTTTAGTTCCAAACGTGCTTGTTGCTGTATTTTTGTCCTTCGATTTTACAGCTTTTAACTGTACACAACGTCATAATATAGGTACATCCACAACGAGGCAGTTGCGTGGCATAATTCTGGTATCAAATGAAGCATACTGCTGTCTGCACAAGTTAAGGGTTTTCTCTTTTTCGACGAAAGCAGAATCCAACTGTTTAAATTACAAAGATGAAAAAGTTCAAAGCAGTAAATGGGATAACAATTTAATTGCGTGTAAGGTGCAGAAGTCCAACAATATCCCCTGTTCCTATTATGCAGGTTATAAACCATGAGGTCGAGACTATTTTAGTGTATCCTATTCTGTAGCTATAAAAAAATTCTGTGGAAAAAAAAGTAAGCATGGGCGGAAAATCCGTTCCGCTCGTGGAGTTTGCCGATTTTCGGTAAATTCGCAATACGCGAGATTTGCGAATTTCCCGTAAAATCCGCGAGCGGAACGGATTGGGTCAAAAGTTCAAGCTGACTTTTGTAACTCTTTTAGAATGGCGCCGGCAAGCTGCCAGAGCCATTCTAAAATAGTTACAAAAGTCACCTTCAACAGGAAGCTCTAATAGATAAAGTAAAGCAGGTGCCGCTCAAATTCAGATACACAATCATTAATCACCCCAAACTTGGGGTGATTAATGATTGTGTAACTTAATTTGACCTTCAACTCGAGCACCTGCTTTACTTTATCTATTAGTGCTTCCTGTTGAAGCTATTTGTAGCCATTCTAAGTGGGGCAGAGGGCAGATGGGCATAAAAAACGAGAGGGTGGCAGTGATTAACCAGTCAAACCCCCCCCCCCCCGCGAAATCGCAAAGCGCCTTGCGAACACCCGTGAACACGCAAAGCGCCCCGCGAACACGCAAAAAAAATCCGCAAATTTGCGTGAATTCGCGAATTTTGCGGATTGCAAATTCGCAAAATTCGCCCATGCTTAAAAAAACGGAGCCTGAAAGTCTGCTATAGTGTGAAACATCAACATGTTTCAGTGCTGGGAAAGGAAACCAGGACAAGGTGAATGAGTGAGAATCGGGCTTGTTGTGAGATGCAGAGCTTTAAGTTGAGAAACAAGGGAGGGTAGGAGCATTTCCTCGCTCACAATGGGCTGCGGGGCACGCTTCCTAGCACTAGCAGGCCGGCTCTTGCGTGGGGGAGGGGATTGGGGAGTCTCACTGGTGGGAAGAGTTACCAGATCGTCTACATATAGCAGGCATGTTATCTGTGTCACCCAGGCCTGCCCCCCCCCCCTCCCCTCCTTTATCCATGTGAGAATCGCAGAGCCCAGTCCTGCCAGGCAGATAAAGACAAATGTACAAATTGCACAGAGAGACGCGTTGGAACGCTGAGGGCACGAAGTCAACATAATACTGCTCTGGCTGCAAAGCAAATCTGTTTACTGCCTCTTTTCAATTTTAGCAATTGGCAGTGCTTTAAATGGGCCGGTACTCACCGGTACTGAGTACCGGCACTTTTTCCTTTTCTCCCCTTGAGTACCAGCACTTTTTCCTAGCAGGAAGAGAGTACCGGTACTCATGGGACCGGACTTCAGCCCAGGCAGCGCGCCCAGGTAGCGCCTACTTTATCACCTCCACTACCTCTGCAGCTCCTTTAACAAGCACTGTCTGCACGGAATTAATCACGGGAGCGCTTGTCACCAGGAACCAGCGTGAGGTGCTTTCGAAGTCTTCAGAGCAGGGAGGGAGGAGGGTCTGCAGAGAGCTTATCGGATCCATTGTTCGTTCACAGTGGGGCTGAGAAGGGGCTATAAAATCTAATGGGTGGCGGCGGGATGCACTGTTCTGGATTGAATATTCCGTGAACAGAACAGATTAAAAGTGGGTTTATGTGTTATCTATCAGCGGCACCTTAAGCGCACCTGGGGACAGGCGCCAGCTGGCCTGCCCCTCTCGGCCTTGTACCCCTCCCGGTCTACCCTGGGTGTATGATCCAAGAGGGGGGGTAGAGGGGGTACCGTTCTTCAGCACTTATTAAATGAGTGCGTCCCTGGCTGAAAATTACAACTTGATCGATATTTTCTAAAACTCTATCTTGTTTTGAACCATGTTCCTGTACATTGGATAAGTGCCAAGTGTTTGTGTACCGTGGTTGAGAAAACAAGCTGGGTGAAGGCACTGAACTCTGGCTGCTACTTCAGAGTGAGTCACAGGAATGAACGCAGCTCACTCAGAAGAACACACTCTTCGGATACCCTTCTATTTATTTTTTTAAACAAATGTTCATAAAATGCTTGATTTCACTGTTGCACAAATAAAACACACATTCCACAAATAGACAAGCACTGTAGGCAAACACAGTAGTGAGTGACGCACACAACACAGTAGCGGATATATGCACTCAAACGATAATGCACGGACATAGATGAGTACATACTGCTAATGTAAACACACCAAACATTCATGCCCAAGCATGCACATGCAAACACTTGTGAAAACCACAAGCACGGACACACAACACACACATTCCATCGGTAGACACACCCATACAACATGCACACATACAATTAAAAACATACCAAACGCATACCAACTCACAAAAAAAACTATGGAGCTTCTACTGGTCGCCTTACAGTATCTTGCTGCGCCTTTCTTCACAGCATAACATTTGATGAAGTCACATTTCCTTTATGGTTATCTTGATAAATAACTACCATGTATAGTGTGTGCTGCACAAACTGAGCAAAAGACACACAATTGATGGACGGAATGCAGAACAAATCAAAACATTACAGTTTTTGTCGCATAGAGCCTTGTGTTATTTGCAGGTCAAAAGTTAAGATCCTTGTAAAATAGCTTAGTGAGTTATGACCCTGCAGCAACGACATGCCTGCAAACAAGAAGGCATATATTTAGAACCTCGCTGTTATTTCCTCCATCTTTTCTTATTTCAAGGATGCTAAAAAAGCCTACTTTGGGTAGTAATAAACACTTATAATTAAGTGCCATATATATAGTTATTAGTGAGATAACTAATGGACAGATACATCCGACATTCTAACAATGCATGCAGGTTTTGTGCATACAACCTTGGCAAAGTCAAAAAGCTAACCCCGGCCCTTGTCCCACCTTAGCACCGCCCTTAACTCCGCCCACTGCTCCTTATGGTGAGTACCTGAACTTATTTTTTTCCATTTAAAGCACTGGCAATTGGGAAACTCCGGTGGAAACGGGTCTCCAAATTCAACATCACGGAGTACGAATAAAATCACTCACAGCATACAAGGCGCAAACACATTTTTGCACACCCGTGGGGAGCTGTCAATTATGTGTGCAACACAAGGTGTGAAACAAGCTAACAAACATGGCAAGGCTGCAGGGTGTGATTGTGATAATGGTGCGGTCGCTTGAATGATCAATACAACCAAAAGAGAACAGTGACATTAACCTCGAGACAATGCTCAATAAACATTGCAACTGACCAGTGGAAGGCAGTCGGTGTAAGAGGTTGAGTTCCAAGTTAGTGCAGGAGCCTCCCTGTGGCACAGTGCGGTCTGTGTAAAGATACAGTGCAACATTAAAACATGGCCAAGTGCACTGAGTGAAAACCTTAAAACATGAAAAGGATCCACTTTCGGCATAAGTGAGGAATGCTCCTAATTTGAAACAGATGGCAAAATGGAATCATTTTATTGATATGTCTATTGTAGTATGCAAACCTACTGGAGGATCAGCATAGTGTGGTTCATTGCAGATTTTGTTTGAGACGCAGCAGTTATGTCAGGTGTAGAAACCGAATGATTGGGGTCGGCAGCGGAGGTGCTACTGGGCAGAGCCAGCACTAGATACAGTGACGGCCTAAAACTATTTTTTGCCTAAACTCTCACAACTCAAGCAGCAGTCTATCTTCCTTGTAGGTCATTGCCTTAAGATTATAAGATGACACTCATTAAGAACTGTTACATTTTGCTCACAGCAAGCAAAAAATATTGCTAATCATTTGCCTTCTGATAATCTGTGTTCTACTCATATCTGCCTAGCTTGACTTTCTTGTACTACTTTTTTCTTCCTTGTGCATTAGACTGTAGTCAAACTTTAGTACAAATAGTCCTGTTTGCTTTACTTCGAGATAACCTTCTAGCACGGAAAAAAACATGCTATTGAATCTTTGTTTCTGTACACGAATAGTGTTTGACCCAGGCTCTTTGAAAATGCGATTTTAAAACTTAAAAGTGACCATCATTGAAATGTGTGAAATGTTCAATGGTTTTATGTGTAAAAATAAAATATACCAGCGAATGGCAATTTCCGCACATCTTTCCCCTCCTGCATTTCCTCTTATTATTTGCCACTTCAATTACATGGGTTTCATTTTATCTAATGCATTTATTGTGAGAGAAAAACACAGGACATCGTTTTTAGGACTGGCTTGAGCGCAGTTGCTACCTGGGCCTCTTCCAGCTCTCTACTGAAGCCTTAAATACAGAAGTGAACACCTGTTGAAGGTGCTCACTTCTAGTTCAAGCCGAACTTCTGAATGAAAGGCAGCTCAACAACTGTTATGTACTTGTTTCTTTTTTCAGTGCCGTGTGGATGGTTGCTTGTTCAGCGCACATGTGAAGCTTGTTGAAATTCACTGGAAAAACGTAAGTAATTCTAAGTATTTCCATGGCCCTATTTTTTTAGTTATTGCCTCCAAACATTCTTGTAACTGGATGAATCTAGAGAACTTCTTTTAAGAAAGGCTTTTAAGAGGATGTCACTTTTTTGAATGCCTACTGGAAGAGTCTGTACATCTTGATATCCCATCGTTTATAAATCTCCTAATGGGGATTTACTGTATTTGTAAGCACTACTACTTTTTAATAGACAAGGGAATAAAATAAGATGTTCAAATATTGACTCTGGATTGTATTATAAAATAGGTTTTCTACACACAAAATGTATTTTCCAAAACTCTGCAATTACCTCAACCTCCCTAACCGCTTAGCCCAATTTTAACATTACATTCTGTGGCACATAAAATAACATTTTACAAATCTTTCTGTAATACGAGATAGCGGTTTAATAAGTTAGCTTTATTCTATGGCACTAAAGCAAGTTTTAAAAATCATGTGAGATCTTTAAAATCTGCGATAATGTGCCTTTACAATTGAAAAAGAAAATTCAAAAGAATGTTCAAAATGTTAATTTTTCAAATAAATATTTCTTAGAAATACTGTGTGATTGAAAGGATGTCTGTGCCGCTGGCAGGTGGACTAGGTGGGTATGAGCAATCCCGAAAGTAAGAATGACATTATTTTAAAGACATCTCTCC
Source organism: Lissotriton vulgaris (assembly GCF_964263255.1). Lineage (NCBI taxonomy): Eukaryota > Metazoa > Chordata > Amphibia > Caudata > Salamandridae > Lissotriton > Lissotriton vulgaris. Next base: position 1,155,151,966 of record NC_141696.1, read on the forward strand.
AGCCTCGGGGACTTTTTTGAAATACTTACTTGCATCCTACCTATTGCTCCAAAAGGGTTCAAAACACTGATAATTACTACAATCACAAGCCATAATATGCCATTCTGGCTCGGGAGCTGAAGAGAGCCGAGGGACTACATGCTCGGTAATCTGAAATTGACTTGCGTGCCTTCGTCTTCCTCTTCATGAGTCATTACTGCCCAGAAGTACCTACATATCCGATTGCATATTCAAAGCAACTCACAGATGAGTGTGGAGGGAAGGGTCAGAGTGTCTGCATACAAGGTTAGTTGCTGTAGTGCAGGGCAATAGTTAAATAATTATTCTTCTCATCATGTAATTCAGTAGAGCTGTGAAGAAGTTATACATATTGTTGGAACGCCCCTTTTTGCAGGGTTATCCCCAAACATTTTCCCTTCCTCCTCCTATGTTTTCTGACATGTTTTTGTTGGTTTTAGGACACTGGGCACTTTACCACTGCTAACCAGCGCTAAAGTGCATATCTTCTCTTTCTAAATTATATTGGTGATTGGTTTACCCATGATCAGCATATTTAATTTACTAGTTAGTCCCTAGTAAAGTGAACCAAGGGTGACCAGGGTGTATAAATCAAATGCTACTAGTTAGCCTGCATCACTAGCTGTGCCACCCACATGAGTCGCCCTGTAAACATGTCTCAGACTTGCCACTTTGGGAGATGAGGGACTGTGTAGCCCCTGAAACCAAATGCACAGCTTTGTGCCGCTATTTTAGCGTGCACCTTATTACTTGAACAACTTTTAACTTTAATCCACAGTATTCCAAATTTTAAACATATTTAAACTCTTCTAATTCCAACTTTTAGTTATCTCCGTTTTGTCCAGATATCCAACACTCGAGGTGTAGTATGCCAATTTACAAGTTTCTTATATTCAAACTGTGCCTATCCAGGCCTTATAGAAAGAATATGATTGATGCAAAAAGTTCATCGTAAGCAGTCTTTAATATTTCATATAAAAATACCCAATGCATTTCGGGCTGCCATGTGCCCTTCGTCGGGGGTCACTACAAATTAAACATAACATGAATGAATTAATAAAAATTCTCTTACTGCATGCACAACGTTGCAACATAATTTCTCAATTTCATTTCCTCCGTTTTTTATGTATAATAAAAACATTACTAAAAACTGCATAATCTCACTGGGTCTCCCTCTTACTTAGTGAAGCATCCCATCTCGTGCCTTCATGCTCAGGATGTAATCCCAATTTCCAAAACCCACTGTTTATTAAATAAATTGGTCACAGTGTTACTCCCACCCCCCCAATCTCTAGCCTTCTGTGCTCATAACTGTACCGATGATACATGTGCACCTCAACCCCCTGGGTGTGAGAGCCGCTATCTGGCACTCTAATAGAGCTAAAAACTGGGTTAGGTATCCCTAGCTATGTGATACGCTTTATTCTGTGCTAGGTACCTACTCCTATTAAAACCTACACTCTACAGTTGTGCTTCGTTTTAATATATGGGAAGCCAACATGTTTCGTTGCCTATCAATCTTGGTCGGCAACTTCATCAGGGCTGGGGGTTACCTTTGCCACACATTTCTGGATTCTTCCAGTGTTTAATTCTATAGACACATAGAAGCACAACAACAAAGATAAAAAACATAGAGTGACACTGTTAGATATATCGCCGTATGTGTCTATAGATTTAAACACTGGAAGAATCCAGAAATGTGTGGGAGAAGCCCGGGACAAGGGCGGGGCCGTCTGTGACCGTCAGAGGCTGGAGGAGGCCGGGCTGGGGCACCCCACTGTCATCTAGAACATTCTAAGGAAATAAGACATTGGTTAGTGACTTTAATTCTCCCTACATTTTCGTGTGGTCCTTATGGCAACGAAACGGATAATCGTACAGAGAGTTGGGGGGGGGGGGGGAGTGGTTGGAACTTTGGACGCTTTCTTAAATAGAGCTCAATTAGTTTTACAGCATGAGATAATCCTGACGGAGAAAAGATAATCCTAAGGCATATCTGAGGGGCTTAAGAGGTCATCGCTAGGAGCGATTAGCAAAGCCAAATCCCCAGTAGTAAATCTATACCCCCTAGTTTATACTAATACTGTGCAAAGGTGTTTTTAGAAAATTAGGACTCAGGGGGCGCGCTGCCTGGGTTAGAACGTTACAAAGTGTGTAAGGAACATGAGTGTCGTTGTGTAGTGCGTAAAGAGCAGACGGCAAAACACCCTTACCCGTCCAAACAAGTCAAGAGACAAGGCAATTTAACAAAGGTAGGCTCTCGCAACTACATGTGTGTAATCAAAACACGGTACAATGACCAAAAGTTAAAAAGAAGCGCAGAAGCAGGTTCTTTGGTGTAAGTCTTCTTGTCACAGCAAGATGTTTTATTTTCTCCAGACTTGAGAATAATATCAATCGCCGACACGTGTTTCGTCGTGTACGGTTGAGTCAACACGACTCTTCAGGGCTGGTAATACAAAATAATGTAAGCATGTCATTATCTAAACAAGTTTAACTCGATGCTGCATATGGTGACAATTGTGCAACCGACATGCAGTAGTGACGTGCGTTTGATTCGCACATGGTTGGTGAGATTTGATGAAGATACTTGCATACTCAGGCAAGTGATTGATCTATGGTGCTAATGTGCACGTAGTGAGTGAGATGAAATTAAAAAGACCTGTGTGTGGTCATAAATCACTCGTACACAGTGGTCCTAAAAATTAGAGGGTGTCTGTGGTGGTGGTGAGTAAAACGTGAGATGTCAGAAATATTTAATCAAAATATATAAGTGAAGAGGTATTTGTGTGGCCTCATGACGTGGTGGTGATGAAGGTGCCTATAGAGGGTAAAGATCCAGAGAGCACAGTCCATGCAAAATCTTTTAATCTAAGGATGACAGGTATTACCTTCCACTCCAAATCCAATGTGTGGTTGGAGTAAGTCTGGGTCTTTAAAGGCTCAGTTTCAAGCTATATAAGGTAAGGACGAAAAAAGAAGAAAAGGGAACTCATAAGGAGGCTTCCAAAGGAAGAGAATGCATGTAGGACTAAGACGGATGTTGGGCAGCAAAACATCTTTTTCTTACCACTGGGTATTCTGTATGATTATGAAACAGTCGATGCTGTTGAGAAAGTAAACGGTAGGAGTATATGGTAAAGTCTCTAATCCGACAGGTGATCGTATCCCAGTGGTAATGTTGATTTGAAAGTGTAGCGCTATACAAAAAAGATGAAGGAATCATAAGTTTCTGTCTTATAGCGCTATACTGTATAACTAGAAAGAGTGTTGCTAGTTACCACAGTCTTGAGAAATAGTTGCCCAGTCGCTCTTAAAGGATAAAAGTTAAAATACAAAGGATTACCTGGGTCTCGCTATAGTGTAAGGCGGGGAGCCGGGAGGGGATTCTATCGAAGCGCCCAGATGAGGAAACGAGTACGTGACCTCTGCGGTGGTGTGCTGGCGAGTAAACAAATAATTAAAGTAAGACAAGTGTCCAAAGGACATGCGTTCAGAGCACTGTGCACCCGACGCTTACTAAATAAGACGCGGGTCCGTGGTGTAGCGCACAGCGGTAGAGAAAGTCACACTCACCCGCTGCAGGCAATCCCTCCTCTGTATGTTCCCGGCGGTCGTCTCTCGTGTACGAACACGTGACCCCGGGAGAGGAGGGATTATATTAGAATTGGTAGAGATAGACGAAGTACTCCCATGCAATGCGTGTATCAGCGCCATTTCTAAGAGGAAAATAATATATGAAAAGGGGCACGTCTGTGTCTTACTTATTAGAAATAGCAGTCAATGTCCCTTGTTACAATATGTAACCCTGGTATAAGAAAGAGGAGCAAATGTAGTACACTATAGTATTAGTAAGTTACAAAATCCCGCTGCTCGCTAATACAAGTCCTTATGTCCTTCTTATGTATGGGAATGGAGTTACAAAATAACAAGTAAAACAAACTTTCAGTCCCTATTTCAATTATCATATGGACATAGAATTGTCAGAAAAGAAGAAGAATTGAAGGTGTGACGTTGAGCATGCGGGGCCATGCCGGGTGTGGCTGGATGATTTAGGTATTAGGTGCATTGTTGAAAGAAAGTGAGAAAAATTGTGAGAAAAAATGTGAGAAAAAAAAGGGGGACACATCATACCCCCGTACATTTGAAAGTCTATACACATATTTGAACAAAGTCTCCATTTACAGGTGCGGGACTCAGAGTATGTACATAAACAATAAAGTTGCGAATAATAGACATTTGTCTGTACTGGCTGACAGTGTAGAAAAGACATTTAGTCCTGTAATATGGTACAATATACATTACTATCATGGTACATTAAAACACAGAAGTAGAATACATTTGACTCCTAGAGAGAGGAATTCTCTCATGTTATCATCTGTTATCATCACCTAAAAGTTCAGAATTGTTGTACAAAAAATCAGTCAATGTGCACCAAGGATCCCCCCGAAAAAATTAAACATCTTGCTGTGACAAGAAGACTTACACCAAAGAACCTGCTTCTGCCCCTAGTTTATACTAGTACAGAGGGACAGGAGCGAGGGACAGGCAGTGCTGATGATATAATTGATATTGCAAATGATACAAACTCAGATGCGTTCAGTGTCCAAACCCTTACCTTGGCAGCACCCCCCTTAGACACGGCCCAAATAGCTCCACCAAGCCCAATAGCAGCTACACCGAATGCCTCACGTTTATCTAATACACCAAGTACTCCCTTGGCTTCTACCCCTGAGGAGGATATATCTAACACTAGCCCAGCCTTGTCCTCAAGGCTTCGCAACTATAGATCAGTTTCAGGGCCTAAGGGCCAAGGCTATTGCCCTGCGAAAAAAACAGTAAACCCCCCAGCACGGAATAACAACACCAAGAAAACCGGGGGGTGGGTGGGGGGGGGCGCACGGCAAAAGAACACCCTGAATCCTGAGACGGGGGGAAATAGTGTTAATTAAAACTATAAGCACACAAACCGAGAGCAACAATTTACTACATACCCCATGGCTTGAGGGAACTCGGGAAGCTTTAAAAAAATTAAAACATTCACTAGAAATTGTGATAAATGAAAAAGTGGGTAAATTAGAAAATTGCTTGACAGCAAGCCTATCCCAGTTTGTTTCAAGGTTAGAGCACTTATGTAAAAAGTTGGGGAATGCTGAAAGGAATAACACTTTAACTTTACCCATTATTCCCACGAGTGAGGGTAATGCTCCACCACAAACTATGCCTAAAGGACAGGGAGCAGAAAGACTGGCAAAACCTAGGAATTCCATGCAGAAGAATGATAGATCTAGAGAGGAAAATAAACAGAACATGCATGATATCGAGAGGAATAGTGCTGGGAGCACACACAAACAACCAGTCCAGGGAAGCCCGAACATAAACCCGGACAGGACAACAGTGCACAGCCCGAAAGGAACTGATTTAACCCCTAACACTGATGCCCTGCACTTACCGCCGGCATCTTCACCATATGTGATAGTACTAACTGGAGTCCCGACCCTAAAAGGAGAACAAAAAGAATCCTGGCAAAATCTACGCAATAAAGCAGTGGATTGGCTGGTAAAATTTAAACTGTTCCATCCAGCAAACTCTGGTGATATATTGATGGTTCGCAGAGTTGGGTGGTTGGGCGAATCATCCAAGAACATTAGAGGAGACTGCGTAGTGATTAATTTTAGGCGACCACAACATGTTAGAATTTAGGGAAGAACCCCATGTCCAAAGTATGTGCATTAGTGCCCTTCCGCTGGGCTATTTTTACAAGCCAGAGAATGGCGGCAATTCCAGGCAGCTGACTTTCCATGTCCCTCTGACAAACAGATTTGAAGGTTTATCAACATTGGATGAGTTAGTCTGACTAAACAGCTCAAGCATTTCTATAAACCCCACTGTCGATTACTGTAAGGAAATCCATCTTAGCGAAAAAACACAGATCCTTCCCACTAAACAAGTATCAAAAGAATTATGTAGAGGGGGTGGTTTAGGGGCGTAGCACTTACACAAATATATAGTCCAGATCCGAAAGTGGGATCTAGGAACGCTACCAACAACATAGTTAGCCCACTCCGGTACATCAACCACCAACCACTTCAAATAATTGGAAATTTGGAAGTAAAACTCATGTCTTGGAATATAGCAGGGCTTAATAAGAATCTTCAGGATACGATCTGGTGCAACTATATAGACCAATGCGACATAATACTCCTACAGGAGACTTGGTCATTGGAAATTCCCCATAGATTTGGCTATAAAACATTCTGTATGAATGCCACTCCCTCTGTAAGAGGGAGACCGTCTGGGGGCTTGGTGATGTGGATAAGGATCACCCTGAAAATCTTAATTACTCCTCTCTTTATCCAGTCCCAGGACCTGCTGGGTGTAAAAATAGTTACAAGAGACAAAAAAACTCTTTACCTAATTAATGTGTATAATAGGCCAAACCCATTCAATAAGGAATCCCAGATAATAGAACAACTCGATTCTTATCTCGATACAATAGGTCTCAGCTCACAAATAATTGTTGGTGGTGATTTTAATTGTAAATACGAACCAATACTGGGTTTTGATAATATATTCACTGAGCAAGACATGGCAAATAATATTCTGGCCTTAGATAGCAGTGGGGAGGTAAAATGCACGGTGGCGGCAGCACAAATCTTACAACTAACCGTAGGACACGATTTAAGGGCATGTAATGGCCGTTTTCAGTCAGATCGACCTACGGCACCCACATTCAGTAGAGGGACCTCTAAGAGCCACATAGACTTTATACTGGTTTCAATCAGTTTGTGGCATTTAATTGTAGATTTTAAAGTTGACCTCAGGACGGAGAGTGATCACTTGCCGTTACATCTAATCTTAGAACCCCAGTCTTTTAGAACCATTACAGCTGGGGACGAAGTGAATAACCTGAGCACTGGTGACCCTCAAATAAATACCAATAGACGAGCTCTAAGATGGCCATATATCCTAGCCAAAGATGCGACAATGACAAGCATTTATAACACCTTTGCTGACATTGTCGCATCTTTTCAAGATCTCACCTTAGGGGAACGTTGCGTACTAGATATGCATTATAGCTTGGTGGATGCACTGACACCTCTTCTGAGCAAAATTTATAAGAAGAAAAAGGGATCCAAGGACAACCAACTCGATACAGGAAACCCCTGGTATAATAAAGAGTGCCGATTAGCCAAGACCACCTTAATTCAGGCAGTAAAAAATAAGAATATACAAGAAATAAGAGATAGAAGGCATATATACAATAAAACTCTTGCAGAAACAAACAAGCATTTACAATGCAATGGTCTCAGCATTATTAAAGGTAGAGCTATTGGCATTGCTCATGACATCTTTTTTTTTTTTTTTTTTTTAAATCATAAATAAATGGCATTGTCATTTACATTTCCAATAGCTTAATTGTTTGCATATGCGAGACCTATTGCATTAGCACCCACACACAGGGGGCAGGAGAGCAAGCACAATGAACAAGGGGGCAGGGTAGCAAGCACAGCGAAGGGGTAGGGGAGCAGGCACACAAGGGGGCAGTGGCAGGAGAGCAAACCCAAGCAACGAGGAGCAGGAGAGCAAGCACAAGCAACGAGGGGGCAGGGGCAGGAGAGCAAGCACAAGCAACCAGGGGGCAGGAGAGCAAGCACAAGCAGGCAGGGGCAGGAGAGCAAGCACAAGCAACCAGGGGTCAGGGGCAGGAAAGCAAGCACAAGCAACCAGGGGGCAGGGGCAGGAGAGCAAGCACAAGCATCCAGAGGGCAGGGGCAGGCGAGCAAGCACAAGCAACGAGGGGCAGGGGACAGCAGAGCAAGCACAGCCAGGGGGCAGAAGAGCAAGCACAACCAGGGGGCAGGAGAGCAAGCGCAAGCAGGGGTCAGGAGAGCAAGCACAGCTGGATGTTTGGGGGTCCGGGGCTCTTCCGGCACATCTCCTGAGATGGAGAGACCCCAACAAATGCGATCATGCCACAGTTGGTGAGATGGCGGGCAGGTATACGCTGACAGGGTTCAGTTTTCATCACTGAGAATTAATCCAAAACTCACCCAGCTCTATAACCTAAACCATGTGTAAAGCACATACCAGTTGTTTCTTGGCTCTTTAAGTATGCATCATTAATCGACTCATTTCCTAAATCGGAAAAGGGTGATACACTGAGTCAGCCAGGCCGTGTTTTGCACGTTACACGCAGTTCTAGGCAGCAAGGACCCAAGCCACTGAGCTATCTTTGCCCCAGTGCAGGCAGCCGAGATCCAGTGTAACTTAGAGCGCTCGAAGGCCGAGGGGTCTTTGTCAAGTCCATCGAGTTATACCCTTGCCTCTCTCCCAACCTGTTTTAATTTTACCATGTAACCATTAACCTGTTATCCCCGGGGAACTGACAGCAAGATAAACCGCGCATGCGCAAGATCGGTCTGCGGGTCGCTCATTTAATCGCCAATGAAGAGAGCTGGGATTCCTCCATTCTAATACTCCGTGTCACGCTCAACCATCTTTCCTAAACTTTTGTCCCGATTTACAGTCTTTTTTGGCACACAAGGAGAACACATGTGCAATAAAAGCTTTTTTGCAAGCATAAATTCCACCTCGTTGCTCACAGAATGAGCACTGGTGGAATATTATGTATTTAAGGTGCGGTAACTTGTATGGCAGAGGAAATGCAGTGCTCGCATGTTTAGCGTTCAAAGTAGGATCAAGGGCTGTTTGGTGGGGCACCCTGCATAAGTAAATGAAAAACTTTGCTCGTGCCAGATACGTTTCAGAAGCAGGGTGAACATGCTTACACTTTGTAGTTTCTGGATATTTACTTGCCTCGTGCATAAAGTCCCCAACCCTGGAAACACACAGATTTGCTCCTGTACTTTTCCATTAACCTCCCCCATATTTAATGGAAGCAGGGACGCGGGTTCTCAGAAAATAAATATATCACCATGGAGAAAAAAATAAGAATTTACCAGTATTCATTACCATTTTTTTGGGCAGTATTATGTAGCACGAACTCGACCCGAATGTATTGGAGCGCTTTGCATGAACACCAGTTACATTACACCGGACACAATCATTTTTGGGTGATATGCCAAGAATCACAGGATGTTGAGCAGACGCTGAGACTCGAGCCTGGTTCCCCAGCTCCAGAGTCGGCAGTTGTTAATGAATGACAAGCTGTTCCCCAAAACCTGCTGCACTGGGCCAACTGTTGTGTAGGCCTGCTCCCTCACTGTCTGCTTATTCACTGGTAGTGACCAGGAGCCAACAGTCTGTGTCACCAACCAAAAAACCCGAGTGCATCTCAATATTTAAAGGTAAAGTATGCTACTTTTCATATGCAAGAGAGCAAGGAATGTTTTGATGGACATTTGACAACTTCCGCAACTGGGCTGTGGTATACAGGCTGCACCAACAGATAATGCGAGAAGGGCAAACAATCATCTGAAAATAAAGGGCCAAGTGTGATTGTCGCCTAAAAAATGATAATGACTCAAAGTCCATGAGCAAATGAAAGATAGTAAACATGGTAAAAAAAAAACACTGACTAAAAAAAAAGGTGTAATGAGTAGTTTCATTTTCTTGTTAATTCCCAAGTGAAAATACAACAAATGCTCCTATCCACAGTACCCTCTCACGCCGGAGTGTGGCACAGCTGCAAGCAGCGCATCAACAATGCTGCATGGTCATCCTTTGACACCTACTCGGAAGAAACAATTGTCAAACTGCCCAGTACTTTGAAACCCTCTAATCACCTCACAGACCCCCTTCCTGCCAACGCATTAAAGGACTTCATCCCATTACTCCTCCCACTCTGGACCAAAATTATTAACAGTTCTCTACAACAAGGACTCATCCCCGATTCCCTCAAAATTGGACAAGTTACACCTATACTCAAGAAACCAACAGCTGACCCTACTGACCTTAACCATTACCGTCCTATTACCAACATTCCCACCCTTGCAAAACTGTTGGAAAAATGCGTACAACTCCAATTGACAAAACACATCGATCAATTTGACCTCCTCAACACTCATCAATCAGGCTTCCGAGCAGGGCACAGTACTGAAACTGCCATGACACACATAATTGATGATGCACTCCAAATCCTAGATCAAAACGATACCTGCCTCCTCATCCTTCTTGACCTCTCCTCAGCATTTGACACTGTCAAACATGAGAACTTACTTGAGCTGTTACACACCAGAATGGGTCTATCTGGGACTGTTCTCAAATGGTTCACCTCCTTTCTGCATAACGGATCCCAGAAATTCAAGAGCAACAACGTGATGTCCTCACCAGTGCCTGTCACATTAGGCGTCCCACAAGGATCTTCTCTATCCCCAACTCTGTTCAATCTGGTCATGGAACCTCTCACCACCTTGTTACAAGCATCTAATGTACACTTTCACATGTACGCCGACGACACCCAACTATATCTCAAAGTACAATCCCCCAAAGACATCAAACTTCTGAACTCAACGCTCAGAAGCACCCAATCATGGCTTGCCGATAATCACCTCAAACTCAATGCTCTAAAAACTGAGTTCCTTCTGATCTCACCTCCCTCGAAAATCTCCACCACTCAAACCTGGCTTAAGCACCTAACTGCACTCAATGTCCAACCTACCATCGTGGACTCAGCGAAATCCCTAGGCATTACACTGGACGCCAACCTCAACATGCAGCAGCATATCAGCAAGGCAACGAAGGGAGCAAACTTCCAAATCAATACCCTGAGGAAACTTAAACCCTTCCTACCAGCCAATGACTTTCAAACTGCAGTTCAAGCCCTAGTCATTCCTTGCATAGACTACGGTAGCGTCGCCCTTTGTGGACTCCCTCTATCTACAACTGACCCCCTGAGAGCCTCTTTGAACGCTGCAGCAAGACTCATCACTGGATCAAAAAAACACTCAAATATTTCCCCTGACCTAAAATCCTTGAACTGGCTACCTCTTGAAGCCAGAATACATCTGAAAATTGCCTGCATGACGCACAGAGCTGTACACAACAACTCACCCAGCTACCTCACTCAGAAGCTGACAATATCTGGTGGCACTAGAACCACTAGAAGCACAAAGAATCTTCTTCTGAAACCTCATAGATTCCGTAAGGAAAAAACATATAAACGCTCCTTTTCAGGAATGGCACCCAGGATCTGGAACTCACTCCCTCCAGAAACCAGACTTATCTCCTCCACTACATTCTGTAAGAAAGAAGTAAAAGCTATCCTCATGACTAAATTCACCTGAACTTGTAATTTGGATCTATTTGGGACTCTGCACCTATCTGCACTATTGATTTTTTTTGACTGATTGTCGATTTGTATCATCGGTTTTGTGATTATTATGCCCCCCCATGTACCTTCCCTATATTGCTACCCATCTCGTACCTACAACTACTCTTTGCTCATAAGTCTGTTAATCACCCCCTTGTTTCTTTACCCCCTGTTTTTGTAAAGCGCTCTGATATCTACAAAGATCTTGTCCGCGCTATATAAAACTTTCAAAATTAAATAAATAAAAAATTCTGATGCGCTAGTGATGGCCCAGAAGCATAACAAAGTGCCTTCGATGCAACACAGTGGTCCCACTTCAACATCCTCCTCATATATGTTCCTAATGCAGTGGGACTGGGAATGAAGAGATATTCCCTCCTTTATAGACTAATAAAATAAAACATTATTGGACCTTGTAGTTAACTCGAGGGTTCTTAAATGGGCAAGAAATACTAACGAAAAATGCAGAAGCAACAATGCCATTATGCAGTGTAACACCTTGAAGCACAGTATTCAATTAATTCAGTCCTTGTCCAGAGGGATGAAGCTCTCATGTCCCGCGGGGCTTCGGCGGCTGGTGACTGCGGCAGGCTCCTGCCTCCTTTTCATCACTGTCCCGGTCAAAACACACAGAAAAACACAAAAGACAGGCAGCTCAAGTCAGGGTAATCAGGGGCATTTGGAAACGTGCGGGCCCGGGGGAGCCACGGAGGAGAGCTGCGTCAGAGGGAGGGGGGGGGGTTGGGGGGGGAGGCGAGAGCGCGACGAAGGAGGGCAAAGGAAAGGGGGGGAAGCGAGCCGAGCTGAGTAGCTCCTGAGAGCAGAAGGGAAGGCTTGTCCAGAGGGCTGAAGCTCTCATGTCCGCGGGGCTTCGGCAGCTGGTGACTGCAGCAGGCTCCTGCCTCCTTTTCATCACTGTCCCAGTCAAATCATACAGAAAAAACACAAAAGACAGGCAGCTCAAGTCAATCCAACGAGACCGTTGCCGGAAGCATTCCATGCACGAAAAAACAGAGACGACAGCAACGAGACACGCAAAGACGGAAAACAAACACGGAGAAGACATGAGAGGGGGTAGACAGACAAAGTGAAAAGAAAATTATAACAAAATGCTGCTTACCTGATCGCAAATAGAAAGTACTTCCTGGCAACTTAAAATTCGCAGCCCACTCCTGCAAAAGAGACTTTCAAAAAGACCGAAACATGCCGGAAAAAAAAACAACCGCCCACCGCCGCATGACGTTCTAAAAGGGGCGGAGCTAGGAAAAAATCACCGGAACACCCACTAATCTGCTCCAACATTTACTGGCACATCTCTCTTCCAATGGCTAGCCTCCATTTATGGAGCTAGCCAATGGAAGACAGAGGCGGGTTAAAGCCCCGTACTAAAGTTGTATCTACAGCTTTGGGGGTGCCTTCTTGAGTGGCTGTGGTCACCCCACAATGCAAGAGTCAGTCTTGGCAACAAGGCACAGAATATTGTCCAAGTTCACTTACATTCCGCCAGCCATTGGGCAGGCTCCGTGCAAAAAGTGTTCAAAATGATTCAAAGGGAGAAATCGAACAAAAAATCCGCTGACGGCCGTAGAATGGCTGCTAACGACCAATACACAACGAGCAGTCTCTTCTTTCTTTTTGAGGGTTCTCAAGAATAAACAGCAGCTTAAAATACAGACAGTTTTTCTTTCCTTTTTACAAACCTGAAAAACTGCACTTTTTTAAAGGAGCATGTGCCTTGAGAACTCAAAACTGGGGAGTGAGATTTCAGAACCTCTTTGAGAACTAGTCCTATTTTTTTATTGCCGGGCACTCAACTGTGTCCAAGAGAGATCAAATATGTCCATGAATACAATAAACAAAGTGATATCAGAGGTGACTTAATCCACAATTTACAGAGAAGACCTTTCACACTGAAATATGAGGGACAGGCAGCAGGCCAAAGACCTCTTCTCCACTACCAGGAAATGTATTGTGGAGTCAGAGGAAATCAGCTGATACCTGTGATTGGCAGAGTATATGATGATAGCAAATCAGCTACAATTCAAACTCCGACCCTGAAACATATAGGTAGTCAATAGGTTTAGAGTTAGCACTTCAGTTTACATATGCAGGCTCTCATAATTAACACTGGGTGAAGCACTCATATGAGCAACATTGATTAGATTTGACAGTGGGAAAAACTGAATCTATAGGAGGTTTATTAACATGACAACATTCAAAATGCAAACAATAAGTCTATTCATTAAAATATATATATTTGCTTCACAAAGCCTCTATCGTTGTATTTTGCAAAAACAGACACATACGCACACCAATTTCCATCTAAGACATACCTCTGTCTATTACCAGGATTTACAACCCAACAGTAAATCCACTGTAAACTGCTTCACTAGCACATACATCCCAAACACCCTTCTAGCCTACTCCGCGTACGTCACTTATCACTTTAATTGTGCTTTTGCATTTTTACCTATGGCTTACACTCCCACCCACATTTGTAACATTTTGAGCTTTTACATTAACATGCACTTAGTAATTCCTTTTTCATTTCTACCTCAAAAAAATTAGACAGAAGGATTGTATGTTGTGAAAGATGCCAATTCCATGTTTTTTATTCAGTCTTAGGAGTAATGCACCCTCATAAACGGCCTCAGACTTTAGAGATGTATTATTGACATATATGTATTGGATAGGTTGATGTTGGTATTGAGTGTCCGATAAGTGCAAAGAGTGTAAAATATATGTAAAAGGCAGGAGACACATACCAAACCCTTAACAACTATCAACCAGAGGACAAAGGCATGGGGATGCAAAGACTGGAGCTATTTATACAGTGCTTCACGGGTGTGCCTCGAGGGACATGCTCTGCACAGAACACTGTATGTGTAAATCATTGGAAGTTGAGTCCTCAATTTCGGCAGTGGACATTTTCAGGCAGTATTCAGAAGCTTGCTTAAGTGCTTTCAGAATGCTGACAAGTTATGCAAAATGTATCTCTCTAGTATCAACAGATTTAAAAATTACTTCAAATTCACACGATTTACCTATTTAAAAAAAAATATTAGTATTGTGCACTCTACAACTTCAATTAACACCTATATTGTGCTTACCTATTCCATTACTCTTTGGTGTTCATCGGGGTGATCAGGACATTTTGGGTGTCTGACCAAGAATGCTTCACGCATGTTTTTGATGGAGATAAACGCTCTGGAGAAATCTTATTTGAGTGCTTGGGCAATGCGTGTGTTATGTGGAGAAGCAAATGTCCCAGGCACATACTTTCGCATGGTGTGGTAAGCTTTTCGGTCTGGCAACCTGGAGTGATCTGATGCGGTGAAGAGGTGAACTCTTTTCAATAGGTAGGCCATTCTAATGCTGCCTAGGAATCCAAAGGTGAAACAAAGGCTCTGATTCTCAGTCACGCAGTTAAGTGCTCACTGGATGATTTTTTTCTGGAGAGAGTCACCCCAATCAATCCCTACAGTTTTTGATGAAGCAAGATTATGAATGACCTAATGTCGCAGCATAACTGGTGGTGACATATTTAGAAAAAAGGGAAATGTATGATCTGCTGTTCTTGGTCATTCAACAGCTTTCGTAACCAATCTTGTTTTGATCTTGAGAACTCAATTAGGATTTGTGACCCTTTATTTGTGATTTGTTGGTGAGCGTGTTGAAGGCACATTTCAAAAGTTGTAATAACAGCTTGGGCAAAGAAGTAGAACCAGACAGAAGCAACAGTGGGTTCTCTCTCATGTTCAGTTCAAAGCAAATTGAAAGCACATTAACTATAAACTTGTAATTAAAAGGTCACTAACTCTTTCTATTGCTTTGGATATTACAGGGAGGCTGGCAACTTACTGTTATGACTTGATATACAAAGGAGGTTTTAGAGGTGGTACGAGGATAGATGGAACGAGGGGTTTGGTGATCAGGTAAGTTGCCACAGTAAAGGGACATAGGAAGAATGACTTTATATTAGTGCTAAAGGAAAAGACAGTCATTAACGTCACCAGTCGCACATCCAATTTAATAGCCCTCATAATTACAGGGTATTCAGGGGCACCACAGTGAGAATGCTGCAGTCTCATGCTTGAACACTGGTCACCTTTCTCTTTTTATCACTTACAGCAAACCACTCAGAATCCACGGGGTGAGCTGCAAAACAGATATCTAAAAGCGCCGCACGAAAAACTTACACTGGAGGTTTATTGTAATACACAGAGTACATTTTAAGAGATACGGAAGTCCTCGTTTAAAAAAAAGACGTGGTTTTGCAATGCGTATGAAAAACCAGAAGATGCAGAGAGGGCAGTAGCAGGCATTCTGTTTTTGCCCTTCTCAATGCACGGCCCTTCGAGGAGCTCTGCCCGCCTTGGAAGCCGGTGTGCTGGATGTGACTTTCACAGTCTGGTGGCACTGTGTATGTAGGAAAGCCCTCACATCTGGGCTCCGGCGTTGATTAATGAGCCCCTCAACTCACTGCTGCCACTGAAAGGGGGCACTGGCCTCTCCGAGCTCCAGTGCCTCGCGCGCCTTCAAGTGCAGTGCTACCCATGGTGTCTGTGCGACGACAACCGCACCTGGTTATTGCTAATGTAACCTCAATGTGTCATCTTCAAGACCAGTCAAAAGGCGTGTAAAACCAGACAAGAGATACAGTCAACCGTCGTTAAAGCAGTTTTGTCAAAACCTGTCACCGAGGCCTACCATAAAAAAAGCCTCCATGACATATTGCATCGTGTCACCGCTCAGAGTGACACTCCTGAGTTATTTCTCAGATTTAAAATGGAGCCTTGGCAACTATTAGTCCAGCGTGTGTCCAATAAAAGCAGTCTGCTTAGAGGACACGTTGTTCGCTCCCTCTCTGTCCTTGGTGTTGGAACGCGCGCGCCGGATCCCAGCCTCACAGGCCGCGCCGCACTTTGCAAGAAGGGGAAAACGGGATTTTAAAAGCACGCCTCAAGGTTGCCAAAGCGCTTTTCAGTGTCATGACCGCTTAAAGAACAAGCCGTGAGCGTGCACACTCCCGAACTTCCGGTTTCGGGATGTGCACGCTCACGGCTGTCGTGGGGCGGAACTTCCGTCTTTGCGAGAAGCCCGTGCCCACGGAGTGGATGGCCTAGAGGACCGTTGGCAGCAGAAGTCAGGAGTGGCGGCTGAGGCCGCTGATGCGGTAAGTGTGGCTTGGGGGGCTTGGTACGTGCGTGTGTGTGTCTGCGCGTCTGTGAGTGTGTGTGTGTGTCTCTGCACGTGTGTGTGTGTCTGCACGTGTGTGTGTGTCTGCGCGCGTGTGTCTGCGCGTGTTTGTGTGTGCGTGCCTTCGGCCGGCCTGCGTAAGTGCGTCCACAGACCCTGGTAGGCTCGTGCACCGCTCTGCCTCCCTTGAGAGGCAAGTGGGTGACAATAGGTCTCAAGAGCGAGACCTGAAAAGGAAACTCCCGCAATGGCCCACCTCTGAATGACGAAACAAAGGGGGCGGGGCTTTAAAAAAAACACAAACGCCCACGAATCTGCTCCCAGAATGATTGCCACATCTCTCTTCCAATGGCTAGCCTCCATTTATGGAGCTAGCCAATGGAAGAGAGAGGCGGGTTAAAGCCCCAGTACTGGAGATCAAAATTTCTCGGCTGCGCGACAGTGCTGCGCAGTGTACGCTAGGCCGAGACCTAAAAAAGCCTGGGATGAGGAAAAATGGTCTGACCTAATCATTGCAGCAAAATTAAAAGACCAGGCTACCTTTTGGAGTATAATATCTAATGGGAACAAGACAGGAAGGACCCCTAAAGACCTTTTCTTAGACGAAAAAACCTGGGTTGATCATTTCTCCAAGTTGTACTTGTACAATATTGGGGGATCACCTATAGTGGAAAAGGAAATAGAAATCGTACCAAGGTTGCCCGACTTACATTTCAGTTTAGAAGAGACTTTCACAGCAATACAGGCCTTAAAAGTAGGAAAAGCTCCAGGACCCGATAAGATTCCAGGTGATCTACTAAAGCATGATATTGAAGTCTGGGGACCATATATACATTTTTTATGTAACTCAATAGTAGCGGGTACACCGATCCCCAATACATGGAAAGGGGCAAAGATTGTGACAATTTTTTAAAAAAGGCAACCGATATGATCCGGCAAATTATTTGCCAATCAGTTTAATCGACCTTTTACAAAAAGTCTTTGCCAGACACATTTTAAATAGACTTTTAGAATGGATGGAAGAAACCCATGTATTATCAAAGTACCAAGCGGGGTTCAGAATAAAAACTAGTACCATGGACCAAGTGTTCAGATTTACATGTATTGGAAATATATCACTCTAAGTAAGGGCAGCCTGTATATTGCTTTTATAGATTTGAGGGCTGCCTTCGATTTAGTCCCCCGAACCTTACCTTGGGATTCACTAAAAGATATAGGGGTTCCAGGAGAATTGCTTGCACAATTGATTAGGCTCCACATAGGGAACTACGCCAAAGTGAGATGGGAACCAAGGGGGGGAATTATCTAAGGCCATACCAGTGAGATGGGGTGTACGACAAGGATGTGTGTTGGCACCCACTCTTTTCTCGCTGTATGTAAATGACATCCCCAAATATTTAGAAAATTGTAGCCACGACTCCCCAAAACTTGGGTGCGAAGTTATCACAGCGCTAATATTTGCGGATGACACTATCCTTATCTCCCAAACCCCCAAGGGATTACAATGTTTAGTGAACTCTTTTTATAATTATTGTACGGAGAAGGGGCTTGAAATTAACTCAACCAAGACCAAATACATGTCCTTGAATCCACAAAAATCATTCAGGAAGAATCTAGTTTTAAATAATCAAAAACTGGAATATGTGGAAAGTTTTAACTACTTGGGAATCACTTTGGACAGCAAATTATCTTGGAAGGGACACTTAGAGAAGAATAGGATAATGTTTCGTCAAAATTTGTTGCCAATACTGAAAAAAAAAATGGAGACAGTCAGTCCAAGGCTATTTCACCAGCCCTGGAAGTCTTTAAAGCAAAAACCCAATCAGCTGTACTTTACGGGGCCGAGATCTGGGGACCATACTGTAAAAAGAATTTTGAACGGGAAGAAAATAATTTTATTCGGAAATTGCAAAAAATCCCGACCAGAACACCGGTACTTTTGGATATTAATATCAAACCTACCGACCATCAAGAATTTTAAGACCCCTATTATATTGGGTTAGGATATGGACTACCCCAAAGCTTATTAATTACAGAGATGGCCTGGTAGAGATTATGCAGATTGATGGATACAAGAATATCCCCTGGCTAAAACACGTTTTATCTTGGGCAAATAAGTTAGGCCTATCTTACTATTGGGAAGAGCCCTTAAGATTGACACCCCTTTCTAAGAAGCTTTTAAAGTGTACTTTCTGGTCTTACATGAATAATAATATGTTACATAGCTCATCCACGGGGTCACTTACCCTGAAGTTTCTATCTTTCAAAGATGCTGTCTCATTTGAACCTTTTCTGGATGAGATAGGCCCCCCGCTAGTGAAATCCCTATTTCTACAATTTAGATATGGAGTTTTGCAAACCAATGTAAATATGTTCAGATGGGGGGGGACTAAAGAAAATGATTTATGTACTCTTTGCACACAAAAGGTTGAAGAAAATGAAGTTCATATACTTTTCTTTTGCCCAGCATACAAATTAGCCAGGGAACATTGGGTTAGATCTCTGTGCAGGAACTTGGGTTTAAGGGTCTGCAGTGAAGCAGAACGTATATTGAAGTCTAATACCTCACAATTGGTGGTTTTCTGTGTAAGCAGGTTTTTATATAATGTCTACTCGATTAGAAAGAAGGCTGGATTAAAACTTTAGTACCATAAGCTTATAATATTATTGACTCCTAAGTTTAGGAACTTTTGCATCTGTAACTCTAGAAATTTGATTAGTCACTGTGATCAAATTTCCATTACATACTAAAATCCAATTTTTAGTTTAACATGCTATAGAAAGTCTAGCTTTTAAATGAATTTTTAATGTATTTATGATATTAGATGGTAGGTTTGATGGCATAATTTGAACCCAATCTTAAAATTGTATGACTATTTCTGTCCCCAGTCCATTGTACCTGATCTATTGGATTACTTTTCATGTATAAAATGTATTTTAACTGTTTCTTTTATGGCTAAAAATAGCCGAAATAAAGACTAACGAAACAAATGAAACAGTGTCTAGTCTAGTCTACTCTAGCTCATCTATTATCCCTGACAACGTCTGCATAAACTCTCATACCCGCACTAACAGGGGCGTAGCTAGAGCTTATGGCGCCCGGGGCTATCCCACAGATTGCCGCCCCGTGGGGGGGGGGGGGGGGGGGGGGGGGGGGTTTGCTGGCGAAAAAGGACAGTGAGCACTTGAAAGATGTTTAGGTGACACGTAGTATTGCTGCTAATAGATACCTCGATCACGCAAGTTGCTTGCACATACATGACACGGTCAAAGGCTAGACAGTTGAATACACCGGTGACTGGCAGGGTCATGTGAGGCAGTTCTGTGTCCTTAATGATCTTCTACAGAGATACAGCAGTAGCCACATTGAAGTTTCTTACAGGCCTATTTCAACCACAGACGTCTCCATAAATAAGTAGCAGGATTCCTGAATCTGTTTTAGTGAGACTAGCAATGGCTCAGCAGCTTGTCTCCAGTTATTGCCATGAGACTCACTTCATTATTCGGCTTACAAGCCTTTCTAGATTGCAGTATCCTAACACTGACAGTACCCTCCTTGAAAGGTTGGTCCTCTGTTCTTGGTTTTCCTGAGTTTAGCTTTTCAAAGATTGTGATTTTTGGAGCATCATTATTTGCTGATAGTTTCCAAGATCCCTTTCTATTCTACTAAAAAACTCTTATCCCTAATCCTGTTAGGATCTAAGATTATTTTGACTTCATATTCAGAATGACAGTTAATTTCTAAAGGTGTTGGTGGCGCCTTTATCCCGGTGTCTACCAAACTCTTTTTTTTTTTTAAGTGACACGTGATAAAATGCACCTATTGCAGAGTTTTGATGACATTTTAAACGCCCAGTGACAGGGTCAAGATTCTTGCCAATTACGTAAGGTCACACATAGCAGGCTGAAATATCATACTTTACCTCAGGTGGAGAGGATAATAAGATAGCCAAACCCTGTTTCCCACTCAATAATCTGTGGCACTTCAATACATGTGTATGCTATTTTTGCCTTGTCTACATTTTTCTTAAATAATGAATGGAGCTATCCTAAACTGAACTAAGTCTTGGACTGCTGAAACCACTGAATTTTCCTGTCTTACAAATGGATTAGAAAGTCTACCGTCTTTTAGTAAAAAGAGGCTCTTTCCTCTGGAAAATGCTTTGGCATTTTTCGGATCCCCAGGAAATCTGAATGGATTTGAAAATTATTGGGGCACAAAAACGTACATTTTGCTGCATACTAATGTGTTTTTCTTTATTATTGTGGCATTATATGTTATTGGCATTCAATAGTTATTCGTATTTATGATTTTTGAGTTTGTTTTAAACTAACGGTATCGATTCAAAATATTTGCCAAGTGCTCATTTGTAAAACCCTCAGCCAGTTCTCGATTTTTAGGGCAAAAGCACTTTTTGTGTTAAAATTGTACAGGGTCTTAAGTCACTATGGGCTAAAATGATCCTGAGAAGTGGAGTTTGCGCGCTCCTTTTAAGTTCACACCTTAAAAAAAGACCATAGTATTCCATGTCCACAGTGTGTGTGTTATCATCAATGCTGCGCGCCGCGCTCGCTCCTCTCTCATACAACTTGACAGTGACGCACTTGGCACTGCAGCTCTAGGCTAGCCTCTTTGCAAATAAATAAAAAACTAAAACTAAGCTGCCTGCTTAATGCAACAATATGTCATGGTGCCGTCGTGCACGGCCATGGTGCAATCATTCTAGGACGCCGGTTCTTTATTCTCTCTCTCACCTCTCATGATGAATTATTTAGTCAAGGTGCGTGCCTGCCTGCCTGCAAGACAGACAGTAAAGCAGGGAGCAAGAAGAATGGTCTCCCTCCGAGACTCCGACTCCTCGACACGACGAGGGGCGAGCATAGGGGGCGGTGAGCGCGTAACGCGTCACTGCTACGGCGGGGGCTGGCCAAAAATGTCCTTCAGGGCCGTCATTGGTTGCATTCGCGCGCGCCGCGCACGCTACCACTGATTGACGGCCCTGGAGGACTAGTGTGAGCGAGGGCGAGGCAGTTACGGTAAAGGACGGTAACTACTGCAGGCGCAGCCGCACAGTGCAAACGCGGAACGGACTTTAAAGTCCCGCGTTTGTGTGCACTGCATGCAGCGGCAGCCTGCAGTTACTGTTACCGGCGAAGATAGTGTGAAGCAGGTCAGGTCATCAGAGAGGCAGCTGCTGCTGCAACGGGCCTCGGCCTCCAGTCCAGTGCCGGCCCGTGTGGCGGCCTCAAAAAAGGTGCCGCCTGGGGCGAACCCCCCCAGCTACGCCACTGCCCACTAATGATCACACTTAACTACTTCTAACTACATAAAATAACTGGAGTATATGCATGCAGTGGTCTCTGTAAGAGCACAAGATGAATCCCAATAACCAACATGAAACAGGGGATTCCACTAGCCTTAAGTTTCCAGAGCAGCGTGCTGGCTGGGATAAAACGCTTCAGTGCCTCGTCAGTGGTAGTAAGTTCAATATAAATGTAATTACAATGCTTGTTAAAAATGAGCCAATCAGTTACCTACATTGTAGAGCGAGAATTGTGTTGAACTCTTTTATCAACGATCCCATTAAAGCTTTTTTGTCCTAATGCTGGTATTGAAGTTGTAAGTCTGCTGTAGTTAGAGGTCTCATTTGCACCAATGAGGATGTATATATTTCCTCTACATTTCGGTTATAGCTGCATATTTTATGGAATTATGTCTTCTCAAAGGAAAGATTGATTTAGAGGTAGGTAGGTAGAGAAAATTGTGCTTTATGTGATTTTAGTGATTAGGTAAACATCATTTTTTTATTTCCAGACACATGCACCAGGTACCAAGAGGATCAAGCTGGATACTCCTGAAGACATTGCAAAATGGAGGGAAGAAAGAAAAAAGTAAGTCACTAAGTGTCCACAGTGTCTTACTTGATTGGTAGACAAAACCTTATTGGATCCTGCCTATCCTTACGGTCAATCAATCAATCAATCACAGAATTTGTAGAGCGCACTATTTACCCTCGAGGGTCTCAAGGCGCTGGGGAAAAAAAGGGGGGGGGGGCTACTGGTCCGACAGCCAGGTCTTGAGTAGCCTCCTGAAGGTCAGCAGGTCTTGGGTCTGTCGTAGGCTGAGTGGAAGGGTGCAAGAAAGATCTGCAGCCGGTGGTTGTTCTTTGGATGCGCGGGGCGGTCGCGAGGGAGAGGTCGGAGGAGCAGAGCTGGCGGTTAGGAACGTAGAAGACAAGTCATTTGTTGAGGTAGGCTGGGCCGGTCTTGTGGGAGTGCCTTGTGTGCGTGGATGAAGAGTTTGAAGGAGATTCTCCTCTCGACGGGGAGCCATTGCAGGTTTCTCAGGTAGGGGGTGATGTGGCTGTGGAGTGGTACGTCGAGGATGAGATGTGCAGATGAGTTTTGGATGTGTTGCAGTCGTTTGATGAGCTTGGCCGGGGCTCCCGCGTAGAGGGCGTTTCCATAATAGTCTGCTGCTGACGAGGGCCTGGGTGACTGTTCTTCTTGTATCTGTCGGGATCAACCTGTAGATCCTGCGGAGCATGCGGAGGGTCTTGAAGCAGGAGGAGGAGACTGCGTTGACTTGCTTGCTCATGGAGAGCGTTGAGTCGAGGATGACTCCCAGGTTGCGTGCGTGGTCAGTGGGTGTCGGGGCTGCCCCCAGTGTCATTTGCCACCAGGAGTCGTCCCAGGCTGAAGGGTTGAAGCAGTGGATGAGGACCTCGGTCTTGTCCGTGTTCAGCTTTAGTCGGCTGCTCTTCATCCAGTGGGTACTGCCTTCATTCCTTTGTGGAGGTTGGGTTTGGCGTTGAGGGGGTCCTTGGTGAGGGAGAGGATCATTTGAGTGTCGTCGGCGTAGGAGATTAGGTTGAGGTCGTGCTGCCGGTCGATGCGTGCGAGCGGGGCCATGTAAATGTTGAACAGTGTCTGGCTGTGGGAAGATCCCTGGGGAACGCCGCAGATCATCTCGGAGGCTTCGGATTGGAATGGGGGGAGGCAGACTCTCTGGGTTCTGCCGGAGAGGAAGGAGGTGGTCCATTCCAGGGCCTTGACTCGAATCCCTGCGTCATGGAGGCGTGCGCATAGAGTGCGGTGGCAGACAGTGTTGAAGGCGGCGGAGAGGTCCAGCAGGATGAGGGCTACGGTCCCACCATTGTCCTGCATGGTCCTGATGTCGTCATTGGGCAGTCTCGGAGCTGTGTATGCTGCGGAACCCTGACTGGGATGGGTCCAGGATGCTGTTTTCTTCGAGGTACCGGGTTAGCTGTCTGTTGACGATCTTCTCGATGACCTTGACTGGGAACGGAAGCAGGGAGATGGGCCGGAAGTTTTTGAGGTCTCTTGGATCCGCCTTGGGTTTTTTGAGTAGGGCGTTGATCTCAGCATGTTTCTAGCTCTCTGGGAAGGTCGCGGTCTCGAAAGAGAGATTGATGACATTGCGCAGGTGGGGTGCGATGGAGATGCTGGCTTTGTTGAAGATGTGGTGCGGGAAAGGGTCTGACGTGGAGCCAGAGTGGATTGTGCTCATGGTCTTGATGGGGTCATTGTTGTTCACGTTGGTCCACGCTGGCAGGGGGTCGTGGTCGATGGTGTGCGGCGAGTCTGGTGTGTCGGTGTCTGTTGGGGCTGTCTGGGTGTTCAAGCTGTCGTGGATGTTGGCAATCTTGCTGTGGAAGAAGGTGGCGAGGGAATCGCACAGGGCGTGCGATGGCAGGATGTCGTTGGTGTTGGAGCTGGGGTTGGAGAGTTCCTTCACAATGTTGAAGCGCTCCTTGCTGTTGTGTGCGTTATTGTCAAGGCGGTCTTTGAAGGAGATCCTCTTGGCGGACCTGATGAGGTGATGGTGGTTGCAGAAGGCATGTTTGTGTGCTGCGTGGCTGTCCGGTATCTTTTCACTGTGCCATTTCTTCTCTAGTTTCCGGCAGGTACGCTTGGATGCTAGGAGTTCCGGGGTGAACCAGCTAGCTCTCTTGCTGGTGTCTCTGTAGGTGGGTATTTTCGGCGGAGCGAGAGTGTTGGCGCAGTCGTCTATCCATTGCCTGAGGTTGTGGGCAGTGTCGTTGGCGTTGGAGGGGTCGGTGGGTGGGCTGAGAGCGAGGTTTGACTGTAGTTGGTCTTAGGTGACTTTATTCCAGCAGCGGCGTGAGATCTGTTGGGTGCAGTGGTGTGTGATGCGTTTCTTGAAGATGAAGTAGATGCAGCGGTGTTCTTCCCAGAGGAGTTTGGTGGTGTGGCTGAAGGAGACGTGGGAGCCTGGGCCTAGCGTATGGCCTGCGGAATGGGTAGGCGTTGTGACAAGCTGTCTCCGTCCGATGTTGGCGAGGTTGTCGATCAGGGTGGTGGAGTTGCTGTTGTGGTTGTGCTCCAGGTGAAAGTTCAGGTCTCCGAGGAGGATGTAGTTGGTGGAGGTCAGGGCGTGCATGCTAATGAAGTCGGCGATGGAGTCGCTGAACGGGGGTTGAGGTCCGGGGGTCTGTAGACAAAGGTGCTTCTAAGGGTGATGTTGGGGTCCATGTGAATCTGGAAGTGCATGTGTTCCCGGTGCAGAGAGTGTCATCGGTGTTGGTCGAGACTCTGATGGAGTTCTTGTGGACGATAGTGATTACTCCTCCTACTCCGTTGGTGCGGTCTCTGCAGGTGATCTTATAGCCGTCTGGGATGGCTATGGCGATGTCGGGTGCAGCTTCTAAGGGTGATGTTGGGGTCCCTGTGGATCTGGAAGTGCATGTGTTCCTCGGTGCAAAGAGTGTCATCGGTGCTGGTCGAGACTCTGATTGAGTTCTTGTGGACGATAGTGATTCCTCCTCCTACTCCGTTGGTGCGGTCTCTGCAGGTGATCTTATAGCCGTCTGGGATGGTTATGGCGATGTCTGGTGCGGCGGAGTCGTTCATCCAGGTCTCTGTCAGGAAGGCGACGTCCGGTGATATGTCGAGCATGCCCTCCCTCCCACTTCCCCGCCTCCCAGCTGTTCCTTCCTCCCATCTCCCCATCCAGGCCGGACGCTGGAGAGCGACCCTTGACCCTTCCAGGTAGGTCGCTCCCCCTCTGCACAGCACCGCCTGTGTGTCCCTGCCGCCACTGCAGAGGAAGTTCAAGGCCCTCCTCCACCCTCAGGCTACCACCTGCGCCTCATCCCTGGTGGCCAGTGGTAGGCTGTAGGTTTGCTCATCCTCCATTGTATTGCCTGTATTTTCTTTCATTGCTCCCGTTGTAGTGACTGCATTTTCATTGTTGTGTCTGTGACTGCTGTTGTCTGTCTATCCCGCTGCCTGTACATGGTCTGGGCCCGTTCTCTCCCTCTGTTCCCCTCGCTGCCCCGTGTTTCTCGGCCGGTTTGTTTCCCTTCTGCTCCCCTCGCTGCCCCTGTGTCTCTCTGCCCGGTCTTTCCTTCTGCTCCCCTCTGTGTCTCTCTGCCCGTTTTTGCCTTCTGTTGCTTAGCTGCCCCTGCATTTCTGTGACCTTTCTGCCTTCTGTGCCACTCGTTTCCCCCCGTTTTTCTGTGACCTTTTGCCCTTTTGTGACTTTTCTGCCCTCTGTGCCACTCGTTTCCCCCTCAATTGTTGTGCCCTTTGCTTTGTTTCCTTCGTCTCCCCTCACCGCCCCGCATCCCCTGCGGCTCCGCCCCCTTGACTGCCCATTCGCTGCCCCCGCCTCCAAGCTGCTCCTCACTCCCACCTCCCCATACATGCCGGCCGCTGACGCGCATCAAGCCCGTCTGCGCCCGTCCTCGCCTGGACCACGCTAAGCGCCAGAACCCCTGGCCCCCGCACCTGCCATGACGACCGCCGACACTACGACACCAGCACTCTGCACGCTCTCAACCCCGAATGGACCCACAACTGCTTCAAGGCCGCCTCGAAATGCACACACGGTCCATTCGCCTGCCGAAACTGCAGCTACACAAGCCACAGAGCCGAAGAACCACCCACCAAGAAAAACCTCAACCACCTCCGATGCATACTACTGAACACCCGCTCCGATTGATTGAGGTCAAGGGACCTCAATCAATCAATCAGTCACTACATACCCGCAAGGGTCTCAAGGCGCTGGGGGGGAGGTGGGGGCCGCTACTGATCGTACAGCCAGGTCTTTAGTGTCCTCCTGAAGGTCAGCAGGTCTTGGGTCTTTCGTAGGCTCAGTGGGAGGGTGTTCCATGGCTTGGCGGCGAGGTGGGAGAAGGATCTCCCGCCTGTGGTTGTTCTTCGGATGCGCGGGACAGTGGCGAGTGAGAGGTCGGCGGAGTGTAGCTGGCGGTTGGGTGTGTAGGAGGATAGCCGTCTGTTGAGGTAGGCTGCGCCGGTCTTGTGGAGTGCCTTGTGTGCGTGGATGAGGAGCTTGAAGGATATCCTCTTGTTGACAGGGAGCCAGTGCAGGTTTCTCAGATGGGGGGCGATGTGGCCGTGTCGTGGTACATCGAGGATCAGTCGTGCCGATGCGTTTTGGATGCATTGTAGTCGATTGATGAGCCTGGTCGGGGCTCCCGTGTAGAGGGCATTTCCGTAGTCAAGTCTGCTGCTGACGAGGGCCTGAGTGACTGTCTTTCTTGTAACTATCGGGATCCATCTGTAGATCTTGCGGAGCATGCGTAGGGTGTTGAAGCAGGAGGAGGGGACGGCGTTGACTTGCTTGGTCATTGAGAGCGTTGAGTCGAGGATGATTCCCAGGTTGCGTGCGTGGTCAGTGGGGGTCGGGGCTGCCCCCAGTACCGTTGGCCACCAGGAGTCGTCCAAGGCTGACGCGTTGGAGCCGAGGATGAGGACCTCAGTCTTGTCAGAGTTCTGCTTCAGACGCGCTGATCTTCATCCAGTCAGCGACGGCCTTCATTCCTTCATGGAGGTTGGCTTTGGCGGTGATGGGGTCCTTAGTGAGGGAGAGGATCAGTTGAGTGTTGTCGGCGTAGGAGATTATGTTGAGGTCGTGCTTTCGGGCGAAGTGTGCAAGCGGGCCATGTAAATGTTGAACAGTGTCGAGCTGAGGGAGGATCCTTGGGGTATGCCACAGATGATCTCCGAGGCTTTGGAGCGGAACGGGGGGAGGCAGACGCTCTGGGTTCTGCCAGAGAGGAAGGAGGTGGTCCATTCCAGAGCCTTGTCTCGGATCCCTGCGGCGTGGAGGCGTGCGCTTAGTGTGCAGTGGCAGACGGTGTCGAAGGCGGTGGAGAGTTCTAGGAGGATGAGTGCTGCAGTCTCCCCGTTGTCTAGCAGGGTCCTGATGTCGTCGGTGGCGGAGATGAGGGCGGTCTCGGTTTTGTGGTTGCTGCGGAACCCTGACTGGGAAGGGTCCAGGATTCTGTTCTCTTCGAGTTATCGGGTTAGCTGTCTGTTAATGATTTTCTCGATGACCTTAGCCGAGAAGGGAAGCAGAGAGATAGGTCGGAAGTTCTTGAGGTCTCTTGGGTCTGCTTTGGGTTTTTTGAGTAGGGCGTTGATCTTGGTGTGTTTCCAGTTCTCTGGGAAGGTTGCGGTCTCAAGAGAGAGATTGATGACGTTGCATAGGTGGGGTGCGATGGAGCTGCTTGCTTTGTTGAAGACGTGGTGCGGGAATGGGTCTGACGGAGAGCCGGAGTGGATTGTGCTCATGGTCTGGATGGTGTCATCTACGCTCACACTAGTCTAGGCTAGTAAGGGAATGTGTCGATCGTGTTCGGGGGGTCTTTTGTGTTGCGGTCTGTTGGGGCTGTCTGGGTAAATGTAAATGTAAATGTATTGCGATTTATATAGCGCACGTATCACCCGAAGGCATCAAGGCGCTTGCCTTGGGAACCCGTCCTGGTATTCCCCTGTGAGATAACCCCAGCAGGGTATCCACAAGGTGAAAGCCAGGCATCGAGTAGGCACCGGAGCGAGAATTATCGAGTCCGTGGAATTTTTGAGCCCAAGACCCGCCGGGGCGGGGAATTGAACCCTGGTCCAAGACCTATCTCAGCTTCCAGGTCTGCCGCCTCTAACCCCTGAGCCACACTTCTCCACTGGGTGTTGAAGCTGTCGTGGATGTCTGCTATCTTGCGGTGGAAGAGGGTGGCAAGGGAGTCGCACAGGGCTTGCGCCGGCGGGATGTCGTTCTGATCAGTGCAAAAATAGCAGGAGCTGACGGCGTCTCATTCACACCGCCTACCATGTTTAAGATCAAAGCAGGCACAGCTCCCCAGTACCTTCAAGCCCTTGTTAATCCCTAAAATCCCCTGCGTAAACTCAGTTCATCTTCTATGGAGTATTTCTGTGTACCGAGAATTAGACTCGCCAGAATGGGTGGCCGGTCCTTCGCCTTCCTGGGCCCAAAACTGTGGAACTCATTGCCTCTGCATGTGCGGACGGAAACCAACTATGCCCGATTTCGTAAAAACACTAAGACCTGGCTTTTTAACCAGTAATCAGCACTTATCACCTGTCCATTCAACATCCTACCTGTCCAGCGCCGGGAAACCCTTTCTGGGTAGCTGTCGCGCTCTACAAGATTAAATAATAAGTAAATGTTGTTGGTGTTGGAGCTGGGGTTGGAGAGTTATTTCACGATGTTGGAGAGCTCCTTGCTGTAGTGGGCGTTGTTGTCGAGGCGGTCTTTGAAGCATGTCTTCTTGGGAGCCCTGATGAGGTGTTGGTGGTTGCGGACGGCGTCCTTGTGTGCTGCGTTGCTGTCCGGAGTTTATTCACTGTGCCGTTTCCAGCAGGCTTGTTTGGAATCTAGGAGTTCTTCGGTGAACCACCTGGCACTCTTGCTGGTGTCTCTGTGGGGGGTTTCTTCAGCGGGGCGAGGGTGTTGGCGCAGTCCTTGATCCAGCGTCTGAGGTTGTGGGCAGCGACGTCGGTGTTGGAGGGTTCAGTGGTGGGCTGAGAGCGAGGTTTGCATGTAGTTGGTCTTCGGTGATTTTGCTCCAGCGGCGGCGGGGGATCTGTTGGGTGTGGTGGTGTGTGGTGGGGTTCTGGAAGGTTAAGTGGATGCAGTGGTGGTCGGTCCAGAGGAGTTCGGTGGTTTGGCTGACGGAGATATGCAGGCTTGAGGAGAAGACTGGGTTGAGGGTGTGGCCGGCAGAGTGGGTGGGCGTTGTGATGAGTTGTCTGTCAGAGATTGGCGAGGTTATTGATCAGGGTTGTGGAGTTGTTGTTGTTGTTGTTCTCAAGGTGAAAGTTCAAGTCTCCAAGGAGGATGTAGTCGGTGGAGGTCAGGGCCTGCGTGCTGATGAAGTCGGCGATGGAGTCGCCGAACTGGGGGCGTGGTCCAGGTGTCGGTAGACGAGAGTGCTTCTGAGGGTCGAGTCGGGGTCTGTGTGGATCTGGCAATGCATGTGTTCGGCGGTGCTGAGCGCGTCGTTGGTCGAGACCCTGTTGCTTTTCTTGTGGACGATGGCAATTCCTCCTCCAACTCCGTTGGTGCGGTCTCTGCGGGCGATCGTGTAGCCGTCCGGGATGGCTATGGCGATATCGGGTGCGGAGAATTTATTCTACCAGGTCTCTGTCAGGAAGGCGACGTCCGGGGAGGTTGTGTTGAGCAGGTCCCAGAGCTCGACTGCATGTTTGCGTGCGCAGCGGGTGTTCAGTAGTATGCATCGGAGGTGGTTGAGGTCCTTCTTGGCGGGTGCTATGGGGGCGGTGAGGCTGGTGAAGGGACCATGAGTGCGTTTTGGGGCGGCCTTGAAGCAAGTGTGGGTTTGTCTGGGGTTGATAGCGTGGAGTGTGCTGGCGTCGTAGCTTCCTGTATATCATTATGAAAACTATTGCAAGTATATAGCTATATATATATATATATATATATATATATATATATATATATATATATATATATATATATATATATATATATATATATATATATACTCATATACTCATATGCATGAGTGAGTACAGTATGAAGCTAGCAGTTTGTGAAGCAAAAGGAGAGGCACAGGACTGTTGTAAAATGATCACATTACAAAACAATGGGGCAATCCAGTGGGCCGTAGGACCTGGGTAATACTTGGTACAGAAAACAGTTGGTCCCAACTAGAATTATTCAAGTCAAGTATCACATACTACCCAATATCACAAGTTACAAAACTCTTTATAAGACTTTAGTATCAAATTTGTTTATATAGGATATTCATTGATCACTTCTAGAGACATTAATTCACGTGACACATATCCTCCACAGTGAGTGGAAAGTCAGTGTAGATAAGAGTGCTCGTGAATGTGTAGTGTAGTTCCTATATTCCCAATAGGCTCTGCGCATTGGAATAACATAAACGACAGTTTAGACGTTGGACTTAGGTCGACTGGGTCTCTATTGAATATGTTAGACTCAATTGTGAATGCCAGCTAGCTCAGAGGTCACTAGAAACTTTCTCGAATGCACAAGAAGGGATTCGTTTCTGACAACCATATATCATGACAACTTTGTTCCCCAAGAATAAGAAATATATCATCAGCCGCTGAAACAATAGATGGCTATTTCACTCAGTCAATCGTGCATGCTTCGTTTCACCAGAAGTGCAGAGAAATAGAGAGACTGGCGTTTTCAATAAAAAGGTTATTTATTGAGCAGTCTTTTTTCTCATGCAAGAGAAGTGAATTGCTCCAATCGTAATACTTGCTATGAAGTAAAGTGCGTACAGTAAAAAGAGTAATATGAAATAATACTGTAAAAGCATTATATGGTTTCTAAACCATAAGATACATAAAATAGATAAAATACAATATACATACAATGATAAATAATGACTAAAAGTACTCAACTGGTGCATCTAAAATACGCCTACCCCGGTGTACCTAACCTAAGTCTAGTACAAGGGAAGAAGTAAGTGAGCTGTAGCTTGAGTTAAATAGTTTCTGCCAAGAATCTATTCAAGAATTCTCTAAGGGTCTAATCAGCTCTGTACCTTGGTTATAGAATGTAGGAGGTCTTGTATCTCTCTCTCAGGAATTGATCTGCCTGTAACCCGCAAGCGTAGCAGGGAAACAC
Organism: Lissotriton vulgaris; assembly: GCF_964263255.1. Lineage (NCBI taxonomy): Eukaryota > Metazoa > Chordata > Amphibia > Caudata > Salamandridae > Lissotriton > Lissotriton vulgaris. Next base: position 1,155,183,393 of record NC_141696.1, read on the forward strand.
TGGAGCTGGATTTCTCTGCAGGAGAAAAGACAGTGTCTCTCTCAGTGCGTCAGCAGGGAGGGTCGGCTTCCTCCGCCACTTGCATACAGCAGGGCGTCGGGCAAAAAGTTAATTGATCTGCTCCAATAAAACCTTGTCTTTTGCTAGGGCAGATGTGGGCATATTTATACCTGGAAGGTGCCGAGTTTGACGTAAGGGTGGACATAATAACGTCACTAGGAACTCGAAGTTCTTTACACACTCCAGGAGTTCTGGGACAAATCAATACTGAAGCAGGGGGAAGTCCTGTACTTCTGAAGGCTGGTTGTCTTCAAGAACTCGTTGTACTCTGGGAGCTTAGTGGAAGTAGCCATGCCGTATTTGGACTGCATTGGCTGTGACTGAATATGGTTATGATTCTTATACCTATGTAAGGATATGATAAGTTATACCTATATAAGGGCATGAATCGGGAAAATTACACTAGAGCCCTAGATACGCACTCCACGTAGAATGTCCATCTTTACTAAATACTAAGCAGTTATAACATTTCTAAGTATGCGTTTACAATCTCACCCCAAAAATACATAAAATGCATTTGAAATGGTTTGTACACGAAAAAAAGCAGTGGTATCATTCAAATAATGCATATAGTTTTTACATGTGAAATGCTGGCTGAATGATTCACGAAATTTACATTTATGAAATGGCTCTTAATGCAGAAGAGAAGGTCGAGACCATTTTATCACAGATTTATTTAATACTGTACATGTGCTAGAGGCTTAAATATTGTCTCTAGGTATCACAACATAGAAATCTTGTTCTCTTAAGAATAGTTCTACATTAAGCTGATTACTCTGTGCCAAAAAAAGGTAAATATTTTGGTATTGAGAAAAATAATTTCTTTGTAGTAAAAATAATTTCTAATTTTTAGAAGTTCTGTTTATCAAAACTGAAGGCCGAAATCAAAGTTCAGGGAACGCTAGGTGCTTGTTTTTCAAGAGTTATTCTCGTTTTTAGGAGAAAGCATTAACTCAGATAGGCTGGCAAAGAATCTGTCTACCACAGTAGGTGAAAGTTGGGCCATTTCCGAAAAAGTAGAAATAGTGCATATGTGAGATGCATTACCGTCAGCATTATCTGGATCAGCAATGTTCACAGAAGGTTGTACCTGTGTGCTGCTTTCATCTCGTACCTCACCGCCACCTAGTCGTAATGGTGAGGTTTCAACGAATGCTGTCATCAGAATTGTTAGCCGCTGGGGACAACACGTTGCATGAGCCATTACCGAACCAAGCAAAGTATCGTCATCCATAGGTACTGCTGATGGAAGTGAGAGACAGATGTCTAACACGCATTCTTCTCCGCAGAGCAGGCATCGTAGAAGCGGTAAGATGCAATCTTACCAGATTGGTCTGAATGATAGAAACCATGTGGTATTCAGATCTCTTAGACGAGCCAAGCCGAGAACCTGTGTTATCCTATTTCGGTACCGCAGTGCCTGGATCGCTTGTTCCATGGTAACCTGGGTATCGCTGGTGACTGGACTTGCCTTATCGAAGCAGAAGGAACAAAAATAGAATTCCTGCTACGAGTCCCAAAATGAGAGGCAGGCCGCCGAACACAGAGTGCACAAAATTCGGAAAAATGCTCAGGACTGCTTTAAAGGGTGTTAATAGTCCAGAAAAAAGTGTCTTAAATACATGTGCGATGCCACTGGTATCTGACATGTTTAAAAATTGCCCTAACATTTCTACGAAATGTACGGGGCAGCTTGTTGATAATAATGTATGTATCTCTGCTGAGGTCATTGCAACTTGCAGATCATACGTTTCTCTAGACGAGGTCAAAGGCACAGTTTTTTGTAAAAGAATGGCTTTCATTCTGCTTAATGTATCAATTCGAATAGAAGAGATGTTACATGAAGGCCAAATTGTTGCCTCCTTGTCTGGCTTGCTGTTTGGATACAATACTTGCATACAACAAGTGACCCTGGATGTAACACTGACGAGATAGGGCGTTCCTGGCAACATGCCACAACAGTTGTGGTCACTTAACATAACATAGCTATCGTTGGAAAGCTGCCTGAAAACAGGTTCTATTTGTGTTGCTGGAGTGCTGTGCAAGTGGCAAGAAGGATCATTAGATGAACCCTCACACCCTCACAGGCTCCATGTAAATAAATTTCTTGACATAGAAGTGTACCACTTAGTGACTTTTCACAATTTTTTCTCATATTTTTTCAGCAGTTTCAATTTGTGTTACTTTCCAAGCTTCGTTGTAAGCATCGTATATACCGGCGTATATGAAACGTTTCTGACGCTGTTTGCAAGGTCAATAAGAAATCTCGCAAGTCAGCACCTTCTTTAAGTAAGGTCAAGTGTTGCTTAATTTCAGGTAGTGTGGATTTCTGTAGCCACACGAGGCATAGTTTTCCTACACTGTATGTTTTTATTATCCCTGGATGTTGTCTCTGGGAATATCTTGGGTCTGGCCTGTTCTGTATGAACACCTGTGTTTTGTCCAGGAATCTATCTTGACAGTTATTAGTGTCTGTGGGCCAGATCAACCATTTTTTCCAATCAGGATTAGTTCTGTTTTGGTGTAAAATAAGGGACACGTCTAACCCCTCATCTGTAGTGCTATTTCTATCAGGCATTGGCTTTGGTATAGACGGGTTGTTTAAATCTTTTATCTTGGCTAGGCCAAGACAGGTTGTTTGTTGAATGGTGTCATTCAGGAACATTATTTGTTCTGGGATCATGCAGGCTCTGAATAATGATTCTAATCCCTGTACTTGCCAATCTTTTGAACCCCAGATTGTTTTTGTTTCAATGTGATCTTTCCAGAATTCAAAACCAAATGTATACAATTGTTCATAACACTTTGCAGAATATATCTGTTTTGTATTGGTTAATATATTTTTCATTATTGTCTTATTCACATTTTTGAAATAAAACGTTTCTGGATCTGTGACATTAAACCCTGAAAAGTATGGAACTTTTTCATAAAATGTTTTCGAGCTGCCTTTTGGCGGTGTTGGACAATGTTCCCATTGATTATAATTTAAAAGATTTCTAGGTTTTGCAGATTTATGCAAATAGTGGTGACCAAAATGATTAAAGCAATACATTTCTTCATAATCAGATGAACCTTCTAAATAATCATGATCTGTAAACTTTGCTGACATTTCTAAATCAGACATCATATTATTAATAGACTCAAAGTCCCAATCATCAGAGAAACTGCTCGGTGAGACAAAGTCACTTAATGAAACCTTGAACTGATGTGGATACTTCAAGAGTTCAACCGGGCCATAGATGTCGTAATCAGTAGCGTCCTATGCTACACCACCACGTATAGGAATGGCTGTGATGTTTACTGATGACAGGTCTCTTTTTTCAACATGAAATGACTTGTGAAGTTTTAGGACCAAGTTGACGTTCTGACTTGCTGTGTCCATTGTACTGTATTTTCCATCAACCCATTCTTCCCAAGCTTAAAACCAAAGTGAGCCAGAGCAGGTGGAAAAGTACACCTAACACAATCCACAATTAAATCCATGGTGAAATCCGATATATTTCTCCAAGTTGATGAAAGAGTTCTGTTATTTTTTCTTTGAATGTCTTGTTTGCTGGCTTTTCTTCATGTTCACTGGGATCTTCAGAAAAGTCATCGAAATTGATGACATAGCCAGAGGCAATTCTGTCAATTATTGGAATCTCATCGGGATTGTTATTAATCTTTGTAGTTGCTTCTTCCTTTGTCATTTCAGTATAGTCATAGGCTACATCATTGTAGACAGGTGTTTCTTGACGAATGTTGCAATTTGGGTTTCAAGAGGCACACGTTCCATGGCTTTGTTGCATAGTCCTTTTTTATTCACTGCAGGTTTATCAAATGTGATTAGTCTTTCAGTTTGAACTTCTTGAATTGTAGCAAGGTTTGGTCTTTTGCTACATTCTTGGGAGTCCACTGGGCCTACTACTTATTATTGGCCACATGGTTGTGGTTTTACCAGGCCGATTGATACAACTCTGTTCTCCTTTTTACCACCAAGGGGCGGTAGTACTACTGATCTTGTTCCGTTGATTGCTAAGACAGGTACTGCTTTTCTGTAAGAAGGCCAGAATTCCTTCTTCACTGCGATCTTTTCTCTGACCAGATCTTTGGAATCCAGACAGGTCTTGCTGGGACAGGTGGTTTTTCTTCAGTGGTCGTTGGCTTTAGCTTTGTGTTACTCAGACTTCTTGTTTCATTTAAGTCCTGTAAAACAGCCTAACGATCTTTGATATCAAAGGTTTTTTGTTCCACCACTGAAGTTTGACTATCGAGTTCTTCGATTATCATTCTAGTACCAAACAAAAGTTCATACGGAGGGATTCCACCCAGAGAATTTCTTGGAAGATTATTTAGACTACGTTGGACACTTAGATGTTTGACCCACCCATCACTCGAACCTAATACCCTCGCTGCTATAGATTGCTTTATGTCACGGTTTTTTCTTTCCACTACCGCATTACCCTCAGGATGGAACGGACTAGAGTACCGCAATGCAACGCCCAAGCTGACCATGGCCTCCTTGTAAGCCCGAGAGCTAAACGCAGGACCCTGGTCAGAATGTAGAGTGCCGATTGTGTATGTGCCGATAAAGACTCGCAAATCTTTTATAACAGTTCTGGCGTCAGCCGAGCGCTGGGGCCACATCCAAATGAATCTTGTCTTAGTAGTTGTGGGGTCGCATTCGTCCGTAGGGACGCCTTCGTGTAGACAGTCTAATGCTATCTAACAGAGGTGTCTGGGCTGGACTGACTGTGCTATTGTCAGTCCCCTGGTCCGGTTCATGACTGCGATCTCTGTTGCAGTTCTGGCAATTAATTGCAAAGTTGTAAATTTGCACGCTCATTCCCGGCCACCAGTACTTCATCTGTAATTCTTTACGGAAGTTCAAATCCCTTTGTGCCTCAGACCCTCTCCCATATGTGCTTCTTGAACCAAGTAAGCCCTCCGTTTCCTGTTTGGGATTACTCTGTCCCCCACTCCAGGGATTTTAGCAAAGGGAACGGAGTTTGCATCAATTATGTATGTATTTCCGAGTGGACAGTTTAGAGTTAACGCCGCATAATTTCCTTCCATTGAGGCTTTTACTGCTAGTAGCGTTTCACCGTCTATTCTTTTTTTAGAACGCTTAATTGTAGCTTTGGAAGCTGTGTGGACGGCTGCCTTTTTGGCTTCATCAGCCAATGAATTCCCTGCAACTCGAACGCCATCACGCTGATGACTCAGTGTATGGATCGCGTGAGTCTTTCATAGTTCTTTTTTTTTTTTTTTTTTTTTGAAAACCTTTATTTATAAAAAACACAATACACAGCGTCTGCCTACAACCCCGCGGGGCCGGCCGCTATGACATACGGTAAAAGGATAAGAAAGAATCCGATTAGGCAGAACTTCGGTAAAGCAGTCTCTGAACAATAAGTATCGCGTGGAACCTGGAACCACAGCGCAAGGATAGGAAAGGTTTAATTTTATGATTTTGTCGAATTCAATTTGAAAAACTACGAAAGGAGTCAAAGCTAATCTCTGACCAGGATAGCTATTATCTGTCAAGGAACACAGAACCCCGACCCCAAAAGAGAAAGGAAGAGGGAAATAGGTAAATAGAAGAAGAGAAGAAAAAGAAAGAGGGCCATAGAAACAAAGAAAAACATAAAACACGTCCCATCCCCCCACCCTGCATACCAGCGGAAGGCCACGGCCCACCCCCCCCCCCCAATAGGCATGCCTGTCGCCCCTAGAGAACCCCCAAGTGGGAAAGAGAGTTGAGAGAGTGAGAAAAGACCATCCCAGTCTCCAACCCTCGGAAAAGTCGGGAGGAGGTAAGTTCAGCATACTCCCGGTCTCCACCAGCCCCGTAAACATCCCCCACCCCAGGTATCACCAGCACTACAGAGGAAGCAAGCAAGTCTGTAGGTAGGGAGAGTCATTTCAAAATGCGCAAATAAATCGGACTAAAAGCAGTCCCACCCCGGTCCCCGCCCGTCAATGTGTACACCTCAGTAAAGAAATCGCCCAGCCCGGACCCGATCCTGGGCGGCCCCACGTACCCGCCCCCCAGGAGGAGCCGATAGCGTCAGAGAAAGGAAGATAGTCAGCTCCAGTGAGAACAAAGAGGCAAAATGGCCGCTCTCAATGATGAAGAAATGCCCAGGGACAAAATGGCCGTTGCTAGTCCAGATCAGGGTCAACACATATCAGGAACCGCATTTCCAATATAGTAAATCGTTGCCTTGCAGATCACCACCCAAACCCCGCAAGTCAAGAAGCAGTACCATAAAGAGACTGCCTAACCCTGGCCCGATCTCGGATAGATCTCCGAGCACACCCCTCGATGACCGCCAGCCCCCTCCGTAACAAAGAGACAAAATGGGCGCCAAGAGGGAGGGGGAGACCCACAGAACCAAAGGAAACGGTACCAAACATCCAAAAGTACGTCGGTGTCAGCAAAAAGGGCCTTCGAGTCATCCTGGCGATACATGTACAACAGCTGGGAAAGCGGAGGCTTCAATGGAAGAGCCGTTGAGAGGGTCAGGAGTCGCGTAGCCGGCAGTCTCGTCGCTGGTAGCGGCAGTGAAGACAAAGTAGCAGGTCCCGGAGGGGGAAACAAAGTATCACAGGCAGCGTAGGTAGACGGCCATACAAATGCGTCCAAATCGTCCCGGGTCTCATCACCGTCGATGGGAGTTGGTAACACAGTAGCGAACTTAGGCACCAACGAGGTAGTTTGCAATTGCTGCTGGGAACAGTCCCTCTGCGTCTGTCCTGAATCGAAAATTATATCCTCCAGTTTTTGGCTGAGCCTGTGGGAGCCATGAGACAGCGCCGATCGCAGATCAGCAAGGGCAGTCAGGATAACGCCATAGGAAGGGGCAAGCTGCGGTCCTCCAGCATCTGGAGCACATGAGGGGATAGTCGATGCGATTCCCAGCCCAACCATGGCGCCACAGTCCCAGGGCGAGGGTGGGCGATCCTCTCCTCCCCGCAATTCAGCAAATATGTCCGCCATGCCATTAATCCGGTCGCAGGAACATGGGGGATGCATCAGAGAAACAGCAGCTGCCTCCTCCCCGGTCACCATCAGCTGCAGCCAAGCGCCACCAGAAGGACAAATAGTCAGGGCGAAAGGGCAAACCACCGATTCCGGGCAAGCCCCGTAGCGATGTTGGGGCAGCATTAACCCAGCGCTGAACAAAGGGACCGTACTTTCTGTGCGTTATACCCTCCAGGCGTGAGATAGGTGTAGCAGACGGCAATCCAAGGCAATCCGTGCGCAGCGGTCTGCGAGACAGTAGTGAGCAGCTCCTCCCAGGCTCCGGGCATCATGCAGGCAGGCCGGCCATCACCGCTCCAGCGAGGCCTGGCATCCAGCGGCGGTATACATCAGGGTCCAAGGCATCGGAGCGATTAGTAGGCTATCTCCGCACTCCGGACGAGCAGAGACTCCGGAGGGACATCGGCGAAGTCAGCAAATATTCCCCGGTCGGATAGCCGGGAAAATAGAGCAGGATTCAGACAGGATAGCAATGCGGGGCTCACGGGCCGGTGGAGCCGGGAGCCAACACGTCCGCTCCGGTCGCCATCTTGGCTCCTCCCCTCTTTCGTAGTTCTTTCTGTAAAAGAACTACTTGTTCCCATAGCCATAGCTTTTTATGCTTGATTGTGCCGCCTTTTGCATCTTTGAAACCGTTTTGAACCCAGTTCTGCAAGTATTCATTGTAAGATTGGACACAGTAATACGAATCGCACACTGAGTGTGGGGAATTCGCAATCAGCATTTTCAAGCGCCATCTTTAATGCCTGTAGTTCAGCTCGCTGAGCTGTACATTTTCTGAGTGATTGAGTTTTAGTGACCATAGGTCGGAATTTACCTTCGCGCCAGCGACCTTTCACAATCGCGCATGCAGCACTATACGCTTGTTTGCCCCCAACTGCGGGCTGTGCTGATCCGTCTGTATATATTATACAGCCGTAATGTTCAAGAGGCAGTATTTCGGTCGGCAAAGGACATTCGTACTCGTATTGGAGAAATTCTTGTGTTTTCAAGCTAGGGTCAAAAACGTATTCAACGCCTGTTGCAGCACGAGAATTAACCCATTGTATCCATCGTGGATGTAAAGCTTTAGCATTTGGAATGCTCGCTCTTGTCACTGCCTCTAAGGCAGGTACAGGTGTAACCACCGATATGCGTTTTCCCTGTGCGAGGGCTCTTTCTTTTGCTATAGCAGTTTGAACCGCTGTCAGAACCGCTGTCAGAATTTTCTCAGTTGAAGTGAATTGTATTTCTGCTTGTGTGTACAAATGGGATTTGTAAGCTATTGGTACTGTTTCACCTTCGTTATAGGTCAGGTACGTGAATCCGCATCTTCCTGGGATTACTCTGATTACAAGGTTGCGTACGTTTACGCGTGTTTGCAGCTTTGTTTTAGCTAACATGTCTGTTTGTATTGAACGTAAAATTTCTGTGTGTTTCTAAGTCCAATTAGTTGGTTTGAAATCCGGTTTTATTAATTCGTAGAGACGTTTAACCCTCTCTGCGCAATTCAGAATGTAAGTTCTTCCAAAATTCAGGAAACCTAGAATTGATTGTAAGTTTTTCAGCGTTTTTGGTGCTTGGAGCAGCGCACATTTCTCTAAGAAATTGGCTGCTCGGCTTTTCCTTCACTTGATAACTCATATCCTAGAAATAGGGCAGTGAGGTGGGCAATCCGTGATTTTTTAAAGTTGAATTTGTACCCTTCAGATGCGAACCCAAGTATAATGGTGTTCACACTTTTCAAGTGCCTGTCCAAATCATCGTCTGTTAAATAGATGTCATTGACATAAGATAATGCCTCATCATCATACATTTGTAGTAACTCTGTTACTCTGGCTGAAAATAATCCTGGGCTATTCTTGAATCCCTGGGGGAGACGGCAAAATTGCCTCTGGGCCCCCTTACTTGAGAAAGCGGTCAAATACCTGCTTTCTGGTGCAATGTTTTGACAGAAGAAACCATTTCAAATATCTAATGTTGTTTTATATTTTCGGCGCACAATGTTATTCATCAGTGCTGCACTGTGTGAATTTTGTACTACAAATGTTTTGCAACAAGAGTTTAAGTGTCTGTAGTCCAATACTAGACGATATGAATTGTCTGGTTTGGAGACCGGAAACAAAGGATTGTTAATTTGTGAGGTGAATGTTTCAATCACCCCCTGGTACTCCAGTTGATCTAAGATCTCCCTGACTTGTTTTTTAGCTTCTTGCTTAACAGGATACTGCCATTGCGCAGTAGGTTGATTTTTTTAACTGGATTTTATGGTGAGGGGATTCCTCATCCCATCCTACATGATTTTTATATAATGCAGGGGCTTGGGCCACTGCCCATTTTCTTGCATATGTGTATTTTTTATGAATGGGGAATATGATTTGAGAAGGCAGGCATAATCATTTCTTCGCCATGTGGGCACTCCCTAACAAATTCTGGTGGCCAGTCTTTCTCAGCTAGAAGAATATCATAGCCTTTAGATAGCTTCTCCCAAAAGAGAGTTCTTATTTTCCTAGTTATGTCCCCTTCTATACGCAATGTTATTTCATATAATTTATGAGGTACACTGACTCTGGTGTCTGCAGTTTCCACTTGAATGTACTCATTCGTGTCCACTGTCTCCAGAAGATTCATCCGGATCTTGCGAGCTATGGCCACTTCTGCTGCGCTGTCTAGCATTGTTTGGGCTCACTCTCCGTTCTTGAGTTGTGTCCTCAGGATCCTCGGCATGTTTTATTTTTATACTTGCTACCTTCTTTTTGGAAAATTGAGATTTTTTACTTTGGTGAGCGGGTTCCTTGTCTTTGGACTTGACGCGCTCTTCTTTATGTTCTGACCGTCCTCTTCTTTCCGATTTCTGCAATAAAGTCTGAAAAGATCGAGAGGGGCGTGTATCAATATCTTGATATCTGTCAGGTTTTTTCAAATTATCCCTATTTCTGAGGTTATATCTTTTCTCAGAGGGCTCCCGTTGTGGAGACCTACCACTCCGGTCTGGAGATTGATCTCTCCGTTGGGGAGACCTTCCTCTGGACTGAAACTGTTTTGTCTTTAGGAAGAGTTTGTCTGATAGTTTCCCATTTCTTTTTAGGAGTAATTAAACTATTTTTAATGAAAGTTTTTTCAGGATTTTCTGTAAATTGAGGTTTTAGTGGTTTCCCACCCAAACTATCTCTGCCTAATTCTTCATATGATTTTTCAATTATTCTGGCAAGTTCAAAAGGCTGGTCTGCTATTTCTGTTTCTTTTAATTTTTGGCGGATCACCACTGATGCTGCTTCTCCTTTTATGTTGGCTAGTAGTATAGCCGAGACTTGCTTAAAGTTTTTCAGTAATTTCATACCTAGATTTAAAGCAGGCTCTGGACCGTATTCATTTTGAATCTGTCTTAGTACATATGGTACAACCACCATAGACGGAACACCATGTGTTTTTGTGTAGATTGAAGCAAAGACTGTTCCCCAAGTGTCACAGTCCTCCACATGTGGTGCGATCCCCATAGGTAAACAGATTGTCAGAATTCTGTGTTTTTCATGAGGTGTACTATCAGGGAATACTACCTCTATTTGAGTATTCTTTTGAGCCAGCCAGAACGGAATTTGTTCCCGTTTTGCGGGTAATTTACCAATGACTGATTGTATAGTCTGTGGTGTCATTTTATTTGTGTTCCCCTGGTGAGGGGTGTGCTGTGGAATTTGTATAGCAGGTTAGACTGTTAAAATCCGTATGACATATTGGACCAATTGTCTATGTATTTTAATTAATTGTTTTAATTGAACTAATAGTTCTCTGTCTGACATTTCTTCAGTGTCAGGATGTGGTGTATAGCTGGCTAGAACCTGCTGGAAAAGTTATCCATGAATAGAATACCTCTGCCTGCCGATACTCATGTGCCTCTACCACAAATTTGACTGTACCACCTCTCGATGGTACACCACTATTTATTAGTCTGTAAGTTACTCTTTCTTACATTTATCGGGATGATTATTGCATCATCTTCATTTTCATTAAACCCTGTAACGTCTGAACCCGGTTGATTCGCATCTAGTGCAGCTCCACCGGTTTCGTTGTTGTCGCCGTTAGTTGACATTGTTTAATGAAAGTTTGCAGAGCAAGTTTCAAGGAAACAAAGATTAGGTGCACAATATTTTGGAACACTGTATCCTTCAAGTTGAATAAACCAAAAAACTAATACATAGGATTCTCGTCCTACTTAGTTCTGGCGGATACTAACCTTTTACCCACTCCAGACCTCTATTGGAGTTTTTACGGAAAAAGGGGTCTGTGTGAAAAGCATGACTGAGTTACTCTAGTATCTAGCGTTAAATTATCGCCTTACCAAACGTTGGGCGCCATGTAGTGTAGTTCCTATATTCCCAATAGGCTCTGCGCATTGGAATAACATAAACGACAGTTTAGATGTAGGAATTAGGTCGACTAGGTCTCTATTGAATATGTTGGACTTAATTGTGAATGCCAGCTAGCTCAGAGGTCACTAGAAACTTTCTCGAATACACAAGAAGGGATTAGTTTCTGACAACCATATAACTTGACAACTTTGTTCCCCAAGAATAAGAAATATATCATCAGAGTCGCGGAAACAATAGATGGCTATTTCACTTAGTCAATCGTCCTTGCTTCGTTTCACCAAAAGTGCAGAGAAATAGAGAGACGCCCGTTTTCAATAAAAGGGTTATTTATTGAGCAGTCTTCTTTCTCATGCAAGAGAAGTGAATTGCTACAATCGTAATACTTGCTATGAAGTAAAGTGCGTACAGTAAAAAGAGTATTATGAAATAATACTGTAAAAGCATTTATATGGTTTGTAAGCCATAAGATACATGAAATAGATAAAATACATACAATGATAAATAATGACTAAAAGTACTCAGCTGGTGCATCTAAAATACGCCTACCCCGGTGTACCTAACCTAAGTCTAGTACAAGGGAAGAAGTAAGTGAGGTGTAGCTTGAGTTAAATAGTTTCTGCCAAGAATCTATCCAAGAATTCTCTACGGGTCTAATCAGCTCCGTACCTTGGTTATAGAATGAAGGAGGTTTTGTATCTCTCTCTCTCAGGACTCGATCTCCCAGTAACCCGCAAGGGTAGCAGGGAAACACTGGAGCTGGATTTCTCGGCAGGAGAAAAGACAGCGTCTCTCTCGTGCATCAGCAGGGAGGGTCGGCTTCCTTCGGCACTCGCATACAGCAGGGCGTCGGGCAAGTTGTTAGTCGATCTGCTCCAAAACCACAGTGTGTTTTGCTAAGGCAGATGTGGGCATATTTATACCTGGAAGGTGCCGAGTTTGACGTAAGGGTTGACATAATAACGTCACTAAGAACCCGAAGTTCTTTACACACTCCAGGAGTTCTGGGACAAATCAATACTGAAGCAGGGGGAAGTCCCGTACTGCTGAAGGCTGGTTGTCTTCAAGAACTCGTTGTACTCTGGGAGCTTAGTGGAAGTAGCCATGCCATATTTGGACTGCATTGGCTGTGCCTAAATATGGTTATGATTCTTATACCTATATGAGGATACGATAAGTTATACCCATATAAGGGCATGAATCGGGAAAATTACACTAGAGCCTTAGATACGTTACAACAAATGGATAAGAAGGGCATAAAAATTACAAGTGAGTATATATACAATGTAAGCATTGATTTCAGATAAAGACCAGCTTAGGATACTTTTTCTAATTGAATTAACCATAAGTCATTAGATACACCATTTAAACTCCAGCAGTTCAGGAAGGACCGGCAGACCTGGATGTTAAACCAATAGTATATAAAGTACAGACAACTTGATCCCACAGTGCCTCGAGACCCTCACGGGGGAAGCAGCCGTGCATTACATACCCTGATTGATTGATTGTAAACAAGGATGGTCTCCATCTCCTATTTATTATTATTTTTTTTATGTTGGAACCTTTTATTTCTTGAATCAGAAATACTTTGGATATCTTTGCATCCCTGTTTTTTTCTATAATGATATACAAAGATATTTGCTTACACTGATGATATTCTTTTATGTCTTTCTAATCAGGACAAATCTATTCCTGCTTTTCGAGTAGAGGTTCCATTTTTGAAATTTTTAGGGTACAAACTAACTTCAGATAAATCTAAAATACTACCACTTAAGTACTGTACTCCAGAATTCCTCAGATTTTTAAAAAGTCAATTTATATAAAAGAAATATTTGGGTTTATGGTTTACGAATTCAATAAAAAAATACCATTAACATAAATTTTTAGACTGTCAGAGAAATTAGAAAGTTCATGTTTAAATTGGATTCCTATGTTCTGATGTTTTTATCTTGGAAGGGTAGACTTAGTTCCATTAAAATGATTCCTTCTCCTTTCGTGGAGTATTTAATTTCTATAATTCCAGTTCAGATACCAAAGATTAATTCTAAACATATTGGAACAGTTTTATTTTATTTTTTATGGAGTAACAAGAAACCTAGATTGGCTTTCTCACGATTAAACGTATGTAAACAGAAAGAAGGTCTTTATTTCCTGAAATATTGCATTAATTTTTGTCTGGAACAGATTGCACATTAAATTACTTTTGATGAAGCTTTGCTCAAGCCTATATGTCTTAATGTGGAAAGTTTGTTCACCTCTCCCTTTTCTTGAGAAGAATTGTTATAATTTTCGTCCAGACATGCTGCAGCTCCCTCACCCATTACTTATTTTTTGTGTAGGTTGTTAAGACCCAAGCATATGCACAAGACAAATTCTAATAATTCCTCATTGCGGTACAATATTGGTATTACATTCAATGATAGAATTGTTTTCGGGGATCCTGGAACGAAAAGGGTTTACATTGGGTTAGCCAAATATTCAATGGTGATGTTGTATTACCCTTTCATGAAGTTTGTTCTCTCTTTAATCTGCCTTGTCCCTTTATTACTAAATCTACTCTATCATCAGATAAGATTTCAAGTATCAATTTGCAGTCAGATAATGACAATACGTCCTGTCCCAACTAAAACAAAATGACTCCATTCTAAAGCTGCATCATTATGTAGTTCTCTCGCATTTTAATGATATTAGACTTAAATCTGTTATTGAATGGAAATGGAGACAGATTTAAATGGCATATGGTCTGTCACCAAGTGGAACAAAATATGGTCTAAATTCATACGTCATCTAGAGAAGTTAACACTACGCAAAAAAGTTTCTTTATAACCGCAAGCTTGTTCCGCCTGCTTCATTAATTAAATAGAAATTAGTGTCCCACGACAAATGTTGGTCCTGTGATGCATACCATGCTGACTTAATGCAAATGGTATTTACTTGTCCGCTTATACAAAATTTCTGAAAACCGATATGGGATCAAATTAATGTCATGTTGAATGTCAATTTTCCTTATAGCATATCACATATATTTCTAGGAAGTGTTTCCTTGGTTTTGGACTTTTTTCCTCGTACTGTTAACTTAATACATCTTTTAATCGTGGTAACATTTAATCAAATTAGTTCTAATTGAAGAAATGTGTAATAATGTTTCCTTTAGAGCCTGGTGGAATGCCGTCTGTTTTCATTGTACATTAGATAGGGCGTATGTCACTCCTATTGCATTAGTTATAAAAAGAGAACAGATGTGCTTGCCTTTAACAATATTTCCTTAGCAAAGCTAGCATTCATAGTAAAGGTATAGAAATCTCTGCTGACGAAACGATGAAGCTTCAATTATTTACTTGGAATATCTAATGTATATTGTTTATATATAATGTTTTCATATTCGCTATATTTGCCTGCAACATACTTTAAAGGTTTTATTCTCTCAGAACTTGATTTAATCAGTGATTCCACAATTTTCTCTTTCTTCAATTGAATTTTTTCTTTCAATTTTTAAATAATTTGTGTATATGCCCTTTTTCTTCTTTCTTTTTTGTATTACTTTACAGTATGTATTATTAAATTACCTCCTTTTTCATATAGATATCATTCCTTCTATCAATTTACCTTGTACTCTTTTTCTGATTGAATTTTCACTTAAAAATATTTCATTGTATGAACTATAACTGTCATAGTTAATAGTGTAGCTTTGTTACACCCCATATTGCATTTGTAAACGCTTTATTTATTCCATGTTATTGTTCAGTAAAGCATCTTTAAAACTCAACGAGTGGGGCCCCATCAGACCGGTTTGAGCCGAAGATCCTCTCTCCATTAGACTACAGGAAGTCAGTATCCAACACAGCATTGTGGCTGATACAGGGTGTTTCTTAGTTCAGGAAGGCACAGTAATGTAACATATTTCCTTCCTCGCTAAACACCCCCTCCCCCAAGGATATTAGAAAGGAATCGAAGACTCACAATTTACAGAACATTTTCATGTCATTAGGCACCAACCCTTACTCTGCCTCACTTTACCAATTTTAAGGACATGCCTTTGGCTTTCATACCTCTATCAGCACTCTCGCTATCTAGTTTAGTCAATGTTCCATATATGCCGCTATTGCATTCATACATTATTGAAGAGCTTGGATTGATGAAGAGCTACCCAATGAGCTAAATACAAATGCTAATCAAGGCGGCATCAGACTGTTAAGAGAGAATGACATGAGCATATTGTGGTACAGGACACAAATACTAAAGAAATGATAGGCATGTTGGTACCAGTGGAAATGGGCTGCTGCTATGTGGTGACATAGGGCCAGTTGTTGTTTGCTCACAACACGAATCTTAACTGTACAAAAACATGAGTGGCATATGTTTTACAAACCAGTACTCTGCTGTGCTAATTAATCGATTTTTTATTTTTATTAAAATTGTTCACAAATATTCTGAGCTGTTATTTTCTCATATTATTCTTTCTTCAAATATGATGTTTGCAATCTCAAATTGAATAGTCAGACAGGCTATGCAGGAATATCATAACCCCCACCAACTTGCTTCTTGTGACAACAGAAAAGAAATAACCCAAAGCATTGACCTTGAGCCTTGTCAAGGAGACTGCTGTCACGCTAAAGAACATCATGCTACACAACAACTTACAGAGCAACACTGGATGTTTTCCATGGCAACACAAGGACAATGCATTAAACATAATGGATGTAGTACAATGATAAAGCCTTTCAGCATATCTCTCGGCCTTTGATAAATATGTTTTAGATTAACCTTGTTGCGTTAACACTTCTCCTTCGGCGTAAACAAGAGAATCACCAGACATAGCAGCAGAAACTTAGTAAATAGAAATAAAAAATCCAAATGGTCCATTTTGATCTAAAGCATGCCACTTGTTAGTTTCTTCTTTGGCTCAAACAAATGAAGTTACATGCCGAAATACAAAAATCATAACATTGTGAGAAAAATACTGCCCAAGGCTGCTCCATTTGAATAAAATATCTTTTTGCGAGATTGACTTACATTTGGCAGAGACTGTCCACACTTTAGCATCTACCTACCATCCACGGAGCATCAGTACAGACTAGTGGCTGAGTAGGGTTTGTGTCACAAAATCTTTATATGGGCAAACCAGCTTAGGTATATGGGCTTCTTTAATAGAGCAGAATGAGCACAAAAACTAACCGACCTTGCATGCAGGGAGATGGGATGTGTTTTTGCCAGGCAGCAGCACCACTGTTTCTACAATCTTCTAAACAAAGAACGCTAATGCCTTCAAAGCGATCACGGTCCAAATTGCTGTTGGTAGTTATTTATGCCCGGCTTAGCATCTTTAGCGCACCCCAGCCAGTCTTTGGTGCACAAAGTGAGCCTGCATGGCCGCAAAGTCCACTGCAGACAAGGACTTTGATTCACCAAATTGCCAGTGGCAACAAAACTGATATCAAGACCACTCTGTGACATCAGAGGGTTTTCCACCTCTAGACCACCACCAGCCTCTTAGTTGCTGCAGAGGATCTATGAAAGAAGACCGTGTGAACAGCAGAAAGAGTGACAGGGCTATTAAAGTCCTTTTTAAGTCTCGGACTAGCGTTGCACTGCGTAAGCAGTGGGCAGAGTCCGAGATTTTTTGTTTTGGCAGTATGGGGGCTTGAACCCGCCCCTCTTCTCCATTGGCTGGCTTCCTAAACTGAGGCCAGCCATTGGAGGAGAGGGGCGTCACTCAGTTCAAGCCCCGTCTTTTTGCGATTCGGGGGCGTGTTTTTTGCAGTTTCTAAGCCGTGACGTCATCCATCAACTACTAAATGCACGCCCCCAAATCGCAAAAATGGCGCCGCTTTTGTGACACCATTTCTGGATGAACGCTGCCGGAAAAAGTAGAGTCCTTAGGAAGACCTCCCCTGCTGTAAGTGTCCCTGTCTCATCTCCCACCCCGTCCCTCAAATTTGGTCCTTTCGCCTTCTGAAGACCCTTTCCTTCTAACCCACCCTCCTGCTGGCCCCTCTCTCTGCTGTCTCCTTTCTCTCGTGCACCTTCCCCTGGTGCTCTCCTCTCTCCCTTCAGTCCCATCATCTCCCTCCTGTTCACCTGCTGCCCCGATAATCTCGCCCGTCCTTTCCTGTCGCTCCCTCTGCAGCCCCCCTCCCCCTCCTCTCTGGCCTCAACCCGTGCGTCCCATCATCTACCTCCTGTTCACCTGTTGCCCCGATAATCTCGCCCGTCCGTTCCTGTCGCTCCCTCTGCAGCCCCTCCCCCCCCCCCTCTCTTGCCTCAACCCCTGCTGAGCCCTCTCACTTCTGCCACGTAATTGGAGGAGGCACTCGAAAAAATTGTTTTGCCTGGGATCACACAATGTGGTTTCGTGGGGCTAATCTGAGATTTTCTGGTCTCACAGTCAGCAAATCAACCAGTAGATGGTGTTTCATGAAAGCTCGGTCTGTTTTCGACTCGAGGGCCCAAAAGGACCTGAGCTGAGCGCGAACCAGCCATCTGGCGCCAGATGCTCGTGTCTTCCACACATCTAACCTCATCTCTCTTTTCTGCCTCTGTCCCCTCGATCTCCCTCTCTTTTCTACATCCTCCACTTCTCCCTTCCCTCATTCTCGTGCACCCCATCTCTCTCCTCTTCCTCCTGTCTTCTCTCGCCCCTTCCTCTATCGCCCCATCGTCTTCTTATCACTCTACCCTTGCAGCCCCTCTCTTTCGCCCCATCCTCTTCTGCCCCTCGTCCTCCCCGGACTCTAGCCTCTCCCCTTCTCCACCCACTCTCCCACAGACCTCTCTGTCTCTATCTTCTTCCCCATGGTCTCCCTCCCACCTGGCACACTCTCCGGTGGGCCCCTCCTGTGCAGGCTGAGGGGGCATCAGCGGGCTGGCAGCTCAGGCAGCAGAGAGTGATGCGACGCAGGCATCTTTACAGCCCCCGGAAAGGAGGCTGGCCTGTTACAGGGGCCCCACCGAGCTGCACCCTGAAAGGTAGAAAGGAGGAGCAGCAAACGCTCGGTGTGCCTGGCCCTCTGGCAGGATATGACGTTGCTAAGATTCTCGAGCATTGGGTGGGCACAAATGCGCAAGTATAGTTCAGTGAGGACATGACAACCACATATTAACTGCAACACTTTCCAAGCTGTAATTGGTGTTATAGAGATAAACCGGGGAAGACGGAGAAACACGTTTAAAGTGAGCATTTGAAGTGCACGGTGTGGCTTGCGTAGTGGAAGAAGAAAGGCTTGTTGGAGACAAGCAGTACTTTATTTGTGCCTGCGGTTGAGGGTGGTGGTAAATAGGAACTCATTTTTGAGGTCCGGGACTTATTTTTCTTTATCAGATCTGACCCAGAGTCAGATAGAGAGATAAGGAAAAGGAAGGAAGAAGAGAGAGATGCCAAGTAAGTGACAAAGGGCGGCTGCGGTGCCGGTGTAGACACAACTTAGGCACAGACAGGAACATTTGTTATGCCGTCTTGCACGCTCTGTCCATCTTGAATAGTTCCGAATCCCGATTGTGTTTATCCTGAAGCTACAGGTTATGGGCCCGGTAGATCCTGTGTACCTTTGCTGTGCAGGCATTCTGCTTTCTTGAGCGAGACTTGCATGAGAGTCCGCAGTGAGTGGCAGTGATCAGTGGTGGCTTTGGGTCTGCCTCTGAGCAAGTGGAGCCGATGCGACGCGTGTCACTTGAGACGAACGTGCACAGAAATTAGGGGGTCGACGCTATTTAAAGCTTGGACAGCGTCAGAGCTCTGCGCATGCCCTCTACGTGCAAAATAGTCCAACCCCGGCACTATAGGTCAGACCTGGCAGATTACAGAGCGGCACAATTTGATTATTATACATTTAGGTGAGCATTCGGGGATGCGAGAGGCAGCTAGCGGTGCTTTACAGGGGGCTCTGTGTGTGGCTCTGTGTGCGTGTGGGTGCAAATGCAATGGGTCTCGCATTTGGGAGAGATTAACCTATTGGCATTGTAAATGACAATGCCATTTATTTATGTTTTAAAAACAAAAATAATATCGTGAGCAATGCCAATAGCTCTAACTTTAACAAGGACGAGACCATTGCATTGTAAATGCTTGTTACTTTCTTTTACTGCTTCTGCCTTGATCAACTCAAACCGGACTAGCAATAGCATAACTAGTGTACAATCTAATTCCGAAAGGAATAAATAATTAAAGGACAACCCAGGGGTAAAGCTGCTAGGCATAATTGATCCTTTGTGTAAATATGTTGACTTCCGCTGTAGCCAGCAACGTGACCAGTTTGACCTTTGTGCTTTTGACACTTCGTTGAATAAAAATGGCCCTGACAGCCAGCCCATCATTAAAAAGGCATAATTACTATATTTGTGCGCAGGTGAGTGTTCCAGCACATTGCACGGAATTTAGGTACTGGTTTTGGGACGACAGAAAGAGTCTTTCAGATATGTACACTTTCTGGTCCCAATTCCCAAACATTGCTCCACTTAACACAATTAAAAGGATTCCTGAATCCCCAGTATGCATATTATTCGTTTATTCTAAATCCCACAGTAACTGGGAATTTTGCAGTTTTCCTTGTACCCCATAGGCTAAGTTGGCATATTTTCCAATTTGTATAATGCTTACCTGCATTTACTATCTTAAATGATTTCACAATGCCCAACACAGCCATTGTTGTCATAATGCCTTTGCCATGATTTCCAGTCTTTGGGCCTTATTTAGAACTTGGACGAGTTACTCCGTCTCAACAGTGATGGATATCCCTTCTGTCGAAATATAAATCCCATTATATGCTATGGGATTTATATTTTGTCGGACGGGATATCCGTCACCATTGTGACGGAGTAACCCGTCCACCAAGGTCTAAATCAGGCCCTATATTTCTAATAAGGCCATGCCATTCTATACGGAGAACTAATTCAACTTACTCTCTATTTACTATGGTAGCAAAATATTCTGAACATCCATGTGGACATTCTAAGTTTCAATGTTTTTTAAAATATTTTATCCGACAGCCACATGAACAGTGAGGTTTGCAATTCTGACCTCCCTCTAGCTACCTTACAAGCTGTGTTAAGCAAAGGTGTGCTTTTAGTATTTTCAGGGGTTTAGGAGCTAGACCAGGTCTGGCTGTTCTGATCACTGTTACTGCTGGCTCTTTTGCAGCACTTCATGGCACATGGTTGTGTGTGGTCCACCTGCTTTCCCGCCTGTGCCGTCTACTCAGCTGCCTTAGTTGTGGGGTAAAGTTCATCGGGTGCAGAGCTACTGCTGAAGGAGGCCGATAAGGCTGGTGTGAGCGTGTGGCAGGGAAAGTAGGAGCTCTCCACTGAAAGACCACCATCTACTTAACACATCTTTCCCAAGAGTCCACCAAAAACCCATGTGTGCCACCTGCGCGCTGAAGAGTAACATCAGGGAAGACATCCCCTTCAAAGCCAGCAAGCATTGGCAAATGCCAGGCAATTAGCTTTAGCATTTCTTTGAGCTAATAGCATGCCTCAAGACACATGCACCTGAATGGTGGGCAATCTTGTAATGGGAGTTTATTTAACAAAGAAAATCTGCAATGGCTGCCAATGTGCATGCATGCATTATCATGCATGTGTCTTGTCCCGAGAAGGCTAGCTTTGACTTAGCGTTCTAAAAGGGCATATGGCCATTTTAGAAGAATAAACAAAAACAAAAATTCAAATAAAAACAATGCGAAGAGCAAATAAGGAAGCGAGTAGTCCTGCCGCACTTTGCTGCTGCTAGCCCCTCGTAAAAAACAAATATATATATATATCATCATACCAACTCTCACCTCGATCTCCGAACTCCGGATGTGTGCTTTATCCATGGGATGAGGGTGGGACCTAATTTCTGCTACACGGCCACAAAGAAATTGGAGCACTCGTGGGATTCATGAAATCTCTTTTATTACCAGTAGACGCGTTTCGCCGTGTATCGCCTTTCTCAATGCTGATAAAGCTTATTTCAAGGTACGCCATGTTTGGTTCGATACTTATTCTATGTTCGCCTTTGCCATTGGTGTATTCTTGGCCAATAGGATTGCTGTTTTTGTTCAGACTGCTTATTTTCTTTTTGTGGCCGACCTGCCGTTACAACATCGCATCACCATACAGGTTTTAAAATCGTTGTTGACATCAGTGTTCCCATATGTTGATCCCATCCTCAATGGGCAAACAATGGGGATACGATTCCTCACAGCCTTTACTGGTGATTGCCCTGCAGTCTTTCCCATTCCACATGTTTAACAATCCAAACAATGTGCAAATGCATCCCTCGCCGCAGCTGTCGGATTTCTCACACAGTTCCTACCGCAGGCATCAGCTCAATAGCCATATGTCCCTGAGTTTGAATAACTCACAACTCTTCTGTGGTCGACGGGAGAGTCATGTCGGGCACGTTTCAGGAAATTGAATTAACATCTGCATACCAACTCCCACCTCGATCTCCAAAATCAGGATGGGTGCTTTCTCCATGGGATGAGGGTGGGACCTCATTTCTGCTACTCAGCGGCTTAAAGAAGTCTGAGCACGGAGGATTCATGAAAGCTCTTTTTCAATACCATCAGACGAGTTTCGGTGTGTATCGCCTTTCTCAAAACTGAAAAAGCTTATTTCACGGTACGCCACGTTTGGTTGGATACTTATTCTGTGCCTGCCTTTGCCATTGCTGTATTCTTGGCCAATAGGATTGCTGTTAATGTTCAGACTGTTTAATTCCTCTTTGCCGCTCACATGCTGTTACATCATCGCATCACCATACAGGATTTGTAATCATTGTTGACATCAATTGTTCCATATGTTAAATGCTGGGTTTGTTTGTGAGGTCAAGGAAACCCTTGCGCTAATGAATATAAAAGATAACCTAGATTCATTAGACATGCAGTGTGGGAAGCCGGATCATTTATTCAAATTACCCTGGGCAGAACAAATATGAGAATAGGGAGGAAAACGATTGAATCAGGAAGTAGGTAGCAAAGCCATCCAGTCATGAACAAATGGCTAACCTAAAGCCCACTTTGTGTGTGTTATGTAGAGGAAACAATAGATCTGTCTACAGACCGCTAAGTCTGCAACAGGCACTTAAAAAGTTAAAGTGTGTTCCTCTTGGGAATCTTCGAGAGATGTGAATGTGCCCTCGTACTCAACAGAGTGTTTGTCCTTCTGGAGTTACCAGATCTCTCTTAATGACAAATAGAACATTGGAAATTTGAGCGCTCCTTTGAAGACATTAGAATGCCCCGGGCTTCTAAAGGCTGGTAAAAGGAACTACCTGAGCAAAGTTGCGAGGCTGTACCACCACTGAACACAATTTATCATACTCTGGTTGACTGGAATCATTGCCTTGCAGTTCACAAAAATCCAAGTGATGTGATGCCACCTCTAGCATCAATATAGCTCCACAGCCCAACAACTCTAGCTTCTGGAAAGAACAGCAACCCCTACTTTGTGAAGAAGTAGGAAAATATGAACTGTAGATCCTGCATCGAAATTTACTGTAACTTCTCCCAGTTGATCAAATATATGTCAGATTGCTGCATATATAAAAACAATCTCCATTTCTTAGTGTACAACTTCTGTGCTGGGGCCTGCTTAAAGTAGAAGCCCAAGTATGAAAAGAGTGACCTTGTGTAAGTGAGCCACCAATGGCTGATATCTCTGTGGAGAATGTGGACACTACCTTCAAGCCAAATAGAACAGAGAACTGGAAGTGTACATCCTTTACTGAAAATCACAGCAACAATTAAAGTTCTGTAATAATAGGAATACAGATGTATACATCCATAGGTTGGTACAGGAGGAGATTTTTTTAGTCCATTTGAATATCAATATCCCAACATAATTGTTTTAGTTCTTAAGGTTCAGATACACCATTTCTCTTCCTGTCACCGTCTTAACACAAAATACAATTTGTAGCTAAAAAACAAATCGTAGGTATCCTCCAACTGGCGTCCCATTGCTCTGTAAACCGGTTATTTTTGGCCAGCCCTTCTTGGCAGGCCTCGGGGCTGGGTTCGTAAAAGCCCTCCTTGAAGTTCTTGTGTGAGGACTGCACGCTAGACTGAATTTACATTATGGAGTTTGTGACTACAGCATCCTTGTCTGTGCAAAGTCCGAAGCTGATCGTGAATCCGGCCCTTTTATTCTTGATTTTGAAACTTACATTCATGTCTCATAGAAATGTCCATGGGCATTCAGTCCCTGTGAAGAAAAAAAATGTAAACCTGATTTTCCCAACCATTTATTCTGCTTCCTGGGTTACTTTAGTTTTCTTTTTGTTGTCTTCAGTGGCCTATGTTTAGGCCCCAAACGGGACAAATTGTTCAAAGCTGGTAATGAGCTCTGAAGCAGCTCTTGCTGGGCTGGGCTGTGCCGCCCGGACTCCTCCGCAGTGAGGCACCCTCCGTCATTAAAGATGCATGCATTCATCTTTTCCTAGGTCTCCTGTTGATTTACGTATCTTAACTTTACCTTGGTGGCCCGCTGATCTTATCCGCACATTGTACATATCCTGCCTTCTCAAGAGCTGGGCCCAGTAAGCCAGAACTCTGCTTGCGCCCACAAGCAAACATTTCTGAAAGGACACCGGAAAAAGTAAACGCGAGTTTTTCTGCCCGCGGTGAACATGGACTGCCAAGCTTCAGTAAGCTTCAGACTCTGTCCACACTGATAAGAGTTCAGTTTGTCCCTTCCTTCTGTGAATTTCGTTCTTAAGAGAAAGTGTGTGCAGTACAGTAAAATGTGACAAATATCATCTCTGGCTCTGATGCTGTGAATCGTAAAGTGTAACGTGTAGTTAGAGGCTCGTGGTGGCCTGAAGAGCGGTCTATACAGCCCTCTGATTTACTGGTACCTAGGCACAGCAGTCATGATTTTTTTAAAATGCTAATTCGATGTTACTTGCGTTGGACTTTCTGAAATTACATTTGCAGTATCTTTGTAGCTTTCTTTCACTTGAATAGTCGGAGAGTTTGTTTTTTCAGAAAAGATTAAATGGTCTCCAAGGTCCCAATCCTATGAGAGTTAGTCAAATGAAACTCGTCTCGTGTAATATCCTATTCCAAACGTTCACGAATGGCAGCACTCTAACCATATGTATTGCCCGAGCATGTTTTCATTACCTTCCCTCCAGACCTTTGCATCCCACCCACCCCTCCTCTATGCTGGTACTCGTGTAGTTTGCAGCGGTCCTTTGTACTCTCTACCACACCTATATTACCCCTAGAGTGTTTCCAGTCACATCCCTACTGTCAAGATAGAAGATAACGCTAACGACTAGTATACTATTTGATTTTTAGATTGTATCCATGTGTATCCCCTCCCTGTGTTAGAATTATAGCTTTTACGACTAATCGCCTGTGGAACTGTTGGAATATAGCCAGGTGTATCCCTTCCCCCATGTGTAGAGATAACCCTATCCACTAGAGCAAAAAGAAAGGTGTTCCTGAAATGTGTAACGTAACTGATTCTATGTAAAGTGCCTTGTAAAGGGGCAGCTGAAATTCCAGGAGCCTAGTCCCGACAGCTCGACGACTTCGGAGGGCTGGAAGTGGTCCCCCGCTACACGGCGGAGGAGGGCACTGGACATCGAATGCTGTCTTATGTAAAGCGCTCTGATAACCTAATCGGTTCAAGATCCTGAAATGTGCAACGTAACTGATTCTATGTAAACTGCTGTGATAACATGTAACGGAACTGGTGCTATGTAAAGCGCTCTGATAACCTAATCGGTTCAAGTTCGCGCTATAGAAAACTCTAAAAATAAATAAATAAAATGTACACAAAATGTTTTGTCTTGGGTGCAAGTATTTGCTGTCGCCTGCTGAGAGAAAAACATGCTTTCTGATAATAACCATCCTTATCCTGTTAATACCTTGGAACATTCTTTCTCTCGTCCTGTTCCTATGTACTCATCGATTTCGCCATTGTTTAATTTGTATGTCTCATCACTGCTTTAATCTGGACATTTGTAATGAACCTTGCCAGGCAGAGACGTGAATGATTCTCGGCGATAATGATGTGTGGGTCTGATCTATTCTGCTCTTGCTGCTTCTCACAGATTGAGAATTCCCTGCATGCAACAGCAGAACTTGAAAGCTATCTAAAAGAATGTCTAGTGCGTGCCCTGAGCAAATGCCCCATTGCATGCAACATGAAATACCAGCATTTATAAAGCGCACAGGATAGGTGTCCCGGCGCTGGGGGACTTCGGGAAGATTAAGCGAGCTATTGCCCTGAGTCGCATGGTGCTGGGCTAACCTGCGTGGTCCAGAGTCAGGCACCCTGGCTGCTGCGCTACACCTCTTCCACCTAAACCTATGCATTGTCAACCATTTCAACCCAGTTACTGTTTTTCCCACCCCTCCAGTGTGCCTCAATACTTTGCTTTTCTAGCACCTCCCACTTTAGAATTTTTTATGTTTGTTCATTATCCTTCATAAAGGGCAGAATGTTCTTTTCTTCTATTTGGCCAGCCAAAAATGAACTTCATGTCCCTGTGCCACAAATGAATTCAAGATGGCTTCAAACAGTGCATTAAGTGATCTAAGGAGTAATCAGCAGCTGACCCATACAAACCCGTGCTCGTGGACTATGTTCTGTGCTGAAATTCATCATACTGAAACAACCGAAGGAGTCAGGTCCGTAGCGGGACATTCCGCAAGAGCCAATCGTATCATTAAGTGTTTCTGTCAAAAAGAAAAACACAGTTTGTGCTCTTGTTTTTTCACTTAGCTTTGGTTGCCATGAAATAGGAATTTATTTGTAAATATTCATGAATTGATGTGTTAATGTGTTTTGCTCTGTGTTTCCCTGTTATATTGATTGTTTTTCTTTTGAATTTTGTACAAGTTGTTCAGTTATTGTGATGATTGGTACAGTGCATCTTTTTCTGTTTCTAAAAGAAACTTCATAAAAAAACAAAAATATGATTAATGGGTATAAATAAAATTACCTTTTCAGGTGTTATTGATTCACACTTGTTCCTTTCTATATAATCTCCAAATAATCACTATTTCAATAATTGAGGTGTGGGCACTTCCCATTGAAATTCATCATACGTCACAGATAAGTCTTCTATATGAACAAAGCAATGTCATTTTGCAAAGGTAGATAGAATTCTGTACCGTCCCAGTTACCTTGTTAATCATTAGTTCTACTGGTAAGAAGTTTGCCTCTAACTTGCTGGAGTTCTAACACCCAGTCAGTTGTGCCAACCTCCAGCTACACCTTTGAGAACAACTTTGAGAAGGAAAGCACTGGTTGCAAGACTTTGGATCCTGTGGTCCCGGATAATATTTCACCATTAGTGCACACCAGCCTTGGACACTGCGGCAGATTGATAAAAGTTCACCCTAATTTGTAAAAATTCAGGAAACCCCCAAATTCCACGATATTGATTTCCCTTTTAACCTCACTAATTCTGATGCTTTTAACTCCTACTCTTGCAGAGCAGTCCATGCTTCCTTACGTTCCCGATCTCCAGCCAAGCATGAATATTTGCGTATCTCCCGTTCTTTGCTGAACTTGAATGTCTGATTCCATAAATGCTAGTGTGTGCACATATCAAACTCAACTCTTTGGATAACATTGCCTGCATAGGTGCCGCTAAGAGAGAAATCATTCAGAAAGCAGCACAAGAGCAGATGGCTTACATTTCTGCTACGGTTTCTGGAAGTGGTCTTCTCTTGTATTATAATTTATTACTTTTCTTGCTGAAATATGCAATAATATATTTTTCAAACATTTTCTGTCAGGCATTTATTGCGGCTTACCTGAATTCTTACAATGACACCTTTTTCTTCAAAATTGAAGCTCTGCTGTGGAATAATAATTCTCTATCGCATTACAACTTCCATATCATATAACTGGTACTTCAGAGGCAACCTCTCTAAATCATAAACCATTTAGACATTGCTTTATGTTTTTTTCGCTAAATAACCTTACCTAGTGGTCCACAAAGACATTGCTGTTCTCCAGATGGTTCCGTCCTTTAGTCCTAAGATTGTTATTGAATTTCGTTTGAATCGGAAAATTAATCTGCCTATTTTAAGCCACAATTCCATGTTTCCTCGTAAGAGGAAACATTACACAAACTTGATGTTCAGAGAACTCTAAATCTCCTTTCAGAGTTTCTGAATATTTTCTAAAGCTTTTGATGGATATTCCCTCTGGTAACAATGTGGCAAAGCCACTATGCAAGGAGTATAGTTTGTAGCAGAAGAAAATAGTGTTGCATTAGACAAGTGCGGGTTCCTTACCTCAGACTGATTCCATCTAAGCAAAGGCATATTGGTGGCCTTTCAGACACCTAAGCATATGGCAAACATTTGAAAGTTTGAGACGTGAGCCTCTTCTGCAAACAAGAAACAGATATTGTTACAGCCGGAAAAAATGCAACTCTAGGGCAGAGTTCTGTGAAATGTATTTCCTTGAAGCCCAGAACGAGAGTGAGAGAGAGATATATAGATATATATATATATATATATATATATATATATATATATATATATATATACGCCCGAAAGCTTGGGAGGGCACTCGGCAGGGGGCCAGCCATCCGGCTTTCACTCACTCTCTCCTCGGCAGCATGACAGCATCGCCTGACGCGTTTCGATGTGTTAAACATCTTCATCTGAGGCTGGCTTGTAGAACCGGAATAGATTGTGCTGTCTTTTATTTCTAATTTACGCATGCATCTAGAGCGAATTGTCACTTTGTGCTTTGGTCATTAAGATGCATGCTGGGTGAAGTAGTTCCCAGTTCAGCTGAAATCATCCCTAAGTGGGCATCTTTAAGCATGTTCATTAATTAAAGTGCAGATGCCCACTTAGAGATGATTTCTGCTGAACTGGGAACTACTTCACCCAGCATGCATCTTAATGACCAAAGCACAAAGTGACAATTCACGCTAGATGCAAGCGTAAATTAGAAATAAAAGACAGCACAATCTGTTCCGGTTCTACAAGCCAGCCTCAGATGAAGATGTTTAACACCAACCCATGCAGCCACTTATACACAAAGTGAAACACTGATACATATATTTAAATGTTTAAACATTACTCGCTAATACTTGTATTCACTTAGATACACTTAATAAGCCAGTTAACCAATCAATTTTTTTTTAAAAAACATCCATTTAGACACTTACTTAAACATTTATTCTTCTATCGACCTTTTTCATATATATATGAAACATATTTATTTTTCAGAAAGACACACATTCACTGGATGGTGTCATCAGTGATGTCATGAGTGATGTCACTGGCCATGTCATGAGTGATGTAATATGTGACGTCATCAGCAGTGCATTGCAGGCGCGCAAGTTATAGTGAGTCCAACTAACTATAACGTGGGAATTTCAATGGTTTTATGCGAGTAAAACTTCCTGCTAACTATAACTGGTGTGAAACCTATGGTTTTTTCAGTGAAAATATATATATATGTATATATGTATGTGTATATATATATATATGATTATCATGGGAGATTTCCTGAATTAAATAATCTTTGTTCCATCTTCACAATGGTTTCATAGTTACCTGGTCATAGGCAGGACCAGAAAACCTCTCTAACTAAAGCTGCTGCTTTAACTTCTTTTGCATGGTGTTCCCCTTACAATACACAGCCCCCATTCGTGCATCACCAGATCTGGTTGGTGTTTTGCAAGTCAAAGCTGAACTATGGTATGATCTCCAACGACATGGTTGTGTCAGATAATTAAAGGAGGCACTGAACCCTGAACGTCCTTACTCTGAAACAGGGAAATTCATTCCATATTAAAAATATTCCTTAACATCTTGTTGTTGTTCTAATTCAGTTCTCTCTGCTGCATTGGGACCATGTTTGGAGATTTCCGCTACAGGGCATTTTCTGCTTGTTTTAAGGCTACCATTGTAGTCTGAAGGTGGCTAGACAGTCTAATTGATTCTCTCGGTCTATGCTT
This sequence comes from Lissotriton vulgaris, assembly GCF_964263255.1. Taxonomy (NCBI): domain Eukaryota; kingdom Metazoa; phylum Chordata; class Amphibia; order Caudata; family Salamandridae; genus Lissotriton; species Lissotriton vulgaris. Next base: position 1,155,212,746 of record NC_141696.1, read on the forward strand.
ACTAGGTTTGCGTGTGTTGCAGGGCAGAGCCCTGCTCCACCTCCTCAAGAGATTTTGTAGGAGAGGATTTTCAGAAGAGGGCTTTAAGCCCCGCCCCTCATTCCCATGTGCCAGAGTCACCGTTTATGTTAAACGGTGGTCTGCCATTGGAAATGAGGGGTTATGGTTGCCTCCCTTTGACTTGCGGTCTGGACTCGGTTGCCTGCTTCACGGCTGTCGTGAAGCACTTTCTTATCTTTATGGGGCCATGTGTTTAAACATAAAGATAAGAGATAAGACATCCCCATGCTCCGGCGCAATCCTCTTTCGCTTTCGGGACCGCGCTTTTTCAAATTGAATTTAAATAATCAGCATCAGCCATGAAAAAGTCCTCGGCACATAGTCACTAAGAGGAGACGCGCATAAAAGTTGGACACAACTTTGAGTGTTGGAGCAAGCGCAACCAATCCTTCCTAAGTTTTAACAAGAAAATATGAAAGTTTGGAAATGGACTCCTACAAAATGAGCCTCTGCTCCACTTTTTTGTGTTTTCCTCATTAAAAAGGGTGGTATGTATCTATCATAAGATTTTAACTAAACTTTGAGACAAAAAAACACCAGTAAAATGATCTGTTTCTGAAAAAATAAACACACACCTTACATGATAATGGTATGATATAATTTACTCTTGAAATCGCATTCAGTTTAGTGCCAGATACCAAAACTCCTTTTAACTGTGAACATAATCTGGCATCCGTAACTTAAATAGGGAATGCATCCTGCCGAGATTCTAAACTGTAGCCCTCTCCCCTCCATAAACATCCTTAATTAAACTGCGGAAGCCGCGGCTTCTTCCATCGGGCTAGGCTCCGGCAAGGCGTCAATCAGAGTCCCCGAAGCAGAGTTATGGAGGGAGGTGGAGGGCAGACAGCATGCTCCTGGAGTTGATGGGCGTTCCCCATCTGGCAAAGGTGAGAGATGGTGAGAGTCGATGGGCTTCCGCAAGGTCACGAGTGGGGTTCCCTGGGGCAGCCATAAACCTGTTTGGAGGATACAGGATTCAACACCAAACAGGCTTTCTGATCATTCTTGACTCTGCTCCTGAGCCCTCTAGCTGCCTGATGCAGTACTCGGGGTTCCTGGCTTGAACCTCTGCCAGGTGTCTGCACATGCGTCAACCAGGTTGGGACTCTAAAGTGAAAGGCTAAGACTGAGTGGCAGAACACCTTTCAGAGACTCACGGGGCAAGGAACAGGGCCCAACCATGGGGTTTGAGACGTTCTACTACTGATATCCCCAAACTCAGCCTGCACATTGATGGTGGCCTTGTCTTTATGGTGGCCGCCTGCCTGGTGACAAAGAGGTCGCCGACTTGGACACTCACACAGGCAATGGCCGGCACTTCAAGGTGGCAGCCTTCTGGTCACACCACCGGGTCACAGATTTGGCGCACGCACGAGTAACAGCTCGAACTTCATTGTGGCCCTCCTTACTGGTCACAAATGAGTTGCTGATTTTGGCACACACATGGACCACAGCATGCAGTTCGCGGTGGCCCCCCCCCCTCCTGGTCTCATGGGAGAGTCGCTGACTTTGGTGCAAACACAGGCGGGGGCAGGCTCTTCACAATAGCCCCCCTTTAAATGGCACAGGGGGATGCTAACTTAGGCAAGATCCTGCAGGCAGCCCGCACTCCTGTAGCGATCCTGAATGGACCAGGAATCTCACATTTTGCTCACGGGGAACCAAGATGCACCCTGGGCCTCGCTTCCACCAGGTGCTCTCTCCAGCCTTAACTGGTCCACTGGTATTGGCAGGGAAGAAGAAGACTGGGGCTTCAGGCTCAGGACAAGTGGTCTTGACTTCCTGGGTGATGTTCTCTTACCCAGCAAAGAGACTTGCAGAACCTGGTCCCTAATCCTGGTTCCAGCAGCTAAATTTCTTTGCAACCTTCTTTCTCTTGATAAACATTGCTGTTGAACAACTCCTTGAAGGGCCTTATTCTACAACCTTTGTATTCCAACTCCAGACACTAATGCGTTTTAGTGTCTGATCCTCTGAAATTCTGGTTGTAGGTGACAGCTTCTTTGAAGTTCTCTCTCCTCTGCACTGTCCTTTCTCAAAAGGGCAGTCTACTACAGCTGGAGCGGTTCCAATTCTGACTGGCTCACACCACAGGCCCAGGGAGTAACCAGGGATCACACGTGTCAGTCAGCCTTCACTCAAATGTATCATAAAGGTTGAAATGCTTAAGTCTTCCGCTCTATCAAGATGTCCTGGTCCACAGTGCAAACCTCATCAGTATAGCCATCTCCCTAAGAATTGGTCTAAGCCCCATTGACCACTAGGCCTTCCTGAAATCAGAGATTTTTGTGTTCACAGAGCATGCTCTACTCTTCTCCTTTCAGTGTGTGCTCCCATCCCAACCCTCTGGAATGTCAGAAATACACATATCCTGGCTGTGAGTTTCAGTATTCACCTCTCCAAGCTCTGTGTTTCCAAAATGGAACCCACGGGCTTCCATGTTGCGTACCATACACAGGCACACAAACATCCTAGCAAGCATGTGAAAGAATCACACACTGTCTGGTGCTGCACACAATCCATGCTGGCCAAGGGCAAGTTAAGTACATGGCCACAGAACTTTACATCAGTAGGCCCGTAGGCACCACTGCTGTGATGCAGGTAAAAAAACGTATTTGTACTACTGACCACTATGAAACACAAAATGGGCATGCTACCACCACTGTGCCAATATCACTTAACTCCTGTTAAGGTGAGCAGCCCTCTATCATCACGAGGGAAAGGTCCAATGGTCTACAAGACAGCGATCTGTGACCCCCTCATTGCCAGTGCACAGTGAGCACCATGGAGGGGACTTTTCAGTCCCTACACTGAGGCACTTCAGTCTTCGCTCTACAGTCAACTGGAGGCAGACAAGGCTGTTGTTAGTGAGACGCATAGATTTCCAGCCATAATCTGGCTGCCACATCTGCAACCATCACCCACTCTTTGATCCAGGCTTGTTTGGAGGGTGGGCGTGCATCCACCGGCAACAAGCATTTGCAATGCAATAGGTCTCGTGATTGCGAGATTTAGAGCTATTGCCAATGTAAGTGACAAGGCCTTTTATTTACGTTTTGAAAACAAAAACATAAATAAAAGTAATTGTCATTTACAATGCCAATAGCTCAAACTCGCATAAATGCGAGACCTATTGCATTGCAAATGCTTGTTTTCATCTTGCTATTGAAGGCAGAGCATATGTCCTTTATGACCAAACTAGTATAGGCAAACGATTTAGCTTCGTAATGTTGGCTTTAACTCCATTAATCAGAATTCGGATTTGCTAATTAACCTCATCAGTGAAGCTCCATTTCATTGCCTGATGGGTTTAACAGTGAGCAGTGTACTAAGCAGTTACCCTGTTTGTCTCTGATGCATCTTCATTTCTTGTTGGCATTATTGTTTGTGACCTAATTTAAAGGTAGTAGTATGCTCCGTTACGTGAGGCAGCATTTTTACAGGGGAGGGAATTTTTGATTTCTTTCTAAGGGCCCTTTCCCTTTCAGTTTCACTTTTGATAGAAAATAATAGTTCGTTAAATATTTCTTAGAGGCAAAGTTTCCAAATGTAATCTATTTTTAAAAAGTGAAGCATCCAGTACAACTACTGGTACCGCGGTTAAACTTTACGAAGTCAATTATTGCGTTTATGAACATTGCCACCAGCAGCTGACGTAGTACTCTACTGTGATGCATATACTTAAAACTTGATTGTAATTATGTAATGGAATCTTCTATTTTGTTTACTGTCTCAGTCTGGAGGGGGAATGAGTGCATCACAGGACCAGTTCTACATGTACTTGTTGGTTTCCTTAGAAATATATTATCCTATTGATATATTACCTGTGATGAAGGTAGGCTACTAACCATAGTTAACGTGATACAAAAAAAGTAGTTTACAATCTTTAGGAAGACATGCAGGGTGTAAATATGAGATAAAAACAGAAAGCTAATACTGTGGGAATATGTATGGCAATAAAACATGTAACTAAAAGTTGAATAGATTGTCTAAAAATTAAAAAAAATCTCTTTATACTTCAGGAACTATCCAACATTAGCAAACGTTGAAAAGAAGAGAGCACTAGCAAGTGAAAGAAATGAGAGGGGAGAAGTTCTCACAACGGCTCAATTTGGGTATGTACTGTTAGACATTTACTATTGCCTTGCATATATATATATACATTCTATTTCATTTTGCTGCTTGCCCATCATCCCACTCTATTTCTCCCACTTTAAAAGCATTGCTAGTGGAACTCTGTTTTAGTAATTTTTGTGCGTGCTACTGGTCCAGTCATAGGACTTAGGCGGAAGATCACATTACTTTTTATTGGTTATGAACGTTTTTACTTTGTATTTGAGAAGACTATCAATTAGTCCAAAACCTTTTTGACCCCCTTTTGGATGCTGATTAGGGATGAGTTGACCTAGCCATCTGTCAAATATTAATTTCGAAATGTATGCCGAAGATTTACAGCTCCACATTTGACTAGGTAACCAATAACAATAGTTAAACAACATCATTTTTTTTCCTGAACACGTGGCTAGTGGATAAACAAAAGCCATAACTAGTACAAACCCAACTTGACGACAAGAACCTGGGTGGATTAAACAACCCTGCCAAGTGCCATGCATTAGGCGTCAGCTTAAGGGGTTGTAGTGGGTGTCCTTCATCACCGCACAAAAATGTGTTGTCACGCATGTTTAGCTCCTCTGCAGCACTTCCTACAGGTGGTGCACTCAACTTCTCTCCCGAGGCAGTGCGAGCTGGGCCCAGAGACGTTCCTATTGTTGACATGGAAACCTGCTCTTGTGCCCGGCATGTTACACTGTATTAAACAGGGTCTTGATACATAGCCGACCGGCATTCAACTGATGGAGCAAACTTAATATAAACATTTATTATTTCCTGTCTGGGGGCTGGTGGAAACTGGCAACTGGTAATGGCTCGTGTATATCCACTTTCTCCTGTTTTGTTTGCTTTGTGATGAAGCGATGTTGTCACTCATAGTCATTGAAATATAGCTCATAATGAAACTGAAATTATGAAAATGTGGTACATGGCAATCTGAAACCTTAGCAGCTATGATTAAAATGCCAACTTCCGACAAAACCCAAGTCATTCGATTCCACCCTTAATATCGACCTCTCCCTCAAGGAACAGATCACAGAGAAAACCAAATTGTTTTGGTACCATCTCTCTCCTTGAAACAAAGTGAAAACATTTCCCCCAGAAAGCAATTTCAGAACTGATGGTCATGGCCTCATACTTTCACAGCCGAATAGTTAGACGCCATGAGCCACTGCCCCTTCAAAGTATCCTAGACAGCACAGTCATCCTCATCAAAACCCTGAAGAAATATGGCCACATCAGCCACAGCCTATTGTATGGGTTTCCAAAAGGTCATTTGCAGCTACTGGTGGGTAGCTCGTAGGCTGTCTTTGAGTAGCTGCCTGTTTCTCTGTAGGTTTGGAAGCTGACAGTGCAGGCCAGGCGTGCTGTCTTCGGAAAAAATCTTTCTTTACTTTTTTTCTTCTGTATTTCTCTCATCGGCTTCCTTATCCATTTTACTTTTGACATATTTTTCTCTCCTTTCTCGATTTCTTTTCTCCACCTTTTCTTCCTTTCTCTTTCTTTCTCTCTCCCTTCCTATAATTTTCTTTCCTACTTTCATTTTTTCCTCCTCCTGTCTTGCGTATATGTACTGTTTTTCTCCTTTATTCCCAACTTCCATTCTGTCTGTTGCTCTTGATATTTTTCTCTACTCTGTCATCCTTTCCTCGTTCTTTCTCTTTTGTTCTCTTTTTTTCTTTGTCTTGCTCTTTCTTTTTTGTGTTTCTACTTCTTGTTTGTCTTCTTCTCCTTTCACTATTTGTTTATTTATTCTTCATATTTTAAAATTATTTCTTCCTTAATCTCACTCCTCTCTTTTCCTGTTTTCTCAGATTTCTGTTATTACCTCTTTTTTTCATTATTGCTTCTTTCTGGCTAATTATTGTTTCTTTCTCACCTGCTTTTTTCTCTCATTCTGTCATTCTCTTCTGTGTCGGTCTTTCTCTCTTCCTTCCTTTCCTTCACTCACTTTTTTATTTTTTTTCCCTCTTTTAGCCTTCTCTCTTTCTTTCTTTGTCTCGAGAGCAAATTGACAAAATTGATCCTCCGACTCCAATATAAACCTTATGAGATACAACTCTTCCGGAGCAGTATCTTGGAATTGTGTACCCATATCAAATCCCTATATTTGCTAGTAGCTCAGGCTGGTTTTCAGTGATCAGAAGTAGCTCTTGCTGCAGGAAAGTTTGGAGACCCCTGGAACTCCTGGCTCCCATTTCCAGCCCCTTCAAAGCAGGCTGCATCATCTACAAAGCCATCACGGACGGTTGACACTCCTCATCTCACTCACAAGCTCAGTCACTACTGGCTCTATCTAAGCACACATACTGTCAGGAAACACACAAGTGCAAAAAAAAGAAACACCGTAGTAGCAGGCCTTCTCCATCTGTACACCCAGTGGAACTAAATGTAAGCATCAATCAGGACAACTTCTTACCCTTCTTCAATTTATAGGAGAGCTGAAGTCCTACCTATAAAAATACAAAATAAATCACAACACTCTAAATAGTCCACTTCCCCTCTCTGAATCCAACATTCATGTAGAGTCACTCCGCATCCTGCGTTGACCCTCTCCAACACTATGCTGATTTTCAGCAATGTTCTTGCTATATAAATACCACATGCATACACAAAGGAGGACAATGTATGCCTGAATTGTAGCATTTGCAATGAGGCATCATGGAATCCTTATAATAACACTGATTAAAGGACAAAAGCAGCAGGAATAAATTAAGCCTAAGAATGGCCTGGAAGGAAAACCAGCATGGCATAACATTAGGCAAGATCTCCGGTATAAATACACTGTGCACAACCACATGGATATGAGGCATAAAATCAGCCGCATTGATCAAGGTGTGAGTCCGCCCTCAGCATATAACATGTTATGCATCATACCAGCAGCAACATAAGTACATGGGGCATAAATCTCATCCTGCATTAGGCCCAATCACATTAGCATAGGCATACACATAGTAGCATTTGGCAACTCCATAAGCAGAAAAACATTAGACCTAAACCTGAGTCCTAGGGGCAGTATCATTAGGTATAAACCTATTGGCAAGTCCAACAGTCTGGGGAATAACCTATAGGCCTCAAATTAGCATGGGCTATCCTGGGCATGAAGTAGGGGCAGCAACATGAGCCAAGAATAACATTAACAGGACACCTGATGCAAATACACCTGGAATAGGTGCCCCAAAGTTGCAGATTTGCTTCTGGCACTACTGCGCCTTTTGTGAATATTATGTTCAGTGTATTTTATTGTGACGAAAATCAAAGAACAGAAGTGAAATATTAACATCTTTTTGTGACATTTGTAATAAAGCTTGAAACATTGAGAGAACATATTTGAAGCAGTTGTTGAATGGTTGCACAGATTGATGCTGTGGTGGCGCTGAGTGATGTGATGGCGAACGAGTGATGCTGTGGCGTTCAGTGATGCTGTGGTAGCGCATAGTGATGTTGTGGTGCCCCTGAGTGATGCTGTGGTGGTGGCGAGTGATGCTCTATGCTATGCTATGTTTTGTTTTGCTACCCTATGTTTTGTTTTTCTATGCTATGTTTTGCTATCCTATGCTTTGATTTGTTATGCTATGCTGTGTTTTGTTATGCTATGCTGTTTTGCTATGCTATGTCATGCTATGCTATGTTTTGTTATGATATGCTATGTTTTGTTGTGTTTTATTATGCTATGCTTTGTTTTGCTATGCTATGTTTTTTATGCTATGTTGTGTTTGGTATGCTATGTTTTGCTGTGCTATTATATGTTTTGTTTTGCTATGCTATGTTTTGTTGTGTTTTGTAAAGCTATGCTATGCTTTGTTGTGTTTTGCTATGTTTTGTTATGCTTTGTGTTGTTGTGTTTTGTTATGCTATGTTTTGTTATGCTATGTTTTGTTATGCTATGTTTTGTTATGCTATGTTTTGTTACGCTATGTTTTGTTACGCTATGGTTTGTTATGCTATGTTATGTATTGTTATGCTATGCTATGTTTTGCTATGCTATGCTATGTTTTGCTATCCTATGCTTTGTTTTGTTTTGTTATGCTATGCTGTTTAGTTTTGCTGGCCTATGCTTTGTTTTGTTATGCTATGCCATGTTTTTTTGTGTTTTGCTATGCTATGCTTTGTTATGCTATGCTATGTTTTGCTATGCTATTATATGTTTTGTTTTGCTATGTTTTGTTGTGTTTTGTTAAGCTATGCTATGTTTTGTTGTGTTTTGCTATGTATTGTTATGCTATGTGCTGTGTTTTGTTATGCTATGTTTTGTTATGTTTTGTTATGCTATGCTATGTTTTGTTTTGCTATCCTATGCTTTGTTTTGTTATGCTATGCTATGTTTTGTTTTGTTGTGTTTTGTTATGCTATGGTATGTTTTGTTATGCTATGCTATGTTTTGTTGTGTTTTGTTATGCTATGCTTTGATTTGCTATGCTATGTTTTGTTATGCTATGTTTTGTTATACTATGCTTTGTTATGCTATGTTTTGTTCCGCTATGCTAAGCTTTGTTATGCTATGCTATGTTTTGTTATGCTATGTTATGTTTTGCTATGCTTTGTTATGCTATGTTTTGGTATGTATGCTATGTTTTGTTGTGTTTTGTTATGCTATGCTATGTTTTGTTTTGTTGTGTTTTGTTATGCTATGCTATTCTTTGTTGTGTTTTGCTATGCTATGTTTTGTTATGCTAAGTTTTGTTTTGCTATCCTATGCTTTGTTTTGTTATTCTATGCTATGTTTTGCTATCCTATGCTTTGTTTTGTTATTCTATGTTATGTTTACTATCCTATGCTTTTTTTGTTATGCTATGCTGTGTTTTATTACGCTATGCTGGTGAGGGTGAGTGAGGGGGTGTGAGGGTGAGGGGGTGTGAGGGTGAGTGAAAAAGGAACAGGGCGTGATTAATTTAACTTCTCTTCGATATTAATTGAGAAAAGGCAGGAACAAATACCTTATTTTTTGCAGATTTATTATAGGGCGAACTAGACCCGAAGGTATTAGAGTGCTTTATACACGAGCAGCAGTTACGTTTGACTAGGACACGTTCGTTTCCGGAAGGCACAGGGAGATTTAGTGGTTTGCCCACAATCACAGTAAGCTTAGCCGACGCTCGAACCTGGAACCCCAGCTCTAAAGTCGGCAGCTCTAGCCGCAAGGCCACGAATAAAACACACGCAACAACAAAGAGAAGTAGAAAGTACTAATGTTAGATTTAAACCCGATGTTTTAGTTCGGAGGAGTGGTATGCTGGAATCGTAGGGTTTGGACATAAGTGGGATTGTGTACAGCTAATTAAAAAGCAATTTAATTAATTGTTTCGACACAAAAGAATGCATGTGCCACGAATGCTGGGAGGGGGCTGGGCAAGCAGGCCAGCAATCACGAGCAGATGGTCCTGTTTATGACCTGCGGAGAGCGTGAAGTGGCTGGTGGCAAATGGACTCAAAGCGGCCGGTCGCTTTGATGTTCTTGGTTTGTCTTGCTTGGTGGGGGAGCGGATTTCTGTGCACGCGCATTTATCACTTGAAATGCATGGAATCTGGGAAGGAATCCGCTTGTTCAAGAAGTGTTGTTTCCCCTGTAATAGGTTCTGAGCTATAAATAGCTCGACCTAAAAACTATCAAAAACAAAAGGGAGAGCGAGAATGTATGTTAATCAATGTGGCTCAGGTGTGGGCTTGGCCGGCTTGCAAATTGATCTTATGGCCTGGCTCACTTCTGCCTTTTCCCAGACTGGAAAGGGCACTAGCACACTGGAAGAGATACAGCACACACACCACATACCTAGGTACACATGTAACATACCAGTAAAAACTTATGACTGCGATCCTCTGAGGGCACATAAATGAGCTGTGTGGATGGTGCGAGACTCAGGCAGGCTTGCCTGTGGCTCACCTGCTGCATGTCCGCAACTCTGCCCTGGTTGTATGGGGAGTATTCATTACCCTCCTTGGATCAACTAAAATGCAGCTGTCACAAAATGGTGCCATCTGAAACGAGTCTCTCTGCCACCACAGCAGAGCAGGCAGCAACAAAATTGAACAGGACCCACAAATAACGATATAAGCACCTTAGCATAAAAACTGAACCCAATTCATGAACACCTTCTACACAAGAACAATGAGGGTAAAGCGGGTTACTGTCATTCCAAGGCGCATCCACACCACAGCCATGTTTTCATTACCCTCTCTAGATAAACTAGAGTGCTGCTGTCACAAAATGGCAGCACTGCCAAGGGAAAAAATGGCTGCCGCCACATTAGCGCAGCAAAGGTGAAATAAAAGTGCCAGCCTCCACGAATATCAATATAAAAGCCTCATCATAAAAACAACCCCCAATGTATTAACAGCTTGTAAACAAAAACAGTAAAAACAATGAAGTTAAAGCAGGTTACCATCTGGTCACTGTCTTTCCACCCTATTTATATATAGTTTATTTATTAAAATTGTGTAAACGGAGATTACCAATACAGCACATGCAATGCACAGGTAGATACATAATTGTCCAATAATGAAGAGCAGAAAAACAAGAAGAGCACAATACCGGACATTTACAAAGCATGATATAAAGTGATAGCCACAGCAATAAGTTACCAGGATTCATACAAGAGGTCACCACAAGCTAAGGAAATATACATGCAGAGGCGGTTGTTAACATTTTAACGCTGCAGAATGTAGGCGATACATATGAATGAGTAGAAACCATTCAATATGCTATAGCACTGAAAGGTTAGGTAGTGTTGGTGTTATCAATCGGATGTGTGAGTAAGTATGCCGTTAAGGCTGTCCACCCTATTTAGGATGCCTTTTGTTTTTGTTTTTTGCCATCCATCACCGGCAGGTAAAACCTGGCAGTGTGGGACACTAAAAAATAAAAATAAAAAAAAGACTCCTACACCAAGCTAGAAAGCCACATGGGTTTGGGGGTCATTTACTTTTTTCAAAAACAAACTCCCAATGCAAGGGTTTGTTTTTGGCAAAAGAAAACTATGTATAAGTGTGACGGACAGCCTTCCTGTTTGAAGGAGCCATCTGTAAAAATGTTAAGGAATATCCATAGGTTCAGGGGCATCTATAGATTTGGAAGACGGTATGTTCATTAATGTAACAGAGATATTTACTCTGTTACCCTGACAGACACACCAGCTGATCTCCATACTCTAAATCAGGCCCCTCACCCTCCAAATGTAGATGTTAGCTGATTTGGGGTAACAGGACCCATGCCAGTCCAAAGCCTTTGACGTGGCTCTTGTTACACTCACTCAGAATGATGGAATGACCTGACTGGACAACTCCAGACTGTATGACAGAATTAAGTGATTTTTTGTGTTTTGTTTTCAAATGCATGATTCTTTGTGCTCCTCACTTTCTTTTTTATCTTTTTCTCTCCATCTTTCTCTCTCCCTCTATTTCTTTGTAGCTCCTTATTCTAAAAGCTTTGGGGATGGGTGAGATGTCTGTCAGGGTGACAGTGATTTACTCCATTACCATGACAGACGAACAATTGTCCCCTAAACGCTAAATCAGTCCAAAGTCAACAGTTAGGCCCTATTGGCAATATCGGTAGACTCCGTACATATTTGCTCCAAAATCCTCATCATTGTTCAAAATAACATTGGACTTAAATTACTGTTGTTTTATGTGATTTTTTGAAAGAAGTCTTAAGCACTAAGGCTGTTATTATTATCTAAGCCCTAGATTTTTTACTTACAGCAAGATGAGAGGGATGCAGAATGGTCCTCGTAGTCAATCTAATGAGAATAAACAGCAAGGAAGATTTCACAAGAAACATCGAGGTGGCTTCAGGAAAAACTTCAAAAGCAATGAGAACTTGCTCAAAGACAACCATGCTGATACCTTTAAAGAAAACATAAATCAGGAACAAACACAACCACCAGAGAGAGGCCCAATGGCACTTAAGATGGATGTGGACCCACTCAGTATTTTGGTTGGCAACGATGCTGGTAAATTATTCATTGTTTCATTTCTCATATATTTATTTGTTTATAACTGTTTATAACCATCCATTTCTTCCACTGCTCTCTCTCTAATCTGTGCTCATGGGCACAGCTCAGCTCTCCAAGCACCAATCTGCACAGTACCATTTGTAAGGGGTGATTCTCCCCGTCTCCCACTGAGTGAATTCCTGGTCAGTAATCACCGCAGGATTTAGGATTCCAACCTAGTAGACCGCCAGCACTATAGGATGGGGTGAGCCTCCTCCTGACCACATGGTCTATCAATTCCCCCACCACACAGTATCCACAGTCATTCTGCTCACCATTTTAGGAGATTTGGAGATATCCCTCCAGTCTCCCACCCCAGGGGCCACAAATCCCATCTTGATAGTGGGCCTTCCACACCCATTACCCACCGCTTACATTCTTTCTCCAAAGTCCCTCCCATCCCTGTTCTCTGTGGTGGGTAGATTGGGAGGTTTACCTCCAGTATCATCCCAACATTCCTACCACCCCCCAATGAAGGCATAAGGCTTACTAAAAATAGTGGCGTGGTGGTCAGTCCTAGATGAGGCCACATCACCCACCACAGGAGGACAACACAGGCTTCTTTCCCACTGAGGGATTAGCCCTCAGATTATTATTAGTATTAGATGGCGAAAGCCCACTATACTGCTTTCTACTGAAAATATAGAAATTAAAATGATGGGAGGTAACCATTCCGGGTATTGAACATTATCCCCATCCATCCACTCAATGCCCACATAGTCTTTTGGCGCCTCTTGGGGGTAGATTTCCTCCATTCTGCCACTCCAAGGTCACAAAAAGCCCACTAGACACTAGAGAGAATGGTTACACAAAAAATGGGGTTGTGTGGAGCAGTTAGTCCTACATCAGCCCTCAGCACCCAAGGTTGGTCGAACACAGTATTTCGGCCAGCTGGGGGAGGTGGTAGGGGAAGTTAGGTAGTATACCTTCTTTCTGCCCGTTAGGGATTTGGGGCTATGTGACTTGCAATTGTCCCATCACATTCTTCTACCCTGAATGCTTTGCAAACTTAAAGTTGGAGCGAAAAGAGTAGAATTCCCTCCTATTTATGTGCCAGAAAAATCGAGAACTTTAAAGTGGCCAGTGCCAAAAATACAATCATCCAATGTCACCTAAGTTATCCAGATAAATACAGTGCCCCACTGATATCACACGTGATTGCAACAGTCCGAAACTGTGACTATGCAAATGCATTGAATCAATTTTGATTTCTTATGTTAGCAGTTTTGGCCCATTTCTATTTAGTATGATAACCCATCAACACGTGGGCTACGCCTTTTATCACGACAAGTGTTGGCACCCAGGCTGGGAGAATTTTGGCCACTGTAATGAAGTTTTTAAGTTTTCTGTCACCTACAATTGAGGAAAAATAGTTTCTTCACCCACAATTTGAAATGTGCATGGCAGTTCATGTTGAAAAAAGGGATAGGATCCATACAATTTACATCATCTCGTTGGTCCCTAGTTTTCAGATATAACCAGGTGTTTTTTTTTTTTAGGATTCCTTCTTTGTCTGTTTAACTTAAGCCCAAATACTGCATCTGTCCCCCGGAGGACGTTTATTAAACCTACTTTCATATTTGGAGGACTTACTGGGAGGGAAAAGGTGTTGTGTGATACATCAACTGACACCATCCCGGATTTCTAATTTTCTCTGGTTCTTAAAAATGCCCGTAGCTGGTAGAGTTCCCAGAGTAGTAGTGGACACCGAGGGCAAATTCTGCAGTCATAGCCCTTGGAAATTAAAACATACTATTTATTTTAGTATTAAATATTTTTATTGACAAAGAAGAAGAGAGCAAAAGAAAGGACCACTGTGCCGGCGTGGAAGGGGCAATGCACATTCAAATCGCAAATCAGGGGGGGGACTATTGTTAAACACAGCAAGCTGCCTACAACCCAATTCGGGCCGGCGTCATAAGCAAAGTGGAGATGCTAGGAGGCCCCGCTGGGGTATCGCATCACTGGCTCCACTGGAATTTACATAGGCCGATCACCCCATCCAAACCCATAGAGGCCCCCCCCCCGGAAACAGAACTTCCGCTATACAACTCCCCAGCCAGCCTAGGCTAAATGCGCAACCTTGTCAGTTAGAATAAACTAGAAAAAGAAGCCCTTGAACAAACCCCATTCCCCCGGACCCAACAAACCCCCACCCGCACCCCAAACCTTTGCCCTACCAGCCCCTACCTTCCCCCCGTCCCCATGGTCCATATCCATCGCCTACTTCCAACTGCTGTCCCTACCCAGTCTTCTTAGCCTCTCCCATCCCCCTCCCCCTCCCCCTCGCCCGTAAGTCGTAGCAATCTGAGATATTTAGGACAAGTCACTTCTTTGAACTCAGAGGCCAGTAGGGACAAGAAGGGCTGCCACAATTCTGCATATTTTGCTCCCTCCCCTGCCCTAGGCAACAAGAGCTTTTCCCTTCCAAGTACCATCCAAAGGCGGTGAAGCCAGCCCTGATATGTGGGAATCTGCGTCGAACGCCAGAGCGGCAGAATGTTCTGCATCAAGGACCCTAAAGCGATAGCTATTAGGCGACCCCGACGGGACCGCAACAGGTAGTTCAGTGCATTGGAGAGTCCCAAAAGGACATACGAGGGAAAGCGAGGGATCTCTGCATCAAAGTGGGTATCTACATCCTCCAGAATCTGGCCCCAATACTCCTTGAGCAACGTACACTCCCAGAGCAAATGAACCAGTGTGCCCACCTGTCCGCAGCCGCACCAACACCGGGCATCCTTGGTTCGGTCCATCTTGTGCAGTCGTTCAGGGGTGTAGTACCAATAGGTCACTACCTTCGTGAGGGTGTCAGTGAGACCCATGTGATACGCTGAATGCCGCGCCCTATAATGTATCCCCCCTCTAATTCCTTGTGTGTAAGAGACCTCCCCAACTCCCATCGCACCCTGCCTGCGTTGTACGTGTAGGTGTGTCTACTCAGGAGCATCTTATAGAGATCTGAAATCAATTGTTTATCCGTTTTGCTAGTAATCAGCCAGCGTTCATATGGCGTCAAGTGTCTATCCGCCGAGGACCGCACACTATCATTGAGAGACCAGTGCCTCACCTGCAAATATCTGAGTCTTTCAGATTCCGGTAGTCCGAACTCCTGACGAAACTGCAAAAAGGGAATGACGCCCTCCGGGGTGTACATATGGTAGAGAAATCGACAGCCAGCAGGTTTCCATCGTGGGAAGGCCAGTTCGTCCATTCCCGGCTGGAAGTCCGGATTCCCCACAATGGGGGTAAGGGGCGACGAGAGAATTGTAAGGTCGTGACTCCCACCGACACAGTCCCAAATCTCCAGTGGAACCTGCGTAATGAAGGAGGCATACAGATTAGGGGGTCTATGTTCCCTACGCATGAAGGGAATTTCCTGCAGAGTTCTCCCAGGCCCAGCTTGGTCTTGGAATAAGCAATGCTTCCTGGACTCCTACCTACTCCACTCCACCAGGGAGCTCAGTTGCGCCGCTTGGAAATATGCAGCCAGGTCTGGGACTCCTATCCCGCCCTGTTCAGGGGCCAACATCCCCAAGCTTAATTTCAGACGTGGTTTCTTCCCATTCCACAGTTTACTGTGACAGCTCAGACAGCTCAGATTGCACCAGTTTTATCCAGCCCTGAGGGGGACGGAGAGGGATCGTGCGGAAAAAATACAATATCTGGGGGAGGACCGTCATCTTGACCGCCTCAATCCTACCCAACCAGACAGCGGTTAATATTTCCACTGCCCCATCACGCGCCTAATTTTCTGTCGCAGTTGGGAGTAGTTTATTTACTGAGGCCGATAGGGAAGGGGCCAGCTGTATCCCGAGGTACGGTACTGCCTCCGAGGCCCACTGAATGTGAAACGCCTCCTGCAGGAGGGCACGAGTGGGCGCCGCAAGCAACAAATCGAGGGCCACCGATTTGGTCATATTAACCTTGAAACCTGAGACCCGGCCGAAGTTTGTGAGGTCCTCAAAGCATGCCGGTAGGGAATCCTTAGGGCTGGAAAGCGAGATCAGAACATCATCGGCATACAGACTTATGGTATGGACATCGCCCCCAAACTTGATCCCCTACACTCTCGGACCTAGTCGCAGAAGTTGCGCAAGAGGTTCCATATAAAGGGCGAATAGCAGGGGGGACAAAGTGCACCCCTGTCTCGTACCCCGTTCAATCACAAATCGAGAGGACGTAAACCCATTGACCCGGACCGTGGCCATGGGGAACCTGTAACAGTTCATCACTCGAGTTCAAAACTTCTGGCCCATACCTGCCTCTCTAAAACCTTCTCCAGATAGGGCCAATGGACCCTATCGAATGCCATCTCTGCATCTATGGCCAGCAGCATGTATTCCCCCTCCGTGCGAGCGGCCTTTTCAAGGAGATGGAAGGCCCTTTTAGTATTATCAGAGGTCTGGCATTCCGGGATGAACCCAGATTGATCCGGCTCCACCGAACCCCCCATATATGGGCCCAAACGAGAGGCCAAGATCCCGGTATAGAGCTTAAGATCAACGTTTAGAAGGCAGATAGGTCTGTATGCCCCGCATTTGGTATGATCTTTGCCCGGTTTGGGTATCACAGCGATGGAAGCCTCTAGCAGATCCCCAGGTATCGCTCCCAACTCCGAAAAGGAAGTGAAGAGGCGGGCAAGCAGCGGAGCCACTTGGGCACAGAATGTCTTGTAAAAACTCGCCGGAAAGCCACCCGGACCCGGAGCTTTTGCCACCTTGAGGCGGGAGATGGCCGAGATAACTTCCTCCGGTCGGATCTCTCTCTCAAGACATTCCATCTGGTCCCGTGATAGCGCCGGCAGGGGAACAGAAGCCTGGAAATCTGCTTCTACTCTGGGCCCTGGAGGATCTGCGGAATAAAGGTCTGCATAAAAAGAGCTGAAGGCACTAGCGACATCATGGTCCTCCGTGACTCGAGTGCCATCTCCCCTGCGTATCTTCCGAACCTCCCGCCGCAGCGTCACTTCTCGCAAATTGTGTGCCAGTAGGCGCTCACATCTGTCCCCTCCGGTATAATATGCATGCGTAACCGCAAGGCCGCAAATTCAGACCGGTCTAGATCTAATGCCGCTAGCTGCTGACGCGCCGCCTTCAACTGCCTCCAGATTCTCTGGGCTCCCGTCCTCCTATGCATTTGTTCCAGCTCCCTGGTCTGTTGTGTGAGTTCCTCTCTCTTAGCCTGATGCTCCACATTCTCCGCCGCCGAAATGGAAATAATCTCCCCCCTAAGAACTGCTTTCAACGCGGCCCACTGTGTAGCCAGCGTAGTTTCAGCATTGCTGTTATGGGAAAGATAGTCCACTATTGCGCGCTGAATCTTCGAGACCACCTCTTCCCTGTACAGCAATGACTCCCGTCGTCGCCAAACCCTGCGTGTACTCTGCGCTATGGGCATGGAGAGGACCAATGTAACCGGCGCATGATCGGAGAGGGAGGCTGTACCTATGTTAACCCTCCTGACATGTGCCTGAATAGGTGTAGAAGCAAGCAAGTAGTCTAAACGTGCATATGACTTGTGTGCATTAGAATAGTACGTATAGTCCTTCTCACCTGGGTGGAACACGCTCCAAAGATCTAGGAGGCCTAGGTCCGTCAAGCAGGCCAAACCCTCCGTCGTGAGAGCCCCAGCCTGCGAGGTGCGCTGACATGACCTATCTAACACATTGTCGAAAACTAAGTTCAAGTCTCCCCCCAGCACTATATAGCGGTCAGTCGTGGCTGTGATCTCCGTGAGTGCCCTATGCAGAAACTTTTCTTGTCCTTCATTAGGTCCGTATACTGTGCCTACCGTGAGTGTAGTATCCCCGATCGAGAATTTATATACCAGCAGTCTCTTCTTAATTTCCGCAGTTTTATGTAACACCTTGCCCCTGAACTTTTGGGCTACCAAAATGGCTACCCCTGCCTTTTTAGTAGGGTTCGTGGAGAAAAATTGAAAGGGGAATTTACGGGACCTAAGTCGATGACAATCTCTAGGGAGGAGATGACTCCTGAAGGAGGCAAATGTCAGCTTGGGATTGCTCCAAACAAAACAGGACCGCCTTACGTTTGACTGGGTTATGCAGCCCACGTACATTAAGCGTGAGCACTTCAAGATCAGTTGCTGGCATCTAACCGGTGGGACAACGAACCAGCCATTGCAGCGCCCTAGAAGCCCTCAGCCGCAGCATTCCTATACTATTTATTGTAAACTAAAGTCTGGTGTTTGCAGGGATTTTCTGGGTATTAAAAAGTGGTAAGAACCATGCGGGCTGCACCACACTAGAATTGCCCGGCTGTGTAGTTTTGAGAAATATCTAGGGTTGGTAGGATTTCCTGGCTGCCAGTCAGTGTCAGGTCAAACACAACAGCAGTCCATATTCCAAAAGCGTTTTTGAGGCTATTCTAAGGTCACATTCTTGGGCCTTTCCTGACTTATGTGATAGGCTCATAATTACATTTGGGATATGGTTTTTATTGGGAATACTTGATGTTTTGCTGTTCTTTTGAATTTCTGAACTTTCCATCATAGATATGGGAAGGAATTTGATTATTTTTGCCAAACTTTGTCATTTGAAGGGCATTCTGGGGTTGGTTGGTTTTCATAGGTTCCAGGTTCTCTGACTTTCTGAAAACTAGAGGCCAATGGGTGTGTAGGGTGATGTGGCTTCTATGAGCTGTAGCCCATTTTCTTATCTAGATTTCTCATCAAAAATCAAAGGAAAGCCTACAAATACAATTTCCTCTCAGATTCCATTTTGGAATTTGGTTGGCCTGCACCTAGGTAACCCTAGCAACCCCAGGCATGTCTGAAAACTAGAAACCCATTGGAGTCCGATTTGTTGTGGAATGTGTGGATCCAAACCTGTTTTCTTACCCAGAATGCCAAGCACAAATGGAAATTAGGATAAAGCTAAATACTTTTTCTCATTTTTTATGAGAGATGCGTGCAGTAAGTGTGGCAACGCTAGCTGGGATCCCCTTTGTCGATTTCCGCAGAACTTTACCTGTCAGAAATGTGAAAAATGTTTTATTCTTTTAACTCTTATGTTGATATTTGCACTGTATTATGGGTCAGAAAAAGCAACTGTGTCCACACAAGCTACGCCACCCTGAGCTTCCTGGTTAACTTATTTTCAGAAATGTCTAGGATTGGTAGGTTTCCATGGGTGTCTGCTGAATTTGGGTTCAAATAATTCAGCAACCCACATTCCGATGTTGATTGAAATTCTAAACATGAATCCGCAGTCCACTATAGGGCTTTTCCTGTGAGGGGCCATGGGCCTACTCTTAGAAACGGTACAGCTTTAATTGTGAGA
This sequence comes from Lissotriton vulgaris, assembly GCF_964263255.1. Classification (NCBI taxonomy): domain Eukaryota; kingdom Metazoa; phylum Chordata; class Amphibia; order Caudata; family Salamandridae; genus Lissotriton; species Lissotriton vulgaris. The sequence goes on from NC_141696.1 coordinate 1,155,232,213, forward strand.
TTTGTGGAATGACTGGGTAGTGGTACGTTTATCAATTCTTGCTCATTCAAGGATGTTCGCTCACAAAATTGTGAGGAAAGTCTACAATTTTTGCTCAAGTTTGACTTTTACAGGATATATGTTTATTCCATGTCTGTAATGCTGATATGGTTATTCTGCATACTTTTTAATTTATGTCTGCTGAAGATTTTCTTCCGTATTAGCCAACATGACCTGTAAGTTTGTTGTTCGTAAAAAAATCAATAAACTACAGTTTAAAAAAAAGTTTGACTTTTACAGGGTATTCTTGGTAAGAAAAAGTGGTGGTATCCACATAACCCACACCACCCTGGAATCCCACTGGTGCCTAGTTTTCAGAAATGTCTGTGAGTTAGTAGGTTATGCTGGATGCCAGCCGACCCGATACCGACATCCTCTAAAATTTAGCTTATTCTTTGGAAGAGAAAAGTCAGAAATTGCAACGTGTAAACATCACGTGATTTTGCTCGGAATTTCAATCATTTAGAGTCTAAATGATTGAAATTCCGAGCAAAATCACGTGATATTTACACGTTGCACTTTGACTTTCCTCTTCCAAAGAATAAGCTCAGCCACATATGTGGAGTTCCATTTTTATAGGGAGGAGTGTGAAATGCTCGGTGGAAGAACTTTTGTCAATCCCAGCAGAGTCTGTAACTTTTTCTCACAGAAATAAGAGGAAAATGTGTTTGTAATTACCCTAAAGTTGACATTTGCAAAATATTATGGGTCTTCCCTTGTCTCTAGGTCTCCGAAATGTCTAGGGTGGATAGGTTTCCCTGATTTCTGGACGACCCTGAGCCCAACTACTCACGTCCCCAGAATAATTGAAACTTCAAGCAAAAAAATCTTTGTTTCTTTTGTGGCATTTTGGGGCCTGTTGCATGTAAGAGACTCACCCACACAAGCGTGGGATTGCTGGATTGTAGGATTTTTTTGAGGTCCCTTTCAGATTCCTGATTTTTTTCCACATTGTATTTTGGGGCCTTCCCTGTCCCAAACAAGAGACCTGCCCGTACATGTCGGGTACTATTTTGGTCTGGAGAAGTGTGGCAATGGAGGATAATTGGATAATTCCTGTAACTGGAAATATTTTGTTATCTGAGGAATATGTCTAAGTTTCAGACTTACTGTTGTTAGAGAGTATCCACAATAACACACATTTTAAGTGCCCTCCGAATCAGCTGGTGTTATGGTAAAGAAAAATTCGGAGAGATTCAAGGGACCATATCCCTAAACTGAGTTTTGTGTGTACATTTAAAAAATGTATAGCTGTCCTTCATGCCACTTTTAATTGATAGATATTCATTATCAAGTGATGCATCGTCAGTACAGAATGAAAATTCATCATAAGCCCTGACTTGGTTATTGTCTGTGGGTATTGTGAGTTTTTGGTAAATCTATAAACTGTAAATCTCCGTAACCGAAAGGCTTTTTTGTGTGCAAAACAGTAAATGGCTTTGTAGATCTGCCTTTAGTGTGCAAAGTAATATGTGCAAATCTAGTGGCCAATTACATTTTTACTGACTTGCCTCCACTATTTTCTTATTTTAACAGTCAATTTCTTGAGTAAAAACTGGAGCGATCTACACAAACGCCCTTTGCTGAATTTAAAATGTTGTCTACTTTTCAAAAATGTATAGCTCTCTGGGTTCAGCTATGATTTTTTCACCCTTTCCTCTGATTTTTTGCGGATTTGTAGAAACTTCCAAATTACGAAATGTAGGCCAACACATCGAAAACTGCAAAAAACAATGGTGTAAAAATGATTTTCCCTGTGCATCTGTTTCTTAAAGCTAAGAGAGTGATCTTAGCACTGCAAACATTTTGTTGGTGCCATTTTTTGAAAAGCACACTTTTAAGAGCACTTTTTCATTGTATAAAAAAATGCTTTATTGCTCATTTCTCAGGACCCTTGGAGGGGGTGGGGTGGGGAGTGGTGCGGGGGGTCGTTATGAAGCTTAAGCGAGAATTACATCAAATGTCAAAATATTGCTTTAGCATTCTAGGGGTATGAAGGTTAACAGCACAGTGGTTAATATAAGTTAAACCGATACTGCTAAAGCACACCAATCATCTGTTATACAGACAGTAAACGATAATGTAGTGCTGCGTCAACATCAAAATTAATGTTTTTGATTGCATCAAGGCAGCTTGTGACATAACCTCTTATGCCCCGGCAGTGAACAGGCTCATTACTTGCCACTACAGATCGTCTCCGGGGTATCCCGCTTTTCTGTCTTCCCATCCCTCACCACTTTTTGGTGCAGGCCTCATCATGCCCCAAGCAGAATCCCCTTGAAAGGGAGTGCAAAAAGCTGGAGGCTGTAAGTAAGATAGTTTTCTCTAATGACAATTTAGTCCTTCGGTCCATGAATAGACGCATGCCTACGTGCTAGGTACACCCAAGCCTTGTGAAAAATGGAGAACCACTTAAAAGAGTACTTTTCAGAGAAGGTACCCAATGCCTGTTTGCAGTCTGCCTGTTAATTCGAACAGTGGCAACCCCTGTCTTCACAAAGGTGATGGCAGTGGTTGCAGCACCTCTGTGTAGGCAAGGGATCTTAGTGTTCCCGTGCCTTGATGCTTTTCTGCTCCTGGCAGATTGGCCACAACTAGTGTCAGATCTCTTGAAGACCAGAGCATCTTTGCTATTCAACCTGGTACTTTCCATCAACCTGCCTTAGTCCCACTTAGAGCCCTCTCAGTAGCTCCTGTCCACAGGGGCAGTATTTAATATAGCATCTTCAAAAGACTTCCTTCCTCTAGAGACATTCAAGATACAATTCTGATATTTCGGGAGGAAGCTTGTGTTAATTATCGGACAGTTCTACACCTGGTAGGTCTGCTTGCTTCCTGCATTCTACTGGTCACGAACTCATGTTAACACATGATGACTTTTTATTGGTGTCTGCAGTGGTCCTATCATAGGGGTGATCGGTTGAACACTATTGGAATCCCCCAGAACACTGCAAGACTCTTGCTCTGGTTGTGGGTAGGGGAGAACTTGATGCAAGGAATGCCTTTTTTGCAGTCCACGAACAGTTGCCACGATAGTGATGGACACATCTACCTGGGGTTTTGCTAGGCATCTAGAGGAACTAAAGAGTATAGGCCTGTAATGTCCAGGAGAGCTACCTCAGTACATCAACCTACTTAAGCTGTGGGCAATTTGGTCCAGAGGTTCTTCCTGCTCCCCCTTTATGTCCAGTCTGTCCAGATCTTGACAGACCACTCACCCGCAATGTGGTATGTCAACAAGTGGGATCTCATTTTCCCTGCCAAGAATCTTTGAGAATCGTCACAAGTCTGTACCATCTTTCTGACCACGAGTGGCGGGTCCACTCAGAGGTGATTCTGAAAATCTTTGTTTGCCCTGTGGGTTACCTCTCAGGTGGACCTCTTCACCACTCACAAGAATGCGCCCTGCCCACAGCCCTAGGATGTCCAGTTTCCATTGCAGGGAACCTTGTTGGATCCATTTCGGTTGATGTGGACTTTTCAGCCTTACTATGCATTTCCCTATACCCTTAACTCCTCCGGTTTTAAGGAAGCAGTGCCTTGACTGGACCTTAGTCATTCTGATCGCCCCGAACTGGCCGAAATGAATGTGGTTTGCAGACCTCCTGCCACTCTCCCTGTGTCCTTTACTCTGACTGTTTCTCAAAGCAGATCCCCTCTTCCAATCGGAGGGGCAGGTTCTTCACCCCTTCCTCCATAGCCTCCATCTTCATGGCTGGAGATTGTGTAGGGACACCTGAGCTACTTTTATCTGCCGCTGGAGGTGGTGGATCAGTAGTCGCTGTTAAATATTATATTGCTGCCCTTTTGGCCTTCATTTGATTTCCTAATGAGCATATTCTTAATATTTGATCGAGGCAGATTTAGATGAATGATGGAGAATTTAGTGTAATATGAGGTGGTGATGGTATAAGAAACTTAATGTCATGACATCTCACTGGTTAGAGGCGGCAGACCCGGAAGCAGAGGACGGCCCGGGACCAGGGTTCAATCCCCGACGCGGCAGGGTCGTGAACCAGGCTCAGCGGACTTGATAATTCTCGCCTCGGTGCCTACTCTAACCAGGGATCACACTCAGCAACTCTAGGCATTAGCTTGCCTCATCTCCACAACGGCCCCCCACAAACTCCGGGGATGCCTGGCTTCACCTTGGAGATACCCAGGAGGGAACATCTCACAGGGAAAGCCAGGACAGGTTCCTCAGCGGTCTATAGCACCAGGACGCCTCCGGGTAGCAGTGCGCTTTACAAGACACACGCACACACACACATCTGTTTAGAATAAGGCAGCGCAATAGTTTGAGCTCCTGTTGCTGAACTTTTTGTAACTTTGCGGGTCACATAATGTCGAGAGGGCCCACTCCACCTTCCATCCTTTGCGATCCGGAAAAGGCGGACTATTTATAATAGGTTTTCAGAGAAACCCATCTTAACAAAAAATGGATGGCCTCATCCTGAGCATTTATTTAATAACAAAACGGACTATGTGGGTTAATCTCGAATCTCTTTAATGAATGTGGTTAGCTAAGCAGACCTTTATGTTAATTAGTCCAAAAGTGTTTTTGTGCGCCCGCCCATGACTCATCAGGCTAATAATTTAGTATTTTGTTTGACTGATATAATTTGAGATTTTTATCTCATTAAATGAACAGACCTGCCTTATTTCTATTGTGAAAAAAATGTCAATGGCACAAAACGCAGTGAACTGTCGCACACATGCACACTGAAAACCTGAAAATGTTGCGATTAAGCAAACTGGAAACTTGTCACCTCTGTTTCAGCCTTTACATAATTTAACATAAGGCAGCATCATTCTGATCTCTTTTTGGACCGATTTCATCTAGCCCGCCCCCTGTCTGATATTTTATGATGCAACAAGTGGTTCCTGACACCCTCCATATTTAGAAGGGTGGTTTCAAAAGCACAAGTTTGGAAACCTTATGAAGGATTTTTTTTTACCGTTGATTTGTGCAGGTAATCCCTTCCTACTGCTCGTACTTGTATTTAAAAAAGAAGACTGTAGAATGGCTTCTTTATTTCCTTACATCATGTACCCTATGGGCAGTGAGCGTAACATGTGGCAGACTTTGGGGTTTCATTTCACAAAGAATTATTTTTGGTTTCGCCTATCAAACAGTGTAAACTGGCTGGTTGTGAAAGGCCTATTGTGAAGAGTGAGCCTAGAGCCTGCCCATTGCTCACCCTGGTTGGCTTTATTGTCACCCGTATTGCTTAGCTTGCTGCTTATTCAGTGGCGTTTCTTGTCCCATCATATACATCTCGTGTTTGCCCCTTCTCTAGAGCATGACCTTTATACCACCCTTTTCCTTGGCTGACTTGTTTTGTTCTACTACTCACTTTCAAAAAACTCATTTTTTTTCTTGTTTTTTTAAACACTCCATGAGAGTGCATGTGTTTTCCAGGTCTGTTACCCATGTTTTTTTCCCTTGCCATACCCCTTGCTTCTGCTCTCCATGTTGCTCTCTCCCTCGTGTGATTCCCCCACCTTAGGATCTGTGTTGCTCTCTCCCTTTTGTGCGTTTTCCCTGCAAACACCTCCCACACCCCTTGTTGCTCTCCTTTGTGTACGCTTCCGCGACAAACTTCTATGCTGCAGTGCTATCTCTTGTTTAGTTCCCCTCATCTTTATTGCCTTTGACCTTGTGTTAAAAACACTCACAGCTCTGTGTTCTCTCTATTATGTACGTCTCCCCTCATAAACCATACCACCCCTGTATTCAGAGTTGCTCTTTCTTTTGTCTGCTTCTCCTGCTTCATGGTGCTATCTTCTTAGTGTCCTTTGTCCCCTCATTTCCCGGAGGGGCCCCCCTGTTCTCAAAGTTCTTCCCTCCCTCATAAGCTTCTTCCCAACTCCCACCACCACCCACAAGCCTCCCATCCCTAGAAAATACTAGGTTCCGTGTTGTGTTCCCCCGCTTGTTTCTCCACCCTGCAGATTCCACCCACCCCTGTGCTCTATACTTCTCTTTCTCTTGTTTGTTTCTCCTCCTGACAATACCCCCACGCTCTGTGTTGCTCTCGCATGTTTTCCTCATGCTGTGCTGTGCTCTTTCCGCTGTTCTTCCCACCCTACAACTCCCCCTACCCACTGTGATCCATGTTGCTCTCGATTATCTGTTTACCTCCAAGGACTGCCCCATGCTTTGTGTTGCTCTCTCCATCATGTGCTTTCAAGCAACCAATCCCCACACTGCCAGCTAAACAGCATTGGCAAAGACAGTAGATTACAAAAGCTAGACTTGCTGGCTTGATGCTTGCAATAGTTGAAAGTGCATCCCGAAAGCAGCGTTAGACCGGTTTTGCAGGACGATGATCCTGGTCCTCTCACTCCACCCCTTCTATATGCATGTATGAATGTATGCATGCCTTTTTTATAGGGAGCAAACATAGTTGAAATTGAGTGGCATACGGTAAAGGGTCCAGGACAAAAACACAGTCAGTATGTGATAGGAAGAGTAGCTGATTTCTTGAAGCAAAGCTGGACTGTTACTGCATCATGGTGTAGTGTTCTTTAAAGAAGTGCATCTTCATTTCTTTCCTAACTTGGAGCAGGGTTGTGGAAGTAAACATCTGCCTTTTATTGAGTCAATCTCTCGCATTCCACTTACCATTTTTAAGGTAATATTTATTACTGCCTCAAAAGGCGCTATTCTTTTAGGTGAAATCAAGCATACATTAGCTTCTTGAATAAAACATGCATTTAACAAAGCATGGAGATATTTTTGAGCCGGTGTTTTTTCCTCTGACCTTTAAAAAAAAGTCACATTACCTAACTTTGCTGAGACTTTAGAATAGATCACTCTCTGCTGAGTGTGTTTTTGCAGTAAAGCATCAAGGTTCTCAGAGTGATTATGTAGAGAAGACAGGCTCATTGAATTGTGTTCTTACCTCCTTTGGTGGTCATCTAATTAATCCTGCGATGTTACATGATCCATTTTGTTGTGTTGAATGGTTAATTTTTTTTGTTTATTGTATAAGCTTTTTCTTATGAAGCTTAAAATTAGCATACAATTTACACTGCAAAGGAGGCGTGATTTAAAATGCTTCAGAAAGGGCACCTTACTACAAGACACGCATATCTAGCCTACTGTTGAAAATAAGCATTGAGGTTTGAAAATAAACGTAATTAGGTGAGGCGCTGATACACTGAGATTGTGACCGGTTTAGTGGCCATAAAAATGACAGTACAGTCGCCACTATCTCTCTCTCACTTGCACATGTATGAAAGCAAATTGGCAGGCACATTTGTGGCAGTGGCGAATTGGGCCAACTCCAACCTCCCTGCAGAGCTGCTGAACCTGTGGGTGTGTCACACCATACCTAGATCAAGAGGCTTCACCACATTGGAATCCAAGGAGACCCCTCAAATGAATTACCTCCTTCTCCCGAAGAACCCAGATAACTTGCCTTCCTCCCTTCACTTTGGAACCCAAGAACACCATCTGCGGCATCCTTCAGGGTTCTTCCCTCAGCCCCACCCTGTTCAGCACCTACATGACTCCCTTGGCCAACATCGTCAGATCACAAGGACTGAACATCATATTCTACTACGATACCCAGCTCATCCATTCATTATCAGAAGACCTCTCCGCTACCCTTTTTGTCGATGCATGAAGAGCATTGCGATTGGAATGAGAAACTGTCTAGAACTCACCAGAGTCAAGACAGAGGTGCTGATCTTTTGGAACAACACCTCCCTGTCGAATGACGCATGGTGGAGCCCCCGAACTAGGATCCTCACCCACTCCGACCAATCACACCTGCAACCTTGGCATCCTGGAAAGTAAGCCTACCATGAAAATACAGTTCAACGCAGTATCTTCCGCCTGATTCCTCACTCTTCACATGCTTCCGCAAGCTCTTCAAGTGGCTCCCCACCGACACCAGACGGAGCATCACATAAGCCCCTGTTACCAGCCGTTTGGACTACAACAGCACACTCTACGTAGAAATTACCTCACACCTCCTCAAGCGACTGCAAACTATACAGAGCTCAGCGGACAGACTCATCCTAGACCTCCCGAAGCAGACCCACTTCAGAGTCCCACTTAAGAGCTCCAGTGGCTCCCCATTTAGAAGAGATGCCAGTTTAAGATGTTGACAAACACCTTCAAATCCCTCCACAACCAGGGGCCAGCATGCATCAACCACTGCCTGAACTTCCACCTTCCCTCCAGACACCTGCTCTCTGCCTCCCTCTGCCTCCTCCACATACCCGCATCCGCAGCACCAACAGTATTAAATGCTTTTTCTACTACCTTGCTGCTAAATCCTGAAACGAACTGCAACTTCACCTCTGGACCTGATCCTCTCTGCTGGCATTCAGAAGAGGACTCAAGACCTAACTGTCCAGCTGAGCCTTCCTGCAGCAGTACTCTTGGCGCCTGGATACCTTCACCGGTGATTAGCTACGCTGTACAAATCTGGTTTGATTGATTGGTTGACCAGTCCTGAGGCGTGATACAAGTTGTGATTGGTGGTGGAGAGACCTTAAGGAATAATGAGGTAGTGACCAGAGAGTAGTTTGCTGATACTGATCCATTAGCTGGGGAGTGAGACTAAATTGGGTGAACAGGAAGCAGAAGAGCAGGAATCCATTCTTGGTCACTCAGTAGGGCTGCTGATGCCCTAATTTGTTATGATATGGAGGTGGGTACGTTGCAAGTACTAGGCTGAGCTTTGAAAGAGATGATATAGTCACATGATATAGTCTACAGACGGAAATGATATAGGGCACATGATATAGTCTACAGACGGAAAAGGGGTGATAAGGATCTTGCTGTGAGAGAGTCGGCATGGACTAAGACAAGCCTTGCACACACACACACACACAGTTGGTACAAGGTGTTGGGCCAATGTCTTAAAAAATCCAGTAAGAATAGCAGCACTCATTTTCTTAAGACCATTAATATAAAGTTTCATAGAACTATTTCAAAGATAGATCAGGGACTTAAATAATGAGATATACTGAGATATACATGCCTGTAAAAAATATCAATAAATACATACCAGTGCACAGCAACACCTTTAATCAATAAGCTAATTGAAAGTCAAGTAAAGGACAACCTACAGAAGGTGTGAAAACGACATTCTTGGGCCTAATCCTAATTGGAAAAAAAAGTCGAGAAACTAGCTGCCATTATTGTTTGGGGTGTTTCAATTACTTAGAGATGTTTAGGTGTCAAACATTTCACAAAAATATCGTGCTTCCTGAAATCACTGCTGGCTGTGTTGGCTTAGAAGTTGATAGGACATTAAAGGAAAACATTACAGCTAAGTTTGACATAAAGAATGACTGGACACCTGGTACTCCCAATGCCCAAGAAAAAGGAGATGCCATATCTGGATTGTCTTCCAGAACAATAATGTACGTCTGATCATGGACGCCATGGACTCCAGAAAGACATTTATCCAAATTAAAAATTGATTTGTGGAAGCAGAAGACCAGCACTGGTAGTTTCCAACAAAGCTTCAAATCACTATAAAAAGTTAACACAACTTGTGTGGGTAAAATTGGGGAAACACCTAGAACAGTCGCAAAATGATGAAATACTCATGTGGAGTGCCCCCTGCCCCCTGAAGGAAATGGCTGGTGACAACTTGGAGTAAACACGTGTTCAGCTTTTTTTTCCAAAAAACACGATGGAAAGTAACAAGAGACATGGATTATAGAAATGTTTGAGTGCTTGCCTGCAAGAAATATAAACAGAGGAGGTTTTTTAGTTTTGGGGATCTGTGAGAAATCTGCAGAAGGAGAACACAAGGACCAGTTGCCTGTTTTTAAGTCTGCTTACCCATGTTCCCCAATACGACATCCTAAGAGTGAGAGGGCCCCATGGTGGATCCCATGCTCACTGTGCCGCAGGACTCGTGCTGAACTTTATTGATAAAGCATAATTAGCCCAAAACTAGTCAGGGATTGCTTGTGTTCCAGTTGATGAAATCTGACCTCGCAGTTCAAGCATTACTGTTGCAATTGGAGCTGGGCTAAGAGTGACTTGCATATCGCTGGTCTCGCTCGGAAGTGGCATAGTGGGTGAAAAATGGATTAGAATGCAACCCGAGATGTCGCCAGTGGATGATATATATCCCTGATATTGCCTGACATATATTTATTTGCAAGGACTCTGAGAGGATCCTATCCTCTAACTGGGGGTATTTTTCCATATCAATGCCACCTGGGAAGTGTGTGCTGCGAGGATGTTCCAGAGTTGGTCCTCCTCAGTGTCTCAAATGATATTTGATCAGTTCCAACCAAAACCTCTCCCAATTTACTGATCCCTTTGAAGTACTAATTTTCATTGAAAAGTCCGGTCATTAAAGCTACGGTTTGGCTATTCACAACATATTGATAAATGGTATGTATTTTGTAAGGCTACATTGCCCACGTCTATATGTACCTGTTGCTGTTTTAATACTGAATTAGGTACCCTGTTTACTGCAGACCCTGCAAACGATGTTTTAGTGGCCCGGGAGACCACCCAAAAATGTATGTCCTCCAGCAAGGAAATGCAATGCAAGAGCTAATGTATGTGATCTGACCTCAGAAGATTGCAGTGCTGTGCTCCTGTGTGCTGCCCAAAGGGCAGCTTTGCTGGGACTCTGCCCTGCCATGACCAACGTGAGTGAAATGGACCTGATATCATCCTGAATGAAGGCTTAGCTCTGATAGGCCCCAGCCTAACAGCAATAACTCCGTTCTATGAGGACAAGACTTTGGCAGACAGGCCCAAGGCCTAGTCGAGCCGCTGGTATGCTGATTCTCCCAGGCTATTCATAATATTGAATCCATCTTCACCAAGAATGCAGACGTGGAATATGAAGGGAATTTGGACTCTCAGCTCTTGGTGGAAAGAAACTGGCCGACATTGAACGAGGCTCCACTAATGGCTACCAACCACATGGGCGAGTTGATGGGCCCCAGGAGGAATGCACATACTTAACATTTCCTTGCCACACAGACTTTGGCGCACAGCCGTAGCCACACACTTTAGTTTTCCTAATGTGGGGTCTTTGACATGAGCCCTACACGTATGCGTGCCACGAGAGGGTCGCAAGTGAAAATACTCCTGCAGCTGCTTGAATGACCCGTTGTGTGTCACAGTTTACCATTTACTGGTCAAAGGAGTCTAGGTGGTAATATCAATAACACTTGAGGAAGAATGCCCCTGCCAATGTGGGAGCAGAAGGACAATTGATGCCACTCTAGTGAAAGTGAGCCACTAGGCCTGTAAGAGTCAGTACTAGTAATGCTGAGTGCAACTACCCTGTGTGAATGTATGCACCCTGGTTTCTGGAGAGGGACACCTCGCCATCTTATATGCCACATTTTTTAGATACCGTACAATTTATGGGCGTGATGGTTCCATTAGAGGGACTTGAAATTTTACGGTATCATCTTATATCCCTGTGGTATGTAGAAAACGCAGACCGTTATTGTACATACATAGAGTGCACAACCCATTTGAGACAGTGCATTTAGTGGGGTAAACGGTTGTGTTAAGTAACCCCCCACACTGTGGAGAAGAAGACAAGATCTCAAATGCAAAATGTTAAGAGGTTTTCATTTATGCTTTTGGTTGACACGTTTCTTACCTTCGGTCAATGTAAACTTGTAAATATTAAAAGTTAACAAAAACCTTATGTAAAACAACCCAGTACAGAAACCACAGCATCACCCATAAATATGTTACTCTTGAGTTATTGTTTCAATTGATTGACATTTTTCTGAGACAGTTCTGGCACCTGTATGATCGTAATAAACATACCTACCCATAGGATTGTGATAAATGTATCTAGTGTTGAAGAAAATGCGAAACATTTTGTTTTCTGCTTTATTGTATTTGAACAAACAATGTATTTCTCTGTCCTAACGACTTCACGAGTGTGATCTTTCCAGTATAATGTAACCCTATGGATTGCACATCCTCTGTAGTATTCTTGAGATATTCAGCTTCTGAAATTAAACATGGCGTCCTTTCCTCAAATCCAGGATTAAAATATTATCTTGCTTTTTTCTTATTGTTACAGCAACCAATCTATTTATCATTAGTTCTGTGTATCATCTAAAACTTCAAATTTCACTGCATTTTGATTAGAGCGTTCATGTAGTTTTAGGGCATGCCGCTCTCAAAATGGGTCACTGCGGCAGGGGCCTGTTTGGGACCCAGACCACCTCTGCCCACACTCCTCTCCTTTGTTCCTTCCCACTGTGTCTAGAGGCGGGCCGGTGGCAGTGGTAATATGCCAGATTGTTGGCTATGATGGTGTAAGTACAAGGAAATGAGGCCAATGTTCAGAAGACTGTTTGCTTTTGGGGTTGGAGAGAGTGGGAGGGTGTCTGCTGTCTGTACTTAATGTTTCCAACCCACACACACAGGTTTGATTTTATTATTTGATAAAGCTCTGTATTATGTTCTCATGTGGTTTGTTATGAGATTGTATTTGTGAAATATTGGCCATTAACGGCAAATACGGGTACAGTAACAATTTTTCTTCTCTTAACAGACTCTGATAAGGAAGAAAAGCAGAAGGTCAGTGGGAATGTAGGGCTCATTGTCATACCAAAACAGGTGACTTCAGGCTTGGCGTGTCTGGTGGCCAGTTACGGCAGTACATCTGAGAGCGAACCGGAGGGTGAGTCCTGAATTCTCTGCGGTTTCAAATATTTTATTAGTAAATTCAGTTAATCGTAGCCAAGTAACACAGAGATGAAGAGTCCAAAATAACCGATTGCCTTACGACCAAAGAGCAAACCGTATTTTTCACTTACTTTGCTTTCTAGTAGTTAACCAATTGTTGCTTAGGAATGGACAGAGGTACAGGTCTCTGGAGGCAGGCAGGTACACATGCTAAAATATTTATTGCCAGGGATATCAATTCAGCAGCTTTGGTAATCAGGTATGTGAATCAGTTACCTCAGTCCCAGGGAAGATTCCAAGGGTTATGACTGACAGACCTAGAATACTGAATAACCAATTGCGGATCCATCCTTTAGTCAATTATGCCCCTCAACCTAGCTCAGAAACCGACCCCTTCCCTGCTTTGACCCGTCCCCTCCGGCTCTGGCCCCACCCCCAAATCAGCTCTATGTTCCATTCCAGCTTCAGCGCCTTGACTGATAATGTAGATACTGACACAGAAGTCACAGAAATGGAGCTGATAGTTTCATCAAACTCTGAGACACGTACTCCAACCAGACCTAGGCATTATGCCCACTGTGAGCCAGACTATGCATCATAGTATGATATTGGAAACAATGATGACCAACATAATGATAGCAAATTGTTGGACGACCTCAAGGATGCCAGTGGCCTGAATACCTCGTAAGAAATTGACCTTCCTTTTCTTCATCTCACAACGGTTATTGAGGAGTCCGCCTCCTTTGAAACAATAATTTGGAGAGCAGCTGACCGAACACTAGCTATTCAAGAGGTGAAATCTAATACGCTTACAGTGATCCTCAACCGAGCAAAATCCAACGAGGAACCTCCGCTCTCCTTTAATAAAGTTGACTGGTGTCCTGATAGGCACTTGGGCTGAACCACAAAGTTGCCCCCAAAGTCAATATACAAGTGTCGAGGCGGCACAGGCTGGCTCCTGGAGTACCCTACTCCAGAAAGCATAGTTGTGCAGGCATTTACCAGTTGCCTAAACCCCAGTTTTTCGGTACTACTCCAGCTGATGGGGAATCCAAATGGATAGATATATTAGTGAATGAAATATTCTCCTCCACAAGCCATGCCCTTCGCTATGTCAATAGAACATGCTACCTGGGCAGGTATTTGCATGCGTTATGGGCTGGAGTTGAGGACATCTTGCAACCTGTCCAAGAGTAGATCCATTCCACCTTACAAAGGCCCGTTTTGGATGACAGGATTCAGCCTAATACTCTATAGGGTCCAGTCTGGACACTACCAAGTTTGGGTAGGATAGTGTGTACCAGTATATTGCTTATGGGCTAAGCCTGGATTTGCTCTCCGGACTTCTCATCTTATGTCCAACAGCCCCATATCGACATGCCCTTTTGCACCTCTAGGCTGTTCGACGCAAAGGCGAACTCAGCCCATGAAAGATTCAGGGAGAGTAAGGCCATTGTCCAGTCTCTGGGCTTAGTCCTGCCAGTTCCCCCAGTAGCAGTGCCCCTTTCAAGGCTTTGGTAGGGGCTACTAGCAGAAGCAATATCCACCTCCGCAACAATGGGCCTCTCATTCCTGATAGCATTGGACAATCCTTTTTTGCATTGCAGTTAATCTCCTTCGTCGTGGTCCTTTCATAGGATCGGTGACTTCAGGTTCGTCAACTCCTCGCTTGGGACCTTGCCCCTCTTGGGCCTATTCTGCCGGGTCCAGTGCTCGAGAATGCGAGCAATGTGATGGGGGAAAATGGCATTGTGCTGCTGCCACAGCTTCATTCCAAATCTCTGTGGGCAGTTCGGTCAACATGGAGTTTTTTTTAATCTCTGCTTGTCGCCGTTGTATCGCCCTCAGTGCCAGAGCTGCAGCCCACACCGGGCCACCGTCAGAAGACATCAATGAGAACCAATTCTTACCACCAAGTCACCCACGCCCCTCTGGGGGTTAGACGTCGAGCCCATAATCGGTGACACAGCCTTCCGGGTCGCCACTGCACCCCAGACTTGGCTGGCACTGACCTAAGGCTTCAGAGGTGACTCTAAGCCTGGCGCGAACCAGACACTCAAGACCCGGCCCACCGGTATGCAGACAGCTCCCTCGATGACTTCTGGGGTCTCGGTGCTGGCACCGACAGCACTTGGGAGCTGAAACCGCGGTTGAAGCCTACCTCTAAACGGAAGCAGCCTTCAGTGCCCAGTCAGCCATCTATGGCATACTCCAGATATTCGGCAACTAGAGTAGACCTTGAGGACTGACGTCTAGGTAAAAAATAAGATAGTTTAAGATTTTGGAAATACTTTTATTACCTAAGTAGAATTTGGACATAGTTTTATTTTAAAAGCAGCCTGCCAAGCAGGGCTACCTTTAAATGACAGCAGGCATCATAGTTTTACTTTAAAAGCAGCCTGCCAAGCAGGGCTACCTTTAAATGACAGCAGGCATCATAGTTTTACTTTAAAAGCAGCCTGCCAAGCAGGGCTGCCTTTAAAATGACAGCAGGCACCATAGTTTTACTTTAAAAGCAGCCTGCCAAGCAGGGCTACCTTTAAATGACAGCAGGCATCATAGTTTTACTTTAAAAGCAGCCTGCAAAGCAGGACCGCCTTTAAAATGACAGCAGGCACCACAGCAATGCACACTTCGGTTTAGTAAACCTACTGGACCTCTAAACTTGCATACCTTACCATATATTAGGGACTTATAGGTAGGTTGTCAGTACCAATTGTAATTTCACCTCATTACCATATACCTTTTACACAGAGCACGGGCCCTGGGCCTGGCTTGAAGAGTCCAGGTCACAGTAAGGAAATACCAACAATATTCAAAAATGGGAGTAAAAAGTGGGGGATACCTACAAAAGCTCTGTTTTCTTACATAAACATTTCCTCCATGTCTTTTCCCATTCAAGAATTCACCTGGTTTTTTATTCTGTACAACGCCTGATCTGTTGTACTGAAGTAATTCTGAAGAGTTAGGAAGACCAGCTTGATGAAAGGTGAATCTGACATTTAGCTAAACTTAAGAAAAAAGGAATTAAGGACAAATTTACACCCGACCTGGTACTGAATGCTGGGTTTGCACAATTGTGGGAGGGGGAATCATGTCGGCGGAAGTAAAACGTTCTTAAAAATTGTAAAACATAAGTAATAGTTACAGCAATGGTAAAGCCAATAGGTCTCCCGTTATTTATTTTTTTTGCATACATTTCTGGTTTGTATCTAAAGTGCTTGAAATGCTTGTTTATATTACGTGTTCAAACCCAATAATTACTCTTTCGTGCTCTGCACCAGCCAAAGGCCCCTACCTAAACATGCCATTTGCATGCCCACGGCTTGAGGGACAGCCCATCCAAGCAATCTCAAATCATTTTTTAAACAGTTGATGGTCCAAAGGCTGCTCTCTCTATACCACTTGTTTGTATGTACTTATTTTAACAGTTACAAACATGAAATGTATCGGTCAGCTAAATTTATCTGAACAGTGACCTAAATAAACAAGCAGCAAAGCTCCTGTGGAGTGCTACAAGCAGAGGAAAAACGAGCAATAACAGACAGCAAAAGACAAAAGAAGGAGGGTGGTTTAGGGCAAACATCAACAGAAGGACCGAAGGTGGGTAAGAGGGTGGGGTAAACACAGACAAGGGAGGGAGGAACACTGAGGGAGGGAGAAGTACACGAGGAAGCCAGCTGAAAAGACACACTGTGGTAGAGTACTTAAACACAAAGATGTAGCAGCTAAAAAAATGAGCAGTGAAAGAACACAAGTATTGTGTCCATGCTCCGCTTTTGTCTGTTCATCACTAAAAAGAAAGCAAGAGAGTGACAATGAAGACAGCCAATGGTAAGCCGTGAGCGGGCTGTAAGCCCACTGACAGAAAACAAAAGGTCTCAGGTGCTGAAGTCAGCGCCTTCTCTTTGCTCCGTATGCCCAGTATGTGCAGTATGTTCAGCAAACTGATTTAGGGAGTTACACATGTACGTGAAACACCTTCTTATAACCAAGCCAAGGATACCAGTGATTGCATACAACTGCACTTGTACACACACACACACACCCCTCCAAATAACCCAAAGCTAAATATTACAAACGTATTTGTGTCCAACACTTGCTTTCACAGGTTTGCAGATTAGGTAATAACATTGGATATATTACTGGACGATTGTAACCTAACCACAACAAAGCATAAGGTATGTGTTAAGTACAATTCCCTAGGGGGTGCCTTGGCTCTTTATGATAAATCATCATTGTTAACCATATCAATGGTGCTCAATTTAACGAAACTGGGAGAATGAAAGGCCAAGCTGTCTGAACTTCACTGGATGCATTCATTATATCACTAAAGCACCAGGCGCGTCTATAGAAGGCACCTTAACTGAACCCTGAGACTGCTCAAAGAACCAATAATTCTAGGAACACGCGAAAAACGGTGTTAGTGCATACTGATTTCACAATGATAGTGAAGCTGCAGTAAAATGCTGAAAGCGGAGTCCGATCCGGCGTGGAGGAAAACATGACCCAAAAATGACCAGGAAATCAGAGACCGGTGGCGCAGATCGATTGACACACACAGTTTATGTTACGATAACATATTCAAGCACGGTGCCTCATTTGTATATTGCGCTTACTGTCTGCACTCAGCAAGGATAAGTAACAATGCTCAATATTGTATATACTTCAACCACAATTAATGCAAAAGATGCATTAGCTTACAATCAATGCTTCTGGGTTGCTCCTTTAAGTGCAAATAGGGAAAGTGCTCATAGGAGTACTCGAGTGACTTAAAAGAAAATAAAATAAAATTGAAAGTTGTTATCAGAAATGAAAGCAGTTGCGAGAGACATGTCACTGCGGTAAGCCTGTCAAAGAAGGTCTAGCATATTCACAAATATATCCACATCGATGAGAGGAGGCCAATTAATCAAAGCACATCTGCCTTTGGTCTACTAAGAAAACAATCCACACTTGTAATGTTGTGTTGTCGATGTTTCAACCCGAATTGTACTTGTGGCAATTCAAGACCTAACGGGCGGGTCTTCATTAGGATGTGTGGGATTGTGAGCAACCTTCAGGGGTGTAGGAAGGATCATAAACAATCAGGCCATGTAGATGGGCCGATGGGCCCCTTGTCTATCCTTGCGTGCGTTCTGATCAAGTAGTAAAATCTAAGGGTACCGCTGTAAATTTAAAAATGTTGTAAACGTGAAGCAAATCAATGAGCCTTTTGCGCCAAAAGCGGTAAAAACATTATGGCACTCACTGAAAGGATAACAATTCACAACTATCCTGCTTCTCTCTCGGTGAATCGAGAAAATGTTATCCTTCAGTGAATGACCCCTTATTCAGAATCATTAGGGAAACCCCTGAACTAAACTCTTTCACAGAAGCTAGTGACCCATTCTGATGTATTCGTTTATGGGCTCTTATATTTGGAAATCATATCAACTTTGGCACAAACAGGGATGTGATGTAATGTAAGATGCCGGGACAGAGACAAATGTGCAATTCCAGAAAAATGTAGCCTTCAGTTAGGAGATGAACAGCTTTTATAAAATGTTAACAAAAGGCATCTTTTTCCCATCAGTTGCAATAAACCCCTTTCTGTGTAACCCATCATATATTAGAAAGGGAATTCCATGTGATTACTTTACTTTAGTACATACATGAAATAAATGTTTTTTTTCTCTGGTTGCTTCTTATTTTTCCTAGTTCTGCCATGGTAGCCTGGTGTGTTTGCGCGTACCTTTTACATGTTGGGTGGTGTTTGCAAAACTGAGTAAAACGGATCCACTTGGCACCTTACATTGTGAAAACACATGATTATGGAGCGTCGTTCACTTGGGTTTCTGCAGAATAGGGTAGCCAACATTTTTAGCAGCCACACTCAGTTGTAAGGGCCACACAGAGTGCTAAAAACACAACCGTAACATGCCAATATTGAATATTGGAGTATTGAAGCACACATGTCCTATCATACTATCTGCAACATGCTGTACAAAATCTGCATTGTAATTGAATTGTTTTGCTTTGTGCAAACAAGTAGTTTTGCAGCGTGAATCTTTCTGGATTCACTATGCTGTGCATATTCCGCAATCTGATGGTTGGGTCCGGAATCGTAGTCTTTTTTTCTTTTTTTTCTTCTTTTTCGTAGCCCAGGTGGGCGTCGTCGTCCCACCATTTGGTGTACCTTCCGTGACGTCGGCATGCTTCCTGCGGAAACTCCCACCCTTGGGCGCCATCTTCAGATTCTTTTTTCCGCCGTTGGGTCTGGATCGTCGCGTGAAGCTCCAGAAGTTTTGGAGGAGAAAAGAAGAAGATAATGCCAATTTTCTACAGAAAAGGACTTGAGAAGACTAGGAGAAGAATACCATCAAAGCCGGGACGACGAAGGAGGAGAAGTAACTCTAAATCTTCGACGTCCGACGGGGAATGCGCACAGCGGGCCCCCTAAGCGCAGTAACGGACAATACTCCCTTTAAATTCTGCCGTAACTGCCACCACAAGTACGCGCAGAAGGACCAGCACCCGGTCTGCAAACTCTGTCTGCCAGTCGACCACGGGAGCAAGGACTGCAACGCCTGCTCCGTCTTCATACCGAAGACACTCAGAATTCGAGAGAAGCAGATTATAGCTCACCACACGATGCAGGGCAAGGGCCAGGCACCGTCGCTGTACGAACTGGGCCTCTCCACCGACGACGAGGACAACATCGCCAAAGGTCCAGATGTCTCCACGGTCGCAGAGACCGATAAGAAAACATCAGACATGGTAGGAGAGTCTACGACTCCGAAACCCTCGACAGGGCCTTGAAGGCCTGAGGCAGACTCTCGAAAATCAGAGTCTAGAGCCTCAAAGGGAGCACCGGCACCGAAAACCTCGACGATCGAAGCTGCATCCTCCGAAAAACAGCCCAGCGGATCCTTCGGAAAGGACTCCCAGGCGGCGAAGACCGGTGAAAAGCCAAGGTCGTCGAAGCAGGTCCCCGAAAGAAGAACCTCGACTTCGAGGGAGAAGGAGCCGAAAACCACTTTGAAGTCGACGACTCTGTCGAAGATGGCAGCCGAAACGCTCACCGCCCAGCATGCCGCACAGATGGAGAGGAAGAAAAGAAGGCTTGAGGCAGAGATGGAGAACATCCTCCAGAGGAAGAAAGACTTCGAAGAAAAGATGAGAAGCTACAGGATCCCCTCGAAGCCCGCGACGGCCGTCACCGAGGTAGAGGAGCACGAGGAGTTTGACGCCGAAGAGCCGCCGAAAACTCCGGAGCCCTCTGAGCAGGGAGAAGAGAAAGACCTCTATTATACAGAGGGGGAATATGAGGATCAGCTTTTGAGCTACGACTCTGGATCCTCGACGGCTCAAGACCTGGACTAGCAGGACAAAGATGCTGAAAACCCAGAGAAGGCTGTGGAGACATACCCCTCGAGGCCTTCGCCGCCAGATGACATTGGGGCTTATAATGAGGTCATCAAGAAGGCAGCAGCAGCTTATGGGGTTAAATTGGAGGAAGAGAAGCCTAAAGCAGATTTCTTGCTGGAAACCTTGCTTCCCACGCAGACAAGAAACCAGTTCCTGCCCATGCTGAAGAGTGTCATGGACCAAGGGAAGGAAACCGTTCAAGGACCCAGCGACTTGCAGATCCGTCACGCCAAGGACGGAGAAGAAGTAAAAGTTCTCCTCTCAGGACCCTCCCTACATCAAAGGGTCCGTCACAGCAGACTCAATTATCGCTGCAACTGCAAGGAGAAGGGCCAACGTCCCGACAACATCTGGGCCATCACCTGACAAGGAGAGCAGGAGGATGGACCTGACAGGCAGAAAAATCGAAAGAAACGCTGCCATGCACTGGCGGATGGCAAACTCCAATGCACTCCTGAACAGGCACCAATATCAACATTGGGACGAGGTGGGGCGATTGCTCAAACACCTCCCAAAGCAATTCCAGCAGAGAGCCACACACCTCGTGGAAGAGCGAAAAAAATCGCAAACTCGTGCTTGAAGACAGCTTTGGACGGTGCAGAAACCTCCAGCAGACTGATGGCTATAGGGATCACAGAGAGAAGGCAAGCCTGGCTCAAGATCTCAGGCTTCAAGACGGGGGTTCAGAACAGCATCCTGAACACTCCATTCAACAGAGAATCGCTGTTCGGCGCCCCGGTTGATGAGAAGCTCACTCAACTGAAGAAGGATAAAGAGACAGCAAGGTCCATGGGGGCCCTGCAATTCAGAGGGAGGAGAAGAGGCACTCCGGCAAGGAGGCCAAACGGAAGAGGTGGTAACCAGACGGGAACATCGCACCAGGTGTTCCACCAAGGTCACCAGGGTGACAATCGGGGCCCACAGGGCCAGCAAAAGCAGACCTGGCACTACCAGAACAGGGGCCAGTCTTTTTGCGGGAGAGGAAATGGGCGAGGCCCGAGAAGGAGAGGCGGTGAGCAACCCCCCTCTAAGTGACTTTGCACGGAAGGATGTGCTCCCCCCACTCAATCCCTCCGAGGGAAGAGCACAAAAATGCAAAGGGGAGAGGGTTACACGGACAAGACACAAAAGAACATGTAACACCAGTGGGCAGCAGAGTAAGATTTTTCCTCCAGGAATGGAGAAAAATAACCACAGACAAGTGGATACTCCACATCATACAGTTCGTATTTTGCATAGAGTTGGAAAAGAGACCGCCAAGCAGAAGACCAAAGAAAAAATAGCACTCGGAAAGGGAGCTAACGCTGCTCCGAGAAGAAGCTCAGGAACTCCTCCGGAAGGAAGCCATCAAACCGGTCCCATTCAGAGAAAGGAACAGGGGAGTGTACTCAAACTACTTCCTCGTACCAAAAGTGGACGAAAGCCTAGGACCCATCCTGGACCTACGCTTCCTAAATAAACATATAAAGACTCAAAAATTCAAATGACGTCCCTACAGGAGGTCATCCCACAAATAAGAGACAGGGATTTCATGTCCACCGTGGACCTCAAAGATGCATACCTGCACATACCAGTGTACAGGCAGCACAAGCACATGCTAAGATTCACAGTAAACCAGGATCACTACCAATTCACAACCCTGGCATTCGGTCTAAAGTCCGCTCCAAGGGTGTTCACAAAATACCTCGCAGCAGAAACCGCACATCTGCGAAGAGAGGAGATCCACGTGTACCCCTACCTCGACGATTGGCTGATAAAGGCGAACTCTCGCAAAACATGCGAGGAACATAGACAGCGAGTCACAAAAACGCTGCTGGACCTGGGATTCTCCATACACTGGGGAAAATCATCAATGGAGCCGGAGCAGGGGAAGATCTTCCTGGGGGCTCAGATCAACACAATTCAATTCAGGGTGTTACCCAGCGAAAAGAGGACATTCAGCCTACTAAGGGAGACATGCCACTACCAGAAGGGGCAAGCTCTGACAGTGAGGACAGCGAGCAAGATCATGGGGATGATGGCGTCATGCATACACCTGGTCCCCAATGTACGCCTACACATGAGGCCACTCCAAGAATGGCTGCAACAACAATGGTCACAAGCTACAGGAAGCTGGGATGATCTAGTGGTTGTAACGCACGAAGTGCAGGAAGAGATGAGGTGGTGGACCAAGGAGAACATTACAATAGGGAAGCCTCGAACTCCACCAAACCCAACAGTGACCATCACCACAGACGCATCCCAGAAGGGATGGGTCGCACACATGAACAGGCTCAGAGTGAGGGGTTTGTGGGTACCAGCCAATGCGGTCAGACACATCAATTACCTGGATCTGAAGACAGTGTTACTCTCCCTGAAGGCCTTCCAGAAACAGCTGTATAAACAGAAGGTGTTGATACAAACGGACAACACGACAACGATGTTCTACATCAACAAGCAGGGAGGGACTCAGTCATTCCCTCTGTCCAGCCTAGCGCAAGAAATATGGAGATGGGCAATACCACTCAAAATAGACCTGCTGGCCATTCACCTGCCAGGGAAGGTAAATGTGGAGGCAGATTGGCTCAGCAGGCAGACTTCAGCATCCCACGAGTGGGAACTCCACAATCAGGAAACAGAGAGACTATTCAGGAGATGGGGCACCCCAACAATAGACCTGTTTGCAACACGCCAGAATGCAAAATGCCAGTACTTTGCATCCAGACAACCAGAGGAACAATCCCAGGGGAATGCCCTATGGATAAGCTGGTCAAAAACATTTTCCTGCGCTTTTCCCCCGATACCATTGATCCCCAGGGTGCTCAACAAGTGCAGGATAAGCAACATGACACTGATCCTGGTGACACCTCAATGGGCCCGGCAGACCTGGTATTCACAGATTATGGAGATGATGCGGGTCCACCCCACATGTTCGCAAAAAGAAAGGACCTACTCTCCATGCAGAACGGAGAAATTCTACACCCAGACTTAGAGTTCGCACACCTAAAGGTCCCAGAGAGCACCCTGCGGGTGTTGCGAGAGGCAAGGAGGCCCAGCACATGTAAATGCAATGGGGCAAAATGGAAAAGATTCACTCAATGGTGCAGCAAGAAAAAGCTGCAGAGGAAGCTGACCAAGGAATCAACTGTGCTAAGATACCTCACGCACCTACTGAAAGCCAAACTAAGCTCATCCTCGCTGAGGGTACACTTGGCAGCAATTGTGGCATACACAAGGGGAGAGACTGGGAGAAGCTTCCTCACATCGCAGGTAGTAAAAAGCTTCCTGGAAGGGGTAAAGAGAATAGCGCCACCAAAAAGGATGTCGCCACTGGCATGAAACCTGAATGTGGTGCTGACAGAGCTCATGAAAGCACTTTTCGAACCGATCCACAAGGCATCACTGAAAATGCTGACAATGAAGGTGGCCTTTCTGGTAGCGATCACCTCGCAACGCAGGGTGAGCGAGCTGCAGGCACTGCAAGAACCCTACGTCCAGATACACAGTGACAGGGTCGTGATGAGAACAGACCCGCACTTCATGCCAAAGGTGGTGTCAAGGTTCCACATGAATCAGAGTATTCAAATCCCTAGCTTCTTCCAGAAGCCCACGACAAGCGCTGAGAGGGCGATGCACACTCTAGACGCAAGAAGGGCAGTAATGCACTACATTGAAAGGACGAAGGAACACAGGAAGACAAAACAGTTCTTTGTGTCCTTCGCGAACAGTTTCCTGGGTAGACCAGTGACTAAGAACACCATTGCTCGATGGATCGCACAAACGATACAATTCTGCCACAAGCAAGCGGGGCAGGAGCTAACAGGATGGGCACAGGTCCACTCGACCATGAAGAAAGGAGCAACAATTGCCTTTCTGGCCAACACACCAATTCAGGACATATGCCTGGCGACAACATGGGCTTCAATGCACACGTTCACTAAGCACTATTGCATGGATGTACAGATGAACAAGGGAGCACAAGTAGGACAAAGAGTGCTTCAACATATATTCAACAACCAACGCTCATCTTCCACCCAGCCGCCACAAAAGTAACAAAACAGCTGCAAAATCTATGCACAGCATAGTGAATCCAGAATAGTTTCTTACCGGTCGGTGTAGTTTTGCAGCTTGAAGATCTTTCTGGATTCACTAGCGAACCCACCCGCCTCTGCCAGAAAGATGAGGCTGGAGAAGAAGGTGGAAACACATGGAATATAAAGCAAGTTGAAGCTTACAAGATACGTGAAAAGAATTACGTTGGAAAAAGGATTAACAAACATATCCAAGGATTCGCTACGAGAACACAAAAGAGAAAAAAGAATCCGAAGATGGCACCCAAGGGTGGGAGCTTCCGTAGGAAGCATGCCGACGTCACAGAAGGTACACCAAATGGTGGGACATCGACGCCCACCTGGGCTACGGAAAAAAAAAGAGAGAAAAAGACTACGATTCCGGACCCAACCACCAGATTGCGGAATATGCACAGCATAGTGAATCCAGAAAGATCTTCAAGCTGCAAAACTACACCGACAGGTGATAAACTATTTGTTTCAATATGTATACACAGTGTCCCAGAAAATGTTTGAAATTAATCCACGCTTTTGAAAATATGAGCAGCCCTGCACGCACTGAGTCAAAGGGAGAGTGTGAACCCGTTGTGCTTCTCCTTGAACCAGCACACTTCAAAAAGATAATGAGAAAAACAAGCTCTCTTGGGAGGAGAAGCAACGGCTGCAAGAACGTTAGAGCCAGCACTCTGCTCGCCTCCGCGCCAACATGTTTGGTAATTTTAGAACATGCGTCTGACATTTGATCTTTGTCTTTGAATGCACTGCTAATGTGACGAGATAAGAACATGTTTAACAGTCCTGTTTACAACAGTGCTTTATCAAATGAAAACACAAGCTTTGCCAAGCACGAGGAGGTGGGAGGGACGAATGCTGCATTAAAATGCAAGCAGTTACAGGCAACAAAGCTGATTACACAGACCAATAGTAGCACAAAGCTGATTAGACAGGCAAATAGTAGCATGAGCAGGAAAGAAATAAAAAAAAAGTCCCCCCAAATGAAGAGATAAACAACCAAAGCGTAAAATAAAATACTTGGCCCCTGCTCCGTGGCAGGAAATGAAAGCCAAAGGGGTGGGGCAAAGAGCAAGAATTGACCACTAACAAGAAAGGATTTTTTGAGGACACTGAAAAAAACAAATGAAAAGCAGTGGGCTGGCTTTAAGCTCACAAAGAAGTGTATTATAAAGTATATACAATAGGTCTCGAAATCTCAACCTAAACAGACGTAGAATCTGTTTTATGTTTATCGCGTCTCGCACAGTACGGAGGAGGATTAAGCACTGATGGCAGCACAAAAAAAATAATAACAGGAATGAGAAGAACTCAGCGGAGGCTCCTCCGCTAAGGCAGGAGTGTCGTCCCACTACTCTATGAGCAGTTCAACAAGCATTTACAATGCAATGGTCTCGGCATTATTAAAGGTAGAGCTATTGGCATTGCGCATGACATTTATTTGAAAAAATCATAAATAAATGGCATTGTCATTTACATTGCCAATAGCTCAATCGCTCGCAAATGCATGACCTATTGCATTTACACCCACACAAAGCCACACACACATACAGAGCCACCCACACAGTCATTCACATAGAGCCCCCTACACAGAGCCACCCTCACACAGACAGAGCCACCCACACATAGTCACCTACAAAAAAGCTATCCACACAGAGCCACACACACACGCAGCCACACACACACACACAGACACACAGAGCCCCTCACACACACAGAGCCACACAGAACCCCCCCCCACACACAGAGCCCCCCTCACACACACACACACACAGCCCCCCACACACACAGCCCCCCACACACACAGCCCCCCCACACACAGAGCTCCACACACCCAGAGCCCCACACACACACACAGAGCCCCCCCCACACACACACACACAGAGCCCCCCCACACACACACAGAGCCCCCACTCACACAGAGCCATATACACACAGAGCCACACACACACACACACACACACACACACACAGGAGAGCAAGCACATAGAGGGGGCAGGAGAGCAAGCACAGCCAGGGGGCAGAACAAGCACAGCGACCTAAAAATAAGTGACACCTAAAAGTACACATTGAATCAACTTTGCCACTGAAGAAACAAACAGTGTTGTAGGAAGATGAAAACAAATGTCCTCATGCTTTGTGGCATCACTCAGGGTGAAGGAAGCCTATGGGCAAAGTGGGCTGAACCAATGTCTCACGCTTGTTGGTTTGGTGGGCGGAAGCAAAATATAAAAGTTAAAAGACCAATGGGTGAAGCGTGCTGACAGACCAAAGCCCCTGAAAGTCTATTTATATGTATGAATGTTTAGGGAAGATACAGGTCGGTACTAACATTACTACTTTTAGGTCTGTGCTTACTTAATTCAAACTCCAAATGTATGAGTTTTACTAGCACTGAGTGAGAATTGGTACCGCTGCATACGATAGCCTTAGGGTTAATCAGTGTTTTAAATGGAAACATATAAAGTGCAGGTACTCATCCAAAAGTACAACTGAAATTGAATTGCGTGCAGCGATGGTGGTGTTATTCTTACTTTTAGGGTACTCCCTCACTTTGGCCACCAAAGTCATTCCGGACACCCTGCTCAGGAGACCGCCTGTTGCCTCAGGGGCTAAAATCAGGCTCTTGGAATCCACCTCATCTCTGTCCTGTGTTGCCTCCGTGCCGTCCCCTGTGTAAGACCCCGGTTTAGACGGCTCACTGCGCAACAGCCGTTTGTATAGCCAGAAGCATACACTGGTGCCGACCACCAACCCAAGCAGAGCTCCAAGAAGTGTCCTACCGTGAGGGCCCATGACGGGCGAAGCTGCATCGAAGCCCAGGCTGACAGGAAGGGGTTATCGCCGCCACCATGCCTGGCTGCCAGCGGCGCACATGGCTATCTAAAGGCAGAAAGAAAAGGCTGCCGATGCAAGCCTGCTAGCCAGCCTAGGAACGAGACTACCAAATTTTCTGGACCGGCGATATCTATTTACACGTGTATATTAAATTTGTTTATGACTTTTCTAAATGCAAATGTTCTCGAGCTACTGTATTACTTTTAGTCTTTTGCAGTTCCAGGTTTGTATTCTGTGCGTTGGGCTTTGTGCACTGTATGTGAAGAATTTCCCTTTCAAGATGGCCGCTACGGTTGCGTTTATCCCAAGGCTGGCCCCACGCGGTACTTTCGATGTTGACAAGGTATTGAGAAAGGACCTAATGAGGTATGCCTGGAAATTTTGAAACATGGTTTCGCTGCCATCGTGTGGCCAGAGGCGGGGCCTTTTTGCCATGCAACAGTGATTTAGATGCACTGAGTCCCTGTAGGACAGGCAGTGTGGAGCGCTGCTGCCGCCTGTGAATTATTGATACCCGGGACCCCTTACAATGTCTTCCCTGCGGCAGGCCGAGGCCCCCCTGAGACACTACATTCAGCAGCACGCGTTGCCTGAGATATACGAGGTAACATAAGAGTCGAGTTTTCACTAACCGCTGTGAACGTCCACTCTTTGGGACTGTTGATTCTCTGGGGATTACTTGAAGCAAAGCTGCCAAGAAGCTCTCTGTAAATAGTTTGGGCGCAACAAGCGGATGGATGCAAGGGCCGGACGCTCAGAAGCTAAATGCACCCTTTTAATGCAAACTAATGTGATCAGCCCTCCAACTAACTGGGGGACAGCCACTCACATGCAAGAACAAACCACTGTATGATTATACTTCAGAGAATCCCCTCGCACTACAATCAGAATTCACAGCATAGATTTCCCAGTCCGGGGGAGGGGGCCAGTTTCTAGATGCATCAGTAAACCATCAGCACACCACAATAGGAAGTTACTAAGCTATCAGTTTACGGAAGCCCTTTAATTTAGTCTATAGAATTACGTCGATGCAAAGCGGAGCACTGCCTCATTACGTCTCTTTGCGAGGTTACTTTCACCGCTTGCTTTTCAAGAACTTATTTTGCTTGTGTTTCTTTAACAGCATGCAACAATGTAATGTGGATACGATTCGCAACGCAAACCAAACAGCAACTGAGAGTTCAGACAACCACTGGGGAGATGCCAGGAAGGGAATCTGAGGCACCGACACCTAGACGAGGATAATGAAATGAGCTCTGCCATGACACGACCATCTTTCTCGGTCATTTTCGGTCGGGCAGAAATGGCTGCTGCAAAGCTCCGAAATTTTTTGAATCCAGGGCGTGTTTTTTGGTGAGTGGCCGATGACGTCACAGATAGAAAGAACGCAAAAACCACGCCCCGAATCCGAAAAATACGGGGCTTAAAGGGAGTGACGCCCCTATCCTCCAATGGCTGGCCAGCATTTACGAGGCCAGCCAATGGAGAAGAGGGGCGGGTTCAAGCCCCCTACACTAAGAAACATAAAACCTCGGAGCTCTGCCCACTGCTTACACAGTGTAACAGAGTCCTCGACCTAAAAAGGGAAAATGAAAAGGTAATAATGCAACATTATCATTTTATTTTTCTGTCGTGGCTCAGCTGGTGCAGGCAGGGCTAGTTTTCACAGGAACAGGGGGAGGAGTGGTGGGCATGTTCTTAAATTTGCATGACTGGCTGGCTGGCTGTTTTGGACCGGCCAAACAGTCATGCCCACTTTGCATGTTCTCCACTAGCTGTAATTCTACACCCTGGGTGTAGAATATGCACAGCTTTCCAGTCCCTCTCTGAGCGCCAAACTACGGAGCTCAGACCAATCGCAATGCTGCTGTAATGCAGCATTGTGATTGGCTGGGGGAGTCTGGGAGCCTGTGTTTCTGCTCCTGGATTCCTGGAGCCGACCAAAGAGCCAAAGCGGACCAAGAGGCGGCAGCTGGCTTTCAGGTAAGTCGTTTTTCCTCATTTAAACCCCTGCTTTGCCACCCCAGTTAAGTAGCGGCCGCCACTGGAAGAACTTAATCTCTTCCATGCTCATGACGAGCTCAGCTCGTCATGAGGCACGGTTGAGCTGCACTCATGACGAGCTGAGCTCGTCACGGCCGTTAGAACGTTCGCACGCGGGGATAATTTTCCTGCTGTGCTGAATGTTCGAAAGCGGGTGTGGCTGTGACAAGCTCCTCTCGTCATGAGTGCAGCTGCACTGTGCCTCATGACGAGCTGAGCTTGTCACAAGCACAGCGGCGCCGCGCACGTCCCACCGCCCCCCCGCACAGCAGGGGGAAAACACCCCGCAGCGAAGGGGATAATACGTGGCCTTTACCAATATAACTAATGCAGAGTGAGGTAGGGCATGGGAGGAGAATACTCATAGTGAGGAAAACATTAGTTTTGTGAGGCAGGGAACAGGCCAGTGGGGATGAGCCAAGTGCTGTGCACCGTGCTGTCAGGACACAGTACTTTCACCCTGAGGACTTCATTTGACAACCTAATGTGTTCTGGGAGTTGTAGTCCTGGGTTGAGCCTGAGTCCATTGAAAAGACCGAAAGGACACTGCTGCTCATAATTATTTATATCGAAAAGAGAAGTGGACACGTGCTGACAACGTAGACATTTGTGGTAACTCGGAGTGGAGGGCATGGGAGAGAATCTGATGTGGGGAGAGGGAGAAGGACGAAGCCCC
Source organism: Lissotriton vulgaris (assembly GCF_964263255.1). Lineage (NCBI taxonomy): Eukaryota > Metazoa > Chordata > Amphibia > Caudata > Salamandridae > Lissotriton > Lissotriton vulgaris. The sequence goes on from NC_141696.1 coordinate 1,155,261,941, forward strand.
CGAAAAACTGATAAATAATTAAGGAAACAAAGGGGGACAACGAATGTTCTTGGCAAAATTAATTTACAGAACGAATCCGCACTTCCGACCGGATGCTATAAAGTAAGATTTCCTTGAGGTCGATGCGAGTCATCAGTGGAGTCATTCACAAGGTTGACATTCATCAGGATGAGATGAAGCCGCGATGAGGTCATCGAAAAAGAATGAAAAATGCACAGTAGAGTTGCTGACCTCCTACGGGCGTCCTCTACCCCATCTCTCGAATTAACATTATAGCTTTTTTTGCTAAATGTAGCGAATGTTTTCTGTCTTCTAAAAAGAACGGTTTGTGCACAAAAAAATATGTGAGAGAGGTTGTGATGTGTGTGTCTGGGAATGCAGTGCATGTTTGTGTCTGAGGCGTGGCTTGCATAGGTTTGAGAATGCTTCAGTGCCGGCGATTACAAGGATAACGTCAATGACAGTGGTGGTCTATTTGCCATCGACACCATCAACCTTCTCCCTCTTTCGATTCACAATATTGATTGTCATAAGTGACAGATCCAGCCAGGATTCTGTTGTAATTGCCCACTATATGTATCCGCGGAATCCGTTTTGACTACATAAAAACAGCGCGACATATTTATTAGCAAGCAGCGCCCTCCCGTGCTCAGGCGACGATGCTGCATTTCGCCGATAGTTGAATCAGCGCAAAAATCAGAAAACTTCTGAACCTCTTACGGACCATGTTTGTGCTCTTTAGAAATCTCCCTTGGCCAACTGCGCTCATTCATGTGCAGGGGGCGCTTGCCTCACTCTTAAAAACTAAATGAAATCGGTTGTCCAATGAGCGAGTAAAAAAATAATATTTCCACCTGAAGGTTTATAAATATGTCTGGAGAAATGGAGTGCTTCTATTTTAAGTTTTTTTTAGGGATATTTCCATTCGCTGCTGTTCCAGGGCAGTCAAAGTATAGGTTCATTTTAAATTGATATTTCCTTTTTTAAATTTATTTTCTGGATAGATATACAGATACATTTTAAATAAAACTAATTTCATCGCATGTGTCACTTTCATAATCCATTTCAGCTTTTGAAACTCCACACTTGAGCATGCTCTCCGATTACAGCACTTGACCTATAAGATAGAGAACTGTAATTTTAGGCTAAAAAGAGTAGTGGAATTAAAATAGCACTTCATGTGTTTAATTGGATGTAAGCTGCTGCGCAGATCACTCTTCCAGTACTTCCAAAGCACACCTGCATTATTTTCTCCCTCTGATGCACCACCCATTTGACTTTCTGAATTATGTGCAAACAGCTACAACTTGTGTACCAGCATCACAGAACTATGACATCTGAATGTATTGAAGAACACTGTTTGAGGACGCGATCGTTTTGGCACTGTTCTTTTTAATATTTTTTCCTCAAAATCAACTTTTTCCCTCAAAGCCTGCCCTAGCGGACAGACTTGGATTATCCTCATCCCAGCACTATTTAACTTGATGCTGATTTTTCTTTTAGAAAAGTGTCTAGAGCTTTAGTGAAGTTAATGCAGACCACGCCTACTACTCTACCTTCAGCCACTTTCCTCATCACCCAGTCCAAGGATTAAATTATAAGTGATTCTATTGATTTCACAATAATATGTCCGGCTCACTAACCTCCAGTTCTCAGCCTCTTAATTCTCCCACTGTACATAAACTGTCTTTTTCTAGTACTCCAGGGCATTGGGCAATATATCTAATTGCACATAAGCACATGTCCGTTACACGGCTTGATTCTTCTTATCCTCATACCCAGGAAAAGAGAAACCGTTATCAAATAAAGTAGTCTTATGGGCCTGTTCTTGTTCTGAACAATCATTTCTTTTTACATCCAAGCGCAAACAAAGTTTGGCCTGGAGGTGATCACCAGGAAAAGATTAGCGAGTTAAAGGGTGAAGTACACACTTTGTGCCTCAGCAAGTTTATCTTAGAGTGGCAAAGAAGGGCAGAAGCAACGTTCCTGTCTTTGTTTTATGGTAATTCAGATTTCCCAAAACACAAGCTGAAATACTCATTATTTGTGAAAACTATATTCATAAATTGGTTTGTCCAGTCTTGCTAAAACTGTACTAAAAGCAAGGAAAGCAGTCTGAAAATCGACAACAAATACACTCCACCCTTTATTGACATTGCGGCCAAAGAAACAACGGACTTGTAGACAAATACCACAATTTGGACACAAAATGAATCTACACTGTAGTGGAAGAGCTGTGAATGGCTCGCACATCTTTGCTGTGTCCCATCCACCTGTCAAGGTGAGGATCAGCCGCGGGCATGAACTTAATAAATGCACATTGGATTTGAAATGGTGGTTTTCTAATAAAATATATGATTGATTTAAAAGGTCATAGTATCCAAGCCCTTTTAATTTCCCAAAAATGATATGTATAATATGATTACCTATGGGGACCTTCGGCCAGCCCTTTTCATCCATTGGTCTGGTATAGTGTCACTGACACTTTTCTGCTTCTCATTACAGCAAATAGCTAGGGCAGTGGGTGAGCCCGCACCATCCATTGGTTAACTTGACTGTGAGTGAAGACGTTCTTCCCCTTCGCAAGGAGCAATTCACACTCAAAGTAGTTCACTGTATTGCCAGGGACTACGATGGCAATGTGTTTTTTGAGACCACAAAATAGTTTGCCTTTGCCAATGTTTTTTTTATTGATTAACAAGGGTATGACATCTTCCCCCCCAAAAAAACAGCTATGCAAAAATAATGATAAAATCAAAACAAGCCTTGACAAAGCCAAAAGGCTGGCAGCTAACACTGGACCTATTATCTTTGTTAACGCCTGTTTCGTGATGAAGGTTAATTTTGCATCAGAATTCATCTGCTTGCGTTAACCACCCTATTAAAGAGGGCAAAAGTGATTGAAGAGGACTGAAAGAATGGATGTTTTACACACACACATTTGATACTTGAGACGTCTTAGTGGACTTGTCGGCATATTACATTTTTAGAGTCACTTATTTTTCAAGATTTGACAAGTACCAAGTTTAGCTTGATGATCAATGATTTCAAAACCAACCAAGGTAAGTCATGAGGGTTACCCATACACCAGAAGAAATGTAGAAGCATGTTTAGCCAAAAGGTTTTATGAGTAGAGACCAACACTGCCCAATGCCAGTGAGCTGGGTAGGAGCAATCGATGCCTTGAGCGTGGAATTCTCACAGCCTTCAAATACATACCTCACAGGTGTGACGACTGCGGAGGTAAACAGATTCTAACACATTGTGAGGTGAACAGTGCCACTACTGTACTGATCTTGAAGTAATGTTTATTGTTCTCATCTTACTAAGAAGATCATACAGTAGGTGGTCCAGTAAGATTGCTCTTTGGGGAGGTCCTATTTGAATCTTGTGCTCAGCGTGCTGTGTAAAGTTGCCAGTGAATGAGATTACAACATGTTTACACCAGCCATCCCTAATAAGAGATTAGGGAGGTCACTTGTTGGCAAGATCTTTACAGCCTGATCTAGAACTTTCCATGATATTATCCTTTGGCAGAAAAACATTTTTTTTTAAAGAATTTAAAAGTCCTCACTTTTTTTTATCAACCTCCGTCTTTGTGGTGAAGATCTCAGTTAAGGTTTATAGATTGAGTTTGTGCATTCAGGTGTTTAGAGATTATACGTTTGTGTAGTCATATGATTTGATGGACACCATTTGATAGATAGTGAGTGAGGAGACACAAAATAGCAGTACAGGAAGTTTTACAAATTAAAAAGTACAGGTAGTGTGGTGTGGGTCTTATTTAGAGTAAGATCATGAGGCTATGAAGCTATCATTTATTCTCTGGTGATAAATTTCGAATTTGATTTGAGAAACTTTCACTGCAGTCATAAACTGAGGATGGGCTGGGCTGGGGATCTGTGCAGTTCAACATGGGGCGCTGTTCTGGAGTAGAATATTGTGAAGAATTAATACGAGAGAAAGTGACATTTAGTTACCATAAGAAAATGGTGGTTGATTGATCTTGGAGTTTGTGGAATGGGTTGTAGTGGGTGAGGCTTTTTGAGAATTCTTGACAGAGGTTCCGGTGGTGGACATGCATACCAGTGTCCGAAACCTACATTTAGCAATATTTGTTACTAATAGTCAATACGTTTGATAATGTTAAGACCAGATGGGTAAGTATCTCTGGAATTAAAGATTAAATGGGATCACTTGGCGTAGGGGAAAAGTACATCTCTTGGGGAAGGCTGGTCAGGGGACTGCTGCATAAGTCAAGTTTTCTCCTAATCTAGATGAAAGCCACGTGCCTGAGTTGAGCTGTACCAAGGTTGTGGCTGCTTTAGCTGCAGTAATGTGGTGATGGGCACGTAGTTGGGAATTAGGAGAGAATCGAGTACATGAGTTCACTGTTACTGATCACAAAAGAGCCCATTTACAGACTACTGCCAGGCAGTTTTATATAAGAGTGTAGAATGTGGCAGAACTGGAAATTAAAGAAATGTGTCATCCTCCTAGGATAATCAAACTTGCTTTCATTATGAAACCAAGATAATGTGATTATCATTTTAATGTATCTTTGCTAGTTTACGTTGTGTGGTTTGTAGGATTTTGCAGAAAATGACAGTTTTCTCCTCCAGAGTGTTACAGTACTATTCAATAAATTTGTCTTGCCTGAAGCACGCGAGTCTGGGATCTACTTATTTTCTAGTTACTTTATTGAACGGGCTTTTGGCCAGAACATCCCTAAAGCATTTCGGCCCCTTCATAACCTTTGACTTTAGAAATAGACACTTAAAGCTGCTTTTGGTTTGAGATGACACTAATGCCAGGACTTTCTCAACAACTATCTTTAAATCTGGTAGTCTCCATATGGGTTCCTGGAGTTGACTTAATATCTATAATCTCTGTATAAAAGCTTGTCTCTTATTTTTCCTTGTCGCTGGTGACTTATGACGCATGTAGCCACCTGTAATAAAGGAAGTATGCAGTTGCTCAACTGTAATAAGTTATTTCCGTGGAGTTCTGACGTCCCAATGCCTGCCGCCTGATCCAGCAGTAAAGTGGCCGAGCATAATTAAAGCTGCTCTTTACCAAACATCAATCAATCATATAATTTGTAAAGCGCACTACTCACCTGTGAGGGTCTCAAGGCGCTGGGGTGGGGAATGCTGCTACTGTTTGAAAAGCCAGGTCTTGAGGAGTTTTGTGAAGGTCAGCAGGTCTTGGGTCTGCCGTAGGTGGATGGGGAGGGTGTTCCAGGTCTTTGCGGCGAGGTGGGAGCACGATCTGCCGCCTGAGGTCGCTCTTCGGAAGCAGGGGACTGTAGCGAGGGCGAGGTCGGCAGAGCGGAGCTGGCGGGTGGGGGTGTAGAAGCTGAGTCGTCTGTTGAGGTACGTTGGTCCGGTGTTGTGGAGTGCCTAGTGTGCGTGGGTGAGGAGCTTGAAGGTTATCCTCTTGTTGACCGGGAGCCAGTGCAGGTCTCTCAGGTGGGGTGTGATGTGGCTGCAGCGAGGGATGTCGAGGATCAGGCATGCAGAGGTGTTCTGGATGCGTTGGAGCCGTCTCATGAGTTTGGCCGAGGCTCCTGCGTAGAGGGCGTTTCCATAGTCCAACCTACTGCTGACAAGTAGGTTAGATAAGCACGATCTGGATTTTCCTCCATCTGCTCTGTTTTTTTTTTTTTACAATAACTGTGATACACAGAAATACGATATTTATGACAAAATATGTGTTTTGCAAGCTTTAGGTAATTATAAGAAAAAAGTAGAATGTCTTTGCATGTTTCTACATGTTCTGCGCTATAGCGATTTCCTTTAAAAATCTGACTTGTATTAAATTGATTCCTATATCTTTGTGCAACGAATATCTGGCTGCTGTGTTTACTTTTACACTAGAGATTCGACTTGTATTCTTCATGTTTGCAAACATCCCTCTTTAAATCAAAGAGCAATACACCAAGGATTTAAGCAGTTTGTGGGAAGGGTGATAGTGTGGCCATTTTTTAAAAGAAATAATGTTCCCTCTGATGTACATTATAAGGATATTATAAGTCCCATCATAGTTCCATGACCCTTGGTCCTTGTTCCTTTATATGGTCCTGAAACTATTTGGTAACTTACAATGTTGTTCCAATGTACGCCCGGGGGTACTTTATTCTATATATCTCATCTTCTTAGAAATTGATTACAGTATTAATTTTCAAATTGAGTGGGCCATGTTTGTGCCGGTAACAATCTGACTTTTAGTCTGCATTATCTGGAAATTCGCACTCTGTGAATTTTGTGAAGGCTCAAATCTACTCTGAGGGATGCCTTTCGTCATTAGCTACCAACATGTACTGTGGTCTCTTAGAAATGTTGTCTCAAATAAGTTGTTCTCTTTTCATTTTATGGCCTTGTCTTCCTCTTCAGATATGTCCACGATTATTCCTTGGAGATCTCAGCCAGAACCAATGACCCATTTAGAATAAAAGTGATCCCTGTCCTTACCCATGTGGGGCAGGGAGTAGAAAGGAGCCACGGTTTAATGACTACCTTTCTTCTGCACCCATTATAACTTAGGTTTTTGCAGAACAGCATGATGGTTTCCAACTTCTCAGATAAGTTTCTCTTCCAGAGTTGCAAAAGGGATGTAAAAAACTGTTGAGTGTAGGTCAGTTTGGGGTGGAACAGTGCACTGCCTTATTGGAATTGCATTGTGTCAGTTGGGCTAACCCCATGCACCTTTTAGCCGTCTCTTACCAGGCCAGATGAAACCTAATGCTTCTGGCGTGGACCCTGCTTTATTACTTTTGCCCCATTGCTAGTATCAGAAGAATGAGGAGGTATACCAGTTTCTTAGCACTATAACTCACAGATGAAAAAACATTAATTCCCTCAGCCTCGCCCTTAATCAAAGATATAATTATTAATACTGAATATGTGACTTATTATTTCTGGAGTTTGGGAGCAGCAGATATTTTATTATCGTAAATAGAGTTAACGGCTGAGTGGGGTCAGCTATTCTGGCCAGGCCCATCTCTTAATTGTAGTTGAAAACCCAGACAAAACACTGTTTTGTTTTCAATTGCATCCTTTCCAAAGCAAATGTCTATATAGGGAGGGTGCAGTGTGTAGAACTGCCTGGATCTGGGCACAACCGCTCCCATTTCTCATCACTCTAGGGCTGGTGCCTCTTCCTGAACAGTGTCAGTTAGTCCATGCCAAGTACTGGACAAACATAACAGGAGCAAACATTTGTTTGCTTCAGTTAATGAAACCTCCTTCTATTTCTTATTTTCTGATGAATTTTATTTATTTTAACTGCCAGTGTGAATACTAATATAATACTTGTGGATCATTTTTCATTAATTGGCAAACTCTATGCCAAACAATTATCTACTTTCTGGGTCTTTGTTTTGTCTAACTTGGAAAGATAAGATTAGCTGTCCAAATACTATTAATCGTGAGCCGCATTACTTAAGGATGTGCGCCTATCTTTGCATTATGGTTATAAGTCATGATATTCATGTGCCTGGTCCTTTTGTTTGTGTGCTTTATGTTGCATTTTGCTTAGTCACTTGAATAATTCACCAGGTTGCTGATTAGCATTCTCCTGGTAATCTCTTTAACCTTTTTTTCTTGTAAATTGCACTTGGCAAATCCAGATCTTTGTTCGTTGTGTGAGAATGTAACAATAGGAACATTTGTAATTGTATTTTAAAAATCTTTCTTTGTTTCAGTGTTATAACAATACAGATTTTTCTTTTCTACGATTAGAACTTCCTGCAAAGGTGGTTAGAAAACCTACAGAAGAAAATCATGCTGTTGTTGAAGAAATTCCAAAGATTCCGGACAATAAAGTTCTTGTGGAAAACAGAGAGAATGAATCAGATGAGAGGAGACAACATTGGGGCAGGAGCAGGGGCCATAGCCACACCAGAAACGCTCTTAATAAAAACGAACGCAGACAACGGCACCTGGCACAACAGAAACGTCGTCCAACTCTGCTAGAAATGGCAAGTGCATCCTCCCTTTCTATTTTTGCTTCCCTCTTCAAACTATTCATAACTATTAATCTGAGTGGCTTTTTTTTTGTTGTTTTTTTTAATGGTATAACATACCATGGTAGCGTAGCTTTACTAAGAGACACGTTTGGTAGGTGATGAGTAGACAACTAATTGCTGAGAACCCAGCTAAACGCAGGCACAAACTGTTTTGATCTGCACGCGTTTGTAGGAAGCACAAGTGATTTATCCTGTAGCTCTGAAGAGCTTCTGCAGATTTCACTCTTCTGGTGTATTCTATTTTACTTTATTTATGTAGCGCTTACTACCCCTGACGGAGCGTTGAAGCACTTTGTAGTGAGAACCCAACTTTAGCTTTTAGTTCAGTGGTTATTGGGATTAGTCATGTGCAATCAAGAAAAGATTGCATGCATTTACTCCGGTTACTTTGTGATAGAGTATATTAATACTAGTTAGGTGTGAAAAATGTGTGGGGCTATATGGTTTCAGGTGAATTAATGGTGAGATAGTCTGGAGGAGATTAGGTAATGTTAGATCTGATTGATCAGATGGTGCTTGAAGATTCAGAAGTGATTTCATGCTGCAGAATAATTACCTTAGCTTGTTTCAGCTACCCAACTTCAGTTGCACAGTCTGCTTTGCTCTGAGGTCTGTGTAGCTTTCTGTTGTGTGTCATGTTAAGCACAAAAACATGCACAGGGAAATGCCTAGAACTTAGTATGTTGATATTTAAAAACACAATCTTCGCAACACAGATACATTACTGGGTTTATTAATTGGTTTGGGATGGGACAGCCCACAATAGTTTTTATGACACCTAGGATTTCTGCCCAGAAGGGTCTATTTATTGGGCAATCCTATGTCTGCATACCTTTTTCTCAGTACACAAGGAGCAGGGCTTCAGGAGTTCCTCTTCTCTTTTCTGTCTTCCTTAAGGCGGCCCCATATTGTTTTCACAGGCCTACCGCTAGATTGTTCCACCCACGTACATTTCATACTCAATTTGCATGGCCGCTTTCCGAGTTTAATGTTTCAGTTGGCTGCAGCATTTGTGCACATTTTTCACATGGCCATTTTAAGCAAAGACTTGCAGTTGATGTGGTCGAGGCCACAAAGGAGCCTCAGAGGTCTGTGTCTAGTCGGCCATTTTTCCAGCCACACCCCACCTGCGTATACTTTTTTAACTGTATTAGGTTGGCTTAATAAACATTAGTCACTCATGACTAACTGCAAACCCAAAGATCACTAGCCTAACGAAATCTGTAGGTAACTGGGCAATAAAGGCATCTACAGCATAGTAATGGTAGAAAATTAATATGAGCAACTCGGACTTCATCCTCTATTTCTTTAAAATTGTCAGATTTCATGTATCTTTTTCTCAAGCCTTTGCATACAAATGTATTGTTTGTCAACATTGTGCTTGCTTTCTGTTCAAGTGCCATGAACATCAAATGATGTTGTTTGCAGGCCGTTGTTGTAACAAACTTAGCTTAAATTATAAATAAAGCTCCCAGTTAAGAATGTTAATGATGTTTATAGATAGATATACACAGAAAACAATTTGTTTCCTGTATGTATTTTTTTTATTAAAAGCAGAAAATGAGGCTTCTTTTGAGTGACTCTCCATTTAGCAAAAAATATTGCAAGTTTTATCGTATTATGACACTGGCATCCTGCTCTTGTCAGCCCTCTGACCCGATGGTCGAGTTTGTGCTTTGTAAGGCAAGATAGAAATGAATAAATATAGTTGCTACATTGGCCTTGGATACTCGTGTTTCTGTTGTCCTGGAAATGCCTTTATGTATTTAGTGGCACCTCCCTGGGTACATTTAACTGTTTTCACGTGTTTCTAAGTAATACGTATTGTAGTTCTGGAAATTTGCAACAGCCACGTCAGATCTGAAATATTAATGAACATGTGCTAGTCGTTGGGGCTCTGAACAAAGAGCATCTCTTCAGGTTTACCTTAAAATTTGAGTGGTACTCTCGAGTGGAGAAGCAAGAGGACAGGCATTTCTGTATGAGGCTTTCAAAAGCTCTTTTTTTATTCACGTTGGACTAGCCTTGTCAAACGTATGCAAGTAACTGATTTAAAATTAAATAGTATTTCACTCCACTGGAACTTCCAGTCCTACGTGCTTCCTATAAAATCCCATATCAGTCCGTTCTGTAATGATGCATGCTCATTTGGGTAAGAAAACTCCTCTGAAGAAAGTGTTGGTATCCCACCATCATAGAAGAGACCCTGCAATCTTTGTATAATAATCATGTCTCTAATTTCCTACCACAGTCTTGTTGGGACATCACTTGTCACCTGTGATAAAAAAACAATCTGCAAAGCTGCTCAATTGTAATAAGTTCATGCAGTAGAGGTCTGCCTTCACAGTACCTCCTGCCAGAGCCAGATGATAGTGTGAAAGGCAGGCCTCGGGGCAGAATTGCAAATGCTGTTTAAACAATGAAAACGAGAACTAGCTTCTCGTTTTTTCTGAACTGTTTTAATGAAATGAACAGTCATTTGCAGAATTGGGCCTCTTACAGCAAGCAGCATGTTTGTTTTTTGTACAGCTAAAATTAATTACATGAAAGGAGGGCTCACTCTGCATGTTACCATTTTATAAACTAGAGCTATTTTTGAAAGCGTTGTACATTGAACTGCACATAATTTGTTGCGAAAAATTGCTGTATGTTGGGGAGTATAAATCAGCACTACGATTCTACATGCATGTAAGTGCAACCATATGCATTGACATGAAGGAGTAAGAGACTATAGGCTTAAGATTTTTAGGGGTCTTGTAACATTGAGACGATGTACTATAAGGAATAAAATATCCTCTGTCATACGTTAAAAGAATTCTTCAAGTCTCTCTGAGTTCCATGATCTCACATAGGAACTCTGCTTTTGGTTTTGTTCCTCTGTATGGTTACGGAACTTCAGTGTCTTGCAGTATCCCTATAATGTAATAGAGACGATATTTTATCCCATACCCAGTAGCATTTTTGTTTGTCAGTGATGCCTCGCGTTTCTGCCCTAAAATAAAACATGAACGTGTTAAAATCTCTTTCACAGAAAATATTTCTCGTGAGTTATGCTTATATGTCCTCTGTCTCCATTAGATGTTGTGTGCAAAAAAGCCTATTTGAATGTGCTTAATGTAGATCAATTATTATTCTAGTATACACATGCTGCTAGTTGAATGGGCTCACAGTGTGTCTCAGTACACTCTGTCAATTACTTTAACTCCTTTCCTTATTTACTATTGTACTCTGAACTGATTCTTAGTGCTTTAGGCTTAAATCCCGTTTCATATGGGGCATAAATATTTGTAGCAGTTAAGGATGGCTGCAGCAGCACGATTAGCAGATTGTATTGAATCATATGAAATGAAATGACATTTGTATGGAATTGGTGTCTTCTGTATAGCTTCATAATTAGTTTCTTGGACTTTGAAATTCAAAGTGATTGCACACGAAATACCCAACTCATGCCTGATAGCGGATGTCATGATGTTACGACCAACATCTATGTTGCCATGGACTCAGTCTTTTTTTTCATGCACATAAATTGAGCCCATTCCTAAATGTTTCTTATGATTGGGCCTGACATCTTCAGAGTAACTGCCTCCTAAACCTACTAATCACCACGTGATCTAAACCCATCGACTGACCCACGCAATTTGCCACCTCTTTGTTCAAGGCATCCATTTGAGGTTCAGGCCAAAATGTGGGAAGTTCAGGGCTACCACTTGTGATGTCTTGTGCCAAGAGCCAACACTTCTGCTTATTAATATTTGGCCTGCTTCTTCCTGGGTGTCTCCAGTGGGCTCGACCTCCCTCACTTCTAAGTGGACTCCTTATAGCACTCCTTTAGAACTTAACAGTGCCCAGTGGGTGGGAACTGTACCTTTATCAAAGTTGGTGAACACCGGCATGCATGAGCGTCCACTCTCATGCTATTCACTAAACCCCATGCTTGTGCACAACACCACGAGCCCCGTTGTGTTTCCACTGTGACGTTTTAAACCTATAATACCTCAGCATGCATGTCCTATAGGCCGCACTGTAAACAAAATCCTTTCAAACATGCACGCTGTAGGGTGTTCAAGAACTAGATACAAAAAAGAGCACCCTAAGACCTCACTGCGTTTATGATGTATTATATAAATGATAAAAGCTGGTCACCTAGAGTGCATTGCAGGGGGTACTGAAAGCACTAAGTAAATTCCAGCACAATACTAAGATAAACTCTTTCCCTGGAAAATGTGTATGGATTTCCTACTATTAAAACCAATAGTAATTAAGTCAATAGGCCTTTGAGTCCTGCAAAAATGTAATCCAAGTCCAGATTCTAACAGCAAATTAAAATACCTCCTCAATGATTGTGCTCAGTGGTGTTGCTTTCCAGTGTCTTAATCTACTTTTACTTTTATATACTTCCTGGTGTTTTTGTTTACCTATTTTGCTTGCATTTTCCTACACTGTGAGACAGAAAAGAAATATTTGTACCAGACCTGGTACGTATACAGCTATTAAGCAGCAGAATGCCACGGTTAACAGCTAACCTGCTGTCCTCGACCCATTTTGTTAGAGTGTAGTACCTGTTCTGGAGTTGATATTTCGTAACCCTGAAAGCTGTTCCGCAAAATCCAAAACATACTTAATCGAAAGAAGTACCCATCTTCAAATTTTATTAAGGCCTTCCAGTATTCAATCCTCAAATAAGCTTTCACCTCTTCAGTTACTCGTTGTTTCTTTTTTTGTATTTGAAGCATCAACTTCACATTTGCTCAAGAATAGTAGCATGTTCCACAAGTTGTGAGTTCTTGAAAACAACTCATTTGCATGTTGTAGACAGTAAATCGGAATATTGTGGGCTTCTGAACAATATTGTGCTTTGTTTCTTCCTTTAGTTGTTGGCGAACGACATAAGACATGAGCGCAACGTTGTTTTGCAGTGCATACGATACATTCTGCGAAATAACTTCTTTGGACTTCATGGAAGGGCAGAGTCGCTCAAGCCTGCGCTAGATGGGAGCGCGGTGGCATCTGCACCAGAGGCGTTAACAGACAGGACTGCTCATTGCACTAGTACTCTCAGAGCTGACCGAGAGTCAGCAGGAGGACATCAGGACTTATTAACGGAAAACAAGGCAGAGACAGTTGTTCTGAAAATAGACTTTGCTGAGGAGGAGATTTGGGAAACACCTGGTCGGATTGCTGAAGAGATCACTGAAGGATAATGCTGTGAAAGGCATGCAGGACTTTGATAGATGTAGATGCCATTCTTGTAAAAAAAAAATGTTAATACTCTTGAAATATTTGCTTTTAAGATGTTCTGATTGAGTGCTTATTAATCGCCACTTTATTGTGACAGTCGCAGACAACCTCTGTCACCTTGCCACTGCACCTAAGAGGCTGCCAGTGATGGAAAGCATACTGAGTTGGAACTGAAAAACAGGAAACTTGGTTCCATCAAGGACAATGTCGATAATACCACTCAGACTTTTTTTTTGTTAATATATAAAAGAGATCACAGTGGTGGAGCTCCACTTGATGTAGCTACAAGCATACTGTAGCAAGGCACGTGTTTGCATTAATGGAGTTTTCAAACGTATATTGTTCGGGTTTTTATCCCCGCAGGATGTTGACAATCCTGTCTTTAGCATTGTCTCGTAAAATTGGTGTTCACTTGCCATGATGAGCTGAGTCTTGCAAATGTATCTTCACCCCTTTCATGGGGCAAGTATTGGTGACAATAAATGAATGCCCTATTTCTCCAGTGACCTCATTTTTAAGCTTTCGACTAGTATCAAGTACTCAAATATATCCTCCTTGAAAACTGCTCCTTGTTGAACCTGATGGCACAAAATAAACATTGTTGAGGACATTGGATGCTTAGGGCGCCTTCTTTATTCACCACGTTCTGAATGAATGTTTTGACTATTTCTAACACCTCTACAATAGTAATAGTATATACTGAGGTTAGTACTATATTGACTGAAGTAACTGTAGTAGAATGTGTTTAATATCATATAAACACATCTAAAAATAATCTGAAAATTACATTTAAGCCATTAGGATTTTTAGGTCTCGCCTGTTGCCGATGCGCATGCGCATCGAGCAAAGCGAGACTATTGCGAGTTATCCACTCTTTAGACACACTGCAAGGAATCGTGGCGATTCCTTGCAGTGCCCGTGAGTTTTAAGGTCAATGCGCATGCGCATTAAGCTTATGCGCATGCGCATTGACCTTAAAACTCACGGGCGCGTGCACGTCCGTCTTTGTTTACCCCTCCGCCCCCTCCCGCCGTGTCGCATTTCTCCTCCCCCTCCCCTCTCTTCCTTCCGTCGTGTCGCACCTCTCCCCTCTCCGCCCCCTCCCCTGCCCGCCCCCTCCCGCCGTGTCGCATTTCTCCTCCCCCTCCCCTCTCTTCCTTCCGTCCTGCCGTGTCGCACCTCGCCTGCACGTTTTCGGCAAGGAACTTTGCCAGCGCTTGTTTAGTTAATAGCAACAATGAGCGGTAAACATTTGTCTTTTCATCGCGTAGAAGGGCTTGGAAAGCATTAACTGTTTCTCCGTGAACTCCTGACATAATTAAATGGTAAATTATCTCTTTTAGCTATGCAAAGATGGAAATGTATTATTTGCATTAAAATGAACAAGACTCATTAAATGCAACGATGCCCATACTGAAAACATGAATGGCAACCTTTTAGCTTTGCCAACACTTGTTGCTGATGTGGAGAGGGGAAGCAGCACAAGTGTGAGAGAGCAAGAAAACACATGCACTCCCACGAACTGCTGAAAGAAAAATTAAAAGCAGTTCCCCGATTGTAAGCAGTGAAAAGATGCAATTAATCATATTGGACTCACTGTAAAACAGCTATGCTGCAGAGGAGGGACAAAGGCAAGAAGTAGAGCCATCGAGTAATAAGAAAGCATATGATATCAAGAAGAAAGGGAACCAATCATGAGCTATGGGATAATCGAAAGGCCACAAAATGATGTATTTCCAGTAGCACATCATTCATGTAACATCACTCCACATTACGTAGGACACTAAGCAAGTAGGTATCCAACACAACACAGTCTCATACAACAGAACGCATTGCAAGAGAAAATTGAAAATGGGCACCAAAACTGAAAAATATGCACTTAAGTGGTGACCAAGGCACACATATATACATTCTCCATCGTTGTCCATGTCCATTGCCCATCAGATATAAGGGTCTTGACACAGACCTTCAGTCTTACTGGTCAAGATCACTTTTCATTAAAGGAAACATATTCACTTAATAGATGCACATTCTCCCCTCTCTTCCTTCCGTCGTGTCGCACCTCTCCCCTCTCCGCCCCCTCCCCTGCCCGCCCCCTCCCGCCGTGTCGCATTTCTCCTCCCCCTCCCCTCTCTTCCTTCCGTCCTGCCGTGTCGCACCTCGCCTGCACGTTTTCGGCAAGGAACTTTGCCAGCGCTTGTTTAGTTAACGCTGCCGCATAAAATAAGGCCTTCCCTGCCGCATAATTCCAGAGGATCATATTTGTATATATAATTTAAACCAATACACGTTTCAGGTTTTGAACCCTGATTATAACACTATCTGGTACTAAATTTAAAGGCGCAGGCGAAACCGCATCTCTCTCCACTTCCCGTCCTCAGACCCAAAACAAACACATACCAGGGCGCCCGCGGCGCTCCTGCCTCTTAAAGGGGAGGCCTGGCCGTGACCTCACCCCGCTATCAGCAGGGAGCTTCAAGCGTGTCAGCGGCAGGCCTCGGCTGCTTAATATTTAACGGCCAAGCCTCGCCAGAGTGTGGTTTTCATTAGCACAGAAAGTCTGTCTGTGGATTACTTTCAAATAATTAACTTTTTCAAACTTGCGTATCTTTTGTAACTTCGGCGTATCCTGTAGTGTCTACAGGAACTTTATCTGCGCAAATAAAATTAGATGTTTATCTGTTCAGGCTCTTTGTATAGTCTCGCTTGGTGGAATACATAAATGAATAAATAAATAAATAAATCCTAATCTAGTGGCTGATTTGTGTATTATACCAGTGTGTTAGAATCCTGCTGTGATCACTTGGCTAAATTGTGTGATCCTCGGCATATCTCTGTGTCACGAATCTCTTTTCGCAAATGAGATCACTTTGAATGAGGGTGACAACAAAGTACTAAATAGGTCGGGCTTTTATAATGAGAGTGCCACGTTATTAACTTTGCCAATGCTTGTTAGTAAAGCTTTTTTATTTTTAAAAGGGGGGGAAGAAAGGGGGGAAGAATTAAATCCCTGTAGGAAAAGCAAACTCATACCATAAGGTACTTCAAAGCTGTATATTGGATTCATTATTTTCCGTCTTTATAAATGACTTTGTTTATTTTTCAAATTCTTTTCACTCAAGGAACTGTCAACAGAATTTAAAAGGAATAGGAAAGCATCGGGAACAATTGCCACAGCCACATTTTCTCTCCCCAGGCCTTAGAACTGAAGCAAATGCTCTTCCACTTGGTCCTCTGCAGTAGCCAAGGAAGCAGATTTATCACCTTCCAGGAGAAGAAAAATCTCCCTTTTCAGTCATTCTCAGTAAATCTTCGGCCCCAAACACCAGCTGAGTGCAGCAGCCAGACCCTTCCTCAGCGCCAATAAAGCCTTTGTGTGCCTGTACTGTCATGTAATATGTTTAACCTAGAGGGGTCTGGGCTATATTAACGTCCAAACTAGGCCACCATGTATTTTTAAAAGCTTGAATGAGCGTTTGATCTCGACTGGTGGACTGTGGGGAGAATGTCGTCACTTCACCTGAAAAGAAGACCCAGCTGCCTGGTTTAAAGGGGGGCGGGGGGGGGTCTGTCTTTATGATGCATTTACAAGATTAAACGT
Organism: Lissotriton vulgaris; assembly: GCF_964263255.1. Classification (NCBI taxonomy): domain Eukaryota; kingdom Metazoa; phylum Chordata; class Amphibia; order Caudata; family Salamandridae; genus Lissotriton; species Lissotriton vulgaris. Next base: position 1,155,278,809 of record NC_141696.1, read on the forward strand.
CCATGTGATGTGGCAAGTGCAGTAAAGTGATAACAAAACGTGACCAGGTCCTTTATTGTGAAAGTGAGTAAAATTAAGCAAGCCTCATAGGAAATATTATTTTCAAATTTGCATGGATTAGTATACCAAACGAAGCAGCAATATATGTCAAAATAAGACGTACATACAAAGTGACCTGGGCTGCACATCCTGGAAGTAGTGAGGCTCACTCACACTCACCCACACTCACCCTCACTCACCCTCACTCACCCTCACTCACCCTCACTCACCCTCACTCACCCTCACTCACCCTCACTCACCCACACTCACCCTCACTCACCCTCACTCACCCTCACTCACCCTCACTCACCCTCACTCACCCTCACTCACCCTCACTCACCCTCACTCACTCACTCACCCTCACTCACTCACCCTCACTCACTCACCCTCACTCACTCACCCTCACTCACTCACCCTCAACACCTCACCCTCACTCACCCTCACTCACCCTCACTCACCCTCAACCCCTCACCCTCACTCACCCTCACTCACCCTCACTCACCCTCAACCCCTCACCCTCACTCACCCTCAATCCCTCACCCTCACTCACCCTCAACCCCTCACCCTCACTCACCCTCAATCCCTCACCCTCACTCACCCTCACTCACCCTCACTCACCCTCACTCACCCTCACTCACCCTCACTCACCCTCACTCACCCTCACTCACCCTCAACCCCTCACTCACCCTCAACCCCTCACTCACCCTCAACCCCTCACTCACCCTCAACCCCTCACTCACCCTCAACCCCTCACCCTCACTCACCCTCAACCCCTCACCCTCACTCACCCTCAACCCCTCACCCTCACTCACCCTCAACCCCTCACCCTCACTCACCCTCACTCACCCTCACCCTCAACCCCTCAGCCTCACCCTCACCCTCACTCACCCTCAACCCCTCACCCTCACTCACCCTCACTCACCCTCAACCTCATGCTAAAGATTTACAAAAAAAACCATTAACAATTCTAAAAGCACTAACTCTAATGCTGCGAGACCTATTGCATTTCTAATGCTTGTTAGTTCTTTCATAGAAATAGTTGTTTGTGTGGGCCATGATGAGTTTGAACGACCCGCAGTGGCCCCAATGAACTATTGCTTCACAATTGTTAATTCTTTAAACGTTTGGCTATCAGGTCACCCAGCTCTTTTATTCTTCTTACTTCTTGTCTACCCACTTCACCCAGAAAGTTAAGATAAACAGGACAGTGGGTAATTGTTTCAGTAGCCACATAGGCAATGGGAATTTCACTCTGGTTCCTCCCGTTTGGTTTGATGTCTCTAAAGCACATGACTTCAGCTCACATCACCTGTCTATGAGTAAAGCTAAATTCACGTTCATTTTTCTTTTGCATTGCCCTAATCTTGCTAATTGCCTTCACATTATTTTCTTGTCCCATTGAATAGAAACGTTACGTGACATTTAAGGAAACAATAAGTAATAAAGTGGGCCCGCACTGTCCTTAGTGAACCAGAGGAGCTGAGCTTGTAGTACATATCCTTCTGCTTTATTGAAAAGAATGCAGCATCTCCTTATTTAATTGATTACAATCCAGTAACTGTATGTGGCACTGCAACCTTCTGTTGCTCACTCCTGAAACTCGTACTAACAGACTGTGGTGTGGCAGGCTTGTGCGGCTTTCTCTCTGGGCACCTAGTAATATCTCGTAGTAGACCTCTAGTGCTAGAAAAGCAATATTCTACTTGTATTATTGCTAATAAGGTCAAACAGCACTTTGAATGCATTTGTCTACGAATGGTATTACTTTATACCAAAGCTGCTGGCTTTGCCAATGCCTTGCCGATATATGGGTCCACATCGGCATGCTTGCTGAAAGCTTAATTTCCTGTTTTTTTCCACCACATCTATGCATCACGTAATGTTTATTTAGAAAAACATTGGAAATTACATGGAAGGAAAGGTTTTTTAGTGCAGTGTTAGGTGATAATATATAACGACATGTGTACTTTTGCCTCTTTAGATGTTACTTCGCCCATTCTATTTTATAATTTTCTTAACTGTGAAAATATACTGAAAGCTCCAATCGGAAAACCTGCCTGAGTGGGTGCATCCATAAAATATGTATTCTTGTGTAATGATGACAGACATTGTTGTGGATGCGTGAAAATCTGCATTGTACCGGATACGTTTTTATTATCTGATCAGAAGTACCTAGTCGTAAGTCTACCTCAGCTTTACATAGTTAATAATCGGAATGGGCAAGAAGGCATCTGTAGATAAGAAATTGATGGGGGGAAGAAAGTATCACTTCTAGCTTAAACCTCAAGCCTGCCTGTAGTTGTCAATTTTCTTAAAGAGATTAATTTATTTTTTATTCATTCACATGCACACTCTATTGATCAAACATCATCAGTTTAAGTAAAGATTTTTTAGCATCTCTGCTAGGATCACAGATCATTCTCCCGATTAGTTTTTTAATGGGGTCTAAAAATGATTATCTCTCAAGTATCGGACCACTAAATTTGCTTCTGGATGTATATTTATGGCTCTAAGACACAAATGCTTCCCTCCTGCTGGACAAGAATCAACTTATTTTGAGAGTCTGCTTCTGTTAATCCTGAAAGGTCCACTTTGGCAGTGGAGAATCATCCTGCTTTTACACAACATTTGTGAAGTCGGGTGCAGTCCACATTCCCATATTGGCATTTTATTACTTCACGGTTATAATTTTGCACTTTGTTGAAGATGGTTGTTAAGACTGATATTATTCGGAGTTGCATTCTTTGCATTTTATCTACATCCTGAATGAACAAAACGCTTGGTTCAATGGTTGCTCTTTATTTTTGGTCTCTTTTGTCTCCTCCACCTTTTTTTAATAGACTTGCGATCAGCACCTTAGACTCCATTAAGAGACCCCTTAAATGTGAGTGATCGTGCCTGCTGTAGCCACTTAATGGTTTGAGTGTATGCATATGACTTTTTAAGTACATTTTTTAAAGAGTGCCTGATTACTTTGTTCCTTAGATGGCGCATTTCGTGCTCAGTGTTCACCGAACGTCACTTCAAATGTTCAAATATGGCAATCCATGAATCCTGGTCTGTGAAAGTATTTTTACTATTGCATCAGTACATTTATAATCATGGATTTCTTTTAGATCGGTTTTGTAAATAAAGTTATCCATTTAGACAAATCTACTTTCTTATTCCAAAGGGGATTTGACCCTTTTTCTAATTATTGTGTTTGAGATTGGCTCATTCCCTACTGTTCATAACATTGTATTTCCTTCAATTTTGCCATAACAATATAAATCTAAAAAATCAGCCCATGTACTAAGCAGTTGATTTGGCAAGCTTTTGCATTCTTTGTCTCAGAGAGAGGTACATATTATTGGAAAGTGGTATGCGGTTTAATTGTACGATCTCGAAAGTCCAATGAAGCCTTCTAAAATCTGCTGTCATTTTGTCGGTGTAGTCGTTTTTTATACCGCTAAAGTACATTTAAAAAATCCTCTTCAGGTCGTATGATTAATCTTCCCTTTGAGTGTGCTTCGATGTGCGCACAGTCTCGGATGATAATTGTGTGTTTATTGTTCACAAAGCGAAAAACAGTCACCTGCAAAATGTATATAATTCTGTCATTTATTTTTAGTTTTCTATACATGTAAATTAAAATTACAAACTTGACAATCTGTCCATTTTCAAGAGTTATCTGCTTTTTCCTGTGCTTGTGATTTAATATTTAATCAGTCACATTTTTTACAAATCATATGGTGCCCTGTCTTACATTTCCTGAGGGATTGTAAACGCATTAAACAAGACGTGTCAATATGCTTAGCTGAACTTCATGTGATGTCATTTTGTTCTTTCATGAGACAGGCCATTCTAAGACTTGAGAGTTAGATCCTTTAAGTGGACATTCTGAAAAGTGTCTCATGTACACAACAAGAGGAGCTTTTGATCAGGTCGAAAAGAGCTTGAAACCATAATACAAACGCTGACTTAATTACGGCAAGAGATCTTGTTCTAGCAAGCCCAATTAGTTTCAACAACCGTTTTTAGGTCTCGCCCTGGAATTCGCATCCGAAGGATGCGTCCAGGGTCGGAGACTTATAGCTGCCTGACACCGGGGAATGAGGGACACAAAACTGTGACGAGCGTGGATTGAGCTGCGTGCACGCGCGTCAACATTCACGCATGCGCACATCACAGCCGCGCACATCACAGTCACAGCCACACCTCCTCCCTCCCCCCCCCTTCGCCGCCGCCGCCGCACCTACACACACACACACAGAGCAGGCTGTTCACAACACATGCACACGCAGGCAGACACTAGCGCACACATACAGACACACACTACACCTCCCCAGGCGGCCCCCCCCCCCGCCCGCCGCCGCCGCCGCCCCCCAGCCGCCGCCGCCCCCGCCCCCCCAGCCGCCGCCGCCCACACACGAGAGTACACGCACAGACAATCCCCCCGCCCCGCCCCGCCTGCAAGCTCTCACTTACCGGCTCGGTGTGCAGGTTCCTGGGCCGTCTTTTGGCACGCCGCAGGGGTCTCCTCACCACTCGGGAGCCCCGTGTTGCCTCTGTTACCATGCAGTCTGCCCTCGCTCTTTCGCCCGGTCTCTCTGAAGCGCCCCGGGACTTCAGCGTGAAGCCTGCATGTTTCGGACGTCCTCCTCGGCAGTTACTTCCTGTTTCTTTGACGAGCCCCGCCCACGTCCAAACAAAGGCTGCCTGACTTCCAGAGTGCGCCCGCGATGAAGAGACGGCCATTTTGTCAGCACACAAGCACCTAGCACTGTGTTTATTTGCATACTGGACTGTCACTGTGCTTTCGGTAACGACGTACAGCTTCGGAGACTGCACACGTTGTAAGCATATTGTGGTGCACGTACAACAGACAGCTGAGTGCATAATCAATCTATGTGAGCAAAGAACATGTTTTCATAACCCTTGCTATCCTTTCCATTTAATTGTTTTGTTCCATTATTTGATTACATTTCCTGATATTTGACAAATGATTTCCGTGTACATGCAGAGGATTAAGCAATTGCAGTGAAAGGACACGCTTATGATGCTATCGCTAATTCTGTGGTTTTATGTATGTCCTGGTGAAATTTCTGTTACACAGTGTAATCTCAGTTAATTTCTGGCATTTGCTTTACATTTGTGATGAAATCATGGCAATTACGTGATTACACCGTGACCAGATCAAGTAAAGAAGCTTCTGTTCGGGTCAATATCCCATGGCATAAACACAGGAAACAAGGTTTGCAAAGAGAACGTGTGCAGATGCTGTTCGTGCACGCGTGATTTTGCGACTTTTTCTTAGTGCAAAATATGTCCTTGTATCCAAGAATGAATGCGAGGATGTACATGGCAAAACAGCTGCCAAATGCTGGACCGATGTTTTTTTGTTATTTCGTGTACTTATTGAAGAATTCCATGTATTTTTTGCAAAAGAATTTACGCAAATATCGCACACTCCTAATATTATATTACATTTCCTATTAATTATCACACACCATTTGCACACAATTGCTAAGGTTATTCTTTCTGAAGGATTTATCTTCATGTTGGGTTTTTTGTTTTCATTATGACGGAAATGAACCTCAACTACGCAGCTAGGGCATGTTTAAAAAAAAATTATTTCTGAATGCAGTGCACATTTTGTGCCTTGCTTCTCTTGGAGCGTGGGGACGCAGAGCCTACATGGAGTGGCTGTATAAAGGACATAGCACCACTTTTTATTGAATAGAAGGTCAATATTTTATTAAGCGTAACATGAGCATACGTGCATAGAGGATGGGCTGGTGGAAGGCTGGGAGAGAATTACAGGCAGTGATGCGGAGAATTTCCCCGTGTTCGTTGATTACAGTTTCCAAGCAGCTGTGAGCACCAAGAGATTACGGTGCGTCCGCTCTTGTTCCTTGAAGACTCTTACTCTAGCGCTCTCTAGTTTGCTGTCTTGCCTGTGGGCATTTGTCCCCAGCCAGATTGCATCTTTAATCTGTGTGGTTTCTGCATGTCGTAAACTCTATCCCAATATTAATAGCTTTTTCGTTTTTTTTTCCTTTCTAATTTACATGCGCTTAATTTATTTCATGCCAGCCTTTTAAATCAGAAACGCGCTCCGATTAAGGTCCATTGAGAGCTTTACATTACTGTTGCATGTGTGAGTGCAGAGTGCGTGCAGAGTGACAGTGAGTGCAGAGTGCGTGCAGAGTAACAGTGAGTGCAGAGTGAGTGCAGAGTGAGTGCAGAGTGACAGTGAGTGCGGAGTGACAGTGAGTGCGGAGTGACAGTGAGTGCAGAGTGACAGTGAGTGCAGAGTGACAGTGAGTGCAGAGTGACAGTGAGTGCAGAGTGCGTGCAGAAACAGTGAGTGCAGAGTGTGTGCAGAGTGCAGAGTGCGTGCAGAGTGACAGTGAGTGCAGAGTGACAGTGAGTGCAGAGTGACAGTGAGTGCAGAGTGACAGTGAGTGCAGAGTGACAGTGAGTGCAGAGTGCGTTCAGAAACAGTGAGTGCAGAGTGCGTGCAGAGTGACAGTGAGTGCAGAGTGCGTGCAGAGTGACAGTGAGTGCAGGGTGAGTGCAGAGTGCGTGCAGAGTGACAGTGAATGCAGAGTGAGTGCAGAGTGACAGTGAGTGCAGAGTGAGTGCAGTGACAGTGAGTGCAGAGTGACAGTGAGTGCAGAGTGACAGTGAGTGCAGAGTGACAGTGAGTGCAGAGTGACAGTGAGTGCAGAGTGCGTGCAGAAACAGTGAGTGCAGAGTGCGTGCAGAGTGACAGTGAGTGCAGGGTGCGTGCAGAGTGACAGTGAGTGCAGGGTGAGTGCAGAGTGACAGTGAGTGCAGAGTGACAGTGAGTGCAGAGTGACAGTGAGTGCAGAGTGACAGTGAGTGCAGAGTGCGTGCAGAAACAGTGAGTGCAGAGTGCGTGCAGAGTGACAGTGAGTGCAGAGTGCGTGCAGAGTGACAGTGAGTGCAGAGTGCGTGCAGAGTGACAGTGAGTGCAGAGTGACAGTGAGTGCAGAGTGACAGTGCGTGCAGAGTGACAGTGAGTGCAGAGTGACAGTGAGTGCAGAGTGACAGTGAGTGCAGAGTGACAGTGAGTGCAGAGTGCGTGCAGAGTGACAGTGAGTGCAGAGTGCGTGCAGAGTGACAGTGAGTGCGGAGTGACAGTGCGTGCAGAGTGACAGTTAGTGCAGAGTGCGTGCAGAGTGACAGTGAGTGCGGAGTGACAGTGCGTGCAGAGTGACAGTGAGTGCAGAGTGACAGTGAGTGCAGAGTGCGTGCAGAGTGACAGTGAGTGCAGAGTGTGTGCAGAGTGACAGTGAGTGCAGAGTGCGTGCAGAGTGACAGTGAGTGCAGAGTGCGTGCAGAGTGACAGTGAGTGCAGAGTGAGTGCAGAGTGACAGTGAGTGCGGAGTGACAGTGAGTGCGGAGTGACAGTGAGTGCAGAGTGACAGTGAGTGCAGAGTGACAGTGAGTGCAGAGTGAGTGCAGAGTGAGTGCAGAGTGACAGTGAGTGCGGAGTGACAGTGAGTGCGGAGTGACAGTGAGTGCAGAGTGACAGTGAGTGCAGAGTGACAGTGAGTGCAGAGTGACAGTGAGTGCAGAGTGACAGTGAGTGCAGAGTGACAGTGAGTGCAGAGTGCGTGCATAAACAGTGAGTGCAGAGTGCGTGCAGAGTGCAGAGTGCGTGCAGAGTGACAGTGAGTGCAGAGTGACAGTGAGTGCAGAGTGCGTGCAGTGACAGTGAGTGCAGAGTGCGTGCAGAGTGACAGTGAGTGCAGAGTGCGTGCAGAGTGACAGTGAGTGCAGAGTGACAGTGAGTACAGTCACTCAGCACCACCACATTATCACTCAGAACCACCACAGCACCACTCAGAACCACCACAGCACCACTCAGCACCACCACAGCATCACTCAGCACCACCACAGCACCACCACAGCACCACCATAGCACCACTCAGCACCACCACAGCATCACTCAGCATCACCACAGCCCCATTCAGCACCACCACAGCCCCATTCAGCAGCACCACAGCATCACTCAGCACCACCACAGCACAAATATGTTCTCTCAATGTTTCAAGCTTTATTACAAATGTCACAAAAAGATGTTAATATTTCACTTCTGTTCTTGGATTTCGTTACAATAAAATACACTGAACATAATCTTCACAAAAGTTATTTACAAAAGTTTAAGCTATTGCCATTATAAATTACAATCACTTTTATTAAGTATTAAAAAAAATTAAAAGCCATTGTTATTTGTAATATCAATACATCTAAGTCACGTAAATACAAATGTTGCATTACAAATGCTATAGGTGTCACATTTGCGAAAGTTATAACTATTGGCATTGTAAATGACAAAGCTATTAATTTAGCTATTTTCAAAACCAACACATAAATGAACATTTGGTGAATTACCATTAAAATATTTGACTTTTTTACTAAGATATTATTGTACTCTTTTATGCAAACAAAATTTAGATACTGCATAAATAACTTTAATAAAACATATTTTATATATAGCTTTTTATGTAAAAAAATAACTATAGCACAAAGCAAAAAACAATTGCCATTTACAATGCTAATAGCTCAAACTTAAATAATGCGAGACCTATTGCATTGCAAATGCTTGTTGTACTGTGCTACTTTTATTGTGTATGACGATCTAAAACTAAAAGGGCTACTGCAATATTGTCTTTGTTCTAGCCACCCATTTAGCTGTAGCAATGCAGTTCAGAAGTAACAAAATGGGCATTGGTGATATGTTCATGATTTGATGATTGGTGTGTACATGGTAGCTTTTTGGTTGTGAGTTTAAATGCATTATGTTGCCTTTCTTTTCCAGAATTCTTTCTCGTTTGCTAACAATAACTGATTGTATCTAGATCTCCAATTAAATGTGTCATATTGTTCATGATGAAAGTCTCTGGCTAGTTATGGTAAGAGTTTAAGCACCCAATCATCAGGGAAAGTGTTTAAGGTACTGTCATATTATCACAGCAGTAATTACAATTTCTGTCAACATCTGATTTCCAATAACCATGAAATTGTGCGAATGTATAACCACTTAATTCTGTTGTAGTGTTCGTCCTCGGTGCATTACTGTGACTTTTTAGGAATGAGAATCAAGTTGTACCTCCCCAAAAAGTAGCCGGTATCCATTCCCTGTCCTTCATGGCCACACCAGCTCATGTAGATAACTCTTGACTTATGTTCTAGACAAAGCTTGTTGGTAAGTATTTCCTTACAATTGCGTCACCATTGTTTTCTGTTTTCTTTTGCAATTGTATTTTGTACACAAGTTCTCAATTCGTTCATGTGTGCACCAATTTGCATTCTTATACAGAGGAAGATTCATGAAGTCCCAGCTTTAAATAGTTGTGGTTAAAAGGATACGTACTGTATATATGAATGCAGCATGAAGTGCCCACCAAACAGCTTTGTTACGGAAAATACTTCTATATAATTCAAAACGTTTCTGAACCATAATGTAGGTTTCTTTGTTAATAGCAAACTGTTTTATTAACCTCATCAGAGCGTCGAACGTTCAGCGCCCAGTGCTGAACGTTCGGATAACGAATGCTGGCCCGTCGGCCAACGGTCGTGTGCAGCACTGGGGAGGTAGTGCTTGTGACGACCGTTGGCCGACGGCAGCAGTTAAGGGGTTAAAAAGCAATTATTTTACTGGATGAACGTGTTGCGTGCTGCTCTGTGCTGAAATATATGCCTGATTTGTTTTTGTGTATGTTACAAAGTTGATCTATTGCACCATTTTATAAAAGCTGAATGCTAAATTAAAGGCAAGATGTTGTGCAGTACTTGCATTGTCCTTTCTTCATGTACTGTATTTGCATTGCTTGTTCTCCCTTGCTCTGTGTTTAAGATCCAGTTGGTTTTATTAGTCTGTAAAGCCATCGAAAATGGTAAGTCCAAATCTCCTTATTTCCCGCTTAATATTTAACTTACATTTTTTTTTATCATGTCTTATAGATCTGAAAATGTGTTATGGCAATCTATACTTGTTTACAAACACAGGTGATTCATTGCCCTTCCGTTTTACAACAGTTGACTGTGTAAAGCCTGAAATTATCTGAAAAGCAGTTGGGTGCAGGAGACAGAAAGAGGAATGGTTTGAGATCATATACATATTGGGGTGGGAAACTACAACCCAAGGGAGAAGCAGAACCTGTGATTAGCTGCATCTTGAAGGGATGGCCCTGTCTTGGGATTTATTTCTGTGGGTTTCTACAGCGTCAGTTTTCACCTTGTTCTTCAAGGTATGCCTCCTTTATCCTTTGCTCTTTTTTGCGGTTACCCTGAGTGCATAGATCATATCCAAATGTTGCAGGAGTGAATGTGAAATGTCTCTTGTGCTCCATGACCAAAAAAGCAAAAAAAAGTATCATTTTTTTACCATTGGCTTGAGTAGCATTGCTGATGCCTCGATCTTCAGAGAATACTTTCTTTAATTTGAAAAAACTAGTCCCTCTTTTGGATATCTAGATGTAATGCTCAGGACACACCGCCTGTCCAGTATGATCTTTTCTTACTCTCGAAGCTCACTTATATTCTAAAGGGCTTTAACTCTGAACTCAATATAAACCTTTTCATTGTTCTCCAGAATTCCACCTTAACATAATCTTATTGCATTGAGAGTAGTTTTCTTGCTTTTCAGGCTGTTTTTAAGTACAAGTATTTTACCTTTTCTAGCTCTCAAGTTTAACATTTTTAGTACCTGGTCATTAGTTGTGTATAGGTTTTTTCTACTTTTTACTTTTGATGTTTCTATTGCAAATCAGTATGAGCTGTTTTTTTTTATTTATTATTTATTTGTGTCCATGTCTTTCATTGTACTTCTTGATTGGCTTATCAGAATTTGAGGAATGTATTCTTTAAGCAAGATTGTGTGATATTACATATGTTTTTTTATCAATAGTGCTGTTATTCTACCTACAATATATTGCCTTTAAGAAGCAGTGTGCATAACTGGGGCAACCAATTATCATCACGAGAATTTAGTACATAGATTTTTTTCCCAAAGTGAATTCCGTATTGTTAAACTAGTAATTCATTTGTTTTATTTTGTATCAAATTGCCAAGCATGTATTGCAAAACTTTAGAAGTAAAATTAGAGAATTCTATTAATTGTAGCTTTTGCGGAAGACATTGTTAAGTATTAAGTATAGTAAAAAAAGCAAACAAATTTATTCAGGAAGGTGCTGGAGGTCAAGGTATGGATAATGTGTGGTCAGTGTTTGAGGCGTTGGATAGCTGATGCTGATTGTGATAGATAATGATAACAAATAGTTGTGTTTAGACTGAAAAACTGTGGATATATATTTTGAATGAAAAATAAGAATAACAGTAACATTTATATAAATAGAGTGAGAAAGTGCATTCTCGCTGCATGTTATGCCCCACTTTTTGCTGAACTGCTGATATGCAATGCCCTGGGCTCCTGCCAATCAGGTACCCAGGGCCTTTGTTCTTTCCCTAAAACTTCAGTGAAAACAAAACCTAATTGGCATCTCTTGCCACAGGTCAGCTCCTGGTTAATGGTACCACAGTTACCCAGGGCATTGTGAGTAGGAAAGGCCACTAAGGGGTGCTGCACTTATTGTGCCACCCTTAGAGGTTGTGTACCTTTACGCTGACACACTGCCTTTGATGGCTACATGTCTTGGTGCATCCCTGTGTGCCATGCCTACAACCCACTGCCCTGGCATAGATCAGTCACCCCTCTAGCTGGGTGCCCTGTACCAGTGGTGAGGGTACAGGTGCATGAGCAGCGTCTAAGTCCATTCTTAGACATTGTAAGTGCAGTGCTGCCATTAAGAGTATATGGTGTTGGGAGTTTGTCATTACGAACTCCACAGCACCATAATGGCTACACTGAAAGTTGAGAAGTTTGGTAACTTCTCATCACATTAAACCCACACTGATGCCTGTGTGATTTTTAAGGAAAAATGCGCACAGAGGGCATCTTAGAGATGCCCCCTGAACAATGACCTAACACTAGTGTCCAGGGTGAGTGGTTGCTTTCGGCTGCCACCACCAGACAGGTTTCTGGACCCCTGGGTAGGGTCGAGAGCCTGCTGCTCTCGGGGGCCTGAAGCAATGCACATCCTGGGACGAGGTGCCAAGCTTCCTCCCCCAGGATGGGCAGGGTTCACGAAGGGGAAGCTTCAAAGGCTTGCCGCCTTTGTGAGCTTCCCCAGGCCACTTGCTGCTTTCAGCAGCTAGTCCCCACTGGTTCTGACCCCTGCTTTGGGCAGGAGAACCGATGGGATAAACAAGTGAGGAAGAGAGGTGTGCCCACCTCTGCCAACTCCACCCCTCAGGTGGGGGAGGCGAGGTGAAGCACAACTCTCAGTCCCCCCTGTCTTGCAGATGGCGGGACCCAGCCAACCAGGGAACGGCTTATACCCCCTCCCACCCAAGAAGGGCCTAATAGGGGGTCCCAACCTTTTTACCTACCTGTAATGCCCCTAAATCTAATATTTAGGGGTACCCCTGAACCTTGTTTCCTCATACAAGAAACCAGAAGAAGAAAAGAAGGACTGAACAGCTGTGCTGAAGCTAACAAGAGGAGGACGCCTACTGACTTGGGCCCCAGCCCTACCGACCTGTCCCCACCTCGAACCTGCAGAAGCGAAACCCCGGTGTATCCTGCAGCCAGCAGCCTCAAGAACTAGGAGGACCTGCCCTGCCTTCAAAAGAAAAGACTGTCTCCAGTGAACACCGGATTTGTTCACCAACTGATGCAGACTGTCAAAGGCAAGCCCCTATGCGGCCGCCAACACGGACCCTGGTTTTTCGACCATCCACTGCTACGACGCCAGCACCCTCCATCCCCTGAACACCGCTGCCACACTGCCTGTTGCTGGTTGTCGCCGAATGACACCCAGGGCACTTATTCCTGCTGGAGCGGCAGTTGCACCTTGGCCTGCCACTGCACTCCAGCATCTTCCACCGAACGACCAAAAAATACAGGGCCCGATCAGCTCAGCTGCATCCTGCTCAACACACGCTCCCTCCACAAACACGCCCCTAGAAGTCTGGGACCTACTCGACTCAGTCGAACTCGACATCACCTTCCTCATGGAAACCTGGATGAACTCCACCCTGGACCTCGCCACCACCATCCCTGACGGCTACTAGACCGCTCACAAGGATAGTATCAACAAATCGGGTGGAGGCATTGCCATTGTACACAAAAATACCCTCCTCCTCGGGGCTGTGGCTTCGCTGTGCTGCGAGATGGCCGCAAGCTAGAGCAACTCCGCCGGCCGATCCTAATTAATCCGTTATAAATCCGCTAATACTGCCTAAATCGTGAACCTACTGACTGGATACGTACTGCTTAAGCAGCGGCAGCAAGAGGGGGCGACTTGCTGTGGAGACGGAGCAAGGGAAGACGAGCGATGGTGGACGGCCTACTTATGAATCAGTCAGATTGAGCCGGGGACTCTGGTGATTGCCTTCCCAGGATGCGCTGTGAGGCAGCGGGCAGTGGGGAGGCGTAAGCAGCAGTGCTGGCTGAGTGGAAAGGACGACAGCGAGACAGTAATTCTATGCTTCCACACAAGTAAGCTGCCGATGAGTGTGGAGTCTATCGGACAGACACTAAGCGAGTTTGCCTGCACGGAGATTTGGGAAACAGTTGTGAGATCGAGCCCGCAGTGCGCCACTGTCCGGGGAGGCAGCGGTGGGCCCCCTAAATGGCGACCGGTATGACGTTAACAGTATAATGGTCGAAGGGCAGTGCATTATATGCCCCTGATTGCTGGCGCAGAAGGTTATCTCACCCCTACGATCCGGTGCTTAGTTGCGCAGGGAAGGTACTGGACGGAGCCGCCATTTTGTGGAGTGCCGAGGCGTTTCAGTGCTGCGGCTCGCACCGAGCGCCCGGGTGTCAGTTTGGTTAATTGTGGTCCAGTTTCACGATCGGAAGTGCATCCCCGATTGCCTAAATCAAGTTACAGTTTGAAGGTGCTGTGCATATCGCAGTGGCGCTGTGTATCCGGGGTTGGGTCCTGAGTTCCGAATAGGAGCGCAATGGAAGGTGGAAGGAGCAGCCCCGGTGGGCGGTAAATAGCGGTACCACGCATGATTTTTTATTTTTTTTTGCAAAACCTTTATTGAGGCAAGTAAAGATTACACAGCTTTTCCGCCTACAACCTGGAAACACATGCCGGCAGCTACAACAGTGTCATTAATGTACATCACTTACTGAAGGAACATGTGTCCAACACGGCAAGCCGCCTATAACCCAACTGGGCCGGTCGCGATGAGGGCTACTGAGAGATGCGTAAGGATGCATTCAGTAATGATGGCGATAATCAAATATACTGGACAGTGAATGCTTGAGGTTTCTTGATTTTTACTTTAATTTAACTGTATAACCTGACAAACTTGTGGGTCTAGTGCAAACTGTTCCCCCCCCCCCCCCCCCCCCCCCATTGTGTGCCCGCCATACTGGGTATGTGGAGGAAAGGACCTTTCGGCGCGGAGCGTTGATGTTGCATCAGCGGCATTGTCATAATCATAATCACTCAGAACTAATTCCCTCTGCACCTAGTGGATCGATCTAAATAACATGGAGGGGGGGTGTGACTAATGATTAGGTAATGAACTTGACTAGATGTTGTCTATTATTACGTCATGCTAAGTGTATATCCCTTGGGTAAGGGGAACGCAACTAGAGAGCTAGAGAACAAGGAGTGTGACTATTTCGTCGTTGATACGACCAGTGTAGTTGACATAAGATGTGTATCCCTGACATCACAGGTGTACAGTGGAATGCTGATTAATATAGTGCAGGAGCTCCGATATGTAGTATCGCATGCAGTGTTACATGTGATGGGCACGGCATATGTAATGAGGTGGATTCCACAGGTGACGTACTTTAGGAGTGCAGTGCAGGACCTGGTATCGCAGGAGCGTCTCCCTGCTGCGCGGTATCGTCCTCAGCCTGGGTACTGGCTTGAAGTCAGAGAAGGTACGCTGTAAGTGGTCCCCATATGTCCCTGGGCCGTGATTTATACGGCAAGAGCTCAGCATAATTATGCAGTTGGTCTTGCCATGTGGACATCGTAGTCAGCAAGGTCTTAAATTTGGGTGCCCGTCCACGTGCCCGCCGACACGCCACGTGTCGTTTCGCCAGAAGGAGACCCAGCGCAAAAAATTTACGATGAGCCTTCTACGCAGGACATGCCTGCCCCAGCAAAGCAATCTTTGGGCAAGGTGGCACGCGTACCAACCATGTCCGACATGGCCGCAAACACTTCCTCCCAGAAAGTCGCCACGGCCCGACACGTCCATGCGAGGTGTAGGAAGTCCGCCCCCTCGGCCCTGCAACGCAAACATCGGTCATCATCCCGGAGTTGAAAGCGGTGCAGTTTGGCCGGGGTGTAATGCAGCCGGTGTAGAAATTTATAATGTACCAGTCTGAGACGTGTGTTACCCGTCACTGCAGTAGTATGTGCGCAACTCTCTTCCCATTGTTCGTCCGACATTGGGGCGTCTAGATCACCGTCCCAGTCTCGTCTCACTCTAAGAGAGGGGGGAGATGGGGTTGCCTGTGCATGTTTGTAAAGCATGGAGACAACATGTTTCGGGGTATCTGACTGGAGCAGGGCATGAAGGGGCACAACTGTGTCCGGTTCATCCGGGAAGTGGGGGGTGACCGCTTTGACATTCTGTCTTAGCCGCACATATAGAAACGTATCCATGACCGAGGGGGTGCCATCTCCAAAGAATTGCGCCGATGTGCGGAAGCTGCCCTGAAGATATAGGTCACCCCATGTATGGAGTGCTAGTCTAGTGAGCATTTTACGGCCGATTTTCTCACAAGTTACACTAAGTCTTGGGTCATGCGCTAGGGTCATGTGTGGCGAGTAGAGAAACGGTGTTCCCATGACCTCAGCTAGGCACCTCCAGGCAAGCACTGTACAGTCAACTGTGGTGGGATCACGGTCCACAATCTTGGCGCCAGAGTAAAGATAGCCCGAAGGTTGTACTGGCCTCATATAGCTGTCTTCGACCGCCAAATGCGCCATGAATGTAGGGGGTGAAGCCAATATGCGGCGAAGTGGCCCTGTGCACAGTCATAGTAACGCCGAAAGTTGGGAACATCGAATCCACCCTGGTGATAGGGTAGCATTAGTGTCCCCATGCCAATCCGAGCTTGTTTACCACCCCAAATGAGTCATGACATTTGTGAGTTAAGGGCCCGGAAAAAGTGGGCACCCGGATTATACGGGATATTAGTGAAAAGATACAGCAACTTAGGTAATACTACCATTTTAATCAGGGAGATACGTCCCGCCATTGACAGTGGAAGATTAATCCACCTAGTAACATTGTCAGTCAGTTTGTCTAGAACTGTTTCGTAGTTGGCCCTGATGAGGGTATCACGGTTTCTAGTCACTTTGATGCCCAGATATTTGATCTCATCTGCCTCCCAGATCAAGGGATAATCTAAGGGGAATTGCATGGTCTTGTCAGTTAGTGGAAACAGGGCTTATTTCGAGCAGTTTATTTGTATTCCCGCGATACCCCAAAACTTGGTGATCTCGCGCAAAAGGGGGTTTAGATTCTGCTGAGGTTTGTGCACATAAAGGGTCATGTCTTCGGCATAAAGTGCAATAAGTAATTGCCTCTCTGGATATATGAGAGAGCGGTGATTGTGGTGCTGACGTAGTTTGGCTGCTAATGGTTCGATTGCTATTGCGAATAGGACTGGGGATAACGGATATCCCTGCCGTGTACCACGGTTAATCTCAAAGGGGGCCGAACGGGAACCGTTTAACACTATAGAGGCCTGGGGCTGGCGATACAGTAATCGAATCCAGTCCAGGAAGCTAAACGGAAAGCCCATCCGCTTTAATAACGCCAGTAGGTAGTCCCATTCTAGTGAATCGAATGCCTTTGTGGCATCAAGGAAAATGGCGGCCGCTTCGCAAGTGGGGTTTATGTCCTGTATCACTGCCTGAAGTGTTCGCAGATTATGGGAAGTCACGCGTTTTGGGACAAAGCCAGCCTGGTCTGGTAGTACAAGCCGTTCCATCAGCAGGTTGAGGCGCGATGCAAGTACTTTTGCCAGTATTTTAATGTCCGAGTTTAATAGGGATAGAGGTCTATACGAGTCACAAGACTCCGGCGGTTTGCCTGGCTTCAGCAGTGATGTTATAAGGGCTTCACGCACAGTGGTCGGCAGAATACCCTCATCAAGAGCCGTGTAGTACACTTGTTGTAAGATCGGGGCTAGAACATGTATATAGGCCTTGTAAAAATCAATTGGTAGGCCATCCGAACCTGGCGATTTGCCCGATTTCATGGACATTATGGCATCCGTTATTTCCTCTAATTCGAGTTCGTGATGTAGGAATTTCTGTTGGGACG
Organism: Lissotriton vulgaris; assembly: GCF_964263255.1. Taxonomy (NCBI): domain Eukaryota; kingdom Metazoa; phylum Chordata; class Amphibia; order Caudata; family Salamandridae; genus Lissotriton; species Lissotriton vulgaris. The sequence continues at coordinate 1,155,296,242 of NC_141696.1, forward strand.
GGCCCAGCCATGCTAGTGCAGTGTCGTCTAAGTAAGTATTTAAATTGATCGGAATGGATCTCTGGGAGGTGTAAAGCGTAGAGTATTGATCAGTAAGGACCCTGAGTTGTTCTGGTAAGCTCCGCTGGGGCACATTATGTTCATCTAGCAGGGTAGTGATATAATTGTGATATCGAGGGGGGTTAACAGCAGACTCTAGCGCTCTGCCTGGCCTGTCGCCCTCACCATATCTACGTGCAGTGTGTGTTTTCCCAAGGAACTTACATTCTTTTTCTGAGAGTTCTGCATATTCATTGAGTTTTTCCCGAAGCTGAGCTTTGGCTGCGTGGCCGCGTGTGGTGTGATCAATATCTTGTTCTAATTGTCGCAGCTCTAATTCAAGTTTATGTAGCTCGTCTCGTAGGGATCTGAGGACACCACCCCCCTTAGCAATGCACCACCCTCTTACGGTGACCTTAAAGGCCTCCCAAACCGTTGTGAGACTGGAAACTGATGATATGTTGCGGTCAAAAAAGTATTTTATGTCTTGTTCTAGTTCCGCTTTGAAGGCCGAATCGGTTAGGTGTGCAGGGTTGAGACGCCAGTTTAAGTAAGGGGAGACATCTAGAGGGATGCGTAGTGACACGAGTACTGGTGAGTGGTCGGAGAAGGTACGGGCAAGGTGTGAGGCCCTGACCAGCCAAGGAGAAAGGCCCGCCGTCAAAAGTACGTAGTCAAGACGTGCCCAGGTGGAGTGTATAGCAGAGAAGTGTGTGCCCTGCTTGAGCGAGGGGTGTGTGTGCCTCCAAGCATCAATCAGGGGGTGTTCTTCTACAATGTCTGATAGGGTGCGTTGAGTGTGCATGTAGTGTGTCGCCTGTGGGTGGGATCTGTCCATGTTTGGCCGAAGTGCGGTGTTAAAATCACCTCCCAGAATGACATGAGCAATACCCAGTGATTGAATTTTACCCCAAATTGTAAGGAGTGCAGTCGGGTCATCCGTATTAGGCCCGTAGTAGCATGCAAATATGACTGTGTGTGAGTGTAGTCTGCCCCATACCATGCAATATCTGCCGCTCGCATCAGCTTCAGTCCCTGCCGGAGTGAAGTGCACCCCTCGTCTGACTAAGATCGTGACTCCCCTAGCGTAATTTGAATAAAACGAGAATACTCTACAGGAGGCCCATGGGGATGCAAACAAAGGGGGATTGCCTGACATTAAATACGTTTCTTGAAGCATGGCAATGGACACTCCCTGTCTATCCAGGTAACTGAAAATCTGCCTTTTTTTCCTCGGGTTGTTAAGCCCCGTACATTCCATGAGGTCAGTTGTAGTTGTTGAGCAGGTTGCGTGTCTGTTGCGTCACAAATCCCAAAGAATACAGAAATGTGCAACACGTAAGCATGACATTAAAGTTCACACAATAAACAACATCATCAGTGCATCTAGAAACCCCGTAGCCCATTCTGGCAATCCCGACCCACATAAGCACTAATATTGTTACAACCATGTCAGTGGTGTGTCGGAACTTCCACCCTCCCACACCGGCAACCCCAACCCGCCGGGCAAAGAATACCCACCCAAAAAAGCCAAAGAAAAATAAAACAACATTCTACATTTGCCCCTACCCTATGGAGGGAGAGGTTGCAAAGGGACTCGCCCATTGGGAAATCGTATCTAGGGGCGCCCGACCTGCCTTCCACCTCCTTACTCGCACCCACGAGACACCAGGTAGTAACCCGGTCATCCGCCATGGGATGGATGTGGGCTGCCGAGCACATAGTGTCACTCAGACCAGTGAATAGTAAGTCAGTAAAAGTACCTCACCGGAGACATAGCACCTTGTGATCAGCAATGTCCAGGTATACGGGTCCTGTGGGCCAGGCAAGAGCCTAGCCAGTATCAGTCCTGCTGTTCCAGCGGTGAGCACGATCTGGAGCGGCGTCCATCCACATCTCCCCCGGCACGGTCCCTCTTATGTTGCTTGAGGAAGTCTTCCACTTGTTGTGGATTTGCGAAGATGTGGTGCTTGCCCTGGTAGCAGACCTTTAGTTTCGCAGGGTAGAGCATGGCGTAGGGGAGCTCCTGAGCTTGTAACTTCTTTTTGACCGCCACAAATTTATGCCGTGCCTCCTGCACTGAGGGGGTAAAATCCGGGAAAAAGGATAAGGTTGTGTTGCCGTAGTTCACCGTGCCAATCTCGCGTGCACGACGTAGTACCGCGTCGCGGTCTCTATAGTTCAAAAAACGTGCTACGATGGGTCTAGGTGTAGCCCCTGGAGGAAGGCGGGCGGCGAGGGATCTATGAGCTCTCTCGACGATGAGGTGTGGGGAGAAGGATTCTTTCCCAAACAGTTCGATCACCAGGTTCTCCATGAAGAGCTCCTTTTTCCCCGTATTTGTAGATTCCGCCAGGCCTAAAATGCGGACATTATTTCGGCGAGACCTAGCTTCCAAATCCTCGTTTTTTTCTGCAATGACCTTGAGGAGTATGTCCATTTGCGTGACCTGACGGTTGGCAGATGTGGCCCCATCTTCCAGTCCGGAGATCTTGTCCTCGGCCTCCTTTATGCGGATATCATGTTGATCCAGTTTCGCCACAGCTCCATCCATGCGGGCATTTATGGTGTCAATCTTGGCATCGATTGTCGAGAGGCTTTGTTTCATGCCTAAAAGTAGGAATTTCCAGTCCTCCTCTGGTGGAGTCGATGTAGTAGGGCTCCCCTCTGGTCCTGGCATAGTTTTGGAAGTCTTTCTGGCTTCAAACGGAATTTTGGACTGTTTGGCGTCACCACGGCCCATGGCACGCCTCGGCGTCCGCAATGCCGCGGCTGTAGAATCCGCCAGATTCGTGGTAGTCAAAATCGAGGGGGGGGGGGGCGCAGGCCTGGCAAGTAGGAGGAGGTTGTGTGTGGTCCACCCGGCGTCCAAAGTATCTAGTAGGTGAGTATTCGGACCCCTTCAGTACAGCTTGGGACGCAAGAATGAGTTATCTTGCCCCTAAAGTGTCCACAGTACCGCTGGTGAATTCGCTCGTTCTGGTCGAGCCGTAGCGGGTCAACGTATAAGGCCACACAAGGTTTGCAGCGCAGAGCCCAGGGGGATCCAAAAGTGTTTCGCTGGTCCGGGTAGTGCGCAGTCAACACCCCATGGGCGGGAGATGGCTGCGGCTGAAGGTATCCGAGAGCAGCACTACAAATTACCTTGGTTGTTGTAGAAGTGCGGGCTTAAACGCGCATCATCAATGCAGGCAGAGATGTATGGTGAGGGAGGGGGCCCTTCACTCAATATAAAGCGGGGCGAGGCGGATGTGTCTTGGTGGAGGTTCGCGGTGGCCAGTCCGCGCCACCTACCACCCTAAACCCCGCTGCGGCGGTGCCAAGCAGTTCAGGCTTCACCTCAAGATGGCCGTGATGGCGGCGCGGGATATACCCAGGGCGGACTCTCACGACGGGGGGGGGACGGGTGCAATGGAGGCCCCGTCTCACGTCTCTAGCAGTAGTCTGCGGCAATGTGATGTGGTCAAGCCGCTTGCTATGGGTCCCGGCACACGAAGGGGCGAGTTGGCACGGGCTCAGGGAGGATCCGGGCGTTATGCCACGAGGTGTGCTGTGGCGGCCATGCTGTAGTGGTCCCACTCCCGTCCTTCCTTGGGGCCCCAGAGGTGGGGTCGCCCAGTGGCAGCGGTGTGGACAGGGCGATGCAGGCCAGGACAGTAGTGGCGGCCGCGAGGTTAGGTCCAGCGCCCGGTCGGGGCCGGTGTCTCCAAGCGAACCCCAGCAAGGAGAAGGCCGCGCAATAGAGGCCGCCCAGGCCGGGGAGAAGTCGACCAACAGTTCCGTTATTACCAGGGGCCTCTTACCTCCTCACCAGGCCGCCTCGATATGCCCCGCAGCTGCAGGGGAGCTTGAGCGTCACAGCCGTCCGGGACGCGGGAAACTCCGCCTAGGCCTCGAATCCCCGGTCTCTCTTAGCAGGCTCCCCCGGCAGGATGGAACCGCAAGGCAGCGCGAGGAGCCGCTCGCGGGAAACAGGGCAGATTTCTCCGGCCCCCGATGCGCCACATGGAGGATGCAGGTACCGGTGTGTGCCTGTCAGCGAGGCGGTTCAGGGCACGCTGCAGGCGAGGAGTTTATTCTGGTCAGGATGGCTTGAAGGATGAATTTAGGCTCGGCTAGGCGAGAGCTTCACTACGGTGCAGCCATCTTGGTCCGGCGCCACCTAGCGCCCCCCCGCCCCTGATTTGGTTTGAGGAGCACGGGTAGTTCTTTGGACCTGGAACTAATATACCACGCCTGATTACATAGGAAGGGTTGGCTGCAGCCACACATAGACCAAAGTGCGGTAATGCTGCTGAGGTGGTGAAAGACTTTGAATGTCAACGTGGGCACGTTGCTATTGCCGCTACACGTGTAGTAACATAATGCTCAGGAGAGCCAGGCTGGCACAGGGTGCTACAAGAGGCAGACCGCTCTGAGAAACAATATTTCGAGGTCCAAGGCAACGGATACCTAGCCTATTGCGAACTGTGCGTGTTGAGACAATAAGGAGAAGGACAAGGAGGCCTGGGTGCGTGGAAGGTGCTACAAACGGATAAGACATGCAGCTTTATCGGCGATATAGAGAAACTGCACGGTAGAGTGTGAATTTGGTGTTGCTGTATGTGTGAGAACTGCAGAAACTGATGTGAAACTGTGGGCCCTGCTCCAAATGCGCCTCTTTGCCAAACGCGTAGTGTAAGGCTGATACGTGTCGTTGATGAGGTGCTAAGAACTAAGTAGTAGTGAGAGGATAATAGTCAGACCCTGCCGCAAAACTGGAACAGGTGCTCCATACAAAGGGTGCGATAATCCATAGCAACGCCACCACACGGTATCCACAGTGAGCCATAATGGGTAAGCCAGACACGCAACAACCCCGGATTACCTTCGATAGAAAGTCTAACAAGACGGCGGATGGAGAATCTAGCCTACAGAGTCAAACTGAGGACAGTAAAGTCTCCCTACCGCCGGAAGAAGGCATCTAGGCAATGTTCAAGGACCTGAAGACAAGTCTTCAGGGCATAGACTTCAAAACGGATTCCCTAGCAGACAGAATTAACAGGATAACGCAAAGGGTGGAAAAGTAGGAAGGCTATATGAGTGTCTTGGAAACTAGGGTAACAGAGACTGAAGAAGGACAAACAGACATTGGCAAGAAACTGCATGAAATGGATGGAGTGCTGCATGCCATAAAACAGAAGAACGAGCATTTGGAAGCCAGATCGAGGAGGAATAACATAAGAATGACGGGTATTTCTGAAACAACAGACATACAAAATATGGAGAAATACATTGAGACGATGCTGACAGATCTTTTCGGATCAGACTTATCCGCCATGTTTCTAATAGAAAGTGGTCACAGATCGCTGGGCCCTAGGCCACGTCCGGGAGCTCCACCGAGACCTATATTAGCAAGAGTGCTCAACTACAGGGACCGTAATTTGATCCTCGGACTGGCACGAGAGAAAGGGGTCATACAGTACAGAGGTAATGACATTGCAATGTACCCAGACTTCACACTACAAGTCCAAGCGGCCCGTAGGGAGTTCATGCCCGCAAAGAAGATTTTTCAACCAACTCTGAACCAAGTATTCTCGGATATATCCTGCCAAGTTACGGATTCAAGGCCATGGAAAGCCCATCTTCTTTACGGATGCCAAAGCTTCTTTGGCATATGCGAATGGCTAAGGAACAAAAGCAAAGAGCTTTGTCAAGTGATTCCCAAGCTGACAACAACCTGAGTAACAATGACTGAGAGTTACGATATTTTACGCTGGATATGCAGATAAGTTTTCTGTATGATGTATTGTGATGTTGGGGGGGGGTTTGATGGCTGCAGTGACAGTTGGCTCCACGAGTATAAGAATATGTGACTGCTGTTTATATGTATATTAGCTTCCACTTACATGCATGCTGGAACTACTGGGGATTCAAAAAGGCTCCATTATTTGTGGTAGCACGGACAGGGCTCAGCCACCCTGCCATGAGTGCAGGTTAGTTCTGCCGGCTGCCCCATGTTCCCCCACGGGATGAATCTCTTAGGTTCACTTCTGTCGAGTATTTGTTTACAGTTGTGGGGGGTTGGTGTGGGAGGGTATGGGGTGTAGAACCGTTGTTTCTCAGGGACCTGCCGGGTTATGTACGAAGACGTCAAGGTCCGATGTGGTTGAAAGTCAAGTCAAGTCGTCAGAGAATTTATATAGCGCACTACATACCCAGAGGGTCTCAAGGCGCACCAGAATGTCCGGACCTAATTGTCGTCAGAAGGGTATTGCCAGGCTAGTTTATATCAAGACTGCACTACTCTTCGCCTTCGCTCTAGGGGAATTTGTATCACCCAACAGCCATGACTATATATATTTCCTGCTTTCTCTTTGACACACCTGACATGTTTCACATGGAATGTTAGGGGTTTAAATGATCGTAGAAAGTCAAAATTGGTCCACTCTTACCTTTCGAGACATGGGATGGACATCTGTTTACTACAAGAAACTCATTTGACAAAGACGGCTGCAGGCATGCTTAGAAATGATAGATGGGGGGAGGTGGTGGAAGCTGGTTACTCAAACTGTTCCAGAGGTGTAGCGATATTGATACGGAAAGGACTCCAATGGCAGACACATCACACAATAGTAGATAGGGAAGGAAGATATATCTTGCTACAAGGTACACTGTACAACACACCCACGGTGATAATAAACATGTATGGCCCAAACACGGACTCCCCGGAATTCTTTCAATATATATGGCAGAAGGTACAAGCAATGACTAACACAACAGTCATATAGGGTGGTGATTTTAATGTAGTTCTCTCAAATGCAGTTGACAGGCAAGGTGCACACGTGAGCATCACCTGAAAGCGGCGGCACTATTGCATGACATCATAACTGACCTCCACTTAGTGGACTCATGGAGAGCGTTACACCCAACGCTCATGGAGGGCACATGTGCGACACATCATCGCAATGCATGGTCCAGGCTAGACTTCTGGCTGGTCTCCAAGGACATACATACTTGGGTAACGAATGCTATACACCACCTGCGAACTCTTTCTGATCATGCATCTACTCAGTTGACATTTAGAGTGCCAGGCCCATACATATCACTGTTCAGCTGGAGATTCCTATCAGGTGCACTATTAGACCAAGTTTTCTGAGCAGAGCTACGAGGGAAAATAGATGACTATTTCACACTAAACGAGGGCACGGTAGAGTCACCTTCTACATTATGGGAATCGTTTGCAGCTGTGATACAGGGTGATTGCATAGCACTTAAAACAGGAGTCCTCAGGGATATACGCAACACATTGCAGAGACTTGAGGGAGAATGTAGGGAGTTGGAATGATTGCAAATTCAGTTCCCTTCCTCTGCCAACTCAGCACAGATTAGGACCAAAGAGATGGAATTTCAGGCAGAGGCACAGAGGGAGACGACATATCTACACAAACACGCTTGGGTGAGGCGGTATGTTGAGGGTAATGAGCCGGTAGAACTCTAGCAGGCCTACTTAGACCACCTAGGGGAGCAGAATATATCACCGAAATGCTAACAGTGGAAGGTGAGTTAGTCAGAACGCCACCAGAAATCTTAAGTACAATGTCCCGATATTATGAAACACACTATACTTCTAAATCCAACCCTTCTCAGGCAGACATTGTTGACTACTTGGATACGTTGGCCCTAGCCTGGTTTAACAATGGTGCAAGACAATATATGGAGCTTCCTATCACTGTTGAAGACGTCAGGCAGGTAATAAGCAGCATGCCAGCGGCTAAGGCTCTGGGGGCAGACGGGCTGACTTCAGCCTTTTACAAAGAATATGTAGATATCCTTGCCCCCCGTTTATTACAGATGTATTTAGAGGCTATGGATACAGGCATCCCACCCCACGCTACGTGAAGCCACAATATTCACTTTGCTGAAACCTGACAAAGATCCCACTGTACCTGATTCATATCGCCCACGGCCCCTAATCACTTTGGATGCTAAGATTTATGCCAAACTCATTGCTAATAGGTTGCAACTGATGCTCCCGCAGATAGCACTACCGTATCAATCTGGGTTTATACCGGGTCGTTCAACTGCTCATAATTTGAGAACAGTGTTTGGACTCCTCCATTACTTGGCCCCCCATTTGCAGGCCGTTGCTGCATTATTAGACGCCACAAAAGCGCTTGACTCCTTGGAATGGAAGTTCCTTTTCGTCTTGCTGCCTCGTATGGGGCTTAGCCCTCTATTTGTTAAGCAAATTCAACTCATTTACACAAATCCAATGGCAAGAGTCAGAGTGAACGGACAGATATCAGAACATTTTGCCGTAACGAGGGGGACATGGCAGGGCTGACCGCTGTCGCCACTATTGTTCGCAATCGCGACGAAACCATTGGCAGCTAGGCTTAGAAAACACCACACACAGAGGAACATAGGGTTCACATCCAGAGGATTATTGATCTTGATGTATGCCGACGACATGATAGTATACTTAACGAATCCCAAGGCTAACTTTGTAGTGGTTATGAGAGAACTGATCCGTTATGGTGGGATAACCGGAATTAATATAAACTGGTCGAAATCCGTAATAGTCCCACTAACCAATACCACAATGCTGTTTGACACGGAATTCCCTATACAGTGGGCTAGTGGAGAAGTGAAGTACTTGGGAACATGGGCCAGCAGGTCTCTGCTAGAAATATGGCTAACAAATTATGGGAGAGTGGTGGATTGGGTAGAGTGTAAAGTACAGAGATGGAAATTGCTGCCGCTATCATTGATCGGTCGTATAGCCATCATTAAAATGGTGATTCTGCCCAAACTGCTGTACCTATTTGTAAATATCCCGATGCCACTGAACACTCACTTTTTCAGGAAACTCGGATCTCACGTTCTCGACTTGGTATGGGCAGGTAAGCAACCCAGAGTCTCATAGAGACTGTTAACACTGCCCTTTACCCAGGGTGGTTTGGGAGCTCTGGATTTTGAGCTATATGCATACAGCCCACAGTTGCAATACGTACACTTCTACCGCCCCCATGTGGCAATAGAAATTGATAGAGTGGCTCCCATTCCACTGAATACAGCGGTTTATCAGCCTTATAAAAGACCACAATTGGAAATCAACATAGTTGAAGCCACACGATGGGCATGGAGAGGGATTGCGAAGAGGGCTCAGCATGAGGAACTGTACCCTCCTTCCATGCCATTAGGGGTAAACCGCTATTATCTCAGTTAACGCATAAAGCGGCCACAATGCGGGCTAAGGCTCATGCATTGGAGAAAGGTATCGATTTATACCCAGATGGAACATTCCTGTCACTACAACAGATGTACAACTCACTACTGCCCACAGCATCAGACATGCTATTATACTACCAGACTAGGGTCGCATGCCAACCTAGATATGTGTCTTTTCCTCAGGAGCCTCCAGCACTGCCAGCGTTAGAAAATGTACTGTCCAACCCTTCTCGTAAATTAATCGTGTGTATTTACAGTATAACGCAAGGTGAGTCGCCTATTATCCCTCCCACGGCTAAAGCGGAATGGGAGAGAGGCACTAACCTCGTCATCACAAACAAACAGTGGCAGGATTACTGTTCACAATTAGAAAATCTCTCACCAAATTATAGACTTTGGCTAATCCACTTCAACTTTTTACACAGACTATATTGCACACCTTCTCAGCTGCATCGCATGGGCATACATCCAGACACAAGATATTGGAGATGCGGGGCTCAGAGCGCCATGTATACACATTTATCATGGGAATACGGACCGATAGAAAGGTTCTGGACGGATGTTTTCAGACATGTGGGACAAATCACTAATAATCAGCTACAGACTTCTCCCTTGACAGCGCTTTTAGGTTTTGTATTAGACGTCCCAAAGAACTCTCGCAAGCTCACAGCCATGTTGCTACTACTGGCTAAGCGGCAAGTGGCAATGCACTGGAAAAAGCAGCAGCCCCCCACGGTAGCTGCATGGTTGAATACTGTAGTTTACTGCAAGGACCAGCTATCCCACTATTAGGAACTAATGCCTAGCAGATCCAGACCTATTGATATTTGGGAACCCTTCGTGAAGTGGGTGGGTCCGACCTCCGAGGCAACCGACCAATGTGACATGTTTAGTATCGCTATGGAATAGTTGCTTACACAGACACCAAATGATATCAGGTTTCACATACAGGGCTTCAGGCGGAGGGCAAATGCAGATAAGTGTGAACGGAGTGACTTGTGGACTGACGGGACCATGACAACAACAAACAGATACGTGACATGTAGAGTGGTGCAATGGTGATCTGGGAAAGGCAGGTGGGGAGGGAGGGGGGTTTTGTACTTTAGTTAGATTCACAAAATATAACCGTTAAGTTATCCGTTTTAACCAGATCGATGGCTAACGATATGGACTGTGTGACACAAGAAATATACATCGCTGCTGGACCGTTGGGTTGTAGGCGTGAGAGCTGTGTAATGGTTGCTAAGTTTGACTGTGTTTCATGCTGCCGGCCTCAGGGTTGTGGGCAAATAGCTGTGTCAACTGCGATCTACGCAATAAAGATCTTTAGAATAAAAAAAACACCCTCCGTCTCGCCACCCACTTGGCCAACATGGAGCAGCTCCACTTCCATGTACAGGCGAACCTGAACACCACCTTCCACGGCACCCTCATCTACAGACCTCCTGGACCCCGTTCTCCTCCACAGACTACATCCTCCTCAACTTTCACCTAGACAAATCCAACAACAAGAACTACTCGTCCCTGCTGGAGAACCTCACCACAGTCAGACTCAAACAACTGGACATCTTCCCAACCCCCTCATCAGGCCCCTCTCTCTGCCCCATGTTCTCCACCAGCGACATCACATTCAGCCACATTTCTGAGCTCCTGTGGATCGACCACCATCCCACCCACTGCTACCCTTGCAGAAGTTGGAACAAGGTAACCGAAGAACAGCTCACTTCCTCCCTCAGCAAAACCCCTCCACCGAAGGCCACAGACGCTAATACCTCAGCATGCAACCTCCATAGATGGATCTTCAAATGGCTCCCCTGTAGAAAGCCCCAGGCAAGCAATACTCCAAGAAAGCCAGCTGGTTCGCTCTCGCCTGTTATGACTTCAGATGCACCTGTATACAGCTTGTGAAGAGTTGGAGAAGCAGCAAGAACCCGGAAGACCACTCAGCCTTCAAAACCGCTGTCACCGCACACCACCACCTCATTAGAAAAACAAACAAAGCAGCCCTACAGGAAAGGATCAACACCAACGCACTCAACAGCAAAGATTTTTTTTTCCTGTTGTCAAAGAATTTGCGAAACCCAGCACAGGGCCAGACATCCCGTCTTCCCAAGACCTCTGCAACAACCTCCGCACCTTCTTCTGCCGCATGATTAAGGAGCTATACGACAGCTTTGAAGACCTCGATACCAAAGATCCTCTCACACCACCCGCAACCACTACACCCAATGACATCGGACCCCAACAAACCCTACACAGCTGGACTACCCTCACTGCTGAAGACACCCACAAGATCTTGAAGACCATCCAAACCGGAGTACCCTCGGACCGATGCCTGCACCACAACACACCACAACACACCCCCATCGCCCCCAAACTCTGCCATACCATCAACTGCTCCATCAACTCCACCATGTTCCAGGAAAACTGGAAACATGCAGAGATCAACCCCTTGCTGAAGAAACCCTCTGCCGACCCGATGGACCTCAAGAACTTCAGACCCATTTCTCTGCTCCCCTTCCCAGCCAAAGTTGTCAAGAAGGCCATCAACACCCAACTTTCCAAGTTCGTCGTGCAAACCACATCCTACACCTCTTTCAACCCGGCTTCCGAAGCGACCACCGCACTATGACCGCCGTCCTCGCTGCCATAGACGTCCTCACCCTCCACGACCAAGTTGAAAGCGCAGCCCTCATCCTCCTGGACCTCTTAGCCATCTTTGATACGTCTCTCACCGAACCCAATGCACAAGACTCCCAGACGCCAACATCCGTGACTAAGCCTTGGAATGGATCCACTCCTTCCTGACCGGCCGAACACAGGGAGTCCGACTACCACTGTTCCACTCTGAACCCACAGAGATAAGCTACAGAGTGCCCCAGGGCTCCATCCTGAGCTCCACTCTCTTCAACATTTACATGTCCCCGCTTGCAGCCATCGTCCGGCACCACGGACTGAAAATAGTCTCCTACACTGACAACCAGTTGATTCTCTCCCACACCAATGAACCCATAGTCGCCAAGAACAATTTCCATGAAGGGACGAGCGCTGTCCTCACCTGGATGAAGAACAGCTGTCTCAAAAGTTCTCATCCTGGGCTCCACCACCTCTGCCTGGGACAACTCTAGGTTGGCCCGCAGCACTTAGAACCAGACCACGCACGAAACCTCAGCATCATCCTGAACTCCTCCCTCCCCATGAACCGCCAGATCACTGCTGTCTCATCATCATGCTTCCACATGCTACGCCTGCGCCATAAAATCTTCAAGTGAATCCCCACGGAGTTCAGAAAGATGGTCACCCATGCACTCATCAGCAGCAGAATCTACTACGGCAATGCACTCTACGCAGGCTTCACCCAGAAGCTCAAACTGGAGAACATTCAGAACGCCACTGCCAGACTCATCCTCAACATCCCCTACCGCAGCCACATCACCGGAGAGCCCTCACTGTCTCCCAGTCAACCAAAGAATCACATTCAAGCTCCTCACACACGCCTACACAGTGCGGGACCTGTGTACCTTAACCACAGCCTCGCATTGCACACACCCATCAGAGGCCTCCACTCCACCCCATTGGACCTGGCTACTGTCCCCATTATACCCAAGACCACAGCCAGAGCAAGATTATTTTCCTACCTCGCAGCAAATACCTGGAAAACTCTTCCTCTCCACCTCAGGCAATCACTGTCACTGCCTCAATTCAGGTAGGACCTCAAGCAATCTCAAGCAACACCCCAAGAAAGACAGCTGGTTCACTACCACCCTCCACGAGTCCAGACGCACCTGCAGACGACTAGAGAAGAGATGGAGAAACAACAAAATCCCGGAAACCCACGCAATCCTCAAAATCACTGTTAGCACACACCACCTCCTCAAAAACCACAAAGAAAAATGCCCTCCAAAACAGAATCAACGCGCACGCACACAAGAGCAAAGAGTTATTCACCATCAGCAAACAGTTCGCCAGGCCCAACAGCGAGACCACATACGTCCCACCCTCCCAAGACCTCTGCAACAAACTCTGCATATCTACCACAAGATCAGGCAAATGTGCGACGGCGTTGTCACCCAACACCCTGCCACAGCGCCTGTCACCACTGCACACAAACCCGCTGCACCCTCTGCTCAACTGGCCTCCGCTTACCACAGATAACACTCTCACACATGAAGAGCATCCTCTTTGGAGCCCCACTGGACCCATGCCCACATCACATCTTCCACAGAGCTGCAACCTCCATCGCCCCAGAGCTTCGCTGCACCATCAACTGCTCTTTCAAAACCCCCACCTGCCCTGTATACTGGAAACATGCTGATATCAACCGCCTGCTGAAGAAGCCATCTGCTGACCCGACAGACCGCAAGAACTTCAGACCCTTCTTCCCCCTCCCTTTCCCAGCCAATGTCATTGAGACTGGAATTCTTTTTAAACTTGGCTGTTTAATGACTAGGCTGGGGCTTTCTCACTTCATCCTGCTGGCTAGGCCCCAGGACACTCAAGCTTGAGTGGCTGTGTGCCCTAACAAATACCCTATTTCATTTCATGGCCCAACTCTCAGAGTTCATCAAAGAAAACCACCTCCTGGACATCTCTCACTCCTGTTTCCAAAGTAACCACAGCACTGAGATCGCGCTCCTCGCTGCCACCAATGACATCCGCACCCTCCTCAACCAGTGGGAAACTGCTGCCCCCATCCTACTGGACCTCTCAGCCGCCTTAGATACTGTTTCCCACCACACCCTAATCACGAGATTCCACAAAGCCGGCATCTGCAATAAGGCTCTGGACTGGATGTACTCCTTCCTTACCGGTTGAACACAGCGAGTCGGACTTCCTCTGTTCCTCTCAGAACCTATAGAGATCAGCTGGGGAGTACCCCAAGGTTCCACCCTGAGCCCCACCCTCTTCAACGTCTACATGGCCCCCCCTAATGGCCATCGTCAGGAATCACGGACTCAACATTGTATCCTACGCCGATGACACCCAGCTGATCCTCTCCTTCACCAATGAGCCCACAGCCGCCAAAATCAACTTTAACAGCGGGATGAAGGTCATTGGCACCTGGATGAAAGATAGATGCCTCAAGCTCAACCCGGACAAGACTGACATACTCGTCCTGGGACCCGCCCCCTCACACTGGGAACTCCCCCACGGACCATGCATGCAACCTCGGCATCATACTGGACTCCTTGCTCACAATTAACTGCCAGATCAACGCCGTATCCTCATTCTGCTTCCACACGCTCCTCCTGCTTCACAAAATGTTCAGATGGATCCCTACAGAATCCAAAAAAGTGGTCACCCACGCAGTCCTCACGGGCAGACTCGACTATGGCAACGCACTCTATGCCATCGTCACCCAGAAACAGCCCAGGAAACTACAGAATGTTCAAAATGCTGCAGCCAAACTGGTCCTCGAAATCCCGGCCGCACTCCCTTAACTCAACACCTCCGACAACTCTGCTGGCTCCTGGTCAACAAGAGAATCACCTTCGAGCTCTGCACCCATGCCTGCAATGCTCTCCAGGATGAAGGACCAGCATATCTGAACCACTGTCTCCCATTCCACGTACCCGCCAGACAACTCTGCTCCGTCCAACTTGCCCGAGGTACCATCCCACAGATTCACAAGAACAAAACCGGAAGAAGATCCTTCTACCTTGCCGCCAAGACCTGAAACACCCCGCCCCTCCCCCACCACCTCAGGCAGTCCCCGTCGCTGACCCAGTTCAGGAAGGATCTCAAGGCCTGGTGCTTTGACTGAACCTCCATGCCCAGACTGATCAGCTGATGCCGCCCTCCAAGCCTTGAGATCCTGACCGATGAGGTGTTTCACTTTACAACCTCCTGATTGATTGATTGAAGACCTGGCTCTTCGACTGAACCACTGGGTGAAAATTGCAAAAAAACAGTTAATGAACAGAATGTTGAACAATGCCATACATTCACCCCAGTACAAGGATCTGGGCCTAAATCCATCGTTTTTTTGCACTCCACGCCACCCTGGGTTAGACAATGGCTATATGCAAATCAGCTCTGACCCTGTGCCTCATGGGAACAGTCCAGTCCGAACTACCAAGCCATGTCTTTCCCAGACCGGAATCAAGCATCCAAGGACCGGTTTCTGGCTATCAGCCTTCATCAGCCTGGATAGTTTGACTCCAGTGGTGTGGAGAGCCTGGGACTCACATCTGAGTATACCCAGCACACTCGGGGTGAAAATTGCAAAAAACACAGTTGATGGACAGAATGTAGAACAATGTCATACATTCACCCCAGTACAAGGATCTGGGCCTAAATCCATCGTTTTTTTGTACTCCACACCACCCTGCGTTAGACAATGGCTATATGCAAATCAGCTCTGACCCTGTGCCTCATGGGAACAGTCTAGTCCGAACTACCAAGCCATGTCTTTCCCAGATAGTCAAGCTATCCAGGCTGAATGAAGGCTGATAGCCGGAAACCGGTCCTTGGATGCTTGATTCCGGTCTGGGAAAGACATGGCTTGGTAGTTCGGACTGGACTATTCCCATGAGGCACAGGGTCAGAGCTGATTTGCATATAGCCAGTGTCGAACCCAGGGTGGTGTGAAGTGCAAAAAAACGATGGATTTAGGCCCAGATCCTTGTACTGGGGTGAAATTATGACATTGTTCTACATTCTGTCCATCAACTGTGTTTTTTGCAATTTTCACCCCGAGTGGCTAGGTATGCTCAGACGTGAGCCCCAGGCGCTCCACACCACTGGAGTCAAGCTATCCAGCATGAATGAAGGCTGATAGCCAGAAACCGGTCCTTGGATGCTTGATTCCGGTCTGGGAAAGACATGGCTTGGTAGTTCGGACTGGACTGTTCCCATGAGGCACAGGGTCAGAGCTGATTTGCATATAGCCAGTGTCTAACCCAGGTTGGTGTGGAGTGCAAAAAAACGATGGATTTAGGCCCAGATCCTTGTACTGGGGTGAATGTATGACATTGTTCTACATTCTGTCCATCAACTGTGTTTTTTGCAATTTTCACCCCGAGTGGGTTGGGTATGCTCAGACGTGAGCCCCAGGCTCTCCACACCACTGGAGTCAAGCTATCCAGGCTGAATGAAGGCTGATAGCCAGAAACCGGTCCTTGGATGCTTGATTCCGGTCTGGGAAAGACATGGCTTGGTAGTTCGGACTGGACTGTTCCCATGAGGCACAGGGTCAGAGCTGATTTGCATATAGCCAGTGTCTAACCCAGGGTGGTGTGGAGTGCAAAAAAACGATGGATATAGGCCCAGATCCTTGTACTGGGGTGAATGTATGACATTGTTCTACATTTTGTCCATCAACTGTGTTTTTTGCAATCTTCGACTGAACCACAGCACCTTGAAGTGTCAGCAGTCCCATCCACCTGCGCCATAAGACCTTTTACTGGTGAGTGGTAGCGCTTTACAAGACACTTGATTGATGGATTGATATCCATAGTGCCACCCCAGTCTGATACCCTATGTTACTCCACTCTTCGCCCCTCCACACCACTCTACGCCCCTCCACACCACTACATGACACTGCACTCTATGACACTCCCCGACACTCTACTCCATGACACTGCATGACACTCCACTCTGCGACACTCTTCTCCACTCTACATCACTCCACGACACTCTCCTCTAAACCACTAACTCATAGTTATGCTAAGAAGCAGTCACGCTGGTGTTCAACATGGCAGGGGCGGCTCTAGGCTTATGGAGGCCCTGGGCAGGGAGCGTAGGTAGCGGGCCCCGGAAGAGGGGGTCTGGCCGGGGCGGAGCGCGGAGGCCAGTGAAGAGGGGGGGGGGTCAGGGTGTTTGGAAGTGGAACAGAGGCCACCAAATACCTGCCAGGGGCCGCCACGCAAATATGTATCCATCCTCAAAGGATTATTATATTAAGGATATATATTGGTGTGGTGGCCCCTGGGGTTTGGTGGCCCTGTGCAGGTGCACAGCTTGCACATGCCTAAAGCCGGCCCTGAACATGGCTTTAACACATTGGCAAAGCCTATAGCTCTTGGACAGGTGAGACACTGACTTTGCCAATGCTTGTTTTTGTATGGCTTCTGTCTAGGATTTCCTGGATCTGGCACCTACAACATAGAGGTGCGAGGTTTATATTATCAGTGGTTATCCTCTTAGCCCCTCACGGTTGCCGTTCCCCGTCCCTGAAAGCCATAATTCCATAATTGAGAGCTCTATAAATCAGAGAATGAATAGAAAGGCAGCACTTTCCTTTATTGGGCGAGACAGTGCTCGACATTCACTGTCTCTGATGTGTGGCTCTACTTGCACTTCATATCGGTAATCCTTGCCAGTTCCCAAACCACTAGAGAGAGATATAACTAGGAAACAAGGTGTGAACAGCGACATATAAGGGGGGGTCACATCATAAATCAGAGGCCATGGGACCCGGTGACCTTGAAGCCATATGATTCAATATACTGTAATTAGATGGCGAGTAAATGGAGAACAATAGTATTCTTGCAACGACTACTAAAGACATTCTCAGAAAACTGAAAAATATAAAAAATTAACACGTCACATTTTCTACACCCCCCAAACAAATAATAGACCAAATCTGCAAAGCAGTGGCAGACCGCGGGATGGACTACCAGCAAACAGAGGGGCTTTCCTTATGCCATGTTACATGTTATTTCTTATGACCATACCTAGTTCGTCAAGACATTACAGCAAAGGACAACACATCCAACACAACATTAAAACATAACAATATCACAATATCCCCCAAAACACAATAACAGCAAAAAAACAACCTTAAACATCAACACAGGAACACAACATAACACAGCATGACACTGCAGCACAATTTAACCAATACAAAAAAACATCAAAACTGCACAGTTTTTTTGTCACTTTGTTTTATGTTGTCTTATTGTGTTATGTCGTCTTGTGTTGTGTTGCATGTGCTGTTGTGGTGAGTTGGTATGTTGCTGTATTATGCTTTGTTTGTGTTTTGTGTTGTAGTATTGTGTTTTTGTATATTATGTTGTTGCATTTCGAGATCTTGTTCCGGGGGTCTGTGTTTTTTAATGTATTTTCCTTTAGGGATTCCCAACAGATGCTGTGACATTTTCCATCCAAAAGTAACACTCCTCGATGGAGAGGACCACTGTAGAGGTTTCTAAAAACTCATTCTAGCGCTATGGCTCCGAATTATACCAGTCAGCCTAAAATCCTGCCTTTAAATTGCCCTTCTGTTTAGCTGATCCCTCCGCTGTGGTAAAAAGGTAACATCTGCCTATTTTGTGCTATGTAAAAGGAAAAATGTATTTATACAGCGCATTAAATTCGAGGGTATCTAAGCGTTCAGATCAAAAAACGGCTTATAAGCACAGAAAATCAAGCCTATGCTTTTAACGATTTCTTGAATGAGACAAAGAAGTCCAGTCTCGCGATGTGAGCAGGCAGAGAATTCAAAAACTTGGCAGCAGCCCGGAGATGGACGTAAGGCCCATCTAATTTTCCGGAACCTGGGCATGGAGACTTTCCTAGCTGAAGAGGATCTGAGTGACCTACCTTGAGTGTACCAGCTGAAGAGGGCTGAGCTTTCTCTTCGTCTGAAAGGTAAATAGTGTTAGGAGACGCACAGCATCTTGCTTTTGCTCTCTTCCTACCTCTTCCAGTCGAATACTTGCTGACCCGTTAGGCAGAAAAAAGATTCTAAAAGCAACAGCTGGAAATTATACCAGACTTATAGTGCCCACACCGCCATTCACTCCCGCCCGCTTGTACATATACACAACTCCCACCCAAATGAAACTCTGGAGACATATTTGTGGGAGAGAACTGCTGCAGGTTTATTTCATACAACACACGTATGACGTTTTATGGTGGGTCATCTTACGGGCGATCCAAAGCAGGCAGCCCCTCGCTGTCCCGCATGCCTAGCCATCTTGCACGGCGAGTCGATGCTCTGACGGTGCAGCACATTACCATCTTCGTTATACTCCTGCCCCCCTGTCAGGGCGGAGCGGTGTGGCGCACCCCCGATCTGTTCAGGCCCCCGACCGCCCGAAGGACTAACTGGGCGCCGTCGTGGTTTCCCGGAACCTCCTTCGGCTCCTGGTCCTTGGCTCAGGCACCCTTACTGTGCCAGGCAGAGGTACCCTTACTGTACCCTTCTGCCGCAGAGGTACCCTTACTGTACCCGTCTGCTGCCAGATCGCCATGTAACTCCGCCTGCAGCACAAAGAAGATCATTACAACATTCTATTACTTCGCCTCGCCGCTCAAGCTGCTGGGTCACGGTTCAGGGTGGGGACAGCGCTTGAGCCGCGGGTGGACAGGGATGGAGAGAGGCCAAGCCTAGGCCACTGCGGTATAAATAGCGGGTTCGCCCCTCCCACAGGTAAGCCCTCCCCTGGCCGGTGAATGGTGGACGTGGGGAGGGGCGCCCCACCGGTGTTGGCTGGAGCTTGCCGGGTGGGACTAAAGCGCTGCCCCGCCCATGTTCTCTTGCGGGTCACGCGGTCAGCGGCATAGTGCCCACACCGCCATTCACTCCCGCCCGCTTGTACATATACACAATACCCACCCAAATGAAACTCTGGAGACATATTTGTGGGAGAGAACTGCTGCAGGTTTATTTAATACAACACACGTATGACGTTTTTTGGTGGGTCATCTTACGGGCGATCCAAAGCAGGCAGCCCCTCGCTGTCCCGCATGCCTAAGGAGCCATCTTGCACGGCGAGTCGATGCTCTGACGGTGCAGCACATTACCATCTTCGTTATACTCCCGCCCCCCCCCTGTCAGGGCAGAGCGGTGTGGCACACCCCCGATTGGTTCAGGCCCCCCGACTGCCCGAAGGACTAACGGGGCGCCGTCGCGGTTTCCCGGAAACTCCTTCGGCTCCTGGTCCTTGGCTCAGGCACCCTTACTGTGCCAGGCAGAGGTACCCTTACTGTACCCTTCTGCCGCAGAGGTACCCTTACTGTACCCGTCTGCTTCCAGATCGCCCTGTACTCCACCACAGCTCTGGAGGAGGCCCCCGTCGATGACAGAGCCCCCCCACCCATTATGCTACTTGCAACCTGCCGCTGTCAGAGCCTCGTGTACGTCCAGAAGGAACACATCCATATCCAACCCGGACAAGTGCACCCCATCTTGCTCGTAATACCCCTCGGTTTTTTCTTGTATGAGTGCATGCCTAATGAACCCCAGGCCTCTCTTTCTCATAAACTTCTGCATGGATCTGTCGACCCTCCTGCGGGACTGTTCTATCGCAACCAGTGATCTAGCTCCCCTCCAAACCCTGCGAGGGACAATTTCTGACCAAAGCAGCTCAGTGGCTCCCAACTTGTTGCTTACTGCTATCAAATCTCTCTGCATGGCCTGAATCAGAGCCCTCCTCCCTATTGTGATTAAGTCGATCCTCCCCAGGTGGATGATGAGGATATTGGGTGGGGCCACCCGTCAAGCAAGGTGGGGATCTAGCCTGTGCCTCAAGTTGCCCTATTTCATTCCTTGGTGGCCCAACCAGGCTCACAACCAGGTATTCAGGATCCTACCTTTTGTTTGTCAGATTAAACAGGATCAAAATACAGGAAAGGAGAAGGAAAACGTTAATGGGATAATTACGCGCATGTGTCTTACCGTTTTGGAATCTCCCTTAAATTAATCATTCCATACTCTGTCTCTAATGTTCCTTCTTCCCGATATATTCATATAAAAGTCAAGGGAGCCTTCAATACAGTCCACTTGTGTTTCTTTGTTTGCCTTTAATGTGCCTACTCTGCAAGTGTGAGCAGAATAACCAAACCCACTGCCTTCGCCAATGCTTTCTCAAATCTGTAAAGGTGTCATAGTGGTTTATTACATAATGGATACAAAAGATTATCGCATAGTAATGACCCCTTATGAAAAACTGCTTGCACTGATCATGCGCTACAAGAGCAGGTCTCAATTCTAGTCAAGACTGGTTACCATCAACGTTTACTAAGCAATCAGAAAGGCGAGCTCGGTGACAGTGCATAGGAAAATTAATTATATCCTTTTTGGTGGAGTTTTAAAATGTAGGCTCACAACCAGGTGTTCAGTATCTTACATTTTGTTTGTCAGATTAGACAGGATCAAAATACATGAAAGGAGAGAAAAAACGATAATGGGATCATTTCTACGCACGTGTCTTACCTTTTGGGAGTCCCCCCCCTCCTAAATTAAAATCATTCCATACTCTATGTCTCTAATGTTTCTTCTTTCCAGATATATTATCTAAAATTACTATGCAATAGCTTAAACCTGCAAGCCAGGGTTCTTTCCCAGACACCTCTTTGGTTATTTTAAAAAGCTGACCGGGTCTAACTAAAGCGGCATGGCGGACAAAAAGCCTATGGCTTGCAATACTACCCCGAGCTACTGCCAGTGGGTAGACAAATTTCTAGCGTTCCTCCTATCACCTTTTCCGTGTTTGAGTCGCTTTTAACCTGTTATTCCCTTCACCTACCTCTAAATTATTGGGGTAGTGTTGACTCCAGGGGTTATAATTATTCACGGTTACACAAGTTTGGAAAATAACACTCAGAAATCGCTGTTCTGGCTCTTTTCCAGAAGTTATTTCTTTGTTTGCCTGAAGTGTAATTACTTGACTTTCCTCACTCTGTATACCGAATGGAGGTTATTTCAAAATGTCATATTTGTTCACCGTTTCTTGTTTTTGCTTACATTTAATATGCAATACGTTAGCTGTTGTCATTCGGTAATAGGTTACAGGGGATCGGCGAGTGACTATTTGCATTAGTTTAGTTGATGCTAATGGGAAACCAGTGATATTTGTCTAAGAAAACGAAAAGTGATGGAATTATGAAAGTTATCCTGTAGTCAGAATTATTTTCTTGCTGTGTGAGCACAGTAGCTGTAGTAATTAGGACAGTGAATGTCATGGCAAATTAATGCAAGATCATTACTTGGAATAGGTCGAGACACCGTCTAGGAGATATATTTGAAAAGCCAAAATGTCATTCCATCTTCATGATGGAAATATGACATCATTGCTAGAGGCATTTTTAAGAAGTTTGAAGCAAAATTCTGATGTTCGACGAAAATTCTATTTAATCTAGAAGGTGCTAGCAGAATTCTGTTAGAGGCAAGGTAACACCAATGTGGGTTAATGCGGACGCCAATCAAAAGCCGATTGACACGATGAATATTTTACATATATTGTACTTGCACATTAGGAAATCACACGATGTTAAGAATATAGCTGGTAAACTGGGTTCTAAGCGCAGTATCTTTTGATAATATTGGATGCATTCCCCTTATGGAAAGGTGTAATAGAGGTCCCAAATCAGTGGATTGGGGAGTGCCTACACCCATGCAAGTATATACCATCTAATTACCACTGCCACTAGGGTCCATCATGGTGTGTAGAGAGAGGGGAGCTCTCTGCCTTCTCCACTGCATTCACATTGATGGGAGGACACCTCAAGCACCATTTGCTTCTAGCCCCCCCTCCCATATTCTTTACAGTTTCGTACAGCCCGTAGGTGTGCTGTGCTGAATGGTGAGAAGCCTGGAACTGTACACAACCTTCAATGCAGCAAAACAAAAGATCACATATGAACTGCAAGGGCAAGTGTAAACCAATGACTGTAGATAATTACGATCTCACATTATATTCAACATTGAGATGCAAATACATTTCATGCTCCCGGCTGGAGCTCTGTCTGCTGCTCGTGCAGTGCAATAGGAAGCACTCTAGAAATCTGTTAATTTTCTTTTGCACAGAATAGATATTTGTCGGTTACTACCTGCACCATCGCAAGCTTACTTAGTGTTACTTGTCACACATGAGGGTATCCAGGCGGACAGCATGATGGCAAGGAATGATGCTCAGTTACCTCCTGCCTTAGGTGATGAATGTTATGTTATCTTAATTCTTTTTATATAGCGCACAGCTGCCTCAGCGAAGAGGCGTCCATGCGCTAGATGTTCAGTGTCTGATAAAGGCTAGCAGCATTGATTGGAGGATGCCCTATCACCCTCATCCTACTACAAAAGAAAGGGGGGGACAAAATGCCTCTTTATATCCCACATACAAGCACCAACACACTTAGAAACAGGACATCAGCAGGCTGAGAGTACCATGTTTGTTTAACTCAAGTCAGTAGTTATTAGTCAGTCAAAAATACTTTTATTTGATTTCGTTAAAAATCATAAAAGAGTGGATAAAGCACATTAGTACAAAGATGTTAAAAAATGAGGGTTAAAAAGGTACAAAAGATTAAAACACGATGCTGTCATGTTCTGAATCATCATCAATAGATAGTACACTAATTATACATTTATAGTCAATGCGATTTTGAGCAGCGCAAGGCGGTACTGTGAGCAAGGAGACGGAAATAAAGTCAGTGCAAAAGAAGAAAAAGGTCCAAGCAGTCTTGATGGAGCCTCTCTAGTTCATTCAGGTTTGTTATCTAATTCTTTGGCTGCCATTTTCCAGAGCGTGATGGCTTTTCAAGATAGTTCGATGGAGCAGCCTCCAAGGCATTGTGTGACTGCGGCTCTGCATGTCCATAGCTGTTTTTTTCTCAACTGCTCGCGAAGGACCATTTTCCGAATTTCTAGAAGTGAGGGGCAGATGCATAGGAGATGTAAAAGAGTCCCTTGTCCGCACAGACGGCATTCTTTTGTTAGCCATACGTGTTTCCGTTTTGGGGTTAGATCCTTCGTGGGGAATGACCCCAGCCGTAACATTGTATATAATAATGCTTTTTATGTTGTGAAAACTCTTCTAACAGATATGGTTGTGCTTTAAGCGTCTGATAAGATCGAATTACTGCCCAAGCTTGATTTTTCTTTGAGAATGCAGTTTTATCCATCCATTAACTGCAAGATTTGTTTGGTTGCACTGTTTACTGCATTTTTAAAGCCAGAATAAGAGTTGTTTGTGTGCCAGTAGTTATTATTTTATTAGAGCTGGTAGAACGTTGTGCATAAATTACAACTTTTTAACACCTTAGCTGCTTTGGAACGTCCAACTCCAGTGCTGAGCGTTCCATTGCGCAGGTGCAGTTGGAACGTCCAACGGCCGACGGCAGCACTCCCGAGGTAGTGGTGCCGTCGGCCGCTGGTATAGGCGCTTCGCTTAAGAGGTTAATTCATGCCCAACAATTATCAAATCTGTAAAGTACGGCAGGACTGCAGCATATAGATATGCATCGGCTACCATAATCTAGAGTTAAAGCCAATGTATAAATTATACTGGTGTCTGTAAAAGTACAATAGCACTAATCGCACAACCATACCCCATTTCAGGTAGCTTAATTAAAGAACATAAATAAAGTGCAAGTGAAAAAAGGCCTAGAATAAAGTGTCTAAAATGGACATTCACATCCTGGTAATAAAAACAGTAAAACGTGTATTAGAATGAAGTGCAGCATGCATTAACACCTTGCCTGCTCATGACGAGCTGAGCTCGTCATGAGGCACGGTGCTCCGAGCTCATGACGAGTTCAGCTCGTCATGGGCCGTGGAACGCTCAGGTGCGGGGAGAATTCCCCTGCTGTGCTGAGCGTTCCACGGCAGCCAATGCACCTGTGACGAGCTGAGCTAGTCATGAGCACAGGAGCACTGTAGCTCATGACGAGCTCAGCTCGTCATGAGCATGCGGACGCTGTGCGCGCCCCCCTGGCCCCCCCCGCCCAGCACAGCGGGGGAATTACCCCTGCAGCGAAGGGGTTAAATCAGATGAAGCACAAAAAATGCATTTTGAAATTCACCAAGCACCCAGCTGCTCAATAAACTGAAATGCAGATTGCTAACGTGCAATACATGCAGAGACAAAATACAACCAGCTAGAATTTAAAGTAGGACACACCAGACCGTGTTAAATTAAAAAAACTAAATTAGAAAAAAAATGCAAGTGCAAAAAACCCCTGCCAAAATAAAATGCAGATAATAGACATTAACCTCCACATTATAAAAACAGCAAGATCCTGTGCAGCAAAGTGCATTGAATTATATAAATTAGAAAAATACACTTGGAATATACTCCACACGATCATGGAGTTCCACGCCTCCGTGTAGATGTGTGTGATCCCTCACTCCGCCCCCAGCAATGGCGAGCCTGAGGTGCCTGCCGGCGTTCAGGCCTCTGTAATGGCGCTGTGGAGTATTTCTGTGCGGGGGTTCTCTTGCTGAAAAACGTTTTCCTTCTCAAACGCTGCTGCCGGTGAGGGGATCGAGCGGTGAATCCGGCAGCACTTTCAGCGACATTTTTTGTGAGAGCAGAGAAGCGTGGCTGAACGGGGGAGTGCGTTGGCTTAGAGGGAGTACGGAGTGAAGCCAGTTATTCACCTCCCTCGGTGGCCTCATCTTAGGCAGCAGCAGCGGCAGATACGCTGGGAGGAGAAAGACTGAGGAGCGAGTGACCTAAGGAGCTGAAGGAGCACTAAATCATCCTGGAAAATAGTAAAAGCTGCAAAAAGAGGGAAGTTAACAAGGTGAGGAGGAACTGAATGGGAGTTGGCTGGATTTGGATTTTTGGCAACTAATTAGACAGCGTGTGCTGGAAGGTGCCTTCTGTGGAGGTAGGGAAGGACAGTACTCCAGTACTCCATACTTATTGAATGGTACAGCTGTGAGCCTCCAGTATAATTGTGACTTACAAGGGGAGAAGAGTGCCTCAGCAGTTGGAGAAAGTATCTGTGCCTTCTGTTACTGCTTATAAGAAACTCTCATGCACAATCCTCCAATTCACATCTCTGAGAGCTGGGAGAGAGACTTGTCTTGCAGCAATCCCCGTGGAGAAGTCTAGGCATCTGGACAGACGGAGTAATAGAAATTGACCAGAAGTGAATACTGGCAGCATATAGGTAGAAATATGGGAAAAATTATTGAATGCTCGGATTAAGGCCAGAACTCGCAGGCTTCAGGTCAAAGAAGTAAAAGAAGCAGCCCGGATGGCAGGCACGGAATCCTCTGGAAAGCTGCCTGGGCTCAACTCTACATTTGAGAGCTCAGACGAACAAGATTCACCCTCCACGGAAACATTAAATTAGACTAGTGCCTTAGCAGACACGACAATTGACGATATGAATGTAATTCCTGCCAATCCAGAGGGGTCACAGCCGGGTAATACTGGGTCTGATGGCCCCAAAAAAGTAAAGACAGCCACTAAGGAGTCAAAGCAATTTCCCCTCTTTTTCAAAAAAAAACAAATTCTCAACCTCCTCTAAGCAGTGCTTTAATTATACAGTATATGGTGGAAAACTTGGGGATTAGTCAACCATTGGCTGTTTTGCCACAAGCATAGCCTGCCATAAGTGCCATAACTGGTCCCGGACCAAACACTGTACCGCTGCCGGGGCTGATACTCCACCAAGATGATGAATCATCGCTGCTGATTGAGCAAAAGGAACTTTGTCCAGGAAACATCGAATCCGCGCAAGTCACCAGCCAGATGAAGGGTATTTCTAAAACCCCAGGCATCTTAAAATCTCCGCTGGCTAAATCCCAGATACAACCTCAATTAGCTTCAAATAAGGCAGTTTCATCACATTTCTATGGATGAGCCTATGGACAATCAGCCACTTCACACGGTTGATCCCTTCAGTCCCATCCTCAGTCTGAATACTTAGTCAGCTAGTGAGGTCCAGATGACGGTGAAAGACATGCAAATCTAATTCTAGATGAAGTTCGGGAGCTGAAAAGATCAGAGAGAGCGGAGCTCTCCTCTATCCCTCTGCGACTGGAGAAAATTGAGGAGGCAATTTCAAGTTTTCCACTCAGACTTCAAGAAGCTGAGGCTCAGATCTCAATTCTCGAGGACCAGATGACGGTGGGTAAAGAAGAAGTTAAGGTGGTAAATAAAAGCAAGTGGTGCTTGAAATAAAATTGGATGAGCTAGAAAATTATATACGGAGATCCAACCTTTGTATAGTCTGGGTCCCTGAAGGGCTAGAGGGTTCCACCACAGTTCTATGGGTCACCTCGTTCATAAAACAAAAAGTCATTCCGGAGTATGAAGGGGATTTAACTACAACTAAGGCACACCGGGTACCTGCTCGCCCTTTTCCTAATTCTACGCTTCCACGTACAATATTATTAAATTTCACGGACTATCCCATACAGGAAACAATACTGTCTAAAGCTATTAAGCAAAGACAATTTGCAGTTAATGAAACAACTAAGTGTCATATTTTCTCGGACATGTCTGCAGCGGTGGCACGCAGGAGGAAAGAATTCATGAAAATTTTCCATCTGTTCAAAGCTAATAGAGCTCAGGCCACTATCGCCCAACAATCCAAATTGAAAGTTTTGGTGAAAAGCAAATTCTTTATGTTCTCGGACTTGGATGAAGCTCAGGAACTATTAAAGGAAATTTCCCAGGGCCGTAAGTGGTGAATAGAAGGAAGTAAAGTAGAGCTGAAAATCTTGGGGTTTTTTAAACAGGCACAGCCAGTTTAAAGGTTAAGCTTTGCATTCTTAATTTGGTTATGGATAGCTGGCACGTATGCTGTAGTCAAAATGTTAAGAATTTGGAATAACTAATCTTCCACTAAATGGTTAATGGATCACTTGAGGTTAAGTACGCTAAGGTTTTTGCGCAAGGCTGGGGGGACGAAGGAGGGATCACAGGGGTGTAATAACAGGACACCCAGGTTGCTAGAGGGAAGGGAAGTGTGGCTGGCATGGGGGAGGGAGGAAGGACCACATTTTGGAGGGAAAGGGCACAGGGGTAGGTTCAGGAGCATTATGGAGGGGGGGGGGCGTCATATGTGGTGGGTAGGGAGCAAAGTGTAAGGAAAAAATGAAGTCCTTTATTTTTTCAGTTTGGTTATTTTTTGATCAAGGTGTTAGACACTCTATTAAGAGAATTAATCTGTTGCAAACTTTGTCAATCTTTATGACTGATTAGTAAGGAACAACTGAAAGTGGTGTCATTCAATGTTAATGGTTTAAATAATAAGAAGAAAATGCGGGCCATAGAGGTGTGGATTAAAACAGAAAATCCTTCGGTAATTCTTTTACAAGAAACATATTCCATCCATAAAATTACCTGATTTCGGTATGTTTACGGCCTGGGCTTCATACCGAGGTTTCCTACTCACCCTCTGCATCCCATAGAGGGACAGCTATTTTTTAAATAAAAATATTCAGGCAGAGGTTATAAATTCTGAAAGTGATCACCTGGGGTGCTGGTGCTGGGTTACATGTACAATTAAACATAGACAGAGACCTAAAACCTTTTTAAGCTTTCACGCGCAGGTTGAGGATAACTTTATGATATATGAAGAGCTGTTTCAATCTTTATTGACTGTTACAGGAGATGTGATAATTGGGGGAGATTTTAATATCCTTATCAATCTGATATTAGACTCCTCTACTCAGACAAGAAGAGAACTAAATCCAAAATCTTTGAAAGTTCTCCAAAACTATAAAGTCACTCTTGATCTTCATGATCCATGGCGTTTGAACTTTCCAACTAAAGCAGAATTTACGTGTTGGTCAGGTAGATTAAAGACTTCATCTCGTATAGATTTTTTTTGGGTCTTTAGAAAACTCTATTTTAGTCAGCAGAGATTTCTCTTTAATGGATTTTCTGATCATGCTATGTTGGTTTTAGAGATTTATTTAAGAAACTCCTTAAGAACTCCCAAACGGTGGGTTTTTAATAAACAATATTTGAGTGATGAAGTATGGGTTAATTCTATGAAGATAGAGATTAAAGAATTTCTTATTAGAAATTATGAGTCTGCCCCATTAAATATGGCCTGGGGCTCTCTAAAGGCCTTTATCTGTGGAATTATCATCGAAAAGGATGCAGCTAGCTTAAAGGAAATTAGAATTAAGAACAAAACCCTAGAGCAAAGAGTGCAAGTACTTAGCATTATTGGGCTTCATAACCCATCTAGTGCTAACCAACATCAGCTAGATCAAGCCAAACGGGATCTTAGTGCTAATTACTTTGCTCAAAGTGAAGCTATTTTTCGACAACAATGTCAGAAGATATATGAAGAAAGCAACTTCACAGGCAGATTCCTGGCCTGGCAGGCTAGGGAACATGCTGCCGCTAACCTAATTAAAAAGTTAAAATGTCCGCTCACTCATTTAGAGACAGATGACCCGGTTAAAATAGGGGATATAATGCTTAAGCATTATGGATCCATTTATAGCCAGCATCAGGGTGTAGATTCCTCTCTGCTCATTAATGGGCAAACTGAAATTATATGCAGATGACATCATGCTTAATATTAAACCTGAATTGCGAGTTCAAGCTAAAGTATTTCAGCTTTTCGAGGACTTTGAAATCCTGGGGGGATATTGTATAAATAAAAAGAAAACGGAAATTCTGCACTGCGGGGGTGAAGCTTTGGAGCTGCATTCTGATATACGTTCTTGTATTAACACTAGACCCAAGAGATATCTTGGAGGTTTTTTTTCGGCATCGGTTAGGGATCTGTATGACCTGAATTATGATCCCCTTCTTCGAAGAGTTAAAACATTGTTCTCACGTTGGAACTCTTTACCATTAACTATTCTAGGTCGAGTGGCACTGATAAAAATGTCTGTTCTTCCCCTGTTTAATCTTGGGGATTATTATAATGCATATTTTGCACAGTATCTATCAAGATTTAAATGTCAACTTCATACAAAAAATTATTTATAAATTTCTTTATTGATTTCATGTGTAAAGAAACCCAGATACATGCTCCTTTGCAGGTGTTTAAATCCCCCAAATTGGCTCGCTATAAGTCCTTATTGTGGTTTTAAGAAACGTCAGGCTCTGTTTAAAAGATATTCTATTCCCATTATCAATTTAACAACTTTATTATCCAGCATTCTTCCACTGACTGGTGTTACACAATGCTTAGATCTCGCTGGTAACTGGGCTGCGGCTGGGTTTTTGAAAGTTTTGGACTATTTTAGAAATGGAAAATGGATTACCCTGGTAGAAATGTCACAATTAATTACTAGAAATTTCATTTTATTAGGGTCATACAATATTGTGTATAAGTTTCTTGCCCAACTGGATATTGCTTGGTTGGGTCAACAAAGCCAATTAATAAATGAACTTTTAGTCAATGAACTTGATAGAAACCCGGGGGTTTGGAAGCAACATCTTGCCCAAAGTAGGAAGTTGAATCTTAGCCAGAAGGTGACTAAAAAATGGCAAGATCAGGAAAATCAGGCAATGCCTTTGAATGTTTGGTCAGTTGTTAATAGATTTAATTTCAGCACATTACGAGGGGCGAATTGGCGGAGAGTGTTATTTTTTAGTAAATGGTTACTTTATCGTACACCTGCTTCAATTTCAAAAATGTATCCTAATTATTCTCCAAATTGTTTTAGATGTATTCATTACTCTCCGGCTAACTTTTATCATGTTATGGTTTATTGTGCTAAGATTGAAAGATCTTTAGTTTTTTTCAGACCGAATGTGATATCATGATAGCAGAAAATGAGAAACTAATTTTGTATGGTTTTGACCCGGATCTTGTTTTACCTGACCAGATGGCTAAATTGCTATATATTGCTATGGCAGTGGCTAGATCTCTTTTGCTACAACAATGGCGTACAGAGCAGATTCCATCTATGTATGAATGGCTACTAAAGATGAAACGAGTTAAAACTAGTGAGCGGACCTTCTCGTTACGAGTGGGGGGCATTAGAAGATTTGATAGGATCTGGGGATCATTATTTGATTAAATTTGAGAGGAATTATTGCTATTATAGGAGGTAGTTTTTATAAATATTATATTATTTATGTATACTGTGATTAAATGCTTGGTTACAATGCTTGGTGTATGTTTTTTGGTTTTCCTGGCTACACTTATGTAAATATCTTTCTATACTAAATGAGCTTAAGAAATGTTGATGAATTGTATATTATTCATAATTTAATTTTGAATTCTCATTAAGAACTTCAATAAAAAAAGGAAATCCTTAGAGAGCCTATCTACTTTATAACTAGAACTTTCAGAGCAGCGTAAACACAATGCAAATGGAAAGTGCAATATGCTAAAGTGCAATGCATGCGCAAACAGTATAAAACAACAGGAACAAGCACCTGCAATGCAATAGGTCTCGCATTTAAGCAAGTTTCAGCTATTGGCATTGTAAATGATAATGCCTATTATTTATGTTTTGTTTTTTTAAACATAAATAAAAGGCATTGTCATTTAAAATGCCAATAGCTTAAACTCTCACAAATGCGATACCTATTGCATTCTAAATGCTTGAAGGCATTGCTGAGTTGGCCCCTCCTGTCTCCCATGGCCCCTGAAGAGCTCCCCGTTTGCTAAGAGTTAAATAAACAAGCCGGTGGACACAACTGCCCACAAGAGATCCTCCTGCAGTAAGAGAAACTCATAAAAGAAAATAGTGCTTCCAGACTGAAGAAGACCTACCGTGTAACAACCGAAGTAAAAGGCTAGTCTTCAAGGGAGGTTACAAATAAAGACAAGGCGGTACTAAGGAGACTAACCAGCCTAATAACTAATCAGAGGCAAGCATTTACGGAGGACAATTACACAAGCCAATGACAAATATGGGTGAAGAGTGGGTGGGGCTTCAAGTACATACTCCAATACAGCATGGCTCGCAGAGCAGCGCATGTGCTGCCCACGTTCGAACTAAAAAACACTTTTCAGGAATTTATAATGGGACAGACCAAAGCTTGGTTAGTATCAAGAGGCTCAGAATAATGCCAGATAACTGTGAACCTCTTGATGATGTCGTCACATTTCGCGAATGCTTCTTCAAACTTTTGTGTCCTCCGCATTTTTTCTCCACCATCCCCGTAATGTTGTAACCTGTGGTGTCTTCCAATTTTGTCGAATCATTGGGCGAGCTATTATTAGTGCAATTGAAATAAAAAACTGCCTTGCTTTATTGATTCTCCGGCTCTCCTTAGAAACTCCAAATAACACTAAACTTGCATGAGTGGTTATCACAGGCTGTATGCCCTTACTTCTAGCAGAGAAGAGCCCCTCCCAAAAATGACCCGATTTGGTGCTCTATGGAGCCAATCATCCACACCTTCCAGTTGGCAGCAAAAGCAGTGGTCGGTACCTCTTGGAAGATTTTATGGAGGACATTAGGGGTGTAGTACGCTTGCAATCAAGACTAAAAAGGACATTCTTTTAAAATTCACAGCTCTCAAAGACTTATGGCCTATCTCCGAAATAGCCTGCTAGTTGTCTTCAGTTAATCTGCATTGAGTTTCCTCATATATCTACTCCTGAAAACTGGCTAGCAGCATTGATTGGAGGATGCCCTATCACCCTCATCCTACTACAAAAGAAAGGGGGGGACAAAATGCCTCTCTTTATATCCCACATACAAGCACCAACACACTTAGAAACAGGACATCAGCAGGCTGAGAGTACCATGTTTGTTTAACTCAAGTCAGTAGTTATTAGTCAGTCAAAAATACTTTTATTTGATTTCGTTAAAAATCATAAAAGAGTGGATAAAGCACATTAGTACAAAGATGTTAAAAAATGAGGGTTAAAAAGGTACAAAAGATTAAAACACGATGCTGTCATGTTCTGAATCATCATCAATAGATAGTACACTAATTATACATTTATAGTCAATGCGATTTTGAGCAGCGCAAGGCGGTACTGTGAGCAAGGAGACGGAAATAAAGTCAGTGCAAAAGAAGAAAAAGGTCCAAGCAGTCTTGATGGAGCCTCTCTAGTTCATTCAGGTTTGTTATCTAATTCTTTGGCTGCCATTTTCCAGAGCGTGATGGCTTTTCAAGATAGTTCGATGGAGCAGCCTCCAAGGCATTGTGTGACTGCGGCTCTGCATGTCCATAGCTGTTTTTTTCTCAACTGCTCGCGAAGGACCATTTTCCGAATTTCTAGAAGTGAGGGGCAGATGCATAGGAGATGTAAAAGAGTCCCTTGTCCGCACAGACGGCATTCTTTTGTTAGCCATACGTGTTTCCGTTTTGGGGTTAGATCCTTCGTGGGGAATGACCCCAGCCGTAACATTGTATATAATAATGCTTTTTATGTTGTGAAAACTCTTCTAACAGATATGGTTGTGCTTTAAGCGTCTGATAAGATCGAATTACTGCCCAAGCTTGATTTTTCTTTGAGAATGCAGTTTTATCCATCCATTAACTGCAAGATTTGTTTGGTTGCACTGTTTACTGCATTTTTAAAGCCAGAATAAGAGTTGTTTGTGTGCCAGTAGTTATTATTTTATTAGAGCTGGTAGAACGTTGTGCATAAATTACAACTTTTTAACACCTTAGCTGCTTTGGAACGTCCAACTCCAGTGCTGAGCGTTCCATTGCGCAGGTGCAGTTGGAACGTCCAACGGCCGACGGCAGCACTCCCGAGGTAGTGGTGCCGTCGGCCGCTGGTATAGGCGCTTCGCTTAAGAGGTTAATTCATGCCCAACAATTATCAAATCTGTAAAGTACGGCAGGACTGCAGCATATAGATATGCATCGGCTACCATAATCTAGAGTTAAAGCCAATGTATAAATTATACTGGTGTCTGTAAAAGTACAATAGCACTAATCGCACAACCATACCCCATTTCAGGTAGCTTAATTAAAGAACATAAATAAAGTGCAAGTGAAAAAAGGCCTAGAATAAAGTGTCTAAAATGGACATTCACATCCTGGTAATAAAAACAGTAAAACGTGTATTAGAATGAAGTGCAGCATGCATTAACACCTTGCCTGCTCATGACGAGCTGAGCTCGTCATGAGGCACGGTGCTCCGAGCTCATGACGAGTTCAGCTCGTCATGGGCCGTGGAACGCTCAGGTGCGGGGAGAATTCCCCTGCTGTGCTGAGCGTTCCACGGCAGCCAATGCACCTGTGACGAGCTGAGCTAGTCATGAGCACAGGAGCACTGTAGCTCATGACGAGCTCAGCTCGTCATGAGCATGCGGACGCTGTGCGCGCCCCCCTGGCCCCCCCCGCCCAGCACAGCGGGGGAATTACCCCTGCAGCGAAGGGGTTAAATCAGATGAAGCACAAAAAATGCATTTTGAAATTCACCAAGCACCCAGCTGCTCAATAAACTGAAATGCAGATTGCTAACGTGCAATACATGCAGAGACAAAATACAACCAGCTAGAATTTAAAGTAGGACACACCAGACCGTGTTAAATTAAAAAAACTAAATTAGAAAAAAAATGCAAGTGCAAAAAACCCCTGCCAAAATAAAATGCAGATAATAGACATTAACCTCCACATTATAAAAACAGCAAGATCCTGTGCAGCAAAGTGCATTGAATTATATAAATTAGAAAAATACACTTGGAATATACTCCACACGATCATGGAGTTCCACGCCTCCGTGTAGATGTGTGTGATCCCTCACTCCGCCCCCAGCAATGGCGAGCCTGAGGTGCCTGCCGGCGTTCAGGCCTCTGTAATGGCGCTGTGGAGTATTTCTGTGCGGGGGTTCTCTTGCTGAAAAACGTTTTCCTTCTCAAACGCTGCTGCCGGTGAGGGGATCGAGCGGTGAATCCGGCAGCACTTTCAGCGACATTTTTTGTGAGAGCAGAGAAGCGTGGCTGAACGGGGGAGTGCGTTGGCTTAGAGGGAGTACGGAGTGAAGCCAGTTATTCACCTCCCTCGGTGGCCTCATCTTAGGCAGCAGCAGCGGCAGATACGCTGGGAGGAGAAAGACTGAGGAGCGAGTGACCTAAGGAGCTGAAGGAGCACTAAATCATCCTGGAAAATAGTAAAAGCTGCAAAAAGAGGGAAGTTAACAAGGTGAGGAGGAACTGAATGGGAGTTGGCTGGATTTGGATTTTTGGCAACTAATTAGACAGCGTGTGCTGGAAGGTGCCTTCTGTGGAGGTAGGGAAGGACAGTACTCCAGTACTCCATACTTATTGAATGGTACAGCTGTGAGCCTCCAGTATAATTGTGACTTACAAGGGGAGAAGAGTGCCTCAGCAGTTGGAGAAAGTATCTGTGCCTTCTGTTACTGCTTATAAGAAACTCTCATGCACAATCCTCCAATTCACATCTCTGAGAGCTGGGAGAGAGACTTGTCTTGCAGCAATCCCCGTGGAGAAGTCTAGGCATCTGGACAGACGGAGTAATAGAAATTGACC
This sequence comes from Lissotriton vulgaris, assembly GCF_964263255.1. Lineage (NCBI taxonomy): Eukaryota > Metazoa > Chordata > Amphibia > Caudata > Salamandridae > Lissotriton > Lissotriton vulgaris. The sequence goes on from NC_141696.1 coordinate 1,155,331,565, forward strand.
AGAAGTGAATACTGGCAGCATATAGGTAGAAATATGGGAAAAATTATTGAATGCTCGGATTAAGGCCAGAACTCGCAGGCTTCAGGTCAAAGAAGTAAAAGAAGCAGCCCGGATGGCAGGCACGGAATCCTCTGGAAAGCTGCCTGGGCTCAACTCTACATTTGAGAGCTCAGACGAACAAGATTCACCCTCCACGGAAACATTAAATTAGACTAGTGCCTTAGCAGACACGACAATTGACGATATGAATGTAATTCCTGCCAATCCAGAGGGGTCACAGCCGGGTAATACTGGGTCTGATGGCCCCAAAAAAGTAAAGACAGCCACTAAGGAGTCAAAGCAATTTCCCCTCTTTTTCAAAAAAAAACAAATTCTCAACCTCCTCTAAGCAGTGCTTTAATTATACAGTATATGGTGGAAAACTTGGGGATTAGTCAACCATTGGCTGTTTTGCCACAAGCATAGCCTGCCATAAGTGCCATAACTGGTCCCGGACCAAACACTGTACCGCTGCCGGGGCTGATACTCCACCAAGATGATGAATCATCGCTGCTGATTGAGCAAAAGGAACTTTGTCCAGGAAACATCGAATCCGCGCAAGTCACCAGCCAGATGAAGGGTATTTCTAAAACCCCAGGCATCTTAAAATCTCCGCTGGCTAAATCCCAGATACAACCTCAATTAGCTTCAAATAAGGCAGTTTCATCACATTTCTATGGATGAGCCTATGGACAATCAGCCACTTCACACGGTTGATCCCTTCAGTCCCATCCTCAGTCTGAATACTTAGTCAGCTAGTGAGGTCCAGATGACGGTGAAAGACATGCAAATCTAATTCTAGATGAAGTTCGGGAGCTGAAAAGATCAGAGAGAGCGGAGCTCTCCTCTATCCCTCTGCGACTGGAGAAAATTGAGGAGGCAATTTCAAGTTTTCCACTCAGACTTCAAGAAGCTGAGGCTCAGATCTCAATTCTCGAGGACCAGATGACGGTGGGTAAAGAAGAAGTTAAGGTGGTAAATAAAAGCAAGTGGTGCTTGAAATAAAATTGGATGAGCTAGAAAATTATATACGGAGATCCAACCTTTGTATAGTCTGGGTCCCTGAAGGGCTAGAGGGTTCCACCACAGTTCTATGGGTCACCTCGTTCATAAAACAAAAAGTCATTCCGGAGTATGAAGGGGATTTAACTACAACTAAGGCACACCGGGTACCTGCTCGCCCTTTTCCTAATTCTACGCTTCCACGTACAATATTATTAAATTTCACGGACTATCGCATACAGGAAACAATACTGTCTAAAGCTATTAAGCAAAGACAATTTGCAGTTAATGAAACAACTAAGTGTCATATTTTCTCGGACATGTCTGCAGCGGTGGCACGCAGGAGGAAAGAATTCATGAAAATTTTCCATCTGTTCAAAGCTAATAGAGCTCAGGCCACTATCGCCCAACAATCCAAATTGAAAGTTTTGGTGAAAAGCAAATTCTTTATGTTCTCGGACTTGGATGAAGCTCAGGAACTATTAAAGGAAATTTCCCAGGGCCGTAAGTGGTGAATAGAAGGAAGTAAAGTAGAGCTGAAAATCTTGGGGTTTTTTAAACAGGCACAGCCAGTTTAAAGGTTAAGCTTTGCATTCTTAATTTGGTTATGGATAGCTGGCACGTATGCTGTAGTCAAAATGTTAAGAATTTGGAATAACTAATCTTCCACTAAATGGTTAATGGATCACTTGAGGTTAAGTACGCTAAGGTTTTTGCGCAAGGCTGGGGGGACGAAGGAGGGATCACAGGGGTGTAATAACAGGACACCCAGGTTGCTAGAGGGAAGGGAAGTGTGGCTGGCATGGGGGAGGGAGGAAGGACCACATTTTGGAGGGAAAGGGCACAGGGGTAGGTTCAGGAGCATTATGGAGGGGGGGGGGCGTCATATGTGGTGGGTAGGGAGCAAAGTGTAAGGAAAAAATGAAGTCCTTTATTTTTTCAGTTTGGTTATTTTTTGATCAAGGTGTTAGACACTCTATTAAGAGAATTAATCTGTTGCAAACTTTGTCAATCTTTATGACTGATTAGTAAGGAACAACTGAAAGTGGTGTCATTCAATGTTAATGGTTTAAATAATAAGAAGAAAATGCGGGCCATAGAGGTGTGGATTAAAACAGAAAATCCTTCGGTAATTCTTTTACAAGAAACATATTCCATCCATAAAATTACCTGATTTCGGTATGTTTACGGCCTGGGCTTCATACCGAGGTTTCCTACTCACCCTCTGCATCCCATAGAGGGACAGCTATTTTTTAAATAAAAATATTCAGGCAGAGGTTATAAATTCTGAAAGTGATCACCTGGGGTGCTGGTGCTGGGTTACATGTACAATTAAACATAGACAGAGACCTAAAACCTTTTTAAGCTTTCACGCGCAGGTTGAGGATAACTTTATGATATATGAAGAGCTGTTTCAATCTTTATTGACTGTTACAGGAGATGTGATAATTGGGGGAGATTTTAATATCCTTATCAATCTGATATTAGACTCCTCTACTCAGACAAGAAGAGAACTAAATCCAAAATCTTTGAAAGTTCTCCAAAACTATAAAGTCACTCTTGATCTTCATGATCCATGGCGTTTGAACTTTCCAACTAAAGCAGAATTTACGTGTTGGTCAGGTAGATTAAAGACTTCATCTCGTATAGATTTTTTTTGGGTCTTTAGAAAACTCTATTTTAGTCAGCAGAGATTTCTCTTTAATGGATTTTCTGATCATGCTATGTTGGTTTTAGAGATTTATTTAAGAAACTCCTTAAGAACTCCCAAACGGTGGGTTTTTAATAAACAATATTTGAGTGATGAAGTATGGGTTAATTCTATGAAGATAGAGATTAAAGAATTTCTTATTAGAAATTATGAGTCTGCCCCATTAAATATGGCCTGGGGCTCTCTAAAGGCCTTTATCTGTGGAATTATCATCGAAAAGGATGCAGCTAGCTTAAAGGAAATTAGAATTAAGAACAAAACCCTAGAGCAAAGAGTGCAAGTACTTAGCATTATTGGGCTTCATAACCCATCTAGTGCTAACCAACATCAGCTAGATCAAGCCAAACGGGATCTTAGTGCTAATTACTTTGCTCAAAGTGAAGCTATTTTTCGACAACAATGTCAGAAGATATATGAAGAAAGCAACTTCACAGGCAGATTCCTGGCCTGGCAGGCTAGGGAACATGCTGCCGCTAACCTAATTAAAAAGTTAAAATGTCCGCTCACTCATTTAGAGACAGATGACCCGGTTAAAATAGGGGATATAATGCTTAAGCATTATGGATCCATTTATAGCCAGCATCAGGGTGTAGATTCCTCTCTGCTCATTAATGGGCAAACTGAAATTATATGCAGATGACATCATGCTTAATATTAAACCTGAATTGCGAGTTCAAGCTAAAGTATTTCAGCTTTTCGAGGACTTTGAAATCCTGGGGGGATATTGTATAAATAAAAAGAAAACGGAAATTCTGCACTGCGGGGGTGAAGCTTTGGAGCTGCATTCTGATATACGTTCTTGTATTAACACTAGACCCAAGAGATATCTTGGAGGTTTTTTTTCGGCATCGGTTAGGGATCTGTATGACCTGAATTATGATCCCCTTCTTCGAAGAGTTAAAACATTGTTCTCACGTTGGAACTCTTTACCATTAACTATTCTAGGTCGAGTGGCACTGATAAAAATGTCTGTTCTTCCCCTGTTTAATCTTGGGGATTATTATAATGCATATTTTGCACAGTATCTATCAAGATTTAAATGTCAACTTCATACAAAAAATTATTTATAAATTTCTTTATTGATTTCATGTGTAAAGAAACCCAGATACATGCTCCTTTGCAGGTGTTTAAATCCCCCAAATTGGCTCGCTATAAGTCCTTATTGTGGTTTTAAGAAACGTCAGGCTCTGTTTAAAAGATATTCTATTCCCATTATCAATTTAACAACTTTATTATCCAGCATTCTTCCACTGACTGGTGTTACACAATGCTTAGATCTCGCTGGTAACTGGGCTGCGGCTGGGTTTTTGAAAGTTTTGGACTATTTTAGAAATGGAAAATGGATTACCCTGGTAGAAATGTCACAATTAATTACTAGAAATTTCATTTTATTAGGGTCATACAATATTGTGTATAAGTTTCTTGCCCAACTGGATATTGCTTGGTTGGGTCAACAAAGCCAATTAATAAATGAACTTTTAGTCAATGAACTTGATAGAAACCCGGGGGTTTGGAAGCAACATCTTGCCCAAAGTAGGAAGTTGAATCTTAGCCAGAAGGTGACTAAAAAATGGCAAGATCAGGAAAATCAGGCAATGCCTTTGAATGTTTGGTCAGTTGTTAATAGATTTAATTTCAGCACATTACGAGGGGCGAATTGGCGGAGAGTGTTATTTTTTAGTAAATGGTTACTTTATCGTACACCTGCTTCAATTTCAAAAATGTATCCTAATTATTCTCCAAATTGTTTTAGATGTATTCATTACTCTCCGGCTAACTTTTATCATGTTATGGTTTATTGTGCTAAGATTGAAAGATCTTTAGTTTTTTTCAGACCGAATGTGATATCATGATAGCAGAAAATGAGAAACTAATTTTGTATGGTTTTGACCCGGATCTTGTTTTACCTGACCAGATGGCTAAATTGCTATATATTGCTATGGCAGTGGCTAGATCTCTTTTGCTACAACAATGGCGTACAGAGCAGATTCCATCTATGTATGAATGGCTACTAAAGATGAAACGAGTTAAAACTAGTGAGCGGACCTTCTCGTTACGAGTGGGGGGCATTAGAAGATTTGATAGGATCTGGGGATCATTATTTGATTAAATTTGAGAGGAATTATTGCTATTATAGGAGGTAGTTTTTATAAATATTATATTATTTATGTATACTGTGATTAAATGCTTGGTTACAATGCTTGGTGTATGTTTTTTGGTTTTCCTGGCTACACTTATGTAAATATCTTTCTATACTAAATGAGCTTAAGAAATGTTGATGAATTGTATATTATTCATAATTTAATTTTGAATTCTCATTAAGAACTTCAATAAAAAAAGGAAATCCTTAGAGAGCCTATCTACTTTATAACTAGAACTTTCAGAGCAGCGTAAACACAATGCAAATGGAAAGTGCAATATGCTAAAGTGCAATGCATGCGCAAACAGTATAAAACAACAGGAACAAGCACCTGCAATGCAATAGGTCTCGCATTTAAGCAAGTTTCAGCTATTGGCATTGTAAATGATAATGCCTATTATTTATGTTTTGTTTTTTTAAACATAAATAAAAGGCATTGTCATTTAAAATGCCAATAGCTTAAACTCTCACAAATGCGATACCTATTGCATTCTAAATGCTTGAAGGCATTGCTGAGTTGGCCCCTCCTGTCTCCCATGGCCCCTGAAGAGCTCCCCGTTTGCTAAGAGTTAAATAAACAAGCCGGTGGACACAACTGCCCACAAGAGATCCTCCTGCAGTAAGAGAAACTCATAAAAGAAAATAGTGCTTCCAGACTGAAGAAGACCTACCGTGTAACAACCGAAGTAAAAGGCTAGTCTTCAAGGGAGGTTACAAATAAAGACAAGGCGGTACTAAGGAGACTAACCAGCCTAATAACTAATCAGAGGCAAGCATTTACGGAGGACAATTACACAAGCCAATGACAAATATGGGTGAAGAGTGGGTGGGGCTTCAAGTACATACTCCAATACAGCATGGCTCGCAGAGCAGCGCATGTGCTGCCCACGTTCGAACTAAAAAACACTTTTCAGGAATTTATAATGGGACAGACCAAAGCTTGGTTAGTATCAAGAGGCTCAGAATAATGCCAGATAACTGTGAACCTCTTGATGATGTCGTCACATTTCGCGAATGCTTCTTCAAACTTTTGTGTCCTCCGCATTTTTTCTCCACCATCCCCGTAATGTTGTAACCTGTGGTGTCTTCCAATTTTGTCGAATCATTGGGCGAGCTATTATTAGTGCAATTGAAATAAAAAACTGCCTTGCTTTATTGATTCTCCGGCTCTCCTTAGAAACTCCAAATAACACTAAACTTGCATGAGTGGTTATCACAGGCTGTATGCCCTTACTTCTAGCAGAGAAGAGCCCCTCCCAAAAATGACCCGATTTGGTGCTCTATGGAGCCAATCATCCACACCTTCCAGTTGGCAGCAAAAGCAGTGGTCGGTACCTCTGGGAAGATTTTATGGAGGACATTAGGGGTGTAGTACGCTTGCAATCAAGACTAAAAAGGACATTCTTTTAAAATTCACAGCTCTCAAAGACTTATGGCCTATCTCCGAAATAGCCTGCTAGTTGTCTTCAGTTAATCTGCATTGAGTTTCCTCATATATCTACTCCTGAAAACTGGGGATAGCATCTTGAGTCAAATGGCTGTGCAGCAACCCATACCAGTTCCCGATACCCAATAGCCTACTCTTAACAAGTGAGCGCAGGACCTGCTTGGGTTCCTGAATACCTGGGCAGCAGCCTAAGCTTGCAGATGAACTCCCAATAAACCCGAGCCCTCCTCTCACACCTGCCCAGGCCCCTCAAGGGTTGGTTGGGTGAACCCCAAAACAATCACCTCCATTTTGTGAGCTACAGTTTCCCTGTGCCCAAGATTGCAGTGAAACAAGGACCAGGAGGTGGTAAGAAGGTAGGCTTGTGCTGTCTCTTTCCTGAAATTTAAAAAGAGATTTTCCACTAACCTTGATTGCATCATCTTCACCTGTTTGCTTGTGTTTGTTAGTTTAAAATGGAAGGGGTTACCTGCCCGTGATTGCATCATTATTCACCTGGTTTGGTTTGAAATTTGGGGTTTTTACTTGCCTGTGACTGTTTCATTTAACCTGTTGAACCGTGTGCTCTGCAGTCCAAAATGTGTTCTTTTTTTCGCATTTCCTGTGACTACCTGATTTTCCATCCTAGTTTCCCCCTGGATCTGTACGTAGACCTGTGTGTTAAGCAATCCACCCCCCTGCTCCCATTTTGTCTTAGAAAGTGAGTGAAACCAGATTAACCCCTGTCCCCCATTATAAACAGAGATATTATACATCAGAGACTGAACAGAGGGCGCTCTGAGTCAGCAGTAATCTGCTGTTGGTTGTTGTAAGGTGTGTTATTTAGGGATTGTACAATTGTTTTTTGGATAGGAGAGTGAGTAAAGTTTTGTACAAACAGTATTGTTAGAGGGCAAAGTTTGTTAGGCCCTTACCTGCCGAACTCCAAATTGTGGATTGAGCCTGTTTGTCTCCTAGGAGATTCTGAATTGATGAGCAGCTTCCAGCCCACTGGCCAGCAAACATTATCTGAGGTCGCAGGGACCTTATGTAATTTGCTATTGGACACTACATATGTGCACTGTTTGGTGGTTGCATCTTGTGTTTCTATTGGATTTGGGTTAGTGTACTCATTGGTTCTGTATTTTAGGGCACTGATTGGTTCCTGGGTCAGTGATTCTATTGATGTTGGGCTTAGGGATCTGATTGGTGGATAGGTTTAGGGTTTCAGATTGGTTCCTGATGCTGGTCTTTTTATTGGTCGAAGAGTTTAGGGTTTTGTGTATGATTAACCACTGGGACTAGGGTGTGGGACTAGGGTTGGGGTTAAACTTTCTGTTGGACGTAGTGCTTAGGTTTTCATTCCTGATTGGATTCTGGGATTAGGACTGGGATTGGTTGTAAGAGGCATGTCTCCTATTGATCATAGGGCTTATGGCTAGAGTTGTGATTGGTTAGGGCTAGGGTTCCCATTGGCCGAAGGGAGTCACCTGATTACTGGGGCTATTTAAGCTGAGCTCCCAGGGCGTTTTACCCCAGGCGTCGAGCCAAATGGCAGAGAGTACAAGGGCAATTACCTGTTTGAGCCTGGTCGGGACTAGGGCCAGAAATGCTACCCAATTTCATATACACCAGCACCCACCCTTCCCCATCCACAAACCAAGTAACACACTCGCAGCATATGTACTCTACTCATTCACAACAAACTAACCCAAGACAAAGTTCAATGTCTCAAAACTCAAGAACTCAACCTTAAACACCCTTCTATCTCAGCTGTCACATACTTCCACCATCACCTACAAACAGTACACAACTATATCCTATTCCACTCATCACTAACACAACCCAAATCCACACCATACTTAACCATACCCCATCCATACACACACTCCCTGATCTGTTTACACCTAACAGACCCTTTCTGTCACTAACACACCTATATTCAGCCTTCCAACACTTCTCCAACAACACCTCTTCTTTCTACCACTATAACATAGCAACACTACACTCACATTCATCTGCACCACACATATTACTCTTGTAGCAATCAAGTCTAAGACAAACACTCTTAACTCTACTTCATCCCCTCTTACATAGAAGATACACTCTACTCACAAACACATCACCACCCCTTTACCTTACAACTTCCACTCACAAACAATACTTTACAAACAAATACATCTCATAAAACAAATACATCAGCACCTCATTTCACTACTCCTTAAAAATAAAACATAACATGCACATCTACACAACAAAATCTATCAATCGCAACACCTCATAATACTTTCCTTCACAAACGACAAACATACACCCACCTTTCAGACTACACAAATAAACAAACTCCATTGTAAATGTTTCTCTTTTCTATCCCACCTAACACACATACTGCAAAACAGCAACTCTCTTTTAACCGCCTCTCATCCATTGGACAATTTAGAACCTTGCTACAAGACCCACATGCTGCACCACCACCCCTAACCGCCCTAAACAGATGCAAACAAAATAAACAACGTGCCACACCTCACAACTTCACGTATCCATGTCTACTGCACAACAAGGTTACACTACAAAAAGATCACAGCAAACCAACTCACTCTCAACCACCGTCTCCACCACCTATACACGCAGACCCATCAAAATTCTGTCTTAGCCTGCTGGATTTACTCCCACTAGAGACCAGGCAGATCGTAACACATGCTTTAGTTACTTCCCGACTAGATTACGGTAACGTCCTTTTTCTGGGTGTCCCGGAAAAGAATATCAGACGTCTCCAAGTTCTGCAGAATGCGGCTGCTAGTCTGATTTTGAGACTTCCCAGAAGGGCCGCGTCAAAATCAGCCCTTGAAGCCCTTCATTGGCTTCCAGTCAAGAAAAGGGTATCATTCAAATCCCTTCTTATTTGCCATTGCATCCTCTGGCAAAAAGCTCCAATGTACCTGGGAAATCTGATTACGAGATATATACCGGGCAGAACATTGAGATCAGGCGGGACAGGACAGCTGGTAATCCCTAGGATTAAGAAAGCGAGAATGGGTGGACGCTCATTTCGCCTTTTAGCGGCGCAAAGCTGGACTCCCGCTAGGTCTAAGGATGGAACAATCAGAGACCAGGTTTAGTAGTCTTCTCAAAACTCACTTGTTCTCTCACTAGCCTCTTCCATGAGAGCGGACCAATGGATCCTCTCTGCTATTATGTACCAGACTCCTCTCCACAGCGCGGGGACACGCCGGACGGCGTAATCAGGCGCTTTATAAGCTCCTTTATTATTATTATTTGGATGAAGAACACAATACAGAACGGCTACACGATTGCTATCCACATGCAGCTAATACCAATACTGAGGACACACCTGCTTCAAGCCCACAAAATACTGCTCACTCTTCTACAAAACAAAATCACACTATTGCAAAAGCACATACTATTCATAACTGAATCATGGTTAGGAGATGATATGGCTCCAGTCCTGCATGAAGCTGTTTCTCTAGGCTATCAAACTATCACCCAAAATCGTATAGGCAAAAGAGTAGGTGGCCTAGGTGTTGTGTTCAGACAAACATACATGGTCTAGCCGTTTGTATCATCCACAAAGAGATATATGGAACAAGACCACTCCATCAGGAATAAAATCACCAAACACATTCAACAAAGGAACCTCCGCTCCAGAGTGGTACTTTGCCTCAAAATCCCAATGGACAACAAAAAAACATGGGTGGCATATCCTTCTCTGTTCAAGCAGCCAAACTATGGAACTCTTTAACCCCCAACATAAGATCCATGGATATCCCCCTTATCTTCAGAAAACTACTGAAGAATTAGCTCCTCCCCACATAACTACCATAAACAAGCAGAAATATATAGCATATCCCTCTGTATATAAGCATTTATTTGTACTACCTTGAATGCACTATTGAACAACGGAAGGATGTCAGCATAAGAAAAAGAATATTCAATTCCAATGCCCATATTCCCAGCCAAGAAAAGAGCAGATAAATGGGACAAACAGCTACTATCCGACATCGCAGGAATTAATGGCATTGTCCTCAACGGAAGAGTAGAAGGAGATATCCCGGCAGCATTCTCTAGAACAGGTAATCGCAGTTCATCTATTTTAGACTATGTAATCTGATCTGCAGCACAGATCTGTTCACAAATGTTTGGTTACTAACTATACAGCACACGTACGTAAGCGATCATGCACATTTGACTTTGGGAATCGAAATTCTAACATACTCTTCCTATCCATGGTCTCTTAAATTCATAAATGGTCGGGCACATGTAAACCAAAAATCAGGCAGGATTCACTGGAACTCGAAAGCAATCAATAAAATGAACATTGCAATTTCCTCCTTTATGTCAAACTCAATAAGTGAAAAAGTTGACCCCATAACCAGATATGAAAATACAGTGAATTCAATTGTTGCCACCCTTCAGGCAAATGCAATTAGTAAAGATAAAGGCAAAACGTTCCACAATGGAAAGCGAACAGCTCTTCAGTCAGTACACTTAAATATACTGACCAGAAGGCAATTCCTATCTTTCTGTGTCATAAGACAAAAATAAATAAGATATGTAAAAAAAACTTTGTCAACAAACTAAAGCAAAAAAAATGCCAGCCCAAAAGGACAAAATCTGGGTAGATATTCATATCGCCGTAAAAAGTGGAAACAAACAGGCATTCTGGAACATAGTATCTGTTCAAATGTTGATAAGAAAGTCAACCCAAGCTTCGCCAGTTCCACCATCCAAATGGGAAAAACATATCCTAAATCTATATAAACCTAATAATCAAATACAAGCCCCTTCTAGCCAGTGCCCCGTTCAAAAGGGTCAGTCTGAACAGGACACTTTAATGATTTCAGCTACACAGATTGCTGCTTTTATTAAATCCTCCAGGTCATCCGCAGCAATGGGCCCAGATAATATAACAATCAAAGTTCTTCAATCAAACCCGGAAGACTGGAGTAAATTCTTAATTCCTCTTTTTCAGTACTCGTTTGAGACTGGGCATATACCAAAATCCTGGCAAGGGAGCATTGTGGTCCCCCAGCTAAAAAAAGGCTCTAGATCAAAACCTATTAATTAGAGACAAAATGCCTTGTAGACGCCACTGGCAAGATGTTCGCAGCATGCGTATTGGACCATCTAAAATACTGGGCATTCTCGAACAACGTGATCCCTATGACACAGGCTAGTTACCGACCATACCATTCAATTATGGACAACATTGCTATTCTACAGACTGTGCTCGATAAGTATGTAGTGCAAAAATTACAAATAGTTTACCGCACCTTTATTGTTTTTTTCAACTGCTTTTGACATGTCAAGGCTATGGGAAAAGCTTGAGAGTTTAGGGATCCCCTATGATTTACTCAGAATAATCATATCTTTGCATACAGCAACATGGTGTAGAGTAAAAATGGGAAGGGGGATATGGAGCTTAACCAGACCAATCGCCATGATGAATGGTTTGGAACAAGGATGCCTCCTTGCCCCTTTGTTATTCTCCATTAGTATAAGCGACCCACCGGGGTACTTTTCCCAAATTACTAATTTTACCTCACAACTAGCGCAAAGGGACATCTATAGCCTGATGTACGCAGATGATGATATATTTGATCCACCCCAATTGGATTACAAGGAAACTTAACTGAATTAAATAGTTATGCAAAAGAAAACGTCTTGGTCCCTAATATCTCTAAAACTAAAATTTTACCTTTTAGAGGAAGAAGGAAATTTTCGCCTTTTACTTAGTTATTGGGTGGTAAACCAATTGATGTACTGAAAAAGTACATTTACCTGGGCCGAATATTCTCATATAATCTTCAAAATGCTTCTCATTTTCAACACCTGGGGTGAAAGGCCGACTCCCATTTTGGGGCTTTAAAGAGATTTTATTCATTCGACTGGGAAGAGACATTTTAAATCCCTGCTAGAGGTTTAAAGTGTGAAATTCTCACCTATTATATTTTATGCTCTGGAATATATACAGATGAAAACCTTGCAACCAATAAAAGTGAAAGAAAGGACTATTTTAAGGAAACTGCTAGAAGTCTCCCAATCTGTCCCCGCACAAACCCTACACCTTGAGCTCTCTTTAACAAGCACATATGCTCGGTCCATTGCTAATATTATAAGGTGGGCTTTTAGTCTTCTAAATGCGGATCCAGGCTCTCTAAGACATATATTAAAATCAGAGAAGAATCGGCGCCGCATACTTTCAATAGGAATCTCAAAGCAGCCTTAGAGGCATCACAATGCACACTAGCACTTTTACAGGATGGTCCCCAGCACATTTGAAGCTCTTTTTAAAACATATGACGCAGAGACTTTTTTTTGACTAAGACAAGGAATTTTGTACTCAATGAAAACATTACAAAAACTATGCGGATAATATAGTATATAAAACTCCAGAGCACTATTTAAAATTTCAGCTTGAACATAGAGTAAGGTGCTGTATCCTTCTCCTGCGACTAGGAATTCTTCCATTAAAGGTTTATTCTTCCAGATGGAATTCCTCTGAAATTTTATCAGGTATCTGTGACTTGTGTAACAGTGTAGTACAACCCCTCTGCCATGTACTTTTAATTTTCCCAAATTCGACCCGGGTAGAAGCCCAGCAACGTTTCATAGAACCTATTCGCCTTAGATATAACACTATTTTATCTCAAGATTTAATACCATTTTGCAAGTCTCCTCTAAATGAATTTATTTGCTATAACTTGTACAAATTCTTAAAGAGTTTTTTAAAGTTGTTTTAAAAAATGCTATAATTCTAATAACCACAAACTATATATTTATACTCGTTAAATTTGAATTACCATGCCTATAACGTGTTTTAAAGAAAGTTTTAAAAGTATTAATATAAATGTATAAATACAGTTTTTTTAAATTATGGACTTGCATTTGTTGACCTCAGATGAGGTCTGAATCAAATAAAAAACATTGACTTGACTTTACAATTGGTACTATAGATATGTTCCTATATATGTGTATTGCTTTGTATAAAAATTTAGAATAATTGTTTTTAATAAAAACAGATATTCATTAGCTCCACTCTACAAATGTACATATTACTGATAGTTACATTATTCAATTTTTTTTGTAATTCAATAAAGTACAACAACACTGAAATTCCAGAGTTTATTTAATGCATCTTTAATCTACATGTACTGCCTTACATTTATACATCTATATACCTTCTTTGTACTTATGGATCTATATATTTATTACTTTTCTTTTAATTTATTATATTCAATGCACTACTCTATTTCTCACCCTATACCACTCTCAATATATCCTCTACCTCTATTCTCTCGTTTATCCCAAACCTCATAACACAACTATGATCCCCAAAATAACTCTTTCCAGGATCTTCCCTACTCTTCCCCTCCCTGCATCATCTCATACCTCTTTTACTCTTCCGATCACCCAAAGCAATCCTTTCTAAATCCTTCCCTTTAACTCTTCCCCTCCACCTTCCTTTTACTCATCCCAAGCCTCATCCTTCTGCTATGAGCTCCAAAACAAAATACCCAAAAAGTGTCCAAACCCTTCCCTCTTTTATTCCTCCACTATCCTTTTCAATCCAAATTACAGACTAACATGTCCAGTCCTGCAACACCCCATCAGGGGTAGCAAGCGCTGTATAAATGCAAACCATTTTCCCTCTTCTATCCTTTCACTATCCTTCTCAAACCAAATAACTGACTAACATATCCACCACTCAAATTACTTTCATATTTCACTATACTAATTCACAATTAATCCTTTATAGGTACCGGAGTAGCGTGTGACTTGCAGAAAAAGAGCTTCAACGCCTCATCAGGTTTAGTAAGCGCTATATAAATGCAAATTACATTACAATACAATATATCAGAATTGGAAGCAAAATAACTTAACTGCAAAAGCTTCATATAAAACTGTTACACTGAGCTCCACACCTCGGAATCAATTCGTCCCAAGTAATGAGACTACCCCTGATTTACAAATTCCCCTATCTCCTTAAAACCCTGAGAAAGCCAAAATCGCATTGCAGCCCCAGTTAAGGACAAGCCAAAATAATTACACTGCTAAACCTGGAGATCGTTATAGCCAGCGGGGATCTGACCTGATTTAAACAAGGCATCACCCTGCTACCCAACTCCTGAAGTGTCTTATAACACATTTTCCTTGTCAGTTTGGCTGTTTTTATAAAAGCAGCCAAGCTAATTGCGGATTCCTGCACCATTTTTCTGAAAAAGAAATCATCCAATAATTATTTGCCTCTCAATAATATTCCTGCTGAATCCAAAAGCACCGTTTGATAACATTTCTGCATACAGGGAGTGCCAGGCCTCTCTGAACCTTGTCTAACTGCAAAACAGCATATTTAACCCTGGGGGCCTTTTTGTTCCAGACAAAACTTCTTATAAGGGAATCGAGCTCCCGAAAATGACCATTATTAATTTTAATGGGAATGTTGGAATAAAGAAAGAGGAATAAGGTTAGAATAGGCATCTTAATTCATGCAAACCTCCCAATGACTCTCAAAGGAAGCCCAACCTGCTTCAACATTTACTTGACACCGCTCGCTGACTTCGTAAGAACCCACATCACCATCCTATCCTACGCCAACGATACCCAGTTCATCCTCTTGCTCTCAGCAAACCACACCTCGATGAAGACCAACTTGCACAACTGTATGAAGAATGTCCCAGATTTTATGAAGGACAACTGCCTGAAGCTAAACACGGACACAACTGAAGTTATGATCGTTGGCAGATACACCTCCCTCTAGAATGACTCCTGGTGGCTATCGGAGCTCTGTCCTTCTCCCACTCCTAAAGACAACACCTGTAACCTTGGCAACATACTGGACAGCAAACTCTCCATGAAACGCCAGGACAATGGCATCTCTTCAGCCTGCTTACACACCCTCTGCATGCCCCACAGAGTCTTCCAGTAGCTCCCTGTCAGCACCAGGAAACGTTGACGCAGACCCTCATCACCAGCCGGCTGGACTATGGCAATGCATTCTATGCAGGCACCTCCACCGAAAAATTCCAGACGATCCAGAACTCAGCAGCCAGATTGATCCTCAACCTGCCCAAGAGAAGCCACATCATCAAGCACTTGAAAGTCCTCCACTGGTTCTCCATCCAGAAAATATGCCTATTCAAGCTTCTGGCCCTCACCTACAAGGCCCTCCACCATGAATCACCACCTTCATTTCCACTGACCTCCCAGGAACTTCTGCTCCGCTCACAACGCCCTCACACAGACACCACGCAGCCCCACTGCAGCTCCACAGGATGCTTCTTCTCCCACCTCGCCACCATGTCCTGAAACACCATTCCCCTCCTCTTCAATACTTCACCCTCGCTGAACCACTTTAGGAAGGGACTCAAGAACTGGCTTTTTCAGACGCCCGCAGCACAGTGCCTGGATACCCTCTGGGGTGATAAGCTGCGCTATACAATTGATTGAAGGAAGAAGGGACCATTGTCTTATAGTTCATAAAAATACATAGGATCTGTGCGTTTAGACAACATAAACTAAGGGACTGGGGTCCAGAATAATTCCAGACACCTCCAAAGGATATGTTACACTGTAACAGCTAGCTCACAGTGCCACCATACGCCCCCTAACCTTACCAAGTAGAGATTAGTTTATGACAACTATCAAAAATGACAAACCTTGATTCTTCAGGGATCTTGGAAACAGTACAGTACTTTTCGCTCAGGCAATCATACTCACTTAGTCTCAGAGAGATACAAAGAATAAACGATGGGGACGTTTTCAATAAGCATTTATTGAACCATCGTCATTCTAGTATAAAACATGTTTGTTGTGACAACTATTAGACAGAAGCAAATGTAAACGATTACAAGCACCAACCTAGTAAATAAAAGTTAGAATTCTTCCATGATGCTAAACAGTAAATATATGCAGGCATATAAATATGACAGTAATCAAGCCTACTCCTGCGATGCAACCCTACCTAAGTGGACCTAGCATGTATGTGGGTGTAAAGCCAAGAATCCCCTAGGAAAGAGCCAACCCCATTACCTGATGGGAGAGAAAGAAGGACCCCGTCTTGGTCGCGAGTTGGACACCCCGCAAGGGATGTCAGACTGCTGCATGTTATAGCTTCTGTCGGCCGGGACGTCAGTGTCTTGTGTCAGTGTGGAAGCCTTTCCCCTGTTTATCCATGGAAGGTATGATTCTTTTATACCATAAAGATAGCCTCTGGGTTCCTAACACAATCCATAAGTTGTGAGTACGATTATGTAAATGAGACTAAATCTGTACCTGCAATTATGCCAGGTAGTTCTTTCGCCCTAGAATGAAAATGACCATAACTTTTATACTTGTAAAATTTACAGGAGCGTGACCCATATACCAATTTAGGACTGGGTAAGTAAGGTGCATTAAGAAACAATGTCCTGATAGGTAAAGATGTGTAGGCAATTAACTATGCATGCATACAGCATTACTCACAAGGAAAGAAGGAGTGTACTCATTGGTATGAAAAAAGATAGTTAATCATCTTGAATCGGCGTGCTGATGCGGGAATGGATCCACGCCTGGATCCATTCCCGCATCGGCACGCCGATTCATTCAGGAACTGTGCTGGCACAACGGCTGATCACAGACGGACGCCTAATGCACCGATTTTCTCAGGAACCGTGCTCAAACTACAGCTGATCACAGACGGCCGTCCAGCATAATCAGAGCCCTGCCCTCATGCAGGCCTCAGATGACCTTTGGCTCCGCCATCCGAAATATACTTCAGGCTGCCCCTGACCTAACCACAGAGGCTTCCAAATAACCCATAGATGATTTATGTCCACGCATTGGAATTGACCTCAGCACGCCCCAACCCAGACAACCAAGTCCTGATGACGATCCAAACTAATGTGGAGCGAAACGCCGTCGACCTAACCGCTCAATTACAGGCGTACTCCTCCTTTGTGGCTCTACATCAAATTGAAAGAACTTTTTTGTTTATTGTGATAGCATGTTGCCACATGTTTTTGAGCCACTCACTGTAAATTATTTGCACTTTGTTCACAGTGCGCCGTCCATGCTGTTCACTTCTTCACTTGCGTCACCACTCTCACCACAGACACTTTTTTAAGCACCAAGTATTATGTGGTTGTCACCAATTCAATTTATGCAGTGCTGCTTCCAACTGTATAATTTCCGACCATGAACTTGTGTTACAATATAAAGATGATTAACTATCTTTTTTCATAGCAATGAGCGCTCTCCTTCTTTCCTTGTGAGTAATGCTGTATGCATGCATAGTTAATTGCCTACACATCTTTACCTATCAGGACATTGTTTCTTAATGCACATAACTTTTATACAGCGTATGTTAATTCTGTTACGTACGTCATGTGCAGGAGACTTTTCTAAGAATTCTCATGTATAATAAATGAGGCTCGTTTCAATATAACCGAACAACATTTATTCAGTACATAACTGGGTAAAAAGTCAGTGCTTGAAAAGTTATGCAGAGCAAGGTATTACTAATGTAGGTGAAAGGTTGTTTACTATTTAGGCTTAATTTGGGGTACATAGTACCATCTATCCTGTATCTCTTGAACCATCCTCAACGTAGCGGTATAATTTAACTGGAATAGCTGGGAAAGTTTATCTTAACCTATATTCCTAAATACCTGATTGGACTTTGAACTTTGACCTGTTGTAAGGAGACAGGTAAATCTTCAACCAAAGTAAGACTGAAGTATTGCTCTTTAATGCATCGGTTGAACTTGTACCCCCTGACACCTGTAAATTCCTCTTATGAATCGAGAGCCCCCTTTACATTTGTTTTATCGGCCTTAAGCTACAGAATCATGTTAACTGCAAACTGCTTCAATTTGGACATCCCCTCCGCAGATGCACTTATCCCCTCTGTGCTACCATATTTACTGCTAGTGTTTCAATAAAAAAGGTAATCAATATTAGAGATGGGACATCCCTGTCGAATGTTCCTGTTAATAGATACCTTATACACAAAACTGGTTTTGGCATTTATCATCGCCTATACTCCCTGATAAAGGTTCTTAAGCATAGTGACAATGGAAACCTGAATTTAGGCAGACAGAAAAATAAGGCTTCCAAGTTAACCAGGTCAAACACCTACTCCGCATCAACCATTAATACTGCTGCGGGCATTCGATTAGACGAAAAATAATCTATTGCATGATTGTGTTTGCAGCCATGAGACAATTGTGGACTAACAATTGACTAGCTGGAAATATTTGAGTAGCCCATATATTAGTGATAAGTTTATAATCTACTTTAACCCCTTCGCTGCGGGGGTAATTCCCCCACGGTGCGGCAGAGGCGGGGGGTCTCCGGCGCCGCGGTGCTTGTGACGAGCCCAGCTCGTCATGAGTCACAGTGGAGCTGTGCTTATGACAAGCTGGGCTTGTCACAACCCCGCCCACTGATTAATTCTGCCCCACAGGCGGGGAATCAATCATGCGTGGGTGGACTGCAGCCGTTATGACGAGCCCAGCTCGTCATGAGCACAGCTCCACTGTGACTCATAGCACAGAAGGAGTTAAGCAGGCTAATGGGTCGATAAAAATTCACATTTATTGGGGATTTGTCTTTTTTTGACAAAGGTCGCTCTAGTGGACTACTTAAAGGAGAGGGGGACCTTCGCACCTTCCTTTATGAAATTAAATAAATCAGTTAGAAAATGTACCAATTCTTTCGCAAATGTATAAAATTCCACAGAGTAGGTGTCATTTCCACATGATTTTGCAGTAGGCATTTTACCAAGTACTTCAAGGACTTCATCCTCTATTATCTTCCCGACACTGCTGTAGCAGAATAATTGGGAAGTTGAGTTAAACATAAGGAGCTAAAATACTGCGCAATAAAAGATGAGGATACCTGGTTCTTCATTTCATGTAATTGCCTAAAGTGTTGTAGAAAGACTAACGCCACCTCGTCCTTCTCAGATACTAATGTTTTGAGTGGACCAATTCTCAATTTTTCTGACAACCGATTTATCATGCTTGATCTGCATAAACCAAGCAAAAAATGTACTCATTTGCTGGCTCTCTTTCTGAAAGTTGTTACTGATAAGCTTTAGAATTATTGATCTCTTCTAGTATAAAGAAGTCTCTCAAATTTTGTTTAGCCCTCTCTAAACCGTTCTTTGAAGTCCCACTTCCTGCTAACCTAATAACCGCACTCATAGCATTGTTCACGGCTAATTTCAATTCCTGTATTTGTCTGGCTTGTTCTTTACTTTGATGAACTTTATAAGCGATAGTGGCACCCGTGAGCAAAAGCGTTTAAAGCTTTCCCTACAGCAAAAATAGAGGCCGAATTCCTATTAATAAAAAAAACTCCAATATAAATGCACGCCTGTCTTCCAGGCATTCCTGATAAGTTAAAAAAGCCATATTGAACTGCCACCTGGCCCTTCCCTGACAGGAATAACCAGTTTTGTTGTGATTGATACCGCCAAATGATTACCCCAACTGTCTGACCCAACCCTTTAAGAGACTAAGAAGCCAAAAAAAAATCAAGGCAGTCGCAGTTTTAAAGCGGTGAGCAAAACATGTATATTGTGCTGTGCCAGGATGATCAGTACGCCAGGGATCTATTAAATTGAAATCATGTTTCATTATGGTAATCTCTTACTTAGTCTTGGACTTTAGCTGTTCTTTAGCCGTATGTGATGTATCCAAGGATAAATTTTGAATAACATTTAAATTCCCTCCCCCCAAGGATCATCGGGCCCTCTGCCCCCATAGCTATATTATGGATGCGTAATAAAGAGTCACTCATCACTAATAGGACTATAGTAGTTCACCAAATAAAGGGGCAAACAGGAACCAAAACTTTTAGCCACAACCATTTGCCTCGAGGGTCCATAATTATTACTTCCCTTACCCCCAGTCACACAATAGATCGTAACACCTCTTACCGCCATACCCCCTGAAGCGAAATACACCTTAGAATTCTTCTTGGGGATAAAAATCTGTGGAGCACTGCTCTTCAAATATGCCTCCTGCAGAAAAATTACTTCTGGAGAAAAAGACATCAAGCATTGTATCAATCCCCCATATTTACGCTTGTTCAGAATACCATTAATATTGCAGGAAACTAACCTTACTGTTTGCATTGCTGAAACCCTGTACTCTGCTGCTGCCTACCCTCTTCCAAACTTTTAATGCTCTTTTGAAACCAAGGTGTGCCCCAGGGCTCTGCTTTGAGCCCTACCCTTTTTAATATTTATATGCAGCCTCTTGCTGATATTGTGCATTAGTTCGGCCTTGACATAGTGACTTACGCCGATGATACACATTTAGTTGTATCTATGAACCAGTCTGACTCTTCCCCTTCGAATCTAAGTAATTGTTTGGTAGCGGTCGCCCAGTGGATGGCCACCTCGCATTTGAAATTAAATGGCGAGAAAACGGAGCTCATGGTGCTAGGCAACTCACCCATCCCCAGTCCTATGCCAGACTGGCCTCCGTGTATGGGCCCTCCGCCTCAACCAAAGCCCCATATAAAAAGTTTAGGCATCTGGCTGGACACTAACCTCAGCTTTCTGCAACAAGCTACTACTCTGTCCGCCACATGTTTTGGGCTCATGCGTATGCTGAGGAAGGTGCTACCACTTCTCCCCTTCAAAGCCCGTAGAATAATGGTGCAAGCCAATATTTTGTCCCGTTTGGACTATGGGAACTCCCTATATTTAGGGACTCCCACCTCCACAATAAGGAATTGCAGGTGACACAAAACGCTGCAGCCCGCCTTTTACTAGGCCTCAAGAAACGGGAATCAGGCACAGTGGCCCTGAGGAAACTGCACTGGCTTCCCATTAAAGCCAGAGTGTTGTTCAAATCCCTGTGTATCATGCACAAAGCCATGTGGAAGACCACCCCAACCATGATTTGCTCCTTAGAAAACCCCTACCTTCCCCACAGAGCGCTGCGATCTAGTACAGCTTTCCTGGCTACTGTCAACAAGATCAGACGCACCAGATGGGGTGGGCGTTCCTTCTCTTGGAATGCCGCAAAGGCATGGAACTCCCTGCCCACCCTCCTTCGTAGTGAACCCAGCCTTCTAAAATTTCGGAAGGAATTGAAAACTTATCTGTTCATTTAACTCTTTTCCCCCCACAATAGTTTGACTATACACAGCGCTACGAGGCCTCCGGGTTGTTTGCGCTTTACAAAACCCGATTAATAATAATAATAATAATAACATAGAGCAAGCGTGATTTTTTTTTCACTGCAAATGCGCCCTCCCACCCATGCCACCCCTCCGAATGAACCCTTTGTCCCTCTGTACTCCCTTACCGAGAGGAGAAATTGCCCACACAACCCCTCTCCAAACCCTCCAGGAAAAGGGAGCCATGGTACTGTACTCTACTGCACTCATGCCCCAAGGGAAGCTCACCCCGAACCCCTGGAAGCACACAACACTTTGCATAATACAATCTCTAAAAGGAAAAAAGGTGGCTCAATAGAAAAGACCAAAGTTTAAAGTCTGAAAACTAGTTTGAAATTTTCTGGAGAAGCTCTGGTGCCTCCCTAGTAGTCGAGAAAATATGAAAATTTCCTTTCACCAACACTTTAAGATTGGACTGTTGCACAATGGATGCCTGAGCCTCCTGGGATCTGAAAAAAATCAATCATTCTGACAAACGCTCTCTATCGCTGAGCCACAGATGCAGACATGTCCAAAAAAATACGAAACTGGGGCGCTTCCATGGTTGAAAAACTCTTCTCCATGGCCTTTGACAAAATGTAGGCCAATATAGTGCATGGGTACTTAGAGCTGGGGGACCGATGAGCCTCAATGAGCCCTAGTGATAGTCAAATCCCCCACAAGTTACTTTTTTGAACACCGAGTCCGCCAACTGGGATACCTGTTTTCCTTAGCACCCCTCAAGTACCCCTACAATACGGAGATTTGATCGCCTATTGTGGTTCTCCAGGTCATTAACCTTATTTTCCTGCACTTCTTACTGCATGGATATCACCTTGTCCTCTAAAGCAGAGATTCTAGTTGATCTTTGATATCCTTTCATGGAGAAGAGCAATCTCATGCACCTGAGATGCCTTCAAATCTCTTATCTCTAGCAAAAAACTGTCTAACATGCTTTTAATGAACTTATCCTGTCCCTTGCTGCTGCCCCCCTGTTCCTGTTGCAGATCTTGAATCCTTAGGCTAGCTCCATATTCCGAAGAGGACTGTGCCTGAGTGTTGCTGAATTCCGCTTTTCACCCGGAAATTGTTGGTGGGGACTCCTGCTTTGGCTCTCGCTGAGACTCCTGCTGAGAGAGGAGAGACTACTCCCCTTCTCCCTCCGCTACTTGGGGCCTTGCCTGTGTATCCACCTGTACCCCGGAAGGCGCTGTCAAAGTTGCTGGCAAGGCTACTTGTTCACTTGAAACCAATACCATCCCCATAGTAGATTTAGTCAATTTAAAAAACAGTGGATATTCTGTTGTCTTCACTTGACTTTAGGCTATCTCCTTCCTGTTATCTGCTCCTGCTCAAAACTATTGTCCATTTGCTCCAGCCCCAAAGGAGACCTTACTGTATCGTTCATCCTGGGGTCTGTAATTCAGATACCTTCTCACTCCCACCCTGATTACTAGAACTGCCAGCATCAACCAGTTCTCTGGCATTGGCTTCCATCCTCAGCTGCACATTACAACTCCCCCTGGCTGCCATGGATTTAGCTTGCATCACCTGTCGTTTTGACCTCTGGTATGAGTAGACTGAATATTTGCAGCACCAGAGACATTTTGCTGTCTTAAAGTGTTGTTTACGCAGACTGTACCAGTTACTTTCCCTGAATAAGAGGCAAAAGTCAAGAGCCAAGCACCCATCCCTTCTTTGATGCTAGCTTTTCTACTTGCCCCGCTTCTCCCCTCTTGCTCTGGATGCACTTATTCTAATTCTTAATTCAAATGTGCCTTGAGATCACTGAGGTCCCATCTCAGTCTTTAAATTCTCTGCAACTCTCTTAAAATGCAGCCGCTATGCAAAGTCCTAGATCTTTACATGGCCAAGCAGCAAGAAGCAACGAGAGAGTTATGAGGAGCAGACCCTTCACTGGATAAGGAGCCTTAATCGTGTCTCAGTCAAGCTCTGAAACTAAATGCAGGGCCAGTCACAAGCCAAGTCTTTAGCAGCAGTGGCCGCTGCAAGTAAGAGCGGTGGGGTGAGGTGAGGGGGGATTTCGAGAGATGACCACGAGGGAAAATTAATTATTTACTTAATTTTCCTTCGTAGTCCTCCCTCAAAATCCCCCCGCACATGGCCCTACCGCTCTTAACTGCAGCGGCCACGGTTGGTCTCTAGTAGCTCTCTCCTTTATTCGCTGCATGCCTCGGGCTCTTTAAATGCCCCAGATGCCCCGGCCTGAAGTAGCCAGATGCCTCCGAGTGCAGCAACCCCACAATAGTGAGCCCTGACCCGCTCGACTCCTGGCGACTGACCATGCTCACCTCTGCACGCCGGAGTTGTTACTTACCATCTGCTGGAAATCTGCAGAACGTGTTCACAGCACTTCTGGAGAAAACTGGGATATCAAAGTACTGAGGGGGGGGCCCTGCTGCATGACAACTTCATTCACCTCACGGGTACCGCACCAACACCCACTACACTCGGCGTCCGTGACCCAGCTGCACACGCTTGTGCTTCTGGGAGGGGTGGTTTAGCACATAGTGCACTAGCAACAGAACATGCTGACTATGCCTGCTGCCTACCTAAGTTGATGATGTACACGGAAAAAGAGGGGAGCCCATATAACCATGCGAACCTGGGCTACACCAAAAACGTGAAAAGAAGAAGAGCTCTAGCAGGATAAATATGTAAGGAATTTTAAGAGGTCAACTTTTTATTTGTAACCTCTGGCGGGACGACTCGCCTAATGTGACTCCATCAGTTTGAATCATGTAAAATGCATCAATTAAATTTTTAAAGGCAGTTCAATACCAAAATCAAAGAGGACACTGACTGCAAAGTTACTTTCTTATTCAAAACATTTACTTCTTGAAAAAGTCTTTTCTCAATTTTCCAAAACAAATAGTGTCACAACACATTAACAGATACTACAATCTATCAATTAATAGTACAAACTTGCAACAAAGGTGAATAAAATAATAACTTAAATTAGGTGAACAATGTGTCTGCAATGACTGATAACCTTCTCTTCTTTAGGCAACAATATGAAAACTGTCTTCAGGTACGAATGTCAATTTATACTAGACGAACTAATACATAGCTCAAATGAATTGCATCTAAAAATGTTTTTTTGGACGAAACCTCAACGGGTTTTGCGTGTATCTTTCTATTAAATGAATGCTGTTTCTCCTGGATAGTGAGAGTCAACGCGTTTCGGCCTCCAATTATGGCCTCCTCAGGACAGTGCGGGACCAGAATCACCCAAGCTACAACTGATTCTGACAAGGATAGAGAGATTTCTGGCATGAAAACTCTAAATTCAAATTCGAGATCTGGCTGTAAGTGAATGTATCTATGGAAAAACCCAGATTAGGTGCAGGAAATTAACGTCCTTCAAAATTATTAATTGCCGGTGCTGTTTACAGCAACACGCTCGAATGAGGGTAAGTATGCATGACATAGAGCAAGGCATTCCAGTAAGCTTGTGGATAGCGGCGGACGTGACCCAACCTTGGTACTAGTGAGTTTCTAAGTTGATGAGTCAGTAATAAATGATGAGAGTGTGGCAGTCTGGTGGCAGTCAGTGATTCCAGTGTTTTGCTGAAGCATTAAGTGAGGCTCTGCCTGACAGCATCCACATAAATCAGCCATCACGACCAGTTTGTGGGGTAAGAAAAGAGATGTGTTACATATATTGTGAATGAAGGTGGTAGCTTCCAAATGTCATGACGTTTTAAGACATGGGCAAAGTGAGCTCGGCCCAGGGCCTCACCATTCATGGGGGCCCCTCTTATAGTGATGAAAAAAGACCTGCCTTTCAATTATAAGCAATTTACTTCTTGATTTATATAAGTTTATTTGCTTGCCATCCAGCTCATCAGCTCATGCCGCACTTCTTGCAAACTTGTACAGAATGGTTTAAAGATAACATTGCGACTTTTACAGTCACGTCGTGGTTGGGCTGGGCATGCACATTGAGCTTCATGTCTTCAGATAAGTGTGCATGTCCGGACCAACCACATTTGCCTGTTCAATCGGAGGACAGCGTAAACAGATACAGAGGACTATTACATTGCTGAGTTAATGTTAATGTTATGTTAATGTTATGGTGTGTTTTGTATAGAGCTCGGCTACTCCGAGGAGTGTCCCGGCGCTTTTAACCCAAAACGAGCATGGGACAGAGACAAAAGGGGAAAAAACTACTACTACTGAGTGGTGTTATGTTTGTTTATTTGTTCACAGCCTCTCAAGTGGTTCATACATTTTGTCCCCAAATTGTGAGGCAGTTCATGGGCAGCAGGCTGGTAGGCACAGGGCAATCAACTTTCTGCTGTTTTGCGCCATGTGCCGGTTGTGGCTATCATGCAAGATTTCTATTTATTGATCCTTCAAACAATCTAAAATAAGAACCAAATGGCAGATTAGGAATACTGAAAAGTAAGTTTCTTATGAGGCGTTTTTTAAGCATTTTTAGGACATGTAGAAAATGTCAAATTGTTTCTTTTGTATTGCAAATTAACAATCACTCTAAAGCAGTTGACAGTGAATGCTGTTTAGCCAAAGGCCCTTTTAGGATGCAATAATCTAATGCTCTCACCCAAGATTCCCAAACTGCAATAGGTTTTATTTTCTGTGTTCAATCTAGGTGGGTGAGTGCACAGGTGGATGTCTTTAGCTGAAACTGGTTGTAGCATGAATGCACCACTCTAAGCCTACTTTGAGGTGTATGAAATCTTATGTCCCCTGTGCTTGGTGTCTTAGAGTGTTCTGAAGCATCTGTAAGTAGATCCTTTTGGCCTTATACAAAAGAACAAATGGGCCCTTTGTTCTTCACTTTAAAGCATACACTTAGCAGCAGCATTATACACCCAGCTGTGTGGTGGAGGTTTATTTCTTAAATGATTGCTTTAGCTAGTCTACACCCTCACTGATTCTTGCTTTTGAGTTGTTGTTGGGGAATAAAATATGTATCTCATTTATTCTATTCATATGCCTTTACATGCAAATTATCTCATGTCTTCCAAATCTCCTTTACAATGTGGACTGGTCTGTTTGGGGCCTGAGGAGATGTATAGGAACATTTCTCCAGTCTGGACCTTTGAAAAGCTCGGAGGGTTGAGTTAAAGCCACTTGCATATCAGCTTTGCTACCATGTGACTATAGAGTAGTCACAATTCCTGTCAGCCTTTGCAGAAACATGTTTGTGGGCAAATCTACTATTAAGGCAGCTCACCTCTGTATTCAGTGTTTCCAGCAGTTCACTGACAACTGCACAAAACTTGCCCATTACAATACACCGGTAAAAAACACAGCTAGATGAGTAACTAACACTCTTGTGTATCAAAACACTTCTCCATAAACATAGAATGTGGCAAACCCTGCTCTACATCAGGTATTTGGTTAGCTAGAAGCTGATTTGAAGGTATAAGATAGTACCCGTTTCACTAAAGTGAAATAAAGTTTTTCAGAATTTCATTTATAGAGTTAACAATTCTCTAGAAAATACCCAAAATAGATGCATAAAGAAGTTGCTTGAGTTTCTCCAATGGACTTAACATGATAATTATCAGAAGTAGATTACTCAATTAATGAAACAATGTAAATAGGTTCACTCTTAAATTGGATACTGATAAGGTCCAAAAACTGCCACAGGTTGGCACAGAGGTTCATAAATTGTGTAATACAATCAAACAATCAGTAGTAGATGCTTGTAAGCAGGGCCGGTTCTAGGACTTTTGGGGCCCCGGGCAGAAAGGGATTGTGTGGGGCCCTTCTAATTTGCATTCAGTGAAAATCACAGGAAATGCCATTACAGAAGTCCTATCAATTGTCTATCATTGAGAGGCTTTGCAAGAAGCGATTTTCTTGGTGCACATAACAGTTAAACTATAAAAAATAAATATTAAAACTAATAAAACATGTAAACACATTTTTAAGTTCTACACATGGAAATACTTTATTTTAGTCCTTCGGTACAAGTCCTGCCTCCCAGTAGTCATGTTAGTAAATGCTGTCCACCGCTGTATAGTGGGTGTTCCCAAAGTCAGTGCTGTGGCATACCGCTGGGATGGACTGCCCCAGGCTTGCCAGCTAATCTATTTGTTTTGTACCACCTATTGATTACCCTGCTTGCCTACATCAATCCTCTTGGCAAGCAAAAAAAGTTGGAAATTTGGCATCCTTGCAGTAGGATCCAGGGCAAATATCTAAAATGAAGAACAATCCTGCACCCTGCCACTCTACTTTGGTAGGCCTCAGAGCACTGGGCCATTGCTGTGAGGTCCAGGGATAGGAGGACTCTCTTGGGCCTTGCAGAACTGGACCATGCTGCTTGGCGCAAGCGAGTGGGAACAGTGGTGCAGCAATGCTGCCATGCTCCATCGTGCAGTCAAGGTAAATTGCTCCTTCCCACTACCTCTAGTCACTGACTGGACAGTAAAATACAGCTGTAAGTTGTATGGATTCCTCTAGACCATAGTCCCATTTCACTTTCTACACTATTTCTAGGGACCCCCCATGACAGGTTAGCCTCTTGCCCTTGGCAGACAATCCAGGAACTGTGCTGCAAAGCACAGGGCAGCAGACTCCCACACTTGGGCTGCCCAGCACTGGACTTTGGTTGTGAGACCTAGGGGTGGATACGCCTTGTCTGATCTCTGCAGCGCTGGATCCTGGCTGTGTGGTGCATGGGAGAAAGCACCAGTGGCATTGTGGTAATGTAGACATCAGCCCTGATGGAAGAAAATGATACCAGACAGAAAAACAAAGCCATAACTTGGGTGCATTAGGTCCCTAACATCCTTGAGCCGTGGTGAAACTGCACCTGCTGCACTATTATTAACTACACCCGCTGATAGAGGACCCATGGGCCTCACAACCATGGTGTCCACTGCTGCTAAGCTCATGGGTGGGAGCCTTCTCCCCTGACTGTCCAGCCATGGCTGCGAGAGCCTGTAAAGGGAGAGCCTCTGCCAGGCCTCACAACTCTGGAGCATGGCCGTGAAACCCATAAAAGAAAGGGAAGAACCACAGCAACGATGTCATGGTGCAAAGTAAAAGTGTCCCCTCCCCCTCGCCCACAGGCTGCCGAGTACAGTAAAGCCATCATTTAGGAAGATTTGAACTCTTTGTATCCCTGAGCCTGGTGCCACTGCACCTGCTGCACAACTGATTGCTATGCCCCTGACATATGCTCATTCACGGCGCAAGGGTAAAGTGCTGTAAGGCAAATACAACTGGGCCCACGGGTGGGGTCCTACACATGCCACCCCCTCTCCTGGGGCCATTAGTCATGCTGTAGCATTGAGAGAATTAGGAGAGGGAGCCCCCTACCAATGGGTCTGGCAGCACTGAGCCATGGCTGCAAGGCCCAGGGAAAGGGGGCCCTCCGCAAGGTCTTTCATTTCTCCACCATGGTACGAGGTGTGGGGTAGGGGCCCCCAATCCCACAGGCCTAGCAACCATGGTCTAGTGATGCAAGACCAAGGGGAGGAGACCCAGAATAGGGCAGTCCTTTTCCATACGCCTTGCAGCAATAGTGTAGCACTGTAAGCCCAGGGAATGGGTGTTCCCTCCTCTGAACTACTCCACTATGATTCATAGTGGCAGGGCTAGTGCTGCATGGCCCATGGGATGTGCCTACTGCCCTGGGCATCACATCCATGGTCTAGTGCTGCAAGCCCCAGAGGAGGAGAGTCCCCTTGCCTAGGCCTTGCTGCCTTCGTCTTCAGGCATCGCTGTGAGGGCCCAGTAGGGTGACCAATGTTCCATTATCACTTCACAGGAAAATGTGTGCCTTTGAAGACATAATGCACGAGTGGAGACACATTCTGGGTGCAGAGGCAACAGCAGCAGTCTCTTGAGGAACAGGGGAACTATGAGTCACATAGTGGATTTTGGTGATTTTATTGTAAATCCCTCCTTTTTTATAGCAGGCCATATTAAAAGGTAACTCAGCCTGAGATTGAGTTCATCGAGCTTGACTACCCTTCACACTATATTTAAGTTCTAATCCCTTTACCACCTCCTGGAGTAAGCTTTCACTGGTCGCTAATGCACATTTTGAGCAACAAGTTTAGAAAATGAACCCTGGTTCCTAAATGGCATGAAATACTCCTAAACTTTGAAACTTCATTGGTAAATATCAGTGTTTACCACATATGCCGTCCACTAAATACCTTCTGCCACTGGATTCCTTCCAGTGGGTACGCTTTAGCCATGGATATTTTACATCTAATCTCAGCTTTATGATGGAAATAAACAACTGATATTACGGATGTTGAAGCTGTTACTTTGGATAAAGTTTTGTTAATAATGCAGACTGTTTTGCAACATATTCATGAGAATCCATACAATGAATTCATGTACATTGTGAACAGGTCATTAATGTAAAAAGGCCTATAATATAAAGTGTCACATACAACTTCGTAAAATTAGTTTGCTTGGATTATGTGATAAGTGTATTTATGCTGTGCAACCTGTTACAGAGTGAAATTTCACTCGCTTATGTTTAAAGCTGGGAAGCCCATAACAAAGTGACGATTCCCTCAGTGGGGTAGTCCCTTCGTCTCGCCAACAGAATCACCAACACCCAAGTTGTGGTCTGGTGGAATAGTTTGAAATTTGGAAGCAGTAGATAGAGTTTTTAATCCCGGCCTCAAATTTGGCCAAATTGTGTGCTCTTGGACAAACACATTTCTGAACTTATAGTGCTGCTGTCCCTTTTCCGGCAAGATTTGGAGTATTTGGATTCAATGTAAAAACTACTAGTCAGTGTGATTTTTAAAAATGGCTTAATATTTCCTTATTATCAAGAACAGTGGTCCCTAAGAAGGAGGATACTGAAAGTAATGATCATACACTTGGTAGGTTGTATGTCTTCTGTCCGTCCGGACAGGAATTTATTTTTCAAGTTAGAGAAGTAATTTTAAGGTTTGTAGAAAATGTCAAGCGGGCACAGCCGTGACCTTCGACATACACAGGACAACAACAACAAACAAATAGAAAAAACATAAAATTTGTCTGTGCACTTGTATTTCAGTGGGACAGACGTTGAATATTAAACCGCACCATTGCAATTATCAATGTTACATTCACAGTTTGCATATGGGGTTATGTGTCGACGTTTCGATGCCTTTCTTAGAATATGGGCATCATCATCAGGACATTGGATGACATTATTGTTGTCTAAATGTAAATACATTTAGTGGCCTTTCCATCACATTTATATCACATTTTTAAAAAAATACATATTTACATTGGGGGGAAAAAGGGAGGGAAAAAAAACAGGAAAATAAAAACGTAAATACCAGGCATATAACATAGATCCTCTTAAGGTTATACTTTGAGTGAAACCAAGTGCAGTTTATGATGCAGTGATTTCACTTGTGATATGACATGCACAGTAGATATCTCTTGGTGAAATACCTTTGTCTAATTTCGGGGTGGAGAGAGTGATTAGTGGTTCAGCTCGAACCGTGATTTATTGTGCTAAGTGCAACATACGAGCCGGTCGCAGAAATAGTGAGTGGGCCCTGGGCTGCGCGTGTCTCATGCTGTTTGCATGCTTCTACTGGAATTCAGTATAGCAATTGCTCCGAACGCGGAAGCAATGACTGTGGAGACCGCGACAATAGTGGCTGTGGCCAGAGGTTAGCATATAACGTGTTATTAGCATGCTGCTGGTAAAATACACTGCACTCAAACCTACATGGTTTCCACGGCGGGAGAAGCCTGATAACTTTTGGAAAATAAACGGTAGTGTTCGCAGACGATTCTGTGAATAAAGTAGCTGGACATTAGGTATGGGCACTTCACACTGTAGGTGCTGTGAGTAAAACGTGGTAAAACAGTAATGTACCTGTATCCACGGAGTTACGGCGAAATAATTTGCCGCGTTTATGTATACTTGAATGCACCGAAAAACACAATGGTTATCTACAGGGGAAAAGAGAGCGGGGAAATACCCAAGATATTGAGAAATGCACAAATGCTTAGGGCTGCAGTTATAATAGTCCCTACGGACAAGTACTTACTTCGGGAATTGAAGATAACAGCCACGGGTCTGGGGATCTGGTGCTGGGTCAATGTTGCTGGGTCGCGTTTGCGTGTATTAATGGAGCAGAGTGAGCACGGGGGTAGTGAACAGCGTGAACGGACTAACACAGGTGAAGGGAAATGGCAGTATTTACAGCGGCCATTTTAAGGTGGTGGAATAGTGCTCTAGTGGCATGCATTTAGTGACATTTCAGTATTGTTTCACAGGAGAAATCATGACAGATAGCAAGTTGGAGGGGTTACAGTAGAGACGTCCAATCTTCTAGACGGTTCAGCCCATTTCGAATGCTGTTGGTGCGCAAAATCCAGCGTAACTCCTCCTTATTCAGAAGTTGGGACATGTCGGCTCCTCTTGGGGGTGGTTTAATAGTTGTTATTACTGTCCAAAGAAAGTCTTTTTCTGTATGTCCTTTTGCAGAGAAATGTTCCACCAATGGGGCATTAGCTGTTTTACATTTTATCCTGCTTTTATGTTGTCCAATCCGTAGCTTTATCTTCTGACTTGTTTGTCCTATGTAGATAAGTTTACAGGGACACAGGATAGCATACACCAAGTTCGTAGAATTACAATTAGAGAAATCTTTCCTGTCAAATTTTATATTGCCAAATTCAAACGTTTTACCCTCTATGGTTGTGTCGCAGCAAATACAACCTCCACATTTAGCATGACCTATAAGCGGTGGTAGGCCCCAGGCATCATTAATGGTGGTTTTTTGCGCTTGTGAGGGGAGAGCTGCTCTGACAAGGTGGTCTTTAACATTCTTAGAACGTTTGAATGCAAACATAGGTCTTTCTAGTGTCAGAAGACCTGTATTAAGGACTGACCAGTGTTTAAGTACACTTTTTCTGATGGCGTTTGATGCCGGTGAAAATGTGGTGACACAAATAAGTTTGTCTTGTGCATTTTTTTCTTTGGGTTCTAAGAGGTTCTCTCTTGGGCAGTACCAAGCTCTTTTTAAGGAGTTCCGCACCAATTTTCGTGGGTAGCCTCTATTTCTCAATTTAGTACTAAGTATTTTTGCCTCAGCAAAATAGTCGTCTTTGAAATAGCAGTTACGCCTGATACGGAGGAACTGAGAGAAAGGTAAGGAGTCACGTAAGGCTCTAGGGTGATGGCTAGTGTATTCGAGCAAAGTATTACGCTCAGTGGGCTTGCGATGTAGTGTGGTAGTTAACCGGCCTTCTGTGTGTCTTATTTGTAGGTCAAGGAAGGGAATCGAATCCTTACTAGTGGACATAGTATAACAGAGTCCGCCACTGTTGTTATTAAGCCAGTGCTGGAAGGCTGTAAGGTTTTCAGGGGAGTTATTCCATAATAAAAAGATATCATCAATATATCTTTTCCACAATGCGATGAAACATAATATTTCCTTAGACAATAGAGGATGCCAAGTCACATTGTATAGTCACGTAAACGCAATACAGTGGTCAAAATATATAGCCTTTCTTCAAGTAGGAGTGCAATGTAGTCCCGGGTCTACTAATGTTACCAACTGTTTGATCCTAGGCAAATCATTCTTTCCCTGTGCCTCACTCACTGATTAGACAATATGGCAGCACTTTGAAACAGGCTTCATGTATGAAGTAGATATTAAGAGTGTACTCCCTGGACAGGTCCTGAGCATGGGTAGAGGAGGGGAGAAAATGCAGCTTGAGGTCAGAGCTGCCGACTTTGGAACTGAGGAATCAGACTTGAGTCGGGTCTTGGCTCAACATCCTGTGATCCTGGGCAAATCACTTAATCTCTCAGTATCTAAAAAGGAATATGTCCTTGTGAAATGTAATTGGTGCTCATGTAAAGCACTCCTATACGTTTGGGTTGAGTTTGCTCTATATAAAAACTGCGTGAAAAAATGGGTTTCATTTACTCGTTCAAGGCTATTTGCAGCTAAATAATGGAAGGTGCTTGTGACCTCACAAGGAGTATGATCCCCTCCTGTGCTGCAACCACATTCATTTCTGCCACTGACAGGCATCTCTTTCACAGCTCATTAGCAGCTGAAAGAGAGTTGCTTGTCTTTTTAAATGGTTAGAACTGCCAGGCGCCAAAAGGCAGGATTATGGGCACCATGTTTTCCCTTCGAGTAAGAAATGGTCTGGATCTTAATTTGCAGGCAACACCTGCAAATGCAGACAGGCCTCACAGTTACGTCTGTGGATGTAAGGCCCAGGGGAGAAGGGGCCCCTCCTCGGGGTTTAGCAGCCACAGTAGAAGTGGGCCTCTTACCCTATTCCTTGCAGCGCTACATATGCCTGCGAGGCCTGGGGGAGAGACATCCCTTCCCTGGGCCTCGCAGTGCTGCAGCATAGGTGTGTGGCCTAAGACAGGAAAATACTTTTGCGAGGCCTCATGTTGGAGGGCTGAGAGCGGGGCCCATGCCTAGCACTGGGCCTGCTTGTAAGTTGATTCCAGTATACAAAAGTGCTGATAGGTTCAAAAGCAGTATCGATACATAATCCCTCATAGGACTAAGGAAACTGCATAGGGAAGTTTTTTCACTTTGTTTCTAATGTAAAATTAGCTGGAATAGAACAAAAGGCTATCACAAATGAGACTCCAAATGACCTGGGGACGCAGTGAACTAAGCTCCACACTCCATTATTCAATCATGGTCACAGAATCAAATCCTACGGGTCCATATAGTCTTTGCTCCTTTTAATACTGATGAAATGAACACTATTGAGTTCAGTAGAGGCAGGGGCGGCTGGTGGAATTTTAAACTGGTGGGGTGTAAGCAGAACGAGTCAACGTATGCAAGCGAGCGAGCCCGATGGCAATAAGGAGGTTTGGGGGGGTTCTCCCCGTGAAGATTTTTTTTAAATTACTATCTTTTTGGTGTGATTTTCAGCGCTATTTCTATGATAAATGGACTACAAATTCAGTTCTTCTAGGCATTCATAGAAGAAAACTCATACATTATTTCAGAGAATTTCTGGGTTGCCAAGTAAGTCTAACTTCTGAAGGGGGCTAGGGTACTAAGCAAGACTGCTTTGGCTCTACCCTTTCCAATAGAAAACACTAGTGCGCGATGTGAACAAGTTAAATGGACAAATCTATAAATATATACAAAATAGCGAGCTATTTCAATGGTCCAATAAAATAAACCCATTCAAAAGAAACTCATATTTCCCAAGACTCACTAGACTCCGAGCTAATCAATGGTTCTGGCATTCACAAATTGGGTATACACTACAGGTACACTCGATCCC
Source organism: Lissotriton vulgaris (assembly GCF_964263255.1). Lineage (NCBI taxonomy): Eukaryota > Metazoa > Chordata > Amphibia > Caudata > Salamandridae > Lissotriton > Lissotriton vulgaris. Next base: position 1,155,366,314 of record NC_141696.1, read on the forward strand.
ATGCAGTAATTGTTTCCTTCCTCTAAGTGAAATTCTGTGTTCTAAGTAAGAACATGGAGGCTCTGCTTTTGATGAGAACACCGAGGAATGGCATAACCCTAGGGTGCGCCGTGAAGTGTAAAAGCTAGAGTGCACTAGTCACCATAGAATAAACTGGGGGGTGCATCGTATGATAAAGCATAAACCGAGGGGGCACCATTAATCCCAGCATGAACCAAGATGTGCACTGGTCATCATTGCACATATCAAAGGGTATCAGTATTGGTCAAGGAATAAACCCAAGGGTAGCACCATTTATCAATGCATACATGCAAGGGGAAGCACAATTCATTAAAGCATAAGCCCAAGTGGTACACCACTCATCAGAGCATAAGCCCAGTGGTACACCACTCATCAAAGCATTGGCCCAGTGGTACACCACTCATCAAAGTGTAAACCCAGTGGTAGCGCCCTTCATTAAAACATAAACGCAGAGGTAGTGCTATTCATTAAAGCATAAACCCAGGGTTTGCATCGTTCATTAACACCTTGGCTGCTACTTGAATTTTTCCCCTGTGCTGGACATTCCAGAACAGGGTGTGGTCGTGACGGAACCATTCCGTCATCAGCACAGCTCAGCCGTAACTGATGACGGAATGGTTCCGTCACAAGCATCGAAGGGGTTAAAGCATAAACCTAGGGGTTGTACCCTTGTGTCCAAAGCATAAACCAATGGGTAACGCCATTCAACAAAGCATAAACCAGTGGGTAGCTTGATTCAACAAAGCATAAAACTTAAAAGTAGTGTCATTCATCAAAGCATAAACCTAGGGGTAGCACAGTTCTTTAAAGTATAAACCGAGGGGTTGCCCAATATCTGAGCCATAAACTGGGGTGCTGCGCCCTTCAATGAAACATAAACCAGTGAGTGATGCTATTCGATAAAGCATGAACCTAGGGGTACACTGATTATTAAAGCATACACTGAGGAGTACATCAATGATCTCAGCATAAACTGAGGTCTGTACAATATGTTAGTGTGAATAGAGAACTTGCCGATGGTTATGGAACAAGAGTATGTGTTATGAAACTCTTCCTCCTTCGACTGTAAACCATCTGCTCTACATGTGATGCTGCCGTGCTAAGCACAATGTACTTTTTATTATTTGAGTCTCGCGCTTTTATATCACACCTTTCATTAGGAGGTATATTTACACAGTAAATGCTACAATATGTAAATGGTATTCAAGTGATGGTACAGAGCAGGAATATCGTCGTAAAAATATCGACTAACATAAATATCGCTGCAAAAATATCTACAGGAAGAAATATCGATGACAAAAATATCGTCTGACCAGAATATCGACAGACAGGTAAGTAATATCGTTAACATTAATATAGTTGTAATAAATATCGTTTACAAAAACATAGTTTACAATAATATCGTTTTTTAAATAATTATAAGTAATGTAGTGTTTTTAATGATTATTTTTAATCAAAGTAGTATTTTTAGTAGTATATTATTATTTAATAATGTATTTTCAGTTGAATTTAGTATTAATAGTTCCGTAGCGGGTTGTGGGTTTATCGGGGAGTAGGGTGGGAAGTAATTTAAATATAATGAAATAATACATTAATTAATGTTTAAATGAATATAAATAGTGTAATAAATAATAGTTAATTAATTTCAATTAGTTAATTGAATAATAATTATGTAATTAATTATGTTAATTTTTTAATTATTTTTAGGTGTGTGTACAGGATTTTTTTGTGAAAATGTTTTTGGGTAAAGGGGTATTTTTAGGGTTCAGGGTCAGTTTTCAGTTTTTGGGTAAAGGGGTATTTTTAGGGTTCAGGGTCAGTTTTCAGTTTTTGGGTAAAGGGGTATTTTTTGGGTTCAGGGTCAGTTTTCAGTTTTTGGGTAAAGGGGTATTTTTAGGGTTCAGGGTCAGTTTTCAGTTTTTGGGTAAAGGGGTATTTTTAGGGTTCAGGGTCAGTTTTTAGTTTTTGGGTAAAGGGGTATTTTTTGGGTTCAGGGTCGGTTTTCAGTTTTTGGGTAAAAGGGTATTTTTAGGGTTCAGGGTCAGTTTTCAGTTTTTGGGTAAAGGGGTATTTTTAGGGTTCAGGGTCAGTTTTCAGTTTTTGGGTAAAGGGGTATTTTTAGGGTTCAGGGTCAGTTTTTAGTTTTTGGGTAAAGGGGTATTTTTTGGGTTCAGGGTCAGTTTTCAGTTTTTGGGTAAAAGGGTATTTTTAGGGTTCAGGGTCAGTTTTGGGTTTTTGGGTAAAGGGGTATTTTAATTATATATATGTATTATTGTTGTTATATAAAGTAATGTGTAAAATCAATTTATATGTCCACATTTATTAAGTTTATAATTAAAAAGTGTAGTAAATTTTTTTGAAATAGTTAAAAAATAAAAGTAATGTAATGTATTTTGTTAATAGTACTTATATTTATTTATTATTTAATGTAATTTTAATTATTTTAAAAAGTCGATATTTTTTACATCTATATTAATTACAACGATATTTTGGAGTCGATATTTATGTACTTACCTGTTTAAGTATAGGGTGTCGATATTTTTGTAAACGATATTTTTGCAACGTTATTTATGTCAGCTATATTTTTGTTATTGATATTTTAACACCCTACCCAAGTGATGTTAAAGTAATTTCATGCTATTCAAAATTTGCACATGACTAAATATACATATGAATCTGACTTTCCATGATCAAAAAGATCAAAACAGAGCCCACAAATATAACAACATAGAACGTCCTGTATACACACTGGAGCTATTGAAAATTAGTCATGGGAGTCACATTTGCAATTCAACAAAACTGAATCATAATTCAGGCAAGGTCATTTCGAGAGAATGGCAATGAAATAAGTACCTTTTAGCATAATCTATAGCATGTCTTCAATTGTTTTAATCACTGTAGCCATTCGTTTCTTTTAATTTTTGACAGATTTGTAGATTAAGACAAACTATAATAGCAAATTTCACGAGTGCAGTCAAGTTAATGCGTTCAAATGAATGCAACAACAATTCAGCCTCAGCCACCCATCAAAGAAGGGAATCTGCTCTTTAGTCTTTACATATTAAATGCATTTGCGCTTTATTTTCATAAACTCATCCATCTACATGGAAACCTTGTTTATTTCACAGGGAAAATATTACAAGGAACATTGCACTTTCTTGACAATGTGCAGATGTAAATAAAAAGGTATTTGATATCAATGTTGCCAATAACATTTTAGATGTACTTTACGCCTTAAACTGTATATCGATTTTGTATAATTTATACAAACATTTTTACCGATATTGGAACCAACACACAGTGCAAAACAGAAGTCAGTGCAAAAGAGATGTTAAATGTAGAAAAACAATTGCTTGGACACTAAAGCAATTTACATAATCTAGAAAAGCAGACACTATTGCAAATTCTAACACCGGGTGATTTTCTCATAATGACCACTCATAATAATGATGTACCGTATTTTCCGGCGTATAAGACGACTTTTTAACCCCTTAAAATGTTCTGGAAAGTTGGGGGTCGTCTTATACGCCGGGTACCAAACTTTACGGTATGTGTTCATGCGTTTTTACATAGTGCGGACTTCACCGGAAGGTGTCAGACCGCTTCTCAATAGAAAATGGTGCATTACAGGAAGAAAAAGTGACATGTGTGCAAGTAGAGGTACGGTATAATATTGAAATAAATGGAGGGCACTCAAACACAAGAACTAATGTTACGTAGGTGATGGTGGCACTGTGGAAGCACTGTGCAAGTATCGATAGCAAATAAAAAGTAATAGGCATACCACCGCTTGCGCGATTACGCAAGGATGTCGAGGGGTGGAAGAAGCTACCGATCTCCCTAATGGGCAGAGCCGCTTTATTCAAAATGATGGCGCTTCCTCGCTTCCTCTACGCTTTGCAAAACACCCAAGATCCGGTCCCGGCCAAATACTTTGGAGAGATTGAATCTCTGCAGCGAGCACTGTTGTGGGATGGGAGGCCACGAATCTCGTTGCTCAAGCTGACCATACCGTGCTACGACGGGGGTATCGGCCTACCGGATATGCGACGCTACTACTGGGCGTCCCAGCTTGCGGCCATCAACCACGGCCTTTATGGCCCAGCGGCCAGCCCGGGCTACGCCATGGACCGGTGGCTCGTGAACGATGGGAACTATTATAGAGCCCTATACTCCAGGTCCTTGGACCGGAAGCTGACGGGCCCCACCAAAACGATGGTACATATATGGCGCGCGGTCACTGACACTCTGGGCTGGAAAGATAGGATTACCCTGGCCACACCCCTATATGACTCAGACATACTGGGAAAGCTGTGGAAAACTAAAGGTTTCGACCGGTGGGACACCATCGGGATATCTAAGGTTGGGGACATGATGGCGAGGGGGAGGGTCAAGTCGTTTGACATACTACAGTCTGAGTACCAGCTGGCGTCGACTGAATATTTCCGGCACGCCCAGCTTAGTCATGCCCTCTCCCCACACATATCTGATGGAGATGCGATCCCTGAGTCATCACCCCTGGAGGATCGGGTGCTGGACGGCCACATGCCGGACAGCGCTATCTCCCTGACGTACAAAAAACTCATCAATGTGAGAGTGGATCTGCTTGAACGATTGAGGTTGCACTGGGTGAATGATGGTATAGAGATGGACGACGAGGAGTGGCAATCAGCGGTCTCCTCCCCCAGGGAGGTGGCCATATCAGCGCGACTCCGCCTTGTTCAGTTGAAAATATTACACAGGGTGTATGTCACTGGCCCTAGACTCATACATATGGGACTTTCCACGGATGGCCTGTGTCGGAGGGGTTGTGGTATGCTTGCTACTTTCCTGCACATCATATGGGAGTGTCCTGGGGTTGCCCGGTATTGGACGCGAGTGCATGAGGTGATGGAGGAAGTGACTGGTGTGGCCTTACCGGCTGAGGCCCGGCGATGCCTCCTCAATGTTTGGTGTCCGAATGATTACAGTGTAGCCCAGACCCGTTGGGTCACCCTGGGTAATATGGTGGCCAAGAGGGACATCGCCCAGAAATGGGGTGCGCCTGCTCCTCCCTCCCTCAGCTTATGGGAAACCAACATGGACTGGTGCATGCTGCGTGAAAAGACGGTGTACGTGGCCAGGGGCAAGCCTAAAATGTGGAGGTCTGTGTGGGGAGCCTGGAACTCCTACAGAGGTGACATTTGCGACCCCCCAATAGTGACTGACTCTGAAGTCCAACCTTCCCCGTAGAGCCCCTTCCCGCAGTTCCAGATGGGATATCCTGGTGTGTTACCCCCCAAGTGTCTTATTGTTGTCACTGCTATTGTGTGCTGTCTCGGGTGTGCGGCCCTTGACCCCCTCCCGCTGCGCAATTCCACTACTTCTGTACTGTCCTCAGCCACTTCTTTTTTCTTTTTTGACTCCCTTTCGTGCCTAGCGCACGCCTTTTTCTCTTAGCCTCTTTGAGGCTTTCCTATTCTTTGGTTTATTTATACTAAGTTTGATGCTATTGAAAATTAAACCTGATTGCTTCTGCGCACAGTATTGTACACGATCTTACCTGCTACCTCAATGCTGCCTGGCCTCCGGGATATAAGGCTGAATAGCAGTGTACTTTTTGCTACAAATAAAGGTTTTCCAAAAAAAAAAAAAAAAAAAAAAAAAAAAAGTAATAGGCAAATAGAACAAATGGCGCCGTGAATGACCAAAATCGCTATGCAGGACTGCGTTGGAAGTGGGGGTAGTCTTATATGGCGAGTATAGCATGAAACCTACATTTTATCATGAAAAGTAGGGGGTCGTCTTATACGCCGAGTCGTCTTATACGCTGAAAAATACGGTATGCTGGTTGCAAATAAGCCAGCAGATTTAAGGACAGTGGAGTTATTTCAGGAAAATGCATGGCATTGGTATTCATGCCAAGAGCAGCTGGAGCCAGCCATGCCCCTTTTAGGTAGATCTACATTCCCTGAGCTCTGGGGTCACTTGTGACAGTTTCAGGAATAAATGCGGCCTGTGGGTCCACTTACAAGGATGTGGAATACTATGGAGGTATTATAGGGCATGTGGTTCGTGTATTACTTAGCATCATGGATTTTGTCAGCCAATCAGGGACTGTCTTGGGAGCTGGGGTAATTGGAACTTATGGGTAGGAAGAAACAGCAGAGGGGAGGGAGGGATGTGACATCACTAGAGCGTGGAGGTGTTTGGGTCAATCTTCGATGTTTTTTGGGAACATTTTCTGGAATGCATCACTCCAGTTTTTCAGAATTAACCTAATCTGGTTTGGGGCATTCGGGTCATGCAGATATATTGACTCATTTACCCCAAAACCAAGATTATCAACAGCCTGAGGCAGCGCACTGTAGGTAGAACAACAAGCAGAAAAATCACTGGGCAAGGCGCTCTCTACTTTTGAGACCTAGGAAAACTCTACAATTGAGCCTCACAACACCCTACAATTGAGAAACAGGACACAAGTGAGCCTTGCAACACCCTATAATTGAACACTTTTCTGCACTGTGTAGGGAATGGGAATCGAAAGGGAAATATGCTGAGGCGTGAAGAAACGTAAACCCATTGAACAGAGCCAAAAAAACGCTGAAAAGAAACCTGTTTTGTTGAAAACACTCACAATAAAGACAGTCGCGGCTCACGGGGGTGTCGCGTGGGGGCCAGCGGGGGTGTTTAAATAAAATAAAAATCATCTTACCTGGTCCGCACCACCTCGGGTCCGTCCTTTGGCGCCTTCAACCGCCGCATCACTGCTAAAGTGCTGACAAGTGAGTGGCAACTCCTCTCAGCCAATCCTGGCGCTGCTGGCAGCACCAGGATTGACTGTGGGCATGGTTGCTCTCTGCCCGCCTGCCCATTAGGTGACCGAGTTTTAAGCCTTTGCTCAACCCTCGTTCTCCTAGTAGGCATGCGCCAGCCTGAGCAGACACCAGTGTGCATGACTGGGCACGGCGGAAAAATTTGCCGACCTTCCCCACTCATGCGCACTTGTTGTGCTGCTGCCTGCCCTTGACAATGCTTGTCAGTCAACATGACGCCAGAACTACCCACCCCTTCAGACTCTGAAGGGGTGGGCAGTCCGACGTCATGCTGACTGACATGCATTTTCAGTTCTCCCTCTGCGTCTCTGAACTTAAGTAAACTGAGGGTTTACTTAAGTTCAGAGATGCCGAGGGAGCGGCGGGCGTGGGCGGCCGGTAGGGCGTCGCGCCAGCGCCCTACTGGACGCACCGCAGCTGGGTAGAGGTAAATATATGTTATTGAGCAGCAAGTTGTGAACATGTTCTTTACACAAATACAGTATGTTATACAGTTAAAGCTACAGGACAATATGCCTGACATGCTTGTGCACCAATGGTCATTGTGCTTAAGCTCCAGTTGCTAGTGACACCTATTCTGTGCCCTGCTGGAGGCTTCCCTTGCTGTGACATCTGGTACTGGGGAAAACATGGGTGTTAGATAGACAAACCTAAATCTTTCAAAAATGTATTAATTTGAGTGTTTTCACGAATGCATTTGCACAATCAAGATCTTAGTAAGCCTGTCTTTCTTGGATGCTAATGTTACTTGTTTGCAGCTGAGCTAATGACATTTTCCCAGTATAACTATGAACAACGCCATATTTCTTGCATCATATTAAGTAAACAAGTATGCACATTTTGGATCTCATTTACAAGAGGCCCAGGCGCTGGAGAATCATTTTTGATTATGCTTCGATGGAGCAGGTCTCTCAGTCATGTCTACGAGGCCACAGAAAATCACCATCAGTTTTTTTATGGGCTCATAGATATGGTGTAAGGCAATGAAGTGCAGTTGCTGTGTTGCCTCAAACTGCCTTGGGAAGGCGTGCCATGGGTGTTGTGGTGGATGTTCCCACTCAGCGCCCATGGTTTTTGATACATCACCAGATTTACAACATAGCGTAAATATGGGAATGCATCAAAACCCTGCAGCTCACCAGGGGTGGCGTAACAGTTGTTTTTTAAAAGGTAGTTGTCACTTCCTGCACCAAAACAACCTAATTTCAATGGTGCAAGGGTGCCTGCGTTGGTGCTAGGCAGCCATTTGTGCTCCAGCACAGTGCAAGAGGACAATAATGAGGCGTATCTCATAGATACAGCACATTCCTGGACTTTTCATTTGACCCTGGGCAGCGCAACAAAGTGATATGCAGCGGTGCCTTGCGTCAAATTGTTGTAAATATGGCCCTTTGTCTTTTTGAACACATTTGCTGTATGACATAATTATTCATGCTCAGGAAAAAAGGTAAGCTGTTTAACCATACAGCCAACACCGGTCCTTAACAAAAACAGAGGTCCATTGCCATTTCCATGACAACCCATCTACCTGACAGGGGGAGGAAATGGATAGGTAATTTGAACCTCGTTTACATGGTTAAATTTAAAAATGGCAGCCCAGCAAAGCTGTCCATTTATGAGCTACCGCAAGTAATGCCTACTAAAGTAGGTTGGTGCTTTTATTTTCAGAAAACACTATGGACCTCATTATGATATAGGTGCTTTTTATCGCACCTGATAAATAATGATACTATAGGGTATGTTATTTATTGGGTGCGATAAATAGCACCTATTATGAGTTTCTGGGGAACAACATGTGGATTTTGGTGTTTTATGCACCAAAATCCACATGATACAGTAAATACTGTATGCTTTTCTCCTGTTAAATTTCAGCAGGTTTAACCTGCTGATATTCCACAAAGGTCGAGGTTTTTAACACCTCCGACAACTATCAGATGTATTAAATAACGCTCAACTCATAATTCCATCTTTGGCACAACCAGGGGTTTAAGCAGTGGTCAGAAATTAATGACCTACTCATAATCACGCACTTAGTCAGCTGTGGATTTAGCACTACCGGATTTAGCTCTCATGATCCATCAGATGAGAATTTCGGATTTGGGGCAAAGTGACTCTGTTTGGTACAGAGGCAAACCTTTACCTATTGTAGAAAGGGGCCTTAAACCCATTCCCAAGGTAATGCAGTGCGTAATTGCCCCATCCCTACAAATGGTGTCAGCTTGATTCTCAAGTTGTTAGTCTGATGTGTTTTCTAAAGTCTTCATCATAATCCAATAATAATATTTAGGAATAGAAACTATTTTACAGCTATTAATACTGCAGGTTGTTTTGTGTTGATTGCTGCCTGAAAGCTGGAGCCTGAACTCACCATATTTCAGATGAGATTACATCTCTGATTGTACACTAGTGTCTGGATCTCCTAATCATTTAGCAGCATGCTATCAACGTACGACTGAACCTGTGAATTTTGTTAAGGGAGAAACAGCTGATGATATTAAAGCTAACACATTGACTGCCTTAGATGCACTCTCTTCAGTGCCTTGGAGTGCAACCATCTCTAATGATAGACAGCACTGCCATCTCTGGTGCCTGAGAGAGGACCTTTCTTTAGTGTCTGAGTAAGCACCATCTGAAATCACAGACAGCACTGCCATCTCCGGTGCTTGAGAGAGGAGCCTCTCTGGTGTCTGCGAATGCACCCTCTCTATTCACAGATAGCACTGGTGCCTGAGCGAGGAGCTTTCTGTAGTGTCTGAGCAGGCACCATATTTAGTGAACGGCAGCACTGACATCCCTTCTTGAACCGTGTGGGAGAGTTACAAACCAACGCTGCCCTATTGATGAGATTCATCACCAGCTAGGACGCTTTCCATAGTCAATGTGAGTCCAAACCATGGTGGACCATTCCCAGAAGACCATTCTTTCATAGATTCTGGCTGTCCCTTTTATCACCTTGCCTGAGGAAGAACCGCCGTGCCTATCAGTAAATCATGCAGCCCATCGGCTTGAAACATCGATGTGCTTGCGATAATCCTGACCCTACTTTCTCTGCCCCTCGTCAAACCCAAATTTAAAACTCCAAGCGGTACAGAGATTTGTATACCAAGGGATGGATATCTTTTGAATGACCAGTTTCATCATTGCATGCAGCACTGTGTATATCTTGTTCACATTCAGCACTTCTTTTCGCACTTTTTTCATTATATCACTTGCGCCTTTGGAACAAATTATATATTCATGAACCTTGACAGCCTGTTAAATGTCATTTCGACCCATAAAATGTAAAGAACATATGGATTTATCTTTAAATACAGACCTTGATTGATTTAATTTTGGTGTATTTTTGTTCTTGTTTCTTTGATTCATGGTATTTGCCTTTTCTTCCCTTCGCTTTTCATTGATTATTACTGAAAGGTTTGAGTACTGTTATTCAGTTAACCTAGAATCAATTCTGTACCCGACAGAACCAACATTTTCCACATTCTTATACACCCAGGTTCTGAGAGGCACTGGGTCACCCCATTATACTTGATGCCTGGGAGAAGAGCCTCTGTAGTGTCTGAGAATGCTTAGACCACAACAGATACTCCAACAGACCACTAAGTGGTCAATGAAATTGGTACTTAAACGGGAAGAGGCGAAGTATGAAGTGTGAGGATAGGTGTGTAACTTCACCAAAAGGTGAGAAAGGAAGCAATTCCTTTTTGTTTAGGTACCCTCACACACCCTAGTGGTGTCATGCTTCATCATCGGGTCACCCTGATGCCTACAAGTCGGGGGGGGGGGCTTAACCACGGTGTTGGGAGCTCTTTGAGATAATTGAAGGCCAGGGGGCATTAAAGATAGAAAACCTTGGACAGATCCCCGGTTTCCCTTTATTCTTGGGTCTGTCAGGGTTATTAAAAATCTAAACATTAGGTCAATGGGAGTATTATGGTCCCATGACCCTGGTGACACCATGTTTCAGTTCATATGGGCCTTAAAGTTCCTGGACTTTCTACAATGTTGTATGTTGTCTGTCTTTGTTCTTTTCACAGATGGAGAACCACGCATGACATATGAATTATCTGTTACACACATAAGGAGCAGCTACTCTGCCCTTTACAAACTGACAGGATTGAGAATCCCCTTACTGTCCCCCCAGGGTGGATGACCATTGCCCTAAAGAAAGTCCAGGACCTTTAAGGCCACATATGGACGGAAACATGTTGACACCAGGGTCATAGGACTATAATACTCCCGTTGACCCATTTTTTAAGATTTTTCATAACCCTGACAGACCCAAGAGTAAAGGGAAACCGAGGATTTGTCCGAGGTTTTTTTATCTTTAATCTCCCCTGGCCTTCAACTATCTCAAAGAGCTCCAAACACTGTGGTTGAGCCCACCCCGACTTGTAGGTGTCGGGGTGACTCGATGATGAAGCATGACACCACTAGGGTGTGTGAGGGTAACTAAACAAAAAGGAATTGCTTCCTTGCTCACCTTTTGATGAAGTTACACACCTATCCTCACACTTCATACTTCGCCTCTTCCCATTTAAGTGCTAATTTCATTGACCACTTAGTGGTCTGTTGGAGTATTTTTTGTGGTCTAACAATTTGACTTTGGAGGTTATACTCCGACTTAGGATCCTCTCAACCCTCCAGGCCCAGGAAAAAGGTTTTCCACAGCCTTCTTTTGTACACGTATCTGAGAATGCACCATCACTAGTCACAGACAGCACTTCCATCTCTAGTGCCTGAGAGAGGAGGCTCTGTAGTTTCCGAGAATGCACCATCTCTTGCCAGAGACAGCACGGCCATCTCTGGTGCACAACAGAGGAGGTTTATTTAGTGTCTGAGTATGCACCATCTCTTGTCAGAGACAGAATTGCCATCTCTTGTACCTGAAAGAGGAGCCTCTGTGGTGTCTGAGACTGCACCATCAGTAGTCACAGACAGCACTGCCATCTCTAGTGCCTGAGAGAGGAGCCTCTGTAGTGTCCGGGAATTCACCATCTCTTGTCAGAGACAGCACTGCCATCTCTAGTGCCTAAGAGAGGAGCCGCTGGGGTGTCTGAGACTGCACCATCACTTGTCACAGACAGCACTGCCATCTCCAGTGCCTGAGAGAGGAGCCTCTGTGGTGTCTGGGAATGCACCATCTCTTGTCACAGACAGCACTGCCATCTGTAGTGCCTGAGAGAGGAGCCTCTGTGGTGTCCGGGAATGCACCATCACTTGTCACAGACAGCACTGCCATCTCCAGTGCCTGAGAGAGGAGCCTCTGTGGTGTCTGGGAATGCACCATCTCTTGTCACAGACAGCACTGCCATCTGTAGTGCCTGAGAGAGAAGCCTCTGTGGTGTCCGGGAATGCACCATCTCTTTTCACAGACAGCACTGCCATCTCTAGTGCCTGAGAGAGGAGCCTCTGTGGTGTCTGGGACTGCACCATCTCTTATCACAGACAGCACTGCCATCTCTAGTGCCTGAGAGAGGAGCCTCTGTGGTGTCTGAGACTGCACCATCTCTTGTCACAGACAGCACTGCCATCTCTAGTGCCTGAGAGAGGAGCCTCTGTGGTGTCTGAGACTGCACCATCTCTTGTCACAGACAGCACTGCCATCTCTAGTGCCTGAGAGAGGAGCCTCTGTGGTGTCCGGGAATGCACCATCTCTTTTCACAGACAGCACTGCCATCTCTAGTGCCTAAGAGAGGAGCCTCTGTGGTGTCTGAGACTGCACCATCTCTTTTCACAGACAGCACTGTCATCTCTAGTGCCTGAGAGAGTAGCCTTTGTGGTTTCTGAGACTGCACCATCTCTTGTCACAGACAGCACTGCCATCTCTAGTGCCTGAGAGAGGAGCCTCTGTGGTGTCTGGGACTGCACCATCTCTTGTCACAGACAGCACTGCCATCTCTAGTGCCTGAGCGAGGAGCCTCTGTGGTGTCCGGGAATGCACCATCTCTTGTCACAGACAGCACTGCCATATCTAGTGCCTGAGAGAGGAGCCTCTGTGGTGTCTGAGACTGCACACTGCCATCTCTAGTGCCTGAGAGAGGAGCCTCTGTGGTGTCCGGGAATGCACCATCTCTTGTCAGAGACAGAACTGCCATCTCTAGTGCCTGAGAGAGGAGCCTCTGTAGTGTTTGAGTTTGCACCATCAGTACTCACAGACAGCACTGCCATCTCTAGTGCCTGAGAGTGGAGCCTCTGTGGTGTCTGAGACTGCACCCTCTCTTGTCACAGACAGCACTGCCATCTCTAGTGCCTGAGAGAGGAGCCTCTGTGGTGTCTGAGACTGCACCATCTCTTGTCACAGACTGCACTGCCATCTGTAGTGCCTGAGAGAGGAGCCTCTGTGGTGTCCGGGAATGCACCATCTCTTTTCACAGACAGCACTGCCATCTCTAGTGCCTGAGAGAGGAGCCTCTGTGGTGTCTGAGACTGCACCATCTCTTGTCACAGACAGCACTGCCATCTGTAGTGCCTAAGAGAGGAGCCTCTGTGGTGTCCGGGAATGCACCATCTCTTGTCACAGACAGCACTGCCATCTCTAGTGCCTAAGAGAGGAGCCTCTGTGGTGTCCGGGAATGCACCATCTCTTGTCACAGACAGCACTGCCATCTCTAGTGCCTAAGAGAGGAGCCTCAGTGGTGTCCAGGAATGCACCATCTCTTGTCACTGACAGCACTGCCATATCTGGTGCCAGAGAGAGGAGTATTCTGTAGTGTCTAAGAAGGCAGTTCTTAGTAGTTCTGTATGCGTAGTGGCTAAGATTTCAGCCATCTAAGTACCTGAGAGTACTGCCACTTAGTGCCAAACAAGGCTGCAATGTGGAGAGTCCGGGAATGCTGCCACCTTTAGTCCTTAGAATCCCTGGCATTGTATGCCCCTGGAGGGCTTTCACGTTCTTGTGCCTATTGTGCTGTAACCTGTAGTGTCTTTGGGTGCAGTTATCTCCAGTTCCAGGAACTCTATTCTCCTGGAGTCCAACCATCTTTAGCCCTTGAGGGACAGGCTTCAATCTGCCCTTTGCGACGGGCTGTGGCTGTGTATTAAACAAATATAACCGCGCAGCATTTTATTGAAGTATTTATGTAAGTCACTGCATTTCATTTCTCCCCTTTCTTCTGAAATGTTAACACTACATTTATTATAGCGTGGCATCATTAAGGCGTGAATGAGCTCGAAATGGATACTACATTGAAAGTTTTTCCAAACAAGGGCCTCGAACATGTGCTTGGCCCAAGTCCCCCAAAATCCTTAAGATGTCCCTGTTCGAGGATATGCAGCTTCTTTCAGACTTTGAAGGGAGAAATGTGAAATGGAGAGTAGAATCCACCGGCTGAACTTCCTCTTACATATTGATGTTATTGTGCTGGAAATTATTTGTGTGGAATCTACTCCGTAATAATTTACTCCAGAAGCTGAAATATTTTTACTTACTCCAAAACTCCAAATGAGGTCCCTATGTGTCATGTCATCAGGATTGTCATGGAACATTGTGAGAATCGACTGTGCTCCTGTGCCTGTCTGGCCTTCACTCAATTATAAGGACACACAATCACTATGCAGAGATTAAGGCGGGTTTTTGTGGGCATCTGTTTGAAGTCTTAACAATCACATTTTAGCTATATGACAGGCAGTGCAGGAAGTGAGGGGGAGACAGCAGTTGTTGAGCCGGATCCGGGCTGGACCATGAAAAATATGCTGAATTTGTCCAGGTGTAATTTGCCAACACAACGACACGTTCAGCAGCTCCCACACCTTGTCTGCTTTCCGTTTGGAGCAGCAACCTGAAGGCGGCAAGGGGCTTTTTCCTTTTCACATCCAAAACAAAGGCCTTATTTAAAGTGATATAAATCCTCCTTCTCTTCGAGTATCTTCCTGGTTGAGAGCTACCTGGAATGAACACCTACATGCCAAAGCAATGGAGGGAAACAAAGGCACACAGATTGTTCTCACTTCACAAGTACTTTAGCGAAACTATGGTTTGGCAGCAGGTTTTTGGCATTGTTCAATCTTTGTATGTAAAGATATGCATGCACTATAAGAATGTCAGATGTATCTCTCTGTATGAGTATTAGCACTTAACTATTTAAATAGCACTTAAGAATGTATTGATTTCATTTCTTTTACAGTGCTACTCATCCCAGTGGAGGGTGTCAGACTGCTTTCTCATGCTTTCACATACATAATATATAGAGGCAATAAACCAATGTAGAGGAAATGTTATATAAGACAATGAGGGATACAAAGTGTATGAGTCGCATATTGTCAATACTGGTAGGCATTATAGGTTGTGTGCGTCTGTCAGAAGAAACTCAGTCAGGATTTAAAGTGTAATCCAGTGGCTGGGGTGCAGGGGCGGTGGGTGAGATTTTAAAGTGGTGGGGCGGAAACTAATTAGCATACGGCACCGTAGTGAGCGAGTGCAGCGAGCGAGCCCGAACCCCATAAATTTTGAAAAAAAAGAAGAAAAATCGTGCATTTTCAAGCAAATTTGAGAAAGCAGGAAGGTTAATAAAGCAATTGTGAAAGTGCAGTTATTACATTAATAGATGGCATAACATAGGTAGCTGCTTATTCAGTATTACCACAGATCTTCATACATTCCGTCCTATTATGCTCAGGTGCTGAATTCAGACTATAAGACTTTCATGGAAATCTCAGCTCTAAGAGTAGAAGAAGTTGCAGAGCAGTGTAATGGTTGCCAGGCTCGTTCCGCAGGAGCATCAGGAACTTGAAGAAAAGTCCACAGTCTTCCCCTACGGCCTTCCGACTCTATTAGACTCTAGAGTAACGAACGGCACGCAAGGGGAAAACAGGGAAACAAAACAAGGAAAGGCGGGGGAAGAAAAACAGTCTTACAATATACTGAATATTAGACTCTAGAGTAACGAATGGCACGCAAGGGTAAAAACAGGGAAACAAAACAAGGAAAGGCGGGGGAAGAAAAACAGTCTTACAATATACTGAATATAAAAGAGGCAGCGCAATGCGCTGTTACCGTGATTCTGGTTGAGCTGAGCTTTGTACACACACGTCACATAGGTCCACACAAGTACCCCAAACATAAATGGTATAAAGGTTTTCGCAATTTGCCAAGGGGAAAGGTTTGATAGGCAACACAAGCAAAGAATCGTTCACCCTGCGGGAGACAGGTCCGGCCAGTGAACAAAGGTGAGCAAATATGTGTAGTCTCCAAATAGAACAAACACTACAAAACTTTTAAAAACAGAGATAACAATGCATTTCTTACCTCAATCAGAATTTTTTGTATTCAACAAACAAGTAGCAGCATTCACTTTTTGTAAATGAAATCAGCACGTGTGTTTTTCAGTGTAGCAAACTTGTCAATTACTTTCATGTTGAAGTCCGGTATCTTTTGGACTAGCTTGCTCTCTACAGATAGCATCGCCAAAGCATTTAGTCTTTCCTCTAGCATGGTGTTCCTGAAGAATGTCTTTATGCGCTTTAAGGCTCAAAAACATCGTTCAGCTTCTACTGTTGTCATTGGAGTCGTAATCACAATTTTTAGTAAAGTCACTGTCTCTGTAAGTGAGTTTTCCATATGCAGTTTATGAATTAAACTCAGCAAAGTCAAGGCGCTGTGGCCTTCTGGTACACAGGCATTCCGTAGAGTACAGTTAACTCAGCTGCTCTTTTTTGAGCATAGGATATGCTTCCACAGCCTGATTCAGAGCACGCTCAGGGAAGGATTCATCATATTGTGCAAACTCTTTACTTTGCAATAAAGTTGCACTCACCAAATGTTTTGTGAATGAAAAACGTTCTTGTGCCTGCACAATTGCAATGTCACATATCTCCTTTCCAATTCGAACCAGAGAGGTGATGTTTTGTCTGCGGTTTGCAAAAATATAATGCTCCGGCAGTTTGCTCTCTAAATCGTCAACACCATCTCTTACTTTCATAATCTTTTGTACAAATGCAGATGTATTGGCTTTCACAGAGACAGTATCTAGGTCTTTTCTTTGCAACTGATCGTATAACACATCAACAGGACTCATTATGTCATGAAATAAAAACAGTAAGAACTGAAACTCTTTGTCTTGTAGCGTTCTAATAAAGCCATGGGCTTCATTCTGACTTGTGTGATCAAAGTCTGCTCTGGATGCTATGGCGACAAAACATTTCTCAAGGCCCTCCCTCTGTTCAAAGATTAAGTTGACTGTACAAATGTGAAAGTTCCAACGAGTTGAGGATCCCCTTGGTACGCTTTTGTCCACAATCCCATGAAGGGCTTCTGTTCTTTTGGGGGAACGTGTGAAGAATGCTGCTATGCCTCCGATATCCTGAAAGAAAACTTGTGTCTCTCTGATCTTTGATACCGCCTGTTGCATAATAAGATTGAGTTGGTGGGCGTAACAGTGCACAAAATGAGCATTAGGGTACACATCTCTAATTCGTTTCTGTACTCCACTAAGGCTTCCACTCATTACGGACGCACCATCATAAGCTTTGTGCGATAAGTTTTTGTTTTTGAGGCAGGTCCGGGAAAATTAAGTCCAGTTGACACAGTATTGCTTCAGTGATGGTTGCTGCACTAGAGTCACTTAAATGCGTGAAGCGATAAAACCTCTCCACAACGTTTCTGTCACTGTCAAGGTACCGAAACACTAACACGGACTGTGTTTTAGTGGACACATCAGTGGTGTCATCAGCCTGAATAGCCACAAAGTCTGTGTTTCGCAACTCTTGCACAATATGGCTTCTTATAATTTCGAGCATACAGTAAAGGAGTTCATTTTGTATTGTATTAGAGGTGCCCTTAAAGACTGTAGCACGTGCTAAATGTCTTAACAAATCCTGGTCTATGGTTGACATTAAATCCACTAGGCCTCGGAAGATCCCAGGTTTTGAGGAAGTTTCTGATTCGTCATGGCCTCGCAATGCCAGTTCGAAAGCATCACAGAAACGAATGCAATCAATGATCTTGGATAGATTTTGGCTTTTCTTATCAACAGCTTCATTGTGTTTTTGAATGGATTTGCGATACGCATCATTTTTCTGCTGCTAAATTGGTGCGTCTTCCCCCAACATTCCCAGTCTTGTCCGGTTTTCCAGATGATTTCTTGTGAGCGCATGCTTCTTTATTTTTTCAGCGATGAGCTTCAGGTATACCATTCCTTGCCGTGTCCAAGAAAAGTCACTGCCAAACAGCAAGCAGGGGAAGCAGAACAGAGAATTTCTTATAGGGTACCCTGTAAGCCAATCAGCTTTTGTGTACCAGGCATTTGAGAATGTATGTTTTGACATTTTTCCTCTGTCCTGGGTAGTTTGCTGTAGGTTTATTTCAGGCTGATGAGGTCCTAATTGCTTTATCTATAGTTTTTGTTCAAGTGGCCGTGACTGGAATGACTTTGCAATCAGCTCTTGTACTGTATTCATGATGGTGTGTTGCTGGCCTTACCAATATATATATATTAAAGAAACCTGTCGATAATCAAAGTACAACGTATAGGGTGCAGTGCAATAATATCAAATTTCAGTATAAATACATTATACATATATCTTGTGCATTATCCTAATACATCTCAAATGACTGCTAAAAATAGAGCCATACTCGCACCTGCCTCTCTGTGCCATAGTGGTTGCTGGAGGCACTGAAAGACACTGCTTGAGAGCCTTGAGGGTGACCACATACATACATTGCCCTAACTCCCATGTAAAAAAATATATAGCATCAGTTTCCTTACCTTTAACACTGGTGTTTGCTGGGTTGTAGCCGGGGTCGGTGAGAGAGCAGCAAAGGAGGTTGGGGTCCTCTTGTTGTTTGCTGATAAACCTGTCAATAATCAAAGTACAACGTATGAGGTGCAGTGCAATAATATGAAATTTCAGTACAAATACAAATCCATCTCCAACAGCTCCCCTTCCCACAAAATGACTGCTAAAATACAGCCGTACTGCCTCCTGCCTCTGTGCCATAGTGGTTGCTGGAGGCACTGAAAGAGACACTGCTTGAGGGCCTGGAGAGTGACCAGATACATAGCCCTAACTCCCATGTAAAAAAAATATAGCATCAGTTTCCTTACCTTTAACACTGGTGTTTGCTGGGTTGTAGCCGGGGTCGGGTGAGAGAGCAGCAAAGGAGGTTGGGGTCCTCTTGTTGTTTGCTGATAAACCTGTCAATAATCAAAGTACAACGTATAAGGTGCAGTGCAATAATATGAAATTTCAGTACAAATACAAATACATCTCCAACAGCTCCCCTTCCCACAAAATGACTGCTAAAATACAGCTGTACTGCCTCCTGCCTCTCTGTGCCATAGTGGTTGCTGGAGGCACTGAAAGAGACACTGCTTCAGGGCCTGGAGAGTGACCAGATACATAGCCCTAACTCCCATGTAAAAAAAAAAAATAGCATCAGTTTCCTTACCTTTAACACTGGTGTTTGCTGGGTTGTAGCTGGGGTCGGATGAGAGAGCAGCAAAGGAGGTTGGGGTCCTCTTGTTGTTTGCTGGAAAATTGCCCCAAAATGCGGTAATGTTTCAGGTTGTCAGATGCTGAAAATGTAAAGATAACAATTTATTTTTGAAACAGTAGGGTAATGAAACAAAGACTGTGGGGAAAAAACATAACGCTCTAATTTTTTCCTTGCAGTTTGCATCCAACTCTTAGATGACAGTTAATAGCTCGCTGTTGTATGTTAGGATTTTAACTTAGAAACTGCAAGTAACAAAAGGATCTCTCTGACAAAAGCAGTACCTCCCTGACCTATTTACATCATATGCATTTTGTGATCTGCATCAGGTATATATGTTCTTTGCAGCAGGCACATTACGCTTCTGCGCTGCCGCCTGCTGCTAGTTCACTACTGGAACCACAAACATAGTCTTGCAGACTGCCAACACTCCTACATATATAGGCCAACAACTGATGTTTCTATTTTTTGTTTTATATAGCGAAGTAGACCCGAGACATCGGGCATCAGAGCGCTGTACATGAGCACCAGTTTTGTAACCTCACCAATATTGCCTAAATAAACATTAGAATAAAGCTTAAAATCCATGCCGGGGTAATGTGGCCCAACATTGTCAGGAACGTGAAAACCAGAAATCAGATGAAACCAGGCAAGACATTCAATGGCACAGTTATTATTATTGTAACTTTATTTCACTTGTAATGAAACCTACTTTATCATAAAGCACTCTGACATCTTTGAGTAATGACCGCGATATGTAAAAATGTTCAGCTATATGCCATTGTTCTCCTCCTATTGCCATGGTCCACGCTTGTTAAATGCACGAATCATACTGCCTCTTGGAGCTTAAAATGTGTCTTTAAAATCCATAATGACATTTGTGGCTCTGGACAGAGTTGGCTGCTTCTATGCACCTTAATGTTTACTTTCTGGCAAAAGATGGTCAACAAACAAAATTACTTGGTGCAAAGTTCTGTCCCAAACCCCTGTCCCAAGATGAGCGAGTGAAGACAATAATGCTGCCTCTCAAGTCTGTTAAACAATAGCTTGATTTTCACCAAGATTATCTGCAAACAATTATAGGTATTTAATGGCAGATTAAAATAAAGACTAAAGCTCAAGCATTGCTATCTTTTTTCCTCACACAAGGAGTCACTATGGGTTCTGCATGGGCTCTCAGCCAATACCCATCTCCAAGGCTCACCTCGCCGAACGTCGAAGACTGTGAGGGGCTGATCAGCATCTCTTTTTGAACCTATTAAGTGGAAACTCCATAAAATCATTAGCCTCAGTGCTTTTCACACCATGACCCTGAAGTGGGCCTGTGAGCACCACCTTTTTTTGATGACTTGCATCCTCAGTGGAGGATGGGACGCCACACCCTGGTTAGTGTTCAATGCAAACTCAAATGAAGTGGTGTCTGCTTGAGTTGCCTACAAACAAACAGGTTGTAGAAGGTTTCCAAAACTGTCAGGATGCTAAGCTGAGCCAGCTGCAGTTTCAGGGTCTGGAGCACCCAATCACCTGGACATGGTCAGACGTTCATGCTTGAAGGACACACAGTCAGGGTGTCAATGAAGACCATGCGAGCCCTATGCGGGTCTAAAGGCATAGGGGCAGATTTATGTTAACTGGCGCATCCCGAGGGATGCGCCAGTTAACATGCGCCACAGTGCGCCACAGCTACGCCACCCATGGTGCGCCGCATTTATGATGCGGCGCACCATGGGGCAAAAACGGCACAGATGCGTGACGCATCTGTGCCGGAAATGTGGCGCATTGCTAGAGTTGCGTCGCAAGCTCGACGCAGCTCCATACAAGGCTCTGGGGGGGCCTATTCTTTCAATGCTGCCTCAAGCCTTACGCCTGCTTCAAGCAGGCGCAGGGTTTGACGCAGCATTGCCCTGAAAGTGACTGAGTGAAATTTCATAGATTTCACTCAGCCACTTTCAGGAGGCGTTCCTGCGCTGGAACGCCCCCCCTGCGCTGGAACGCCTGCTCATGGCGCAGTGCTGTACAACGTGACGCATCTCCTAGATGCGTCACGTTGTAAATAGGGTGCAGGGATGCGCCACGTTTCCGTGCCGTTGCGTCACGCAACGGCGGCGTAAACGTGGCGCAAGCCCTTCATAAATCTGCCCCATAGTTTGTAAGTGCAAATGTAGCTCAACGCACAGTTCTTAAAACATTAGGAAGGACTGTAAGTCAGTACCTATGACAAAGTTCCTGCAGAGTAACTTATATGGTGCACCACATCTCTGAACACAGATTCCAACATTAAGACCGCATCCAAAGCCTTCAAAACTACTTTCTGATCCAGCATGCCAGAATGCTTAGGGGAGTGCCATATCTCCCTTTACTTGTTGGTCCATGCATCCCACCGGAGAGAGGCTCTTCATTTTCATTACAGCATTTAGAAAGATATACAATTTCCTCTGTGTTTTCACCATGCAGGAATATATCAATGGGGCAGATGAATCAAAAGGACATCCCCCTGGGGCAGGTCTCAGAAGAACAGGCAGGTGTAGATTTGCTCACAATTTCTTCATCTGGGTCACACTGAGTTTTTACCTGAAGAGTAATCTAGCTCTAGTATGTAAACCACCATTCTCATTACCTTTGGAAAAGTAACGTCCACTCCAGACTGAACCCAAACACACTATATATTATGAAATTATGCAGTCCTTAAGTAATCTATAGCCTGGTGGAAAACTGTCCCTGTGGAAATGTATTATGCTTTGGAGAACTAATGGGCACCAAACATGATAACCAAATCCTTCAGATGCCTAGACATAAACACAGGGCATATGTGACAGAGAGCGGTTATAGGAACACTATTCCAAGTCTTCAAAGTGGTGAGGCAGAGAATTTGATAGGACTATCCTGGGCACAGAAAAATCTCCAACCCCCAGAAGGTGCTCAATTGTTCAAAGTTGTTTAACTTCATTTATGCCGCTTCTGGAATGATTCTTTTAAAACATCACCAGTTTCATACAGTTGGCCAGGATGAAAGAGATGCAGTAAAAAGCACAATTTATTAAGAGAAAAACCAAACAAGCCATAGGTTTCAGTAGTCAATAATCTTTGCATGCTGGCAAACTTAACAAACAATGCAACATCACAAAGGTGCACTCTTAGAATTTTAATTCTGCAAAATAAGGCAGGCTGGGGAGAGGATGTAGCCTTGAGGCTAGAGCAGCCGACCTCGGACCTAGAGTACCAAGTTCGAGTTTCGGCCACGACACTCAACATCCTGTGATTTTGTGCAGTGGGTGTCTGTGTTTTTTAAGTAAATATTTGTCAAGGGTGAGGAATTCCGTTTGTTGGGAATAAGTGAGAGGAATGGTAGGATGTTTAATAGACAGCCCACTCTCTTCAGTATGTAAATAACCGGAAGAGTTAAAGTGTGCGTCTTTCTATAGATGCAGCAAATGAATATGACCTGCTTCTGGCAGAGAAAAAACTGATGTCCATTTCCAATCCTCTTACACAGAACTTTCTTTTTCTGTATTCTGGGATCACTCAGACACACACTGCCATCCTGCGTACACCACCTCATTCTTAAGATGCGCCTGCTTCAATTTAATGTTCTTTGTAAAGCAGGCCACTGCTCCTTGAGCTGGGCCTACATTCTATCAAGTACATCTGGGTTGTAGTGCCTCCAAATCACCAAATTACCTGGTCCCTGCCATTGTACCCATGACATCATAGGGTGATCTTTCCACTGCGCTGGGGCTGAGCAGTGTTCTAGGGACTTCCGTAGTCTGAGCCAGACTTTTCTGTTGTGGAGTAAGCCTTTGCGACACAAAGTGGGGTTTCTCACTCTATCGTTGCCTTCTCTGACTCCTATAACATCGGAAGGATGCTGAGAGTGTGCAACAGAGACTAGAATATGTAATGCAAGCAGTCCAGCTTCAGGACTGCGGGCCCTCACTGGAGGCACCCAGCTCCATCTTCTGAACTGTGGTAGAGCTGGCTGCCTCCCCTAGAGTAGCGGGCATGCCAGGAGGGTCAGGCTTCCTTTCATGATGTTGTTCTATATGACACTATACTGGTCTAAGAACAACCAACATACCCATGAGGGAGCTGAAGCAATGAAGGCTCCAACCCTAAAATAGGAACTAGATTTCCTGCTAGATTAACAAGAGCATGACTGCACTAAAGAGGCTAAGAGCACCTACCAAATAATTAATGTGTCCTTGTGTAACGTAACTGGTGCTCATGTAAAGCGCTCCAATACTTTCGGGTCGAGTTTGCGATATATAAACCTGCAAAAAAAAAAAACATGGAGTCTGCCATACTTGGGACTACATCCAAGAAGCAAAAGTCCCCTTATGCAGATGAGTGGTGATAAAAAACGCTGCATTGGACAACCATTTCATAACACCAAAATAGCTAGTAATTTCCAGCATTGTATACGCTAGTGATTAAATTTTTGCATCGACAGCTGATCTAAATATTGGCTGGCAATCTTCTTCGCTCCATTTCTCACTCTGTAAATGTAACTCTAGCCTTTCCCCAGGCTCTCCCTCACTCACCGGAGTGTCACGAGGCACCTCTACATAGCGCCAGATTCCCCCAGACACCGCCACATCCTCACGCTCATCAACACTGCAGGTCCGGCGGAATGCTCGAGTAGAGCTGGGTGTGCAGCGAGGCCTGGTCTCCCTTGCTTGCTTCCCAAGCCACCCCCAGCACAGGGAGCCAGTCTTTCCGGTAGAGCCTCGAGTTGACGCACACAGCAGGAGAGCCACCGACAAAACTAATTACAGTATTTGGTTTTATTTTTAACCACGTCAAATGTATACAATTAATTACTATCATATATCAGCTGTCGGCGTTGTGCATGGGGATGGCTTGGCTCGGGGAGCTGCTGAAGCCGGAAGTATGGGAAGTGTTCAAGTTAAATTGTGGGGTTTCCTGATAATCCGAGGTCTGGCCCACGTAGGGAAGTCTGACTTTAGGAAACTCGCCCAAAAGACAAATAAAATCCATTCACGTGGGGGTGAACTCGAAGGTAGTTATTTTACAAAATAGACAAATGAACTGTGTCCGTACAGGATAGGAGACAAAAGGAAGGCAGAGAGCTGTACTCGCACACTATAGAAGAAGAAGTATGGTGACTGTCACGACGGGTCCAGACTCCAGAAAGAAAGGCAACAGGCGGCGGCGTCAGGCAATCAAAGGCACTGTCTCCACTCCACACACCACGAGGCGAGTGAACCGGATCCAACGACACTGCAGCACCGCGCGCCGCAAATGGCCAATCACTGCGTGACTACATTAAGTCGGAAACAGTGATTGGCCATTGTGCAGGGCGGCTGAGCCACCCACGCTCGGCATCCTATATGGATTGCCCCTGCTGTGCTAAGCGGTGACCGGCCAATCCTGGCGCTGCATGCAGCGCCAGGATTGGCTTGGAGGGCACACTAACTGCTCGCCCTGTCGCCCTTTTGCTGCCAGGGGCTGCCGCACTAATAAACCTGTACCCCAACCCCCCTACTAGCGAATGGATTGTGAGGGCCCTGGGGACTTTCATGCGCATGCTCGGGCAAGTTGCTGCCCGAAGCATACATGCGAGAAAAGAAACAACTTGGAGACTCGTCGACTCACTGTCAATCACCACACCACCAGCCTGCCCCCCCTGCGCACTCCCGTTGCAGTCGGGTGCTGCCCGGCGGCGCCGGATAAATATCGTGCTAATTTATTTAACATACACACAGTGAGTAAAAACATTTATTTTAATTATTTTACGGCAGCCGCGGGTCCAAGCGGGCTGGTTGGGCTACGCCCCTTCGCCCCAATGGACACACCGCGGCTGGGGTGGTATGTACTAATAAAACTTTATTGAGATCCAAAGGAACCCTTTGACTAACGTTAGAATAAGGAAAGGTTGAGAAAAAGTATGACACTAAGCCAATGCCATGGCTTCTTAATGGCATTTCTTAGCTTGTTCTGCTATATTAGAAGGATTGCACATTATCAACTGAAAGTAACAAAAAGATCTCTATGACAAACACAGTAACCCAGTAAGACATCAGTATAAAATACAAATCTGTGATCAGTTTATTCCATTTGCAGCAGGCACATTAATCCCATGGGCAACTTTGAGACCAAACTATGATTAGGCAAAACAGAGACCTCTTTGGCAAGGGCATTAAATACCAAAGTTATCTTACTGTTATTATCCCCTGAAATCTGTGGGGTGCATAACGATCCCTGCAGCAGGTGCGTTAACCCCATAACATATTTTAAAATGCAGATTCTTGGGGGCCCATTAGGATGTCGGGCGGATTGGCCCCGCCAGGCTGGCGGTAGCCAACGCCGGCCTGGCGGGGGCAATCCGCCCGACATCCGCAAGTGAATTCCCCCCGCCATATTAGTATGGCGGGGGGAGCGCGGCGGACGTAAAGACCGTCCGCCGCTTTTCCGCTCCGGTCGCCTTGCGGCCAGGGCGGAAAAGGATTAATATGGTGGCGGTGTCTAATAGACACCGCCAGCCATATTATGATGGGCCAATTCAGATGCCTTTCCGTGGCGGCGATGCCGCCACGGAAAGGCATGCAGTCTTTTCTCTGGGGGCCACCTGCGGGCCCCCAGAGTGAAGGAGGGGTGGGGGTGCACACGGGGGGTACCTGTGGTAACCCCCAACATTTGCATACACGAAGCAGCAGGCACCGTGCGGTGCCTGCCGCTTCGTGTATGCAAATGCATGCATGCCTTTCTGACATTGTGGCTGGCGGTGCAGTGAGCACCGCCCGCCACAATGTTAGAAATGAGGGATCCGCCCGCCACTCTGGCGGACGCATCCAAATGCTAATGTCGGGAGCCCTGCCCTTAAGGTGGGCGGTCCCGTTTTCCGCAAGGGTGGCAGGCGGGCAAAGTCCGCCCGCCATCCTAATGGGGCCTAGGTGTCCATTTGAGTATCCGGAACAGATCTACTGTCTAATTTGTCATTGTTTCCCGTTTCTTTGCAGCAGAGGTTTAAAAAAATAAATGAGTAGTTTGACTGCCACTCTGCTTTTCAGAATTCCTTCCCTATTACTCACCCAACCCCTCCGCTGACACGCCTGGACCTTCTATTTATAGGTTCCTGGAGTATTTTTTCCCCCATTTCCTTCACTAGTGGCAAGTGCACAATTAATTCTCTTTCTCATGGTGTCACAAGGAACTACATTACACTTATGATGCACTGTATCACTGTGTACTGCATGCATTGCTGCGAAAATAGTAAACTCTGCAGAATGAATGGGGCCATTCAACTCTAGATCCTTAGTTCCTGCTGTGTTTACATTAAATGATTGTTGGTCTTACTCCACATACATCACTGCCAGTTTTTTCTCCTTCTGCTACACCATTCTTTCATTAGCCAACCATGCTGTCTTTCTCCTACTGCTGCCTGGCATGCTTCCCATCGGAAATCCTTTCAGCTGGACGTTTGTAAAATAATAGGAAGGTGAATTATAATACTCCCAACTCCAGCCATACCTTTGTTAAATTTAAAAAAACTAAAATCTTGCTTTCCTTAGAACTTGATGCTGCTTGAAAAAGAAAATTGTTTCTCTGCCATTTTGCCTTGGTGACATTTACTCATTATAATAATCCAGGTGAAATAACACCTGTTTAGGTAAACATAGCTTTTTTTTCTAAACCCTCTATTAGTCATTTGACCAATTGTTGATGTGTTTTGTCTGATTTCTTCTCCAGTTACAGTAATGGCTTTTTATAATGGCCCCAGTGAAACCCATATTTATTGTGGTTATTCTCACCTGGCTTCTTTAAAGGATGCTTCGGGTTTGTGCCTTTTTTATTTTTATATACTTCCTGGTTAGTGTTATCGAATGCATTGTGTTACCCCAAAAACCTCAAATATCTTAAATGCTACATTATCACTTTTTTTCCACCTTCAGTAATGCTAAATGAATGAGTGATTTCAATTCAAAATATTTCATTTTACTAATACCCTACCATTGTTTTATATTAATGTCTACTGCTACTATTAACGTCAAAAAGGAAGTTAAAGTGCTTCTGATGAACACATGTTTGTCTTAAATTCCAGTGGCTTATATGCACTTCAAAGACTTCGTCCCTCCCTGGTTTTTACCTGTCTTTACTTTTATTGTACTTACATTGTATTGTTTTGATGCACTTTTGTACTCTTTTTATGCTCCGGTTTACCCCTGCTAATCCCCCAGGTCCTTGTAACATGCTTTGTTTAGTTCTTGTTTTTTTATTCTCCATACCCTAGACTGTTTATATTTATGTATTCCATGCCGATATAGTGGTTTCCCTGCCCTTTCACTCCTTACCACCCTGTTGTTTTATTGTTAGGTCTTCTCTCTCATTTTTGGTCACCTGTAAAGAGCTCTGATACCCTCATGGATCTTGTTGCGCGAAAAAAAAACTTTAAAATAAAGGAATGAAATGTAAATAGTCTTAAAGTGTCAGTAACAAAGATGTAGCAGTGATGGAGCAAGGTTTCATACGTACAGAAACTTGCTTGGACTCAGTCCTCTCGAAAAAACACATAATTAAATAATCAACGTTTGGTCTACTAGTAATTGCATTACACAACATTTCTAGTAAGCTGAGGAAGCTTGCATATGTGTTTTACTAACAGTAACCCGAGTGTCTTAAAATGGCCTCAGAAAATGCAGGAACTCTTCTGCGCATGCGTCTGCCACATTTAAGCGGTATGACGTAACTTTGCATTTGGTGGGAAATTCTTGCTTCTGCGCACTAGTGCCAAGATGGTTACTTCATGCTTGCTCATACTAACGCATGTGCTGCTGCTTGTACTAAACTTTGTTTGTTCTGCTTAATCATTAATGCAATAGTATAAATAAAATAATGGGGTTAGAGTAGAGATAAGAGGTATACAGTGCATTCATTTATTTATGCATTTTAATGTGTCTCTCTGACTTTATTAATAGCTCCTATTTGGGCCCGAGGGTGACATGAACAGCCATACTGAAATCCGATCTGCGCATGTGTACCGAACTCTGAGACACCTCGAGCAGTGGCATTGAACTGATGCCAGTGACTATCTTTCTGCCAATGTGCTTGGGAAAACTTCAACCCTAACCTGGGAAAGGAAGAAGATTGCAACTTAATTAACTTTGTATATTAAAATGTAAATATTATTGGTGGGTGGAATAAAGACATGGGAAAATAAATTGTGGGCGGAAACTTTGATCAACTATATTGAATTGAAATTATCTCATCTTAGTATGGTGTGATGACCTCTCCTCATTTTTCTGACCATTCACTGAAGAGGAACACATAGATTTGCAACATTTAGGGGTGGTACATTGCCCTGGAAATGGTATAACTAAGGTAGGCTTAGTTAGAAAAATTGTCTGACTTGTTCTAGTAGCTGACCTGTCACTGACCCAACGCATGCTATAGGAGATCGAAAGCAGAGGTCCTGGCGGAGCACTCTGTCAGAAGAATCGAGGTGTTCCTGAGGGAAATTATCGATTACCCAGTTTGGGTACCAAATTTGGCTAGAGAGGGGTGTGACGCAGGCGTTACACTTAGCGGCGATTCCCAGTCCTGATCGGCACTTGTCCTGTCCCCTGGGCACCTGATTAGTCGGGAGCCCTGTCTTTGCCTCAGCCCGTGAACAGGATTGGTCCTTACACCATTCTAGGTAAATATAATCCATGTGGTATGTCCTTGTGCTTTTTCCTTTTCTCACCCTTCCCAGGTACCAATGTCTAAAGCTGTTACTGTGATTTCTTGCAATCTTTATATCCTATTAGTCATATTCTTAATTGTAAAGGTTATGGTCACTGTAATTTGGACAAAGTCTCACCGAAACTTGCATAGATAAAGTGTTTAAAACTTCTCCTGAGTCTGTGGTTATTACAGGAAAGGTAAATTTGTTAAATGCTACTTATTATTGTAACCCCCTTTTCGATCCCTAGGACTTATAGCATTGGTGACAAGGATTGGTAAGTCATGGTTTACAGGTAAAAGTCCTAAAAGGACTCAAAGTACTGATAGGCTGTCAAAAGTAGAATTCAGGACATCTAGTTCAGAGTGCGAATGTTTATGGGCCCAGGTGAGTATGGTAAATTGAGCTAGTGGTCCCACGCACCATCACCAGCAAGCAATATAACCGCAAGTGGTGAAAAGACAAATGCTTAAAAAAAGACACAGCTGTCTTAAATTAAAAAGACCCAATGAAGGCGAAATATTTGCAGGGTTTTTTGGAATACTCCTAGATCGTAACTGCTGGCAAATAAAGTGTGAAACGAATCCTACAAAATAGCACAAGTGATACATAAAGTGTATGCAATATTTTTTTCTAACTTATTTTGATTGCAACACTGCACAGATATTGCATTATATGTCAATTTCACATTTTATAATGCATCAGTGGTAAGCTACTCATTAATGTATTATATCACAGCAGTCTACTTGGGTGCCCATATCCTCCACTCATTAGTTTTATTACACGGCGCATGATAACTATACGGTACACCCAGTAGAAATGTGTGTAGCAATAGTGATCCAAAGTTATAGTTGGACAGTGAAAATTACAAAAAAGAACCATGGCAGCAATCAGTGGTGGGAACACATCCAATAGGGAATAGGAGGTAAGACATCTAGTGCATGACTATCAAACACCCAACAGAGATTTCAGAGGAAACTGGGGGGGGGGGGGGCTCTACTATTCCCTGGTGGAGGCTATTTCTATGTGTGTTGGCAGGAATTAACTTTATTGTCGTGTTTGGCATAGGGGTGGTATGACAAAGTCTGTGGTGTATGCAAATATTTGATCTTAAAAAAAATAGTCAAACACCCATCATTTGACTTCCTTGAGTCAGCACTGTGAGATCTCCACCAGAGACATCTTCAGCTAACGCTAGATCATCTATGTACTGGTGCACAAGGGCACCACACTAAATCGCTCAGCTGCAATGCGTTCAATCTAAAAAAATAATGAAGCAAAACTGTGCCTATTGAGCTCAAAGATCATAGTGATCAACACCAACTTAGAACCCTCTGAGCCCCCAAGATGAGTGAAGAGTCCTAGCAGGAAAGGAGGCAAAACAGGAGAGTATCGAGGCTACAGAAGTCGTTGTGAGTATGTTATGCTGTGTCATGGTGGATGTATTCAGAAATCGTTGGGAAATCCTGTATCCATCCTGTATTCATCTGCAGGGTAGTTGTCATTGTGCTGCAGATAGGTTGGAAGCTAAATTGGGAGCCAAAAGCATCCCTCACACACTTTGCCAGGCCAGTCCTCATACTGTTTGAAGGCTTGGCTACTGCAAGGTGTGCGGGTTCTCCTGCCAAGCAATATTTGGAAAAATTTGGAAATGGAGCCTTCTACAACACATTTCTGTCACTCGTGCACTGTATGTCTCCAGTATTTACTATGGCTGTACATATGCTTTTTGAAGCTTCTATTACCGTTTTTTGGGTTCATATATTTGGGGAAAAATAATGGTGAATAGTGTTTTTTTATGTGGTTTACAATACGCAAATGCTGAATTGATAAGATTGCAGTTGAAACAAGTTTAATGTGATGTATAGAAGTGTGTTTATTACCATGATTTAGTTGTGCCACATTTGTGCGTGAATCTCTAGCTGGAATACGATGGATGCTATTCTGATGCTGATTTCTTTCCTGTATTCACCCTCTTCCATCTGCTACCCTTGCGCATCTTCTCTCCCCATCACTTTGTAGAACGAAGATAAGATGATATAATTTTCCTGTTTTGCTCTGAATTAACTTTCTAGTGTTCTTAAAATTCAGCTGTAGTTCAGTTGCTGAGCATAGTTTTATTCATCAGTGTAAAGTTTATTTGTCTGAATGTTTCATATTAGTTTGAACATCTGGTTAGCAATAACATGGACGATGCTGGATGCTTACTTAATTGTAGGATATTGCTTATAAACTTAGATAGTGGTGTAGGCTATTCTGATTTGCAGAGAGAGGTGGGCGAGCCACTGAAGGCCCTGGTGTAATCTTGAGCCGATAACAAGCCACGCTTTCACGTGGCTTCTGCTCTCTTCCTCTACCAGGGTTGTGGTGTTATGGCCAGAGCTGCCGACTATGGAATGCTGGAACCAGGTTTGAGTCTCGTGTTGGCTCAACATCATGTGAATCTTGGCAAATCCCTTAATCTTCCCATGTCTATAAACAATGCATTTGTGTAATGTAACTGCTTCTCATGTAAAGTACTACAATACTTTGGGGCGAGTTGGCGCTATATTTTGAAAACTGCAGTAGCATGCACTTTCAGCCTGATTCATCAAGCATAATTGCGCTCGCAAAGGGCCAGATTCTGAGAATCTGGCCCTTTGCAAGTGCAATTTTTGCTTTTGGGATTCATCATCCCAAAAGCAAAAGTCTCTATTTAAGAAATCGCATATTTGCGAGGAATTGGATTTAAGGAATCTCTAATAGAGATTCCTTAAATCCAATTCATCAACCAATTAGAAAATGCGAAATGGCAATATTTGGGCGCAATTTACCACCAAGTCTGACTTGGTGGTAAATTGCAAAAAAAGAGTAAAAAGCACTTTAGTGCATTTTTTTCTTTTGCATGTTACACACACACATGTCCTTTGGACATGTGTGTGCGCAACACCTGTTCAAATGTGCATTTAAGGGGTGCTACAGGGTGTCCTTTGGACACCCCTGGCACCCTTCAAATCGCTATCTTATTTGCGATTAGCTAATTGCTAATCGCAAATAAGGAATACTCCCCATTCATTCCTATGGGCCTTTTGGCCCATAGGAATGAATGGGGAGTTTTTCCTTATTTGCGATTAGCAATTTGCTAATCGCAAATAAGGAATTTGTAGGAATCGCATTTTATTTTGCGATTCCTACATGAATACCGTTTTGCAAGTTCCTAATAGCGATTCCTTATGATTCTCTATTAGAGACTCGCAAAACGGTACCTTGATGAATCAGGCTGTAAGAGTTAAAAGCAAAGACGTAACATAAAGAAAACCAAATAGATACCCATTTACTGACAGATTTTGTCAGAGCTTGTTACAGTTTTAGATCATCATCCACGAGGTCCAAGATCAACTGTTGCAGGAGCAGCATGCACCGTCTCTCCCCTGCATCCACCACACCACCACCGGTAGAAGAAGAACACAATTATGTCAGGATGAACACCGGGGAAAGGGGTTTGGGAACACACTAAAATAGAAAGCAAAAATAAAAGGCTAAACAATTTACCAAAATAACGAACGTGATGATCCACTATCCTCCAGAGGTCCTACTTGAACCTACAGAAAAATTATTCATAAGGAAAATGTTAGCACAGGTAGCGGGACAGTTATAGTCCCCAAAACGGAATCTGCCAAATGCTACCGAAAGGGTACTTAGGTTGTGTTACGGAGGGAAACAAGATACTGGGCCTACTACCCCCTTTTCTATATCGTTTTTGGCCACTATAGGTGTGGCAGGGTATGCTCAGACATGAGTCCCTTTCTCACTGCTCCATCAGGATTCAAGCAAGCCGGGCCGAAGAAGGCTGAAATGCCAGAAACCGGTCCCCGGTAGCTTGTCTCCTTTCTGGTGAAGAATTGGCTTGGTAGTTTAGTCTGCCCTGTTCCCATGATGCACTGGGCCAGGGACAGACTGATTTGCATATAGCCAGGTTCTGAGCTGGGTTGGGGCAGTGAGATAAATAACGGTGATGGATCAAGCCCTGATCTTTGGACTGGGTAAGAGTGGTCTGTTTAACTCAGACACTCTGTTCATCACCACCCCCTTTTCTATATCGTTTTTGGCCACTATAGGTGTGGCAGGGTATGCTCAGACATGAGTCCCTTTCTCACTGCTCAATCAGGATTCAAGCAAGCCGGGCCGAAGAAGGCTGAAATGCCAGAAACCGGTCCCCGGTAGCTTGTCTCCTTTCTGGTGAAGAATTGGCTGGGTAGTTTAGTCTGCCCTGTTCCCATGATGCACTGGGCCAGGGACAGACTGATTTGCATATAGCCAGGTTCTGAGCTGGGTTGGGGCAGTGAGATAAATAACGGTGATGGATCAAGCCCTGATCTTTGGACTGGGTAAGAGTGGTCTGTTTAACTCAGACACTCTGTTCATCACCACCCCCTTTTCTATATCGTTTTTGGCCACTATAGGTGTGGCAGGGTATGCTCAGACATGAGTCCCTTTCTCACTGCTCCATCAGGATTCAAGCAAGCCGGGCCGAAGAAGGCTGAAATGCCAGAAACCGGTCCCCGGTAGCTTGTCTCCTTTCTGGTGAAGAATTGGCTTGGTAGTTTAGTCTGCCCTGTTCCCATGATGCACTGGGCCAGGGACAGACTGATTTGCATATAGCCAGGTTCTGAGCTGGGTTGGGGCAGTGAGATAAATAACGGTGATGGACCAAGCCCTGATCTTTGGACTGGGTAAGAGTGGTATGTTTAACTCAGACACTCTGTTCATCACCACCCCCTTTTCTATATCGTTTTTGGCCACTATAGGTGTGGCAGGGTATGCTCAGACATGAGTCCCTTTCTCACTGCTCCATCAGGATTCAAGCAAGCCGGGCCGAAGAAGGCTGAAATGCCAGAAACCGGTCCCCGGTAGCTTGTCTCCTTTCTGGTGAAGAATTGTCTTGGTAGTTTAGTCTGCCCTGTTCCCATGATGCACTGGGCCAGGGACAGACTGATTTGCATATAGCCAGGTTCTGAGCTGGGTTGGGGCAGTGAGATAAATAACGGTGATGGATCAAGCCCTGATCTTCGGACTGGGTAAGAGTGGTCTGTTTAACTCAGACACTCTGTTCATCACCACCCCCTTTTCTATATCGTTTTTGGCCACTATAGGTGTGGTAGGGTATGCTTAGACATGAGTCCCTTTCTCACTGCTCCATCAGGATTCAAGCAAGCCGGGCCGAAGAAGGCTGAAATGGCAGAAACCGGTCCCCGGTAGCTTGTCTCCTTTCTGGTGAAGAATTGGCTTGGTAGTTTAGTCTGCCCTGTTCCCATGATGCACTGGGCCAGGGACAGACTGATTTGCATATAGCCAGGTTCTGAGCTGGGTTGGGGCAGTGAGATAAATAACGGTGATGGATCAAGCCCTGATCTTCGGACTGGGTAAGAGTGGTCTGTTTAACTCAGACACTCTGTTCATCTCTACCCCCTTTTCTATATCGTTTTTGGCCACTATAGGTGTTGCAGGGTATGCTCAGACATGAGTCCCTTTCTCACTGCTCCATCAGGATTCAAGCAAGCCGGGCCGAAGAAGGCTGAAATGCCAGAAACCGGTCCCCGGTAGCTTGTCTCCTTTCTGGTGAAGAATTGGCTTGGTAGTTTAGTCTGCCCTGTTCCCATGATGCACTGGGCCAGGGACAGACTGATTTGCATATAGCCAGGTTCTGAGCTGGGTTGGGGCAGTGAGATAAATAACGGTGATGGATCAAGCCCTGATCTTTGGACTGGGTAAGAGTGGTCTGTTTAACTCAGACATTCTGTTCAACACCACCCCCTTTTCTATATCGTTTTTGGCCACTATAGGTGTGGCAGGGTATGCTCAGACATGAGTCCCTTTCTCACTGCCATCAGGATTCAAGCAAGCCGGGCCGAAGAAGGCTGAAATGCCAGAAACCGGTCCCCGGTAGCTTGTCTCCTTTCTGGTGAAGAATTGGCTTGGTAGTTTAGTCTGCCCTGTTCCCATGATGCACTGGGCCAGGGACAGACTGATTTGCATATAGCCAGGTTCTGAGCTGGGTTGGGGCCGTGAGATAAATAACGGTGATGGATCAAGCCCTGATCTTTGGACTGGGTAAGAGTGGTCTGTTTAACTCAGACACTCTGTTCATCACCACCCCCTTTTCTATATCGTTTTTGGCCACTATAGGTGTGGCAGGGTATGCTCAGACATGAGTCCCTTTCTCACTGCTCCATCAGGATTCAAGCAAGCCGGGCCGAAGAAGGCTGAAATGCCAGAAACCGGTCCCCGGTAGCTTGTCTCCTTTCTGGTGAAGAATTGGCTTGGTAGTTTAGTCTGCCCTGTTCCCATGATGCACTGGGCCAGGGACAGACTGATTTGCATATAGCCAGGTTCTGAGCTGGGTTGGGGCAGTGAGATAAATAACGGTGATGGATCAAGCCCTGATCTTTGGACTGGGTAAGAGTGGTCTGTGTAACCCAGACACTCTGTTCATCACCACCCCCTTTTCTATATCGTTTTTGGCCACTATAGGTGTGGCAGGGTATGCTCAGACATGAGTCCCTTTCTCACTGCTCCATCAGGATTCAAGCAAGCCGGGCCGAAGAAGGCTGAAATGCCAGAAACCGGTCCCCGGTAGCTTGTCTCCTTTCTGGTGAAGAATTGGCTTGGTAGTTTAGTCTGCCCTGTTCCCATGATGCACTGGGCCAGGGACAGACTGATTTGCATATAGCCAGGTTCTGAGCTGGGTTGGGGCAGTGAGATAAATAACGGAGATGGATCAAGCCCTGATCTTTGGACTGGGTAAGAGTGGTCTGTTTAACTCAGACACTCTGTTCATCACCACCCCCTTTTCTATATCGTTTTTGGCCACTATAGGTGTGGCAGGGTATGCTCAGACATGAGTCCCTTTCTCACTGCTCCATCAGGATTCAAGCAAGCCGGGCCGAAGAAGGCTGAAATGCCAGAAACCGGTCCCCGGTAGCTTGTCTCCTTTCTGGTGAAGAATTGGCTTGGTAGTTTAGTCTGCCCTGTTCCCATGATGCACTGGGCCAGGGACAGACTGATTTGCATATAGCCAGGTTCTGAGCTGGGTTGGGGCAGTGAGATAAATAACGGTGATGGATCAAGCCCTGATCTTTGGACTGGGTAAGAGTGGTCTGTTTAACTCAGACACTCTGTTCATCACCACCCCCTTTTCTATATCGTTTTTGGCCACTATAGGTGTGGCAGGGTATGCTCAGACATGAGTCCCTTTCTCACTGCTCCATCAGGATTCAAGCAAGCCGGGCCGAAGAAGGCTGAAATGCCAGAAACCGGTCCCCGGTAGCTTGTCTCCTTTCTGGTGAAGAATTGGCTTGGTAGTTTAGTCTGCCCTGTTCCCATGATGCACTGGGCCAGGGACAGACTGATTTGCATATAGCCAGGTTCTGAGCTGGGTTGGGGCAGTGAGATAAATAACGGTGATGGATCAAGCCCTGATCTTTGGACTGGGTAAGAGTGGTCTGTTTAACTCAGACACTCTGTTCATCACCACCCCCTTTTCTATATCGGGCCTACTAATCAAGCACACTGAAGGAGGGGCAGCACACTATTACTGCACGCTGATGTACACAAACCAGTATATCAAAGGTATACATACATTACTTATCACACCTCAACGTTATATATCACAACACATAAATTGTGTAGAATATCATCCTTCGTACTTAGTAGATGCGTGATCTCCACTAGTACGCTGACAAAGTGTACTCCGATGTTAAGGGTTTCTCCTCACACAATAGTACACCAGGGCCAATATTATGCATTGTGATGGGTGCAAACATTCACAATGCGCCCTATTATGTTGTATGCGCTGCCCCGATGGCATTCTCGAACTTGCGCTGCCCTGGGAGCAGCACATTCATATGAAAACACGGAGAAGCAGCTCAGTGTTTTCACAGTGGAGGCGTCACCCACCTGCACTTTTACAGGGTAATACAAATCCCCTTGCAGGCGGGTGCAGTCAGGGGCTATACCCGCCTGCAAGCAAATGTCTGGGGGGTCCATGGGACCCCGTTTACCACCTGCAGAGGGCTGCTCTCAGAAGGCACACTGACAGTGCACCACCTTTTAAAGGCGCAACAGTGTGCCCCCTGATGGCTGCGTTTGTAATATGGCGTGGGCGCAGAGTCAAAGGAATTCCCTCAATTGCATAGGGCATGCCCATATGCAATTGAGGGAACGCCCTCTGAAGGTAGTGCTGGCGCTTTAAGTGCACCAGTGCTTTTGGTATTATAGAAGGGGACGCACAAGCATCTGCGCCCCCTTCTATAATACCAAAGTGCCCTGGTGGTGCACGAAGCCAGTGCAACCGCCCGTTGCGCCCCCTGGGCACTTATTGTAATATGGCCCCTGATTGCACAAAAATTGAGTTCTTAGGGAGGTTAAAAGAGAACACAATATACACAATAAACAACAAACTTAGCTGGCAAGCTAAATAACCATAGGGTAGCTGTTTTGAGAATGTTCGACTGCTCGAATGCACAGATTTTTCACCAGCTCTGAGGTACTAAGCTTTACTTTATTCAGGTTCGTGGCCAGAGCCCAAATGATGGCAACAAAGTACCTAACAATGAGTGTGGCAGCCGTGGACTATTATCAAAGTGGGAGAGCTCTAAAATGGGTACTTATCATATCCAGAGGGAGACGTGTGATCCGAGTTTAGAGGCTTGCCAGGAGATGTTTTAAGTCTGGATTCCTTGATGTGAAGCATCAAATGTTCGGGAGCCAGGCTACTTATAATTCAGGTCTTTAAAAATGTCCGGCAAGACTTTAAGGTCTCACGAGATCTTGGCTTGCTCTCGTACACTGTTGTGAATGACTGGGCTGTTATAATGTAGAATGCAGTCTAGTGTTTGGGGGGTGGAGTCGGGGAGTTACAGGAAGAGGAGGAGCAGGCGCAGGAAAGGGGCAGTTAGAGTAGGGACGAGGAATGAACAAGAGGTAATGAATAAAGGTCCTGGATAATAATATAGTGTCTGTGTCGTGTGTGCCAGGAAGACACTACAACTGGCGACGAGGGTGGGATCCACTGTGTTGTGTCACTGCGCTGATCCCCAGACCAGCGTGACCGTTTCTGCATGTGAGCGGAGTCGCCGCCACGCAGCCCGTTCCCTGAGCGAGTGCCGCTGCGGAGCATGAGCCGACGGTATCGCGATAATTGCCCTAGTACTCCGTGGCCGGGAAGCCGCGTGGAGCATAATCCCTCCGGCGCGATCGAGCGCCGAGTGCTGGGTGCCTACCCCAGATGCGTGGGAGATCGCGGAAGCGGTAGCGACGTCGGGAGCTCACCCCGGTCTTACCTGCTGTAAGGAGATCCTGACGAGTGACAACTGCGGAGAGCGGAGGCCCCCAGCATCTCGTGTGGACCTCACATGCCCGGTGAGTATCTGAAGCCTTGTGGTGATCGACATTCATGGGAGGGAGCCAAATCTCGTGAGAAACGAGATTTCAAGTGTAGTGGCCATCTTGAAGTCAGGCATCCCTATCTATCCCCTGTCAGGGATAGCAAGCAGCCATTTTAAGGTCAGGCCAGTGGAAATTTGGGAAAACAAGCACAAGCAAAGGCAGCCACAAGTAGAAAACAAGCACAAGCAAAGGCAACAAAAGAAAAAGAAGACAAACAAACACGAGCAAAGGCCATAGCGAGGGAAAACAAGCACAAGCAAAAGCAGCCACAAGTAGAAAACAAGCACAAGAAAAGGCAACAAAAGAAAAGACGAAAACAAGCACAAGCAAATGCCATAAAGAGTGAGGCAAACAAGCACACAGAAAGATAACAACAAATAAGATAAACAAGCACAGGCAAAAGCAACATCAAAAACGACAAAATGTCGACATCACCGCACAGGAATAATGCGGGTCCAGCTGCAATTGCACCTGCACCAATGCAAACAGCCAGGACAGGCGTCGCATATCTGCGTACCTCCGAACCGATTGCCCTCATCGCTGGAGGAGGAATGGGCCTCAGGTGGGAAGAATAGTTTGAGGATTTTGAGGACTTTATGCTAGGGTCAAAAGTCACCGATGATGATGAAAAACTAGTTGCCCTGCGCAACCTGGTTGGAAAAGAGATTTGCAAACTAATTAAGGAACTGACGACTGACGAGACCGGATCGTTTACGAAATACGTAATGCTCTGAATAAAAAGTTCCTTCCTAAGAAAAATGTGGATTATGAAAGATATATTTTCAATCTAGCCTGCCAAGAGAAAGACAAATTAATGAGTAGGTTCATAACAAAGCTTCGACGACTCTCCAGGTACTGCGATTTCAACAACTTCTCCACAGAAGATGCTATCAGGTTACGAATCATAGAAGGATGTCAGTCAGAGACCCTCAGAAGGTGCCTCCTGAGTCCATGACAAAGCAGAGGCACATGCCAAGAAAATGGAGGCGGGACATGCTGAGAAACAAGAACAAGCATATCGGATACAAGCTAGCACCACTCGCAGACATTCTTGAGAGAGACGGCGGACAGTCAGACCCACTTCCCGTCAACACTACACCGGACGCAAGCGCCATGAGTCAGGCCGCGGAGACAAGCGACGAGAACGTCCACTTAAATGTTATCGCTGTTGATACGATTTTCCACAAACGAATGCTTGTCCAGCGCTTGGACAGCAGTGCCGAAAGTGTGGAAGAGAGAACCACTTTGAGAACGTCTGCGGGGAAAATCGTAAGGAAAGGCCAAAGGAGACAACAAGATCTTCTCACCCCGTCATGACTCGCCATCACGCAAGAGCAGTGCAAGATCGCCAAGGATCATCCTCTGTGTCCTCCCACTCAAGCAGAGAGTCTCACAAGTTGCAATGGATGAGAAGATCACCATCCCGAGAGTCAAGGTCAGCGTCTCCAGTGTCACTGTACAGTGATAAATATTTCAGCCTGGTCGCCGACCCAGACCAGTTATAAAAATAACCCAGATTAGACATTCGTGTAGGAGAACATGCAACCAAATTTGTGCTGGATAGTGGAGCATCACTAAACTACATCCCAGTCACTAAATATAACACAACATGCAGCCCAAGCCTGCCCTCAGCCCGACATAAGTCTGAGTATATACATGGATGTCTAAAAAACCCTCCCATGTCTTGGAAAATTTGCAACCACTCTCACACAGAAAACCATGTCTGTGCCAGCTCACATTCATGTCATCGATGGGCCGGAAGCGGACTGTCTCCTCAGTTTACCCACAGCCGAACGTCTCCGGCTTGTGGAAATTCTATACCGAGTGAGCGATGACCCTGATATCATTCACAAATTCCCTAAGTTATTCTCTGGACTCGGGAAAATGGCCAAGTGTCAAATTTGTTTACACATCAACGAACAAGTTTGACCTGTAGCACAACACCACAGGCGAGTTCCCTTCCATCTTCAACAAGCAGTGGAAAATGAAATTCAAGAGTTTCTGCGAACAGACATAATCGAACGGACAGAAGGCCCAACCCTGTGGGTTTCACCAGTGGTGATCGTGCCAAAGAAAAGCATTCCAGGAAAGGTGCGCCTGTGCGTAGATATGAGGGTCCCGAACACAGCTATTGAGCGAGAATGTCATCCAGGACCTCATTTGAGCGACATCAATGGCACCCGAGTGTTCTCCAAATTAGACCTGAACAATGGGTACCACCAGTTAGAATTGCATGAGAAATCACAATATATTACTACCTTCGCCACTCGTCTCGGACTATTCCGCTACAAGCGACTCAGTTTTGGAGTCTAGTCTGCTGCGGAGATTTTCCAAGAAGCCATCCGCCAGACCATACCTCACATACCAAATGCGCTGAATTACAGTGACAACATTTTAGTATATGGTACAACTGTTCAGGAGCATGACAAAGCATTGGACTGAGTGTGCCACGCTCTTCTTGAAGCCAACCTTACACTCAACAAGGAGAAGTGTGAATTCCACAGGTCTAACCTCAAATTCTTTGAACATGTATTTTCAGGAGCGGGGATGAAACCTGACCCCGAGAAGGTCATAGCTTTAAATGACGCCAAAAGCCTCAAGACGTGAGTGACATCCGATCTTTCCTGGGAATGGCAAGTTACTGTGCCAGGTATATTAAAGACTATGCTACCATCAGTCATCCGCTACGTACTCTCACCAAACTAGGGCAGCTATTCATCTGGACTCCACAATGTGAGCACGCGTTCCAAGAGATCAAAAGGGCTGTCGAGTCTGCAGACAACCTGGCATTCTTCAGTCCCAAAAGAAAGACAGAGATCACCGTTGATGCCAGCCCATTCGGGTTGGGTGCGATCCTGGCTCAATTTGACTATGACACGGATCAGAGACACATCGTGGCATATGCCAGCAGATGTTTGACGGATACTGAAAAGGCTTATTCACACCAGAAAAAGAAAGTCTTGCTGTGGTGTGGGCCTGTGAACACTTTCACATTTTTATATACAGCAAGCATTTCACGCTTGTAACTGATCATCAAGCGCTGGTTACCATATTTTGAAACCCCAGGCCCAAAATGCCACCTCGAATTGAGCGCTGGGGATTACAATTGCAAGAGTACACTTACACAATAGTCCACAAACCTGGTAAGTCAGCCAATCCAGCTGATTATATGTCAAGACACGTCCAGATGTCCCTTGCCAAAGAGTACATTCATTTTGTAGTGGGCCAAGCCAGACCACCGGCGGTCCCCCTGGAAGCTATATGTGAGGCTACAGCCCAAGATGCCATCCTACAGAAGGTGAAGCGCCGGTTACAGACCAACAGTTGGCGTCATTCCGATGAGGATGAAAATGAAGACGTGAAATTCCGACAAGAGATGCAGGCTTTCAAACACGTGAGTGAGGAATTGTCGGCCACTGAGGAGGGACTCCTACTGAGGGATCACTGCATAGTCATCCCTATGCAACTCCGTCAGGGTGTGATTAATCTTGCACATGAGGGACACCGAGGAGTAGTGGCCACTAAACGAGCGCTCAGAGAAAGGGTATGGTTCCCTTTATTGGACCAGATGGTTGAGCTCACTCTAAAGGATTGTCCTCAGTGCCAACTTGTGAGTCAAGGAGATCCTCCAGCTCCTCTCCAGATGTAAACACTACCCAGCAGCATATGGCAAGAGCTGGCTCTAGACTTCTATGGACCCCTCCAGTCCGGAAAATACGTCTTAGTTCTCATGGACGAGTACTCCAGATTTCCCATAGCTCAGTTTGTGCCGTCCACTAATGCCACCAGCACGACTGCTGTTCTGGATGAGGTTTTCGCTGCTTGGGGTGTTCCAAAGAAAATCAAGATGGACAATGGCCCGCCATTCAATAGCCACGAATTTAGTGAGTTTGCGAAACATCTCAACTTTAGGCATCGCAAAATCACTTCCTTATGGCCCCAGGCCAATGGAATGGTGGAGAGGTTCATGGCCACGCTAAAAAAGACATTCCAGTAGACTACCCTTGACAAGAAATACCTTCAATCGGCGCTAACTGAAGTTCTGCGAGCATACCGCACAACTCCACATGCTACCACAGGGAGGTGTCCTGCCACACTCATGCTAGGACGACCAATCAGGACACGGATACCTACCTGGGAAGGTGCTTTACTCCCAGTATCCTCCAAGAGTGTACATGAAGAGCTGGTGGTAGTTGATCGTGAGAGCAAGAACAAGATGAAATCCTATGCCGATGCTCGGCGGAGAGCTAGATCCCCGTCCATTCAAGGAGGGGATTGGGTGCTGGTCAAGCAGGAACAACAAAAGAAAACAGACTGCAAGTTCAGAGCTGAACCGTTAGTGGTTACACAACAAAAAGGAACCATGAAAACGGCAGAATCAGAGAACAAGAGAATCATATGAAATGTCTCACACTTTCAACGGTGTACTCCAGCAGTAAAAGATGCTCTCAGCAAAGTAACTGAACGACCGAGCAAAGAGAGATCTGAAACTGACTCTGTTGCACAGATGCCTGAAAATCAGACTGAAGTTGAATCTGGGAGTGAAGAGGTGCTTCTGCGGCCCAAGCGGACCATCCGCCGACCTGTACGACTGATTGAAGAACTATGACCAAGTCAGAACTTTATTTTCCTTTGTTGTTAAGAAAGGGGGAGATGTTATAATGTAGAATGCAGTCTAGTGTTTGGGGGCTGGAGTCGGGGAGTTACAGGAAGAGGAGGAGCAGGCACAGGAAAGGGGCAGTTAGAGTAGGGTCGAGGAATGAACAAGAGGTAATGAATAAAGCTCCTGCATAATAATATAGTGTCTGCGTCGTGTGTGCCAGAAAGACACTACATGGGCAGCTGAGGTTGAATCACAGTTGTTGTGGCTGACTAGTCAGCAGAAGATGACTCGCCAGTATTCAGACCCAGTCTCATGTTGTGAATGACTCGCCAACTGAAGATGACTCACCAGTATTCAGACCCCTATCCAAGGCAAAATCGGAGAAAGAAGTAAATGAAAGCATAAACCACCATGCATATA
Source organism: Lissotriton vulgaris (assembly GCF_964263255.1). Lineage (NCBI taxonomy): Eukaryota > Metazoa > Chordata > Amphibia > Caudata > Salamandridae > Lissotriton > Lissotriton vulgaris. The sequence continues at coordinate 1,155,409,711 of NC_141696.1, forward strand.
GGTAGACAGATCCCCTAATGTTCTGCTCAAAAGGTTACCTAAAGTGTCAAGCTCTATACCCTACATACCCTAGACAATGATGACCTGAAAGTGTGCACAGAACGCCACATGGATGCAAGTGCTTAAGGTATGAATGAGAGCATAGACTGCCAAAGAAAATGCCAAGAGAACCACACGTTTGTAGGCAAAGGCCACCAGCGTGATTCCCTGGCAGCAAGGGTGGTGGCTACCCGTGAATCCCTGACAGTTTTGTACAGAGTGAAACCAGAAACCCTGGATAAATCATGGCTTTCGTGCTTAAATTGTGTGATCTTAGGCAAATATTTTTTTTCACCAAAACTCTGTTTTCTTCTTTAGCATGTATGAAAGCACTTTAGAATGTGTGAATTCACCTTACCAGTTGTAGACATGATTCCTTTTAATAAGTACATTGCAGTGCTATAATGTAACCAATTAATATCAAAGCTTCCACATGTTAAAGAAATACACTTGTTTGAACTTTGAAGAGATATTATCATAATTTATGTGGTTTGTTGAATAATTTAGGTAAGACGTATTTTCAGGGCTTGGCTCTTGCACAGGCTCTAAGATCCGAGCCAGACCTCTGGCTTGGCACTCCCTGTTAAATTGTTGGCCCGCCCACATCTAAGAAAGAGTTGTTACTTGCTCTAATGCCACAGTGAGTTTGCCATTTTACTAATTTGATAGATAAGCATTCTGCTGCCAGACACCAGAACTGGTGGGAGGCTTGTGACACCCGCCCCTCCTCCCCAGCTCTCCTGACACTATGGGATCCCCTTTGTTCAAATCAAGATGGTGGGAGAAAGAAGAAAAAAAAACACTGCCCCCCAGGCTGTTCACAATTCGTAAACTATTTCCTTAGACCATTAGTCTAGAAAACACCGACCTCCTTGAAGGACACACACAACATCTTAAACACCCTCAAAGGACTTACATATGATCAAAGTACCAGGATATTGGTGGCTTTAGCCTTTATACAAGTCTATCACAAAAGGCAACTTTGCTAACTATAGAAGGATTTCTTAGGAAATAAAACTGTTCTTTTAACACTCCCAGACACTTTTTCTTGTAATGCTATCGGATAGCATTAACAGAGAATTTTCTCAAGTTTGAAGACAAGCTATACCTTCAAACCCACGGAACATCCATGGGAAGCACACTTGCTCCAAGCATAGCCAGACTTGACGTAAGTGCCTTTAAAGAAAAACACATCCTACCCAGCTCTAACCCTTTCAAGACCCAGATCTTATTTTGTAAATGTAAAATTTGTAAAAGAAGTGTTACTTACCTAGGTCATGAAATTAGTGCCTGTGGTATTTGCCTTAAATTGGACCTTGTGGATGATATCAGAAACGCTCCTGCACCACAAAATAAAGAAGAAGTTAGGTCCTTTTTAGGTATGGCGGAATTCTATTCGAAATTTGTGTACAATTTTGCAAGCAAAATGTTTTGTATCAGGCAAATACTAAAAAGGGTTCTGTTTTCAATTGGTCCACTGAGTGTCAGCTATGCATGGATGGATTGAAGAGCGACATTTGTTCCGCTCCTGCACTTCAAGGTTTTGACCCTAAATTAAAGAGTTTCATAACTACAGATGCTAGTGGGAGAGGGTTAGGGGATGTGTTGTCCCAATTGCAATGTAATGGTACAGAGCGTGTAATTGATTTTGCCTCAAGAGCACTTAGACCCACAGAGGAGAAATACTCCGTTATCGAAAGAGAGGCCCTTGGGTGTGTTTGGGGTCTAAAACATTAGACAATTTATGTCGAGCACAAGTCACCTTTGGACAGATCATAAACCACTTACCAAAGTACTCACGTCTCATGGTTTGAATAATGTCACCTTGGGTTTCTCGTTTTTCAGTACAGTTACTAGACTTTGTGTATGACATAGTATTCATACCAGGGATCAGGAATAGAATTGCAGATTTCCCGAGTAGGTACCATTTACCCATTTGTGAGAATCTAATGTGTGAATGGGATGATTGGTTGGTGGCAGGTATCTTTAGCAATGATTTATCCTGAATTAAACCTGATGACTGGATTAGCAGTGTAGCCAAGGATGAAATTTTACTTATGGTGAGTGACTACACTCTGAAGGGCTGGCCTGATAAGACAAGCTTATCTTGTGAGTTGCTACCATTCTGGTAGGTTAGAAATGAACTCTCATTTGAAGATGGACTTTTACTCAGAGGTGGTAAACTAATTCCCCCGAGAACTTTTCGTGAGTGTGTCATCATTTTATGTCATGAGGGCCACCTGGGAATTGTTAAAACTAAATGTAGAATCAAACAGTCATATTGGTGGCCTGGAGTTGACAGAGACATAGAAAGAGTGGTTAGTGACTGCGTAGAGTGTATCAACTCAGATAAGAGCTTGGTCATGTTTAAACCTACTTTGCATCCTATTGTGGTTCCTGGTGTGCCTACGGAAATAAAGGAGTAGATATTTTTGATCCTGTCAGAACTTTGGATGGTATACCCAAATACATCTTTGTTATAATAAACCATTTTTCAAAATGGCCTGAGTATAAAATTGTTGAGACAGCAGATTCTGAGATTTTATTACAATTTTTAGGGGAAGGTTTTGCAAGAGAGGGTCTTCCAAAGGATCTAATTTCTAACAATGTTGGACAATTTGTGGGTGAACAATTTAAAACATTTATCAAAGAGATTGGCATTGTACTTAGAACCACTTCTCTGTATCATCCCCAAGGGATTGGAAGTGTTGAGCGCTTCAACAGAGTGATTAAAAACATCATAGATTTAGCTCTCAGCATGATTATGATTGGGAAGATGAGTTAAGGAAAATGGTGAGTGCATATAGAATCACTAAGTGTGTATCGACTAATCACTCTACTTTTGAACTTATGAGGGGAAGATCTGCTCACAAAAAAGACAACGTGGGTTGGTTGAAGTGTACAGTAATTATTTCATGGTCAGTAAATGATGTAAAACAATCCTTAGAGAATAAACAACATATCTTAATAGAAAAACATACTGACTCAAGTAAAAGAAGCAAAATTAAGTTACAAGTAGGTGATTTTGTAAAAGTAAAGAAAGGGAGACTTGCGTAAGAGAGAAAGCAAATATTCTGCTCCCCTTAAAGTAATTAAAATACTTTGGAATGCAAACAGAATTGCTTTATATAAAGGACACATTGATGAATCTGTTACCAGTGACAAGCAAAAGCATAGATATGACTGGGTTGATGAAGACATATATGATTTGTGTTCATCTAGTGACACTATTAGTATCTCTATTCAATCGCCTAGCACTCGTAGTGGTGAATTGAGTCCTGGATGTTCTAGTCAGAATGTTTACAAAAATGTTGGTGGGGGGAAGTGTCTCGAGCTAAACGCGTGTGTACTAAGCCTAAAAAGTTTGAAGATTATATTACCCACATCTATAACTAAACTATGTTTGTTGATAGTGTTGTAATCACTACTTTTAATTGTTATTGTTTCTTCACAGTTTAATATAAAATACTATTATGTTTATTTTTTTATTTTTTATTTATTAAATTTTCTTTTCCTTTGTTTTTTTAAAAAACAAATTGGGAAGAAAGTGTTGTGTATTAGTCTCGAGCGCTGCTTGAGACACTCTCAGTGTTCTATTTGATGTCATAGGAATGTTAAGAATGTGGGGGCATTGTAGAGAGAGAGCTGCCTACTGAGGGTTGTGTCTACTTCTCCTTGCTGTCTGAAGAGGGTTTATGTAAAGAATAAACCTAAGAAGAATACTTCTTCTGTATGGCTATTCTTTGCAACACTGGCTGCACTCTATTTCGGGTGCATGGGAAGGAAAAGCTTACTGACCTCAACACAAACAACTTGGTGGTCTGGGAGAGAGCAATGAATTGCCTGTGATGAAAGGGCAAAGTCACAGTGAAGACATCACTATGGTATGAGAACATGTTGAAAGAGGTACACAAGCTAAGGGTCTCTAAGCACTGAGTTCTTGATGAAATTTCTAAAAAAACGTGATGTGGTGGAAAAGGAAAGCATTTAAAATTTCTCATGGGTGCAGGAAGAGTACAAGATGCCACATGTCTCCGCATAGGAACATGCACCGCACAGACGCGCTTTACAGACTGAAACAGTTGATTGGTCTGAACTACCTGAATATGCACCTCTAAAGAAGCGGATCGTATTGGGAACTGGGAAAAGAAGCAGTTCCGTTCATACATAAAACTGTTATAAATAGGCATGTGCGTTACTTGACCTACTACTATTTTTTTTACTGCAGTAAGGTACACTAGGGTTTTGTGAATAATCAAAAAGAAGTAAACAAATTCAGAGTGTAAATTACTCAAAAGTGTGAATCAGGCCCTGCATCTTGTTTTGTCCCACATGACCCTTCCTCCCCACTCCATCACCACACAGAACAGGACAGACAAGATTCCTCTTTCTGTACACCCGCCCTAACTGTTAGGTACTTACCCTTTACATTGGAAAAGAGGAAAGCAATTCCCTTTTCATACAAAACTTCAGTGACAATTTCCCTCTCTAATTTGTGGACAAATCATTTTCCTTATCATCTCCAGCTATGGTTAAGGGCGAAGTGTCAGTCAGACAGTGTAGAGCTTCTGATGTGAAGCCGCCTACGGGTCAGAATTTCCGACTTTTGAACTGGTGAGCCAGGTTTGAGTCCTGGGAGCGCCTTAACCTGCTATGATTCTGGGAATATCACCATCCTAAATAAAAAAGGAAAATGAATCTCATGTTAATGTAATCTGCTGCTCACAATAAACCGCTCTAATGCCCTTGGGCCAAGAGCGTATAATGCTAACCTGCAAAATAAATCTGTAGAGATAGATTAGCTTTGATTTGCTATCTGTATAGTTCTTTCCATACCTTTCTGAAGGCCCAAAGCTCTCTCCAGAGTTGTCGTTTGGATTAATGATATAAAACACTTCAGATCCCTGTTGAGGGATTTATATCAAGTTCCCAGCGCCTTTCGGGGTGAGTGCTTGGGAATTGGCGTTGTTTGCCCTATATGGGTAGGGACGGATTGGTAATGCAGGCACTCGGGCATTGGCTGAAGGGCCGGTGTCTCAGTGCCTTCGGTGGGCCGTTTTTCCTCACTTTCCCAGTCCAGGGTGAGCACTGGACATGGAGAGGAAAGCAGCCTTGGTGTGTGGCCATTCAGCGATGATCAGCTGTGGCCTCTCCTTGATCCCCTGCCCTGCCAAGTAATCATGCTGATGGTGGGCTGGGGAGGGCCGATTGTTTGCCAGAATTGACCTCCCAGGGGGGCAGGTGTTGCTCAGGTTATGTTATGTTATGTTATGTTATACTTTATTTTTATAGCGCACACCTACTCCAACGGAGTGTCCCGGCGCTTTGTTTGGCAATTCAGAAAAGAGAAACATAGCAGAAGAAAGATTTCCAGACCAACACAATAACATAAGTAAAAAGCCAGGTTTTTAGATTTTTCCTAAAGGCCAACAGATTCGAAGTGCTTCGTAGAGCCAGTGGCAAGGTATTCCAAAGCTGGGGCGCCCTCACACTAAAGGAGTGCCCCTCCACACGGGCCTTCCTGACCCGGGGAACCACCGCAAGAGACAGAGACTCCGAACCGAGAGTTCTAGTTGGACGATAAAAGGCAAGTCTGCGCTGAAGGTATTTAGCTCCCGAGCCAAAGAGCGCCTTATGGGCCAGCGTCAGTGCCTTAAAAACTATCCACTTTCGGATAGGCAGCCAGTGAAGTGACTGTAGCAGGCCGGACACTCTGTCTCGCCTGCGGAGGCCAAAAATGGCACGCGCCGCCGAATTCTGCACAACCGGAAGCCCCTGCACAAGATAATCTGGGAGACCCAAGTAGAGAGCGTTGGCATAGTCTAATCTTGAGCCAATCAGAGCTTGCACCGTGATCTTCCTATGCCCTTCAGTGAGCAAAGGGAGGAACTTTCGCAGCATCTTTAAGATTCCGAAACATGTGCCAGAGAGGCCCAGAATCTGAGATTTCATTGTCAGATTGTTATCGATCTTAACACCCAGGTTTTTTGCCACCTGGGATGCCTGAGCTGGAGGAAACATATCATTCGGCCACCATGCCTGCCAATCCGGGTCTAAGGTACAGCCAAAGAATAGCACCTCCGACTTGTCAGAGTTGCATTTAAGGCTGTTCTGCCGAAACCAATTAAAGACCGCACCGAGACAGTCCCGAATGCTCTCTCCATCAAAGTCCTCCCCTTTCCTGCACGTGAAGAGAAGCTGGGTGTCATCGGAGTAGGAAACAATCTGGGCCCCGAAAGACTCCGCCAGTGCCGCCAGAGGGGTCATAAAGATGTTAAAAAGAGTCGGGCTCAGCACAGAGCCCTGCGGAACTCCGACTCCCAAAGGCGGCATCTCACGAAGCTGGGGGGGACCCAGACCGTTTGTTGACGGCCCGCTAGAAAAGATGTAAACCAGCTGAACACCGTTCCCCTCAGACCGATATTATAAAGTCTGGCGAGGAGCCCCTCATGGGGGACGGTGTCGAAAGCCGCCGACAGATCGAGCATGACAAGCATGGCTCTACCTCCAGAGTCCAGAACCTCCTTGATTGCCTCAGACACTTCTAAAAGCGCAGTCTCGGTGCTCACATTGGGCCGAAAGCCAGATTGTGAAGGGTGCAGCAAATTATTCGTCTCCATAAAGGCGGATAGCATGCTATGTACGTGCTTTTCCGTAATTTTAGCTAACGCTGGAAGAAGCAAGATAGGCCTATAATTAGCCAACACCTCGGAGTCAGAGCCCGGCTTTTTGAGGAGGGGGATCACCAAGGCCTGCTTCCATGCCTGTGGGACCAACCCCTCCCTCAAGGAGCGGTTCAAGAGTGGGTTGACCAGCGGGTTAACCACCTCCGCCATCCTTGCCAAAAATTTGGCTGGACAAGGGTCTAAAGGTGACCCAGATTTAAGGTTGGTCAAAAGTGCCAGAGAAGTGGCAGGGGAGATGGGCGGGAAGACATACAAAGCAGGATCCGATATGGGAGATGATGCAACTATCCCATCGCCACTGCTGAGCTGAACTTCAACTGGATTCAAAAGGAATCCTGGATCAATCAGGTCATTGAGCCATTTTCACTTTGGCCCACGGGGACCCATGCAGCCCTAAAACAGTATTTGTATTAACATCTCACCAACAGCCCTTCTCATTCAGGGCATAGTGGGCGATGAAGAAAGGATCTCGCTGTGGGGGCTCGGTCATGTTGGGAACTGGCACCATCTTCACCTTAGCCTCCCCCACCCCCATGGATGACCCAGCAGCTGTGTTTTTTGCTTTATCCCCTCTCCTGCCAGGCCATTGCCCAAAGTAGTAAAGGGCTGGGGAGGGCTGAGTAATTTACAAATAGTTGGGGCCTTGCTGTTTTTCAAGTGCTCCTGTGCTGGAGGGCTAGGGAATAATTTTTTAAGAGAAAGCAGCCTTGCTCTTTTTCAGATGCTCCTGCGTTGGAGAACAATTTTGTAATAGAAAGGGGCCTCCGTGTTTTTCAGGTGCCCCTGCCTTGGAGGGTTGGGGAATATTTTTTTAATCTAAAGGGGCATCGCTGTTTTTCAGGTGCTCCTGCCCTGCAGGACTAGTGAATCATTTTTTAGGAGAAAGGGGCCTCGCTGTTTTTCAGGTGCTCCAGCGCTGGAGGGCTGGGGAATAATTTTGTAATAGAAAGGGGCCTTGCTGTTTATCAGGTGCTCCTGTGCTGGAGGGCTGGGGAATAATTTTGTAATAGAAAGGGGCCCGCTGTTTTTCAGTGCTCAGCTTGTAGGACATTGTCACTTTGGCCCTGTGTCCTTCCCAAGAACAATATCCACCCACTTACATTTCTTATGTGTTTCATGAAAGGGCACGCCCGCGAATGTGGGCCACGACCCACGAATGTGGGGCACATTTTTCGTCAGTGCCCGGGCCAAATTGTGACCCCAATCCGACCCTGTATACGGGACCTATTATGCGTGAGGTTTGATAGCATGGTGGGTGCACAGTGCTCTCAACGTCGCTCTGCATAAACAGGTGAATTGCAGAGTCTTTTAAAAACAGACGCAGTTGTGCATGCAGGCGGGTACTAGTGAATTACAAATGCTAGACAGTTAAACAGAGGGGTGGGAGCATGAATCACACGGTTTGTTACTGCATCCAAATACATATTTTAATACTGATCTATGCGGCTCTACTACCGTGGTGTGGTTTGAACAGGGTAAGACTCCATGTAAATGGAAAAAATGCATTTTTGTTCCATCTGGAAAACATTTGCTCTGGGTTGTTTAAGGTAATGAATGAGTGGAGATTTAGCCACTGTCCCAAAGTACCATCTTAATTACACTGATGGTTTAGAGAAGGAAGCACGCACACGAGATTATGTTTTCTTAATGAAAACCATTTCAGAAGATGCATCTAGCAGAAGCCCTGTCTCCATGACTATGGTCTGTTTCTTCACAGACTGCTCACAATAACTTCTTTCCATCTCGTTTCAGGCAGCATTTCTCGACATGGGCTATTTGTCATAGCAGAAAAAAAAGATGTCCTAAACCAACATAAAAAATTCCAATCGTTTTTTTAGTTTAATTTCATTTCGAATGGATGTATGTGTGGAAAAATCATGTTCTCCAAAGCACAGTGAACCAGCAAGTATTCTGAGCCCCATTATTTAAAAAAAACCCCATCATTAATGAAAAAAAAAACATAGGGGCATATTATCAAGCAGGGTGTTACAATTATCGCCGTTTTAGCGGCAGAAAACTGCTGCTAAAACGGCGATAATGGGCTTGATAATATGCCGTGGAGAATTCCAATAGAAGCCCATATTCACACCAGAACATGAATTTCTATTGGAATTCACAAGGTCATATTATCATGCCCATTATCGCTGCTTTAGCGGCAATTTTCTGCCGCTAAAACGGTGATCATTTTTAACGCCCTGCATGATAATATGCCCCATACTTTTATATCCATGGACATTCTTCTACTAACCTGTCTAACCTAACATGTCCTTTGAGAATTCACACACTCCCAATAGGACACCTGAAATCTGTACCAGTCACAGCGCGCAGTCGCACTGCTGGGATTTCATATCACTTGGCTGTTTCTCCAGAGTGGCGTTACACTCTGGGTAATGGGTATAACTCCATAACAGATAGGCGGATATGAAAATGCACGTTTTTCTCTCCATGATGAAAACATTTTTCCATTCGTGAAATCTTTTTTTCTCATATCGCTTCGAAGTCTGGGGGTGTTCCTTTTCTCTAACTTTAGCCTTTTACTGCTGTCATTTCTGACAGCCTCCAAGATGGGAAGGGATTGGTGAGGAGTCTTTGAATTCCAACAAACTATGCCTTGAAACACGCACTCCTCGTCCCTTATGTGGTATTTACTACTCTGTCATTGTATGCAGCAAAGGCGTACAATTGTGCAAATAGTAATGTCTACTATCTAAGCATGACAAATACCCATTTGTGGATAGATGTCAGGCAAAAATTGAGCAATTTCTATCCATAATTGCATGTTTAAGGTTGCGAATGGTTTGTGAATATAGCTATAAGTAAGTATATGTAGTTAGCAACAGACAACAAAGTGAGAGAATGAATGCTTGAATTAATCTCTTCCACTGTGGATCGCTCAAATGTTTCCAAAGAAAAAGTAACAAGCATTGGCAAATGCAGTAGGTTTTGCCATTTTTTGCTGTAAGTTGTGGCTTGCTGAGTAGTTGTACAATATAAGGTACAGAAAGTCTGTTAAAGTGTTCTGACTTGTTTATGTACAAAAAGGAAATATATTGTGTTGTCACCAGTGGTATAGTGCAGGTAAACAAGAGCAACATTTTGAAAATGAAAGAAGGAAATAATACAAGTAATTGAAGTAATAGCAATATTATATGTTTAGAGGAGATCTGACAACTTTTAGGCCCAGAGCTACTGCCCCTGCTGCACTATTCAAATCATGACCCTGTTGCCTGTAAGGTAACTGAATTTGTGACTGCCTATTTACTAGTAAAATATTGCAATATTTGGTGTTTAGAGGGGTTCCTAGAGCTTTAGGCCCCAGTGTCACTGTACCTTCTGAACCATGGAAATCATGACCCTAGTGCCTGCAAGGTAACTGCACTTGTGGCTGGCTGTCTAATTTAAAATGTTAGCAATAATCTGGGGTTAGTGGGGTTCCTAGAGCGTTTGGCCCCAGTGCCAATGCATCTTCTGCACCACTTAAATCAAGTCTCTTTTAACTGCACGGTAACTGCAATTGTGGCTGTCTGTATTTTTTGCAAGGAAAATGCATTTGTGTCTGCCTGTTTAGTAGTAAAATATAGCATAATTATTGTATATTAACCTTAGTTTTAATGTGCAATGTTTATTACAACATTTAGAATTTGATCATGATGACCAAATGGATTAAGTTGAAAAGAAACTATCCGATAATGCCTACAAAGTGCAAAGAAAGGCACTGAGGCGTGAATAGAAAATGTCACAAACGTTCTAAGGCTAAAGCATCTGCTTTACACAGCTGAGTAATAAAAAGCAAGCATTTCAGCATATTGTTAGAAGCTGTCTGCCTTTTCCTTGGGAAGAGATTTTATATTGATAGTGAAGGGGGCTTAAACAGTGTAAACAGCTTCAGCAGGAGTATCGTAAATGTGTGCAGCCAAGGGGCGTTAACAAAAAAAAGTTTCACACAAAAGCTAATTAACACGGGCTTTGGGAACTGATAAGAGCCCCTTTTTATGATATATTAAATACAACAGATTTCACAAGCATGGCGTAAGTGCTGTGCAGGCAAAATCTAAAAATGATCCATTACAAAATAAATTAAAAAGCCATGAAATGAAACAAGGATTTGCACACCAGCCTTAGCACTTAAGTGGGCTTCTTTTTAGGCGTATATATGCACAGCGAATCAATTGCCCTAGACGGCTTCCACACTGGCTCATGCTATAGCTTTACTGGGTAGACAAGCAAATAGATGATATGAGGAGTGACGAAGGATGGAGGGATGGAGTGTGTGTGTGTGTTTCTAAGTGTAATTCAATCACGAACAGGAAGAATGTAAAACGCACGTTTCGGCATCTGTGCACGCCAAAGAGAGCCTGTCTAGTCATGTGCAAATTTAAAGAAAAGTCCAAAGAACTCAAGATGCCACTCTAATAGCTATAACCAGAAATGTCAGTTTTTGTGGCAGTTAAACAGAGGGCTACACTTTTCATCTCTCATCTTTTTCAAATCCCAGTTTGTCTCCATATGACTGACGCCATTTTATAAATCCATGTCTATACAAACAGTGAAAATACTTAAAACACTTATTCATCAATTGCTCATAGGCATAAAAGAAATTACCGCTCCTGTGGGCTGTATTCCTAGAGGCCAGCCCCACCTTTATCAGTGCAAAGTCATTATACCTTTGCCAAAAATATATGCACTCAAACAATGCAAGGTTTCTTATTAAGTGGCTACTATTCGCTTGCCACTACCCAATACAGACCTGGTGGAAAAACATAGTTTAAAAAGGGTTGTATTGGGTAGTGGCAGGCAAATGGTAGCCACTTAATAAGTTAACTCGGTGTCTGGTGTTGACCCAGGGGCCTTCTTGTAGGTCAGACACTGTGTCTATATTTCATTCAAAAACCACGTTCAGTCGGTTGTGATGCGTAGAGTTAGAACAGAGTCTTTGGCACAGGCCATAGTCTGTATCTAGAGTCTGTTGCACACTGTCAAAGGTCATTCACAGCTAGATCAGGTCGAGGACTAAAGTACTCTACTCTTCAGGAGCGTTCTTAACCGCATGCGCGCTAGCGGGTTTTCCCGCTGCGCGCTGAAATGTCAAAAAACCCGTGTTACGTGACAAAGCCAGCTCGCCATGCGCGCAGCGCAGGTAACGCCCATGACGAGCTGGCTTTGTCACCAGCATCGAAGGGGTTAAAGATTCTCCCAAACTGGCGGGCCCTTCATTGAACAATGCTGCTTCTCTCCTTATACAAAGTCAGCAAAAGAGGTATTGGCACTATTTCTCTGTTCAATGTTCTTTCTGTAACACATATGTGCTATGCTATGTGTATTAGGAAGGCTTGCATCTCAAACAGGTGGGTATCCTGGCACCTAAATGAGGACGGTGTGGCCCTAGCTGGGTCCTATTGCAAAAGTCAGCTTTTCAGTTTCCTAGAAAATTCAGGGACGTAGCTGGCAGCTCTGGTGTGCAGGGGCAAGCCAGTTGGGAGCCAGGTACGAACATTTGTAGCCTCTGGCTCTTCGGACGGAGGAGAGATTGGAGAGCAGGAGGCCTGCTGAGCGGAGGTTTCTGGTCAGAGTATGGAATCTGACGCAGCAGTTAAGGTATGTGTGGTTTTGATTGTGCTGGGATTTACATGTTTTCGAGGAACTTGAAGAATGTGTGTTTATGAACTTGGAATCAGTGGAGGTCTTTGAGGTGTATGAGGTGTGCTGAAATATGAGTGCGGGATGAGAATTTGAGCTTAAGTTTGGCTGCAATGTTTTGAATTACCTGGTGTCTTTTGTTGAAGTGTGCAGTGATAACAACATAGAATGTGTTCAATAGTCCATTTTGTTGGAGACCAGGGCCTGTGTGATGGTTCTTCAGATGGCCCCTGCTCAACACCTGAAGATTTTTCTGACGCGTGTAAGGGTGAGGAAGAAGGAGGAGGCAACAATTTTGATCTGGCTGGTCACTGAGAGTTAGTTGTCTACCACTATTCAGAGATACCAGGCTTGGTTAGAAGGGTTGGGTGTCAGGCCTACTTTGGATGGCCACTATGGTGGGGCCCACAGCAAGGTGTCTTTTCCTGAGAATACCACTTATGTCTTATCGTAGTTGAGCTTTAGACAGTTGGTCTTTATCCAGTTGGCGACTTTAGACATTCAAGTGGTGAGCCTTTTCCTTGCATTGGGGGTGTCACTGAGAGGGAGAGAATAAGCTGGGTGTCATAGGCATATGAGATGATGCTCATTCCGTGTGCTCAAGCAATGTTGGTGAGCAGTGGACTGTAGACAATAAACAACATGGGTTCCACAGATCAGGTTAGTGGCAGAAGAGAGATGTATGATGTTAGCCTGCCAGACTAGATGCTCCCAAGGAGCAGGTCCTTGTGCCAGCTCCCACGCGCAGCCTCTCTGGTCTCCCTGATGCAGCTGTTGGAACACCTGAGTACCCCGTCCCTGATGCTCACCTCTTCGTTCACCGCAGCACACCGCTCCCACCTTCATTGTTTATTTGGTTTGTCTCATTGTTTGATTATCTGTGCCAAGCCCAGCTTTCTTCCTCTGTTTCCACTGATTATTATTAGTGAGAACAACAAGGACCCCCTGATTGACCGATTACAACAATTCCTAGGTCAGGGACATAACAACATGTGAAATAACACCCTAGGCAATTTACTTTTTGCTTGTCAAATCTAATAATAGAGAGGCAGAAAAAACTAATGACATAAAATTTTTTAGTTTTTTATTAATTCAATCAAAAGGTTATACACAATAACACATCATTTAAAAAGAAGTACAACTCAGAGGCGAAGAGCTAATACATCAACAGAAGAAATCATAAATTAATACAAACAAATTTCTTTGTTAAAAAAGGAAGACTTTTTTTTCAATAAAAAACACAGTGGCACAGTATTATTGTCGACGCGCGTTTCGGCGACCAGCGCCTTCTTCAGGAGTAGCCACGTATTACCTATAAAGTACAAGAGAATATACATGATAGATACTTTTGAACCCATTACAAAAAAGCCACAACAAAATAAAATACATAAGTAATTATACAAAAACCTTCAAGTCGAACTTTCAACATTTCATCAAGAACAGTAATTTTAAACCTCTCATTTTTAAAAAGCAAAGAAAGACTAACCAAATATGTCTAGTCTTGTACATCTAATTAATTCATTGCTCAGAGTCTCAAAACAGGATCACCAAATTGATATGAAAGGGTAGCATATAGAACTTAATGTATCTACATCCAAGTGTTCTATGTCTCATATTCTAATAATAGTGGCCAAGAACATTAGCACCGATATTACATTTTAGCTGGATCAAGATGTTACATTCATATTAGAAGTTTTCCAATTTATAAATTAAAAGCATTTTTCATTGAGATTTCTATTTGGTTTTCGAATATATATAGCTTATAAACAAACGATTTTAATGTTGAAAATTATATACATTGTTGTTCATTCAAAGAAGTACTTACTGGGTCATGAAATGTGAACAATCGCAAAATACCTTGATTGCCACTTCCCATATGATCAAGAGAAGGGTTTCTTTAAAAATAAATTTGTTGTGTGTAAATATATACATTTTATTATAAAAATACTATCTCTGTTAGAAGTGAGATACATTTTTGTGACAAATTGATAACTTTCTAGGTTATTTACGATTCCCTGAATGCCTCATGTTGCATTTCAAATTTTAGGTAATTTTCACGCAACACTATAAGTTATTATCTCATTTCACTACCGGTAAGGCAGATACTATTAGTGAAGTAGAAGAGTTACTCTATGCAAACTCTCTTAATTATTCTGGTTTTCAAATAGAAATCCCAATTACGTATTTATAAAAAAAGAACTGGTTACCTTCTGATTTTAATACATTTCAGAAACGTTGATATTGGCTCAAGAAGTCCTTCACGATATGCGAAAAGTATGATTCAAATTTTCGTGAAGCTGAAAATATAAAAACAGCAGATGTTCATTCTTACAAGAAATAATTTGCATAATTATCTTTTCTAAAGATGTGCCAATGGTCGCAATCGTATAGTTGCTAATTACCTAAACAAATCCCGCATTCAAACGCCGAATTGGAGTTAAGAGTCAATAAATCTGTTGAACGGCATCTCGTGCGGTTTCATCGATGTAACCAAGACAAACTTGAATCTGAGAGATGAAAAGGAAGAGAATGCCTTAAAGATATATCTATGTCTCAAACACGGTGGTAAAGATAGTGATAAGACTAATCATCCTAGCGTATCTGTAGACAGACCAGGAGGCACGCGTTAACACCATCACCCTCAGGTAGTAGGAGGATTAGTCTTATCACTATCTTTACCACCGATTGAGGGATTGAGTGAGGAAGTAGCTGATTCATCTGAGAATGGGTCCTCATATTTCAGTTTTGTGGAGGTGCTGGATGGGGTGGGAGACGGTGTTGAATGCAGCTGAGGGGTCGAGCAGGATGAATGCCGCTGTGTCTCCTCTGTCCAGGATCAGGAGGCCATTGTAGGTAGGAGTCATGAGGGCAGTTTTGGTGCTGTGATTGTGCCTAAAACAGATAGTGAGTGGCCCAAGAGGTGTTTATCATTGAGGTGGTCGGACAGTTGTTTGTTTGCAAGTTTGTCCAGTACTTTAGCTGGGTTGGGAAGCAAGGAGAACAGTATTCAGGTTTCTAGAATCTTCTGGTCTATTAAGTGTTTCTTCAGTAGGGGTAGTATGGTGGCGGGTTTCGAGGTGTCTGTGAAAGGGGCTGTGGTGAGGGAGTCATTGAGTTTCGGGGTAAGTGTGGCGCAGATTGGGTTGAGTTCTTTTGTGAAGATGAAGTGTGGGAATGGATTTGATGGGTCTCCTGAGTTGATGGTGCACATAATGGTTCTGTGATCCTGTGATGGGAGTTGATCGTGGAGCTGGCGGTGGGGGAGATGAAGACTTTCAAAATGTTCTTTGGCATTGTTGGAGCTGTTCTCAATTTGTTCAATCAGTGCTGAGCATTTGTTAGAACTAAGTTGTTGGTGGTAGAATCAGGGGGCAGATCTGTAACTGATTGTCATTCTCATTGTGAGTGTGTCCCCACTGATGTTCTAGTTGCTTGCAATGGTGTTTAGAGAGTCGCAGTTCTTCTGTGTACCAGTTAGTTTGAGGTCTGGTTCTAGGGGTAGTAATGGTCTTCAATGCAGTAAGTTAGTCTGAATGAGGTGATCCAAGCATTGAAGTTGGTGATGGATGAGGAGAGGCAGTCTTGATGTGGTAGGTGGTGGGTTTGGAACTCTGTGGCCTGTGTTTGCTTGGGAATCCTGTTCCAGCTGCGTTGAGTAGCTTTGGAGAGCACAGTTCCATGTTGGTGGGGGAGAAGCATGCGGAATCACACTATGTAGTGGTTGGTCCATGTGAGGGGGTTGGCTTGTCCACTGTGATACTGGTGAAGTTGGCAAAGAAAGGGTTGAGGAGATGCCCGGTGGATAGGGCCCTGAATCACTGTATGAGTCTTAATGTGTTCAGGTTCCAGAAGGTTGTTGGTGTTCATGTCACTGTTATTTTCCAGGTGGGAATTGAGGTACCTGAAGAGAATGAAGGAACTGGAGTTGGATCTTGGACCAGCAGGTCAACACATTAAGGCCCTCCACAGGGTGATGTTTCTGGAGATGTTTGAGCTTTAAGGCAAGGTGTTTCAGGAGTTTACAGAAATTATGGCACAGTGGATGTTTTCTTTGTAGGTGATCACTAATCCTCCTCCAGGTGTGCAGGTTCTGTCCTGTCTTGCGATCTTTAAGCCGAAGGGGGGGAGGAGGGGGGGGGGGGTGTTAGCTTCTGCAATGTCAGGGCCGGAGGTTGAGGTGAGCCAGGTTGCAGTCAGGAAAAAATGGTCAGGGGAGACGAGAGAGCGAGTGCTGAGGAGAAGTCAAGTCGGGTCGGGTATGTGTTATGCATGAGGTGTTCTGCAGAGTGTGGTTGTGATCAAGAGGTGCGGAGGGGGAGTTTTGGGTGGGGAGGTATGTAGGAGAAACAGCAGGTGATGCAGGAGAACACACCTTCAACATTGGAGTGGGAGGCACAATAATAGAGAGCTGAAGGTCGTCTGGTGTTCAAGGTGCAGAGATCAGTGGGCGAGTAGCATCTGGGAATGCTGTGGTTGGGAGGAGATTCAAGGGTCCTGGCGCTGGGCACAGGTGGGGCACAGACGGACCTGCCTTTGGGTATTCCTTCAGCGCTTCTGCACTGGAGTCACCATTAAGTAGGTCCGGGTGGGAACAGGATATCCAGGGGCGGTCGGTGGTGCTGGTTGTGGCCAGAGTGAGTGGCAATAAAAAGGAGGTAGTGAGCAGGGAAAAAAGCAGGATGGGCAGAATTGGGGTCAGAGTGCAAAACGAGGTGAAAATGGAAAAAGGAAAGGCTGTAGAGAATCAAGAGAAGCGTAAGAAAAAAGGAAAAGGGTGGGAGAGTCAAAGAGCTCAAGAAACAGATGAGAAAGGATGCAAGAGACGGCACAATATGGGTGAACGGGCACAAAGAGTTAAAATAGTGAAATGGAAAAAAGAGTCAGAAAGAGTGACAGTACGAGGGTGATCTGCATGGAAGACAATATAAAAAGCCAAGAAGCTGATAAAGAATGCAAGAATGATAAAGGAAGAGTGCTATGGAAAAACAGACCGAAAGGCAAAAAGGCCAGAAGATGCAAGAGCAGAGAGAGCAAAGCAGGAGTCAGAGTGGAGGGAGAGGCAAAAGACAGAGGTGAAAGGCTCGAAAGTGATGCTGAGGGCCTCGTTCTGGAGCCCAAAAGGGTAAGGTTTGGAAAGAAGACCGGGCACACGTAAGTGTGGCAATCAATCAATCAATCAATCAGGGATTCGTGAAGCGCATTACTCACCAGCGAGAGTTTCAAGGGGCAGGGGGGGGGGGGAGTTCGCTCAGCTTTGTTACAACCAAAGAGCCATGTTTTGAAGTTCTTGCTTGCATTGTGTGGGCTTGTCTAAGTCTGAGTGGGAGTTCGTTTCAGATCTTGGCTGCGATGTAGAAGAAGGATCACCCACCCGCTCTGGCTCTGCGGGTGCATTGGATTGCGGGTAGGAGGGTTAGTGGACCCAGTAGGACTGCATGGTTACATGCCATTGTGGAACTTTGTTCTGTGTGTCATTAAGTAGTTTAAGGATGTTACTTTGTCCATGATCGTCTTTTGTTGCTATGTGCTGCCCTTGACATTTTCAGCACAACTCTTAGACCCTCCCGTAGGCCAGTCTCCTGGTTTAAAAAGAAACAAGATTTGGAAATTGCATAAATCTCCTTTTTTATGTGTTTACAAATATTAAACCCACTGTTCTTTTTTCAAATGTTTGCAAATATCAATAAACCCCAAATCTCCAAATAATGAAAAAATATTCCTAGTAGACAAAAAGATGGCACTTGAAAGAGCTTTGAAAGAAGCAAATGAATACATGTTGTAATTATGCACACCAGGGCGCACTTCAATATTAAATCCACAGTTTTTTAAAAATGTTTGCAAACATCAATAAACAGAAAAATCTCCAAATAATTAAATGCTATTTGGAAATAGACAATACATTGGCTCTTGAAAGAGCTTTGAATTATGCAAATGAATAGATGTTGTAATTATGCAACACTAGGGCGCACAACAATTTGAAACCTGCTTACAAATCTGACTGTGCCTAGGAACATTAAGGGCCTCATTTATGGGTTATTTGCCACAGAGCAGCGCAGCAGGCTTGCTGCAGCACTTCCCTATGGCAAAAGAAAAGGGCAGGAATGTGCCGTATTGAATAGATGCGTCACATTCATGTCCTTTTCCCCTGGTCCAGCGCACAATGGGCTGGCATGCTCCGACGCAGGCACCTTTGCACCATGGTGCAAGGGTGCCTGCTTTGCGGGGATTATTATTTTTGTTCAGGAAGGGAAACCTTACTGCACAAAAACAATCATAAGAGGCTTTTTTTACACATAGAAAGTGTGTGTGTGTGAGGCACACATAGAAAGAGGAAAAACAAGGAGAAATAAAGATATTTCTCCTAATTGTGCCTCCCTTACGCCTCCCCTGGGGAGGTGTATGTTTTTGGCACTGCCTCAGACTTACGATTTCTTGTAAATCGGGGCAGTATCAAAAGGCCAAGGGTGTTGCTGGGAACGCCACCAGCAACACTCATGGAACGCCTCTTTCTCTTAGTTTTCTGCATGAAAGGGGCACATATTTATAAGGCCATAAATAGCCACTTTACATGGCTTTACATGGCCTTATAAATATGCTGTGGCACATTGCGCCACCAGAACGTCAAAAAGAGGCCCTAGGAGGAGGAGCTACGACACCAACCAAGATGGCCGCATAGTCTCCCGGCTCCGCTGACCTCCGTCCTACGCTCTACTATCCTGCCACCTATCCTGATTTCCTGCCCCGGATCCGTGTGTGTGACCCGATTTGCACTCCGATGATGTGATCCCGGAGTTTCTCCGACATCGTGGAGCGGAGTAACGTCGAGGACCGATTTGAGGCCTAACCCAGCCGAGAAGCCGGGGTCTCGAGTGCTGGCCTAGCCGGGTCCAAGTTGAACAACAACGGACTGTTGAATGCGGTTGGGTCCGGTCTCTGGAACATTCGGAATTTTGGGATTGCTCTGCTACCATCTGCTGCCTGGTGCTCTATAGGAGGTGGGGTGACGAGTGACGCACGGTGCTGTGTTGTAGGGGTCCCGGACCGGGGGTCCGGCATCCATATCGCCGGTGCCCCTTGGGTTGGAATCTCACTAACAGTCTGTCCCTCATGGCTCATTCCTGCTCCGCCTAATCTTCCCCCGGAGAAGGCGCCTCTCCGAGGGGACCACCATGCCTGAGGGAAAATGGAGGCTGACGGAGCAGGCTCAAAGTGGCCCGTCATTACGGACGGTGCTAGAGGCCCTTGTGGCACTTCAGGAGACTGTTAAAGCTCAGACCTGCAGCCTGTTGTTGGCGGCGGATGGAATCAAAGGATTGAGACCGGATCCTGACTTGACGCCCGAGACCCGACGGCCAGCTCGCCTTTCGATTGACGCCCCGGTGGCGTACTTAGACCCGGCGCTGGAAGCTGTATTTGCCCCTATCGCAGTGGAGCTACCCGAAAGTACTGTGCTTGGTGACTCAATTAATCCGTTGGAATCCCCGGTATTGCAACTGTCGGAACATTTACATACTGTCCCCACTTCGGTTCCTTTTAATTGGTACTGTGAACTGTTTTGGACTGGGTCGACCCCCCTCCCCAGTTGGTCTATCAAGATGGCGGATGGGATAAAGCCTGGCTTCGGAGACGGGGAGGGGTATCTTTGGTACCAGCCGACTAAATTGGGACCTGCCGTTCTTTATTCATCTGTGGACCCCTGTTCTGCCAACTTCAGTGTACCATTCGACATTTTGAGGACAGGGCTTTCTTCCACTTACGGACTCAGCGAATTTCATCGACGGGGCCAAGGCTGAGATTGTTGTCTGGGTTGTTCATTGTGGTACTATGAATTAACGGAGTCCGGGGCGGGGTTGGTTGGGACGGGGGCGAGAGACCGGGAGTGCGTTGAATAAAGCCCTCCTCCATTTCCCCTCTTCGGGTGGGGTTTAATTTCTTTCCCTTTTTCCCTGTTTCTTCTATATTTCGGGTTTCGGTTCTTGGGCGACAGGCACGCTGCTAGGGGGGTAGGCCGTAGTCATCTGCAGGGGTGCAGGGTGGGGGGCTGGGGGATGGGAGTTTTGGTTTTTCTTTGTTTCTATGGCCTTTTTTCTCTTCTTATCTTTCTTTGGCCTTTATTTTTTTATTTTCCGGGTCAGTGTAGTGGGTTCATTGTTTGGTCCATCTCTGCTTTCACATCTGTGCCTCAACTCTAGCGATGTTTCGGGGCCACGGGGCGGGCGTAAATGTTGGCGCGAACCGTAGTAGTATGCTTGTTTATCCAGGTGTCGTCTGCTTAAACGCCACTGACCTACATGAAAATGAATTAACTGTGGACACACTGCTATTTCGCTCGCCCCCACTTCATAGCTTGAGATATTGTATGGCACCTGATCCTTCTATCTTATATTATAAAATGAAACCTTTTGTATCCTGTTTCCAAATTGATATGTCTTCCAACCAGTACGCATTGTGGATGTGGCGACTATGCTCCCCGGGAGGCTGGGTCTGAAGTTTTGATCGTAATATTGTGTTGCAATTGCTTAGCGGCCAGCCCTGGGGGTTGTAGGCCCATGTTTGTATCTGGTTGAAAATGTCAAATAAAGGTTTTCCCCCCCCAAAAAAAGAGGCCCTAAATGGTCAAATGAACACAGCTGTTTTGGAAGTGGTGTGTTGTGTTGAAATTAAAGCTATCATGGTAGATAGTGCCCAAAGTAAAGTTGCTAATGCACCAATTGTAATGTAGTTCACTTTTGGCTAAGCTCGCTCAGTCTTACAGCTGTGTTTGGTGTTGAACATCTACTTCTGTTAATGCCCGATGCGGCTGAGTGCAACTGTCAGTAAACAGAAAGAGTGCACAGTGCACATTCTAGATGTTAATCCCAGATCTTCTGGAAAGGGGAGACCACTCGGTCACCCCGAACGTATGGATGGGTGCCCCGATCCCCCGGGAAACCGTTGCGGGAGGGGGCGTGTCCCAGACGGTATGCCCATAGCGGCGTGGTTGGAGCATGCCCCCGCCGCCTAAAAGGGTTGTCCTAAACACCCGCCCAGAAGTCCGTGTACCGATGGGTGGGATGGGGTCGCGGCCCCGCCTTCCCGCTGCTGGATAAAAGGCGCGGGAATGGAGGAAAGCGTTCTCTTGTTCTTGCGCTCTGAAGGCTGCACCACTCGTCGCTCGTGAGCCCTCAAGGGAACAAGCTGCAGTTTTTGAACGTGTAATAGTTGTTTTTTCTGTTTCAGTCGTCAAGGCGTAGCTGGGGTCCGAGTCACTACTGGACAGCAGGCAAAGATACAGCTGAACTCAGATATGCCTGGCAAGAAGAGTGGAAAGAGCTCCGAGATGGAACGAATGCTGCGCACACTGGTGAACCGAGTGCCGGCGATGGACAGAAAAATCCGGTAAAGTAGACCAGCTGGGTCACCGCTTGGCGGACCTCCGGAAACGAGTGGAGGCCCAAGCGGGGCCCTCAGGGCGACCTAAGAGGGTGGTGGGGCCTGCTTTGCCAAACGTTACCCCAGGGGGGGACAAGGGGAAAAAGAGGAAGGGGAAAGTGGGTCCTAGCGAGGCCCCCAGTCCCGATGGAGGTCCCACTGGTCCCAGTACCACCAGCGTCCAGCCCGGTACCCACACCGGAAGGGGGATTGCCAATCCCTGTGGTTATCACACCGCTGGATAACGACCAAATGCTTCCCGAACTAGCGCTTCAATTGGCGGCTGTGTTACCCTGGTTGAAGAAGGGAGCGGGGGGATCCGCGGCTGTGGAAGACCCAGCCGAAGAAGCTAGGCAGATTATCTAACAGCTAAGGCAGACTAGGGGTGCTGGGACAGCGAACGTGCCTTCTATTTCTCCGCAGGTGGCGAATCTGGTCACGGTCGAAAACCGGAATAAGTCGACGGACACGGCTGGAGGTGCGGCGGAAGCCGGTAAGAGATCACTCCCAATGATGGGGGAGGGCGCGGTACCCTCAAGGCGGGAAAGCTTGGCGCAACATATTCCTATGGCAACTCAGGAGATGGTGTGGGCTAATAAATACATAAACATGTTTTCATTGTTGACTGATCACAGAGAGTTAGAATATGCCAAGACTCAGAAGGATTTATGGCACCCCAGTGTAAGGCGGGCAAAAATGGCAGAATTCAGAATCGAAGAGTCTATGATGAACTGGATCAGGGCCTTTTCTATTTTTGTAGCAATTATTGCTGAACGAACACCAGAACTGTTCAGTGACCTGGCTTGCTACCAGAGCAGGATCACGGGCTTCCATGAGAAATATGGAGGAGAAGAATGGAAAGGGTATGACATGGCTTTTAGAAAAGCGAAAGAGTTTAATGAAACATTGACTTGGGATTGTTTGGATACTGTATCATGGCATGGGCAGTTCTTGACGGGATCAGCGTGCGGATCAGGTTCGAGCGCAAACGGCACAGGGCCTTGCAACAGAAACATCCTCAGCCTTTCGACCAACCTACGGGGGGGGAGTCTCAGCCTAGATCGGGCGGAAACGGAAATAGGCGAGGAGTGTGTTGGGGTTTCAATAAGGGAACATGTAGCAGGCCGCAAGGAACATGTAAGTTCAGGCATGCGTGCTCTAGTTGTGGTAACACCTCGCACCCCGAAACTAGCTGCAGATCCAGAGCCAATGGTACCGGAGGAAAAGGGGGTACCAAGCAGGATTGATACGGTGCCACGGAAGTCCAAACAATCGCCCGTAGATATTCTGGCTTTGACCCCGTGGCTGAACAAATACCCTGATCATGTGTCCGCTGGGGTCCTGCGAGATGGCTTCTCGTATGGCTTCAGGATCCCGGCGGGTGATTTTCGGGGGGCCCCCTCATGTAAAAACCAACTGTCAGTTCAGCACAACCCGGCGGTTGCCGCCACAAAGATCGCCAAAGAGGTTGGCTTGGGGCGGGTTGCAGGACCTTTTAGTGACCCACCAACGGCCGATTTTGTGTGTTCCCCACTAGGGCTAGTGCCTAAAAAGGACCCGGGGGAATACAGGCTCATCCATAATTTGTCGACACCAAGGGGGGCTTCCGTCAATGAGGCGATCGCTCCAGACATTTGCAGTGTGAGGTATGCATCTTTCGATGACGCAGTGGTAATGTTGAATCGCTTAGGCCCCGGTGCATTGTTAGCGGATATTGAATCTGCATTTAGGTTGCTTCCGGTGCATCCACAGGTTCAGCATTAGCTGGGTTTTACATTTCAGGGGAAATACTACATGGATATGTGCATGCCGATGGGTTGTTCAATTTCGTGTGCCTATTTTGAAATGTTTAGCTCATTTCTTGAGTGGGTGTTCTCGAAGGCCACAGGGCACCAGCATGTGATGCATTATCTTGATGATTTCCTGTTTCTTGGCCCAGCGGGCTCTCGGGACTGTGCACGGGCATTGCAGGACTTCTGCGTGCTCATGCCTGGTTTCGGGGTACCGTTGGCGCGAGGTAAGACGGTGGGGCCGACTACCTCCCTGGAGGTTCTAGGTATCGAACTAGAC
The DNA here is from genome assembly GCF_964263255.1 of Lissotriton vulgaris. Lineage (NCBI taxonomy): Eukaryota > Metazoa > Chordata > Amphibia > Caudata > Salamandridae > Lissotriton > Lissotriton vulgaris. The sequence continues at coordinate 1,155,433,554 of NC_141696.1, forward strand.
TCCGTGGAGGGTTTGTGAAGAAGTACATCTCAATTGAAGGTTTGATAAACAGGTTTCTTTATTCTTATCAGAGGAAGAAAGGATCTCATCCACAGCAGAGCTAGGCAGGCAGCAACTGACACAGTCTTGAACAGATTGGAACCATAACATGACTACATCATCAGATTCTATGAATAACATTCTAGTAAGGGTAAGATGCAGAAGCAAACATAGAGAAGGAGAAGGATACCACACACCTTCCCCTGAAACACAAAACAATAAAGAGAGAAGAAACAAAAAAAACTATTTCAAAATATAATCATTTAGAGCAATAGGAGCACAACATAAACGCATGCTTTTCCTGGTGGGAACATCATACACTACATCAGATTTAAGATGCACACATTTCTTGGCCAAATTGTTGTTCGTAGCTTGCTTCCCAGTTGGACCTAAAAAGGGAGCAATACGATTCAAATTCCAAATTCTTCCATCATTTAACTTAACAGCATTACGAAACAATTTTGAAACAACAAAAGGAGAAGAAAACTTTGGCCCTGAAGATCTGAGTGGAAGACGAACTCTCACCTGATCCCCAACACTTACCTTGGTAGAAGCGACAGCATGTCTGCTATCAAAATTCTCCTTTCTCAGTTCAGATTTCACCTCTTGCTTTAGGACTGGATCCTTGTTAAGAGTACTCGCTTCCACCCCCAAATTCCTCATCCAAGTCTGAAATAAGGAAGTGTTTGGAGTACGACCACGAAAAAGTACAAAAGGTACCTCACCTGTGGAGGAATGTGGTGTAATTCTATAAATCATGACTCTCTCCATAAGGTTATCCTTCCAATCTGAACCTTGGTCTTTAGAAATCTGAATGGATTCTTTAAGGACACGGTTGAACCTTTCCACCATACCGTTACTTTCCGGATGGTAAAGTGAACAACGCTTGTGTTTAACACCTTTACTAGCCAAAAAATCTTCCATCTCTTTTGATACCAACTGTACCCCATTATCAGTAAGGATGGTTTCAGGAAACCCCTCCCTACTGAAAACCTCACGTAAAAATTTTACAACATCTTTAGTCTCAATATTTTGGGTAACTTTTATTTCTGGCCAACGTGAAAACATATCCATCATGACCAAGACATACCGTTGAGAGTTCCCTGAAGAAATAGGACCTAGGATGTCTAAAGCAACATCCTGCCAACAACGCACAGGGGCATCCCTAATAACCATCGGTTGTGTTCTTGTCTTACAAACCTCGTCAGAGGAGTTACATGCAATACAATCACAAATCATCCGTTCCACAAGAAGATCAATACCTGGCCACCAGAAATGCAATCGTATCCTCTCCTTAGTTTTGGATATACCTTGATGTCCTTGGTGAGCCAAGAGAAGGATTTTTTCCCTAATCAAAGAAGGTGGAATAAGCCTAGTACCTCTCCACAACAAACCATCCTTTAAAGATAGCTCATCTTTGACATTCCAATATCTCTTGGCACTATCGCTCAGATTCTTAAGACATGGCCAGCCATTACTCACCAACTTACAAACTTCCTGTAACTCAGAATCTGCACATATGGCATCCCTCCAATCACACTCCTGAACAATCCCTTCAACAATCTCACACACCTTAAACTCATCAATCTCCCATGAATCTTCAGATGATTCATCATTCTGGTCATTTTGTTCCACAACCAATCTAGAGAGACAATCAGCAACTTTATTGTTCACCCCCGGTAAGTACCTTACTTCAAATTCAAACTCTTGAAGAGCAATAACCCATTTACATATGCGTGAGGAAATGGCACCTAAACCTCTTTTATAAAAAACCTCCTTCAGTGGTGTGAACCACAAAAGAATTACCCCACAAGAACTTCTTCAGTTTCTTAATGGCCCAGTAAATGCAAAGCGCCTCCTTTTCAATCACCGAGTACGACAATTCTGGACCAACTAAAGATCTTGACAAGAACAAGATGGTAATCTCTTTCCCATCTCTCACTTGCTTGAGCACAGCTCCTAACCCCCGGGAACTGAGATCTGTGACCAAAATTGAACTATTATCAACATCAAAACGTTGTAATGAGGGAGCTAGACTTAGATCCTGTTTAACAAGTTCATACTCCTTTTGACAAGCCTGAGACCAAGAAAATGTCATTCCTTTTTTCAACAAAGCTCTCATGTTAGAAGTCTTATTGGCAAAGTGTGGAACAAATTTATTATAATATTCTGCCATGCCTAAAAAAGTGACTAACTCTTCTCTAGACTTTGGTGTAGGCAAGCTATGTATAGTCTTCACTAACTTGTCTTTAGGTTTCACACCACCAGGAGTCAAACAGTGACCTAAATAGTCAATTTCAGTCAAATTAAATCTACACTTGTTTTCTCTCAAAGTCAAACCTCTGTCTTCAAACTGTTCCAGGACAGATCTAACTCTTAAATCATACTCACTCTGCGATGACCCAAAAACGAGTACGTCCTCCTGATAAATTTTGACTCCCGTAATACCTTTCAATACATCCTCCATTACTCGCTGAAAAACGGAGGCTGCAGATATTAAGCCAAAAGGTAGGCGAGTAAACTTAAATGTTCCTAAAGGTGTGATGAAAGTAGTGAAACCCATGGAAGTCTCATCAATCCTCACCTGATGGTATGCAGCTCTCAAGTCCAGAGTGGAGAACATGCAGGCATCACCTAACTGAGTCAACATGGTGTTGATATTAGGAAGAGGGTATCTATCTGCCACAACCTCCCTATTGAGAGCTCTGAGGTCAACACAAAAACGAATCTTGCCTGAGGGTTTACGAGCTAAAACGACAGGCGAAACCGATTCACTTGCTTCAGTTTTAACAATAATCCCATCATTCAAAAGCTTATCCAACTCTAACCGCATTGGTTCCTGCATGGCCAAAGGAACATTACACACTTTACATGCTACGGGGACAGCATTTGTCTTTAAGACAATGCTATGAACATAACCGGAAAGACAACCAAGTTTGTCACTAAAGACTCCTTCAAATAGTTTTCGCCAATCAGGAAAAGACCCATCACTCTTATACAAATCAGAGGCTTTTTGGACAGATACCTCATTACAGCCAGATGTACAAGGAGTCACATCCTTTAAGAAAGGATAATGGTCACCAGAGTGAGAACCTATATCCCTTAAAACAATACAAGGGTTTTCACCAGGAAGTAAAGCGAGATGTAAGTCTGCCTGATGAAACCAACTTAAGATGCTGTCACCCCTACATGAGATGTAGATTTTACCTGCAGTGAGTCGTCCCTTGTAGTCAATATGACCAATGAAGTAACCCACAATTTTTATAGGTTTTCTACCATAGGCCAAAGGTCTTATGTCAGGTTTATAAACTTTTACCTTCCCAAAAAGTTTTTCATCAAAGAAAGTTTCAGGTATTAAAGTAATCTTTGCCCCAGAGTCAAATAACATCTTGACTTCACAATCATCAATACGTACAACAGCACCCTTACATTTTTTCCCATCGGACAAAGATATCTCAGAACAGTGCAGTTCATTTGAATTAGGATCAAAGTCCTCATCAAACACCGAAATTTCACCACAATGCAAGTTGTCTGAATCAGAGTCAGAGTCATCATCAATCAATACCTCTTTCACTTGTTTCTTCTTTTTGATCAATTGAGATCTGCAAGCCTTTGAGTAATGTCCTACTTTACCACAGTTATTGCATTTAGAGGACAAAGCAGGGCATGACTTATCATTGGCTAAATGATCTAAGGCATTACAACGAAAACATTTCAACTTTAAATTAGCAGAACCTCTTTGAAAAGTATGAGAAGAAGAAGGTGTATTAGATACTTTCTTAGAGCTTCTAGTTGTTGATCTCAGATCAGGTCTCTCTAGAGATTTATTCTTATTAATCACTAAGACTTTCTCTTCAGAGATCTCTTTTTCCTTTTTAAAAACTTTAACACACGCATCAGAGTGCTCAAGCCTCTTGGCTATGGCAATGACTTCATCTAAATTAGGATCATCTTTTTGCCACAATTCATCCTTAATTTTTTCTAAACAACATCCTAGCATGAATTGATCACGCAATCTTTCTTCTAAGGTACCTTCGAATTTACAAGTGGCAGCTAACTTCCGTAAAGCCGTGACATAAGTCTCAATAGACTCTTCCTCTTTCTGCATGCGTCTGCCAAAGTGGTACCTCTCTAAGATGGTACTCACTTTTGGCAAATAGTGTTTATCATGTTTTTTAATGTTGACCTCAAATTCATTTAAATTATTAGCCTCTTCAGTAGTTAACTCAGGCAAATGCTCGAATACTTCTTGCCCTTCTGAGCCTAAGCAGTGCATTAGAAGCGCAGACTTTCTTTCTGCAGAAAGAGAAGTGCCACATACTCTTGCATAGTTTAAAAATACCTTTTTCCATTTAGACCAGCGAATAGGTGGATCCCCTGGTTTCGAAAGGAAAAAAGGTGCAGCCGTAACGTTTTGCATAACTTCAACAATTATATGAAATAGATAAAATTAAATGGAAATCAGTAAATCCTGCAAAACAAGATGACGTGAAGACAAGTATCAATATCAAAGATGAAACATCTGTGACTTAAATATTAAATATAAGTATAACCTGTAAAAAGAATTATTAGCACAGACTGTAAATGGGAAAGGTTAAAATCACGAAGACACGTATTTTTAAAGTAAAGTTTAGCTGCACACATGAAAGATGCTGAGTGTGTCAGCGCAGAAAAGATTTCTCAGGACTTAGATTCAGCAACACTTGTCCAGTAGAAGTCTTTGAGTCCCAAACAGAAGAAGTCAAAGTTGATTATATCCACCTTAATTCTGAATTAAAGTTGTAGAATAAAATACAATTACCTTTTCACCTTTTGCTTTATTGAGTCAAAAGAGGAAGTGCGGATATAATAAATTGTTCATAAAGAGAAGTGCAGTTGAAAACAGGCACTCGAAAATCCGGTTACCAAGGATCAGAAGCGTTGTCATGTAAGGAGATCTCAAGCACCGCTGAAGAAAGGCACTCGACGATCCTGTTACCAAGGAAAGTAAACGTTGCTAAGCAAGGCCCACTGTGACGTTAGTGAAGCGCAACAAATGAAACGCAGCGTTGCTTGAAGAGTCCGTGACGTACACATCCAGGAGCGTCACAGCGTATCAGAAGGAAGAGCAGATGAAGCGTCAGTGACGTGCGCATCCAGGAGCGTCACAGTTCACAGAAGGAAGAGCAGAAGCTGGTGATGGAGCGTGGAGGCGCGCAGAGTGTGAAGGCGCGTAGATGCCGGTATTTACTTTTAAAACAAGCTGGTGATAGAGCGTGAAGGCGCGCAGATGCAGTGTTTACTTTTAAAACATTAAGCATGTAGACGCAATCGGTGAATGATCACGAGCCCCAAGTGTTCATATGTGGCGGGCAGGCACCATACGCAGTAAAGACATCAATCCAGCATATTATTCATCGCCTCAATCCAGCTTATTAAAAATGAGCGCAATAAACAGCAGGCACCACGCTTAATGTTATAAACAGACTAGCGCGTCAATGATAGAGCCAGCGAATTAGCGCTTCAGATTATAGGCAAACAACGTGTTGAATGCATAAAGTCAATTATATCTCCGCATAGTTAGAAGAAGACTGCTGTCTTTAAATTATATGAAGAGTAGACAGACAGTATCAAGCCTCAGGAGAATACATTAAATAAAGGCAATTAATGTATAGTAAATCCAAGTCTTGTTATGCTGCCAAGTCTTAGAGTCAGTATATGAACCAAAGAGTACCTTGAGTTGAGGCTTGGTGTTGAGATCCTTTTGTGATTTTTTTTGTTAAGAGAAAATTTTCTTTTTTGAAGATAAAGTTGCTTGTAGTAGGGAACCTTCTTTCTTATCCCATCCTCGTCGCCAATGTGAAGAAGTACATCTCAATTGAAGGTTTGATAAACAGGTTTCTTTATTCTTATCAGAGGAAGAAAGGATCTCATCCACAGCAGAGATAGGCAGGTAGCAACTGACACAGTCTTGAACAGATTGGAACCATAACATGACTACATCATCAGATTCTATGAATAACATTCTAGTAAGGGTAAGATGCAGAAGCAAACATAGAGAAGGAGAAGGATACCACAGGGTTGCTTCCGCTTGCCGGCGGAGAGGATCGCCAAATTCAGGGCTTCCTTGTTGCAGTGTCTTCGGAACGAGAAAGTGACACTGCACCAATTACAGCAGACAGTAGATCAGCTTAACTTTGCATTAAGGGTTATGCCGATGGCTCGCCCTTTCTCACGATCCATTGCCCAGGCCATGGTTGGCCTCAAAGAAGGGCACCATCGCACGAGACAGTCGGCAGAGGTTCACCAGGACATGCTCATTTGGCTGGCATTCCTGGCGGATTTCAATGGCCGAGTAGTCTGGAGCAAAGCCCCGGCCTCGTCGGCGGAACCAGGCTTATGGACCGACTCGGCTCATCTTCAAAGCATATCTCATGGGTGCATCTGGGGTGATCACTGTTATCCTGATGATGGGGTACACCTGTCCAGGGTGGGGAATGACTTATTGTTAGGAGACATGATAGCTTGGCTAGTGGGGTTGAAGAGACATGACCTATAGGAAGTGTGGGGGGGCCAGATAGTCGGTCAACTATCTGGCCTGTGGCGGTAAGGTCATGATCGGTGAGCAGTGATTTCTAGGTCCCTAGGGGGGGCACCACCCATTATGGATGGGAGCGCCCGGGGGGAGGCGGCCATTGGCCCCTCCCACGGGGGGGCGGCACCCTATTACGGATGGGTCGCCCAGGGGGAGACGGCCATAGGCCCCTCCCAGGGGGAGACGGCTATATGCCCCTCCTCAGAATTTCCCGGGGGCCGGATATCCGCTCCGGCGGAAGAGAGTGTGGGGAAAGGGGGGGGGGGGGGGGAGTCCACGCTGTCCTTCTTACGGATACCCCGCACAGGAACTCGGACGACCTTAAGATGGCGTCGAGTGAAAGGGGGCCCCCACGACAAGGGAAGTTACAGTTGGCTATGAGGGTAAAGTCCTCTGCGCTTGCGCCACTCACACGTGAGGGCGGGAATTTGGTGATAGGGACCTGACACCGGTTAAGACCTTGCCGTTGGCCCCTAACGTTAGGATGTACAAATTCATATGCAATGCATTATGTCATGATGTTAGACTCGGTTAGGAAATCTTTGTATTAGAGATTTGTTAAGGTTAGCCTGAATACCTGTCTTCATCGAATGTAATGGAAGTTGAATTTGTACATGATACATGAAACGTTTTAATTTAAAGTTTTACATTTTGTTTCATATTTTAATAAATACGGCCGGGGGGGTCGTGAGGCCCCCCTGCCTTCCAAAAGTTTAAACTGTGTCTGTCTCCTCCCATTGGGATTGGTGGTGGAAGGGGTGGTGGGCATCCCGGCCCATATCCAAATGAAAACGCAGTCAGTGGTTGAACACTGATGTGGCATTGCATAAGGGGAAAACAGGGGAAAGTTAATGCTAAATAGGGGTGGGAGTTACAGGTGAACTGCGGATTGGTCTGAACATACAGTCCTACTATTAGCTTCATAAAATCAAAGCAATACTGTATTGAGTAAATACCATGTCTGGGTGTATTTATGTATGTTTTTCTGTATGTCTGTATTTACTGTACATGGTAATGTCACCCCATATTGGGGTATCCTGGCGCTGTAGCAAATCATACAAGTGAGGAACTGGGCAAAGTAAATTACCGGATGTTGTGTTTGTTATGTTATTTTAGCTGGATTTATAAAGCGCATTACTACCCAGAGGAGTCTAAGCACTATTCAGCACCGTCAAAGGACTACAAAGAATTACAAAGACCTGAATAACCAGGTCTTTACAGCTTTCCTTAAAGCAAGGAGACTAGGTGCGGTTTTTATGCAGAAAAGAAGTATGTTCCATGCTTTGGATGCTTCCGCAACAATGCTCTTTCCACCCCATCATACTTGTTTAAAGCTTGGCAGTGCTAATAGTTTTGCATTTGCTGAGCGAAGATTTTTGGTAAGGAGATACTGTTTGAAACTCTGGTTAAAAAAATCAGGCCTGAGATCATAAAATGCCTGTAAGCTAGACATAGCACCTTAAATGTGATTCTTTGTTTAATAGGAAGCCAATGCCGATTTTTTAATTCTTGGGACACTGAGCAAAATGTAGGATTTTTTTTTTTTTTTACCTTTATTAGAAGCAAGTAAGAAATACACAGCTTCCACGCCTACAACCTGTGAGAGCAGGCCGGTAGCATCAACAGGCGGTGTCATAGATAACAGTTACTGTCTGGGGAGTCTCATTTAAATGACACAGCATGTCGCCTACAACCCAGCAGGGCCGGCCGCGATGCAAAGTGGTAGAAGCTGTCAAAGGAAATGTTATTTCGTAAGTAAAACAACTGAGCATTTTTCAAACACTGAACATTTGAGGTCACTTTTTCTACTTTTTGTTCTCTAAAACAGTTCATAGTGAACAGTGAAGCCAATGTGGTCAATCCTGCCCACCTTGTGTCACCATACGAAGTATGTGGCACGGAGGGCCTGTTAGCGCAGAGCGAGGATGCAATATTGCCCCGGGCTGGGAGCAGGCTGGATTTGAAGGGAATTCCCTCTGCCGCCGGGTGACCAATATTTGTGTTGGAGGGGGGTGGATAGGTGTATTCTGAGTCTTCGTCCATGGTCTGGAGAGATCGCAACGTATTTGAATGTCATGTGACATGTAGTGCATAGCAAGTGGGAAGGGTATCCCCACGCGGGCCTGGAGGTTAGCTAGCACGCAACTTGGCAGTGCGGTGTGTATGTAATATTACGGAATCTAACGGAATGGTACTACCTGGTTCGCGACCCAGACAGCCCCTGGTCCCGGAACCATGTATCATGTAATGTACTTGGATGGGGGAGATGGGGGGAGTGTGGTTCTAGATTAAAGGAGGGGAATCAGGTAGCATCATACGGGCGCGGGGTAGGCGTCCCATCCGGAGAAAGGGGTAGTGCAGCACGGCCTGTAGCGTCCTGATGGCCCAGCCCAGATTCATCACCGCCCTGGGTCTTAAGTAAATAGGCTGTAAGTGGGCCCCAGAGATCTTTGGGACGTGATTTGGGAGGTAGTAGGGCAGCGTAGTTGTGTAGCTGGTCCTGCCAAGTGGACATGGTGGCCAGCCATATTTTGAATTTAGGGGCGCGTCCCCGGCCCCATCTGCAGGCCACGTGACGTTTTGCAAGCAGGAAGCCCAGCGCGAAGAGTTTCCGGGTTTTTTTAAGCGCCGGGGTGGAGTGGCCTAGGAGAGCCATTTTGGGACAGGGTGCAACTGTGATCCTTATCATTTCGGACATGGCTTCAAAGATTTCCACCCAGTACGCAGCCAAGTGAATGAAGTCCGCTCCTATCTGGTGACATCTAAGGCATCTGTCATTATCTCGCAGCCCAAAGCAGCACAGCCTGACGGGGTGTGGTAGAGACGATGAAGAAATTTGAAATGTGCTAGCCTGAGGCGAGCGTTACCTGTCACTGTGTTCGTGTGAGAGCAGCTTTCCTCCCATTGTTCATCAGAGAGTGGGGCACCCAGATCCTCGTCCCAGTCGTGTCTCGCTCTAAGGGATGGGAGTGTGGAGGCTGCATATGCATGTTTATATAGCATGGAAACTACATGCTGCGGTGTGTCAGTGTGGAGGAGAGCATGTAGGGGAACCATGGCTTCCGGCTCTTCTGGGAATCTAGGGGTAACTGCCTTAATATTTTGTCGCAGCCTCGTGTAAAGGAAGGTGTCCATGACTGAGGGCGTGTGGTCCCCAAAAAATTGAGCCGCCGTGCAAAATTGTCCCTGTATGTATAGGTCCCCCCATGTATGAAGCGCTAGTTTGGTGAGCATCTTGCGGCCAATCTCTTCACGGGAGACACTTAACCTAGGATCATGGACAAGGCTCATGCGTGGGGAGTATAGGAAGGCAACATCCATGCGGTCTGCTATCCTACACCAAGCGCACACCGTGCAGTCCTCTGTGGTGGGGTCCCGATCGGATATTCGGACTTCCGAATATAGGTATCCCGAAGGCTTTTCAGGTCTCATGTATCCATCTTCTACGGCCAGGTGAGCCATGAAGGGAGGTGGGTGGAACCAGTACGCGGCGAAGTGGCCCTGCGCACAGTCATAGTATAGTCGAAAGTTCGGTACATCGAAACCACCCTGGTGGTAAGGCAACATGAGTGTCCGCAGTCCCATCCTGGCCTGTTTCCCTTCCCAAATGAGTCTCGACAGCTGGGAATCTAGGGCGCGGAAAAAGTATGATCCAGGACTATATGGGATATTAGTAAAGAGGTATAACATCTTAAGAAGGATTACCATCTTAATTAGAGATATCCGCCCAGCCATAGATAACGGGAGGTGGATCCATTTAGCAACGCTGTCAGCCATTTTGTCGAGGACCGTACCATAGTTCGCCCTAATTAGGGCCTCGCAGTCTCTGGTGATGTTGATGCCCAAGTATTTTATCTCGTCATTTTCCCACAGCAGTGGGTAGTCGAGAGGGAACTGCAGGGTTTTGTCTGTTAGGGGGAACAAAGCGGACTTTGACCAATTTATCTGTATTCCCGCTATGGCTCCAAATTTGGTGATCTCGCGCAGAAGGGGGTTCAAATTTTCTCGCGGTTTGTGGATATATAGGGTAATGACATCTGCGTATAATGAAATGAGCAGCTGTCGTTCCGGGTAAATCACGAGCGATGGTTGTGATGTTGTCGGAGCTTGGCCGCGAGAGGCTAAATAGCTATTGCAAATAGGACCGGGGAGAGAGGGCACCCCTGCCTAGTGCCTCTATGAAATTCAAAGAGGGCCGATCGGGATCCATTTAAGAGCACTGCCGCATGCGGTTTGCGATATAAGAACTTGATCCAGTCTATAAAGCTAAAAGGAGTCCCCATACGCTCCAGTAGTGAGAGCAGGTAGTCCCATTCTAGGGAATCGAAAGCTTTAGTAGCATCTAGGAAGACCGCAGCTGCCTCACAATTAGGGTCAATATCCTGCAGAACAGCCTGCAATGTACGAAGGTTGTGGGAAGTAGCGCGATTTGGGACAAAGCCCGCTTGGTCCGGTAGGACCAGCCGCTCCATCAGGAGATTCAGTCTGGATGCCAGGACCTTCGCCAATATTTTGACGTCGGTGTTCAATAACTATAGGGGTCTGTATGAGTCGCAGTGCTCTGGCGGTTTGCCTGGTTTCAAAAGGGATGTTATTAGGGCTTCACGCATAGTAAGTGGCAGGATGCCGTCCTCCAGGGATGAATAGTATACCTGCTTCAGTATGGGGGCCAGCACGTGAATGAAGGTTTTATAAAAGTCTATTGGTAGGCCGTCAGAACCCGGAGCCTTGCCGGATTTCATGGACATAATAGTGTCTTTTATTTCGTCCAGTTCGTGGTGTAAAAACTTCTGTTGGGTCGGGCCTAGCCATGCAATAGCAGTGTCATCTAGGTACGCGTGCAAGTCGAGTGCTGACTGCCTGTGGGAGGTGTATAGTGTCTTGTAATGAGTAGTGAGGACGCGCAGTTGCCCGGGGAGGTCTCTTTGTGGTACATCCTGGTCGTCCAGCAAGGTGGTGACATAATTGTGGTGCCGGGGGGGCCTAATAGCCGAAGCAAGCGCCCTACCTGGTCTGTCCCCTTCTCCATAAATGCGTGCTGTGTAAGGTTTCCCCAGGAATTTACATTCTTTTTCAGCGGCTTCAGTGTATTCATTGATTTTTTCCCTAAGCTGAGCCAGATCCGCTCCCCCCTGTGATCTGTGGGATGCGGCCTGTTTGAGAGTGCGTATTTCTGCTTCTAGTTTGCGCAGCTCCCCACGAAGGGATTTGAGGACTCCGCCTCCTTTGGATATACACCACCCCCTTACCGTGACCTTGAAGGCTTCCCAAACTGTAGTAAAGCTAGAGACTGAGTCAATATTACGATCAAAGAAATCTGTTATGTTTTGCTCTAGGTCTGCCCGAAAGGCCGAGTCTGTGAGATGTGAAGGGTTGAGGCGCCAGCTCAAGTAAGGAGAGACGTCAAGGGGAATGCGCAATGAAAGGAGGACTGGTGAGTGGTCGGAGAATGTACGAGCCAGATGTAGAGTATTGACCGCCCACGGGGTGAGGCCTGCCGACACGAAAATATAGTCAATGCGTGCCCAAGTGGAGTGGACTGCGGAGAAATGTGTGCCCTGCCGTAGAGACGGGTGTGAGTGCCTCCATGTGTCTGTCAAGTGGTGGTCGTCTACAATGCCCAATAAAGTACGTTGTGAATGAGTAAAGTGAGCCGGCTGGGGGTTGGATCTGTCCATTGCGAGCCGCAAAGCAGTGTTGAAGTCTCCTCCCAGTACCACATGGGCTATACCCAAAGTTTGGATTTTGCCCCACATGGTGAGGAGTGCAGTTGGGTCATCTGTGTTGGGGCCATAATAACAGGCAAAGAGTACCGTATGGGTGTGTAACTTACCCCAGACCATGCAGTATCTGCCACCCGAATCTGTTTCAGTGCCCGCCGGGGTAAACCCCACATTTTTCTTCACCAATATTGTGACCCCTCTAGAGTAACTTGAATAAGATGAAAACACCCTGCTGGAGGCCCATCTAGATGCGAACAAGGGGGATCTATTTGGCAGTAAGTGCGTTTCTTGCAGCATGGCAATTGACACTCCATGTCTATCCAGGTACCCTAGAATTTGCCGTTTCTTTCTTGGGTTAGTCAATCCACGTACATTCCATGACATTAGCTGAATTTGAAGGGATGGTTGTGTATCTGTTACGTCACCCATTCCCACATTGAGAGATAAAAACGACATGAGCACATTACATTCGTATTCAAAGAGACATCAGTAAAACTTCGAACATGGTTATTTCTCAGTGGTAACCTATTAATCCCCCCCTCATTAGGTATTTCTGCAGCAACTGTGCTGACAGATTGTGGACAGACTCTATACCCCCTTACACCGGCTACCCCAACTTGCCGGGTAATCGATCGCCTTCCAACATGAAATAGTCTATGCAAATCAATCACAGCTGACGTGTTGATTGGGTCATTATGAAAGAAATGTGTTCTCCCACCCACACCGGCATCCCCAACTGGCCGGGTACTAAGATCCCACCCTCCCTCCCTGACCCCTAACATTCCCAAAACTAAAACAAGCAGTACAATTGCTCTTGCCCTAAAAAGGGAAGAGGTGTTTAGGGGATCGCCCATTGGGGGCGGAACCTAGGGGCGCCAGACCCGCCCTCCACCTCCCTGCTTACACCCACTGGCAACCAGGCCTGTACCCAGTTGACTGCGCTGGACGGAGGTGGGGGATCAAGCACATCAAAGTATAAATGACCCATAAGTCTTAAGGCAGTGCAGGTACCTCACCGGGAGTTAAAGTGGGCTGACCCAGCAAGATCAAATTCCCCCATATCTGCGACCCGGCTGAGGTCATGGTACATTAGTCTAGGGTTGATGCATAACTCACAGTACAATTCTCACCAGGACAAGTAGTGTTCAGGCACCTCCTGAACCGATAAAGTGATTCGCCTGACAGTGGAGCAGCAGTCTGTCCTAATCCTGCTGGGACAACGGTGATTGCGACCTGGAGCGTCTTTCCGCAGCTGCTTCCCTGGCCTGGTCTTTCCTGTGCTTGAGGAAGTCTTCTACTTGTTGCGGATTGGGAAAAATTAGTTGTTTCCCCTGATGAGACACCTTTAATTTCGCTGGGTAGAGCATAGCATAAGGGATCTCCTGGGATTGGAGTTTCTTTTTAACCGCAGCAAATTTACGCCTGGAATCCTGCACCGCCGGGGTGAAGTCGGGGAAGAAGGATAGTGGTACGTTGCCGTAGTTCACTGACCCCAGTTCTCGAACCCGCCGCAACACAGCATCACGGTCCCTATAGTTTAGGAACCGTGCGATGATGGGTCTTGGCTGCGCTCCTGGTGGGGGGCGTGCGGCAAGGGACCTATGGGCTCTCTCCACGATGAGGTGCGATGAGAAGGCCTCTCTACCAAACAGTTCAGTCACCAGGTTTTCCACAAAGATTTCCATCTTCCCTATGTTGGTGGTCTCTGCAAGGCCTAAAATACGCACGTTATTGCGGCGGGACCTCGCTTCCAAGTCCTCGTTCTTGTCCGCAATTATTTTAAGAAGCCTGTCCATTTGCGTGACTTGCCTGGCATTAGAAGTGGCCCCATCTTCCAGTGTCGAGATCCGGTCCTCAGTCTCCTTTATACGAGTATCATGTTGCTCCAATTCAGCCACAACACTGTCCATGCGCATATTAATGGTGTCTATTTTGGAGTCAATGGTTGATAGGCTCTGCTTCATGCCCAGCAAGAGAGTCTTCCAATCCTCCTCCTGTGGGGCCGAAGACGAGGGGCCGCTCTCCACATCTGGCGGCGGCGTGGGGGTTTTCTTAGATTCAAAAGGATTTTTTGACTGCGTGGCATCGTTGCGGCCCATGTTGCGCTTCTGCGTTCGTGCGGCCGCAGAAGAAGCGGCCGCCAGGGTGAGGACTGGCCCCAGTAGAAGGGGGGGGAGAGTGTTGATGGGCGAGCGGAGATCTTGAGTATCCAGAAGAAAACTTCTTGTGATGCGAACAGCAGGAGAATATGAAGCTTGGACCAAAGCACTCTCGGTATCCCCCAAGGGAACTGGAAGCCCCTTATATCCACCTGTATGCGAGTTGGCCCAGCCGCAGGGTACCCCGAAAGAGTCAGCCGAGGATGAACCAACGAGCCAGGCACACCCAGAGTGGAGACACAGAGGTGCAGGAGAAGCTTCAGCTGGCTCTAGAGGGCCCGGGGCCGGCAGAGGAGGATTACTGTCCTAGGCGGGTCCGCCGCCTTCAACGCCACCGGTCAAGGCCCTGCGACATATTCCGGAGTCTAGGCGGGAGAGCGAACAGGCAAAGCAACGCTGTGTGGGCGCAGAAGGAGCCGCAATGTGGGGGTAGTAGTAGATCCGTTAGACGACCCTGGGTGGGTGTATCTGAGGTGGGGTGTAGAGATTCCGATCCCCCGCCGCGACTCCCGGCCAGCCCACCAGGACGTAGCGCAACAGCGACCAGCAGACCCGCAGAGACAGCAGATCAGGATCCCTATGAAGTCTCCAGGCAGATTAAGCACGTCGTTATCACTTCCAGCGGCCACAGCAGTTCCCGCCCATATGCCACGTCTCGTAGTAGCGAGGTGCTGGGTAAAAACGGGACAAACAATCTAGTGATGAGAGGGGGGGATCGTGATAGCAGTATCACCAGACCAGGGGGGGGGCTGCACTCTGTGATTATTTGCGGCTCAGAAGGCGCGTTTTGGCACCAAAAGGCGAGATAGGAACAGGGTTTCCCCCCCTTGGAGGAGTTCCTGATAAGTGGCCAGGCGGGGCAGGTAAGTGTCCGCAGGTGTATCTGGGGCGCCGCTCTCCAGGTCCAGGTATCTCTCCGGACTTCAGCCGGGCAGGCCTCTGATCCCAGGGGGCGCGTGGCAAGGGTCTCCGTCGAGCCACTTCAGGATGGTGTTATGTGCTCGATCGAGCTAGAGCCTCACACCAGTGCGGCCATCTTGGTTTGGCGCCACCTAGCGACCCCAAAATTTAGGAATTTTCAATAAAAGTCTATCTGCAGCGTTTTGCAGGACCTGAAGTGGGTTTATATTGTAATTGTGAGTAGTCAGAAGCAGATTATTGCAGTAGTCTATTTTAGACAAGATTAAAGAGGTAACTAATGTATTTGGCAAATTGGCAGGTATAAAAGGCAGAACTTTTTAAATTATGTTAAGGGTGGTTAAATGTGGATGAGGTTCATTTATTTACATGGTCTGTGAAATTGAGTTTATTGTCACAACAGAGAGACGTCACTCGATCTCAATTGACACTATGGTAGATAAAGAAGCAACTTCTCATAAAAGATCACTTTTGGGTGTTATACAACCCTATGCCCTTGGCAAAGTGATTTGAAATTAGTTGATTATCAGAAAACTAGAAATTACATGTATAATATTTAACCACCCACAGACCAAGGGGCTCATTTATGAAAAGTAACGCATCGCTGCGTCAAAACAGCGATGCGTCACTTTTCACTGCGCTCTCCTTGCGACACCAATGAGGCCTCATATTTACAGAATGACGCATCATGGCGCAAGGAGTTACAGATACGTCAGTATTTCTGACATATCTGAATGGCACAAAAGTGAGGCATTCCTGGAGTGTATCACAAAAGTGACCAAGTCCAGCAATGTGTCCTTTCACATGAGGCAAGCCCCATGTGAAAGGGCCTGCGTCTGTCTTACGCCTGTTGTGAGGCAGGCGTAAGAAATTGAAGCATTTGTGTCCTAGAAGTGGTGCAGTGGAATCTTATAGATTTCACTGTGTCACTTCTATGACCCTTTCTTGCATCATACATTATACCTGGCGTAGGTATAATGTAGGGCAGGGGTTTACAAAGTAACGCATCTACCTAGATGCGTCACTTTGCAAATATGGTGCAACAAGGCACATTTTTCACGCTGCTGGTGCGTCACAAAAAGTGACGCAGCGGCAGCGTAAAAGTGACCACAGCCTCATAAATGAGGCCCCAAGATCTTACCATCCTTTATGTAGAGAAATGTGCTGATGAGCCTAAGGGCCACCAGGAATCGTTCCATCCAACTGGGAATAGGACAAACGCTGCGGTGTTGAACCATGAAACTGTTAGAGGCTAAGTAGTTGTGGCAAATAGTTCAGAAAGTATTTCTTAAAGCCACCTAACTCTTCTGATAACCCAGAGGAAACACAGCAAAAGTGCACGGAGCACAACGTGTCAATAAACACGGCTTCCAGATAGTCATACAATAGGCTTAACATTGCCAGGCACCGGCGTTTCCTCACTTGTATTCTTACACAACCCAAAAGTTGTAGAAGTTTCCAGAGACTTCTCACACTTTTAGAACTCCATTCATAATGGGTCAGAACGTTTCAGCATGACCTTGCTCTCATTGTACCCCACTTGCTAAGAGTTGGTGATCCTCTCATTGTGCTGCAGCTGCTAAGGGCTGGTAATACTGCTGTGAACCTACACATACCGCTGCGCCCCAGTAACCGAGGCCGAGAGCCGGTCTGCCATCCACGTCATGTCAGCTGGTGTGAACATGGGGCGTCAGTCCAGTATTTCCTCTCAGCTACAAGGACTGAGCACGGAGTGTAGCCTTTGGCCAGGCCCTTCACCTTGGGCTCAGCTGGCCATAACTCACTGCACATGCTCTTCAGCCTCGCACAGGGATTTGGACCCACTGGCCTTGGATCAGGTCCTACGCCCAGGCCCCATTTCACCCCAAACCAGATCAGGGTAGTATGGACTTCGGCCATGTGCAGCAAACCTTAGCCATGTGCAGTAGCCTCTGGACGCAGGATTTGGCTCACAGCCAAGACCTTGTCCCAGCCTCATCCCACCCCAACTTTTGCCCACTACCTTTGGCCATGCCCAGCGACCTCTAGGTATAGAGCCAGAGATACAAAAAGTTCTTGTCTGTCAAATTTCATGCAGATTCCAACAACAGCACCAGAAATTTTAGCGAATGAAAACATTGTTGAGCCCCCAACCACCTTTAAGTTTGCCATAGTCCAGACCATGTGCCCAGGGTCTGTTGCGTATGGCCAGGGGCCATGGACTTCACTTGGGTGTGGCAAGGGCTGGGCTAGGCCAAGTCCCCAGTAGCCACGTGGCCTTATAAAAGGCCATGCACGGCTGATTTGGGTAGAATGAGGTTGGATGTGGCACATCAGTATAAGACAAATTTACTGAAAAAAAGAAAATTATGATTAACAACTCATGACTGAAAAAACATTGCTAAAAAGACAGTGGAATTACTTTAAAACTACAGTAGAAAATTATGGGCATGATTTTTTACTTCAGAAAGCATTGACATTTGTCACCTGTGGTTCGCATGGAAACTATAACTCACCCCCAATGCACTGTGCATGACGTGACCTTATACATGCCAACATAGCTGGAATCACAGATTTCCTCAATGAGATTACATATCACCTTAATGACATCTCAATTAGTGTCCAAGGCAGTGAAACTCGATACCAACTAAAGAAACCACTTCATCTTTCGTCCTGAAAATTTAAATTTAGGCAGGCTCTACACGAAAGGTGGACTAGTTAAAAAATGTAAACACATTGCTATGCGGATTTAAATAAGAATACAAATTATACCTTCCAACGTGCAGCTGGACTAGCAAGAAAATGAGGGAGATGTAAAACCCTACCTTGGAATGGAGTCCTTGTCCACAAGGGTTCAACTCAAGGTCTTCTTGCCAGGCCATCAACACAAACCATGTGTGAGGGATCCTGTTGATTTGTGTCAGAGAGATCAGCCTTGGTCAGCACTCGATACAAAGCCCATGGGTCGGTATCATTAGGTTCTTCAATTTGTGCCACGCATTTATCAAAACCGTCCTCTCTCTCTGGACCTTGATCAGTTAATACACACCCACCAGAATAGTGTCACCGTCAATGCACTGGGGGCTTTTTTGGGGCCTCATTACTCTTTGGCACTTGAACATACCCATAAAGAACATCCTCACATCCCTCACTTGCCTTCATCACATGTGCGTCTCCTAGCAATGTAAGGGGTTGCTGCGTCGTGGCATGTCACTGCCTCAGTCAGCAAACAAAATGCACCCCAAGCTGCTCATGGGCCACCTCAACAGACATAACCTCTACTATCAGGTGCCTTTGGGCCGAGTTCTTTATTGCTTGACCACCCAGCGTTCCTGGGCTCAACAGCACCCTGATCCTCCCTGTTTTTTTTTTTAGTTTTCTCTTTGGCACTCTCCAGACCTTTGGAGGAGAATGCATTTTCGAGTAACAGCTGAGTAACGGTTGTCCCATTATTAAATCATTTTGAAACTTTTTATGCGATTAGACGCAGTAGGTGGTAATCAAATAATAGGATAGAAAATAATAGGATAATATTGTTTAACGTACACCATACATGGGATAACTGCGGTCTTGCTTTTCACGGTACTACTATGTCATCAAGGTAAACGCTCGTCCACAGTAAAATTACTTTTTCCGAAGGTACTGCATTTTTAACGCGGGGAATGAGGGATTCGCATTGCGTACATTCAACCAAGTTTTTTCGCATTTTCTTTCAGTTAGATGCAAATCGAAAAAGCCATCATCTCAAGTCTACGGTCTCCGGCTGAATAGGCTGAAAATATCGACACGATTGAATTTCGAACTCCTTACTTCACAATTCCAATGCGGTAGAAACTAATATAATTAAATAAACCCTGAATTCTGTCTTTGGATAAGGCTGCCTTTTAAGGACGTCATTCGCGTCTTTATTCTGTCACGCGCTCACCTCACGTTCCCCAGAGATGCCTTCACGCTGCCGGACTAACGTGACAATAGCAGTCTTGCTTTCAATAGATAAAACAGTGATGACGCACGTGCTTTCAAGACCTTCTACGCCTTAGTGTGGTCTAGGGGTCAGTGCAAATGGGCAAAAAAAAATGTACAGGAAACAGTTGTTTCGCGAGTTTAAATATTTTATTTTGCTAGATTTTTTTGGGGTAAAGTCAGTTTATGACTTTTACTTCCAACAAAATAAGCTAGTAGCGACTTGCATACATTTCAATTGGGATATGTTTTTAATAAACAGCCCGAGGCAGATGAATATAAACAATTTGACCTTTCCTGTCTCTACAATTGACTCCTTGTAACTGAGAAAGTTGCCTCCCCACTTAAAGCAGGATTAGTTCCAAATAAGTGATGTCTCTGGGACTGGGAAATAAAATGGGGCATTTAGAAAATTGAACTGCTCGTTACACGTTTTCAATTGGTGTATGTCCAGGACTAAACTTTTTTTTAATCTGTCTTTTATTGATGTGGCCATCCACAATAGCTAGCCTTTTGTTTGGTACATTTAAGTACAAATTGTGTGGATAATTTTTGCATGTATAGTATGGACCCCATATTGCACATGATCCAGCGGAAGCGTTGAAATATGATTTTCTTTCTACCTCCTTTAACTTATCTGTTTCTCTAAGTCCCCATCACTCTAAGGGGCATATTCTCAAGGACTTATCGCTGAGTTATCAGCACTTTAGCGAAGCATAAGTGGCAAAAGAATTATTGCCCCATTCTCAAGCTGGTGCAAACTGCTGATATCGCCAGTTTTCCAGCGATAGCTTCCGCAAAAAACATCGCCACGGATGAGAGTGACAACTAACATTAATGATATGCAGAGTAGGCGTTCCTGCGCAAAAACACACGAAAACACCTCTTCGCAATATTATCAATGACCAGCCACATCTGCGATGCGATCAAAAAACAGGCGATAAGGTGCGTTAGCAGCAGGGATTTAACGCCTGCCTTTTACTGGTGTAAAGCAGGACGACTACCTGCAGTAGGAAAGGGAGCCCAGGCCAGAGCCACATCTGAAGACCAACACATGTCATGGAGACACTGATCATGCAGCTCGGAGGCCCAAGAGGTCCACAACACCCACCGCATTCACCCCCATGCCCCATCCTGGACAATATCCTCCCTGACTACCACAGAGGCAGCACAGAACAGGACAGAGGACATTCTTAACACGCACCAGCCTCAGAGACTCAATGCCAAAGGAAGTCATTGCCCCTACAGGCACAAAAGGGCAACCATCCTCCGCATCCCAATCCACATTGCCCACTGGCTGATGGTACCAACACAGTGGACAACCAACATCCCTGCGCAGACAAAGCTGCTGGCTGTGCTGCATCTGTTGGCCCCTGGCACCTCCCAACCAACAACTGCCATAGTCGGAGGAGTCTCATGACCAGCCCTATCAAACTTCCTCACACATGTCTTGAATGCATGTCCATAATAGCAACGGCAGGCCCCTGTATCCTTACCACATGACAGTTCCAATTCGTAGTGTTCCTGCGCAACCAACCCCAATGCCAGCTGTTGCCAGACGCCTCTGTGCCCCAGATCCAAGATTGTAGTAACTGAAATGGGGGTGTGCACGGTCATGAATCCCAGTAGTCAACAGTAGTGCAAAAACAGTCCTTTATTACAAATACACAAATAAACAATACGAAAAGCACAGCCAACGCCCAACGGGCAAATTCATCAGGGCAACGTGTGGATTCAAGTAACTGCATATGCTGCGGGAACTCCCCAATACAATTCCATACTCCGGAAGTCAGTATTTAGAAACCTGTTGGACAAATGGTGACAATGGTCAAGCGTCCGTATAGTCACAAACCCAATCTGGTACAGTGCATAGCACTTGGACTAACCGGAATGCTTACAGGAAACACAAATCCTGCTCAAAAAGACAGTAACAGAAGTATGTGTGGTCGTAACCTTCGTAGGAAAGAAAAGGAAGGTTACGGTCACACAAACTTCTGTTACGGTCTCATGACGCAGGATTTCTCATACCTGTAAACATCACGGTTTGTATCAGCTTGATACCCATGCACCTTCACTCCCCCCACCCAGCCACGAGGGCGCCGCCGTGACTGGTGCTGCCTACGCGATCCTGTGCGCCTGCTACACCCAAGCCCTGGTCCCCAGACCAGTCTGCTGCTTTACTGATTGGTAGGAGTCCTTTGGTAAAACGTGGCATGGACAAGGGTCAGATGGAGCCCCCGAGTGGATGGTCTTCATAGGAGCAGCGATTTTGACTGTGGTGATGGCAGGCCATTAAGTCAGAGTTTGTTCATCAGCCGTGATGGGAAGTTGAGTTGCAATGGTAACGGGGTCGGTTGAGGCTCAAAGTTGCTGTGTATGGAGATGAATTTGTGACAGAAAAATGCCAAGTGCTTGCTGCAAAGTTCTTGTGAGGAGGTGATGTTGCAGGAGGCGGCAGGAGGCGTGGTGAAATCTTTGATGATGGTGAAGATTTCCTTGCTGCTGTTATTACTGGCTTCAATGCACTCTGCAAGAGCTTGGTGTTCCATATCTGCTGGTGGTAGTGTCTTAGAGATGATTTGAAGATGTCTTTAGTTGCGGTGTCTTGCCTTGTTTTCCATTTTGCTCCAGTTGTTTACAGTGTCATTGTATCAGCCTGAGTTCTTCTGTGTACCAGATGTTCTGGTCGGGCTCTTTTCTTTGGGTTGCACTTGAGGTGAGACAAGTTCTTGGTGCATGCGAAGATTCAGCTGTTGAGGTTTTTGATGGCTTTCAGCAAGTCACTGGTGTGCTCAAGCCGATACTTGGAGAGGGCGGAAGTCCAATTCCCTTCTGATAAGCTTTTCCAGCCCTGGTGGGCGGTTCCTGTGGAGGTAGGCCTGTAATGCTGTGGGATGAGTATACTAAAACTGATGAGGGCATCTTCTGTCCAAGTCATAGTTGCTGGCTTGTCTACTGTGATGTTGCTGATTGAGGAGGAAATTGGGTCCAACGGGTGTCTAGTGGTACGGATGGGTTCAGTAATAGGCTTTCTAGGAGGGCAATAGAGTTTGGGTCAGTGCAGTCTTCTCGGTAAAAGTAAAGCTGTTCAAGGAGGATGAAAGTGCTGGCTTTGATGATAAGGGGTGCGTCAAAGCCTGTGATGTCGCTGGCAAAACTGGTGCTGGTTCCAGGTTGTCCATCTACGAGGGTTCCACCCAGGAAGAAGTTGGCTGTGACTTGTATCTTGAATGTGTGGTGTTCCATGTAGCTGGTGTGGGTGTCCATGTAGGTGGTGCAGCTGATGGTATCTTTGAATATGATGGTGTCTCCACCTCCAGGCTTGTGTTGATGGTCTTGCCTAATGATGTTGTAGCCAGGAGGGTAGTGGTAGTGATGTTCGGTGCCAAGGTTGGGTTTAGCAGGTCCGTGCGTGGTCATGCAGTAGGTCCCATAACTCCGTGGCATGTTTGGGGAACGACCAGGTATAGAGGTGCATGTATGCAAATGTGGCGTGTTGTTTGGTTGGTGTTTGTTCTATGTGAGCAAGAGCGAGTGGGGTGTAGGGTGCTGTTATTGCATGAGTGGTTTTTGAAGGGTGTGGGAGAGTGCATGAAAACTTGCAGGAGGCACAAGTGAATGCTCCTTCTATGCTCTGTGGTGCGGTATGCAGCAGTGCAATGAGCGGCAGCTGGGATTATGAGAATGGAGGAGCACAGCAGGGTATTGGTGGGTAGGAAGGGAACCAGGGTTCCAGGCGTGGATGGGCACAGATGGTCTTGCTTCTGGTGCTCCTTTGGCGCATTATCAGTGTGCCCGCTGTGCATCCGCTTTGCAGCTGCCTTAAAACAGGTCCTGGGATGAGGGAGGAGCACACGGTACGGTGGGTGGGAAAACCAGTAATGTAATTTCCTGTGCAAATATATGATAGAAACAATAAAGGATACGAAAAACAATAAAGAAAAAAATACAATCTGAGGGAAATTTTTATTTTTTCAATAACATTTTAGCTTTATATTTTTATGTTTATTTTAATATTCATTTTTAAACAAGACTTACAACACAACTGGTAATGCAAGGAGTGATGGCCCAGAACTCCACCACCCATTTACATGTGAAACACTTTACAACACGAACACATCACATACAGACTAACTGCAGAATATATTAACCCACACATCTAAAAACCTTCCTGTCACTATGTTGATGAGTGTGTTTGTTGTTTTGCCCCCTTTGTGTAACAATTATTTGAAGAGGAGAGAGAAGGTTTAGAGGCAAAGGAACAATACCTTTGGCATATCCGTGGAAGCAGTCATCGCTAGATACTGCTTCTAACCTGATGTGATTTTTGCCATGTTTGCTGACTGGTAGCAGGAGCTTGGTTCACCTACTGCCTGCTCTTTCTTTGCAAAAGTCAAAATACTGCCCACTGGATCTTTCCAGAGTGCATGCATCTCACAGGCAAGCAAATCTTGATTTTTACTTCAGGTACTGATATACATCTACAGAAGAATGCACCAGGTCATCACCATACAATAGCCACCGCATGAAAGGAAAAGGGTGGCAAAGGGATGTTATGCCTTGTGTGATAGGTGCCTCTAATTGCATCCATGTGGCATTTCAGATACCTTACCACACAGTGCACCTTTTCTATTACAGACACCAGTGGCATTTTTCGACAGTGTGTGATGACAGGGACTGTCTCATGGATCTGTACACTGCCTTACCTGGAAGCACATATGACAGATATAACTTTCATCAGTCACCTCTTTTACGTTGGTTGCTTGCTGGGGATTTTGATGAAGTAACTCAATTGTAGCACGAACACCTCACACAGGAACTACATATAGTGGAAGCTCAAACATACTCATTCTTTGCTCAATACACCACAATAGACACATTACCCTGACAATCACTACATGTATGTAGACATGATGTAATACACTAAGTGTAGAGCCCACTGAAGAAATACCATGTCTTTGTTGCAGGTGAGGCTAGGTATGCTGTTTCTCCCCATCTCCAATCACTGTGCACCAACAGAGGTACAATAGGGCACACACATGTACCTAAGCCATAATTGAAAGTACTTTTGGGATTTTTAAGTCATGATTCCAATGTCTTGACAGTACAGGGAGGTTCTGGTGTTTCTCCCCAGATGTTGTGTGTAAGATTGGTGTAGCCTGTTGTGTGTTGCACTCAGTCCTCATGCAGCGGTGCTCACATATGAACTGTACCCAGATCTATGGCCACATCTGTCTACCCAGAGTAGGGTACAGAACAGATTTCTGAGTATATAGGTGCGGGGTAATCTAATAAACAAAATTTTCATTTGAGCTGGTTGTTTGGCTGCTGCATGTGTTTGGTTGGACACTGTCTTGTCAATGATGAGTGGGGCACCACTACCCTGACTGTATATATCATCAGTGACAACACTGTTTAATTCACAAAATGTTAAATATGCTATGTGCAAGTTAATAAAATGTCTTTACGCTTTCACACACGTTTGACTTACAATACTAAAGTACAGTCTCTCTCAAAGTACCGTATTTCTTTGAACTAACATACATACTACAGACCTTAATTTTGTTCACACAAATCATAACCACTCTGTGACAATTTTTTTGATCCCCAATATTTTGTAGGGTTTCTATACATGCAGGCGTCTATTTTCTGCATGCAGAGGATTCTTCACCCCATATGCAAAGCAGAGATTTCTGCATATAGGTGGAAGCTCTGGAATCGGCCTAGAGATCTCTGCCTTTTGCAACAAACAGGACATTACATACAGGAATAGGAATCCAGCAATTTTCTCATCATTCTGAGCCATCCTTTCTCCACAACAACATCCTTCTCCATCTTGCAGATCCTTTCTGCAGCCAAACCCCAACATGGCTGAGGCACAAGATGAGAGGGGTCCCCTTCACTGATGTAGAACTAAACATAATCTATGAGGGGATCCTTCCAAGGTACCATCAGCTTTTTGGGGCTACAGATGCTCAACATTGCTATGTAGCGTAAACCCAGATTTGGAGAGTCATAGCACGTGCTGCAGTGCAGTTGGTATCTACCCTCAGTGGAGGAAAAGAATGCTGTAAGCACTGGGTCCTTCGTCGCTTGACCACAATTACGGCCCAGGATGTTAACAGTGTGTATTCCTAGGCACATTATAGGCACCCTCGCAAGACACCACTGTACAGGAGGGTCCTGAAAGTAGCTTGGCAACAGACAGGCAGTAAGTGCATTATTGATATATTCACTTAAGAGTACATTAGTTTTGATAGTGGTGTCTAGTTTTGTGTCCAGTGTGAGGTTTGTTCTGACATTCCATATTGTATTTAACCTGTTTCTGGGTTATGAATCAAGTGAAAATTTACATTCAACAGACAAAAGAAAATCACACAAATATTAAAATATTTTACAAATTGTGATAAAAAAATGAGAAAATCTTCATCCTTCAAACAAACTTTTCTCCTTCTAAAATACACTAATTTCTAAGGTAAACAATGTGTTAAAGATGTTGCAAAAAATTTGAAAAAGTACAATCGAAGACAGGATTATGCAAACAAACCACCCCTCTTTGCACAAACCATTCTCCTCCTTTGAATGCATGATAAGAAAAATTCACTTTAAAATTAACATTTTTACAAAACTTAATTTTTCAAAAATGTATAGCTATGCATTGGCTAGGTAAAAGTTTGTTAAATAATTTGCAATGTAATTTCCTGTATTTGGGGATATAATATTGTTTTTTAAAAAAAAGTTTAAGCTGATATGCAGCATTGAACATATGAACTCAAATGCTCTATTTTTTTCACCCTCGTTTCAGTTGAACAAGCTGGCCAACAATCTTAAGAACATGTCCTAGGCTACAGAGGAATGTGCTCTGTTGCAAGGCAGGCACAATATTCATCAACTAGGAAGAGAAAGCAGACATTAGAAAGGAGAGGGTGTCTGCCTGGAGACAAATACAATCTGTTACCAAAGGACTCCGGGTGGAGGTTGTGGGGCCTTCAGCGTGAGGAAGATGTAGATACCACAAGCCAGGAAAAGACAGAAAGTAGGGCTTCTTCTGGCCTTGACGAAGTTTAGCCTGTGGTGTCTGAAGTGCAGGCCTCATTGTCAGCAGGGCTTGCACCTACCCCTCAATATCTCCAGAGGCCCCCAAGCCATCAGGCCTCCAGTTGAACCTTCTGCACAACCTTCATCTCCTCCTCCAAATGTCTGCTCAGAACAACAATTGCAGTTGAGGGATACTTTAGCCCCTGGTACTCCATAGCCCTCCTGTGTTGGCCACCCTTTACTCCCTAAAATGTGTCACCACTCTTATTGAGGTGCTGAGACGAATCAAAGATGTTCAGGGATCGATCTCTTGGGATATATAGGACTTAGTTTGAGAAGTTCTAATTTTCCAGGAGTCAGTCACTAAACAGCTCTGACACTAGCATCTTGTCTGATTTTTCAACCCACACCACCTCTCGTTGTCCCATCTCCCAATTCTTCTGTAATACCTGTTTATTCTGCTAGCCCTTTGTTTTGTTCTCTTGTGGGATGTCTGATTCTGCCACAGCAGCAGCCACTGAATGTCCATAAGATTTTAACATGATTGTGGTGAAAAGTGAGCCTGACAATGGCCAGGAACAATTGCCCCCAAGCCAGGAACTTAACTCTGAGACCCCATCTGGCTTTGGTTATGACTTTATTATTGTTTTGGACAGTGGACTTGATTTGCAAATGTTGCATTTTTTTCAAAGTTTAGAAACTTTTTATGCACTGTGTTTGTTTTAGACTTTTAATGGAAACGTTCTTTATATTATGTACCTTGTGTATAGACTTGCTCCCTTGAGATTTCCTCACATGTTTTATTGTTTACCCACCTCCTCCAAGTTTGCATTTCCGCTCTGAATCAAGACTCCATTTTATTTACTTTTACCCATTCACAAGGCCAATTTATTTTTTAAATATTGTTTCCATTTCTAATGCTATCAATAATTATAAATAAAAAAATTAAAATGTAAGTAATTCATGTCTTTGTTGTATCTAAACAATTTACAGATTAATGCATTGTATGTCATTAAAATGAAAGGCTTAGTTATGTTGAAGATACATAAAATATAATTAAGACATTTTTTATTGAAATACATTATGAAGGTTAACAGAACATAATATAAATCGAACTTTTAGACAGTTTTACAGAAAAAAAGGTAGAATATTTTAATTTTCAAAATGGCTTTCAGTAAATGTGTTAGGAATAGAAAAGTGAAATGTAACAACTTTTTGTGAGACTTTATTCTACTACTCCTACACAATATTGGTACTGAGTTTGATTGAGAATGTTCTTGTCTTGTGGGTGGTTGAGTTGGTGGTGGAGGTGATGGTTGTGCAGATGGTTGTGGCAGAGGTGGTAGGTTCGCAGGTGGTGTGTCCCTCCTAGATTGAGGTGCCTCTGTAGAATCATGTGCATGTGCAGCCGCGGCCGGTAGTGGGAGTACCTGCCGGGCGGTGACGTTGCGAGGGGGAGGGGCATTGTGAGGGGTAGTAATGTATGGATTACGGACCTTAACAGGTAAGTAAACATATAAATAAATAAAACGAATTTCGTTGCGCGCACCGCATCGCCCTTGGTGATGCAGTACACGCAACAAAATTTGTTTTATTTCTTTATATGCTTACTTACCTGTTAAAGTCCGTAATCCATACATTACTACCCCCCATCCTGCCCCTCCCCCTCGCAACGTCACCGCCCAGCAGGCACTCCCACTACCGGCCGCGGCTGTGCATGTGTTAACTATAAAGAATAACATTGGCATGTTTTGTAGATTGCCACTATCATCTTCATGGTGAAGGCATGTTGCCTTGCACTCTCTTCCGTCAAACGATAAAGATGTTCTCGATGTATCCTTCCAATGTCTTGATAATATTGTACACCATTATCTAAGGCACAGTTCTGCCTGCTAATCATCCTTTAAGGGAGACAGCTGTCTCATGGAAAATATCCTCATGCATGAATATGCTTTTGCACAGTGAACTGTTATTGAAAAAAAATGATACTCCCACTGATCAGTGTTAGTCCATGCCAAACTGCCCCCCGTCCTGCATGGTCATCCTACAACAAGGCCAGCAGCTTGACCTTCACAGAGAGAGGTGTCATTTTGGTGGTTGTGGGGGAAGGGATGGTGAATGGGGGATATCTGTCCCTCCCCAGGGGTATTCTCACACTCTGGTTAATGACAGAGGAAAAATTATGTACATTCACTGGAGGAGTGTGCAGGAGATTCTACAGAGTTACCTGTTTTTTGATGTCTTTATGGGGGCGAACCTTGCATAGGCCAACCAAGCATATGTGTCTGCTTAGTTAATGGCTGGGAACAGGCAATCCTCAGAAGTGTTCTTGGAAGAAGACTGCTGTCCAGTAACAAAATGGTCTTCATGGAGATGGTTTGTATAGGGACAACAATGTCCTCCTCCTCGATCAGCTCTTGCTCCTCCTCCTCTCCCTCCTGAGCAGTGTTGGCTGATGAGATGGTTGCTTGGAGGAGGATTGGCTTCTCTCCTTGAACAGCCCACCATCTTCCACTTCTAAATGGTACAGCATCATTGTCCTGTGCATTGTCCCTAGTACTTGCAAAAAGAAGATGTAAAGAGTTGAAATGCATCAAATACAGTTTTGTGTACGCACTACTTAAATTTTCTGAAAATATATTTCAGCCCCATGTGAACATGAAGAAACATTTGAACATAAGGGTTGATCCATTCATGGAACTATTATAGCTCAACAATGTTAACTCACCTGTTCGAACCACAGATGTTTTATTTCTGGATAACCCCCATGATGTCAGCTGCTGAATCAGTCTCCTCATTAGTGTTGCCAAGGTATCTTCTGAACCAGCAGCTATAGAGAGATTAATTATGTTCAGTAATTATTGGCAAACTTTACAGGTGCTTTTAACCACAAATGTTGACACATTAGTAATAAATACATGAAAAGAAAACAGTCAACACCAATAAAAATACGTTTAACTTTTTACAAAAAATAAACAATATAAAAAAACAGTGAAATGACTATTGATGAGATGTAGAAGTGAAGATCAGTGGTTCCTGGACTTACATGACCGACAGATGGTAGAGAACCTAATTGCTGCTGGTAGGATGTCCCCTAATGTCATTGGTGTTGTTGTTTGCAAGGTGGATACCAGGGGCTACTATATGGCTGAAGCTGACAGGAGAGAGAGGCATATCTAGATGAGTACGTTATCCTAAGTCGTTCATGATGATGATATTTTGATGGTTTAAATACAAACTTTGAGATATATTTCCCATTTTCTACCATATCCCCTCTGTCCCTCCCACATTTACTCCAAAAATGCACACTAACGTGTGCATAGATCTCTAAGGATAAAAGAATATTACACGTTACAATGCGTACTAATACCACACTTGTCATTACAACGCGGGTATTACCACGCATAGTCATTCACCATGACCTACCATTACAACCCATACTTTTACCATGATTTTGCCTTTACCACTCATGCCATTACAACACAAAAGGCATGTGTGGTAAAGGTATATTCTTGGTAAAAGTATCTAAGGTAAGTTACACTACATTGCCCTACCCTAAACCCTAATTTAGTATCCCTGCACATCTCCCTGAGCCCCAATCCTTTCCCTACCATACACCCTAAATGACTACCCCTGGATGAACCCCAACCCCCAATTCTGTCCCTATCCTAAAACACCACCCTTTTATAACCCTCCCCCCAACCCCAAGTTCTTTCCCTACCCTAAAACACTACCCTGCATGACCCCGACCCTCCCCTAAACACTAAAACACCATTCTGAATGACACCCCCGACTCCAAGTCCTCCCCTTACCCTAAAACACCACCCTGCATGACCCTCCTGACCCTACCCTAAACCCAAAAACACTACCCACCTCACAGCCCTGGACCCTCAGTGCTCTCCCTACCCTAAAACACTACCCTGCACAACCCCGACCCTACCCTAAACCCTAAAACACTACCTTGCATGATCCCCTGACCCGAACCACAGCCCTAAAACAGTACCCTACACAACACCCCCCCTTTACCCTAAAAAAAGTAACCCCCCCAGGCCCAATACCCCTTACCTCTCTCTCCTAGTGGTTCCTCTCTCTCCTTGTGGTTCCCGGTTCCCTCTGGTCGCCTGAGGGGCGGTGCACGTCGTTGTAAGGAAATGGAAGCGTCTCTGTTTCTTCACAACAACGTGGATCTCCTCATTTTTTTTTACAAGGTATGTGCTTTTTACCACACATACCTTTACAACAAAATTTGTTGCTTGCGTTGTAATGGTATGTGGGGAAACAGCAAAGTTGTAATGGCTGTTTCCCAGGATAAAAGATAGGAGAGGCAGAGACCTCTGCATGTAGGTTTGTGAATAGCATTTTATAGAACATTAGTAGTACTACTTTTGTACAACTAAATGCACTACAACATGAAGTTTGTGAATAGACCCCTCTGTAAGTAGATCTGCATGTGTAAATTTACCTTTGTGAATAGAGCTCATACTGTTTAGCCTACATCACTACAGTGCAGTGTCTCTATGTCTTAATGAAAGTCTGTCTCATCCATTCTAGTGGTGAAGCTGTACCTCTGTGAAACATGGCAGCGTAGACACGCCTATTCTCAGTGCCAGTTGATCTGGTGTGTTAACTGCACCACCGCCGGTTCGAGGCTAATATGTCTGTACTGCATGAAGGGG
The DNA here is from genome assembly GCF_964263255.1 of Lissotriton vulgaris. Lineage (NCBI taxonomy): Eukaryota > Metazoa > Chordata > Amphibia > Caudata > Salamandridae > Lissotriton > Lissotriton vulgaris. Next base: position 1,155,464,623 of record NC_141696.1, read on the forward strand.
ACAAGTGACTGCTTATGCATATGATATATAGATGTTTCAGAAAGCATAGGGCAATCCTGTAGTCATATGGGACCCTATATAACATATGATATGGTAAGTTTCTCATTCTGTAAAAGGTTTGATAAGGTGTTGCAATTTAACTCAAGATATATGACCCATAGGCAGTGCTGTATCTGGCAATCCTTCAGAATCCAAGAGCCCTCTGCCAGGTCATGCTTGAGAATGTAGGTGCACTCTGCCTTGCACAAATGTATGTCCTGTATATGAAGAACTTGAAAAGCAGTTCCAACTACGCTTCTAGCACCTGTGCCCTATGACAGGGTGGTCAGAACTTCAGACCTTATTCTCTTTTACATAGCATCACCTGCACCACTACTGTGTCTTCTCTTATTTTACTTCTCCTCCTACCTTCTGCCCTCATAATGTCATTCCCGAATGCCCCACCCACCTTGCTACTCCCTCCCTTTCACTACCTCACCACCACTGGCAAGTTCCAGTTTACTTAACTGTCACACCTCTGGGCAGCATCACCTCTTTATGCTCTGTCCTCCCTAAACCTTGATTTTTTGCCTCCTCTCAATCTCCCAATCCACCTCCCATCATCTCCCACTTGCCCTGGTTTCATTCTCACTGCTTAATTGTCACACTAATTTGTTTTTCTCTACTCTGTCTCTGGCTTCCCAGACTGCATCTTTCAAGGCAACTGCCACCTCACTGGATCAGTGTACAAAATGAGGGTCCCTGTGAACTGTGTAGACATTTATTCACATTTATTTAAAACAATGATAACAGAGCACTGTTATCACAACTCAGAAATTGTAGTATTTGCTCATTGTAATAAATTTACAGTGTGTCTATTTGCTCTGTTATCATTGCTTTAAATAAATGTGAATAAATGTCTACACAGTTCACAGGGACCCTCATTTTATACACTATATAGCACCCAGGTCCCGTGTGGATTTTCCTGGGTAAACCCCCCCCCCCTTATCAACCTCACTGGATCAGGCATGGCTATGTCCTCATACTCTCTCATCATCTCCAATTGCCTATTACCTGACTGTGGGCAACCCAGCCCAATTACATTCACTTTCATACACTTGTAAACTCTGCAGCACCTTTGGGTTTACCTTCGCTCCTTTCTACATCTTCCAGTCTCTCTCCCAATCCAGTACATTTTCCCCTCCCCTTTATTTAGGCAACCCAGCTCCCATCCTTCCTCCTGACCATACACCGTGTAGTTTCTTTCGGAAAACTGATTTGTTTTTCTCCGTTTTAGGGTTACACTTGGACTGTACTTCTAAAGTTGGATATCTGATGACTCACAGACACCACCAACACTAGGTCTTAAGCTGCACAATGAGGAGGGACAGAGTTTGGTACCGAAGGTGGACAGAGGAATTTGGACCTTTGGTTCCTATGCACAAAGAGCGCTCTCAAGGACCATAAATCACTCATTCAAGATTTTGGATCTGGGTAGAGTGTAAACCAGTGAATGTTGGTCTACATAGCCCATCAGTGCATGGTAAGGGGAAACTAATTTTGGGTTGGGACACTTCTACCTGTATGAAGGCCACTGAGGATAACGATGGAACTGTGCTCACAAACGCCTAAGGAAGCTAATCATTCTCAGCCAAGGGGTGAGTTTTGGAGGAGGGAATTATCCCACTGCATTGAAAATGCAATATTTCGGTACAGGCAGGAAGGTTGCATGCTAGGCAGTATGTCCAGTTATCCTGCACTTGCAGGTGATCTTGAGCAGTTGGCGAGGGGCATAGATGGCCTTTTGAAGATGTGCCGACATCTCTAGACCCCTTGCACTGGCTGGGGCTTCCTGTCAGGTAGGGCCAAAAGCTGTGAAGGTACATGCTTAGTCCTAGCCTTGAAGAAATATGCAGCTCTCAGCTTCACATTAAGGAAGCACAGACATATGGGTCGATAGAGGTCTCTTGTCAATGGAGATCTTCCTTTTGATTGAGCGTGGCTCAAGTTTATTTTCAATTGCCTGGAACTTAGGCAGCAACCCAGTGCCAATCTGTTCCAATGCATTTTTGGAGTTCAAAAACCCACCCTGCCAGGTTGGGCCAAATTTTCCCTTTCGGAGTGAATGCTGGAGAGAACGTCCTTGCTCAAAGAATGCATTATAAGGGCTGGCATCTGTGACACCAGGAAGACACATTATCTGGTGATCATCTCTAGCTAGAAACCTTGTGTATTCCCTTCAGAGAGGCCCTTGTGGCAAAGGAGCAAGAGGGTGATAGAAGAAGTGTGAATGTGTATAGGCTAACCCTTTTGTTTCTCTGTGGAAAAAACCTATCCACCGTCTAACGTACAATAGTTTAGCAAAAAAGATGTTCTTGATTGTCTACGGAAACCCAAGCAACTATCGACAGATGTATCGATTAAAGGTTTTTGAGATCATAATTGCAAATGTAATCCATATTTTTGGGAAAATTTTCATTCATTGCCATTTTTACCAGAAGTCATCAAATTCAGTTTACATAGTGAGACCTGTAAGCATCACCCCTGGTTGTTGCTAGAACACATCAAAATTCTACAATGGATACAATGGATGTCCCTAGGCAGAACCTTGTCAAGTTAGTCAAGGGGAGGCTACTCCTTCGAGACTGCAGGGTCAAAGACTTGTTTAGTGTCTCCTGTTCCTAAAGATGTCCCTACAAAGCACTAGATTTGCAGGTTATGGTGCCCCTGGGATTAGAACCCTCTGAAATTTATTCATGAAATGGATGGCTAATCATAATATAATTAGGGCTCCCGGTTTTATGGTATTTTTTATTTTTTTGCCATTTCCGTCTGTATGATTCCATATTTATTTTTTGGGCATTTCTTTTGTATTTATCCACATTTATTTTTGCCACAAGCAAAAGACAACGCTACAGCTAGTATTTTTTCACATGTATTTAAATTGACAATTTTATTCGTTTTCTAGTACAATATAGGCTATATTGTACTAGAAATCAAATAAAAAAAGTGGTTAAAAAAAGGGCAGGAAGTGTAGGGTGGAGAGAGGGGCGTGAGGTGGAAGCATAACTATAGAGCCTTTGGTGTTTGGTACCCCGGGGACCTGAAATGTACAGTTGCCATTGCAGGTACTCGCTAGTCCTTGCTCGCTGGCGTCGCTGCATGGACAGCTTCTGCTCTGTACCTTGCTTGCTGCACACATACAGCAGGCAAGAAATACTGGCCCCCTAGAATTTCACCGAGCCAACTGGAGTATAGGTTCCGTATTTTGTCTTATGGTGGTTTTTCCTTTTAGCACCTACATTTACTTTTGTAGCATCTTTATAGTGTTTTTGGCCTAACACGTGTTCCTTAAATCAAAAAATGTCAGCCGACACGCATTAATAAAACCTAGGACTGTTTTTTTGGAGTTTTACCGCCCCCCCAAAAAATTAGTTCCTGGTGCTTTAAAACTTCTTTCCCACTAGAACAGGTGAAAAAGGCATTATCTGAATTATTTGTTCTTTAAAAAAAGCCTCTTAAACGTTCATACGTGCTAACGTAGGCTTGCGTGATGTCATGTGCTTGCCTACAGTACACTGATAGGGGGGTGCGGGTGCACACCTATATGTAAACAGTTAGTTGGTTTCTAATTTATGATGAGATATTTGGTGGGTTTGTAAGGAATGTGCGTGCAATTCCCAGTGGGGAAATGACCCTAATTCCCCGTGTTAGGACATCAAAGCGGACTGTGGGGGAGCCCACAGTTGAGGGAATGCACAGCTCAAAAACAAAAGTGTCTAAATCAAGGTTATCAATGACAGTTTTAAATTCATAGAAAATGCTCTAAGGCAATCAATTATTTGTTTCATCACATGTTTTTTACTGTTATAGCATTATGCAAATCACAATTCAAAAACATTATTAACATATGTATGTGTGCAAACTGTTCGTGTCAATTGTCAAAATAATATCAAATCAACAATGCGTTTAAGCCATCACAAAGCGGCTAAGAAATACATAACATCCTTTTTTCATCAATCCCAATGCATTTCGGGTACGTGGAACCCTTCGTCAGGGGAAAGCGTTAGCCGGATTCGGAACAAAAACACCACATCCCCACTGGCAACACACTGGGAGACAGCGGGTCATACTATACCCCAATTACGGTTTACCATCTTAGAAAGAGTCAAAAAGGTGTCAGGTACAGACATCAACATATCACTGGCCCGGAGGGAAACACATTGGATAAAAATACTGAGAACGCTAGCCCCAAATGGGCTTAATGACCATTATGAGATGTTGTGTTTCTTATAAAGTAGCCCTTATAGTTCCATATTGTACAGGATCTGCACCCATCTCTTATTGTGTTTTTCATTTGTTGCCCCTCCACAAGCGTTTTACTTTCCTTAAAATTTTTTTTTACAGATTTTTGATTTATAGTCTTTTTTATTTTATTTTTTAAGCACCATATATTGCACGTTGTCTTCGTTTCACCTCTCATATTCCACTTCTAGAATCATCTTCATCATTCCTATATTCGGTTTCCCCCTTTTTATTTCCTGATCACTGGTGACATTGTCCTACTCCTTTAGACTTTCCGTTTTCTACATCGTTTTACCCATTCGGGTCTATTTTTACGCAGCTTAGACCTCCCATTGCCTGTTTGAAATAGAACCTCCCCGGCCGCGCACTGCACTCTGGATCGTTTCCAACACATCGCGTTAGAAGCAGTTGACCAGCAGAGAACCCTGGAAGCTTTGGGTACGTTCACTCCGTAGATTACACCCTGACTAAGACGCTTGTCTATAGTTAAATATCGGCGAAATGGAGGAGTCTAACTCTACTCCTCCTTATTTATCCCTACAGTACCGAGAATTGCCGTTGAGCCACACGGAGGAACTTCCTTCTTTTGACTATCTCGGATCAGCAGCACATCGACAGTGCTTGCAAGATTGAATTTTCGGTAAGCCAGTATAGCGTAGTTACTTTTCAGTTACAGTTCCCGCCCTTTCACCGCTGCTACAGGACAGTCTCCTTTGCAGTACATTATCATATCATTTTATTTCATTTACAGAAATTAGTGCGCAGCACTGAAACTCACAGTATCAGGCCATTTGTCCCGACCAGCACCCTGTGCAAGGTACCAGCTAGGCGCTACCACTTTATTTTATTTCATGGTGATCGGTCCTTTACGTTTTTTCACTTTGCTTACTCTAAAGCACATTTCTTTTAGCATCTACATTGGCCTATCCCCAACACTCTTTATTTCAGTGCACAACTTGGGGTGCAAATCCTAATAGCCGAGCAGTATTTTTACTGCATGTTGTTGTGTTTTAATTTTCAGTGGCGACATTGAATGTGAAGACTCCACTCTCTAACGCTTTCCCCTGACGAAGGGTTCCACGTAACCCGAAATGCATTGGGATTGATGAAAAAAGGATGTTTTGTATTTCTTAGCCGCTTTGTGATGGCTTAAACGCATTGTTGATTTGATATTATTTTGACAATTGACACGAACAGTTTGCACACATACATATGTTAATAATGTTTTTGAATTGTGATTTGCATAATGCTATAACAGTAAAAAACATGTGATGAAACAAATAATTGATTGCCTTAGAGCATTTTCTATGAATTTAAAACTGTCATTGATAACCTTGATTTAGACACTTTTGTCTTTGAGCTGTGCATTCCCTCAACTGTGGGCTCCCCCACAGTCCGCTTTGCTTGCCTACAGTACAGCATAGTAGATCTATTTTGTACAGTTTAGGACAAAAATGTATAGATTTTGGATGGCTAATTAATGGGCTGTTCTGCTTTGCCGTTCTTTTTTATTTATTTATTTATTTATTTTAAAAACCTTTATTGATAAACACGGATATACATTGGCAATCATACAGCCACAGCGGGTCGGCTGGAAACATTTCCGATGATCATAACAGGATGAATGAATACACAGCCCTTCAGCCGACAACCCTAGGGCCCGGCGGCAATTAAACAAACATGTCATGTCATACATTAAATCGCAGAAGGAATAAGGTCTTTGTTTTATGTTTTTTGAAAACCAACCAAACAAAAATAAAGAAAAAAAACTGCGGAGGCTAAACGCAAGGCCGATACATAAGTAATCCTTCTGGGGAGGGAGTACCACATCTACAACTGTTACGTAGTTAACAGGCAAAATTGAAAAGCTATAAGTGGAGCAGACGGGAGGCGGAAAGGGGGAAGAGAGCAAGCCAGCAATACATAAACAAAAACCCAGACTGGAAGGAACATCACGCTAAGGGGAGTGTAACACCTCCGGTGGAGGCACAAAAGGGGGAGTACAAATTTCACCACGATACTGGTTCCACTGAGTCCACACCCTCCCCCAATTCTTGGGCCTGCCCCGAGCAATGTAGACTGTTTTTTCACGAAACATGCACCAGTCCATGTTTCTAGACCAGGCCGACAGACTGGGTGCCCTCGACGATCCCCACAATTGCGCAATGTCACGCTTAGCGATCATATTACCCAAGGTGGCCCACTGTGTCTGTGCTACATTATAATCGTTGGGCTCCCATACATTCAAGAGACACCTTCGGGCCTCAGGCAAAAGTGAAACACCCGTCACCTCGGCCATAACACCATGCACACGATTCCAAAAAGACACTACCGCTGGACACTCCCACAGAATATGAAGGAATGTACCCACCATTCCACATCCGCGCTTACACAAATCATCCGAAACATACCCCATACGTAACAAGCGAGGACCCGTCATGTACACTCGGTGCAGGATTTTTAACTGCACCAATCTCAGACGGGCCGAGATTGCTACCTCCTTTGGGGAGGATATCGCCGCCTGCCAGTCCTCATCATCAAGTTCCAGTCCATCACTGGTCCAGGCCGTACAGAGCAGTTGAAGAAGGTCCGCTCGGTCATTTATCAGCTTTTTATATATTAGTGAGATTGTACTGTCCGGGACATGTCCGTCGAGTACTCTGTCCTCCAGGGGTGAGGATTCCGGAACAAGCGTGCCGGCCGGAAAAACAGAGGAAAGGGCGTGTCGGACCTGTAGGTACCGAAAGTATTCTCGATCGCTGAGTTTGAATTCAAGTTGCAGCTCTTCAAAAGACTTTATCCTGTCTTTCCGCCAAAGGTCCCCCACCCTACTAATCCCAATGAGGTCCCATTTTTCGAATCCCTTGGTGGTCCACAAATTGCCTAACCTCTCAGCTGCGTAGAGTGGAATCGCTCGAGTGAGAGCGTCCGACCAGCCCGTAGCAGCGGTAGCGTTATACCAAACCCGTACCGAAACTCTGGTGGGCCCCGTCAACGCAACATCAGACCGTTTGGAATAAAGCGCCCTGTTATAGTCTCCGCCCAGCAGCAACCATTTGTCCATAGCAAAAGCCGGGTTGGAAGCTGGACCATACATCGCATGATTAACTGAGCTCAGTTGTGAGGCCCAGTAATATTGTCTTATATCCGGTAACGCTATACCGCCACCATACAAAGGCAGCGTAAGCTTAGCCAAGGCAATCCGGGGACGTCCGGCCCACAGCAGTTTCCTTTGTAGGCACTCGATCTCGTGGAAGTAGCTGGAAGGGACTAGATGCAGTGTGTTTTGGAGCTCATATAAAAATCTGGGGAGGGACATCATTTTGAATAAGGCTGCTCTGCCCACTAGGGACAGCGGCAGTCTGCTCCAGGCTTTCACGTCCGCTTTTAGGCGAATAAGCGGGGGGAGTAAGTCGCGCTGATACCTGACAGCTGAATCATGCGAGACATAGATACCTAAATACTTGAACCCGGTGGATGAAATTTGTATCGTACAATTGCGCGTTACGAGTGGAGTATCGTCTGTGAGCGAGTAAACGCAAGATTTCCCCCAATTGATGACTAGTCCAGAGTTCCTCCCAAAGGAATTAAGGACGTCGAACAATACCCCCAGAGATTTCCGAGGGGAAGTGAGGTAAAGGAGAATGTCGTCCGCATAAAGTGAGATGCGGTCTTCAAAACCGGGAGCCCACCTAATACCTCTGAGGGACGGTTCCCATCTCAACCAAGCGGCCAAGGGCTCCAAAGCCGGGGCATAAAGCAGCGGAGACAGAGGGCAGCCCTGTCGTGTACCCCGCCCCAGAACAAAGGGAGCCGACACTCGACCGTTAACGTCTACCTGAGCTTCTTGCCAATACTCGTCCTCGCAGGAGATCAATTCCCGCCGGGACGCGCTGTTGGCCGCCATCTTGGGTGAGGAGAGTGAGTAGTTGAGCGGTGCAGCGCTCGGCCCCTCACAACCTCAGCCCTATAAAATGGCACCCCTTTACAGGGAGCGCAGCGGACGGGCGCAGTGGGCACGCCATCAGCGCACCGAAGTCGCGCCTAAGTCCAGCCCGTCTGCGCCCGTCCGCGGCCGGACGGGCCCAGGGGCCAGGGACACTGCCACTGCCATCTCTTACACCCCCTCTGCCCTCATGAGCTTACAACCTTTCCCTAGTCCTCTACCGTTCTATATCTGGACTCGGATCTCCTCACTTGGAATTGCAGGAAACATCCCCCCCTATCTGGGGCCGGATTCACCATCTACCTCCTCACTTGCCCCTGCCGAGTCATAGATCCGCCTATTATATTTAAACACTTGCTCTCTTGTCAGACATCAAACTGACATCTTCCTTTTACTCATGGCTGAGAGGCCAGATGTTCTCTTACTATCTGAGACCTGGCTCACCGACGACTCCCTCCCTGACATCCGCTCCGGGGGGGGGGGAGGGGGTTGTGGGGGTGGCAGCGATAATACGTAAGAATTTTAAGATCATTGCCACCGCTTCCATGACTCTCCCTGAAGTGGATAACTTGGTTCCCAGTCTTGGGACTGAGGCGGGCGCAGTCACTTTTATGATTCTTTACCACCCCCCTCACCCCATGCCTTCATTCCCTTCATCTTTTATTGAACAGCTTGGTAATCTTACTACCTCCTCCCCCCGCATAGTCATTTTTGGTGACTTCAATTACTGGTTCCAGCACAAGGATGCTGGACCCCATGCCACTGAACTGTTCGAAGCTCTTTCGAGCTTGAACTTTACTCAACTAGTTAAATCTCCTACTCACAGTGGCGGTCACATTCTTGACCACATCTGGGTCCACGGGGTCAAGTCCTCCTGCCCGCTCCACACCCTGTGTGTGGTCTGACCATTTTCTGATTGACACCACAATCTCTGTTGTCGGCCAGATTAGGATCCCCCCGCGGGAGGGCGGCACCGCCCGTAAGTGGAGGGCCGCTGACTCCCCTAAACTGTTGTCCCACCTGTCACAAACCCGCCCCCTCTTTCCCAATGATATCTGCACCAATGAGCTAGATGGTTACATCTCTGACTGGCTCACGTCAGCTAGCGATATCTTTGCCCCCTTAACTAAGTTCCCCCGATCCCGACACAGTAACTCCCACAAATGGTTCAACCCCCAACTTAAAGCCTTACATCTGGAACTTCGCCAATTAGAGCGTAAGTGGAGGAGAGACTACTGCTCGTCAAGCAGAGATATCTATGTGGCCGCTCGCAACAAGTACAAAAAAGCCATCTCTGCAGCCAAAAAAGCCTATGCCTCCGAAAGAATTTTATCAGCCCCTTGTAAGTCGAAGGAGATCTTCAAAGTCCTCGACGAATTCACCTCTGACCCCAGGACGCTCCCGACTCAGGCCACCACACAGGAATCCTGTAATGCGCTTAGCACATTTTTTATACAGAAAATTGTTTTGATTAAGGACACTATCCCGGTCACCCTCCCTGCCGCTGACTCTGTCTCTCCCCCTCACAATGTTCTTTCCTTCACACAGTTCCCTCTTCTAGATCCCGTATCCCTGGCCACACTGGCCGTCCGCATCAAGTCTGGATCACCGGACGACTGCTGTCCACCATCCATACTCCGGGACATCTGCCTCACCTTACCCAACTGCATCCTTCCCTTGCTTAACTCCTCTCTCTCTTCCGGCACGGTGCCCAGCTCTTTCAAGGAGGCCGTTCTGGTGCCTCTATTGAAGAAGCCTGGAGCTGACCCCGCTGTCCCGGCGAACTATCGTCCTATCTCCCTCCTGCCCTTCTTCTCTAAAATCTTGGGAGCTCACGTCACCGCCTGTCTCTCACAGTTCATCGAGAGCTCCAACTTTCTTGAGGCCAACCAGGCCGGCTTTAGACCCGGCCACTCCATGGAGGCAGTGATCTTGGCCGTGTTGGATGCTCGGAGAGACGGCGCTGTCTAGGGCACCCCCCAGGCCTTGGTACTATTAGATCTGTTGGCCGCTTTCGACACGGTGGACCATAACATCCTCCTCCACCGTGTCGAGCAGGCCGGCATCCAGGGCCTGGCGCTGGCATGGGTCGAATCCTTCCTGACCGGGAGGTCTCAGACCCTCAGCTTGGGCACTTTCAGGGCTCCTAGGGAGCGCTCGCTCTGCGGGGTCCCCCAGGGCTCATCCTTATCCCCTCTTCTCTGTAACCTCTATCTTCGACCCCTTCTTTTCTCTCTGAGGCAGTGGGACGTCACCGTCTTCAACTACGCGGACGACCTGCAACTCATCTTTCCTCTTAACTCCCCTTCTGCTATCCCTAATTTCCAGGCAGCCATGTCCCATATCCTCCAGTGGATGTGTCAGAACCAACTTAAGCTGAACCCCGGAAAGACGGAGGTCCTTCTCCCTGGCAGGAGCTCTGCCCACTGGGGTCCGCACTTCTGGCCGGCAGAACTTGGCCCCCCCCTATCCCTGTGGCCTCGGTGAAAAGTCTCGGGGTCACTATTGACTCCGGGCTATCCCTTAGGCCCCAGGTGGGGACGGTGGTCTCTTCCTGCATGCACCAGCTGCGTAGGATCAGGAAGGTGGCCTATCTTCTTACTCCCGAAGCCCTGCTGCAAGTCATCATGGCCCTTGTCCTCTCCCGCTTGGATTTTTCGAACTCCATCTATCACGGTCTGCCTAAATCATCCCTCCTCAGACTGCAAATTGTTCAAAACCAAGCGGCGAGACTGGCTTTCGGGATCCCGAAATGGCAATCTGCCAAACCCTTCCTCATCAAACTGCACTGGCTCCCTGTCATCTCGAGGGCAGCCTTTAAGATCGGCTGCCTCACTTTCAAATCTCTATCTGGTCCTTGCCCCGCTTTCCTGAAATCCCTCATCAGGCCCTACTGTCCCTCACGCAATCTTAGATCATCTCACCTCCACCTCCTGGCTGTCCCCTCCATCAAACTCTGCAGATCTGGAGGTCGGAGATTCGCATACCTGGCCCCTAAACTCTGGAACTCCTTCCCTCCCTCAGTCAAAATCTCCAACTCTCTTATCCAATTCCGTAAATCCTTAAAAACCTGGCTCTTCCCACAACCCAGCTAAATTCCTCTGTCCCCTCAGCATCTGATCAGCGCCAGGAAACCCACGGTGACAGTGCGCTCTACAAGCACTCCTTAACAACATAACATAGAGTAACCGGACCCATCCGATGAATACCAGTCCGAAGCCTAACTCGCCAGCGCTGCCCATAGGTATGGCCATTCCACAGTGTCAAATGCCATAGTGGCATCCAAAGAAACCAAAATGGCCGGCTCAGGCAGCGTTTCCGCCCTGGCCAGCACGCCATGAAGACGGCGTAAATTCAACGCGGTATTGCGGGCCGGAATAAAGCCAGACTGATCCGGGTGCACCAAATCACCGATCACTTTAATCAGATGGTTAGCTAACATTTTTGCCAACATTTTAGGCTCCACATTAAGAAGTGAGATAGGTCTATAGGATGTATAGAGTTCACGGGGTTTACCCTCTTTAGGGATCACCATGATAGACGCTAAACGCTGGTCATGGGGAAGCGAACCCCTCTCCCTGGATTCCAAGGACACCGGCGCCATTTTGTTTGGACACAACTTGTACAGCTTGGTGGGTATGCCATTCGGGCCCGTGGCTTTTCCAGAGCGGATGGAGCGAATAGCGAGCGCTACTTCATCAGTGGAGAAGTCCGCCTCCATTAGCTCTCTATCAGATTCGGACAAGCAAGGCAAAGCGATATCCCTAAGCAAAAGATGGGAGTCTTCCTCTGGCCGGTCTGAGACCGGCGCGTACACCGTTCGAAAGTGGCAGGCAAACTCCTCCACGATCTCCAACTGATCCGTCACGCGTACACCATCCACTCGCTCAACCACCGGTACCACTCGATTCAGTCTCTCCCTCTTATCCAGCCAAGCTATCAACTTCCCCGCCTTGTCGCCCACATCATACAAACGGCCCTGTTGCTCTCGACTCATGGCTTTCGCCACATTCGTAACCAAGGCTTTATAATCAGACTGCTTCAGTTGCAAAACATGCACCTTTTCACGCGTGACCCCACACTCAAGATTCCTCTCCAAAGCCACTATATCGGACTCCAGCTGCTCCACCTCTCCATTGTGGCGCTTCTTAGCGCTGGCGACTAGCGACAGCGTCTGACCCCGTATCACAGGTTTAAAGGCCTCCCAAAGGGACACAGATGAGGACACCGATCTCATATTTTCAACGAAGTAGTGATCAATGGCTTTGATCACCCCAGCCCTGGTCTCTGGAACACGGAGATGCCAGGGATTAATTGGGACCCGGCCCCCAGCGTCTAAATGGAGATCTATATGAATCCATAGCGGGGAGTGATCCGAGATGCCTCTAGGCAAATGTCGGGCCTCGCGCACCGTTTTAGCTTGGGCTGCGGGCACAAGAATATAGTCAAGTCTAGCTAAGCTCCCATGGGCCCCGGAGTGGAACGTATATTGAGCCTGCCCTGGGTGAAGCAGCCGCCGACAATCCACCATACCAAACGTTTCCAAGAAACCACTCAGGCAGGACTGCGATGGCGTAAGAGCCCTGGGGGAATGTCGATCCTCCAGGCCGTTAACCACCGAGTTGAAGTCCCCTCCAACCACCAGAATCCCCTCAGGAAGCCTCAACACCAGTTTCCCCAGGTCGACAAATGTGGTGGTCTGCAAACCAGGGGGGACATATATCGAGAGAATGACGACCGTTCTCCCCTCCCACCTACCAACAATCGCTGCATATCGTCCAGTATCGTTTCATCAATCTCCAAGGGAAGGGAACCACGGATCATAACCCCGCCCCTCTAGAGCCCGAAGTGAATCCCGAGTGTGCCACCAACAGGTAGCCCCTCCGGTTCATTGCATGGAATGTGTTCCCCACCAAGTGTGTTTCTTGCAGTAGTACAATGTCGGGGGAATGGCGCTTTACATATTGGAGTACAATCCCCCGTTTTATTTTGTCCCCCAAGCTGTTGACATTCCAACTCAAGACTCTCAGCCCCCTACCCCCCATCCCGAAAAAAGTAGCAGGGTCCCCCAAAACCTCACGAAGGAAACACAGAACAAGCCATTCAGCAATACGTAGCCTTGAAAACAATGCAAGCAGTAAAAAGAAGAACCCCCCTCCCCCAAAATACCCAGAACAACAACCCCCCCACCCTGCACCCCTGCGATAAAACCAAAAAACCACCCCATTCTGCAGTGTGCCTGTCGCCCTACCCCAAAAAACTAATCTACAAGTAGAAAAGGAAACACCCCCGGAGGAGGAAAAGTCCCGAACTCCCGCCACCCCAGGGTTTGTCTTTAAGATTGTCATTGACCCAAAAAAGGATAACAATCCACTGCAGCACGGTACAATGGTAGCAGACGCCGGTGTCCCTACTCCTCCTGGTCCCGTTGGCTGCTTTCAGCACCTCTGGATCGTTCTGCATTGTCCCGTGGCATTGATAGTGTGTCCAACCAGTCACTGACCACCTCTGGCATATCAAAGAACAGCACCCACTCATTATGTTCGATGCGCAATCGGGCGGGGAAAAGCATAGCATACTTCATGCCCAGGTCTCTTAGTCTCCGCTTCACCCCAGAAAATCACAGTCTCTGCTTCTGCACCAATGGGGTAAAATCAGGGTAGAAGTTGATGGACGCATTCTCGAACTTGGTGGGGCCGCTAGTCCTCGAGGCCTGCAAAATGGCGTGCCTGTCCCTATAGTTGAAGATCCGCGCAATGATGGGTCGCGGTGTAGCCCCCTGCTTGCGTCTGCCGCCCGGGATTCGATGGGCACGCTCCACCGCAAAAAGGTTACTCAGGCCCTTAGGGGCAAGGTGGTTGAGAATCAAATCTTCAACGAGTAAGTCCGTCGATTGATCGGCTGAGGACTCCGGAACTCCAATTATGCGGACATTATTGCGCCTAGCGCGACTTTCGAAATCCTCAAGCCGGCGGGCAAATTGGTCACTTGAGGTCCGAAGAGTGCGGATCTCAGTCTGGAGGTCGGAGACATCCGTGGTGAGACTGGCTGTTTTGACATCCAACGACTTGACTCTCTCATTAGTTTTGGCCAAGTCCGCCCTAATCAAGCTTACATCCACCGCCACTGTGTCGATCTTGGCCGCCAAGGTCTCATATTGTTGGCCCATCGACTATTGTATACTCGCAATGGCGCCCATCACGTCTCGAAGAGTTGGTTCCTCCGACTCCAGGGGGCCACCACCAAGGTCCTCCGGGGTTTTGCCAGTCCCGCTAGGTGAGCCCCTGTTGCGCGCAAATCTGTCCATAATGGTGGTCTGAGTTGTGCCACCGCGAGTTGCATTCTTGAGGGACCGCTTGTCACTATCAGGCTTGCCCGCCATGGTGGGCTGCGCGCCCCTCAGGGGCTTTTGGGACCTGGTGTAAATGGATCCCCACAAGGAAAAACAACGAGAGACTGAAGTGCAGTGCACCGGTGAGGAGCAGTCAAGCAAGTGCGCACCCAGGCCAGCTTGATCACCAGGCAGCCGCCTCCCAACCTTCTTAGCCAGGAAAAGCGAAACCGAAAGTAGACCCCGGGTGTTCGTTCTCTTCCACACGCCGTTGTTGTTCAACTACTTTCGGGGTGCTCCGGATGCCCAAGTCCCGGGATGAGCCACGGTGTAGGCCTTCAGGCTTCAGGAAGGAGTAATTCGGGCGTCCGGCATCCGATTAAAAGTCTGAAAAAGGCCTTTCAGATCAGGAGAGTCTCAGCTACTAGAACCCGTCGTCAGAAACAGGATTAGTGCCAGGATAGACGGTGGAGGTGGTGAGGGTTTCGGGAGCTCACAGCTCACGCGACCATCTTGGATGCGCGCTAAGCTCCTCCCCCTGCTTTGCCGTTCTTGCTCTCCTTCCTGCTTGACTATGTATCCCTTATATCCCTTACTCCTAAAGGCGACACAACATCTCCAAAAGATTGTGCTTCAAATCAGATGGAGTTTCTTGCTGCACTTGATAACAAAGCTGAGAAGCTGCACCCGAGTACTTCACAGGTCTTTAAAAAGATCATTCACTTGTTAACGAGGCTTTGTTGTTTATTTCACTCCTTCTTACCAGACTGCAGGCAGTGTCTACAGGACCCCCCTGTGAAATCTGCTTTTTACACGGGACACGGGTGGGAGCTACGTGCCCATATATATTTTTTTATTTAATCAGAAACAGTTGCGCTGCTGTTTGCGAAAGAAAAGAAACACACCCCTGAGATGCCTGATCTGAAAGGAAACGGGATGGGTGCTGTGAAGCCGGAGGACAGCAATCTAAACAACAACCCTTGTCAGGGCGCCTGACACCTGTAGAAAATGTAAATGTGGCAAATGGCTAATGATGAAATGGAAAGGCTGTGTGGGAGCCATTTAGGCTTTAATTGACAGAGTGACATTAGGTTTCACAATGCAGGCTTTCTATCTGGTTATACAATCAGTCGGTGATCGCAGGTTTCACAAGGCAAGACTGCATTCTCAGTCAACAGTTCCATTCATTGTTTTTCATATATCAGGTGTGTGTTATCTGGAAGCTGAACACCAACATATTCGTTACTTATCAGCCAGACTCCGGGCCCAATTGCACTCAGGATCAAGTCACCATTCTTTTTAATGCACTTAGAATGATAGTTTCGTCACCCACCCCTAGACTTCACCAGACACACAGGTGTGCAAGGACCACCACATTCAGAGTGAGGCGCGCCTGTGCGTCGAGCCCACCTTAACCAGAGGCGGCATGCAAAACCCATCGCGCGCAGCTAGGAACTCCAGAGTGGGAAGCATACTACCTCCCTCCAAGTGTGGGAAGGCTCTACTACAGCAGGCATCCCAAGTCCATTAGCCACACTTTGCTTCCGTCTGCCAGTGTCCCTTTGTTTCTACCCGGTACCCTGCTCTCCAAAGCCCTCGCCAGCACGAGACACCATGACCCACGAGTCACCGAACACAGGGCACCCCCACTCCGCGCTGCCAGCACAGAAGCTGTCCTGTCTATCACTCATTCAACGCTCCCAGTCTCGCTCCATGCCTGGTGCCTTCCTTCATCCAGCACAGTCTGCCGCGGGTACAAGCGCCCTATCTTCCATTCCAAGTGTCCCGTCGGTAGCAAAACACCCGGCGGCAACGTGGCGGAATTTGCTTGTATTTTGCCATTTCTAAATATAAATACAGACTAAGGAAATATATAGTTTTCCGTCTGTATTTATATGTAAAAATCCATAAAAACGGAAAACCGGGAGCCCTAAATATAATATATACAGATGAGTACAGTATAATGTGCTATTTATTAAGATTGTGAAGTGTGCAGAGGGACTATGACTCACCTCTTGTGAATCAAGAACCCCCATCCATCTTTCAACAATAGTGTATCTACATATCTGGCTCGTAGTGATATTTTCATGTGTATTTGTTTTAACAAAAAGGTATTCAACCAAAACCAGCAAGCAAGGGGTTAAATGTGTGTAGCACGATACACACAATGAAGAGATGTTGGCACTATTAAGATAGATATCTCCTTGTGGAACGTAATTTTTACATGCAATCTGTGATGCAGTAAAAAGTGATTTTCTCATGCCACTGCTGTTTAGGACATAAGCTAGCGCAAAACTGTGGCAGATGTTTCTCTTAAGTTGACGCTTCCAGTGCTCACTTTAGGTGACATGGACCATAGTCTGTGTCATAGTTTTGGGCCGACTGGTGTCTTAAATGATTAAAGAGGAGAAGCAGTGCTAGTTCACTATTTTATACAGTGGTAAATGATTGCTTGTCACTGGAACTTCAAAGGCATGTGCTGCTTTTGACTGGAAATATAGCAGTATTTGTCAACAGAACATAGCACAATAACATATACAAAGCAACATTACAACACAATTAAAACATAACAGAGCATAATACAACAAAACAGTCAAAACTGAGTGCAACACAACCATAATACAACACAACATCACAGTGCAATAATACCAGAAAAAACAGGGCACAAAAACAACAGACCATATCACTACCACAACAAAATGCTCCATAACATATTTGCACAAACATTCTTGTCACACGTTACCATCTCCAGAAAAACCTGTGCAAGCAAAGTTGCTACGCTGCACTGCACTAGGGGTAGAGTGCATTGTAGGTCCATATCTACTACAGCTTTATAGCCCGCCGAAGTGGGCTATACCGGCCAATAAAAGCCCACTCTAGCGTTGAGAGCCTTTAACAAGCGAGCAGGCCTATAGTGGCCGGTATAGCCCAGTTACAGCAGGCTATAAGGCTTTTAGAACATTCCACCACGAGAGGGAAGAATGTTCCAACAAATAAAACAAAGGCATCAGTGAGCCAGAGGGGATTTAAATCCCCTTGGGCTTTCTGAGACCTTTGTTCACAGAGACACCTGGTGTACTCCTTTGGCTACAATGGAACTTCCAACATTCCATGTTCTAATAAAATATGGCACCGCTGCTCTCTTCTCCAGCGCTCATGCACAAACAGACTGCCTAGTACCATGCACACATTCCTTTGCACCATGGTGTACATGTATGCGCATAATGTCTAGCATAAGCTTCGTACTTCAAGTTTAACCTTCCAGAACAAAACACTAAATACTGTGGCTAGACAAACCTTAAAACTTTTCACACATTGGATGTGTGCTGTATAGTGCAACACACATGCAGCGTGCCTCAGGAAGGTGTTCATTTTTGGTGCAAAGTCATGTCTAACATTTTTAGTAGATAGGACTCAGTGCCCAAAACCTAGGAAGACTGGCTATTCACTTGTTGCAATTTGCCGAACACTTCTTTGCACACTGTGAACTTTGTAATTATTTATTTCCATGGTATTCTTTTGCAGTGTATTTTCACTGATAAAAAAAGTGTGAAAAAACATCAACACATTTGGAAAAAAAGAATGCAGTATTCTCGACCGTTTTCATGCCTGACAATTGTAAAACTGGTAATTGCAGTAAAAGATGTAACCTTCTGGGGCTATCTGATACAGAGTGAATGGGGGCCACAATGTGCTTGTGGTCACACTTTATGCACCCCTGGGGCACTGTGGTATTCTAGAAGAAACTGCAGACACTCATGCAGCCCCTTATGCAATACTGATAACTCTGGTGCACATGCAGAGCCAGCGCAATCTTCATTTGTAAGGGGGCGTGGCCCCATAAAAAGGAGGGAATCACTTTACCTCTTTGCCTACCCTGTATTATGGTTGCAGAACAGACGGCAAGTATTTTCTAAATGTATATGTGATGCAGCTTGAGGCCCTAAAGTTTGAGAGGTCATACGCTCTGCAGCTTATGTGCATGGATCTTCAGCTGCGTGTCCACTCATTGTGACAAAGCGCCTTATCAAAGCTAATCCTATCCTGTGAAATATAAAGTAAACAAACACTATTAGGAAATGTGACCAAATAGAATAGATGAATTTTTGTCTTAAACAGTTTACATGTTTCTTTTAATATAGCTGTATAAAGTATATGCTGCTGTGTATACAGACTCTATTCATTTATCTGAAAATCATATTTTGTTTGTGGTTAAACTTTAGCGATGTCCATTTTAAAATATACCTGTACATTGAATTATTTAGCTCTCAGGTAAGTTTGAAATATTAGCATTAATGCATATGTGTGTATATCATGCCACATTGCATAACCTATGGTAGTAGTTTATTGAACGGAATTATGATCCGTCCCATTGTGAGCAGATGTGATTAGACAAAGAGTAATGTCACTATAACCAGGGCCACTGAAATTATGGGGGAGGTCCAAATTATGCGGCAGGATTGAATACATTTTGCAGAAAGAAAAGGCATATTTTGTGGCATAATGCTTCACATTTTGTGATCACATTATTTCATTATTTTATCATTTATTTACTCTTGTTAACACTAACTGAGCATAGTTTTTTTTGTGTGAAAACCTTTAATGAGGCAGTTGTTAAATACACAGCTGTTATCGCCTACATCCTGCAGGCTGCAGGCTGGCAGCAATCTCATAGTTCACAGTGCAGAGTATTTATTGAGAGGGTAACATCTGACACAGCAAGCCGCCTACAACCCCTCAGGGCCGGCCGCGTTAAAGACTATAGGGAGCTGTGCTTGGTAGCATTCAATAATGTTGGAGACATCGACATACATAGAGCAGAGAATGCATGAGGTTTTCGATTTTTGTTTTTTTCCCCCATTCCCATGAACAACAGTCAACTACAACTTAAGTATGCGGTCCGACAATCCGGTGTGTCTAGTATGTCTGGTCAGCCCTCCCAGCACCCACCCCTCAGTATCTTGAGGAGTGAGAAGGAGCTGCTAGGCGTGAGATCAAGCCTCCTGAGGTCCCCTGCCTGGCCATAAGGGCCATACGGTAGCACCTCTATGTCCTGTGGAGAAGTATGTAGTACCGGGAGGAGAAGGGATTGGGGAGGTGGAATCGAAAACTAGGGAACTAGAAGATGAAGCGTGGTCAGCAGTCTGTTGCCAGGTCTGCACTCGGAGGTGCCGTGGAAGAGGCATATGAAACAGCTCGGTCAGTAGAACATGCTACGTGCATGATCCTTGGACAAAAGCGTGGTACGCCAGCGCTGTGCATTAGGAATGAAGTGTAGTGCATGGTGTCCCAGAGGCATCCCCCCTGTCCGGCGTATCTGCGTCTGGCTGTGTAGAGGCATGGAGACGTAGAAGGTATGCAGTAAGTGGAACCCATACGTCTTTAGGTCTCAATTTATGGGGAAGGAGCTCTGCATAATTATGTAGGTGATCCTGCCAAGTGGACATTGTCGCGAGCCAATCCTTAAAATTGGGTGCTCGTCCACGTCCCCAGCGGCACGCCACCTGACGCTTCGCGAGAAGAATGCCTAAAGCAAAAAATGTACAGTGTGTTTGCAGCGCAGGGCACGACTGTCCCAGCAATGCTATTTTCGGGCAGGGTAACACGGCCACCCCAACCATGTCCGATATAGCTGCGAATACTTCCTCCCAGTAAGCCGCCACTCTACGGCACGTCCACGCGAGATGGAAAAAATCTGCACCCTCGACCCCGCATCGAGCACACCTGTCATCCTCCTGGAGTCGGAAGCGGTGCAGTTTAGCCGGCGTGTAGGAAAGTCTATGCAAAAACTTGTAGTGTATGAGTCTAAGGCGCGCGTTGCCTGTCACAGCCGCAGTGTGAGCGCAACTTTCCTCCCATTGTTCGTCTGACATTTCGGCCTGTAGGTCACTGTCCCAGTCACGTCTCGCTCTTAGGGTAGGTGGGGACGGAGCCGTCTGCGTGTGTTTATAGAGCATTGAGACAACATGTTTCGAAGCATCAGATTGAAGTAGAGAATGGAGGGGCTGTACCGTGTCCGGTTCGTCTGGGAAGGCGGGGGTGACCGCCTTTACATTCTGCCTCAGACGTACATACAGAAAAGTGTCCATAATAGACGGGGAGTTATCGCCAAAGAATTGTGCAGACGTTCGGAAAGTGCCTTGAAGGTACAGATCGCCCCACGTGTGGAGTGCCAACCTCGTAAGCATTTTACGGCCTATTTCCTCACAGGCGATGCAGAGTCTAGGGTCATGAGCCAGCGTCATTAGTGGTGAGTATAAGAACGGCGTGCCTAGAGCGTTCGCCAGGCGTCTCCAGGCGAGTACTGTACAGTCCACCGTACTGGGATCCCGGTCCACAATTTTGGAGTCAGTGTAGAGATAACCCAACGGTGGTGTTGGTTTCATGTAGCCGTCTTCGACTGCCAGGTGAGCCATGAATGGAGGGGGGTGAAGCCAGTACGCAGCAAAGTGGGCTTGCGCACAATCATAATATCTCCGGAAATTAGGGACGTCGAACCCTCCCTGATGGTAGGGGAGCATAAGTGTGTTCATGCCAATCCGTGGTTGCTTGCCACCCCATATCAGTCTTGACATTTGGGAGGTAAGTGCGCGGAAAAAATGGGAGCCCGGGTTATACGGGATGTTGGTGAAAAGGTACAGCAGTTTAGGGAACACTACCATTTTGATCAGGGAAACACGCCCTGCCATTGATAGTGGGAGATGTATTCATCTGGTGACTTTATCGGTTAACTTGTCCAGGACCGTACTGTAATTAGCTCTGATAAGAGTGTCACGGTGTCTCGTCACATTTATGCCTAAGTACTTGATCTCTTCCGCCTCCAGATTAGGGGGTAATCTAGGGGGAACTGCGTCGTGATGTCAGTCAGCGGGAACAGGGCTGATTTCGACCAGTTTATTTGTATTCCTGCGAAACCACCGAATTTGGTAATCTCTCGTAGCAGGGGGAGTTAAGATTCTCCTTAGGCTTATGTACATAGAGAGTCATTTCGTCGGCATAGAGTGCAATGAGCAATTGTCTATCCAGGTATATGAGGGATCGTGGTTGTGGTGCTGTCGCAGCTTGGCCGCCAAGGGTTCGATAGCGATCGCAAATAGGACCGGGGACAATGGGCATCCCTGCCGTGTTCCGCGGTGAAGCTCGAAGGGGGGAGAACGGGAGCCGTTCAGTAGCACTGAAGCCATCGGCTGACGATAAAGCTGTCGAATCCAATCTAAGAAACTAAAAGGAAACCCCATCCGTTCGAGCAGCGCTAGTAGATAATCCCACTCTAACGAATCGAAATCCTTTGTGGCGTCTAGAAAAACGGCGGCTGCTTCACACGTGGGGGTAATGTCTTGTATTACTGCCTGGAGCGTGCGCAGGTTATGGGAAGTAGCGCGATTTGGGACAAAGCCCGCTTGGTCTGGTAACACCAGCCGCTCCATCAGCAGATTAAGGCGCAATGCAAGCACCTTCGCCAGTATTTTTATGTCCGAGTTTAGTAGGGATAGGGGTCTGTACGAGTCACAGGACTCCGGCGGCTTTCCCGGCTTCAGCAGCGATGTTATGAGAGCTTCCCGCATAGTGGTCGGTAGGATACCTCTAGTGCTGCGTAATATACTTGTTGCAGTATCGGGCGAGAATGTGCATGTAGGCCTTATAAAAGTCAATCGGTAAACCGCCCGAACCCGGCGATTTTCCCGATTTCATGGACATGATGGCATCCGTGATCTCTTCCAGTTCAAGTATGTGATGTAGGAATTTTTGTTGAGATGGGCCTGACCACGCAAGCGCAGTGTCATCTAGGTAGGCCTTTAGATTTATTGGGGTGGACCGCTGGGAAGTGTAGAGTGTGGAGTAATGATCAGCTAGTATCCGAAGTTGTTCCGGCAGATCACGTTGGGGCGTATTATGCTCATCTAGCAGTGTTGTGATATAATTATGACATCTAGGGGGGTTTACCGCGGATGCAAGCGCCTTGCCTGGCCTATCACATTCACCGTAGCTCCGTGCTGCATATGGCTTTCCTAGGAATTTGCATTCTTTGTCTGCTAGGTCTGAGTATTCATTCATCTTCTCTCGAAGTTGAGCCCTAGCTGCATGGTTGGGTGTGGCACTCTCCACCTCTTTTTTGAGCTTCTTCAGCTCTTGTTCAAGCTTTTGCAACTCGTCTCTAAGGGATCTGAGGACTCCGCCCCCTTTAGCAATACACCACCCCCTGACGGTAACCTTAAACTGTTGTTATGCTGGAAACATAAGTTATGTTGCGATCGAAGAAATCTTGTATGTCTTGTTCTAGTTCAGCCTTAAAGGCCGAGTCGGTGAGGTGTGCTGGGTTAAGGCGCCAATTCAAGTAAGGCGATACGTCTTGTGGGATGCGCAGTGACACTAATACTGGGGAGTGGTTGGAGAGGGTGCAAGCTAAGTGGGATGCTGCAACAAACCAGGAGGAGAGCCCCGCGGAGCAGAATATGTAGTCTAGGCGTGCCCAGGTGGAGTGTACCGCAGAGTAGTGGGTGCCCCGTGCCTGCGTAGGGTGTATGTGCCTCCAGACATCAGTTAGGCGGTACTCTTCAACAATATTCGAGAGAGCACGTTGAGTATGCGTGTAGTGTATCGCCTGTGGATGGGATCTGTCCATGTTGGGGCGAAGTGCTGTGTTAAAGTCCCCGCCTAAGACAACATGTGCAATCCCTAACGACTGAACCTTACCCCATAACTTAAGAAGTGTGGGGCCATAATAACAGGCAAAAAGAACCTTGTGAGAGTATAGTCTACCCCATGCCATGCAGAGCCTGCCAGTTGAGTCTATTTCAGTTCCTTCAAGGATAAAACGTACTCTCCGTCTGACCAAAATCATCACCCCTCTAGCGTAGTTGGAGTATGATGAGAACACTCTGCTGGAGGCCCAACGGGCCGCAAACAATGGAGAGTTTCCCGACATTAAATGTGTTTCTTGGAGCATGGCAATGGAAACTCCCTGCCTGGTTAAGTAACCCAAAACTAGTCTCTTCTTCCGCGGGTTGTTGAGCCCACGGACATTCCACGACATCAGGTGCAGTTGTTGAGTAGGCTGCGCCTCTGTTACGTCACCCATTGCAACAAGTGCAGATATGTGCCCTGGACGAGCATGAAGTTGTTAGACATACAATAAGCCGCGCTATTTATGCATGAAAAAATCATCAATTCCAGTCTGACCACCTGACCCAGACCCATCATCAAGTTACAATGATTACGACTGTGAGTTGTCGGAACCCCATCCCACCCACACCGGCCACCCCAACCCGCCGGGTAGAGAGCACCTCCCACCCCACCTAACAACCTGCAAAAACAAAACACAGTAAACCAACAATGAGGGGGGAGAGGTTATAAAGGGGATCACCCATTGGGGAAGCAATTCTAGGGGCGCCCGACCTGCCTCCCACCTCACAAGTCACACCCAACAGACGCCAGTCGACAACTGGGTCGCCTGTCTTGGGATGGAGGTAGGTTGTCGAGCCTAGTCCATTGTTCAGACCGGTATAGAGAAAGTCTGGAAAGTACCTCACCGGGAATGTAGTTTCTGGAGCAGCGTGTCGTGGACTCAGGAGCCGCCTTCCCACAGCATATTCCGGGACAGTTTCAGTCCTGTTGTTCCATTGGCGAGCGTGATCTGGAGCGGCGCCCGTCCTCGTCGTTCCCAGCTCGGTCGCGCCTCTGCTGCTTCAGGAAGTCCTCGACCTGCTGCGGGTTTGCGAAAATATGTTGTTTGCCATGGCAGGAGATTTTCAGTTTCGCAGGGTAGAGCATGGCATAAGTAATATCTAGAGTTTGCAGTTTCTTTTTTATGTCAGTAAATTTTCGTCGAGCCTCTTGCACTGCAGGGGTAAAGTCCGGGAAAAAGGACAAAGTGGCGTTGCCATAAGTCACTGTGCCAAGTTCTCGGGCGCGGCGGAGCACTGCATCGCGGTTCCTGTAATTTAGGAAGCGCGCAGAAATGGACCTAGGAGCAGCTCCGGGGGGAGGACGAGCAGCTAGGGTCCTATGTGCCCGTTCGACTATGAGGTGCGGGGAAAAGGATTCCTTCCCGAAGAGTTCTGTAACCAGGGTTTCCACGAAGGGTTCCATTTTCCCAGTGTTTGTAGTTTCTGCCAGGCCTAGGATGCGGACGTTGTTTCGCCGGGATCTGGCTTCCAAGTCCTCATTTTTATCAGCAATGACTTTGAGGAGTCTGTCCATTTGGGAAGCTTGGCGATGCGAAGTGGCGGCTCCGTCCTCCGGTCCGGAGATTCTGTCCTCTGCCTCCCTGAGGCGCGTGTCATGTTGATCTATTTTCGCCACAATCCCATCCATGCGAGAGTTCATATTGTCAATTTTGGCATCTATATTGGAGAGACTTTGCTTCATGCCCAAAAGTAGAGATTTCCAGTCCTCATCTGGCGGCATGGAAGCGGTGGGGCTGTCGTCCGGCCCAGGCGTCGTTTTGGTCGTTTTCCTGGCCTCAAACGGGATCTTCGATTGTTTGGCGTCGCCACGGCGCTGGGCACGCCTCGGCGTTCGCGATGCCGCGATTTTGAGGCCTTGTGGATAGCTAGGTTGGTGGCGAACCTTGGACAGGGAATGGGGGGAGGGGCACGTGTCAGACAGGCCCCGATCAAGCACGTTGGGACTCCGATGTGCTGGTCCCCACAAAATTGCCGCTCCGGGGGGAAGGAGAATGGCCCTTACGTGTTACCCCCGTCAGGTCTGCGCTGGGGGGTTAGGTGGTCAGGGGCCTTGTAGTGAGGAAGCAGGCTCCGTGCGTACCCACTGACCGCACGACAACTCCAGCAAGATGCTAAGCCATGGGGGAGCAGGATATGACGGCTGGGTCTCCCTTCGCGCCTAAAGTTTGTTGAAGCGCCCGCGGTAGTGCTTTCATTCGGGGTCGATAGGAGAGCGGCGCTCTTCAATTGTCCACGGCACTGGTGTAGGCTGGCAGCACGGGCCCTTCAGGGAACGCTGGGTCCCGCGTCGGAGTTGCTGATGCGGCAGCAGCTCGCTAGGAGTGGCGCTGAGTCCCGTCCAAGTGTAGGCGAGGGAGGGTAGGGGAGGGGGTGGCCTCGGGAGTCGCTGCTGATCGGGGGCCCCTCACCTCTACAGAAGTCTGCCGTTGAGGAGACTGGAAGGTCCCGCTGTCCGCCGGTGATTCAGTCGCGGCTAGGCCCCGAATTCCCGGCGTCACGTAGTTCGCCGCCACAGAGGGGCCGGATCGCAGATGAGCGCGAGGCACCGCTCGCCGGTTCAGTGGCAGTTTTCTCCAGTTGGAGAGGCACGTTTCGGGAGATCCTGGTATCGGAGCAATCAGCTCAGCGAGGCGAACTTGTTCCCTTTTCAGGCAGGGCGCTTAACATCGATCAGGATGGTGTTTAGGATCGTTATAGGCTCGACCAGGCGAGAGCCCCACTACAGTGCGGCCATCTTGGTCCGGCACCACCTAGCGCCCCCTACCTGAGCATAGGTTGCACCTCATTAGTACAAGTTTAACACACAAGTATAGCAATAAGCAACAGAAAGGTGACAAGTCAACCTTTCCACAGGGCCTTAAACAGCGTGGCAACACAACCTGCAGCATTTTCAGTAATTTTGATCCGTATGAGCCTCAAACATTTATTTTTTATCTGCAGATTATACCGCAGATAATGGATTATGTGGCAAATGTGGGAAATCCATAATTATGTGGAAAGCACTGTAGCAGCAAAAGTATATAATTCCAATGGCCCTGACTATAACCTGGGAATGTGCAATGTACTGCAACAAGAAATCAGAATATGAAATGCTCGCATTTGTAACCCTGCTGCACTGGTGAGACTAAATCCAGCCCAGGACAATATCTTAAATGAGATAAACTGGTTATTTATTTTACCACATCACCTGCAGAGAAGAGACAGATACACTTACTCTAGTAGCCATTGTAATTCCATATTTATTCGTAGATAATGAAATGAAATGAAAAAGGGATTTATAAAGCGCACTAATGCCCAAAGGCATCTAGGCGAGGGACTCAGATAGGTAAGATGTGTAGACATTTATGAATTTCTTGTGGCTGCTCATCAAATGAGGCATGCACTGCCACTATCCTACAGTACATTACTGCATGCATCATACACAGACTAAAATACATAAACACTCTCAGAACCCCAAACAGACATAATTGAAGTTCAGAAGGACGCTTACAGCCCTGGGCCTCGGTGCCACTGCACCTGCTGCATCGTTGGCAGTTAACTTCCTGTGCCCACTCCCCAAGTACACACTGCCCAACTACAGCTTGCCTCAGACAAAACCAGGGTTACCAAAGGGCCATTTTCTTCCAGCATGATTATTTCAATGTCTCATTCAGTACAAAAATAGAGAAAATCACCTAAAGCCGACATTTTTTCCTTTTCAGTGCATACTTATGTATTTATAAACAAAATGCACTTTAAAAACCGCCGCGGAAAAGCATGTTTACTAATGCTTCCTAATTTGGCTGGCGGTGTCTGATAGACACTGCCAGCCAAATGAGAGCTTTTCCGCCGCGGTTGTAATCCGACCGCGGCGGAAAAGCAGCGGACAGAAACCAAGACCCACCAGCCATCGTAATGCGGCGGTGGGTCTTTGGTGAGTCCGCAGAGGATTTTCCGCCTCCTCCGGGCCGGAGGTGGCTTCCGCCGGCCCGGAGGAGGCGGAAAATCCTCCATCCTAATCGGCCCCTAGGTGTTTTGACTGACTTCCTGACATAGTGGCACTGTCAAATGCAAGACTGTACTCACATCGCAGGAAGCTAGACTGGTTTCCGGTTTCTAAACTCACCTCTAGTGTATTGAATTTGAAATCGAGGACTCAGCTCATGGCAGTAGTCACTCAGGGGCCAGTTGTATCAGCACACTTACTCCATTTTGACAACCACAGAAGTAAATATAATATTACTAGCTAAAGATAACTGATAACCAGTGGCATAGCAAGGGAGGGGATGGGGGTATGGTGCCCCCGCTCTTAACTGCAGCCGTTGCGGTAACACAGGCATCAACAGCAAATTCTCCCCTAGTACATGTGGCCGCCGTAGGCCGGCAAACGCAGGGGCTGCCATGGGCGGCAAAAGGTCTAGCTACGCCATTTGCTGGTAACAGGCCTGTCAGACACCCCTCATTGTCCCAACGTAGGCGATGAACAGGTGACTATGGCTGGGAAATAACGGACAGACCATATGACTGCAGCAGAAATGCTACTTTGTTTCCTAACTGCAAAGGAAGAGAAAATGGAGAGCCTACAGGGGCGACGGTCTGACAGACGGGGGTCTGGGAAAGGGAATGTACGCTGACATACCCTGGGAAACGAATAACGAGATAATAAAAGGTCAAAGGTTCAATGCAGTTTCTGCTTGCGAGTGGTAAATCTCGAGGAAATTAAGATGCTTGTGCCGGGGTCTAATAAACAGCAATAGGGACGGGAAAGCGCGAGGATATATTTAGGAGCCTTCCACAAGAAAGTAAAACAAGCATTGCCAATGTCAATAGGTCGGATTTTAATGTGCTTACACACACACACAGCATTTGTTCATACCTTTGCACGTGAAAGCCAGACCTACTGGCTTTGCAAATGCTTGATTTTACTGTTATCCACTTCTTGTAACAGATGCTGAGTATGGACTCAGAGATGTGCATTTTCTCTTTGTGCCTCTGTGTTTATATCCTCGTATTTTCGAGACAAAGAAACCTTCGTGTACAAAATCACCCTATTAACACTAATACATCATAGCACTTAAACACTTGACATAGGTTGATTGTTTTCCTCAAGAAAAAAAAAAAACCTCCACCCTGTAATGGAGCATCGAATGGTCATTTCACAGCAAACTGGTACCCCTGTCCAAGCGAGGTATGCTTTGGCACTGACTTCACCACGAGGCGGGTGTTTGCTGGTTTTTATTTTCATCAGATTTCACCTCTTATTTGGGGATTTGAGTGGGCCGCGGTGATTCAGCCGGGGGCTGCCATGGTTGCTGATGCAGAATTACACATTATGCAGGAAGCTTGGAATGCATTCTGCAGATGTCCCAATGCCAGATCCATGATTTATTCATGGGCGAGGCACCGGCGCTGTCTATGAATCATGCCTGAAGCAAACACACAGAGCTTCACATTAAGCAGCACAGAGGACCCAGCATAGTCCCGAAGTGTGATAGATCACTGCAAACCCTCAGTGAAGAAACATAGACACAACAGCTTCGCTTCTAACTATTTTTGTCTGCGAAAATACCTTTTAATTATTAGCACCAGTCAAATAGAAGAGGAGTGTGGTCCAGCTGATGACTCTTTATGTACGAACACATTTTTCCATAGACACAGAATGGGTAAAACCCTTTGATACATCTGACCCTCTGTTCCTAGTTTATCAAATAAACCATGATTTGTTTTTTATCTCTGTCTACCCTTGACTAGTAAAAAACATTCTTCTCAAGAGTCTCAGAACCAAGGACAGTCTTTATGTCAGGTGATATAGCCTAAGAAATCGTATTTTGTTTTTCAATAACTTGTAAAGCGTATCACCACCATCAAGATTGTTTCTTGGCACTAGGGATAAGAAGCAGCATGACGCCGCAGACCAAGGAGTGAAATGTTAGTATGTTTGAGGGTCAGGTTGGTTTCAAGGTCTACGATATTCTGAGAGTGAGAGTACCAGACGGCGGAGGTGAGGAGGGAGAAAGCGCGGCACTAGGATCATGCCAGCTTCAGTGAGAGAATTTGGTGAGCCTGGGGGAGCAGGAGCGGTGGTGTCTAGAAGGAGTAGTTGACTTTCTGTTGAGACACGGTGTTCCGTGTTTGTATATGGCTCTGCTCTTAATAGAAAAAGGCTTGAACTGTACCCACTTGGCCAGGGTAGTCCAGCGAAGTGGCATAGTGCCATAGCAGGAGCTATACATTAAAGCTGTTGTCTCTGTTTTTAATAGGGAGGATATTCCTAGACTGCGGATTACAAATCTATATTTTATCCAAAACAAGGAAGTAGCTATTATGTGGAATTCTTCCTTTAACTGATGCCCTCAGTAACAATAGACCTCCCAATGAAGCAATGATGTCACAAGAGCAAAAGGATTTGACACAAGTATACAACCTCTTAGATTGGTGCTCGAAGGCCAAAGCAAAGAAGAAGAGTTGCAAAACAGTTAACAAAACCAAAAAGAAAACTGGAGAGACTCAAACAAAAGTGAGGAATTTAGAAGTTAATGATGAACGGCCATGAACAGATTTCCAGAAACTCATGGGTCATCATCGTGCAAAAGGGATGCAGCACCCTAGGATGCCAGAACATGTAGGTCAAGGCTAGTCAAACCTGTGGCGAAGTAGAGGAAGAGAACAAGAACATTATTGGGTCTATAGTAGGTATGGTTAGGGAAGATAACCATGACATGCTAGAGACCAGAAAAGAAAACTTTAGGAAAGGTAGAAGAAATAAGCTATTAGCATAAGCTTGAACTATCACAGAGACTACATGCAACGTGTTCATCGCATGTCCGCAACCATAGGCATATATGCCAATACACGTTTTAAGTAAAAGGCTCTGAAGGTGTTGAACCAGTCAATAATTTTCAGGTATTCCTCAGACCAAAGCTGCAACTGAGTCATTATAGAGCAATAGGCTTAGTGTGTGCCAAATTTTAACATATAGATCTTAGCTTCCTGCATCACCGAGCATCGCCAATGAGCAATCATGGGGGGGAAATACCTCTGGATGTGATTTTCTGAAAGAGATTAGGAGTTAAAAGGTCAAGGCGGAATATAGAGAAAATGCTCTCTTCTGATACTCTGTGAGCCAATCAGCCAACCAGTTTCGTCATTGTGGAATATAGGGCTAAAAGATGGGAGAACATCCAGTTTTTGTACTCTCAGAAATATAGAAGACCACACCCCCAGTAGAGTAAGTCCAGCGTCTAATAGAGAGAGAGATTCCAGATATGACAGACAATATAGAATAGAGTCCCTTAAATGAGAGATTGGAGGCTCTACCCGGATAGCTCATAAAAGATAGAAGCAAACTGATGCCCCGAGTGTCCCTTGTACCATCAAGGAAGGTTAGTACCTTTTGGTCATCCTAGGGCAAGAAGCACTGGTAAAATGGTGCCTTTTCCGCGTTTCATATATTTTTTTAATAATGTCCCTTTGCTTGTCCCATGCTCCTTCTGTAGACAGCTGCACTTATCTCTGATCACGTTGCTCCTGCCATTACTTTATTGGGCCTTCCTACCAAAACAGGGTGGTTACAACCTGGCCAAGTACGGATCTGGCACACAGTCAGACTCTACCACTGCTGACTTACTTTTTAATGGTGAGTTTACAGGTTTGCTGACACTGGTAATGGATTATAACCACTCCGTGAAATGCAATTCACATATGAATATATTAGGCATTTATTTCACACACTTTTGCATACTCTACATACAGCCCGATAGACACCTTCAGTATACCAGATACTTTATACATATACATAGTTAAAATAGGCCTCGTAAAAAATGGCTAACGTTACGCTTTCTCTACATTCTGTGCTGTGCATCTTCTTTTTTTAATTTCAGTAGTGAAGCTGTACCAGTAGCCTTGAAAAATGGAACTTTGTTGATATTTTCTCATGTGAATGTTTGGTTTACACAATCCTCAAAACATCCACTAATGAGTTGATGGGGAGAGGAACGTTTGGAACAAAAGTATCTTCTTGTGTACTGATACTGGAGCTGAAGAATGCTCAGCAGAGATTTCATTGTATTCTAGCTTGTGAAATTAACAAGGCTACCTGATTAGTTCCCTTCACTGGAATCGTGTGTATGTGTAACAAATTGATGAAATTGTGTTCTTTAACTAATGCAATATAGGCTTTTATGCAGATGCTTTTCCGTCCCTTGTAGGGATGATGTCTTTTTCTCTTGCTTGGAGGAGTTGTTCTCTTGGACAAGCACCTTGCCTACTTGCTTGACAAATCTTTATTTGATTCATGATACTGCCTTTTTTTTATTTTATTTTTTTATTTTTGAGCAATTTTTAGAGCGCGCAAATACCCAAGGGTGTCTCGGCGCTATAGTTGCAGAACTCTCAAGTGGAAAGGGGAGGTTAGGCTGGGAACAACCAGGTTTTTAGTTTTTTTCTGAAATTGAGCAGAGTCGGAGCAGTTTTGATGTGGAGGGGGAGCGTATTCCACAATTTGGCTGTGGCGACAGAGAAGCGTTTGTCGCCCCAATTGGCTCTTCTTGTTCGAGGGACTCTTAGCAAGTGGGCTGAGGATGAGCGTAATGTTCTTGGGTGTTCGAGCGGGCAGAAGGCTTGTCTTAAAAATAGAGGGCCTCGGTTGTGGATAGCTTTATATGGTATGCATAAAGCCTTGAATTTGATCCGACTCCTTACCGGCAGCCAGTGTAGCTGTCGGATGTAAGGGGAGATAGATGCAAATTTAGGGATAGATAACAGGGTCCTGGCTGCTGCATTTTGCACTGTCTGCAATTTGTTGAGGACCTTTTGTTGTGCGTTTAGTAGCAAGGCATTACAGTAGTCTGTTTTGGAGAAGACTAAAGTGCTGACTAAGGTTTTGCCTGCAGATGAAGGTAGGTAAGGGATTAGCTTTTTGATCCTTTTTAAAATGTGGAAGGAAGAGGAAACCACCGAATTAGCATGCTGCTGGAAGGACATCTTGTTATCAAAAATGACACCTAAGTTGCGTACCTTGGTTACTGGTTCAGGAGGTTGTCCCATCTGAGGTGGCCACCATTGCGGGGACCAAGTAGGTTGCAGCCTCCCGAATGTCATCACTTCTGTCTTATCAGAATTCAGTTTAAGACAGTTGGATGACATCCAGGAGCTTATTGCCTTCATTCCATTTTGGAAGTTGGCTGCCACAGAAGTGCCGTTGTTGTATACGGACAACACCAGTTGGGTATCGTCAGCGTATGTAGTGAGGGAAATTCCGTAGGATTTTATGACCCTCGCCAAGTCAGACACATATATGTTGAAAAGTGTCGGACTTAGCGAGGATCCCTGCGGTACTCCACAAGGCAGAGAGAAGGTCTGAGAAATGTAATTACCTATTTTCACTGTTTGCGGGCGGTTAGACAAAAATGAGGTAAGAAGTTCTTTAGCTTTGTCTTTTACTCCTATGGCCGCGACACGGTCGATCAAAGTAACATGATCAGAGGCTTTTCATGCTTACACCATCTGCCTGACTTTCCTCCAACTTTCCTGATTTTTCCCTAGCTTAGCTGAGTAGGAATTTCTTCCTTCTGGGAATATTGAGTCTGTTTTGAATTATTTTATGACAACTTTATAATGTCTTTCTTTACATTTATGATTTTGAATTGCTTTGAATTAAATCGACTAATGCATGCATGTATTGAACAACTGATTTACGCCATTTTGAATAATTATCTGTAACATTGCTAATCTTTTAAGAAACATTTATAGTTGCAGGTCTAATTCTCTAAGTCATCCTTTTGTGGCCAAATATGCTTAACGGTATTGAACTGTATGACTCTTGTGTTAACTTTGTCAGAACTTAAGGTCCATTTGCTTCAGTGCATCTGGTAGCAGAGGATGGTTCACACTGAGGCTAAATTTGCCCCAGTGACAGAATCTTTCCCAATCCAGTCCGTGTTCCTGAGCTTCCATGGATCAGTTTGGAGAATTGATGGCCTTCCAGCATCCCTGAAGCAGTTGCAGTGTCCTAGGATAATGAGAATAATTAGGGTTATGCACTTCTGTTTGTGGGTTTTCGAGAGATGCAGTGTTTGTGATTTCTTATGAGATAGTGTGTTTGTGGTGTGGTGTCAAATTGGGTCCAGGAGGGCTCCTTGATGAAGTTGAGAATTAAAATGCTTATTCATGTATATTGCACGAGCTTATGAAGATAAACACACTTGCTGCAAAGAGTTTTAGTTTGGTGATCAGATTTTTTGTAATCCAAGATACTAGGATAGATGTTGAGGTACATTAAGCTTTTGACTTGACTGTTAAGGTTGAGGTGTTATAGTGCATTAACCGATATTGGTGTTACATTGATCCTTTGTGCATGGAAGTAGACCACAATAGGCATGGTGATATCCCGCTGATCAAGAATTCACTTTGTATGTATGATAGGGCCATGAATAGCTGATTGTTTTAATTGATGTTTACCGATTTTGTGTTGTGTTGCGTACAGAATAAAGATTACATTCTTCTGGAAATTGAAAGATTTGTTGAGAGATGATGTAAGAAAACCTGTCCATGGGGGTGAGGAGACCCCTCCAAAAGGCACACCCTCACATTACATGACAACCAAGGTTGGATTACATACGTGTATCTGGGTCAGACAATGGAATAATATCACAGCAAATGAAGGCTCTTTGCAATTTCTCTCATATGGTACCTTTAACTTGAGAGTAATTGAGAACTTGGGGGGAGCATTCTAAAAGATGAATTACCCACCAAGATCTGTTTAATATGAGGCTTGGAATGCATGACAGTGCTGCATATGCGAAAGGTAAGCAGAAATATCTGACTGAAATGAGCAACAAGGTCCATAGTTGGATGGAGATGAAGTGGGATGCAGAACAGTAGGAATGGAGAGGAAGCATGATTCGGAGCATAGGGATGAACCATGCGATAGAAAAAGGAAAATCAGAAAGGAAACAAACACGAGAGGGTGGTAGGAATGAGGAGAAGAGAGATGAGGATGTCAGCGACTCAACAACAACTGTAGGTGATTTGTTAACTTCCTGACTAATTCTGTATAATGCTGTCCAGCAAGCTGGAGAGAACCACCAGCCCATAGAAATACACCCATAGCCCCATTGATGCAAAAAAAACGTACAAATCCCAGGTTTATTCTAAACCTGCACCCAAAGGTTCAGCAAAACCCTTTCATGAGCCCTGAAACTTTCCAATAGTTCCAAGTTTTTCACAGTCTCGTAGATCGGTGTTTTGATCAATCACAGTGACAATGCCTTAGAGTGGAGGAAGATTGCATGCTTGGAGCAGTCCTAGATAAACAGAGTGGAGAGGTGAATGGCCACCCCATATGATTCTTGATTGATACATGAGCTACTCCCTCTACTGTTGCAATCCCAAACCAACCCCACTTTGAGAAAACAAGTCCCAGTTGTAGTTATTTCTAATGAGCAGAGCACAAATCCAGTTTCAGCAAAAGTGAAAGGAAGACTATCAGTTTGTAATATGTGATCCCTGTCCAGCCAATCTATTAGACAGAGACCCAGTCTGCAAGCTCAACCGTATAATCTATTCCATACCAGATGGTGATGAGCTTCAGTCACACGATGAAGATGCAGATTTAAAATTGAGACCCAAGAGACAACTATCGGTTGTTGCTGGTCTTGAAAAGAGAAAAATTACCTTCTGATTTAGGAGGTGCAGTGAAAGAGGAAGTCTGGGATTTTACTGCTAAAGACATTAGTCTAATCAAAGACGTTGTTCCTGTGAGGACATCTGTAAAACAGCTCATGCTGTGTGCACCTTAGAGATTGTTGTGGCATCCTCCTATTTGTGCGAATTAACATTCACACAAGTTGCTGAACTGATCATTCCTACAAAAGCATACGGTGTCTCAAACCATTTGAGAGTGAACATTTACACTGACAATCAGTACATGTTTGGTGTGGGCCATGACTTTGGACAGTTATAGCCCCACATAAGTTTCATGACCTTTACTGGCTTCCCTATCATGAAAGGGAATTATGTGATGAATCAGTATGAGATCTGTGTTTGGATGGGCAACGTATTTTACCTGATGCTATGTTGTCTCCCCTGCCCAGGCACTTCCACTTTCCCACTTAAGTATGGAGAGATATTATGGTTCATCTCTTAAAGACCTACTGGTTTAATCCATGTCATTGCAGCGAACCTATGTCCCAGATGTGTTTCTTGCCAGCAATTAAAGGCTGGCAGGAGAACATTTGTGACCATGAGTCACATAGGAAGATTAAGTAGTCCCTTTAATCATATGCAATTCGACTTTGTTAAAATGACTGTGTGCAACAGACTCCACTATATCTTGTTGTTAGTCTGTATATTTCCTTGTTGGGTGGAAGTACCCGACTAGGAGAAATGACAGCCTCACTGTGGCCAAACTGTTGTTGTGTGAGTTGATGACTGTGTTCAGCCTACCAGTTTGATATTGTGGGACATATTTTAAAAATAACATTATTAAGATGCTGGGTGTAGTTCTTCAGGTAGAACAGAGTTTCCATCGTAGTTACATGCCAGGGGCTTCTGGGATTGTGAAACACATTAATGGGACATTGGAGCCTTGATTTGTCAATGTGTGTGTGCCCATAAGCCTCAAGTGACCTGACACCCTTCCCTTGGTTCTGATGAGTCTCCTAAGCACCCTTGATTGGTGGACAGGACTCTGCCTCCACAAAGTCCTGATAGGGAGAGCCATGAGACTTCCCATTGTATCTGCAGCTGTACTTATTAATATTACAGATTATATGGGTCTTGACTACTGCTAAGTACTGGCTGATGTAGTGTGTTCTTCTGTCTCTCACCAGGCTGAGCTGGCAATTCCACTTCCATGGCAAGAATTGTGCCACGATCTCAGTTCGGGGGATTAGGCTCTACTGAATAAACTCATCAGAAAATTGAATCTGGAGCTCTGCTGGCATGACCCTTTCAAAGTAATCCCTGTGACAAACACTGCCGTAAAGTGTGGGGGCCTCCAGAACTGGATCCATGCCTCACACACCAAGAGAGTGAGGCAAGCTGATGAAGATGTGGTAACAACAATCACTGATTTGCAAAGTCCATCGCAAGGCCCTGTGCAGGCTCCATTGCGAAGGGAACGTGCAGAGGGAGGAGAAGATTGTGCACAAGCATCTCACAGTCAACTTGAGACAAGTGCAGAGCTTGTGGTGAATGAGCCAAGTATAGCCACAGTGAACCAACCAGCAGAAAGTGTATGTGTGCACCCTGAGCTTGAAAAAGGTGCAAGCAGTTAGGCCAGAGGAGAGCAGAGAAATGTGGCAGAAAAAGGCAGCGATCATTTTCTCACCCTTTTTCTGGACTGCTCCCATAAGACACAGGCTCAAGACTGATTTGCATATGGCCATGTCTGAACTGGGGTGGCTTGGTGAGCAAAATAACGATGGATTAAACCCAGATCTGTGACTGGGGGTGAATGTTTTGCCATTGTGCAACATTCCGTCCATCATCTTGTGTGTTTTGCTGTTCACCCTATGAGGGAAGGGTATGCCCAGACGTGGGTCCCGTGCTCACTACACCACTGGAGTCAAGCTATCCTGGCTGAAGACGGCTGATAGCCAGAAACCGGTCCTATGATGCTTGATTCCGGTCCAGGGAAGACATGGCTTGGCCGTTCGGGCTGGACTGTTCCCACGAGGCACGGGGTCAAGACTAATTTGCATATGGCCATGTCTGAACTGGGTGGCTTGGTGAGCAAAATAACAATGGATTAAACCCAGATCTGTGACTCGGGTGAATGTTTTGCCATTGTGCAACAGTTCGTCCATCATCTTGTGTGTTTTGCTGTTCACCCTATGTGGGGAGGGTATGCCCAGACGTGGGTCCCGTGCTCACCACGCCACTGGAGTCAAGCTATCCTGGCTGAAGACGGCTGATAGCCAGAAACCATTCCTAGGATGCTTGATTCCATTCCAGGGAAGACATGGCTTGGCAGTTCTGGCTCTACTGTTCCCATGAGGCACAGGGTCAAGACTGATTTGCATATGGGAATTAATGTTCACGATTGGGCTACAGATCACACAGGAAGGTGGTTGGCTGCACTAATCTCTATTAGCACTGTTAAGTTCCTATGTGGGGTTTACTACGGTCCGAATGAGGATAATCCTTATTTCTTACAGAAATTAGAAAATTATATGCTTCAGTTTACAATTCCCATAGTGTTGGGTGGTGACTTTAATTTACTACTAGACCCTGCTGTTGATCGCACTTCAAAAGCCAAATATAATTGTCCAAAAAAATCTCTCTCAGTGCTGAAGAACATTATGAAAGAATATATGTTGTGTGATGTGTGGAGAGTTAAACACTGTATTCAGAGAGAATATTCTTTCTTTAGTAAAAAATACCATCAGTTTTCGAGAATAGATTTTTTTCTGTTGGATCGATCATTATTAGCAAATACTCATTCTATTTTTTATATTCCGAACGGATTATCAGATCACTCTGTGGTTGAGATGAATATCAACATACAAAAGAACCTTTCAGAATATAGATGGACATTAGATAGGACTATTTTGTTAGATGGAGAATTTAATTTTAAAATCAAGGAACAGATATTAGAGTTTTTTGAGTTTAATCAAGAATCAGCTCCTGATTATATTGTTTGGGATACTTTTAAATCTGTCTTAAGGGGAATATACGGCTCTCAAATGACCTTAATTAGGAAGCTTACCAAAGAAAAGGATAAAAAGGATCTCAGTTTGATTAAATTAAAAGAACAACAACTTCTTGCTGCTATCCATGATGATCAAAGCAATGTATCAATACTGGAAAATGAATTATTTGAGTTACAAACAAATTTTAGACTAAGAACTGAAAAAATTCTTAAAAATAAATGGGAAGTTAGCAAATTATGTAATTTCGAGTATGGGGAGAAATGTGGATCATTGTTAGCGTGGAAAGCCAGGACAGAGAGGACTAGAAATAATATTAAATCGTTGATACAGCGCGGAACGGGTCTACTCCTGTCAGAAGACGGAGAGATCAAGAAGGAAGCTAGATCTTTTTACGAAGAACTTTATCGGGAAAAAATTAATCGGCCGGAGGAGGAATTAGAAAACTTGTCGTTTTTGAGGGATCTCCCGCAGCTAAGTAATACAGACATTGTCTCTTTGGCAAAGGAAATAACTGAAGGAGAGATCAGATCTCAGCTAAAGAAGATGGCAAGAAATAAAGCTGCAGGCCCTGATGGGCTCCCAATAGAGATTTATAAAGACAATATAGAAGAAACTTTAGCTTCACTACAGAAATTATTTAATAAAGTTTTCATCCAGGGAGAACAAACTTCGTCCTCTTGGCTAGATGCAACAATTTCATTAATTGCAAAACCAAACAAAGATCCGGAAAAAATTGAGTCGTACCGACCCATTTCACTCTTAAATTCTGATCTAAAGATTTACTCTGGAATTATGGCTAGCAGATTGGCAAACGTTATTAAGAATATTATTCATCCTGACCAGAGGGGATTTATTCCCGGTCGCCAATTAAATGAACTCACATTTCTAGCAATTGGGGCTATAGATTATGCAATAGAAAAGAAGAAGCCTCTTGCTATCGTTGCAATAGATGCAGCCAAAGCTTTTGACCAAGTTAACTGGCCCTTTCTTTGGAAAGTAATGTCTAAATTTGGTTTCCCAGAGATATTTATTAATGGGTTAAAAACTTTATATAGGGGCCCGAGAGCAAGGATATTAGTAAACGGTAGTCTGTCTGACTGGTTGCATATTTATAGAGGAACAAGACAGGGATGTCCTTTGTCTCCATTACTATTCAACATATATATTGAGCCATTTGTTTGTGCCTTAAGACGAGACCCTGTAATTATCCCCTTTAATACTGGGAATTAACAATTAGGACCGCATTATATGCGGATGATCTACTTCTTTACACTTCAAATCCATCTGAAGCAATACCCAGATTATTTAAACTTGCAGATGATTTTGGTACAGTCTCTGGATACAGCATCAATAGGGACAAAACAGATGTTATGTGTTGGAATATTCCAGTCTCGATACCAGAAGCTAAGTTTAAGATGAAATATCTTGGTATCCAACTGACTCAGAAGTTAGAAGAAATCCCTAAGACCAGTTGGGAAACCGTGATAAAGGAGATTAAGAAACTTTTGCTCAAATGGAACTCTCTACCCTTAAATATCTATGGCAGAGTGAATTTAGTTAAAATGATCATTTTACCGAAGGTAACATTTTTGTTTAATTCTATCCCTTTAGTATTCAATAAAAAAGATATTCTTAATTTACAAGGTAGAATAGGATCTTTTATTTGGGCGACAAAATCCCCAAGGATAGCATGGAAAAAGTTAAGGAGAGGACTAAAATTAGGAGGCTTGGCTCTTCCAGATTTATTATTTTATTGTTATGCCTTCCAGCTCAAAAATTTTAGGCTTTTAGCCAATAAATTGGACTTTGCGTCTAATAGTTTACTTTTTCAGGCCATGTTGC
The DNA here is from genome assembly GCF_964263255.1 of Lissotriton vulgaris. Taxonomy (NCBI): domain Eukaryota; kingdom Metazoa; phylum Chordata; class Amphibia; order Caudata; family Salamandridae; genus Lissotriton; species Lissotriton vulgaris. The sequence continues at coordinate 1,155,504,346 of NC_141696.1, forward strand.
ATGACCTCCCATACGATGCATATTTCTTTTTGTTTAAGTTTGGAGATCAAAGATTCTTCAAAAAGGTTAGATTGAAGGTTTTGAAGGCTGCCCTACATTACTGGTTTCAAATTTGCAAGTTGCTAAGTATTCATTATTATCATTCTTATGCTCCGATTTGGGATTCCCCTGGTACCCCTGATTGTTTGAGTGATCAACTATCTCTCCCGTTGAAGAGAGCTGGTCTCCTTAGGTGGGGGGACCTTTTAGATGCCTCGAAAGCACTAAATTGGGAATTTTTGGTTAGTTTAACTGGGGGCACTCTCAAAAGATTTAAGTTTTATCAATTGTCAGCTTGGTGGGGAAGCCAAACCTGGGATGTAGAGGACGAGAGTCCCCTTTGGGATTTAATTAATAATTCTAGAGTGAGGAGAGGGGAGATGGCATTACTGTATAAAATTCTACTTGATAACAGGGAAAATCTAGAATCAGAGATTGTTAAACTGTGGGACGCCTCAACGCTCCAGATTTCAGATAATTTAAAGAAACTGTGGACAGATTCTTTCACTATGTCTCAGAAAATATTTAAACCTTCTAATCTAAGAAGAAATCATTTATATACTATGTATAGAGTTTACTGGACTCCTGCGAAACTCTCCAAGATGTCTGTTGTTAACTATTCTTGTCCCAGATGCAAGCTACAGGATGCAAATGATATTCATATGTTTTTTGAATGCCCTAATATACGTAATTTCTGGGAACAGGTGTGTAAGTTTTTGGAGGATGTACTTGAACTTTCAATACTATGTACCTCCGGATTAGTTCTTTTCGGCCTCCATTCGGATTATGTTCTTGATAGCAATTCATCACAGTTTATTTTTTATGTAATAGTGATCGCTAGAAGAGAAATCTGTAAAGCATGGAAATCGGTACTCCCTCCAACATTTGCAGATTGTCTTAAAACATCATGGTGGTGAGTAAATTTGATTTGTTATGTGGTGGAGAAAAGTCTGTAAACCTATGGTCAGCCTTGAATGCATGGAGTGAAAAATAAACTATAAGGTCCAATGATTATGCCAGAGGTTTTGTGGTCCTGTCCTTCCTGTGTAGCAAGCACCATCACGTCAGGAAGTTGGATGGGTAACAACCCTACCTCTGGGCAATCTCCATGGGCTATCCACAAACATGAGGGTTGGAATAGGTAGGCTTGTGACAGTGGCCTGAAGAGCACCTATTCAGAGTAATTACTTTCTGGTGGCATATATGAGGACACAAAAAGAAAAAAAAAAAAGACTGATTTGCATATGGCCATGTCTGAACTGGGGTGGCTTGGTGAGCAAAATAACGATGGATGAAACCCAGATCTGTGACTGGGGGGTGAATGTTTTGCCATTGTGCAACATTCCGTTCATCATCTTGTGTGTTTTGCTGGTCATTCCATGTCGGCTTTTTTTACATGGAAAGGCTGTTGGAAAGAAACATTTGGGGCCCCTAGCAGGGCCCCCTGCTCTCCGCAGCCTCCAGCCTGGGGGTACCTATTGTGTCTCCCTAAATCTCGAGGCGCCTGCCACATGGTGCAGGAATGTTCACAAACTTCAATTTCTCAATGGGAGCTTGTGCTGCGGGTGGTTTCCACCCTCTGCACAAGCTCTCATACAGAAGGGGAAGTTTCCAACTGAACTATGTGCGGTTGCATGGGAATTAGGTGTCCTGTAGAGCCGACCTATGGTCAGGCAGTTCCCTCACCAAAACGGTGTCGGTCCAAGGCAGCTCCAACCGACATTGTAATGGGTGTCTTATTCTTCTATTTCATTAGGTAGACTCATACCTTTTGTGTGCCAAATCAGTGCACATTTCTCAATAGTTTCACTGTTGCTTATATTTATTCCTCCTTTTCCAGGTACTCCTCTCTCTGTGCTTCTCTACCCTTAGCTCAATTTTTGCGTCTTGCTCAGAACAAACCAGGATTAATTTTTTTCTCAGCTTGTAAGGGTCCAAAAGAAAGTAAAACATATTTCTATTTGATTCTTAGCTTGATCATACTCAATAAAATGCAGGTACAAGCTGTTTTACTTCATGCATACTGTATAAAGACAGGCATGATTACAAAATGCCAATAAAGATGTACAAAAAAATTGCAGGTAACAGTTATCACGCTGTCTAAAGATTGTCCCTGAATATTGTAATATACATGTGTGCATACTCACTCACTCATACTTATCAGCTTCCAGCATGTACCCAACCGTACCATTTCTCAGTAGCAATACATAATTGTCACTTCCCATTAGTGCCTGTGTGTAATGCTCCAGAGGCAGGATAGACTGGAACAAGACACAGTATTCAGCAGCTCCGAGACTACACATATAGTGCTAACTGTGAATCTCACTCCTCACACTCCACACAAAACTCAAACAGCCAGCGTTAAAAACCAAGCATCAGCAATGGCAATATGTTTGACTTATAACTGAAGGTACTTCTGAAGTCACTGGTGAGTTTAGAAACTAAATAACTCATCATACATGCACCCTGTCACTCATTCTAGCATTCATGCTACATACTTATTTTTACATTCACTGACTCACGCATTCACAATAAAAAATGCAAACTTAACAAGCATATACAGGATACAGAAAAGGATTAAAAGTAGGAGAAAATGTTAGCACCTAACTGTAGATTGCATATTTTTGCAATAAAAAAATCTGTAATAAATTAAACATAACAGTGGATGTTCATCTTAAAATGGTATTGTGGATAATGTATAGATCGTGTAGCAAAAATATACCTTTAACCCCTTCTATGCTCATGACGGAGCCGCTCCGTCATGAGCCTCGGTTGAGCTGTGCTCATGACGGAGCGGTTCCGTCATGGCCCGCTCGGCGCGCCTGCGTGGCGCGAATTCCGCGCATGCGCTGGACGTTCCATTGAGCGGACGGGGCCATGACGGAACCGCTCCGTCATGAGCACAGCTCAACCGCGGCTCGTGACGTAGCGCCTCCGTCACGAGTATGCGAGCGCCGCTCGGCCCCCCCACCCCCTTAGCGCTGTGGCGGAATTCCCGCTGCAGCGAAGGGGTTAAAGACCTATTTGCTTATAACATTAAAGGACCATTTATGATCTCGCTAGGAAGGCCTCCAGATGGGTTCCTGAATAGCAAATCAGTTTCCAAGCCTCTGTTTCTGAACGAATCTTCCCCTGTGCCGAATGACTGAGTACAATGCAAAGATGTTGTCCGCTGCTACCGAATTATTTCCGAACCCGATCCTGTCAGTCCAACTCGTTCGCAGCCAAATCATGCCGCACAGTGGAGCCGGCTTCCGAACGAGCAAGTACAATGCACGATTTGGACAGCCGTATCAACTCAGTCTAAGCGAGATAAAACGACTGTAGCAATCGGACTATGGGGGGATGTAGCAGGCCCCTCTTCACCCGGGGCCCTCCGAATCGGTCCCGTAGGTGTACTCATGGGTTCCCACTTTCCGTGCATGCTCAGTGTGGTGGACACCATGGGGTGCCCACCACAGAGTGTACTCTTTTCCCCACCCTCCCTTTTTTTTGCTATGGGAGCCTGTGCACGCGTTCGGTATACAGGCTCCCATAAAGTTTAATGGGAGTAAGAGCGAGCCAAGTCCGTCACCATACGGGTGCATCGGAATCGGTTGCTGGGACTCACAGAGCACAATTTGCTAGGAAAGCCCTCCAGATCCGAGTCGTATGAAGGGCTTTCCTGGCAAGATCGTACTCGGTCCCTAAATGTTAGGCTTCCTGTCTTTTTGTAACTTTTCATACCAAACTGACCTTGCTTAAGGCAGTCAACATAACTTTTGGAAATGAGCCCATAAACTTTAATATTAACATACTGTCAGAAAATTAGCAATAAGTCAGCTAAAGGGCCCAACAAGGTTTGGCACTGCGCAAATCTGCAACTCCCAGCGCTTGTCAAAGGGGGTAAATAATTACCAAAACCCTTGCCTACTATGCTAATCTGTGTACATCTATTTATCAAAATATTTTTTTACAAGTCTTAACCTATTGCCTTTTACATAGGCATTTCAAAATTAATAATGCAGGCCTAATGACTTTTTCCTAACATTTCATAAAAAACATATCAGCCTTCACCATTGGCTTATCACCACAGCCGTTAAGGCCTATTGTATTCAGCAGAAGCTTTCCCACTAGACAAAACATGCAATACAACCACTCTTTTTTATTGGAAGCATGCCTCCTTTTCCCCATCAAGAACTTATAGAAAGTAAGATCAACATGTGAGCAGAGCCTAGACCCCTCTTTCAGTATTGCTTTATATAGCCCTTTTTTGATAATTACATAAGGTTTGGCAACCTCTGTGCTGACATGACATACCTAGAAAATCCCAATGGACTATATAAACATATACAATATATTTTTAGCCACGAAGAAATTAATTAAATTACCATTTTATAGAGAAATGTTTAGTGAACAAAATAACACAATGATCATTAAAATTTGATAAGGGACCCAGAGATGTGTATTTTTAAAAGGCAGAAAAAAGAATGTATAATTGAACAAAAGAATAGCTTGCAGTTGAGCATGTTCTAAGCAGATTTTCAGGCTAACCATAATGGGGTGGAGGTTGAATATACCAAGCATTACATCCTGGTCAAAGTTTTTAACTTCAAACGTAATCTCTGAAATGTACGTTGAAAACTTCCAGCAGGGAGGGTCTCATATTGCATACCTCAAGGGTCACTTGAAGTCATATTCATTGCCATCGAGCTCATGCTGAAGCCATTGGTTTTTAACCAAAAGCTCTGTGTAAGACCAGGCTGGAATTTGTAGCCTCTGAGGGCGCTTCTCCAGTCAGATACATTTACTACAAAATCCTCCAACAGGGAAAGACTGACAGCTATAACTTGGCAGTGCTCACTAAGGCAGGATACCTTTACCTTTAATAGGTCTGCTGAACCTGTTTTTAGTGCAGCAAAAAGCTTAAAGTGAGTTACACCTTGTATTTCTTAGTCATCTATGGTATTGTCTCAGCACCTTGGACCGACCTTCAAAATGTGGAAACATTACTATGTCCTGCTTTCCACCAGCTTCTGGGAATGTTCCTTCTCCTCAGTCCTGCATCCCCTAGCTCCCCAGGACATGTTTCTGGGCATCTACTCTCTCTCTAGCCAGGTCTCCTGCAGTGCCCAGTCCCCGTGGTTAGCTCGGTCCTCTTGGAGTCACAACCCCTTCTGTTTCTTGTGTTCTTGAAGTAGGCAAACAGTCGGCCAACCACCTGACCATTGGAGAGCAGTTCCAGACTGTGTCTGTCAACAGGAAACAGAAGTCCTTGAGGACGTTCTTTCAAGAGGAATCAGGAACTAGAAACCTTCTTTCTACCAGAAAGACCTTCTTCTTCTAGTGGCATCTTTCCATGTCCAGGAGGGATCTGAGGATGTAGTGGTTGAGGTGCTTATCCTAGGATATTTATTCTATGAACTAGCCAGTGAATGGAGAAACTCTGCCACCCAGTCTTAACTTGTTTCTTGCAGTCCCTCACTTTCTCTGCTGCACTTCCTCTTCTCCATATTGCAAGGTTTCCCAGGAGCCTCTGCTTCAATATGGACGAACCATTTAGCCACCAAAGGTTCTTGGCTACTCACCTATTTAGATGAACTCTGCTTCCACCTGTTAGTGTCCAAACATGTTCTCTCCCCACTGTGACTGAAGCCTCTCTGTCTAGAAGGTTCATGGCAAAGAATAGGATAAGTCCTCCTTAGCGTCATCAAGTAAATAGAAGAAGTCCAAAGGCTGTACATTGTTCTTCTAACTGTTACTATCCAGTTTCAGCTAATCCCTGCTAAGTGGTCAGCAGTTAACGCCCTGTCCTTCCTGGGATAGAGGCAGACTGTTCTTTTCCGAGCCATGGTCATTAATTCTTCCAGCCAAGGATGTGTATTCCAATCCTGGAGGTATAATGAGTGGCAGAACTTGTTTTAAGACAGCTCTGGCTCAGAAAGACTACTGCACATTTTTATAAAATGTTATCAACAATCTGATTTCAATATTAAATTAGATTTTGAAAATTAAGTAAGAAATAACTTTGAAGGCCTTTGCTAGCCAGAGAAAATTTAATATTTTGATCACAGCTAGACCTGTCCTGGGAAAAATATTGCTGAACCTACAAAGTGTAATAGCTTTTAAGCCTTTGGTGACTGTGAGGACACACATTTACAAAAAAGTGTGACACTTTAAAAAAAAAATTAGGCACCCTCGCTGGTGAGCTTAAAAGGCAGACTTTACTGCCTTATTAATATATAAAAATAGATTTTCAAATGTGCCAAAGGCGAATTTTCTTGCAAGTTTTATTGCAGTGCCTTTACAAATCAGCTTAACCAGAGCACAGTGGTGCTCATGGCAGCAATATATTTTGTCTTATATGTAGGTAGTGTAAATACACACTGCTGCTCTCATGCCATTGGTTCATTTTCGGTACCATGTAATTTAAATAGACCAATCTGGTGAAATCAATTTTGCCTACATCATTTTAGGACCAGAGCACTCATTGTGGCAATCAAAGCAATATCCCTATGCACAGAGATCTAATACCTGCAAAAACAGACTCCAGAAAAAGGTGCCAAATCTAAGGTGTTCATGCAGAAAAGGCCAATTTCCTACAAACATGTTTGGGTGGGGGAAAACAGTAACTAAATTCTGTGTGCTCCAATAAACAAGCCCACTCTGCCTCTATTATCGCACAGAACTATTTTCCTTTAGCCTTACAAATCGAGGGAATTGTTATTTTAAATTCTGTGGCACCTTTTTACAAGCTCATTGATACCATACTGGTACAGAGATTTAAAACTATTTTTAATTCCATAAACATTTCTGATGTAAGTTCCGTACCATCTTTTCCTCTCCACACATTTAGGTTCAGCCTACAACTAAGTCCCTCCAACAAGAATCGCAGGACATCATCAGTATTGGCAACATTTACTATGCTTATTTTGCACTCACTTATTTATTTATGGTATTTCTCAGACACTGCAGAACTTTATGATGCTAAGGCAAATTCAGAGATCCAGACACACAGACAAGGGAGGAGGGCAACAAAGGCACAAACACAGTTCCCTCTAGGCTGCAAACCTTCTGTGACGCTTAATGCCGCACACAGATACATTTGGAGCATGCCCTGAAACATTATGATCATAGCTTTGCTTTCAGCATTCATCTTTGGTCTGCGCAAGCTGATAAACACAATACGAATAGGCAGCTGCCCTGCTATATAAATACAATAAAAAAACTGTGGGTGAAGTCAGGGCATTAAGTTTAACATAACTCACTTCAAAACTTGAAAGAAACTAAATGAGTTTTATTTTTTGGATTTACAAGTTTATTTTCCTGGCTGACTTGTTTATGTCATTCATGAACTTCAAATATTTGGTAAAGGGAAGTGCAGGTGGCTGGTGAATATATCAAAGCAAGGAGCTGTGCAGGAATGGGGAAAAGGATTGGCAAGTGAGTGTTGGTGCATTGCATTTTTAAGGTGGTAAATGAGGTTAGGTGCATGACAAAGATGCCACATGGCTTCTAAAAACATATAAGATTCTTGAAAATGCAAACCTACAGTGGAGTATGAATGAAGGACCACTGCTGTTTATTTAGTACTTTGCAAGACTTTGGGCCTGATTTAGATCTTGGCGGACAGGTTGCTCGGTCACAATGGTGATGTATATCCCATCCGCTGAGATATAAATCCCTTAGGATATGAGTTTATATTTTGGCAGATGGGATATCCTTCACTGTTGTGAAGGTGTAACCCATCTGCCAAGATCTAAATCAGTCCACAAATATGGAAAGAAATATACCTGACAAAAGGATGGTGAGAAGTAAAAGCTATTTTTAACTGTCTGTAAAAAGTAAATGTTTCCTGGTGCTGTGATTTAGTCACGGCTGGCATGACTCACGGGTCGGCTGCCCAGTCCGGACATGTATTGTGTTGTCTCTGCTCCAAGTCCCAGGAAGCAGGCATCCTCCCTCCCCTATCCTAAGCCAATCACAATCCTGCAATGGCAGCGCTGTGATTGGCTGGGACGCCGACCACACAGGCGTCTATTGGAAGTCCATTTTGTCCATGAAGGCCGCATACAGTCAACATGGAGAAAACAGAGAGTGCATATAACTGGTTTGGTCGGCCCTTGGGCCAATTAAACAGTCAGCGCCCACAACAGTGGGCAAGCCACTCCTCTCCTGGCTTGGAGCAGGACCGTCGACCCGCCCGCCCGCCCCCAACCAAACCCTTCTGCTTTCTTGCAGTGTGAGAAGCAGACACATAAAATTGTATTTATAATATTGTGAGAGGTTTGCCTGGTATATGATGTCCACTAATTAAAGAGGGCACCTTGCACCAGTCCAAACAACATTTATGGTGATTTAAGAGGTCAAAGATAAACTTCTAAAGCTATCTAAGTGGTAGCTGAGGAGAGCGGCCTTCAGGCGTAGTCTTGAAGGAATGTTAAGCAGCTTGTTTTACCAGAATTCAACCTTATAGTATTGGTTAAATGAAAGGAGAACCACACACTAGTTATAAAAATATGTATTTATTGTTATAAAACACCTTAAATGCCTCACAGTATCTGCTACATGCAGATAAATACAAATTACACAATACTGTAATTAGTACACAATACAAATGTAAGTAGTACTAATACCCTGTGGGCTTCCGTGGGAGACAAAACCATATACTAAAATAGTGGTAAGAGAACCACAAATCACAATCAAGAAAGTGTCTAGAGGATGTAGAATCACTAGAACCCCAAGGAACCACCCAAGGTGAGTAAGTTGGGACCCCATGGAGGACGGGTGCAGTGTGAGAACACGACCGCTTGCTGCATACAATTCAATAGGAGAGTTGCGGTTGCAGTTTTAAAGTTTAAGGACTCTTCCCAATGGATTACGAACATAGAAGGTTGGAGAGCCACCCCAACAGTCGATACCGAAGTACCAGAGTTACCTATCCCAGGGAAGCCGGGTGCATCGAGCTGAAGTGGCGTCGGAAACCACCGTCATTCTCAATCGGAACCTTCAGAGAAATGCCCCTGCTGGAAAGAAGAAAAGGGTACAGTGGATTCTTGATAGAAGGACTTGAAAGCAGAGGGGACAGAGTCTGGGTCACTCAGGAGTGACCAGGGGCTTGGTAGACAAATGCCCACCGATGCTGGGTGTTTCAGGTGTGAAGATGGAGACCTTAACGCTACAGCTGCAACCAGGAGCTGGATACGAGTTGTCCCACAAAGGATGTTGAGTGCTGAGGGGTCAGTGTCCGGCAGGAGCACCAACAAGCCTTGGCAGCGGCAACCCATGAAGAAGGTCAAAGGAGGTTACTGTCTGGCCCAGCAATGACCAGCAAGGGGAGTCAGGGCAGGCCTGGAAGAACCAGGGGAGCCCAAGAAAAGCTGTGTTGTCCCTCAAATGGACTCACAGGCCAAAGGCACAAGAGTTGCGAGGGGACCTCCAGCAGTTTCACAAAGTCACAGCTTGCAGGGCACAGAGTGCGAGGAGGCCGAAGCCCTTTGTTGAAATGTGCGCAGAGGTTAGGGCTATCAATAGCCCAATGGACTTAGTTGGGGAACACCAACAAGCATATGCACTTACAAATGTACGCTGTGCACAAGGGTTCAAGTGATGCAGTCCCCACGAGGGCTTCAAACTTGGTGAGAGGTCAGCTCAACCTCAAGGAACATTGGAAGTTGGAACCCACCTGAGTCTTTGTCGTCCGCAGGAGCTCAGGATCAGCAGACGGGTCAGTTGCATTACGGTGCCTGCGAATGCAGGGGAGTGACTGATGATCAATTGAAATGACCTGTGCAAATTAATCAGCTGAAAGAGGACATTCTAGTGGACACATGCTCCCTAATTACTATCATATCTAAGGAAGAATATGAGCAAATACTTAACAAGGAGCTACTTCAACCTAGTCACATCACACCTGCTGCCTATAGTGGGCATAGAATCAGATTCAAGGGACTCTATAATGCCAGTTTGAATTTTAAATTCAGAATAGCTTGGGCAAAAGTAGATGTGGTTAATCATGGAATCAACATTTTAGATTGGTTTGAACAGCAAAGTCTGCAAAAGGTGATAAACCTATAGAGAGCACCTTTTGTATTTTCTATCTCTGAGGTTGGCCGGGAGGACATTTTACACGATTCTGAAAAGCTTTTCACTGAGACTTTGGGACATTTGAAAGATTTGTAACATTACATTAAACTTAAGAAAACAGAAGTCCCAATTAAGGAGAAAGTGTGAAATGTACCACTTTCAGCACGCAAAGAGCTTGAAACAGTATTACCTAAATTGCTAGAAGAATAATTTAGCACGTCAGCATCTCTTTGATTGTCACCTGTTGCCATCGTAAAAAAGAAAGTTGGTGAGTTTAGACTATGCATAGACGTACGCCAGATAAACCGGCAAGTGATTGTTTTGAGTCAACCTTATCACATGTGTATGAAATGGTGGCAATGCTAAAGTATTTTCCATGTTAGACTTTACTGCCGCCTATCATCAGATTGTATTATAAAGAGATTCATGTGATCCTAGCTCATTTGATACTCCAAATGGAGCATTCAGATTTTCCAGCATGCCTTTTGGCTTAAAGTCTGTTTTTGGAATATTTCAAAAAGTAATTAATAAACTGTTTGATTGAATGGAAGGTGTTAGAGCCTTTCATGACAATATACATGTGTTTTCAGAGACACACAAGGAACAACAGAAGGTCTGAGAAAGGTATCTGAAAGAACTGAAGCAAGTGGCCTAATCCTAAAGAGAAAGAAATGTTCATTTTTTAAGGATAAGATGGTCTACTTGGGCCATGCCATTGGTGCTGATGGAGTAAAACACATACTTGGTTTTGTTTCAGCAATAGTCAATTCTCCACCACCTTCAATTGAAGATGGACTAAGGTCTTTGCTCTGCCTATGTGAATTGTATTCAGAAGAAACCGTGCTGAAAAGGTGGATCCTATGCAACTTCTGATCAAGAAAGATGTGGACTTTGTGTGGAACAGAAGATGCAATGAGAGTAAGTTTCCTGTGGGCTAAACCATCTCTCATTAGGAACTGTTTATATGCCACTGGTGAGTACACTTACTAAATGTAATTCAGACAAGGTATTGCCAAGCATATTACAATTGGCATGTAAGTTACATAAATATCTAATTATAGTAGAATACGATCCAGGAAAATCCAATATCACTGCAGACTTTTCATCATGCATGCCTTGTGATGGTGTAAGTGAAGAAGATACATGTATGAAATGAATGATGATACTGTTGTTGCTTACTTGTTGGATGAACCCAGCAGTGAGAGAGCTCTGAGCAAAACAGTTTGGATGACAGCCACTGCTGACGATCCAGAGTAACTCTATTACCTCTGATAGCATAATTAATTGCTGGCCAAAGGAGAAAGAAATAGATGTGAACCTCACACCATAATGGAAAGTCAAGGACAAGTTAACAATTGAGGATAATGTCATTATTCAAAAGGATGTGTTGATTGCACCAATTATGTTAAGAATGTAATAGATTATAAAGGTCATAGAGGCATGACGGGTACACAAATAAATTTAAGAAAGAAATACTGGTAGCCCACTGTGGATTGTGATGTAAATGTGTATGTGCATGAGTGCTCGCTTTGTAAGGAAGTTGACATAGAAGTTAGATTTCCTAAAGTGCCATGGCAAATATTTCAGGTTGACCTGATTGGACCTATGTAGAAATTACCTGGCTCAATTTGCTATACTACAGTCCTAGAAGATTATTATAGTTAGTGCATGGATTTGGAATTCCTAGAATGTCCAACAACAAACAATGTTGGAAATTTTCAAAGAAATCTTATTAAGGAACAAGATGAGTGATATTGGTGCACAATTTATATCTACAGACATTTTAGAATTTCTCAAATTCTGTGCTATTACCACTTGCAAATCAGCCGTATATCACCCATAAAGCAATATGCAAGTGGAATGCTCCAATCACAAAATTAAGGAGATTATATGGTTAGACTTGAAAAGCAACTTATCTTTAATGAATGTGAGGACTCCTTAGTGGTACTATAACCCTTTGCGCTTATCGTACCAATCCGCATATTGTGACTGGCAGAATTCTAATGAGCTATTGACGCAAACTACAACCTCATTAGTTTTAAAGAGATGCAAAAGATATGTCTCTTGATAAGACTGATGAGAAACAGACCATACCTGGAATGTCTGAGAGACAGCAATCTAAAATGAAACAGTACTATGATCCAAAGTAGGCTGTGACTCAAAGTAAAATAGGTATTGGTGGTGTGCTCAGAATCAGACACCTTCGTTGTAAATTGTGTGGTAACATAATTGGTAATCCCTTCCAGGTGATAAAAATACCTGGTTCAGCCTTGAAACTTGAAAATAGAAGTTGATGGAACATTTCACATGCTGTACGGATCCCACAAACTTATATGCCGTCTAATTGCCCGCTGATGCTAGAAATTGAGATAAAGTAAACGGTACCCTAATAATACATCTACTCATTGCCATCATCATATAACTGTACTAAACCAACCCAGTGTGACTGTATCCCAAGATCTTATCGGAAAGCCATCAACTGTTCCCACTGATCATCAGATTTCATTGGGTGGACGGACAACACATAATGTTGGAATGACAGTCAAGAACTATAAATGTATTGAATTCCTACAAGAGAGGGAGACGATGTAATATTGATGTATATCGTTGCAATATGCCTCCTGCTGAGCATTGTAGTCCTTTTTCATTCCTTGTTGTGTTCCTTCTCTTTCCTCCTTCCTCATGAGTGTGTGCTCATGGATCACCACATGCTGATTAGATTTAGAATCTTAGTGGCTGTGACATTGAGTAGCGGGCGGGAGATTAACAGATATTCTGAGTGAAGACAATAATTAATAATTAGTAGTTAATAAACGTCGGATTCTTATCCAAAACTTGTGTGTTCATTACAGTGTGGTCCAAGGAGCATAGCTGAGGTGGAGGCAAAGGTTGTTCCAGAGTCTTGGCCACATGCATATAAGCTTGGCCTGTATGTTTTTGTCAGTCTTTTGTATTTCGACGTGACCGGGGTAGGTACTCCTGGGACTGAAGTGAACATTTTAAACTAGCAGGATAAAAATCTGCTTAAAAGTCCTAAAATGTCATATTGCAATCATTTTTCAAATAATAGCTGCTATCCACGAAAGCTATTCTAAATCTATTTTCACCGCATCAGAAGGCAACGGTGTGATTTTTCAACAGCAATTGTTTACTGTACATTAACTGAAGCTTTTTAAAATCCATTTCACCCAAGACTCCCTCCTCAAGCTACAAATTAAAGAAAAAGAATCTCAGAATTCCTCCTTTATGCTAACAAAACTTTTGAGAGTTTTCTGGCACATGGGGTTTTACTTTGAATCGTTTCAGAAGTTTGTACCTATAAACAGTGAACAATAACCATGGCAACAGCAAGATGAAAGGACGTTTAGGCAGAGCACTTTGTAGCTCTTTTTATTACTTCTGGGGTCTAAACATGGATGTGTAGTCGTGAATGAGAGCTAGAATTCTGAGGCTTATCATAAAAATCTGTAGTTTTTATAGGCCTCTACCAAGGTATTGCACTTCAAATAAACCATTTACTGCTTAGAAAATAAATTACACATACAAAGCCTCGAAAAGGTGTTTCCATGTATTTCCTTGGCATAGTTATGTCTACTTGGCAAATACACCCAGCAAGCCACTTTTCAGTTAGGGAAGCTATAGGCAGGGCACAGGAAAGTTTGGGCACAGTGCCACTTTTAATGAATGACCGAACAAATAACACAACAAGTTGATTGACCTAATGGAATGAATGAATACATGAATTAATGTGGAAACGTCCACGGGTTAGAGCAGCACAAAAAACATGATATCATTAATGAAGGGGTTGTGGCACGCAGCTTTAAGTTTTGTTATAAAGGCCGATTGGTTTATCTGGAGAGAGAACATTTCGTAGTCCAAGCTTCGATCTTTGAAGTGAGCAAAACTTCATCAGCCATTCAAATGAAGGTTTGCATATGTAAACAACTTAGGCTCCTAGGCACAAATGTTATATTACAGCAACATCGTTCGCAATTAAAACATTAACAGTCCGATTTTGACTTTGGCTGGCGGTTTCTTTGGTGCGATTTTGGCGAACTTACAACATTCACCAAGGCAGGGTTACCCATTGGTGGCCCTCAAGGTTTTGAACACGTAGAGCCCTGAAGCTGACATGCACAGCGCCTAGTGCAGGGAAGTTCAAACCCTTCTCCAAGTGGTTGGCACCTGGGGCGTTGTCGGGAGCATCGTTATTGAGGCTGTTGCTGTTCTACTCTAGATTCATATTTTTTGTACTGTATTAAGAATAAACATTACACTAAATACAATTTAACTATAACGGTGATCCAAAATTAGACCATAAATCCAATAACATAAGAAACTATTAATAAAATACTATAACATTCAGATCTGAAATATGTGAATTTGAGGACAGCATAAAAAAACGACATAAAAAAAAAGGGCTCCTTCTCAATACGTGAAAAAGCAAACCATCAAAACAAACAGCAGATCCCCGAATGACAGCAGCAGGGCTTTGTGGAAACCGAAGTGAAATATTATATAACCTAAACAAATTGGTGTTAGCAATCTTTGTAATCACCCACTCCTCCACCTACATTTCCCTTTCAGTGACATAAAAAACCCGCTCTAACAATCTGTCTGTATTCCACGTCACTCCTTCCAGAACGGTTCACTTCCTTGAGCAATGAAATCTTGTCTAAGTCTGCCGGCTAGATCTTTTCTGTGAGGAATGGAAGATTGCATTGGTTGCTTTCAGCCAGAGAAGGAGGGGTGTTTTGCTAACGCCATGCTGCACCTGTTTTGCGAGCAAGCAAAGCTGACACTGCTGATGTTCGATATGTACCTGTCCTTTTTGCTCAAGGTGTACCTGTTCAATGATGAACGGTTGTTTCCACTGCAGTTGCCCCAAGTCATGAAAAAACAAAGTATATATTGATTGCTCTTGAATCTTATGCCCTATGGACCATGGAGTGTTTCCCAATATTTGATGTGATATACCTACAGTCCTTAGGAAGGCAACTGATCTCGAAGGGGTAAGGGGCAATCTTCAAGCCACAAAATTTGTTGACAGAAAAAAGAAGCAGATCCTTGTTTGACACACCTATTTTTTAAATTGTGATAGGGATACACTAGTTAAACAAATTGCAGCTCACCCACATACAATTCTAACGTAGACCTGATAAGGGGAGAAAATAAATGTAAAAATAAGGGACATAGCTTAACCCAAACTAGGGAACCCATTACTAGGAGACTGTACAGCCAGTGAACTATACAACTCTTGGCTCCTTTCCAGTGCTATATGTGAAACCCATCCCACTGAAGAAGTATAGCACACTACGTAGTTAAGTATTCACCAATTAATATGAGTACGTCATTGTTTTATTATTCCATAAGAGGTGTTTTGTATTTCTTATGTGTTCATGTCTCTTCAGAGTGAAAAATAGTCATTTGAACTTCTTGAGTTGCCTCTTTAGTGTTTTAACATCTGTCTTGTTTTTAAGAGAATTTGTGATTTTCCTTCTGCTACTTCCACGTGTCTTTTACAAATCTGTAATGATTTGGAAGTTGCTGCTGTCCTTGCTGTATCTTTGCATTGTGAAGTTCGATATAAATCTTTCTGCTACACAAAAGATACAACAATTTGCATTACCAATCATGATTTTAATTTATGATGTCGAAGAAAGAGTGAATGGCCACAAACTAATGTGAGCAGAGTGAGCATGATTTTACAAGTGAAACTAGCAATTTTTAAAATAGACTAGTCAACAATTTATGATTGGCTACATTTTATGTGAAGTATTTTGGCCAATTCTGGCATTGTAGCCACCAGATTATACATAGTGGGATTTTGAGCACATAATAAAACTTAAAAGCAAAACTACAAGCCCCACAATGCAACATGCTGTTATCTCAAAAGCCAGGAATGTCTGTTGTTTGTAGGCAAACTTGTGAAATGTATATAAATAACGTTTTTTTTAAAACTTGTGAAATGTAAAGTAGAATTTTGTTCCTGACTTTCTGCCGTTGTTCATGTAGGCAACTGCGGGTTAAATATCCTTCTGGGTGAGAGGATAGAGACAGTCTTTCGAATTCAAATGCAAGTATCTCAGTGCTAAAGGGGTAACGTGGACTTTCCTTGGCAAATCAGCATGTTAAAGAATATGTTATTTATGAGAACAATGTGAGCAGCAACAGTTATATGTGTTTAGGAGACACAGAGAAATAAAAAGAAATGTGTGCTGGCACCCCTCTTCTTGAGTCCACCTTTGGCCAAGAGGTTGGTGCAATTTAGGTGGAGTGCTTAAGGACCACTGTGATGAGCCCTGTCTTGAATATGTCCAGCACTTGTGCAGTGGTGTAGCGCAAAATATTGGGACGCCCACCCCTGCCGATTGTGACAACAGTCCTTGAGTGTCCAATATCTTACAAATATTCCTAGGCTGTGGGCTGAATGCCGTACCTCAGAGTGGCTGGGCCTCCCCCCGGGGGCCTACCTATGTTTTACACCCCTACATTTGAGATAGGTGCTTGCTCTGTGAGTGCAACTAGTGTGAGTAACCTCCATATTTAGGGTTGCTTGCAGTGGCGGCAGAGGTTTCGGGAACCAAGTGATGTGTTTGCAGTGGAAGGAGCCACACTGGAGAGAATTATTTTTGCAGGAATGTTCTGAATGCCCACCAATGCTGGCACACAATATGCCAAGACATCTGGGCACTGGGAATGCCCAATACAGTGGAAATATACCAGTAACCAAATAGTATTCTCCATATCATGCTGAGGAGAGTAACACAGTCGGTATGTTATGTACACAATCCTGAAGGTCATCTTTTTGCAAAGAGTGTCTTACTCAGCTAGTTCTGCCAGTAAGGCAATGGGCAAGTCACACTAGATTGGGTCGCTTTTTCTCCATCATATGTGACATAGTGAAATATTGGGAAACAGTGAAGAGGAAGATGGGTCATTCAGTGCAGAGAGAGAAAAAGAAGGTGTGCAACAAGTTAGCAGAGTCTGATACTTGCTACGACCATTAACCAGCACATACATGTAGTGCATGCCTCCACTCAACGCTTAACCCCTTCAGCGCGGCGCAAATGTTCGCGCTGTGCTGAAGGTTCTAATCAGCCTATCGGCTCATGACGGAACGGTTCCGTCATGCGCACAGCTCAACGGATACTCATGACAGAACCGTTCCGTCATGAGCATGGAAGGGGTTAAACTTTCTAAGACTGTGTGCTGACAGGTGGCATCGCAACACTTCTCCCTCCTCATTGACAACATAGAATTAAAATAGCATGGATGACTGGTTTACATAAACTATAGACACACATTAGGGACAATCCAAACTCCAATAAAAGATATAACAATTTTGTCTCTGACCTTACGCAAAGTTTACAGAACATGTTATTCCATGGGCGAAAGAGCAATACAAAAATGCATTGTAATTTTGTTGGATCGTCATTCTATAACTTAACATATTCGTTTTTCAGGCAAACATAAATGCCAACCATAGAATCCAAAGTTGTTTAGATAGCCACACTCATCGAATATGCAACGTTAGGGATCTTCTAAACTCTCCAATTCCTTGTTCCCAGAGATATTTTAAGTAATTTTGTATATTGACTTTGGAATACAGCACTTATTATATTTGATTTGGAATGGATGTTTTATTCACATGAATTATAGGTTTTTATGATGATTTGCCTTTTTCATGTGTTTGCTCAAGATTCATTTTCATTATGATTGTACCCTTTTCAACATAAATTGTTATAAGAAAATCATTTTTTTTGACTAAACGATATTCCTGTGTCCATTTCTCTTTTTCTTTCTGATTTGCTCAATTTGTGCATGATTGTAGAACTGCTGTGATTTGTTACATTATTTATTCAAGATTTTGTACAACTGAACTTTAATAATTTGTTAAACATAAGTCAGAAGAAAACTGCTTCAGTGAAATCCCTTGCTGGCACACATTGATTTTGCCCAAGCCTCCAAGGGTATATATGGTTTCCCACCTTACCTTCTCACTTTTAGAAAGGTGGCATTTTCTTGCCTTAGCCATTTGGTGCCTGCAGCCTGTCTCTGGTCACATCACTGGGTGTAGTGAACTGTTGGGATGTGTGTGTTCATCCTAGACAACCGCACACAATGGGGATTTAGTTGTGACTGGATGGACCTTCAGTGGCAGGAAGGGTGGGAGGAGCTGGCCAAGCCTCACATACACCCGAATAGGCTGTGTCCTGTCTCCACACAAAGGGCTTAACAACCCTGTATTGCCACTTCAACCAGCTTAGAGCCAGGGCAGGGAAGGTAAGACATTCCATGCACTTCAGAGAAACTGTCTAGAAGTGTTTCCCACCTCCAGAACCAGGGCAATGGTGTATAAAAGAAGGACCTCAGGCACCACCCCTTCAGTACACTTCTGTACCTGTGGATACTCTGCAAGGAAGAAGGACTGTTGTGCTGCTACAAGGACTGCTACTCTCCTGGACTGCTCCTCTACAAGTAACTGTTTCCCTGCTGTGCTGGCCTGCTGCCCTCTTGCCTGGGAAAGAAGAACTGGACCTGCAACCCACCTTGAACCCAGGAACTAAGAGTGATTCAATGGGCAACTCTGCTGAACGCTTGATCTGAACCTTAAGGACATAAAAGGCACCCTAACAGGTCCTGGACCTGTCTCCAGCAAGCTCCTGACCCCCAACAGCTTCCTCTCAGGTCATGGACCATTGGTGTGGCTTTTGAGCTCCTAAATTCAAACTTTTGGGCTCTTAGTGACCACAAACAGGACAGTTCAATCTGGAACCATGCCACTGTCATGGAAAATCAGGGTGATCCTCCACAATTCTGTCTCTTCGTCCAGCAAGCATCGATCGCCCGCGAATGACCACCAGTGAGAGGTACCAGACCGCCCATCTAGTATCCCTGGCCTGCTCTTCGCGCCACACCTACCACTGCCAGAGATGCTCTCCTTGCTCTCCTTGCTCTCCTTGCACCCGGCGATCTTATTTAACTCAAATAGGACACTTGGCACAAATCTTGAGAAGGTAAATCCTCAGCGGGATTAATCTGGGACTGTTCCCAACCCATGCTCCATCGCGGTCAGCTTGAACTTGTGGATTTGACATGGTCCAGCATGACCAGAAAGCCACAGTTGTTGCTTTATGCTTTTAGGAGCTATATTGCAGTTTATTCTTTAAAAAGTCATAACTCTGGTTCTACTGTTTGGATTGTTGTCGT
Organism: Lissotriton vulgaris; assembly: GCF_964263255.1. Classification (NCBI taxonomy): domain Eukaryota; kingdom Metazoa; phylum Chordata; class Amphibia; order Caudata; family Salamandridae; genus Lissotriton; species Lissotriton vulgaris. Next base: position 1,155,523,663 of record NC_141696.1, read on the forward strand.
TTTGGTCTTGTTTTATTCACTAAATTACGCTCTACATTTGTATCCAGGTGTGGGATACTTTATATGTGGTGATATCACAGTTTTACTGTTTTAAGTGTTGCCCAAATACTTTACATACTGCCTATAAGTTAAGCTTGACTGTTCTATGCCAAGCTACCATGGGGGTTGAGCACAGGTTAATTTGGGGTTGCTTGTGCCTTACCCTGACTAGGATTGTGGTTACTGCTTGGCCAGGGCTTACACCCCGGTCAGCCAGTAACCCAATTTCTAACAATATAGTTTACATTTTTGCTGATATTTGCATTTTTTTTGCTCGTGTTCTTGAAATCGCTTGTCTCTTGTTGCTTATAATTGCAGTTCACCTACATGAGCATCCAAGCTGGACACAAAGTAGATGGTACTTATCTGCTTTTGAGCAAATAAAATGATATCACTGTGGTTAAACTGTGCGACGTTGTTCTATGTGCCCTTGTCATAGCTTGTAAAGCCTCATTAAATATATTATTACTTGCATAGAATAGCCCATAGATTGCAAACCTTTATTATATGATCTGTTCTGTCCATTTAGCCAATGGCTTGTGGGTGGTACAAGGAGGTATTATGATGTTAGATATCTTACACTTTAGCAAATTCTCTCATCAGAGCAGATTGGAATTATACATAATTGCCAATCATGAGTTTAGCGAAAATTTATGATCAGATTGGGGGAAGATGGCGGCTGGGTAGGACGCTCAGCCGATGTGCTCCTGACTCCGTGATTTATGAGGAGACGACGAGAAGCCCGACAAGCACCACAAAAGCATGAAGAGATAGTAGAGACAACAAACAAACAGGCGACAAAGGATTTCTTACTTTTTTGGTGGCCACGGAATGGTAAACTATCGGGAATCGGCGTCCGTGGTGGAGGAAAGCTCGCGCCGCGGAGAGCGGGAGGAGGCGGAGCCGAGTTGCTGCTTGAGTCTCTGGGCAGCGGCTGCGAGAGCTAGGTCGCGCTGCTGCCGAGCTGCCGGAAGACTGAAGTTTCAATTCCGGGGCGCAAGCAGCAGAACAAGCGGAGGAAGCGGTGAGTTCTTGTCAGACCACAAGGGGGAAAGCAAATGTAAAACTCTGTACGGAGCGCCTGGGGGACCAAAAGCTAGATTGAATGACACGGAGGGGGAGATAATTTTACAAAGCAGCAGCAGCCAATGCAGTCAAAGACAAAGTAGTCAGATCAAAAAGGAGATACAATTGTGCAATGAAATAGAAGCACCAGCCTTTACAGAGGGGTTTAAAGAGTGGTCAACCGCAGATACTATCATTGAAAAAGGTAGTTTAAAGAGAGACAAGTACTCATTAGTTGTGTCTACATGCTTAACTGCTATAATCATCTCCCAAAACTCCCAAACCTTACACATTAACAAACTAAGATACAGCACAGACAAACAGCCTATGAGTGACCTGTTAAGCACAGCAAAGGAGGGTGGCAAAAGAGACTACAGTGAAGCGGAGGAGACCCCCCCTCAATCAGAATCAGCAGAAGCAAAAGCCCAGGGAGGACAGCTCTTAAAATCACAAGGGAAGCAAGTCATATCCACCTATAGCCTGCGAAACAGAAATTTCCTGAAGCAAGAGCAGTATCCTAAAGGAATATCTCCAAGGGAGATAAAAAAAAAGCTCAGAAAACAGGCCAGAGAGAACAACAAGGCAGCTCCTGAAGGTGGGTTGACCACCCTCAAGGGAAAAATAGTTTCCTCGTCTCAAACTAAAACCAAAATAAAAGTGACACCTTCACTAAGATCCTATTTTAAAATACAACAGCAACAGGGTCCTCAAGCCTATAAGCAGGCTCACACGGTCTTTTACTTCCGAGGACGGAAGAAGATAATCTCTCCCCAAACACAGTATTACCATCAACTCTGTTCGAGACCCCACAGACATTGTTGGAACCGGGAAAAGGGGCCCCAAATAATACAAAAAAAGAGAACAAAAGTAAGAACAAAAGTAGGGTTGAAGCAAAGTGTTTGGAGGACATCTGGAAAGTTAACAAGGGAACCAAGCTGGGAAAAGAAATTAAGCCCCAAGAAGCACCCATGGCGGAGGGAGGAGAAAAGGAGAACTCCGTAGAAACAACGCAGGAGATTATAGAACATGAGGAAAGATCACAAGGGGGGGCAAAAAGAATCTCAGAAATCCCAGAAAAATCAAACAGAGGAGTTCCTAGAAAAAATATGGACAGAAATGAAGGAAACATTCTCTATCTCTGAAGCTAAACAAGACAAAATTCAGGAAGCTTGGGAAAAGCTGGACAATAAACTAAACGCTTTTGGCGAGAGAGTGACGCTGGTAGAAACTGAAGTGGCCGCCCTGGACAAAAGGGTGGAAAAGAATCAGAAAGAAATAAATTCTCTGAGACAAGAAAGTAAAATAATGAATGAAAAGATGGAGTCACTGGAAAATCAAGCAAGAAAGAACAATATCAGGATTTTGAATGTTCCGGAAAATCAAGAGGGATCGGACATGAAGAAATTTGTGGTAGCACTACTGGCAGAATATTTCCCTTAGGCAGACGAGGCACTTCTACAAGAAGATATACAGAGAGCACACAGAGATCCATTTGGGAAAAACAAGGAGAGGAAAACTCTGAGGAAGATACTCGTCAATTTCAAAACTTATGTGCTAAAAGATAAAATCTTGGGAGAAGCTTTGAAAAAAGGAAACTTTAATAAAGAGAACTGGACCTTCAGAATAAGATCTGATATGTCGAAGGCCTCCCAAACTAGACAATGGGAGCTAGGAAACCTAATGGCAGAGCTTCAACAGCTAGGTGCTACGGTACAAATGAAATTCCCACCATCTCTTAGGATAATGTGGCGGAACAAAATGAGAAATATGAGAGAACCGGAAGAGGTTAGAACATTCATTGAATTTATAAGAGATCAGAGAAGATCAGAAGAACCACTGAGCTAATGAGAAAACCTTTGAATACACAATATTGATTAAAAATGAAAAGTACAAAGGTGTAAGGCTATAAAATGTTTATTATGCACAAGTCAGAAATCACGGGGCAGGGAGGCACAACGGGTTATGAAGATAACCAAAGGAAAAGAAGAAGGAGGCTTCCCCGGGGAGGGTAACACACAAACAGAAAAAAGAAAACACAAGAAATCACAAAAAAGAAAAAGGGTGGGGCGCAAAATAGGGAAAAAAAACAAATAATCCTCATACGCTGGAGCAGAAGGAGAAACAAAACGGAGTTGCACTTCATAAACAATGATGTAAATCACGTGCAGAAATGGAAAAATGGGGAGCAAAATTAGAGACATCAAAATACTCTCTTGGAATGTAAACGGATTAAGGACGAAGAGTAGGAGGAACAAAATATTAGAATACATCAAAACATCAGAAAGCGAAATATTAATATTGCAAGAAACTCATCTCCTGAAAGAAGAATGGGCTCAAATAACAAAGACCCTAGGCTGGATAGATACATATGTTTGTACTACACAACAATGCAACATCAAAGGAATTGTAATAATTATAAAAAAGTCCTTAAAAGCTGTCATTGACTCAGTAGAAGTGGACAACAAGGGGAGATGGGCGATAGCTAAAATAAAGATTGAAAATAACCCGCTTACGATCGCTGGATATTACGGCCCAAATCTAGATGATGCAGACCCCTTACGAAAACTTTATTCACAGTTATTATTAGCCACCTCACCTATAATTCTAGGAGGAGATTTTAACTTAGTAATGGATCCCAGATTAGATAGGTCACCACCAGGAAGACAGGCAAATTTGCCAAAAATGAGAGAGTGGATTGGCTTCTACAAAAGAGATCTTGAGCTGATTGATATCTGGAGAGATAAAGGAGAAATCAAACAACCTTTCACTCTGCACAATAAAAAACTAGGACATAGGTCGAGGATTGACTATTTTCTTATCGACCGAGAACTATCTAAAAGTGTGAAAAGTGTAGCACATCTACCAGCTCATATATCAGATCACTCGGCTGTGCAACTAACCCTACAGATCAAAACAACAGGAGCAATAAGAAGATTTACAGTAGAAAGGGCAATATTACAAGATGAACATATGATAAAGGAATTGGAAAACGAAACATCAAACTTCTTTGAACTCAACAAAACTAGCACCACAAAACAGATAACTTGGGACACGTATAAAGCCGTGGTAAGGGGAAAGTTACTGAGCCTAGGAGCTTATAAAAATAAGAAATCAAGGCGAGAAATCACAGATCTGGAAACTAATATCAACACTCTAGATACTTTAATATTAAGGGAACAAGAAACAAGCAGAAAAGAAGAATTGCTGCAAGAAAGACAGCACAAGAGAGAAAAACTAGAAGACATTCTGGAAGAAAGAGTGCGAAAAAAATGGGAGGCAAGCAAGTTAGCAAAGCATGAACATGGGGAGGGATGTGGAAAGTGGTTGGCGTGGAAACTTAAAACAGATCTAGCCAGAAATAAAGTAAGGAGTATACATCAGGAAGGTCAAACAGTACAAAGTACGGACGAAGACACAATCAAGCAAGAATTCAGGAATTTTTTTGAAAGTCTATACACGGAAGATACAAACCTGCAAGAAACCCTGATTAACTCCTATCTTGAAGATGCTCCATCCTCGGCATTAACAGAAGAAGAAAAGAGAGAATTAAACAGGGAGATTCTAACAAGTGAAGTAGAGGAGGCCATTAAGAGTTTGAAGAAAGGAAAGGCAGCAGGACCTGATGCTTTACCAAACGAGTTTTACATGGAACTAAGAAATACCTTACTCCCACACATCACGGACCTGGCAAACCTGATTCTCAAACAAGGAAGCAGTATACCAGATTTCTGGAACGACGCGATAATTACCATAATCGTAAAACCCGGAAAGGACCCTGCCAGATGCGAATCCTATCGTCCAATATCGCTGCTAAATACGGACTATAAAATCTTCACTAAAATCATGGCAGCACGGCTAGGAAAATTATTGCCGCAACTTATAAACACGGATCAAAAAGGTTTCATCAAGGGGAGGCAATTGCATAAAGTCACACAAGAGCTTCTGACCGCAATAGATATAGCCACGCAAAAGAAAGCACCATACTCACTGTCGATGCCGCAAAGGCATTCGACAGAGTGAACTGGGCCTTTCTAGAGAAAGTCATGATTAAAAACAACATAGGTCAGCCCTTCATGCATGTTGTAAAACAAATATATAAGACACCAAGATCCAAAATTTTAATTAACGGCAGCGTCACGGATGATGTGAAGGTAGGTAGAGGAACGAGGCAGGGGTGCCCCCTCTCGCCCCTGCTCTTTAACTTATACATTGAACCGCTTGCAAACAACTTATGGAAAGCTAAAGGAATCACTCCATTTAAATATCAAACATGGGAGAAGACGATTGCATTATATGCGGATGATTTAATGATTTTCACGGACAATTACCCTAAAGCTAAGGTCACGATCGAAGAAACCATCAGTGCATTTGGGAAGGTCTCGGGCTATTTGGTGAAACACACAAAAACGGAAATTATGACCTGGAACACCCAATTTAAAAGTTCAAACATTAAGAAATAAATAAATAAAATATCTGGGAATCTTAGTAGATCATGATCTAAATAAAATCACGCAACGCAACATAAACAAGGTAGCAGGAGAGGTGAGAAAACTGCTTAAGGTATGGTCCACCTTACCACTTAGCTTGATAGGAAGATCCAACATCATCAAGATGTCAATTGTACCAAAATATACATTTCTGTTTAACTCAATCCCTTTGGAATTTGGGAAATCATTGTTGAAAAAAACCACAAAGCGAAATTACAAGTTTCATATGGGCCTCGAAAGGCACAAGGATCTCATTAAAAAAACTTCGAAGGGGAAAGCAAGATGGAGGACTTGCTAGCCCAGATCTGGTGGAGTACCATAGTGCTTTCTACTTCAAAAACATCCAAGTGCTACTAAAAAGCCACCAAAACTACCCAAGACATCTACAAGTAACGACAGAATCAGCTGACCACTTCTTATTTAAATTTGGACACCCCAAGTACTTCAAAAAGATAAAATTGAAGATCTTAAGGGAGGCAGCAAAAGTTTGGACACAAATAAGAGGAATCTTAAACATCCTGTATTATAGCGAAATGGCCCCTATTTGGTGTTCACCAGGTACTCCAGAATGCCTAAAAGATACACTGGCGACTCCTTTAAAACTTGCGAACATCAACTACTGGGGACAGTTATTGAACGGTTCAACTTTGAAAACATGGTCAGAACTTCAAAAGAACACTAATAGCTCAATTTCCAAATTTAAATACTACCAAATCCTAAGTTGGTCTAAAACAATACCTACATACAACAAAGAAAATGAAAAATTAGAAAAAGAAATGGTAAAGATCACACCGATACTAAAAGAAGTGGCAAAGTGGTACTGGGCGTTAATAACTGCTGGAGATAGGAAAATAAACATCGAAGGTCAAATTTGGGGGAAAGACCTATTGACAGCAGACTTGGATTTAATTTGGGAAAAATCAGTGGGGAAATGCTGGTCGACTCTTAAATCTGCGGCACTGAAAAGGAATCATCTATATACCATACACCGAGCATACTGGACCCCAAAAAAGCTCTCCAAATTCAAAAATGCAGGAATAAAGAAATGTTCGAAATGTGGGGAAGAAAAGGCAGACGATATTCACATGTTTAGAAACTGCCCCATACTAAAGGAATTCTGGAATGAAGTTGGTAAGACCCTGAGCATAATCATGAACAAAGAAATAACTGTAAGTACTACTCTTACTCTTTTTGGGATCAAAGATACAGTTAATGGAGGGGGTTTAAACAAATGTCAAGAAAATTTACTCTTTGTATTAATTGTACTTGCAAGAAGGGAAATCTGCACTAAATGGGTAGGTGCCTCCCCACCAACACATGGAGAGTGGATGAACTCGGCTGTAAGAACAAACAAATTAGATAGAAAGGGAAATAACTGTAAGAGATTTAAGTACTGGGAAAGCTTTGAAAACCATCTAAATCCCAACACAGAGTAAAAACATCAGTCCTATGATTAATGCGAAACAACTTCTGGTGAACACGTATGGTACTTGTTGAGTAGCCATAATGGCTAGCTCCCCCCCCGTTTCGAAACCGAAGTCTAAATTATGTGACGGTTTAAGGGTACTCCTCTAAAAAAATCATCGGGAACATGATAAACTCCCCAGACAAGAGAGACCAAGGGGCAGAAACGGAATAGAGCAATAAAATCTAGAGGTAGACACCTGAAACTCCGAACACATAGAGCTTCGCAATATGAGGACAAATAAAAAAAAAATCATGAGTTTAGCTGGTAACCCTTCCCTATTGAAAATTTCTCTAAAACGTTTTACAATATCAACTTTGGTTCTTCAAGATCTTCACATTCGAACCATTCTGAATAATAGCCTATTGTATCCATAATATATGTGTTTTTTAGCTTTAAACCTTTGGTCCCATTTAGTCTATTCCCTGAGTGTGACAAGACAAGTTTGAGTGAGTCACTTCACCAGCTCCAAAAGTGACTGATCTGTCTTCATAGTTCTGACGTGATAGTCATACAAATATCCTAGCTTTCACTAACATTTTAACTTTAAAATCCATGCCAGGCCACCCGGAAATTTTGGCTCAATCTTCTATTGGTCAGGCTACTTCCAATGTATTTTACACATTTTATTACAACTAACTTACGTCTGAATTTAGTTGGCGGATCTAGTCTAAAATATCTATAAAGAAGTCTATCCTGAGGTCAGAATTTACCTTTCATGTTCCACTACAGTTGCAAAGGCACAGATAAGCTATTTTATTTAGGCCAACTTTGCAAAACTTAGTGTGTAACAATTTGAAGATCTTTGGCCTCCTACAATTCTGACAACCATACTTCCTCTTAAAGCTGTTGTCAGTTCTTTCTCCAACACCAATGCTAGCAACGTATGCAGTCATCATGTTCATTGTCAGTAGAATTATTTAGCTTTTGTGCACCCCATGCTGACAGAAATCCATTGACGCCACCTTCCTGTCTGCACTATCTTCAAAGCCAGCTGCATAATTTGTAAAGCCATCACAGCCAGCCCCCTTTGTTTATCTTGCAGACAATCTCACCATCTCCAGGGCCCTCTGCACACCCACAACCAGGCAGCCATCAGCCTGTAGACTAAGAAGTGTAAAAAAGAAAGAAAACAAGGCAGCAGACTTTTTTCATCTATGCCCCCAGAATCTGAAACAACAATCCTGTATCAGGCAAGACCACAGAACGCTGCTCCAGTTTAGGAACGTGATGAATATGCACATTTTTAAAGAATGCTAAATCCCAATTTAGAAACAGTATGCTTCTCTTTCCAGAACCCAGCTACCTCTCCTATGATTCGATGACTGTATGCTCGCCTTTTGTCCCAATGCAGACCTAAACTGCCTTCTGCGTGCTTTATAGATACCCTACATACATACATGTTTTCCCAAGGCAAGTGTTGCACTTCATATTGGTACTCATTAGCATGCCTAGTCGACTTATAAAACATGCACAGCAGTTTACATTGTAAAGTCTTGATAAAATATACACCAAATGATTGTTATCTATGTGCAAAACAAAGCTATTATGCCAAATTATGTACCTGAATGTTTCAACTAACAGAAAACATTTTATTTCAATGATGCAATAGTTGCTTGCAGGACAAAGCAATTCCATGATGTAAATATGATAGTGATTTCATTGGATCCAGCTATTTATATAAACACAGCTCTTATTGTGTAATTACTTGCATTATTAGTAATAACACACTTTAAAAATAGGTTAAAGCACAGTAGGGGTTTCACTGTCAGTTTTTTTTATTGTTCTCAAAACACCTCTGTCAGTCATCATTCTCATATATTTTGTATCTCTCTTTAACAACTGTTTAAGCTTCCCAGCCATATCTGCAAAATTATGGACCAATTTTGCATAATATTATTGCAGTCTAGAAATTACTAACGTTGCTCTCTTGTGAAAGCTCCAGGGTAATTGCTTCAATAGGGTTAATATTTGAAAAGCCAGATACACTTTTCGTGCTTGAAAATGTAATGCATCATCTGCTGAAAAACTGACACCCCTCAAGAGAGACTGAATGGCATTCTCTGTAAATGGAATGCAGGTTCTAGTGTAATGAAAGCATTCACACCACATAGTTATCTGTGATAATTCTATTTGATGGCATGCATTTTCATATTTATAGTACTAAACCTTTTAACACCATGTTGAGTTCATTAATATTAGGCATGTAATGGCAGCCCACTCATGTGTATCTGTTTAATGGCCTAAGATCAATGCACAATCTGATCTCTCCACATCTTTTACAGGCCCCTACTACTGGGGAAAATCCATAGTGAATAAGCTAAGGGACCTGGCACACAAAGGTACATTTATGGGTGTAAACCTACCATTTTTATCTCTGGACCATTTCAAAGTGCACACCTAAGATTGTATACCTAAGTGTAGGCTTACATGCTTCCACCCTGGTGGTGCCTCCTACAGCAGATCTATATAATTGAGGTAGAGATCTCTCTATGGGAAAGTCTAAGGAAAATATCAAAGTTTATTAATCTTCAAACACTAGTAAGAATATTTTAATATTGATTGAAAAAGTTACAGCTCATCAAAATAAAGGTGTACCATTTATAAATAGTTCTTGAGGAATAATCTTTCAAGAATTCCCATTTCCCATCCACAGTAACATTTGTATTTTTTTTATAAACATTTTTACAAAATATGTGTAGAATTAATTCAATTATTTAAAATTTAGAACTAATATTTTAGTTTGTTATATTTAAGCTTGCTTTGTGTGTGTGTGTGTATATGTATATATATATATATATATATATATATATATATACATATATATGTGTATATATATATATATATATATATATATATATATATATATATATATATATATATATGCATATGTTTATATGTATGTATATATATATATATATAGGTCAAAATAATTGTATTTATGCAATATTAGCTCTGGTGTAGTTTTACGTTTGTCTTGATCTATTACATTAATTTCATATGTTTCAATCTATTTGTATACCTAAAAAGGTTTGCAAAGTCATTTTGATTATTGTTTCCTGAGTTTTACTTATTTTAGGTTAAGCATTCTCAAAGGTGTCTTCTGTTGTAAATCACTCACATTTTCAAGACTAGTTTCAACACTGATGTACTTGAAAATCATTCATAGTCATAGATGCTGAAAGCAGATCTTTAAAGGCTATTTCAATCTTAAGAACTAATGCTTTGATAATTCCTCTTCCATTATATACACTAGCATAGCTATTTTAGGGAAACTCCATTGGGTTCAATATTCCATGCCATGGACACACTTATGCCACACATTCTTTAAAACAGATTCATACAGTACCTCACATGTAAGAATCGCCTTCAAATATATGACTTGACAACCGCTAATTCAAACGCTAAGTCTTTTGAGTCCATAAACATTCGACACGGAGCCAATGGATGGATCATACTCCCTCTTAAAGGCTATCCGCAACGACTTCCACTAATGATTCAGAAAAGTGTATAAACCATTTATTTTGCATGGTGCCCATGCTTTCCTTTTAAGGGATTTGGGGGCTCACTTTCAGTCTTTCATTAATCCACAGTGTTTGATAATTGGTCACTATTTCTTCCTTTTTTTTTAAAGTCATATTTTCATTAGGTTTTTATTCGATGCAACACCATCACAAAGTGGAGCTGCACTCATGACGAGCTGAGCTCGTCATGACCACACCCATTAACATTATGGCCCAGCACAGGAGGGGGATATCATCAGCAGAGATGGTGTTAATACCTCACTTTAATTGATATCTTAGTCTGGGCACATTTGTTATAGCGTAATTTCTACGCACTTCAAGTCATTTAGTTGTGATTAGCAGTCTTGATGGCAGAAGGTATGGGTGTTACCACCAGGTACAGAGATTTTAAGGGGAACCTGAAACAATCTAAACAGACTTCACCTACCCTGGACCTACCAGCTAAGGGTATTACTGACTCTGCTTCAACTTTAGAAACTATATTACTCAAACTCAGTACTGTCCATGATATAGCACAGAATACTAAAACGAACACCTATGTGCTTCAAGTAGAGGTGGCGGCAATTCGAAATGACCTAAAAAATCTTTCATTACGTGTTTCCAACACTGAAACATGAACAAGGAAAGCACATCCAAAGTTTGGAGCGCTCCATGGTTTCATTAAGAAGGGACCTAACTGATCAGGAAGATCGGAACCACAGAAGTAATCTTCGTATTTTTGGATTACCGGAGGATTGTGAGAAGTCTGCTCCTTAACCCCTTCCATGCTCATGACGAGCTCAGCTCGTCATGCAGTACAGTGCTCCTGTGCTCATGACGAGCTGAGCTCGTCATGAACAATGGGAAAAAGGGCCATGCAGCACCTTGGGAAAATACTTTTAGCATTGAAGGTGTTAAGTGATGAGTTCTTACTTACTTGGATCCCAAATGTTCTGAATATTTCGTTCCACAAGACTTTGAGATAGAACATGCTCATAGAGTCCCAACTTTTAAACCTAGAAAGATGTCTTCTCCAAGACCTTTGATCTTTAAACCTTTGCATCACCAACATACTGAGCAAATTCTGGCACAAATGAGGAAGATTAAAATAATACAACGGGAAGGTCACAGAATATCAATTTCAAAAGACTTTGCCAGAGTCACTGAAATTCGTCGCAAAGGCTTCCTGAATTTACGCAAGAGACTCACTGATATAAATATTCCATTTTCCTTTGCTGGTCCCTCAAGATTCAGAATAACTTTCAAAGGCTGTGCACACATGTTTTTATGATCTCTCGTCATTCCTGGACAATCAATTTGAATCGCAGATAAACTCACCCGTAACGATTAAAATCTATTGACACATCTGTGCCTAATGCTTTTCATTCATCTATTACATATGCTGGTTCTCTGTTTTTTTGTGTGCCTTGCCACAATCTTTGTCATTATTGCTGTTTTCTGTGTTCATCCTACAATTGGTGATTTCACACTGAGGTTTAGTTCATCCTAGATTAGTTATTCTCTATTAATTGATTATCCTTTTTACAGTATAATGCATTTTTCCATACTGTTTTTAGTGTTATTTGAGATTACATCTGTTGCATGCTATGTACAGGTTGACCAACCTAATTCTTTCTGTAGATATATTGTTAAATTTGTACTACTGTTAATGTACATCTATTCTCTTACTCATTTCTATTTTTCCTATTACCTATTCTTTGCTGTTAGTAGCTATTTGAGCCTTTATTTTCCTTATTCCAATTTCTATTTGACTCTTTATCCTTTTTTTCCTCTGTTCAGTGGTCCTTTTAGGCAGTATTCTTTCTAGATAGATATATTAATTCATGACATCATTTGTCACCAATGTTATGCTTGTCTTAGACTATAGTTAATTAATTTCATTGGTGAAATAACACTTTATAATAGACATTCAATTTAATTCTTCTATCATTTTTGTTCTTGCTGAACAGTATGGTTCATGATATGTTTACTACACATCTTTTCAGTGGTCTTTTATGATACATATAATATGTTCTTTCCTTTGACACCAGAAATATGCAATGTTTTGTTTTGTATCTTGTTTATTGGAGATTACCTCTCTATATATCCACATGATTGTATGTTTTTATTTATTCTTGGATCTATCATTAGCTTTCTCTCTCTTTAATCTCATGATAAAAGTAAGTATCTTATTTTCTATTTTCTGTATTCTATTTTCTTTCCTTTGTTTTCTTCAACCTGTTATTATTCTTTTCTATTTGGTCTGTTTATTCTACTTTTTATTTGACTTCTTGTTGCTCTGCATTGACGATAACATATGTATGTGTATTTACTATCTAATGGTATTATTGTTCATTATTGGAATGCTACATTATTTTGCTGATTTATGTTTTTATATGCACCAATTTAAACTTAGCTAATCATTTCTTTTCTTTTTATTGTATATTTATCCTGAAGCTAATGTTAGATGCTCTATTTAATTTTTATTTTCTAAGTGCTCTAATTGTACGAGATAGTCCCTTTTTTTATTCCATCAATTTACGGTTGGTTAGATATTCTCATTCTATATTTTGTGGTTATCCTCTTTGCATCTTATTTATATACATTTTATAGACTGGTTTATAATACCTTAGATTGTTATTTATAATACCTCAGGTTGATATTTATAATACCTTAGATTGATAGTTATTTGTTACTATGACCTTACCTTATGTATCTATTTCATGATATCTGTCTTCTTCAATGTTCAAGTAAGTTATATTTATTGAATTTGCATTATGTATTCTTATTAATGGGTTATAGGCAATATAGTAATACATCTGTAATGCTACACTTGTTTCATCACTCAGCGACATATCTATCATAGAACTGTCTGCAACACGGTTGAAGGCCTCTGGGACTATTTCAGAAGTTTAGCGGGGATGTGGTCTACTTCAAGAGACGGAGATATCCTTTAAAGAGGCTCTTCTTATGAGGAAAGTTGGGTTCTTGATTTTACTTGTTCTGAGGCTTCTGGAAAGAAAGATTCTGTTGTTACTCTTATTTACAAAAGCTCTAGTTTGTGTATTGTTACAGCTGAGCATGACAACAGTGGTAGATGGCTACTTACCTGTTTAACTAATGGTTCGAAATATCTATATATTATGAATTTATATGCCCCAAATATTGATGACCCACTTTTTTGGTGTATCATAAATAAAAAACAGAATTTTAGAACAATTGTTGGCGGGGATTTTAATCTTTGATCCTATTTTGGATAGACACTCTGCTTTTAAATTTTGACCCCTTAGGGGGCATAAACATCTACTCAATATGTGCTCGTCTCATCATCTTGTTGATGCATGGAGATTGCATAATCCTTTGGGTAGTGATTTTACATTTTTTTCCTCTCCACATTCTAGCTTTTATTGCATTGATTATCTTTTGGTAGATGCCTCTATTTTAAAACACACTCTAAATGCCATGATTCATCCAGTAGTTGTTTCTGACCATGCAGCGGTTTCTTTAACTATTGTTATTCTCACAGATACAAGAGGCCCTTGTAACTGGTGTCTCAATACAAACATTTTGGAAGATAATTAATGATGAAGCTAAAGAACTTAATGAGGAAATTGATAACTTCTTCAAGTATAATTAATCTTTGGTGAGCTCCCCAATAGTGTTGTGGGATGCACTTAAATGTACTATACGGGGTCATATTATTAAAAAAATTGTCAAAAGGAATAGTGACATTAGAAAATCCCTTCAATCTATGGGGGATGATATTAAATGCAAAGAGGAACTGTTCAGACAAGCAAACAACACATAACTCCTGCAGGATATAAAAAATGTGAAATACTCTTTTAATTCTATAGTCACTAAAAGAGCTTATATTAGTGTATATGCCCAAATATCTTGTCATTTATTGTTACAGAATAGAGCTGGTAAGCTCTTGGCTGTCACGCTAAAATATCAAAACATGAATGTCAATACTACTCGCATTTCTCATATTACTGATAAAAATGGTTCAAAGAAATTTATGAATCATTATACACTCCTAAAGATCAAACTACTAAGACTACCTGTCAACAGTTTCTTCAGTTGATTCCTACTAATATTATTTCCCATACTGACATGACTGAATTAGGGAAACCAATTGATACTGAGGAGATCATCCAGGCTATGGATGGTTTACCTATCACCTTTTATAAAACATTTACTCCTTCAAAAATCAAATATCTTAAAAGAATTTTTGATCATTATGTTTTTTTGTGGTAAGGTTTCTGTTTCGGCTGCTGAGGCTACTATTGTAGTTATACCAAAGGATAGTGAGGATCATTCTGATCCCAAAAATAAGCAACCAATTTCATTATTAAATATGGAAGCTAAAATCTTTGCCAAGGTCTTAGCAAAATGTTTAGAGGGTCCTATTCCCAATCTCATCCATGACTCTGAAACAGGTTTCGTAAAAGGGAGACTTGTCAGAGACAACATTCGGACCTTCTGTCATATATTGGAAATAGCACAACCTTCCGTATTGCCATGGGTGGCGATCGCCCTTGGCCTCGAAAAGGCTTTTGATAAAGTCGCTTGGCCTTTTTTACAAGCAGTATTAGAATCCCATAACCTTGGAGATTCTTTTATTAATATGGTCATGTCTCTTTATGCGCAACCAAAAGCTAAAATCTGAATTAATGACGCTACATCTTCCTTTTTTAATCTTGGTCATGGCACTAGACAAGGGTGTCCTCTTTCACCACTTCTCTTTCTCCTATCTATTGATCCACTTCTTCATCTACTTAATCTGAACCAAGGTATTAAGGGGTTTCAATTTGGTTCGTACAAATTTAGAACATCTGCTTATGCTTATGATGTCCTTATTTTTTCAGAGGATATTGCAACAGCAATCCCCATTATCTCTAACATCCTAAGTGATTTTTTGCTTGTCTCTTGGTACACTCTTAACAAAGAAAAGATGGAATTGTCCCTTAAACGTGTTGAGTTTTCCTATTCTCGTGGGTATTTAGGTTTTAAATGGCAATCGACTTGTATCAAATATTTAGGGATTTGGTTCTGTAAGAACCTTTCAGACACTATCAGCTATAATGAATCTCATATCATATCAAAGGTTAAGAACCTTTTATCTTCCTGGTCTCCTAAATTTATTTCTTGGTGGGGAAGATTACAAATTCTTAAAATGATGATAACCCCGATTATAACATTTTTATCTTCCATGTTACCTATAAAGCTTTCACCTGCCTCTTCCATGAGCTTGATTCAATCTCTTCAAAACTTTTATGGAGCGATAAAAGAGCCAGAATTGCTTCCACATACATCAGGAAACCTTCTTATTTGAGTGGCTGTAATCTTCCAGACTGGAATCTATATCAGATTTTGTTCCAGCTTCTAAGCTTATTTTAGATCATTCTCAATGTATTATATTAGACATGGTTAATGCATTAAAATATGTTGTTAATAAAGTATCCAAACCTAGTCATAAACCAAGATGGTCTTCTTTATGGCATAATCTTAAACTTTCTACTGAAATTGATCCTAGCATAGCCTCTTAGTAGCCTGCCAAAGGTATTCGATTGGTAAAAGATCTATATGATTCTAATCATGATCTTCTTCCCTTTTCTTTCTTTCTTAGCCAAGAAATATAATCTTTGCAACATGGGCTTTTATTCTTTTGTTAACTAAAGGTTAAAATTGCTAAAATACCCCTATCTACAGATTCGGTTATTGTCTCACTCCTTTCTATGTGGTTATATTCAGGCCATACCACGTCTAAAATTTATAAATTCGTATCCGCTCCACTCACTTCACAGTCTATGATTACCTATATTAAATGTACTCATCATTTTGCAGATGACATTTTTAAACATATTTCACAAGATACTTGGCATTTGATTAGGAAATTATCCCTATGTAATTCAATTGCTCCTTCACTTATCCAATCCAAATTCTTTACACTAAATCTTTAACATTGGACCCTGATTCGTCTACATAAATTGAAACTACGAGATAGTGATCTTTGTTGGAATTGTAATCTTGTACCAGGCACCCATCCACATATGTTATTTGAATGTACGTTTTTAGATTCATTTTCATTTTCATTTGGATTCTTTATTCGATGATTAAAAATCACCATAAAAGTACAAACATTCAATATATATTGAGTTCATTTCTTTTAAAAACAAACCATCAAATTAACATGTAACCTGATGTAAGTGCAACAGCAAAGTCCCAGTGAAATGAATAAAACATTATGATCCATTAAAAACAATCACAGAGTTATCACAGTTCTCACTATTCCCCCCCCCGCTCTAGTTGCTCTTAGTCGGACAGCTACTTTAATAACATTTATAATACAGCACAATTTTGTAAAAAAATCAAAGCCTCTTTAGCACATTTTATATTTGATTTTTTCAGAATGTCTACCAAGAATCTACGCCTGGGTTCAGAATAAAATGGACATATCAATACAAAATGAAGGGAATCCTGCGGGGACCTATTGTCGCAGCCGCAGGTTCCCTTCTGCTCAATAGTAAGTGAATACCCTAATGGTGATCCCAATAAATATGGTAAAAAATTGAGCCTAAAACGGGTCATTAAAAACCTTTTCTGTGCATTGTGTAGCAAATATAAGTAAGGTTCCATTCCTTCAGTAGTCTTTACAAGGTTATATGCGCACACCGTGATTTTAGCCCTTTCTTGTTCTATTCTCTGTGTGGCTTTGTGTGCAAAAAACGCTTTTTTAACAATTGTCTTATGCTGGGGGATGATCGCTGTCGGATCGATAAAAAGATTCCCTAGGCCCAGAGTTACCAGTACAGATTTTACATAACTGAGCCACGGGATTCGCAACCGTTTTTCTCTGCCCAAGCAGTCCTTCAATATTTCCCTGCTTAGGCTCGCCTCTGGGTTTATCCAGATTTTAAGCCAGGCTAAAATTGGCCTAACCTTTATTGAATCTTCGAGGTAGGGGATCCCTAACTCCCTGTGTGCTATTGCGGCTGATAAGCTGTGTGGGGCTTTCAGGACGGATCTTAGATGTTTATTCTCCTCCCGCAGCAGTTGGCAAATGTTTGCAAAGCCCCACACCTCTGCCCCATAAGTAACTTTAGAGCAGCATATTGAGTTGTATAGGATCATCACCTGTTCGGGGCACCACCTCCCCAGCCTTCGGCCACAACCAGCTATTGCCCCATTGGCGGCATTCATTTTACGGCAACGATCCTCTATCAGGACGTTAAATTTAAATAACCCATCAAACAGTAAGCCTAGATATGAGAATGACTTAACCTTCTCTATCTTATGACTCCCTATTGTGAAGGTACATTTGTTGGAGGGTTTTTTACCAGCAGATAAAACATAAGATTTGCCCAAATTAACAGAAAGGTCTAATGAGCCCATAAAAGAAACAAAACCATCAATTAAAGTCTGTAAACTCCTTGGTGTGCGCCCGAGGAGGTCCGCGCCATCTGCGTAAAGTAACACAGGAACATGACGCAACCCTACTCGTGGACAGTCAGATCCCAACTGTAAGAGGTGCTGTTCAAGATTATTAATATAAAGGGAGAATAAAAAAGGCACCAGGATGCAGCCTTGACGAACCCCACTTTTACATTGGAAGGAGTCAGTGCATCCACCCTCAATGATATACCTGACTTGCGCTGAGGTATTACTATGCAACTCCCTTAATATGTTAATGTGGCCAACCTCTATCCCCATACTGGTCATCATGTTCCAGAGCTTACCTCTGTTAACATGATCAAAAGCAGCTGCCAGATCCATGAACCCCATATAAAGGGATTAATCACTGGCCATAGTGTATTTGGCTGCTATCATAAAGAGGTTCAAGCATTGGTCGCTCGTAGAACGACCCATCCTAAAACCATACTGTGCGTCTGAGATGATATTATTTGCTTCTGTCCATTCAGACAACCGGTTTAATATCCCCCTTCCCAGGATTTTGGCGGACACAGCAATCAGGGAAATGGGGCGATAGCATTGTGGGTCAACCCTATTACCCTTTTTGAAAATAGGGAGTGGCAGTAGACCAGGAGGGCGGTAAGCCACATCGGATTGCAGTATTAATGACTCTCGTCATTATAGGGGCCCATAATTCCACTGAACTAAGGAACAGATCAGGCGGGATTCCGTCCGGGCCAGGTGCTTTATTTTTTGATAGCCCCTCGATCCCGACCTTGATTTCCTTTAAGGAAAAAACTACGAGCTGACCTTGGTCTGTATTCCCTTTTTCATACTGTGTGTCTATTTCATGGTTATATAGACCCCTATAGTGAGTAATCCACATGTCAGGCGTGATGTTTGTTCCTAATTTAGGGGCCATGTCATCCTGGAATGTGGGTCTATTGATTATTTTCCAAAATTCAGTCATGTCCCTCTTTTCCCCCGCTTCTCTAAGGTCCGCCCAACCTTCTGCTTGTAATGCCTTTTTCCTACTGCTCAACTCACTTTTGTATTTTTTCCTGCAGGACGCAACCCGAGTGACGTCCCTAGGCTTTACTTTGATACTGGCTTTGAGCTCCCTCAGGGCTTTAGAGCAGTCTCGGTCGAACCATCGCGGCTGACTACCAGTCTCTTTTGGCGGGGCGCTAGTCTTTAACATCCCATCTACCAAATGCGCAATGTGTTCAAATGCTATGAGTAGCTGCCGCCCTTCAATTGTCTCATCTAAACACGTCTCAATGGCTTTTTTCCCCTTCTCCATAAGTGATTCATAAAACCTATCCCCATTGATCTTAGACCACCTTAGGCGTCTGCCCTGGTCAGTAACCCTCTCCGATACCGCTACAAGCTTTTCCCGGATTTGGGCGGGATGGTATAATATGTCTAACACCAAAGGGTTATGATCGCTAAACAGGTTTCATTCTATGCCAACCCTAGAGATTCTGTTTAAAAAGGCCCTTGAGGCGATAATGTAGTCAATATACGATGAGCATCCTCTACCCTTGAAGTTAGGCGGCACGGTCTCGTCCTTTGACATATGCACCATATCCAGGGCGTGAACCGGATCCTGGTTCAATAGAAATTTTGTTAAGGCGTCGCCTTCTGCAGTGTGCTCAAAGTGGGCTCCATTGTCCTCTGGGCATCGCAACCATGTCACGTCTATTGGGAGAAGGGCTGGGCAGAGGTGACAGTTAAAATCCCCCACGATTATTCTAGGGCGTAAGTTTTGGCTTTGCGGGTAGGGACTTGGCGCAGTCTATGCTCCAGTTCCTGTATCAGTACATTACATCCCCCACCCGCCACATTATTATACACATTTAGTATTGTCAAGTTAAGTCCTTTACCCTTGAGCCGCACCTCTTGGATATCATGAGAATTACAATTTGTAGTTGACCATGTACCAGGGAGATTCAGGTCCACATATACTGATAGCCCACCCATAGCCCTGCCTGATCTAGATTTCCTTGCTAGAACAGAGAAACATTTATACCCTTGTAAATGTAATGAGTGGTTATCAACTGCCCAAGTTTCCTGTAAGCAGATTATGGGGAATTTGTGTATATACTGGCGCCATTCTTTGTTATTAATTTTGGCGGCCAAACCAGCGATGTTCCAAGACACAATTGTAACTGCCTCATTGGCCACCTTCCCCCTTATGTCTCCCTTGCCTGGGGCTAGTGCATAAACTGGTTGCCCCTTGTCTATGGTCACACAAACAGGCACTGATTTTTGGGGACAAGTATGCTTTGGGGGGGAAACATACACGTTACAAGTTGTGGTTGACTTAACAGTTGTGCAGGGGCCCTTTTCAGCGACATCAATATCTGCTATATCTCCTAAACAGAGTCAGTTGACACCCTCCATGCCCGCTAATGCTGCTAAGTGGTTAAAAGTGGGGAAGTGGTAATCACCTTGATGGTGCGAAAAAGGTCTAAGATAATCATCCTGCCTCTGGGTGGGGAGCCCAAAGCCAAGATTCCGGGGGCAGAGTGAGGGGTTTGCATGGTTGTTCTGCTGATGGTGAGAGATGGGTCTGAAATAACCATCCTGCCTCTGAGTAGAATGCCCAAAACCCAGGTTCTGGTGGCAGAGTGAGGGGGTTACATAACTGTTCTGTTGATAACTCAAAGGCCTGAGGTTGGGTATCGGGCGACTATTCCTCTTGGGTAGAAGTAAGTTAGATCACGTATAGAGATAGCGTTGCCTACATTTTGTGGAAACCCATTTACAATGTACCTTACAACTCTATCATCTTGGAAATTTATGATGACAATGTCACCCGATACATCCTTGGTTCTTTTCCCCAACCAGGCTAGACGTCTAACATTAAGTATTGCCCCATTTATTTGCGGTGGAAGTGGGCAATTCTGCCTCAGCCAGTCTATAACTTTATTTTTTAGCCCACGTTGGTCTTCTCCACATCCATCCACTAGTGCTGGCACCCCGGTCAGGACTGAAACATATGGCGCCGCTTCCGGGGGCAGCTCTACTCTGAGCTTCTTAACTGGGAATGTCTTAACGGGTTTTTCTTGATCAATGGGTTTGGGGGCATTTCTGGACGGATTTGTTAGCAGGCCATTTCCTGATTTATCTGAGATTACTCCTTCCTGTATCTTCTTCGCGCTATTTTTACTATTTATCTAGCGCCAGGACACCTCCGGGTATTAGAGCGCTCTATAAATATGTAAAATAAATAAATTTATCGCTGCAGTGTTAATGGGTAATATTTTGCGGGGTTTGGGTTTAGGCAAGGTCATGGTTTTTATACCATTCTGAGCAGTGGTATTTAAAGGTGGTGCGGAGGGATGGTGCTCTAATTCAGGTTTAGAAGAATCTTTAATTACCACTTTGATTTCCCCTAACTCCCTTTCTAGCTTCTCAATTTGACTGGTTAATCCCTTCAATCTCTCAACTAATGGCAGCGTGAACGATCTTAATAATTGCTCTATACTGCCCAATAGATTTGTGCTAGATGGGTCATTTAACGAGGTGGGTGTTGAATTGACCATCAGAATTGGTGTAGGTGCATTGGGGGAAGGTTTGTCGGAGGGCCCCCCATTTTTGCCAATAGCCTTGTTTTTATATAGAGAATCCCCCCTCTTTTTCCTTCTTTTGGGTGGTGGACCTTGGGCTCTGTGGATTTTTGGTGCTCCCTTTACTATGTTAGGTAAGTCCACTTGCGTTGGCAAAGTGTTGGGCAGGGCTTCTACGTCTGAAATCAAACTACAATTCAAAGATGAATCATTTATAATCAAATCATTGACTACAACTAGTGAGGGAGTATTTTCTTGCAAAAGTAGTGGGATACTGATATTTAGGGATGCCTCACTATCCCCAATTACAGGGGAAATACTATGGATTGGGGAAATCGTTAGCTTTGGGGAACCTACGGATGATCTCTTGTTTTTAATGCATTCGATAGAACGGCGTCTCTCCGCCCGTCGCTCAGACAGAGCGAGTTCCTTGTCTGCTACGGTGTTAACCCTGAATAAGAAATCATCCAGCGTACGCTGGTTAACTCCTCCTATAGATGGGTACCTGTCTTTTATGGGAGACGACGTCTTAGTTTGCTGGTAAAACCAATTCTAAACTAACACAAAAAACTAAAATAATTAAAACACTGTGGTCCAACAACTGCGCAAGCTACAACTTAATAAACAATGTAGCTGAATAATAATAGATTCCGCAGCTTGCTACATATGAGGACAAATCTACTTTACCACAGATCAGTCAATGAAAGGGAGGGGGCCCAGCCTAGTCTCTTACGGTCTCTGATTTTAATGCCTCCTGGCGCTGTGCGGCGGGATGCTACTTCCGGCCGCTGGGGCTGATGGTCAGTGTAGTTCCTAGTTCCCTGCTCTGCGGCTGCACTGTGATGTCAGGGGTGCGGCGGCGGGTGGAGAGCGTGAACAGCAGGGCAGTAGGCAGTCAATCTAGACACTCACTGGCCAGCACCCAAAAACCACCTGGCTAGGTATTAGTAAAAAGTTTTTTTTTTCCGCAGCTGGTAATATGACGATGCCACAGGGAGTTATGGGATATGTAGTCCTCTCTGCGCTGATGCAGAGCAAATAATGCAGAGCAATGAGGTGCTGTCGTAGTTGGGAGCACGGAAAAAGGTGGGGCACTTATTGAATACTCAAAGAAAATCCAAAAATACTGACCGTCCCCCCTTTTTTGAAGGTAAGGTAGTCACGTCAGGGGATTGTGGGATACATAGTCCTTGTCAGCCCAAATCCACAGAAGGTAAAGCAGAGGAAAACACGAACTACTGCTCACACATAGTGCTTTGGAGGGACAAAGCCCAGCAGGAAAAGCAAGCCAACATCACAGCGAGTCTCTAAAAAAGAGCAGCGCCATCTCAGCCAAGCAGAAAGCGATTCATCAGAAGCACGCCGTCATAGAGAAAGGGTCCAGCGGCTGCTCTTGTGCCTCAGAAGCGAGCTGCTACAGCAGAACACTCGCGAGAGGGAAATGCGAGCAACGCTGCCGCTGCTGCTGCCCCCGACAGCTGCCAGCTCCGTCTGAAAAGGGATCCGAGAGAGCTGCACCGACGGTTTCAAAAGTTCAAAGAGAGCAACGCTGCTCCTGCCACAGATCGCCCAGCAAAGCAGCCTCTCACCTACCGCCGCTAGTCTCTGAAGAATACACTGCTATACCGCTATCCCAGCATCTTCCAAAGGAGAAGCCACAGCACTCTCCGCCAAAGACAAGGCCCCCTTCCTCTGTATCCTGTTGGCAGGGCACCAATAGTGCAGCGTCAGTATGGCCGCCACCTGTGCCCCTTTCCTCCGCCGGCACCACGATGTTTCGCCACCCTCCTCCGCAGGCAGGTATCAGACACCAGTCAGGCCATAACAGGCTTCAGCCCCCTGCGCCGTGTAATGCCGCCACCTACCACGGACTAGAGCGCGATGGAAGAGCCGCCGCCACGCAGAGTTCGCCGTGGCCTGCACACCACGTGGGATCAAAGTGCATTCGAAAAATCAGAATGCAGGCCTCCCGTTCTAACCGCGCCGCAGCCTCCAGTGAACAGTGGCACAAACTTCAGTCTCGAGGACTCCATGACCTGCCGTTATTAGATTCCTTTTGGGGCCTGATACAGAAACACTTATCATTAATTTTTAACACATCTATAGAACTTTCTTTGCCTATGATTTCACTAGGTCCATGGGCTGCAGTTATTACTTTACCCCTTGACAATACGGATCTGGAGCTTATAGACTTCTTTTTATCCATTGCTGTTAAAATTACACTACCAGAATGGAAATCTTTTCATCTCCTGTCTTATCATAACTGATGAGCATGGGTCTTATATCTTCGTGGAGCTCATACCTTTGTTGAAGGGAAACATTACTCGCCTTCCATTTCTAGTAATGTTTGGCGGTCTTTGGATAATTACATAAATTTATCTTCTCAGGGGTTGGTAGCTCAGTATCCTTTTGAGTCAACTTTTTAACTTATTTTCTTAACAATGAAGCAGATGTCCCTTCCCGCCTATTGTATTTCTTTCTTCTCTATCTTTCTGTTTTTTTCTAATATCCCTCTTCTCTTTTTCTCTTCCCTACTCCCTCGGCAGATTTCAATTATCTTTTCAACAATGAATATATGTACTTGGTTTTATCTGTCCATATTTTTGGGATGTATATAACATTATTTGATGACTCTATAATATATATTGTTTGATTATTTGTAATTTTATCTATTGTTAACTTTTTTAATATAATTAAATTTTTGTCTCTCTTATTATTCCCGCCATTTGGTTCTTGGTGATGAATTCTTTCTCTTTTTAAATGCTTCGGTACTAATTTATTATATACTTGATTCTGATATATTGTATTGTTATTGTATTACAAATGTATTTCTTGTTTCAAATAAGCAATAAATATATTTGAACTAACAAAGCTATCTTTCCCCTGATATGTTGCCAGATGCGTGTAGACCCATTAATTATTCTCTGGAATGACAATTTCTACCTTGACATTGTTGAAGATATAGTAATTGTATGCATGTTTATATTTATTTCAGTGAAATGGAAGCATGGTCAAACAGAGGAACTGGTATCTTCTCTAAGAGAATGGGCATGAGTTGAATACATAGAGCTTTCTTCACTGAGCATGTTCATAAGCATCAGGAATGATTGTTGTAGGGTAGGTATTTTGATGAAACAATTGTGATAGGATGGCAAAAACCTTAAAGACGGAGGTAGATGGCGACCGGCTGAGACGCTCGGTCGTGAGCTCCGACAAGACTCCAGGAAAATGTGCAGATAAAGCACTTCCTGTGGCGGAATCAGCTAATTTAACGATATGAGTTAAAGTTTTGAGAAACCCTCCCCTGGCAGACAAGCAGTCGGAGTCCTATTACCTGACCGGCGAGATCAGCAGCGGCAGCATTTTTCTCGGATTGTTTCGTTCTTAACTCCCTGTCTGCAACTGACCGGCCGATAACCTGCTCCGATAACCTGCTCTGGCTCCGAGGACAAATTCGAAGAACATTGTGCCAAAGTTGAAACCTGCATGACCGGGTGGACCGCAGTTGTGGTGCAGCGGAGCCTGGATCCCGCAATCACCCCTTCAAACAATAACGGGCTGTGGGAGAGAGCACGAGACGCTGCCCGGAATTACAGGAAGACGATCGGCGAGATCAACTTCTTCTTCCGGGGTAAGAGCAGCAGAGCTTGCGATGCTTTCGTGTGTGTTTGCGTTGGTGGGGCGGGTGCAAGCAATGAAAACACGGTGAAAAGCCCACTAGGTAGTAGTAGTGAGGTCTTCAGTACGGGCATTTGAAAGGAGAGGTGAGCCCTAATTCTCCTGAAAACCGAGTGATTCTACAAGGAACGAAGTGCAAAGAGCGTCACATTGAAAACTTTATGACGATACAAATCCTGATAATTCCTTGCTGGATGAGTGAAAGGAGAGGTGAAAGTCTTGCCCCAGAGGAAGTATTGGCAGAAGGGGAGCAGACACACAATAAGCAACAGAAAGGAACTGAGGCAGAGGAAGACGAAATTAAAACCCAATACAATAAGGACCCATTACCACAGAAATCGGAGGAAGCTGGTAACGACCTCACTGCCTTACATCTGGGAAAACACAACATTAGCATAAACAAAAGGGAAAAAGGTCCCCCACAATTTGCTTACACCACAAGATCAAGATCGAAGAAGGCACAAGCAGTAGGAGCAGCCTTGTCCTCTGTGTTAGAGAGATCGGAAGAGGGAGGAGTAAGGTCCGCATACTGTCTTAGGAATCAAAACCTATCTAAACAGAACCTTCTACAGACTACAAAAAGGTGCATGACCCCGAGAAGCACAAAGAAAAACGTGAAACACCCTCCACGCTCAGAAGAATTAACAGAAAATATAAAAAGCAGAGGGTCTAGGAAAAGTAAAGACCAGAAAATCAAGATTACACCATCTCTGAGATCATATTTTAAGGTACAACAAGTGGTGCAGGTACGAGGAGGGGGTCATTGTCTAGCAACTAATACGATCAATATAGCAAACATAGCAAATACAGCGGGCGCAGCATCTCTGTCAGTATCGGACAAGCAGTGTGTTAGTCCAACTTCTGAAGAAGAAGTAGAGGAGTTCGCAGGGGAGGAGACAGTAGAGAGAGCAGGTATGCAGTCGTCCTCGACTCCGAACGTTATCGGGACCCTTCCATTGACACAATTAATATCACCAACACAGATAAGCCAGTCACCTCCACCAGTACAACCATCACAAACAAGCTCCCTGAGTTACCCGCTAACCGAAATATTAAATGATCAAGAAATTGACCAAGAAACTCAAGAGGATGTATTAGAGCAGGAACACATGGATTGTATGGTTAAAAAAAGACTGAAAAAATCTTGGAGGTGTACATGGATAAAATGATGGACAAAATATTGGGGGAAATGAGAGAAACATTTTCAATCTCGGAAGGAAACCAGAATAAAATACAAGAAGTTGTTGAAAACCTAGATCAGAAACTAAATGATTTAGGGGTCAGAGTTACAGCGGTCGAAAATGAACTTGGTTCCTTAAGCAAAAAGATAGACATAAATCAAAGAGAAATAAGACATCTAAAAGACAGCGAGAAAACCATCAAGGAGAAACTAGAATCTTTGGAAAACCAAGGAAGAAGAAACAACCTTAGAGTGCTGAATGTCCCTGAAAACTCAGAGGGATCTGACATTAAGGCGTATGTTGTATCTCTCCTAGAAGAATTTCTTCCTTGGACGAAAGATTGTGACTTAGCTGCAGATATCCAACGAGTCCATAGAGACCCATTCAGAAAAAGCAAGGAGAGAAAGGCCCCTAGAAAAATCTTGGTAAATTTCAGAACCTATTCTCTGAAAGAAAAAAATATTGAGTGAGGGACTAAAAACTGGGAATTTCAATAAAGATAATTGGTCATTTTGTATACGATCAGACATCTGTAAAGCCACACAAGACAGGCAATGGGACCTGGGGCAACACATGCAGGAACTGAAAGCTTTGGGAGCGAACGTACAATTGAAATTTCCAGCTTCCTTAAGAATAATTTGGTGAAATAAAATGCACAATCTAAGGGAACCAAAAGAGGTAGAAAACCTCATTCAGCTGATAAAAGACCAAATCGAAATTGATAAACTAAATAAGGAATAATGCAGTAATGAAGTAATAGAAGGAACAATCTTTAACACACTTTTCTTAAAAACTGCAAGAAGAACCTAGGAATATTGAAAAAAAAAAACGGAAAATACATATATATATATGTATAAACATAAAATGGGAAAGAACAACTGCAGCAGGACATATATTGGGAAGCACCCACGTAATACAGAATAAAGAATAAAATACCTGGAGAATTGGAGCACGAAATCGGGTGTAATAACACCTGAAAGAAGAAAAAGGGAGGCTTCCTCAGGGAGGGAATCTCAAGCAACACTGTACCACAAAAATGCAATTCTTAAATACACACAGGTGGGGAGCAAGGTAGGGAAAAAAAAAGAAAAAAAAATCCTTAAAATTGGAATATAAAAGGAATAGTACGGGAGTTAATGGCTGCCTCAATCTCAAATCCACAGCAAGAAATAACAATTTAAGATGACAAAAGAGAAAACTATAAAAATTCTAACATGGAATGTTAACGGGCTCAGAACCCCTTCAAGAAGAAGAAGGATTGTGGAATACTTGAAAGAAATAGAAAGTGAAATTATTATTCTCAAAGAAACACATCTAACAAATGCAGAGTGGACTCAATTGGTAAAAAATCTTCATTGGATTGGATCAAGCATACACACATTACAAGAATGCAACATAAAGGGGGTAGCAATTATCATAAAAAAATCCCTAAATGCCAAAATAGAATCCAAAGAAGTCGACAGCAAAGGTAGATGGGCAGTTGCTAAAGTCAGGACTGAGGACTGTATACTCACAATTGTGGGATATTACGGCCCAAACATGGATGACCCAGCGCCTCTCCAAAAACTATACTCTGAACTTTTAACATTTCCAGCTCCGATTATTATAGGAGGAGATTTCAATATTATAGAGGATCCTAAAACAGACAGAATGCCCCCAACAAAACAATGGAATCTACCAAAAATGAGGGAATGACTAGGGATCTACAAAACAGATCTAAACCTGGAAGACATGTGGAAGCTAAAAGGAGAGAAAAGCTATCCATACACCTTCCATAATAAGAAATTAGGTCACAAATCCAGAATAGACTTTTTCTTAATGAACAAATCTCTGCGAGCTAATGTAAAAAGTATTGAACACATACCTGCGCATTTATCCGACCACTCGGCGGTACAGTTAACCTTATCACTTCCACAATTCCATCTGTCCAATAGATGGACTGTTGATCGATCAATCCTTAGAGATGAACAAAGTGTGGACCAGCTCATAACAACTTCCCTCCATTTCTTTGTAGATAATGCTATCGGAACATCAAAAAGAGTAACGTGGGATGCTTATAAAGTGGTAATAAGAGGTAAACTACTTAGCTTGGGAGCACACAAGCATAAAACAAAAAAACTGGATATTAATAAGTTGGAACTGGAAATCAAAGAAGTCGAATTACAGCTAGAGTGTGGCATAACTCAAGAATCAAGGAAAAATTTAGAAGAGAAGCGACGTAACTTAAAGGAGAATCTGGTGGATTACTTGGATAATATAGTCAAAGATAAATGGGAGAACAGTAAATTAGCAAATCATGAATATGGAGAAGGTTGCGGAAAAATGCTAGCCTGGAAAATGAAAACGGATCAGTCTAGAAATAATATATTAAGCATTTATACCCAAGACCAATTATCATCTTGCTCAGATGATGTCTCAAAAAGGCAAGAATTCTCAACATTTTTTACCACAATATATAAAGAAGACATAAATCCATCAGATAAAGACATCAAGAACTATCTTGAGAACGTCCCCCTTCCAAGTTTGAAAGAGGAAGAAGTGGATTTCTTGAAGGCTGAAATTACGCCAGAAGAAATAAGAACTGCCATAAGTAACCTAAAGAGAGGAAAAGCTGCGGGTCCGGATGCGCTGCTGAATGAATTCTACATAGCATTAAAAGAAACATTAATTGAACACCTAACAGAAATAATGAATAAGACTTACCTGGGACACGAAATGATACCTGATTCATGGAACGATGCGACGATTAGTATTTTATTAAAACCAGGAAAAACCCCAAAGAATTGCGCATCTTATAGGCCAATATCACTTCTCAACTGTGACTACAAGCTGTTCATGAATGTGATAGCTAAAGGACTATCAAAAGTTATGGCTAAATTAATTAACCCGGATCAAAAGGGTTTCATAAAAGGCAGACAAATCCAGGAAATTACGCATGAACTAGTGGCAGCAATCGACGTTGCTGTCTGCGAAAAACTACCTCTAACGATTGTTACATACGATGCTGCCAAAGCCTTCGATCGTGTCAATTGGGCCTTTCTAAATAAAATCATAGAAAAAAACAAACTAGGGAGTAACTTTAGTCATATGGTGAAA
Source organism: Lissotriton vulgaris (assembly GCF_964263255.1). Classification (NCBI taxonomy): domain Eukaryota; kingdom Metazoa; phylum Chordata; class Amphibia; order Caudata; family Salamandridae; genus Lissotriton; species Lissotriton vulgaris. The sequence goes on from NC_141696.1 coordinate 1,155,553,165, forward strand.
GAAATCTATACAAACCCAAGAGCGAAGATAGCAGTTAACGGGAACCTTACAGATAACATCAAGATTCAGAGAGGCACAAGACAAGGTTGCCCCTTGTCTCCGCTACTTTTTAATCTGTATATCGAACCCTTGGCCTGCTCTATTAGAAATCAACCGCTCATAACACCCTTTAAATATGAAAACTGGACAAAGAAAGTTGCACTTTATTGCAGATGATCTAATGGTGTTCACTGACAACTATAACTTCTCCAAATCAGCGATCTAGGATGCAATGAATAATTTTGGCAAGGTTTCAGGATATCTGATAAATAACGATAAAACAGAGGCAATGAGCTGGAATACTAACTCAAATTCATCTCTTCTAAAGGACAAAATAAAATATTTAGGCATCACTATAACAAAAGAGCTTGAAAAACTACCACAACTAAACCTAAATATAGTGGTGAAAGAAATGAGAAGACTCCTTAAAATCTGGTCAGGTCTGCCGCTAGGTTTTTTAGGCAAATCCAATGCAATAAAAATGTCAATTATTCCTAAATGTACTTATCTCTTTAATAACATTCCGTTGGAGTTTAAAAAAGAAGCCCTAAAAAAATACAAGGTGAAATATCTAGTTTTATTTGGTCAGCAAAAAGTACAAGAATCTCATGGAACAAACTCAAGGAACAAGGGGGAATAGCAAGCCCTGATATATATGAATACTATAGTTCTTTTCAATTTAAAAACTTCAGAGCCTTGTTAAAGGAACATTATGCCTACCCAATTTTCCTACAACATCTAACAAATGGAGAAGATCATTTCCTCTTCAAATTTGGTCACCCAAAATTCTTCAAAAAAGTAAAACTGAAGATCTTGAACAATGCTGTTAAGCTTTGGAGTCAGATAAGAATTGCCACAAAGATACCTTACTACAGTAGTATGGCCCCAATATGGGACTCGCCAGGTACCCCAGAATGCTTAAAGGACTCACTATCGATCCCACTTAGACAATCCGGAATTGAAAAATGGGGACAACTCCTGGTTGAAAATGTTTTAATATCCTGGGAACATCTGCAAATAATAACAGAACGAAAAGTCTCAAAGTTTAAATATTATCAGCTGTGCAGTTGGGCCAATACCATCCCGAAAGGAGCAATAGATCCGAACAATTTAGAAACAGAAATGATGAAAGAAACGGTAATAAAAAAAGAAGTCTCAAAATGGTATTGGGCTCTAATTGAATTTGGCGAAGAAAATTTTACTATACCGGAAAAGATATGGAGAAAAGACCTACCAAACGAAGTTATGGATCTAAATCAAATTTGGAAAAAATCAGTAGAGAAATGTTGGCTGTGTGTAAAGCCCGCGGCCCTAAAAAGAAACCATCTTTTCTCTATACATAGAGCTTATTGGACACCCAAAAGATTATCAAAATTTAAAGGCACAGCAGTAAAATCATGCCGCAAATGCGGTGAAGAAAAGGTGGATGATATTCACATGTTTTGTGGCTGCCCAGCACTTACACACTATTGGCATGAGATTGGTAAGACACTAACTGCAGTAATGGCAACACCTATAACTGTAAGTACACTTTTAATTATTTGTGGGATCCATTGTACCACTCAACCAAATCTGATTAGGCTAAGTAACATCAATAAAGCTTATTGTTCGTTCTGATCCTGTTGGCACGAAGAGAAATTTGTATTAACTGGATAAAAACGGCACCACCAGCCCATGAAAACTGGCTAAACTCTGTAATAAAAACCAGCAGATTAGATAGAAAGGGGAAACAACCCAAAAGAATGATGTACTGGGAGATTTGGGAAAATTATATTAACTCTGGATGATAAACCAGAACTTCGCCGTTTCTGATGTTCTTTGTTTCTTTTTTCTTTTTCTTTTTCTTTTTGATTCCAATGATTAAGCGGAACAATAATTCCAGGCATGACTTGAAATCTGCCAAACAGCCTACGGGCTAGATACCCCCAGAAACAATGGAATTATTGAGCAAGATAAAGGTGTACTGGAGAAAATTGACTGGTAAGAACTAAGATAGTGAGAAACTCCCCTTGTATCCATCGATAGACGATTAGGGGCAGTGTGGTGGAACAGTCGCAAAAAGACCGTCAAACTCCCAAACACCTTCCTATCTGCATAAACCGCAATATGAGGGGAAAAAAAAAAAAAAAACCTTAAAGACATTTATGTGTATTAAAACCTTTTGTACTAGACAGCAAATATTGAAGAATGAATGAGATGCATTCTAATTCCTAGTCAGGTAACATCTAGGTATCCTTTTGGAGAAGCAGTATTATGTAGCAATTAAAGAGTGGCAAAATGTGTTTGTGTATAATAAAAGCCGGCATGCGCTCTTATTGCATTGTGTGGAATTTGTGTTTTTAGTTGTGTTTCAAGTGAGCATAAAAAAAGTTTAGTTGGACCTTTTTGACAGTTTGGTGAAATCAGACAGATGTAAGAATCCTGGTGGTGTATGGTGCTATGAGTACCAAGAGAATTTAAGGAGTAGCATTTTGAACAGGAATCAGGGTAAATGCGAAGGCTAATAGAATGAATTCTGAGAAAGAGTTGATTCCCCAAAAATGCCAGTGGTAGCAGAAGTGATACCATGTGGCCTTTTATCCTCCTTTACATCACCAGGTTGACCCCCTTATCCCATGATTAGTTCTTCAACATCCTCCTATTTGCTACTGAGTGATGAAGCAAGCCTCTCACAGGCTCGTGTGCCCCCCCCCCCTTCACTGCAGAGGTCTCTAAGAATGGATTATCTGCTAGTGCTTCCAGAAAAATATACAGCTGCATGCTCTTCAGTGAGGCAAGGAGTTTAGAGGAGACTGCCCTCTTGCCTCAGCTGCCATTCTGACAGATGGTCCCTTCTTATTGGCAGAGGAACTGTCAGGTTTGTCTCGCACAGCTGTTGGGGCTGGCGGCTGGATAACCTTGGGGGTTTCCTGCTCGATGCTGTAGAAGGCAATGGTGGTAAATGTGTGTCCTACCTAAAAGCAGATGAGGCAGAAGCTAGTAGTGTTACAGACGTCATCTAGCAAACAGAGGACTGGGAAAATGTGACAGAGAAGATGATTTTATAGTTTGACTGGCGATGTAAATGTGTTGTACTTGTATAGCGCACAGCTACCCCGGACCGGGGTCTCCCGGCGCTTGTACTCATACCGCTCAGGAACCCTTCCTGGCTTTCCCTGTGAAGTGTCCACTCCTGGGCACCTCCATGGTGAAACCAGGCATCCCTCGCGCTGTTGGGGCCGTTGTGGAGATTAAGCAAGCTATTGCCCAGAGTTGCAGCGTGGGACCCATGATTAGAATAGGCACTGAGGCGAGAATATCCAGTCAGAGGAATTTATGCGCCCGAGACCCGCCGAGGCGGGAATCGAACCCTGGTCCCTGGCCAGAACTCTGCATCAAGGTCATCTGTACAGTCCATAGAAGAAATATGAGAAATATATGCATCTGTTTTACATGATGGTAATATAAACTATATCAAAACACAAAAACATACACTGAAAAATGTGTTTTAAAGCTTTGCAGCCTGTTCATCACATGGTTTCGTTTCGTAGCTTCAGAGATGAAATGTTTCATGATCTGCCCAGATCTAGCAACAGTGGATAATTTGATCCAGTGTTTGACTAGTAATCATGTTCTCCTTTGGCTAAAGGATGTCCCCAGTATGGGTCTAACTCAGAAATGTGGGCATAGGGACAGCTTCACTCAGCAGTTTGCTGATTACGCCTTAGAATATCTGTGTCTTCTCTGCTTAATTTGGACAAAATTAGCACATTTGTGCGCAATGTTTCCTTACATCATAGAATTTGCAGTAAAAAATAACAAAGAAGCAGATTCCTGAAAAGATTACCTTTCCACTGACACTGTAAAGACATGCAGATAATTGTTTTGTATTGAAAACGTTAGAATAGCACTAAATTTCTAATTTCTATGTGCCCTGGAACTTGGTATTTGCTCAGATATTCGGAGGCCAATAGAAAAACAGGTTATAGGTAAGTATATTTGTATTTCCAAGTTCTCCTTGTCAATCTTCTTGGTGGATAATAGATCACTTTCTTAGAGTTGCGGATCATTTTTTTGCACGGTTCCCACCTGCATGGCCCAAGACTCTGGATCACTGATTATCTCCTCATAACAGGGGCTGTGTGATTAACAGTACCCGGGGGCCCATGCAGCCCGAAGCCAAGGAAAAGATGCAGCTGTGGTAGGGTATATTATATTAGTATGTGGTTCTTGTTATAACTAACTTTGTTGAGGGCGGTGTCAATAAAACAAGGTGTGCTATGCGCAGTGAGCTGGTGGGTCTGGGTTGCAAATAGCATAGCCCTATGCTCACATGCCCCTCCATATAAGGCAGCTGGGAATACTGCATCAGTAGTCCCACTGCTCGAATTACCAATACCACTGGTAACTGGATGCAGGAATACAGCATTATTCTGAGCTGTGCCTGAAGAATATGACACTTTACAACGCACGTGTCCCAACGCGTGTCATTAAAATGCATTTTTACATCGCAAAATCCATTACAATATATGTTGTTACAACACATGTCGTTGCAACACATAATCCAATACAACGCAATTACTATTCTAACTCCGCTGGGGCGTTACTTTGGGAAATGTGTTGTAATGGATTATGCGATGTAATGACATGCGTTGTAATTGATTTTGCGATGTAAAAAATGTGTTGTAATGATAGGCTTTGTAACGCGAGCGTTGTAAACAATGTTTCCCGTGCCTGAACGGTAATCTTAAAAATTAGGAATTGCCATGTGAATCAGGATTTCATCACCCGATTCCAGTGGTAACTCACGATTTTAGACACCCACAATTTCAATTTCCCACAAAGAACCTTACCAGATCTTAGCTCATAAAATGAAGGAATTGGGAAAGTTAAATAACCAGGCATGGTATGTAGTCTGAGGAATTTAACCAGGCATAGTCAATTCTCTGAGGGGTAGTTACTAAGTAACCCACCATAGTGTATCCTACCGGCAATGCAAGGATCGTGTGCTCCCATGGATCTGTAAGGAGAAAGTCTCACGCAAATATTGGCCAAGACATAGGCACACATTCCCAGCCTGCACTGTAAAGGAAATAAAGACTGATGCTACATGAAAAGTGACAGCCCATGTGAAGGTAACTCACCCAAAATCAGTGAAGTAAACGTGTTAGTGCGCTAAATTTGAAAACAGGTACAAACGTTATACTACAATTAGCTGTCCCATTGGTAGACTTTTGCGATCATTTAGGGAAACAGAGGGGCATATTTACAAGGAGTTATCACCACCAGGACGTCACTTTTTGATGTTCTGGTGAAGATAACTCCTCTACATTATTTACTAAGCGGCTTTAACTTGTAAATAAGACCCCTATTCATGCAGCACTTAGCGTGAAAGGGCTGGGCAATGGATGTTGCAGTGGTGTTCTGCCACAACACCCATTACTCTTCTTGACACTGCCCCTGTTTACAAGGCTGTCGTAAATATGGGAGGTGCCAAAAATAAGACCAGTGAAAACCTGGTCTTAAACTGGCGCAATGAGGAGAAATTATTAATTTCGCCTCTTTTTGCTGTTTCTATGTGTGCTGCATTCTGCAGCACACATAGAAACAGCAATCGGCAGTAGTGATTGTTCATGTACAGGAAGGTGTCCCTTTCTTCACATAAACAATCATTAAATAATGACCAGTTGCAACTTCTATATGTGCTGCATTCTGCAGCATATATAGAAGTTACAAATCGGCTTTAGCGATTGTTTATGTGCAGGAAGGGACACCTTCATGCACATGAACAATCATTCCCTGCAACACAGGCACCCTTGCACTATACTGCAAGGGTGCCTGCATTGGCGCTAGGCAGCTAAATTTAGCACCAGCGCCAAGGGAAACGCAGGGGTGCGCCATATTACTATGAATACAGCATATCCATATGTTTTCAGAATGTCGGAGCACAGCGTTACCAGTTGTGGCGTAACACCACTCTCCACCATCCTGTTGTAAATATGCCACAAAGCTTCTTTTAGGTTTAAAGTATTTTATTAGAAAGGTACAGCAGCCAAGAAAAACAACCATACAAAGAGTCAGTGCTTACGCCGGGAGGCGTCCCAAGAACAAAGTTCAGATGTCCCAGCCCCGGAAGGCTGCCCTAGTATCCGACGCCATGCGTGGAGATGTGCAAGAGAGTACAGAGTGCAACTCCCTAACTGTTCCGCACCCTTCTTGAAATAAACAGTTCCCCCCCAACAACTTCCCCCCTCCCCCTTCCCACCCCGTCCAGTGCTGTGTAATATCAAATCTCTGTATCATCTCTGCCCTCCACTCCTTCTCCCCCGTCCCCCGAAGGGCACACTCAGATCCTCCTCAATCGGATAGGGTGTTACAATGGTGGTGTAAGCCTCATAAGTCTCAGGTATCTTGGGCATGTAATTTCTTTGAATTCCGTGGCTAGTAGTGTATGAAAAGGCTGCCACAACTCCTCGAAGCTATCCACTTCCCCAGCCAGTGTGAGTGAGAGCTTTTCCATTCCCAGAACATGCCACAGCCTGTGCAGCCAACCTGTAAGTGAGGGAGTGGTCGGCGTGCGCCAGTGTATCAGGATATTCTGAACAGCGGATCCCAGCATGATTGCAATCTGCCTCCCCCTTCGAGATTTTAGCGGGTACATTAAGCCATTGGGGAGACCTAGCAAAACGTACGCTGGAAAACGGGGCAGTTCAATACCAAAGCATGTATCTATCTCATCGACCACCCCGACCAGTATGCCTGTATTATCGGACAGTCCCATAGAACGTGTGTTAATGTGCCTACCTGCCCACAATTGCGCCAGCATCTGTCGTCTATGAGTCGGTTCATTTCGTGCAGGCGTTCCGGGGTATGATACCAATAAGTGGAGACCTTGGTAAAGGTTTCAGTGAGGCCTACATGGTAAGCTGAATGTCGTGCCCGGTACGAGATTTGTTCCCATTCCTTGTGACTAAGTGTTCTCCCTAATTCTTTGTTCCAGCGTTCCCTCCCAGGGATATAGAGATGGGAGGGTGGGGGCTGTAGCATCTTATAGAGGTCGGTTATGAGTTTTGTGTCTGAAGTGCGTGTCACTAGCCACCGTTCATACTGTGACAGTTTCCTGTCTGCTGCTTCCCTAACCTGTGGTTGTAGAGCCCAGTGTTGGACCTGCCAGTATCTCATGCGGTCGGTTTCACCCATCTGATACATGTCTTTGAAGCTCTGAAAGGGAATAATCCCTTCTTCCGTGTACATGTGAAAAAGAGCCCTGCAGCCCCGTACTCTCCAGTGTGAGAAGGCCCCAGTTTCCGTCCCCGGTGTGAAGTCTGGATTGTCTACAATAGGCGTGAATGGAGATGGGAAAGTGGTGAGATCGAATGTTCGATTAGTAGCGTCCCACACTCTCAGCGGTACCCTCGTTATATAGGAGGCATAGAGATTCGGGGGGCGGTGCGACCGGCGGAGAAATGGTATTTCTTGTAGGGGGCGCCCAGCTACTGCTTGATCTTGGAAGAGCCAGTGTGTGTCTGACTCCCACCTGCTCCATTCTACCAAGTACCTCAATTGGGACGCCTGGAAGTATTTGCGCAGGTCTGGAACCCCGAGTCCCCCCGATTCCGGCGCCAAAGTCGTAAGGGCACGGCGCATACGGGGCTTGCGACCCTGCCACACAAAGCGGGACACTTCCGTTTGCATCCGCTGAAGCCATCCCCTCGGGGGCTGTAAGGGCAGTGCTCGGAATAAGTACAGAATTTGGGGTAAGATTGTCATTTTAACAGCTGCGACCCTGCCAAGCCAGGAGATTGTCCCTTTGTTCCACCTCCCCATTTCTTCCTTAACCTTCTTGCTCATCCCCTCATAGTTGACGGAGACCATCGCCTGCAACTTTGGTGCTAGCGCGATCCCCAAGTATTGCACCTGTTCTCGCGACCACCGGAGAGGGAAAAGCCTTTGTAAGTCGCGTCTCGTTGTGGGTGTTAGGGAGACATCCAGGGCTGTGGATTTCGCCACATTCATTCTAAATCCTGCTACCCCCTCAAAGGCCTTGAGTTCAGCCAAACTTGCGGGCAAAGCTCGCCTAGGGTTCTCCAGCGTGAAAATGACATCGTCTGCGTAGAGGCTGATTGTGTGGGTGTAACCTCCCATTCGCACTCCAGTCACTTCAGGATTCTGTCGTACCCGTTGAGCAAAGGTCTCCATATAGAGCGCGAAGAGGAGAGGAGAGAGGGGGCACCCCTGTCTTGTACCGCGTTCAATATTAAACCGCTGCGAACCGCAGCCGTTCACTCGCACCACCGCAGATGGGAATTTATAGCAGTTGAACACCATGCGCCGAAATTTCTCACCTATTCCCAGCCGTGCCATCACTCGCTCAAGGTAGGGCCAATGCACTCGGTCAAACGCTTTCTCAGCATCGACCGACAGCAACATCCTCTCCCCCGGAATGCGTGAAGCTTTTTCCAAGACGTGCACAATTCTTTTCGTATTGTCCACAGTCTGTCTCCCGGGCACAAAGCCAGATTGGTCAGGCTCAATTAAACCAGGGAGGTACCGCGCCAGTCTCGCTGCTAGGATCCCTGTGTAAATCTTTAGATCCACGTTCAGGAGGGAAATTGGTCTATAAGAGCCGCACTGGGTCCTGTCTTTCCCTGGCTTGGGTATTACCGACACCGTCGCCTGCAAGAGGTCAGGAGGGATAGCCCCGGGATCGGAAAAGGAGTTAAACAGCCTAGTCAGAATTGGCGCTAGCTCCGAGCAAAACGTTCTGTAGAAAAGGGTGGTGTAACCATCCGGGCCTGGGGCCTTTCCGCGCTTGAGTCGGGAAATTGCCGCCACCACTTCCTCAATCCTTATCTCTCTCTCCAAGTAGACTGCTTGATCCGGGGTCAGGGACGAGAGAGGTACTGAGTCTAAATAATCTTCCGGGTTCTCCATCTGCGCTTCCTCTGCCGCATATAGGTCAGCATAGAACCGGCAAAAGGTTTCAGCTATGTCAGTGTCATCCGTAAGCCGTCGCCCCGCCTCCCCCTCTATTTCTTTCACCTGGCGACTCTGATGTACCGCTCTCAGTTTGGCTGCCAGTAGGCGGCCACATCGATCCCCCCCTGTGTAGTAGGCGTGCTTTAAACGCAACGCGGCATATTCAGCCCTGTCTAAGTCTAATGATGACAAGAGTTTCCTGACCGCTTTCAGCTGCTTCCAAACTCTGGGAGCCCCAGTGCGGCGGTGGACCTGTTCCAATTCCCGGACCTTCTGCGTGAGCTCCTCCCGCTTTAGTTTCCTATCCCTATTGTCCGCCGCCAAAATCGCTATGAATTCTCCCCGTAACACTGCCTTAAGAGCACACCATTGAGTCGACAACAGGGTGTCAGAGTTAGAGTTATGCAGCTGGAAGTCTTTAACCGAGTCAGTTATACGCCGTACCACCGTTTTTTTATGCAGGAGTGTGTCCCGCAGCCGCCAGACTCCACGCTGCGCACCATGCGATGGGAGGAGAAAGGTACCCGAGACTGGTGCGTGGTCTGAAAGAGAGATGACCCCTATTTCCGATGCGGTGGCCATGTCTCGAACCGGTCCGGAGACCAGCAGGTGATCCAGTCTGGCGTATGTCTTGTGTGCGTGCGAGTAATAAGAGAAGTCGGTATCCTGCGGGTGAAGCCCTCGCCAAAGGTCGTGCGTGTCCAAGTCAGTTAACTGAGTTTTCAGTGCGTGTGACAGTTCCCCGGTTTGTGGGTGTCTCTGCGCAGATCTGTCTGCGGAGGAGTCAAAGACCATGTTAATGTCCCCCCCCCCATTATTATGTGCCTATCAGGTGACGCTGTAACGTCCTCCAGTGCTGTGCGTAGGAATCTATCTTGCTGCTCATTCAGACCATAGACCGTCCCTACTGTGAACAGCAGTGTGCCCAGTTTAAGTCGGTAGGCTAGCAGTCTGCCTCTCTGCTCTACATATTTGTGCAACACCTCCCCTTGAAAGGATTTGGACAAAAGGATAGCTACCCCGGCCGTTTTGGTCGTGTTAGATGAAAAGAACTGTGTAGGGAAGTGGCGGGACCGTAATCTATGACAGTCACCAGCCAGTAGGTGGGTTTCCTGAAGCAGACAGATGTCGGCTTGTGAGCCTTCTAACAGAGACAGGATTGCTCTCCTCTTTATTGGATTATTCAACCCCTTGACATTCAGGGTCATCACTCTCAATTCCGCCATAGGATGTCGGAGTTACCTTCCTCGTGCGTTAAACCTGAAGTGAGTGGTAACCAGATGAGATTCAAGTTAGCTCGTTTGCTGAGACAGTCATGAGCGAAAGCTCCGAATGCACTGGACAGGGTGACCCCAAACTCCTCCCCCCCAACACCCCCCTTCCAACACCCCAACACTCCCCCCCCTCCATTCTCTCAACACACGCCCCCACCTCCCAGCCCCCCCCCCTTCCAAACCCCCCAACAATTACTGAAAGTAGTCCTGGGCAAGTCTCAGAAGACCAGCCCGTGGTGTGTTACCTTAGTGGACGTCCAGCCACCCGTGTCAGCGCCGTCGCCCCCTCCCCCCTACCCCAAGCCAGCAGTTTCAGTGGTGCTAAGACGAACTCCCCCCGGAGCACCTTTAAGCGGTCAAGGCCACTTCCTCTGTACTTCCCAACTCCTCGGAAGCTGTTCGGACGGCGTTCTCCATTCCCGCCCTGATGGTGGGTGATCCTGGTCTGCGAGACACCCCATGCGTTCTCCTTCGTGCGACTCTCTGCCATCCTCCATCGGTCGCACGTCTTCTCCGCGGCGTGGTTGATTCCTCCTCTTCCGTGGTGATGCCCAGTACTTCGCAAGTATCCTGCAGGGATCGCAACTGATGTGTCTCCCCATGCCACTTAAAGATAATACGGAAGGGGTGACCCCACGAGTAGGGCGTTTCATGCTGCCTGAGGAAGTCAGTCACTATCTTAAAAGCTTTACGTTTTTGGAGCGTGATTGTGGAGAGGTCTTGGTACAGCGTCAAGGGGTGCCCATGAAAGGTGAGGGATCGCTCTTTCCGTGCCTCCGTCATTATTCTTTCCTTCAGCGGGAAGTCCGGGAGGAATGCCAAAATGTCCGGTGGGGGGCCATTCGCCCGTCTGGGAGGCCCCACCCTGTGTGCTCTGTCAATCCTGATGGGAAAATCAGACCCTTCCCCTAGAACAGCTCGAAAGAGTTCCTGTAGATACTTGACTATGTCCGGGTTCTCCTCCAAGGACAGCACTCCCCGGACCCTTATGTTGTTCCTTCGTGACCTGTTTTCCAAGTCCTCGTTATGCAATTGGAGGTCTAGTTGTTGTTCCCTGAGAGTCAACACCTCCTGCTGCAGAAAAGTGATTTCCTCGTCTTGTCTTTGTGTGGAGCTCTCAACTGTGGCCACCCGCTCGCCCAGACCGTCCACTTCCCTGCGTATTTCTCGCACCTCACCTGCAACTTCCTGTTTCAGGGCCTGGAAGTCCTCCCTCAGCGTGCCAAAGAGAGATTCAAGAAATGATCTGGTGACCGGGGGCTCGGCTGCAGCACCAGAGTGTGAGCTTCCGGCCGCTCCTGGTGTGGAGGGTGCTTTGTCCCCTTTACTTTGAGATCTGCTGAGCATCTCCGGCAATGTACCACTGGTACGTTTACCGCCCCTCTGACCGGCCATGGTGCAGGCTTACCACGGATGCGCGTGTCTTACGCCGCTTTGGGCCCCCCCTGAGCGGCGCTTCTTTAGGTCCCTGCCCCCGGTTCGGGGTGAAAGCTGGTCCGTGTCACCCCCAAAGGCTGTTGATGAGTCAGTTCGCTCTCCGCTCCACAGCCCGAGGCTGGGGCTCCACTTCCCCTGTTCTGTACAGGCCCCAAGCTCCGCACCTCTAGGGCGGCCAGCAGTGCTAAGCCCCCGACGCAGACTCGGCCTCTAGGTCTAGTCCGTGGCGAAGTCCTAGGGTCCCGGCAGGAACTCCCCCAGTAGGCCACTCCGCTGCGATCTGCGCCGATTCCTCCGTGGGTCCCCAGCCGTATCCCCATTCCGGCCAGAGTCAGGTACCCCCTGCGAGTGTGCGGGAGTGAGGGCCGCAGCGCGGGGCAGCGTGATTCCTCCCCGTCTACCGCTCCGATGTGCTCGTGGTAGGGGGGGGTGGCGGCTGAGGGGCGTCCTCCACCCTGCCTCCGGCCCCGGTCTGACTCGTGTGCAGCCTGGTCTTTCGGTGCCCCGCTGATGGTGCCATGCTGGATGTGACTGGTGCTGGGGGCAGCGGGCACCACTTTCCGACAGTCCCAGAGAGACCCCCGGTTCCTACCGGTGCGTTGGTGGTCGCCAGCGCCCTGGTCCGCCGCTGCCGGTCGCCAGCCAGGCCCGCAGTAGGCCCCCAAGCCGGGCGCTCGCGTAGTTCCGAGTCCGGCCTGCCCAGCATCCCAGAGCGAAGCAGACTCCAGACTCCGGCAGCCGGACCCTCTGCTTCAGGCTCCCCGCCCTCTCCTCCGCTCAGTGTCCTGACCTGTCCCCGGGGATCAGCCGCTCAATTCCGCTCCTCGGTCACTTGGGAAGGCACCCTCCGCCAAGCCGGGTGAGAGCTCCGGCTCAGCTCGCCGCCATCTTGTTCTTCGGGGGGCGGGGTAGGAGCTTCGCGGGCATCGCCCGGCACTGGGTGTCCGTAGCTGGTTCCCGGACCCGCCTGCGCTGACCTGCACCGTCTCCCCTAGTCGGCCGGTCCCTCGCTTTCCCGCAGCTCCACCGTTCACCACCTCTGCGAGGGCGAGGAGTCGCCCCGGCTCCCGTCAGTGCCGATCAGACGCCAAGCGCTCCGGCCTCCGCAAGTACGTGTACTGGGCTCTTCCGGTGCAGTCGAGAGAACACCGCTTCCCCCGCACTCTCAGCTCTACTTTGTGGCTCCGGGGGGAGAAATTAGCTGAAAATAAGGCTTGGGGCCTTGGCGGGGAACAGGAGCTCCGGAGCGCACGTCCTCCTGCTCCGCCATCTTGGCCACGCCCCAAAGCTTCTTTTAAAGGGTCCAGTTAGTCACTAGGTTCGCATCTGAAGGTCCACAGTGCACAATCAAGCTCAATCTGTCAACTCTTTCACAAAATGTGGATGGCATATAAATGCATGCCCCTGCCCATGCCACCTTTTACCTTACGGGGCAGAGAGGCAATCATCACACGATTCGGAGAGGTTGGCAATACACAGTAGGGGAGCTCCCACCACTGGGCAAGTGTAAGAGCTGCCAGCTCCTTTCCTCGCGCCTAATGCTTTGTTGCTCTAGGCAGGAGGAAAGGACAGTCACTCAAAGTCCATGCATTCCATTTTGTGTGGCTACAAAGAGGCAAAGTTGAGGACTAACCATTAATGGATGCAGTGTATAAAGTGAATAAAGAACCTGCACAAAGTTAGCTTGATCTGCGTAGTGTGACTTGGTAAAGAACTGTCAGTAACCCTGAGTCAGCAAGAACAGAGGTGATAAAAAAGGGTCTCGGTTCAGCAAACACTTGGGGCCCGATTCACAGAATGAACTTACTACTTTTGGCATTCACAGAATGCACTTACTACTTTTGGTATTCACAGAATGAACTTACTCATTTCGGTATTCACAGAAGTTAGGACTACTAACTTTAGGACGCCTAAATGCCTTCTGTGAATACCGAAAGTCTTAAAATTACGATTTTTCTCAATTTAGTAGTAGTAAAGTTAATTATCCTAACTTTACTACTACTAAATTGAGAAAAATCGTAATTTTAAGACTTTCGGTATTCACAGAAGGCATTTAGGCATCCTATAGTTAGTAGTCCTAACTTTACTACTACTAAATTGAGAAAAATCGTAATTTTAAGACTTTTGGTATTCACAGAAGGCATTTAGGCGTCCTAAAGTTAGGAGTCCTAACTTTACTACTACTAAATTGAGAAAAATCCTAATTTTAAGACTTTCGGTATTCACAGAAGGCATTTAGGAGTCCTAAAGTTAGTAGTCCTAACTTCTGTGAATACCGAAATAAGTAAGTTCATTCTGTGAATACCAAAAGTAGTAAGTGCATTCTGTGAATACCAAAAGTAGTAAGTGCATTCTGTGAATGCCAAAAGTAGTAAGTTCATTCTGTGAATCGGGCCCTTAATTATTAACTAATGCAGAGGGGCGGGGACAGTTCGATTTACGTTCTGCATATTTATTTATTGATTTATTTATTTATAAAGGTTTATATAGCGCGAACATTACTCAGAACGCTTCACACTTGGGGGGTATGAAATAATAAAGGGAAAGACAGGCGTCAATTAAGTATATAAAACAAGAACAATTACAAAAGGGGGCATCAAAGAACAACATCACAGTAGCTAGTAAAATAGCGATGGCAGAGGAGCAAACTATTAATTATAGGAGCCTAACAAGCATACCTAACTCCCTAAACTTGAGCCTATATCTGCAGTGGAGGGAGACCGACAAGTCAACCCATCTGAACATCCAAAGGCATCCATCCTGGTGCGGTTCAAGGAAATGAACACACTCTTATCAACTGAGCAACTGAGGAAAGTGTAGGTGTGTCGCATGCATCTGTGCGCCCATCTACACGTGTCTGTGCAAGTGCGTGTCTGCATGTCTCTGTCGTGAGTGTGCGTGAGAGAGCCAAAAGAAAAGAAAGGAGAGAAAGTGGGTAGGGAAGTTGTATTCTTTGGCCGAGCAGTGGCTGTATCTTGTGGCCCATGTGACCTGGCTCCAGCATTCCGAGTACTCATGTCATCATAAATGGTCTTCCTTATGCATGCTGCTCCTTGGCAAAATTGTAGCATAATTTGACATATTTTGAGCATTTACGGCATGACGATCAACCACGCCCATGGCATACTTATGACAACTGTTGGTTTATTATGAGCACAAAGATTACCACGGTGTATGACTTTTCCACATAATTCTGGCATATTTATTTATAGCTATTTGTAGCATTAGGTCTCAGTTTCATTATCATACGCACACCTGGCATAATGATGATCCTGGCCCAATGCTGGTAACTATTGGCATATTCTGGCAGCTATGTCATGATGCTACGCACGGCCTTCCAGTAGTAAAGTTGATGGTAGGGGAATGGGGAGGGGGGGGGGGGGGCGGGTGTGTGTGGGGTGGGACAATCCTGGCCCTTGCAAAATCGTTTCCGTTTCTGCAATATTATGAATCTAATGCACAGGTGTGCCTACCCATGGTGGTGTGGAGGCACTGTAAGTACAGTGGTTAATTTATGCCCTACTGTGGACTTCCATTGCACAATCAAGTTCAAGTTCAGTAATTTGTATAGCGCACTACTCACCCAGAGGGTCTCAAGGCGCTTGAGTGAGGGTGGGTGCATTATTTATCGAATAGCCAGGTTTTTAGCTGCTTTCTGAAGGAGAGGTGGTTCTGTGTGAGGCGGAGGTGAGTGGGGAGAGAATTCCAGGTCTTGGCCGCTAAGTAGGAGAAAGATCTTCCTCCCATGGTGCATCTATTGATGCGCGGGATTGTGGCGAGGGCTTGACTGGATGAACGTAGTTGGCGGGTGGGTGTATAGAAGGATAGTCGTTTGTTGAGGCATTCGGGTCCTAGGTTGTAGAGGGCCTTGTGTGCGTGGGTGAGGAGACGGAACGTTATTCTCTTGTTGACGGGAAGCCAGTGGAGATCTTTCAGATGACCGGAAATGTGAGCTTGACGGGGGATGTCCAGTATGAGTCTGGCTGAGGCGTTTTGGATGCGTTGGAGTTTTTTTTGTAGTTTGGCTGTGGTTCCGGCGTAGAGGGTGTTTCCATAATCTAGACGGCTAGTGACTAGTGCGTGGGTGACTGTCTTTAGATTTTTTTGAGCATGCGTAGGATGTTGAAGCATGATGATGAGACGGCGTTGACTTGTCTGGTCATCGATAGGGAGGAGTCTAGGATGAAGCCCAGGTTACGTGCGTGATTTGTAGGTATGGGTGCTGTGCCCAGAGCCGGTGGCCACCATGAGTCGTTCCATGCAGAGGGGGATGATCCTAAGATGAGGACTTCCGTTTTGTCCGAGTTTAGTTTTAAACGACTGTTCTTCATCCATTCGGCTACTTCTTTCATTCCTTCATGTAGATTGGTTTTGGCGGTGTCAGGGTCTTTGGTGAGGGAGAGGATCAGTTGGGTGTCATCAGTGTAGGAGATGATGTTGAGGTTGTGTTGGCGCGCGATGGATGCGAGGGGGCTCATGTACACGTTGAAGAGGGTGGGACTGAGTGATGATCCTTGTGGTACGCCGCAGATGACTTCGGTTGCCTCTGATTAGAATGGGGGGAGGCGGACTCTCTGGGGTCTTCCGGCGAGGAACGAGATGATCCAGTCCAAAGCTTTTCCTTGTATTCCGACGTTGCTGAGGCGTTGAATGAGGGTGCTATGACAGACTGTGTCAAAGGCGGCGGAGAGGTCAAGTAGGATTAGGGCAACTGTTTCTCCGTTGTCCAGTAGCGTTCGGATGTCGTCTGTAACAGCGATGAGGGCGGTTTCGGTGCTGTGTTTGGCTCGGAAGCTGTGAGGGGTCGAGGGAATTGTTGGATTCAAGGAAGGCGGCGAGCTGACTGTTGACGGCTTTCTCGATGACTTTGGCCGGTAAGGGGAGGAGTGAGATGGGGCGGTAGTTCTTAAGTTCAGAGGGGTCCGCTGTGGGTTTCTTCAGAAGGGCGCTGAGTTCGGCATGTTTCCAGCTTTCTGGGAAGGTAGCGGAGTTGAAGGAGCAGTTGATGACATCGCAAAGATGGGGTGCGATGATGGAGTCTGCTTTGTTGAAAATGTGGTGGGGGCATGGGTCGGTTGGCGATCCTGAGTGGATGGAGTTCATCAGGAGGATGGTGTCTTCAGTCGTGATTGGGTTCCAGGCGCAAAGGTTTTGAGAGTGCTGTTTTTGTTCGGAGGTGGGTGGAGTGGGTTGTTCTTCGGACAGGTTTCCAAAGCTGTTATGAATGTCGGCAATTTTGTTGTGGAAGAAAGAAGATAGGGAGTTGCAGATGTCTTGGGAGGGAGTGATGTCGTTGGTGCCGGCGGTGGGGTTGGTAAATTCTCTGACGATGTTGAATAATTCTTTGCTGTTGTGGGTGTTGTTGTCGAGTCGATCCTTGAATGCTGATTTCTTGGTGGAACGAATCAATTGGTGGTGTTTGTGGGTGGCGTCCTTGAAGGTGGTCAGGTTGTCAGTGGTTGGGTTTTTTCTCCAGGTTTTCTCGAGGGTACGACATAACTTCTTGGATTTCTTAAGATCATCGTTGAACCAAGGGGCCTTTTTGCTACCTTGTTTGATCTGGTGGTTTTTCAGCGGTGCTAATTTGTCAGCGCTGTGGGTGATCCATTGTGTGAGTTTGGTGGCAGCTTGGTTTGGGTCCGATGATATGGCGGGGGGGTTTTGGTTAAGCGATGCAAAGAGTTGGCCGGTGGTGATTTTGTTCCAGTTTCTTCGAGGAATAGGTTGTGTTGGGATGTGGGTCGGGGTCTTTTTGTAGCTGAAGTGAACGCAGCTGTGGTCCGTCCAATGAAGAGCCGTGGTGTGATCAAAGGAGATGTGTTTGCTGGAGGTGAAGATAGGGTCGAGCGTGTGTCTGGCAAGGTGGGTGGGGGTGTCAACAAGTTGTTTGAGTCCGAGATTGGCCATGTTGTCCAGAAGGGTGGTGGTGTTGTTGTCGTTATTCTTTTCCAGGTGGAAGTTGAGGTCTCCCAGTAAAATGTAGTTCTCGGAGGTGAGGGCATGCTGGCTGATGAAATCAGTGATGTCTTCATTAAATTGTGTGCGGGTTCCTGGTGGTCTGTAGATGAGGGTGCCTCTAAGTGTGGTCCTGGGGTCGGTGTGGATCTGGAAGTGAAGGTCTTCGGCGGTCGTGAGGTTATCGTCGGAGCTTGTCGTGATTCGGATGGTGTTCTTATGGGCGATGGCGATGCCTCCTCCTGTTTGGTTGGTGCTGTCTTTCGGATGATCTTGTATGCGTCCGGGATGGCTATGGCGATGTCGGGCGCTGATGATGCGTTCATCCAGGATTCTGTAAGGAAGGCGACGTCCGGTGATGTGGTGTCGAGTAGGTCCCAGAGTTCAGTGGCGTGTTTGTGGACCGAGCGGGTGTTCAGCAGGATGCACTTCAGGTGGTTACGGTTGGAACTGTGTTTGGAGGAGGAGGATTTGGTGTGGGTCCTGATGCAGGCGAACTTGCATGAGTGGCATGCGAATGGTCCGTGGGTGTGTCCTGGGGTAGCTACGCAGCATTGTGGGGTGCGTCCGGGGTTAAGGGCAAGGAGAGTAGCGGCGTCATACGTTAAGCGAGTGGGGTGGATATTGCGAGGACCAGGGGGTCTGGCGCTGGGCGCGGTCCAGGAGCGGACGGGCGTAGACGGGCTTACCTTTGGCGCACCTTTGGCGCGACCGCTGCGCGTGAACGCTGCGCGCAAAGACATCTGTCATATGTGGATGGTGGAGGGGGGAGGGGCGAGGGAGGAGCAGCTGGGAGGCGGGGTCGAGAGCCGGGCAGGGAGGCACGAAAACAAACAACAAAATGGATGGCTGCGAGCCAAAAGCGATCGAGGATTGGGGCACAAGCAATCAAAACGCTCACAAATTGGCAATGGCGCTGGCATAATCAGGCACAATACATAAAACTAGGCAAAGGCAGCACTGCACAGCACAATGGCATAGAAAGCGTACTCTCGCAGTATAGCGCTTAAAATACAGATTACATGAGCAGTCAAGCACTGTTAATTGCGTCAGCAATGCGATCTAGCAGGTAATATTAAGGCAGTCTGGCGCAACGATACCGATCAGCAGGGAGCTGGGAGCAGCGTGAGGAGCGACCGCTTCTGAACAGATCAGGACGGTCACAGCGCTATCACGGGGGAGCGGGCCTGTAGTATCAGTGGGGGGGAGGAGCAGCTGGGAGGCGGGGCGGGGTCGAGAGCCGGGCAGGGAGGCACGAAAACAAACAACAAAATGGATGGCTGCGAGCCAAAAGCGATCGAGGATTGGGGCACAAGCAATCAAAACGCTCACAAATTGGCAATGGCGCCGGCACAATCAGGCACAATACATAAAACTAGGCAAAGGCAGCACTGCACAGCACAATGGCATAGACAGCGTACTCTCGCAGTATAGCGCTTAAAATACAGATTATATGAGCAGTCAAGCACTGTTAATTGCATCAGCAATGCGATCTAGCAGGTAATATTAAGGCAGTCTGGCGCTACGATACCGATCAGCAGGGAGCTGGGAGCAGCGTGAGGAGTGACCGCTTCTGAACAGATCAGGACGGTCACATCGCTATCACGGGGGAGCGTGGCCTGTAGTATCAGTGGGAGGGAGGAGCAGCTGGGAGGCGGGGGCGGGGTCGAGAGCCGGGCAGGGAGGCACGAAAACAAACAACAAAATGGATGGCTGCGAGCCAAAAGCGATCGAGGATTGGGGCACAAGCAATCAAAACGCTCACAAATTGGCAATGGCGCCGGCACAATCAGGCACAATACATAAAACTAGACAAAGGCAGCACTGCACAGCACAATGGCATAGAAAGCGTACTCTCGCAGTATAGCGCTTAAAATACAGATTACATGAGCAGTCAAGCACTGTTAATTGCGTCAGCAATGCGATCTAGCAGGTAATATTAAGGCAGTCTGGCGCTACGATACCGATCAGCAGCGAGCTGGGAGCAGCGTGAGGAGCGACCGCTTCTGAACAGATCAGGACGGTCACAGCGCTATCACGGGGGAGCGGGCCTGTAGTATCAGTGGGAGGGAGGAGCAGCTGGGAGGCGGGGGTGTGAGGTTCCGTGACGATTTGAACCCGTGTTTTCAACATCGTCGTGTGAGAAGTTGGCCTGGTATATAATGCTCACTAATTCTAGTGATCACTTTGTACCATGCCAAGCAACCCTTATGATGATGGTTGTAATTCAACCTTGTAGACCAGTTATCCTAGTGGTAACGTGGACAAAGCAGTCTTAGGCTAAACTCTGAAAGGCATGTGAAGCCAGCTGTTATACCATACACAACCCCCTTGAATACCAAATGAAAGGGACACCACACAGATATATATTGAAAATATATATTGATTTATTAACTATTAAAATCCCCTGGACTCTTTATGAGCACAGAAGCACAAGCGTAAAATCACAAGACAGTTTAAAATACACAAAAGTTGCACAATATGGATGAGCCCTAGGGGCCACCTAAACCATATACTAAATAAGTGGTATAAGAGATACCTAAAGGAAAGTGAAGAGGCCTAGGGCCTTGGGAATCGCTGGAGCTATTCGAGACTGGAGTTAACTAAGTCGGGAAAGGCCCACGGGACTCGGGTGCAGTGTTCAAAGTGCACGCACTTCTCAATACAAAGTCTATGGTGCGTAAAAAGCACAAAGTTAGAAAGTTAGGAACCTTCCGAGTGACCTACGGAGCTGAAACTTAAAACACAGGCCCTTGGGATGTGTACCAGTGCAGGAGCACTGGCGGAGCTGAGTTACCTCACCCACAGGAAGCGGGTGCACAGGGTCGAAGATGTGTCGGGTTTCGTCACGCTGGTCGATGGTGCTTGGAGCTGAAGATGCTGCAGGCGGCTCGATGAGAAGAGTTCCGGTGGATCCAAGGGTGGATCGGAAGAGTTGAAGACCTGAAAGCAGAGGGGACAGTGTTCAAAGTCACTAGCCAGTGACTGCCCTGGAACCAGAGTGGAACCAGGCGATGTCGGGTGCAAACAGGCGTTGTCGGGTAGCTTCTTTCTGCAGCCACGTGGATACCCGGGGTTGAGGACGTCCAGGAGTCAGTCACGAGCTGTCCCACGTAGGCTTCTCGCTGTTGGCGGTGTTGGCGACCTGATCGGAGCAAACAGGCCTTGGCAAATGCAAGCCACGCAGAAGTTGAAAGATGCTGTTCACTCGGACCAGCAAGGTCAGAGCGAGGGCTCCTTTTCACAGGAGCTTGGGTAGGTCTGGAGCAACCAGACCTGCTGTTTAAATCTTCGGGTTCGTCGCCAAGATGGCCGCTGACCACGTGGCTAGTGGCCGGGATGGCGCGTCGAGTGGCACAGTGCAAAAGGGCCCCACGCAGATCGTGGAGATGCTGGGGGGCTGATCTTCGGTGCAAGGGCTGCTCGGTGGTGGGGGTTCTCAATCCCCAAAGCACAACGTCGAGGATGCCTCAGAAGCTGCGCAGTCAGCTTTTCGAGTGTCTTTCAAGAGGTCCGGTCCCACGTCACTCGGTGCCTCCACGGGTCCCTTCTTCGCAGGGACTGTGGATCGGGCTCTGAGAGGTCTGGGAGTCTGGTTCTTGTCGGGCTCTGGGCTCGGTCTCCGGCGGGAGGCGGCGGCAAAGCAGACGTCGAGTTGCTGGTTGGTACCTGTGTTCACAGGGTGGTCACTCCTTGGCCACAAGGGAGATTCTTCTTCAGTCTTCTGTGCAGCAGAATGTCGAAGTCCAGTCTTCTTCTTAGTTTTAAGTTGATTTCGGGATGATCTGCTGTGCAATGGCACTGCTCCCCCTCTTATTCCCAAACTGGGGGTGGATCACCTACTAGGTCCCTCCTCTGGGAGGAACCAGGAAGGGGGGCGGTTACACCCCCTTTCCTTTGTCCAGCTCCGCGCCAGGACTGGGGCTGGAAGGCCCCAGAACCGGTTTGGACTGGCCTATGCACGGGGACACCTTGTGTGCCCCGGGCATGTCTGATTCTTTTCAGCCCTGTCCTACCTAATACACAAAATCCTGTCTGGGGTGGTGCTCGCACCTCCCAAGGCAGGAAACCCTTTGTCCAGGCCACCATCTGCCGAGTTTCGGTCAGCAGCAGGAGGCCAGACTTGTGTCTGTGGTGGCAGCGTCCATTTTGTGAAGCTGAGGCTCTGTTTAACTTTAACCGGGGTTAAGGCTACGCACATGTCGTGTCCCTCTAGAAGGGTGGAATGCTATCCCCGTCGCCAGAATTGGCGAGGGGATAGTATTCCAATTCGTATGACACCTTACTCGACATGTTTTGATAAAGCCAAACCAGAGATAGCATTTAACCGCGAGGATTATAATGCACTTAAGAGTATATGGTATGGCAATATCCCGGAACAGCTTAGGGAGTGTTCCCGACAGCTGCAGACAGGCTCAGCTCATGCCAGAGCACCATCTCACATATTTCCAAGCACTCTGCCTCCAGGATTGATGAGGCCTTCCATAGGAGTGGCTGATAGGAACATATGTGTCCAGTTTAGGGTTAGGCACAGACATACTGTACCTAAGTAAGAGGTGGTTACACCGACTTACCCCAGCTGAGTGATCAGCCAGTTGTGTCAAATATGGAGGCCAGGCCAGGGGTGGCACAATACGTGCTGCAGCCCCTGGTAGGCCTTGGATACACCTATGCCCTGGGCACCTAGGGTGCACTATTACAGGGGCTCATAAGGTGAACCAGTTCCGATTCGTAATGCACCTAGAGTGCATTGGCAGTAATTTAGAGAGAGAACAGCAGGCTGTGGGTCTGATTAGCAGGCCCACAGCCACATTAAGTCAGAAACCAGTGAAGCAAAAAGCAAAAATTTGGGGTGACCATAGGATAGCAGACCCTACTCTCCTACATAACCCCCCCCCAAACGCAGGGACATTAGACTAACCTTGACCAGTTGTGTCTTCATGTTCTAAGTGGAAGTACCTGGAGAGACCATCTGCGTTGCCATGGTCAGTCCCTGGGCGGTGCTCCACTGTAAAGTCCATCCCCTGTAGGGAAATGGACCACCTGAGTAGTTTGGGGTTTTCACCCTTCATCTGATTAAGCCATAGGAGGGGCTTATGGTCGGTCTGAATCTTGAAGTGAGTGCCAAATAAGTATGGTCTCAACTTCTTCAGGGCCCACACCACAGCAAAGGCCTCCCTCTCTATAGCTGACCAACGTTTCTCTCTGGGGGTCAGCCTTCTGCTAATGAAAGCAATGGGCTGGTCCTGGCCATCTACATTAAGCTGTGAAAGCACTGCTCCCACTCCCAACTCAGAAGCATCTGTTTGGACAATGAACTCTCTTGAGTAGTCAGGACTCTTCAGGATAGGTGCAGAGCACATGGCCTTCTTCAGGTCATCAAATGCCTTTTGACAGATTTCTGTCCACTGAACCTTTTTGGGCATCTTCTTGGATGTCAGATCATTAAGAGGGGTCACAATGGACCCATAGTTCTTAACAAACTTCCTGTAGTACCCAGTCAGGCCCAAGAAAGCTCTGACCTGAGTCTGGGTAGTTGGAGGGGACCAGTCCTTGATGGTCTGGATCTTACTCTCCAGTGGTTGAACTTGGCCTCCACCTACAAGGTGGCCCAGGTATACAACCTTGCTCTGCCCTATCTGGCACTTTGTTGCCTTGATAGTGAGGCCTGCCTTCTGCAGAGCCTCAAGCACTTCCTTCAGGTGGATCAGGTGATCCTCCCAGGTGGAGCTAAAGACAGCAATATCGTCCAGATAAGCTGCACAAAAGTCATCCAACCCAGTGAGGACTTGGTTCACCAACCTTTGGAAGGTGGCAGGTGCATTTTTCAAACCAAAGGGCATCACCACAAACTGATAATGCCCACTAGGGGTAGAAAATGCTGTCTTGGCTTTAGACTCCTCAGCTAACCTGATTTGCCAGTAGCCAGCTGTCAAGTCAAATGTGCTCAAATATTTGGCAGACGCCAACTTGTCAATGAGCTCATCTGCCCTTGGAATAGGGTGTGCATCTGTCCTGGTGACAGCATTGAGTCCTCTGTAATCCACACAGAACCTCATCTCTCTCTTGCCATCTTTGGTGTGAGGTTTGGGGACCAGAACCACTGGGCTAGCCCAGGGGCTCTCTGAAGGCTCAATGACACCTAATTCCAGCATCTTTTGCACCTCAGTCTTTATACAGTCCCTGACGTGGTCAGGTTGCCTGTAAATTTTGCTCTTTACAGGAAGACTGTCACCAGTGTCCACCACATGTGTACACCAGTTAGTCTGACTGGGTGTCAATGAGAACATATGCCTGTATGCCTGTAGAACTTGTCTGCAGTCATGTTGCTGATGTTCAGTGAGGCTGCCACCTAAGGCCACACCATCAACTGAGCCATCCTCAGGGTTCTGAGTGAGCAGGTCTGGGAGAGGGTCACTCTCTTCCTCCTGTCCCTCATCTGTAGCCATGAGCAAGCCCATGTCTGCCCTGCTGACATATGCCTTCAATCTGTTCACATGGAGCACCCTGTGGGGGCTCCTGGGAGTTCCTAGGTCCACCAAGTAGGTAACCTCTCCCTTCTTTTCCAGAATTGTATGGGGTCCAGACCATTTGTCTTGGAGTGCTGCTGGGGCCACTGGCTCCAACACCCATACCTTCTGTCCAGGCTGAAACTCAACAAGGACAGCCTTTTGGTCATGCCAAGCTTTTTGTAATTCTTGGCTAGCCTCAAGGTTTTTGGATGCCTTTTCCATGTACTCTGCCATCCTGGAGCGGAGACCAAGTACATAGTCCACTATGTCCTGTTTAGGCTTTTTGAGAGGTAACTCCCATCCTTCCTTCACAAGACACAGGGGTCCTCTTACAGGGTGCCCAAACAACAATTCAAAGGGGCTGAAGCCAACCCCCTTTTGAGGGACCTCTCTGTAAGCGAACAAAAGGCAGGGCAGAAGGATGTCCCATCTTCGCCTGAGCTTTTCAGGTAATCCTTTAATCATGCCCTTTAGGGTCTTGTTAAATCTCTCAACAAGCCCATTGCATTGTGGGTGATAAGGAGTGGTGAACTTGTAGTTTACACCACATTCCTTCCACATAGCTGTCAAATACCCAGACATGAAGTTAGTACCTCTATCGGATATTACCTCCTTAGGAAACCCCACTCTGGAGAAAACTCCAAGTAAGGCCCTGGCCACAACAGGAGCTGTTGTGGTCCTAAGGGGAATTGCCTCTGGGTACCTGGTGGCATGATCCACTACCACCAGTATGAATCTGTGCCCAGATGCTGTAGGGGGATCCATTGGACCAACAATATCAATCCCCACTCTCTCAAAGGGAACCCCCACCACAGGTAGTGGTATCAGGGGGGCCTTTGTTGTTCCACCTGCTTTACCACTGGCTTGGCAGGTTTCACAGGAGCGACAAAACTCCTTGGTGTCTTCAGACATGTGAGGCCAGTGAAAGTGAGGGACAAGCCTGTCCCAAGTCTTGTTCTGGCCTAGGTGTCCTGCTAAAGGAATATCATGGGCCAAGGTGAGTAGGAAGCCCCTAAATTGCAGAGGTATAACCAACCTCCTGGTAGCACCAGGCTTGGGGTCTCTAGCCTCTGAATAAAGGAGTCCATCGTCCCAATATACTTTATGGGCACCTTGAGCATTCCCAGCAGCCTCAGCAGCAGCCTGCTGTCTGAGGGGTTCAAGAGAAGGACAGGTTAACTGAGCCTGCCCCAAGTCTGCCCTAGAAGGTCCCCCTGTCCCCAGAAACTCAACCTGATCAGGTTCAAGTTCTTCAGGGACAGTTCCTTCAGGGGTCTCAAGATCAGTTTCCTGTGAAGCCTGATCCTCACTTGTAGGCAGTTGGGAAGGCGCAGCCTTAACCCTCCGGTTCTTCTTCTTGGGAGGTACTTGGTCCATTGTTCCAGGATCCAAGACCTGAGGTTCAGAGAGGCACTTTTTGGCCTGTGACCTGGTCACAGCAAGGACATGTGATGATATCCCTAACATCTCTGCATGAGTCCTGTACTCAACTTCTGACCATAGAGAGTTCTCCAGGTCATTGCCCAACAAACATTCTACTGGGAGATCAGCACTAACCACAACTTTCTTCAGGCCAGTTACCCCTCCCCAGGAAAAGTTAACAAGTGCCACACTATGTGTAGTAGTGACATTGCTGGCATTGGTCACCAGGTAATCATCGCCTGGCATATATTGTCCAGGGTCCACAAAGTTAGGTGTCACCATAGTGACACTGGCACATGTGTCCCTGTAAGCTTGAGCCACTTTGTTGTTAATCAAAGGTGTCTGTCTGTATTTGCCCAGGTTACTGGGACTTATGTCAGGGGTCAAATCTATGTCCCCTTCACAAACCAGAACAGCCTGTGTAAGGGTTCTGACTAGGTCAGAATCTCCTTCAGTTCCCAAAGTGATTCCCACTAAACCCTTGGCTTGAGGACCAACACTGCTAACTGTACTAGTGGGTGCAGGTGCCTTAGGGGCTGCAGTGCTGGGGGCTCCACCCTTTTTACACTCACTTGTCCAGTGAGAGGTGTTCTTACAAGTTTTACACCAGGGTTTCTTCTGACCTTCTTTCTTCTTCTTCTTGGAAGTTTGGGACCCACCCTCTGTCTCAGTTTTCTTCTGGTCACCACCCTGGTTCTGGTTCTGGTTCTTTTGCTTAACTCTGGTTCTTACCCATTTATCTGCCCTCTTTCCCAATTCTTGGGGAGAGGTCAAATCTGAGTCAACCAAATGTTGATGCAACTGCTGGTTCTGACAATTATTTAAAATTTGTTCTCTCATCAGCAAATTGTACAATCCTTCATAGTCTGTAACCTTGCTTCCCAGCAACCATCCCTCCAGAGCCTTAGTGGCACACTCAACAAATTCAGACCAGTCCTGAGTCTGTGTCTTCTGGGTATCTCTGAACATTAACCTGTACTGTTCAGTGGTTAAGCCTAACCCATCAATCAGAGCACTCTTCAGGACCAGGTAGTTTCTAGAATCCCCATCACTAACTGTGAGGAGTCTGTCTCGGCCTCTACCTTCAAAGGAGAGCCACAAGATTGCTGCCCACTGCTCCTGAGGGATCTGCTGTACTCTGCAGGCTCTCTCCATTGCAGTAATCCATTTATGGATGTCATCCCCAGCTTTGTAGGGGGGCACAATCTTACTCAGGTTTCTATTATCAAAAGACCTGTCTTTATCCTTGTGGATATTGCTGCCACCAGTGGGTTCTATTACCCCACTCTCTCTAGGCTGTCTTGCTCTAGCAAGTTTCTCCTTAGCCAGGGCAACCTCTAACTCTTGCCTCTGGATCCTAAGCTCAGCCTCTCTCATCTTGGCCTCATGTTCCCTTCTCTGAGGGCTAGTCATCTCCTTTCTGGAGTGACCATGAGAGCCTCTAGAGACATGGGAGGTATTGGATTCACCTGAGTGATGCCTTCTCCTCCTATGGCCCTGGTTAAGTCCACCTGGGGGTCTGAATGGGTTGTTACCTGATTCATTCCCAAGTTGACTTAAGTTAGCCTGGTTCAGTCTACTGACCAGCACCTGACTATCTCTGTCATCATCTGACTCACTGCTTTCCACCTCCTCCTCCTCTTCTTCTTCCTCTTCCTCTACATCTACTTGAGGAGCTCCAGTGGTGGAGGCTTCCTCATCTACTAGGATGATAGGGGTAGGGGTGTCTACAGTGTCATCCTCTGAAGGATGGCCTCCTTCAGCATCCCCTGTGGGGTTTGCCTTGGAGGGCTTTAGAGTCTCAGACTGGTCTAAGAGCTCTCTTAGGTGGTCTGTAGTAGGGGAAGGCCCTGTCTTCAGACCCCTTAAGACACAAAGCTGTCTTAATTCCTTAAAGGAAAAAATAGCAAATTTGGATGGTGCCCTTGGAGGGTCACTCTCAACAGGAGTAAGTCCACTGGACCCCTCTGCTCCAGACATTGCTCTAGTGTGGGTGGATGTGTTGCAATCTACCTACACTGGTGTTTACCTACTAAACCTATCTAGTAGTTGTAGCTAGGGTGTGCTACTCCCTTTGCTCTACAACAACTAAGTTCAGTAGAACTTATGTATACTAGTCTTGTTTTATATGTACCTAGCAGGTACCTGTATGATCTTTCAAATGATAATCTCAAAGATTGTAATGGTAAAACAACAGCAAGCTCAGATCCCAATCCGCTGCTCACCAATGTGAGAAGTTGGCCTGGTATATAATGCTCACTAATTCTAGTGATCACTTTGTACCATGCCAAGCAACCCTTATGATGATGGTTGTAATTCAACCTTGTAGACCAGTTATCCTAGTGGTAACGTGGACAAAGCAGTCTTAGGCTAAACTCTGAAAGGCATGTGAAGCCAGCTGTTATACCATACACAACCCCCTTGAATACCAAATGAAAGGGACACCACACAGATATATATTGAAAATATATATTGATTTATTAACTATTAAAATCCCCTGGACTCTTTATGAGCACAGAAGCACAAGCGTAAAATCACAAGACAGTTTAAAATACACAAAAGTTGCACAATATGGATGAGCCCTAGGGGCCACCTAAACCATATACTAAATAAGTGGTATAAGAGATACCTAAAGGAAAGTGAAGAGGCCTAGGGCCTTGGGAATCGCTGGAGCTATTCGAGACTGGAGTTAACTAAGTCGGGAAAGGCCCACGGGACTCGGGTGCAGTGTTCAAAGTGCACGCACTTCTCAATACAAAGTCTATGGTGCGTAAAAAGCACAAAGTTAGAAAGTTAGGAACCTTCCGAGTGACCTACGGAGCTGAAACTTAAAACACAGGCCCTTGGGATGTGTACCAGTGCAGGAGCACTGGCGGAGCTGAGTTACCTCACCCACAGGAAGCGGGTGCACAGGGTCGAAGATGTGTCGGGTTTCGTCACGCTGGTCGATGGTGCTTGGAGCTGAAGATGCTGCAGGCGGCTCGATGAGAAGAGTTCCGGTGGATCCAAGGGTGGATCGGAAGAGTTGAAGACCTGAAAGCAGAGGGGACAGTGTTCAAAGTCACTAGCCAGTGACTGCCCTGGAACCAGAGTGGAACCAGGCGATGTCGGGTGCAAACAGGCGTTGTCGGGTAGCTTCTTTCTGCAGCCACGTGGATACCCGGGGTTGAGGACGTCCAGGAGTCAGTCACGAGCTGTCCCACGTAGGCTTCTCGCTGTTGGCGGTGTTGGCGACCTGATCGGAGCAAACAGGCCTTGGCAAATGCAAGCCACGCAGAAGTTGAAAGATGCTGTTCACTCGGACCAGCAAGGTCAGAGCGAGGGCTCCTTTTCACAGGAGCTTGGGTAGGTCTGGAGCAACCAGACCTGCTGTTTAAATCTTCGGGTTCGTCGCCAAGATGGCCGCTGACCACGTGGCTAGTGGCCGGGATGGCGCGTCGAGTGGCACAGTGCAAAAGGGCCCCACGCAGATCGTGGAGATGCTGGGGGGCTGATCTTCGGTGCAAGGGCTGCTCGGTGGTGGGGGTTCTCAATCCCCAAAGCACAACGTCGAGGATGCCTCAGAAGCTGCGCAGTCAGCTTTTCGAGTGTCTTTCAAGAGGTCCGGTCCCACGTCACTCGGTGCCTCCACGGGTCCCTTCTTCGCAGGGACTGTGGATCGGGCTCTGAGAGGTCTGGGAGTCTGGTTCTTGTCGGGCTCTGGGCTCGGTCTCCGGCGGGAGGCGGCGGCAAAGCAGACGTCGAGTTGCTGGTTGGTACCTGTGTTCACAGGGTGGTCACTCCTTGGCCACAAGGGAGATTCTTCTTCAGTCTTCTGTGCAGCAGAATGTCGAAGTCCAGTCTTCTTCTTAGTTTTAAGTTGATTTCGGGATGATCTGCTGTGCAATGGCACTGCTCCCCCTCTTATTCCCAAACTGGGGGTGGATCACCTACTAGGTCCCTCCTCTGGGAGGAACCAGGAAGGGGGGCGGTTACACCCCCTTTCCTTTGTCCAGCTCCGCGCCAGGACTGGGGCTGGAAGGCCCCAGAACCGGTTTGGACTGGCCTATGCACGGGGACACCTTGTGTGCCCCGGGCATGTCTGATTCTTTTCAGCCCTGTCCTACCTAATACACAAAATCCTGTCTGGGGTGGTGCTCGCACCTCCCAAGGCAGGAAACCCTTTGTCCAGGCCACCATCTGCCGAGTTTCGGTCAGCAGCAGGAGGCCAGACTTGTGTCTGTGGTGGCAGCGTCCATTTTGTGAAGCTGAGGCTCTGTTTAACTTTAACCGGGGTTAAGGCTACGCACATGTCGTGTCCCTCTAGAAGGGTGGAATGCTATCCCCGTCGCCAGAATTGGCGAGGGGATAGTATTCCAATTCGTATGACACCTTACTCGACATGTTTTGATAAAGCCAAACCAGAGATAGCATTTAACCGCGAGGATTATAATGCACTTAAGAGTATATGGTATGGCAATATCCCGGAACAGCTTAGGGAGTGTTCCCGACAGCTGCAGACAGGCTCAGCTCATGCCAGAGCACCATCTCACATATTTCCAAGCACTCTGCCTCCAGGATTGATGAGGCCTTCCATAGGAGTGGCTGATAGGAACATATGTGTCCAGTTTAGGGTTAGGCACAGACATACTGTACCTAAGTAAGAGGTGGTTACACCGACTTACCCCAGCTGAGTGATCAGCCAGTTGTGTCAAATATGGAGGCCAGGCCAGGGGTGGCACAATACGTGCTGCAGCCCCTGGTAGGCCTTGGATACACCTATGCCCTGGGCACCTAGGGTGCACTATTACAGGGGCTCATAAGGTGAACCAGTTCCGATTCGTAATGCACCTAGAGTGCATTGGCAGTAATTTAGAGAGAGAACAGCAGGCTGTGGGTCTGATTAGCAGGCCCACAGCCACATTAAGTCAGAAACCAGTGAAGCAAAAAGCAAAAATTTGGGGTGACCATAGGATAGCAGACCCTACTCTCCTACACGTCGTAAATACATAATTTTGGTATCGGTGAACCGCAAATGATTCATTTAGCATATCCTGGTGTTTTCGCTATGCTACGAGCAAGAGCACTCCTGTTACAAACACTTTTCTGATCTACCCATGGCATCCATCTTAGATTACGGCAGCCATTTTGTATTTCTTGCCCTCACATAGTCAATGGACACGCAGTGACCTCTTTCACCTAAGGACACGTAAGCTTTAGCCGGCGATTCACCTTGCTAGTGACACGTGCACTTTAGGACAGAACACGCCATGGCCGCATGACTCGACAGAAGTTGCCTCCTCTGCCTGAGGCCAGTCCTGCTATACTGGTTCTCGTGTTCGTTGGCCTGATCATGATTAGGCGGCCGAAACTGGTAGCCTTGCCCATTTACGACCCACAAACATCTCTTATCCTGCTTTTCTATCTTCTGCACCTGGCTCTGCTCCTTTCCTTCTGGGTCTTTATTAGGGGGAGGTAACGAAATTTACGATGAGGCGGTCCGGCTCTTGAATGAAAAGTTGACATGGGATTATGATGGAACAGTGGGAACCCCTCGTTCGTAATGTTTTGACATCAGATATTGTTGACGATTCCTGTGCAACGCCAAATATTTATTGTTTAGGACACAAAGGTTTAGAAATGTACTAACATGTAAAGAATTTGCCCGAAGCCTAATATTTAGTATATAAGGAGCAACCCTCTTTGTACAATTCGAACAGGCTCCTAGATACTGCCCGTGTGTAGTTTCTGTGACTTCTGTGTCCCTGCAGTAATAAACCTTTGGTCTTTGACGCCACCATCGAGAAGCCCGTGTTTCTGTTAATTTGTGCACCGAGACAGGTAGAACTCCGGGGTCTTCGGGTGTTATCCCTGACACCTCTGGACGGAACCAAAAAGTCCAAAACTCCAATTGGCGCCCAACGTGGGGCGACGTCATTCGGTACCGGTCCAAAAGCCTGAAGAGTTCGAGAAGCTTCGTGTGAAGATTCCTGAGGGAGGCGCCCCACTTCATCGATCCCGGCATATCGCAAAAGTGGCCCGACGTTCTCTTCCACGAGGATTCCCGTTCGGACGGCTGCAGTGGTCCGTTGCCTTGACCGTCGCCCTGTCTTGGACCCGAGGTGCAGTCCTTAGTACGGCGAGACGTGACGGGTTTCTCCTTGGTGACGTCTTCAGTGCCTCAGTTAAGTATTAAGTGGTTGCTAGTTGGTTACTTCGTAAGGGTTGCTCCTGTTTGGATAACCTTTTTCAGTTCTTGGTTTGGTTTGGTTTCGTAAGATTATCACTGGTTGTTCTAGTTACGATAATCTTTTGGTTTAGTTTGGGTATCGGTACATTTGTTCGCTTTGGTAGGCCTAAGTTCTTGGTTCGAGTGCGCACCTTTTGTGTTTGTGTTTGTTCTGTGTTCCGGATTATAAAATGGTAAGTCGGAAAAATTGTATGTTGTCGTGTTTTGGTTGCAACAGTGATTCCCGGTTGGAGGACTCGTGTCTGGTTCCTCCGATTGGAACTCCTCTTTATGATCTGTACTGTAAGTTTGGAGTGGGTCCTATATCTTATAATGAGGTATGGGTCCGTTATACGCAGAAAGACGGTGTCCTTAGTTGGCCACTGCATGGTAGTTTTGAACCCAAGGTTCTAGATAATTTGGAAATGAAATTGTTTAAGAAGAAAGCCCGGCCGGCAATGTTTGATTCTTTCCGTTATTGGCGAAAAGAATCTAAACAGAGAGAAATTAAAAAGTTAAAGAAAGAACAGAAAGAGCAAGAGTTGACTTTAGAACAGTCTGCTAAGCAGCTGCAACTCAACGAGTCTGAGAAAGCAATGGAGGTGGCTAATAGAGAGCGTAATTTAGCGATAGACAAGTGCTATCCTGCCTTGCCATCGAGTACAGCTAAGATAGTAGAGGACCCCGAAAACGATCCTCTGTTGTCTTACTTGTTGAGGTCACCCCCACCGTATGCACAGGGTGCTACGGCTCCACCTTTACCTAATGTTCAATTACCAGTTGCTGGACAACCTGGTGCTCCTGCTCCCCTGAATCAAGCTCCTGTACCTCCTGTGGTCAATGTTAATGTTCCTTCGGCACCCCCTCTTCCAGGGTTGTCGGCTTCTTTGCCTATACCTGTACCTCTTACACCTGTTGTTTCACAGGCTACTTTGCCTGCTACTCCTACTGTTCCTGTTTTGTCTGTTCCAACTGCTACTTTACTTACTGCTTCTGCTAGCGTCATGACTCCGCTTTCTGTTCGTCGAAGAATCACTGATTCTGTCTCTAATATCCTATCTCCCTTCTATAAAACTTTAATTAAGACCCCTGCCTCTGACTCCGTTCAGAGACGCAGTCAGCTTCCCAGTACTGAAGAACGGGGAATATTAGATTCCACAGCTCTTAGATGGATTTCGAAAAGTGGAAGATATAGTACTAGAGATGTATTAGATACATTTATGCAATGGAATGAACCGACACAACGATATGTGTTCGATGAAATGTGCTCCCTTTTGCGTGAGGAATTGGAAGAGGATGACACTGAATCTAATCTAGAAGAATTAATTCATGTTCAGAAAGAATTTGCTGCAGGTATGATAGTTGGTCAAAGTATAAAAGAAGCGATGGAATTGATTTTAAGTTATAGGAATGATCCATCCCTTCGTTCACCTAGGGAGTTAGAGAAACGTAGTACGAAGCAGAATCGCCAATATCCAATGAGGGAGGTTCCTCCAATATGGGCGAAGCTGTACAAGCTGATGCGGTCCTTGGTATTGCTGCCGCTCCGGCCCAATTCCAGAGAGTGTGGATACACATTCCGTGGAAGCGAGCTGAAGTGTTAGCAGTGAAACAGGCCTTGCCTGATCCACGTAAGAATCCAGCCGGATATTACAAGGAGTTAGCGCAGACAGTTGAAGCTTGTGTGATGAATTTAGCGGACATTGACATGTTATTTGGTAATGTAGTACCGCAACCAATTTGGGCTAAAATTCGTAAAGAAAATCATCCAGTTGCCCTAGGTGGTGATTGGGCAGCTATAATTGCAGCGGATGGTCAACAAATAGGTGGTTCCAAACCCGAACCCCTAATTGCTGATTTACCGGGTAGAATAATCGAATTAATGAAGACTCTGATGCCAGCATTGCGCGTTAACTGGGACAAGTTGTCCGCATGCAGGCAGAAGAAAGACGAAAGCGTTTCCGACTTTTTCACAAGGTTTGAAGAGACTTTCGTAGATCATAGTGGTCAAGATATGAGCACGGAAGGAGGACAGAGACTATTTGTTGATAAATTTGTGCACAATCTGTTGCCAGAGCTTAGTAATAAATTGAAAGATTCTGAGAGTGCGTGGGCTGTCTCTACGACTGCACAAATACTTGCAACTGCCCAATACTATGAAAATAGGGATAAAGAGGAGAAGGAAAAGTCAGAGAAGAAAACAAAAGATTTAAAAACTAAAGTTCTTCTGCAGCAAGCCTATCCGCCTCGCACGAATCAGACTAATACACAGCAAGGGTTATATCAAAGGACAGATTATGGTTCTCAGAGACCGCAATACCAGTGGAATCAGTGTGCATATTGTAAGAAGGAAGGCCATTATAAAAATGAGTGTCCAGTCTTAGCGCAAAATAATGCTGCAGCAGCTCAGAGAGGTCGTGGTGGTTCTATGCAAAATTCTAGAGGTCGAGGACGAGGTGCTATGCCTCCACAGACGAATGATCGCCCTTCTAATCATTTTGATCAGCGAAATGGACAATCTGCCCAGCAAAATAGATCTCAACAGTATCATGTTGAGGACTACTGTGAAGCTAATGAGGAATTTCAGCAAAGTGAGTACTAGGACAGCCATGGACAAAGAGAGGGAGTAGTATCAGTTCCAGTAGATCAGAGTGGGCCTTATGTCGCAGTAGCAACATCAGGTGTAGTCGAACCGTTTCTGTTGGATACTGGTGCAGCAAAAAGTTCTATCATTCATGCGAAACTCCCTGGCGCACCTTTGTCTGGCTTAACAAATGTTTCTGTAGGTTTTTCAGGCGCCCCTGTTTACAACCCCGTATCTGGTCCTTTGTCTATTTCTGTTGGACCCCGTCAATTGAAAGCACCCTTGATTTTGACAACCGGTTGTAATGAAAATCTGCTTGGTTTAGACTTGTTGAAACGCCTGTGTGCGACATTGTATTGTTCTCCTTCGGGAGTACAGCTTACGTTGGGTAAAAGAATCATCTCCCCGATGTACTTGTCGATGGATGCGCTCCCACCAGAGCTGCGTTCTCTCCCTGATTCTCTTTGGGCGACTGGTCCTAACGATGTAGGTCTTTTAGAAATCCCACCATATGTAGTCACTCTGAAAGCAAATGTCAAATTTCCACGAATCCCACAATACAAGATCTCTAGTGAAGGTGAACGTGCGCTTTTACTGATTGTGCAAGATTTGATCAAGAAAGGCGTAGTAGAAGAGACTAGAGGAAATGTTTGTAACAGTCCTGTATTGCCAATTCTGAAACGTACTGATCCTTCAAAGCCTCCAGTCTATAGGTTTGTAATTGATCTTAGAGAGGTGAACAAGATTGTGATTCCACAGTTCCCTGTGGTTCCAGACATAACTGCATTGTTAACATTGATTCCTGCTACAGCCACATGGTTTTCAGTTATCGACTTGAAGAATGCCTTTTTCAGCATTCCGATAGCCGAGGAAAGCAGAGATATTTTCGGCTTCTCTCTAGGAGGTCGAAGCTTTAGGTTTAAACGTGCTCCACAAGGGTATTGTGAGAGTCCATCCATTTATAGCCAGGCATTAAAAAGTCAGCTAGATTCCTTTGTACTTCCTTCTGGTTCTGCTTTAGTGCAATATGTCGATGATCTTCTAGTGGCTGCCGATGACAAGGAAACTTGCAAAGCAGCTACAATTTCCTTATTGCATCATTTGTCCAGTTTGAATCACAAGGTGTCACCTTCGAAAATGCAATACTGTTGCCAAGAAGTGACCTACCTAGGTCATCTCTTGTCAAAGGAGGGAAGGAAGTTGACCCCAGAGAGAATAAAAGCAATTACGCAGATGAATGTTCCTAGCACACAGAGAGAAGTACGTGCCTTTTTAGGTATTACCTCATACTGTAGGCAGTGGATCCCAAATTTTTTTCTTTTGGAAAAACCACTGGTAGCTTTGACTGGGAAAAATGTTCTGAGTCCGGTGCCATGGTCTGCCGAATGTCAGCAGAGTTTTTCTGAGTTACGAAATGCACTGTGTTCAGCTCCTGTGTTGGGTACACCTGACTACAGTAAGCCATTTACGCTCTATGTTCACGAGAGAGAAGGTTGCGCGTTGAGTGTTCTGACACAAAGATTTGGTGATAAACAACGTCCTTGTGCGTATTTTTCATCAACATTAGATCCGGTAGCTAGAGCGTTACCTAGTTGTTTGAGAGCTACAGCGGCAGCTGCGGCTTCCATTCGACAATCTGCTGGTTTGGTGATGAACAACATGCTAGTGGTTATGGTTCCTCATGCTGTGGACACACTCATGAACCGAACCAAGACACAACACCTTACCAGTGCTAGATTATCTGGCTACGAGCTGACATTGTTAGCGAGTCATATTCAGATTAAAAGATGCAATGTATTGAATCCAGCAACATTGTTGCCGACTAATCAGGAGTCGAGTGATTCGGAACCACATGACTGTTGCTTCAGAACCGAGGAAGAAACAAAAGGACGAATTGATCTTAAAGACACTCCGTTGTCAGATCCGGATGGCACGTTGTATGTTGATGGGTCATGTTTTAAATTGGAGAATGGTGATGTGACTGCTGCTTATGCAGTAACGACTTTGAGTACGATTGTGGAGACTGCAAGAGTGAGTCAGAATTCTGCTCAAGCTGTGGAATTAATTGCCCTAACGAGAGCGTGTGTTTTAGCTAAGGGAAAGAGAGTGAACGTGTTCACAGATAGTCAGTACGCGTTCGGCGTGGCCCATAGTTTTGGCCGTTTGTGGAAAGAAAGAGGTTTCATTACGTCCCATGGAACTAAGATTCAACATGGTCAGCTAGTTAACGACTTGTTGGAATCTCTAACCTTACCGACTGAAGTTGCGATTGTGAAGTGCAGTGCTCATAAAGCAATCACGGATGATGTTGGTCGTGGAAATGCTTTTGCCGATGAGATCGCTAAACAGACAGCTAGAAATATGATGAGTAGAATGTATGTTGCAATGTCTGCAAGATGGATTGCTGAGTCTGGAATGTGTGAGGATACAGTGGAAAGTGTGAAAGAAATTCAGAAAGAGGCGACTGAGGAGGAAAAGCTTGCATGGAAAGAGAGTACGGGTAAATTGGACTCGAGTGGGTGTTGGATTGATTTGTCGGAACAGCAACGTTGGATGCTGCCTGATGCGTATGTGCTTGCAGTAGTGACGATGGCGCATGGAGCAGCGCATATCAGTTCTAAAGGGATTTGTAAGATGTTGGCTCCAGTCTGGAAGAATGATGGGATTAATAAATGTGCAGAAAGAGTGGTGAGAAATTGCATGGTATGCCTGATGCATAATCCTGGCAAGGGAATCCCCACACCCGCTGGTCATTTCGCTCCTCCTTCTTGCCCCTTTGAAGTGATTCAGTTAGACTTCATTCACATGGATCGTTGCAACAATCTAAAGTACGTCCTAGTGGTGTCCTAGTGGTAGTTTGTGCTTTTTCCAGATGGATCGAAGCATATCCACTGAAGGACAATACTGCCTTGTCCACTGCCAAAATCCTTCTCAAAGAATATTTCCCCAGGTATGGCATGCCACGGATTGTATGGTCAGATAACGGAAGTGAGTTTGTAGGGAAAGTTATGCAGAGTGTGTGTGCCGGTTTAGGGATAAAACAAAAGTTCCACAGTGCGAACCATCCCCAGTCTGCTGGTTTAGTTGAGGGTTACAATGGCACCCTCAAACTGAAACTTGCTAAGATACAAGCATCCACGGGTTTGCCCTGGCCAGATGCACTACCTTTGGCTCTGTTATCCACAAGAGCGACTGTACATTCTAGAGTAGGGCTTAGTCCATACGAAATAGTATTTGGTCGTCCTGCTAACGTTTGGGGGGTACCTAGACCAAAGGAATTTAAACAGCTGGAATACCCAATGTTAATTGATTACCTTTTCGACTTGACTGCTAAATTGAGTCTTATTCACCAACAGGTTTTCGATGCATTGCCAAAGCCACGGAGAGTCCGGGTCATCAGCTGAAACCAGGTGATCAAGTGGTCATCCGTAATTTTGCAAGGACGAAGAATCTCCAACCCAGATTCGTTGGCCCATTCCAGGTGTTGTTAGCGACGAGAACTGCTATTCGTGTGGCTGGCCGAAAAAAATGGACCCATACAACACACGTCAAGCGTGTGCCCCTGCCGCTGCCTTATGATAACTGGGTGAAGAAAGGAATTGGTGCCTCTGAAACTGAACAAATACCCAGATTCATCCCTTTCAGCGATGCAGAACTAATCACTGATTCATCGAACTTTGACTCCCCTTCTGAAACTGCTCCTTTGAACTCTGAACAGTTGCCCTCTGCATCGAAAGAACATTTGCCATCTGCGAACTTGAACATTGCAACGCCTGCTGAAAATACACTGTTTCCAGATCAAACAGCTCCTGCAAAACTGAGATACAATTTACGATCTCACAATATGGACAAATAAAGCAGGAAACTGCCTATTTACACATTTGAAATTTGATACATTGCCTCCAGCCAGGAAGTTTGCTAATATTTTGTATTGTTTTGATGTTTTAAAATTGCCTTGCCGTCTGGGTAGCCGTAGGGTCGTGGCTGTGTGCCTAGTTGAATCTGCGGGGGTCAGACACAAGGTCGATCTTTCTGTTAGTTCTGGGAACTCCCAGGGCTGATAGAGGCATTTTCATCTACGTACACATCATCAGTGGTCGCGAGCGGATTGTAGAAGATGGAGCTTCCTGAGCTGCAACGAGAGAATGTAATTTATGTTCGCAGAAATAGACTTTACAAAATTCTTCACAGCAAATGCTTTTTGATGCAATGTGCAGTTACGTTTTTGATTGTTTTAATAACGTTGGTGGGTGGAATCGTCTTTGGTGTGCATTTAATTCTTACGCCGATAACAACTACAGTACCTCCCCTTGATCCTGCTTCTTCTACTGTTGCCTCTATGCATTCTTTTCACTCATTTCCTGAACACGAACAAGCTCGACGCTCAGAATTCATTAATAACACTTTTGTACAGCTCTTGCATCAACACCAACTGGTAGTTAACACTACAGACTGCTGGGTGTGTGGCTTGATACCCCACACTATGGATAAAGGCATTCCCTATCTGGTTTTGCCTTTTAGCTATAATGGATCATTTCAGGCCTTTCAGACCATTTTTGCCTATGCCCTTGAGACCTATCCTCCGCGTCCACCACGTTCCACTAAATACAACTCTGCCAACAAAGATTTAGTCCAGGGAATTATTGACATGATTAAAGACGTCAATAATACTCCATCTTACCCTAAGGATGAATTACGGGTATATTTGAGTTGGAATTCTACAGAGTATCGCCTTAGTTTGGGAGAAAGCAAGCGTAAAAGCTCCACTCCAGTCTGGGTCATGCCTCACCGAGGTCAAATCTGTTTGCAAGGAAATGGGAGAAATCCGAGAGCTCAGCTAGGGAAGAGTGAGTGCGTTGAGACTTACGTGTTTCCGTTTAACTCTTCCCCTGCCTTTCTTACTGCTAGGGGTACATACTTCATCTGTCAAGACAGAGCGTATACATGGTTGCCTGCTGACTTTTCAGGTTCATGTTATATTGCTCGACTGTTGCCTCCTACATACACTGCTTCTCCAGATTACCACAAGACCAGAGTAGCAAGAGGTGTTTTCAGCAAGGAAGATACCGCTGGTCAGGAAGCTGGAGACTTCTTCAAAGGTTTCCTTCCATTCTGGGGGCCTATGGCCAATAGTAGAAATCTACGTCAGCTAACACGGGTAGTTGAATCTACTATTACAGAAACTGCTGGTGCCCTTAGTAATTTAACAGCTGAGCTTCAGGCGGATCGTCTCATGACGTTGCAGAACCGTATGGTTCTAGACGTAATACTTGCAGATCGAGGTGGGGTATGCAGAATGATCCAATCGAGCTGCTGTGTTTTTATTCCCAATAATGCTCCGACCGTCTTTGAAGCGATCTCTAAGTTACACAAGATTTCCGACTCTATACACGTAGACAAGGGAAACTGGTCCTTCATAGAGTGGTTTTGGACTCTGCTATCAGCGTGGGGATGGAAGGTTCTGATGGTCGTTGGTATTATCAATAGTATTCCTGTTCTCGTGCTGCCTTATTATCCAATGTGGTCCTGCTTTGTGTAGTCTCTGTGCTGCAACTTGTTTCAGAAAACCACCTGCGTTTGGAGAAAAGGTGCGAGAAAGGATGATGATACAACAACATGTCACTGACCTGATGAGCATAGAGTTAGACTCGGATATAGACTGAGTAATTGCCTATGTAAGGGCAAAAGGAGGGTCTGAGGTTCCGTGACGATTTGAACCCGTGTTTTCAACATCGTCGTAAATACATAATTTTGGTATCGGTGAACCGCAAATGATTCATTTAGCATATCCTGGTGTTTTCGCTATGCTACGAGCAAGAGCACTCCTGTTACAAACACTTTTCTGATCTACCCATGGCATCCATCTTAGATTACGGCAGCCATTTTGTATTTCTTGCCCTCACATAGTCAATGGACACGCAGTGACCTCTTTCACCTAAGGACACGTAAGCTTTAGCCGGCGATTCACCTTGCTAGTGACACGTGCACTTTAGGACAGAACACGCCATGGCCGCATGACTCGACAGAAGTTGCCTCCTCTGCCTGAGGCCAGTCCTGCTATACTGGTTCTCGTGTTCGTTGGCCTGATCATGATTAGGCGGCCGAAACTGGTAGCCTTGCCCATTTACGACCAACAAACATCTCTTATCCTGCTTTTCTATCTTCTGCACCTGGCTCTGCTCCTTTCCTTCTGGGTCTTTATTAGGGGGAGGTAACGAAATTTACGATGAGGCGGTCCGGCTCTTGAATGAAAAGTTGACATGGGATTATGATGGAACAGTGGGAACCCCTCGTTCGTAATGTTTTGACATCAGATATTGTTGACGATTCCTGTGCAACGCCAAATATTTATTGTTTAGGACACAAAGGTTTAGAAATGTACTAACATGTAAAGAATTTGCCCGAAGCCTAATATTTAGTATATAAGGAGCAACCCTCTTTGTACAATTCGAACAGGCTCCTAGATACTGCCCGTGTGTAGTTTCTGTGACTTCTGTGTCCCTGCAGTAATAAACCTTTGGTCTTTGACGCCACCATCGAGAAGCCCGTGTTTCTGTTAATTTGTGCACCGAGACAGGTAGAACTTCGGGGTCTTCGGGTGTTATCCCTGACACCTCTGGACAGAACCAAAAAGTCCAGAACTCCAGGTGGGGTCGAGAGCCGGGCAGGGAGGCACGAAAACAAACAACAAAATGGATGGCTGCGAGCCAAAAGCGATCGAGGATTGGGGCACAAGCAATCAAAACGCTCACAAATTGGCAATGGCGCCGGCACAATCAGGCACAATACATAAAACTAGGCAAAGGCAGCACTGCACAGCACAATGCCATAGAAAGCGTACTCTCGCAGTATAGCACTTAAAATACAGATTACATGAGCAGTCAAGCACTGTTAATTGCGTCAGCAATGTGATCTAGCAGGTAATATTAAGGCAGTCTGGCGCTACGATACCGATCAGCAGGGAGCTGGGAGCAGCGGGAGGAGCGACCGCTTCTGAACAGATCAGGACGGTCACAGCACTATCACGGGGGAGCGGGGCCTGTAGTATCAGTGGGAGGGAGGAGCAGCTGGGAGGCGGGGGTGGGGTCGAGAGCCGGGCAGGGAGGCACGAAAACAAACAACAAAATGGATGGCTGCGAGCCAAAAGCGATCGAGGATTGGGGCACAAGCAATCAAAACGCTCACAAATTGGCAATGGCGCCGGCACAATCAGGCACAATACATAAAACTAGGCAAAGGCAGCACTGCACAGCACAATGGCATAGAAAGCGTACTCTCGCAGTATAGCGCTTAAAATACAGATTACATGAGCAGTCAAGCACTGTTAATTGCGTCAGCAATGTGATCTAGCAGGTAATATTAAGGCAGTCTGGCGCTACGATACCGATCAGCAGGGAGCTGGGAGCAGCTTGAGGAGCGACCGCTTCTGAACAGATCAGGACGGTCACAGCGCTATCACGGGGGAGCGGGCCTGTAGTATCAGTGGGAGGGAGGAGCAGCTGGGAGGCGGGGGTGGGGTCGAGAGCCGGGCAGGGAGGCATGAAAACAAACAACAAAATGGATGGCTGCGAGCCAAAAGCGATCGAGGATTGGGGCACAAGCAATCAAAACGCTCACAAATTGGCAATGGCGCCGGCACAATCAGGCACAATACATAAAACTAGGCAAAGGCAGCACTGCACAGCACAATGGCATAGAAAGCGTACTCTCGCAGTATAGCGCTTAAAATACAGATTACATGAGCAGTCAAGCACTGTTAATTGCGTCAGTAATGTGATCTAGCAGGTAATATTAAGGCAGTCTGGCGCTACGATACCGATCAGCAGGGAGCTGGGAGCAGCGTGAGGAGCGACCGCTTCTGAACAGATCAGGACAATGGCACACACCCTTGGCTTAATTCAGGGCCGGGCACAGTGGTAATACTTTTTTGTCATAAAATGGCATTCATGGCATGATTATGTCACACTTTGTTTAATTCGGTCTCTGACAAATGTGTGGTAATGTTTTGCATACTGTGGACATGCATTGCATGGTGGTGCCCAAACTCTTGCATACACCTGGCCCTGTATAGCCATTTTAATTCTTGGCACGTTGTATTCAGCTGTGAGGTTATGTCAGCAGCTCTGGCATAGCTCTGGATATTGCATAATGTGGGTGCTTTTTGTCAGATTGTGGGCATTTAGAGAATGATTGTGCCCAACTCTGATTTAAATGTCAGCTTTGTCATAATGCTGATAATAATTGAAATAATGTGGATTAATATCACGATGGAACCAACATTGATATACTATTGTTGTAAATGTAGGCAATTGATGAGCATTGCTAGCGTATGCTGTTGGTATCTGGGGGATACATGGGTATGTAAGTCAGAACGTATGTGTGACAACAGCAGATATGAAGACTTAAGGAAAATGTTCTGATTTTTATTGATATATTTACTAGAAATTTAAAGATGGTATTTCAGTGAAAATTGAGTTTTTTATGAAAATGACATGCTTTTGTTCGGAGAAATGTAAGTTTATCATAAATGCACAGACTTTATATGATAGCAACGTGTGTATGTTTTTAGAAACTGACACCCTGATGTCTTGGGACAAATTATTCTGTTTCCAAAATATGAAGCTGATACTTGAGTGATAATTCATGATGAGCTCAGATTATGAATTGCTGATGCCTCCTTGGTACTACAGGGCATGCACTGCTATTGTCTTTAATGTTTTCACAAAGTTTTCTTGGGAAGAGTGACCAACACACATCCCTGGAGAGGGTCGGATTCTCTTAGCGCACCATAAAAGTATTGGGATATTTCATGAGAGCACTGGAGTGTCTGGTGGAACTCAGCTTGCTTATTTAACTCACTTGCTCTGTGCAGTTCACAGTGGCTATGTATGTCCCTCCGGTTTCAAAGTTACCAACCATTTCTGCTCAGTTCCGCCATTAGTTTGGTGATGTACACTTGGGGGCATCTTTTTGAGCCCCGCTGCATCGCCCTTGCACCACGCAACTCAAAAATGAGATGAAGCCATGCAAGGCCACCTTGCGTGGTCCTTAGTGGCTTTATAATCTTAAGTAACGCAACACAATGCAAATCATCGTGCTGCCTTACTCTGCGCCAGGCAGGCATTCCATGGATGTTGCGTGTGTTCCCACGAAACATCCACGAATTTTGACGCATTTCCAGATATACCAGGAGCCTCATTTATGAGGCCTTGCGTCAGTTTTGCGCTTCCGATGCGTCACTTTTGTGACGCATCAGCGGTGTAAAACATGCCTCCTGTTGCTCACTATTTACAAAGTGACGCATCTAAGCAGATGTGTCACTTTGTAAACCCCTGCGCTACATCATACGCATGAGATTTCACTGCGTCACTTCTAGGACGCTGTTGCGTCAAAATCTTGC
Source organism: Lissotriton vulgaris (assembly GCF_964263255.1). Lineage (NCBI taxonomy): Eukaryota > Metazoa > Chordata > Amphibia > Caudata > Salamandridae > Lissotriton > Lissotriton vulgaris. The sequence continues at coordinate 1,155,596,954 of NC_141696.1, forward strand.
GCCTGCCTCACAGCAGGCGTAAGACTGATGCAGGCCCTTTCACATGGGGCAAGAGCATTGCTGGAGTTGCGTCACTTTTGTGATACACTCCAGCAATGCGTCACTTTTGCGCCATTCAGATACGTCAGAAATACTGACGTATCTGTAACTCCTTGCGACATGATGCGTCATACAGTAAATATGACGCATCAATCATGTCGAAAGGAGGGCGCATTGAGAAGTGACGTATCGCTGCTTTCACGCAGCGGTGCGTCACTTCTCATAAATGAGGCCCCAGATGTGGTAGACGTGGGCCAAAAGCTGCGCCTCATCAGGTGAGGCATAACAAGGAGAAATATGTTTATTTCTCCTTGTTTTTTCATCAGTACATGCAGAAAGAGGAAAATGCTTCAGGTGATTGTTTTTGTGCAGGAAGGTGCCCCTTCCTGTGCAAAAACAATCCACCTTACAACGCATGTACCCTTGTACCATGGTACCGTGCAACGATGCCTGCACTGGCATTAGCCAGCCAAAACGGTGGAAGTGCAATCCACTTCCTGTGCCGCGCTGCACTGCATGACAATTTCATAAAACTGCCCCTGGATTTCTAATTAATGACATATATTATGGTGTGCAATAAGTAGAAAGATTTTTTCTTCATGCTGCTATGCAGATATACAAAAGCCTGGGAATAAGCAAAGACCGTCCTGCTGGTGTATGGCCCACGCCGCCTCCTGCTTGTTGTGTCACTGGACAAGAGGTTGTGTTAAATTTAGCTGTTTTCAATGTTATGATTCATTGTGTGTAGGAAGCAATATATGTGTACAATTAGGCCCTTTGACATGCACATATTTTCTTATTATGTTTACTGTAAGGAATGTGCTTTGAATAAACCCAAAAGGTTTTTATTCGAGACAAAAACGCTTCAAACATTTCCTTGAAGGCCTTGTGAATGTCTTTGCTTGTGATTTGTGCGTCATTGCTCCCCCATCTTAAGACAGCTGCAAGGAGTCACGTTCCCGTAGGCAAGAAGTAAAAAAAATCCTACCTCTGATTTATGCAGGTATGCGCACTCATTGCTAATCAGCAACTTTATCTGACCTGGAGGTTAAGCGAAAACGTGCTCACCTTCAGGATAATCTAGATAAGGTCGGTAGCTATAGAAAACAGACATAACACTTTATTCCCTGAAAGCTTTGTAAATTGCCCTGCTATCAGTCTTCTTTATGTTTTTCCCTGTGCTAAGCAGCATTATGAATAAAAGAGTGTATGTCATCGCAAAATATGTTTATTTTAGTTTGAGAACGTTTTGTACCTACACTTTTGTGAGGAATGGCGTATGAAATTTGGTTGAAAAAGATGAGCACTAGAATTATATTGTCACGTTGTGTGGCCGGTTTTAGGTACATTTACAGGAGGGAACCGTGCAGCTGATGTTCTGATGGTGATTTCCTTGCACTGTTTTTTAGGTGTCACCTACAGAGCTGCCTCTTGGCAAACAGACCTATTGTACCCAAAATAGACACAGAGAGGGCTTTGTGTCCGTCCCTTCATGTGCTCGTGATTCAAGGGCTGTCTGGTCTATCTGTGTTCTCTGCTCATTTTTTGATTGCTTTCCTCCTATTTTTTGTGTTTTTGCCAAATGAGCAATTGGGGCCTATTCATAAAGGTAAATTAACAAGTGGGTAGATCTATATGTGCAAATCTACCCTCACACTTCTATTCACCATTCAGGGGTGTACATTTACTGCAAAATATAGACGTACACGCCTCCACCCCTTTAATTCAGGGTGGAGCCAAATTTTGAGTGTAAACATTGAGTTACTCATTACACTCGGGTGGAGAACGCTACCCCTGTGTTGGAGAGCTCTCTATGGTAAACTATAGGGAAAAGTAAAACAAGTTTATTATATTTTTAAAAACAAATAGTGCAAATATTCATTTTAATACATTGTATCTATTTATTTTAAATGCAGAACAAACGATAAAAAATGGAACAGCACTTTTATCTTCATTTATGAATTAATATGTAATTAATTTAAATACCATAACTTGAAATTTGAGAAAGATTTTTTTTTAAATCCCACCTCATAATAAACTGTTTATATGTATTAAAACTACTGAATGTTGTGTAAATAATTAATTTACATTACGTTAATTATGTTTTAAAAACAATTAGTTACATTTAATTTTAAATTAAAAAGGCTATAAAAATATTTTATAGTAAAATAAAAAATATTTTAAGTAACGTATGGCTATTATCATTGTAATAAATGTTTTAAAAAGTGGAAATAAGTTAATTTAGTTTGACATTACTTCCTATGGGGTGCAATTTTAAATACTTGCATGTATTATTTGCTAAGGAAAGGTGTTGCAGTGCCAGTGACTGGTGATGTGTGGTGCTGGACTTTCTACGGGTCTGAGCCAGAGTAAAGGTTTTTCTGTTTTTTAACAGTAGTAGTGCAATTTTGAAAAAAGGAATGGGCTTAACTTTTGTGGGTGGGTGCATGGGCCTCCCTAAATCCCTCCCTGTACCCTTCCTTATTCCACTCTAAATCTCTCTCATTTCCTCATTTTCCAGCCACTCCTCATGTCCTATATTCGCTACTAAAATGTAGGCAAATATGTGTGGAGAACTCCACAGTCACAACAGAGATCTCCTTGCAGAAAAGATAGGAGAGGAAGAGGCGAAGACATCTGCATGTCGGTTGGTGAATAGCATTTTGGTGAATGTCAGTATTGCTATTGCGGTACTACTAAACGTATTACAAAATGCAGTTTATGGATAGGCCCAAAGGTGTTTTGAATAGATGAGTTGTATCCCTTCATACCGGATATCAGGCCTTTAGATTGCCTTACTTGATATACAATTGTCTCTCCCTCTGTCTGCCTGTCTCTGCTTGCCCTTCTCCCCCTCACTCTGTTTATACATTTAGCACCAGTGACTGCCTAACCCCACCTATATCATGCTCTTTCCACCACTGTATCAGTAGGAGCAATCTTTAAATTGATCTAATCCCATTCTACAATTGCTGCATGTGTATGGCCACAAATGCACACCGGTCATCTTGATAATTTTTCTAGTGCTTTAAGAAAAAACTTGATAGATGGCAACTTGGAACTAAAGGTGACTGCAATCTGGATGTCATCCGCATATATGAAACTGAATTACATGATCAGGGTATCCAAAGGAAGCAGACAGAGGTTAAAAAAGGTAGGATTAAGTACAGATTCTTCAGCAATGTTACAAGCTAAATGATCATCTAGAAAGCGATTGGTGAGGAATGATTTCAACATACAATTCACCTGTGCAGAAACCAGCCTCCTGACATGGCCATGTAACACTGAGGTATCCCAAACCTATGCGCTAGAGGAATGGTGTGAGATGTTCAAGACTACAATTATCAGATACTTATCTATTGTGTAAAAAAGATCCCCACACACTCTATTAGGGTCATGCTTCATTATCAGGTATCATCCAGTATACTATGACTATATTGGTTTATACTAAATACCAGGATGGCCTTGACTTCAGTGAAAGGAGTCCTTTGATAACATTTGTTTGTATGGGGAGTTAAAGATGCAGAAAAAAACGGCAAGGCTACCTAGATATCCCTAAAGGCTAAACTGACATTGTGGTTAACTTTGAAAATTAAATGTTACTTTACTTTTGAAAAAAAACTAAAAATTCACAGAGAAACACAAGGGTTAAAGTGACGTTATAGTTAAGTATGGTAATAAAATCTTACTTTGCATAAAAAAACTAAGAAATTCAATGAAAAAAACAAAGGCTAAAGTGACATTATGGTAAAATATGGAAAAAGACTAACGTACCTTAAAGAAAACTCCCGAAATTCACTGACAAAACAGTGATTAAAAGGACATTATAATTAGTTGACAATGTAAGTGATGACATGATTCTATTAACTAAAAAAAACACTGAAATTCAATGTTATAGTTCTGCAAGCTGACTATAACTTGCGCCTTGCCATGCACTGCTTATGACCTCACATATTACATCACTCATGACATGTTCAGTTACATCAACGAGGACATACATTAAATGAAACCATGTGGGGGAGGAGCGCATAGTCAACGCTCCACTCCCAGACACACTGCGCGTTCCTGGATACCAGATCCAACCATTAATCATCCATTTAGTCTTGATTCATGTTCATCCTATATTGACCGAAATATTAACATACTTTCTTCCTCTTTTTAATTGATCCACATATAAAACAAATTGTATTTGGGCAACTTCACATATTCACATGCGCCCATCCAGGCCTCTTTGAAAATACGATCCGATACAACAAGTAGTTCAAAGCAGCAGTTCTTTATTCCAACCCAATGCATTTCGGGCTTTCACTAGCCCTTCGTCAGGGTTAACTGAAATTTAACAATAGCAAAAAATTACTTTAGTATTTGTCGTTATTCATTGTAATTGCATTAATCTCGATATTACTTAACGTGTACATCATTTACTAATTCTCATTTCTTTAATTTAATACCCGATTTTTTTGTTTTACATGTGGATCAATTAAAAAGAGGAAGAAAGTATGTTAATATTTCTGTCAAAATAGGATGAACATGAATCAAGACTAAATGGATGATTAATGGTTGGATCTGGTATCCAGAAATGCGCAGTGCGTCTGGGAGTGGAGCGTTGACTATGAGCTCCCCACATGGTTTCATTTAATGATGGTGTTGTGAGGGCAAGGCACTGCCCAGTTTCGCACGCAAGTTGTCAAGGATGTTTAAAGACTTATGGACTAAGCAATGACTTTTGTAATACACGGTGTGCATACTCTTTCAATGTGCTAATAACTTTGGCACAGTTTGACAAAACTTTACAAAACTTTTTTTTTAAAGTGATCTTTTATGCCTTGTTTCTGGAAGGTTTCTATCTAGCGGGGCCGAGAAAAATGAGTGGTGCCCAAATGCAAAATCCCCATGCATTTCCCACAGACTATTTTGGAACGTTATACCGCAAAACGTGCTGAACGCAATTACTCAAAATTTGGCAGGAAGCTAGATCTTGGTCCATAACGTGCTTTTTGTGGTTTGGTGGAAATCCATTTAGTAGTCTTTGAGAAATTAAGGTACAAACATATTTGTATATCTGGATGGTTGGGTTTGAGGGACTCTTACAAGAGTCTCGTGAGCTGAATCGAAAAAAATAAAGTGTTCTGATTGGCTGAGAAAATCTTTTCCCCTTTGGCTATCTTGCCTCTTATGGGAGTGAGGCTCTTATAGGATCAAGCACTCTGATTGGCTGGCCGCAACATGACATTTTTTTTTGTGGCAGGCATTACAGTACTTTGAAGATTTAGGGCCAGATTACGATGATGGTAGGACCGCCACCGACAGCCCGTCAGTGGCTGTTCCCCTGCCATCATGATACTGTTTAATGCCTGCGACATTGGGATGGTGGGCGGATGTATGGAGGTTGGAGAGACCGACCGCCACACATCTGATGGGATCAAGGAGCCCGTCCATGCGTTGGAAGGAGTTGTATCCCTACAAATGTGGCGGTGCCTTGTCAGGCACTGCCATTGTGATTACAATATCCCTTTCAGCCAGCCGTTTCATGGCAGTTAACCTACCAAATAAAGGCTGGAGGAAAGTGACTTTACCCACTGGACCTCTGATATTGGCCCTGGAGGGCACCTATGGTGCCCCCTACAAAACCCTGCACCTAGTGGCAGGCACGATGCAGTGCTTGCCACGTAGTGTAGGGATATGTCAGATGTGTATTTTTTGTATTGCGGCGTGTGCTGCAGACCGCAGCACACACCGCAATACAAAAAATACACTTTGTGACCACCTTGAAGGCGGTCCTATTGTAATTACTATGGCGGGACCACCGACAGCAAGTCGGGCGGTCCCATTCCCGATATGACTGCGTTCTGACAAAAGTCCGAAGGCCTTCATAATGAGGCCCTTAGTCCCCTGTCCTGAATATAGTTAAAATAAGAATATAAGGGAGAAGAGTAAGGATATCCTGCTTCACAAGCCCTTTTGGGGTGTTTCCAGAGAGACCCTCATTGGAACCAACATTTTAAAAAAAGTTTTTCCCCCCATGATCCTGTGGTACACCTGCGGGACTGGAGTAAAAAAAAAAATGGCAGCTGTCACCTAGAAATTTAAATGGCCCCTATGGGGACCTGGGGTTCATCATTTAATTACTTATTTGGGAAAAGGGCATGCATGGAACCCATCTCCTGAATAGATTTTGACCCTGGCATCCCTATCCTCCTGTTACCAATGTTTTAACCAAAGTGGAGGTAGGTGTGCTGCCTGTAAAGGCCCCCGGGGCCCAATCTCCTGGGGTCAAAATGTAATAATAGAAGAGGAGGCAAGTGGCCCCCCTCCACAAGCAGGATACATTCCCATGAATAGCCGCGCTACCTGGCGAATAAACTGAAATTCTCTGGAGGCTCTAGACCATCACGAAATGCGGAAAATCTACTGCTTGAACCTCCCACTTTCAAGAAGGAAAGATCGATGGCCCAATCCTTTTCAGGCAGCGCAGTGAGAATCTGGAACTCACTTCGGCCTCAGCTCTGGACCACCACCTCCTCCCAGGCCTTCAAAACTGACCTCAAAGTTCTCCTCCTTCAAAGACACATCCAAATGTAATCCATGCCCTCTCTATTATCTGAAGGAAACCCTTCCATTATAGAAAAATCTACTTTACATGACTATGGAAGTGTCTTCCCAGTGTGTTCTTGTGGTTTGAGAGTCTGCCATTTATTGCAGTATTATCCTTCTACCAGTGTTTGGTACTCGTGTGTAACATGCTCCTGTCACTTTCTCTTGTAACACACTGTTTTCTACCTCCTACATTTGTTTGTTTTCGATAACTGCACAAGTGCCACCAGTGCCTACATAACGTTTGTTCTTGTGCTTGAGTGTCCTCCATATATTGCAGTATTATACCTCTATGTTTATTTTGTACGCTTTTGTAACCGGCACACTTTTTCCTCCTGTAATGCACCGTTTGCTACCTCTTGTATTTTGTTGGTTCACAATTGTCACTTTTGTAATGCACCGTTTGCTACCTCTTGTATTTTGTTGGCACACAATTGTCATTTTTGCTTCATTTAATGTAACGTTTGCTTTTGTATTTTGCTCACTTGTAATGTTCTCATGTATCAGTTATGTTCCTATTGTGAAGCGCTCTGACACCTTCGGGTAAAGTCCGCGCTATATAAAAACGCATAAATAAATAAATAAATAAATCCCCTGGTGCCAGCATTAATAATACAGGAGAGGACGTGCATAGCCCTCTTCCTTGGACTTGGTGAGGCCTTAGGAACCCCGGGCCCGATTCACAGAACTAACTTAAGACAAAATCCTATACTTACTACTTTTGGTATTCTGAGAAGTTAGGATTTTGTCTTAAGTTTGTCTTAAGACAGACTTAAGACAGACTTAAGTTAGGAATCTGTCTTAAGTCTGTCTTAAGCTTGTCTTAAGGCAAACTTAAGACAAAATCCTAACTTCTGTGAATAACAAAAGTAGTAAGTTTAGGATTTTGTCTTAAGTTAGTTCTGTGAATCGGCCCCCAGATCCCCCAGGGCCAGCTCTTCTTTGGTGTCCCAGGGAGCCCATCTCTAGAGCACCATATCCCTGCCTGCAAGAACACGGGCAGGGAAGTTTAGTCTGCTCCCACCCACAGGAGCTTTAAAAATGCTCCAACTAGGTGTAAGCAGACATTTATTTCCCTGCCCATGCTGCTGCGTGCATAGAAACTAAGATTGCTCCCGTCCAGTGGGAAAAGAGGAGCTGCCACTAGGTAGGAGAAATGCAGATTCATGATGCACCCAGGATGGGTGCATACTGGGAGCCAGTGGAGTTGTGGGGACACTGTGTTGGAAGGGGTCCCTCCCACTATTGTCTTGGGAGAGGGAGCAGGCAGCCCTCTTAATAAAAAGGAAAGGTCCCCGTGGATGGGGGTCTCAGGAACGTGAAGGCTTGAAAGAGAGACTGTCTGCTCCTCCCCCTTAAAAAAAGAAATGCCCTCAGAGATGGGGTCCCTGAGGCTGTAAAGAATCGGGGAGGGGGTTTACACCCCCCTCCCCTTAAAATAAAAAAGGCCCCAGGGGATAAGTACCCCGGGGGCTGTACAGCATCAGGAAGGGGGGCACATGTCTACCTCTGATTCAAATAAAGAAAAGACCCTGGGGACTGGGTTCCCAGGCACTGCAATGGCTCAAGGAGAAGGACGGCAAGCCCCCACCCCATTAGTTATAAAACAATTGTGTCCCTGGTGGGCACCGTGACACAATAATATATAATAAATAAGCGTCAAGAGCCACTCATTTGTTATTCACTGCTCCTTAAAAAAGCGCCCATAATGTTCTGCGAGAGCTTTTTGCATATATTGTTTTGAGTTTGATGTTGCCCCTGGAATAAGGAGGGGAACCACCAAGCCTTTTTTTAAGTTGTGAGGGGCTACAAGGACAGCAGGAGCTCCACAGCAATATTCTAAAAAATGTATAAATAACTTAGGGACTGATTACGATGGTGGTGGGACAACCACCTACAGCCCATAGTTGGATGTCCCACCACCATCGTATACTGATTTCCGCCCACCAAATTAGGATGTCGGGCAGATGGTTGGCAGTCAGAGAGATCGACTGCAACGGATCCGATGGGCTCAAGGAGCCCCTCGGTCCATCGGAGGGACTTGTATCCCTACAACAGTAGAGGTGCCTGCCAGGCACCGCCGTAGGGATTACAATGTCCCTTCCAGCCGGCAATTTCATGGCGGTTTACCTGCAATGAAAACACAGACGGAAAGAGACATTAGGGGCCTGTAGTGGGCCACCCTTCCTTTCAGATCCTCAGACATAGCCCCTGCACATACCCATGCATCATGTGGAAGACACCACATGGTGCCTGCCACATAGTGCAGGGATATGCACGGGGTGCATATTTTGTACTGCAGCGTGTGCTGCAGCTCACATCACCCGCTGCAATACAAAATATACACGGTTGCATCGTGATTCAGGGTGCAGGACCACCAACAGCTTGACGGTAAGTATGGGCAAATTTTGCGGATCTGCGGTCTGCGAATTCGTGCGAAATCTCAAAACAATCAGTAAATTTGCAGATTTTCCCGCGAAATCGTGGATTTTTTTGCGATTTGCACTATACTCAACTGGAGTACTTTCTACTGGATAATCAGTAAGTGCTATCTCGTCGTGTAAATGTATAGTGCTTTTCCTGCACTGCAGCAGCGTCAAGGGCCAGAAGATTTGTCTCCAGTGACCATGTGTGCCTGTAACTTTGCCACCGCGCCAAAAGGTGCCGAGGTCCCTTGAGTGAGCTGTCCATCATAGTTGGGAAAGGGCGGGAAGACGTTTGATACCGCTAGTGCATGGTGCGGGGCTTCTATTCGTGTGCACATGCCTCCTGTGTATAAAGGGTCAGAGGACGAGCCGGGCAGCAGGTGAGGAGAAAGCAGCCTACTGTCCACAGGAACTACACAGGGATCACGCTTGAGAAACTCATGGATGCAAACATCTCCCTCGAGTATTACAGCTAATTTTCGATGGCAGAGACGGGGTTAAAGCACACTTGGCCAGCCTCAACCGTGCTCACTAATGTTTTGGGCTGATTAAAACGTTACTGAATTTGAGACTCAACTCGGGCACCTGCTTTATTTATATCTGTAAGTGCTGTTGAGGTTTAATTTTTGTGACAGGAGCCTCGTGCCAGAATGAATCCTGCCCTGCATAGTTATCCACGAAGATGCCTCCGTTTTGTGCAATACCTCTACTCAACTGGAGTACTGACTAATCCAGTAAGTGCCACCTCGTTGGGTAATTGTATAGTGCTTTTCCTACACTGCAGCTGCGTAAAGAGCCAGAAGATTTGCCTCCAGTGACCATGTGTGCCTGTAAGTTTGCCACCGCTCCAAAAGGCGCCGAGGTCCCTTGAGTGAGCTGTCCATCATAGTTAGGAAAGGGCGGGTAGACGTTTGATACTGCTAGTGTGTTGTGCGGAGCTTCTATGCGTGTTCACATGCCTCTTGTGTATAAAGGGTCAGAGAGTAAGTATGGTTGAAATTTGCGAATCAGCGGTTCGCAAATTTGCATAAATTGCAAAAAAGTCCATGAATTCACAAATTTCCCCGCAAAATCGCGGATTTGATTGCGATTTTGCACCATACTTAACTGGAGTACTTTCTACTGGCTAATCAGTAAGTGCTACCTCGTTGGGTAAATGTATAGTGCTTTTCCTGCACTACAGCTGCATAGGGCCAGAAGAATTGCCTCCAGTCACCATGTGTGTGTAACTTTGCCATCGCACCGAAGAGCGCCGGGTTCCCCTCAGTGAGTTGTCCATCATAGTGTGTAAAGGGCGGGAAGACGGTGCACACCGCTAGTGTGTGTGGGGGGCAAACAGGGGGGGCTTCTTTGCGAGTTCACATGCCACTTGTGTGTATAAAAGGTCAGGCACAGATCAGAGCAGCAGATGAGGAGAAAGAAGCTACTGGTTACAGGAACTGCACGGGGATTGCACTCATGAAATTCAAGGATGCAAAGGCCTCCATCAAGCATCATAGCTAATTTTCGACTGTAGATATGGGGAGAAAGCACACCTGCCCAGCCTCGACAAAGCGCACAATTTTTTTGGGATGATTAACTTTGCCATCGCGCCGAAGGGCGCCGGGGTCCCTCGAGTGAGCTGTCCATCATAGTGGGTAAAGGGCGGGAAGACGGTGCACACCGCTAAAGTGTGGGGGTTCAAACAGGGGGGGGCTTCTTTGCGAGTTCACATGCCTCTTATGTGTATAAAAGGTCAGGCACCGATCAGAGCAGCAGATGGGGAGAAAGAAGCTACTGGTTACAAGAACTGCACGGGGATTGCACTTGTGAAAGTCAAGGATGCAAAGGCCTCCATCAACATCATAGCTAATTTTCGATTGTAGATATGGGGAGAAAGCACACCTGCCCAGCCTCGACAAAGCGCACGTTTTTTTGGGGCTGATTAACTTTGCCATCGCGCCGAAGGGCGCCGGGGTCCCTCGAGTGAGCTGTCCATCATAGTGGGTAAAGGGCGGGAAGACGGTGCACACCGCTAAAGTGTGGGGGTTCAAACAGGGGGGGGCTTCTTTGCGAGTTCACATGCCTCTTATGTGTATAAAAGGTCAGGCACCGATCAGAGCAGCAGATGGGGAGAAAGAAGCTACTGGTTACAAGAACTGCACGGGGATTGCACTTGTGAAAGTCAAGGATGCAAAGGCCTCCATCAAGCATCATAGCTAATTTTCGACTCTAGATATATTGGGAGAAAGCACACCTGCCCCGCCTCGACAAAGCGCACGGTTTTTTGGGGCTGATTAACTTTGCAATCGCGCCGAAGGGCGCCGGGGTCCCTTGAGTGAGCTGTCCATCATAGTGTGTAAAGGGCGGGAAGACGGTGCACATCGCTAGTGTGTGTGCGGGGGCAAATGGGGGGGCTTCTTTGCGAGTTCTCATGCCTCTTCTTGTGTGTATAAAAGGTCAGGCACAGATCAGAGCAGCAGATGAGGAGAAAGAAGCTACTGGTTACAGGAACTGCACGGGCATTGCACTCTTGAAAGTCAAGGATGCAAAGGTCTCCATCAAGCATCATAGCTAATTTTCAACTGTAGAAATGGGGAGAAAGCACACCTGCCCAGCCTCGACAAAGCGCACGGTTTTTTGGGGCTGATTAAGGAGTTTCCAAATTTGACCATCAACTCGGGCACCTGCTTTATCTATATCTGTAAGTGCTTCCTGTTCACGGAGCCTCGTTGTCTATTTGTAACTATTCTCTGACCCTGCTTCGAGGGTCAGAGCAGGGTCAGAGAATAGTTGCAAGTAGGCAATGAGGCGCCGCTCAGGAAGCACTTACAGGGTTACAGCAGGTGCCCAAGTTGAAGTGAATTTCTTTGTAACCATTTTGTAAATGGTTACAAAGAAATTAGATTCAACTTGGGCACCTGTTGTAACCCTGTAAGTGCTTCCTGATCACAATTCGTCCCGCTCGTGAATTCACAGATTTTGCTGTGAATTTGTGGATCGCGAAATAGCGGAAAATCCGCAAATTCCGCAAGTGGAACTAATTTTCCGCCCATACTTATCAGAGAGCGAGCTGGGCAGCAGGTGAGGAGAAAGCCGCCTCCTGGCCACAGGAACTACGCGAGTATCACGCTTGAGAAACTCACGGATGCAAACACCTCCCTTGAGTATTACAGCTAATTTTCGATGGCAGAGACGGGGTTAAAGCACACTTGGCCAGCCTCGACCGTGCTCACTAATGTTTTGGGCTGATTAAAACGTTACTGAATTTGACCCTCAACTCGGGCACCTGCTTTATTTATATTTGTAAGTGCTGTTGAGGTTTATTTTTTGTGACAGGAGCCTTGTGCCAGAATGAATCCTGCCCTGCATAGTTATCCACGAAGATGCCACTATGATGGACGAAGCTGTCCATCATAGTGGGGAAAGAGCGGGAAGACGTTTGATACCACTAGTGTGTGGTGCAGGGCCAAATGGGCAGGGCTTCTACGCCTGTTCACATGCCTCTTGTGTAAAGGGTCACAGAGTGAGCAGGGCAGCAGGTGAGGAGAAAGCAGCCTCCTGGCCACAGGAACTACAAGGGGATCGCGCTGGAGAAACTCATGAATGCAAACACCTCCCTCGAGTATTACAGCTAATTTTCAACGGCAGAGACGGGGTTAAAGCACACTTGGCCAACCTCAACCGTGCTCACTAATGTTTTGGGCTGATTAAAACGTTACTGAATTTGAGCTTCAACTCGGGCACCTGCTTTATTTATCTGTAAGTGCTTCCTGTTGAGGTTTAATTTTTGTGACAGGAGCCTCTTGCCATACTTGTAACTATTCTCTGACCCTGCTTCGAGGGTCAGAGAATAGTTGCAAGTAGGCAACAAACTCTTTAAGCGCCGCTCAGGAAGCACTTACAGGATTACCCAAGTTGAAGTTAATTTCATTGTAACCATTTTGTAAATGGTTACAAAGAAATTAGCTTCAACTTGGGCACCTGCTGTAACCCTGTAAGTGTTTCATGGCAAAAATGTGTCCCGCTCGCGGATTCGCGAATTTTTCTGCAATTTTGCGAGATTCGCGGATCGCGAAATTTCAGAAAATCTGCAAATTCCACGAGGGGAACAAATTTTCGGCCCATACTTACTTGTCGGGTGGCCCCGTTTCCTTCCAGGATGGCCTAAGTCTCCTGGGTTGTTGAATCTATGACATGAGGAAAGTTTATCATGTTTTTTTAAATTACTGTTGGCTGGAGCTCTGTGCTCTTCAGCTGGAGTGCAGAGCTCTCTTCTGGCTGTTTTCCTGATTGTATTTTGTGGGCTGAAAAATGTTGAAAGAAAGACTCTGAGACATGTTGATTTTTTTTTAACCAAACATGCATCTCAGTCTTTCTTTTAACATTTTGCATCCCACAAAATGCAATAATGTAAACTATGTTAAAGGAAAGACTCCCAGACCTGTTTTTCTGCTGAAATTGTATCAAGCACTTGTGATTAAAAATATTGGTGATTTTTGGAGAAAGATGATAGATCTGTATTATATATATATATATATATATATATCGATATGGTCACCCCTTGATAATGCCAATAGCCTCACATTTTATATTTTGGGTTTGTGACTTTTTGACAAAGTCATTAAGAGTAAGTCTGCCTGAGTGTGGTCAGGACCTGTGAGACCCACCACACGCTGCATTTGCTAGAAGGCTGTGCATCGTGTGGGGTTTGATGCTTGCACTGGGTTGGATGCAGGGACTGGCCACAGGTCAGGGCCTGAGGCCAAACACATGGTGAACATGGCCGAAGGTGCAGCATAGACCCTTGTGAACATGCGCATTTGCCTCTAGTTTCCAGCAAGTGACATTACAGAATCTACCCAATTTAGTTGTACTCTGCTGTGGCCAAAATGTTGTTACATTGTCTCTAGAGCTTCCCCTGCATAGTTTGACCAGGGCCTTATGACAATGTGCAGCATAGCGAATACAGCTTCCCAATATTGACCTTCAAAGGTTCAAAGTATACGGATCAGGTTTGAGTGGTTCATAATTTGCTGTTTTTATTGACCTGTACGGGACAACCTTGCGACATTCCTCCTTCCTACAGGGGCCATCAGATTTTCTTAGTAAAACCTCCCTTATTTCCAGGCAATGTGGGGCAGAAGCTTCAACCCTAATAGGAACTTTATTAAATGACAAAGTTTGCAATGTCTATTGCAAGAGGCGCATACTGGCATCAGATTTGTCTTCTGTGTCTAAGAGTATTCCCCATTTACTATCAGAGTCTGACAAGTGAATTTGTGTCCCCGGCAGACTCTCGTTCTTGTCTAATTTACTGAGTTAAAGGTCGGGGAATGTGCTTTCACAGGCTCTGCTTCTGTTCAGGCACAGCTGACACTCGACTTGGTGACTTTAGAAATGTCTGTTTTTCAAACTAGTGCTCACATGGAGTTGTGTGATTTTGCTGTCACCCAGTTGACACTGAGAAACAGCAATGCAAACAGAAAGGTAATGTAAATCAGTTGTTTTTAGTGAACATCCATGTACAGCCTTGGCACATGCTTAAGCCCATCTTAAACAGGGACCAATTCTGTCCTTCGAACTCCTCTGTTATACACACAACAACTACAAATTCCATGATGAGATCACATACTCACTGCTGCAGCGCCTAGAACTAAAATATTTGCTGCATAAAATAATCTTCACATACTCTCACACAGAAAGTACACATAAAACCATAGTTATAGCTTTTCCTAAAGGAATCGCAGTCGGACCCCTCACCCCTAAACGAAACCAATTACACTACATCCAGTGCCCACGCAGAAGTTTCTAAATCTGATGGTTCAGAAAAGCAAATGGCTCATAAGGGTTACATAGCCACATTTTTTCACCAGTAAATTCTGAAATCCTTTTACAGCTGGTCTTTATTGGCAATCACATACAGAGCAGAATAGCTGGCAATTTTGGTGGCATTATCAGGGGTTGAGATTTGTTGCTAAATTAAGTAATGTGTGCACTCTGGCTGGCATGGTGATGCTGGTCTCTGGAACAGGCATGACATTCAGCTAGTAGAGGGCATGTTATCGAGGATATACTGCTTGCTGCATGTGGGTGAGTTAGTTGTGTGATCCCCAACGGTGGCTGGCACAGGTAAGCGTGGTGAGTGGTGGGGAGGGGCAGGGCGCAGCAGGGAGGAAGCTGACAGACAACGGAATAGGTATTATTTATTTAATCATACCTATTCTGTCGACTTACCCTCTCCCACCCCTCCCCGCCCACTGCGTTTACCTGTGCTGGCCGCCGCTGGTGATCCCGATCCCCCATCAGGGACTGCATCTACCACTAGTGTCCAGGTGAGCATGCACTTGACAAGTGATTAGTTTTTCATTTTCGCATGGCGTGTACCCCACGCCAAATTCATTCACTTTGTCTGCAAGGTTCCTGTCACATGGACTGCTTCCCAGCTCCACGGAGGGTGTGTGGAGGTAGACCTTGTAGTTGGCAGCTAAAAGGTGGACCATAAGCTCTGCATATCCTTCAGTGAAGTTCCACTTCCACTTGAGTGGGCTAGTCTATCTCCTGAACACTGCCTCTGCGACAAGGTACAGCCAAGGTGTAGAGCGGAGGGTCGTCAAAGTTGGCTGTATTCAGTGGCCCCCACAGGCCATGCGGTGCGGGAGGTTGGGGTTGGGCTCAGGGGGAGAGGGGGGAGTCTCCAGCACTGTGCACAGGCAGCAGGCCCTGGCTTGAGAGCTCCTGGCTGGTCTGGAGCATGGGGGGGCCCATTCCATGTCAGCGACGTCACTAGGGTTGGTGTCACCCAGTGCGGTTGTTCATGGCATCACCCCCTCAAGACTTACCCCATAGTCCTCCACCGAGTCCGCAAGTGTGAGAGAGTTTGGATCTTTATTGCTCTCATAAATCAGAAGGCGGGTTCCCACGCTGAGCACCTTTCAATAAACGGCTGATCTGGAAGGGACGCTCCCGCATAATTTAATAGCTTTTCATATCGCGACCTACTCGGAGGTGACACTTCTCTCTGTTCCCAGCAAAGGGTCGCCTTTGCGCAGGCCCGCGCCACACGGAGTCCTGCAGGGCCTCCAGTCACTTTGTGTTAATTGCTACGCCCATTCCCCCTGCCAGCTTCTGCCAGCAAAATCTATAATCTGGTGAGAGCATGATGAGAGGACTGAGAGAGGCCTCTGTGAGGAATGACGCGAGTGCAGCCCAACAAGTTCAGAGCATCACAACTGAGCAACAAAGTGAAATTCAAAATTCAACCTGTGCTACATATTTGTAATCAAAATTATACCAAGAGGCAGACATATTTTGAAACGGAACTTCACCCAAACTCTGAAATAAAACCCTTTCCTATGAAACAAAGGAAATCACCAAGAGGTACTGCGCTGATCACAGAGCGGTAACATAAACAACACTGTATCAGGCTGCCTGCCTGACTAAAGAAAGTACTTACTTGTTTGTTAAATTCACTCCACATAGTCCTGTGTGCAGGTTGAGACAGACGCCGGGTGGCCAGTAGAACCGACGACACAGCTCAGACTCGAATCCGACCCGAGGCCCGGCCCAGCGCGGCTTCTCCTCACTCATTTCCTCGTGAGCTCACATCCGACACACCCCCCACGGCGCCACAGAGTCTGTTAGCTGCCTGGCAGTGGTTACTTTAACGTGGCAACAATGACCCTGCTGGGAGGCAGGCCCGGCGCCCGGATCTCTCCAGGCAGGGCTGCGCAGTGCGGAACTATTCAAAATTGTTATATTGTAGCAAACAACTGCTACGCACAGTACTATGACTCAGAGCACCAGCAGAATCTTGTTAGTCTGAGCCTGGCAAGTGAAGCTGCGGCCCGATCCGCAAGGGCACACACAGCCGGGTGTCAGAGGCGCTGTCAGCACTGCCAGGCAGAGTGCCCGGTCAGTGGCTAAAATGCATGACAATGCATTTAAGTGCGGTGATGCGGGAACACCACACTTAAATGCGCTAGCGTCACGCCTGATGTGATGCATGATAATTGGCAGGCCTGTCTCGGTGTCACCCCATGTAATGGTGTCACCCGGTGCGGTCCGCTACCCCGCACCTCCCTAGTGACGCAACTGCTCCATGTTACTTTGCAGAGGGGCACCATCAAGTTTCGTTACGCCACTGGTTGGATTTATGTGTTGTACATTACTATTGCTCTCTGCATATTTCATATCTCCTTCATTGGAAATATTAAGCAGCGTAACTGTATGCTGCACGCTATTCCTCTGCCTCCTGTTATATAAAAGTGTGTGAATTGTTACTTGTAGTGAGAATATGGCTGTATTTTCAGATGTACATCTGTCCTCTCCATCATTTGCATTCATGCAGAAATAGAGTAGACCTACTAAAACCTGAACATGGATTTCACTCCTTCTTTTCACTTTGTGACTTGGGCCTTCCATCAGCAAATTGCTAACATAAAGCAATTTGCTCAAATTGGTAGTTAAGGGTAATTCCACTTTCAGTGTGTTTCGAGCCTCACATTCAGGCAACAGGCAAATTCGCAGCCGCCCAGTTTAGAGGTTTCAGAAGAAAAGTATCCTACTTGGAGGAACAAGAGCTTCCTGTGCAGAACACGAACAAATCAAGTGCACTGTGACCCAGGGCGAAGCTACTCATGCGGTTCTGGAACTGTTAGAAGTTGATTCGAAAGGTTTGCAGTGGTAAACATTGCGGGATTGGTTAAATAGCCCTGCTGTCAGATTCTTTGTTCCCGTGCCAAGGAAATTAAGTGTAATCTTTCTCTGGAGCCACACGGTGCTGTGCATAACCCACCCTTACATTCCATTCTTGTGAATGCTTTTAAAATGGATGAGAAAATATTGAAATCACAGAGATATTCCCTGCAGGCTTTAACTCTCTATTTAATGGATTCCAGTGACAAGCCACAAAAACCTGATAACAAGGTGAATACTCATGTACGTAGGAATGCTCATGAAATTACAGTATCAGCAAGTTAACTTCAGCCACATCACACCACAAACGCAAAAAATGATTTATTTTGTATGATAAAAATGCAACACTCCACAGCAAGGTGTAAATACAATGAGCAACACAATGTGTATTTAAAAAAAACTCAAGTTTTGAAAAGGTTAGTAGGTCTGTTCAAGGGGCAGTCTTGTAAAGAATTTTGGTTTTTGTCATTTCAAGATATTTTACATACACAATTGCATATATATTGTTGAGGGAGGATATTGACTTAATATTTTTCGATAAAAGTAATCAAAGTAGTAATTCTTTACGATCTTTTTTCCAAAGAAACTAAAAAAAATATTGAGTTAGTGGAAGCAGCTTTTAAGAAGAAAACCGACATTTACATAAACAAAACAGTACATGCGTTGCAGCTTTCAAAATGGAATAGTAGCAAAATTAAATTGACGTTATGTCGCTATGAAATCCTGAATACATAAGCCATGCCACCTCCTCTCTATTTCTCTCTTTCCCACCTTCTTTCTCTCTCTCATTCTTGTCATCTCTTGCACCCTCAGTCACACATTTTGCCCTTCTCTTCCTTTTTCTCAACCTACCCCATCTCTCTGTCTCATTCTTTTAACTCCTTAGTAACTCTCCTTTACATACTTCCTCTTTCAATCAATCAATCATTTGGAAAGCGCACTACATACCCGCGAGGGTCTCAAGGCGCTGGGGAGGGCGCTACTGATCGAACAGCCAGGTCTTGAGTATCCTCCTGAGGTTCAGCAGGTCTTGGGTCTGTCGTAGGCTCAGTGGGAGGGTAATCCATGTCTTGGCAGCGAGGTGGCCGGTGGTTGTTCTTCGGATGCACCGGACGGTGGCGAGTGAGAGGTCGGCGGAGTGTAGCTGGCGGTTGGGGATGTAGAAGGAGAGGCGTCTGTTGAGGTAGGCTGGGCCGGTCTTGTGGAGTGCCTTTTGTGCGTGGGTGAGGACCTTGAAGGATATCCTCTTGTTGACGGGGAGCCAGTGCAGGTTTCTCAGGTGGGGGGTGATGTGGCCGTGGCGTGGTACGTCGAGGATCAGTCTTTTTAGGTCGAGCTTCGATTGACCTGTTATATGTGTTCTGTGGAGTTTGGCAAACCCACAGATTGCCATTGGTTACTATCTGTGGCATTCAGAAATGCAGGCTTCTTATTGGTGCATTTCTGTCAAAGTCCCTCCTTTGTGTGTTTAGTTCTCTTTCAAGCGATTTCACTCTGAGAACATTTTACTTGGCTATCACACAGTACAGCGTGTGATGGCCTCTCTCCCCTCCTCCCATCTGGCTATTGCAGGTCCGGTGTTGTTTTTTTTTTGTAGTTTTATATAGAGCAAACTCAACCCGAAGATATTGGAATACTTTACTAGAGCATCAGTTATGTTACAGACGGACACATTATTTTTGGGTTGGCACAGGGAGACACACGCTTTATGTTTCTGCTTTTTTTTAACTTTAAAGGTGAGCGTGGCGCTCGCTTCAGGTACTCCGTGATTTAGGTTTCTGCTTTTTTTTTCTTTAAAGCTTAGTGCAGCACCCGCTACAGGGACTCCATACAATGTTTCTGCTGTTTTATTTACTTTAAAGATAAGAGTGGTGCGTGCTTCAGGGGCACCACACTTTATCTTTGAACTCTTTTGCCAATCCTCTGGGATATTACCAAATTTGATGGACACGCCATTCATCCAATGCCTGAAGGGGGAGGCCAATGGCTTGCGGTTCTTTTGCAATTACTAAAAAGGTAAGTGAGTATGAAAAAATCCATGTTGAATAATAATTGTGTATGGCGCTATGAACTCAGAGCAGGGAGCCTTCAAACTGAAAACATGAATTACCTTTGCTTTGTTTAGCTAGCATCGCTCACAACGCCCTACAAACACATCAATCACCTTCAGAGCTAATAATCCCTTTATACCTCTCCGCTTTACTCCTCTTTGATATATCAACAAGCCGAAAGAAAACATTTGCATCTCCCCCTTGGAGCCTTCCTCTATTTACATCTAGTGTCACTTCTAATATATCACTTCAGTCTACTTTTCTAGAATACAATAGCGAGTTGCGCCTCATGGTATGTAACGATTTCCATCACTAGCTGCTGTGTAGCCTTTTCCTGCTCTCTGTGAGTTATCCCAAGAGAGAGCGCTCTATAGAGGGATAGTGTGCCCTTTGAACAAACCCAAAGAGCGTTATAAATGGATCTTTATTTCATTTGTTGTGGATTTGTTTTGGAGCCCTCCTGTGTGCCAAGTACAGAAAAGGCTTTAAGTGGAATGAACAATACAAGGGGTTCTTTCATAGCGGCGTGGCTGATGTAATTAAGGGTGTGGCTTAAAACACTAAAGCTAAACATCTGTATTTAGCATAGTGTGCTGCCCCACTGGTATTTTGCTGCTTCTGTCACTGCATCCAGATATATTTCAGAACAAATATTATTTCACCTACAACAACACAGAACTATTGGCGTTGTCAATATTTGCTAATCGCATTGGATAAATAAGAAACAGCTCTGACTTTGTTGTATATAATATTGAAAATGCTTCCAAGGTTGTGGCGTAAGTTTAGAGCTGCGGATTTTAGAGCTAGGCAAAGCAGGTTCGAGCTTGACATCTGCTAAACATCCTGGTATTCAAAACATGAAAATGTCCTAGTGTAATGTAACTGGTGCTCATGTGACGCGCTCTAGGTTAGCGCTATATAAAACTGAAAAATGAGTCTCTTCGAAGTTACATCAAGAGCAGTGATGGCTGGTTCTATTGCAGGGTTGCATTGTTTTTTTCTTTTCACCCTGATGGTTAAAAATGGAGAGCCCGATATGGACCCGTCTCAGCTCCTACTGAGCACCAGCAGGACCTGGACCACTTAAAGCCCTGTGTACAGTCACTGTCTACACCATTCATTGCCTGTCTTCCAATAATTTAAGTTAGAAATATGAGTGTATGTGGTAAACCTTGCGCCTTCTCCTCTAATAACATATTTTGCCTGTGAAAAGTTTACAGAAATTAACCAGGAAAAAGATCTCTATAAATGTGCAGATATTGTTGCAAACACACCAACTTCGGAAGATAATCCTTATTCCAGGGGCTGAAATTTGCAATGGGCCAATGATATAGCATCAGATAATTACTGCACCATAGTGGTAAGTATGGGTATGATATTACTACAATGGTTTTGATACAAAAATCCTAAGGCCCTCATTGTAGGTGACTCCAAAATAGTGATGAGCTGTTAACTCACGTGGAAATACAAATACTGTGGGTAGTTTTCAGGTGCAAGAAGATTGTATACCAGAATATCAGAGTGAATACTGGTAAGCATAGATTTACTATTCTTAGCTACAAACCTTCAACATATTTAAATCATCAAGATACATGTATGTTAACTAAAGTAAACCTATGCTCACCTATATAAACATACCTTCACAATACTTTTGCCACAGTATTCTTGCCTTGCTATGTTCTGTAGTCGATATGCTTGTGGAATATCGTTCAGCAGTGTGGTATAATGGATTTGCAAAGCACTGTCATTTGCTAAGAAATTGTCACAGTTTGCAGCAAAGGCTATTGGCGTTGCATTATTATTAGCAATGCCGATAGCTCAAACCTTTAGTAATGCTAGACCTATTGCATTGCAAATGCTTCTTTCACTCTCTCTTCCTCTCTCATACTGGTTATGGGTGAGAAAAATATTTTTCTAATCTTTTACAAACATGTCATTGCCTTTACTATGGCAAAGCATCCATGATGTGACCTTTGCCAAGGGACTGGTTTGTTGACAGAGCCATCAAGAAGGTTAACATTAATGGGGAGATTTTCTTAGTAGTTGCTTATTTAGGGTTTACAAAGCCAGTCAATGCATTCCGTGGCTTTGTAAAGAAATGTACAGCAAAGCAGTAGTTTGCGTTGTGTTAAATTTCTTAGTGGTAGGTGTTACTGTGCTTCCACCCATGGATTTCATGCAATTCTAGATTTACTAAGATTTGTAATGCTAGAAATTGGTGAAAAACTGGTATGCCTACCACAGAGACGCATAACGAGGAGAAAAATATTTATTTCTCCTTGTTATATCCTCTTTCTATGTGTAATGCATTTTGCATCATGCATAAAAAGGGGAAGATGCTTCTTTGGAGTGTTTTTCTGCCGGAAGATCTCCATTACAGCACAAACACAATGCTGTCTGTAACGCAGGCACCCTTTGCAAGGCTGCTTGTATTGGCAGTAGGCAGGCTTAATTGCATCAGCACAGGCAGAGATCTGAAGACCGCCATATCTTAGTAGATATGGCACTTTTCAGCCCTCTTCCTTTCACGCAACGTAGCAAAGTGACTTGCCTTGCTGCAATGCATTGTGTGAATTCTTAATGAATCTGCCCCTAAATATTACACTGTGAGCCAAGGTATGGCGATTATAGAACATCAAATAACTTAAGCAGAGAGGACAAATCTGAACAATACTGTAAAGACAGTATGACCAGGAAACCCCCTCTAATCGACGGTCAATCTTCTTCATCCATGGGAAGACCTACCAAAACAAACCTGGCTGCTCTTCAATGACACTCTGTTTTTAGTTAAGGAAGAAATTAGCAGTAACCAAACAATCAAATACTGAAAAATGAAATACAAAGTTGTTTATTAAATAAATATCAATATCAATTATAAGCGGTATCCCAATACCGCAGAAAACGCTTTGTCATCAACATATTTCATTAAACTTGATTACAGCAATTAACAATCTTATTGTTTGATGCTGCCAGGGTGCAAATGCTTAGGGTCTGTGAGGACCAGATGGGCCCTGGCAATTTGGTATTAAAAGCACAATAGTACACAAAGTCTGTTGGAGAGCATCCATGCCACCATGCTCCTACTGCTGCCTCCTTGAAGAGTACATCCTATTCTCATACGCAAATGCTACCATCTTCTGATGACGTTTATCATTGCTAAATCTTATAGCACATATTGGTTTTCTTACTATTAACTATAATGGGATTTCTGACCACTAACATAGTAAAGAGGCTTCCTACCACACATCACTTAGGATAGTAAAGAGGGTTCCTACCACACATCACTAAGGCAAAGTGCTCACCAGAGCTTCATAGATATATTGTTGGCATGTAAAACCTGAGCTTGGACAGAGATAATATCCTCACAGATCATTCAAGAGGAGATTAATATCTCTTGGGTTTGTAATGTTATCCGACTGTACATGAATTACTCTCTTGGTAAGCTTAACAATTCTTCATTTATTGCCTTGCAGGGACTCTTTAAAAAGAGTAATTAATGAAGGCTGGTCATGCAGATGTCCATGTAAGCTTCCCACAGAATGGGAAAGAGTTTATCGAGGAGGCTCTTGCGGTGGCTGATCATTACGCAATGCTGGTACCTCATCTTCTGTGTTTGAGTAGTGTCCTCATCCAGCCCGTTGTTACTATTTGCCTCTTCTTCCTGTCCTCATCAATATTTCTTTACTCTGCCTGTTTTTGGATTCAGCTGCAATCTTCACAGATAGTTTTATCAATAGGCTGTCAGTCCTCTTTACCCAGTTCTTCTTTCAGAGAGTCCTGACTTCCAGCGACACACCTTTACCTTGCCGATGTCTAGCTCTATTAACAATTGTTTTCAACTGTCCTTTCACAGTCTTGCATACCATATATGTACAAGACCTTTTCACCCAGTGATTCACCGTGTCTCTCTCTCGCCTATGAGTCTTCACTGTGCTGGTGTAGGGCATGTCCATAGTGGTTGCACCTGGGTAGACCAGCATTCCCTCTAGTAGTCTACTTCGCCCAGTGCTTCTTCGCTCATTGGCAGCCATGTTCAGTAATTTATATGGTGCCTGCCTTCCTCTAGCGGTCACTTTACTCCAACCCTTTTTGATTGATGCACCTTAATTCTGCAAGTGCCTGAGGCCTGCTTGGAGCATATAATTCTCCAGCGATTCTTTTCTTATGCACCTACCTGTCCGGCATCTATATACATCCACTGCAGGTGTTTATCCTGTCCATGAAGTTTACATTCAATGCATTCCTTGGTCTTTGCCCTTTGCCACCAAGAAACCCCTTAACATAATACATGCCCGTAATATTTGTCCAATTCAGCCTCATACTAGCAGCCCCCCTACAGTTATGCCTACGGTAGAGTATAGACACTGCAAAGATCTGCAGTATGTTATCTAGCTTACATTGGCAATCAAAAGCAGTTCATGAAGTAACTCACTATCTTATAAAATCCACTGGCCTGGAACTAAGAATTTGGAGACTCCATCTCTATCATTAAATGTGGAGTTGAATGCTAGTGATGGAGATTAGCTGGGAAAATTAAAGATGGATGACGTTAGCGTTGGACTGGGGCGGCAGTGATGAGTAGAAGCTGATAAAGAGGAGCTGTGTAGGTGTGAGTGAATGGAAACACAGAGAATTTCCCTTGCCCAGTCCAAAATGTAATTGACTCTGGCTTATTTACGTGTAACCTAGTCCAATTCTGCTCATTCTGTTGGCATTAGAAAGATGCAAAGGTAAGTCGAACCTGAAAGAAAAAAGACAATAACTAATGATGCCTCAGTTTGAAAGTTTTCAGACATTGAGTAGTTTGTCTCAGAGGAGAGGGATTGCTTTCAGAAAGCATTCCATAGGGTGGCTTTGCAAGTTTGGAATTGGTGACATGAAGCATAGAAGCTTTCCCTTTGAGAGGAACTTAGTCAGGGGCTAACCCCACTACTGGAAGGTCCACCTGACTCTTTGAAACCCAAGAGCTTAAGAGTCTTGGACTGGTTTGAGTCTGAGTTGCCAATCGGCAGGTTCCTCAGGGCCACCGGTGTCAAAATCCATCCTCATAAGTGCAAAATAAAGAGGAATCTCTCTATCAGTGAGCAGGTTTCCACTGTTAGTGTCAACTCAGGTGGGTGAGTGTAGGACACTAGGAGGAGGGGGTATTTACTAGAAGATGCTGGAGCATGGTGTTACGTCAAATTTGGGAATGCCATGCTCTGACATTTTCCTGCAAAATGCAGGACATCTTCCTGCACATAAACAATCAATAACGGTGATTTGTTCTTTCTATGTATGTTGCAGAATGTAGCACACATAGAAAGAGCACAACATTGGAAGAAATTAATCATTTATTTTTGTATCACCATCCTAAGACCAGGTATTGCCCCGCCTTAGTTTTTGGCGTTGCCCTAGCCTTTTAAATCTGGGGCAGCATCAAAAAACAATGGGTGTTGCTGTGGAACACCCACAGAAACACCCAATGCCAGCCCCTTTGCCGCAGCAGACTGGGGGCATATTTACAGGGTGGCGTTAATTCACTTTAAGTGGCTTAGCACCACCTTGTAAATATGGTGACTGGTGCAACGCCACCGGAGCATCAGAAAAAGTGACACTTCGGTGACGTTAGGGGCTTGTAAATATGCCCCTGGGTGGGATTTAGTTTCACCACCATGAGGTAAGTGCTGCTCATGATATTGGCCCACAACCATGACAAATCACTCCTCCTTTCTGAAAGGGAATTATGTCAAATCTTATGATTTTAAGTGACCTTTTGCGATTAGATAGACCTCACACCTATTCACATGATCTCACTGCATCCTCACTACTAATTATGCCACCAATCTAGAAGAGATGTTGGACACTTCTGGGATATGGCCCACCCACTTATGGCCCACCTTGAACAGGAGAGATGCAACAGTCCAGGGCGACGAGAAAAAGATGAAACATTAACATGTCTGAATGTTTACCACAAGGGTCATTTTGGGAGGTGCGCCATGTTCATGTGTTAAAGGAGAGTTGTAATTAGTTTAAGGGTAAGCCATTGCATTACTGTGGATGTGTAAATCAAGTTACTGGAGGATGACATTTAAATGAATGGGTATGTGTTTTCATTGTATGACTTGTATATTGGGTGTGCTACCGCTTGATAACAGGTGCAGGTACTAAGTTTATTCTTTATTTCCTCAGAATACACATTACACTTTGGACCAGGAATATAGGTCCACTAGCATACATGTTAGCACTAGCCCAACAGAACTTGCCTCTGAGGTGCAATCCCTTGCTATCTGAAGTCACTGGTGTAATTTGTGTATTTGCGTGGACTTCGAATTAAGCTTGTTACGCAAAATTATCAGAAGTACACCAGTCACGTAGGAACACCATCATGTACAGTAATATATATACAGAGAGAAAGCACAGGAGCAACCAGAACGTGAATGTCTGTTGTTTGTACATAACACTAAGGGGGAGTGAGAAGCAAGAGATTAAGGATGCCCTCAGCTTCCCAATCTATACAAATCCTATCAAAATGAGAGGGGTATCCTACCTTATATGTCCCCTGAAGGGTGGTTAAATGTGGGACCCTAGGAATTGTTTAGATTATTTTTAAGGTTCCTCGCCTACAGGTACCACCCGTGGCATGCTTTATCACTGGATACTCACCCACTACACCAGTGTGAGTGGGTGAGCTCAGCACAGGTTTTAAGAGCAGCACTTGTTCTAAAGGGATCTATAGTTACAATTGTTTGTGGATCCTCTAATGTACTCTTTATTGTGAGTTTGTTGGCAAGATTAAAATCAGGTTTAAAAGCTGATGTTGTTATCTTATATTTTGAGCCAAACATCACAGTTCTGCGTGTTTCAGCCCTGCTCACTGCCCATCTGGGTCACTGGGCTTTCTTCAGGACTCCTATGATTTATAATCTATTACTATCAATGGTAATTAACCAATCTCTCATGCAGTATAATGGTGCGAAAATATCACACATCAGAACCATGCAGTTATGCAGAAAACCATAAACGGAATGTCCCTATGTTTGTGTGAAACAGCAAGAAAAAGACACATTTACAACTTTTTGTATTGTCGTGTACCATATTTCATATTGGAATCGGTTGTATGTGTCAAGTCATGCACACTCGTTAAATCCCTTCACTCCACTGGAGTGAGAATCATTTTCATGTGATCACAAATGTATTTACATGCAATGCACTGTGAAGTATAAATACACTTGCATGCAAGATCACTAAGTATCAAGACCTAAGTAGCCCAATTATATTTTAAGGACCTATAAGGTCTCGGGAGGTGAGCTGGCCCTGTAGTCACACACTGTAAGGAGAAAAGCACAGGTTTGTTTTCACAGGTTCCATAATGCCAACAAAGTCAAGATTGCCCTATGATATATGCTTCAGAGACTTACTTAATCAAGAGTCCATGCACTGCATATTATCTATTGTGTATCCTCTAACCCCCACATGTTGCCTGCTCCAAGAGGCGCTACAGGTTTTAAACTGGTTGTGGAGACATCGCCACAAGGCGCGTGCCCCAGTGACGCTTCTCCGACCCCACTGTGTGCAACCGGGGCTCATCATGCATGCACGAGCCGGCACTAAAGCACAGGGGAATGCTGGAAAATGAAGTGTTGACCCCCGCACGAGTTAGTAACTACCTTGGTTCCTATAGTTAGTGGATTCCTAGCACACCTAGCCCATCTGGCTGGTTATTATCATAGCAATTCTTAAAAATGTTCTGACCCTGACCCGATTTTCATTTGTTTAGTGCAGTATATCCTAATATGATATCCTCCAAACGGTTAACTGCACTAGACCATGATATAGTTAAAGGTAATGATTGCGGTGTAGGGAGATATCAATAAGTTACATCCTATGTAGCATGGTGTGTTGTGTCCCCAGACCTGGCATTATGGTACGTGGAACATCATACTCTCCAGGTTTACAAACATGTGCTAAAACTAGCAATAAGTAGATAGATATTACTGATAATCACGTACTGGGATCAGCACATAATGTTTTGTTCATGAACAGTCAGATTGTCCTCATTACAGAAATTCCAGGCGGAATCTTTGACTGAGAATTTAAGTGCCAGGGATTACCCAGAACAGATAATTCAACTACCAAGAAAAGGGCTAGAAATGAGAACTCTTAGAGGCTTCTAACAGATTGAGTCAAAAACCTACTTTGATGTGCTTCGCAACATTTAATGTTCCATCAGACAAGGTGATGAAGATTATAAGAAAGAAATGGTGCATACTCAACACAGGGACAAGAAATTGGGACTACACCCT
This sequence comes from Lissotriton vulgaris, assembly GCF_964263255.1. Lineage (NCBI taxonomy): Eukaryota > Metazoa > Chordata > Amphibia > Caudata > Salamandridae > Lissotriton > Lissotriton vulgaris. The sequence goes on from NC_141696.1 coordinate 1,155,625,025, forward strand.
TTTCACCCTATTTTCCCACAAAAGGGCAAAGAGTATTATAGATACCTTGGTACACACGATACCTAGAAAACGAAATAAAATGGAATCCACTATACATAGATACCTAGGACTTCCGGCAGTGGTGGGACATTATCCGCGTGGACAATGCAGTGTGTGGCATCTCACCTCCCCACAAAGATAATTGACCTAGGACTACCAAACCTCTGGCAGATTAGAAAACACACTAACTGCAATTCACAAGTGATATACATATGAGCACATGCCCAAGAGGATACAGCTGAATTAGCATTTACAAGCAGAAACATGTCGACCACATATTCACTTTAAACCTAGGATATGGTTGGCTCAATCTAAAAGCCAGCACTTGTCTGCCTCTCTTGTTTTTAATGATTGTAGGCTGCCCTGTTATTAAAATGATATCTGGGGATAGCTTCCCATCTTATAAATTTGCACCATCCCTTGCTCTGACACACTGTCCAACAAAAATCCTGCTCCACTGTAGTTAAGGCGTTGTAGCACACCAGGGAGGCACTCAGTCTCCCTGGTGGGAACCCAATGATGAAGCATGTCACCAACTAGGTTGATGAGTGAGGGTTCTTTTATAAAATAGAGGTTTTTTTCCCACACACTTGCCCCACCCTTGGTTATCATGTTAATTCATTTACATTAGTTGTCACTCTTTTGTTGATTGAGAGTATTTATCGGGGGAAGAAGAGTGATTTCCTCTCCCTTTCTCTCTTGTTGTTTGTTACACACTCTAATGCACAACTCAGGAATATCAATTCTGAAAAATATTGGTGAAGCTCTATATATTTCCACCTGTGCAAGGAAGATAAATTGTCTTTTTCGTCCTCATATTTAAAGTAGCCCATTTTTTCAGGAATGTCATCTCCAATAATGTGTATACCCTTCTCTCCCATTCAGACGATCTGGGTCTCCCAGAGCTCTGCCGAGATGCCGCAATTGGGAGTCGGGGTTCCACAGGGCTCTGTGTTGAGCCCGTCGCTGTTTACCATCTTTATGTCCCCTCTGGCGGCGGCGGTGGAGGCGTATGGGGCCCAGATCGTGTCCTACGCCGATGACACGCAACTCCTCTTCACGTGCGGTAAAGACCAGGCATGGGACGGAGAGAGTATTCGGGGCTGTCTGGGAATGGTCTTCGACTGGTTCCAGCGGAACAGTCTGAAAGCCAACTCCAGTAAGTCGGAGGTCTTATTCTTTGGCTGTGCCACCGACCCTGAGTGGCGGCAATGGTGGCCGTCTGACATGTGTCCTCCCGCACAGCCATCACTGGTCGCCAAAAACCATGGTGTCAAGCTGGACAACAAGCTTTCATTGAGAACTCATGTCCTCGGTCTGGCCGGCACCTGTTTCGGCATTTTGAAGATGCTCCGCAAGTTCCTTCCATTGCTGTCTGTGGAGCATAGGCGGATTACGGTGCAAGCGCTCATTGGATCCAGGTTGGATTACGCCAATGGCCTCTTTCTTGGCCTCCCTGATTATCTGGTCCAGCGCCTGCAGGTGGCACAAAACTCTGCTGCCCGCGCCAACTTTGGCCTACATAGGCGAGCACGTGCTTCTGGGTTGCAGCAGACGCTCCACTGGCTGCCCATCCGGAAGCGGATTATGTTTAAATCTCTGACGCTGATGCACAAAGCATTGCATGGCTCAGGCGCTGGGTACCTGCAGGGGAGGTTGGCCTTTTATCGCCCAGCCCGCTCACTGCCGTCTGAATCTCTCTTCACTGCTGTGGTTCCGCGTGTGAGGAAGGCCCGCACTGGGGGGCGCTCTTTCAGCTTCAAGGCACCCCAGTTGTGGAATTCGCTTCCACTGGCGCTACGCAGCACCTCCAATCTGCTTCAGTTCAGGAAGAGCCTGAAGACTTGGCTTTTTAATCTCTAGTTCTTTCTGGTGGGCCTTTTTCTTTCTCTTGTATCTGTTTTTCCTTGTTATATTGTTTTACACTGAGCTGCCTGTGGAAAGCGCCGGGACACTCTTTTAGAGTAGCCGTGCGCTATATAAACTTACTATAACATAACATTACTATAACATAACATAACTCCACCTGAAGGTTTGCGACCACACCATAAAAAATCTGTATCAGTAGTGGATCTTCCCATAGACTACGAAACTTGAAAATCCCCTCTCCTCTAATTAGTATTGTAAATGTTGTTTCTGTTGGTATCCGCTTCCCCCACTGTCCTCTTCAACCGCTGCCTCATTGATTTTGGCTGTATGGTTGCTAAGCAAGAGGTTTTTAAAGACAAATTCTATGTTTGATGGCTTAGACAGCCTCAACATGGATGTTTATACAATTCTTTCAAGACCTGCCTTGGTTTGTCTTGAGGCTAAATAATGACAATTTCAGCTCTATTTAAAAACACAAACGCATGGAAAATATTTAATTGAGCCTGGGTGTAATGGCCAGTTTTATGACTTATACTCTGCCCACAAGTGCTCTTTGTAAACTACCCTGATAGGGTATATTTAAAGTGATCGGATGGCAAGGGGGAGAACAGTGTATTGGTTTATTAGAGATAATAATATGTCATTTGCAGACAACATTGCTATGATCTCCACTAAGAGATAACCTAGTGCTTTTAATAGCTGGGTTGGTCCTACTGACAATTAAAGGCGACTCTAATACCAAGGCGATACAAAGTTAGGGAGCAAACCTGACTTGTACCTTGCTAATTTGCAAAAGTATACAGAATGAACCTCACACGGGACTATTACAGTAAGATTTTGATAATGAAGTTTCACTTTCTTCATAAATTCGGGCCAATATCGAACAATAACCAGCAAAAGGTTACTCATTCTGTCACGTGAAAGGGATATAAAAAATACAATAAAAATTTTTTTATATCCTTTTTTTCCTGCCTACATTAATTTATTCCTATTATTTCTTACATTCTGCCCTAGCAAATATCTAGCTCAGGTATCATGTATCAACTGGTGAAAATTCAGTTGGAGCCCATTGAGCAACATTTTAGCAGATATAGCAACCTACATTTTTGGCATCTTATGGAGTCATGCTCAGAATTCGAGATTACTCTACAGACCATAACCAAGGATTTTTAAAATTTGATGGGTATGGTTGCAAGTTTCGTTCGCATGAGAAAACATTGCTGTGAGTAAATGGAATGTATGTAGCTAGGAGGCCTTATAAACCAGAAAGTCATTCATTCCTTTCCGATTTTTCAAATGCTTATTTGATGTCCTGTTCTGCTTTGAGTTCTTCATCCATATCCACTCTGGCCTGTGCAATTAAAAGAGCCTCAAAGGTGAGTAAGCATTTTTTCTTTCCTCCTCTCTTGTTTAAGGTTTGTTTTGGTAAGTAACTTAAAGATGCCTAATCATTAGTGATATTTATTGGGTTGTTGATTGTATCACCAGCAAGAGTTTTAAGAGATGTTTGACACAATCACAAATGCTTTTACAACACATGTCATTACAATACGGGTAATACAATGAAACTGTTGTTATCACATATTCCATTACCATACAAGTTGTTACAACGACTTGAATCAGGACAAAGTTGGACTTTGGAATAGTATATATTACTTTTCCAACTCCAGTCTGTGCAACAGTATGGAAGGTGTTGGATTTAAAATCCAACAACACATTTCCTAATGCAAGTCATTGTAACGACTTGTGTGGTAATGGAACATGTGGTAATGGATTGCGTGGTAACAATCTTTTGTTGTACTGCCTGTCTTGTAATGGTACTGTGTAGTTCTGGCTGCGTAGTAAAGGCTGTGTCCCATTTTAAGAATCAGGACCTTTCCTTTTCCAGGTTTTTTCTCTGCAGTCTTCCTTTCTTTCCCTCTGTTTATAGTGCTTGTCTCTTAGCAGGAGTTTAGAACACTCTACATTCATTGGGTTTTTAATGAGATCAGTCTGTATAAGGTAGGAGAATTATTTAATGCCTGCGCCAGAGAGTCCTTTTCAAAGAAGAGTTTCAGGTTACTCGTATAGTCATCATCTGGAGAACCGGGTCTTCAAAATACTTTATTAAAGAAAGGAGAGTTATCAGTGTTTTTATTTGCGTAAAAGACAAGGCAACTATTTAATGTAAGAATGCTTTGTGCATTATCAAATATTCCAATCCTATAAATGTGCTGTTTACTCAGGACATGTGTGTATATTTCCTGTCAGTGTGATGGAAAATTAGATAAAGGTTAACAAAACATAGCCCACACAGGCTTTTCCATTGTTTCCCTGTCCTACAGGCATCTATGTTATTTTTCTTAAATTTTCCCAGAAGGTTGTGGGTCCATTACCAGTCTTCCATCTATTTAAAATTCAAATGGAATTTATTTATTAAGGAATTCTCTTCTAGTAGGAGAAGAAGCTTTGTTCCAAGTCATGGATCTGTATGTTGCACCTCATTCTTCATATTGTCCCTTGGCCTGTAAATCCACATTCACTAATCAGCTGTTGCCTCATTTTGGTAGTGAGAGACCTGTGAGAGAGCTGTTGATAGAAATTGCCTTTCTGTATGTTTTGCCTTGATTTCCACGAATTAAATTTCCTTTCTTTACCTAGTCATGGAGTTGTTTTGTCTTCTTAATGATCAAACAACATATCACAGACAATAACTGCCTTTATATTGACATGGTTGAATAATAGACAAGACAAAAATAGGATAGTGTAATTGAGGCCTTGTTATTCCCTTTAACTCCTCATTCAGCCCACCAACCTTCTTCCCTCCACATCTGCCCAAGCGCACATCACTGTTGTCTAGGTTGTTAAATTAGTTCCCAAACAACTCATCAGCATCAGAATTGTACTGTAACTTGAGACACCAATGCGTTTCCCAGACCCTGGGACAATTAAGGCATTTGAAGTATGTGATAATTTTATTGTATTTTGTTATTTAAGCAAATGAGGATGGCTAGGTGGTTCATAAATTATCCATAACAGCACAAGGACTGTGTAGTAGATTACTAATGACTTGCGTTGTCCCTGCGTTATGCAAGTTGTGGCAAGGATTCGCAAGTCCTTAACTGGGATTTACTAAGCCACCCAAAGTAACTAATGCTGTCTTGCGTTACTTTGTGTCAAGTAGGCCAGTGGCGTAACACAAAATGATTGGGCCCCGTCTGCAAAATGTGATGAGGGGCCTGTCGTCTCTCAGATTGCACAGATATTCATTGGTCTTGGGTCCAATGGGTCCCACTGAAGGTTTGGGGTCCACCTATGTTGCAGGTGGCCTGCTTGTGGAAGCAGACTGACTTTCCTAATCGCTTTTCTATTTCTTAGTCCATGCCATTGCATGCATTGTGCAAGGCGTGTAATGGCACAGCTTTGGGACGTGAGGGGCCCCCCTCCAAAACAAACAACCCTGGGGCCTCCGCATTGTGGGGCCCTCAGTTATGCTCCTGGGGTAGGCATTACTTGGGTGGAGCATGCACATCCTCATGCATCCATCCATGTATTTCAATGCAATCCCAGATTTACAAAGAATTGTAAACCTGGGTTTATGCCAATATGGTGCGCCTACCCGACAGATTTGTAGCGAGAAGAAATATCTTTATTTCTCTTGGTTGATTCCTCTTTTCATGTGTGCTGCATTCTACAGTAACATACCAGGAGGAATATGCCTCTAAGAATTGTTTTGTGAAAAAAAGTGTTCCTTCCTGCACAAAAACAATCCTGCGTACACCCTTGCACTATGGTGGAAGAGTGCCTGCATTGAAGCTAGACAGCATACAGTGCGCCAGCTCAAGGAGAGAGCAGAAATGCTCCATATCTTTGTAAGCATGGAGGTAACAAAGAAAGAAAGAAAGAAAGAAGGCAAACGAAGGAAAGGAAAAGCAAAGAAGGCAAAAAAAGAAGGAACAAATAAATTAAAAAAGAAAGTATAAAAGAATAAAAGAAAAGAAGGTAGAAAGAAGGGAAGAAAGAAAGAAAAATGAAAGACAGCAAAAAGGGAGAAAGTAAGAATGAAAGAAAAGGAGAAAAGGCTAAGAAGGAAAGAGCACAAAAGAAAGAAGGAAAGAAAGACAAAAGGCAGAAAGAAAGTAACTAAGGAGGAAAGAAGGCAAAAAAGAAAGAAAGAAGGGAAGAAAAAGTAAAAACGGAATGAAAGCAATAAATAAAGATGCAGAAAAAGGAAAGGAAAGAAGAAAAAGGAATGAAGGTAAGAATAAAAGAAGGACAAATAGCAGAACAGAATGAAAGAAGGAAGGAAAAAAGAACAATCAAAGAAAAATGGAAGGTAGGCAAAAAGAATAAAGAAGTAAAGAAAGAATGAAGGAATGAAAGAAGGCAAAAGAAAAAAGAAGAAAGAATAGAGAAAAGGAAAGAAAGAATTAATGAAAAATTGGAAAGAAAAAAGGAACAAAGAAAGGAAAGGAAAAAGGAAAAAAGAAAGGAATAGAAAAGGAGAGGTGGAAAAAACAAAAGAAAGAAGAAAAGAAAGAAAGAAATAAGGAAAGAAAAGGGTAATAAGGCAAAAAAGAAAAAAGGAAAGGAAAAAGAAAAAGAAAGAAGGAAAGGGGCAAAAAAGAAAAAAGAAGGCAAAAAAGAAAAAGGGACAAAAATTGAAAGACAAAAAGAAAAAAGAAAGAAGCCAATAAAGAAAATGAAAGGAAGGAAGGAAAGAGGGTTCTCAGTACAAAATATAAGATACTAAAAACCAACTTACATCCCACTGATGTTTAAATACAACTGTTACAAGTGTGCTGTGAATCAAACAACATTAACTTTTTTTCACCCTAAACAAATGTTATTAAAGAACCATTGGTGAAACAGAGTCTAGGAACACAATATGGTATGCTGTGAAATATCAAGAGTCCACTTCTAAAGGAATTTACAACAGCATTGGAAGGAGTCAGGAACTGATAAAGCTGGAATGTGCCCTGTGCTCACTTGAAGTGCGTTCTAGCATCACATCATGCAATACTGGCTTAAAAGGGAACTCCTTGTGTGCGGATGGGCAACTTGTAAAAGAGAAAAAAACAGGCCCTCAGAGTGACTTTAATTAGAGGCTTAAGTAAGCTGAACCATTGCCCCATACTGTATGCTTTAGTGGGCAGAAGCAACATGGGAATGATATAACAGAAGACCAATTGGTGAAGAGAGATGGCCCATTAAATTAATTATGGTGTTAACCTGGGCTTCTATGGGAATTCACAAGGGCATATTATCAAGCCCATTATCGCCGCTTTAGCAGCAGTTTCCTGCCGATAAAAGCAGCGATAATGTATCGCCCTTTGATAATATGGCCCTAGATTTCTACATGCCAAAGATCAAGCTCCCATAAAACAATAACAATCCTTATAGGCCTTTGACTACCTCACCAGACAAGTGAACCACCAACACTCCCTAATTACCAAATGTACTTTACCCGACTACACACCATAACGTGTATTTTATATACAGGTGTGTTGCTATGCTGTTTGATGTATCATATACATACTATATCTTTCTGCATTTTGTTAGAGTACGACGTAGGACAATCAGTTAACTCTACAACACCTTTCAGCCTCTTCATATCCTTCTCAATTAAATACATCGTTATGCAGCTGTATCCCATTTTGTGATTCATACCTTAAAATGTCAATAAAATAATTGAACACAAAAAGACAAGTGTTGTCACTATCTCCTTTAAATCTCTCTCTACGAAATCTAAAACCGAAAAAAGGTGAGAATAAGCAGTTGACTGCTGCAAGCTTTCAAGCCTCTTTCAGACTCCTGATATGGATAATACACCTGACATTAATGCAGCTCGGGATATGTTTTTACAGTCCTTTTCTGGGCCGCTTGAAACAGTCACCCCGTATAGAACCCAAGCTACTAAATTGTCCCGACCCAGTACCCCCTGGTACACGGCAGAACTGAGAACCGACAAATCAAACTGTAAGAAACTGGAACGTATATGGAGGTCTTCGAAAGACGCCCTCGATAGACACCAAGCACTGGGTGCATATCATGCAAAAATTAAAACAGCCCAAAGACTTCACACTATAAGCAGAATTGACGTAGCAGGAAACTCTGCTAAAGAGCTATTTAAAGTCTCAAAAGAGCACTCTAATCACCGTCCCTGCAGCCCAGCCAAAATAGCTTCCCAAACACTCTTTGACTTCCTAGCTATCCATTTTCAAATTAAAATAGCTAACATCTATCACAACTTTCCTAATACCACTACGGTGCCAATATATACTGAACTTGGCAATTTTTCAAATAACAATTCTCAGGCTATACTGGAGAGGTTTGAAGCGATTACACACACTAAATCACTAGATTTTTTTAGCTAAAACTAAATCTGGCTTCCCGGTGGACCTATGTCCCCCTCACATCACAATCATGATATCTACCTCTCTCGCATCATCAGTGAGACTCTTTTGTAACCTATCCCAATCCTCAGCCACAGTGCCTAAGGAATGAAAATATGCCTTTGTGACACCTATTATAAAAAAATTGCATGCCAACCCCATGGACGTGGCAAACTACTGTCCTATTTCTCTCCTGCCCTCGCTCAGCAAGTTGCTGGAATCTCATGAGAATAGACAACTTTCTTCTTATTTAGAGACACATCTCCTGCTGGACTCTTCTCAATCGGGCTTTCGTCCTGCTCACAGTACAGAAAACACCCTTGTAGCGGTAATTGACTCTCCCAGCATTTCCCTGGACGTAGGTACCCCATCTATGCTAGTTCTTCTCGATCTGTCAGCAGCATTTGATACTGTGTCTCATCCCATCCTGATCCAATGTCGTCATGAGCAGGGAATCCAAGGCACTGCACTGAATTGGCTAACAGACTTTCTCAAGAGCAGGACTCAAAAAATTACTGTTGGTCCTTTCCAATCTAAGACTCTGTCCCTGGGCAGGGGAGTTACTCAGGGCCCTAAGCCCCACACTTTTTTAATATCTACATCTCTCCCCTTGCTCAGTTGGTTAATACCTCTGGCTTTGAAATACTTTCATATGCTGATGACATGCAACTGGTCATCTCTTTTGTGAAAGACATAGCGAATGTGAAACAACGTTTTACTACATGTATGAGAAAAATTGCAACAATGATGTCCCTGAATTGCCTTCAGTTAAATGGGGACAAGACTGAAATTGTATTGTTTGGAAAAGCACAGTCCCTTTGGCCAACTGATTCCGATTCAGATTCCGATTAGCTTTATTCGATTTTTGTTACATAAAATCATAAAAGCAACATTCATATATATATACACATCAATAAAAACCATTTCATTACAATAAATAACACTGGATTAAGACAGTATTAAATCAATTCAAACGAGTTTGCTAATCACTAAGTTCCTTTTCTTAAATATAATACAAGTTGCATTACCTAATTGCTGCAAAGTAAGAAACGCAGGACGGCATTGTCTCCAGGCACGTTGCTTCAGGTACTGTTTGATCCACCTTTTACGCTCACTTTCATAAAATTTACAAAACAAGATTACATGAAAGGTGGATTGTACAGAAATACTATCGCATGGGCAAGCAGCCAAGGTTCTGGACCAGTCATTTTTAGTTGGCCCAGCTCTCTCTCCTAAAAGCACTGTAAGAAATGTAGGGATTCTCAATGAAAGATCAGGTGATAGCTACCTGTGGCACGTGCTTGAGTTAATGTGCCTCCTCAACAGGGTATTCCAATGGCTCCTGCTAACCTCCTGGAAGACCCTCGTCCAGGCGCTGATAATCAGTCACCTGGACTATGAAGATACGCTACTCGCAGCGTCTAATGAATCCCTCTAATCAAAATTGATGGTGGTACAATATACTGCTACCCGACTGGTTAACAAACAGCCACCGGGCACATCTTCAGTTCCCCTGTTCAAGGCCCTTCACTGGCTACCTGTAAAGAAAAGAGCAATTTTTAAACTTCTCTGTCTGATCTGTAAAGCTTGGTCAGGCAAAGGACCTAAATATCGGCAGGATAAACTGGTTTCCTGTCTCCCCCAAAGAAATATCAGACTGAGAAGTCTGCTTCTTCTCCATCCCCATCTTATTCGAACATTAAAATTCTGCAGTTGATCCTTTTCTTATCTTGTACCCCATCAGGGCATGTACCGAATTTATAGGCTGTAAAAGACACCTCAAGACTTGGCTGTTCTAATGGGTACTCCCTGACCGGTCTGCTATCTAAGTGCCAAGATGCCCCCTTGGAGCTGGGTCGCGGTGCTTCATCAGGTTTTCATAGCAATAACAACAAACAATAACAATAACAATAACTACTACTAATGGTAGACTGTTCTAAATGAAACAGAGAAATAGAAAAACAAACGTTAGAATGTTGAAGCCGCAGGCCTATAACAGCCATTGTTCATCGGGAGCCTCTCCATTGTGTTATGTTATTGAAACTTAATACAGTGCAATGAATCACCCCGAAGGGGTATCTCAAAGTTGTAGCACAGACCCAGTAGAGGGAAAAAAGAAGGAAGAAAGGACGCGTTAGAAAAGCCATGTTGTGAGAACTTTTTTAAACGAACACGAATATAGCACGCACAAATGTGGAGAGGAAGTTTATCCCACTAATGTGGGCCAGGATAGGAGAAGGATTGCCTGCCCTGTCTGGCTGTGTGAATATGCCATGGGTGGAGCAAGAGTTGACCCTTGGATCTCAAATTTCTGGTGGGAGTTAGTTGAGGAGTTTATTTTGGAGATACACAGGGCCTTTAACTGATTAGATCTGTGTACCAGACATAATGGCTTAAAAATGGCTCTTTTTCTGATAGAAAGCCCATGCTGTGATCAGAGAGTAGGTTCTGAGGGAGTAGGGGGAGGACGTTTGCAGACAAGGTGAGCCACAATGTTCTGAACCACCTGTAGTTTTGATAAAAAGTTTTTAATTAGCTGCAACCTATAGGGTGTTTCAATAGTCTACGCGGCTGACCACAAGACTTTGCCTAAGAGTTCTTGTGTGGAGAGGCAGCCACTGAAATGCTCTTCTAAGCATGCAAATTATACCAAAACAGGTGCCGCAGGTGGAGCCTTCCTGCTCTCTCATTGTTAGATTGTCATCAATTAAGATGCCAAGATTCTTGGCGACCTTTTTGGGCGTAGTTCTGATGGCCACCAGTCGACCGACCTGTAGTTAATGTGCCTCTCCAAACAGCACAATCTCTGTTTTATTGCTATTGAGCTGTAGGCAGTTCTGGGACATCCAGGAGGCAATTTTCCTCATACCTTCCCTGAATTTGGGGTTTGTAGAATGAGGATTTGGGTCCATGGAAATTATCAACTGCATGCCATCTGCATATGAGATGACATCTAGGCTGCAAGATCTTACTACTTGAGCCAGCGGAGCAACATATATTTTAAAGAATTTGGGGCTCAAAGAAGAGCCCTGAGGTACTCCTTTGTCCAGTGGCATGACAAGAGATTTGAAAGGACCCAACTTACTAGTCTGAGTATGATTGAGTATGATTGCCAAGGAAGTTCTGAAACCAGCCAAGGGTTTTGTCTCAGACACCAATGATGGTGTGTAAGATGGTGTCGAAGGTAGCAGAGAGGTCAAGTAGCAGCAGCATGGCAGGAAAGTCCTCTTCAAGGGAGAATCTGAGGGTGTCCAGAACCGCCTTCAGAATGGTTTCTGTACAGGGTGAGACTCTGAAACCTGCTTGCGAAGGATCCAAGATAGTATTGATTTCCAAATAGTGGGAGACTTGTTGATTGACTAGGCTTTCAAAAGAAATTCTGAGATAGCGGAGAAGCAATATCCGCCTATAGTTTGTGGGTTTCTGAGGGTCTGCGTTGGATTTTTTTCAGAATGGGCTTAACTTGTGCGGTTTTCCACGCCTGAGGTTCAGTAGCAGTGTTTAGAGAGAGGTTAAACCGTGCTGGGATGTCTGGGAGCAGAGTGTTAGCAAGTGTCCCCATAATGTATTGGTTAGAGAGGTCAGAAGGGGAACCTGACTTAATTTTGCTCACCATTTCTGGAGCTAGTTCCGGGGTGATGGGGTTGAAGTACTCCAAAGTGGTGGAGGACTTATGAATGGGTGGAAAGGCGGATTAGGAGTCAGTCCAAGAAGAGAGGTTAGCGAGGTTCCGAAAGATAGCCTCTATTTTTCTTCAAAGTGGTTAGCCAGGATGTGGCACAATTCTTGGGAAGCTGGGATGACAGAAGTGCAGGCAGTGGGATTCACAAACTCATGTAAGATTTTGAATAATTCTTTGGTTGAATTGCTGTGCAGTCGATTCTGTTGATGAGATGTGACTTACAGGTGACTTTGAGCTTTTTATGATAGCTGTTTAAGGCTAGTTTGCATGTAATTTTATCAGGGAGGGATTTGGAGGTGCACCATCTTGTCTCGAATTTCCTACAGGCTGTGTTCAATGGAGCTCCCAACATTTCAATGTTTTTTAGCATTCCAGCCAATAATAAAGGTTGTCAGGGCCTATAAAAAGGTCAATGGCTGTTAGTAACTTTTGTGGCCTGAGGCAGAAGATCTTTAAAGCTATTAAAATATTTAATACACTAGGGTTAGAATTTTTTTAATTAAAAAGGGAGAAATAGAAAGGCAAACATCAGAATGTTCGTGCAGAAGATATGTACCATCCAATACTGGCCATGAACCACTCCACTGACTATAGTGGATAAACGTTCTTCACTCTGCAAACTGAAAAGTGTTGAGGAGACAAAAAGTGATAGACTTACTGATTACATTCGAATCAATAATGGGCTGAAACACGACTGTGTTTTAGCCCGAGCACTTTTTTGTCTCTTTATACTGAACTATCCCAAAATGATATGCTGGAGTAAATCTTTTCCCATGAAGGAAATAGGAAATGTATTAACTATTTCAGAAGAAGCAATTGCACATGTTATTAAAAGTTTAGTTAGAAACGAAATACAAACTGAGAGTCTCGGAAGGGGTACAGAGTATGTTTTTCAAACTATTGATAACTGTAACGCCACGTCACATTGGTGAGAGATTTGGTTTCCTGAATGAATTTCCAGATCCAGTTATTTGGGGTGGAGTGTTGAACTGGGGTGTTAGATTTGGACCAGGTTTGGTATGTAAAAGATTTTACGTTTAATGTTAAGTTGACCTTTGCACTACAGTAATACATTGTGAAAGTGCACGTATATATAATTGTGCCATGGTACTGAAAATAATTTAGGCCCAATAACATGTTGCATAAAACTAGGGTATTGATAAATACACATTTGGGCAGTTATTACTGAAGTGTAAAGATAAAAAAAACATGTTATGAGCAGAGAAAAGTGTAATTGAAATAAGAAAACAATACTGATTCTGAAACAGATCACATGTTACAGTGACTGCACACGTTTGGGTGCTCTTACCGGACAAAATACACAAAGTGCAATTGTATACAACCCCATGCTTCTCATGGAACACTGAAATACACAAAATATTTCACTGGTCCCTGTGAAATATCGGTTTGGTCATACTAATGCCTGAGCCAGACATACTGTGCGCAGCTTTACCCTTATCCATTGTTTAATCAACATTTTATTCATGAAAGTTCGACCAAACTGAGCATTCTAATACAGACTTGAGCCCACCGTAGGGGGTCTACCGGTCATTTAAGGCATTCGATGAGGGGCTTTAACAAGGGAGTGAGCCTTTAAAGACTGGTACAGCCCGCTACGGAGGTCTCTAAGGCTGTTAGAACATTCCGCCCCCAGAGCGCAAAATGTTCTAATTTGTAAAGCAAAGGGTTCACAGAGCCCAAGGGGGTTAAAATCCACTCAGGCTCAATGAGGCCTTTGTTCACAGCTGTTGCTGTGAACCAAAATTGGAATGTTGTTCAATGGAGCACTCAGCATTCCAATGTTCTAATTCCATTTAGACCATTTGAATATTAAAAGCTCCACTGAAGACAATGGAGTAGCTGAAGGCTAACAATATCTGTGACAGACATTCTGCTCCAACATTTCAATTTGTTTTTTCCCCCTCATGCTATAAAGGTTGGTTAAGGTGTTCTCCTTTGTTAGAGGCTCACCTGTTGCTGGGGCTATAATTCCGGTGTGGGGTCTTTAATAATTGTTATTGTCCTCACCAGCGGACTATAATTGGTGGCCATTCTTAAATACACTTTGCAGAGAGCAGCTTCCTTTAAGAACCTCATCTATAGAAAGAATGTTTTTGCAGCAAGAATATTGTGTTTACACCGAATGTATGACTTTGCAACACATACATTTACAACGCATGCCTTTACAACACCGTTTTTACATCGCAACATCCTTTACAATGCATACATTTACATTGCATGCCATTACAACAAATTTTGTAAAACTACTTTTACAACGCATTTCATTATGTCGCATTATACCTTTACAACGCATACCATTACTTTGCATTTAAGGTAAGTGCTGGATAGTGTAGGGGTCAAAAATTACTATTCTAACTCCAGGGGGTGCAACAGTAGGGTAAGTGTTGGATAGTGTAGGGGTAAAAATTACTATTCTAACTCCAGGGGGTGCAACAGTAGGGTAAGTGTTGGATAGTGTAGGGGTAAAAATTACTATTCTAACTCCAGGGGATGCAACAGTAGGGTAAGTGTTGGATAGTGTAGGGGTACTATGCATTGTAATGGTATGCGTTCTTATGACATGCAATGTAATGCCTGCGTTGTAGAGACATGCATTGTAGTGTCATGCGTTGTAGTGACATGCAATGTAATGGCTGTGTTGTAGTGACATGCGTTGTAAAGTATGTTGCGATGTAATGACTGCGTTGTAAATGTAGTGCGATGTAATGACTGCGTTGTAAAGGTTGTTTCCTGTTTGCACCCTATAAATGTATATTTGTAAATGAAAACAGACCTCAAAAACACCTATGTCTTGAGGATATTTCCCAACACCATGGTTAGGAGTCATAACAGCCTGGCTCCTTCGAGTCCCTGAATCCCAACTCCATTTTTTGTGCAGTTGCTCTGTTCTGTAGAATCCATTTCGCCATCACCCATGCTCACCAATTTGAATTAATAGTATTCTCTTAAGTATAGTTCTATTATAGTTATCTGTCGCCTCTACTTTAAAAAACTTTTAAAAAGGGCTATACGTCTGCAGCAAAATTATGCCACAACAGAACAGGTTCTGGAAATGCAGTTTCTGCAGTTATCAAATATCAAGGTCTAGCATAGACAATGCCTGCATCCATGCAACTATTTCACAACCTTTTATTTTTTTATAAATTCTGTTTGTGCATTGCCGGGTTAACACTCCTGTTCAGAATCCAAGACTTAAGAGTGGTCTTCACTGAACTGATCTCTGGTGAAACAGCTTCTCTGGCAGAACTGTGGGAGAGTTGTTCCAATCATTCAACAAAAAAGAAAGACACCACCCTCGCTCTAGGCCTAATTTCCAGCTGCGTGGAAGACAGGGGTTGACTTTCCTTCTGACCCTGTACAGTACATATGCTGCCTGTTTGTTAACATTTCCCGACAGCCTGATGTCTTAGATTTAGTACAAGGCTATGGTACCACTCTCCAAATATCTGTCATTGTCCCAGTGGATAACCAGTCTCAAAAGTCTATATACCACTGAATTTAAGGGTCTGACTCTTAAGGTAGCATTCTATATCAGTAAAGCGAAAAACGGACCCACAATTCAGATTATTGGGCTTCTTGTCCTGCTGACATACCGGCCAAACCTGGAGACATCACCGGCTTCGGAACAGAGATCTAAGGAGTAAAACACATGAGAACAAGGAAGACAAGGTGAAACCAATATTGAAAATGCCCTGGTTGGAGCCTTCAATAACATTGACTTAAAGTTTTGGATGAAAATAAATAAATACGAATCCAAATACAACAATAAACTTCCATTATGAAACTGCTGTCTTGAACCCTATGTAACCCAGTTTTCATGGAGATCTTTAAATGTTACTGTTTACATTAAAATTGAATGAACCCTACAATTCAGGGTAAGTTTAACATATATTTTAAACTCTGAATAGAATAACCGTGAATTGAAAGTTTGCTATGTGCAGGTTTTAGACTGAGGCTAAAAAGTTGAGTCAGCCAATGAGAATTATTTGAATCCTGCTATAACTTACCATTTTCACTGAGGCAATTAACTGCATATTGTTCGATTTCACATGGTATGTAGCGTTGTACATGCTAATTAGGTTTTTCAGAAGGCAACATATTTAGAATGCCATCCTAAAATAATCTAATCTGATCATATGTTTACAAGGCATGCTTCATCTGGAATGAGTCAGCATTTTAAATGAGCTTTGTTCCTGCACTGCATGGTAATTTCCTTATCTGATAAAAATAGAAACATCTTGTTTATGCCTCAACATGGTTGGAAATCTGATTTTCTTTGCTTTACGATGCAGAATTAGTTAGTATTAATACACTGTGATTAAGCTCAATATTATTATAATTATTTCTAATATTATTATGGGATAAAAGATTTTGACTGCTGAGCACATTGAAGTTAATCTCATCGCACCGTTCATGGCCTGCTGTCATGGGTTACATTAGATTACTGGATAGCTATGACCTAAGTGAAATTAGTTTACAGAAGTTGTTGTGTGGACTCAGCCCATTAAGGCAAGGACTGGAGAATAAGCGCTTTTCATTCTTCTGAGATTGGTACAAAGAGGCCCTCCTTCAGTGATTTAGCAAGAGTGCGATGGACCCAAATGCAAGCAATGGAGAAGGGCCCCCACCTACCTACCAGTTAATTAGTAATAGTCCTAGTTTGGAGAGGGTACAGGGTAGACCGAGATTCCTGGGCCCCAATTGAGGTGGTTCAGGTCGTTTGCCACTGGTATCCTGGGGTCTGCCCCACTATGGCCCTGCACATTTGGTAACGAGGATAGCAGTCAAAGGTTGTCAAGAAGATAATAAGAGGGGTAAAGGCTTAAAACTCAACAATCAAACATCAAACACAACAATATAGTGTCCATTCTAGGGCTTATCTTTTAAATAAAGGAAAATATGGCAAAACAATAGTCTACACATATAACGTTGGTTCAGGTGCAAGATAGCAATCTCCCTAAGTGGTCTAATAAAACTTGGACACATTCTGTGGTGCCCGCTGCCCACTTTCTCTACCTGATGTTCCCCTGCAGTGGAGACTTAGGAAAAGATACAGGTATAGGTGTCTATTAGGCACACGTGCTGAATGGTATCAGTTACCATAAATGTTACCTTGTTGGTCAGTTCAATAGCTCTTCAGGCCCAACAAGTTCATATTGGCAAATGTAAGCTTTCTCCCAGCAAACATCCTCTTTGCACACATTAGGCATTGTCTCCAGGTTCATGCTGGTGCAGCCCTGCTTCATTTGATCAATTGATGTGCTTGATCCGTAGAAGGACAGGCTTCTAGGTGCTAAGGTGAGTTGCAGACATTCAGTAATGTCCTGTCGCAGTTTGCAGACTGTCTGTCATGCATGCACCTGCCCTGGACACACAGTAGTCCTTTGAGTAATTTGCGCAGCACTCCCTTCTTTTGCCAAGACAAACTTGGAAATGGAAACAGTAGGGTGGTTTGGGTGGCACATCTGGACTCATCTTTTTACACAAGTGATGTGGATCCTCAGTCTGCAACTACAGAACTAGTTTCGATTGGTTCTTTCAAATGTAATGTTTTGTCTGTGCCTCAGAAGACAGACTTTCTGCAAGGTGATGGCTCTTACAGCAAGTAGCAATGATGCCAGCTGCAAGCAGGATTTTTCAAAACAAGGGCACAATGAAGTGTGAGATCCCTTCACCTGGCTGTCATCAGCCTTCCTGAAGGCGTAATCAGAGGCAGACAAAAGGGCAAGAAACAATCTCACCTTGAACAACAGAAACTGCAACCCCTTCTCTCTTCACTACCATGTACCAAAGAGCAGTGCACAGGAAGAACTGTTCAGAAGTCCCTTGTTAACAAGGCCCTCCTCAAACTTCTGAAGACATTAATGTCTCCATCTGCCCTCACTTCACTATCTGGATCGCCACCCTCCAGCCACAGTAATGTATAAAATACATTTCTGTCTGGAAAAACTGTATCCACTCTCCTTCTTCTGCTGTGCTAAGCCAGTAGTAACACAACATGGAATCAACTCTTCCTATTATTCAGACTCCCACCATGAATAGAGTCCTACTACCACAATGTTCTGTACAACTTTTACACATGGACTCACACAACATGCACGCTGAATGTCAACATAAGGTCTGGTATTCATATACAAATTGAATCTTTACATGAGAGGATTCATTAAACACACTCTCTCCTGCCAAAAAGAAAAAGACCTGGTCATACTACAGATTCACAAAACTTGGTACACTGCCACCACAGCTTTATATGACTCGTCCAGAGCATGGGCAGTAATAATAATAATAATCCACATTTGTAAAGCGCACAATCACCCGTAAGGGTCTCTAGGCACTGGGGGCCGTCGGGAAGGTTAAGCAAGCTATTGCCCAGAGTCACATGGTGCTGGGCTGACCTGTCGCCGGTGCCAGGGAGCGAACTGTGATCCCCAGATTCCGGAGTCAGTCACCCTAGCCGCGGTGCCACACCTCTTCCATGAGTAACCCTTTGCTTCTATGAGAGCACTCTTTGTGTGCTCCTCCTGGTCACATATCAGCTTCTGGACCTCGTATATCCAGGGACAGACTTAAGCCTCTGTGAATAATCTAGATTAGCCTTTCGTCAGGGCCAAAGAAAAAGTCAAGATACCAGTTTCACATGCACTCTTGCACTCTAAGGAAGAGCACACACCCGTTTCTCAGGCAGGGGACATTTCCGTACCAATAATAATACTTGGGATGCAGTGGGCCCCTCAAAGCCCTGCTCCCAGGCCCCCTGCACCTGCTGCACTAATGACAGGTATCGTCCTACCCGTCTTTTGAAATGGATGATGCACCCACGGACCCTTCAGCTGCCACGCCTGCAAGTTCACCTGCATCCGGACCTGCATCGCACCAGCACCCGCCAAGCCGAACACCAGCAGCAACCACCTCAAGTGCATCCTGCTCAACACCCGCTCCGTCCACAGACACGCCATCGAACTCTGGAACCTCCTCAACACCACAGCTCCTGACGTTGCCTTCCTCACGGAAACCTGGATGAACGACTCCTCAGCGCCCGACATCGCCATCGCCATCCCAGCGGGATACAAGATCACCCGGAGAGATCGCGACATCCAGACTGGAGGAGGCATCGCCATCATCCACAGGGACACCATCCACATCACGACCAACACCGACGACACCCTGACTACCGCCAAACACCTACACTTCCAGATCCGCACCGACCCGAAGACCACCCTCAGAGGCACCCTGATCTACCGACCCCCGGGACCACGTACACAATTCAGCGAGGACATTGCCGACTTCGTCAGCCCGCATGCCCTCCCCTCCGCTGACTACATCCTCCTGGGGGACATCAACTTCCACCTGGAGAACAACAACAACCGCAACACCATCACCCTGCTCGACAACCTCGCCAACCTCGGACTCAAGCAGCTGGTGTCCACCCCCACCCACCTCGCCGGACACACACTCGACGCCGTCTTCTCATCCAGCAAAGACATCGCCTTCAGCCACGCCACTACACTCCACTGGACGGACCACAGCTGCGTCCACTTCACCTTCAGAAGAACGACGATCCACCACCACCAACAACAGGTTGCTCGAAGAAGCTGGAACAAGATCACAGCCGACCAGCTCGGCGCTTCCCTGAGCCAGCACCCTCCCGCCAGCTCAGCGAACCCCAGCCAGGCCGCGGACAATCTCACGAAGTGGATCAGCAACTGCGCGGACGAACTCGCCCCACTGAGGACCCCGCCCAGCAGACCCGGCAGAAAGAAGGCCCCATGGTTCACCGACGAACTCAAGAGATCCAAGAAGAACTGCCGAGCCCTTGAGAAAGCCTGGAGAAGAGAACCAACACCGGACAACATGACCTCCCTCAAGCTTGCCACCCGGAAGCACCACCAACTGATCCGCGCCACCAAGAAAACTGCATTCAAGGACCGGCTGGACAACAACGCACACAACTCCAAGGAACTCTTCAACATCGTGAAAGAGCTCTCCAACCCCAACGCCGGAAACAACAACATCACCCCATCGCAAGACCTCTGCAACTCCCTCGCCTCCTACTTCCACAACAAGATCGCGGACATACACAACAGCTTCAGCACTCAACCGACGCACGCCACGACCGAACCACCACCCCCCACCACCACCCTCCGTGCCTGGACTCCGATCAGCACCGAAGACACCGTCCGCATGATGAACTCCATCCACTCCGGATCTCCGACCGACCCCTGCCCTCACCACGTCTTCAACAAGGCCGACGCTGTCATCGCACCCCACCTGCGGGACATCATCAACACCTCCTTCGACACTGCCACCTTCCCGGAGAGCTGGAAGCACGCCGAACTCAGCGCTCTACTAAAGAAACCAACAGCGGACCCCACCGAACTCAAGAATTACCGCCCCATCTCGCTCCTCCCGTTTCCAGCCAAAGTCATCGAGAAGACCGTCAACAAACACCTCGCCGCCTTCCTCGAGACGAATGGATCCCTCAACCCCTCACAGTCTGGCTTCCGAGCAAACCACAGCACCGAGACTGCCCTCATCGCTGCCACCGAGGACATCCGAGCCCTGATGGACAACGGAGAAACAGCGGCCCTCATCCTCCTAGACCTCTCCGCGGCATACGACACTGTCTGCCACCGCACCCTAGTGCAGCGCCTCAGCAATGTCGGAATCCAGGAGAAGGCACTGGAATGGATCATCTCCTTCCTCGACGGAAGAACACAGAGAGTCCGTCTACCACAGTACAAGTCAGAGGCCACCGAAGTCATCTGCGGCGTCCCTCAAGGATCCTCGCTGAGCCCCACCATCTTCAACGTCTACATGAGCCCCCTCGCGGCCATCGCACGCCAACACAACCTCAACATCATCTCCTACGCTGACGACACCCAGCTGATCCTCTCCCTGACCAACGACCCTGCCGCCGCCAGAGCCAACCTTCACGAAGGGATGAAAGACGTAGCCGAGTGGATGACGACCAGCCGCCTGAAACTGAACTCAGACAAGACGGAAGTCCTCATCCTGGGCTACTCGCCCTCCGCCTGGGACGACTCCTGGTGGCCCCCCGCCCTGGGCACCGCACCCAAACTGACAGACCATGCACGCAACCTGGGCTTCATCCTGGACTCCTCCCTCTCCATGACCAGACAAGTCAACGCCGTCTCCTCGTCGTGCTTCAACATCCTGCGCATGCTACGGAAGATCTTCCGGTGGATCCCCACCGAGACCAGGAAGACGGTCACCCAGGCCCTCGTCACCAGCCGACTGGACTACGGCAACGCCCTCAACGCCGGAACCACCGCCAAGCTCCAGAAGAGACTCCAGCGGATCCAGAACACCTCTGCCAAACTCATCCTCGACATCCCACGACACAGCCACATCTCCGGACATCTGAGAGACCTGCATTGGCTCCCCGTCAACAAAAGAATCACCTTCCGGCTCCTCACCCACGCACACAAAGCCCTACACGATCAAGATCCGAGCTACCTCAACAACCGCATCAACTTCTACGCTCCCAAACGCCATCTCCGATCAGCCAGTCACGCCCTCGCCGCCATCCCCCGCATCCGAAGAACGACAACAGGAGGAAGGTCCTTCTCCTACCTGGCCGCCAAGACCTGGAACTCCCTCCCGACCGACCTGCGCCTGACCCAAGACCACCTCTGCTTCAGTAAGAAGCTCAAGACCTGGCTGTTCGAGCAGTAGCAGCACCCCCCCTTCCCCAAGCGCCTTGAGACCCTCCGGGTAAGTAGTGTGCTCTATAAATGTCCTTGATTGATTGATTGATTGATGAATGCACTGCACTGGATCTGGTGAGGTGAGTACTGTAATTTGATTATGAAATGAGATTTTGTCAGAATTCCAGCTTCAACCTCACATCTTAATAGGATATGCTAAGTGAGTTATACTCTAATAAGGTTTGATCAAAGAATTGTATAATCAAAATTAATTTGCTCATTTGTGTTACCTATTAATTATTCACCGACCATTGCCAGGTTGGGTAAGTATATGCTGGAGCAATAGAGGGTGAAGTGTAACCATCTGCTCAACAATCCATTTTACCTCTGATGTTTGCCTGTAATGCATTTATACTTTCCCATTCCCATTGAATATTTGCTTAACCAGACAAAAAGCAGCAAGGGGTCTTGAGATGACCCCGAGCCACTCTTATTGGCAACGTTGTGCTCTTGCTTCATTCATTTAACCTGTTTAGCTGCCTATTCTCTTGCTACTATCTCTTATATGTAGGACATGTCTAGCTCTAGTGCAGCAACTACTGATGTGCAGGTATAATATACCTCTAGTACTGGTGGTTCAATAAGAATCGGTACTGCCTACTCCCTTTGAGGCAGCCACTTCAATCTGCCGAGTTGGACAAAGTCCAAAGGGGCTCAACCATGTTTTCACTGATCTCAAAGTGTCAAGAAGTCCCTCTGTAGTGGACATCAAAAGAAGCCTCAGCCCATTTCTGTGTAACACTGATAATTTACCTCTGTGGCAGTGGGTCAGCCTTTTGTGCTTTTGTCACAATAGGAAACTGGGACTGCTGCACCTACTTACATTGTTAGAGCTGAACCTTGTTGAATTAAGGTCCCTGTTTCTGCAACATAGTGCCACATTGTAGTCTTTTCATGTTTGAGCCTTTACTTGAGCCTTACTTTGAGGTTTTGATAACCTGTGCAATACAATAATAATAAGTTTTACTCCCTTGAGGAAATGTCTGCTAAATCACTAAATCTTTTTAAAACAAACTTTATTGGGTTTGACATAGCATTGCTATTGACATCCATACATTTTATGCTTCATTGACCAGGAGTGTGATTTATCAAGTCACTATACAGCTGATATAATAGTAGGTACAGTGGTATAGAGATCTCAACTGTTCACACAATTTCTCACTCCTCCCTGCCCATCCCATTTGGCGCATGTTCATTGGTGTTCAATTCTGGTCCTCCTGCATTTGTGCTTGTTCTGTATTTAAAAAACCCTAACCCCAATGATCCTTCCCCCCCCGCAGTCATGTGACTTGTATATGGCTCCCTAATTTGCAATACCCTACACCTCCAAATTTAGGATGCTCATTAGGTCAGAGGTAGCACTACAGTATCCTCCAACCAGTGAAGTCTGCATAGCGCTGTTTCTGATGTCCCCCTCCCTGGGGCCACACCATTCAGTTTGAGGGTCTGTAGTCTAACCTATTCTTACTGGGGGCTCTTCAAGAGGTTCTTCCTCCCCTTCAGCTTCTGGGGCATTGAGTGCCATAACTAAAGCTTCCCACGGTCTTGCTGTATTTAGAGCCCTTTCACTCCCCGTCCGTTCTGCTATTTGCAACCAGATTTTTCTCTCACATTCTGCCCACTTAATGAGTTCCTTCTTCCATCTGCCTATGCTTGGGCCATGTCTCCCTTTCCAGTGCATGGTGATGTCCCTTTTGGCTAGGAGTGAGCCATGTCTGGAAACTTGCTTGTGACTTTATTTTTGGATGCGTATTTGAAGGATGCCTCAATTCTCCTGTCAGTAATGTCTGCCAGTATCGCACTCCCTGCCTCCCAGTAACCACCCAAAATGGGACAATCCCAGAACATGTGTTTGAAGTCCGCATTTTCTCTGTTACACCTTGGGCAAGCTGCGGAGTGACCCGCAAAGTACTTGTTAATTTTATCCTGGGTGAGGTATGCCCTATGTAATATGCGAAAGTGTACCAGTCGGAATGTAGCATTTCTGGTGCCTTTGCAAGCCCTCTCCACCAACTCACCCCAAGGATCATGGCCCCTTCCTCATACAAGTTTCCCATTGTAGCCAACCCTTGTTCCACCCAATCCGTCAACCTCTGCCAGCTACCTCCACACAGTAAGGCATCGGATCGGGAGCCTTAAAGTGAGCTGGGATAGCAGCCTCAGGGTCATCAATTTGTCACCCCCTTCCTCTGTTTCCCACAACCACCCTGCCACCCATTTTGTGAGCCATTGTACTTGTGCTGCCAGGAAATAAGCTTCAAAATCTGGGACCGCCCAGCCCCCCTCCGTTCTCTGCCTCATAATGATGTTAAGTGACACTATCCGCCTACCTGACCCCCATAAAAACCCTGTGATCATCGAGCAGAGTTGGGCGAAGTAGCGTGGCGGTATCCAAATTGGCAGAGTTCCAAAGAAATATAATAGTCTCGGAAGGGTCACCATTTTAAGTAGGGCCACACTGACTGCTACCGAGAGTGGCACTGGCAAGCTGGCCCAGAAATCGAAGTTGTTTTTTGTTTCTCTTATGGCTCTTCCTATATTGCGCTCCAGGAGATCACCCGTGGGCAGGATAAATTTGGGAGCCCAGGTTGCCAAATCAGTCCATGTTCAGGGACTTGTTAATCCATTTGCTGCTAGTACTCCCCCCCTCCCCAGTGCTCAGCTGTTTTTGTCTTTTTGCAGAAAGTTTGAACTTAGGCCTCTATAACTTTTTATCCACAGAAGCCATCTACGCCCAGTTTGCATCCCTATTTACAACATCCTGGGGAGTCCAAAGGTACCCAGGGTTTGTGGATTCCCCTGGAGGGGACTGAGAAGTTAACTACAACGTGGCTACATTTAGTTTTTTTGGGGGAAAAATGGGAAATAAGTGCTGCAGAAGAAAGTGTCTGTTTTTTGTCCTGCAAATGGCATAAAAAAAGGGTTCATGGTGGTAAAATCAACATCTTCCCTGCTTTCAGGAACAGACAGGCTTGAATCAAAAAAACAATTTTTTTAACACAGTTTTGCCATTTTTTGTTTTTTTGTGCTTTCAACCGCCTTCCAGTTTGTGTTGGAAACGGGTGTGAAACCCATGGTGAATCCTGGAAAGCTGTACAAAACTAGACACAATTCTAAATTCAGCAAGGGGTCATTTGTGTAGATCCTTCAAGGTTTCCCTATAAAAAGTAACCGTTGAAATAAAACAAAATTGAAATTGTGTTGAAAAAACAGCCATTTGTGTCTATAACTTACTATGGCACATTTTCAAAAGCTATATATCGTTACGTCTTTTTGACCCTCCTGGTTGCGGGGATTTATGGGGCTTGTAGGTTCTCCAAGAATCCAAGGTACCCAGAGTAAACAACTAAGCTGCACCTTACAATTCTTTTTATTGTGTACAGACTATTCAGCAGTTCATATGGTAAATTATAAAGAACGGAAAAAAGGGTAAAAGTCTACATTTATAAAAAATACATCATATACTGAGTTTTGGAGCAGTGGTTGTTTGTGCATCTCTGAATTTATGGGTACCCATACTGGCATCTGTTTCAGAGGGCATTTTGTAAAATGTCTTCTGTGTTACACACTTTCTACCATTTGAAGGGCACAAACATAGATATATGCAATGGATATTAACAAATGTTCTACTTTTCAGTATTTCCAAATGTCTCCCAATAAAAATGGTACCTCACTTGTGTGGCTGGGCCTTGCGTCTGCGACACAAAACACCCCAAAACATGACCTAGGAGACATCATATTGCACCCAACAGAATGCATATTTTTTACAAAGTGGATAGCTGTGGATTTTGGGCCCCAGATCAACCAGCACCTAGGGAAACCTACCAACCCAGCACATTTGTAAGAAATAGACAACTGGGGGTGTCTTTGGTGGGGTGAAATGCGTGGCTCTCACCAAAATCCCCTGCAAATCTCAAACTTTGCCTAAAAAAACTAATTTTCCTTGCAGTTCTGTGAGGTAAAGTCTTGGAATCTGCAGGCAGCCACAAAGTTCCTACCACCCAGAATTCCCCCAAGTCCCCTGAGAAATACTGTGCTTCACTCGTGTGGGTAGGTCAAGTGGCTGCAACACGAAAGGGCGCCAAACGCAACGTAGACACATCAAATTTTTCCACTGAAAAACAATTGGAAAGGGGCGACCACTCGGTCCCCCCGAACGTATGGTGGAGTACCCCGATACCCCCGGGAGGCCATCTTGGGCGGGAGGCGAGTCTCGGCTGGTATGCCCGAAGCGGCGTAGCCGGGGCGCGCCTTTTCCCGCCCTGGAGTGGGTTGTCCTAGACGCTGACGCCGCCGACCACGCCCCCGGGGGGCAAGGTGGAGGCGGGTTTACGCCCGCCCGAAGACGGATAAAAGGAGCAACAAGCCAAGAAAGCATCCTCTTGTTCCTGTGCTCTGAAGCTGCACCTCCCCGCTGCACGTGAGCTCGAGACGGAACGAAGAGCCAATTTTGAGCGTTGTAATTTTGTTCTTGTTTTACAGATACCTTCGTTGGAGAATGCCGGGCAAGAAGGTCGGAAAGCGGGTCGGTACCGATCAGATGCTCCGCATGCTCGCAAAGGAGGTAGCCGAGTTGAAGAAACAGATGGCGGTAAAGAACGGGGAGGGAGGCCCGAAGCGAGTCGTCGGACCAGCATTGCCGGGAGTAGTCCCTAGCGGGAGAGGCAAGAGGTCCAAGAGGGGGGCACCTGGGGGGGGAGGCCCCGGTTCCCGAAACACCGATAGAGGAGCCAACCCCGGTTCCGAAGGAGGGGCATCCGATCCCCGTGGTAGTCACCCCCGTGAACGGAGAAGATATGCCTCCCGAGTTGGCTGCACAACTGGCAGCGTGGTTGGGAAAGGATAGTGAGGGCACCACGGCGGACGACGCCAGGGCAATAATGAGGCAATTGCGGAAATCTAGACAGGCTGCGAAGGCACCATCTTCTGTTCCCCCGCAGGTTCCGGTGGCTGAGATCGCAGCAGGCGCAAGTTCGGCAGCAAGTACAGCACCTTGTGCAGGTAAGCGGCTACTGCCGATTGCGGGGGAGGGGTCTGTACCCTCGCGAAGGGAGAAAGTGGCCCAGCATGTTCCACTTGAAATTAAGGAAAAGATTTGGGCTGATAAGTATGTGAACATGTTTTCTTTGCTTACTGACCATTACGAGATCGAGCATGTGAAGGCCCAAAAAGAGCTAATGCATCCGTGTGTTTGGCGCGCAAACATGGCCGCCTTTAAGGTCGACGAGAACATAGGTACTTGGGGCAGAGCGTTTGGCATTTTCACCTCCATTATGGGTGAGCGAAGGCCTGAGTTGTTGACGGAATTGCCTATTTATCAGACACGTATTATGGAGTATTCTCTAGCGTACGAGGGCAATCAGTGGTTTTGTTATGACAATATTTTTAGGAAGGCTAAGGAGCACGACCCAGCTCTAACTTGGGATTGTTATGACTCCATTTCTTGGCAAAAAATGGAGAATTCAGGCATGTTAAAGGTACCATTGTCGGGGGGTAGCGTGGGTGAGTCTTCCCGCCAAACCTCTGGGACACCCTTTCGGACGGGTGCAGGTAACGAGCATCAAACGAAGTCGAGTGGCAACGCAGGTAAAAAGGGGATTTGTTGGAATTTTAACAGGGGAAAATGTACAAGGCCTCAGGGGTCATGCAAGTTTAGACACGAATGTGGGGGGTGTGGACAGTCCTCTCATCCCGAGACCATGTGCAGAGCCAAGATGGGTGATAACGGTGGTAGGGGAAGCGCCAAACAGGTCTGAAATAGTCCGAGGGGCGCCTTTACCTACCCCGGTTGATACCATGGCAATGATTCCTTGGCTCAATAAATACCCGGATCATGTCTCCGCTGGGGTGTTGCGAGACGGGTTTTCGTATGGTTTCCGCATTCCAGTGGGGGATTTTCAGGGTGAAACAAGTTGTAAGAACCAACTGTCGGTCCTGCAGCATACGGCGGTGGTACAGGTGAAGATTGGGAAAGAGGTGACTCGAGGGCGGGTTGCCGGTCCATTCGATTTACCACCGGTTGCTAACTTTGTTTGTTCCCCCTTAGGGGTG
Source organism: Lissotriton vulgaris (assembly GCF_964263255.1). Taxonomy (NCBI): domain Eukaryota; kingdom Metazoa; phylum Chordata; class Amphibia; order Caudata; family Salamandridae; genus Lissotriton; species Lissotriton vulgaris. The sequence continues at coordinate 1,155,652,789 of NC_141696.1, forward strand.
GTCCCCAAGAAGGACCCGGGTGAGTTTAGGCTAATACATAATTTGTCAGCCCCACGAGGTCTTTCCGTGAATGATGCGATAGACCCGGAAGTGTGTTCGGTGCGGTACGCATCTTTCGATGAGGCCGTCGCCATGTTGAATCGCCTGGGGCCCGGAGCGCTGATGGCCAAATCAGACATCGAGTCAGCGTTCCGGTTGCTCCCGGTACACCCAGACGATCAGCGTCTCCTTGGTTTTATGTTTCAGGGTCGCTATTACATGGATAAATGTATGCCAATGGGATGCTCTATATCTTGTGCTTATTTTGAAAAATTCAGTTGTTTTCTGCAATGGGTATTCACAAGAAAGACGGGTTTTCAGCATGTTATGCATTATCTCGATGACTTTCTGTTTCTGGGGGCAGCCGGGGATCCAGAATGTGGACAGGCTTTAAAAGAATTTTGTGGCTTAATGAATCATTTTGGTGTGCCATTGGCACCAGGTAAGACTGTGGGTCCCTCGACTTCACTCGAATTTCTTGGGATAGAGCTCGATTCGGAGGAGGGTTGTTTTCGGTTACCCAAAGAAAAGGTGGTAAAATTCAGGGCCTCCCTTGAAACATGTATTCGAGAGACTAAGGTAAATTTGCATCAATTGCAGCAAACGGTGGGCCAGTTAAATTTTGCCCTTAGAGTAATGCCAATGGCCCGCCCCTTTTCCCGCTCGATTGCACAAGCCATGGTCGGTCTTAAAGAGGGACACCACCGCACGAGGCTCTTGGCAGAGATTCGCCAGGACATGCGCATTTGGTTGGCATTCCTGGCGGATTTCAATGGTCGAATTGTCTGGAGCAAGCCGGCGGTGTCCTCCGAGGAGCTGGGGCTGTGGACAGATTCGGCGGGGAGTATAGGTTTTGGCGCCATATTCGGTACGCAATGGTCGGCTCAAAAATGGCCGTCATGGTGGCACGAGTGCGGGCTGACGAGTAACATTGCTTTTCTCGAACTCTTCCCCATTTTGGTGGCCCTGAAAACATGGCCTGAGGGGTTCCGGGATCACTCTGTGGTGTTCTGGTCTGATAACATGACCGTGGTTGAGTGTATCAATAGTCAGGCAGCACGTTGCAAATGGATTCTGAGACTGCTCAAAGAAATTGTGTTATTGTGTATGCAGTTGAATGTGCTCTTTAGGGCAAGGCATGTCCCGGGGGTGCTGAACCAAGCGGCTGATGCGCTTTCTCGTTTCCGTATGCAGGCCTTCTGGGGTTTTCTGCCCACAGCGGACCCGGTGGCGGCACCCTTTCCCGAAGCTCTCTGGTCTCTCGGTGCCCCGAACTACAAAACCTCGTGGGAGAGAGTTTAGCACCCAGGACAAGGAAGGCATATGAAGGGGCGTTCCGTTCCTATTGGTCCTTTTTGGGTTCTGCTAGGGGGGAGCTTTGGGGCCAGGAAGAGCTTGTCGTAAAAAATTTTTGCTGTCTTTACATCAGGCAGGCAAATCAGTAGCTACGGCCCAGAGGCATCGGGCCGCCATTTCCTTTATGGCAAGGGCTCATGGGATCCAGGACCCGACAGCGTCTTTCGTGGTCCAGAAAGCGCTACGTGGGTGGCAACGCCTTGAGGGTCGCAGAGTAGATGAGAGGCACCCGATAGGTCTGGATAGATTGGCCCTGTTATTATCCGTACTCCCTGCGACATGTTCATCCCAGTATGAAACAGTGTTATTCCGGGCCGCTTTTGCGTTAGCATTCCATGGGGCAATGCGGGTAAGCGAACTGGTGGCGAAGAACAAGCAGGATACGGTGGGGGGACTGTGCCGAGAGCACATTCAGGTTAAGGGGGAGACGATGACTGTCTCGTTTGTCAGGTCCAAGGCCGATCAGGGTGCGGTTGGGGACTGCGTAGTCATACATAGGATGCCCGGATCTCCCATGTGCCCTGTTGTTTGCGTAGAAGAATATTTAGCGCAGAGGGTGGCATCATGGGAGGGGACCTTGTTGAGACACGCTGACGCCACCCCACTGACGAGGTTTCAGTTCCAGCGGGTGCTTACAATGGCAATTTCGGCCGCGGGCTTGAACCCCGGCGAGTTTGGGACCCATTCCTTTCGGATAGGGGCTGCTACTGAGGCTACAGCCAGGGGTCTGAGTGTAGAAAAAGTGAAACGTTTGGGGCGTTGGTCCTCGAATTGTTACAAAAGGTATGTGCGGTTGCACATGTTGTGAAGCGGCTATCATGTACTCACGCTTCTTGTTTTTGTTTGGTTTACAGTTTCGCAAGCTTACGAGGCGGGGCGGACTGTGCAGTCGACCCGACACCTGGGAACCAGCGGTCAAACATCAACGGCTGCGGAAAAAGTGGTGTGGGTCGTGGGCCACTCATACGTGAGGCGTGCCGCGGACGTATTCAAAGCAGGTGACATGATTCACATGGCTGGGGAATACGGGTACAGGGTGACCTTCTACGGAAGGGGCGGGCTCTGTATTGACCAGTTTCAATCCTTTTTCGAGGGTTTGTTAAGGCGGACAAGGTCACCGCCGTCTATAATCATAGTCCATCTTGGGGGTAATGATTTGGTGACCACTGGTAGACTACTGCTTCTCGAGGCAATGCTTTCCACTGTAAGTTGGTTGGCGAGAAGAGTTCCAGGGTGCACAATTGCATGGTCCCATATGATTCCACGAAAATTGTGGCGGGGGCGATTTCGGTTTCTGCTCTGAATCACTCAGTGAAGAAGGTAAATAACAAGTTGGGTAGATTGTTTCGTTCAAGTGCACTGCATTCTATTCCGCATGGTTGTATCAAGGGGGACAGTATGTATTTGGGAGATGGGGTCCATTTGTCCCGGGTGGGCAATGAGTTACTCATAGGAGACCTCATAGCTTGGCTAAAGAGTTTAAAACATGACCTTTAGGCAGGAGTTTTTGTGGGGGGTCCGGATAGCCGGTCAACTATCCGGCCTGTGGCGGTAAGGTCATGATCGGTGAGCAGTAATTGGAAGATCCCTATGGGGGGCGTCACCCATTACGGATGGCAGCGCCCGGGGGAGGTGGCCATTGGCCCCTCAACGGGGAGGCGGTCCCTTCTAAGGATGGGCCGCCGAAAGAAAAGGAAAGGCGGTCAAGGCCCCTTCCTTGATAGGAGGGGCTACGGTCCCCTCCTGGGGAATTTCCCGGGGCCAGGACACCTGCGACGGCAGATGTGGTAATTTGTGTGGGGTGGGGAGGGGGTTTACGCTACCTTCTAGACACCTCACACGAGTCCTCGGACGACCTTTAAATGGCGTCGAGTTCATTGGGGCCCCCGTCAAGTCAAGGGAAATTGGTAGATGCATTTGAGGTACAGCCTCTGTGCGGTCGCCCCTCCCAAGTGGGGGGGGGTAATTCTGGTTTAGGGATCTGACACCGGTTACGACCTTGCCGTTGGCTCTTAACGTTAGGATGTACAATTTCAAGTAAATGTTTTGTAGGATGTTAGTTCGGCTAGGAGAACCTTTGTATTAGAAATATGTTAAGGTTAGCCAAACATCGTAATGTGGAAATGAAATTGTACATAATATGAAACTGTTATTTTAATGTTTTGATTTTGTTTCATATTTTAATAAATACGGCCCGGAGGGTCACTCCCTCCCGCCTTCCAAAAGTTCAGAACCGTTTCCGTTTTCCCATCCTTGGGGATTGCGTCGAGAGGGGGTGGCGGGTATCTCAGCCATATGGAAAGGGGCGACCACTCGGTCCCCCCGAACGTATGGTGGAGTACCCCGATCCCCCCGGGAGGCCATCTTGGGCGGGAGGCGAGTCTCGGCTGGTATGCCCGAAGCGGCGTAGCCGGGGCGCGCCTTTTCCCGCCCTGGAGTGGGTTGTCCTAGATGCTGACGCCGCCGACCACGCCCCCGGGGGGCAAGGCGGAGGCGGGTTTACGCCCGCCCGAAGACGGATAAAAGGAGCAACAAACCAAGAAAGCATCCTCTTGTTCCTGTGCTCTGAAGCTGCACCTCCCCGCTGCACGTGAGCTCGAGACGGAACGAAGAGCCAATTTTGACCCACCCACCAGCCCCTGAAGACAGCAAGTGGTTTTTGAATAAAGTTTTGATGTAGTAACTCTATTTCTTACAGGTTGTGATGATGAACGTGTTAGTTGTGTATGTAATAAAGAGAATGATCTTTTGAGTATGTTTTCGAATAAAGTTTTGCACTAGTGCTGATCAGTAATCTTACGTGAAGTAGTTATGGTTGTCTTTTAATTTAGTAATTTAGTTAATTGTCGTATTTATTTTGGTCGGGCGGTAAGGTCATGATCGGTGAGCAGTAATTGGAAGATCCCTATGGGGGGGCGTCACCCATTACGGATGGGAGCGCCCGGGGGAGGTGGCCATTGGCCCCTCAACGGGGAGGCGGTCCCTTCTAAGGATGGGCCGCCGAAAGAAAAGGAAAGGCGGTCAAGGCCCCTTCCTTGATAGGAGGGGCTACGGGCCCCTCCTGGGGAATTTCCCGGGGCCGGACACCTGCGACGGCAGATGTGGTAATTTGTGTGGGGTGGGGAGGGGGTTTACGCTACCTTCTAGACACCTCACACGAGTCCTCGGACGACCTTTAAATGGCGTCGAGTTCATTGGGGCCCCCGTCAAGTCAAGGGAAATTGGTAGATGCATTTGAGGTACAGCCTCTGTGCGGTCGCCCCTCCCAAGTGGGGGGGGGTAATTCTGGTTTAGGGATCTGACACCGGTTACGACCTTGCCGTTGGCCCTTAACGTTAGGATGTACAATTTCAAGTAAATGTTTTGTAGGATGTTAGTTCGGCTAGGAGAACCTTTGTATTAGAAATATGTTAAGGTTAGCCAAACATCGTAATGTGGAAATGAAATTGTACATAATATGAAACTGTTATTTTAATGTTTTGATTTTGTTTCATATTTTAATAAATACGGCCGGGAGGGTCACTCCCTCCCGCCTTCCAAAAGTTCAGAACCGTTTCCGTTTTTCCCATCCTTGGGGATTGCGTTGAGAGGGGGTGGCGGGTATCTCAGCCATAGGGTTTTATGCAATGTGGATTTTGGGCCCTCAGCTGGTACCTACGGAAACCTACCAAACCAGACATTTTTTTTAAACTAGACACCTGGGGGAGTCAATGGTAGGATGACTTGTGTGGCTCTAAGCAGGTTTTTTTCACAGAGAATCCCCTGCAAACCTAAAACTTTGCTTAAAAAAACATATTTTCCTTGTATTTCTATGAGGAAAAGTTCTGGAATCTTCAAGCAGGCAGCCACAAATTTCCTACCAGCATGTTTTCCACCCACGTCTCCCAGGAAAATTAGGGTCTCACTTGTGTGGGTGGGCCAAGTCCCTGCAAAAGGTAAGGTCCCAAAACTTATTGTGAGACATCAAAATTATCAATTACAAAACTACCTGGTTTTGCAAGTGGGGCCAACTATGTTTTTGGTCCCGGGTTCAACGGCCATCTACCAAACCCAGACATTTCTGAAATGTCTGAAAATTAGACATGCAGGGTGTCCAGGGAGGTGTGGCTTGAGTGGATCCCTCATTGTTTACTTACCTAGAATCTACCGCAAACCTCAGATTCATCTGAAAAGACAGATTTTCTTAACATTTCTGTGTGGAAAAGTTGTGGGATTACCGGGCCGGCTCAAATTTCCTACCACCCAGAGTTCCCCCAGGTATCCTGATAAGAAGGCTACCTCACTAGTGTGGGTTGGCCTGGCCAACTGCCTGCGACAGGGAAGGGCCCAAAACATATTGTGGAGACATCAAAATTATCACAAAATGACTTGGTTTTACAAAGAGGGCACCAGCATTTTTGGTCCTGGACTCGACGGCCATCTAAGGAAACCTACCAAATCCAGACATTTAACACCTGCGGGAGTCCAGGGAGGTATGGCTTGCATGGATTACCCAGATTTTTTTTACCCAGATCCACTGGAAACAGTAAATATTTTTCCTCATCTTTCTGTGTGGGAAAGTTGTGGGATCACTTGGCCGGTACAAATATTCTATCTCCCAGCATTCTCCCAGGTCTCCTGATGAAAATGCTATCTCACTTGAGTGGGTGAGCCTAGTACCCACAACATGGAATAGTCCAAAATGTATTGTGGCAATAGTGATAATGATTGTACGTGTACTAATTAGTCGTGGGGTGAGCAACCATGCAGGGAAACCTATCAAACCAGCACATTCTGAAAACTAGTCACCGGGGGAGTCCAGGGAGGTGTGGCTTGCATGGATCACCCGCGCGGTTTCTTATCCAGAATACCCCGCAAGGTGAAACATTGAATAGAAACACAAATTTCCTTGAATTCTGTGATGTAAACTGTAGGAATGTCCAAGGATTCACAAACTTCCTACCACCCAGCGTTTCACCACTTGTGTGCATGGATCTAGTGCCCACAAAAGGAATAGATCTATAGCATTTTTATCTGGATCCCAGGGGGAACGCTGGGTGGTAGGAAATTGTGCCAGCTCGGTCATCCCACAACTTTCCTGCTCAGAAATGTGAGGAAAATGTGACTTTGTAGCTGCATTTGCAATTTGCTGGGTATTCTGGGTAAGAAAACGTTAGAAGATCCACACAAGCCACGCCTCCCTGGACTCCCAGGGTGTCGAGTTCTCAGAAAAGTCTGGGTTTGGTAAGTTTCTTTAGATGGCCACCATGCCTGGTCCCATGCAGGTGCACCCCTGGTTGGTTGTTTTGTAATAAATTATTTTGATGTCTTGACAGTACATTTTGGGCCCTTGCCTGTTGTGGCACTTGGTCCACCCACACAAGTGAGGTAGCATTTTTATTGGGAGACATGGGGGACACTAGGTGGTAGAAAATGTGTGGTTTACTTCTGAATCTGGAAGAATATGGCAGAGAAATGCAGGAAATATGTGATTTGAATCACATTTTAAGATGTACAGGACATTGTGGATAAGAAAGCTTGATGGGATTCATGAGAGGCACACCACCCTGTACTCCTTTGGGTGTCTAGTTTACAAAAATATCTAGACTTGGTAGATTTTCCCTACAGACAATGTACACCCTGGCAGAGAAAGACAGAAAAGACAAATATTACTGCAACACCACCTATTCCTCAGGTACAGACACATACTGGTGGGATTGATTTGACATGAGGGTGAACAAAAGATCCAAAATGTAAATAGAGATTTCGCAAAAATAAAATACACAGTTAATAATTGAAAGTTAAAAAAACTGAACCAATGACAAACAGCTCATAAATTGTAAAGCTGTGACCGCTTTATGGCCATTCACACACCTTTAATGCGTGACAAACAAAACCATTCACAATGCCAGCAGCGGGCCCAGCACACAATATATGCTTGTATGACTGTCCCAGCAATCACACCAGCTGGCTGCTGAGGAAGGGTGTGGACCGGCGTTTCTTTGGCATTGTGTGTGTAGTGACCTACAGCAAGTCACTACACACACACCGCCAGCCAAATGCCAGCTCACACGCAGCACCAGACCAGCCAAGCACCAGTCTGTGCACACCACCAGCTAAGCACTAGTCCACACATACCACTTGCCAAGTACCTGTCCAAACACACCTCGAGCCAAGCAGCAGTCCACTCACACCACCAGCCAGGCGCCATTCCACACACACCGCCAACACATTTATTTCAACACAAAAAAACACAAAGTTATTTGAAGATGAAAATGCAACTATGACCTCAAACACAACCAGTCTAACTTAATACATCAAATTGCTGCCAACCGTGAAACTGAACAAAAAATATAAAATGATACAGAACAGTCAGTTCACTTTTAAGTTCACAGTTACTCTTAATAATTCAATTGCGTGTGGTACAACTTAAAACATGTGGGCACATGTAAACCAGGCTTAGAAGGACACTCGGGCAGTACATTTAACTCTTCTTTTGAGTGCCTCTTCAGACACAGACTCTACATCTCCTACAGCGAAAGGTTTTTTGGGACGTGGGAGGAAAACAATCAGTGAAGTGGCAATCTTTCAATCTAGCCACATCCTCCACCGCTCCAACTCTAGGAACACTTGCCTGCTCTAAAACAACAAGGCTGCCTTTCACAGCTTGCTGAAACTGAACAAAAGGCATCCATGAATCTGGAGAACAATCCTTAAATACAACAAATGCATTGAAGGTTGCCATATGAAACAAATGGACAGCCAACTTCTTACACCAAATGTATGACTTACGAACAACTCTTTAAGGCTCCATCCTCTGATCTACCCTATCTACACCATCCATGTGCTTATTGTAATCTAAAATGCATACAAGTTTGTGCACTTCAGAAACCTTACCTCAAACAGTCACAGGTGAAGTACTATCATCATGAATGGTAATCAGCATATAGACATCTCTCCTTTCTGAAAATTTCACAACTAAATGTTCATCACTACGCAAGGCACTGCATGCACCCTCTGAAGTCTTTTTTACAAACAAGCTCTTCGGGGTAACCTTTACAGTTAGGGCAGATTGTGCCACATTGAACAGTGTCTACTTTGTGTAAATGTAAATGTATGTAAATGTAAATGTATTGGCATTTATATAGCGCACTACTTACCCGTAGGGTCCCAAGGCGCTTCGACCGCTGCAAAACCCTTCCTGGCTTCCCTGAGAGATGGTCCCTTAATGGGTATCTCCAGGGTGAGACCAGGCATCCCCGGCGGTCTGGTGGGGCCGTTAGTGAAGATGAGGCAAGCTAATGCCCAGAGTTGCCGAGTGTGATCACTGATCAGAGTGGGCACCGAGGCGAGAGAATTATCGAGTCCGCTGACCCTGGTCCAGAAACCTGCCGCGCCGGGAATCGAACCCTGGTCCCGGGCCGTCCTCTGCTCTCGGGTCTGCCGCCTCTAACCAGTGAGCCACACTACTACAGTACTACTACACACAATTCCTTGAACTATTGCACACCCTTGTAGAAGTAATCTATGTATAAATGGTTCCCTTTGTTAAAAAGTCCTCTACCAAGTTCCCACACAATTTCCTCACTGACTTCAAAAATGGACAGGCAACCAGTGGGACCATAGTGGAATCCCTACCAGTGTACTCCCTGAAATTATAAATATATATCAAGTACTACTCTCAGACATCATATACATCTTAATTCCATATGTGCCCTCTTGTTAGGAATGTAATGCCAAAAGACAAATGGCTCTTGAACAGGGCCAAAGACTCATCCACAGCTATTTCTTTCCCTGGAACACAGATCTCTGAAAAGCAATCTACAAAAAGATCAAGTACAGGCTTGAAGAGACAGTCACAATCATGGTGATCCTGTGGAAATTCTGAAGCATTATCAATAAAATGCAGCATCCAAAGCAGAAGCATATACCAAACATGTCTCATGGTTGCAGGAAATATAGCAGTTGCCATCAAGGGGCTATCAGATCAATATGAGGCAAGCAATGGCTTCCTTGTCAATCCCATCAAAAAAGTGAAATCCCAGAACTTTTTCAGCTCTCCAGATTTGTGGGAGCCCACGAGGTAGCTCTAGAGTGGCGCTAAAGTCTGGCACTGTTGTCCCTCAAATAATGTTCAGCATGCAAATTAGTCTGTTCAAAAATTTCATCCAAAAATACATCATCCATAAACAACTGAAAGAAATTTATAGGCAAAATGTTTTCAGTATTGACTCTACACCCTGCAACACCACTGAAGGCAGGCAACACCATCTGCAGCATGTTTGGGGCAACCCAGAGTTCGGCCTTTCCAATGAGAATCCTTTCGGCCCCAGGGTGCAATACGGATGCCTCGTGCTGAACTATCGGCATATCAGTGTCCTCCTCTAAAAGAGGCACTTCCTCTGCACTGAGAGAGGCTTCAACATCTGATGATTTCTCACAGCAGAAAATTCACTGCCAAAATCTTGGACTTCCTCCTCTGCCTCTGAGGCAGAGTCAGTCTCAGAACCATGGTCAGAGGAAGATACAAAAAGCAAGCTAACAACCTGCTGAGTGGAGTGGTAATCCTGCGGCTAGCCTTAATCCTTACTAATAAAAGTAACACAACAAATAAGTCAACAATAAGCACCACTGTGTAAAATAAGTAATATACAAACTTTGACCTTAACAAAGAGAAAGTAAAACTACTGGCATATAGTAATCTGGAAGGAAAAGTCAATATATACAAAGCACACAAAGTCCTATACACTCAAAAACTATACCACCCACTTGCCAGACACAGCTAGACTGGGTGAGGATCAATTCCACCTACTCTGCACAGACACTGCAAGCACCACCAATATCCCACTAGAAAGGAAAAACAAAAGAATATTACACACAAGACAACACAATATACATCTTGCACAAATCCACACACAATAAAACAGAAGCTAAATATGCTGCTAATATTACACCATTTACAAAACAACACATTATGCAGGGCAATAATACTAATTTGGAGTAAACAGTACAAAAATTTTTTTCTTACCAAACATATATAACTACACTAATTGCAGATCTGCCAGTGCCGGAACCGCAAGCAGGAGTCGCAACAAAAGAAATCAAAAGCTTTGCACCAGAATAAAAAAAGGAGAAATAAAACATTGCTATCAAAAATGCAAATGATGACAAGAAATTAAAATGTTAACATTATAAAACACAATGAAGTCCGCCCATCGCCATCCAAATGCCAGCCACACACACATTGCCAGCCAGAAGCCAGTCAACACTCACTGTCAGCCAGAAGCCAGTCGATACACACCACCAGCAAAATGCCAGGTTCGAAAACACCATCAGCTCAATGCCAATTCACACACACTGCCACCCAAGTGCCAGTCCACACACATCTCCAGGCAAGCGCCAGTTTACATACACAGCCAGCCAAGCGCTGGTCCACAATCAGCACCAGACAAATGCCAGTACACACACAGCCAGACAAACACCAGTACACACAGACCATCAGATGAACTCTAGTTCACATACACACAAAAACGTTCCCTGGTATCTAGTGGTTTACGGCCTCCATTGGGGACAGATGGGCCTAAAAACATCACCGATCTGCCCCTGAGGGGACAGAATTGGCCAAAATATATGCCCAAAATAAAGGAGAGCGACCCTTGCCTGAGGGGCCACTCCCCAAATTGCGCTAACTATTATCACTGGTGTCTAGTGGGTTTCTGCCCCATTTGGGAGCAGATTGGTGATCTGCTCCTAATAAGCAAAAACAAAATATGTGCCCAAAATAAAGGGGAGCAACCCATACCCAAGGAGTTGCTCGGCCTAAAATCTGCCCTCTGAGGGTGGTGGAATTCCCCCAAAAATGTGCTCCCAAGTGTAGCAACCCTTGCCCAAAGGGTCGCTCCCCGCATTGTGCTACCTACATAATCTCTGCCATCTAGCAGGTTTCGACCCCCCCCGAAGTACATCGGCTGAAAAAACAGCCAAACTAGTCCCCAGGGGCCCAAAATGTGCTCCCAAGTGTAGCAACCCTTGCCCAAAGGGTCGCTCCCCGCATTGTGCTACCTACATAATCTCTGTCATCTAGCAGGTTTCGACCCTCCAGAAGTACATCGGCTGAAAAAACAGCCAAACTAGTCCCCAGGGGCCCAAAATATAAGCCCCTTAAGGGGAGCGACCATTACCAAAGGGTCTGCTCCCCCAAGAGCAAAAATGTCCTATTGGTCTAGTGGTATGGATTCCTGTTCCATGATCATGGCCCCATCCGCGATTGTGGAGCAAGAATCCAGTACATACAGACACAGGAGGAAAAGAAAACCTTTTTCGTTTGCCCCTGTGTCTGTATGCCCCCCAAACTCTCTTGAAAAGAATTAACAACAGAGAAGTCCCTTCTCCTTGACAAGCTGGAAGCAGATGGCTACCAGCACGTCACTGCACCATCTGATGACGGCAGTGCGACGTGCGTGTGCTGACGTGATCAAAGCACTGACGGGGTCAGGTGTGGCAGCAGATGTGCTTTCACTGCCACCCCCAATGGATCCATGTTGCGGTGGCCCTTGGGGAGAGTGCCAGCACTCCCAACACAGGTGGGTGCCAGGGAAGTTTGGAGCCGTCAGCAGCACATGTCCACCGTGGCCAAGGATGGCTCCACAGCCAGAGTTTTCTTGTTTAGAGTAGGGCATATCCGATATGTGCCAAGAAGTTCAGTTTTATTCACAAACAATACCGTTGTTTGAGTCTTTTTGCCCTTACAATTTCACCCACATACAAAACACTCAACCATGAAGGAGGCAAATTCTGGGAAGTGATTCTAAAATTCAGAACAAAAAATTCAGGACAAAAGGTTAATTGTATGAACAGATCCAAGGAGGTCACACTATAATAAAATAAAAGGTCGACATACATTTAAGACCTTTATTGTTTTTATAGATGGAGATAAATGTTATGGCCTGTTAAATTATATACTAGAGACAATTTTGTACAGTCTGTATCCTGAACTGAATTATTTCAATGTTCCCTAGATGTGACGATCAGAGAATAGAAAAACTGATGTCATCAATGATATCATTTGAGATGTCATCAGTGATGTCATAAATAAGGTCATAGAACATGTCATGAGTGATATAATATGTGAGGTCATAGGCAGTGCATGGCAAGGGCGCAAGTTATAGTTAGCTAGCTATAACTGGTAAATGTCTGTATTTTTTTTAGTTCAAAACAGTAATGTTTTCACTAGGCCCAAGTGGAATTATAATTCTGCTCGTGGAGTTGGTGGATTTAGGAACTCCCCGCTACACTTGTAACTTGGAGTTCCCTCTAAATTCTGCCATCCAGCACATGGGAAGACTTGTGTTAGTGTGTGTTGTCAAGCACAATGAGATTGGTTGTCAGCTTGGCGAGTGAGTACAAGATTTGCTGGCCGCTAGCAGGTGTTTCCTGTCACCACAGAGCCTTCCGGGGCCATGTTTGTGATGCTGGCAAGGGTGAGGGCAACTGGCTGCTTCTCTTGCAGATTCTCTATTCGAGAAGCACCTAAATCAACTGGAAAATATGTTTTCAAATTAATATTCTACTCTAACGGATATTTCGGGTTGTTTTAGTGTGAAAAGCAGTTTTTAAAACTTTTTTTTCAACAAGAAGGAAGTGCTCCAAAGACTCCAACTTCCTCTTCTTGTCTCGCAGGCTCCTTCCAGTGCTTTGTCCTGGTCATTTTTCATTTGGATTTTGAGGTAGAAGAATCACCCTATCTCTCTGCAATTCCTGCTGCATATATACCATTGAACTTTAAGGACTTTGTTTTTGTTATATTCAAGTAAGTTCAAACTATTTTGTATAACAGTGTTGCTTGTTTGATAGAGGGCATGCACCGAATTTTTTATTTATTTATTTTTTAAAATTAAATTTGATTTTGGTTATGGTAGGTGGTCTGGATTTGCAGTAGCAGCCTAGGTTTCTTTTTGAATTTCGCTTTTTATCTTTCATTAGGGAAAAAGATTGCACAGGTTAGTACATTTTTCTCCATATCTGCTAAATGTTCACTATTCATTAACTTTACTATGTGGCCTAGTCTCCCTAAGAGTCATCCATCCAGTATTAGTCATTGTGTACATGAGACATCAATTTCTGTGGTTTATATTATTTAAAAACATTATTTAGAGCAGGGATAGCATTGGATTAACTTAAAAATGTGGGTTTTCCTTTTTTTGTATCTCACATTTTTCTGCAAAAAGTGTAAAGGGAAAAGGAAAGTTCATGAAAGCCCTACATTTATGGAAGGGAATAAGTAGGACGAGCCAGTCATTGTCATGGAAGCTGGCTCAGAGAACACTGACATCGACCCTCCTATTCAACGTGCTCCAACGGATGTGGCACTGGTACCCCCAGGACCAATGCCGCCAGCTTCCATATTTGTAAGGTCCCTGCTGCGACTTGCATCCACCACTTCCTCAGTCGACACACACATATCTCTAGTTCTTCTGGCATTGGCAGTGGCACAAGTGGCACACTAAAAAAGTTCTCCTCTTCGGTTTGGGACTTCTTTACAATTAGCAAACAAGAGGATAACATTGCAATGTGCTCCATTTGCCACATGAGTGTTTGTTCGTCCAGGTAAGCCTGGTTGGTGGGGTAATATTTGATCCCTTGGGAGGATGTGTGTTGTGATAACATTTTATTTTTGGCATTGCTGAATTGCTATCTTCATTGTTTACCATGCCTACTTTGTCTGGCCAGTGTGGTGTTTTTGGGCCATATGTGTCAACCAAATTTTTAGTCGCAAACACTGCGATTCGCAAAAAACACCATTTGCAATTAAAAATTCGCTATTTGCTATGTAGGAGGCACAATCGCATCGCAAAATTACAAATCACAAATATAGCGATTTCTTATGTTGCAAAAAACAGAATTCTGTGAATTCCTTAGAGATTTCTTAGTTTGCCATTTTCTCAGTTTGCGAAAATCGCAAACGGGAATTCGCAAATTAAGAAATCACTATGCAATTTGTGAAAAAATCGCAAATAGTGATTTAACGAAAAGCGCAATTTAGAGAATCGAAATGAATACCAAGTATGACCAGGTGCAAACTATTTAAGGAGTCCCACAATGCAACAGAGTTTTTCCACAATGGCTGGGCTGTATGTGATAGCCAGGAGGCTGCGACTCAGAGCTGCTGCACAGAGGAGGAGACGCCAGGAGAGGATATTCCGTGTGCGCATTACCCTGTTCCAGCGGACTGAGGAGGACATCCATAAACACTACAGGCTGGATGAAAAGAGCATCCTTGATTTAATTGAGGAACTCAAACCTATTCTTGAACACCCCACATGCAGGACACACACCATCCCCACCCACATCCAGGTCCTGTGCTCACGGCACCTCTTGGAATCAGGTAGCTTCCAGGGGGTGATAGCCTCAGTAGGAGGGGTGTCACAGAGTGCATTGTCGCATTTTTTCCAATCGTTCCGTGATGCCATGGTTCAGAGGCTTTGGGCCCGATTCACAGAATGAACTTACTACTTTTGGCATTCACAGAATGCACTTACTACTTTTGGTATTCACAGAATGAACTTACTCATTTCGGTATTCACAGAAGTTAGGACTACTAACTTTAGGACTCCTAAATGCCTTCTGTGAATACCGAAAGTCTTAAAATTAGGATTTTTCTCTATTTAGTAGTAGTAAAGTTAGGACTCCTAACTTTAGGATGCCTAAATGCCTTCTGTGAATACCGAAAGTCTTAAAATTAGGATTTTTCTCTATTTAGTAGTAGTAAAGTTAGGACTACTAACTTTAGGACGCCTAAATGCCTTCTGTGAATACCGAAAGTCTTAAAATTACGATTTTTCTCAATTTAGTAGTAGTAAAGTTAGGACTACTAACTTTAGGATGTCTAAATGCCTTCTGTGAATACCGAAAGTCCTAAAATTACGATTTTTCTCAATTTAGTAGTAGTAAAGTTAGTAGTCCTAACTTTACTACTACTAAATAGGGAAAAATCCTAATTTTAAGACTTTCGGTATTCACAGAAGGCATTTAGGCATCCTAAAGTTAGGAGTCCTAACTTTACTACTACTAAATTGAGAAAAATCCTAATTTTAAGACTTTCGGTATTCACAGAAGGCATTTAGGAGTCCTAAAGTTAGTAGTCCTAACTTCTGTGAATACCGAAATGAGTAAGTTCATTCTGTGAATACCAAAAGTAGTAAGTGCATTCTGTGAATGCCAAAAGTAGTAAGTTCATTCTGTGAATCGGGCCCTTCCCCACCACATCCACATCCACTTCCCCTGCACCCCACAGGCACTAGACTAGACCAAGCAGGAGTACTATCAAATAGCACAATTCCCCCATGTCATTGGATGCATAGATGGAACAGATGTCGCCATATCCCCCCTCCCAGAATGAGTATGTGATCAGGAATCTCAAGTCATACCATTCCCTGAATATACAAGTGGTGTGTGATGCCAAGCACATTATCACTGAAATTGTAGCTTAATACCCAGGCAGCACCCACGACTCGTTCAGCTTTCTCCACAGTGGGATCCACCGTCGACTCAGTAATGGGGAATTTGGAGAGGGCTATCTTCTAGGTAATTGCATAGGAAACAGTGACATAATAGTAAAGCACAGCAGTGGCAGGACAATGTGTAATCTATTTCCTCCTGCCTCACAGGTGACAGTGCGTATGCAGTCCGGGACTTCATATTGATCCCATACCTAAATACTGCAAATGCAGGAGAGCGGAGGTACAGCAGTGCCCACACTGCTACCCGCAGTAACATTGAGTGGACCTTTGGCATACTCAAGAGCCGTTTCAGATGCCTGCATAAGAGTGGGGGAGCACTGCAATACAGACCTGAGACCTGCTGCAAGATGGCGGTTGTGTGTGCCATGCTGCATAACATCGCCACCCGGAAAGACACACCAGTGGAGCTCAGCGATTCAGACACATCAGATGAGGAGGGCCCAGCTCCAGGATGCAGGCCAGCCGGTGTGATTGGAGCGGCAGCCAGGCAACAGAGGCGGGATGACATAACACAGAACTATTTCTAGGTGAGAAATGATGACACAATGCTATGTATTCAGGATAAACTGTGTTTAATATCCTTTAAGTCAGGATTCATAATATCACACAGCCTGTGTGGCACACAATGTGGATAGTAGTATCACGTACATGTTTGATTCACAGTGCAAAAACAATAAATTGTCACTGTTCTCTTTGTGCAATGGGTTGATCCACCCATTTCCATTAGTATGTCCTGGCACCTCAACGGCGGCGCTGACGCCCCATTGCTCTGTGCCCCGAGTGCACATTCCCCTCATCAGTGGCATCTGCAGCCCTGCCATGACACTCACTACGGCGCCTGTCCTGCTGGGGGGGTGGAGTGAGGCTGTTGAGGCTTGATTGTGCGTCCTCCTCTAGGGACCTGAGGACTCCTTTCCTACCTGTAGCAACTGTCTGCAGCTGATCCACAGCACATATGACTTGTAGTAATCCTCTGGCCATGTCCTGACTGCTGTGTGCAACCTCCCGCTGCATGCTAATGCTGCGCTGGGACTGGATAGAGGTGGCTGAGGCCAGTCAGTTAACAGCCCTTGTGAAGAGTTCAAGGCATGTGTGGATGCGCTGAGTTTCACGAAGCCTAGCAGCACGGTCCACCCGTATCTCTGCACAGAGTGCCTCTAGGCCACCCATAATGTCCCTGAAACCCACCCTAAGCTGTCTTTGAATTTGCCGTATTCCTCTCCCCTGCAGGAGCTGTGCCTGAAGCATGTTTCCCTGAGGCCGCGGGACACTGACTCGCCTCCTGCCGCAGTTGTACCTGGGGATGGCGGGCCCTGCGCCTGGATGGAATGGCAGGTGTGGGACTTTGAATTGCTCGTGGTCTGAATTGTGGCACAGACTGTCCCTGGACTTCCTTGGCTTTGTTATCTGTGTCACAGAGTTTGTCCTCCAGCGGTGGCAATGGAGCCACTACAATGCGCCGGGGGCGTTTGAGTGAGATGACTGGGCTGCCCTCCTCCTCCTCCACTTGCCCTGGTACTGTTGCTCTGTGGGACTCTTCCTCCCATCCAGGCCTCTGGCCGTGTTTCTTGTGGTGCAGTTGAGGTTCCGTGACAATTGTAAGTGGTGTTTTTAACTCGCACGAATATGGTCGAGTCTGGTATCTATGAACCGCAAATGATGAGTTTAGTAAGCGTGCGCAGTTTCGCTGTACTAACTTAAACCGTTCGTTTGTTATGTGGGTTTTTCATCTGTACCCACGGGTTCCATCTTAGATACGGCATCCATTTTGTCTCTTGCCCTCAAGTAGCCAGCGAACGGACGTTGTCCGCTTCGCGACCCTGGGACTCCCAAGATATCTGCGGAAGACACATGTTCTTTGTGAGTGTCTTTATGACGAGGGGGTTGCTACTGTAAGGCAGATGGCGCCGCTCGAGGCTCATCTTGCCGCACGGACTTATTGTCTCAGCCGTGCATCTCATTAGGCACGTCCCTTTGATGCCTGTATCTCATGTTTTCCGATACCTCCCCTTTTACACCCTTTCCGATCTCCCCACTGTCTCCGTCTTCCTCTACACCTGTCCTTGTTCCTATTTCGATCTGTTTTACTGCTGATTGGAATTCGCTAATGGTGGGAAGATGGTTTTTACAGTTGGGAACCGCCAAATGTTTCCGCACTTATGTTCTGGACCTCATGTGTTTCAAAGTGACCAAAGCGACCCCTCTGGGGGATAATGATGGGAACCGGGTTGTAAACTTTTGTGTTCAATGTTATCCTATGGGTAAAAACTGTATAAAAGGAGCGATTCACAGAACCAATTCGAAGCAGTCTCCCCAAGTTGCACGTGGTGTACTTGTCGTGATCTCTGTGTTCCCTGCAGCAAATAAACCTTGAATCTTTGACGTCGAAGGAAGTGTCCCGTGTCTCTGTGATTCGTACGCCGGAGCAGGTTACCCACGAAGGTTTCAGGTGTTGTGCCCTGGCACCGCTGGGTCTTAAAGAACCCAGTCCTTCAGTTGGCGCCCAACGTGGGGCTGCATCAGTGGTACCGGTCCAAGCCCGACGATCGTGAGGAACTTCGTGTGAAATCTCCGAGGGAAGGTGCACTCCGCTTCATCGATCCTGTTGTCGAAATAAGTGGCCCGAAGACTTTTCCCGCGAAGATTCCCGCCTCCGGACGGCTGCGACGGACTGCTGCCCTGACTGTAGACCTGTTTTGGCGCTTGGCGTAGACCTTGGTATAGCGAGACGATTGACGGGCCTTCCTGGTGACGCCATCGATTTTTGAGTTAAGTATTTGTGGGTCGCTCCCATAGTTCTTGGTTGTTGACACTTTAGCGAGTGTTTTTGTTGTTAGCGCTGTGTGAGTGTTTTTGTCGGTGACACTTTGCTAGCGTACTTTGTTGTGTTGTTTGACGACTGCAGCCGCCAAAAACCGAGGGTTTTGTTCTTTGCTGGGACTTGGTAAATCCCGTAACCCTTGAAGTTTGTGAAACTCGGCTAGTGTGCAAGATGCCTGGTCGCAGTACTTTGTTTAATTGTTTCAGACCTTGTGGTACGGATTCCCGACTGGAGGACTCGTGTCCGATACCTCCGGTTGGAACTCCCACGTATGAGCTCTATAGTAAGCATGGGCTAGGCCCAATTACCTTTAACGATTATTGGATTAAATACACGAAAAAGGACGGCGACCTTCGTTGGCCACCTCATGGTAGCTTAGAAGCTCCGATCTTAGATAATCTAGAGATTAAATTGTTCGAAAGAAAGTCAAGGCCGGCCATGTTTGATGCCTTTCGGTTGTGGCGCAAAGAAGCCCGACAGAAAGAAATCAGACAGACTAAACGTAATCAGCGAGATAATGTTGCTACCATAGTGAAGAAAGCAGAGCAATTTCAGCGAGATAAGGAGGTTAAGGATAAGGAAGTGTTTGACCGATTACAGCGTATGACTATAGATAAATGTTACCCCGCTTTGCCTACGGAGTCGGAAAAGAAGGAAGAGCCAGTTGAGGATCCCTTAATGTCTTATCTTATGAAGTCGCCACCTCCGTACGTACAGGGTACCGCAGCTCCTGTGGTCCCTGCCGTACCTATTCTACCGCCTATTCCTCCTCCGCCTGTTCCTCAACCTGTACCCGTTCTTCCGACTGTTCCTGCTCCTTTGTCTGTTTCTATTCCTACTGCTCCTCCGCTTCCACATACTCCTGCTCCCGCTACTGCTCCTGCTACTGCTCCTGTTTTGTTAACCCCTGCTGTTGCTACTGTTTCTACTCCTTCTCTTGTTAGTCCTGTATCGTATGCTTCTCCCTCTACTCGTAGTCGCAATTCTCCTCTTGCGGCTAGCTTCTTTCATTCGCTCGGACCTGTTCATGGGTCCGCTGGTTCTGATGGTCCTCAGAGACGTAGTCAGCTTCCTGGAAACAGAGAACGCGTTGCGCTATATAATATGGCGATGGGTTGGATGGTAAATCCTCAGAGAAGTCCACCCCGTGTTGTCCTCGAAACATTTTGTCAATTCAATATACCAACCCAGAGATATGTGTTTAACGAAATGTGTAAGTTCCTTTATGATCAAATAGCGGCCGATGCGCCTGACGAGGTGCTCACCGCTCTGTCTGATCTCCAGCTTCAGTTTGCAAATGGGTTGATAGTGGATACTAACGTTCGACGTGCTGTTGAGCGGTTGCTATCTCTTCGTCCCGCTCCGATACCTCATGCATTGTTCGTTGAGGATATTGAAAAACAGCCAGACGAGTCTGGCCAATACCCTATGCGGGAAGTTCCACCAGTGTGGATGCCAGGCGATGCTACTGCTATTCCTATTATTCCGCCGCATTTCCAGAGAGTATGGATACATCTCCCATGGAAAAGATCGGAAGTGTTGCAGGTGAAGCAATCTTTGCCTGACCCTCGCAAAAATCCTGCAGGGTATTACAAAGAATTATCGCAGCTCGTAGATGCTACGATAATGAATCTTGCCGATATCGACATGTTGTTTGGCAATGTCGTACCGCAACCGGTATGGGCTAAGATTCGTCAGGAAAATCACGCAAATGAACTAGGTGGTGATTGGGCGGCCATTGTAGCGGCAGATGGGTTGCAAGTTGGTGGCGCTAAGCCTGAACAATTGATTGCGGCTCTCCCTCAAAGGATAATAACATTAATGAAAACACTTATGCCAGCTATGAGGGTAAACTGGGACAAATTGTCAGCTTGCAGGCAGAAGAAAGATGAGAGTGTTTCCGACTTCTTCACGAGGTTCGAGGAGGCATTCATCGACCATAGTGGTCAGGATATGGGCACCGAGGGTGGTCAGAGATTGTTTGTGGATAAATTTGTTTCGAATTTGTTGCCCGATTTGAGCAATAAATTAAAGAACTCGGAAAGTGCATGGGCCGTTTCTACTTCGGCTCAGATATTGGCTACGGCACAATACTATGAGAATAGAGAGAAAGAAGAGAACGACCGTGCTGATAAAAAGACGAAAGAGCTCAAAACTAAAGTGTTGTTGCAACAAGCGTATCCTCCGCGGTCAAATCAGAATAATTCGCAACAGAATAGGTCACAGCCACAATCGAACAGATCCCAAACCCGTAATGACTCCTCCTCCCAAAGATCCTCGTTAGGGTACAATCAATGTGCTTATTGTAGACAGGAGGGACACATTAAATTCAATTGCCCTGTTTTGAATGAACGTAACAATGGTAACTCATCTAGAGGAGGTCGTGGTGGTTCGCAGCAAACATCACGTGGTAGAGGTCGTGGTGCTCAGAATGATCGCTCAGACAACTCGTCTAATTCTAATAATTGTTTCGATCAACGTGGATCGTCGCAAGGACAATCTGCGCAGTACAATGTAGACGATTATTACGTCGATCAGGGAACTGACGACAGTAATTACTAGGACAGCCATAGACAAGGAGAGGGAGTGGTATCAGTTCCGGTTGATCAGAGAGGGCCTTACGTCGCAGTTGCTACATCGGGCGTCGTTGAGCCTTTTCTGTTGGACACTGGTGCAGCGAAAAGTTCTATTATGTATTCGAAACTCCCTGGCGCACCTTTGTCTGGCTTAACAAATGTTTCCGTTGGATTCTCTGGCGCCCCCGTTAGCAATCCAGTTTCGCGCCCTTTGCCCCTTAAAATTGGGCCACGTGAGCTAGAAGCTCCGTTGATTTTGACTACGGGTTGTGGTGAAAATCTTTTGGGCCTGGATTTGCTTAGACGTTTGTACGCAACTTTGTATTGTTCTCCTGCGGGTGTAAAGCTTACGTTAGGAGAAAGGGTTGTCTCTCCTATGTATTTGTCCCTCGATAAGCTCCCACCGGAATTGAGTTCTCTTCCTGCGTCTTTGTGGGCAACAGGTCCAAATGACGTGGGCCTACTTGATATCTCCCCTTATGTTGTACAGCTGAAATCTAATGTGCGATTGCCACGTATTCCCCAATATCGTATCTCCCTTGATGGTGAACGAGCACTGTTGGCGATCATCTATGATTTGATCGAGAAAGATGTTATTGAAGAGACTCGGGGAAACGTGTGCAACAGCCCTGTGCTGCCCATTCTCAAACGTACTGATCCTTCAAAACCGCCTGTTTATCGCTTTGTTATCGATTTACGGGAGGTAAATAAAATTGTGGTTCCTCAATTTCCTGTTGTGCCTGACATCACGGCGCTACTGACTCTGATTCCAGCTTCTGCATCATGGTTTTCGGTGATTGACTTGAAAAATGCGTTTTTCAGCATCCCGATTGCCGAGGAGAGTAGGGACTTTTTCGGTTTCTCTCTCGGTGGACGTAGCTTCCGGTTCAAACGCGCTCCTCAGGGCTACTGTGAAAGTCCATCTATTTACAGCCAAGCCTTGAAGGGTCAACTGGATGCATTTAGGTTGCCGGTCGGTGCGGCCTTGATCCAATACGTCGACGACTTGTTGGTGGCTGCTGATACTCAGGACATTTGTAAGATTGCTACGGTGTCGTTGCTGCAACATCTCTGTGAGTTAAATCACAAGGTGTCGCCTTCTAAACTCCAATATTGTTGTCAAGAAGTAACCTATCTGGGTCACTTATTGTCAAAGGAGGGAAGGAGATTGACCCCAGAGAGAATTGCAGCGATTGCGCGAATGGCTGTGCCAAAAACCCAAAGAGATGTGCGTGCCTTTCTAGGTATCACGTCGTACTGCAGGCAATGGATTCCTAATTTTTCATTGCTAGCGAAACCATTGGTGGCTCTTACGTGCAAGGATGTTTCAACTCCTTTACCATGGACGGAAGAATGTCAGAAAAGTTTTTCTGAACTGCGTGATTCATTGTGTTCAGCTCCTGTGTTAGGTACCCCTGACTACAGTAAGCCGTTTACGTTATATGTTCACGAGAGAGAGGGTTGTGCTTTGAGTGTTCTAACGCAACCTTTTGGTGGCAAGCAACGTCCATGTGCATATTTTTCCTCGACCTTGGACCCAGTAGCTAGAGCATTGCCGAGTTGTTTACGAGCAACAGCGGCAGCTGCGGTCTCCATCCGACAATCAGCAGGATTGGTCATGGATAATATGCTTACGGTGATGGTTCCGCATGCAGTCGATACTCTTTTGAATCGAACGAAAACTCAGCACTTGACGAGTGCGAGGTTGTCTGGGTACGAATTGACGCTTTTGGCAAGCCACATTCAGATAAAACGTTGTAACGTTCTGAACCCGGCAACTCTGTTACCAATTAGCACAGAGTCAGATGAAGTAGCAGAACATGACTGCTACTTGAGGACTGAAGAGGAAACAAAAGGTCGAGTGGACCTTAAAAACACCCCATTGGAAGATCCGGATGGTACTTTGTATGTGGATGGGTCATGTTTTAAGTTACCGAATGGCGATGTGACTACTGCTTATGCTGTTGTAACATTGAATGCTGTTGTTGAGACTGCAAGGTTGAATCAGAATTCTGCCCAAGCTGCGGAGCTGATTGCTCTTACTAGAGCATGTGTGTTAGCGAAAGGGAAATGTGTGAATGTGTTTACCGACAGCCAATACGCGTTTGGTGTCGCTCACAGTTTTGGACGATTGTGGAGAGAGAGAGGTTTCTTGACGTCGCACGGTACGAAGATACAGCATGGCCAGCTTGTGAATGATCTTTTGGATGCATTGACTTTGCCTACGCAAGTTGCGATTGTTAAATGTAGTGCGCATCGTAAGGTGACGGATGATGTTGGTCGTGGTAACGCGTTTCCGGACGAGACTGCTAAGGAGACTGCCCGGAACCTTAGTACTCGGATGTATGTGACGAATTCGGTTAGGTGGCCCACAGAATCGAGTATGTGAGAAGACACTATCGAGAGTGTGAAAGCAATTCAGAATGAGGCCACCGAGACTGAAAAGACGAAGTGGAAAGAAAGTACGGGAAAATTGGATGCGAATGGTTGTTGGATTGATTTGTCGGATCAGAAAAGATGGATGTTGCCGGATGCGTATGTGCTGGCCGTTGTGACAATGGCGCATGGGTTAGCACATATTAGCGCGAAAGGTATTTGTAAGTTGCTGGCTCCTGTGTGGAAGAATGATGGTATTACGAAATGTGCTGAACGTCTGGTGAAGAATTGTATGGTGTGTATAATGTACAATCCTGGCAAAGGAACCCCAACTCCTCCTGGCAGTTTTGCTCCCCCTTCGTATCCCTTTGAGGTGATTCAATTGGACTTCATCCATATGGAGCGATGCAATAACCTGAAATACGTTTTAGTTGTGGTTTGCGCATTCTCCCGATGGATCGAGGCCTATCCTCTCAAAGACAATACTGCTTTGTCTACTGCGAAAATCCTACTGAAGGAATACTTTCCTCGGTATGGAATGCCTAGAGTCGTGTGGTCAGATAACGGAAGTGAGTTTGTTGGAAGTGTGATGAAGAGTGTGTGTAAGGGCCTTGGAATTAATCAGAAATTCCACAGCGCCAATCATCCCCAGTCAGCTGGATTGGTTGAAGGGTACAATGGCACCCTTAAACTAAAGTTAGCGAAGATTCAGGCTACGACTGGTCTTTCGTGGCCTGACGCTTTACCTTTAGCATTACTGTCAACTAGGGCGACTGTACACTCCCGAGTAGGGCTTAGTCCCTATGAAATAGTGTTCGGCCGCCCTGCGAATGTGTGGGGGGTTCCTAGGCCAGGAATGTTTTCTGATCTTGAGTACCCAATGTTGATCGATTATCTACATGACTTGACTGCTAAACTGAGGTTAATTCACCAACAGGTTTACGACGCATTGCCGACGCAGACGGAGGGTCCAGGCCACCAGCTCCAGCCCGGAGACTGGGTGGTGACAAGGAACTTTTCACGCAAAAATAACCTGGACCCGAGGTTCACCGGACCCTACCAAGTGCTCCTGGCCACGAGGACTGCCGTTCGTCTTGAGGGACGTAAGAATTGGGTGCATGCTACGCACACCAAACGAGTCCCCATCCCTTTGCCAGCAGACCCGTGGGTAAGGAGAGGCATTGCGTCATCTGAAACAGAAACATTGCCGGCGTTTGTGCCTTTTAGCGACGCACAGCTTGTTGAAGAACCCTCAGCACAGCAGAAAGACACTGTTGAACGATTAGCATCAAAAGACTCAAGACCAGAATACTCAACTGATCAGCAGGACGCTGTCTCTTCAACGGATCCTTTGTTTGACGAGCAGACACGTCCTGGGAAAACCCGATATTTTTTGCGATCTCGCACTAAGGACAAATAAAAGATCTTGCTTTTCTGTATTGACAAGTGCATTATCCTGTTTCCATGATCAGTTTTGAACATTTATATTACTGTAATTATTTTGTATATATATTGAGCTTCATTCCTTGTATTTTTGCTTTCACAGCTGAGAGACTTTGTTTTTGCATACATACATATTGTGCATTGAAGGCCGTAGGGCCGCGCGCGTACTTCCTTCTGGACAGTAGGTCTTGACGCTAGGTTAAAGGCCGTCGGTTCCTGGGAACTCCTAGGGATTGACTATTGCTGCACAGAACGAAGTGCGTCAAGAAACGTTGCGGACGGTCGTAGGGAATGGCATTCTCGAAGCTGAATGATTTGGAGGGAGCTCAAGTCCACAGATTCAAGCTGCAGCAACTCAGTCGTACCAAATGTTTCATATTCCAACTGTTTGTATTGTTCTTGACTGCTTCTGCATTATTGGCGGGTGGGGTGTATTACACGATGTCTCACTTCTTACCTGCTACACCTACTCCTACTCCTGACTCTAATCTTACCTCTACTGTTTCTCCTCATTCCTTTCACATGTTACCGGAACACGAGCAGGCCAGACGTGTAGAATTCCGCAACAATTCCTTTATTCAGCTCCTCCATCAGCATCAGTTAGTGGTTAACACTACCAATTGTTGGGTGTGCGGGCTGATGCCACATACTACAGATAAGGGAATTCCATATCTGGTGTTACCGTATAGTACCCAAGGGTCAGCTCGAGCATTTCAAACAATGTTTCGAAGCGCGCTGGGTTTCCACCCCCTTCGAGAACCACGTTCCCCCTACTCCGGTCCTACCTCGTATCAAAAACCTTTGTCGATAGCAATAGAGGATTTAGATAGTGATATCTATGATCCCTCGCTTATTCCCGAAGAAGAGGTACAAGCCTATAGAGTCCTAAGTAGAGGTGAATATAGTGCGTTCACTAGCGAAAAGCAGCTTAAAAGCTCGCCTCCGATATGGGTCGTACCCCACACTGGTAATTTTTGTCTTATGGGTCGTAGCCGAAGATCGCAAGCCCGACTTGGAGCAAGTGCTTGCACTGAAAATTACATTCTGCCGATGTTCTCGTCCCCTGTGTTTCTGGCTGCCAAGGGTACATACTTTATCTGCTATGATCGTGCATACACATGGTTGCCCGCTGACTTCATGGGCTCATGTTTCATTGCAAATCTGTTGCCTCCGACGTTTACTGTAGATGCCGATTATCATAAGACTAGAGTTGTACGAGGTGTAATTAGCGAAGAGGATACTGCCGGTCAAGAGGCAGGAGACTTTTTCAAGGGTTTCCTCCCGTTTTGGGGACCTATGGTCAATAGTAGGAACCTGAGACAGTTGACTCGGGTGGTAGAATCGACAGCTAATATTACTGCCAGTGCCCTTGGTAATATCACCACAGAACTTCAGGCGGAGAGACTTATGATGTTACAAAACCGTATGGTTTTAGATGTCATCTTAGCAGATCGAGGTGGGGTATGTAAGGTGATCCATTCGAGCTGCTGCATTTTCATTCCAGATAATGCTCCTACTGTCTATCAAGCCATCTCGAGGTTGCATAAGATCTCCGAATCCATACACGTGGATGTAGGGGATTGGACGCTACTTGGATGGTTTTGGGGCCTGATGTCGACTTGGGGTTGGAAGATTCTGATGATCATCGGAGTCGTTGTAGTGTTCCTGTTCACGTGCTGCCTTTGTGTGCAGTGTGGTCCTGCCTTATGTGGCCTCTGTGCTACAACGTGTATGAGACAACCACCTGTTACCAAGGGGACTCGGTTGGACAGAGCTATGCTGCAGCAACATCTCGATGGTCTGATGAATATCGAATATGATTCCGACTAGTGCTTGCCTACATGAGGGCAAAAGGAGCGTCTGAGGTTCCGTGACAATTGTAAGTGGTGTTTTTAACTCGCACGAATATGGTCGAGTCTGGTATCTATGAACCGCAAATGATGAGTTTAGTAAGCGTGCGCAGTTTCGCTGTACTAACTTAAACCGTTCGTTTGTTATGTGGGTTTTTCATCTGTACCCACGGGTTCCATCTTAGATACGGCATCCATTTTGTCTCTTTCCCTCAAGTAGCCAGCGAACGGACGTTGTCCGCTTCGCGACCCTGGGACTCCCAAGATATCTGCGGAAGACACATGTTCTTTGTGAGTGTCTTTATGACGAGGGGGTTGCTACTGTAAGGCAGATGGCGCCGCTCGAGGCTCATCTTGCCGCACGGACTTATTGTCTCAGCCGTGCATCTCATTAGGCACGTCCCTTTGATGCCTGTATCTCATGTTTTCCGATACCTCCCCTTTTACACCCTTTCCGATCTCCCCACTGTCTCCGTCTTCCTCTACACCTGTCCTTGTTCCTATTTCGATCTGTTTTACTGCTGATTGGAATTCGCTAATGGTGGGAAGATGGTTTTTACAGTTGGGAACCGCCAAATGTTTCCGCACTTATGTTCTGGACCTCATGTGTTTCAAAGTGACCAAAGCGACCCCTCTGGGGGATAATGATGGGAACCGGGTTGTAAACTTTTGTGTTCAATGTTATCCTATGGGTAAAAACTGTATAAAAGGAGCGATTCACAGAACCAATTCGAAGCAGTCTCCCCAAGTTGCACGTGGTGTACTTGTCGTGATCTCTGTGTTCCCTGCAGCAAATAAACCTTGAATCTTTGACGTCGAAGGAAGTGTCCCGTGTCTCTGTGATTCGTACGCCGGAGCAGGTTACCCACGAAGGTTTCAGGTGTTGTGCCCTGGCACCGCTGGGTCTTAAAGAACCCAGTCCTTCACAGTAGACATAAATGCCCACATTAATTTGCTGTCCAGCCTTACATTGGTAATGCAATAAATTGCTCTATTTGGTTTATTATTGTCTGTATAATGCCTTCATTCATACACATATACTGCTTGAGCCTAGCTGGGTTTCACTGTTACACTGTTTGTTTGATGTGACTACATCTCCCATAATGCATTGCTGTGGTTGTGTGTGTGCCTGCACTGGATTGGCATCTGTGATGTGTGCCTGGGTCTCTCATGGGGGTGGGGTAGGTTGGTATCAGGGGTGTGATGGCATACTTCTTTCCTTGTCTTGGTCCTGGTAGGTCGGAGCTGTCGAGGTCAGCCACGCCGCTCACACTCTCCAGTAGTAGTAATTCCTCCATTGGCGTGGAAGCGAGGGCAGTGGATGTCCCTCCACCAGTCTCTTTTGCCTCCTGCAGCCTGGCAGCAACCCTTTCCTTCGAACGCTGGCGCATATCGTACCAGTGTTTTCTCAATTCCTCGACGCTGCAGTGGGTGACGTCTATGGCATTGACCTTTTCTTGGATCTCCGCCCATATTCTCCTTTTCCGGGTCCTGGCGCTCTGAGGGATTTTTTGGGGAACATCCTTTACAACGAAACTCTAACAATGCGGTACCATTACAACGCAGGTTTTACAACGAAAGTCGTTACAACGACTTTCACTGGAGGGCGCTCTAGGATAGGGAATAGTTAAATTTACTATCCAACACCTTCCCTACTATCCACGGGAACTGGAGTTGGAATAATAAATTAAACTATTCCCTATCCAGCGCTCCCCAACGCAAGTCATTGTTACGACTTGCGTTGTAAAACTTGCGTTGTAACGGTACGCGTGGTAATACCACGCGTTGTACCATCATACATCCAGATTTTTTTCCAAATAAAAGCTTATGGCTGTGCACCATCGCCTGGATTAGCACCTCCTGCTCCCTTTCTGAAAACTTCTGTTTTCTCTTTCTCTGGCTTTCACCCTGCTGCTGCTCCTGTGTAGCCATTTCTCCACTCTCTGTTGCACTGCACTGGTGCCTCAGCCCTCCTTCCAACCTCTCACTCTGATTCTGGAACTCAGGTGCAGCATGGGTTGTCACACTTCCTGGTTGTGATGTCATCAAGCTGCACCTGAGTTTCAGATTCCCCGTTTTGCGATTCCTTAATTGTGAGTTTGCAAAATCTGCAAATTTTCCCTTAAGGAATCGCAAAATGGGTAATTGCATAAAAATCTGTGATTTTTAAGAAATCGCTATTTGTTTGCGATTTTTTGTTTACATACCAATTTGCGATTCTCAAAATGCAAATCACTATGAATCGCAATTTGGGAATCGCAAATTCAGTTTTTCATACATATGGCCCTTTGTTCTCTAAGCCATGTGGCCAGGGGCCATTATGTGTAGTCAGTGTCCATAGACCTGCATGTGTTCTTTGCTGTCTTGGCCTCCTTGCTTGTTGTTTGACCATGTGGCTGGCCGCAATTTTGTGTAGCCAGCTAGTATGCTTTTGCCATAGGCCTGCATGTGTTCATTGTTTTGTCGACCACACCTCCTTGCTTATTGTTGTTGTGGGGCCAGTGGCCATTTTGTGTAACCAGCCAGTGTATTTTACATTTTTTTTAAACATTTTAAAAAACGTTTTCAAATTTTTCCTCTACACCCTGCCTTTTATAGGCACCTGCTGCAGACCAGAATTCATTATTTAAGGATTGCCATTACCCATTTTCTCCTGGATCCCCCCTGCCAGCCCTAGGCGTACACCAGCATTGATTATTAAGGATTATGCCACTTTCCCCTGCAACTCCCTGCCTGCCACAGGAGTCTCCCCTTAGATGTATACAAAGCAAACAGTTACATCTGTATGTTGTTATCCTGATTGAAACATTATGTTTTGGTGGTGTGGTTTCACTTTGGAATGGATACACTATTATTGTTTAATATTTAAGATAATAACCTTACTAAATTATATTGTCTGTAGTATGAATAATTTAAACTGCAAAAATGCCATGATTCACTAAATGTTTTTTTATTTGTTTGTTTATAGGTGTACAAGAGACATCAGCCAAGTACTGCCAGACAAATGCCAGCACAAAGTGACGTGCCCACAATGCGTGAGTCCTCCTCTCTTCTGCTTGTGCCAACTGATAGAGCTTGAAGATGGCCCCAAAGCAAGGTACTTCCAAAAAAGTGGCCAGTGAGGAGAAGAACACTGGCTTGTCACCCTCCTCCTTTCTCAAGACAGTTTGAGTGCCTGCCACATTGTCTTCTGGGCCACAAGTTGGGAGCAGGTCTCCCTCATCAACTACGGCACAACACAAACTTAAGCCCAAGCCCTTGGCTCTCAGTGAGGCAGCCACATTATTCATGGCAATAAACAGGAAGCCTGAATTGGATTTATCTACCACCTACCTACCTCCAGCTCTTTGGACATTGGCAGGAGCACCAGTGGCACACTAAAAAAGTTCTCCTCCTCAGTTGGGACTTATTTGCTATTAGCAAGCAATGGGATGATATTGCAATATGCTCCATTTGCCACGTGAGTGTTCATTGAGGTAAGACCGGTTCACACTATGGTTCTGGAGGTGAAGCCACTCATAGGAAATAACATCACACAATCACTGCAGATGCTGGTGGTGATGGGAGAGGGGAATCAACTGATGAGACATGATGAGGAAGAAGAGGGTGACAGCTTTATGCAAAGCAGCCCTGTCCCTAGCAGTGAACCAGCACCACCTGTGTCAGCAACCTCAAAACGGCACGAGAGTCAGATAGAGACACCACCACATACAGTGACTGCCTCAAGAAGGTCATTAAGTATGCCACCTCCTAGTTCTCTCCGGTAGTCACCTGCATCAGTGGCCCACAAAAGAAAAAAATCCAAGCTACTATTATGGGCATGTTCAGGAAAGAAAGGGCTCTACAACCGCAACCACCCAATGGTACATTTGTACAACGGGAACCTGGTTAAAATGTTTGTGCTAGACCTCCTCACTTTTACTGTTGTGGAAGAAATAGGATTTAAAAGAAAAGTTTAGTGGCCATCTACCTGAAATGTAAAGTTCCCAGACGGACCTATTTTTCCAATGTTGCTGTTCCAGCGCTCCGTCACAAAGTGCTGTAATTGGTTGGACAAGCTTTGCAGCAGAGTACTGTTTACACTATCCACCTGACGACAGACATGTGGATCAGTGGTCAAGCAACTGATTGCATGTAAATCCCTGCACACCTGATCTCTTTTGTGGGGGTATCCACCAGCTAACTACAGGTCTCAGCACTGATGAATCATTTAAGGACTTTCGGGTGCATGCAACAGTAGCGATGCTCACCATGGAGAAATCCCATTCAGCTGCAAATATCTTGGAAGACTTTAACAGCAAGGTGTTTGAATGGGTACAACCCAGAGGTCTCAGAATTGGATTTGTTGCCACTGACAATGGCAATCATAAAGTCAAGCTATAACACAAAAAGCCCTCAGGTCTGGGAAATTGACTACCGCTTGTCTCAATGAGAGGAAATGGGAAAACAGTGCTGTGTGAGAGGGGTCCCTCACACACCAAAGGTGTCATGCTTCATCATGGGGATACCTCCTCGCGTCACAAGCCTAGTCGTCACGCGGGCGACTACCCCCTCGCTGTGAGGGAGGAGCTCAGGGATGTTTTAGTGAAGAGGGGTATAACTAAAATCCAATGTGAGCGAATGTGTGAGTGAGGTAGTGCAGTGCTGACTAAACAGTGGTGAGAAAGAGTGGGCAAAACTATCTACAAGGTAAGCCTACCATAGTTTATTGATGCTTCCTGGTGCCAGGATTAAAAGAAAAATTGAGTAGTGTGGCTGCGGTGATTAGAGGCTGCTGCACTGAAAAGTGATCAACATGTTTCAGCCGTATTGACCTGTAGCAGTGTCGTGACCTTCTTCATGTTATCTTTTTAAAATAGCTACTTCAAAGTGTGTATGAAAACAATAAATATAAAGGTGCATTAACAAAAGCGATGCAGTGTAATACAAAACCAATTATCCAGCTGTTCAGCAGGTTCACCGGTGTACCTGTGGTGATATAAAAATAACATACATCGCCATTAAATAGTGGGGTACAGCGTGTTTGAGCCACATTCTCACATATCTAGAGAGACAACACAACACACTTTAAGTGAGTATTGCAAGTACCATACAACAAAATAGGTGCGTAGTCGAGCAGTTACTTGGTCTGTAACACCCACCCGCAAATGCCAGGTATCTTATATCATCGGTCCCTGGCAAGTGGCCCTAGGTACAAGCGCCTATCCAACCTAATGAGTAGGGGTCGGGGCGTTACAAATTTGTAAATAGTAGTAATGTCTATTAGCATGAACGAGAACAAGTATCCAGTGACTGAAAGAGATAAATAAAAGATATGAGCAAACTAATGCTACTTGCAAGGATGCACCCATGGTTTAGATTTATCACATGAGGTGCTGAATGCAAGCTAAATCTATAATTAGGGCTGTGGTTGTTGTCCCAGGATCTGTAACAGGTTGGGAAGAGCTTCACGAGGTGTATTAGGGGTTAAAGGAATTAAGGGCCCAAGAAACCGGAGTTCATACTCCAATCTCGTAGAACCCTGGTGTAGTGTGGTTGTCCCTGGAGTAGGGGGATTATGCTTACAAACACAATGCCTGATGCTTTGGCCATAGAGAATTCAAACCTTTATGCTGGCAGTACCCCGTGATATATCTCTGAAGTGTGAGAAGGGATGTGTAGGGGATATCACGTCGAGCACGTGAATCACCCAGAACAAGTTCCGGTGGGGAAGCCCTCCCGCACACAATACAAGCCAGGCATGGCACAGGTAGAGAATGAATTGATGTGACCCCAGGTGAGGCGGCACTTTCGGGCACATCAGCATACTAGCGCTTAGTAAGGAAAATGAAATAACATAACCCAGGGCAAAGCGGCACTTACAGGCAAGAGCAAAATAACGCATGTATGGACTCACCACTCAGCTTGAGCGTGCCATCAGGAGCGTCCGTCCATGGAACAGGAAGACGCTGTCAAAGGACAGAGATCCGGGTTATAACGCAGTTTTGACCCGGAAAACCTGTCACTCAACCAGAAGTGTTCTCAGGAATGATGAGAACCGTAGTTTGTAAGCATGTTTGGCACTGATTACGACACACATTTATACTAAAATAGTTCCCAAATGTGCTTGTGAAGTTATAACGGGTTGATGGAAACATTACAAATACGCCCGCATTTGTAGTATATGTATGTGGCTAATGGAACCGGAAAAGTACCCAGTGGGAAATGTAATTCATTATTGGTTCACCGCTGCATGTGGCCAATACCCATACCTCACTTGTAAGCTGCATGTCCTGTGTCAGGAGGCAGGGCAGAGTGAAAACTCTGGTTGTGTCAGCGTTGTAATGTACATAACGCCCAGCAGTTTAAGAAATGAAAATCTGTGATGATTTTTGAAAATACTCCAAATGGCAAATAATGTGATGTGTGGTCTGAGATGCACCAATGGAATGCACCTCTAGCGCTTATGTGGGAGCAGTTATAAAGGTCACAACTTGTGACTAAGGACAGTATACGCATGCCAAGATTGTGATGTATGTCAAAGGTTAAGGGTCAAGGTATGTATATGTGGGGATATTTGTAAAGCGCACTGTTACTCTAACCGAGTGTCCTGGCGCTGTAGACAGCTGGGGAACCCGTCCTGGTTTTCCCTGTGAGATGGTCCCTTACTGGGTATCTCCAGGGTGAAACCAGGCATCCCTGGCGTCTGTGTGGGGCCGTTGTAGAGATGAGGCAAGCTTAATGCCCAGAGTTACCGAGTGTGTTCCCAGGTTAGAGTAGGCACTGAGGCGAGAATTATCGAGTCCGTTGACCCTTGGTCCACGACCCTGCCGCGTCGGGAATTGAACCCTGGTCCCGGGCGATTCTCTGCTTACAGGTCTGCCGCCTCTAACCAGTGAGCCACACCTCTCCACAAGGTAGGAAGTGCTCTGTCAATGATATGATGGATGGATATGCTGCCCACCGACTGGAGATCCATGGTGCTGGTGGTGAGGTCCAAACTCACAATCAAGCCAGAGATAGCCACGGGATCTCATCATTCAGCCCATTAGTGGATGTATCAAGTCTGAGGACCTACCGTTGTTCAATGCGTAGTAATCTTTTTGTGAGATTAGGGGTATTGGGGTGAAGATTGGTTTGTCGAGCACTGTTCACATCATGCTGTCTGCTTAGTGCTTCATTTTGTAGAAATGTTTGGTTAGTTTTGTGCTTTGTTTAGCATACCTTATAGTGTTTTATGCTCCAGAATGAGGGTCTTCACTTTGCAAGTGGTCATACTGACATGCCTCAAGCCACAGGGGCAGGTGATCAGATAAACCACTCACTCGCTGGTGCAATTGGTATGTTGACGGAGCCCTATGGTCTGTCAGTGGCCATATCGATAGTCCACTTAGCT
Source organism: Lissotriton vulgaris (assembly GCF_964263255.1). Classification (NCBI taxonomy): domain Eukaryota; kingdom Metazoa; phylum Chordata; class Amphibia; order Caudata; family Salamandridae; genus Lissotriton; species Lissotriton vulgaris. The sequence continues at coordinate 1,155,687,123 of NC_141696.1, forward strand.
GACGTCTGGGGGCCCACCATTCACGTGCAGCATGGGAAATGTCCTTTCACAGGTGGAAGGTCTTGTCAGGTGGCAAAATAGGCATAGGCATACCCCCCTAGAGCTCAATATAGTTATGAAGGGCAGTAGGACAAGGGTATAAGTAACTGATATATGCCCTTTGATAAGTGGCTTAGCGCTGCAAAAGTTAACATCCTGAATCAAGACAGACCTAGTCAGTATTGTTTCCAAACTGTTATCAGTTTATTGCTTGGGTTTAAGTAAAGTAAAGTTAGTGAAAAAACAAAAGACTTGAATAAACAATTCACTGAAGGATCTTTTTACAAATGAAACCCACCATCTCTTCCCGCAACAGGCTCACCTCTCTCCCCCAAACAAATACATATATTGCCCCACCAATGTCCCAACAGTCCAAAATTGTCCCAACTGCCCTTCTCAATTTCCACCCTCTCCACCAACAACAAAAGTTCCTTCCACGAAAGAAAATATATTTAGAAAAAGGGCTTACATTGAACCCACAACCCCTGAAAATCTGCCACCCTCAATGATCATCTCCACTGCCTACTAATCAACATTCGCTCACTCCACTAGCACACCAGTGAAATCTGGGACACCATTACCTCCCTCACGCCAAGCCTCATCGTCCTTAATGAGATGGGGCTCAACTCGGCATCAGCACCTGACATCGCCACAGCCACACCAAGCAGATAGTAGATGATCCACAGCGACTGCACCAACAAGCACAGCAGTGGAATAGCTATAATTCATTAAGGAGCATCAAATATAATGTGACCGCAGACACCCCAACCCCATCAAGGCACACTTCAATTTCCAGATCAACATCAACTGTAAAATCACCATCAGATGCACACTCGCCTACAGACACCCAAAACCCTGCCCGCCTTCTGCAAGGCCAGCGTGGACATCATCACGCAAGCCATTAACTCAAAAGATTCCTCTTCCTAGGAGACCTCAACTACCACCCAGAAGACCCCACCGATACCAACTCAGCCACCCTTCTAGAGATAATAGAAATCTTCTGACTCTCCCAGGGAGTCACCGACCCCACCCACATCACTGTACACATGCTGGATCCCATATTCTCAGCCAGCAACAGGATCAGGTACAGCCACACAACAGAAGCCACCTGGAATGACCACTCAATTGTCCACTTCTACATCTCCTCCACCCCCTACCTCCCACCATCCCTGCCAGTCCCCGCCACAGTAGCAAGAAGAAAGTAACAGAGGAAATCTGGACACTCACCTCAACTACTCGCTGCCTGACCCACACCTCCAACCCAGAGGAGGCCATCAACAACTTTAATACCTGGAACACAAACTGAGCTGACAAAGTCAAACCCCTCAAACTCTCCAAACCCAACAAACCTCCCAAACACAGACTAACTCTAAACCTCAAAACGCAACTGGTAAAGACTAGAAAGGATCTGGTGCACCACCAAAACACCCTCTGGTGGAGAATAATTCAAACAAACACTAAACAACTCCCACTCACAACTGAAGAAAGCACAGAAGGATGCCCTCAACACCCGCCTGGAAGCCAGCTCCAATTACAGCAAGGAGCTCTTCTGTATCATCAAGGAGTTCTTATACCCCACAGCAACTGAGAACACCATCAACCCCTCCCAGGACCTCTGCGACGTCATCGCAGTGTTTTCCACAACATCTCCACCACATATGAACACTTTGACCCTCAACCACCCCTAGCCATCATCGAAGGACTCCCCACCAACAGCGACCATAGCCTAACCAGCATCACTACGTTGGACCCACACACGCCCTAGTCCACTGCCGCCATCGTGGGCTCCATACACTCAGGTGCCCCCAAAGATCCCTGCCCCATCACATGTTCAAAAAAGAAATCAGCGCCATCAGCAAGGAACTCACAACCATCCACAATACCTGCATTGATGCCCTCAACTTCCCAGCCAACTGGAAGCACGTGGAGATCAATCCACTCCTACAAAAACCTCCACAGGCCCGGCGGAGCTTAAAAAGTACCAGACAATTTCCCTACTCCCCTTCCGGGCCAAAGTCCTAGATAAAGCAATAATCACCCAACTAACCAACTACCTTAAAACCAACTAACTCTTGAACCATTCGCAGTCATCCTTTCGTGTAAAGCACTGTACAGAGATGGCCCTGATTGCAGCCACAAACTATATCAGAACTCTCATTAACAAGGAAGAAATTGCAGCCCTGATCCTGCACAACCTATCCACAGCTTTCAACATGGTCTCCCACTACCCGATCCTATTCGGCCTCTACTAGATGGGAATAAAAGGCAAAGCCTTCAATTGGGTTGCTTCCTTCCACACAGGAAGAACCCAAAGCATCCACCACACCCCTTTCTCTGCGGGCCAATAAGCCATTATCTGCAGAGTCCCCCACGGTTCATCTCTTCAACACTTACAAGACCCCTCTAACCTCCCTGGTCAAAGGGCACCTTAGGAACATCATATCCTAGGCTAAAGACTCACATCTCATCCTGTCCACAGACCCCACCACCGCAAAAGCAATCTTCCACAGATGTATGACTGATGTTGCCAGCTGGATGCAGAACAAATGTCTCAACTTCAACACTGACCAAATGGAGGTCCTCATCTTCAAGAGCACCATCTACCCCTGGAATGTCACATGGTGGCCACTCAAAATTGGCCTCCCACCCACACCTGCAGAACATGCAAGAAACCTAGGCATCATCCTCAACAGCAAGATGTCGGTGAGAAAGCAGATAAACACCATTTCTTCAGCATGCTTTCACATTATCCGCAAGCTGAAGAAAATCTTCAAGTCACTCCCCACCAACACAAGACACATGGTCACCCAGGCACTCATCACTAGCCACCTAGACTACAGCAACACCCTCTACATAGGGATCATCACACAACTTCTGAACAGATTGCAGAACATACAGAACAAAGCAGCAAGACTCATCCTCAACCTCCCTAGATGAACACACATGACCCCCCACCTCAAAGCACTACACTGGCTCCCTGTAAACAAACAGTGCCAGTTTCAACTACTCACCCACACCCACAAAGCCCTTCACAACTCGGCCCTCACCTACCTCAACCACAGAGTTGATTTGCACCACACAACAGTGCTTTGCATCCCTTTACCTGGCCCACACCCTTCACATCTAAAGAAGCAGGAGCAGCAGCAGTCGTGCCTTCTCCCACAAGGCCGTCAAGCACTGGAATGAACTCCCTTTGCAACTCTTATCAACACCCACTCTTCAAGACTTCAGAAAGAAACTTTAAACCTGGATGTTCAACAGACAGCTTGCAGCAGTAGAACCCCCCACCGCCTCTTCACCCCAGCACCTGGATTTCCTCACGGTTGATAAGCTGCACTTAAAAAATCCTATTGTTTGAATGTGGGTGTGTATACTTGCCACAGCATGGCGTAGCAGCTCCAGCTCCCCTAGGATGTGGTGGAGGAGGTGGTCACTGGATGATTATGAGGGGGTGGCAGCAGTGATGGATACCTAATGCTGGGGACTCTGGCGTGGTGTGGCTGGGATGGAGGTCCTGGTAGGTGCCTGGAGGTATTGGGGGCAGTGGCACATGCCTTTGCCTCCTCCTCCTCCAAAGCCACCAGCCAGCGATATTCAGCCTGGATGGCCTCCATCCAGTGGCACTGCTGCCATGATGGTATACAAGCAGGAGTAGCTATATCAAGAAAGAAAAAAGAAAAATTGTAAATAAGGCTCAGTGCAAACACTGGTTTATATAGTGGCACAGTAGCAGAACATTGCTGGTCCCATAGGGCCATTGGAATTTTTGATGTAATTAGTCATGGGGCCACGTTTTCCCCACCCATACATCATATAAAGCACTGGCTGCAAGGAATTAAGCCAGAATACCATCAGAATGAGGTGATTTTTTTTCGTTGAAAGGATTTCATAGTAAAAACGAAACAGATGCTTTGTGTGTAAAAATAAAATGTATCTCCCATTAACGAGTAAGGCATATAAGCAGCACAATTAATAGTATTCCACTCTTTTTATGCAACATTATTGAGTGCTGATATAAGAAATAAAGAAGCTAAAAATATAGTTTAGTGGTGCAGTTAATCTCCCAAAAATATTTTGACAGGCAGATGCAGTAGCATTGCACTTTTCTAAATCAGATAGCCTATTGCCCTTTTCTTATTTTCCTATATCTAAGCCCAATGCCTAATTTCCTAAACTATATTTTGAACTACTAATGCATTGCAATGAATGATCTTTGCTTCTCCAGGCCCTATGGTGGGCCAACTCAGTCTCCCTTTTCAATACATACTACACTGGGAAATCGGGACTGTATGAGCTACATAAAGAATTAAAGGAAGTGGAACACAAGGAAGAAAGGAAAAACTAAAAAAGAACAAAAAGTAAAGATAAAGTATAAAAAAAGCAAAAACAAAAAATAAACACACAGATAAAAAATTAAGTAAGGGGTGGATGAGTGGGACAGGAGGAGGATTAGCACAGATTGAAGTAGATTGAGTAAGGCCCAGCACCATGCACTGAACGGCAGAGAAGGCAGGTAAGACTAAATGGACGTGACCATGCGCATCACGTGGTGCTGTTGTGCTTATTTTTCAATGCCCTGCTGGCCTGAAAAAGCAAAGCGAGCGGGTGAACGAGCATTCTTCCACCCTTTCAAGGAATTCAACTGAATCTCGCTGAGTTTTTTGGGAACTACACAGAATTCTGCAAGTAAAACTTAGCTGGTACCACCCAGGCCAAGTTGTCTCTGACATATTCACTTAACTTTAACATCACTTTGACCTTTGTTTTTTTCAAGGAATTTCTGAAGCTTTTTTTTTTTTAAAGAAAAACAGATCTTTTTATCACACTTAACTATAATGTTATTTTAATTTTACTTACAGTACAATTATATTAACATACAGAACGCCATCCCCTTGCCACGGAATGCCATTTTACCACTGCAATTTTCGCAGTGGACTGCATGTGAGGGAGTTTCTTTCAAAGTTGGGTGAGCTGCCTTGACTTAAACATGAAATAACAATTTGGCCCCTTTCTATCAGCGGCCTCATGCAATCCGTGCCTGCTTTGAACATGGTTGCCTGTGCTAATTTTGGTTTTCAAATGCAAAAAGAACAACTGATGGACAGAATGTTGAACAATTTCAATCATTCTCCCTAATAGATAGATCCAGGCCTGAATCCATCGTTTTTTGCCCCCATGCCATTCCAGTTTACACCCAGCCATATGCAAATTAGTCTTGACCTTGTTCCCCATGGGAACAGACCAGCCTGAGCTGCCAGGCCAGGTTTCCCTGGACTGGAAACAAGCATCTTGGAACCGGTTTTGGGGTTTCACTCCTCATCAGACAGGTTAGCTTGACTCCAGCGGCATGGAGAGCACGGGACCCACGCTTGGGTATACCTGTCCCACATGGGGTGGCAAATGCAAAAAGAACAATTGATGGATAGACTGTTGAACAATGTAAAACATTCACCCCAGAACAGAGATCTGGGCCTAAATATATCATTTGAGTCCAAACTGGGGTGGCATAGTGAGCAAAAGAACGATGGATTAAACCTAGATCTGTGAATGGAGACGAGTGGTTGAAAAGTTTCAGCACTTTGTCTATCATCTAGTTGTGGTTGCTATGTTCGCCCTGAGTTGCCAAGGGTATTCGCAGACATGGGTCCTTTGCTCACTGTGCCACTGGATTCAAGCTACCCTGGCTGATGAGGAGTAATACCCCGGAAACAGTCCCAGGATGCTTGTTTCCGATCCACATCAGTACGGGCTGGAATGTTCCCATTTGGAACAGGGTCAAGACTGATTTGCATATGGCTGGGTCGGTTGAAAAGTTTCCTCACTCCGTCCATCATCATGTTGTGTTTGCGATTTTGGTTTCCAGTCTGGTTCTGGTACTTTTGCATTGAGTTTATGTGCTGCGTCTGTTTGTAAACTCGTCTCTCGACGGGAAAAGATGATACAGATGTGATTAACTGTTGAGGAAAGGTTATGCTATTTATTGTCCATGCCAAGTCGTTAATGTTATTTTTTAAATCTGAGAGCATGATCAATAAAATTCAATAAAATTAAATATGCCAAGGTGCTGTTGACAAAAAAGAGGTAAAGAGTACATAGCATGCTTTCACAGGAAATTAATGGCAGAAAGAATCTCTACTAACACTTGGAAATAAACAGATGGGACATGTAAAACACATCTTTGTCATCAGCCTGAACGCTGCTGTGATTATTATTCATAAGGATATTAACTTTCAAGAAACCTTGGATGTTATCGACCCTATAAGTTTTTTAATCAACATACAAGGTGTTATTAATGTCGGAGCATCAGCAGCATTCTATTTGTATGCAGCATGTAGTATTTCAAATCATTTTTGGCAATTCACGTCAAGGCAGAAGGTGAAACAGACCTCGCATAACGTGTGCGGTGGTCTTTTGAACTTTTCTTATTATACAGATAATTGCAGGAGAACAATTTACACATCTTTTTTATCTGTTTTGTGAAGAATCATTGTTTTCCTCTATTTCCGTTTAATTTTCCACTTCAACCTTTCTGCAATTACTTCTTGTGATAGTCCTGCCCCTAAAATTACCTCATCCTCTGGGAAACAATTCAGTGCCTCACAACATTGCTCTATTCCTGTTGCTCGTTTCTGGATTTTCAAGGCGCTGATTAGCCTGCATTCCCGTCAGCTGTTCCTGTTGCTGTCTTCTGCTTGCAAGCTCGATCCACACGTTTCTCCTAGTCACACTTTTCACACAGAAACTGGATTTTTTTCTCCAATCTGTTCCTTCCATTTTCCTTCTTGCTTTAGTAACCTTTATCATTACAGAATTTAAAAAAAAGTGCAGGGCCTATTTGGGAACCCGAGAGAAGAAACTTGATTTTGGTCTAGCGAAGACCATCTATTGACATTGCTACGCATAAGGTCTGTGAAAGGGAGACAAGTCCTCCTCCCAAAAGTGAAGCAAAAGCAATAATGTTAGATTTGGGGGTCTCCAGTTGATACAGGTAGGTACTTGAGACAAATAGGGATCCTTGCCTCCAGGCAGGCTAAGGGGGTACACTCCTAAAATAACCCCTGCTCACCCCCTTCGTAGCTTGGCACGAGCAGACAGGCTTATCTCAGAGGCAGTGTGTAAAGCATTTGTGAACACATACAGTAATCAAGTGACAACACTACAGATGGACACTACACAGGTTTTATATAAAAAATAAGTATACTTTATGTAGACTTATCACAAGACCACAAACAACAAAAATCCACAATACTGTACTTAAAATGGTAGTTTTAGCTTTAAGTCAATGTACCTTAAGATGCGACACGCAGGGCAATGAAAGTGTTGCACCGATGGAAATGCGGCAAAATCCGGTGCAAAGAAATAAAGACGTGAAGATTTTCCAGATGTGGCACGCTTCTCTGATGATGCAAGAAGTCTCGATTCGGTGCGTAGGCTGCAGCGTCGACACCCTTGGTCTGCGATGCAACAACAACAGCTTCGGCTGCGACATTCTTCTCAGACGTTACGAGACGCTTCCGCACAATGCGACAACTACAGCAGCGACATTCAAGATGTGACGGCAGCAGCTCTGACGGTGAATGCGAGGCGCTTTTCTGGACGTGGTGCAATACGACAGCTACAGAGGTGACATCCAAGATGCGACGGCAGCAGCAGCGACGGCAACACGCTTCCTCTTCGTTGCAAGATGCTTCTCTCGATGCGGTGCAATACGACAGCTACAAAGGCGACATCCAAGATGCGACGGCAGCAGCAGCGATGGCGACACGCTTCTTCCTCTTGAGTCGCTGTACCAGCTCCTTGCTACACGCAGTCCCTCAGAAGGCCCAAAACAGCAGCAGGCACTTCCAAAGAACTCTGGGGAGCTGGGGGTTGAAGTCTGTGTCCTTGAGACTTCAGCAGGAGGCAAGCTCTGTTCCAAGCCCTTGGATATCCTTACAATTTGATGAAAGTACACAAAGCCAGTTTCTCCTCTCTTTGGTAGTCAGGCAACCACTGCACGCCAATACCCCAAGCAGCACTTCAGCTTAGGGATAGTCTCTTCTCAGTTTCTTCTGGTTCCACTCTTCAGCAAAGGTTGTTCTTGTTTGTCCAAAAGTGATCTAATTTCTTGGGATCAGGGTCCCAATATTTATACCCCCAAATCATTTGTCCTCTGAGGACAGAGGGGCCTCTGCCTAGTCCAAACCAGTTGTGGATCACTCTGTTTACATGACTCCTTGTTTCCTTTCACAATGCAGGGCAGAAACATCAGACGCCCCACATGAGGTGGAGCCAGCACTGTGGGGGGCAGGCAAAGTTCTATTCAGGTCCAAGGTGCAACTCCTCCCTCCCATCTAATGCAGATCTCTCTATTTACCACTGGGCTGACTCATCCTGTCTCCTGGAATCCCCCAGCACTGTCACTCAAACTCCAGAGAAGTAATGCACAACCTAGCAGAGGCAGGCTTCGATAGTTAGACAAGAAAATATCTACTTTCTAAAAGTGGTATTTTCAAACACAGAATGTTAAAACCAACTTCACTAAAATATGTATTTTATCATTCTGAGTTCAGGCATACTAAACTCAAATTTCCACCATGTTCCCTGAGTCAGTTAGGATTATAAAATGTAATAATCTAAAGGTCAGTTTTGGCCTATGGAGAACAGGTGGCCTTGCAATAGTGAAAAACGAAAATGGCTGTAATTCACTATTAGGACATGCCACCCACACCAGGGCATGTCCTACCTTATACTTACAATGCACCCTGCCCTTTGGCCTACCATAGGGGTGTCTGATATGAAGAAAGGGGAAGGTTTAGGGACTGGCAAGTGGGTGCACTTGCCCAGTCAGCATGGCAATACCAGAATAGACACAGGCTCTGGAATGGCATGCCTTAGACACACTTTTACAGGCTGCTTCTGTGGGTGGCACAGCCAGTGCTGCAAGCCCACTAGCAGCATTTAGATTACCAGCCCTGGGCACTCCTGGTGCACGGTACTAGGGTCTGACAAGTAAACCAAATCAGCCAATCATGGAATCACTAATCCATACATCAATTTACAATAGGGAGACCATATGCACTTTAGCACTTATCAGCAGTGGTAAAGTGCCCAGAGTCATAAAACAGCCAACAACAGGTCAGAAAAAATAGAGGAGGAAGGCAAAAAGTTCAGGGATGACCCTGCAAAAAGGGCCAAGTCCAACACATATGAATACCAACCAGTCAAGGAAAAAAGCTGTGAAACCCTTACTATCAGTTCATGCATAGCGAAACTGAAACATCTTGGCATAATTCTTGATTAAATAATTTTCCAGGTGCTTGCACAGCCGATGCCATCCCAGAAAAGAGAGGGCTGGGGTTTGGAGCGGTAGGGGAAAAGAGCCATGAAGAACAATTGACTAATATTTTTCAAAAATACGGGAATACAATTGGAATAAAAAGGGAGAAATTGGTTTTAGGAAATTATGAATTACATTAAATTGCAAAAAGAGAAAGTGAAGAAAGACATAAATTAGGAACAGGGTCCTAACACATAAATTAGATGAAAGACTGACAGTGGCCAATCAGTTATGAGAAATCTGACCAATCTTTAATAGCATAAACAATTATTAACGAATAAGACATAAAAAAATGACAGAACAAAAAAACTACAATTTAAAATGAAAAAAGCTGAGATGCAGGACTTAGAAGGAAACATTTGGTGCAGAGAATAAGGTTCTTATAACAGAGTTCCATTATTTAGTTGTATTCAACCATTGCTCAATTAATTTGCAGCTAAAATACACTTGCATTGTTATCTGGATATGATTTCTTCAGCAACTCCTCCCCTCACAATTTAGATAAATATTTCAATGGCTTAACAATACGTCATATCCTGTATGATTAGACTACACAATATGTCAATTTAGGGGTTATTGGTTTCCTTGCACCTGATTCTGCTCCTGTATTGGTTTATTTCGGGATATCTGAACAATATGAATCAAATTGCAGAGGCATCTGATGCAATACATTTCCTGAGTGGAGATACTGTTAAAGAAGGATCTCACTTCATAGTCCTTTTTGTAAATAAGAAAACCGTGGGATTATCAGTAAACCCACGGGGAACATAGTTGCCACATTTAAACTGACCCTCATGGTTGGGAAGGCTCCAATGTGTCATAGCCAAAAGGTCTTTGTTAGGGGATTTTTCAGGCATGTGCTAGATAATTTTGCTGCTGTAGCTTTATTTGTAGGAGGACAGTAGCAGATCAAACATAAGGTCGCCAACACTTAAAACATTCTAATGTTTCCTAATTATATTCACCATCTTATTAAAATGGGGACAAAATGGGATGACGCTTCACCCCTTCATTGATTTTCATGGCCTTAGGTATAATAGTTTTCATTACTTGCCTAATTAATCTATGTAGATAAACCATTGCACTTAGCTTGGAGCACAGAACTTGTGGTTGAGAAAAGAAATCAGTTTTAAATTTACAGTGATGATTGACCATAAGGAATTGGCTTAAGGGTATCCCATCGCTCAGGCTTCTTTAAAGTGGCTCGAATTTTCCAGTTCTGGAGGTTTTCTAAAGAGAATGGTGCAGAAAAAATTATCCATGTTTGTGATGGTCAAGTGAAGATAGTTATTTCTCTTAGGACTACTCTTGCAGGTGAGCCTCAAGTCCGGTTGGATATTATTTAACTACTGTACAAAAGCTGAAAACTGTTCTCAATGCCAGCTCAAATTAAAAAAAGTTTTTAATGTATCTCTTCTAGAAATTAATATTGTGTTTGTTTTGTACATATGATAATCATAGAGGACATGTTGATTTTCCAGGGCATTAACAAACAGGTTTGCAAATTTGTAGCAGAAGCAGCCCACACAGAAGTTCCTTTGTACTGTAAGTATACATACCATTAAAAGGGAAATCGTTCACAGACAGGCCAGCTTGCAACAATTAACTAATGAAGGAAGTTGGCAGTTAGATATGGTCTGTTCAGGTGTTTAGAGTTTGCTCAATGGGAGCAATACTTTGCTCGTGTGGGATTAAGGGATTAGATATCCATAGTAACTCGGATTGTAAGGAAAATCTTTGATCAGATGGATGAAGCTTGTCTTTTAAAGATGAGTTTTTCACTGACACAAAATCTTGTTTAAAAATATCAATGTATCTGCCAATTGGCTCCAGTACAGATCCACCAACACAAAGTATAAAATGCCCCAGAAAATTTGCGATATTCTTGTGTCCCTTAGATAAGGGTGTAGAGCACAGGAGTTCTTGGAGTTCTATTTTTGAAAGGAGGAACCTTTTCTCACTCATGAATCCCTCATGCTTTTCTATTAGGTTAAGTGAATGTATTTTTGCCCAATCTCTGGTAATGGGTTGTAGTTGAACTTCACAGAATGAGAAGTGTTATTAAGTTCCAGTAAGGTTCTTGGCTGAACTGATTCACATCCCGAAAAACAATCTCACCAACCTTATCAGATGCTTTAATAATTATGTCAATGTTATCAAGTTCATTGAGTGACATTCTTTTCAATCCAACTGAAACGGGATAAAAGTCTTTCTGTCATGCAGTACTGCTTTATGTCTGAAAACAAATTTTCGAAGGCGAGTATTCATGTGCAGCATTCAATTTGTTAGGTAAAAATTTGAGGATGGCTTTAGGCTGTCGCACACCAAATGCATAGGGGATTCTCTGTATTGAAAAAATAACTGTTGTCCTAGCTTCCTGAAAAACTGTAGTAGTTTCAGTTGAAGAAAGAGTACATGCGATCGCTCAGTGATGACAAAGGAAAAGCCTTTGCCGAGAAGTGATATTTCAGCTGAAGGCAACATGTGTTTTGGTAAATTACAGATGAGGATAGTCATGTTGTATCTTGTCTGATGTTCGCCTAGCTGCAAGTCCTGCCTGTACTGGCCTTTCCCCTGTCTTCCTCTTTATCCCTGAACTAAAAAAGGTTGGCTGTATTGAGGATATTGCTTACTGGTCCTGAACTATTTATTTCTTGGAGGCTGGAGTTGATCTAGCAATTTTTGTATAAAAACGGTTGAGACTTGTATCTGGGACAAAAATAGTTAATAACAAAAGAGAAGCTATCTGCAGAGTCCTGACAAGGTTCAATAGATTTTGTCGTCAAAATTCCATCATCCCATTGTGGAGAGCCAACGAGGCTAACATGGCATTTTTTGTAACACAGATAAGACTTCTGGCCACAGGAATATGTAAAAAAAGTCAAAACTGGAGGTGACTGCTGGGAATGCCTGGTTGAGTGGCAGAACTTGGTCAGAGTTCACATACAGGTAATATAATTAAACCTTTTAGGATTTTACTGGCAGGGAGAATAGTGACACATTTAGAAATGGCAACAACAGTTAATTATTAATGCTATATTCATAAAAAATTACTATTACATGCCACCCCAGCCCAAGCCATTCTTAAAGCTTTGTGGGTCTGAAATAATCCGAAATGTCACACTTGTAGGAGTTTGATGGCTAGTAGTTGTGCTGTTACTATCATTGGCACCATAGCAGAGCAATGTGTGGTGGAATCTGCAGCTGCCTCCTGATGACAGCCCTGGCACTTTTTTTTTTACAAATTAACCACTGGCTAAGGTGCTGTGCTAACTCCCCTAAACATGGTTGATTGGCATAACCACAACTGGAATATTTTATTTACTTATAAGTCCCTAGTAGTGTGCACCACCTGTGCCCAGGACCTGTAAAGTAAATTCTACTAGTGGGTCTGCACCACTGATTGTGCCACCCACTTAAGTAACCCTTAAACATGTCTCAGGTCTACCATTGCATAGCCTGTGTGTGCAGTTTTAAACTGCTATGACGACCTGGCAAGTTAAACATATTGCCAGGCCCAAAGCTTCCTTTTTATTGATACATGTAAGTCACCCCTAGAATAGGCCCTGGACAGCCAGAGGGCAGGGTGATATGTATTTAAAAAGCAGGACATGTACTTTTACGTTGTACATGTCCTGGTAGTGAAAAACTCTTAAATGTATTTCTAACATTGACGAGCGAGGAAAAAACTACGCTCAGGAGAGTTTTCCTCTTGCTATGCAGAGCGCAGACGGGAAAAAGTCTGCAAACTCCACAAGAGTAGAAGGATTTCACACCCAGGTCTGCTTCAGTGGCTCAACTCAGTCACCAAGACTGATGCTCACTCCATCCCCAGAGCGGATGAGCTCATTGATAGGTTAGGAGCTGCCAAGTTCCTGAGTACTTCTGATTTGCCTTCAGGGTACTGGCAGATTGCCCCAGCAGAAGAGTCTAGGGAGATGCCAGCTGTTTATACCCCTGAGGGCCACTTTCAGTATAAAGTGATGCCCTTTGGACTAGAAATGTTCCTGTCACCTTCCAGAGGCTGGTTAACCAGGTTTTGGCTTGTAGGGAGGCCTTCCAGTGATGCCTACCTGGATAACATAACTGTCTTCAGTAGCAGCTGGAAGGACCACCTCTCTCACCTGCAGGAAGTGCTTCAGGCCCTGAAGAACTCAGCTCTAATAATCAAGGCCAGTAAGTGCCAGATAGGGAAGGTGTCTGTGGTGTACTTGGGACACCTGGTGGGCGAGAGTAAGGAGCAACCACTCCAGGCCAAGACAGAGACCATAATGAACTTGCAGTGTCCAAAAACTCAGATTGGGGGGAAGTCCTTCCTGGGCCTCATACGTTATTACAGGAGGTCAAGGGACATGGCACCATTGTTGCCCACTTGACTAAGCTGACTTCTAAGAAGCAGCCCAGGTTGGTGATCTGGACAGAGGCTTGCCAGAAAGCTTTTGACTCCCGGAAACAGGTCACATGCACAGTCCCTGTGCTCAAGGCCCCTGACCTTTCCACCAGGGAATTTGCAGTACAACCAGATGTCTCAGAGCATGGCATAAGGGCAGTCCTTTCACAGCTCAATGATGAGGGCCAACACCAACCTGTAACTTTTATCTCCAGGCGGTTACTTCCCCAGGAACAGAGGTGGAGTGCTATTAAGAGACCTAGGGCGTCAGGGTGTTTCTACCCTTCCCCTTTTCTTGTTTTGTAACCTTTTTTCCACTGTTTTCTACAAGATCGCTGACAACTCTTCCTGGTTTGGAGTGTTGGCTGCCAATCAGAATAAAGCTTGTGCTCGGGTGGAGTTGCGACTCTCCTCGGTGCTCAGATATCTACATTTTTATTCTTCAAATTTCTCAGTAACTACTTAACGGATTTACACCATTTGAAAAAAAGAGGGCTTTCTGAACCAAAACCTACATTTTTACCAAATTTGGTGTAATTCATTAGAGCAGTTTGGGCAGTAGCCATGTTTAAAGTTCCTCTGGATATTAACATTGGGCAAATGTGTTTTGGACCCCCTTTTTTCTCGGCCCCTGCTTCACGAATCACCCCAAAACATTAAAGACAGGAGCCGACCGGAGCGCCCCATCAGTTTTGAAAATTTTGCGAAGATTCGTCAAACGGCGCCAAAGATAATGGCAAAAGAAAAAACTATTTTTGAATATAAACAAGGTCCTAACTATAACTACCTACAAGCGACTGCCAGTAGGTAATATACTTACATTTACCTTGCTAATGCTTAGCTTAGTTATATTAAAATGTGTGGTAATGGCATGCAAGGTAAAAGCATACGTTTGCTAAAAAAATGCTGGGTAAAAAATGTGTTGTAAAGGCATGCAATGTTTTTACCTGAGTTGTTCTGTCATACATCCCTACAAAGCTTCTCCATATTTCACTTGAATGCGCTGCCACCTGGGCACCATAAGTTTTATTACAAAGCACTGTCCTTGTTTGCATTTCATTATGTAATACAGCTCCTGGTTTCGTATACTCTTCTAGATAGTATATGTCACTTTTAGCTGCACTTCGACTACACCGTAGGTGACAACTAACTGGTTGTATGCTTTTTGGCATCATGTTCGTGCTATTCTAATAGACAACCCCTGGTTGTTTGCAAAGTAATTTGACCAAAAAAAGGGGAACTTTGTGTAACAGAGTTCCAGGGTGCTAGATCATTTACAAGCAGAGCTAGGACAGTTTGTGAGGGCTGTATGTTTTCCTGCCTGGCTTTCTTTATTGTAGCACATCTGTTTAGATCTTGCCTTCGCAGCTCATGCGCTGCATGCGCTGTCTCAGCGAGACATAAAGTAATCTATATGTTGGGTTAAATTTAATGTAATCTGTCTTTCCGCTTGCTAATGGCTTATTTGCGGTAGTGTTGTTGTTATCTCCGTTTCTGTTGGCTGTTGGTCATTTGCTAACTTCCGTGTAGTCCCCATACAGCGGCCCCTAACTACAGGGTTATTTTGCTCTGCTTGCACTTCTTTTCATTGAAGTGCAGTGTGCCATCTGTTTTGCATGCTGTAGCCTGTAATTGGAGACTTTCAGCACACTGGCCATTTATTTTCGCTTTAGTAACGAGCGAGGTTGTAGTCTGCGTTTGTAATTGCCGACTTTTGAGGCGTTTGTAATTGTTGACTTTTGAACACGCTGGGCAGTTTTTAAACCCTTAGCCCTTAGAAGTCCTCCTTAGGTATCATCACTGTAAAGGCCAGAGGGTGCCCACTGGAGTGCAGGGATAGTTCGAGGTGGCAAGGACTGGAGGGGCCATCAGGAAGTGGCCACGCTGCCCCTCTCTGTTTACCCCTGTTTCTGAGTCACTGTCATGGATTCACACAACCCCATTGATTGCTTGCTTGCCTTTCGTGTTCGGTTGTTTGGTTACAGCAGGGTTCCGTTCTCGGAAACCAGCGACGCGTGCTTTGCGTCCGCCTTTGGTCACGAGCTGTGTTTGTGCTACGTGTGGTATTCCATGACTTGATGTCATCTGGAATCTATCTATGTCATTTGGAATTGTCTTAGTAACTTAGAATGTTTTCGCTTGATTTATTACTGTTACTGTATGGCTTATGCTGTGAGGACTCCTGCTACCTGTGGTTGTTAAGCTGTACTTCATATGAATTAATCTACTTGAACCTACTTCCAGTGTAGTTGGACTTACTACATAATTACTGGCGACGTTGGGAGCAGTGGATTTTTGAAGACAGCGTTCACTTGTTTTTCTACATTATCATGCAAAATTTTTATTTAGCCAACTAAAGGAAAATTCTTCCTCTTCAGCGGTGAGAAGCTCCTTCTATGCATTTTCAAACCTACTTAAAGAACTTTTTGGACATTGCTTTTCAAACGTAAGTCTGCTTCTTTCAAATTATTTTGGACATTTATTTCAATTCTGCGCCTTCATGACTTCACCACCCCAATTCTGCGCTTTCACTACATCATCACCCCTCGACCGCATTTATCGAGCGGTTTTCACTTTCGTAATTTGAAGACTTTCATTTTAATTACATTAGCGTGTACGCTTCTCCCCCTGTTCGCTTACTTTTAAAAGTAAACACTCAAGAACTCACCTCAAGCCTTGAGTCTCGAGCATCCCGGAGTTCATTTACTTTCCCGACCATTTGCGCTCCATTCTGGGATGACCGCGTCATAGCGCACGTCATCGCGCACAACTAGACGCTCACGGCGGCCATCTTGGTGAAGTTTGAAGCAAAAACTTCGTGTTTTCTAGGATTTACCGAGCAGATAGGAATTTTAATTCCTGAATATTCACCTCTTCTATTTTAATTGAAACGCTTTGCTGCAAATTTCAACGGTGATTTGCACACCTTTATTAATAAAAAAAAAATAGAGATTATTCTATTTCAACAAATCCACAACTACGGTTGTTTTCTTTTCTACTATTTCTATTTTTACTTATTTATTCATACTGTTCTAGTATTAATCTATATTGTTCTAACATCAACCTTTATTTACAGGATGTCTAATATTGCTGCACCACCCCATTTTCTTCTAGTTGCAGGTGCTCCTCCTATAGAATGGGATCTTTGGTACCCCATGTTTATTGCATATGTGGATTTCTTAGAAAAAGAGGATTGTTCTGCAAAAAGAAAACTTGCTCTTTTAAGACATTGTCTCGGTGGTGCAGGGATAAAATAATTTGACAATCTACCACCCTTGGAGGATGCTGGTGACATGGATGTATTTAATAAAGCTTCTAAGCAAATGAAGATTCGTTTTGGTAGAAGGATAAATACTGTGATGGAAAGGTTCAAATTCTATTCTCGTGAACAGAAACCTGACGAAACAATTGAAGATTATGTTGCAGCACTACGTTCACTTGCCTGTACTTGTTCTTTTGAAACTATATCATACGAGCAAGTTCTTAGGGATCAGATTATGATGAAAACAAAAAGTAAAAAGATCCAAGAAAGACTTTGGTTAGGGACTGAGACTACATTAGCTGTGGTAGTTAATATAGCTAAAGGTATAGAACATTCTGAAATATTTGTATCTGAAATTAGAGGGAAAAATCAGAAAACACATGTTCCTGAGGTTGAAGTAGCTATTGTTAAGAGTCAAACCAGTCATCCCACTTCAAGTGTTTTCAACAGTAAATCTAACTTCAAAAAAAGAATATGTAAGAAATGCTAATGATAATAAGAGTTTTGTTAAGAAGGGTACAATATTTTGCTATAGATGTGGTAGCCCCAACCATGTTGGCAATTACAAGGGTTGTCCTGCTTGGGACAAAATCTGCATAAAATGCAAGAAATAAGGGCATTTTGGTAATGTTTGCAGGTCTGGTCAAAGAATTAATTACATATCGCCTGAAGAAGAGGAAGTTCTTAATAGCTTGAACTGTATACTTTCTGTTGATGAGAGTATTCAAAAGAATTTCCCTTCTTGTACAATCTTTATGGATGACAAACCTATTGATATTTTTGTTGATTCTTGTGCGTGGTACACCATTAATGGTAAGAATATTTTTGAACAATTGTGGCATCAAAGAGAATTATTGAGTCCAGACATATATCCTGGTGGGTACACGGGACAAAAGATTGCTCTAGAGGTTTTTTTTTGGGCGACGATATTTTTTAAGAACTGGGATATCAGAGCAAAAGTTTATGTTGCTACCAAGGGCGTGTCTATTCTTGGTTGGCCTCATCAACGTGGTTTAGGAATCAAATTGGATCCTAATGCTAATCCACCAGTTTATGTTGATGAGCCCCGATTTGAAAAGTTTATTACTGATTCAGTGGTGAACTTAACTTTAGATGCATCTAGCAATGTTAGTTTCAGTAAGAGTGTACTTGAAAGGTTTCCTGAAATTTTAACGACAAGTTGGGAAAATATTATCGGACCTTTCAGTTATCAATCTGGTAAAGAAATGTATGCCTTGGTTCTCATCAACTACTTCTCAAAATGGCCTGAACTGAAAATTGTTGAGAAAACTTCTTCAGAGCAGGTGATTGAATTTCTTGATGAAATATTTGCTAGGGAAGGTTTACCGGAGGAACTTATTTCAGACAATGGTCCACAGTTCATTAGCAGCGAATTTGAAGATTTTCTTAGAAATTGTGGAATTATACATAAAAGAACCTCGAATTATTTTCCACAAGCCAATGGCCAAGTTGAGAGGTTCAACAGGGTCATCAAGGAATCTTGCCAATTAGCTGTAAGGAGTGGTTTGAAGTGGAAGAAAGCTCTTCAAGCAACTTTGTTAACCTATCGTTTGTCTCCCAATTCAGTGACTGGTTTGTCTCCTTTTGAATTGTTACGAGGGAGGAAACCAGGTTCTCGACTTTTACCTTGGTGGTTGAAAGGTAATTCTCCTTATGAGGTAGATTTTAAAGAATTGAAGGATAAAATTGGGAAATACCAGGAGAGAATGATTCAACATTCTGCCAAAAAGAAGTATAATACTTGCAGTGTAAAGATTGGTGATCTAGTTTGTGTAAAAATGGGTGGTTTGTTTCACAGGAAAGTTTCTAGATGGTCTGATCCTGTCAAAGTCATTCAAATCTTTAGCAAAGCTGTCAGAGTAGAAGGAGGGAAAATATGGAATTTGAGAAGGATTTCCTTATGCAAGTCTTCTGTTGCTCCTTTCACTCAAAAAACTACTTTTCCAGAAAAATTTATTTCAGACCATAATCCAAATGGTTTTTCTGGTATGCATGAGGCTTATGACAATTTAGAAAATGAGGTTGTAAATAATTCTGATGTTGTGATTAATCCTAATGTTCGACCTGATCCTTGTGTCGAAATTGACAACCAATCAAATATAGAGTGTGAAGAAATTCCTTTAAGACGCAGTGAGCGCGTGAAATGTGCTCCTTCAAAGTTTAAAGATTACATTAGAACTTAACTTCTTTTTTGTATTACCTTGTTTCTCTTGGGGTTTTTTTTTGTTTGTTTTGTTTCTTTCTTTTATTTTTTTTTAAAGGGGGGAGGTGTGTGGTATTCCATGACTTGATGTCATCTGGAATCTATCTATGTCATTTGGAATTGTCTTAGTAACTTAGAATGTTTTCTCTTGATTTGTGGAAAGTGAGCCCATATTACTATCGATGCCCGGGCGGCTGGCGCAAGACGCCTCTTAGTTCCCATTCTGAATAGTTACCAAATAAAGAGACGGGCGCTGAAAGCAGGAATCACAAGAACAGGATTTATTACTCATGAGGAGAGCCTGTCATTTCGGACACGAAACACAGTGTCTTTCGGGAGGTGCTCTAACAAGTTCTCTGAGACATCGCCTTTTATACCTTACAAACATTCCTTATTACAATAACGACATTGTGAAACAAGGAAAAGACATCCCCGTAATCCTCGTGTCAATCCCACCCCACATATATCCACAATAGAGGCCCTTAACCTGCTGATAAGAGGAGGGGGCAATCACGCAGCTGAGTGTTCCGCCGATTCTTAGGATGTGTGCGCCTGATCGTATTCCAGGGGGTGGGGAGGTCAGGATCAATAGTGGGTCCTTTGAAGAGGAGTGAATCCATACAATAAGGGGCAGTAAACAGTATCTCCCGGCTTAGGCGATGGCCTCGGACCTGTGTGGACAGTCAATCGCGGAGGGAGGGTTTACCAACAGAGGGGTTATTCATGAAAGGAAAGGAGGCGTTGGTCAGGCGCAGCCGTGACTCCCAAGGACAGGGTCATGCGGACTTGTGCATGTGAGGGAGGGGGCAGCCAGGGTGCGCGGAGGGAGGGGGGTCATTTGAGAGTGGGGGGGGGGGTGTTCAAATGCGCGCAGGAGGGAAGCCGGGGATTTCAATGAGCGGGCAAAGAGGCCATGGTGCCTAAAATGGCTGTCAGGTACATGCGGGCACGGGCCTTTACTGGCGGAGTGATGCGGTCAACGCCTCACGATATTCGTGGTGCGTACAGGGAGGGGAATGGGAAAAGACAAATGAACGCCGCTTATGTACATCAATTTTGTAAATTTCCACAGTCGCCGCTTTTTACATAAGAAAGTTCATTTCCTAATTGATGGGCGTACATATAAACATGTGTGGTTGATGAAATTGGCAGAATGCAATACATAGAAATTTACATTTGTTGGGTTACTACAAGCCCAACGTTCAACGTACTACATAGCATAAATGCTTCTGACTTTCTAAAAAAATGTGACCAATGAACATTTTGACCAAGTAGTTGAGGGAGGAATTCAGTCCAATACATATGATCTCTTCGTCACAGTGTCTTTTTAGCAGTGAGCCATCACTGGTAGGCTCTAGTCCGTGTCCTTTCGTTGGCGCTGTTGAGCACCGGCGGTGGAGCTATAGGTCCAGCTCGGATTTAACCTTTCGCGTTGCAAGGTGCGGTCTGTCCTCTGCTGTTAGACCACAGTCCTGTTCCCTTAACCAATCCTTTTAGTGGCGCCTTATGCTCGGCACCTATATTTCCGTGGCATAACCCCATTTCCACCTAAATGCTGTTCTTCCTTTCGGCAAAAAGTCACGTGGAAAAGAGGGTGTGTGGTTCAATAGTCGATGGAAGAGAGGGTGGAGTGGCGTCAGATTTCCTGGGACACATCAAAGGGACCAAGGGAGCAAAGGATAACAAGCAAGCAGGCCCATCAATCGGGCTCGAAAAGGGGGACGGAGGCTTCAGGCACACGTGGGTTAGCGGACAGAGAGCTTCAGGACAGCCCTTCATCCTTTCGTTTACCGCGTTTGAGAGTGCTGCCTCGTCCCGTATCTTGTTGCGCTGCGGCTCCACCTTTGGTCGAGGTCGCATGTGTCTCATGATCTGCAGCCAGGCTGTGCGTCACGTCCGACCCTTCTCCTCCGGTGATCGTATATCTTTGAATGGGTAAAAACAAGTTTTGGAGAACTGGCAGGAGAAGAGATTTTTACATTTGAATTCCACTCGCAATCCTAGCACCTGGGGGTTATGCTCATTGGTCATAGTCAGAAGTCTATTACCATGAAGTAAGTATGTGGGTATTTCTACTGTGTTCGCACCAAGTCTAATCGGCATTCATTCATGACACATATGGACAGAGGTCAGACTCCTATCACTTGCGTATTTCATCAAAAACTCCAAGATTGGCAACATTCAGGGGAGACTCGTCCTTCTAACCCGAGCCTTAACAGTCTTACGTTTCCCTTTAGAGCTGGCTAACTCTTTCAAGCAGAGCGGGGTGCAATCATCGAAAGACAGTGTTAAACAGGTTTTTCTCGAGGGGCGACAGTTGCTCATGGTCATCAGTTATACATCGGGGACAGCAGCTGGGGTCAATCAGGTGGGGCGGAGACGCTTCGGGCATTCGCGCTTGAGTGCAAAGGGGTGGGGCAATCTGGGCATTGGGGGTCAATCTGGACATTGGGGACCAATCTGGGCATTGGCGCTTGTATCTCTAACGAACAAAAAAATAGGATGCCGTTGACATATAGTTCCCCTATAAAAGGCCAGATTAGGGGACATTAGTCGTCTTACCTGTCCTTTCTTTCTTAGTCAATTCGAGTTCATTAATTTTGCAGAAAGGAGAGGTAGTAATATGGCAAGTTACAATCGTTTTAGTTTCTGTCAATTTCGCTGAACACCTTCGCGTTCAATAAGTTTCCAATTAGACTGGTGCCAGCGGGGCACAATTTTACCACAAAAAGGGAAGAGGGAACAGGGGGACTCTCGTAGAGAGTGAGAGTCGTCCGCAACCTAAACGAGCCATTCGGTACACGTATGACATGTAGAGAGAGAGAGAGGTAGGGAGATAGAGAGGGAGAGAGAGAGAAAGAGAGAGAGAGAGAGAGACGTGTACGGTAATAGGTCATTTAGTGCGCTCACAACACAGAACAGCAGGGGTCAGGTAACAAAGAGAAGCAAACAGAGGGGAGACATAAACCCATACATTACATACACACAAACTTAGTCAAAGGAAGACAGTACATGTATTACATACAAAGAGATTCACGACAAAACATAGAACAGTTATTGGCCAAAAAGATCTCTTTCTGCATGCTGCGTATCTTTAGTATCCTATTTATCTACGGGCTGAGCTCTTTTTACCTTTTCCTCCTTTTTCCTCTCGTTTGCTATCTTTGCGAGCGTTCTCGATTGCTAATACTTACACCTCGGTCAGCCGGTCAGAAATTAACCTGGTCGGGCTATTGCCCACGGTTGGATCTTAAACCACTTTTGAATTTCTTCTTTTGGTGAGAAGTTCTCCAGGCTGAGGCAACGGAGGGTATTGATCGGGAGAACAGTCGGACAGCTTGGCTATATCTATAAGAGTGCGAGAAGGAGGTGGTACATTTTGAACATCAACAACATTCCTACTTTCCCAGACGGGTGGTGCCTAGGTAAACCTTACCCCGGAACTTTCCTTGTCCTTTCCCTATCTAGTTAAACGTCATAGTTGCACTGTCTGGCGTGCTGGTTCGAGTCAAATTCCGTCATACAGTACTAACCGGTCAAGTTTCTAAGTCAGTCCATCCTCCCAGTCGCTACGTTCTAAGGAGGAACAGTCATATCTAAGTCTACGTCTTTCAAAACTCGTTAGCATAAGTACTATGCTCAGATCCCCTCCTTCCCCTTTCGTCGGTCGTTCGATCATCACTCCTCCATACTTCAACCGATGTTCCGACGTGACCTGCAGAAGGGAGGAGAAGAAGGGGGTGGGGGCAGCATTCAAAACACATCAACGCGCATAAATCCCAAAAAATGTTTTTACCTACCTCATACTCGACCTATCTCCACGGGGTTCATTCTCTATCATCTCGGCGTTTAAGCCCAGAGGGACCAGTATTGTTAGATAGATAATCATCGATGGTCTGCGCATCTACATGAATCACTTGATCGTGGCCTTTTAGGTCATGTGCAAGGGTGGTGGTCAGGTGGCATTTCTTCGGTATCGCTTAAGGGCGTCTAAAACACTTTTCCGGCTGCCTGTGACACATAATGTAGCTGCTGAGTATCGGGCCTTTTTAACCTTCAACCTCAATCATGCTGTATGTATTTTACTTATATCGGTGACAGTAGCCATACATTTCGAAACTCATCAATTCAAACGCTACAATTATTTTTGCGTGTTCATGAAACCCTTTAATAAAAACGTTGGCGCACAAATACGGGCCTACAACCCAATGGGCCGGCTACGGAGCAGACTGGAACTGTGCATAAGAGGAACGAAGTCGGTGGCCATTCATTTCATAAAGTGCAGCAGTGCAATAAAATCGTATCGAACTTTCTTAAGGGGCGAGTATAATGTGTGTCAAGAATTCAAGCTTTCAATAATATCATCTCATTGTCCAACTATTTACTCAATACCTAACGTATATCAATTCATTGTCCAAATGCTCAATCAGTGCCTATTTCATACCAATTCATTGCTTCCAACACATAATTAGTACCCACCCTAAATCAGTTCACTGTCCCAACACATAATCAATATCCATCTTATATCGCTTTCTTTTCCACGCACATAATCAATATCCATCTGATCTACTTTCATTGTCCAAAACTGCATACATATCTTGGAGCATCAAGGCTGAGCAATCAGGGTGCAACAAGGAGTTTGAAAGTTTCATTTTGTATCGGCGCCATTTTGGGCGAGGTCAGGCAGGTCCCAGTATAGTCAGAATGCCTCCACTGACTCGTGGTTGGACCAGAACCTCTTTTGGCAGTTCAAAAAGTTTTTCGCAATGGGGTAACAGACTAGCGATATGAACCATCAGTCAAAAGTGGGGAGGGAGGCAACAATCTTTCCTACCGGGTCATTCTGGTGTTCCACCGGAACTGAACAAATCTGTATCTTTGCAGGATTTTAGTCATTTCCAAACTGAGGCTGGCGCCGGCAGGAGTGCGCCGACGTCTCGTGGCTCCATCGGAGGACGGGGGCGGGGGGCGCCCATGGAGGGGTCAGCCCCCCCGGCTCCTTTAGAATCTTCAAGGTCGAGGAGCACAGGAAGTGTGCCAGTCCCGGGCAAGAAAACCCGCTTTTTGATATGGACCCTCTTTAAGCAGGAGCGTTGGGGTGTCGCTGGAAGCCTCCACCTGGGGAGGTGGGGGAGGCTCGTTCGCGCCGCCTCCCCCTTCCAGCGACCCCGCGCCGTTCTTCGGCTCCAGCGCTTTGGTATGGCCGTGCCAGGCAATGAAGATGGGGGGGGGGTCGGAGGCAGCAAGACATCCCCCCCTTTTCGGCCTACAAGGCGCCATTTTTCTTGGACTTTCCGTTGCGGCCAGACCAGGCGAGACTACCTGCAACTCTCAAGTGTTGCCGCTGAAGGGACTACCTGCAACTTTCCAGTGTTATCGCTGCGGAGCTACCTGCTTTGGCTCCGGTTTTGCTGACGGCCGGAGCTGGCGATAGAGGGGGGGGGGGGTCGGTGGCTGAGGCAAGACATCCCGCCTCCCGTGGCCCGCAGGGCAGAAGGAAAGAAGGGAATGGGGAGACCATAACAACCTTCGGGCCGTCCGCCCCACAGTCTCCCCTTCCGATGGCGGCCAGCCGAGCCCTGCTCTGCACGCATCGAGGCCTCGCCTTCCGGATGGGCGTAACCGCGGACCTGTTGCACTTCGGGAGCTTCCGGAATGGGGGTAGGTATCTATTGATTTGTATCTATTTCATGTTACCCTTATTTGGGCGTGGTGGGCAATGAGGCAGACATGTTTGGAGCAGGAATAGGCAGCGGAGCCTAGCTACCTCGTGGCTGTCTTGCCGTCAAGCTTTCGCCATTTTATATTTTTTATTACGAACTATTTCTAATGTTTCTTATTTTTAGTGAAGTCGAAAGCTCATCAGGGGGTTACTGACTTAGCCCGATTTCTTTTATTTTTCCTTCCTTTCCTTAGCGTGTTTCAAGCTAAAGTTTCTGTTAACAGGGTACGGTGATCACTTCATATTTTTATATGTCCTTTCATTAGGGGTACTCCTGGACGGACCAGATGAGTTACCTCCAATAAATGGTTCGGGTGGAACTAGATTATCAATCAGTGGGGGGGCATGTGTCCTTTCATTAAGGTACCTGGACGGACCGGATGATCACCTCCAATGAGTGTGAAGCACATGTCCCTTCGTTAGGGTATCCACCTGGACGGACCAGATGGTCTACCTCCAATAAATAGTCAATCAGTGGGGAGTGGGTAGGCCTGACGAATCATAAAGGGGCATAACCTACCCTTTACTACTTGCAAAGACTAGACAGAATATTTCTATTCCACGTTATTTGCAAACAGAAAATACCTCAAACGAACAATTCCTTGGACAACAATGTCCAGTCAATCAATCAATCAGTGGGGAGAAAAACAGGCATGACGGATTACAACAGGGACAAACGTCTGCATTACCTGCCCTTCGCTATCTGCAAAGGGAGACAGAATATTCCTATTCGTCTCTGTTTGTGGACAGGGAAGATCTCAAAGAGCAACAATCGATATAAATCGATATCAAACAATCAGTGGGGAGAAAGGTAGGCATGACGAATCATAAAGGGGCATTACCTACCCTTCTCTATCTGCAAAGAGAGACGAACGTTCCTATTCGCAGCTGTTTGCAAACAGAGAATGTCTCGTTCTCAAGAAGAGAACCAATTTTTCAAGTAGCAACCAAAGCTAAATGAACAACAACAACAATATCAGTATTTAAATACCGATTCCAATACAATCAATCAATCAATCAGATGGTTAAAACCATCCTACCAATCAGGCGTAAAAACGCCCTACTTAATCTTACCCGGACCGGACCATGCGGACAGTTCTTCGTCTTCCCCCTCCAGCGCCCGATCGTTCTCTTACTCTATGCAGCATTCCTGTGGGATTCCAGTCAGGACAATAGGTCACTCGAGAGAGGTCCGTTCAGAATCGGTGAAGTTCATTCAATCGGCAGCCGGACGAGCGCCCTCTCAAGGCAGGTATACTCCAATCATTTAGATGTTCACCTCATCGTCTGGATCTCTCTTACTGGACCTTATGTCACTGATGGACCCCGCGTTGGGACGCCAATTGTGGAAAGTGAGCCCATATTACTATCGATGCCCGGGCGGCTGGCGCAAGACGCCTCTTAGTTCCCATTCTGAATAGTTACCAAATAAAGAGACGGGCGCTGGAAGCAGGAATCACAAGAACAGGATTTATTACTCATGAGGAGAGCCTGTCATTTCGGACACGAAACACAGTGTCTTTCGGGAGGTGCTCTAACAAGTTCTCTGAGACATCGCCTTTTATACCTTACAAACATTCCTTATTACAATAACGACATTGTGAAACAAGGAAAAGACATCCCCGTAATCCTCGTGTCAATCCCACCCCACATATATCCACAATAGAGGCCCTTAACCTGCTGATAAGAGGAGGGGGCAATCACGCAGCTGAGTGTTCCGCCGATTCTTAGGATGTGTGCGCCTGATCGTATTCCAGGGGGTGGGGAGGTCAGGATCAATAGTGGGTCCTTTGAAGAGGAGTGACTCCATACAATAAGGGGCAGTAAACAGTATCTCCCGGCTTAGGCGATGGCCTCGGACCTGTGTGGACAGTCAATCGCGGAGGGAGGGTTTACCAACAGAGGGGTTATTCATGAAAGGAAAGGAGGTGTTGGTCAGGCGCGGCCGTGACTCCCAAGGACAGGGTCATGCGGACTTGTGCATGTGAGGGAGGGGGCAGCCAGGGTGCGCGGAGGGAGGGGGGTCATTTGAGAGTGGGGGGGGTGTTCAAATGCGCGCAGGAGGGAAGCCGGGGATTTCAATGAGCGGGCAAAGAGGCCATGGTGCCTAAAATGGCTGTCAGGTACATGCGGGCACGGGCCTTTACTGGCGGAGTGATGCGGTCAACGCCTCACGATATTCGTGGTGCGTACAGGGAGGGGAATGGGAAAAGACAAATGAACGCCACTTATGTACATCAATTTTGTAAATTTCCACAGATTTATTACTGTTACTGTATGGCTTATGCTGTGAGGACTTCTCCTGCTACCTGTGGTTGTTAAGCTGTACTTCATATGAATAAATCTACTTGAACCTACTTCCAGTGTAGTTGGACTTACTACACTACGTCAGTGCTAGCAGTGGCCGAGGTGCTTTGTACCGGCCCTTTCCTGCCTCTACTAGGTGCTACAAGCTAAACCCAGCCTGTTCTAACTGCGGAGTGGAGTTGTGCGGATCATGGTGTGGAATCATTGCTTCATTATATCAGTTCACGCCTGCAAACCAAGGCACAGACCATCTGTGCTTTCTTCACCTGCTAGTTTCCATCCAGTTAGAAGTTGTGTAAACCTAAAAGTCAAATCGGAATCTCCGCAGGACTAACGCTGCCATTCACAATTATGAGATCGATATGACGAGTGGTGTGATAATAGCAGCACTCGTCTTCACGTTCAGTGCGGTACATATGTGTACTAATTACTAATACCTTGGATCGATCCGGAGTGTTCTCGTGCCATCCCTCAGAATCCAAACACGCAAAGGATAAACATGAAACAACACAAGTGCTCCTTGTTGCTACTTTCTGTGCTACATCCCTACATACATGTAACTGATATATCGTTTCTATATTATGCTGCTTGCTCAGACATACTGCTAAATTGAATTGCCTAGCTTAAAGAATAATGTCATCATATGTTTAATGAGGGCATCGCCATGCAGAAGCTAGCGCTTTGGATGTTTTTCTCGCACTAAAGTCTACGGTTTCATAGACACCAGTTTGACACTAGTTTCTCTTCTGTCCTGGATGCTGGGTCTCCAAATGTGAAACTCTTCTTTTACGTATATAATGACGCTGTGGGCTGTAATGACATATGTAATGGGTCATACTCCTACAGCCGACACAGGTTTTTCAGAAGAGCGCTTCCTCGAGGCTTGAGACGAGTAATATCGGTATATCTCTCTTGCTACCACGAAGCTTATCATGCGAGTTCTAGGCCATCCTTTTAAAGGCTTTGCAGTTCATCCCTGTGGCACGTGAACACCATAATCTTATCAAAAAGTACGACAATGGTGTACAGGTGCAGTGTTCTGCATGGATGCCCCGGTAACGGGGCCAGCACTCCATTGGACGGCAGCTCAGCCCCTTGTGTGTGGGTTTGTTATCCATAACATCTTGCTGACACCATTATTGAGGCGTCCACCAAGATCATCGCACCTGTAAACCTTAGTCTTACCTCATATATGTAGTGACCAGTCCATAGTGCGTTCATCATGAGTTACCTGTACGGATTTCATTCAGTATTAGCGAATCACTCATGGGAGCTGCATAAAAAAAGGAAGTGCCAACCAACTTAACCGGTTTATTGCAGTTAACGTGTTAAAAGGGTAGCCAAATCTTTACATCATGGGGAACATTTGACACTACACGCAGTACCACATAATTTGCTAAGAAAGATTGCCACCTAATTACAATTTCCCATCGTAATGTGCATTCTCGCGTGAATGCTTATTAGTTTGGAAAGTCAGCAAAAGCTCACTTTTCCCCCTTTTAAAATGAAGACATTAACAGCAAATAAATAACTAAACGTTTAATAGAGTTTCAAAACTATTCCTACATGATTATTAAAGCAAACTGTGACATAATTGCCATGTAAAACAATTTAGATGATTTTACAGACTCTTATTTAAGTGGCAGTCCCTGTCCCTCCGAGCCCTCCCAGAACATAAACAAGCATTTGCAATGCAATCGGTCTCGCATTTACGCGAGTTTAAGTTATTGGCATTGTAAATGACAATGCCTTTTATTTATGTTTTAAAAACAAAAACAAAAATAAAAGGCATATTATTTGAAATGTCAACGGCTCAACCTTGCATAAATGCGAGACCTATTGTATTGCAAATGCTTGTGTTTTTCTGCAAATGTCTTTTAGTGCTGCAGTAGTGGGGACGAGCATTTAAACTATGAAAAATGGAAAGCCGCTTTCCCTATTATATTTATGCCAGAGGATCTGCCAAGGGGTCAGTTACTGACTGAGAGAATGTTGTGTACTCGGTTACAGTACCACTTTCCAATGAAAATAGGTATCCCCACCCATCCATAATGTGGGCACAGCCAAAAGGGAATCATGACATTTAACATCACCAGCAGCTAATCAGTGTTGTGCAATAGACAATGCACTGAAAAGAGGTCAGGTGCTAAATCTCCCTAACAAAGATGGCTTCTGAAACACAGGGTTGCCCCAGAGAATTGGAGCATCCAGCAACTGCATTTATTGTGAAAGCAATAATGAAGATAGTTACTGGTCAAACAATAGCGAATCACTCAAACGCATGCAGCTGATGTCTGTCATCACTTTACAGCATAAAAGCGTTAAACCGTGCTACCGGAACACTGTAAGGCATTGTCTGCGGACTTCTGTAAAGTTATCAGCAATGCACAGTAGCTAAAGCGTTTAATATGCTGTTACTAAAGTTGTTCTCTTTTCAGGTTTCTGATCACCTAATTGAGGAGCTGAAGATATGGTAGGAAAGGACATAGAGATGAAGACCTTTTCAAAGTAGATGACGACAGCTCTGCCCTACCAATGTAGGCATTGGTGCCAAGACCGTTCTAGTCTGCTCAAACAATAAACATTCGGGCCTTATTTATGAGAAGTGACGCATCGCTGCGTGAAAGCAGCGATGCGTCACTTCTCAGTGCGCCCTACTTGCGACATACCTGATGCGTCATATTTACAGTATGACGCATCATGTCGCAAGGGGTTACAGACACGTCAGTATTTCTGACGTATCTGTATGGCGCAAAAGTGACGCATTGCTAGAATGTGTCACGAAAGTGACGCAACTCCAGCAATGCATCCTTTCACATGGGGAAAGCCACATGTGAAAGGGCTTACGTCAGTCTTACGCCTGCTGTGAGGCAGGAGTAAGATTTTGGCGCATTTGCGTTCTAGAAGTGGCGCAGTGAAATCTGGTAGATTTCAGTGCGTCACTTCTATGACCCTATCTTGCGTGGGAACGCCCCGCCCTGCATACATTATACCTGGCGCAGGTATAATGTAGCGCAGGAGATGCGTCACTTTGTAAATATGGCAGAACAAGGTGCATTTTTTACGCTGCTGGTGCATCACAAAAAGTGACGCAAGGGCTCATAAATGAGCCCCTCATCAGCTTCCATCCTTGTCCACTCATTGTTGCATGACAGACAAACACCGCCTGCCTCCCTCTTCTTGAAACATGTTACAGTTTCAAGAAGAAATTTGCAAATAAAGTAAACGCAGGGGCCAAAGTTTTTTTCTTTGCAGCCCGCAACCAGTGCTGCTGAATGCCTGGGCAGAGAATGCCAAGGCTGCCCATTACAACTCATGCCTCTTTCTTCTTCCACCCTATACGTCTGGCCTTTTATCACTTTTAGCTTCGTTTAGCCCCATCAGTGCTTTCCTGTCTTTCTCTTCTTCCTTCTCTTCGCTCTTCATTGCCTTTCTCCCTCTTGTTCAAAGTTTGATGATTAAAAATAAGTCCCCCTACCTAGAACTATCACAACTCCTCCAAAATTAGGCACCGTTTTTTTCTCTCTCCCAAAATGTTCGAGTTCCATTGTTGTTGCTATGCCTGGTGTATTCACTAGCAGAATTGTGTAAATATCCACTACCCTTCAGGTAAGACATTCCTTACGTTACTCAAAATTCCCATCACACGTCTTATTCTCAGGTACTTTATTCCTTACTTATGCAAATATGTTTGTTTCTTTTATTGCGTACATTTGACAGTCATATATTTTCTCAATTATCCTGCATTTATAAACGTGGCTGTGTCCCATCGTTGTAGCTCACCATTTTATCTGCACCAGATGTCTCGCCCTCGTTCTGGCATCGCCACCCCCACCTTCTGCGGGTCATTCTTGACCCCTGGTATCACCGCATATCTCCCGGCCCCTTAATTAACTGTGACCGTGAGTCTCCCAGGAATGCATTCCTTACAGCAGATGTTTGCCATTCGATCGCACAGTGTGCATGTCATACGAATCTCTTACCATCCCCAAGGCAAAAGTTTAATGTACTTGAAATATAAACGAAATAGCAAAATAGTCTACATCTGGATATAATATGAGCATTTCAAAAATCTACTCCTATGGTCTCAAAGCAAACATTTACAGCACAGGAAATGCCACAGTAGGTGGTAAAAGCGTCGTCAGCTTTTCAAACGGAGAAAAGTTTCTTTACCTTGGAGAGTCTTGGAAATGTGAAAACATTAGGACTTTTGGATGTTCCTGAAATTCGTGGATAGTATTTATTTTCGCTTTTCCAGCTGTGTGGATAACGTTACATTGCAATCATGATCTAATTTTTTCGAAAGTAATAGGGTTTCTTTGTGTGTGGTCATCAAAATGATCTCAGATACATGCATCTAAAGGCGACATTCATGTCACAACCTTGTATATTTTGCAGCAGTGATAAGCAACTAATAAACACTATCAAGTGAGGGCCAGATTTAACACTCATTCATGCAGCGCAGTGCAGCAGCCGCAAATACTGCGCTGTGTGAAAATGGGGGAAGAGGAGAGCGCCATATTTACAGAAATATGTCTCTCTCCTCCCTTTGCCTAGCGCCGGCGCTGAAATCAGCTGCTGTGCCTGACGGAGAAACCTTTGCGCCATAGTGATGGTGTCTCCGTGAGTCTAGCATAGGGTTTGTATTGGAAGGATAGCCTTACAGTACAAAATACCAGCCACTGCCTGTGGAGGGAGTTTCGGTGGGGCGGAGAGGCGGGGCGGGGGGTGCTAAAAACTGGAGTATGGATAATTGAAGGTGAGTAAACAATTTAATTAATAAAACAAATTTCGTAGCGCGCCCTGCATCGCAAAATGCGATGCAGGGTGCACTAGGAAATTCGTTTTATTTATTAAATTGTTTACTTACCTTCAATTATCCATACTCCAGTTTTTAGCACCCCCACCCTGCCCCTTCCCCGCTCCGCCTCTCCGCCCCACCGAAACTCCCTATACGGGCCCTGGCTGCAAAATACCATGCTTAGACTAACTTTAACCCTTTTCCCTCTCTGTATGTGTACTGTAAAGTGCAGCACAAGTGTAAATTCGGAAAAGGAAAGCTTGCACCTACTTCAAAAAGGGCGCAGTTTTCTGATGCGAAAACCTGTCTACTTTATTTAGTAAATTGGGTTTAGCGTCAGAAACCTTGGGTGGTTGCACGGGAATGCCCATTCACCTCCCCATGGTACTCCCCTTGGCCCTAAGTAATGCAAAGCAGCCCTTTGCGCTGCTTCGCGTTACTTTCACATTATTTCCTGCACTAAACAAGTTTAGGGCCGAAAAGTAGATCGGGCAAAAAATTATTTTGCTCAAATTTCCGTCACTTTTGTGATTCAAGCACGGCGTAAAATATTAGTAAATCTCCCCCTGAGTTAAATAGGAACAAGTCTAAAAAAACTTTCGGCAAAGTGTATAGATTTGGTGTGGGGGTCACATTTTACTATGCTAACTCAAGTCTATAAACCATTGGGGAAAGGGCATAATTTGGAGTGGTCAGATTTATGTTATGCCTTTAGCTTTGGAGTAGGGACTTTATTCCTTTATGAAACGCACTTAATCCACAATGTGATTAAATGTTCTAACCAAACCTTGTCTAATCTGAATAAAATGAGAGAGAGAAAAACGTATTCATCTCTTAATGAGAAATAAAGGTTTCAAAATGAATTTAAACTCAATTGAAATTGAAACTGGAATTTTGAAATTATAATGCCGGAAATAACTCCCTGAGTCAAAGTTGGTGGCGAAGACCCGTCACATACGGCATGGAGGAGAGACCAGCGCAGAATTGGGGCTTGGCGCTGTGAGTTTGAAGGTTGAAACATATTTATTTAAAATTGGGCCCCCTTCCGTGCCATCAAGTGTGCTACTGTAGTCGAGTCTGCTGGTAATCAGAGCCTGATTCATAATTTTAACTGTAGTCTGCCAACCACAGTGAGGAAAGTACATACATTGGGGTTTCAAATAGCACACATAAATAGTAGAAATAAACATCAAGTCAATAAAAATTTTTACTTCCTAAATATATCAATTATTTAAAAGAAAAAAACAAAATAAGTATCTCTGAAAATAAATATTATTCCTAATCACCCAGAATTTAGCATACAAACATAAAAGAAAAGTAATAAAATATGTTATGTGTCAACCCCCACGCCACCCGCGCCATGTACATTACCTTTTGGGGGCTCTCTTGACCCAGGAGGTAGGAGCCAGGAGGCGGAAACTCACATGCATACATGCACACACAAGCTGACACTCACATACACAGGTGGGGGCAGCGGATGTTAGGCCATACCAGCAGCCTGGAACCACCCGATTGTCTGCTCCGTGGTTGCGAAAGATTTGGAATATTAGTGGCCATTTTTGGGCCCAAGACTATAAATAGCCATGCTAAATGTCATGCCTTGCTCGGCTATCCAGCATCTGAGCAGCCAGAAACAACAAACTCTTGCTTACCTGATTTCTTAGCCTCCCAACTCCAGCGTCTGCATCCATCCGGGCAATTCAGCTCTCCTGACGCAGCAATCCACTGAGCCGCCGCAACCATCACCAAACTACACTGCAAAGGTACAAAGCTAAGTAAAGACTTGTTTTAATGTGCCTGCACACAAGTGACTGGCTTAGCACTAATTCAGCATTAAGGACAATCACTCAAAGGATCAATAACAGCCAGAACTTCGGTCACCAGAACCAGCCCGGAGATTCCATCACTTGTTAAGGCTAACCGAGACAAGGAACCAGGTATCATTGCCCACACTCAGCATATTGCCCTACACATGCACACCACTACAAATTATTGCTCAGCTAGGGACTATTCATAATGGTAGTTTCTCTCCTCTAGGATTTTGTCAGCCTAGGGGGTTGTGTAACTGACACATCCAAGGTCCTTATATTGCACATCAACTAGCATCCATGAGAGTGGTCACAGGTAGCATGAAGGTGGACACTCTTGCAAATTCTCTTCCTCTCCTTCCTTGTTTTCGTTCCCCTCTTTACCTTTGGTGCTTTTCCCTAGTGAGTGATTGGAACACTCATCAGGATCAGGACAATTGGGCACCCATGGATTATAGCTCCCGAACATTGCTCCTGCTGGGCACTACTAAGGTCAGTGCCAAAGTCATTTTACTTTGGAATTGTACTGAAAGACTTGACAGAATGGCAATATAATTTTGATGGAACTTTTCTTTAAAAAAAACACATATTCTCCCAATAAATCATATATCCCCTATAAAATAATTAAAATCATAAAATATGTCAAAAACATTGAAGATTTGACATATTACACAAGTAACAATAATTAACATAAATTGAAACGAAAATACCTTCTCAAGCCCAATATATAACCCTATCCATAAAATTAGACAAAAAAAAACATAGAAATAAAAGAGATGCATGTGAGAGGATGTCTCACAGGAAACTATTACATCGGCCATAGTGATGTGAGTGGGGAACTGTGAGACCTGTTGAAAAAATCTCTTTGAATAAATGAACAACTGCTCTTTGTTGCAAGACACATCCAATGTATTGCAGTGCACAATGATGCGTTTCAGCTTCTACAAAGCCATCTTCTATCTATAAATATAAAAACGAAAGTATGTCTGTTTGTCCTTTATGCATTACTACACCAATTATCCGGTCGCCATGAAACTTTGGGAAGCTGTTGAGTACACTCCCACAAAGGTTGCTGGCAAAAAAACAAAATTGTTGAAAGTTGTTGAGTACACTCCCGCGAAGGTTTCGGGCAAAAAAAAAAAGAAAAATGTGGTAAATATCGGCCCCGGCCCCCCAGGGCCCTCATCATCTTTCCAATACTGAACGTTTACAGTTTACGGTGCGACTCGCTTTTGCAATGACCATCAACAAAGCACAAGGACAATCAATGCAAGTGTGTGGACTACATTTGGAGAATCCGTGCTTCTCACATGGACAACTGTATGTGGCCAGCTCACGCGTTGGAAAACTTTCTGATTTATTTGTGTACGCACCAGACGGAAAAACAAAAAATACCATGTATCCACAAGCACTCGAATAAATAAACAGAATCCATACAACACTTTAAATGTTTTCCATATTAAAATGAATAAGTTTCAATAAAAATGACACAATGTAAATTGAATGTTATCATAACAAGTTTCCCTAAATTTCCTTTCTTCTGAGATCGCAGCAACGCGCGATAGGTAAGCTAGTTGTCAAATAAAATGCTGATACATCTCTCTAAACAAATAGTGAAACAATGGTAAATGTGGAAGAAATACTTCCATATAATCAAACATTTCATCTCAATATCAAACAACAGAAAGAAATAATATGACAGGCACACATGTACCTTGAATGTCTAACGAAAATACATTCAAGAGGCACTGCCGTGAAGTAGAAATATATACATGATTCTACTGCTACTGGAATGAGTGTTCCTTGTAAAGGTCTTTCTTTCTGCCCCACTGCTGAATTGAAATATTCCCAATATAGAATTGACTTATTGTTGTTCAAAAATGCAAAGTGAAATCATTAAGGGGCAGATGTATCAAGCTATTTTTTAGTCGCAAACGCTGCAAATCGCTAAAAAACAGCGTTTGCGACTCAAAAATGGGAAAATGGTATTTATGTAGGAATTCGCATCGCAAAATAAGTAATCACTATTTTTGCGATTACTTATTTTGCAAAATTACATAATCTGCGAATTTTCTTGCGATTCCTGATTTTGCATGGTTCTACTTTTGCAAATTTCGCAATCTAGAAATCGGAAAATAAGAAATCGCAAAGAGATGTATGAAAAATTTGCAAATTGCAAAAACATGAAAATCGCGAATTAAGAAATCGCAATTACCACCAACTACATGCAGGTGGTAACTAATTGGAAAGTATAAAAAGAAACCCACAATGCAATGTTAACTTCCAATATGGCGGGACTTTACCTGACAGCCAGGAGGCTGCGTATCCAAGCCCTTGCACAGAGGAGACAGAGACAGGAGAGAATATTCAGACTGCACATTACTCTGTTCCAGCAGACAGAAGAGGACATCTATGACAAATACAAACTTCACCCACACACTATTTTGGACCTCATTGCAAA
This sequence comes from Lissotriton vulgaris, assembly GCF_964263255.1. NCBI lineage: Eukaryota > Metazoa > Chordata > Amphibia > Caudata > Salamandridae > Lissotriton > Lissotriton vulgaris. Next base: position 1,155,723,456 of record NC_141696.1, read on the forward strand.
ATTTAAACCTTTTTTGGAGCATCAAATTGGCAGGACACAATCAATTCCTACTCATGTGCAGGTATTGTGCTCACTGCACCTTTTGGCTTCTGGATCTTTCCAAAGTGTTATTCCAGAGGTTGGTGGGGTGTCCCAGAGTGCTCTATCACGCTTCTTTCATGCCTTTCTGGATGCAATGATGAACAGGCTACAACATCACATCTACTTATCAAATACCCAACAAGCCATACAAGAGACTAAACTGGATTTCTAGCAAATTGCACGTTTCCCACATGTGATTGGTTGTATTGATGGCACCCATATTGCCATCACTCCACCATCAGCCACAGAATATGTATATAGAAATAGGAAAAGTTATCATTCGCTGAACATTCAGATGGTGTGCAATTCAAAGTACATTATCACTGATATTGTGGCAAAGTACCCAGGCAGCACACATGATTCCTTTATCTTTCGCCATAGTGGAATTCAGGGAAGTCTAAGTGCTGGACAGTGTGGAGAGGGATATTTACTCGGTAAATGTACCAGAAACGTACTGTCATTCACACAACAATTAACATTTGATGTAACACACGCTCACTCCTTCTTTTTCATCATGCAGGTCACAGTGCCTATGCAGTGCGTGATTTTATTCTGACGCCATACTTGAATCCATCAAATGCCAATGAAAGAAGATATAATAGGGGGAGGAGCTTCGCCGGCGATCAAGATGGCCGCGTGAGCTCGGAGCTCCGAAGACCTCCCGATCCTCTGCAATAATCCTGCGATCCATCCTGTCCCACGATGGTGGGAATCGATTGCTAAGCCGGTCCTGATGCGGCACCCGCTTTCGGAATGAAAATCTGACATTCCTGGACTCAGTTAGCTCGACGGACCCCGGAGGCTCCGCCTGCGTCACTGGCGACCGTAGAAGGGTACAGCGGTGTCTCCACATGGTACCTCCCTGCCTACGCTTCGTCTTCCCGATGGGTGCTTCTGATCCTTGAGCGCCTTGCTGTGCGGACTCAACACAAGACTCTGGAGATACCGTCGTGTGCATTGTGCATACTATACTAGACTTTTTCACCCCTGGAGTCCCCCCGTCCCGAGAGTGCCAACATGGCGGGCAAGGGTGGTCCGGACATAGGCAAGTCCCAGCGGATCAGCAGGAAACCATCCCAGTCCCAGTCCACCATTCCGGAGCGATTCTCCCAATCTAAGGGATCACCGGTACTGACGGGTCGTACTAAAGACTCGAGAAGGGATGAATCGCCGGACGACTCCGAGATAACGCTTCGGGACGTCATGGGAGCGATAACGGGGGTGAAGACGGAGGTGCACACTCTCCGCGAGGAACTGTCCAGCAAGGTTGACTCCCTGAAGATTGAGTTAAACCTCATCAGGACCGACCTCGGGAAAACTAACGACCGGGTGAAATCGCTGGATCTCAAGACTTCCAGCCTGGTCACTGATGTGTCCGATGTACAGATGGAGGTGCGCAACCTGAAAATGGCTAATGGATTGCTAGCGCGTCGACTGGACGAGTTCGAGGGTCGCGCGCGGCGCCAAAACGTACGCATCACCGGAGTACCGGAAAAGGCCGAGGAGAACTCGACTGAGCTCTTTGTGGAAGAACTGGTGGTCAAGAACTTGGCACCGGGGGGCCTGAGTAAGTTCTTTTCGGTGGAGAGGGCCCACAGGATCCCGGGTGGGCCGCCGAAATCGGGCGCCTTCCCTCGCCCCATCATCGCGAGGCTGTTCAACTACAGGGACAGAGACGCTATCCTGCAAGCATCGAGGTCCGCGGGCCCTCTCCGCTTCCAGAACTCTGATGTGAACTTCTTCCCGGATTTCACCCAGGCGGTCCAGAAAAAACGCCAGAGCTTTACGGGGGTGAAACGGAGACTGAGGGAAATGGGCCTGCGGTACTCCATGCTTTATCCTGCCAAGCTCCGCATCGAGCGTGACCACCGGACCTTCTTCTTTGACTTCCCAGATGAGGTGGGACACTGGCTTGATACCCTGCCCCAGGAACGACGTGATCCGGCCGACCAGACGGAGGAGACCACCGAGGGCGCGGAAGCACAGGAATAATTGTTTGGTGACTTGACTTTCCGAGAGCTGGGTCGCCGTAAGGGGCTTCAGCTTATGACATTGCTGCTGTAGGTTTGACTCGTTTTGTACTTAATATGGGGGATGACGGGGGGGGATGGGATGCCTCCTTTCTCCTCTGTAGGCTTCTTGTAGATTAGTTAAGGGGCGACAGGCACACTGCTAGTTGGGGTGGATTATAGTCTAATGCAGGGGTGCAGGGTGGTGGGTAGTTGGGGTGTGTTTTTTCAACTTCTTTCCTTGTTTTACTCCTTGTTCTGGCTGAGGAACCACTGGACTGATATGTTAACGCTGTGGGCACTATTGTGGGTGGGGGCGGGGGTGCGGAATGTCCTTGATGATGGGGGGTAGATCTCTTAATTTGTTGAGCTGGAATGTGAACGGGTTGGGGGACCGTATTAAGAGGGGTGTCGTGTTGCAAATGCTCAAGCGCTACTCGCCTGATGTGGTTTTTCTACAAGAGACCCACTTGGTGGGTCATGCCTGTAAAGCATTGAATAGACGTGGATACAAAATGGTGGCACATTCGGGGTTCTCCTCGGGCTCCAGAGGGGTGGGCATCATGGTGCGCACGTCCCTCCCGTTGGAGGTGGAGTCTGTACTGGCTGATGAAAGAGGCAGATACGTGGCTGCGGTGGGCAAATGGGAGGGCCGCACGCTAGTTTTGGTTTCGGTTTATGTTCCCCCGGAGCTGCAGGAGACTACTTACAGGGACCTGGGTGGCGCCATTTTAGGTCTCCCCGAGGGATTATTGCTGGTGGGAGGTGATTTTAACTCTGTAGTCTCGGGGGACTTGGATCGTTTTCCATCCAGGGATCTCCGCCCTTCCCAGTCCTGGCTGCCTGATTTTCTGTGTTCCATGGGGATGGTTGATTGCTGGCGATTGTTACACCCCACCCAGCGGCAGTACACTTTCCTCTCGGGTGCCCACGGCAGCCTTTCTAGAATAGACTGTGTCCTCACCCCGGCGGCCCAGGCGCAGTCTGTGTCCACCGCGCGTCTCTTAGCAAGGGGCATTTCGGATCACTCCCCGGTCTGGGTCTCTTTTGACTTCCAGATACCCGTGTCTTCGCGAGTGGCTCCCATCAACCCTTGGTACTTCCGTGATCCGATGACCAGGGCACTCCTGACTAAAGCCATGGACCGGTATTTCGCCGAGAATACTGGCTCCGTTGACTCCGCCGTCTCCCTTTGGGAGGCCTTTAAAACTGTGCTGCGTGGGGAGGCCTTCTCCCTGATTGCGGAAGCCCGCCGTCGCCGGGATGGGGAAGTGGTGCGGCTGGAATCTGATCTCGCTGACCTGGGTTCCCAACTGGAGCTGGGCCCCTCTCCCGACCTACTTCACGCTCTCTCCCTCAAACAGTCCGAACTGCGGGCGACCGCCACTGACGCGGCGAAAGCCTTGAGCAGAGAGCAGCAGGGCAGAATATATGACTCGGGTGACAAGGCGGGCAAACTCTTGGCGTGGCTGGATAGACGGGAGCTGGCGTCCCGGGTGGTCCCAGAACTGGTGGGCGAGGATGGCTTGTCCCTGACGGACCCGGAGGCTATAGTTGGGTCCTTCGCTGAATACTCGAAGGGGTTTACACCTCCGCGAATCCTCTCCCAGAGTCTGCTTCGGCCTCCTTTCTGGAGGACGTCGACCTTCCCTGCCTCTCGGATCTCGAACGAGACGACATGGACCGGGACCTGTCTGTGGATGAGGTCGCCTTGGCGATCCGTTCGCTGCGCTCTGGCAAAGCACCGGGTCCCAACGGTATCCCGGTCGAGCTTTATAAACTCAAGGCCGACGCGCTTGCTGCACCATTGTTGAGTATGTTCCTTGAAGCCCGCGAAACGGGGGAACTCCCCCTCGACCAACGACTCGCCACCATTGTGATGATCCACAAGGAGGGAAAACCACGTGACTTGTGCCGGTCCTACAGACCCATCTCTCTCCTGAATGCCGAACCTAAGATCCTGGCCAAACTGTTGGCCAACCGGCTAGTGGGAGTGATCTCGGACCTGGTTCACCCGGACCAATCCGGCTTCATACCGCACCGGAACACGGCACTCAACTTGAGACGGCTTCACGCGGTCATGGCACGTGCTCACTTGCTTCGTGAGCCCGCAGTCCTCGCCTCTCTTGACGCCACTATGGCTTTTGACTCGCTGGAGTGGAACTACTTGTGGGCAGTCCTAGCCAAATTGGGGTTTGGGCCCGCTTACATCGGTTGGGTCCGGCTGCTGTATTCCGCACCGCTGGCTAATGTGGCCGTCAATGGTCGGCTGTCGACATCCTTTGCGCTGCACAGAGGCACCAGGCAAGGTTGTCCGCTCTCGCCGCTCCTGTTCGCCCTGGCACTGGAACCCCTGGCGGCTTGGATCAGGACACACCCTGATGTCTCCGGGATAACGTGGTCCCCTGGATTTGAGGACCGAGTGTCGCTTTATGCGGACGACATCCTCTTGTATCTCACCTCTCCCTGCCGCTCGCTCATTGTGGTTTTTGACCTGCTGGGGACCTTCGGGGCCCACTCTGGCTTGGTGATCAACTGGTCTAAATCCTCTTTATACACGTTGTGCGGAGACACTCCGCGCCTCCCCCGAGGGTGCCCAATACAGATAGCCCAGCAGGGCTTTCGGTACCTGGGCATTTATGTGTCGCGGGATCCCAGAGCCCGTTACTCACACAATCTACTGCCACCACTGGCGCGGTTACGCAGGGACGTCGAGGGATGGAAGAAGCTACCGATTTCCCTAATGGGCAGAGCTGCGTTGTTCAAAATGATGGCGCTGCCTCGCTTCCTCTACGCTTTGCAGAACACCCAGGATCCGGTCCCGGCCAAATACTTTGGAGAGATCGAATCCTTGCAGCGAGCGCTGTTGTGGGATGGAAGACCACGAATCTCGTTGCTCAAGTTGACCATACCGTGCTACGATGGGGGTATCGCCCTGCCGGATATGCGACGCTACTACTGGGCGTCCCAGCTCGCGGCCATCAATCACGGCCTCTACGGCCCGACGGCCAGTCCAGGCTACGCCATGGATAGGTGGCTCGTGCAAGACGGTAACTACTATATAGCATTATACTCCAGGCCCTTGGACCGGAAACTGACGGGCCCCACCAAAACGATGGTGCATATATGGCGCTTGGTCACTGACACTCTGGGCTGGAAAGATAAGGTTACCATGGCCACCCCCTTGTATGACTCAGACATACTGGGAAAGCTGTGGAATACTAAGGGCTTCGACAGGTGGGACACCATTGGAATTTCTAAGGTTGGGGACATGATGATAAGGGGGAGGATCAAGTCGTTTGAAGTGCTACAGTCTGAGTTCCAGCTGGCGGCGACGGAATATTTCCGACACGCCCAGCTTAGCCATGCCCTCTCCCCTCACATATCGGGAGAGGAAGCGATTCCTGAGTCATCGCCCCTGGAGGATCGGGTGCTGGACGGTCACATGCCGGACAGCGCTATCTCCTTGACGTACAAAAAGCTTATTAATGTGAGAGTGGATTTGCTTGAGCGATTGAGACTGCACTGGGTGAATGATGGTATTGAGATGGACGACGAGGAGTGGCAATCAGCGGTCTCCTCCCCCAGGGAGGTGGCCATATCAGCGCGACTCCGCCTTGTTCAGTTGAAGATACTACACAGGGTGTATGTAACCGGCCCCAGACTCCTACATATGGGACTTTCAACGGATGGCCTGTTTCGGAGGGGTTGTGGTATGCTTGCTACCTTCCTGCACATCATATGGGAATGTCCTGGAGTTGCCCGGTATTGGACACGAGTGCACGAGGTGTTGGAAGAAGTGACTGGGGTGGCCCTACCGGCTGAGGCCCGGCGATGCCTTCTCAATGTTTGGTGTCCGAATGACTACAGTGTAGCCCAGACCCGTTGGGTCACCCTGGGCAACATGGTGGCCAAGAGGGACATCGCCCAGAAATGGGGTGCGCCTGCTCCCCCCTCGCTCAGTCTATGGGAAACTAATATGGACTGGTGCATGCTGCGTGAGAAGACGGTGTATGTGGCCAGGGGCAAGCCTAAAATGTGGAGGTCTGTGTGGGGAGCCTGGAACTCCCATAGAGGTGATATTTGCGACCCCCCAGTAGAGATTGACCCTGATGTCCAGCTTTCCCCATAGGACCCTTACCCGGCAGTTCCAGATAGGTTATCCTGGTGTGCTACCCCCCACGTGCCTTACTGTTGTCACTGTTATTGTGTGCTGAATTGGGTGTACGGCCCTCGACCCCCTCCCGCTACACAAGTCCACTGCTTCTGTACCGTCCTCAGCCTTCCTCTCTCCTCTTTGACTCTCTTTCGTGCCTAGTGCACACCTCTTCTTCTAGCCTTTTTTGAGGCTTTCTCATTCTTGGTTTATTTAATATTAAGTTCAATTCTATTGAAAATTAAACCTGATACTTCTGCGAACAGTATTGTACACGATTTTACTTGCTACCATGATGCTGCCTGGCCTCCGGGATGTATGGCTAAATAGCAGTGTACTTTTTCTATAAATAAAGGTTTTCCCAAAAAAAACAAAAAAAAACAAAAAAAAAAGAAAGAAGATATAATAGGGCACACCGGTCAACTTGTGGCGTCATTGAACGCACATTTGGAATTTTAAAAAGCCGTTTTCGTTGCATACACAAATGTAGTGGGGCATTACAATATAATCCTGGAACATGCTGTAAAATTGTAAGTAACTGTGCAATGCTACATAACATGGCTATGAGAAAAGGGACTGAAATTGAAGTGAGTGACTCTGACACATCTGATGATGATGACATACCTCCACCTAGAAGGGCTACTGCAGGAGTAGGAACTGCTGCTCGCCGTCAAAGACGGACTGAGATAACACACAATTACTTTTAGGTGAGACAATTTATTTCAAAACATGAATTGACTTTTGAAGACAATGTTTTTATTTCAAAACATTGAGGTTACTAATGTACTGTAACATGACCTGTTAATGTACAGTCACATTTCAATGTTATCAACAGAAAAAAACAATAGAATTGGTTAATGTGCAGCTACAAAATATTATCATCAAAATGTCATTTTTTGCGCTTGCGGCTTTGAGCAGAGTGCTGCACAGATTCCATGCTCCCCATGGCTGCAGAAGTTCCGGCATTCCTACCTCTCTTGCACTGTGTTAGCTGTGACGTAGGAGTGGGGTTCCTACTACTCCTACTGGAGGTATCCTCGCTGTCTGCTTCTTCAAATAGTGCACTTGCACCAGAGTTTGCTGTTTGGAGGATTTCCACAGCAGATGTCACATTGTCTAGTCCTTTGGCTATGTTCTGCGTGCAGTCACTAATTTCCCCTTGCATATTAATGCTGCGCCTTGTGAAATTGCATGTCACAGTGCATAACCTGTTTATGGCTTTTGTGTACCCATGCATTCTAACATGGGCACGGTGAGCTGCCCTGTTGCGTGTTGTTTCACTGTTTTCTATAGCCAAACATAGTCTGTCCATAGATGCTGCCATTACTCTCATGCCATCTCCCATGCTTTCTTGATTTTTATTCAATTTGCACAGCTACCTATTGATGGAACGGAGGGCCTTGTGTTGTTGGCGCTGCACATGGAGCATGTCTTGTTCTAACCCAGCAAAGACAGTAGGAGTTTCCACATGTCTACTGCTGCTCCTAGATCTCTCCAAACTATAGACACGTGGCCTCCTTCGTGCATGTCCTTGCTCTTCAGGAACACGAGGGACCACTGTGTTCAGAACACTCTCTCTTGCACCACCTTCATCAATTACATCATATTCTAATGGAGGCAGAGGGGCCACATATCTGCGCTTTTTGCGGACAATGGGAGTTGACACAGTCTCATCACTGCTACCGCCTTCTGCAGCTGAAACATCTTGCAGTGGCGATTCATGTCCCTCAATTCCATCTCTGGAATGTCTTGCATGTGCTGTGGATGTAGATTGAGACATATGAGTTTGTTGTATGAAATGCTTTGTGAACATAATAAAGTGTTTCAACTTTAAATTAAACATCTCTGGTAGTGTATTTCAGTCTTCCTTTCCACAGCACTATGTGAATCTGTGTTTCATTGATGTAAAAATCAACATGTAAAAGGGAAACTACAACTCCCATGATGCATTGCTACCTGTATGTGCATCTGTGTACCAGAACTCGAACATTCATACCACTGTGTACTTATACTAGTTTAAAGCACATTCATTTCCCACTACTTTACATACATACAATCATGCAGCTTACCTTGTGCAGTCTGTGAAGGGTCTGAGCTGTCTATCTCAGCCACACCACTCACACTCTCAGGCAAGAGAGTGGCCTCCACCAGCTCCTCATGTGGAGTAGGCTGCGCTGCAGATGATGTCCCACCTCCTGTCTTGTTTGCCTCCTTCAGTCTTTCCACAACCCTTTCTTTGGGCCTCTGGCACATATCATACCATCTTTTGCGCAATTCCTCGATGGAACGGTTGGTCACACCAACTGAGTTTACTTTCTGCTGTATGTCCAGACAAATTTTCCTTTTTTGTACGTCAGGCACTTTCAGTGCTTTTTTGACAAAAAGCAACTCATGGCTGCAAGCCATCTCTTCTATCAATATTTCCTGTTCTTTTTCTGAGAACTTGTGCTTCCTCTTCCTTTTCTCTCCTGCCATTCCCTCCTGTGGGTTTTGAGACCCCATCTCAGTGCAAGCAGGTCTGCTCAGCTCCCAAACAGTCTTCCAACTGCCACTGGGTGTGGCTCAGGCAAGCAGGTGCAGGTAATCACTCCCACTTCCTCACTGTGATGTCATCACCCTGTTCCGGGAAACAACACTTACAACGCAACTTTTACAACGCACTACCTTTACAACAAAACTTTTACAACGCAACATCCATTACAACGCAAGCCATTACAACGCAACCATTACAACGCATGTCACTACAACGCATACCACTACAATGCATGTCATTACAACGCAGTCATTACAACGCCACTATGGTTTTTGTTCTGGACTCTCTGATCAGCTTGTGAAATTTCTGTCCCTGTTCCGTTTTCACTCTGGTCTGTAGCTTCTGGGATCGATATACCGGTTCTGGGCTGTCAGCCCCTTTTCTCTCTCTTATTTTAAACAGGCTTTTGTTCACATTTTGGTTTATAAGGCACGCTGCCGATATTCACACAGCAATTTACTAGTTAACATCTCTCTGACCCACTACTGATCCTCACGCAGCAAGGTTCCCGGTGAACTATAACTTTCTATTGACTTTATCAACAGTGCCTGGTCCCGTAAACTGTGTGTGCCTGGGTTAATCACATAACAAAACAAAATGGAGGCACGCATATCCACGTAGAACCGGGAGGTTCTCGGCACGAATGTGCACCCATAATTGCCACACAAGAGTACTGACTCAGATGGAGTGAGGAGTTGTCACAGAAGAGATGATGGGCCGATGAAGATGGAGGTCTCCATGAGGAGGTAAAGCGGCGCGTGCATTGTCCATCTCGTACACCCTCATTTAAAAATAAATAAAACTGTAACAGAATTTCCGTTACTGAAGACACAACAGCACATACACGGCACACCCTGACAAAATGGAGAAAACCATTGAATAAAGAGGTTATATTCAGTAGACATCAGCACATCTCCACCTCAGAAAACGCTTGCAGCCAAAATAATAGAAGTGTTGCATGTTGATTTGTCACCCTCAGAGCCTTTCACCAGTCATTTCCCTCACTTGACACTACCAAAGAATCTATCAACTGTGTAATTCATCCCTGCCAAACAGCATAAGGCAACAGCGGGACCCGATCCTTGCCCCGATCACCATATAAAAAAGTATGTCTTGTCACTCCGAGGCCCGATCTTTGCCCCCGTACAACACACCTCAACAATACACACCGAGCCCGAACTCTGCTCCCGAACACACTTCTTAAGGTGTGAATATTTACAGGGTACAACACTGTTACTTGGTGCGCACTCCAAACCGGGGCCCGATCTTTGCCCCGATTAACATTTAACATTGGGGCCCAATTTTTGCCCCCGCACATTACTTCAACTATTAATCCTTGGTCTAGCGTTTTGCCCTTGAACAGCACATTTGGATCTGGCACACCTGGGTTATAGGGTGACCAATGGCAGGGTCACTGGTGGGGTTCAGGTGCCCGATAGCATTATATACATGCTCATATTTTCCTTTTACCTTGTGACTTTGAAAGGCTTCTTTTTTCTGTTTCTGTCAAGTTCCAGTTTTCAGTTTCCTTTAGGTGGGACAAGTGGATTCTTCTTCAAAATCATTGCCAAATGTTGTAATCAAACAGACGTCTGGATTTCTAGCGTATATTAGTTACGTTCTTTTATTAAGTTGTTACATGAAGAAATGAGGAAAACCCTACCAGGAGCAGTCGCCCGCTGCTCAGCCCACACCCAACTGACACTCACAGACATCCAACATGCCATCCATCCAACATTCCACGTCACACTCATTCTGGCTGAGCAGCAGGTAAACATAAGTTACAATTAGTGTTTGCACTGTTTAGGTTGCACCTGTTTCTCAAAATATGTCCTCTGCTAATTTATACATGGGAGGTGTTTAATTATGCCCAGTAGGGGTTCAAATCCAAATCATCAGTTTAATGTATATTCCTTTGAAGATCAGCATCAGCTGCTGAAGTCACCATCTGCACGCTGGGGCCTATAAAATGGCATATTTTCCGGCGCGCACACACTTGTAGGATCCCCTGATTCGTCCACTTGGGTGTTACCTTCATAACAGCCACATCAGTTGGTATACTACTGCTATATCCCCTCTTCTCGCTACCCTATATAGCATTCTGGGACCTGTAGTCCAGTACTTTACCTTACAGTACACCAATGGATCTTGTTGATCTTATACTGATTTCAGAGATACTTCATATTATTCCTCATCCCAGTTGATTGAAACAGCAAATTGCACAACTAAGTGGCCTATTTATCAGCCCCTTGCACCGTCGGTGCGTCACGTTGGGTGACACACCGGCTGCGCAACCTGCTGCTTGAAATTTATGAGCACACATAAAGCAACCCTGTGTGGCTTTACATGTGCTTGTAAATATCACACTATTTGATGCAACACAATGCATGTTAGGGGTGTGAAATGGGTGTTGCTATGGGTTTTCCGACGCAACACCCATGTCCACTGAGGCATTTCCAGTTTTACGAGCGTTCAGGAAATGCGTCAGAATGCTACGCCACCCCCAGGGGTAGCATAGTGAGGCGTAGGCTACATTCTACATCTTGCATTGGAAGAGGAAATCACCTCAAGTGATTGTTTTTGTGCAGGAAGGTGCCCCTTTTGGCACAAAAACTATTTCCCGACGACGCAGACATCCTTGCACCATGGTGCAAGGGTGCCTGCGTCAGCGCATGGCAGCAATTTGTGCGCCAGCGCAGGGAAAGGCGCAGAAATGTGACATGTTGCTGTAAATACATTGCATCCAGGTGCCCTTGAAACTAAGGCAGCGTGGCGCAGCAAATTAACTTGCTGCACAACGCTGCGTTAGTTTATGATAAATAGGCCCCTAATCCATTAGGCCAATCGCCGAACTGCATTTTGGGCATGGGACTTCTGCTCCTCTATGATAACCACATCTCCACAGCACAATGATTTCATGTCGTTTTCATTCTGTGGGTTCTGTTTGATGAATTAGCAATGCTGAATTTCATGCTGTATTTTAATTGACAACATCTCCTCCACCTTCGTGGGATGTGCTTGATGAATTATGGAACTGGACAATCATGTACACATATCTATTTTTAAACAGCTGCCTCATTTGAGTTTTATGTATTTTTGACAGACATTCAAGATACATATGTACCTATCTTATTATTTTTTTCAATTGTCTGATATTGTTATGAAATGTTTGTTTTTTAGGAAAGTACTACTAATGTTTCACTATTTATTTTGAGAGGTGTTTGGGCACTTTAGTAGATGAAGACTTCATAGAAGCCAAAACACATTGTTTTTGCAATGCAATAAATTAGGTGTATTCTAGGGCTAGGTGTAATTTCAATTACGTCAGACTAATTAGAGTAATTTTGATAATTCTGTGTTACTCTTTAATGCGGAATTACCAATAATTAGGGGGCATATTATCAAGGGGGTTTATCTCCGCTTTTTTGGCTTTAAGAGCCAAGAAAGCGGAGATAACATTATCTCCCTATTACCTAGCTGTCGCTAACACCAGTTAGCGACAGCTAGTAGGAGATAGCGACCATCTTGGGCCCCACTTTGCATGTCAGTGAAATTTATCACTAATTACATGCAAAGTGGGCGTGCCAAGATGTTAGAGACTGAAAACAGTCGCTAACATCGCTATCTCCTATTACCAACTTTTGGAGATATTCGCGCTAAGCGCGAATATCTCCAAAAGCTAACACCTGCCCTGAGCAGTTCCTAGCCATGTTATCCAATGGGAGGTGGATAACATGGCTAAGAACATTAGCTCGGTAATGCATGAATATCACTGACTCTTCAGCGATATTCATGCATTGCGGCAATTTTTATCGCATTTGCGATAAACCTTGGTAATACCAAGGTTTATTTGCGGTAAAAATCGCCGCAGCTCTGCGGTAAATTTTTGTCTCTAACCAAGCAATAGCGATAACTATCGCTTACATGATTACTCATGTTCGTGCAATTAAATTATGAGTAGCTTGATGGGGGATTCTACCACCAGAGGATATTTAGCACTCACTATCTGTGTTCAACTATGCATTTAGCACTAGTTCTTAGCTTAAATGCACCCCCGCTCCATTTTGAATGCACAGGTGCATTTTACACTAAGCAAATAGCACCGAATTCTAGGAGAAAGTTGGGGGAAAATCCTACACTAAAAGCACTTTTAGCGAGGGACAGTGGCTGCTCGTTCTCACTATTTGTGTTCTTTTGAATTTAACACTGTTTCTTAGAGCAAAATGCATTCTTGTACTAATTTTGGACACGAGGAAGCATTTTTGCACATACAAAATAGCGCAAAACACAGAATTACTCTTTCTAGTTCAGCATAATCACGTGGAATTCTTGGGTATCCCTGCGTACTTACGTAATACTGAATTACGTGAGTTAACGCCCACCAGTAGTGTATTCTACAGAGGAGTGCCGTATTCTGCAGCAGGGTGCCATTTATTTATTCAAAGAGACATGTAGGTATAGTGAACCACAACTCAGTAGGCTTCCCAGTGCATTCTGGTCAATGTGGTCCATCTTTTACAAAGTTGCAGTTCATCCAGTGAAACAGAGCTTGATAACTATTTAATTTCTGGCAACATTTCTTTTTCTTACCTTGATAACTATTCATTTCTTCCAACCCTTCATTTTTTTACCCCTGAGCATAGGTTTTGATCTTGACATAAGCTTTGTTCTAGCTGAAACCCATCATTTTTGCACAATGGGTGTTGTATTTGCAGAAGTGGCATTCATATTATACATATGTGTACCAACTATGTAGGTATGTGTGTTTCCCAGAGATAAGAATGCCTCTGAATTTTGCCCGCTAATAATCTTGCCACAGTAAGATGAATCTCCATAAAACTTTGCAGACTGATTACAATACCTACATTGGTGGACGATGAACAGCATTGTGGTGATTCGTCAAGGGGGTGCAAAGAAAAAAGGGGGGTTCAAAATGTGTTTTTTCACATTTTCCCTAGTCATTTTTAGACAGACGTAGCGTCAAAATGACTGAACGGATTTTGTGAAATTTCTCAGGAATATACACAGCAGTTTTGGACACATAAGGTCTTAATATGAAGTTGGTCGGAGTTGACTCCTACTAACACTGTCTCGGATTCAGGACCGACCGACCTCAGGTCGGGGGTTCTGATCATCTGATTATGATGCGTCCCAAACACTGTTCGGTCGGATATACAGGCACCTGATAGAGAAATGGGGAGGGGGGGGGAGGGTGTGTGTAAAACCCTGCATCCTGTGGCAGGCTCACCTTTGAGCCTGCCACACAGTGCAGGGATTTACAGGGGGGTAACCAAGTACCCCCTCGACCACCAACTGTGGGACGCAGGGTGAATGGGACCCTGCTAGTGGCCCCTGAAGTCACTTTCCGACCGCCTTTCCGTGTCGGAAAGGCCTTTGCGGAAAGGCTGTGGGAAACTGACACTGCAATCCTGACGGTGGAACCTTCATTACGGCGGAGTTCTGGCTAGAAGACTCCAAGAGCCGGTCGGAACTGAGTCGGAATTACAAGCCCATTTACGTTCCGACCGCCGACATCATAATTGGGCGGTCAGACCGCAAACTGACTGTGTAGGTCGGAATGCCTCCGGGTGCTGTCAGAGGCTTTCCCACCAACATGCTAATCGGCCCTTAAGTGATATTTGAGGCCAGGGTATACCACTGTAAGTTAGCAATAATTTTGTGATACATGCCAATAGCAAGTCAATATATGATTGGCTAATGGCTAGAAAAATAAAAGGCAGCCTTGTTGTTTTCGCCTCACTTGGGTTAGATGTAGGTAAGTAGTAGGTTTTATATTTTTCCCCTACCTATTACTACTTTATTAAAATGGTAATTGGCAGGTAAAATCATTTATATGTTTGTATATATTGAAAAAAAGAGGTTATAGAGTACAGCAGTGCTACCTAGTAAGTACCACAGTACTTCCTTCTATTTCAAAATGTAAACAAAATAAAAATACACTGTCATACACTATATTTTAGAAATATACTGGACTATAGTGTTTTTAAAATTTTTCACATATATATATATTTTTAAACGGAGAACTGCTGCACTACCTCGAAAGGTCCCAGCAACTTATATACATTTTAAAATAATGATATTTGTAAAAGATTATAATAAAAGACTACAACATTATATTTAAGGGGTTAAATACTGTAGTAGTGTTTCTAAAATGTTTTACGTATGTATTTTTTTAACATTTTGCACTCAGGCCTTGATTACAATGCCGGTTGTAATGCATTATGCAGTCCTGTCGAAGGAAGCGGTCAGTCCCACCATTGCATTACAATGCATGCATTCTGTACTCCGACTGACTGCTGAAAGACCACCGACTCTGACAGCAGCCAAAGGGCAGTAAAGGGTTATCTGAGCGCAGTCCGGATTACAATGTGGCTTTCTGACTATCTGATCGAAGCGGACTGACCATCGCCTCAAGTATTCACAAACAAAGGAATTAGTGTGCATGCTCACCCCAATCCGTTTCTCTCCAGCAGTCTCGACTGTGGATCCCATCCTCCACGTCCCCCCTACACCTAGACAGCTGAACCTAAATGACTGCGATCCTATGGGCCCCAGAATCCAGGTAAGTCCTTCTGTGGTATGTATTTCCAATGACTGGACCATGCACATATGTCCACACTCCAGCAATGGGGTACATGGTGCACAAGGCATGTCCCCACATGGGTCATGCATATGTACAACTACACATGTTTCCTGTGCATTTATACCCACGTATAGTGACATGTCCTGGGCGTTGGGCACCGCCGACATTGAGACCCCCTCAGTAGCAGCGGTTACATCATAATACGGCAGGTGGACCTTTCCACTTTCCAACTCGGTGGTCAGAATCGGACCAAGACCTTGGTCCGATAGATGGTCTATCCGACCGGCATCATAATGAGGCCCTTAGTCCTAAGTCTTTTAAGGGGAAATATAACGTAGTACAGTGTACTTAAAATATGGTAATACAAATAGGTAAAGCATTTAAAAAATACTGTACTATACTATATTTCCCCATAAAACTCAAAACACACATTTAGGAGCCGATTAGGATCGTTGATGGAAAAGGGTTCCGTCCGGCAACGAAGCGGCCAAGATACTCCGGACCGCTTTGCGGATAAACCTCCATAGCGATTAGGATAAAAATGGAACAAAACTCCGACCCTGGCGGATGGACCACACCAAACTCCGTCCGCGGCGAACGGTGTACACCTGAGACCGCCGCAAGCGGACGAAACCTAAGAAACACCGACCGCCAAGGACGAACATGACCGTGGGAACGGCCACAGCCACCGCAATACCTGCGGAGGCTCCGTGCCCGCGATTAGGATAACGCCGCCAGTCCTCCGGAACTCACCTCAATCCACGGCCGCTGCGAAACAATTAAGCATGGGCGAATTTTGCGAATCTCGCGTTCGCGAATTTTGCGGATTTGCGAACTCGCAATCCGCAAAATCCGCGAATTCTCGCAAATTTGCCGATTTTTTTTGTGTTCGCGCTGGTTTTTGCCAGTTCGCGAGGGTTTTGTACAATTTCGCAAAACGCGAACTTACCTGTCGGGTCGCAAGTTTCGCGAACTTGTTTTCTACGTGTCCAGCCTGTTTGGGACTCTCTTCTTCATCACTGCCACTCTCTGTCACCACTGCCACTCTCTGACTACTCATGCCACCCTCTGGCCCACCCATGCCACCCTCTGTTTCATCACAGCACCCTCTGGTTGTCCAGTCAGTGTACATTATTGTGGCAAAGCAAGCACACCTTCCCTGCCTCAAGTGACCTGAATTAATTTGGGGCTGATTAATGTGTCACAGAATATTTTTTTAGCTGGCACCTGCTTCCTTAGTGCTTCCTGATTAGTGATCTTTTGCACTTGCTAAGTGCTTTCATTTTTGCAAAATTAGTTACAACACCTGCCCTGCCCCAACTGACAATAATGAATTAGGGGCTGATTAATGGATTTGAACTTCCAGCCTGGCTCCTGCTTGTCTCCCTTAGCTGTAATTCAGGACCTTTGTGGCATATGTGTAACTATTCTGAGGTTCAGAGCAGGGTCACATAATAGTTGCAACTGGCAACTGAACTCTGGAGGGGCCCCTCAGGAAGCACTACAGGAAATGGCTACTAATGATGAGCCTGAACTTTTGAACCTGGTAAGTAGTTTCAGTTTTGCTAAGATCGTATTTCTGCAATTTTGCGCTTATTCGCGGGGCGCGAAGTTGTACTGGGAAGCCGCGAACTCACGCGAACAGTGCGAGCAAGCCATAAAATCCGCTGCTCGCGGATTTGCGGATTTTGCGGGAGATTCGCGAATCTCGCGGATTGCGAATTTACCGAAAATCCGCAAAATCCGCGAGCGAAACGGATTTTCCGCCCATTCTTAGAAACAATGCAACGAGAAAAGGTGCATCCCAGCGGAAGGCCAACACGAACAACATCCCTACCGTCAAACCAAATACAAAATGTCTGACTGAAGTAAATACAAAACACACGAAACAGGACAACCACCCACCTGAAACACCTACACCAATCACAAGCCACAATGACACCCCACCCAAGCACCTACAAATCCACACATGTCAACACACCCACCTAGCACCTGACTGGCAACAACCATTGGGACACAACCACGACACAGAGTATAAAATGACTCCCACCCACTACCACAATCCTTTGCATCACAGCATAGCTGCTAGCAAGAGACCCAATACGACGGACAGCAGACACAAATTGCACACAAACAACCAAAGAGACAGAACCACACACACCACACAAACACCCACCACACCATTCCTACACACCACACACCTGCACTTCCCAACCCACTCCACCCACACATTGATCAGCACACACCATGGCACCTAAGAAAAACCCTAAATTCACTGAGACAGAGTTGAAGGTCATGGTGGATGAAATCATCCGTGTTGAACCCCACATATTCGGCACACTAGTCCAGCATGAGGTTCCGTGACAATTGTAAGTGGTGTTTTCGACTCGCACGAATATAGTCGAGTCTGGTATCTATGAACCGCAAATGACGAGTTTAGTAAGTGTGCGCAGTTTCGCTGTGCTAACTTAAACCGTTCGTTTGTTATGTGGGTTTTTCATCTGTACCCACGGGTTCCATCTTAGATACGGCATCCATTTTGTCTCTTGCCCTCAAGTAGCCAGCGAACGGACGCTGTCCGCTTCGCGACCCTGGGACTCCCAAGATATTTGCGGAAGACACATGTTCTTTGTAAGTGTCTTTATGACGAGGGGGATGCTACTGTAAGGCAGATGGCGCCGCTCGAGGCTCATCTTGCCGCACGGACTTATTGTCTCAGCCGTGCATCTCATTAGGCACGTCCCTTTGATGCCTGTATCTCGTGTTTCCCGATACCTCCCCTTTTACACCCTTTCCGATCTCCCCACTGTTTCCCTCTTCCTCTGCACCTGTCCTTGTTCCTATTTCGATCTGTTTTACTGCTGATTGGAATTTGCTAATGGTGGGAAGATGGGTTTTTACAGTTGGGAACCGCCAAATGTTTCCGCACTTATGTTCCGGACCTCATGTGTTTCAAAGTGACCAAAGCGACCCCTCTGGGGGATAATGGTGAGAACCGGGTTGTAAACTTTTGTGTACCATGTTGTCCTATGGGTAAAAACTGTATAAAAGGAGCGATCCACAGAACCAATTTGAAGCAGTCTCCCCAAGTTGCACGTGGTGTACTTGTCGTGACTTCTGTGTTCCCTGCAGCAAATAAACCTTGAATCTTTGACGCCGAAGGAAGTGTCCCGTGTCTCTGTGATTCGTACGCCGGAGCAGGTTACCCACGAAGGTTTCAGGTGTTGTGCCCTGGCACCGCTGGGTCTTAAAGAACCCAGTCCTTCAGTTGGCGCCCAACGTGGGGCTGCATCAGTGGTACCGGTCCAAGCCCGACGATCGTGAGGAACTTCGTGTGAAATCTCCGAGGGAAGGTGCACTCCGCTTCATCGATCCTGTTGTCGAAATAAGTGGCCCGAAGACTTTTCCCGCGAAGATTCCCGCCTCCGGACGGCTGCGACGGACTGCTGCCCTGACTGTAGACCTGTTTTGGCGCCTGGCGTAGACCTTGGTAGAGCGAGACGATTGACGGGCCTTCCTGGTGACGCCATCGATCTTTGAGTTAAGTATTTGTGGGTCGCTCCCAGAGTTCTTGGTGGTTGACACTTTAGCGAGTGTTTTTGTTGTTAACGCTGTGTGAGTGTTTTTGTCGGTGACACTTTGCTAGCGTACTTTGTTGTTTTGTTTGACGACTGCAGCCGCCAAAAACCGAGGGTTTTGTTCTTTGCTGGGACTTGGTAAATCCCGTAACCCTTGAAGTTTGTGAAACTCGGCTAGTGTGCAAGATGCCTGGTCGCAGTACTTTGTTTAGTTGTTTCAGACCTTGTGGTACGGATTCCCGACTGGAGGACTCGTGTCCGATACCTCCGGTTGGAACTCCCACTTATGAGCTATATAGCAAACATGGGCTAGGCCCAATTACCTTTAACGATTATTGGATTAAATATACAAAGAAGGACGGCGACCTTCGATGGCCACCTCATGGTAGCTTCGAGGCCCCGATCTTAGATAATCTAGAGATTAAATTGTTCGAAAGAAAGTCAAGGCCGGCCATGTTTGATGCCTTTCGGTTGTGGCGCAAAGAAGCCCGACAGAAAGAAATCAGACAGACTAAACGTAATCAGCGAGATAATGTTGCTACCATAGTGAAGAAAGCAGAGCAATTTCAGCGTGATAAGGAGGTTAAGGATAAGGAAGTGTTTGATAGACTACAGCGTATGACCGTAGATAAATGTTATCCTGCTTTGCCTACGGAGTCGGAAAAGAAGGAAGAGCCAGTTGAGGATCCTTTAATGTCTTATCTTATGAAGTCGCCACCTCCGTACGTACAGGGTACCGCAGCTCCTGTGGTCCCTGCCGTACCTATTCTTCCGCCTATTCTTCCTCCGCCTGTTCCTCAACCTGCGCCTGCCCTTCCGACTGTTCCTGCTCCTTTGCCTGTTGCTATCCCTACTGCTCCTCCGCTTCCACATACTCCTGCTCCCGCTGCTGCTCCTGCTACTGCTCCTGTTTTGTTAACTCCTGCTGTTGCTACTGTTTCTACTCCTTCTCTTGTTAGTCCCGTATCGTATGCTTCTCCCTCTACTCGTTCTCGTACTACTCCTCTTGCGGCTAGCTTCTTTCATTCGCTCGGACCTGTTCATGGGTCCGCTGGTTCCGATGGTCCTCAGAGACGTAGTCAGCTTCCTGGAAACAGAGAACGCGTTGCGCTATATAATATGGCGATGGGTTGGATGGTAAATCCTCTTAGATGTCCACCCCGTGTTGTCCTCGATACATTTTGTCAATTCAATATACCAACCCAGAGATATGTGTTTAATGAAATGTGTAAGTTCCTTTATGATCAGATAGCGGCCGATGCGCCTGACGAGGTACTGACCGCTTTGTCTGATCTTCAGCTTCAGTTCGCAAATGGACTGATAGTGGATACTAACGTTCGACGTGCTGTTGAACGATTGCTATCTTTTCGTCCCGCTCCAATCCCTCATGCATTGTTTGTTGAGGATATTGAGAAACAACCAGACGAGTCTGGCCAATATCCCATGCGTGAAGTTCCACCTGTGTTGATGCCAGGTGATGCTGCTCACGTTCCACCTATCCTGCCGTATTTTCAGAGAGTATGGATACATCTCCCATGGAAAAGATCAGAAGTGTTGCAGGTGAAGCAATCTTTGCCTGACCCTCGCAAAAATCCTGCAGGGTATTACAAAGAATTATCGCAGCTCGTAGATGCTACGGTGATGAATCTTGCCGATATCGATATGTTGTTTGGCAATGTCGTACCGCAACCGGTATGGGCTAAGATTCGTCAGGAAAATCACGCAAACGAACTAGGTGGTGATTGGGCGGCCATTGTAGCGGTGGATGGGTTGCAAGTTGGTGGTGCTAAGCCTGAACAGTTGATTGCTGCTCTCCCTCAAAGAATAATAACATTAATGAAAACTCTTATGCCAGCTATGAGGGTAAACTGGGACAAATTGTCAGCTTGTAAACAGAAGAAAGATGAGAGTGTTTCCGACTTCTTTACGAGGTTCGAGGAAGCATTCATTGACCATAGTGGACAGGATATGGGTACCGAGGGTGGTCAGAGATTGTTTGTGGATAAATTTGTTTCGAATTTATTGCCCGATTTGAGCAATAAGTTAAAGAATTCGGAAAGTGCATGGGCCGTTTCTACTTCGGCTCAGATATTGGCTACGGCACAATACTATGAGAATAGAGAGAAAGAAGAGAATGACCGTGCTGATAAAAAGACGAAAGAGCTCAAAACTAAAGTGTTGTTGCAACAAGCGTATCCTCCGCGTTCAAATCAGAATGCGTCCCAACAGAATAGATCGCAGTCGCAATCGAATCGATCGCAGCCGCGTAATGATTCCTCCTCCCAAAGATCATCGTTGGGGTACAATCAATGTGCTTATTGTAGACAGGAGGGACACATTAAATTCAATTGCCCTGTTCTGAATGAACGTAACAATGGTAACTCATCTAGAGGAGGTCGTGGTGGTTCGCAGCAGGCATCACGTGGTAGAGGTCGTGGTGCTCAGAACGATCGCTCAGATAACTCATCCAATTCTAATAATTGTTTCGATCAACGTGGATCATCGCAAGGACGATCTGCGCAGTACAATGTAGACGATTATTACGTCGATCAGGGAACTGACGACAGTAATTACTAGGACAGCCAAAGACAAGGAGAGGGAGTGGTATCAGTTCCGGTTGATCAGAGAGGGCCTTACGTCGCAGTTGCTACATCGGGCGTCGTTGAGCCTTTTCTGTTGGACACTGGTGCAGCGAAAAGTTCTATCATGCATTCGAAACTCCCTGGCGCACCTTTGTCTGGCTTAACAAATGTTTCCGTTGGATTCTCTGGCGCCCCTGTTAGCAATCCAGTTTCACGCCCTTTGCCCCTTAAAATTGGGCCACGTGAGCTAGAAGCTCCGTTGATTTTGACTACGGGTTGTGGTGAAAATCTTTTGGGCCTGGATTTGCTTAAACGTTTGTATGCGACTTTGTATTGTTCTCCTGCGGGTGTAAAGCTTACGTTAGGAGAGAGGGTTGTCTCTCCTATGTATTTGTCTCTCGATAAGCTTCCACCGGAATTGAGTTCTCTTCCTGCGTCTTTGTGGGCGACGGGTCCAAATGACGTGGGCCTACTTGATATCTCCCCTTATGTTGTACAGTTGAAATCTAATGTGCGTTTGCCACGTATTCCCCAATATCGTATCTCCCTTGATGGTGAACGAGCACTGTTAGTGATCATCTATGATTTGATCGAGAAAGATGCTATTGAAGAGACTCGGGGAAACGTGTGCAACAGCCCTGTGCTGCCCATTCTTAAACGTACTGATCCTTCAAAACCGCCTGTTTATCGTTTTGTTATCGATTTACGGGAGGTGAATAAAATTGTGGTTCCTCAATTTCCCGTTGTGCCTGACATCACGGCGCTACTGACTCTGATTCCAGCTTCTGCATCGTGGTTTTTGGTGATTGACTTGAAAAATGCGTTTTTCAGCATCCCGATTGCCGAGGAGAGCAGGGACCTTTTCGGTTTCTCTCTCGGTGGACGTAGCTTCCGGTTCAAACGCGCTCCTCAGGGCTACTGTGAAAGTCCATCGATTTACAGTCAAGCCTTGAAGGGTCAACTGGATGCGTTTAGGTTGCCGGTCGGTGCGGCCTTGATCCAATACGTCGACGACTTATTGGTGGCTGCTGATACTCAGGACATTTGCAAAATCGCTACGGTGTCGTTGCTGCAACATCTCTGTGAGTTGAATCATAAGGTGTCCCCTTCTAAACTCCAATATTGTTGTCAAGAAGTAACCTATCTAGGTCACTTATTGTCAAAGGAGGGAAGGAGGTTGACCCCAGAGTGAATTGCAGCAATTGCGCGAATGACTGTGCCAAAAACCCAAAGAGATGTGCGTGCCTTTCTAGGCATCACGTCGTACTGCAGGCAATGGATTCCTAATTTTTCATTGCTAGCGAAACCATTGGTGGCTCTTACGTGCAAGGATGTTTCAACTCCTTTACCATGGACGGAAGAATGTCAGAAAAGTTTTTCTGAACTACGTGATTCATTATGTTCGGCTCCTGTGTTAGGTACCCCTGACTACAGTAAGCCGTTTACGTTATATGTTCACGAGAGGGAAGGTTGTGCTTTGAGTGTCTTAACGCAACCTTTTGGTGGTAAGCAACGTCCATGTGCATATTTTTCCTCGACCTTGGACCCAGTAGCTAGAGCATTGCCGAGTTGTTTACGAGCAACAGCGGCAGCTGCGGTCTCCATCCGACAATCAGCAGGATTGGTCATGGATAATATGCTTACAGTGATGGTTCCGCATGCAGTCGATACTCTTTTGAATCGAACGAAAACTCAGCACTTGACGAGTGCGAGGTTGTCTGGGTACGAGTTGACGCTCTTGGCAAGCCACATTCAAATAAAACGTTGTAATGTTCTGAACCCGGCAACTTTGTTACCAATTAGCACAGAGTCAGATGAAGTAGCAGAACATGATTGCTACTTGAGGACTGAAGAGGAAACAAAAGGTCGAGTGGACCTTAAAAACACCCCATTGGAAGATCCGGATGGTACATTGTATGTGGATGGGTCATGTTTTAAGCTGCCGAATGGCGATGTGACTACTGCTTATGCTGTTGTAACATTGAATACTGTTGTTGAGACTGCAAGGTTGAATCAGAATTCTGCCCAAGCTGCGGAGCTGATTGCTCTTACTAGAGCATGTGTGTTAGCGAAAGGGAAACGTGTGAATGTGTTTACCGATAGCCAATATGCGTTCGGTGTTGCACATAGTTTTGGACGATTGTGGAGAGAGAGAGGTTTCTTGACGTCGCACGGTACGAAGATTCAGCATGGCCAGCTTGTGAATGATCTTTTGGATGCATTGACGTTGCCTACGCAAGTTGCGATTGTCAAATGTAGTGCGCATCGTAAGGTGACGGATGATGTTGGTCGTGGTAATGCGTTTGCGGATGAGACTGCTAAGGAGACTGCCCGGAACCTTAGCACTCGGATGTATGTGACGAGTTCGGTTAGGTGGCCTACAGAATCGAGTATGTGTGAAGACACTATCGAAAGTGTGAAAGCAATTCAGAATGAGGCCACCGAGACTGAAAAGACGAAGTGGAAAGAAAGCACGGGAAAGTTGGATGCGAATGGTTGTTGGATTGATTTGTCGGATCAGAAAAGATGGTTGTTGCCTGATGCGTATGTGCTGGCCGTTGTGACAATGGCGCATGGGTTAGCACATATTAGCGCGAAAGGTATTTGTAAATTGTTGTCTCCGGTGTGGAAGAATGATGGCATTACGAAATGTGCTGAACGTCTGGTGAAGAATTGTATGGTGTGTATGATGTACAATCCTGGCAAAGGAACCCCAACTCCTCCTGGCAGTTTTGCTCCCCCTTCATGTCCCTTTGAGGTGATTCAATTGGACTTCATCCATATGGAGCGATGCAATAACCTGAAATACGTCTTAGTTGTGGTTTGCGCATTCTCCCGATGGATCGAGGCCTATCCCCTCAAAGACAATACTGCTTTGTCTACTGCGAAAATCCTACTGAAGGAATATTTTCCTCGGTATGGAATGCCTAGAGTCGTGTGGTCAGATAACGGAAGTGAGTTTGTTGGAAGTGTGATGAAGAGTGTGTGTAAGGGCCTTGGAATTAATCAAAAATTCCACAGCGCCAATCATCCCCAGTCAGCTGGATTGGTTGAAGGGTACAATGGCACCCTTAAACTAAAGCTGGCGAAGATTCAGGCTACGACTGGTCTTTCGTGGCCTGACGCTTTACCTTTAGCATTACTGTCAACTAGGGCGACTGTACACTCCCGAGTAGGGCTTAGCCCCTATGAAATAGTGTTCGGCCGTCCTGCGAATGTGTGGGGGGTTCCTAGGCCAGGAATGTTCTCTGATCTTGAGTACCCAATGTTGATCGATTATCTACATGACTTGACTGCTAAACTGAGGTTAATTCACCAACAGGTTTACGACGCATTGCCGACACAGACGGAGGGTCCAGGCCACCAGCTCCAGCCCGGAGACTGGGTGGTGACGAGAAATTTTTCACGCAAGAATAACCTGGACCCGAGGTTTACCGGACCCTATCAAGTGCTCCTGGCCACGAGGACTGCCGTTCGTCTTGAGGGACGTAAGAATTGGGTGCATGCCACGCACACCAAGAAAGTCCCTATTCCTTTGCCGGCAGACCCGTGGGTAAGGAGAGGCATTGCATCCACTGAAACAGAAACATTGCCGGCGTTTGTACCTTTCAGCGACGCACAGCTTGTTGGAGAATCCTCAGCGCAGCAGAAAGACACTGTTGAACAATTAGCATCGAAAGACTCAAGACCAGAACACTCAACTGATCAGCAGGACGTTGTCTCTTCAACGGATCCTTTGTTTGACGAGCAGACACGTCCTGGGAAAATCCGATACTTTTTGCGATCTCGCACTAAGGACAAATAAAAGATCCTGCTTTTCTGTATTGACAACTGCATTATCCCGTTTTCCGTGATCAGTTTTGAACCTTCGTATTACTGTAATTATTCCTGTATATATATATATATTGAGCTTCATTCCTTGTACTTTTTGCTTCCACAGCCGAGAGACTTTGTTTTTGCATACATACATATTGTGCATTGAAGGCCGTAGGGCCGCGCGCGTACTTCCTTCTGGATAGTAGGTCTTGACGCTAGGTTAAAGGCCGTCGGTTCCTGGGAACTCCTAGGGATTGACTATTGCTACACAGAACGAAGTGCGTCAAGAAACGTTGCGGACGGTCGTAGGGAATGGCATTCTCGAAGCTGAATGATTTGGAGGGAGCTCAGGTTCACAGATTCAAGCTGCAGCAACTCAGTCGTACCAAATGTTTTATATTCCAGCTGTTTGTATTGTTATTGACTGCTTCTGCATTATTGGCGGGTGGGGTGTATTACACGATGTCTTACTTCTTACCTTCTGCTACACCTACTCCTACTCCTGACCCTAAACTTACCTCTACTGTTTCTCCCCATTCCTTTCATATGTTACCCGAACACGAGCAGGCTAGACGTGTAGAATTCCGCAACAATTCCTTTATTCAGCTCCTTCATCAGCATCAGTTAGTGGTCAACACTACTAATTGTTGGGTGTGTGGGTTGATGCCACATACTACGGATAAGGGAATTCCATATCTGGTGTTACCGTATAGTTCCCAAGGGTCAGCTCGAGCATTTCAAACAATGTTTCGAAGCGCACTGGGTTTCCACCCCATTCGAGAACCACGTTCCCCCTACTCTGGTCCTACCTCGTATCAAAAACCTTTGTCGATAGCAATAGAGGATTTAGATAGTGATATCTATGATCCCTCGCTTATTCCCGAAGAAGAGATACAAGCCTATAGGGTCCTAAGTAGAGGTGAATATAGTGCGTTCACCAGCAAAAAGCAGCTTAAAAGCTCGCCTCCGATATGGGTCATACCCCACACTGGTAATTTTTGTCTTATGGGTCGTGGCCGAAGATCGCAAGCCCGACTTGGAGCAAGTGCTTGCACTGAAAATTACATTCTGCCGATGTTCTCGTCCCCTGTGTTTCTGGCTGCCAAGGGTACATACTTTATCTGTTATGATCGTGCATATGCATGGTTGCCCGCTGACTTCATGGGCTCATGTTTCATTGCAAATTTGTTGCCTCCGACGTTCACTGTAGATGCCGATTATCATAAGACTAGAGTTGTGCGAGGCGTAATTAGCGAAGAGGATACTGCCGGTCAAGAGGCAGGAGACTTTTTCAAGGGTTTCCTCCCGTTTTGGGGACCTATGGTCAATAGTAGGAACCTGAGACAGTTGACTCGAGTGGTAGAATCGACAGCTAATATTACTGCCAGTGCCCTTGGTAATATCACCACAGAACTTCAGGCGGATAGACTTATGACTTTACAAAACCGTATGGTTTTAGATGTCATCTTAGCGGATCGAGGTGGGGTATGTAAGGTGATCCATTCGAGCTGCTGCATTTTCATTCCAGATAACGCTCCCACTGTCTATCAAGCCATCTCGAGGTTGCATAAGATCTCCGAATCCATACACGTGGATGTAGGGGATTGGACGCTACTTGGGTGGTTTTGGGGCCTGATGTCGACTTGGGGTTGGAAGATTCTGATGATCATCGGAGTCGTTGTAGTGTTCCTGTTCACGTGTTGCCTTTGTGTGCAGTGTGGTCCTGCCTTATGTGGCCTCTGTGCTACAACGTGTATAAGACAACCACCTGTTACCAAGGGGACTCGGTTGGACAGAGCTATGCTACAGCAACATCTCGATGGTTTGATGAATATCGAATATGATTCCGACTAGTGCTTGCCTACATGAGGGCAAAAGGAGCGTCTGAGGTTCCGTGACAATTGTAAGTGGTGTTTTCGACTCGCACGAATATAGTCGAGTCTGGTATCTATGAACCGCAAATGACGAGTTTAGTAAGTGTGCGCAGTTTCGCTGTGCTAACTTAAACCGTTCGTTTGTTATGTGGGTTTTTCATCTGTACCCACGGGTTCCATCTTAGATACGGCATCCATTTTGTCTCTTGCCCTCAAGTAGCCAGCGAACGGACGCTGTCCGCTTCGCGACCCTGGGACTCCCAAGATATTTACGGAAGACACATGTTCTTTGTAAGTGTCTTTATGACGAGGGGGATGCTACTGTAAGGCAGATGGCGCCGCTCGAGGCTCATCTTGCCGCACGGACTTATTGTCTCAGCCGTGCATCTCATTAGGCACGTCCCTTTGATGCCTGTATCTCGTGTTTCCCGATACCTCCCCTTTTACACCCTTTCCGATCTCCCCACTGTTTCCCTCTTCCTCTGCACCTGTCCTTGTTCCTATTTCGATCTGTTTTACTGCTGATTGGAATTTGCTAATGGTGGGAAGATGGGTTTTTACAGTTGGGAACCGCCAAATGTTTCCGCACTTATGTTCCGGACCTCATGTGTTTCAAAGTGACCAAAGCGACCCCTCTGGGGGATAATGGTGAGAACCGGGTTGTAAACTTTTGTGTACCATGTTGTCCTATGGGTAAAAACTGTATAAAAGGAGCGATCCACAGAACCAATTTGAAGCAGTCTCCCCAAGTTGCACGTGGTGTACTTGTCGTGACTTCTGTGTTCCCTGCAGCAAATAAACCTTGAATCTTTGACGCCGAAGGAAGTGTCCCGTGTCTCTGTGATTCGTACGCCGGAGCAGGTTACCCACGAAGGTTTCAGGTGTTGTGCCCTGGCACCGCTGGGTCTTAAAGAACCCAGTCCTTCAAGCAGACCACCGTGGCAACCAAAAACCACATGTGGGACAGGATAGTAAGTCGGGTGAATGCGTCAGGGACCGTGCCAAGGACAAAGCACGAGATCCAGAGGCGGTGGCATGACCTAAAAACCAGGGTCAAAGGCATCCGTGCTAAAAACCACCTGCGAGCACACCACACTGGCGGCGGCACACCCCTGGAGCCCATACCGTATACTGATTGGGAGGGAAAGGTGTTGGGCATACTGCACCCAGAGAGCCTGGAAGGAATTGACGAAGGAGAAGAGGCTGGTAAGTACAAACCAAGCACCACGATAACACCGACATGGCCTGCCTCACACAACTAAGAAGACACATCTCCCAGACCCCAACCCATGCATGTGGGCCACATACTCACCAAAATGTGAACGACTCCCAACAGGCCCCCATGTCCACAGGGAGGGTCATGGTGGGTGGGTTGTGTGAGAGACCAGCACTACAACTCCCAACAGGCCCCCATGTCCACAGGGGGTGGTGGTGGGTAGGGTGTGTGAGAGACCAGCACTACAACTCCCAACAGGCCCCCATGTCCACAGGGAGGTTGGTGGTGGGTGGGGTGTGTAATAAGCATGGGCGGAAGATCCGTTCCGCTCGAGGATTTTGCGGATTTTCGGTAAATTCGCAATCCGCGAACTCTCGCAAATTTACTGTAAATCCGCAAATTCGCACGCAGCAGATTTTTTTTCTTGGTGATACAATATTGCGGCGTGCGGCATTCACTTACCGTTATTCAGCGTTTGCCGAGTTATTTTTCTCGATATTTTGCGAGTGCTGCGCCATTTTGGATCTTGCTGCGGGATCCTGGGGAGTTTGTCGACGCGTCGCGAGAGTTCGCAATTGCGAACATGTAGGTGCGGCGGGCAGCAACAATCTCGCACTCGCGAAATTACAAAATTTGCAATTCTGCACAAGAAATCCACTAGCAAGCAGCATAGACCTTCTGAAAATGATGATTTTTATCAGAGTAACTCCTCAGGTTGACATTTGCCTGCACTTTTTTGGATTTGAGGCCTTTTGGCTTTCTTTGGATCACTTTTGGATTAGAAATCAACTTTCATAAGTAAGTTTGTTTGGGGCATTATAGTTGCTGTTCTGCAGAAAAACGAGTTTTGCAAAACTGAAAGCACTCAGCAGGTGCAAAAGTTCACTCATCATTAGTAACCATTCCCTGTAGTACTTCCTGAGGGGCCCCTCCAGAGTTCAGTTGCCTATGTTTGTTTGGGGCATTACAGTTGCTGTTCTGCAGAAAAACGAGTTTTGCAAAACTGAAAGCACTCAGCAGGTGCAAAAGTTCAAACTCATCATTAGTAACCATTCCCTGTAGTGCTTCCTGACTGGGGCCCCTCCAGAGTTCAGTTGCTAGTTGCAACAATTCTATGACCCTGCTCTGACCCTCACAGCAGGCTCATAGAATAGCTACAAGTAGGCCACAAAGGTCCTGGAAAAACAAATTGCACTGCAACAGAAAGCAAATTACAGATAAGGAAGCAGGTGCCATACTGGAATTTTAAAACAGTGACACATTAATAAATCAACCCCAAATTAATTCATGTCAGTTGAAGCAGGGCAGGTGTGCTTGCTTTCCACCCCCATAATCTACAGTGATGAACCAGAGGGTGGCATTGATGTACCAGAGGGTGGCATGGGTGAAACAGAGGGTGCTCTGAACCTATGATGATGAACCAGACATAGAAACAACATAGTCACGACCGTTGCGAGCCGACAAGTAAGTTTGCAATTGTGAACTGGTACAAAACCCTCGCGAACTGGCAGAAACCATTGCGAACACAAAAAAAATCCACAAATTCGCGAGAATTTGCAGATTTTGCGGATTGCGAGTTCGCAAATACGCAAATTCGCGAACGCCAGATTCGCAAAATTCGCCCATGCTTAGTGTGTGAGAGGTCACTACTACAATACCCAACAGGCCCCCATGTCGACAGGAAGGGTGGTGGTGGTGTGTGTCGAGAGGTGGGTGGTGTGTGCGAGAGGTCACTACTACAATTCCTAACAGGCCCCCATGTCCACAGGGAGGGTGGTGGTGGGTGGGGTGTGTGAGAGGTCACTACTACAATTCCCAACAGGCCCCCATGTCCACAGGGAGGGTGGTGGTGCTGTGTGTCGACAGGTGTGTGGTGTGTGAGAGAGGTCACTACTACAATTCCCAACAGGCCCCCATGTCCACAGGGAGGGTGGTGGTGGGTGGTGTGTGTGAGAGGTCACTACTACAATTCCCAACAGGCCCCCATGTCCACAGGGTGGGTGGTGGTGGTGTGTGTCGAGAGGTGGGTGGTGTGTGCGAAAGGTCACTAGTATAATTCCCAACAGGCCCCCATGTCCACAGGGAGGGTGGTGGTGGGTGGGGTGTGTGAGAGGACAGTGAAATGTAATGTATGAAAAATAAAACATGTCATGTCCACAGTATTGATCATGAAAATCTTGTTCCTCAGGTGATCGCAATTTGACTGGTGAAACCAGCAACCGCCCGCAACACTCGCCTCACTCACATCCAGGACTCTCTGGGGACAATCCCACAGCCAGCTCCGGTGTGGAGGAGGGAGCGGGCCCAAGCACACTCCCAGGGCCATCTGGCTCACTGGAAATCCCTGCCTCAACAACCTTGGCCTGTGTCACTCCTGCAACATCTGCCACAGTGAGCTGTACAGCCACCACCACCACCACCACCAGTATCACCACTCCTGCCTGTGCCACCCTGCCTGACCCACCGCACGACGCAAGGCCATCTACATCCCAGCCAAGCAGGGAGAGTGGACGGGAAAGGAGAGAGCTGAGGCCACATCACCCAAGCAGGAGTACTTCTCACCGGCGAGCTGGGGAAGGACACCCACCCCATCCTGGCGCTGATTCACTGGAAGCCCTAGCCAGAGCCCAGGCCTCTTATGAGCGTGGGCAGGAACAGGCTGATCGTGCCCATCACTGTGGAGGGAATGGTTATCTAGCACCACACCACCCCCCCTCAACCAAGTGCCCAGCTGCCACGGTCACCAACACCACCGCCACTGCCACCTGTGCCCATGGACACGGATGTAACCCCTGACCAACCTGCCCCCCAGCTGACTCCGTTCCGGCTCCAAGACGGAGGGGCCGTCCGAGGCTGGAAGTAGGTGATAGCAGTGGGGATGCTCCATCTACACGCTCAAAGAGGGGCCGCCAATGACTTTAACACTGCCTGAGGCTGCCATCCACCCGCAAACTATCCTGTTCCACTACGCCAAGTATTGGCACAGGTCTGCTGGACTAGCTGGACATCACCCAATGTGGTGTCACCACGGTCTTTTCATCTACCATGATCTTCAACTCACACTCCCCCACCCAACACTTACTTGTAAATATCCACCAGCACCAATGCACAACCTGTAAATAAATTTCACTTAAACACTCAATGATGTGTTGCCTCCATGTTTTAATCACATGATTGTCTCAGAAACAGACGTTACCAGGTGCAGGGATCCATGTCGTTGAGAATCATGCCTCTGTGGGAGTGACCTAGGGAAAATGAGAGACAGCAAACACACGTCAGGAAACTGAATCACACCCATCACAACACACTGCAGTGCAACATCTAAGCATGGGCGGAAAATCCGTTTCGCTCGCGGATTTTGCGGATTTTCGGTAAATTCGCAATCCGCGAGATTTGCGAATCTCCCGCAAAATCCGCAAATCCGCGAGCAGCGGATTTTGCTCGCACTGCTCGTACTGTTCGTGTGAGTTCGCGGCTTCCCAGTACAACTTCGCGCCCCGCGAATAAGTGCAAAATTGCAGAAATACGATCTTAGCAAAACTGAAACTACTTACCAGGTTCAAAAGTTCAGGCTCATCATTAGTAGCCATTTCCTGTAGTGCTTCCTGAGGGGCCCCTCCAGAGTTCAGTTGCCAGTTGCAACTATTATGTGACCCTGCTCTGAACCTCAGAATAGTTACACATATGCCACAAAGGTCCTGAATTACAGCTAAGGGAGACAAGCAGGAGCCAGGCTGGAGGTTCAAATCCATTAATCAGCCCCTAATTCATTATTGTCAGTTGGGGCAGGGCAGGTGTTGTAACTAATTTTGCAACAATGAAAGCACTTAGCAAGTGCAAAAGATCACTAATCAGGAAGCACTAAGGAAGCAGGTGCCAGCTAAAAAAATATTCTGTGACACATTAATCAGCCCCAAATTAAGTCAGGTCACTTGAGGCAGGGAAGGTGTGCTTGCGTTGCCACAATAATGTACACTGACTGGACAACCAGAGGGTGCTGTGATGAAACAGAGGGTGGCATGGGTGGGCCAGAGGGTGGCATGAGTAGTCAGAGAGTGGCAGTGGTGACAGAGAGTGGCAGTGATGAAGAAGAGTGTCCCAAACAGGCTGGACACGTAGAAACAACAAGTTTGCGAAACTTGCGACCCGACAGGTAAGTTCGCAATTTGCGACATTGTACAAAACCCTCGCGAACTGGCGGAAACCCGCGCAAACACAAAAAAAAATCCGCAAATTCGCGAGAATTCGCGGATTTTGCGGATTGCGAGTTCGCAAATCCACAAAATTCGCGAACGCGAGATTCGCAAAATTCGCCCATGCTTAGCAACATCCCACAAACCACACTCATCACAAAATCAGTGGATGAGAGGACACACATCATGGAGACTTGCATGTCCAACAAAATAACCACACACACATGCAAACATGACATACCAGAAAAGCCAGCTGATGAACAACACATCCACAGACCACCAGCAAACATACATAACGCATTGTCAACCAGCACAAGAGGTAGTTACTCACATTCAAGGGAAATAGCGATCAATGAGCTGACGCCTCTGGTCCACACCTTCCTCCTCACTACTATCCTCATCAGTCGACATGGGTGGGATGGGAGGCCGAGGAACTTGTTGGTCTTCAGGGTCCAAGATCAGTTCAATGTTATTGCGCAAGGCCAGGTTGTGGAGCATGCAGCAGGCAATCACGATCCTGCATACTTTGCCTGGTGAGTAAGGCAGGGCCTCTCCGGTCTTATCGAGGCACCGAAACCTAGACTTTAGCAGTTCAAAAGTACGTTCCAACACTCTACGTGTCCTTCCATGGGCATCATTGTATTGCATTTCACCCGCTGTTGTTGGATTACATATGGGACTCAGCAGCCAAGGCCGGTTTGGGTACGCAGAGTTGCCTATGTAGGAGGCTGACAGACACAAATATCACAACCAGAATTGGTGGGTACCCCATGCCACACAGAAAACACAACTGTCCCCACAGCATACTCACCAACAAGCCACGCATGTTCTGGACGCAGATTTGCCATCAGTTGAGGGACAATGCTGCTCCGCATGATGTGGGAGTCATGTGCGGAGCCTGGAAATCTTGCACACACATGGGATATGATGTTGTCGGCCAGGCACACCACCTGCACGTTGAGCGAATGAAAGTGCTTCCGATTTCTATATACCGGCTCCCGTGCCCGTGGCGGAATGAGACCGATATGGGTGCCATCAATGGAACCCACTACGTGTGGTATCTGGCCCAGTGCATAGAAGTCTGCTTTGACTGCTGCCAACTCTGCCGGCCATGGGAAATGGATGTATTCATCCTTGTACAGCATCATGGCTTTTAGAACATCCCGCAGTACCATGCTGAACATGAACTGTGACATCCCCCCGGCATGTCCAACTGTGTACTGAAAGGTGCCAGTTGCAAAAAAGTGTAGTGCCGCCATCACCTTTGCTGTGGGTGTTATGGAACCAGGATACGTTCTTCGTGGCTGCAGATGAGGAGACAATTGGTCTACAAGCTCCATCAATCTACGTCGATCTAGCCGGAATTTCCTGATCACCTCCTCGTCAACCATAACCTCCAGCACAGTGTATGGGCGATGCACATTTGGAGCCCTCCTGTGTCGGAGTAGATGTAGTAGAAGTCAATTTACCAACAACGCATAGCTGTGCAACTCCATCACATGTAAGCCAACACTAGCAAAATGATAAATGTTGTCGACAATTGTCATATGTGTGACATCTCTGAAATTACCTACAATACGGAGTAGCGTATAAACAATGTGCAGCCACTAGCAACATGATGTGTGTCAACATGTACAATGCAACTTACTCTCATGTCAAAAGTACTGCCAACAAGACATGTGTAAGGACCCAAATGTGGACAAGCCCCATCACAGACACACATGCACGTGCAAACACAATACGATAATGCTACACACACTCCATGTCATCATGCACCAATGACCACACCGACAATGGTGAGCATTCTCACATTACATGCATGGTCACACAAGAGGCAACACACATATGCATACACAGAATGTATGTGCACCCCCACCATTGTTATTTGCACACATTAACCACACACTGACAACAGATTCAGAATGTGGCGAGACAGCCGTGATGCACTGTGTAGATTTGAAGAAGTTGAAACGTGTGTAGGGAAATACAAGACGTCAACACGTCGACATGCACATGTGTAGCACATTGTGTGCACATCAATGGGCATAGTATGAACACACATGATATAGTGCATGACATATGCAGTTTCGCCATCATGGTCACAACCCTCATAATGCATGTGCGGACTATCCACCATGGTGCAGCGTTTGAAAAAGTACAATCATTGGCGCCGCCATGGCGGTGCACTGCTTCCGCTATTTTCGAATGGGCATACGCGGCCTGCGTTACCTCTTCCCATTGACTGCATGTTCACGGACCGTCACGGTCACACATCGGCAACCGCATGTGCAAGCTTCCGGGACGGATGCTTCTTTTGCAACAATGTTCAATCAGTGGAGCCACCATGGCGGTGCACGCATTCCGCGGGGGAGGTGCAGGCCAACGCAGAAGAGGTAACGCGGGCCACGTACGCCCATTCGAAAATAGCGGAAGCAGTGCACCACCACACCAGGGCCAGTCATTGGCCCTTTTTGAAAGAGGCATCCAGGGGGAACCAATTGCTGCCGACGTATGCCACTGACATGGGCTCACGGCCCTAAATATGTGTGATTTCCAGAATCACACATTCACTGCTGTGATCCAGTGCTGCCTGCGACCATCACCTCGACCTGCTGCTGCTGAGCTGACCGACGACTGCTGCTGTAGTGCCACAGTCCAGGACCTTGCCACGCAGAGAGTGCAAGAGATCCGGTCTCGTCCCTTCACCGCAGCGGAACTAGATGTTCTTATGGGCGGTGTGCTCAGCCACTACGAACAGCTCTACGGTGCACCCGGACAGGTGCTAAGTACAGTGGTGTACATGTTGTTGGCACTGAGGTGGTCAGTGGCTCCTGTCTCCTGTAGGCCTGCCGGTGTGCTGTGGGACCTTCACATGTGTTGTGCAGAGCATGGCTGCATGTAGATACGTGTTTCTACGTAGTTTGTGCATGTCATACTGTCCTCTTACGTTATCCTCTTGTCTCCCATCATGGTAGGTAAAGCTGCACCTTCGCAAGCCGTGTGGGGGACCATAGCACGTGATGTACGGGCAGTGGGAGTGTGCAATAGTCGACATACACACTGCCACAAGCGCTGGGATGACATATCCAGGCTGAGCAAGAATGTAACTGAGATGACACTGGGGATGATTCCAAGAACGACACATCTGGCTCCACGCACCATGACCCCTCTTATGCACTGTATCATTGCTGTGACGCATCCTGACCTGTCCGCCCGGCTGAGTGTGGATCAACAGCAAACTAGCGGTAAGCAGACTGTATGTGTATGTTACTTGGGAGTGCAATGCATGTATTGTTCCGTGGTGCGTATGTTTTGCAGGAATACCATGTTGGTGCCATTGGCAGAGTCTAATTTGTCATCCATGTCCGCCATGTTGACACGCCACTTGCTTAGTAGTTGAGGGTTCAAGGACATGCCGTAGAGGTCTGTGGCCCCATGGCAAGACATGTGTGCAGATCTACATGCACTTGCCCTGTCCGTATGATGCACATGTTTCACGGCCACCACCGGTAATTTCATGTGAGGATGACTGGTAGGGGTGGGACGTGTGCAGGATGGGGGCTACATGTTCTTTGTCTGAAATGGAATTAGAGATTTGTTGTCCTTCTGTACGTGAGTGTGGCAATGACTTACACCTCTTTTCTCTCTATTTCAGCTTTGGCAGAGGGTACTGATCCACAGACGACGGAGATGAGTGGTGGCCATGCATCCGGATCAGACTTCACACACACGCAGACTGACACAAAGGAGGGCAGCCCCGGAGAGGGGGACAGGACCGTCCCTGAGGACTCGCATGTCGAGACACCATCGTCCTCGTCTTCCGACAGTGTTGGTGAGTCAGCACTGTTGTCACAGACAGGGAGTGGGCAATCAAAACCTTCGGTCGGGACACAGCACACAGGGCCCACACTGCCGCCAACTGCACCAAGTACTGTTCGTGCACGCAGAAGTAGGGGGAGCAGAGTGGCATTCAGTGCAGGCACCGCTTCCCCCGCCCCGGTGACCCAAAGTGCACTTTGTGCTGAGGCTGTTGATCTGCTGCGACAGCTGTGTGTGGGGCAGACCAACATGATCAATGCATTCCAAGACCACAATAGGAAGTTGGGGCAGGTGGTGGCATTCATGGAAGGGATGCATGGCGATGTTGCTGGTCTACACAGGACAGTTCAGTCATTGGCAAACACTGTGTCTTCTGCCATTGTACAGTCGCATGGACAGGGTGCTACTTCTGTTCCCCCATCTACACCACTTTATGTCTCAGGGGGGAGTGAAAATTCTGACCAGGACTCTTATACAGGTTATTGCACTAGAAGCAGCCACAAGCAGCACGGCAGGGCACGTAGGGCACAGACACGATCCCCTAGGTCAGCAAAATCTGTTACCAAAGACGACGTGAGATACACTGGAGTTCACACACAGGATCCCCAAGCGGTGTTGGGGGAAATGCCTTCACATGCTACACAGGCATCCCACACAAAAGGTACTCCCAAGGCAAGGGATACTCCCAAGTCCATGGACACTCCCTTGGACAAGGACACTACTAAGTCTAAGGCACCTCAAAAGAGCAGGGACACTCCCAAGGACAGGGACACTACTAAGGAAGGGGCGACTCCCAAGAGCAGGGACAAGGACACTACAAAGGCAAAGGCACCTCAAAAGAGCAGGGACACTCCCAAGGACAGGGACACTACTAAGGAAGGGGCGACTTCCAAGAGCAGGGACAAGGACACTACAAAGGCAAAGGCACCTCAAAAGAACAGGGACACTCCTAGGGACAGGCACACTACAGAGGAAGGGCCATCTCCCAAGGGCAGGGACACACCCAGGGACAAGGTGTCTTCTAGAGACAGGTACACTACAAAGGACAAGTCTGCTGCCAGGGACAGGGCAACATCCAGGGAACAGGGAAAGTCCAGAGACAAGACTCCTCCTACGGTCAAGGCACATCCAAGGGACAAGGCTTCTCCCATAGACACTAGCTCCATCAAGGACAGGCATACATCACCCGTGGCTGCACTGAGGCTGATGTTGTTGAAGGAACAGAAAACAAATGTCTCCGCGACGGAGTACCCCCATACCTCCACTCCCATCCAGGCCCGTCAGAAGCAGAGAAAGGAGTCCCCTGTTGTTGCATCCCCCATTACACATGATGCAAAGTCCAGAAGGCAGGCACACAGCAAACGACAAGCAGGGTCCAGCACGTCCCCAGAGAGCAGAGCCCCAGCAGCAGATGGTCTACCTTTGGTGGGTGATATTTCATCGGAGTCCGCACCACTTGCCAGTCCTGTCATGTCCAGGGTGCCCTCACATATCCCTAAGAAACGTAGACACACACCATTGACACCTGACCACCCCGATGTCGCTCCAGTACATCTATCCCCAGCTCCCAGAGTCTCCCTGCCCCCTGGCCCATACAGCCCTGTGGCTCATCATTTCGGTGTTCTCAGTGGCGCATCAGAGGTTCACTCTCAGTTGTCAGATAGTGGCACTGTGTCTGTTGTTTGCTGTCATGCATCATGTAGTGGCACTGTCTTAGTTGTGCCCTCTCCTGTTTCTGGTGCTGGCAGTGTGTCTGGGTCGATGGTTCATGTGCCAGTCACTAGAGCTGTGGCTATGTCTCACACTCCTATGTCTGGTGCTGGCAGTGTGTCTGGGTCGATGGCTCATGTGTCAGTCACTAGAGCTATGGCTGTGTGTCACACTCCTATGTCTGGTGCTGGCAGTGTGTCTGGGTCGATGGCTCATGTGTCAGTCACTAGAGCTGTGGTTGTGTCTCACACTCCTATGTCTGGTGCTGGCAGTGTGTCTGGGTCTATGGCCCATGTGTCAGTCACTAGAGCTATGGCTGTGTCTCACACTCCTATGTCTGGTGCTGGCAGTGTCTGGGTCTAGGGTCCATGTGTCAGTCACTAGAGCTATGGCTGTGTCTCACACTCCAGTTTCTGGTGCTACCAGTGTGTCAGAGGCAGGTACTTCAGGCAGTCCACCTGCTCTGTGATGTGAGGTGTGTTTACCTTCACTCACATGTATTTCGACTTGGTGTGCATATTGTCCATTGTAACCAGATTTGCTTTGTTCTTGTCCTTGGGACGGGTACCTTGCACCACATACTTGTGCTGCCTCTGATGTACCTGTTCAATGCCATGGACTGTTGATGCACTTAGCCCCTCTCATGTGCTGCCTCTAATGTACCTGCTCTGTTGGCCACAATGCCCTGTTGGTGTTCTGATACTGCAGTCTGCCCTCTCATGTGCTGTCTCTGATGTACCTGTTCGATGCCATGGACTGTTGATGCACTTAGCCCTTCTCATGTGCTGCCTCTAATGTACCTGCTCTATTGGCCACAATGCCCTGTTGGTGTTCTGATACTGCAGTCTGCCCTCTCATGTTCTGCCTCTGATGTACCTGTTCGATGCCATGGACTGTTGATGCACTTAGCCCCTCTCATGTGCTGCCTCTGATGTACCTGTTCGATGCCATGGACTGTTGATGCACTTAGCCCCACTCATGTGCTGCCTCTGATGTACCTGTTCGATGCAATGGACTGTTGATGCACTTAGCCCCTCTCACGTGCTGCCTCTGATGTACCTGTTTAATGCCATGGACTGTTGATGCACTTAGCCCCTCTCATGTGCTGCCTCTGATGTACCTGTTTAATGCCATGGACTGTTGATGCACTTAGCCCCTCTCATGTGCTGCCTCTGATGTACCTGTTCGATGCCATGGACTGTTGATGCACTTAGCCCCTCTCATGTGCTGCCTCTGATGTACCTGTTCGATGCAATGGACTGTTGATGCACTTAGCCCCTCTCATGTGCTGCCTCTGATGTACCTGTTTAATGCCATGGACTGTTGATGCACTTAGCCCCTCTCATGTGCTGCCTCTGATGTACCTGTTCGATGCCATGGACTGTTGATGCACTTAGCCCCTCTCATGTGCTGCCTCTGATGTACCTGTTCGATGCAATGGACTGTTGATGCACTTAGCCCCTCTCATGTGCTGCCTCTGATGTATCTGCTCTGTTGGCCACAATGCCCTGTTGATGTTCTGATACTGCATTCTGCCCTCTCATGTGCTGCCTCTGATGTACCTGTTCGATGCCATGGACTGTTGATGCACTTAGCCCCTCTCATGTGCTGCCTCTGATGTACCTGTTCGATGCAATGGACTGTTGATGCATTTAGCCCCTCTCATGTGCTGCCTCTGATGTACCTGCTCTGTTGGTCACAATGCCCTCTTGGTGTTCTGATACTGCAGTCTGCCCTCTCATGTGCTGCCTCTGATGTACCTGCTCTGGTGGCCACAATGCCCATGCTCTTACATACTCAGTTATTATACCCCTATTATGTATAATAAAGCAAGTCAATCATGTGTCGTGGTTTGTCGTTGTCATTCCTGCTTGTGTACTCCAGTTCTGGATTTCTATTTGCGATGTGATGTTGTTTATCAAACATGACACTCCCCCTCCCAACGTCATGACCCTGGCAGGTACTCCCCTTCAGACAGCAAATGGTGTGTTGCGTACCTGCGTCGTCGTCGATAGTGGTCCAGGACTTGCAGGTGGTGGATCCCGAAAAGTATCGGAAATGAGTGTAGCGCTGGGTCCATGACGGCGAGCAGCTTGAGGTGGGTATCTCTGCTATGTATGGTATCTTCGCTGTGGGGAATCCGGCGTGTTCAGGCAGGTTGTTTTTCCGCAGCGGTTT
The DNA here is from genome assembly GCF_964263255.1 of Lissotriton vulgaris. Classification (NCBI taxonomy): domain Eukaryota; kingdom Metazoa; phylum Chordata; class Amphibia; order Caudata; family Salamandridae; genus Lissotriton; species Lissotriton vulgaris. Next base: position 1,155,763,805 of record NC_141696.1, read on the forward strand.
TATGTGTGTTTTCCGCCATCTTGATTTGGGGGACAGTCGTTGACGTCAGTCCGTACGGCGGTGTCTCTGGATTGGTTACGTCTGCCGCGGGGTCGGATGTAGTTAGGAGGCGGTGTGTGCTCTTCCGTCGCGCACAGACTTTTGACCCTCTTTACTATCCTGATATGGCGGACGGAGTGACCTCGGCAGACGGACACGGAAACAGCATTTTCCGCCTACTCCAGGGCTGCGGTCACACTTCCGTCCACCATCATAATGAGCCCCTAAGTGTGGCCTTTACTGTATTTTGCACTTTTGATTTTGGAAGGGCAAAATATTGTTTAGGCCCCACTTGCTCTGGGTTCTGGATTTTAAAGAGAAAGCAGGGTACTGCAGTTTATTTAAATAAACAAAAACAATTATGACAAAATATAAAATAACACCGTTCTGCACTCTATTTACTTATTTTGAGTTTGGCGGTCTGCGGACTACCTAACCCATGGTGGGGGTGGGGGTGTGGCTACCGGTGCACCGGTGGTGCGACCAACCTACTACAAGTTAGGCGATCTGACCACCGTGGGACCACTGTTTCTACCAGGATCCGCAATCCCTGCTGATCTTGAAGACGTCTGAGGCCTCTAATGAGCTGACTGTGCTGCTGCTGCACCGCCAAGCATATTAGGAGTTTCTTTACCTCCACAGCTTTCATGGCGTTGCGTCCGCCCAGAAAAGTGTGGCGGTGAGGAAACAAAGGAGGCCCCCTCTTGCCTTTGCATCAGAGGATGCATGCAGGGGTCACATGGTCTGTCCCGCTGTAAGCATGCACCCCAGGTCTTGCAGAACTGCAGAACATGGACTTGGACTGTCAGGTCCATGCGTTGCTGAAACGTGCATTGCGTTGCCTTACTAAGGCTCACGTATGAGCTTTAGCACTGCACCGCCAGGGGCCAGCTTCCGCAGGACTGCCCGACCTGGACTCCTATCGGAATCCGGCAGGCAGTCTTATTATGGTTTTTGTGGTGTGGGAGCCGGTTTTCGGCATGGCGGCCCGCTCCCACACCACCAAACTCATAATAATGCCCTTGGGGTCAGATGTAGGTAAATACTGTTTAGCTATTCTTAAATACCAAATTTTACCGATTTGGTATTTAAGAATAGGTAAATAGTATGTAGGTAATTTTTCGGTAAATATGACTGAATCTGTAAAAATCGGTATTTACCGAATCGGTATTTACCGATTCGGTAATTGCCATTCGTTCCTATGGGCCTGGAGGCCCATAGGAATGAATAGCAAATACCGAATCGGTAAATACTGATTCGGTAAAAGGGGGAAAACATTGAAGGGTGACAGGGTGTCACTTTGACACCCTGTTGCACCCCTCAATTGTGTATGGGTGCACATGTTGCAGACATACATGCCCTATGGGCATGTATGTCTGCAACATGGCACTGAAGCAATTTGCATAAAATTGCTTTCTGTTGTTTTTTTCGTTATTTACCACCAACTTGTAGTTGGTGGTAAATAACGAATCCTAACATGGGATAAGCACTCATTTAAGTGCTCCCTACATTAGGAATTCCGTAATTTACCGAATCAGTATTTAAGAAATCGGTAATTTACCGCTTCCTTAAATTACCGATTCAGTAAATTACCAAATCCTTAATTTCGGCCCCTTCATCAGAAAAGCCCATTACCGGTCAGTAACCGCCGAAATTCGTTAATTCCGGCCATTACCGACCGGTAATAGCCTTCCTACATCTGACCCTTAGTGTGGTCTCAACAACATTGCACTAGTGAGGCACTCCGCAAACTTTTTTTTTAAACTATATACAATAATAAAACAATTTTTACTTACCCCAACACACAAACAAACTCACCCCTTCCTATAAACTTATGAAAACACTAGGACATTATATTTACACAGAACACAGTCTGGTCTAAACAATATGATACTGTACCATACACCAATCTATGACATGACATGACACAAATCAATGTTTATTAGTTCAGATTAACTAAAAATATATTTAATAAAGTTTTATCAAAACACATGTCTGTGAATCCTTCATTTTTCACAATATTTATCATGTAAGTGATAAATGTGAAAATAAATAGCCAGAGACATATTTTATTTATTTTAAAAACCCCAAATTTTTCTCTAAATCTTTCTTTTACCATTGTTTAGCCCAAAAAATGCAATCATAAAACCACCATGGTACGACGGGAGTCTCAACGAAGATAGAAGAGACATGCGAATGGCAGAACGGGCCTGGAGATCAGCCCCCTCTGCAGTGCACCTAAAAGAGTTGAAGAAGAAGAGAAACGCCTACTTCAGGAAAATAAAACGCTCAAAATCGGACTTCTTCCGCCTCCAACTTAACCAAGCAAAGAACCGCCCGAGAAAACTGTTTGAGCTAATCAAATCACAATCCAAAGAGCCACCACAACCACTCAACACTGGGAGTGTGGTACCCTCATGTGAAGACTTCGCTGCCTTCTTTACCCAAAAAACCGACAAAATAAAAAGCGATCTCCTCACTGACGCAAGCCTCTACTCCAAACCCAAATGCCCAGCACCCGTTGAACCAAAAAACAATGCGACATGGTCAACCTTTGACACATATTCGGAAGAAGAAATTGGCAAATTACTTAGCACCCTGAAACCTTCCAATCACCTCACGGACCCCCTCCCTGCCTTCGCAGTAAAAGACTTTACCCCACTGATTCTCCCTCTCTGGACTAAAATCATCAACAGCTCTCTCCAACAAGGAAGCATACCTGACTCCCTCAAAGTTGGTCAGGTCACACCTCTACTAAAGAAACCAACAGCCGACCCCGCGGATCTCAACAACTACCGTCCCATCACCAATATCCCCACTCTCGCCAAACTGCTGGAAAAATGTGCACAACTACAATTGACTAAACACATTGAACAATTCGATCTCCTCAACCCTCACCAATCAGGTTTCCGAGCAGGACACAGCACAGAAACGGCTATGACTCACATAATTGACGACGCACTTCAAATGCTAGACCAAAATGATACCTGCCTCCTCATCCTTCTCGATCTCTCCTCCGCATTCGACACCGTTAAACATGAGAATCTAACAGAACTACTAAACAAAAGAATGGGCTTATCTGGAACTGTCCTCAAATGGTTCACTTCCTTTCTCCGCAACAGGACGCAGAAATTCAAGAGCAACAACCTGATGTCCACGCCAGTACCTGTAACGCTAGGCGTCCCCCAAGGATCTTCTCTATCCCCAACCTTGTTCAACCTAGTCATGGAACCGCTCACCACTCTGCTACAAGAATCCAATGTACACTTTCACATGTATGCCGATGACACCCAACTCTACCTCAAACTGCAATCTCCCAATGACATCCTGCTCCTGAACTCAACGATCAGATGCACCCAATCCTGGCTTGCCGACAATCACCTCAAACTCAATGCCCTGAAAACAGAGTTCCTTCTGATCGCACCTCCATCGAAGATAACCACCACTCAACATTGGCTGAAACTCCTAACCGCACTCAATGTCCAACCCACCATCGTGGAATCAGCAAAATCTTTAGGCATAACACTCGACACCAATCTCAACATGCAGCAACATGTCAGCAAAGCTACTAAGGGAGCGAACTTCCAGATCAATACTTTGAGGAAACTTAAACCCTACCTCCCAGCCAAAGACTTCCAAACAGCGGTGCAAACACTAGTCATCCCACGAATTGAATACGGCATCACCTCCCTCTGCGGACTCCCACTAACTACAACTGCACCACTAAAAGCATCTCTAAATGCTGCAGCGAGACTTATCACGGGGTCAAAAAAGCACTCCCACATCACCCCTGACTTGAAATCCTTGAATTGGTTGCCGTTTGAAGCCAGAATACATTTGAAAATAGCCTGCATGACACACAAGGCTGTACACCTAAACTCACCCGGCTACCTTGCTCAGAAATTGACAATCTCTGGGGGAACCAGAAACACGAGAGGCGCAAACAATCTTCTGTTGAAACCTCGAAGATTCCGGAAGGAGAAAACATACAAGCGCTCTTTCTCAGGAATGGCGCCTAGGATTTGGAACTCACTCCCTCCCGAAACCAGGCTTCTCTCTTCCACTACACTCTTCAAAAAAGAAGTAAAAGCTATCCTCATGGCTAAATTCACCTGTACTACTATCTCGAACCCTATCAACACCCTGCGATGATCTTTATTACTTGCTTGACCACTTATCTATTTGTACGAGCTGTCTTATCACCCACTTGACTGCTTTGCAGCCACCCAATTGTATTATTTGTATTGTATGATCTACTGATTTACGTATTTGACTTTGTTCCCTCATGTTCCCTTCTGTACTCTGTGAACTATCGACCTACCTATTTGACTGTGTTCCCTCATGTGCTCTTCTATGTAAAGCGCTCTGATATCTGCAAAGATCTTGTTCGCGCTATATAAAACTCTGAAAATAAATAAAATAAATAAAATATGCTATAGTCTTTTTTACACATCTGTAGACCACATAAAATGCAGCCATAAAACAAGCCCCTAGAAAGTGCTGCATTCCCCGCTGTAGAGAAAAAGCTCGAGCCTGGGATGCACTTTAAAAAAATATAGTAAGTTCTTCAAAGGTCATGGCTTCAGTGACTCAGGAGACTTACCGTTTCTTTTTCTAATGTTGTTGGGGGGAGCTACAAAACTCCCTGCAGCCCCCCACAACATTAAAAAATATTTAGTTTTACCCCTTCTGGGACATCACCAAAAATAACAAAAATATGTCAGTTGCCTCTCCATGGGCATTATGGGATGCTCCTTGTAGGAGCAGTGAATATGCTGTGGCCGCTCATTTATTAGAATTTATTATTCACTTTTGTTTTGGTTTTTTCCTGGAAGTATTGGTCCCACTGATACCCCCACTGTTTATTTTTTTATAAGTGGCCACGGGGGAGCCCCAGGGCCTGCTGGCTTTAGCACCCTCATTTCATTGACCAGTGCAGGAGCTGGAATTGTATTTCAATTAAGGGGTGCCCCGGTGCCTGCCCTGGGCATCCCATACAGTTATACTTGCTGGTGGCTGTGGGGGAGCCACAGGGCCTCCACGGCCTCGTCTGCTTATGTTTATGCAAGAGCCTGCCACATATATTTTTAATTAAGTGGCATGCCGTGGTGCCCCCTGGGGCACACCACAGCTTCTCTCTCATTGGAGGCTGTGAGGGGAGGCCAGGGCCCCCCAGCCCCACCAGCTTCCCTGCTTGTACCTATTGATGGTGAAGTGGTAGCCAGCTTTGCGCTCCCGTCCAGTGGCAGACTATTACACTTTCCCTGCCTATGCCCATTGGTAGGGAAACAGATGGTGTCCCAGGAGCTGGGACCCCAGGATACTGTACTACAATCAGCGCCCGGTTTGTGGTCCCCGGGGGTCATTAAATGTCTCTGGAAGACCGCTTCCCCTTAATAAAATAAGGGCCCTTCAGGATCTGCTTCACAGGCTAGCTTGTTTATCCCTCATCAGCAAGGCTAGCTTGTTTGCCCCTCATAAGCCATGGAGAACAGGCTCAAGACTGCTTTGCATATGGCTGGGTTTAAACTAGAATGGCATGGGGAGCAAAAGCAGAATGGATTTAAGCCCAGATCTCTGTACTGTGGTGAATGTTTGACATTATTCAGCATTCTGTCCATCAATTGTTCTTTTTTCATTTGTCATCCTGAGTGGGACAGGTTTGCCCAGATGTGGGTCTTGTGCTCTCATCCCACTGGAGTTAACTTGCCTGACTGATGAGGGGTGATGCCCCGAAACCGGTCCCAGGATGCTTTTTTCCACTCCAAGGAAGACCTGGCGTGGTAGTTCGGGCTGTACTGTTCCCATGGGGAACAGGCTTCAAGACGGATTTGCATATGGCTGGGTTTAAACTGGAATGGCATGGGGAGCAACGAAAATGATTGATTTAGCCACCGATCTCTGTACTGGGGAGAATGTTTGACATTGTTCAGCATTCTGTCCATCAATTGTTTTTTTTCTGCTTGTTAGATCATCCCAAAACACTTTCAATGCACCAAGTAGTCAAAAAGTGGCATTTGTTTGGAACTGTTTGTGGATTTTCATTAACAGCAACACCAAAAAGCGATCATATATAGGTATGTAAACATATATACACAGTGACCAAGGCAGATTTCTGCCAAAACACATCTGTTTGTTCGGAGGTTGTGGCAGTAAGCAATAAATTATTAATGTATACCAGAGTATATAATATATAAATATATTCCAACTCAAACCCTTTGGCGCAGATTCACAGAACTAATCTGAGACAAAATCCTAAACGTAATACTTTTGGTGTTCACAGAAGGCATTTAGTAGTAGTATAGATAGGATTCCTAACTTTACTACTACTAAATGACTTTTGTGAATACCGATAGTCGTAAAGTCACGATTTTGTCTCAGTTTAGTAGTAGTAAAGTTAGGAATCCTAACTTTACCACTACTAAATACCTTTTGTGAATACCGAAAGTCGTAAAGTTAGGATTTTGTCTCAGATTAGTTTTGTGAATCAGGCCCTTTGTTTTCAGATGATTCAACCACACTCTCACCCCGTATCCCACAAAGATGGCACAACGCTGTCCAAGCGCGCAATAACATTTTATTTTCTTCAGACTGCAGCAACACCCAACACAGAACGCCAACTTGTTTTGGCTTGTGCCTATTGTTTTTTTAATGTCATGTTCATGGCACATAGGCATACACCCACCGGATAGAATTTATGTTAGGTTCACAAGTTTGAAGAGAGGTTGGCAAGGCATGTACAGAAAGACCAAAAGGTGATCAACAACATTCAGCTCTTCTACAAGTGGTGGGCTACTGTAGGACCTAGCTAGATGTGAGAAACAATGTTGTTTTCTTAACTGAATATAAACATGAAGAAAAAAACTAACCCGTACCTCCACTCCCCCCCCCGACTCACCACATAATATTGCTAAATCAATAGGCCAATCGAGTTAGGGTTGTAGCCATCAGTCTACTGTCAAGTTTAAGGTGTTCAAGGAAAGTGTCAAGGAGAACAGAGGGCATTAGTAGATTGGCGTGAACTGAAAGGGGAAGTGAACGGTTGTGACGGAGAGGCTGAGGAGGCCAGGTGTTATCTATTGTTTGTTCTGTAAATTTATGAAGGATCTTCTATGAGGGCGTTGCTTCTGCACCCACCAAAATAGCAGTAGAATTGTGAGCTCCGCCATCCAGCAGAGCAACTTTTTCTTCAAAAGCCTTTAGCAGCCCACAACAGCCACTCTACTTCATGTCTGCAGGCGGTATTTAACCTTCCTGTCACGAGACTCCAGACGTTGCCTTCCTTTGGCCTCACTTATCATCCGTGGTGGTGGAATCCTCTCAGAACAAGAGCAACTACCATTTTCTCAGTGCACCCCTCACAGCATATTTCTTTTTTTTCTTTATTTTTTCCTTTCTTGCACTCTCAAATATGATATTCCTACTGGCAACGCTGGGAGCATAACATAGCAAGCTTTAGCCCTCTACTACTCAAACTGTAAGTTTATTTTTCCTCCTTATTGAAAGTAATTCAGGATAAACTTTGGCAGTGGCTGCCATTTTCTTGTCATACCACTTGAGTCTCCTCCTTATAATTCACTATTACATTACATGGGTTATTTGCAAACTGATTTTCATCTGTACCTATTGCCATTTCCTCTATAAGTTGTGATATAATCATCTCCTATATATCCCAAACACCCAGTGACCTTGTCCTATATGCAGCCACCATTTTATGTGCTACTACATACCCACTTTTTCCTCCAACTTACAGCAGAGGAGTTCCAATCAGCAGCTTGGTCCATTGTTATTGCTGATTCCTGCTTAACCGTACTTTATCGGCGGACCTAAATCCTCCCAGAAAATCCCTCACACTACTACTCATTACTTCAAGATGACCAGTGATTAAACTGCTAGTGTAAAAGCCACCTCAAGTCTAAAAGGGTGAAAAATTATTTTCCTTCACCTATCATATCTTCTGCTAATCCAGTTCTAAATCCCATCCTTGATGAAATACAACCTTTATTTGTGCCTAACGATGATAAATTTCAACTCATTGAAGATTGATGGATTATTATGGAGGTTAAAATGGTTGAAATGGAGCAACACATTGGTTCTCTTCGGGATATGACTGCTAAGATCCCTGTGCTTGAACAGGAGATGCACAAGACGTAGAGAACAGGAACACGCTCCGACTGTATGGTCTTCCGGAAGCTCTTAAGGATCCTAATATGTTTGACTTCTTGAAGACTTGCTGGGCATCCCCACTACTTCTCCTCTTAATTTGCAACGTGCACTTCATCTTCATCTAAACCTTGAGGAACTATTATTCTTCTCTTGAATTTCTAAACCATCCTTGAGTCCTGAAAGTCGACAAGGAAAAACTATGTCTGGCCTGGTCTGCCCATAAACTATTAATTTCTCAAGACATCTCTAATGCAACAAAGACCAGAGAAAAATAATTCCTTGCCCTGTAACCTCAGATGAGAAAATTGAACGGAAGATATGGCATTCCCCACCGCTGCTTGTGTAAGATTACCTCTGAGGGCACATCAAGATCTTTTGAGGATCCTTTGCAATTAAAATAGTTTCTTGAGATAATTACATCACATATTATGGATACTATTGTTCAGAACCCCTAAGGCTGTTGCATGCACTTGCTCTTTCTATCTCTTACAATCTCTTAAATAATGGCATTTTATTTATAACTTACATTTCTCTGCTGTTGTTCTTGTTATGGTGTTGACATGCCTCTCATAATTTCGTATTACTTCTCTTTTCAGATCTTGATATTTCTCCTTGATCTGCTTTTTCTTCAATTTTTTATGTCTCTCCTTTCCTCTATTTTATTTCTATATCTTTATTCTGTGAGTGCTTATATGCTAATTATTTATTTTGTGCTTCTATATTGTTTTTACTAAATGTATGTATGTATGTGTGTTCTTATATAGCACTCGATTTTACCCTTGTGCATCTCGGCGCTTGCCTTGGGAACCCGTCCTGGTTTTTCCCTGTGAGATCACCCGTGCTGGGCATCCCCAAGGTGAAAGCCAGGCATATCGCCGCCGGGGGGCTGTTCTGGAGATTAAGCAAGCTTGTTGCCCAGAGCTGCATAGTGTGAACTCGTGCTTAGAGTGGGCACCGAAGCGAGAATTATCAAGTCCGTGGACAATTGGGTTCAGGACCCCGCCGCGTCGGGAATCGAACCCTGGTCCCGGGTCTGACCTCAGCTTCAGGGTATGCCTCCTCTAACCAGTGAGCCACACTTCGCCACTAAATGGAATCATTTTATCTCCCTTACCTTTTTTCAGCTTGTTACCCATATTCCTGTACCCTTATACTTATGTATCCAATATGTATGTTGTCTTGTGGAATGTTCAAAGACTTGGGCATCTATTTAAAAGACAAAAGGTAATTTCCCATTTATTTAAGCTTAATTCTCACATTGCCTTTTTTACAAGCAACTCACTGTTCTGCTATTGAGCTGAGTCAATTAAATTGAAACTACAATGGGTAGGGCAGGTTTTTTTCTCACCTGCTATTGATCGTAAAGATGGTGTTGCTATTCTCTGTCATAAAGCTTTGAAATTACAGATTATATCTACTGAATGTAATACTGATGGTCGATGGGTAGTGGTTGATGCGAATATCCATAACAAACATGTTTCTCTGTTTAGAATTTAGGGTCCAGGTCAACCTGAATACTATTAAAGTAAAACTTGCTAGTATTTGTAACCCCAATATCATTATAGCAGGCGATGATTTTAACCAATGGTTAGATCCCTTCTCAGACAGAAAGTCTAAATGTACATTTAACCCAGACAAATCCCACAAGGCATTTCAGTCAGCCATCGCTTCTCAACCACTGTTTGATGTCTGCAAAACCCACAATCCTGATACATTTGAGTTCAATGTCTAGAATTGTTTATGTTTCCGTTTTGAAATCCTTGCTCCCCCCCCTTAATATTCCTCTGAAATAGGCTCCATTTTATATTTCTGCTCATGCACCAGTTCTGTATTCTTTTGATTTTTCAAATGTTGACCCCAAATCCTGCAGATGAAGATTGAATAATTACCTCTTATCTGATAAACAATTCATAACTGATGCTACTGTTTTTAAATAAGATTTTTTCAATGTAATAAATGTACTGACACATCCATTCCTAATAATAGGGATGCTTTTAATGCCTTCTTCAGGACTTTTACTATAGTTTATTCTGCCAGGACATACCAAAATCGAATGCTCAATATCTACTTCTACTCGAACAAATTAAGACGCTTAAACATGTCTATTTTACCTCCAAATCCTCCTCAATGTTGCATGACCTCATCAAAGCCTATCCTAATAAACTTGCTACTGTTGATGCCTGCAACATTTTGTTCAAAATATAATCTAAGGTCCAGGATAGTCAAAATAAAGTGGGTAAAATTCTTGCTAATTATTTGAAATAAAATAAGACCATAGCACAATTCTTTTTTGTTAAGTCTTTTTATTAAACAATGCTCAATACATCAATGACCGTAGGACTATTGACCCCATCATTAATTAACTTAATAACTCCTCTTCAATCTCCAGGTGAGATATCTCCACCACCTTCAGTCCTTCTGTAAATCATTATGTACTAAGAATACCACCCCTTCTACTTCCAATAAACAACACTTTTTTAAGGTATTCCTAAGCCTACATTCCTTTCACATACATTTAATTAATTAGAAGCTAATATTACACTTCTGGATATTATGGAGGCAATTAATTCTTTGAAAAGAGCTGGACCACCCGACCTGGGTTGGTTTTCTATTGAACTCATCTCTTCCCTTTCCTCATTTTTTCGCTCCCAAGTTATTGCAACTTTTTAACTCTTTCCTTTCTAATTTTAAGTCTAGCGGCTCCTTTTTAGAAGCTTAGATAGTTCTCATCCCCAAACCTGATAATGATCCAACACTCTAAAAATTACAGGCCCGTTTCCCTGATTAATTATGGATGCCAGATCTTTGCCAAGATTCTAGTCTCCTGTCTAGAAGCTGTTGGGCCTCTTCTTCTTAAATTTGATCAATCGGGTTTCACTATGGATAGACTTGCTGTAGACAATGCCAGGATGTTCTCAAATCTTCTTGGTATGGCTGGAAAGATACTGTATCTGAGCACTTGTGAGACGCTACTGTACATGTTTTGAAGTTTATATCCCTTGATGAAGGACAACATCTGCCCGAAATTCATTGGGCTGACGAATAATATGGGATGATGAACATTATGTGATGTACTTCACCACTCGGCTTGTGGACACGTCAACCTGATTGATTAATCCAAAATTTCTTGAATGATGAAATTCTTGCATGAACAAATCATTTAATATTAAATGATTCAACTAAGGAATGGGTTACATGGATCATTGATATTAAGTAGATAAACTAGATAACTTTCTGGCATCCAGCAGTGCTCCCAAGGGACGCACACCCGGGGGTATGCTTGTTTCTTTTAAATCCAAATTACAAACAATACTTCTGAATTGGTCTGCTTTACATCTATCATGGTGAGGGAGACTTGATACTATTAAGATAATGATTGTATCAAATGTCCACTATGCTATTTCTATGTTACCCAATAAAACCCCTAACTGCTACTTTAAACAAATGTAATCTATTTGTACCGAATTTATCTGGAACAATAATCATTCACGCATTGCCCTTGCTAAGGTTAAATGACCAAAATGTTAGGGGGGTCTACGACTCCCAGGGTTTAAACTATATCGTTCTTCTTTTTTAATCTAATAATTTTATGCTATGATTAATGACTTCCATGATAATCCTATTTCACGATGGATCTCATTTGAACGATCTTTGTTGAATGATTTCTCTTTCAAAGAAATTATTCATATGTCTAACTGTACCTTTATATCCAAAAACATAATTTTAAAATATTCACACCATTTACTCAACAAACTACCTTCTGCTAATCTTCACTTTCCACGATATTTTTTACATCCCTCAATTTGGTATAACAAATATCTTCGGTTTCGCAGTCGATCTTTTTACTTTAAGCATTGAAGGAGAAGGGTATAATGTCTGTGAAAGACAATTATATTGTATTGTTTAAATACTTAGACACTCTACTAGTTGCCTGTATCCTTTTTGGAGGAGTATACGTTAATGTCCTTCTGTCTTCATTGCTTTTTCTCTACAAACCAACTGCACTCTGATTCACAACCACCTGTGCCTATAACACCTTTAGATAAGGTTTACCATGATTCTATTCCTAAAGCTGCTCTGATACTCAACATGTTATTTTCCCATACTAAGCTTAGAACCAAAACTTCCCTTGAATTATTTTAGGAAGCTGATCTCCATTGCTCTCGTTTTCGGCCCAGGTCTGGGACAATATCTCACTAGAAATATTTAATACCTATTAAGCTGCTCGTATTACACAGTCCCATTCTTTACTTATAATAGAACTGTTATTACTCCATAATGTACTTCCAAATTTGATTCCTCTGCTTTTACATATCTTCTGGCCCTGCTCTAAACACACTGGCTCTTTAACACATATGATATACAATTATTCTTGTGTTACAAATTTTTGGTCCTCAGTTTAGACTAAATGCCCTTACCATACAAAATGTTTTCTTAAGTTCCTTAAGCCAGTTTTGAACATCTATCTCCCAAACCTATATTGATTGATATTTGTATTGCACTTGCTTTTAAAGTGATACCTTCTTGTTGGAAAGATGTTTCTAAAATATCTGTATTGACATGGTGGAATTATATCTGTGATGAACATAGCATACACGTTGTATCTTCATCAGTCCTACATCAGAAAATAAAATATGATCTATGTTGGTTACCCTTTACTACCATTCTCTCTTCGCACTCATCAATATCTTAATTTATTTTCTCCTTTCTTTATTTTTCTGCTTCTCCCTTCTTCTTTCTCTTCTTGTTATCGTTTCCCTTCACTTCTTCCAAACTCCTCTTTCTCTTTATTTAAAATGACAAAACGTCTTATAAGTATGCTTCTTTTTTTATTATGCCTACAATACTTTTAAGTGATAACTTTTATACCAAATGTTACTTATTTTGTTATTGATGTTTATATTCTCAATAAACATTATTAAAAAAAATGAAGGCTTGTGTACCAGTAGATCACCAGGGGGTGTTTCCATAGGCCTCATTTCCAGTCTTTACTTAGGGTAATGCCCTCTGACTGTGCCCATCATACCAATTCCGTTCACCAGTGCAAGACCAAAAATGTGTAGTAAATTTTGAACTCATTGCCACTGCTCATTTGGACAAGAGCAGTGCAAGATCTGGCCTTTTTATTTTTTGGGTTGGGAAGATAGGTCAAGCAGGCTGTTGTGTGGTGTAACATGCCATTCATGGCCCTTGGTTCGCGAAACGTCTGATAATACCATTTCCCAATAATCTTGCAGCACCCTGTAGGAGCAGAACATGTGCAGCATATCGGCGGATATTGACCCACATCTGGTGCAGGTTTCTGTAGCAGACGGATATATGAGGTGCAGGCATTGGGGATTATGTAGGCCATGTGGAGGATGTAGACTTGTGTATATTTAAAACTGGCATTTCTGAAAACCTTGCAAAAGTATTCCAGGGCCTTGAGCCAGTCCAAATCTTGAAAGTCCCCAATTGCGTGCTGTGACTCGTGGCTGGTAATGCATGTGTTGGGTTTGTCATGTGTTCGGACCCTGGATGTCCTATTGTTGAAGAAAAGTCCCTCAAAGTGCCCCATATGTCAGGAAGGCCCATCTGTGCAGGCCATAGAGGTCCTGGTGTTCTTGAAAGTTCATTAGAGCCCGTCATTGAAGAGGTACTTAAACGTGATTATGCCGACCATCTCCCATGACTCCAAGGTTCGACAAGTGAGAGTACAACACCTTCTGGGGACTCCCTTGGGTGGTAGAAGTAGAGAGTAAGGTTGTATCACTTTAGCATGTGGGAATATCCGCCTCAGGCACTCCTGAGCCATCCACAATATGAGCAAGCAGGGGCCACCCACCTGACACCCCAAGAGCAGTAAGCTGAGCAGGTGCCCTTCTCTAATTATCGTTTGCAGGAGTTCCATCTCCTCCTTGTGATGGCTACCCACTGAAGCTGAGCAGCTAGGTAATAATGTCGAAAATTTGGGACGCCCATACCACCGCCATCAGGGGACTGTTGCAGCATGATCAAGGCCCACCAAATCATTTGGTCTATAGGGAATCAAGTTTGCAGGAAAGTGCATGGAGGACCTTAAACAGAAGGTTCTTAAAGGAGTAGAGGTGGTGAAGTAGCAATGCCATTCTAGATAGGGTGAAAAGGCCTGCTGTGGACAACAGCAGGGTCGTCCACAACAATATGTGGGACCTCAGGGAGGTCCTACCCATTATGGTATATTTGAAATTCCAAGTATTTGACATGCGACAGCCTCTGTTAGCATCCCGCCCCCCAGTGGTTGTGGCGTAAATTTCTCAGGGAGATGTACTATGAACATAAAGGCAAGAGATTTGGTATAGATGACATTGAGGCCAGAAACTTCACTGAATGCATCCAAGAGTGAGGTGAGTGGGGCCAGATCTCCGTAGATGTCTCAGAGATAGAGAATAATGTCATCAGCATGAAGAGAGAGACAATGTGAGTCTGGTTGCCCAATGGTACACCCCAGTCCTGACTCCATGCAAAAAGTTGGGCCAAGAGAGAGAGGTTGAGAGACATGCCGGCTGCACGAGGTCAGTGTTGAAGACGTGGGATGAACCCATTATATTTCAATAAATCAGATCAGAGAAAATGAGAAATATTAAATCTAATATGATTTTACTAATGATTTTATAATCTGAGGAAAGGAGGGCAATCGGCCTGTAGGAGAAAGAGAAGCATGGATCTAGGCCCGATTTCAGGATTGGTACCACCAGGGCCTCACTCAGAGTGGGCGGGAGCTACCCTAGGTCCCTTACTTTAAGGAACATCTGTAAAAGAGACGGTGTGAGGGAAGGCTCTTACATCGAATAAAATTCAAGTGGTAGTGTCATTCCGGGGGGAAGAACCTCTTCCCTTTAACTATCCCCCTCCTATCCCCTCCCCTTCTACTTCCCTTCCACCCCTCTCCCTCCCATCCCATCACCTCTTCTCTCCTCCCCACCACTCGCCTCCCCTACTCCCTTCCACTTTTCTCACCACTCCCTCCTTGACCTTCCCCCTCCCATCACCTACTATCCCATCCTCATTTTAATTCCACTTCCCTTTCCATCCCCTCCTTTCCTCTTCCATTCCCCCCTTTTCTCCCCCTCCCATGTCCTCATCTTCCCTCTTCCATTCCACTTCCCTCAACTCCCTCTCCCATCCCCTCTTCTCCTCTCCTCCCTTCTGCTTCCCTCCCATCCTCTCCCCTGCCCCATCACATCCGCCTCCCATGCACTGCTCTCCTCTCTTCCCCTGCTTTACTCAATTCCCTCCTCCCATCCCCTTGTCTTTCCTCCCCTCTTATCCCCTTCTTTCTCCTCCACCCTCCCATCTTCTCCTCTCTACCCTCCCACTTCCCTAAACTCTCTCCCCATTCCCCTTTTTTTCCTCCCCCTCCTATCACCTTATATCTCTTCCACCCTCTCATCCCATCTTCTCTCGGTCTTCCCTCCCACTTCCCTTCCCTCCCATACCCTCTCCTCGCCCCTCAGTCCCTTCCATTCCACTTTTTTCCCCTTCCCTTACCATCACCTCATGTCCTCCTTTCCCTTGCTCTCCCCTTATGTTTAACTTTCTCTTCCTCTCCAGTCACCTCTTGCACATTCCCTTGTTTCACCTTTCTTCTCCTCTCTGCTTATTTTTTCCCAGCCCATCCTCTTCCTCCTTCACCTTCTTCCTCCTTATCCCTCTCCCTCATTAATACTCCCTCATCTCTTCCATTCCATCTCCTCTTCACTCCTCCCCACCCTGCTCTTGCCACCTGTCTACTCCCCTCTTTCCTCCTCTCACTACCTCTTTTCTCCTCTCCACTCCCCGTTTCGTTCCACTCCCCTCCTCCAACTGCCCTCTATTCTCCCCATCCCCACTCTTGTCTTCCATTTCCCTCCTCCCCTCTCACTTCTTTCTCTTCCACTTCTCTCCCCTTCCCATCCCATTCTCCCCTTCCCACTCCTATCTCCTTCACTCTCCTCCCCATCACCCCATCTCTTCCTATCACTTCCTTTCCACTTTCCTCCCCTTCTCTCTCTCATCCCGTCCTCCAGACTCCCATCCCCTATGTTCCCCCAAACCCCACCTCTCACAGCCTCTGATCTCCTTTACGCCTCCCATCTCATTGTCTCTCCTAACCCTTCCATCTCCTTCTCTCCCCTCTGCCCCAATCCTATCCCCTCACCTCTTTCCTACCACTTCCCTCCTGCCTCCCATTCTCTTCTTCCCCTCCATCTGCCCTCTTTCTTCCAATTCCCTGTCTTTCACTTACCTTCTACATCCCATCTCATCCCTTCATCTCCTCTCTCCCTTCCACTTCTCTTCCCACCTCCTCCCATCTTCTTCTCTCCCTTCCCCACTCCCACTCCCACTCCCTCTCCCCTTTCCCCTTCCCATTACTGACTCTCTTTCCTACCAATTCACTTCTACCTCTTGTCAATTTCTCCACCCTCCTATCCCATCCCCTCCTCTCACCTCCTCTCCTCTCCCCGCCCCTCCCATCTTCCCTTCTGCTTTCCTCTTCCCCAACCCCTCTACCCTACTCCACTCTTTGCTCCTCACAACTCCCCTCTTCTCCTCCTCCCTTCCTCTTCCCTCTCCCCTCCCTCTTTACCTTCCATCACCCCCACTCCCTTTCAAATACCCTCCTCCCCACTCCCATCTCTATTCTCTCTCTTCTCCCCATCTCCCACCCCAGCCCCTTCTCTATACTCACAACTTCTCTTCCCTTCTTTCCTCCCTCCCATATCCTCCCTTCTCCCTCCATTCCTTTCTTGCCCATCTTCTCTATCTTTTCTATTCCCCCTCTCTCCCATCACCTGCTCACCCCACCACATTCCCTTCTCCCCACCCATCCTGTCCTCTCCCATTACCTTTCCTCCCCTGTCACCTCTTCCCTCCTTTCCCCATCACCCCTCTCCCTCCTATGTCTTTTCCACTTTCCTTGCCTTCCCATCCCATCCTCTTCCCTTCCACATGCCTCCCATGACCGCTTAGCCCTTCCTCTCTTCCCTTATACTTCTCTTCCATCCCCTCTTCCCCCTTTCATGCCCTCCTCCACTTACCCCCTCTTTACCTTCACTTCTCCCAACTCCCTGCCTATCCCCTTGTCTCCGCTCACCCTCCATCCCCTTCTCTCATCCACCCTACTATCCTCTCCTCCCCCTCTCCTGTTCCATTCCAATTTTGCTCCCTTCCTATCCTAACTCCTCATGCCCCTTCCACTCTTGTCACTTCTTCTGCAATCCATCATCTCTCCTCTCCCTTCTTCACTTGCCTACTCCCATCCCATCCCTTTTTCTCCTTCCTACTTCTTCCTCATCCCTCCCCCACATTCCTCTGACTCCCTTCACTCGTCCCTCTACTCTTCCCTCCTCCCCACTCCTCTCTGTCCTCTTTTCGACTCCCCTCTTCCCTCCTCCCCACTCCGCTGCCCTCTTACTTCCTTTCCTTTCCACTCCACTCACTTCTTCCCTTCCCACTTCCCACTTCCCACTTCCACTCCCTCTTTTCTATTCCATTTCCCACCCCCTCCTCTACCTCCCCCTATTCTTTACTATCCCCAACTCTTCCCTTCCACTTCACTTCTCTCCTTCCACTCTACTTCTCCCCTTCCCTGCACCTCCACTCTTCCACTTCTCTCCCATCCCACCAACTTCTTGCTTCCCCACTCCCATCCTTTCTCTCTCCCCATCATCTCTTCTCCACCACGTCCCTCTCATTGCATCTTCTTATCCCCTCCTCTCCTCTCCCCTCTACTCTTTCTTTCCTCTCCTCCCCTCCTACCTTTCTCCTCCCCTACCAGCCATTCCCTCCATTCTTCTACCCTCCTTTCTCCTCCCCTCCCCATACCTTCATCTCTATGCCCAGTCCCTTTCCCTCTGCCCAATGCCCATCCCTTCCTATTCCATCCAATTACGAGGACTCAACTGATTTGCTTGACAGCTCAGCACTCCTGGAGCTCGTCCCTAGGAAAGGGTGGAGACTGTGTAAAGGATGCAGTGTATGTGAGTTTGGTGTTTGAAACCATTTGTATTCATGTGTGGTAAGTGAAAGGGATTGTTTATCGCCTCACAGGAGGGTGTGAGTAGTAAGGATTTGTTTCATTAAGGACGGGTCTGTTAATATGGAACTGCAACTTACATGTGGAAGTTATTTAGATACGCCTGACCTAGTTATTCCTTAAAACTAAAGAAAAATATTGTTAAGAAATTACGTGCATCTAAAGAAATGCCATGCATAGTGTCTTCATTTGTCAATGTGGTCTTCTAAAATTCAGCAAAAGAAAAAACAGCATGATGGCCAATCTACTATTGAGCCGAAATCAGTAATTTGAAGTCCCTACTAAATGTTTGTATTTTTTCATTAACAAAAATAATCAGAATTCATACAAAACATTTTTGGGTGTATAGAATGAGGGCCATATTTACTAAAATTTTGCCTGATGGTTGCACCACTTTTGAGGTGCATCCGTGACGCAAAATGCTAACAGATATTGACAAAGCCAT
Source organism: Lissotriton vulgaris (assembly GCF_964263255.1). Taxonomy (NCBI): domain Eukaryota; kingdom Metazoa; phylum Chordata; class Amphibia; order Caudata; family Salamandridae; genus Lissotriton; species Lissotriton vulgaris. Next base: position 1,155,782,491 of record NC_141696.1, read on the forward strand.
GCAAGGGGTAATTTGAGCCACCTTGCGTGGCTTTGTAAAAAAAATGTAATGCAATATAGTGGCTTGCGCTGCATTGCGTCACATTTTATTCTGGGAGGCGTTCCACAGGTGGAACACGGGCGCTCCCATGCATCCACCCATGGGTTTCTCGCAATCCCAGATTTACAAAGCTTTTTAAACCGGGGATTGCATGAAACCTCTACGCCTCCCAGAGGAAATATTTTTTTTCTCCTCTTTATTTCCTCTTTATATGCATGCTGCTATCTGCAGCACATATAGAAGGAGGAAAATGCCTTGAAAGATTGTTTTTTTGTAGGAAGGTATTCCTTCTTGAAAACAATTTTCCTTGTGAAATAGGCAACCTTGCACCATGGTGCAAGTGTGTCTTCATTGGCACTACAACGAAGCCTTATCTAATGGAGATATCAATCAAAAAGATTATGACTTTCTGAACTATCACAAAAATAAAACAGCCTGTATTTACGGTCTCCCGAAAATACACAAGAATTCGGAAGACCCCCCTTACAGACCCATAGTGTCCACCATAGGCACTCCAACAGAACCTCTTTCCAAATTTGTGGATCATTTCCTCAGACCCTCTATTCCCAATATTAAATCATATGTGAAAGATACCAGCCATATGATTAATATAGTGGAAGACCTTGACATTATGCCTGGTAGAGATATCTTAGTCACCCTTGACATTGAATCCTTGTATAGCAATATACCCCTAGACGAAGCCATCAGAGCCACTGATTGGTTCATAGATAAACATCACATTACGTGCCCAAAAAAATTCCTAATTGACTGCCTTTTCATCGTTCTTACAGAAAACGTGTTCCAGTTTGGTGAAGATCTTTACCGCCAACTGAGGGGAGTCAGCATGGGGGCTTCAGTGGCCCCTTCTGTAACCAACATTTATATGTCCCGCTTCGAAGAGCAGTTCATAGACAACGAGGTAGCCCTCTTCTTCGAGTCCATTTCCCATTGGTCCAGATATATAGACGACATCTTTTTTATTTGGACCAATGGGAAAGACTCCCTCTTAGAGTTTTTGGAATGGATCAATTTAACTGACAACAACCTTAAGTTTACCGCACATTTTGATGAAAACCAAGTGGAATTTTTGGACCTGTTAATACGAGTCAATAACAGAAAACTAGAGGTTGACCTCTTCGTCAAAACTACGGCCCGTAATACACTATTACATTTCAGCAGCTTTCATCCCAAATGCCAACGGGAGAGCATTCCGTTCTCCCAATTCTTAAGAGTACGCAGAAATTGTTCTAACCTATCTGATTACGACAAGCAAGCAACTATAATGCGCAAGAAATTCTTGGAACGTGGTTACCCATATAGACTTATTAGAAACTCGTACAAATGTGCACGTTTCTTTGATCGAGACGCCTTGTTAACCCCTAAGGAACGCCCAGAGAACACTCAACTAGTATGTGTAACCACCCATTCTACTTTGAATGATCGTGTCAGACAAATTATCAATGCCAATTGGCATATTCTCAATTGTAACCCCACTTGTGAATCTACCCTGCCCAAACCCCTTTATGCCTACAAAAGGAACAGAAATTTAAAGGATAAAATAATTCATTCAAAATTCAATACCAGTAACACTAACTGTGTACAAAGATCACTGTTGACCAAACTACCAATCCGGGGCACTGTCCCGTGTTCTTCCTGCAAATCATGTGCGACAATCTTAGGCGGAGAAACACTGACCCACAATGGTTTTACAGCAAAAGCTACAGATCTTTGGAACTGCAAAACAACCAATGTGGTCTACTTCATTGGTTGCCCTTGCGGCCTCGGATATGTGGGCGAAACCTGTAGATCTATTCAAACACGCCTAACCGAACATAGATCGGCCATTAAAACAAAAAAGGTCAATGCCCCCCTTGTCAAACATTATATTGACAAAAATCATAAGCCAGAAGACCTTAATTGGCGCGTTCTAGAAAAAATCAAAACTGCAGACAACAATGGAGGCTGTGCCATCCGTAAAAAAAGAGAAGTGTTTTGGATTTTTGTCTTGGATACTTATAAAAGGGGTCTGAATAGTGAAATACCCTGGGAGAATGCTCTGCAATAATTTCCCTGTTCCTCCCTTTTTTTTTTTTATTCCAACGCGCCAATACCTGTATAGTTCGGTACCTTTCACCTTCAGCCATTATTATGTAATTCTGTGCCGTAAGATATAGGATTTTATCCACCTTGGTATCTTTTTAGATGAAAAATTAGATTAACATACAATTAACCAAATTTTGATATGTTTTATATATACCTATACCTATAGTCACCTGGCAACGCCATAGGGTAAGTAAGTTTCTATGAATAACCTGGCCCAGAGGATCACATAGTGACGGTTTTCTACTCTTCGCACTTAGATCCATGTGATCTGTTACTCTCTTATTATCTGTTTCTCCATGGAGACTGCCTTATATCTATATCGCTGATATATTAGGATTGCCTAGTAATCGTTTGTTACACAGTGTTTTCTATACACGCAATATCTTGCAGGCCCACAGTGGTTTGCCTTGCATGCGATTTATATGGCCTGTATAATTATGCGGTGATATTCCTGCCCCACGTGGCCTGGCTCGCGTTATCAGGCGCTGTTGCTTTCTATTTATCTGCCCCCCTCCTTGCAGATTGGCAAGCACGCTTCCTAACATCCATTACCAGCACGAACATGTTTCCACATATCACTAATGGGAAATAATGCCGATTTGATAGGCCATCCCGACACCCACGTGTTACTAGCGATCCTCCGTTCCCAGGTTGAAAGATTCTCCTTTAATGGGGCGTCACTTCTCCTAGACACGTCATCAAAATACCCACATGGGCCGATTTAAATAGACCCGGCCACGCATACATCGAGTTATTCTTTTTCAGCAACGGCTGCGGGACGCCAGCAGTCTGTATCAGCGCGGGTCTCGCAGGTTGCATTTAACGGACAAATCAGTACCGTTAAGGTAAGTTTCGCGCACCCTAGTTATTTAACGGAGCTTTGTTTGCCGAGTCAGCACCATTAGTCAGCTGCTTTATTCTCGTCCTTTGCTAGATTCCAACACGACGGGACCTATTACCCTTAATCTAACTGCAAGCGGCACATCTTTACTTCGTGAGAAAAACAACGAAACGCTTGGAAGCAATCAAGCGTCAATGGGTCTCGGTAAGGCAATGCATTGATTGCAATACGGTTAGAATTGCCTGTATTTCTAGTATAACGTATTTTAACCACGGCGCCTTTTTTCGATGTGTTTTTCAGCCACGCCACAATTTTGAGACTATTTTCTCAACTCGAGGCACATCACGGATACAACATTTTTAACCTTGAATATCGAGATACTCTGTTACATCATTTGCGCAACGAGCCTCTAGTTATTAGCTTTTTCCGGTAAGCCTTTCTCCCCTATCCAGAGCTATGCCACTAGATAGTTTTTAGGTCTTGAGTTAAACAAATACTTTCTAAAATGTCTTTAGGGGGGTAAATAAAATATCCCTCTTCATATCGTGAATATCTAGCTCCTAAACTTTTATTGACATGTTTAATAATATCCACCGTGTTATTAGAGAACTAGAATAGGGTATTTACATGTAACTATCCACTCAGATCAAACACTGATACTATCCAGTTGTAATGTTCGCTCTATTTTCAGGATCAAAAAATGGAGGCATTACAAACCAGATAGGAATATCCTCTATCTGCACTTCAAACACAAAGAATTCGTCCCTAATAAAGGAAGTAATCATTGATGGTCTTTGGTAAGCTATTTTTCTGTAATTTTCATTCGGACCAGATTGGATAGATCAGAAATATGAGAAGACTAGGTACTGATAGCTGCATGCATCAGACTAGGGGTGGTATCATTCTTGTCCCTGAAAATCATAATACTGTGAGTCACAGTTAGCCTGGTATGTCCACTTTAGTACCACCATTTTATACCTCATATTAAATATTTTTGCCTTTAGCTTCATCCAATCTGGGTACTTACCGGCACTAATATATTATAATTGATCAATTATGACCGCCATCATGATCATACCTGCTACAGTGTTCTTTACTTACACGTATATAAGCTAACCTATTCTCTGACTGAGTCCCATTTTTATATGTTCTTAATAGAAACCTATACTGTTTCCTCAAGACTCTGACTGATAAAAGCAGTATCCACTTCACTTACTACTTTCCTTGCTGTAGGTAAGTGAACCAATTTATCTATATGAGGAATTCCTACCAATAGTATGTTTAGGATCATTCATTTATCCTTATATTTCTCTAAAATTATTGAGATTCCAGATACAGATAGCAATAATGCTTACATATTGGTACCATTCACACTTTTTGAGAAACATCATGTCTACACAAATTTAATTTCTTACCTATGTCCCCTTTCCTCTAGGAATTTTGTGCTGCTCAAAAAATACTCTTGTAGTTTGTTCCTTATACAGTAATAACCTGCTGTATGAGTAGGGAGTTATAGTGAAAAAGACACCTTTTTTAAAAATGTAGAGAATTTTTGTCAATGTATGGACGATATGTGTACTCTGTTTTGACGTAAATTAAAAATAATTTGATTCCCGTCTTTTTCATTGCATTGAATATGTTTTTCAGATAATAGTGTGGTTCCTGAAGAAGGCGTTCCTAACAACGCCGAAACGCGCGTCGAACAACACCACCTGTTTGCCACAAAATATATGTTATGTTACAGGAATTTTTTTAAGGGAAACATTGTGTTTACAATTATTTGGTTGTTTTGTGTAACAGATTTATTGTGTGTAATTTTTGTATTTTATTAACTGTTTTTAAAATTTGAACATATGTCAATCAATTAAAATGATACTTTATATTTTTTTTAACTAATTAGTTTGGTGTCTTAATTACTTTTCTCTCTTGATTTATGTCGATAATTTGCCAATTTGTTTACACTGTCTGCATTGGCACTAGCCTGCCTGAATTTCACCACTGCAAGGAAAGGACAAGAATATGTTGTATGATGTTAAATATGGTGTAGTCCTGCTCTTTCATGCAGCGCAGCTCAGTGCAGCAAAGTGGCTTGCTGCGTTGGGCTGCATGGAAGTATATTAACTATGCCCCTGAGTTTTTAACCTGCCTGTGTGGTGATACCTTCTGACTGTGCTGAAGTCCCTTAAGCATTGCTTATACATTGGACAGTTTTTACTTCAGCCAGTACCTACCAGCATTATTTCTGATTCCACAAAGACAATACCCATGTATGGACATATTGATTTAGGAATACACACTGTTTCAATCCCAAAAACACATTTCAATTTGCCACTGGATTCAGGCTAGCCTGGCTGATGAAGGGGGTTACCCAGAAACCGGTCCCAGGATGCTTGTTTCCAGTTCTGGGAAGACTTGGCTTGGCAGTTTAGGCTGGAATGTTCCCATGAGGCATAGGGTCAAGACTGATTTGCATTTAGCTAGGTCTGAGCTGAGTTGGTGAAGTGAGCTAAAGAATGATGATGGATTCAGCCCACATCTGTGACTGGGGGTGAGTGTCTGAAAAGTTTCAGTGCTCCATCCATCATCTCCTTGTGTTTGCTTTGTTTGCCATAAATTGACAGGGTATGGCCAGACATGGGTCCCTTGCTCACTTTGCCACTGGATTCAAGCTAGCCTGGCTGATGAAAGGTGTTATCCAGTACCGGTCCCAAGATGCTTGTTTCTGGTTCAGGGAAGACCTGGCTTGGCAGTACGGGCTGGACTGTTCCCATGAGGCACTGGGTCAAGACTGATTTGCATATAGCTGGGTCTGAACTGAGGTGGCGAAGTGAGCTAAAGAATGATGATGAATTCAACCCAGATCTGTGACTGGTGTGAGTGTCTGAAAAGTTTCAGCACTCCGTCCATCATCTACTTGTGTTTGCTTTAAATATTTGGACCCCATAAGTTTCATCAGTTGTGGCTCATGCAGGTGTGTGTGTGTGAGGGTTTCAACAGACGACGACGATGAGGGAAAATGAATTATTTATTTAATTTTCCCTCGTGGTCGTCTGTTAAATCCCCAACCTGTCCCCACTGTCCCACCGCACTTACCTGCACGTGCTGCTCCTGAGTTTTGTAATCCTTGGTCAAACCTGAAATGCTGTATTAGCTTACCATAATCCAATCCCTAGCCCTCGCCATGCACAGCTAATTTCTCCACATATTACATCACTTGAGACATGTTCTGTAGCATCATTGGTAACATCACTGCAACATTTGAAATGACCTCATTGATGTCAAGACTGTGCACATCAGGGGAGCGAGTTATAGTTACTTCAGGGCATGAGCTATAGTTACTTGAGATAGCTATAACCGGTATATTCAGTGGGTTTTTGAATGTAAAATGTTACCTTGCCATTGAAATTTTGTTTTTTAGTGAATATATATATATATATATATATATATATATATATATATATATATATATATATATATATATATTACCTACTGGCGGTCGCCAGTAGGTAGTTATAGTTAGGATTTTTTTCAATGTTAAATCTCAAAATTCTATTTGGAATAACTTTGGCGCCGGTTGACGAATCTGCCTGAAAATTTCCTGAAAATGGCCTCGTCGAGCTCCGGTCCTTCCCTGAAAGTTTGGGGGGGATACGTCAAGCGGGGGCCGAGATAAAAGGGGGGTCCCAAAACGCATTTTCCCCATGTTAATTTCCATAGGGCGGTCAATTTCACTTTTAGCCCGAACGGCTGAATGGATTTCCACCAAACTTGGCAAAATTGTAGGGACTGGTAGCCCGATGTGCCTTTGCTATGTCTCAAGATGTGTGCTCCAGTGGATTTTGAGTAATTTAGGTTCAAAAAAATATATATATCTATAGGCGCTCTCCCGTGCGCGCACCGGAGTGCGCTCCAGGCGCGACACGCGACTTGCGCGCAGGAAGCTGATTGGCTATCAGTTGTCTGTAAACATTCTAAACAGTCCGGAGCGGCCGCCATCTTGTGTCTCGGTAAAATCGAGACACAAGGGGTTTGAAAAAAAAAGGGGCAAATGACCATAAGGGGGAAGAGTAGACCCCCTCTGACCCCCTAGGTTTGATGTAGGGACTAAAATAGGGTCCTGCAGGGCATTAAAAAAAATTTTTCGTTTTGCGCGGGGGAAGCGCATGGTACGCGCACCGGCGAAGCACGGGGAAAATCCAGGACCATATTTATGAAGGCCTTGCGCTGTTAGTTTTGCGCTTCTTGTGCGTCAATTTTTGTGACGCACCAGCGGTGTAAAAAAATGCGCATTGTTATGCAATATTTAAAAAGTGACGCATCTATCTAGATGCGTCACTTTTTAAATATAGTGCAACGAGGTACATTTTATTACACTGCTGGTGTTATGCGTCACTTTTCTGTGCGCACTCCTTATGACATTCCAGATGTGTCATATTTAATGTATGACGAATCATGTTGCAAGGAGTTACAGATACGTCAGTATTTCTGACATATCTGTAAACATAAAAGTGATGCGAGGCAGGTGCAAGATTTTGACGCAACAGCATCCTAAAAGTGACGCAGAGAAATCTTATAGATTTCAGTACGTCGTTATTACCAAGCTTTTTGCGGGGGAATGCCCCCTTTGCATACATTATACCTGACGCAGATATAATGTGGCGCAGAGTTTTAAAAAGTGACCCATGTACCTAGATGCGTCACTTTTTAAAAATAGCGTCAGGTATAATGCATGCAGAGGGGGTGTTCTCCCGCAAAAAGCTTTGTAATAGCGACGCAGTGAAATCTTTGAGATTTCACTGCGTCAGTTTTAGGATGCTGTTGCGTCAAAATCTTGTGCCTGCTTTACAGCAGGTGTTAGACTGAGGCAAGACCTTTCACATGCTGCTTTCCACATTTGAAAGGACACATTACTGGAGTTGCGTCACTTTTGTGACGCACTCCAGCAATGCGTTACTTGGAATGTCATAAGGAGTGCGCACAGAAAAGTGACGCATCGCACCAGTGGTGTAAAAAAATGTGCCTCGTTGCGTTATATTTAAAAAGTGAGGTATCTAGGTAGATGGGTCACTTTTTAAAATCAAGCGCCACATTATATCTGCGTGAGGTATAATGCATGCAGAGGGGGTGTTCCCCCACTAAAAGCTTTGTAATAGCGACGCAGTGAAATGTTTGAGATTTCACTGCGTCACTTTTAGGATGCTGTTGCATCCTTTAAATATAGTGCAACGAGGCACATTTTATTACACTGCTGGTGTGATGCGTCACTTTTCTGTCCACAGTCCTTATGACATTCCAGATGTGTCATATTTAATGTATGACGAATCATGTTTGCAAGGAGTTACAGATACGTCAGTATTTCTCACATATCTGTAAACATAAAAGTGATGCGAGGCCGGCGCAAGATTTTGACGCAACAGCATCCTAAAAGTGACGCAGAGAAATCTCATAGATTTCAGTACGTCGTTATTACCAAGCTTTTTGCGAGGGATTGCCCCCTCTGCATACATTATACCTGATGCAGATACAATATGGCGCAGAGTTTTAAAAAGTGACCCATGTACCTAGATGCGTCACTTTTTAAAAAATAGTGTCAGGTATAATGCATGCAGAGGGGGTGTTCCTTGCAAAAAGCTTGGTAATAATGACGCAGTGCGTCACTTTTAGGATGCAGTTGCGCCAAAATCTTGCGCCTGCTTCACAGCAAACCTTTCACATGGTGCTTTTTCCATGTGAAAGGACACATTACTGGAGTTGCGTCACTTTTGTGACGCACTCCTGCAATGCGTTAATTTTGTGTTTACAGATATGTCAGAAATACTGACATATCTGTAACTCCTTGCGAATTGATTAGTCATATATTAAATATGACATATCTGGAATGTCATAAGGAGTGCGTCCAGAAAAGTGACGCATCGCTGTTTTCACGTAGCGATGCGTCACTTTTCAGAAATGAGGCCTCCAGTTTATTCACTGTGTCATAACTTTCTTTTCTAACACTCACCTTCTTTCATTCCTCCTACTTCACTTCCTTTCACCTCTCATACCTTTCTGTTCTTTCTTACTCATTCTCCTTTCAATTATCAATGCACTATATTTCACTTACTCTTCATTTTTTAAGATTATAGCTCTTTGATGAGAATTGGAGGTAGTTCTGAAAAGAACTTTTGGTTTTCTTCTTTTAACTGAACAGGAACAAAAACAGGGAATAGAAACTGCTCAACAGGAGCAAAAAGAAAAGAAAAAAATTAGGGGTGGGAAGGGCAGTGATGGTTCTCCAATGCCCGAACCATGAGCAGGACACTTTGCTCCCCATAGGTGAGGAGTTGATTGCAGTATCTGCATCTGACGACCCCATGGTTAAATGCAGGTTGAATGTTTGCTACCTGCCCCTGCGATTGTTCTCTTCCAGAAGAAGTTGCTCCTCCTGTTGATGTAGAGGCCCCATCTCTGGGAACCTCTTGTGCCAGAGCCCTGACACTTTCCCGGGCAAAATTCTGGGGGTGCCTCCTCTCCACATGGCGAATCATGGTGAAGTTGCCAAAAGAGTATTTTTTTTGGGGGTTACCCCGTGACAGGACCTGTTTGCAGATCCTGCACTCTACTTTTGGTGCATTCACCTTCTTCTGGTCTGCTGGAAACTTAAAAAATTTCCAGATGAAATGTTCTTTGACCTTCGGCTGAGGAGGCTCTTCATCAATGAAATCATTGGAGTCATCTTCACTGCTGGATGGTCTGGCAGCCATGATGAATCCAGGAATATGGAGCAGCAAAAAAGGCAGGTCTTTCAGTCACAAAAGTGAAAGAAGAAGTGAAGGAAATGGGTGGGGATTTCATTCATTGTAAAAAAAAACTGTTAGCAACCAATGAAAAGTGTTATTTTAGGGTCACATGACCCGACGCGTTTACGCTGCGCGCTCCGGAGCACTTCCGGTGCGTTTACGCAGCGCGATCGTAGGCGCTTCCGGGGCGCAAACGTGGCGCGATCGTAGGCGCTTTTGCGTGCGTTTAGGCGCCGCGCACGTAGGCGCTTCCGAGGGCACTTACGTTGCGCGCCGAAGTGACGTCATCAATCTTTTATAGAAATGCATAATCATTTTCCATATTAAAAAAAACAAATTTTATTTGTATGGTACGAAATGTTTTGCATTATTATTAACTTTTCATTCATATTTTTTTTTCACGAACGACAGTTGCGCTCTGGGTGCGCTTTCAGATGAGCTCTCGGAGAAGCTTACAGGAGAGCTTAGCTGAAAGCTTCCCGGAGCGCGCACCCAGAGCGCAAAAGAAAAAAATTATATAAAAAAAATGAATACTTAAAAAAAACCAGCAAATTGTAAAAAAAAAAAAAGGTTAGAAACTCGATATACAAAGGAATTAGCATTTAAAAAACCTATGAAATTCACTGAAAAAACCATAGGTTTCACACCAGTTATAGTTAGGAATTAGCATTTAAAAAACCTATGAAATTCACTGAAAAAACCATAGGTTTCACACCAGTTATAGTTAGGAATTAGCATTTAAAAAACCTATTAAATTCACTGAAAAAAACATAGGTTTCACACCAGTTATAGTTAGCTGGAAATTTTACTGATATAAAACCATTGAAATTCCCACGTTATAGTTAGTCGGACTCACTATAACTTGCGCGTGCAATGCACTGCTGATGACATCACATATTACATCACTCATGACATGGTCAGTGACATCACTCATGACATCACTGATAACATCTCAAATGACATCACTGATGACACCGTCCAGTGAATGTGTGTCTTTCTGAAAAATAAATATATTTTATATATGTATATGTTAAGGTCGATGGAAGAATAAATGTTTAAATAAGTGTCTAAATGGATGTTTTTTTAAAAAAAATTGATTGGTTAACTGGCTTATTAAGTGTATCTTAGTGAATACATATATTAGCGAGTAATGTTTAAATATTTAAATATATGTATCAGTGTTTTACTTTGTGTATAAGTGGCTGCATGGGTTGGTGAGTAGCTACATGTGTGTGTATATGGGTTATTAGATGTTTTTTAGTATCAGTATGAGTGTCTGTATCGTTTGGTGGGGCTGTTACTTAGCACATAGATGCATCAATGACTGACTCACTGTTTGTATGTGTTTTGAAGACAGCATATGTGCAGGACTGTATGGGTGGATGATTGTGTATATGTGTGTGTTAGAGAGTGAATGCCTCTCTCACTAGTGTCTTTATGAGTAACTACATATGTTTTAATCTTGTATATATGAGCATTGATGTATATAAGTAAGTATATGTGAGAGTGAGAGATTGAAAGAGTTCCTGTTTAAATAAGTATGTGTTTCTATAAGTGATTGTTTAAGAGAGTAAGTATGTGTAAGTTTCCTTAGAAGTAATGTGCTAATGTGTGTATAGTTGTATATGCAAATAAATGGATGTTTATTAGTTTATTTGCATGTGTGAGTATATGTATGAGTAAGTTTTTGATGACTGTCGGTGTGTAACAGAATGAATAGGGGTATCACTACATATGATGAGTGAGTATATGTATGAGTGAATACATAAAACTGTTGGTGAATGTGTGAATTTGTATATAGATGGAGAAATTACTGAATTGGTTGTTGTAACTGGTATGGGTATATGCAATTTTTTGAAAATGTTAGTTTCTATTTTTCAATATGTGTTTCAAAGGTTACTTTACAGTGAGAGGAGGTCTGTCACTGTGTCACAAGGATGGTGTCATCAGTGATGTCATGAGTGATGTCACTGACCATGTCATGAGTGATGTAATATGTGATGTCATCAGCAGTGCATTGCACGCGCAAGTTATAGTGAGTCCGACTAACTATAACGTGGGAATTTCAATGGTTTTATATCAGTAAAATTTCCAGCTAACTATAACTGGTGTGAAACCTATGGTTTTTTCAGTGAATTTAATAGGTTTTTTAAATGCTAATTCCTAACTATAACTGGTGTGAAACCTATGGTTTTTTCAGTGAATATATATATATATATATTCACTGAAAAAAACATAGGTTTCACACCAGTTATAGTTAGGAATTAGCATTTTAAAAAAATATTAAATTCACTGAAAAAACCATAGGTTTCACACCAGTTATAGTAAGCTGGAAATTTTACTGACATAAAACCATTGAAATTCCACGTTATAGTTAGTTGGACTCACTATAACTTGCGCGTGTAATGCACTGCTGATGACGTCACATATTACATCACTCATGACATGGTCAGTGACATCACTCATGACATCACTGATGACACCATCCAGTGAATGTGTGCCTTTTTGAAAAATAAATATGTTTTATATACGTATATGTAAAGGTCAATGGAAGAATAAATGTTTAAATAAGTGTCTTAATGGATGTTTTTTTAAAAAAAAATTGATTGGTTAACTGGCTTATTAAGTGTATTTTAGTGAATACATATATTAGCGAATATTGTTAAAATGTTTAAATGTTTGTATCAGTGTTTCACTTTGTGTATAAGTGGCTGCATGGGTTGGTGAGTAGCTACATGTGTGTGTATATGGGTTATTAGATGTTTTATTAGTATCAGTATGAGTGTCTGTATGGTTTGGTGGGGGTATTACTTAGCACATAGATGCATCAATGACTGACTCACTGTTTGTATATGTTTGGAAGACGGCATATGTGCAGGACTGTATGGATGGATGAGTGTGTATATGTGTGTGTTAGTGAGTGAATGACTGTCTCACTAGTGTCTTTATCAGAAACGACATATGTTTTAATCTAGTATATGTGAGTATTGATGTATATAAGTGAGTATATGTGAGAGTGAGAGATTGTAAGAGTTCCTGTTTAAATAAGTATGTCTTTCTATAAGTGATTGTTCAAGAGAGTAAGTATGTGTAAGTTTCCTTAGAAGTAAGGTGGTAGTGTGTGTATAGCTGTATATGCAAATAAATGGATGTTCAATAGTTTATTTGCATGTGTGAGTATGCGTGTGAGCAACTTTTGGAAGACTGTCGATGTGTTACAGGATGTATAGGTGTATCACTACATATGATGAGTGAGTATATAAATGAGTGACTACATAGAACTGTTGGTGAATTAGTGGATGTGTATATAAATGGTGGAATTGCTGAATTGGTTGTTGTAACTGGTGTGGGTATCTCCTTTTTTTTGAAAATTTTAGTTTCTATTTTTGAATATGTGTTTCAAGGGTTACAGTGAAAGGAGGTCTGTCACTCTGTCACAAGGATGGTGTCATCAGTGATGTCATGAGTGATGTCACTGACCATGTCATGAGTGATGTAATATGTGACGTCATCAGCAGTGCATTACACGCGCAAGTTATAGTGAGTCCAACTAACTATAACGTGGAATTTCAATGGTTTTATGTAAGTAAAATTTCCAGCTTACTATAACTGGTGTGAAACCTATGGTTTTTTCTGTGAATTTAATAGGTTTTTTAAATGCTAATTCCTAACTATAACTGGTGTGAAACCTATGGTTTTTTCAGTGAATTTCATAGGTTTTTTAAATGCTAATTCCTAACTATAGCGGATGTGAAACCTATGGTTTTTTCAGTGAATTTCATAGGTTTTTTAAATGCTAATTCCTAACTATATATAAGGCCCCAAACCTATATTTTTTTCTTTGAATTTCAAAATGTTGTTAATAGCAAATGTCTATAGCTATAAAATGTAATATTTTTGAAAAAGAATGAATCCTATATTTTATTTGTATTTAAAACAATTTTTTTAATGTATATTTTATTTTTATTTTTTACCCTGGAGCGCTCCCGGGGCGCGCCCCGGTGAGCGCCCCGGAAAGCGTAGTCTTTTAAAGCGCCCCGGGGCGCGCTCCGGAGAGCATCCCGTTAGCGCTATTGCCGCGAACAAAAACATCATCGTGACGTATCGCGTACCCGCGTCCACGTGATACGCACGGCGTAAGCGCACCCGGAAGCACTCGAGCGAATACGATCGCGCAACGTAAACATGTGACGCGCTTACGCGACGCGCCCGGGGGCGCGCCACGTAAGCGCGTCAGTCATGTGACCTGAAAATAACACTTTTTATTGGTGCAGAACAGTTTTGGTTTCATAATGATGAAATCCCTGGTCTTGTGACCTGAAAATAACACTTCTCATTCGTTCAGGCCTTTTTTTTTTCCAAATGATGAAAGACTCCACCTTTTTTCCTTATTTTGACTTTGTCCTTTGACTTAGGAAGACCTGTTTTGCAATCTTTGAGGTACATTTTGTACTTTGAAATGGCTTCAATAGCAGCAGCAGCTGGAGCATCTGCACCACCACCACAACCACCAAGAGGACCACCACAAGATTACATTGATGGTCAACAAGAGGAGGAGGAGGAGGAGGAGGAGGAGGAGGAGGAGGGGAGGAGAAGATGGCTGCAAGAACACAATACCCCATACCAGCCAAAACCACACATTGTATGGGAGTTTTTTTCGATCCCAGAGGGCAAGAAAAAAGTAAATGCGGCCAAGGTGACTTGCCTAATCTGTGGCGTGGAACTTTCCAGGGGAAACCCTAATAAGAAATACTCTTTTGGAAACAACACCATGATTCGCCACATGCAGCGCAGGCATCCAATCAACTATTCTGCTGCAGAGACGAGGGAACTGGCCAGTAACCTTCCCCAATCTTCAAGCTCCACCTCCCAAAGAAATCAACCCACTCCAACGGGACCAGAGGCAAAGGAGACGATCCCTTGCATTCAGCCACGGTTTGGGGATTTCCGTATAACATGTATACATTGTGGTAAGACCATCTCCTATGGTGAACTGAGCATAAAGCTCATCGTCCTTGCTGGGGACAACCACAAATGCCCCAAAAAACCCTAATTTTTTTCTTATTTTTGTTTCTGCTCCAGTTCAGCCATTTTCAATTCCCTGTTTTTTCGTTTATCCCCATAAAAATACCAAAAAAAATATAAAATAGTTCATAAAAGCCAAAAAAAGTACAAAAGTTCCAAAAACACAAAAAAATATATAACAACAAAAAGAAGAAAAAAAACAGTTCTTTTTAGAACTATCTCCAATTTATAAAACAAGGCTACATTTTTTATTAACTCTGTCATTCTTCTTTCCCCATGGGCCGCTCCCCGGTCCGCTCCCCGGTGCGCGTACCGGGAGCTCCCCCGCACAAATAAAAAAATATATATATATATTTTGCACCGCGGGGCCCTTTTATAGCCCCACATCAAACCTAGGGGGTCAGGGGGGGGTCTACCCTGCCCCCTTATGGTCATTTCCCTCCCTTTTTTTTCCACCTCTTGTGTCTCTATCCTACCGAGACAGAAGATGGTGGCCAGTCCGGACTGTTTCGAATGTTTACAGACACCTGAGAGCCAATCAGCTTTCCGTGTGCACCTCGCGTGTCGTGCCAGCTGCGCTCCCCGGTGCGTGTACCGGGGCGCGGCCATAGATATAAATATTTTTTTTAATGTAAATTACTCAAAATCCACTGGAGCAAATATCTTGAGACATAGCAAAGGCACATCGGGCTACCAGTCCCTACAATTTTGCCAAGTTTGGTGGAAATCCATTCAGCCGTTCGGGCTGAAAGTGAGTTCGACCGACCTACGGAAACTAACATGGGGAAAACACGTTTTGGGACCCCCCTTTTATCTCGGCCCCCGCTTGACGAATCCCCCCCAAACTTTCAAGGAAGGACCGCGAGGCAAATTTGAGGACATTTTCAGGTAGATTCGTCAACCGGCGCCAAAGTTATTCCAAATAGAATTTTGAGATTTTGCATTGAAAAAAATCCTAACTATAACTACCTACTGGCGACCGCCAGTAGGTAATATATATATATATATATATATATATATATCCAACAATTTGGCTCAGTTTCACAATCCTCTGGCGCTCTCTCCACCGGTGCCGAGACTCCAAAGCAGAGCCCCGCTTTCAAATTATTGCACACGAATCCCTTTCACCAAGAGACTAGTCACCAGTAGGTAGTTATAGTTAGGATGTATATATATATATATATATATATATATATATATATATATATATATATATATATATATATATATATATATATATATATATATATATATAGGTGTTTCTTGCAGTCTTCTTGACGAAGGAGTGAATGAATTGACATTTTACACGGATCCAACAACGCGCACAAGAAACCCTCTCATCAAGTGGCAGTGACAACAGTTGGAATTTGTGAATTGTTGCCGAGGGATCGGAGGTTTGCACGGCCCGCCACAGAAGCCTTGGAGGAACAGCAAGCAGCTGGTAACATCGAGCACGAACAGCACGGAATGACGCTGATGCTGGAAACGTGCCTATAGCTGCAATACTTCGGGGGCAGTGGCTGAGAGTACTGGACTTAGAGGTGCCACATGGCGTGTGAAATCAGTGAAACCCCGTCACCCTGGATTTGATTGCGAGCCCGCTGCATTCTGGGACTAGTGGTCCCCAATACCGATGTGAGCATCAGCAATCCGTCTCAGGTGAGGCCTCCACCACTAAGAAGGAGGAGCTTAAAAGAAATCTGCAGTGAGGGATCTTCACAGCATAAGGACTATGGCGTACGAGAAAGGCACAGACCGAAACTAGTTACGCCAAAGGATTCCTGAATAAAATTACCTGTATAAAGCCCGGGGATATATATATATATATATATATATATATATATATATATATATATATATATATATATATATATATATATATATATATATATATATCAAGGTTCACAAGTTACCCAAAGGGCGGGGCTCACTCCACGATCGCATTCCACACAGGAGGAGAGAAAGGCATAACCAGCGTCAGCAGAGCCTGACGCGTTTCGGGATCCTCCCTTCTTCAAAGACTTTTCTGCTACCGAATGACAGCCAACAACAAGACACCGGTATTTGTCTCTCTTTTATTGAGACATTTGCACTCAGGTGAGTAAAATATCCACACAGCATTCTGGGACCGGTAGTCTTTGCAATAAAACCCCAGTGGGCTGAAGGCTGCAATTCAGTAAAATAGTTCTGTAATCACGGGTGTGCCTCTCGTATTCTCCCCCGTTCAAGTTTGCACCAGAAAGGTCTGATCCGTAGTTTGTTCCAACCCGCAGCAGAACCGCTATGCATATGCGGCGGTGCGCCCCCTGGCCGGGTCAGCCATACATATCAAGGTTCACAAGTTACCCAAAGGGCGGGGCTCACTCCACAATCAGCGCGTTCCACACAGGAGGAGAGAAAGGCATAACCAGCGTGAGCAGAGCCTGACGCGTTTCGGGATCCTCCCTTCTTCAAAGGCTTTTCTGCTACCGAATGACAGCCAACAACAAGACACCGGTATTTGTCCCTCTTTTATTGTGACATTTGAACTCAGGTGAGTAAAATATCCACACAGCATTCTGGGACCGGTAGTCTTTGCAATAAAACCCCAGTGGGCTGAAGGCTGCAATTCAGTAAAATAGTTCTGTAATCACCGGTGTGCCTCTCGTATTCTCCCCCATTCAAGTTTGCACCAGAAAGGTCTGATCCGCAGTTTGTTCCAACCCGCAGCAGAACCGCTATGCATATGCATATGTTACAAATTATTGACTCTGACTCTGAGATTGTGAACAACACTCCAGATTATGAGGTCTGGGGGACGGATGTTGGAATCAATCCAGGTTCCAAATTTAAACCTAAATCAATTTTTCTCCCTGCAATACAATGTGATGCCATTGAGGTTTTTGAGAGGGGGGTGTTAAAAGATCTCATGAAAATCCGTAATCAAAAAATCTCTTGGAACAAGAAAAACCTTAATTTGGAACAAATGACAGCCGTGGATAATCTCAGAAATGATGAAACTATTGTTATCAGACAAAGTGATAAGGGGGGAAATGTCTGCAACGGTACATTGAGGTGAAGAGAGTACCGAGGGGACTTCGAATATTTACCATCCCCACATACGAAGATCCTGATGCCGATATGCTCCAAGAATGGTCCGACAATTCTGCATCCTGTTCTATTACCATGATGCGTATATTGGTGAAATACGCCCTGAAAGACAGATCGAAAATTCTGGCAGAAATAGAAGAATTAACCGCAGAAATTTGCGCGCTGATGACAAAGGAGGCATTGGATGAATTTCTCAAGAAATTGGTCATAAGAATGGATAAACTCGATAGAAGAAATAACAGCTAAAAAACAACGTAAGTTTATTCGTGACTATAAGGATTACCAATGTGGACGGACTCTGACTTTCCAGAAAAAATATGACCATCTATTCCACAAAAATACTGGCCTGGCGATTAAATCAACTATAACCAGCCCAGTACAAGAAGTCGTGGAGAGTGATATATCAGATGGCAACTTGTCAGATGCTTCCAACCCTGAGGGCAACCAGGATGTGGTAGTGGATCCATCAAAAAACCCCAACTTTTTATTACAATTCCAGATGATGAGCAAAAATCGCATGGAGATGTACCAAGACACGACTGTACAAAGGGGACGAGGACGAGGCAACAGAGGCGGAATCACCAGAACAAACAAGCCAAAAAGAGGAGGGGAAGGTGGAAACAAAGCTCCAATGGGAATGGCGACACGGAGCAAAAATCCAAAATGAATTTAACAGTAGTCAATCTTTCCCGGAGAAACCTCACCCAGGTGGAGAAGAGCACCCTGGAACTAGGACTTTCTTTTTGCCCAACTTTGAACATGAATTTTGCAGATACTCGAATAGACTTATTTCTATTCTCAAGAAAACTCAAGCTGAAAAAATGGTTTGACACCAAGCCCAAGATCGGGGAAACTGTGAGTACTGCAACAACAATAAGTAATCTTGATATGAGTGACTTTGAATTGTTACAAATTATTGACTCTGACTCTGAGATTGTGAACAACACTCCAGATTATGAGGTCTGGGGGACGGATGTTGGAATCAATCCAGGTTCCAAATTTAAACCTAAATCAATTTTTCTCCCTGCAATACAATGTGATGCCATTGAGGTTTTTGAGAGGGGGGTGTTAAAAGATCTCATGAAAATCCGTAATCAAAAAATCTCTTGGAACAAGAAAAACCTTAATTTGGAACAAATGACAGCCGGGGATAATCTCGGAAATGATGAAACTATTGTTATCAGACAAAGTGATAAGGGGGGAAATGTTGTGGTACTGGACAAGGACAAATATCTTAATGAAGGCCTACGTCAACTCAATGATATCGAGTGCTATTGTCAAGTTAGTTGTGACGAGCTAACTCGATCTAACATAGCGTTCAGGGAACTGTTGGTAGAGTGGAACAACAAAGGGTTACTAGAAAGATACTTATACTGTGCACACCCTAAAACACCCATATTGTATCTACTTCCTAAGCTCCACAAAAATCCCATTGCACCCCCGGGCCGTCCTATCGTATCCTCTATTGGATCTCTCTTAGAGCACACATCGAAATATATTGATCATTATCTTAGATCATATGTGCTAGCCCTGCCATCCTACATCAAGGACACAACTCATTTTTTGACCATCATAAAGGGTTTACACTGGGAGACTAATTACATCTTGGTCACATTAGATGTGAATAGTCTATATACCAGTATTCAACATCATTCTGGCTTAGAGGCTATTAAACATTTCTTGAAAACTCGATCAATATCTTACCTGAGACATTCTGAAATGCTTATCTCTATGATCGATTTTTGCCTCAACAACAATTTCTTTTTCTTTAACGACATCTTGTATCGACAGTCACAGGGCACGGCCATGGGGACCTGCTTTGCGCCATCCTATGCTAATCTTTACATGGGATGGTGGGAGGAGCAGGTCGTCCAGGAGATGGCAGAATTTGACAACGTTGCCCTGTGGCTTAGATACATAGATGATATCTTTTTTATTTGGTGCGGAGATGAGATATCTTTGACCGAATTTATTGGAAAACTGAACTGCAACAATCTAAATCTAACCCTTACTGATAACTTCAGTAAAGAAACTATTGAATTCTTGGATATAAAAGTAGAAGTCTCTAATGGTCAACTGAACACCAGATTATTCCGTAAACAAACGGCGGGCAACAGCATACTTAATGCGAATAGCTGTCACCCAAGAAATCTGGTGTGTAGTATTCCATATGGAGAACTTCTCCGTGCTAAACGGAACTGTAGCACCCAAGAAGCATATGAGGAAGAAGAAAAAACCATGTGTGAACGATTCCAAAGCCGAGGATATACTAAAAAAATGATCCTCCGAGCTAGAGAACGTGTTGAAGAGAAGAACAGAGAGGAATTGTTAAA
Source organism: Lissotriton vulgaris (assembly GCF_964263255.1). Classification (NCBI taxonomy): domain Eukaryota; kingdom Metazoa; phylum Chordata; class Amphibia; order Caudata; family Salamandridae; genus Lissotriton; species Lissotriton vulgaris. Next base: position 1,155,802,701 of record NC_141696.1, read on the forward strand.
TCCCAGACTAGTAGAGCAGGAGGAAGAAAAAGTCAGATTCATTACCACATTTTCTGGCCAATCTAATGAGGTTCGTGGCATTTTTAAAAAACATTGGCATGTCCTACAAACCGACACACATCTTAAGAAATATCTCAGTGATAATTCTCAAATTACTTTCCGGAAAGGGAGGTCACTAAGAGATGAGTTAAGTCACAACTATGTTACCTCTAAAGTTAATGACAACTTCCACAAAGAAGGTGGCTTCAAGTGTTGTCGTAAATGTAAGGCATGCAAACATAGTGTTGATTGCACATCACTTACGGTCCCTAACACCAACAGAAAGTTTATAATACGCAAACATCTCACATGCACCACGTCTTATAGCATCTATGTTCTAATTTGTCCCTGTGACAAATGGTATGTTGGCAGTACCAAGCATGAAGCCAAGAAAAGGGTACTGGAACACCTACGAGCAATCCACAACAACAACAAACAATACCCCATAGCAAGGCACTTCTGTAACCAACATATGCAAAATGAGAAGCTAGTTCGCATGGTGGTCATTGATACAGTGGATTTAGGTGTACGTGGTGGTAACCGGGAATTGTCCTTCAGGAAATTAGAATCAAAATACATTGTGGACTTTGATTGCTTAATCCCGAAAGGATTGAATAACAGTGAAGAATTGGCGATACACTTGCATGAATGAGAAATTTATCGTGTACAATTTTGTCGAAGGTCTTCTACTCTACAATTTTTAATGTTATATTTTTCTATTATTCTAGATTTCATTTAGTGCGCGATAGCGGAAGAATTGACGACTCAAAAAACTCTTCGACTTACAAAAGACATTGTCATGATACGTTAGCCCATTGGGGCGAGACTTTGATGCCACCCTTTGAAGTACATAATTGGTTTAGCCCACTGGGGCTTTATTTGTCAAACAATAGATACGTATTTGATAATGCCACCCTTTGAAGTACACAATTGGTTTAGCCCACTGGGGCTTTATTTGTCAAATAACAGATACGCAATTGATAATTGATAATGCACTGCATACTGCACAATGCTATTATAACTATCCTTGCATATTTAAGGGTAAGCTGCGTAATGGCAATCAAAGACATAAACCTTGTATCATGCTGTCTTTAGCCTACTTGGGCGGTATAGGAACTATTGACACAGAAGCGCTATGTTCATACTTGATACACAATGATTTGGCTGTTCGAGAATACGTATCATGTGTACATTCTCCATAGTAACAACTCTGCCAATCACAACACTACTCTTAGAGAAGCGGCCAATTACAAGCTTGGTTGCATCAACGAGCGCAGCGATAATAACGAGCTGTTCTCTGTGTCAAATATCAGATCTGAGTCGTAATTTTCGATATTATTTTAACGAACATATATTTGGTGACACAACAGGATTATTTGTATATGATTTTCCTTATTTCGTGAACTCACGTAAAAATGTCTTCTGCCAAAATTAACACAATGATAACAATTTTTGTAATGTTTATATGTTGGTTACTTATACAGAAGTACGTTTGATGAACTCACAATATTGTTCGTAATATTACAAGATGTCCGCCACTTTGCGCATTGATTTCTATGCACGTGGGTGTTGTGGGTTTTAAAAATGGCTGGCAGCACATTTGAGGCGAGCGTGATCAAGCCTTAAGTGGTGAAACGCGTCGTGAGACCTTTTCGTCTGCTTGAATAAAAAGACCATCACAGAAGCGCTGGGTGCCCCGCATTTCTTCTTAAACTACGGAGAAAATTTGGATATAATTTACGTGCCTGCCGGTGGCCTGGTGGGACCGCCCATTGACAGCCTGACATGTTTACCGACGCTTGTGGAGAGAATTAATGTGTAACAGGTCGGCTGACCCTCTTTCCAACGTCCACACCGTAGAACTGTAGATTGGATTACAGTGGCACGTTTGTCAACTTGCATACGGGTAAAGATTGCTGTTGCTGAGCACTAGCCAGTGCGTGGCGGGAAAAGGAGTCCAGGAGCGGCACTCGGGAGACGGGTGAAGCCTGCGGACTCTGGATTACCGTAGCGTACTGTCCTTGAACTGCGCTGGCACAGAAAGTTGGCGAGAGGGGTCGGGAGCGTTTCTTGGTTACCACTATAGATCAACTGTAACTAAGAGGTGCACAGAGCTTCGATAGGATATTTTTTCAAACCAACGATGGCAGACGAATTGGATGCTCGTCCGAAGAAGACCGCCGACAAATTATTCTTCACTAATCCTAAGACTAGCAGTGAGGAGAGACCCACCAACTCTACTATAGGGACTGAATTGAATTTGCAATCAAAACTAAATAAACTGGAAAAACTACACAAGAAAGAACTTGGAAAGTGGTGGGAAGCAGAGTCCCTGCAACGGTACATTGAGGTGAAGAGAGTACCGAGGGGACTTCGAATATTTACCATCCCCACATACGAAGATCCTGATGCCGATATGCTCCAAGAATGGTCCGACAATTCTGCATCCTGTTCTATTACCATGATGCGTATATTGGTGAAATACGCCCTGAAAGACAGATCGAAAATTCTGGCAGAAATAGAAGAATTAACCGCAGAAATTTGCGCGCTGATGACAAAGGAGGCATTGGATGAATTTCTCAAGAAATTGGTCATAAGAATGGATAAACTCGAAGAAGAAATAACAGCTAAAAAACAACGTAAGTTTATTCGTGACTATAAGGATTACCAATGTGGACGGACTCTGACTTTCCAGAAAAAATATGACCATCTATTCCACAAAAATACTGGCCTGGCGATTAAATCAACTATAACCAGCCCAGTACAAGAAGTCGTGGAGAGTGATATATCAGATGGCAACTTGTCAGATGCTTCCAACCCTGAGGGCAACCAGGATGTGGTAGTGGATCCATCAAAAAACCCCAACTTTTTATTACAATTCCAGATGATGAGCAAAAATCGCATGGAGATGTACCAAGACACGACTGTACAAAGGGGACGAGGACGAGGCAACAGAGGCGGAATCACCAGAACAAACAAGCCAAAAAGAGGAGGGCAAGGCGGAAACAAAGCTCCAATGGGAATGGCGACACGGAGCAAAAATCCAAAATGAATTTAACAGTAGTCAATCTTTCCCGGAGAAACCTCACCCAGGTGGAGAAGAGCACCCTGGAACTAGGACTTTCTTTTTGCCCAACTTTGAACATGAATTTTGCAGATACTCGAATAGACTTATTTCTATTCTCAAGAAAACTCAAGCTGAAAAAATGGTTTGACACCAAGCCCAAGATCGGGGAAACTGTGAGTACTGCAACAACAATAAGTAATCTTGATATGAGTGACTTTGAATTGTTACAAATTATTGACTCTGACTCTGAGATTGTGAACAACACTCCAGATTATGAGGTCTGGGGGACGGATGTTGGAATCAATCCAGGTTCCAAATTTAAACCTAAATCAATTTTTCTCCCTGCAATACAATGTGATGCCATTGAGGTTTTTGAGAGGGGGGTGTTAAAAGATCTCATGAAAATCCGTAATCAAAAAATCTCTTGGAACAAGAAAAACCTTAATTTGGAACAAATGACAGCCGTGGATAATCTCAGAAATGATGAAACTATTGTTATCAGACAAAGTGATAAGGGGGGAAATGTTGTGGTACTGGACAAGGACAAATATCTTAATGAAGGCCTACGTCAACTCAATGATATCGAGTGCTATTGTCAAGTTAGTTGTGACGAGCTAACTCGATCTAACATAGCGTTCAGGGAACTGTTGGTAGAGTGGAACAACAAAGGGTTACTAGAAAGAGAAGAATTCCAATACTTATACTGTGCACACCATAAAACACCCATATTGTATCTACTTCCTAAGCTCCACAAAAATCCCATTGCACCCCCGGGCCGTCCTATCGTATCCTCTATTGGATCTCTCTTAGAGCACACATGGAAATATATTGATCATTATCTTAGATCATATGTGCTAGCCCTGCCATCCTACATCAAGGACACAACTCTTTTTTTGACCATCATAAATGGTTTACACTGGGAGACTAATTACATCTTGGTCACATTAGATGTGAATAGTCTATATACCAGTATTCAACATCATTCTGGCTTAGAGGCTATTAAACATTTCTTGAAAACTCGATCAATATCTTACCTGAGACATTCTGAAATGCTTATCTCTATGATCGATTTTTGCCTCAACAACAATTTCTTTTTCTTTAACGACATCTTGTATCAACAGTCACAGGGCACGGCCATGGGGACCTGCTTTGCGCCATCCTATGCTAATCTTTACATGGGATGGTGGGAGGAGCAGGTCGTCCAGGAGATGGCAGAATTTGACAACGTTGCCCTGTGGCTTAGATACATAGATGATATCTTTTTTATTTGGTGCGGAGATGAGATATCTTTGACCGAATTTATTGGAAAACTTAACTGCAACAATCTAAATCTAACCCTTACTGATAACTTCAGTAAAGAAACTATTGAATTCTTGGATATAAAAGTAGAAGTCTCTAATGGTCAACTGAACACCAGATTATTCCGTAAACAAACGGCGGGCAACAGCATACTTAATGCGAATAGCTGTCACCCAAGAAATCTGGTGTGTAGTATTCCATATGGAGAACTTCTCCGTGCTAAACGGAACTGTAGCACCCAAGAAGCATATGAGGAAGAAGAAAAAACCATGTGTGAATGATTCCAAAGCTGAGGATATACTAAAAAAATGATCCTCCGAGCTAGAGAACGTGTTGAAGAGAAGAACAGAGAGGAATTGTTAAATCCCAGACTAGTAGAGCAGGAGGAAGAAAAAGTCAGATTCATTACCACATTTTCTGGCCAATCTAATGAGGTTCGTGGCATTTTTAAAAAACATTGGCATGTCCTACAACCAACACACATCTTAAGAAATATCTCAGTGATAATCCTCAAATTACTTTCCGGAAAGGGAGGTCACTAAGAGATGAGTTAAGTCACAACTATGTTACCTCTAAAGTTAATGACAACTTCCACAAAGAAGGTGGCTTCAAGTGTTGTCGTAAATGTAAGGCATGCAAACATAGTGTTGATTGCACATCATTTACGGTCCCTAACACCAACAGAGAGTTTATAATAAGCAAACATCTCACATGCACCACGTCTTATAGCATCTATGTTCTAATTTGTCCCTGTGACAAATGGTATGTTGGCAGTACCAAGCAGGAAGCCAAGAAAAGGGTACTGGAACACCTACGAGCAATCCACAACAACAACAAACAATACCCCATAGCAAGGCACTTCTGTAACCAACATATGCAAAATGAGAAGCTAGTTCGCATGGTGGTCATTGATACAGTGGATTTAGGTGTACGTGGTGGTAACCGGGAATTGTCCCTCAGGAAATTAGAATCAAAATACATTGTGGACTTTGATTGCTTAATCCCGAAAGGATTGAATAACAGTGAAGAATTGGCGATACACTTGCATGAATGAGAAATTTATCGTGTACAATTTTGTCGAAGGTCTTCAACTCTACAATTTTTAATGTTATATTTTTCTATTACTCTAGATTTCATTTAGTGCGCGATAGCGGAAGAATTGACGACTCAAAAGACTCTTCGACTTACAAAAGACATTGTCATGATACGTTAGCCCATTGGGGCGAGACTTTGATGCCACCCTTTGAAGTACATAATTGGTTTAACACCAATAGAAGGGGGCTCCCCTTAGGGTTTCTTAGAGATATAGGCAGGCCAAGGGGGAAAAACAACTGTATAGAGAAAAATAGAAGGTACCCTGCCAATTATTTATAGAGGTCCCAGCTAGAGGATCCTACTGTGATAAAGAGAGGGGGTGGTTAACCCAGAGGCTGAGGCTGCACAGGACAAAGCTAAGTCATTCCAAACAAATTCAACAACATGTTTTGAAAAAATACATATTTTTTTTATTTTTCTCTTCTTAAATATATTCAAAAGACATACATGTATAAATTTATATATTCACTGATATTTCGCAAAACACATAGACAAAATTTCTTTTCAGGATTAAGATCTGCCCACACTTCAAACAAACTACCACACTCATTCACACAGGGATTTTTCTAACTACGAAAGAAACATTCAACTCTCATTCATCCATTTTTCTAGTCCTGGCGTAGACAACAGTAGATCTTAATTTAGTTGTCTTAAAACGGGGGGTTCAACCAGGAAGATGGTATTAATACGGGTCCTGATGTACTTGGAGAGGGTTGCCGTATTCCTGGGACAACGTGCCGACGCGCGTTTCGGTGGAAAGCCAATAAGGCCACACCTTCGTCAGGGCCAGGGTAGTATGCTGGGCAGGGGTAAGCAGTAAAAATCTAGAAGTAAAAAAGTCATGCCTTAGTATTGCATTTTTGATAGGCTCACACAAAAAGGACATATTTCAACATTTCATTTTACTTGTATTATTATCACTCTACTGAACACTTTATGAGACGAGTTGATTCAATACATTCCAGGATGACATTTTTGACACTGTGCAGTAACAGACCACTTGAAGACACTCCCCAAGCTAGAATTCCCTGTTTCGTGGAATCCAAAGAAGGCATACAGATAGCCTTAGCCAAATGAATAGTAGAATTTCTATCACAACATCGTACAACACCATACATCCTTTTTCTATAATCTCACAAACTCAGTTTTATCCACCTAAGACCTCTTGTTTCAGCAAGACAGTTTTCATTTATATTTTTAATCGAAGAAGGCTACTGTTAGGAAAAAGACGGGAATTTTCTCGCCAGAAGGGTAACCAGATTGTATTATCTACCTAAAACAAATTATAGCCATTTAGAACATGATATTTATACCAGATAGTGTACTGACTCTGGAGGAAAGTGACACCATGCAAGTCAAAAAACGAGTCATTTAAAATCCGACTCTGGCAGTAAAGGGGATCGCCATTGTTTTAAAAACGGAAAAAACCTCCAAACATGAAAAGGGATGTTTAATTATATCCTTCTTTTCCATCTGTTTCTCTGTGTGTATTAGTTACAGAAATACCCGACGCATTACTTTGAACCGATCTGTGGCACCAAAAGTAAAGGATTAGAAAGTGCAGGTAACGAAGCTTAGATGAATCTCTTGCTTTAAGTTATGGGAACATAGACATGCCTTGAAAGTAACAAGAAAACATTATTGTGCTATGTTATTAATAGGATTACCTACCAACCTACCTCCCTCCTGATGCCCGGCGGTCTTTTCTGAAGAAGTGACAAAATAACTAACAGTGCAACACAACGGAAGGTATAATTTTATGCTAATCTGTTTATTGGATAGTGGACAGGACTGTTCCGTCAAAGATAAAAGAATGGCTGATTTAATCTCCTTGTCTCTTCTATATGTAGAAAGTATGATAAAATTACCGAGGATTGGATATCGCTGTTTGGTCGAGTGATAGGACTCTGTTAATGCAACAGGAGGGATCACGAGTGGATTCCTTAAACCTTGGTAAATGAATATTTTCCTTAAAAAGGATGTGATAACGTTCTATTAATCTCTGATTGGAAATAGTAACCCAATGTACTTTTTAATTAAGGTAATAAACGGCAGTTACTCCCTCCTAAAAAGGTGAAGGTGGTCCTTACTCTATAGGCGTCCCCAATAAACTAAACAGGTAACATTCATGAAAGTACACTATCTGGTATAAATATCATGTTCTAAATGGCTATAATTTGTTTTAGGTAGATAATACAATCTGGTTACCCTTCTGGCGAGAAAATTCCCGTCTTTTTCCTAACAGTAGCCTTCTTCGATTAAAAATATAAATGAAAACTGTCTTGCTGAAACAAGAGGTCTTAGGTGGATAAAACTGAGTTTGTGAGATTATAGAAAAAGGATGTATGGTGTTGTACGATGTTGTGATAGAAATTCTACTATTCATTTGGCTAAGGCTATCTGTATGCCTTCTTTGGATTCCACGAAACAGGGAATTCTAGCTTGGGGAGTGTCTTCAAGTGGTCTGTTACTGCACAGTGTCAAAAATGTCATCCTGGAATGTATTGAATCAACTCGTCTCATAAAGTGTTCAGTAGAGTGATAATAATACAAGTAAAATGAAATGTTGGAATATGTCCTTTTTGTGTGAGCCTATCAAAAATGCAATACTAAGGCATGACTTTTTTACTTCTAGATTTTTACTCCTTACCCCTGCCCAGCATACTACCCTGGCCCTGACGAAGGTGTGGCCTTATTGGCTTTCCACCGAAGCGCGCGTCGGCACGTTGTCCCAGGAATACGGCAACCCTCTCCAAGTACATCAGGACCCATATTAATACCATCTTCCTGGTTGAACCCCCCGTTTTAAGACAACTAAATTAAGATCTACTGTTGTCTACGCCAGGACTAGAAAAATGGATGAATGAGAGTTGAATGTTTCTTTCGTAGTTAGAAAAATCCCTGTGTGAATGAGTGTGGTAGTTTGTTTGAAGTGTGGGCAGATCTTAATCCTGAAAAGAAATTTTGTCTATGTGTTTTGCGAAATATCAGTGAATATATAAATTTTTACATGTATGTCTTTTGAATATATTTAAGAAGAGAAAAATAAAAAAAATATGTATTTTTTCAAAACATGTTGTTGAATTTGTTTGGAATGACTTAGCTTTGTCCTGTGCAGCCTCAGCCTCTGGGTTAACCACCCCCTCTCTTTATCACAGTAGGATCCTCTAGCTGGGACCTCTATAAATAATTGGCAGGGTACCTTCTATTTTTCTCTATACAGTACATAATTGGTTTAGCCCACTGGGGCTTTATTTGTCAAACAATAGATACGTATTTGATAATGCCACCCTTTGAAGTACACAATTGGTTTAGCCTACTGGGGCTTTATTTGTCAAATAACAGATACGCAATTGATAATTGATAATGCACTGCATACTGCACAATGCTATTATAACTATCCTTGCATATTTAAGGGTAAGCTGCGTAATGCCAATCAAAGACATAAACCTTGTATCATGCTGTCTTTAGCCCACTTGGGCGGTATAGGAACTATTGACACAGAAGCGCTATGTTCATACTTGATACACGATGATTTGGCTGTTCGAGAATACGTATCATGTGTACATTCTCCATAGTAACAACTCTGCCAATCACAACACTACTCTTAGAGAAGCGGCCAATTACAAGCTTGGTTGCATCAACGAGCGCAGCGATCATAACGAGCTGTTCTCTGTGTCAAATATCAGATCTGAGTCGTAATTTTCGATATTATTTTAACGAACATATATTTGGTGACACAACAGGATTATTTGTATATGATTTTCCTTATTTCGTGAACTCACGTAAAAATGTCTTCTGCCAATAATAACACAATGATAACAATTTTTGTAATGTTTATATGTTGGTTACCTTATACAGAAGTACGTTTGATGAACTCTCAATATTGTTCGTAATATTACAAGATGTCCGCCACTTTGCGCATTGATTTCTATGCGCGTGGGTGTTGTGGGTTTTAAAAATGGCTGGCAGCACATTTGAGGCGAGCGTGATCAAGCCTTAAGTGGTGAAACGCGTCGTGAGACCTTTTCGTCTACTTGAATAAAAAGACCATCACAGAAGCTCTGGGTGTCCCGCATTTCTTCTTAAACTACGCAGAAAATTTGGATATAATTTACGTGCCTGCCGGTGGCCTGGTGGGACCGCCCATTGACAGCCTGACATGTTTACCGGCGCTTGTGGAGAGAATATATATATATATACATATATATATATATATATATATATATATATATATATATATATATATATATATATTACTACTGGTGGTCACCAGTAGGTAGTTATAGTTAGGATATAAATATATATATATATATATAGATATATATGTTTGCTTCTCACGGCTCTTTCACGGTGAAACCTCCCATAGTCCGGTGGCGCGTTCACGGCTGGCAGAGCCCCGCCAGCCAATTATTTTCCATACAATCCAAAATTAGACGCGCACTCAGAGGTAGAGTGATACAGTGTCGCTTTATTTGCTGTAACGCGTTTCGGAAGCCAAAACTCCCTTGCTCACACAGCAAGTCATTAGCTCTCCACCAGTTACATACACATGGCGAGATAGCCATAGAAACAGGACTGCACACATTTCATTTCATTTTGGCTGACATTTTGGAGTGTACTTTCTGAAACTTCTATTGTGCATAGTGTCTCATGTTTACACAACCACTTGTTTATGAAAGTGATTAAGGACATTAAATCATTACTTCTTTATACACATTTCATTCGCCACAGTGGCTGTTTGTACAGTCATTATATCTAAACCCCTCTTCTTTCGCCTAGTGGCTTAATAAGGGTTCAATGTCTCTGGTTAAAGCTTTATCTTTAAAAACAAAATAAAGTGCAAAAAAACGTGAACTATAAGTGAAGAATTTTCTACTTAGTGAAGAAGTCTTCTACTCTATTTTCGTGAATCTTCAGGGTGACAGGCTCAATTCCTCGTGAAGTGCACGTGATCCCTAATATTTCATCTCGATTTCGCCTGTTAGAGTAAAACAAAAATTAAAATTACATTCTTATTCTCATTAAAACATTTTTACCAGCTTAGATGCTTAAACCAACATTCCTACATTGTGACCACCTTTATACTTATACATTTCATTTTTTAGGATTCTTATTCCATTTTCATGAGTCATATAGATGAACTATCAGTTCCTCATGGTCATTGTGCCCATTCGGCTGTCTTGATTCTAGTTCTAGAATCCATTTGGACTCTTTTTTCCTCAGCTGTATCTCTCTGTTACCCCCTCTTTGGTTGTATCTCACCTGTTCAATAGCAAAGTATGTTAGCAGATTGCAGTTTGATCTGTGATACTGCGCAAAATGTCTTGCGACTGGGTATTGGGGGTCCTGATTGGTGATCGCCCTAAGGTGTTGCATCACCCTATTTTTGGCCATTACTGTTGTGCTGCCCACATATCTTTTTTTGCATGGACATTCAAGCACGTACACCACATGGGTGGTGCTGCATGTCAGGAATTGTGTTATCTTTCTTTTGGTCTTACCCTGGGGGAGTTCAAAGTCTTTTCTCATAGGGCTATGTTTACAGGCCTTACAGTGCCCACACGGAAAGAAACCTACCAGATTATGTTGGTTCCTATCTTTGTAGTTTGTAATGTCTCCCTTCGTGAGTATATCCCTCAAGCTATGACTCTTCCTGTAGGTGATGGCTGGTTTATCACTTAGTTCAGGGCCAATGATAGGGTCGCTTTTAAGGATATTCCAGTTTTTTGTAATTATTTTTCTTACTTTGTGAGACCCCCTATTGAATGTAAGAATTACCCTGGTGGTCTCATTTCCTTGCATTTCCTTCTCTTTAGTTATTAAAGTGCTTTCTCTCGTTACATTCTCCATCTTTGCTAGGGCTCTATCTAGAACCCATTTGGGGTAACCCCTTTCTCTGAATCTCTGTATCATTACTACACTTTCTTTTTCGTACTCCTCTGTGTTGGAACAATTTCTCCTTGCTCTTAACAGTTCCCCATAAGGAATACTCCATTTTAGGGTGTCTGGGTGGCTGCTAAGAGCATGGAGGACACTATTGCCCGCAGTCTCTTTCCTGAACAATTTTGTTCTTAAAGCATCTCCTTCTGCCCTCACTTCTACGTCTAGATATTCAACCTTCTGTCTACTCTTTTGATGAGTAAGTTTTATGTTATACTCATTGGTGTTTAAAAGTTTCACAAATTCATCAGCTTCTGCATCATTCCCACTCCACACTACAAACAGATCATCTATGTACCTAAGCCATACTATGACCTTTTCAAATGCCTGTTTGTATTGGGGGTTGTTTCTCATCTCCTCTTCCCATTTGCCCAAGAACAAATTCGCAAAGCTCGGCGCAAAGCTCGTACCCATGCAAGTTCCAGTAGTCTGCTTATACAGTTCACCATTAAACATAAATACATTATTTTCCAAACATATTCTTATCATTTCCTTTAGCATCCTTGTGTGCTCAAGGTACATTATGTTCCGTTTACTCAGATAATGCATGCATGCTTCTATACCATGTTCATGTTCAATGATTGTGTATAATGCGTTTACATCCATAGTTATTAGTATGTACTCTGCTTTCCAGCTTATAGTGTCAATCTTTTTCAAAAAGTCTTGGGTGTCCTTTACATAGGAAGGTAGCTCTTTCACATGTTCCTGGAGGAAGAATTCCACATACTTAGACACATTTTCGTATACACTACCTATAGATGACACTATGGGTCTCCCTGGTGGTGTGAGTGGGTTTTTATGTATTTTGGGAAGAAAATAGATTATTGGTAGTTTAGGATAATCTATCTTCAGGAAGGTAAACTCTTCCCACGACAGGAGACCTTCCTCCTGCCACTTGCTTAATTTAGACCACATGGTTAAGATGTTGTTTTTATATATGCTACCATTGCTTTTACAGTAATAATTTTCATTATTTAGCTGTCTTGCAGTCGGGAGTATTCTCACCTCCTCCAGCACAAAGGGGCAGAGGCACGAGAGGGAGACCCCGGGGAAAAGCAAGAGGAGCCGGACGAGGATCGGACGAAGCAAACAACGCAGGAAAAGAAGGAAACAAAGGAAGAGGAAAAGAAGTGGAACGCGAGCCAATGGGAACCAGGCGTGGGGGCTACAAGAAACGGAATCAGTAATGGAGAACAACGACATGGTAAACAAAACTATTGTAAATTTATCAAGTAGAGAATTAACTGATGTTGAGAAGAAAACTTTGAGTTTGGGTTTGTCATTTTGCCCGACAGAATTATTCAACTACAGTGAGACCAGAATTGACATGTTTCGGTTCATAAGAAAATTAAAACTTAGGAAATGGCATGCTCTCAAAAACAACACTAGCAATTGGAACACACAGGAAAGCATACCCCCCAGTCAGCCCTCATTGGAGGTAAGGGACGCTTATGCCATCCGAATAGCGCAGGACCTACTATATGAAGGAGATACCATAGGAACACAAACCAGGGAGGGGGGTGCAGAACGATTAAACTTAACTACAGACAGAGCCGCCATGACCAGTTTTAAACCAAAATCTGTATTTTTCCCCAATCTCCCACACGATAATGTAGACACTTTTCACGATGTAACTACCAAGGCACTCATAGAATACAAGCACTGCCCAAGGGGTAAGGGAGGAGGTTTCAACCTGAATGCTAAACAAAAGAAAGCCATTGAATCCCTAGCAAATGATTCCTCCATTATAATACGCCCAGCTGATAAAGGAGGAAATGTGGTGATACAAGATCGGGAGGCATACATAGCTGAAGCAGCAAGACAGCTAAATAATGAAAATTATTACTGTAAAAGCAATGGTAGCATATATAAAAACAACATCTTAACCATGTGGTCTAAATTAAGCAAGTGGCAGGAGGAAGGTCTCCTGTCGTGGGAAGAGTTTACCTTCCTGAAGATAGATTATCCTAAACTACCAATAATCTATTTTCTTCCCAAAATACATAAAAACCCACTCACACCACCAGGGAGACCCATAGTGTCATCTATAGGTAGTGTATACGAAAATGTGTCTAAGTATGTGGAATTCTTCCTCCAGGAACATGTGAAAGAGCTACCTTCCTATGTAAAGGACACCCAAGACTTTTTGAAAAAGATTGACACTATAAGCTGGAAAGCAGAGTACATACTAATAACTATGGATGTAAACGCATTATACACAATCATTGAACATGAACATGGTATAGAAGCATGCATGCATTATCTGAGTAAACGGAACATAATGTACCTTGAGCACACAAGGATGCTAAAGGAAATGATAAGAATATGTTTGGAAAATAATGTATTTATGTTTAATGGTGAACTGTATAAGCAGACTACTGGAACTTGCATGGGTACGAGCTTTGCGCCGAGCTTTGCGAATTTGTTCTTGGGCAAATGGGAAGAGGAGATGAGAAACAACCCCCAATACAAACAGGCATTTGAAAAGGTCATAGTATGGCTTAGGTACATAGATGATCTGTTTGTAGTGTGGAGTGGGAATGATGCAGAAGCTGATGAATTTGTGAAACTTTTAAACACCAATGAGTATAACATAAAACTTACTCATCAAAAGAGTAGACAGAAGGTTGAATATCTAGACGTAGAAGTGAGGGCAGAAGGAGATGCTTTAAGAACAAAATTGTTCAGGAAAGAGACTGCGGGCAATAGTGTCCTCCATGCTCTTAGCAGCCACCCAGACACCCTAAAATGGAGTATTCCTTATGGGGAACTGTTAAGAGCAAGGAGAAATTGTTCCAACACAGAGGAGTACGAAAAAGAAAGTGTAGTAATGATACAGAGATTCAGAGAAAGGGGTTACCCCAAATGGGTTCTAGATAGAGCCCTAGCAAAGATGGAGAATGTAACGAGAGAAAGCACTTTAATAACTAAAGAGAAGGAAATGCAAGGAAATGAGACCACCAGGGTAATTCTTACATTCAATAGGGGGTCTCACAAAGTAAGAAAAATAATTACAAAAAACTGGAATATCCTTAAAAGCGACCCTATCATTGGCCCTGAACTAAGTGATAAACCAGCCATCACCTACAGGAAGAGTCATAGCTTGAGGGATATACTCACGAAGGGAGACATTACAAACTACAAAGATAGGAACCAACATAATCTGGTAGGTTTCTTTCCGTGTGGGCACTGTAAGGCCTGTAAACATAGCCCTATGAGAAAAGACTTTGAACTCCCCCAGGGTAAGACCAAAAGAAAGATAACACAATTCCTGACATGCAGCACCACCCATGTGGTGTACGTGCTTGAATGTCCATGCAAAAAAAGATATGTGGGCAGCACAACAGTAATGGCCAAAAATAGGGTGATGCAACACCTTAGGGCGATCACCAATCAGGACCCCCAATACCCAGTCGCAAGACATTTTGCGCAGTATCACAGATCAAACTGCAATCTGCTAACATACTTTGCTATTGAACAGGTGAGATACAACCAAAGAGGGGGTAACAGAGAGATACAGCTGAGGAAAAAAAAAAAAAAAAAAAAAAAAAAAAAAAAGAGTCCAAATGGATTCTAGAACTAGAATCAAGACAGCCGAATGGGCACAATGACCATGAGGAACTGATAGTTCATCTATATGACTCATGAAAATGGAATAAGAATCCTAAAAAATGAAATGTATAAGTATAAAGGTGGTCACAATGTAGGAATGTTGGTTTAAGCATCTAAGCTGGTAAAAATGTTTTAATGAGAATAAGAATGTAATTTTAATTTTTGTTTTACTCTAACAGGCGAAATCGAGATGAAATATTAGGGATCACGTGCACTTCACGAGGAATTGAGCCTGTCACCCTGAAGATTCACGAAAATAGAGTAGAAGACTTCTTCACTAAGTAGAAAATTCTTCACTTATAGTTCACGTTTTTTTGCACTTTATTTTGTTTTTAAAGATAAAGCTTTAACCAGAGACATTGAACCCTTATTAAGCCACTAGGCGAAAGAAGAGGGGTTTAGATATAATGACTGTACAAACAGCCACTGTGGCGAATGAAATGTGTATAAAGAAGTAATGATTTAATGTCCTTAATCACTTTCATAAACAAGTGGTTGTGTAAACATGAGACACTATGCACAATAGAAGTTTCAGAAAGTACACTCCAAAATGTCAGCCAAAATTAAATGAAATGTGTGCAGTCCTGTTTCTATGGCTATCTCGCCATGTGTATGTAACTGGTGGAGAGCTAATGACTTGCTGTGTGAGCAAGGGAGTTTTGGCTTCCGAAACGCGTTACAGCAAATAAAGCGACACTGTATCACTCTACCTCTGAGTGCGCGTCTAATTTTGGATTGTATGAATATAGATATATATATATATATTTATATATCTATATATATATATATATAAATATATATAAATATATAAATCCAACCTCGCCTCGTAATTTTAATGTCTCTGAAAAAGACCAGCGCAGACCCAAGGTAATTTCCAGTGCATAATTTTATTTCGCCGATGCAGCTATGACGCCATTTAAAAAAAAATTATTTTTTTATTTCCAGTGCATAATTTTATTTTGCCGATGACGCCATGACGCGTTTCGGGAGATCCCTCCCTTGATCACATGACATCTCAGTGATTTTTTCGTTTCCTTTTAAAGTGCTAGTGCAACTCTAATATCATAGACATAGAAACCATACTTTATACTTGTATGTCTTTTACATTTTCCATTTTTGCATAAATGCATAATTTTCATCATGTTTTTTAAATAAAACACGTTTACATGATATCACAATTGCATATATGAATTAATACCTGCTTAAATGCATTAAAAGAATTCCGCTATGTCTAAAAACACCCTATATCCTAAGTGAATAAATAAATAAATAAATGTGCAAACCTGTGACAGTGCAAATACCAAAAAGTTTTTTTCTCCACAAGAGCAAAACATCTATTCCAACTAAAGTGACCTGTGCTATGTCCTTTTAAAGTGCAGTGTTAAGGACAACGGGACATCCATTCGACATAGTCGTTGCATCAAGGATCAATACAATTAAAAAAACATTGTTAATTGCTAGAAAAATTAAATATTTTCTGTACAATAGGTCTTAAAATCAACCCTAAATCAATAAAACATATAAATAGTAATGTCCTAAAATCCTACTCACATACTAAAAGGACAGTGATAGTGGAAAAAGTGAATCGATATTTCATACTTGTTTTTGCAATTGTTAAACATCCAATAAATATGGCTCTGTGCTCAATATAACCTCACCCTGTATATGTATATTAATATTGTATAAATATATATCAGAATGTCATAAAATGGGTTCATAAATAGAAATAAATATACATACTGTCATTATTATACATATACTCACATAGGTTGAAAAACTGATAAATAGAATTCATTACAAAAATGTATACAGATCCTCCGTATTATTCAAGCCCCTGGGGTGCTTGGAGTCAAATCTAAGTATGTACGATGTTTCTAGACTCCTTAGCCTGGCTTCCCTATTACCACCCCTCTTAGTAGGAAGTATAGAATCTATCACATAGTATTTCAGAAATGTGGGATCGCTGTTGTGACTTTGTTTAAAATGTCTGGCTACCGGATAGCTTTCCTCATTATTACAAATGGCTCTAATGTGCTGCAAAATCCTTTTGTGTGCAGGCAATTTCGTGCTTCCTATGTATTTTAAATTGCAGCTACATGTAAGCACATAGACGGCATATTCTGTTTTGCACGTCAAATGTAAGTTAATTTTGTCAATACCTGGATCAAAAGCTGTTTTATAGCTGTTGGTATTTACTCCATATTGGCATGCCTTGCACACAGAGCATATATATATGCTTGGAAGGTTAACAATAAAAAAACATCTTGCCTGAAGCCGTGGGGTCCGTCTCTTCTTTCAACACGTTCCGTGGAGGTCTGAGGAATTGCTTCATATATATATATATATATATATATATATATATATATATATACACTGAAAAAACCATAGGTTATAGACCATATATAGTTAGGAATTAGCATTTACAAAACCTTATTTTACTCACTCAAAACCATTGAAATTCGCATATATAGTTAGTTGCATTAACTATATATATAGCGCACCCACAATCCACTGCTGATCATGTCACATATTACATCATTCATGACATGGTCAGCGACATCACTGATGACATCACTGATGACATCTCAAATGACAGGTTTTGTAAATGCTAATTCCTAACTATATATGGTCTATAACCTATTGTTTTTTCAGTGAATTTCAATGGTTTTTTAATAGCAAATATCAAAAGCTGTAAAATGTATTCTTCTTTTAAAGGAAAAATATATTTTATATGTATTTAATATAATTTTTTTATGTATATAAATTTTTTGAGGGAACACATTTTTCAACTATCATGCTGAAGAAGAGTGTGGGGAAAAAAACCAAAGAGGAGGACTAAGAGGAAAGAACAATCAGTTAAAAAATACAATTGCTTTAAAGCATGAAGTGCTTTTCCACACATTTACATTTAAATAACTCATATTAGAACATACAAAATATCTACAGAGGAGACGGTGTACATTGAATTTTAGACTCTTCATTGGTACCTACATGTTGGTACTTACATCACCCACACAACACAACAGCTCTATTCAGAGCTACCCTACCTCAAAGCACTCTAAAATATTATTTTACTATTTCCCTTGGTTTTCCCCTTGTTACGCTTTCCGGAACGCTACCCGGTGCGCGGACATGGCGCTAACCGTGCGAAAACTTTTTTTTACATATATGGGCCTCCTCAGCCACCCTCAGAAAACCTAGGGGTCAGGATATGTCTCCCGTGCCCCCTTATACCCATTCCCAACATTGTTTATCCTCCATCTTGTGACTAAATTCGTCCGAAACACAAGATGGCGGACTCCCGTTACGCTACCGGTGAGCTACCCGGTTCGCGTACCGGGTAGCGCTTCCACCGCGAAAAATCGAAAAAAATGTATTTTATTTTTTTGCCCCGCGGGGCCCTTTAATAGCCCCCACATCAATCCTAGAGGGTCAGGAGGGGTCTACCTTGCCCCTTTCATTCATTTCCCCCTTCGTTTATTTCCACCTCTTGTCTCGCGATCCTACCGAGAGACAAGATGGCGGCCGCTCCGGACTGTTTAGAATGTTGAGAGTCACCGGAGAGCCAATCCGCTTCTCCTCGCGAAGTTCCGTTACGCGTCTGGTACGCGAACCGGGGCGCTAACCGGGACGCTGTCACAGATATATATATTTTTTTGAAAGTTTATTTCTCAAAATCCACTGGAGCACATATTTGAGACCTAGCAAAGGCACATCGGGCAAACAGTCTTCACAATTTTGCCAAGTTTCATAGAAATCCATTCAGCCGTTCGAGTTATGTATATATATAACATTTCTATGGCAAAATGAAACCCCTCATTTTGTTCCTTTGCAAATTAAATGTTTTAAGTGTTAACACTTTATTCCAATCAAGATGACTTCAGGTGTGCCATACTTTTGTCATAAGTAAGACTGTTAGCACTCTAGTTGTTCTTTAGAACACTCTGGGAAATTCTGTCACTGGGCTATAGTTGGGCTTCATCTGGCTGATATGTGGGCTACATTTGTTTTTTTTTGTCTCTGGTGGCCATCTTTGGGCTACATTGGGCTACATTGGGCTACATTTGGGCTCTAACATATATATAGCCCAATGTAGCCCAATATATATTTTTCAAAGTTAATTTTCGTAAAAAGCCCTGGAGCATATATCTTGAGACATAGCAAAGGCACATCGGGCTACCAGTCCCTACAATTTTGCCAGGTTTTTTGGAAATCCATTCAGCCGTTTGAGCTAAAAGTGAGTCCAACCGCCCTATGGAAAACTCAATGTTAAAAACACGTTTTGGGACCCCCCTTTTTTCTCGGCCCCCGCTTGATGAAACCCCCCCAAACTTTTAGGGGACGCTCAGAAACAAAATGTGCCATTTTCCTGAACATTGCAGCCAATTCCGTCCATCAACGCCAAAGTTATTCAACATAGAATTTTCAGAAATCCCTATTCAAAAAAATCCTACCTATATATACCTTCTGGCGACCGCCAGTAGGTAATATATAACATTTCTATGGCAAAATGAAACCCCTCATTTTGTTCCTTTACAAATTAAATGTTTTAAGTGTTAACACTTTATTCCAATCAAGATGACTTCAGGTGTGCCATACTTTTGTCATAAGTAAGACTGTTAGCGCTCTAGTTGTTCTTTAGAACACTCTGGGACATTCTGTCACTGGGCTATAGTTGGGCTACATCTGGCTGATATTTGGGCTACATTTGGTTTTTTTTGTCTATGGTGGCCATCTTTGGGCTACATTGGGCTACATTTGGGCTCCAACATATATATAGCCCAATGTAGCCCAATATATATTTTTCAACATAGAATTTTCAGAAATCCCTATTCAAAAAAAAAATCCTAACTATATATACCTACTGGCGACCGCCAGTAGGTAATATGTCATATATATATATATATATGTCATGAGTGATGTAATATGTGACGTCATCAGCAGTGCATTGCAGGCGCGCAAGTTATAGTGAGTCCAACTAACTATAACGTGGGAATTTCAATGGTTTTATGTCAGTAAAATTTCCAGCTAACTATAACTGGTGTCAAACCTATGGTTTTTTCAGTGAATTTAATAGGTTTTTTAAATGCTAATTCCTAACTATAACTGGTGTGAAACCTATGGTTTTTTCAGTGAATTTCAAAGGTTTTTTAAATGCTAATTCCTAACTATAACGATTGTGAAACCTCTGGTTTTTTCACTGAATTTCAAAGGTTTTTTAAAAGCTAATTCCTTTCTATATCGAGTTTGTAACCTACGATTTTTTTTTAATTTGCTGTTTTGTGTAAGTATTATTTTTTTTTATATAATAATATTTTTAAAATGTTTTTTTTAATCATTTTTTCCTGGGGCGCTCTGGGTGCGCGCACCGGTAAGCTCTCCGGAAAGCGCACTCAGAGCGCAACTTGCGTTCGTGTAAAAAAATATGAATGAAAAGTAAATAATAGCGCAAGACATTTAGGGCCAGATGTAGGTAAAAAACATTTACCGATTTTAAAATACAGAATTTTACCGATTCGGTATTTCAAAATCGGTAAATGGTATGTAGGTCTCAACATCTAGATTCGTTACCGAATCCTTAACAATTCTTTAATTACCGATTCGGTAAATACCGAATCGGTAATGCCCATTCATTCCTATGGGCTTTGAAGCCCATAGGAATGATAAGGCATTACCGATTCGGTATTTACCGAATCGGTAATTAAAGAATTCACACGGGTGCAGGGGGTGTCACTTTGACACCCTCTGGCACCCCCAAAACAGGCACAGGTGCCATGTGGCAGGCATACCTGCCCTAAGGGCAGGTCTGCCTGTCATATGACATAGGTGTGCATGCACACATGTGCATGCACACCGAAATCGGTATTTTACCATGAACTTGGATTTCATGGAAAAATACCGATTCGTTAAGGCCTTTGTGACTCAGAAGAGTCCCACCTACATATGGAATTTACAGAATCGGTAAAATTACAGATTCGGTATTTTACCGAATCGGTAATTTTACCGATTCTGTAAATGTAGATTTACCTACATGTGGCCTTGGATTTAGGCCCCTACATACCGATTGGTCATTTACCGGTCGGAAACGGCCGAAATCGGCCGTAACCGGTCAGTAAATGGCCTGAAACGGCCACCTACATCGGGCCCTTAGTACCATACATATAAAAGCAGTATTTTTGAATAGGGAAATGAAAATGATTTGCATTTCCGTGAAACTATCAAAACGTCTCTTAGGCGCGCCACGTAAGCGTCCCGGGAAGCGCCTTCGTTCGCGCCGCATATGCGCCCCCGGAAGCGCCTATGTTCGCGCCGCGTAAGCGCCCCCGGAAGCGCTTCGGTGCGCGCAGCGTAAGCGGTCAAGTCATGTGACCTTAAAATAACACTTTTCATTGGTTGCTACCAGTTTTTTTTTACAAAGAATGAAATCCCCACCTATTTCCTTCACTTCTTCTTTCACTTTTGTGACTGAAAGACCTGCCTTTTTGCTCTCGGTTCTTTGTTGGATATCTTGGATTATCATGGCTGCCAGACCATCCAGCAGTGAAGATGACTACAATGAATTCATCGATGAAGAGCCTCCTCAGCCAAAAGTCAAAGAACATTTCATCTGGAAATTTATTTCCATACCTGATGACCAGGAGAAGGTAAATGCTCCAAAAGTGGAGTGCAGGATCTTTCACACAGTCCTGTCACGGGGTGACCCCACTAAAAATATTCTTTTGGGAACTCCACAATGATTCGCCATGTGGAGAGGAGGCAACCCCAGAATTTTGCCCGGGAAAGTGTCTGGGCTCTGGCACAAGAGGTTCCCAGTGATGGGGCCTCTACATCAACCGGAGGACCAACAACATCAGTGAGGGGGAGATCACAAGAGCTGGTTCCGAACATTCAGCCTGCATTTAACAAAGGCGTCCTTAAATGCAGAGACTGTGATCAGCTACTTTGCTATGGGGAGCAAAGTGTTCTGCTCATGGTTCGAGCATTAGAGAACCATCGCTGCCATTCCCAGCCTTAATTTTTTTTGTTTTTTGCTCCTGTTAAGCAGTTTCCATTCCCTGTTTTTGTTTTTGTTCTAATAAAAGAAAAAAGAAGGAAAAAAAAGTTCTTTTCACAACTACCTCCAATTCTCATCAAAGAGCTATATTCTTAAAAAAAATGAAAAAGAGTAAGTGAAGTGGAGTGCATTGATAAAGGAAAGGAAAATGAGTAAGAAAGAACAGAAAGGTATGAGAGGAGAAAGGAAGTGAAGTAGGGGGACTGAAAGAAGGTGAGTTTTGGGAAGGAAAGTAAGCAGAAGGAGAGTGAACATGGGGAATGTGGATATTCAAAGAAAATGTAGAAAAGGAACGGGAGTGTGGAAGGGTAAGAAAAGATGCATTGCTGGAGTTGCATCATGTTTGTGACACACTCCAGCAATGCATCACTTTTGTGCTTACAGATACATCTGAAATACTGACGTATCTGTAAGTAATTGCGACATAATACGTCATATATTTAATATGACGCATGACTAGAAGACTGAAGGCCTCATTTATGAGGCCATGCGTCACTTTTACGCCACCGGTGCGTCACTTTTTGTGACGCACCAGTGCTGTAAAAAATGCACCTTATTCAGTCATATTTACAAAGTGACGCATCTAGGTAGATGCATCACTTTGTAAACCCCTGCGCCACATTATACCTACGTCAGGTGTAATGTATGCAAAAGGGACGTATTGACACAAGAAAGGGTCGTAGAGGTGACGCAGTGAAATCTATGAGATATCAATGCTTCATTTTTATGACGCTGTTGCGTCCTAATCTTGCGCCTGTTTCACAGCAGGCGTAAGACTGATGCAGGCCCTTTCACATGGGCCTGGCCCCATGTGAAAGGATGCATTGCTGGAGTTGCATCATTTTTGTGACACACTCCAGCAATGCATCACGTTTGCGCTTACAGATACATCTGAAATACTGACGTATCTGTCAGTACTTGCGACATAATACGTCATATATTTAATATGACGCATGAGTAGAAGACTGAAGGCCTCATTTATGAGGCCATGCGTCACTTTTACGCCACGTCACTTTTTGTGAAGCACCAGTGCTGTTAAAAATGCACCTTATTGAGTCATATTTACAAAGTGACGCATCTAGGTAGATGCGTCACTTTGTAAACCCCTGCACCACATTATACCTACGTCAGGTGTAATGTATGCAAAAGGGACGTATTGACGCAAGAAAGGGTCGTAGAGGTGACGCAGTGAAATCTATGAGATATCACTGCGTCACTTTTATGACGCTGTTGCGTCCAAATCTTGCGCCTGTTTCACAGCAGGCGTAAGACTGATGCAGGCCGTTTCACATGGGCCTGGCCCCATGTGAAAGGATGCATTGCTGGAGTTGCATCATTTTTGTGACACACTCCAGCAATGCATCACTTTTGCGCTTACAGATATGTCTGCAATACTGACGTATCTGTCAGTACGTGCGACATAATACGTCATATATTTAATATGACGCATGAGTAGAAGACTGGAGGCCTCATTTATGAGGCCATCCGTCACTTTTACGCCACCGGTATGTCACTTTTTGTGACGGACCAGTGCTGTTAAAAATGCACCTTATTGAGTCATATTTACAAAGTGACGCATCTAGGTAGCTGCGTCACTTTGTACTTTTACGCCACCGGTACGTCACTTTTTGTGACGCATCAGCAGCGTAAAACATGCACCTTATTGAGTCATATTTACAAAGTGACGCATCTAGGTAGATGTGTCACTTTGTAAACCCCTGCGCCACATTATACCTACGTCAGGTGTAATGTATGCAAAAGGGGCGTATTGACGCAAGAAAGGGTCATAGAGGTGACGCAGTGAATGAACTAGGTTTTCCCCATGCTACGCTCCCCCGTACGCTCTCCGGTGCGCGTACCGGGCGCTCCCCCGTGAAACAAATAAAAAATAAAAAAAGGTTTTGCCCCGCGGGGCCCTTTTATGGCCCCCACATAAAACCTAGGGGGTCAGGGGGGGTATACCCTACCCCCTTTTGCTCATTTCCCCCTTTGTTTTTGCCACCTCTTGTGTCTCGATCCTACCGAGACACAAGATGGCGGCAGCTCCGGACTGTTTGGAATGTTGACAGACACCCGAGAGCCAATCAGCTCTCCACTCGTGAACTCGCGTACCGGGGCGCACTTATAGATATATATTTTTTTAACCTAAATTACTCAAAATCAACTGGAGTACATATCTTGAGACATAGAAAAGGCACATCGGGCTACCAGTCCCTAATATTTTGCCAAGTTTGGTGGAAATCCATTCAGCCGTTCGGGCTAAAAGTGAGTCCAACAGCCCTATGGAAATTAACACGGGGAAAACACGTTTTGGGACCCTCCTTTACCTCGGCCCCCGCTTTACGAATCCCCCCAAACTTTCAGGGAAGGAGCGGAGCGCCGCGAGGCAAATTTGAGGTAAATTTCAGGCAGATTCCTCAACCGGCGCCAAAGTTATTCACAATAGAATGTTGCGATTTCCCTATTCAAAATAATCCTAACTATAACTACCTACTGGCGACCGCCAGTAGGTAGGTATATATATATATATATTACCTACTGGCGGTAGCCAGTAGGTAGTTATAGTTAGGATTGGCTACCATAGGAAATCGGCTGAATGGAATTACGCCAAACTTATAAAACAAAAATATAATTAAAAGGGGGCAGAGTAGACACCCCCTGACCCCCTAGGTTTTCTGAGGGGGGCCTAGAAGAACCCTGAAGGGGTAAGTGCTGGGTGCGTTCCCAGGTGCGCGCTCCTGTACGCGTACCCTGAGCGCACCACAGGGAAAACAGAATTGTAAAATATGTAAAGAATACAGCTCTTTTTTGAGAATTGGAGGTAGTTCTGAAAATAATTTTTTTTTCTTATTTTTTTTATATTTTTTTATACTTTTTTATAACGATTTTATATTTTTTTCAGGGGAAAAACAAAACCAGGGATTCCAACACTGCTCAACATGAGCAAAAAAAAGATGAACAATTAGTGACGGGGAGGGCAGCGGTGTTCCTCTCTCTTCCTAGCAATGAGTTCAACGCTCTGCTCCCCATAGCAGAGCAGTTCATCACAGTCCACGCATAGAAATGTTATGCCTGCAAAGACCGGCTGCACGTTAGGGATCATTCTTCCACGTGGTGTTCCCAAAGCTGTTGCTCCACCAGTGGAGGTGCTGCCGCCATCTCTTCGTGCATTCTCTGCCAGGTTTCTGACACTCTCCCTGGCAAAGTTATTTGGATGTATTCTCTGGACAAGCCTAATTTAGGTGGCATTTCCAGAGCTATATTTCTTATTAGGATTGCCTCTGGATAAAGTAGTGCCACATATCTTGCAGGTTACCTTAGCAGCATTAACCTTTTTCTTTCCTTCAGGGATGTCAAAAAATTTCTAAATGAAGTGGTCCTTTGTTTTGTGGTGAGGAGGGTCCTCAGGCAAAAAACCATTAGAATCACTGCTGGGTGACTCTCTTTCAGCCATTGCTGTAGATCAGAAAACTTTGAGAAGCAGATAATGCACAGAACACCTCTTGCTCTCTCCAAGTACAAAGCAAAAGTGAGAGAAATGGGTGATGCTCTCAATATTTGGAAAAATAAATGTTCTGAATCAATGAAAAGTGTTATTTTAAGGTCACATGGCTTGACGCGCTTACGCTGCGCGCCCCGGAGCGCTTCCAGGGCGCTTACGCAGCACGTACGTGGGCGTTTCCTGGAGCGCTTCCGGGGGCGCTTACGCGGCGCGTAGCAGTGACGTTTTGCTAGTTTTTCGGGAATGCGTTTAAAGTTCAAATACGGTTCTTAAATATAATAAATAGTACTTTTATATATTATTATTTACTTTTAATAGACATTATTTTTTTCGATCGCTACGCGCCCCAGAGCGCTTCCAGGGCGCTTACGCGGCACGTACGTGGGCGCTTCCTGGAGCGCTTACGGGGGCGCTTACGCGGCACGTAGCAGTGACGTTTTGCTAGTTTTTCGGGAATGCTTTTAAAGTTCAAATACGGTTCTTAAATATTATAAATAGTACATTTATATATTATTATTTACTTTTAATACAATTTTTTTTAATTCGATCACGATAGGGCGCTCTTGCTGCGCGTACCGGCGCACGCGCTGGTGCGCGTACCGTGAGCGCACCGGTGCACAAATAATAAAAAAAACATATATATGAAAAACATGTAAAAATAGTTTTTAACAAATATAGAATTAGGAAATAATTAGAAAAAAATTAATAGATATAATAATTACCTATCATTAAAAAACAATATTTCACTTACAAATTGTAGTTTTCAAACTCGTTAAAGTTACCAATTAGCTTTTTAAAAAAGTTGCAAATTCACTGAAATAACCATAGGTTTCACACATGTTATAGTTAGGAATTAGCTTTTAAAAAACCTTTGAAATTCACAGAAAAAAACATAGGTTTCACACATGTTATAGTTAGGAATTAGCTTTTAAAAAACCATAGAAATTCACAGAAAAAAACCATTGGTTTCACAATCGTAATAGTTAGGAATTAGCATTTAAAAAACCTTTGAAATTCACTGAAAAAACCATAGGTTTCACACTCGTTATAGTTAGGAATTAGCATTTAAAAAACCTTTGAAATTCACTGAAAAAACCATAGGTTTCACACCAGTTATAGTTAGCTGAACATTTTACTCACACAAAACCATTGAAATTCCCACGTTATAGTTAGTTGGACTCACTATAACTCGGGCGCCCGCAATCCACTGCTGATGATGTCACATATTACATCATTCATGACATGGTCAGTGACATCACTGATGACATCACTGATGACATCTCAAATGACATCACTGATGACATCACTGATGACATCTCAAATGACATCACTGATGACATCACTGATGACATCATCCATGTGATAATACCATGCACCTCCTCACACTCTAATCTAACCTTTGATACACCCAGTGATAAATACAAACTACCATTCCTGAAAATATAGAGACACCAATACCAGTAACTACATACGCACTCACTGATTTCAAGGTCTACACACACATCCACTCATTCACTCATACAATCACTCATACATACAGTCACTTATCAATAGAACACTATCATATCCACTCATACACCTATACAGACACTCACACATTGACACTCATCCACGGAGTTACTCACACACCTAGTCAGTTATGCAAAGAATCAATCACACTCCCATTTCCTCATCTACACAGTTATACACACTAAACCTTACTTATTCAAACATATACTAACACATACTTACTCTCTTTTACAATCACTGATACAAGTACACATTGATCCATACAGCCACTTACGCAATCACAGGCTCCCATGTATAGTCATTTACATATGCCAACTCTCCCAAGCACTATGTTTTACATAAGTACTTATTTGGACATGTAGCACTGAGATATCCATTCACTAACCAACACACCCATTCACATAGTCAACCGCCCATACAGCTGTTTCCACATGCACTCTTAAACCCATACACCAAGTGAATCAACTGCTCACACATCTATGCACAGTGTCACACACCTCCCAGGCACTCACACACACACTCAGCCTCACATACAAACACTTAGGCAACCAATCAATAACCCATATAGCCACTCATATAGCTACTGATCAACACATGCAGCACTTTCACAACAACAGACATAATGATGCACACATTTAGACAGTTTAGTCACTAACCCATGCATTCAGTAAGACACATTTAATCACTCACTCATACAGTCAGACACGCACCTTCTAAATCCTTCATCCAGACACTTATACATCCACTCATTCTTCAATATGTAAAACATATTTAAACTTTACAGAAACACACAGACATTGTATGATGTCATCAGTGATATCATCAGTGATGTCATTTGAGATGTCATCAGTGATGTCATCAGTGATGCCACTGACCATGTCATGAATGATGTAATATGTGAGATCATCAGCAGTGGATTGCAGGCGCGCGAGTTATAGTGAGTCCAACTAACTATAACGTGGGAATTTCAATGGTTTGTGTGAGTAAAATGTTCAGCTACCTATAACTGGTGCGAAACCTATGGTTTTTTGAGTGAATTTTATATATATATATATATATATATATATATATATATATATATATATATATATATATATATATACCTGAGGAGGTTGTTTTTAATTGACTTCTTGACTTCCCAGCAGAAACAATCGTCTGATCTCTGCACAGTGTCCTGCATCCAACGCTACCATTTGGCATTATTTCACCCACCCACATCCTACCTGGGAGCATCACAGTGCATTCTGGGCTCTGCAGTCCATGGGAAATCACGGGACTGGCAGCAGGTGTGCTAACATCTTTGTTGGGGGAGGAGCTTATCAGGATTTCCTCATAAGAGGCAGGACTCGTATCTGCGCTAAGGACAGGACAGTGACTGCTTGGGCGCTGAAGAAGGCATGAATATGCCGAAATGCATTCGCCACATCTGGTCATTAAACTACTTCCTTGGTGTTCCCCTCACGTGGCCTCTGAATGCTTCTTTTTCTGGGAAGAAGGGTGTGCTACATACATATATATATATATATATATATATATATATATATATATATATATATATATATATATATATATATATACATTTTACCTACTGGTGTCACCACTAGGTAGTTATAGTTCGGAAGTAGTTTCCATATGAAGGGTGCTTTTTTATTTGCTAATAACTTTGCTATTGTTTGACAAATCCTCACAGAATTTTCAAAACTAGTATGAAGCTCGCCCGAGCTGCTGTCTTGAGAAGTTTTGCGGTGATCCATAAGGTGGGGGCCAAGAAGTAGGGGGTCCCAAAATGTGTTTTCTCCATGTTCATTCCCATAGGAACTTTAGACACGGCTACAGCCGGAACTGTTAAATGGAATTACACCAAATTTGGCATGAAGGAAGATCTTGGTCCAGGGAAGTGCCGTTTTGTGATTTGATGTAAATCCATTCAAGTTGCTGAATTATTAACCGAAAACCAAATTGGTATATATAGGGACATGGATACTCCGAGGATCTGACAGTACCCATGTTCAAATCTGATTGGCTGCCAACACCAGGAAGTGTTGGCAAGCCAAGTTCAGAAAAACTTAAAAAATAAGAGAAGGGGCAGGGAATGAATACCCTGACCACCCAAAACGTTTGGGGGGGGAGCCCTGAGGGACCCCTCCAGGGCAAAAAACTGTAAAAAAATTAGCAGGATTCTCGCTGGAGCCACAGCTCCTTCTGAAATGTTTTTTAAAAAGAGAAGTGTGGGCACCTGCGCTTCTATAAAATTAAGCCCCAGTGGGCCATGTCCCGGGGTAATGCTGCCATTGTTATTTTAAAATAATGAGGGTCTCACGGACCTCCATGCCCTGGGGACCACCACCTCCCTGGGGCTTATACAGAAGTAATGGACGGAGTCTTACCGACCCCCGTGCCCTGGGGACACCACCTCCGCAGGGCTATTTATCATATTAGTGCAGAAGAGGCCCCTACCGCCTCTTCTGCTGCCCCGGGGACCGCCACCTCATCGGGGCTATAAAAAAAATCAGGGGGTCCTAATGAACTCCCCATTCCCTATGGACCACCACTTCCCTGGGGCTGCTTATTTGTAATGGGTGGCCTCACGGAACCCCCATTGTACTATGACTTCACATATCACATCACTCATAACATGGTCTGTGACATCACTGATTACATCTCAAATGATATCACTGATGACATCACTGATGACATCATCCACAGACCCACTCACACCCCCATATAACCTCATGTATGCCCACTCAGACACCAAGCCAACCAGTTACATGCACATTCACCAACCCATACAAGTACTCATGTATCCACTTATTCATCCATAAAGCCACTCACACACCCACTCACTCACTCATACAGCCAACCACTCACACATTCATCTACTCATACATTTAGGCACTCACCCATACAGCTATACACACAGCCACACTCTCACAAATACAGCTACTACACACTCACTTATTCACCCGTACATTATTTCACAGTCACTCACTCACCCATACAGCTTCTCAACACAGCCACTCACCCAAACAACCAATCACACACTCACTCACACACCTACACAACCATTGACATACCCATTTACACATCCATACAAGTACTCACACATCCGCTCACTCACCCAAACAGCCATTCAAACAGGCAAATACTCTCCAAAACAGCCACCCACACACCAACTCACTTAACAAAACTCCCAAAGAGCCACTTACTCACCCATACGGCACACTTACACATCCAGACACTCATTCATTCAGCAATTCAGATATCCACTCACTCACCCATACAGTCACTCAACATTCCCACTTACCCACCCATACAGCCACAGATACACCTACTCACTCACCAATATAGCCACTCACACAGCCACTCACTCACCCACACAGCTTCTCACACATCTGTAATAGACCAAATGGCAATCTAAAATTTGGTGCAAAAAAAATGTGGATATTATACTTTAAACAAAGTGTTGATTGAAACAAACAGTACCGAATCTTTGGATTGGATGTCAATAGAATGTTTCACGGGTTGTCTTTTAACTAATTACCGATAGACTAATGACATAAAGGTAATTATGTAC
Source organism: Lissotriton vulgaris (assembly GCF_964263255.1). Classification (NCBI taxonomy): domain Eukaryota; kingdom Metazoa; phylum Chordata; class Amphibia; order Caudata; family Salamandridae; genus Lissotriton; species Lissotriton vulgaris. Next base: position 1,155,833,395 of record NC_141696.1, read on the forward strand.
ATTGTGTTTCTCTAGGGGTCATTATGTTATTGCAGATTTTGCTGTCCTGAAGATGGTCCTGAGGATTTATTCATGAAAAGACCGAAACGTTGACTGATAATCTATCTCCTCATGTACTAATATATAATCAGTGACTGTATTCTAAAGTAATATGTCCGGTCACCTGTTGATTTGATTTTGAGAACATTTGATAACTTATGAAACTGAGGCTGAAATTAGATATATCCCGTTTTCATTTGTATGCATTTGATATCAACCACATGGTTGAATGTACCCTATGAATTTTGAAAATCATAAACATAATATATTTTTCAAAAAGATATTCCCGTGTTTGTTCTATCTTCCTCTTTCATTGCATTTAATTTAAACATTTCTCGACATCTTATGCGAGAAATCTATGACTAAGACATGGAAGTCTACAGAAGGATGTATGACGTTACAACGCATGCTTTTACCACGCATGCTGTTATAACGCAAGTATTACAACGAAAACCTTTGCAACGCATTACACTTGGGGGTGTTGTATAGTGAATAGTTTAATTTACTATCCCAACTCCAGTCCCCGTGGACATTAGGGAAGGGAAGGTGTTGGATAGTAAATTAAAACTATTCCTTATCCTAGAGCGACCCCCAGTGTAATGCGTTGTAATGGTTTTCGTTGTAATACATGCATTGTAACAGCACTGCGTGGTAAAAGTTGCATTGTAAAGGTTGCATACCCTACAGAATCAAAAGGTTCTAGATCTGCAGTACTGTCTAAGTAGAAAAACTTTCTATTCAAATAAAATCCCTCGTAGGCAACTCTACTTAATACCGTGTATTCTGCCCAAGCCTCCAAGGGTGTATTGGGTTTCCAGCTTTTTTGTACTTGGTGTATATAAGAGCGAGATGGTTAGCTCAGAAATGTATTACCAAACGGTGTTAATACATACGGATTGCAGCAATGCTTTGCTGCTGGTTAATTTTTATAATAATACCGAAATAGGCCTGCTGGGACCCATACTAGAAAAACTCAGTGGAGATATTGGTATTTAGATTTAAGGGCTGCCTCGAAATGATACCTATCTGGGGTGGGGACTTTAATACTAGTTTGTGTCCAGTGGCGGAATCAGGGAAGTGTGGCTTAACCTTGGATAAGGATGATCCGCCGTTCCATTTCCAACACACCATAAAAGGTGAGTTGTTCAACGAAATCATGTTTAAACACAACCTGGGTTTCTCGAACCGCCTGTGTATGCCTACAGTGGAGTTTGGGCATACATTTATATGTAGAGGAGCCAAATCAACCATTGATTTCATTATCATTCCAAACCGCTATGCTAGCTACGTGAAAGCCTATGACATCCATCAAAACGTCATGAACGATCACCTGGCTATCAGTGTCAACATAGCTGTCCCAGGTCGGGTGTCAGGGAGAACCTGTAATAAAATAACATGGGTGCAAGACATCAAATTGGGAAGAAAAAATGGTTATGCTATCCGCTGGGGAAGTCGGGACCCTATGGAGCTAAGCAAAGAGGTAGTAGTAAAGGTACTAGACCCAATCTTAAAATGTCTAAGCGATAGTCCGTCACACAAAGATGTTTAATTGCTTTTAATAGTATTACTGAGATCACTAGAAATATGCTGTTTATGGAACATAAAGGCACGCACAACATTGAGAAGGGTTGGTTTGATAAAAACTGCACCAAAAGCTACTCAAACTTAAAGAGCGCTTTACTCAGAGAGGTGAGAGATATGAACGAGATAAGGGCCTATAGAAAGCTGTACAATGCAGCAAGGAAAAATAAGATTATCGAGCTGAAAGATAAGGCCTGGAAGGACCTCAGTGGGGCCACCAAGAGCAAAGATAGCTCGAAATTCTGGATGGCAGTTAATGCACCATTCCTTACTGACAAGACAGATGTACCAGCTATTGAGATGGCCATAGTGGAACAGACCTGGATTGATTTGTTTTCTAATGTATACTCAAAACAGAAAACCAATGAGGAAGCACACCAGAGGCCCGAAATAGGGAGTGCAGACCAGTCTTTTACACCTATCAAATTTGACATCTCGCTTCATGATGTAACTGTTGCAGTTAAAGCAAGTAAGAGTGGCAAGGCTGCAGGCCCCAATGGGATACCGATTGACCTCTATAAGTCAAACTTGGAGGTTTGGGGCCCCATTTTAACTAGGGTTTTACAAGCATGCTGCAAAAAGAGGTTTTATTAGCACATGGTCTGAATCAATGATAGTCCCCATTTTTAAAAAGGGTGTTCAGGAGAACCCTGCTTGCTACCACCCAATATCTTTATTGGATTCTCTGATGTAGGTAGAAGCAGGATTGTTCTTGACCGATTACAGGGATGGACCGAAGAAAAAGGTATTTTAATTGATGTCCAATACAGCTTTAGAGCTGGATTAGGAACTAACGAGCAGATTTTGAACCTAAATATTTTAATTGGTAAATTTTCCAAGGCCAAAGCAGGGAAATTTTATTTGGCCTTTGTAGGCCTCACAGCTGCTTTCGATTGCATAGTTCATGATAAGCTGTGGGGTGTCCTTAATGAATTGAAAGTTGACCCTGTTTTAATTAAGTTTTTAAGACAGCTATATTCTGGAGCTACCGCAAAGGTCTGCTATGGTATGGAGTGTCAGTGTACCGCCCTATTTAAAATAAGGCGTAAATGGGGCGTAAGGCAGGGTTGTGTTCTAGTACCACTCCTGTTCTCCCTATACACTAATGTTTTGGAACAGGAGTTGGTGTCACACACTAGGGATCCGCCATTAGTAAATAACCGCCCGATAGCATCTCTCCTCTATGCTGAGGATGCAGTGCTCATGGCCCGCACTGAGGTTGGGTTACAAAGGGCTCTCTCTTTTTATACTACATTCATGGATAGGCTTGGCCTAAAATTTAATGCCAAGAAAAGTTTTGTGATCTCATGCGGGAGAGCGAAAAATAAGAATAGAAATTTTCAGGCGGGGAAAGCAAGGTGGAAACTTTCACTTCTTTTAGCTATCTGGGCGTGCTTTTTGATAGATCCGGTTCTTGGGCTCCAGCAGTCAAGGCTAGGTCCCTACTTTTTATGAAGTCCATCGCAACTTTTTTTAATTTTTCAAAAAAACTAGGGAAAAGGCCACCAGACATTTTATTAAAGATGACTAAGTGCGTGAGCATAGCAGTTTATGGGGCAGGAATCTGGGGATTTCAAGACTGTACATCAATTCAACGTATGGAAAAGGTCTTTTTGAGGTCCATCCTAGCCGTCCCAACTAGTGCACCAGTTTCTAATTGTCACTCTGAATTAGGAGTTGTATATATTTCCGATCTAATTAAGGCCCAGCCGGTATTGCTATGGCACAGAATTTGGACCACAGAAAGTGCTGGCCTCAACAGGGAAATAATGAGTGACGCAATGAGACTAGGCAACGTCCGCAAAATGTTATTGGTTGAAATATGTTGAAAATTTTATGCAGGACATTGGGCACCCAGAATATTTTACCACGCCCGACAGTATGAACCTTATTAAACGAAAGGAGTTTAAAAAAGTTTGCATGACTCACCTAGAAGAAAATAGGTTAACTCTGGAGCTAAATAAACCTATGGTGGTCCATCATCAATTGATCAACACTACGTGCAATATTCAACAATATTTGTTATATGTCTCGGCTGGATAAGACAGATATCTTTTGACTAGATTCGGGTTTGGGACTTTTCACCATCTGACTACTTACCCAACCATGAATGACTGGTCAAGGGAACTCTGTTGATGCCCCTGCGACAATGTTTCACCACAAAGTACAATACACGTGGTCTTATTCTGTAAGTTTTACACCAGTGAAAGGCTTAGATGGTTAAAACCACTATTAAAACAGGGAGGATGGAGTCAATGTCGTCCTGCCTTTACGTACTTACAGATGCTGGATAACTGTTATTGTACTGTTTCTATGGTGGGCTTCCTAAAGAGCGTATTGAGGACAAGGAAAGGTATCAACAACTGTATCGTGTGAAATGTGTCGGGCCGGAATAAATTAGTATTGGATTGACTATCTAGGGAACCATAAAATGTTTACATATACTTCATGAATTTATAGGAACTTATCCCCTGAAAGCCGTGTATTAATGAATTTTTAAATGTAACATACGATGATGGATTTTCTCTATTTATATGCTTGCTTTTATGATTTTAATGTTCAAAATTGAACAAAGCTCGTTTTGATTGATTAGTTATCTCAAGAAACTATGACTCGAGTATTAAGATAACTATAACTTGCGCTCCGTCATGCAAAGCTTTTGCATCAATAATTTCACCTCAAATGTTGCAATGATATTATCAATGATGTTATAGAAGATGTCATAAGTAATGTAATATGCGGGGCAATTAGCAGTTCATGGTGAGGACACATGTCATTATTACCTTAGCGCATAAATTAAAATTACTTGAGACACCTATAACAATAACTGCTGATTTTGTATGGTTTGTGTCTGTAAAATCTGAACGTGGGTGACATCTTTGATTGGGAAGGATTCACCAAATATTTCCCATTTCTGCTTTAATCTTAGAAAAATGTTTCTAAAACCAGCATTCAATATTAATTATGTGAACACAATATTCAAGACATAAATGTTCTGAATGACTAAATGTAATGAATTATAAATGTATTTCATGCTCATGAACATCCACCTTAATTAACCCTTGTGACAAAACCTCTCCTTGTCTGACCACAGGTAATTCATATTGTGCTGTTGTTCTTGACACCTTGTTAACATTGTGGTTAGACTTGGCATCCTTGGTGTGGTTTCCCCTGAATTTATTTATTTATTTATTTTATTTTTGGCGATTTTTAGAGCGCGCAAATACCCGAGGGTGTCTCGGCGCTATGATGTATGCTATGAATGTATGCATCTACCTCCTGCATTTTTTATAAATGACTTTAGGGCCAAAGAGCAGGTGTCAAATGTTATTATCAAGGCCACATCCAATACTCCGAATAGTGTTGAAATAATGGACTGTACTACAACCAAAACTAGTCCAGCCAATACAAAAACGACACACACCATTGACCAACCACCATCGGCTTTGTTAGCCTTAAATACTGTGCCAAGTGGGGGTGTTACCCCTCAGATCACCACCCAAGGAAATTCCCTAACAAGCCATAACAGCTTGCACAATCGCACTACAACCAACACCGCTAGACTGCACCTTCCCCCTCAAGCAGCCCCGTATGTAGCAGTTATATGCGGAGTCCCACCACTGCTCGACAAGGAGAGAGAGTCTATTACAGATCTCTTAGATAAATCTAAAGGTTGGTGCAAGCAATATTCAAGCGGCGATTTAGATATTACTCCTTACATTATCATGGCCAGAAGGGTGGGGTGGGTTGGACATGGTAACAAGTGTATTAAAGGAGATTGTATTGTTCTCAACTTTTCGGACAAAGGAGTGGCTGATAAACTATTCTGGGATGGTTCACCCATAATTGACGATGACATCAGACCACTACCTCTGGGTTATTTTTATCCACCGAGGGGGGCCAAGAAAACCATCTTGTCCAAACACAAGTCATCTGGGGGCAGACATAGCCCAACCCTAGGACCCTGTGACTTTGCAATGCAACCTAAGGCTAAACCGTTAGCACCTATTAACCAGCTTGCCACCCGATTCACCGAAAAGAATTTACAACTGACTAACGTACATAGAGAAAGTGTCCCCTTGTCTAACCGTTTCTCGCCTTTGTTAACAACAGAAGACTCGGTTTGACTAGAGAAGCCAAATGTCACCAATCAGACATCTGGTGAATTTAATGGGAAGACCTGTAAGATCCTCAGCTGGAACATTGCAGGATTAAGATCGAAGGCTGATGATGAAAACTGGCTAAGTTTTATCTCATCTTTTGATATCATCTCCTTACAAGAAACATGGGACATTGATAACAAATTTGAGATTGATGGATTTATGCATTTTAATATCTTAGCTACACCGAGTACCTCAGGTAGAGCAAAAGGTGGCCTATCCACTTTCATCTCACTTAATTTGAAGGGAAAGGCCAAACAGTTATTGTCTTGCTCCCCGCATTTCTTGGTTGTAGAGTTAACAATGTCAAACACACTTATTATTCTGCTGATTAACTTTTATAATTCTCCTGAATTTGTTCATAACAACCAAATTCTGATGCTACTCGATGAATTTCTGGAAAACTATAAATTAAGCAAACATGGTTATGAGATTATATTGTCAGGAGATTTTAATATTCATCCCTGTAGTATGAATTGTAAGCTTATTGATGAGGATGGCCCATCCAATGCTCTCCCAGTACACTTTGAACATACAAAAGGAGGGGAGGGCCTGGAGAATCTTTTGGCCACGCATAACTTATATGAGTCTAGTTGCTGCCCGCTAGGGCCAAGACCCTCGACATACAAAGGGAATGACACAGGTTCAATTATAGATTTTATTTTCATTTCATCCTTTATTCTGAATTATATCTTAAGTTATAGAGTCGTGGACTCTATTTTTAGCGATCACAACCCTGTGGCATTAGAGGTATCGCAAGTAGGATTTATTGATTTTAAAGATTCTAACGAACCAGGGGTACAACCGATGAAAAATTTAACATCAACATGTAAAGGGGGAAAGTTGAAATGGTCTAAAGTGACACCAATTGCTTTCTTACAGGAAGTTTTAACAAAAACCGAAAGGGAAGTCGGTGTTTGCTTAGACCCTCTATCTACCTACAGCAACATCGTACAGGCTTTTGAAACAATGTGCCAAAAAATTAACAAAGATTTAACCCTTAAACCAAAAAGGGGGAGACAGATTGTTAAACGTTGGTTTGACTCTTACTGTTCAAGGGCCCACACTAATTTATTACATGCCCTCAAAGAGACACCAAGAAACAAGGCCAAAGTCATCCAACTAAGGAAAGAGTATAAACAGGCCATTTGGAAAAGAAAGAAGGACATCAAAGAGCAGGCCTGGTTGGACCTTCAATCGCCAGAGGTCCTCCGGGATAGTTCAAAATTCTGGGAAGTTATTAATCATTCATACTTCTCGGAAGGAGATAGCCACTCAGTAGAGTGTGTTATCCCTGACGATCAGTGGCTATCCCACTTTGGTAATATTTATAAACAAACTGTATTCAGTCCATCACAGGATAGCCCTGACCATTCTAACGCTGACCCAATTGAAGCTTTCACAATAGAAGAGATAGAGGATGCAATAAATAAGACATCTATTAACAAGGCCCCAGGACCTGACGGGGTCCCGGCCGATCTGTACAAAGTAGCACCCACATTCTGGTCAAAGGTTTTGAGAAATGTGTTTTTATGCAGCCAGAACAGGTGTGATACCACAGTCTTGGGCTACCTCTATCATCATACCCATTTTTAAAAAAGGCCTCAAGAACGACCCTGCCTGTTACAGGCCTATCTCCCTAATTGACTCTGCTGTTAAGATCTTGGGCAGAGTCATTTTGGGGAGATTAACATCCTGGCTGGAGGGCAGGGGAATTCTTTCGAACGCCCAATATGGCTTCAGGGCCAAAAGAAGCACATTGGATCAATGCTTAAATTTGTATCTGATAACCTCCAAATACACCATAGTCAAAAAAGGAGTGTTATATATGGCTTTTATGGACCTCTCCTCAGCCTTTGACCTGGTTAACAGGTCGAGGCTGTGGGGGGTCCTTTTGGAGATAGGCATTGATAAATCCTTAGTGGGCTTTTTGGCTGACTTACACCAGGGGCTGGAGGCCACAGTGAGAGTGACCAGGGACGGTAGGTGCACAAATCCCTTCAGCTCCGAGAGAGGAGTGAGGCAGGGATGTATTCTTGCCCCGCTCCTCTTCACTTTGTACATAAACACCCTCGAGCCGGTTCTCTCTGCCTTGGGCGCCGACGTCCCGCGTGCAGGAGACACTAACATTCCAGTTCTCCTGTACGCGGATGACGCGGTCCTCTTGGCGAGAACCGGTGTTGCCCTGAATAAACTCCTGGCCTCCTTTGGGGAATTCATGACCTCACTAGACCTAAAAGTGAACACACAAAAATCTCACGTCATGATCATGGGAATAAAAGGGATAAAGAGGAGACCAATAACCATGGTCTGTCTAGGAAAGGAGGTCCAGAGGGTTCCCTCTTTTACCTACCTGGGCGTCCTATTCGATCATAAAGGTACGTGGGGTCCCCAACTTAAGGCCAAATCCAATGCACTAAGCAGATCGACAGGAGCCATCCTGAATTTTGCCAGAAAACTGGGTTCAAGACCGACGAGCGCGATCCTCAAAGTATATAATGCCAAGAGCATCACAATCGCTAATTATGGGGCTTCAATCTGGGGATACATAGAGCCTGTCCCTATTCAAAGGGCAGAAAACAGGTTTTTAAGATCATTGCTTTCTGTTCCCCAGTCGACCCCTACTTTTTCCACCCACTCAGAACTGGGAGTTGGGTATGTCTCTGATGTGATAAAATCTGCCCCGGTTACTACTTGGCTCAAAACCTGGTTAAATGAAGAGATCTCTTTAAATCATAAAATTCTAGAAGACTGTTTAAATTTGGATGGAGTTCTCAAGATCCCCTGGATGTTGTATGTAAAAAATATGTTAGCAAAGGTGGGACGCATCGACCTTTTTTACTCACCTATGAGCATAACCAAAGCGGACGTTAAAACAGTGAAGGATTCACTGATGAACCTTTTTATTTCAGAGCGAGAGGAAACCGAACTTATGAAACTTACAGTGAGAAGGAATTTCAGATTGAAAACTGTCCCAGGCCCAGAACCCTACCTGATACTTGTAAACAACTCTTTCCACCGCTTTCTTTTAATTAGATTTCGGATGAATTTAATTCATTTTTTATTGGGCTCATACTATAGATGGGAGACGCCGGAAAACAATAAACCATGTGATTGTGATAACTTCTCACCCCAGGACACCCTACATTTTATTATGTTCTGCGATCACTATGATAAAATCAGAAGGAAATATCTTGTCCCCATCCTTAGAGAGGCCCGCTTCTTACACGTGAAGCCAGCGCTCTTATTCCTGCAACTTTTGCACAATGCACACGTCACCTTTCATGTTGCAAGTTTTTTAGTAGCAGGAGTACGCATCAATAAAAAGCGCAGAGAATGTAATAACGGATTGATTATAAACGAAATTTTTTAAAGGCAACTGTTCTTAAGAATCAAACTCTCACAAGAAAATAGATTTAGCGATGTTTTATATATTTTAAATGTACCTTTTTAACCTTTTTATCTATTTCTTCTGTATATAGGAATTGCGTGCGCTCATGTCACTTTACATTTTGCTGCTATGAACTATGAATTGTTATGTACATATTATGTAAATATTCTCCCTGTGTTATTTAATTTTTTTGTACGTGTAACATTTGAAATGTATCCTGTGTCTTTTTATGATTTTTTAAAAATCGAATAAAAGTGATTGACTGACTGACTGACTGACTAAATGTAATGAATTATAAATGTATTTCATGCTCATGAACATCCACCTTAATTAACCCTTGTGACAAAACCTCTCCTTGTCTGACCACAGGTAATTAATATTGTGCTGTTGTTCTTGACACCTTGTTAACATTGTGGTTAGACTTGGCATCCTTGGTGTGGTTTCCCCTGAATTTATTTATTTATTTATTTTATTTTTGCCGATTTTTAGAGCGCGCAAATACCCGAGGGTGTCTCGGCGCTATGATGTATGCTATGAATGTATGCATCTACCTCCTGCATTTTTTATTGTGTGATGGATTTTGTTTTTGCTGGCTTATATGTGTTGGGCACCTTGCCACTGCTGATCAGTGTCAAAGTACAGTGCTCCCTGTGGAAATTTTAATTATGATTGGTTATCCATGATTGTCATATTAGATGGACTGGTAAGTCCCTAATAAAATGCATTGAATTGTGCCAGTGCCTGTAAATCAAATGCTACTAGTGGGCTTGCAGCACTGATTGTGACACCCACATGAGTAACCCTGTAAATCTGTCTCCGACCTACCACTGTAGTGTCTGCCCCCTAGGTGTGTAACTGTCATGTTGATCTGGCAGATCCACCCACTTGCCATGCCCCCACCATTCCTTTTCTTACATGTAATGCACCTTTCAGGTAGGTCCAAGGTACCCCCATGGTCAGGGTGCACTGCATATGAAAGGTAGGACATGTACTGTGTGTCCTGATAGTGAAATACTGCCAATTTTGTTTTTCACTAGTGAGAGGCTGGCTGTCCCATAGGCCAGCATGGGAGCAGCACTGTAACATCTTACAAGTGCATTTTTCCATTGGAACAAGATAGAGGACTAGAGTTTAGGCTCTCTGAACTCTGAATTTACTAACACATATTTTAGTGGAGATGGTTTTAAATTGTGTGTTTGAAAATGCTACTTTTAACCGCAGCGCAAATTTCACTGTGGTGCGGCGGTTTAAATAAGTGGGCGGGGCCGCGTCAGCCAACGGACGTGCCCAGCACTACCGAGGTTGGAAAGTGGGCATTTTCTTATTTTGCCATTCTGTGTGCCTCTGCCTGTTTGTGTCTTCACTGTCTGGGTGGTTTTGGAGGGACAGGGTTGTGAGTGTGCATTCACTCTAGACTGTCACAAGGGAGGGTTGAGGTGTGCTATGCCTTACCTGGGTGACTCATAGCTGGGCTGAATCGACCTGATCTGCATATTGGGAGGAGTTTTGCTTAAACCTGATTAGGCTGTGTCTCCTCTGCACAATGCTGTCTCCACACCCTGTGGTCATTCTGCACCAGAGAGGACAGGACTGGTTTGTACTGGGCTCAGAGACCCTGGCTACAAAGAGAATAAAGAGAAAATGGAGTATAAGTATTGGACCTTAAACCCCAGAAAATGAGATCCCTTTTGAACTCAAGAGAAACCTCTACCAAGTAGAAGAGCTGGAGAGCTGTAAGGAGGAGTAATGGCCCTTTGTTGTGTTGCTTTGCTGGGTTGGCCTGCAATTGCTGCTTCTGCCAAAGAGAGGATAAAGACTGGAGCTATGCTGTGAACCTGCTTGAAGAAGAATCTCCATGGGATTTCTTGTGCTTTGCGCTCGTTCTGAAGTCTCAGGGCCACAAAGACTTTACCTACACCCACTAACCAGCACCGGGACTGTGGGACTGTGGACTCCTGTATTCAAAAGGGTGTCGATTCCAGTTCCTGGGCCCTTAGAATTGTGTGTTTAGTGCTGAAAAGCAAGAAGAACAACTCTGATGCCGTCAGCAATGCTGCCAGTGACACCTCGACCATTACTGAGGCTGGGGGCACTGCTTGTGAAGTGCACAACGCACTGCCCCCCTGCACTGCAGCTCTGACTCACCTCCACAACTAAGCACCTCGCCGTGGCGCCATACTTTGAATTTGTTCCTGTCACAATAAATGTTGTACTAGCCCCGGTTGGAGCTATTTTGTTTCTACAGTTCTATTGTTATGTTATGTTATGTTAGGAGGTTTTTGTAAAGCGCACTATCACCGTAGGTTTCCTGGCGCTGATTGGGATACTGAGAGGGGCAGATTAGAGTTTATCCAGATTGGGGGAAGAGCCAGGTTTTAAGGGACTTACGGAAAAGGATAAGTGATGTGACAGATTTGAGAGAAAAAGGAAGAGAATTCCAGAATGTAGGGGCGAGATATGAGAAGCTTCGGCCTCCCATCCTTGTAAGCTTGAAGGGTGGGATGACCAAGAGGTGAAGATGGGAGGATCTGAGAGTGCGGGGGGGGCAGTAGGGGGTGGTAAGAGATTTCAGAAAGCTAGGTGAAGGGCCAGTAAGGGACTTGAATACCAGGCAGCCGATCTTGAAGGCTGCTCTGAGATTGATGGGGAGCCAATGCAGTTTAGCAAGGAGGGGCTTGGCCGACTGCCATTTGGGGGTCCTAAATACAAGACGCGCTGCTTGGTTCTGCACGACCTGTAGCCTGTGAAGCAGGGTTTTAGGCAGGCCATGATAAAGAGAATTGGAAAAGTCCAAACGGGACAGGACTAAGGCCAGAGTGACTTGAAGTAGGACAGCGGGGGACAGGAGGTAAGCAACCTTCCTGATCCTGCGGATCTGAAACATGCAGGACGAAACCACTGCCCCCACCTGGGCCTTGAGGGAGAGTTCGGAGTCAATAATGACACCCAAGCTCTTCACAGATGTCACAGGGACAGGGGGAGGACCAAGATCAGAAGGCCAGAAGTGTGGACCCCAATGGATGGAGCTCCTGCCGGGAAGAAGGAGCTCTGTCTTTCCAGGGTTCAGCTTAAGCTGATTTTGGCTCATCCAGAGAAGAATATGGGACATAACAGAGTGGAAATTAGAGACAGCAGAAGGGGTGGAGAGAGGAAAGATGAGTTGTAGGTCGTCAGCGTAATTAAAGACGGTGACGTCCCACTGCCTCAGAGAGAGAAGAAGGGGGCGAAGATAGAGATTGAAAAGGAGAGGGGACAGAGAAGAACCCTGGGGGACACTGCAAGTGGAGGAGACTTTGGGTCCACGAAAGGTCCCCAGACTGACCGTCTGAGACCTACCAGATAGAAAGGAGTGGATCCAAGCCAGCACCGGGCCCTGGAGGCCGGCCTGCTCGACACGGCGGATAAGGATGTCATGATCCACCGTGTCGAAAGCGGCCGACAGATCTAACAAGACCAGGGCCTGGGGGATGCCCTTGTCAGCATTGTCTCTCAGAGTGTCGAGCACGGCTAAGATGACTGCCTCCGTGGAGTGGCCGGGTCGGAAGCCGGCTTGGTTGGGTTCCAGGAAGTTCGAATTTTCGACAAACTGTGAGAGGCTAGCCGTAACATGGGCTTCCAGGATTTTGGAGAAATAGGGAAGGAGGGAAATAGGTCGGTAATTGGCGGGGACCGATGGGTCGGCCCCTGGCTTCTTCAGGAGAGGAACTAGAACGGCCTCCTTAAAAGAGCCAGGCACCGTACCCGAGGAAAGAGACGAGTTCAGCAATGGAAGAATGCTTTCGGGAAGAGAGATACAGATGTCTCGCAGTATAGACGGGGGGCAACAGTCATCCGGGGACCCAGACTTGACCCGGGTAGCTAGTTTTGCTAGGGTGGTCGAGTCAAGGATAGGGAAGTGTAGAAGTGAGGAAGAGTTATGGGGGACCGGGGTGGAAACAGCGTCAGGAGAGGGGGTGGTGATAGAGTCCTTAATCATAACAATTTTTTCAACGAAAAAGTGGCTAAGGGCATTGCAAGATTCCTGGGTAGGGGCCTGGGTAGGGAGAGTCCTGGTGTCAGTAGTGAGTTCCCCAATCACTTTGAAAATTTCTTTGGATTGAATAGGTGCAGAGAGGATTCTTTCCGCGATATATGTAGATTTGGCCGCAATGATGGCTTTCTTATACTTGTTGCGTGCAGCCAAGTAAGACTCCCTGCTAGAGGTGTGGTAGTCCCTTCTCCACCTACGCTCCAGTTGGCGAAGTTCAAGATGTTGCTTTTTAAGATCGGGGTTATACCACTTATGGGAGTGATTGTGCCGTGACCGAGGGAATTTGGTGAGGGGGGCTAAGATGTCGCTAGCCGAGACAAGCCAGTGAGAGATGTCATGAGCTAGCTTGTCAGTGCTGAGGTCAGACGAGAGGGAGGGGCGGGATTTCGAGAGGAGGTCAAGAAGGACCTGCGTGTCTACAGCCCTCCATTTTCGTGCCATGCCGCCCTCAGAGGGAGGGGCTCTGATATGGCCAGTAATAGTGAGGGTGGCGTCTACCAGGAAATGGTCGGACCAGATGCAGGGGGTGATCACCGGATGGGAAAGCTTGACCCCATGGGTCCAGATGTGGTCGAGGATATGGCCTCCGGTGTGTGTGGGGGCATCAATGTGTTGTTTTAGGGTAAGTAACCATTTTAAAAGTGACATCTTGATACTTGTATTTTGGATTGTTGTTGTTTTGGTCTTGTTTGGTTTAGATAAAGATACTTTAGTTTTCTAAACTGGTGTGGTGGCCATTTGTGGGGTTTTCACTGTGTTACTGCAGGTTTGGGTGCTGTGGTTTTAGTTCTATTTTTGTTGACACTTGCAGTATCCACACACCATATCTCTAAATGGTAAACCAGCAAGTGAGGCTGCAGAATTGGAGTTTGACATTGGAATTTTGTATACGTGCAAAGCAGATAACTCAAGCAATTTTACAAAAGCTTGGATGTCTCATGAGGTGCTCTACTACGAAGGTGGAGCTCCAGAAGGCCGTGAGTGAATGCCTGTTGGGAGGCCAGAGAGTCTGGGGAACTGAAGATGGAAATGTATGTGCTAGACCAGCAGTGGGGCTTTGGAGAACAGGATCTGCCTGTTGGGAGAGCACTCTCTGGGCCTGGCAGCAGTGTGTCTTCTAGACATTTGTCTCCAGAGGAGATGAAGGAGAGACAGAGGGTAAGGAATCATGAGTTGGAGCTTGTGAGGCTCCAGATGAAGCAGCTGGAATTGGAGAAGGAAGAGTTTGCAATAGAGAAAGTCAAGGAAAGTTAAGGAAAGTGCACATGACTTGGAGGAGAAGAATTTGCTTTTGGCACATGAATTGAGCATGAGGGAATTGGACATCAAGGCCAAGCAGGCAGAGTCCATTTCAAATGGTGGCAGCGTACAGCCAGTGCAGTCTGGGGGAAAGATTTACATTCCTAAAGATCTAGTGTAGAATTTACAGAACGGGGAGGATATCTATGCTTGGTTTGCATCTTATGAGGCAGAACTTCGCATGAATGAGGTCCCAGAAAAACATTGGGGCGGGCCTGCAGAAACACTTTGAGGCAAATGGGATGAACACCCTGACACATTTGGAGGAGTCGGGTACTCGCTTATCCCAATATGAAGGAGGCTTTATGCCCCAGGTATAGGCTCACACCTGAGCAGTATAGGAATAAAAACTTGAGTCTAACACTTAGGTGGAAAGTGTGAATTTCTTTTGCAGAGCACTGGATGATTGGCTAAAGGGCAGCAAGCTAACTGACTACCAGGGCTTGTATGATTTAGTTGCATGGGAGCACTTGTATAGTATTTGTGTTCCAAAGATGCTTCAGCATCTTGTGGATAGTAAGCTAGCTGACCCCAGGAAGCTTGCTCAGGAGGCAGACCGCTGGACAAGTACCAGGGTCCACAAGGGGCCTGTGGAAAGCCTAGCCAAAGGTGGGCACAGTCCCCAGCACAAGAGTTGGGGTAACCAAAAGGAGTTCTTTAAAGGGCCTCAAAATAGTTTCCAGGGCAAAGAGTCCCTGCCCTCCAGTATTAAGAAGCCATGGCCCGAGAGGTTAGCCAGGTGATAGAAGATCTTGCAGGTGTTTCGCATGTGAGGAGGAGTGTCACATGAGAGGGGATCCCAGGTTTCCCAGGGCCACACCAGAACCCACTTGTGCACCATCACAGGGGTCATTTAGTGTAGTGCTGGGGGAGGAGTTGGTTCCTAGGGAAGGGGAAAGCCAGCTGAGATGACCCTTATCTCGATAGGAGATGGTGAGATGGTCCAGAAGACCTTACTGCTTGAGAACACTAAAAAGTACAGGCAGTGAGTGACCATTAATGGGCAGAGGGTGGAAGCTCTGAGAGATACTGGAGCCAGTGTGGCATTGGTAAGTTGTCAATGGGTGTCTGCAGAGCAGATAATCCCCAGTGTGCTTCACCCTTTAGTTTCTGCAGACAACTCTAAGCACCTTTTGCTGTGGTCTGAATGCTGAAGAAGCTAAGACCCTACTTGTTTGGGAAGTTTGAATTGGCAAGTGTGCTCCACCTAAAGTGACATTGTGCTTAAATTCCACTTAAAATAAATATCAATGAAGGAGAGTGATGGCTTCAATTGGGATTGGCAATGTACAGATTAAACAGTTCTTAATGACCCGTCTAAACTTTGACTGATTATTCAACAAAGACAAAAACAGAAGTTTATAATGTTACTGCAAGTGAGAATGTATACTGAAACAATTGTGGGGTGGGGGTCAATGGGTGGGAAGGGAACTAAACATGTTAAAGAAAGATAAAATAAAAAGTGCAAGGAAAAAAATAAGAAAATGGAATCAGTGTAAAAGAAGGAAGGAAAGAAAAATGGAAAGAAGGAAAGAAAATTTGAAAGGAAAAAAGAAGAGAAGAAAGGAGAAAAAAACACAGACAAGTAAAAAAGAATCATGGCAACAATTCCAGTGTCAGTTAATCAAAAAGAGACTAGCTAAGAATGGGGTTGGCATGATATTTATATTATAAGGATCATGGTGATTCAGTTTTGTTTTGTCAATTAGTGGTGGCACCTGCTGGGTGTCTTTTAAAAGCCCTCACCCACCAACCTAGTTGGTGGCATGCTTCATCATCGGGCCCACCCAGTGACACCTAGCGTGTCCCGGGTGTGCTACGACGCCTGATTACAGCGGAGCAGGTATGTCACTGTGTGTGCGGTGAAGGGTGATAGGTTAGTGAGTTTAAAACGGCTTGGCGGGGGTCCCAGTACCCGGAGGGTAAAGACACTTTATTATCTGGGCCTCCGTCAGCGGTTAAAAATAAGGCTGTGGGACGTTAGAGGCGAGTTACGACCTCCCACGTCCTTTAGAGTGTCAACATGTTTCAGCCAGTGCCTTATCAATATGCTGGCTTTCTTCAGGACTGATAAAAAGGTGTGTGTAATTAAAACTAGTGGGTGTGTAGTGCAGGCTATGTGTCTACACACCCTAAAGTGTATCTAAGTGTGAGAGGGGGGATTCCCTTCTAAAGATCACCTGTACATATAACATAAAAGGACAAAGACAAAACATACAGAGGAAAAAGAGTCACTAGGAGATATTGATCATACGTAATGACAGCCGGCTTAATAGCGATGGGGTGCAGGCTATAAGCGGCTCAAGTGTAATTGTACTGGTGGTACCATTATGGTGAAAGATCGCACTAGAACTTCGTAAGTGAAGTGGTTAAAAAAACGATATTTACAACAGTGGTGAGAGAGGTGAAAAAATGAGGCGTAAGGTCTATATCTTACGCTGGTTTTAAGTTGTTTTCTCTTCAGGGTTATTGAAGTGGCAAGGGGTTGGCCCTATATGGAAGACAAAGGTAGGACCACTGGGGTTAGGAGACCTGTAGGGAGAAAAGAGTGGTGGCGCTTACCCTTAGTAGAGTTGGTAGTTCAGCATACTCACAGGATTTCTGGCCAGCGCCGGCTTTGGACCTGTTGTGCCTCCTTCGCAGAACCGGTAAGTAATGGCCTGTGCTGCCGGTTTATATACTGAGGTTGATTGGTTGAGCGAGGGCACCTCGAGGATGGAAGGAATGGTGGAAAGACTCGAATTGTCGAGTCATGATCGCGCTCAGGTGTGTGCCGGTTGCTTCGCGCTGGTGTGCGGTGTAGTGAGCAATGTCCGCACATGCGCGATGCAGTTGATTCATCGGGCGCATGCGCGGTGGATTAGGTCTGCCGCGCGTGCGTGTAATGGGAGTGCTAACTGTGGGGTCCTATCGGCATGCGCTGGTGATTAGCGCATCTGTTGTTATTACACGTGCTGACTCCTGAGCATGGGTGATTGGCGCTTCAGTTGGTTATACACGTGTTGGCTTCTATGCAAAAGCCCGTGGGGTAAAGCGCACATCGTGCTGGTGGGATTGCGCTAGAGGGCAAAAGTGACCCACTACCTAGAATATGGAGGTTCCGGGGATTACTATATTAAGAAGGGGGAAGCCGGGCATTATAGTGAAGGCGGAGTGTGCCATGGGTACACAGTTCATGATTGCACTTATGGGCAAGGCGACCCAATATTACGGAATAAGAGGCTCAGGGGGTAACTCAATTTACAGGGAACAGATAGTTGTGCCCTGGGATCACAGGTTGGTCAAAGAGTTCCAGGATACCAAACACCTGCTGCAGGTAATCACCAACATTGCCTTTGACCCCGACACCCAATTACTGGTAGGGCTTGATGTGGAAAGCCTGTACACCAGTCTCCCACAAGATGCCACCCTGCAGGTATTGCATGACATCCTGGAAGAATCACCCTGGCCTTACCACACCCCGAGGAGCTTCGTACTGGCTTGTGCAACCCTCGCCCTCAAAGAAAATTATTTTGAATATGACGGCACCTTTTACCTGCAAACAAACGGAACATCCATGGGCAGTGTTTTCGGGCCGAGTGTGGCCGGATTATATGTACATCACTTCGAAAGCACCAATATCGCTGTGGAATCCAACCCGTTCAGACATCATATCCTGAAATGGCACAGGTATATTGATGATATACTGGTCATCTGGCAGGGCTCACAGCACGAGCTTGATACCTTTTTAAACTGGCTTAACAGCAGAGACCCATATTTGAACTTCACTAGCACAGCTAGTAACCACCAACTCCCTTTCCTAGACCTGGAAATAACAGCTAAGGATGGAACCCTCGTCACCACCACTTATTACAAACCCACAGCGAGGAACTCATTGCTGCACTACACCAGTTTCCACCCTCGCCCTCTCAAAGAAAACTTACCATTTGGCCAGTTCCTCCGTATTAGAAGAAACTGCACGAATGTGAGTGATTACAAATCACAATCAGCAGACCTAGCCACCAAACTCGAAAACCGCGGTTACCCAAAGGCCATCATTAAGAAAACACAGAAAAGGGCCAGAAACCAAAACCGTGAAGCACTGCTTGAAGACATCGCCAAAGAAGATGAGGAACAACCAACTACCTGCGTCACCACTTTCAATACTGCCTCCAATGAGGTTGCAAAGATGATCAAGAAACATTGGAGAATCATCAATTCAGGACAGAGGAATTGGGAACTACCCAGGTTTGCTTACAAGAGGTGCCACAACCTGCGAGACCAACTAGTCAGCACCCGACCGAAACTACTACCAAAACCACCAGAGAACACAATACTCAATGCATGGGGCCTGCCCAGAGTAACAGGACTCTACCCCTGCAACGACTGCAGTGTGTGCCATCTCACATCTCACACCAAAACTTTGAACCTCAAACCCAACAAAATCTGGTCCCAAAGGAGCCATACCAATTGTAACTCACGGAATGTGATTTACTTACTTACATGCACGTGTGGCCTCAGATATGTGGGGATGACTACACGCAAAATCTGAACCAGGATAACCGAGCATCGTAGCACTATGCGATGCAAGAAGAACATCAGTAAGTTGACTAACCATTTCATCACCCACTACCACACACCCAATGACTTTACCTGGACAGTCATTGAGCAAATCCCTGAAAGCCCCATCAATAATGACAAGAAACTACTTAGCAAAGAGCAGAGATGGATATACCGTCTTTCTACGGCTACACATGGTCTGAACGATGCCAACCCCTGGAACTCTTTGACCAACCTGTGATCCCAGGGCACAACTATCTGTTCCCTGTAAATTGAGTTACCCCCTGAGCCTCTTATTCCTTAATATTGGGTCGCCTTGCCCATAAGTGCAATCATGAACTGTGTACCCATGGCACACTCCGCCTTCACTATAATGCCTGGCTTCCCCCTTCTTAATATAGTAATCCCCTGAACCTCCATATTCTAGGTAGTGGGTCACTTTTGCCCTCTAGCGCAATCCCACCAGCACCACGTGCGCTTTACCCCACGGGCTTTTGCATAGAAGCCAACACGTGTATAACCAACTGAAGCGCCAATCACCCATGCTCAGGAGTCAGCACGTGTAATAACAACAGATGTGCTAATCACCAGCGCATGCCGATAGGACCCCACAGTTAGCACTCCCATTACACGCACGTGCGGCAGACCTAATCCACCGCGCATGCGCCCGATGAATCAACCGCATCGCCGTTACCGACCGGTAAATGCAATTTGAGATGTAGGGCCCTGTATTTTACAGAATCGGTAAATTTACCGATCGGTAAATTTACCGATTCTGTAAAATACCGAATCGGTATTTTTCCCGATTCGGTAAAATTGATATGTAGGTGGGACTCTTCTGAGTCCCACAAGCATTACAGAATCGGTATTTTGCCATCAAATACTATTTGATGGTAAAATACCGATTCTGGTGTGCATGCACATGTGTGCATGCACACCTGTGCCATATGACAGGCAGACCTGCCCTTAGGGCAGGTATGCCTGCCACATGGCCCCCGAACCTTTTTTGGGGGTGCTAGAGGGTGTCAAAGTGACACCCCCTGCACCCTTGTCAGAATCGGTATTTACCGATTCGGTAAATACCGACCGGTAATGCCCCATTCATTCCTATGGGCTTCAAAGCCCATAGGAATGAATGGGGCATTACCGGTCGGTATTTACCGAATCGGTAAATACAGATATTTACCGATTCGGTAAAAGGAACATCTGGATGTTCCTACATATCCACCCCTCAGATTTACCGATTTTTAATTACCGAATCGGTAAAATTCGGTAATTAAAAATCGGTAAATCTCATTTACCTACATCTGGCCCTAGGTGCGTAAAACACCAAAATGCACATGCTATTTCCAAAGAACTCGTAATAGGTGGTATTTATAGCACTTGATAGATAACATGCCTGGGAGGGAATCGTTATTTATCATGTGCGATAAATACCACCTATTCTAGTAATCAGGCCCTAGTCATGAGTCAATAAAAATTGGATGAGCACTTCTTGTGAACTACTGATAAGAAGAGAAGTGTAACAATTCTGCTGGCGTTTACTGGGAGACGTTAGTTCCTGCCTCTTTGAGTCACTATTTTATGTCTAGCATAGTCTTAAGCATAGACTGAACATCATTACTATGAAGCCCAGGGCTGTTTATTTCCTATCGAAATGTCACGCTGAAAGTCATATTCAAATCAGCTAGACATTTAGTTCTGTGCTGAAATGAAATGGTAATTTGGGCTACTTTTAATGAACAGATGCATCGAGCAGTATTAAAGTACACTGATGAAAAGTTGAAACTCATGAAAAGAGCTCAAACTGAAGGTTAAAGAATATGCAAAACAGACATCTTTATGACTATGATTCCTCTGACTGATGAAAATCTGGATCTCTGCAATACTGATTCAGAACTATACTGTGATGTCTAGAGGGATAGCAACAGGTGCAGTTGTACCAGGGCACCGGGCAATGCTATATTTTACTAGCCCAACAGCAGTCAAAGGGGCCATTATCCTGGGTTGCATCACGGCCCATGGCGTCCTTGTGAGGCACTGGGGACAGCCCAATAGCAAGGTTGGTGTTCATGGAAACTGAAATCTCACAATGATTATATATTTTTCTGTAGCATCACATTATTGTTATGTCGGGCCTCTAAAGAGGATTTTCTGCAAAATGCATCCACAAAACAGTGTATATATTTATTTAATTAGACCCCAGAGGATTTAGGGAAAAAAGCACATTCAAAAGACAAATTGTGAGCATTGTAGTTTGAACCTAAACAAATGTCTGCCCCACAATGTCAAAAAGTTCATTCATTGACTGTGAGCCTGAAAAGCTGTTTTCCACTAAAGAGAGATTAGCCATGAATGTGAATGTGTGTCACGATAGGAATAAGGGGAAAGTATCACATTTTGCGGTGGGAGAGGAGAGAGTTGGATGTCGCAGGCGAAGGGAGAGATTATGATGTTGAAACCAAATTCCAAGAAATAAAGTGGTCAGCAGAAGAGGCATGAGGAGAAAGCTTGGACAAGCGAAATGGGGATCGGATCATGAAAGGCACACGTTTTGTGTTATGTTACATAGCGCAACATTCGTCAATTACTTGCAGAGTATACAGACTATGATCTACATTTGTGATTCATCCAGTGGAGCTTTTCTACTGGGATAGATTATTCTTGAGTCATTTTTGGTTTGTGTGTGTGGTGTGAAGGCTGAGGTTTGTCCTTACGGTGGTGGTCCATGAAGGGGGCGGTCAGCTTGCCTTCCAGCTTAATATGAGCGGTGTTGTGGGATATTTCTGCAAGGTGATTCACAATGGGTAGTCCGGTCTTTCATCCCTAGGTCTGATCTGTGTCAGCTATTGGTTGCCTGTCACAAGGTTGTTCAGAGGGACCTCTTCTGGCTGGTCAGTGTTACGTTCTTATCGTAGCTGTGTGCAGCTTCAGTGAGTAGCTGCACAGTGATAGTTCTACTGGCTGATCTATTCTGGGAATGAAGAACATGGTCTTGCTGAAATGTCTAGTATGCTTTTTACCATGTTTCTGTGTTTGGCATTTATTGGCGTGCCGAATCTCCCACGTAGACCACCCCACAAAAGATCCTGGTTAAAAGTGGTTTGTATTGGGACCGCTATATCTGCAAGCCTTGGTACTGTGAAACTTGGGTGGAGGAAATTATCTGATCCATGACCTACCAACACTACTTTGGGACAGCTAAAAACACCCTACACACATCATGGGCCTTAGGACATACAGTCCTGCACCAAAGGAACTTCCTATGTTCCCCGTACAGGCCCACTACATCTACAAAACTAGCTTTAGAGCCTACATGACACTCAGAAATGACACACCAACATACCAGACCAGGAGGCTAATCAACTAACGTGGATAAACTCTAAACCTAGAAACCAAGACATCATCAGACCAAAGACAAAAAAAGCAAAAAAAACAAAAAACTGCTGTTTTTGTATTTCCACCTATGCTTCAGGGTATTCAACAACATCACAGCGACATCAGAACTTCTCCCATTTTACTGTAATTCAGAAAGAAGCCGAAGACTAATCTGTTTAAGGTTGAGTAGCCGCCTAATAGTAGGACCCACCTATGTCACTGTAGTGTTCCAGCACTGCACCCAAGGGATTTGCCCTTTTGTACATTGCACAGTTGCATCCTAACAAGGTTTACACATTCCCATACATGCAAACTGTATTAATTAAAACGGTTACTAGTTACTGAGGGAATGGACACCTACATTTATTCCAAATTATGAATGGCAGTAGAATTAGCTCACATGGCGCCAAGAATGTAAAGATAGCTAAACATAGGATGACATACTAATGGAAAGTCTTCTTCATGATTTTGGCAAGCTGTGCTAGTACGATTATGTCATATGGGCAACCTATGAGCCCATTGAAGATCTTCATATTATTTTGTTTTGTAATCTATTTTTTATTGAATAATAAATACAATACAATTACATTTGACAGCAAATTAGCACAGTGCCTTTGTACAGTTGTGATAATGTTGTTACAATAGACCAACACCCTCATAACATTACCTACAGTCGCCACTGCTTTGTGAACGCCAATATCAGAAATATTCTCAGTCCTGCAGGTAAGAATCATTAAACAGTGTACATAGCATCCCGCTACTTTTGTTCCATGCCCCCCAAAATCTTGGTCCACTTTTGTAGGCATCCTCTCCCTTCATATATCACCCTCTCTGACTGCATGCACTAATCCATGTCTGTCTCCCAGTCACAAAACGTAAGCCTAGAGACTCCCTTCCAGGTTTGTTTGTTTGTTTATTTGTTTATTGAGTTTTATATACCGCTGGCTAGACCCAAAGTTATCAGAGCGCTTTACATGAGGTACCACAAAGTTACAAAATTACCTCAGTTAACAGGTTACATAAGTTACTAGTAAAACATTTAAAGAGCATAGGAGATGAGATAAATGGAGAGTAGAAGGGTAGGGTGAAAGGGGTAGGAGGGAGATACGACAGCGAGACAAAGCAAAGTCTGCCCCAAGTCCGGCTGGGTGACGGCCTAGGGGGAAGTTCATGGCCCATCTCCTCTTTAGCTATCAGGTAGCTTCATCGGGCATCGGCCGAATTGCAAGGTCTCATTACCAGCAGACTCAACTACGGCAACACACTTCACTCCAATGTCACCCAGAAACAGCTCAAGAAACTTCAGTACACCCAAAACACCGCAGCCAGACTGGTACTCGACATTCCCTGCTACAGCCACGTCACATAACACCTCCGACAACTCCACTGGCTCCCAGTCAACAAGAGAATCACTTTCAAACTCCTCACATCTACAAATCTCCCTTCATATACCACCCTCTCCGACTGCATGCACCAATCCATGTCTGTCTCCCAGTCACGAAACGTAAGCCTAGTGACTCCCTTCCAGGTTTGTTTGTTTGTTTATTTGTCTATTGAGTTTTATATAGCGCTGGCTATACCCAAAGGTATCAGAGCTCTTTACATGAGGTACCACAAAATTACAAAATTACATCAGTTAACAGGTTACATAAGTTACTAGTAAAACATTTAAAGAGCATAGGAGATGAGATAAATGAGCGTAGAAGGGTAGGAGGGTAGGGTGAAGGGGTAGGAGGGAAATACGACAGCGAAACAAAGCAAAGTCTTCCTCAAGTCTGGCTGGGTAGGTGACGGCCTAGGGGGAAGTCCACGGCCCATCTCCTCTTTAGCTATCAGGTAGCTTCATCGGGCATTGGCCAAATAGCAAGGTCTCATTGCCAGCAGACTCAACTACGGCACTCTAATCCAATGTCACCCAGAAACAGCTCAAGACACTTCAGTACATCCAAAACACTGCAGCAAGACTGGTACTCGACATTCCCCACCACAGCCACGTCACATAACACCTCCGACAACTCCACTGGCTCCCAGTCAACAAGAGAATCACTTTCAAGATCCTCACACCTACAAATCTCTACACAACGAAGGAGCAGAATGCCTGAAACACCGCCTCACAATCTACGTATCGCCAGACAGCTCCAATCCTCCTAACTCGCCCTTGCCTCCATCCCCAGGATCCACAAGACCATAACCAGAGGAAGGTCACTCTCCCACCTCACCACCAAGACCTGGAAAACTCTGCCCCTCCACCTTTGGCAATCCGCATTTCTGACCCAATTCAGGAAGGACTTCGAATAATCCTCCACCCAGTCCGACCAGAAGCCACCTCCCCCTGCACCTTGATACCCTCTATGGGTGAGTAGTTGTGCTATACAAGACCTTGATTGATGGATGTAGTAAGGCGGACAGGATATCCGTCACATTTGGGACAGAGTACTTCATCCAACAAACTCTGCATCAAACTTATACTCAGCAAAGAAATCTGCAGTGAAAATGTGTTTGTCAACATTGCAGCAAAAATAAACAAATTGCATGAAACTGCACTCATGCTACCGATTTGTTTTCAACTTTGTTTGATGTTTGCTAATCAAGATAAGTATGGTCTTTTTCCACTAACAAATTTCCCTACATCCCCTTCCCTTTGTGTGTCGTGATACCAAAGTCTCTATTGCACCCAACCACATATCCTTTCTACCTGTCTTTCCTGTTGCAAGGGTTAGTTCACTGTCTGCCAACTTGCCAGAGATACCTCTGTGTGTATTCTTGCTATATAGCGCTTTGCAACCAAGCATTGGAGGGAGACCCAACTCCTCTCTCTTGCCATCAGGTCAGTTGCATCGCATACATTGAGAAGGCACCATCGGGGCGAGACCTCCATTGTCTTCCCACAGACTGCCCACATTTTCAATGTTATTTTCCCCCAATATGTCTGAAGAATCGGGCAAGCCCACCACTGGTGTATATACGTCCACACCTGGCAGCACCCCTTAGGGCATAGTGAGGAACTTAGGGTATCCATTTTGACCAAAGCTACACTGGTATAATATGCTCTGTGTAGAATCTTAAGTTGAATTAATTTAAACCGGGAACGAATTGCCACTTCTTGGGGGGATGTCAGTGCTTCCTGCCATTCCTCATCACCCGGATCACCCACATCTTCCATCCATTTAGTTTTTTTTACCCCACGTGTCAGGTGTATTATTTAGAATCTTCCTGTAAGTCAGAGAAATCACTTTCTCCTTTAGATAGTCGTCGAGGAGTCTGTCCTCCAGGGGCGAAGAGGGCAGGAGATCAGTACCTTTGGGGATTAGCCTATGTAGTGCATTTTGGACTTGAAGGTATCTAAAGATTTCCCTTGCACTCAGTTCATAGTCATGTTGGAGGTCACTGAAGGGGACCACCTTCACCCGGCACACACATCCCCAACCTTCGAAAGACCAATCAAGTCCCATTTGTCGAATGCGGAAAATTTTGTCAAGAGCCCCAGTCGGTCAGTTTCTATAAGGGGTGGCCTGCGTGATTGTGTTTTTCCATCCCAAAGCGGCCGTCGCCGAGTGCCATAAAGAGAGGGTGGTTGAGGTTGGAGTATACACCGGCCCATTCTTCCTCCCCCGTACAGTGCCCTTTGATAATTCCCTGGAGTCATATTATATCTGTTCATCCTGTAGGCTGGCTCTGTTCCCGGCCAGCGTACCCAGTGATTGGTGACTACTAGCTGAGAGGCCTAGTAATAAGTTTGAACTGCTGGAAGGGCAATCCCTCCATCATACCAGCTTTTAATGAGTTTAGTCAGTGCTATGCGGGGGATGCCATTATTTCAAGAAAAGTGTACGGACTTCTGACTCTATGGCCTGAAAATATTTGCCTGGGACAGGATATGGATGTTTTGTAAGAGATAAATGAAGCAGGGAAGAGCCATCATTTTGTACAAGGACACTGCCCAACAGCATGAGGGGTAAGGTCTTCCAATGCTGCACATCGTCTGGACTAGTGCTAGTACAGCTGAAAATTTAAGCTGGCAATAGTTTACAAGGCCATACTGGGCAGGGTAAGGAGATACAAGTCCTACACTAGAGCTGGCAAAATGCTATAATGCACCCCAAAGATCATTCTACTAAGCCAACATTCCCCAGAAGATGAGAAAAGTTGTCAATTTACCTCTCACTCACCCGACAGGTACAAAGATAGAAGGTCACTGCAACTGAAATCCACATGCCTGACTGTAAGTAGTGCAAGAAAAAAGGAGGAAGAGGGACACCACTTCATGCTGTAGCAAAATACGCTATACTCAGCAAGACCCAGCCACAAGCCCTGAGACCACTCACAACCACCTATAATGTGCCCATCCAGCATTGCCACGGTCCCTGCTAATTCAGGCACTATGCACCATCAGCCACCTCTACTGGCATTTCACTACAAAGAATGAAAGGCAACCAAAGATTTATGAACTGCTTTCGACATGTAACACTAAATTGTACTGGGAACATTTAAAGCCCTACTAATTAAGGAATGTCTGTTAAGGACACTGCCTATTACCATACTCATCCATCAGCTAGCTGCAGGGTTGTCCTGGTGTGGCCTGGGGAGCATGGACCTATGAGATGCACTGGGAAATGCTGGAAGGAAAGGATTGAATGCTGAGACTACAGCTTAACCAGAACAGTGGAGTGAAGAAGATGTTTTTTGCAGAGCATAAAAGAGGACCTCTAAGTCAAATAACATGTGTGCGGTAGCACACTTTATTGTGTGTATTCTCTTCTCTATCTCCTCACCAAAATGCCACAACTGTCGTCACTAGAATGTGTACAACCCTTGTGTTCTAAACGCGAGGCAGCAACTATGAATGGGGAAGGAAAGAATGAGAAAAAGATGGAACCAATAAAAAGATGGGTAAAGAAATATGCATTTCATGCATATCATATCCTAATAATAATAGTGTGCATTTACATTATAACACATCTTTCTTTTTACAAACAATTAACAGAAGATGCATTGTTAGTCATCGAATACATTTTGTTTTCAAAGGACTCTTGTTGTGGGTGCAGTGTTTATCCTGTCAGCCATGGAACCATCCTAGAAGACCATAGTTTGGCACAGGCAGCATTGGGACACATAGGGCTCAACCTATGTTCTTCCATAGGCCAATCTACTACATCAGTGTCTGAATCAGGTAAGTTCACTGTCACTGGAGACCAATTTACCGCCGCCACCGCCGAGAGTCACTGGGAGCAGCCTCAGGCACCAGCCGCCACCGCCAAGAGTCAAGAAACGCACAAACTTCGTGCCGCCGCTCCGGGGGACCACAACACCCGGCAGGCCTCGCGGCGGCGCGCAACAGCTGACGCCAGACGCGGGGAGAACGCGCCAGGAGGCGCAATAAATTCCCTGCCACCGAGGCGGAGCGGGGGAGACCAATTTACCGCCGCCACCGCCGAGAGTCACTGGGAGCAGCCTCAGGCACCAGCCGCCACCGCCAAGAGTCAAGAAACGCACAAACTTTGCGCCGCCGCTCCGGGGGACCACAACACCCGGCAGGCCTCGCGGTGGCGCGCAACAGCTGACGCCAGACGCGGGGAGAACGCGCCAGGAGGTGCAATAAATTCCCTGCCACCGCCGCTTCGCGGGACGCCCGGGGCGAAGCCCGGGCAAAGGGCGGGCCCTCTACGGCCCTCATCGGCACGAGTAGGCCAGGCTAGGCCACCTCCCTAAAAATCATCACTGAGCACCAGGGATTAGTTCCAGCCAGCTCACTGCCAGTGGAAGTTGTAATGCCTTTGGTTGACCGCCTCCCAAGTCCTAGTTACCAGACGGGGTCGGTAAGTAGTCTGTAGCTGCCACCGAATCGCCCAGGAGCTTGGAAAGAGGAGGGGGCCATCGTTGAGAAGTTGATAACAGACAAAACACCACTACGATTCAGGAAATGAGTCCGCTGGATACCTGTACTAGGTGCTGAAGTAAGACTTTTGTTTTTTAAACCTTGAGAGTTATATTTTGCTATTTTATTGAGTTGTGGGTGTAAGACTATCACACACCTTTGTACAATTATGCTTAAAAGAAATCATCACATGGGATCTGAAACACCAAAGAACACCATGGAAAACTACCTTGTTCAAGTGGTTAACAAGATAAACAGTGAGCGCAGACAGTCGTTGGGACTGTCCCAGTCACCCATTCTCCCTCCCATGAGCCCACCCACTTCCTCACAAACAAATGAGTCTCTGCTATTGGACTCTTACAATAATGCTCATGAAATAAGCTCCCCAGTAAATGTCATTATTGATACTAGTGCAGCAAATGTGGCGGACATTGAGCCTCATGTGGATAATGGCTTAGATGCCCAGGCTGTCATTGTGGATGAAGAAAAAGAAGAAGTGGAGAATGAACCATCTGTAAAGCAGTCCTCGAGGGAAGTTAGAGCCTGTCGTAGATTACAAAACAAACGTGGGGGGTCACGTTCAGGAAAAAATAAGGTTACTTCACCGCCAAAGACAAAAAGCATTTGCCAGAACCATGAGGAGAACAATCTAAGGGAGACATTGGATGAGGACCTAATGTCAAGAATAGCGGAGCTGTTAGAAATAAAAATTCAGACACTTATCAAGCCACTTATTAGCAAGATTGATAAACTTTCTGCGGAGATAAAGAAATTGGGAGGCACACAAAATGTATTAGCAGATGCGATAGGAAATGTTTTAAGTAATGTTAATAAGGGCCACGACTGTCCAAAGGAAGATAATGAATCTGGGTTAACATCAGAAGTTACCCCACCAGGGCCAACTCTTCCGGAATGCCCGCAAACTGACCATATTATTAATGATTTGCCACTAGAAGCCCCAATTGTTCAACTAATTGATCCACCACATGTCACAGTGCCCCCTAGCTCTAAAGAAGATTCAACACAATTTGTAGTTGAAGCATCGCCATTGGTGTTAGTTCTAGCTAATACACCAACCCTACCACCGGGTCAAACCGAGTCAACCTCGTCACTAATAAGCAAGGCACTATACTGGCTGTCAAATAATATGCGGATAGCCCAGGGGGGTGAACAGCGGCTGGCTGATGAAATTAAAATGGCAAGGAGGGTTAGATGGATAGGAAATAAGCAAAAAAAATGGAAGGGCGACTGTGTGATATTAAATCTGTCAAATCCAGCTGCTCTTCCCGATATTCTATCCAATATTCTTCCACCACAAAGAAGAAGTAGTTCCATAATCCCCCTTACATTAGAATTCTTTTACAATGAGTCGCAAAAAGCCAACAATCATAAGTCCCTGAAGCCAGCTTGGTTAGCGAGAAATAATGGATGGGGTGGGGGACCTGCAATGCTTGACACAAACTATGCTTCTAAAAATAGGGCTGGCCCATGGCAAGTTAACCAACATAACACCCCTCGTTACACCATTCCAGGGCAAAATTGGAATTTAATGGGCAGACGAGGGCCGGGTACACTTGTTAACAATTTTGGGACCTTAGGAAATGGCAACTACAACGGAGGATGGCCAGGTGTGCAGCAGAATTTGTTGTATCCTATTACCCCAGCACCCATAGGAAATGGCAACCATAATGGAGGATGGCTGAGTACTCATCAGAATCCAGCATATCCTATTACTCCTGCACCTAGATGGAATGTACCAGCAAATGGTTGGGGTTTTGGGGCCCCATCTTATAATTGGGGAGTCAGCACCTCTAATAGGTTTGAGGCCCTAGCTGGTCTAGCTGATTGCGATTGACTTGATGGAGGGGCTTTGGCAATGTCATGTGGCATAAAACATACATATCCTAGTCTGCATCCTGAAGTTGTACCAAAGCAGATCGCACTTGTTAAAAATTCTCAACAGCCACTGCATTATGTTGACACAATGGTACAAACACCACACTTAGATGTAAATGGGTCTATTACACAACAGCAGGTAACAGAGAGACTAGGTGTTCTAGAAATAACAAAAATTATTAGTTGGAATATTGCAGGTTTGAAAAAAAAACCTTTCAGATCCGGCCTGGCAAGACTATCTGGCTAGTGGGGATTTAATCATGTTCCAGGAAACCTGGGGGCTCAAGAATTATTTTAAGGTTGATTATAGATCTTTTTTCATCCCCGCAGTAAACACAAATGGGGGAAGACCTTCTGGCGGTTTAACAATATGGGTGAAAATCACAGGAGGCCTGTCCTTTAAGCAAATTGATACAAATAATCCCGACCTTCTATTACTTGAGTTAAAAAACACTGAGGGTTGTAGCATTTACGTGATCAATATTTACAGTAGACCACACCGATCATGTAAAGAATCACCAGTTGTAACCCATTTGAGTAATATTGTGGCGGGGTTTGATCAAAATGCAATAATGATTATAGGTGGTGACTTTAACAGAGGTTTCGAACCTATAATAGGCCCAGAAGACATCTATAAGGATGAGGACAGCGCCAATAATATCCCTTTGGTTGACACAAACTATAAAGCACCCTGTACAGTGAGTGCCTTACAACTATTGAATTTGACTCTCGAGTCAGGCCTACGTGCCTGCAACGGGCGGTTGCCCTCAGATTGCCCCAGTAAACCAACATTTACCAGAGGGGCGAATCCCAGTCATTTAGATTACTTTATTGTTTCTCTGAATTCATGGCCCATGATCATCGACCTAATGGTGGATGACCGCACGGAAAGTGACCATTATCCTTTGATTTTATCTGTCCAGACTCAGATCTTTAAAACCCTTGATAAAAGCGCTAAAAGTACAGTTTCTTTGCCACAGGATCCTCTAGTGGCAAACAACCGTAGATCCCTGAAGTGGCCAGTGGTTTTAGGTAACAAAAAAATCATTAGTCAAATCTATAATGTATTTGTGAGGCACATGTCTCCTCTCTTAGGAAATAGTACTGTCACCCAAAATCCTGGTCTGATAGAATCCCATGAACATTTAATTAACCAACTTGGCGAGATCCTAACCAGGGCGGTAAAAAGATCACATAACGCCCAAAAGAGTAAACAAACAGGGATCACCTGGTACAACCAGGAATGCCGGAGAGCTAAAATAGACCTAGTTACAGTGGTCAGGGGGGATTCAGCGGATATTGTAAGAATTAAGAGAGCTCAGTACAAAAGAACCCTATTATTGGCCAAAAAAGAGTGGGACGAAAGGGTTTGGTCAGACTTGTTGGACGCATGTAAGTGTAAAGACCAGACCTCCTTTTGGAGCCTCATTGCTAGAGGCACCAGGGGGGAGACTGAATGCAAAGATAAATTCTTAGAGGAGGAAACTTGGGTCAAGCACTTTTCCTTATTATATGCTTGCGAAAGCTCTGGCGAGACTGAAGGTTGGGACAGCTTGCAGCCTCTTTTGGCTGCGCATGACACACCTCTTGTCTTCTCCTTGACAGAAACAATTCTAGCAATCAAGGCAGTTAAGCCAGGGAAAGCGCCAGGTCCTGACAGAATACCAGGGGATCTTTGGAAGCACCAGAATTATATTTGGGCTCCTTATATCAAGTTATTATCTAATGATATTGCTAGAGGAGCTCCTGTTCCAGAAACCTGGAAGGGGGCGGAGATTGTAACACTGTTCAAGAAGGGTGATAGGTCAAATCCCTCGCATTATCGGCCTATCAGCTTAATTGACATGTTGCAAAAAATCTTTGCCCGTCAAGTTCTTAGTCGGCTTTCCACTTGGATTGAAGAACACTCTATCTATACAAAATACCAGGCAGGTTTTAGATCAAAGATAAGCACTGTAGACCAGGTTTTTAGATTTTATGTTTAGTCTGGAAATACACGATTATAAGAAGTTCCCATATATACGTGGCTTTTGTTGATTTGAAGGCAGCTTTTGATATGGTTCCAAGGGTAGCCCTATGGAAGACATTAAGTAAGATGGGCGTCCCCGGGAATATCCTTCAAATTTTAATTAGACTTCACGAGATTAATTACGCACGAGTTAGATGGGGACCAAACGGTGAAGTCACTGAGAAGATAAAAATAGCAAAAGGGGTAAGGCAAGGGTGCGTAATGGCACCTACTTTATTCTCTTTATACGTCAACGACATTCCCGACACTCTTTTGGGCTGCGAGCATGACTCTCCCAAATTGAGTGGGCAAGCCGTTCCGGCACTATTGTTTGCAGACGACACAATTTTAATTTCTCAGACACCTAGGGGGCTCCAAAACCTTTTAAATACATTTAGTTTGTATTGTCACGACAAGGAACTAGAAATTAATTCCTCAAAAACAAAAGTTATGACAATCAACCCTCATAAAGGTTTTAGTAAAGTTTTTAAGATAAATAACGAACCTATCGAAGAAGTCCCCAATTTTAAATACCTGGGTATCATTTTAGACAGCAACGTTACATGGAAAACACAACTGGAGAACTCAAAATTAAGGCTGACTCAAAATCAGTGTCCGATTTTAAAGAGGCATAAGAATAGCCATTTTAAAGCAGTCTCACCAGCCATTGAATTATTTAAGTACAAAGTGCAATCATCCTCACTTTATGGTGCGGATCTCTGGGCTTATGCTCTAAAGGATACTTTCCGAGTGAGGTAAAATTCCTTTATTAGGAAACTCTTAGGGATACCTGGGTCAACACCATTGACACCCGTATTATGGGATCTTAACTTTCGACGTACTGATGACTATGCTTCTCTCCGTCCGCTGCTCTATTGGGTCCGCTTGTGGTCCGTTGAGGAGCTGACTGATTACAGAGAAGCACTGAAAGAGATATTGGCTATAAGGAATATCACGCATTTGCCATGGTTAGAGTACGTCAAAAAATGGTTTGAAAAACTAGGGTTAAGTGATTTTTGGTTTGATCCTGACTCCCTCACAAATAGCTCAAAAAGGATCTTGAAACAAAGGTACTGGGACTATATTAGAGACTCAGTGTTATCAAACCCCAGAACAGGGACTCTGCCCTCGAAATTTTTTGAATTTAAAATGACCATGCAATTAGAGCCCCTTATGGATGAAATTTACCCTCCATTGGCAAAAAGCTTATACTTAAAGTTCCGGTATGGTATTTTGCAATTAAAAGAAAGGACAACTAGCTGGAACTGTAATAAGGGGTTGGCCGGGGCCGTTGGCTCCGATATATGTGAGTTTTGTGAGATGGGGCTGAAAGAGGATGTGTCCCATGTTTTATTTATATGCCCAGCATACCTTAAAGCCAGGAAAAAATGGCTAAAGCCAATCTGTAAAAGGTTAGGCCTCCGACAAATTAAGGTTGGACTTAGAATTTTTAAGGGAGACACTGCTCAACCGATTGTGTTCAGCCTGAGTCGTTTTCTCTTATGCGTAGCCTTGATTAGGAAGATGAAAAATCAAAAAACCTAAGGAAATAGGCTAGTTCACCATGTTACTGAGTCATCTGTTAGCTGCTAAAGTGCTGCTTGCTTTACTGTTCTGGTGTATACTTCTTTTAACAAAAACAGATGCTTAATTTATTGTTTTATTATTCTGTATACCTATTCAGTGTTCTTGTATACTAGAGGGGCCAACTGGGACTTAGCCACCCTCAAGTAGATGATCTGGAAATTGAATTGAATTCCATGTATTTTATGCAAAGGAAGTGTGTTGATATTTTAATCCACCCGCTATTTTATTATGTATTTAAATTGTGATATGATGTATTATGATTGAATGTATTGTATCTTATAAGGTTTTTTAAACCGAATAAAGATTGAAATGAAATGAAATGAAAAAGAGGACCTCTAAGTCAAATAACATGTGTGCGGTAGCACACTTTATTGTGTGTATTCTCTTCTCTATCTCCTCACCAAAAATGCAACAACTGTCGTCACTAGAATGTGTACAACCCTTGTGTTCTAAACGCGAGGCAGCAACTATGAATGGGGAAGGAAAGAATGAGAAAAAGATGGAACCAATAAAAAGATGGGTAAAGAAATATGCATTTCATGCATATCATATCCTAATAATAATAGTGTGCATTTACATTATAACACATCTTTCTTTTTACAAACAATTAACAGAAGATGCATTGTTAGTCATTGAATACATTTTGTTTTCAAAGGACTCTTGTTGTGGGTGCAGTATTTATCCTGTCAGCCACGGAACCATCCTAGAAGACCATAGTTTGGCACGGGCAGCATTGGGACACACAGGGCTCAACCTATGTTCTTCCATAGGCCAATCTACTACATCAGTGTCTGAATCAGGTAAGTTCACTGTCATGTCATCATGAATATCAATTACCCCATCCAAGAAAGTATCATAATTTTCATGGTTAACGTACACCTCATTTCTGCTTGTTTGGGTAAAACTGTTAACATCATCACTTTTGCATTTGGTTAACCCCCTAAAACTCCAACATTTACCCAACCAAATGTTTTTTTTTTTTTGGAGCTGTCACAAATTACCATTTTAATAATACACTCTTCACAACATCCAACCTAATTCTGTTAACCACTAGCCTTTTCGAGCTCTCCTATTAAGTAAAGATACTGAAGAAATTAGTCACAATCCAGCTTGGGAATCACATAAACCAAATTGTTTCCATGGTGACTAAGAGTCTCTGGTTATAGATATAACCGAATGAGATGCAGATTGGATGTAAATAAACTGTTGCTTTTGGCTGAATAGAGAGAAAAAGATTCTTCTCTGTTGTTGTTCTTCAGATCACTTTAAATTGTTGCGTTTATTTAAAAGGAAATGCCGATCACACCATTATGTAGTTCAGATGTTTGTAGTCAGAGTGCCCAGACTTCAAATACCCAACCAAATGTTGACCCAATCACCCACAGAAATTCTATCTGAGGTTGTTTTGTGTCTCTTGTCATATCTTCTCTTAGACTTCCATTGTCTTGTTTTGACATTTCTTCTCACTACGTCCATGTCACACTCATGCATAGTGCAAGCAATAAAGAATTTGAGATTTGAACCACCATGGGCAAATTAAAGAGGTGGGTTGTCTCCCTTTCATTAACAGACATGGCAAAATAGCAGTGACTGAGTGCGGAGTAATCCTGTATGACCACAATCTTTCACGCACACCTACAGCAAATGTAATTTTCCGCACAAGTGCAAAATGTACACTTTCCTTACTTTCCTTCAGGTAACGGTTAAAACGTTTTACTAGCCCATTACATTGAGGATCATACAATGCTGTTTTAATTTGTTCAATATTATGTATCCACATTGTTGGACTTGGCCCTTTTTGCAGGGTCATCCATGAGCTTTTTGCCTTCCTCCTGTATTTTTTCTGACCTGTTGTTGGCTATTTTATGACTCTGGGAACATTACCACTGCTGATCAGTTCTAAAGTGCATATGCTCTCCCTATTGTAAATTAATGTATGTATTAATTGGTGATTCCATGATTGACTATTTGGTTTACTTGTCAGACCCTAGTACAGTGCACTGAGTGTGCCCAGGGTGTGTAAATCCAAATGCTGCTGGTGGGCTTGCAGCACTGGTTGTGCCACCCACAGAGGCAGCCTGGTAAAATGTGTCTAAGGTCTGCCATTGCAGAGTCTGCGTGCAGTCTGGTACTGTCATGCTGACTGGGCAAGTGCACCCACTTGCCAGTCCCTGAACCTTCCCTTGTCTTCATATCAGACACCCCTATGGTAGGCCCAAGGGCAGGGTGCATTGTAAGTATAAGGTAGGACAAGCCCTGATGTGTGTGGCATGTCCTAATAGTTAATTACAGCCATTTTCGTTTTTCACTATTGCAAGGCTACCTGTTCTCCATAGGCCAAAATGGGCTGTTAGATTATTACATGTGTATAATCCTAACAGACTCAGAGAACATGGTAGAAATTTGAGTTTAGTATGCCTGGAATCATAATAATAAAATACATCTTTTAGTAAAGTTTATTTTAATATTCTGTGTTTGCAAATACGACTTTTAGAAAGTAGGTATTTGCTTGCCTAACCTTTCAAGCCTGCCTCTGCGAGGTTGTGTATTCCTTTGTCTGGAGTTTGACTGACAGGGCTGCGGGATTCCAGGAGACAGAATGAGTCAGCCCAGTGGTGAATAGAGAGATCTGCATCTAGATGGGAGGGAGGAGTTGCACCTGGTTCCTGAGTAGGACTGTGCCCGCCCCCCACAGTGCTGGCTCCACCCCCTGTGGTGCATCTGATGTCTCTGCTCTGCACACTGAAAGAAGAGAAGGAATACTGTCAACAAAGTGCTCCAGGACGGTACTTGCTTTCCACAATGCCGGCTCCACCTCCTGTGGGGCGTCTGATTTGCCTGCTCTGCGCTGTAAAAGGAAAGGAGAAGTCTGGTAAACAGAGTGCTTCAGAACTGGTTCGGACTGGGCACAGGCCCTTCTCCCCTCAGAGAACAAAGGATTTTGGGGAATAAATATTGGGACCCTGATCCCAAGAAATGAGATCACTTCTGGACTTACAAGACAACACCTCTGCTGAGTAGAGGAACCTGAAGAAACTAAGGAGAGACTATTCCCAAGCTGAAGTGCTGCTTGGGGAATTGGCCTGCAGTGGATGCCTGACTGCCAAAGAGAGGAGAAAGAACTTTGTGGACTTTACGTTCAACTTGTGCAAAGATCTCCAAGGGCTTGGAAGAGAGCTTGCCCTCTGACCGAATCACAGGACCAGTGGACTTCACCATCTTTTGTGAATTACTGCTGGAAACGCTGTTTCAGTGGCTACAGAGGCAGGGAGCTGTGACCTACTCTCACGACCAGCCAGGTGTCCTGTAGGCACCGCATCAAGCAACGTCCACCTCGAACAACGCAAGCTCTGAGCTCACCAACTCTGTCCTGACACCGTCACCAAACCGCTGCCTGCACCACGACTGGTGGACACCGTGACGTGCAACGCCTCGCTACACCGACTCATACTGGTCTGACAAACGTGGTCACTGCTGCTGACTCCGAGTCCTGTGAATGCACCCGAAGTTGGGCACCGCCTCGCACGCTTTGCGACGCTCCGCCCGACTCGCACCGCTATCCGGACTGATCAACGCCAGCTCCCGAACTCTAGCTCTGTCGCCGCACCGCAAGCTGCAAGCACCGCATCGAAGCACCATCTCGCCCTGCAATGCACGCCTTGGATCCATTGACTCTGTCAATGGGTCGCTGCCTGCACCGCATCGAGGGATAACGCGTCCTGCAACGCTTTCTTTTCTACACCGCGATGAACACAGGAACCGGCTCGCACATCTGTGCCGGCCGCCTCAAGTAAAAGGTACTGTGACTGAGCCTGTCGACATTTGAGTGGGCCCGTACTGACACGGTCCGCTGGATTTGATAGATTCTGTGTTATTTCAACAACAATGTAGCCCGATCGGGCTACCAACTCGCATATAACCTTGATTTAAGCCTAACCAGAACTCTTGAAATCTAATAGTACTGTGGAATCTTTTTGTCGTTTATTGGTCTTGTGGAAACTCTTTATAAAATATCCCTATTTTTTATATAACACCTTGCGTGATGTCCATTTGTAGTGTTGTCACTGGGTTACTGTATGTAGTCACAAATGCTTAACTTACAACGCCTCTGAGATAAAGGCTTGCTGCTCGTGCCAAGCTACCAAGGGGGTGAGCAGGGGTTATTTTAGGAGCGTAATCCCCTTATCCTGACTAGAGGAGAGTGTCCCTATTTGTCACAAGTACCTACCTGTGCCAACTAGAGACCCCCAATTCTAACACATATGAATGGTGTCATTTTCACAGATGAAAATTGCACTCTATTATCCATTAAAACATTTTTAGGAAACCCTTCCCTGCTGAGAACTTTAATGAGAAATTGAAGTAACACACTGTTTGCACTCTTTCCATGAACATCACTTCTGGCCACTTAGAGCCAGATGTAGGTCATCCAATACCGGTCGGTAATGGCCGAAATTACCGAATTTCGGCCATTACCGACCGGTATTGGGTTTTTGAGATGTAGGTGGCATTTTTTAAGGATTCGGTATTTTACAGAATCGGTAATTTAAGGATTTGGTAAAATACCGAATTCTTAACATACCGACTCGCTAAATTACCAAATCCAGGATGTAGGAAGCACTCAAGTTAGTGCATTCTGTAATTTTTCAAGAAATATTACCTACATCCCATTTGCCTGTTCTTAAATACCGAATCGGTATGATTCGGTATTTAAGAATTGGTAATCTGGGATTACCTATATCTGGCCCTTAGAGTGGTCATCTATCCAAACAATTGAGAATTGTAAGTTCAGGGACAGTTTCTGAAAGGACCCACAATATTTAAACTCACTATCTGCCAATCAAATTTTGCCCATTGTGTCATTTGCATGGGAGGCACATACATTTTACAGTTTTAATCAGGGACATACACACTTCTAACTGTTGGATCAAATGCTCTGCATCTGCTTCCATCCCTGGACCCTAGTAACAACTCCAACTAGGTTTCTTCAACACAAACATTTCCATATGCTCTGCTTGGCACAATTTGAGCAACCAATCACAAAGTTCTTCTGGGGTACATATTTTTCATTTGAAACAAGAACTCTCCATTGACTGTCAGTTCATGTGCCATTTGTGAGGAGAACAGTAGAAAACCAACCTGATCTTTACACTTGGGCCACCCTTCATTTAAGTATTTTTTAACAAGTTTCTTTATCATATTTGGCCGTCCATTGAATTTCATCAATCTCATCACCGCTCACTGCACACACATCACTTTTGCTTGTTTCTACATCAAAGTCTCCATTATCCCACTCATCATCATCTTCTCTTTGACAAGGCAACCTAGATGGACAATCGGCTGTTCTGTTTCTGTGGCCTGGGTCAAAAATAATGTTAAGACTCTATTCTTGAAGTTTAGAACTCAATCCCGCTATATGAGCAGTAGAATTTCACCCCTCCCCCTGGAAACAAAATGGGAATGAAAGGATTATGATCTGTTTGAATGGCAAATCTGTTACACCGTACAAAGGGCCTATTAGGATGTCGGGCGGACTTTGTCCGCCTGTCATACTAGCGGGGATTGGGACCGCCCGCCATAAGGGCAGGGGTCCCGGTGGGGGGTATTAGGATGTGCCCTCCACAGTGGCAGGCACATCCTGCATTTTTAGCATTGTGGCGGGCAGTGCTCTCAGAACCGCCCGCTACAATGATAAAAATGCATTAAAGCATTTGCATAAACAAAGCATCAGGCACCGCGCGGTGTCTGCCGCTTTGTTTATACAAATAAAGGGGGGTACCACAGGTACCCCCTGTATGCACCCCCACCCCTCCTTCACTCTGCGGGCCCGCAGGGGGCCCCCATAGTGAAGACCGCATGCCTTTCCATGGCGGCATCGCCGCCACAGAAAGGCATCCGATTTGGCCCATCCTAATACGACTGGCGGTGTCTATTGGACACCGCCACCATATTAATTCTTTTCTGCCCCGGCCGCAAGGCGACCGGGGGGGAAAAGCGGTGGACGGTCTTTCCGTCTGCCACGGTCCCCCCACCATTCTATTATGGCAGGGGGGAATTCAGGAGAGGATGTCGGGTGGATTGCCCCCGCCAGGCCGGCGGTGGCTACCGCCAGCCTGGCGGGGGCAGTCCGCCCGACATCCTAATGTGCCCCAAAGTGTCTAAATTGATTAATAACCCATACACAGGGCAAAAGCTACCATTATATCACAGAATACTAATGTTCAGTTGCACTTCAGGGTTTTTATGTGTATGCCACCACCCACTCAGAACAACCTGACTTCTGTGATAAGACTGCCACCAGACCATAGACACTAGCATCTACCAAAAATATTATTTTTTCCATTGGCAAAAAGTTGCAGAGCAGGAGCAATTAATATCTATGACTTAATGAATTCAAAAGCATGCTGTGATCTGGTCCTCACACAAACTCTTACCCTTTGCGTATAGGTTTCACAAAATGGTTCCATGACTAATGTAAAGCTCTTTACAAATCTTCTGTAATATTCACACAATCCAATGAACATCAATTTATATTTGTCATCAGGTACATGTGTTTTTTCTGACAGCATCAACAAGGCTCTACTTGGGGACCAACCCTTTAGCAGATATGGTCTAGCCCAGATATTCTATTTGGGACTCAAATAGTTTACAGTAGTAGTCTAATATCAAAATAGAGATAATAAAGGGTAGCCTTTTCTACAAACCTATGTGATTGTGAATGCAGTGTAAATGAATAGAGTGTTTGTGTTTCAAGTCATATAAATAAGTAAAGTCTGGGGCAAGACAGAACCAAAGATGTTCTTGACAAGAATGGGCTAGGAATTTAAAAGTGATTGCCTAAGTAGTAGTAGTTCAGCTGCTCTGACTGTGCAATGCAAAAATATTTAGCACCAATCAATTTCTATCCATCCATTAAAACCTTATGACAAAATTCTACAGTTCCAAGGTAATCTGCGTAACATGGAGTTGTCGGAGCAAGACTGAACCACAAAACCTTTTGCGTGAGTAAATCTAAGAGAATGGTTGGGAAGTGGGCAGACAATGCATATTACAGAGTGGGAATGCCCTGTGAGTTTGTGAACATATACAAATGCATACTTAAAAAAATAAATAGGGAGCGTGGCTTGGCAGGCCAGCTTTGCGGACGTGAGCTGAGTGTGCTCCATCCAGCCTCATACTGATACTGAATTTATCCTGCCTCTTCGGCGCTCGGGTCCCTGGGCTGTCCCATCATCATTGCTCGCTGAAGACTATCCCCGGAGCCATTCTTTGGTGTCACTGGAGGGTCGCGGGCGTAAGAGCGGTGATCGGCGGCAGCCTGCTTTTGACGCAACCGTATTCCGAGCCGCGGTGCTGCCTGGATTTTATTGTTGTGTCGCACGGCTGTGGCCACAGAGGAGGTGAGCCTTGCGTGGGCGGCAGGCGGAGCCTCGGCTGAGGTTTGCAGAGCGGGGTCTGCCCAGCATCATTGGCGGCACTGCAGTCCCCAGCCGGGGGAGCAGATACAGTCGGCGGCCTGCTTGGGTCGTGGTGCTGCACTCTTTCTTCTATTTTTTGTTCTATCACCCTTTACACACTGCAACACTAGTCACACGTGTTCATACCATCTACACCACTTACATCTTTTTAGAGTGAGACCATTACATCCTTAGGGAGAGATCTGTTCTATCTATGGTCCCTCAACCTTCTGGCTCTCACTGTGAGATGGTCCTTTGAGGAACCCCAATGATGAAGGGCGGTTCCGTGTGGTGACTGAGGGGCATCCGAACCAAACACCATGAGTTGTCTCTTGGTAGGCTGACCCATAGTTCAAGTACACTTGGGAGTTTTGAGAGGTTTTCTTTTGTCTTTAGTTTTGGGCTGGTACTGTCAATTGGCATTACTATACATTTTGACCCCCTGACATTTTGTTGTGTTACTGGTATTCAAGGGAACAATGTCAGGGCTAGGTCGGTAAACATTTCCCTAGGGCCCTCCTCAACTAGTTGTTTTTGTGTGCTGCATGGTGAAGGTCTTGGGGTGTGGGGCGCAGCCTGCTGGCTGCCATCTTAGAGCCACAGCTTCTGCCTGCATAGCTCCTGGTGGAGTGGGGGCATCTAGTGACAATTAGGTGCCCAACACATGAGTACTGAATCATTGCCTCGGGGGGGGGCACTACTTCGTCCTCCCTCCTTTAAGGGATTGAACTACTTGGGGGATCGGTGGTCTGGTCCGGCCACCGGGGGGTATCAGGTGAAAGCAGCGTTGGAGAGAGAAGATTACCTGTGTGTGTACCAGGTCAGAGTGGCCACTGTGCTCCTTTCCCAGCCCCCACAGACTACC
This sequence comes from Lissotriton vulgaris, assembly GCF_964263255.1. Taxonomy (NCBI): domain Eukaryota; kingdom Metazoa; phylum Chordata; class Amphibia; order Caudata; family Salamandridae; genus Lissotriton; species Lissotriton vulgaris. Next base: position 1,155,875,500 of record NC_141696.1, read on the forward strand.
CAGTCGCATTGGCTGTCTGCCGGCCAGACAGTGCGAGAACTTGGGGCTGGGGCAATCTTTCTAATCTTGGCACGACCAGTGAGGCGTATTGGGGACATTGGCGGCCACGTCGGGTTGTGGTGGGGAGCATCGCTAGGGTCGGCGCCCTTGATTTCTCTTTAGGGTCCTGGTGCTCCCCTCCCCCCTTTTGGAACCTCTTCGGGGGTAGCACAACCAGCGGGTCGGTGGCCGTGTCGGGCCACAGGGGGGGTATCACGATCCGGGGACGCCTCAGGGGGGTTTAGCAGGGCCGGCTAGATGAAAGACCCTTTGGGGGGCAGCCTGCCTCCACCTGAATGGTACCGGGTGTGGGACCCCGACCTTCATCTCAACGGCTACATATTCACCTCCTGGGGGGTTTTCGGGTCGGTGGCAGGGATCGGCCACTATGACCAGAGACAAGTCCGGCGGTGGCTCTACTAAACAGAGTACCATGGATAAATTCACGGGCCAGAGGGTTCCGGCGGTGGGGGGTTTCAAAATGCTATACTGGATAATGCGGCCCTCATGGGTGCCATTACGCAATCTAGAGATGCCTTGGAAGACAAGATCAGGGCGGTCAGCTCCGACATAATGCTCCTACTCCAGGACCTGAGACAGAGCCAAGAATCTCTGGCGTGGAAGATGTGGTCGCCACACTGCAACAGAAAGTTTCGACCCTCGAGACCACCCAGCGGGGCCTGGCCTTAAGGGTGGATAATGAGCAGGAGAGCGCGCAACGCAACAACCTGCACTTTGTTGGCTTTCCAGAGGACTGTGAGAAGGGGAATATGGAATGATTTCTTACAGACTGGCCCGAGGGTTGGCTCCCCACTGGGAAACTCTGGACTTGCTTTGTGGTGGAACGTGCGCACAGGCTCTTATTCAGATGCCCCCCTGGGTGCCCGTCCATGGCCTGTCATCACCAAGCTCCTCAATTACCACAATAGGGACACCATCCTAAAAACAAGCCCGGGCTAAGGTACCATTGCTGTTCAATAATTCATGCATCTTAATTTTTCCGGACTAGTCTCAGCTGGTGCAGCAGCGGCGGCAGTCATTCCTGGACGCCAAGGCCCGCCTCTGTGAACTCAAACTCCCTTATGCCTTACTTTATCCAGCCAGGCTGCAGGTAGTGTATCGGTCCCCCACCCACTTCTTTGACACATCGGAGGAGGTGTTCTGCTGAATGGATAAAACTGTACGGCTACGTCCTCACTCTTCCCCGGGAAGAGAATCCGACTCCTCTTCAGGTGGGCCTGCAAGGAATCAACATGGGCCGAGAGGAAGAGGCTCTAAGTCCAGGCACCGCTCACAATCTGCAGGTCCCGCAGCCCAGGAATGGGTTTGTGTCTTGGCCACGAGCTTTAGCAGACTGACACCAGGATGACCATGAAATCTTCCGAACTTGAGTATTCTGTATGGGCCGGAGGGGCGTGTATGTTGGCCAGTCTCTCCGTGGGGCTCCACAGAAGGAGAGGAGGTCACTAGACAATGGGCTGTAACTTGGGGATCCATTGGTGGGTGAGGGGTGGGATCTCCTGTTGTGGTTAGCCTGCTCTACCTGCTGCGACAGGTACTTCACTGTTTTTTATGTACAGGGTGGGGGGAGTTGTTGTGTTGTGTTTTTGGGGGGGTTTGTGGGGTTGCTGCACTGTCTACTTGTGTTCTGGACTCTATTGTGTATTGTGGAAGATCCTTGTTGCTGTCATGGTATTGTATAGGATCTACACTGAGTAGGAATGTCTGTTAGTAAATGGGAGGCCCTTGGTTTTGTAAGGGTTCTTAGCTGGAATGTTAGAGGGGCGCTAGACAAGATCAAACGGGGGGCTATTCTGAAGTCAGCCAAACGAGTGCACTCAGATGTATTACTGTTGCAGGAGACCCACCTCATGGGGGCTAAGGCAGCATGCTTCCAGCGCTTAGGATTTGCACAGATCTGTCATATCGGGTTTGTGAGAGGTTCCAGGGGGGTTGCGATTTTAATACACCGAAGGGTTGCTTACACACATGTTAAAACTTGGAGAGATCTTCAGGGCAGGTACCTGTTTCTACAGGGCATGGTAGGGGGTGAGATCTTTGTATTGGGGAGAGTATACATCCCCGCCTCTATCCTGGAGGTTAGCCAAAAAGATTCTGACCCTGTGGACGGATATACCAGAGGGCCTTGCGGTGGTGGGAGGGGATTGGAATGATGTGATGAATGTAGCCATTGATAGATGGAGGTCCGAGGGTCTCTCGAAAGCCCGCCATCCCACTAATCTGTACTCCTTAGTGACGATTCTCAATTGGGTAAACCCCTGGTGCAGAATGCATGGCAATGCACAGGGCTGCACGTATCTTTCGGTAGTTCATGGTTCCTTCTCCCACCTGGATTATTTGTTCATACCACAGGTCTTTGACGGCAGAGTGGTAGCAGCTTAAATACTCGCACTCTGACTTTTCGACCACTCTCTAGTGGCACTTACTGTACGTGCTGGGGGAGCCTGTGGGCCATTTCGATGGCACCTTTCAGTCTGGAACCTTCAAAAAGAGGACTACAGGGAATGATTGGAAGATGCCCTTGATCAATGTTTAGCCAATAACTTGGGCTAGGTCTTGGGGGCGGGGACTCTTTGGGAGGCCTTGAAGCCCGCCATTTGGGGGGTGGACATGTTATTTTGCGCCGTGGCCGGAAGACAGCGTAAAAAGGCCCTGAGTCGAGCAGAAGCTACTATTCTTGAGTTGGAGGCGCTCAGCAGGGAAGTGGGCGGGCAGCTGGCTCGTCATCGGCAACTGCTAGTGCAGCAGGAATATTCTCATATCCTCTTAGATGAGGCTCGACAGCCCTGGCTCGCTACTCGTAGTAGGATATACCAATGGGGTGGCAAATCTGGTAAAATGCTGCACCAATTGTGTCAAGGTTCGCTTCGCCCCCAGGCCCTTCCGGGTGTTGTGGAGCTGGATGGGCTCCCTATCTCGGGTGCATCAGCTATCGTGAGCAGTTTTGCTGATTATTATGCTCAATTATATGCCCCTATAGAATGCCTCCCAGCGGAAGTCATTGGTCGTTTTTGGGACGATCTCCCACCGAAGGCACTCTCGGATGTGGTTAGGGAGGAATTGGAAGGCCCGCTCACTGAAGAGGAACCTAGGGCTGCCCTGGGAGATCTTAATTCGGGCAAGGCCCCAGGCCCTAATGGCTTTCCTTGCGAATTCTTAAAAAAAATATTTTGCAGTTGGGACCCCACTACCATAGGGTGCTCGTTGAGGCCAGTGACCGGGGGTGTCTGCCCAGCGACTGGCGCTATGCAGATATAGTAGTTTTCCATAAGCCCGGTAGACCGCCGGAACTTCACACCTCGTATCACCCTATCTCCCTCCTAAAAGTGGAGGCCAAGATATTGGCTAAAGCTTTGGTGAACCGCCTCCACCCCCATACAGCCCTGCTGGTACACCTGGACCAAGCTGGGTTTATGCCCCAGCGTGCAACCCACCACAATATTAGGCGGGCACATGTGGCAGTCTCGACAATCCAGGGCTGAGCTACTGTTAGCGGATATGGACAGGGCATTCAATTCCTTGAGTTAAGTCTATTTATTTGCACTCCTGCAGCGGCTGCATTTCGGACCGTGTTTCTTGTTATATCTTATAGTGTTATACACTGACTTGACGGCCTCGGTGTGAGTGGCGGGCTTTGTCTCTTCTGCATTCGCTATTGGGCGGGGAACCAGACAGGGGTGTCCACTTTCCCCATATCTTTTTGCTTAAGCAATGGAACCCTTGGCTCGTTGGGTGCGGATGGAGGCTCAGGTGTCCGGATTTGAATGGGCCCATGGACTGTCCGATCGCATCATCCTTTATGTAGATGATGTTTTGATTTTTCTTACTAACTTGGAATGAACGGGCCCTTGGTTGTTGCATATCATGCTGATCTTGGGGAAATGTCCGATTTATATATGAACCCTAGGAAGTCCACGTTGTGGGTGTTGGAAGGTCGGGCGAGCTCGGTTCTTGGGCATCGTCTATGCAAGTAGTACAAGGAGGCATGAAATATTTGGAAGTGTACTTGTCCGATTCTCCCACCACAGCTTGGGAGTGTAATCGCCGACATTCATAACAGCTTTGACAACCAACCCGTAAACCAGTCCACCCCACTCACCTCCGAACCTGTACCTCCTCCGAATAACCTTTTAGACTGGAACCCAATCACCACAGAAGACACCATTCGCCTGATGAACTCCATCCACTCAGGATCCCCTACAGACCCATGCCCCCATCACATCTTCAACAAAGCAGACTCCATTATCGCACCCCATCTCCGAGACGTCATCAACTGCACCCTCAACTCCGCCACATTCCCAGAAAGCTGGAAACACGCCGAACTCAGCGCCCTTCTGAAGAAACTCACAGCTGACCCCACCGAACTCAAAAACGACCGCCCCATCTCGCTCCTCCCATTCCCTGCCAAAGTCATTGAGAAAGCCATCAACAATCAGCTCGCCGCCTTCCTCGAAACCAACAAATCACTCGACTCCTCACAGTCTGGCTTCCGAGCCAAAGACAGCACCGAGACCGCCCTCATCGCAGCAACAGACGACATTCGAACACTACTGGACAACGGAGACACAGTCGCCCTCATCCTCCTTGACCTCTCTGCAACCTTCGACACAGTCTGCCATAGCACCCTGATACAACGCCTCAGAAACATCGGAATTCAAGGAAAAGCATTGGACTGGATCATCTCGTTCCTCGCTGGAAGAACTCAGATAGTCCGCCTCCCCCCTTTTAAGTCAAAGGCCACCGAAGTCATCTGCAGCGTCCCGCAAGGATCATCACTCAGCCCCACCCTCTTCAACGTCTACATGAGCCCCCTCGCAACCATTGCACGTCAACACAACCTCAACATCATCTCCTACGCTGATGACACTCAGCTGATCCTCTCACTCACCAAAGACCCAATCACCGCCAAAACCAACCTACATGAAGGGATGAAAGAAGTAGCCGAGTGGATGAAGCACAGCCGTCTGAAACTGAACTCGGACAAAACGGAAGTCCTCATCTTAGGTGCATCCCCTTCCGCCTGGGACGACTCTTGGTGGCCAACGGCCCTAGGAAAAGCCCCCATACCGACGGACCACGCATGGAACTTGGGCATCATCCTGGACTCCTCACTCTCGATGACCAGACAAGTCAACGCCGTCTCATCATCATGCTTCAACATCCTACGCATGCTCAAAAAAACATTTTGCTGGATCCCCACCTAAACAAGAAAAACGGTCACCCACGCACTGGTTACAAGCCGTCTGGACTACGGAAACACCCTTTACGCCGGTACCACCGCAAAACTGCAGAAAAAACTCCAACGCATCCAAAATGCTTCAGCCAGACTCATACTAGACATCCCCCGCACAGACCACATTTCTGTTCACCTGAAAGACCTTCACTGGCTCCCCGTCAACAAGAGGATAACGTTCCGTCTCCTCACCCACGCACACAAAGCCCTATACGAACTTGGACCTGATTGTCTCAACACGCGCCTTTCCTTTTACACCCCCACCCGCCAGCTGCGTTCGTCCAACCAAGCCCTCGCCGCTGTTCCGCGCATCCACAAAGCCACCATGGGGGGAAGATCCTTCTCCTACTTAGCGGCCAAAACCTGGAATTCCCTTCCCATCCACCTCCGCCTTACTCAAAACCACCTAGCCTTCAGAAAACAGCTTACAACCTGGATATTCGATAAGTAAACCTCCCCCCCCCTTCCTCAAGCACCTTGAGACCCTCTGGGTATGTTGTGCGCTATATAAATTCTGACTTGACTTGACTTGATGAGTCTCTGGTTATGCACTGTTCCCCCTCTTTGCTGCATCTGAGGGAGGCTGGGAGGGAGATATGGGTCAGAAGGAAGAAGAGGACTGGACAGAAGCGTTGGCGTCCCCTCGTGGGGCGTCCATTGCAGTGCGCCTGCAGCTTATCCAATTTAAATACCTCCACCGGATTTATTTTATCAGGGTTAGGCTCTGGAGGGCGGGCTTGGCGGCCTCCCTGTGTGTCTGCGCTGTGGGCATGAAGAGCGGACACGGATACATACTATGTGGCACTGTACAGCGCTCGCACGCTTCTGGAGGAGGGTACTGGCCTGTCTCTCTGAAGTTCTGGGGTAGGAGCTTCCTCACTCACTGAAACTAGTTCTCCTTCATGTGATGGAAGGGATCGGGGGCAACATTTATAAGCAATATCTCATGCTCCTGGGCTTTACTTTAGCAAAGAGAGATATAGCTAGAGCCTAGAAGGCGGTGGGTGCCCCTTGGTCTCGATTTGGAAAAATTGTCTCAACTTTAGTATGGGCCTAGAGCTCCCCATCTTTGAGGATAGAGGGTGCCCTAGGAAGCACTATAAGATCTGGAGTCGCTGGGTGAATTATCGTAGCTTGGAGCTGGAGCCACCGCGGGGTGACCGGGGTCGAGGCCCAGAGTATCCGACTGGCCTCTCCCGTCCCCTGCACTCTTTTATGTGTGGCCCGTGATTCCCCAGTAGACAATGGTATTGTGGATGTTGAGCTCTGGTGTAGATTGATGGCAGCTTGGAATAGTAATATGTTGTTCTAGAATATGGAGACAGTGGGCTGGGAGTGGGGAAGGAGGGGGGGAGTAGGTTGTTTGCAGTGTTTTATTTTATTTGTATTGCTTTTCATATTCTCCTGTCCTTAACTATGTAAAATGGTCAAAGTCAAACATTTGTATCTTACATGTGGAAGCTGTTTCTGAGATTCAGAGATCTGCATCATATGTGCTATTTTGACAAATAAAATCTGTTTAAAAGAAAATAATTAATTGGCAACAAGTTATTGGCAATTTCACATACAGGGGTAATAAGGCCAGCCCACTGTATACAGAGTAGCAAAACATGTTGTCCTGAAACCAGAATCATAAGAATGCCTTTTTTCAATGTAGAACGACTCAAATGAACCCATTAAAAGTCTCCCCTCCAGGAGTAACTAAATATCAAAGCCAAAAAAAACCAAAGACATCAGGTTACTAACAAAAGGTAAGGCATTTACCAATCTCCTGATAGGTAGTCTAGGAAATATAGGCAGAAGGAAAAACAAGCTGGGTTCTACCATCGGAGAAAAAAGACTGGGAGGAAAGATATATGCAAACATCACACTATTTTAGGCACCTCCCTAAGAATACACCTGATGAGTGGGAGGAACGTCAAGGTCCCAACATGGAGGTCTGATATCTAACAGTTCAGGGCAGGGCCTCAGAGCCACCTGAATACTGCGCCTGAGGTGTTTTGAAACCCAACCCAAGTAAAGTGGGGCAGAGCTCAATGGCATCTACTATAGTTTTGAATGCGCGATTGTAATCGTTCTGATAGTTCTTCCCAACTATGGGGTATTTATGCAGTCCTTATAGGTCTTCACTGTGAAGTGAGTGACTCTTAGCCATGGTCCAGTGTGACAGAATGTACAATTCTACTTGATGAGGGAAGGAGGCGCAGCACTAGTGTCTAGCAAGCAAGAGGGCCAGATCAACAAACTGTGCCAGTGCCTTGTCATTTTTAGGTCTTCTAAAAGCTCCAAGGAGGCCGACATCAGGAGAATAAAGGTTAGGCCTCCCTGTGCTATGGGGAAGAGTTCCCATAACACATCCACAATATTGAGTAAGCGCGGGACAAATTCATAGCATTTGTGAGAAGCTGGCCTTTTGAAAGCGGTAAATACAACAATTGTAGGGGCTCTAGTTAAGTTCTTGCCCACCTTGGCTGGGGTAAAGAAGGCCATATGTAACACGCACAGTTGTGCCAACTGAAATTTAGAGTTACACAAAACTTTACATGGATATTGTAGTATCCTACCAACCGCTTTATCATTAAATGCTCTACCAATATCCAATTCCCACTTACCCCTAAGCGAGGATAGTTCCGTAGCAGCTGATTGCAGCTGGGCTCTATAAAGTCACCGGATTACTTTGCAGCCCTCACCAAAACAATATACATGGTTTGGAGAAGTTTGTGAATCGGGGCCTCTTCCAGTATAATTTGCCAGAGTGCAAGCAGCGCAGCAGTGATACATCCATTTGTTATGAGTTGCCCTTTATAGATGTTGGACTGATCCCGTAGTTTGTAGAAGGCCATCAGATTGCCATCCCTAAAGAGCTCTCCAACCACAGTGATGTTTTTATTAGAGCAAGGGGGAAAGTCATCCTGTGAATAGAGGAGGTAGGGTCAGCTAGGAGCCCACACCTCAGCACAACGACTGCCACAGATATTAAATATGAACCTTTACCAGCCTGAAAGGAATTAGCGAATAGGAGCGCATGTAGCATCCCTGATCTGACCTGCATCTAACAAAATGCAGTTTCAGTCGGGTATCAATTTGCCAACCATCATGTAGGCCATTGTAGCTGGGTGGCCACTTAGTATTTCTCGAAATCTGAAACTCCCAAACCCCCTCTTTCAATAGGCAGCCAAAGCTTAGAAAGAGCAACTCTTCACCTTCATGGGACACATATTAAATTTCCCAGAAACTGATCCAATCCTCTAAAAAATTATCTAGGTAACTGTACAAGTAATTTAACAAAATAATATAAAAATCTGACCAACTTGAAAATAACCACACAACCTGCCATTGAGAGGAACACTGTGATCCAGAATTTTATCTGTGTTTCCAGCAAGCTCACTGCCTACGCAGATTACCCTCAATATTGTCCTCATCAGAGTGATAAATCTTTACACCGTGATATTTGAAGCAGTCTGGTGCCAAAAACAAGGCACTCAGCAGTTGTGGAATGGTGCCCGGGCATAAAGACTTATCCTAGTTGACTTTGAGTCCAGAGGCTTTTTGGAATTGCTGCAGGGTTTGGGGGAAAAGTTTGATTTAAAAATATTGGGAAACAGAAAAAATGTAAATTTAATACTGTGACACATACATACCATGTTGCACAAATATCATTGACAAGAGTATGGCTTTTTGAGGTAAGTAATATCATAGTAAATATATCATTGTAAATAATACCAATTTCTTTATTATCATTTTCACTAACATAGTAATTAAAAATATAGTGTTTTAATTATTTGAATGTGTTTTAGTTGATATATTAATTTGATGTGTTACTATTGTTTATATACATGTTATTTATAGTTTCGAAAATATATCTTGTAATTTTAAGTGATTTCGAATTTTTTAATACATTTTTAATAGTAATGTATAGTGTTGCAGTACTGTCTGCAAGTGCTCACGTTGGGATTCCGTGCCGGTGAACTGTGGAGTTTGTCGTCCTTCGCCTGAGGCAGTGACTGTGGGTGACTGTGTTGTGCGGGGCTGCGAGCGAGTGCGGGCGCAGGACTCCAAGTCCCAGGAGTGCTCGCCAGACCCAATTGCCAGCACCTGGGCCGCTCTCCCTGCATGCTCCTCCCCACCATCGTTTTTTAAAAACCCTTCTCCCTGGATGTTTGCTGGGACACTGTCTGCAAGTGCTCACGTTGGGATTCCGTGCCGGTGAAGCTATCCCTGCTCTTGTTTGTACTGCTCGCGGAACTCGCTTCGCGGGTCCCGCTTCGTGTGGGGCATTCAATCACCAATCACCATCAGCGAGGTCGGACTGTGGAGTTTGTCGTCCTTCGCCTGAGGCAGTGACTGTGGGTGACTGTGTTGTGCGGGGCTGCGAGCGAGTGCGGGCGCAGGACTCCAAGTCCCAGGAGCGCCGGCCAGACCCAATTGCCAGCACCTGGGCCGCTCTCCCTGCATGCTCCTCCCCTCTCACATTGTTTACATAAAGTTAATCACCTAGCCCCGCTGCGCGGGAGCGACCGGGAGAAGCCCGGGACAAGGGCGGGCCGTCTAAGGCCGTCAAAGGTCGATAAAGGACGGGACGGGCCAGTCCCCTGACATTTGTTTCCCGGTAAGAGACTTATCTCCCTATCAGCACCCGTTGGACATTAGGTAGAGCCTATCGAACTATAAGACATTGGTTTTGTTCACTCCCTATTGTGTATATATATTGAAGATCTCACGCTTGCACCATCATGTCTTCAGACACAGGGAAACCAAGGAATATAACTGTCAATACATCAAAGGGGGCAGTAACAGGCACAATAGACCAATTTTTTAAACGGGTTACTATTGTCCTAGAGAAGGAAATTGCTGATACAGAAAAACGCCTATCCCTGGACCTGTTAACCGGCAAACGTTCCTCTCTAGGACTAATTGGGAACGTATGTTCACCCGAGGTTATAACTTTAGAACCTCTGAGTAATAATGCCCCCCCCCCCATTGATATTACTTCTCTCACTCCTCCAGGGGCCATAGGGGATGAGGGAATCAATAGGATTAATATTCATGGTCTGACGCCCCCCTCCGAGTCCTTAGTCAGTCCTAATACATCAAGGTTATCCAGTTCACCCAAACTATATGTATCTTCTCCAGTAATTCCAGAACAAGTAGAGAATCAGTCGAAAAAACAGAAAGAGACGAGGCTCTACTTCAAGCCCAGCCACAAAAGAGAAAGTTAACACTCTGGTCCCAATGCCCTCACCTACACAGTCTCCTAAATTAAATAACCCACCTACAATGACTAACACATTAGTGCCACTCCCTGACCAAAATTCTGAGAGTGAACTTCTCTCTAAAATGGAGGTCATCGTGAAGTCACTTCTACTTCCTCTTTTGGAGAGAACCAGATTAATAAGTACACATTTAGATAGGCTGGGTAAGCAAATAGAAGGGAACACCTTGGCCCTAACGAAATTGTCAATGCCACAGCCAAAAAATTCAACTACAAATCTTGTTCCCCCCACTGTTCCACTATCAGAACAACCATCTACCAGTGGTGTACCTCCAAGACCTGGTATTACGCTGGGGAAAAAAGCACTGGCAAAATCATCAAAAGAAATAACAAACAAAGAAAAACCCAACCCCCCCGTAAATAACTAAGTAAAAATTGGAGTGACCCAAATTGACAGTGGAAAAAAAGGAAGGAGAGAAAAGAGAAGTAACAACGAACCTACCTCCCGCAAAGAATAACCCACCCATGAAAAATAGATCAGATAGGGAGAAGGGGGAGCAGTTACCTCAGCGCCCAAATAGACCAACATCCAGGATAGTGGATCTACCCCCGGAATCGGCCCCATATACAATCATTATGACTGGGGTGCCGGAATTAGCAGAGGGGTCAGAGAGAACTACCATGCCCTAAAAAATAAAACTATCTATTGGCTGAAGCAAAACAGACCCCTCCCCGCACACGTAAATGGGGAAATTCTAACAGTAAGGCGTGCAGTCTGGGTGGGATCAAGACCAAAAGACAAGAGGGGGGACGTAATAATCATACATTTTAAGGACCATAGAGCAGTGAGGTGCATTGGCGACTGGTATGAAGCCATAGGGGGATATAACATTTCTACACACTACGTTAGTTATTTCTACCCACGAGAATTGTTAACACACCCAAAACAGAATCCAACAAAAAGGTTTTACCCAGATTGGAGAGAAGGAGGCTATCAACCTTCTCAGAAAAAATTTCTTAACCAACCTTTCCAATCAGTATATCCACAGCCACAGTGGGGGAATCAGAATAACAACTATCAATCATTCCCAGAATTTAACATACCTACCTTTAACCCTTTTTCAATGCTGTTTGGGCTGGACGAAGTAGATTGACTTGACAGGGAACAACCCTCTCTAGAAAAACATACTTTGGCAGAATTAACCAACCTGCAGGGTGATACCATTTTGAAAGGTTCGGTGGAAAGATATGAATCAGAAGGTGAAAACCAGTTGGCCCTACTGAATGTGATACCCGCAAGGGGGGGAGAAAATCTTATCCTGGGGAACACACCTAGTGGTACACCAGATTCAATAAGAGAGGAAAGGCAGCTGGTTATGGGGACATCTGTTTTAAATAAGGAAATTAGTACGAACGAAAGACCAGACCCCGATATGAAAGGAATAAAAATTCAAATTATGTTTTGGAACATTGCGGGTCTCCGCACAAAAATCGTGGATGGAAGTGCCTTAGATTTTGTCAAAGACTACCAAGTATTAGCCCTCCAGGAGACCTGGCTTACTACAGAAATGCACCTGACAGGGTATAAAACATACTTTTCCCCAGCTATTGCAGGTACCTATGGTAGGGCAAGGGGTGGGCTGATAATTTACATAGCAAACACCATACCAGGGACAGAAATTAATGTGCTTAGCTTAGAACCCAATTACCAGATACTGAGACTGTCCTTTCAGATAAGGAGGGTTTTTCTACTCGTAAATATGTATGACAATCTAGTAGAAAGCGAGAGAGTAAAAACACTTGGGGCTCTCCGTAAGAAACTCCTTACCTGGTCAAAACAAACACAAGGCCTAGAACCCCCAAGCATTGTGTGGGGTGGCGATTTTAATCACCACCCCTGTGAAAGGAATAACAGTAATATTTGCGGCATGGGGCATGAAATAGATGAGCAAATAACCCACTTCAGCCACTCAGCGGTGGGAGACGTTTTAAATGAAACTTTATCTAATCTGGACCTGGTGATACTAAATGATACTAAATGAAGTAAATGAAGTAAAAACCCCCTGTGGGAAATTGGACCCAACCTATCTCGGAAGGGGTAGTGAGTCAACAATTGATTATATATTGACCACAGCGACTCTTGGAAACAAGGCCCAGAGATTTAAAGTGCTAATAAATACCTTGAGTGACCATGCCGCTCTAGCCTTTGACCTATTCATAGATCAGGGGCACTTAACAGCACAGGCTTTAATGACCACACTCGCCCAGAGCAACATACACTTAAAAAAAACAAATGGTTATACCCTAGGATGGGGGAAGATAGATCCTGTAGAATTAACAAATAAGGTAATAACTGCGGTATACCCGGCAATACTGAAATGTCTAGACACTGATATAAAAGAAGAGGGAGTCCTAGATAATTTTATGGTGATTTTGGAAAAGGTAAATGAATGCCTGACAAGGAAGCAAAAAGGCACAAAGGATGAAAAAAAGGATGGTTCAACCACAATTGCTCAGTGGCCCATAAAACTTTAAAAAGAGCACTAACAAAAACTATTAGAGACCAAGAGGAGGTTAGGACCCTGAGAAGGGCATACAGGTTGGCATGTAAAGTTAGAAAAGAGGAATTAAAGAAAGCCCTATGGAACCAACTTCATGAGAGCTCACTAAATAAAAATAGCGAACTGTTCTGGAAGGTGGTGAAAGCCCCTTTTTTGACAGACACAAATGACCATCCAAAAGTAGAAGTCGCTATCGAGGGACCAACATGGGTAAACCATTTTTCAAAAATCTTCGGTAAACCTTCAGAAGTAGTTTTAACTGAGGGAAATAACCGGGAAAATCAGGATAACCCATTTCCAATTGCACTAGAGGTTGAACTTCATGAAGTAATAAACGCAGTTAAAGCGAGTAAAAGCGGAAAAGCTCCTGGCCCAGACGGGATACCAGTTGACTTTTTTAAATTCAAATTAGATCTGTGGGCCCCAATTATATAGAGGGTGTTTGACGCTACAATGAAGCGTGGGCTAATTACATCTTGGACCCAATCAATTTTGGTACCCATATTTAAGAAGGGAAACAGAGAGGATGTGTCCTGTTGCCGCCCGATCTTGCTCCTGGATTCGCTGGGGAAAGTACTGGGCAGAGTGGTCCTCCAGCGTCTACAGGAGTGGGCGGACGATACTGGGACCCTTTCAGACATCCAGTTCTGGAAGGTGGTGAAAGCCCCTTTTTTGACAGACACAAATGACCATCCAAAAGTAGAAGTCGCTATCGAGGGACCAACATGGGTAAACCATTTTTCAAAAATCTTCGGTAAACCTTCAGAAGTAGTTTTAACTGAGGGAAATAACCGGGAAAATCAGGATAACCCATTTCCAATTGCACTAGAGGTTGAACTTCATGAAGTAATAAACGCAGTTAAAGCGAGTAAAAGCGGAAAAGCTCCTGGCCCAGACGGGATACCAGTTGACTTTTTTAAATTCAAATTAGATCTGTGGGCCCCAATTATATAGAGGGTGTTTGACGCTACAATGAAGCGTGGGCTAATTACATCTTGGACCCAATCAATTTTGGTACCCATATTTAAGAAGGGAAACAGAGAGGATGTGTCCTGTTGCCGCCCGATCTCGCTCCTGGATTCGCTGGGGAAAGTACTGGGCAGAGTGGTCCTCCAGCGTCTACAGGAGTGGGCGGACGATACTGGGACCCTTTCAGACATCCAGTTCGGTTTCTGAGAGGGCTTCGGGACAACAGAACAAGCCCTGAACCTGGCCCTAATGATGGGAAAGTATGTGTCGGTTAAGCGGGAAAAGCTGTACATGGTCTACGTCGACCTATCTGCAGCTTTCGACTGCGTCTCTCATGCAAAACTGTGGTCAGTCCTCATTAATATGGGAATAGATTTAGTCCTGGTAACCTTCCTTAGAGAATTATATTCCAATGCTTCCTCCAGGGTACGTTTTGGAGTGCGGGGTGAATTATCAGAGCCATTCACAGTGGAGCGCGGCGTCAGGCAGGGATGTGTGCTGGCCCCCTTTCTCTTCTCCCTTTATACTAACGGTCTTGAGGTAGAGATGTTGAAGGGGTGCCTGGACCTACCGCGAGTGAAAGATCGCCTGGTGCCCGCGCTCCTATACGCAGACGATGCTGTGATACTAGCACGCACCCCACGGGAGCTACAGAAAGCACTGAACAGATACGCAAAATTCATGGGTAACTTGGATCTCCACATAAATATAAAAAAGACATATGTTATGGTGGCAGGCCAAGGAAAGAAACATGGGAAGAGTATTTTTCTCGATAATGAGAAAATAGAACCAACTGCCCAATACCCTTACCTGGGGATTATGATGGATGAGAAGCTAAATTGGAAAGCGGCTATAGAAGCCCGCAAACACCAACTTCTGTGAGCAATTGCTGCCCTCATAACATTTGCACAGAAATTAGGAAAAAAGCCACCAGTAGAGCTACTCCGCATTTACAAAGCAAAGTGTCATTCCATCGCACTCTATGGGGCGGGTCTGTGGGGACATAAAAACACAAATGACCTACAGGTAGCAGAGAATACTTTTATGAGATTTCTTTTGGCGGTCCCTAAACGAGTATCTACCTTTGCCTGTCACGCAGAGCTAGGAATGCCCCATATTGAGGATTTGGCAAAGATCGAACCCATACTCCTCTGGCGCCGTATTTGGACGTCAACAAAAAATACTTTTACAAAAGAGATTGTGGCAGACTGCATGTCACTGGACCATGTGGAAAAAATAGAATGGCTGAGATACGTAAAAAATCTTCTGATCTGGGGATGGCTGAATATTATTCCAACCCTGAAACAATTGTTGAAATCCCGAAGAAAGATCTAAAAAGAAGGGCTTTGAGTCATCTAGAAGAACTACGTACCAGCATAGAGATAAAGAAACCATCAGTCCAAAATTCCTTGACAGTCATGACTACCTTAGAAATGGAACCATATTTAACATATGTCGAGTCACATTTTGAGCGTTTTTTACTGGCAAGATTTAGGCTGAATATTTTCCACAGGGTCGTAGCCTTTCCTAACAGAAATAGCTGGGACGAAAGCTTAACGGAGTGCCCGTGTGACGAAATGTCTGAACAGTGTATGTATGTATGTAAATGTAAATGTATAGGCATTTATATAGCGCATTACTTACCCGGAGGGTCCCAAGGCACTTCGACCGCTGCGAAACCCTTCCTGGCTTCCCTGAGAGATGGTCCCTTAATGGGTATCTCCAGGGTGAGACCAAGCATCCCCGGCGGTCTGGTGGGGCCGTTAGTGAAGATGAGGCAAGCTAATGCCCAGAGTTGCCAAGTGTGATCGCTGATCAGAGTGGGCACCGAGGCGAGAGAATTATCGAGTCCGCTGACCCTGGTCCAGAAACCTGCCGCGCCGGGAATCAAACCCTGGTCCCGGGCCGTCCTCTGCTCTTGGGTCTGCCGCCTCTAACCAGTGAGCCACACTACTTCACAGTCAACGATTCATACTGTAATGTTTTGTAAATATTACTCTGCACATCGTAGGCTATGGTTAACTCCCCTTCTGAGAACTTTAGGCCTTAGAAGATGTTGTCCCGCTATGTTGTGGCTGCAATTTGTAAGCTCTGAATTGACTTGTGAAACTGTGAGCACCTTTTCAAAATGCATTTTTAAACATAGAGTAAATCTTTGATATGGTAATATTTGACTACTTGGGGCAAAGAATAAGGGTACCCTTTTTTGTAAATATATCAATTTTGTCCTAGTGTTGTTAATATGAATTTTAAATGATGAAATGTACTGTGCAAACTCTTTTATGGTTTTTCATGTAAATTGAAACCGAATAAAGATTTACTTACTTACTTAGTGTTGCAGTAGGTCATTGGGATTGTAAGAGGATAGGGTGTGAAGTTAATTAGGTAATAATTAATTAAGAATTCTTTGTTAAATGTTGTTTAATTATATGATTGTTATTTACTATGTAATACTGATTGTTTTGTTATATGTTATTTGCAGGCTGTTAGATTTGTATGGGCACATGGTGGGAAGGTAACTATGTAATAATTACTAATTAATTTTGTTTTAATTATTTAATTGATTTTTTATTATGGAATGTATGGAATGCTTAATTATTTTACTTATACTTCAGTTGTGAGCTGCTACGTTTGTAGGGGTGTAGTGTAAAATCATCATCATCATCATCATCAAAGCTTTATTCGATATACAAAATGTCATAAAAGCACATAGAAGTATAAAACCACAGTTCATTGACATTACATTTTCTTAAAAAGATTGTGATAAAAACCATTTATATTTCAATAAATACTTTAAAATACATATTAAACTTTTACCAGCTTTGTGATTTTTTTTTTTTTTTAAAGATACAGCTAAGACTAAGAACCTCTAATGGCCTTAAATCTAATCAGCCAAGCCCAACTAAGAAATTTGGCCACCCCACACACTAAGGTTGTACTAGTGTCGGCCTTGAGTATTCTGAGTGCAGAGGAGTGGTCCCTGGTTCCGAGCAACAGACACACAGGTTTGAGCCATTTCTGCCTAGGTTTTGCATAGGCTGGGCATACAAAAAAGAGACGAGGGTTGTTTTCAGTCACACCTTTACAGATTGGGCATACGGGAGAGGTTTGGTACTGCGGCTTCCATTTGCAGGTGTAATCTCGGAGGGGGAGTGTTCCCAGCCTGAACTGAATAAAAAGAGACCTATCTCTAGGTTTCTTGATAAAGTCCAGGTATAACTCCAAGTGAGGCTTTAGTTTATGCTGTCTGAATGCCTCTGTGAGCCTACCTTGGTTTGGGTCCATTATTTCTTGGTCATCGACCCATGTCCAGTAGGCTCGCTTAGTTTCTGTTTTGGATAAGGAGACCCCAGGCTCCCAGTCAGTTGGCAAGCCAGATTCGCGCAAGAGCTTCTTAATATTATGAATCCAGCTAATTTTATGAGCACCATAAAGATTCATAACTTCTCTCAAACCATCTAAATACCTTGAGAGCTCCAGTGTCCGCCATAACCGAGCCCAATATAAGAGAGGGCGTAATCTGGCTAATTCCTTGATAGAGCGGTGACCCAAATCACACAATAGTGGTTTGATGGGAGTACCCCTTGGAAGCGATACCAGCTCCCTAAAAAACTTATTCTCAGAGATGAACATAATTATTTGAATGTGTTTTAGTTGATATATTAATTTGATGTGTTACTATTGTTTATATACATGTTATTAATAGTTTCGAAAATATATCTTGTAATTTTAAGTGATTTCGAATTTTTTAATACATTTTTAATAGTAATGTATAGTGTTGCAGTAGGTCATTGGGATTGTAAGAGGATAGAGTGTGAAGTTAATTAGGTAATAATTAATTAAGAATTCTTTATTAAATGTTGTTTAATTATATGATTGTTATTTACTATGTAATACTGATTGTTTTGTTATATGTTATTTGCAGGCTGTATGATTTGTATGGGCACATGGTGGGAAGGTAACTATGTAATAATTACTAATTAATTTTGTTTTAATTATTTAATTGATGTTTTATTATGGAATGTTTAATTATTTTACTTATACTTCAGTTGTGAGCTGCTAGGTCTGTAGGGGTCTAGATTAAAATGTTAATGACCAATTATAAATTAATGTATTATTCATTGTTAATTAATTAATTAATTTATTGATTTCTAACTATGTAAAGTATGGGATATTGATTTATTTTACTTATATTTAAATTTGCAAGATGCTAGGTTTGGAGGGATATAGGGTGGAAAGTTAATTATGTAGCAATTAATTTACTATTGATTATTATTTGTGAATTCTTTATTTCATTGAATTTAAAATATGTAAATTTGATTGTGGAATACTTCTTTAATTTAATTTTAGTTGCGGGATGCTAGGTTTGTATGAGTCTAAAATGGGTTGTGATCAGATATAGTTTTGGGTTTGTATTCTGCTGATACAAACTGGGCTGTAGCCCCACTGTGCTAATGATCCTGTCCTGTCTAGTGACTATGTTGTGATGTCAGTGAGTAAAAGGAGTATTTTCGCTCACACAGGTGTCTAACTCACTACACATTTACCATTGACCAGCCGTGTCAACCAACTACTCAAGTCCCTATCATGTGCTACAGATAACACCTATGGAAGAGGCAAGACAACCAACCCCTGCAAGTAAACAATGATTACCAGGGTTCTGGAATTGTAGGTCCATCAGGCACAGCATAGTCACCATGCTATGAAATATGTAACAAAAGGTTAATGTCTCAAGGGCAACGGTTGTGTGGGCAATCACAACAGATTGCCCGCTGCCTGCGGAGTGACAACAGGAAGGGACAGAGACCCATATAGATTCTCTTGGTCATCTAGTTGGGGCTCCTCTGAGGACATCCTGGAGCTCATCTCTGAGGCTAGCAGGGAACAGCATCCACCCGTGATTGATGCAGTTGCTTCCAGGGCTCCTCTTTGCTCTTCCAAGATCCAATGGTTATTTGGTGGCTCGCGGTCACTGAGACATTGTGGTGAAGGTTTCCACCTGTAGCATTTTGTGCGTTCCCTCAGGGATCGTGTTGAATGTGCCCTAATACAATTCCATCAGTGGGTTTGAAATTGTTTTATCCAGTCCCAGGCTTGCTCCAGTTCCATAAAAGAAATGTGGCTGCTGATAAGCTGTAATCCTCAGTTTAGAAGGAAATAGAAGTGGATGCTTGAGGTCTAATTCACTCAGCTTTTTCTAGACTTCTAGGAAGGAGGATCTCTTATGTTGTTTGCATTATTCACCCTGAACTGCCCTGCCTTCCTTGCGGCTTGTAGTACAGCATCTCTGTCTCTAAGGTTCAGAATATGCGCTACAATGGGCTGAGGTGCAGTGATGGGAGGGAGCTGCCTGGTAACCACTCTTTGAGCATGCTGTGCAGTAAAAAGGGGTGACCTGAGGGGAGACCCCCTTTTGGAGTCATGTTTCAATATACATAGTGGAGTTCTTCCCTTCTGATCCCTTTAGCAGCCCAGCTACTTATTATTGCAGTGTGCTCTGCCCTCCGCATCTTCAGCTCTATCTTCTAAGTGACAGATGTAATTGGTCAAGTTCTTCAAGCAGCCAGGCAGGGCACAGAGCTGTAGGAGCTGGTTCTGGGTCTGACCGGGGCCAGTGAACACAGACACCCAAGAAGAGGCCGTCAGTCTGCGCACCTGCGGGACACAAAAGGGAGATAGCCCATCTGTGGCAACCATGTGGCCCTTGCACCCCTAAGAGGGGGAAGGCAGTCAAGTTGCCATGGCAGAAGGCTGCAGTATGTGGCATGAGCCACTTCCCAGGTGGACAAGCCGAGCCCGTCTGCCAAGCCACTCTGTGTTCAAGCAGTTGTAGAGATAACTAGGCATAGTCAAACTCAGTACCCTTTCCTTGAATAGGATCCTCGGGGTCTCTCGGGATCTCAGCCAACAGGCCTCAGGAATGAAGGTATGAATCACCATCCCCATGCCCGTTGCTGACCACCAGCCCACTTACCTAAAGTAAAATTGTGGGGTAGCGGTGACTGGCTGGGACCCAGTGAAGCAGAGTCACTCTGGAGGGCACCCCACAGCCTCCTCTAAGTCCAGGGGCTTCAAGGTCCACCCTGTGCACTGGTCCAGGATTCCACTGTCAGGTCCACCACAGCCCATAATCACCCCCCCCCCCCCTGTCTCAGAAGAGCTCAGAAACCAGCGACCGAACCAGTACTATCTTGCAGTCAGGCAGGGTGTTGTAGGATGATGCAAGTACTGTGCAAAGCTCTGCAGATTCTCACCTTGGAAAAAGTAAGAGGTTTACTCTTCCCCAGGGCAGGAGTAAATATTTCTCCCTGGTGGGATGTAGAGAGGACAACCCCCAAAATAGTTCAGATTGACATAACAGACTTGACTGGATCAAAAAAGGCTATGATATTCTGCAGCTCAGGTCCAAGATCGGACTGGTGTATGAAAAGCAGTCCTGGCACCCATGCTCAAACCAGCCCGACTCCCTGCGCCTCCTTGCGCAGCCTCTCTCTTTCCATCCATCCATTATCTCTCCTCCCTCTCTCTTCTCCCTCTCGTCTACGTCTCTGATTATTTATTATTTCTCTCTACCTTCCTCCTCCATCTTTTTCTCTCTTTCTTGAAGCCTCCTCGAACCTGTTGCAATTAACCTCGGATAACTGTGGAAAGTGACCGAAGCATCATGAGAAGCTCTTTGCTTTCAAACCCATCCCCTAAAGGCTCCAGCCAATCGATGAATTGCCCGCTGGAATAAAAGACCTGTCCAGCCCCGCTCTGGTCTCGGATGTAATGTTCTTTTTGGAGGTGGAGGCAGAAACCGCCCCTAGTGTGTATGTGCGGAGAGGATAAATGAACTGAGAGCCGTTGTGCCCCAGACTGTCAGAGGCGCATTATTGCTCCGAGGAAAGGATCCGTAGCAGACACCAAGATCACGGCACCGTGGGGGGGGGGGGGGGGGGGGGGGGACACTTGTATTATATATTTTTGCATGAAAATTGTATTTGAGAAACGTAGCTGCAGTGATGCAGACCTACAAATGTACATTTCTGTCCTTCTAAATGAACCAGGCCCCACTTATAGAAAAGAGTGGATTTCAGAGTAAGTGCAACGAAACATAGAATAGTAGATATACTGTTAAGAGCAGGCTATAAAAATAACTGACATTTTTACTACTGCAGAAAATGACATCCTGTCTTTTACAGCCTTTTTTACAAGGGTCTAAAATTCCTGGATGAATTGATGTACAGTAGGAATGCGTCACATGGTCTGATGATTAGAAGAGAGGATGTGATGCAGTACACAGAGACAATAGCTATGTCTTTGGGCTACGGAGCCTGTTTTCACAGACATCCGAGATGGGAATGAATGCAAACAGGGAAACCAATGCCTTTGTGCGAGGCGAAAGCTACTGTAATAAGTGAACAAAAGTAGACCTCACTGCCCACTGAAACGAAAACTAAAGAGATTAGTAGTGTTCCAGTTTTCTCATGTTGAGAAAATGTGGATCAGTTTCAATAAGCAACACTCGGATTTTTTATTTTTTACTGGAATCTAGCCGAATGTGTTCTGGTGCCCAAGTTAATTTTTTTCCTTCTGTGACATTTTTTTGGGCGGCTATGGTTGGATGATTTCATATATTTTTCAGTGCGAAATACACACACTTTTATTTGTACAATTGATGCCTATGCTTGGTCGGTCGGCCTTCTGCATGGAAACGGTATGCGAAGTATGTCAGTGCTTACAAAAGTAGTCTGAGACACCTTCTCCTTGTCTTTTCCATATAGAAAAGAGACACCTTCTCCTTGTCTTTTCATATAGAAAAGAGACACCTTCTACTTGTCTTTTGATATAGAAATGAGACACCTTCTACTTGTCTTTTCCGTTTAGAAAAGAGACACCTTCTCCTTGTCTTTTCCATATCGAAAAGTTAGTTCAAGGGTGAATCTTGCTTGCAAAGTGCACGCGTGGTATGCACACAATGAGTTTCATAATACCCCTGCAAGAAATTTTCTGCTGAAATCAGCTTCCCGAGAGTGAAAATGACACAAAAAACATAAACTGAAGAAAAACTAAAATTAAGCGACATAAGAGAAAGCCTATGATGAGTATTTAGGCTATGTTAGCGTCAAAAGACTTATACCAGGCAGGAGGGGGTGTCAAATGTTACACTAGATCTGGCTGGTGTCTGCATGCAGGAGTGTGCAATGCTGCAAAGTGCTTTGGACTGGTCTCATGTAGGCTCTTTAGAAAACCAATTATAGATAGTGACTTCAACTATTGTCAAAAGCAGGCCCGGTGCCAGCATCGTCACTTTGAGCAGCAGCCTTGGCAGCCTGTGCTGTAAGAATGTGTGGTGTGACACCAGCCTCGTTCTTCGTTCCTAACCCACACCCTAGCATTTGTAAGGGGAATTGTGTCTCTAAATTTGCCTCGCCTCTTTCACAGGGAGCCTTTCTTTCATCCTA
This sequence comes from Lissotriton vulgaris, assembly GCF_964263255.1. Classification (NCBI taxonomy): domain Eukaryota; kingdom Metazoa; phylum Chordata; class Amphibia; order Caudata; family Salamandridae; genus Lissotriton; species Lissotriton vulgaris. Next base: position 1,155,897,982 of record NC_141696.1, read on the forward strand.
TTGTACATGCTGGGGGCATTCCTAGAGCTTCTGCAGGCCAAGCATGTACTCCAGTCTCTTTAAAAAGAAATGGAACCTGGAAGTATTCCATACTGTAATGAGGGGCTAATGGTACAGCACTCCTGGTGACCTGAATCAGTCATTCTACTGCCAGGTGTCATGAAGACCGATACTGTAGGCGGGTAGGGTTAGACCTTACACTCTTCTGCCAAGGCTACATGTTGGCAGCGTCTAAACCTCACTGGCCTCCCACCCTTGGCTGCTGACGGCGGCATCCTGATCACTGGGGATGACCTGTGGCCTAATTAATGGAAAGCATGAGACATTCCTGGCATACCTCTTGAAAGTTTACTCTTGTGGAGAGCAAACTGATCTTAACGCTACAGTCCCTAAGTTAGGCTTCTTGCTTCAGTCCTTGTGCGGTAAAGTAAAATGCATCTACAGAAGGAGGGGGGATTCCTTCTTTCATTGGGGTATCCCAAATGCAAACTAGAGAAATGTCTCAAAGCATCCTTAGAACAGTTCTTCCAACTCATTCTAAAGCTTTGAAGAGTCTTATTGGTCTAACCCTTATTGTGTGTGATTTACCCGAGTGCCACCCACCCCGCAGCCAAGGTGAGGCTTTTTGCAAACAATTATCTTACAGTAATGAAGTCTTGCAGTCCTATGGTAGACCAGACAAGCCCAGAGCCTGGGTAACATATATGTAGCCACTTTTAGGAAACACGCTACATTTCCCCCAAAATGACAAGCGTGGAGAATCACGACGCGCGCACTTAGGACCCGGCCTCTCCGGACCCCACCCTGCTCCTGGTCTCTGGTGATTGGTCGGGCGGACGGCCCAATCGGCGTCTGACCGACCCATTTCCACTCTGGCGATATCGCGTGACCCGAGGGTTAGGGGGTGGAGACTTTGGGCCTATTTAGGGTCAACTCCCTGTGTCTGGGGTCTCTGTTCCCGCTATCACTCCTGGATTCCTGACTGCCCACCGGTTCCTGGCCATCCTCGAGAACAAGGCCGGCTTTCCGAAATTCTAGAAGCAGAAGAACTGAGCATCGTTCTTAGCCAGGTAAGGGGTTGAGTGCCTCGGGGGGCCTCGTGGGCAGCCGTGAGTCACGGTGGGTGCAGGGAAGGGATTGGAGTGTCGCTGCCTTGCGGGGCTTACGGCTGTGTGCGAGGGTCTTCGTGGTGCGGGCTCCTGCCGGGTGGCGTGAACGGTGCTTAGGAGTGTGGGAACAGGGAACGCAGGGCGTGTTAAGTGCTAGAGCGTGGCAGTGTGAAGCGCGCAATAGTTCGCATGGCGCCAAAAAAGGGTAGACAAAAGCGAAAGGACTCTGAACCTGAATTAGCACAGATCATGAAATTGCTGCTAAAAAAGTTGAGCAAGGAGACCCCCGATAGTGGGGACGAGAGTGATTCTTCCCAGGGGGAGCAGCCAGAAGTAGTAGAGCGGCCACGCAGGGGGGTGCGACTGAAGGCTGCTTGTCCGCCATTGAAGAAGAAGGCCAAGGCGCAGCCAAAAAGGAAAGGGACGAAGAATAGGCCTAGCCCTGCCGGGGGGAAACAGGACGAGGGATCAGTAGGTCCCGTCTCCACTCCTCCTTTAGATGCAGAGCGGGTCCCTCCTTCTGATCCTGAACCGGGTGTGGTCACACCAGTAGACCCAGTGGGGTCAGTCTTGTCCGAGATTAGGGAGGCGCTGAGGGCGTTGGCTCCGGGGGGCGCAGTACCATTAGTCATGGTCCCTCCGGCACCACTCCCACCGCAGCCGGTGGCCGCAGTGGCAGCCGCTGGCGACCCGTTGGATAGCTTGCTTGCGTCAGTTTCCACTCTAGTGGGCCAATTATCAGCCCCAGAAAGGGTATTAGAGAGAGTGAGCGCTGGGGCGGCAGCACCGTGGGTGCCCCCGCAGGTCACAGAACAGGGCGCATTGCAAGATGTTCAGAGGCAGTTGGCGCTGTTAGTCGAGTCGCGCAAAGCGTTGCCCAGTGTAGCGATTGGGGCACAGCCCCCCGCGACAGCGATAGCGGTGCCACCAACAGGAGGTAAGCCTGGTGACACCACGCTAAGAAGCAGCGTGATGGGAACTAGTCAAGGGATCGTGTTGTCTCAGTCAGGGATGTTGGCTACGCATGTGAGCACGGAAATGCGAGAGAAGATTTGGAGAGGTACCTACGTAGATATATTCTCCCTTATCAGGCCGAAGAGGCGAGAGGAGGATTACAAAGACAGGGATGGGAAAGATCACTCCTTCCGAGATCGGAGACCTAGGATAGAGGAGACTATAACCAGCTGGTTGTTCGGCTTTCACATCTATGTTACGGTGTTGTTGGAAAAAAGGCCAGAGTTGGCGATTCCCCTGGTGTTTTATACTAATAAGATTGTTAAGGCGCATGCCACTCAAGGCGGTTCTGCCTGGCTGACATACGATAGGGAGTTTAGCTGGGCGAAGGAAGAAAACCCCTCCATTTGTTGGGATCAAGTTGAGGTCAATGCTTGGTTAGAGAGCGTAAGCAATAGGGAACACCCGGCTAGGCAGCCCTTTCGGACTTCCCAGGGAGGGCCGGGCGAGAAGAAAGGTACCTGCTGGTCATTCAATGGTAAGGGGTGCACATGGCCCCCTGGGCAGTGCAAGTTCAAGCATGCCTGCGCTTACTGCGGGCACCAGTCCCATCCTGAATCTAAATGCAATAAGAAAGCCAAAGAACGGGGGGCAACGCCCCTAAGGATATCAAGCCTCCCAAAGTCTAATCTGCCTACTCCTGTCGACATAGAGAAACTAATCTTTGGCTGGGCAGGTATCCGGATAGGGCAGCTGCCAGGATGTTGTTTGATGGATTTTCCAGCGGTTTTCGTATACCAGCATCGCATGTCCCTCCTATTACTCAGTGTAGGAACCAAGTTTCAGCAAGAACCCATCCCGCAGTAGTGGCCACAAAGGTAGAGAAAGAGCGGGCTTTAGACCGAGTAGCTGGCCCGTTCCCGGACCCTCCCTGGGAGAACTTTGTCTGCTCCCCTTTAGGAGTGGTCCCCAAAAAAGAGCCGGGTCAATTCAGGATGATCCATAACTTATCCGCACCAAAAGGTGCATCGGTAAACGATGCCATCGACCCAGCGGAGTGCTCAGTGAAGTACTCATCCTTTGATGCCGCTGTTCAGAAAGTGAGGGAGCTAGGCCGAGGGGCGTTGCTGGCAAAAACCGATATTGAGTCAGCGTTCCGCTTGTTACCGGTACACCCTGAGGAGTACCATTTGTTAGGCTTTCAGGTCCAACAGCAATTTTACTACGACAGATGTATGCCTATGGGTTGTGCGGTCTCCTGCAAATACTTTGAGACCTTTAGCTCCATGCTGAAATGGGTGTTTTCGCAAAAGTCAGGATGTATGGATGTGGTGCATTACTTAGACGATTTCATGGTAATGGGCCCCGCATCGTCGGATGCCTGCGCATTGGCCCTAAGCCAGCTGGTGGCGATGTTAAAGGAATTTGGGGTGCCGCTGGCACCGAGCAAGACAGTCGGCCCTGACACGTGCATGTCCTTCCTGGGCATTGAAATTGACACAGTGGCGGGTGAATGTAGGTTGCCAATGGATAAGGTAAAGGCTTTTTCCCTAGCCATTGAGGTAGCATTGGCGTGTAAAAAGGTGACATTGCACCAGTTACAAGTGCTTGTGGGGCAGTTGAACTTTGCTTGGCGGATCATTCCCATGGGACGCCCTTTCTCGAGGTCTATAGCCAGAGCGATGGTGGGTCTTACCCAGAAGCATCATCGGGTGAGGTTAAAAGCAGGGGTGAAGGAGGACCTCAAGGTGTGGCGGGATTTCCTGGCAGATTTCAACGGGCGGGAAGTGAGGCCCGCGCCACCGGTGTCCAGTAAGGAGTTAGGATTATACACTGATTCAGCTGGTAGTGTTGGTTTTGGGGCAATCCTGGGCCCTGCCTGGTGTGGGGCGGTCTGGCCAGCGGAGTGGCACTTAGCAGGCTTGACTAAGAACTTAGCCTTTTTAGAGCTCTTTCCCATCTGGGTGGCAGTTACGGTGTGGGCAGAGCGCTTCAGGGACAGGGTCGTGACCTTCTGGTCGGATAACATGGCAGTGGTTCAGGTTATCAATCGGCAAGGGGCGACTTGCCCACACGTGCTGAGGTTGCTGAAGTTGTTGGTGTTGGCATGCTTGAAATTGAATTTGACTTTTAAAGCTGCACATATACCTGGTGTGGATAATCATGCTGCTGACGCTTTGTCTCGTTCCAAGTTGCAGGACTTCCGAAGGTTCCACCCGCAGGCGGAAGAGCGCATGACGACGTTCCCTACGTCACTGTGGAAAATTGGAGCCCCGCTTTAGCGGGGCTGGTAGGTGCAGCTCTGAGTGATCGCACCAAACGCGCATATCAGTCGCAGTTTAATGTTTACAAAGCATTTGTTGAAAAGTCGGTGGGGAGAGGGTCTTCTCAACTGAAACGATGTACGCCTTTTTACAGGTTCTGCGGGATCAGGGCAAAACAGTGTCCGACGCTAGGGCTTCCCTGGCGGCCATAGGCTTCTTTGCTAAATTGGCGGGGGAGCGGGACCCTGGGGCTTCATTCTTGATCAGGAAGGCCTTAGCGGGATGGGCCGGATTAGACGGGACACGGCAGGACTGTCGTAGGCCATTGGATCTCCCGACCTCGATTGATATTTTGGGAGTACTGCCTGTTATTTGCTCGTCTCCATTCAAGGGAATCATGCTGGGGGCGGCCTTCTGCCTGGCCTTTTACGGGGCCTTCCACCTGGGTGAGATTGTGGGGGCTTCCAGAGTAGATCACGGGGGGGCCTGCAGCTCAAGGATATCTCCATCTCCCCGGGTGGCCTAGTGGTGCGGTTGAGAAGGTCCAAAACAGACCAAACAGGGAAGGGGGCCAACATCCATTTGCGGCCTGCCCCAGGGATAGCTGCCTGCCCCGTATCCCGTATGCAGGTGTATCTAGCCCGACACCCTGCAGGGGGGGATCGGCTCTTTTCATCCACGAAAACGGGGATTGCCTGTCTCAATACCAATTTAAGGCAGTCTTTGGGTTGACCCTGGGGAACCTGGGATTGGGAGCAGCGGGCTTTTCTTCTCATTCCTTTAGGATTGGCGCCGCAACTTTAGCGGCTGGCGCTGGTCTGCCTCCCACCATGGTGAAAGGTGTAGGTCGCTGGACCTCTGATTGTTACAAACGATATGTAAGGCCTAAATTATTGTGATGCATATGTGTGCAGTGTCTAACGGTTCCATCTCTCTCCTTTTTGATTAGTATGCCCGCTTCCGTGGTATGGGTAATTGGGCACTCTTTCGTGCGTCGCGCGGCGGTGCGCTTGCAGCGAAGAGAGGTGGTGAAACCGGCCGCATTGGGCGGGACCGAATTCGTATGGCATGGCGTTGGAGGTATGCGGATCCGACACTTGAGGCGGATCGTTGAGGAGCTCAGGGCACGAGAGCATAAATCGCCGGATTGGATTATCCGGGGTCGCTTGGCTGTCAAGGAAGCCCTACTAGCAGAGTTTGCCTGGCTGGGACATGTGTTCCCATCAACGAAACTAGTCTGGTCTGGCATGATATCGCGCAGGGCATGGGGCCCAGGAGTGTGCCCAAGATCTTTGAACGTCTCGGTGAGGCGATTGAACGGCGAACTAGTAACGTTGTGCTCAGTGAAGGGCCGCTTGCGCTACCTCCAGCACCGGATGATTTCCGGAGAAGCAATGTACCACCAGGATGGGGTGCATTTGTCGGATTATGGAATTGATACGTTTATCCAAGAACTCTGGTCATTTATTCTGAACGCAGGTGGGAAGGGTGTCAGACCTGTGGGCCTTGGCCACCCTTGTGGCGTAGAAGAGACCTGCGATCAGTAAATAGTGGCTAAACAAGATGGATGGGAGCCCGCGTGCCGGGCTCTATTGGCCAGCTCTGAGGGGGGATATGGCAAGCTCTCCACTGGGAGGAAGTGACCACCGGCTGGGGAGGCTAGGGCGACAGATTTTGAGCCTCCCGGGCGACTCCGGGCAGCCTGGTGGTCGAGAGGTGGGCCCCGGTAATGGCGGACAAGGATAGAAGGGCGGGACCCACGACTCTAAGGGGCAGGTGCACGGCACTTGGCGTAGGTTACCCAGTTGCGAGATGCGAACCAGATGGTGTTCCTCCCTTAGGGTTGGGAAGGTGATGGAGCTGATATGCTCATGGAGCTGATATGCTCACCGAGCTGATATGCTCATAAATGTAGTTATGTTATAACTTGTGATTTTGATATGCATGTTATTGCTTGTCATGTTTATAAAATGTGTGAATAAACATGGGCTTTTTAACCCCACCTGAATCTCTGGTGATTTCAAATGTGGAGTCTTGCATGTCTAGGGTTGTTGGGCGGCGGGGGCATATCTGGAGGGTACGGGTCCTATGACAAGCGTGGAGAATGACGACGCGCGCACTTAGGACCCGGCCTCTCCGGACCCCGCCCTGCTCCTGGTCTCTGGTGATTGGTCGGGCGGACGGCCCAATCGGCGTCCGACCGACCCATTTCCACTCTGGCGATATCGCGTGACCCGAGGGTTAGGGGGTGGAGACTTTGGGCCTATTTAGGGTCAACTCCCTGTGTCTGGGGTCTCTGTTCCCGCTATCACGCCTGGATTCCTGACTGCCCGCCGGTTCCTGGCCATCCTCGAGACCCAGGCCGGCTTTCCGAAATTCCCACCCACCCGTCCCTTAGATTAATGGTTTGAGGGGCGTTCTGCGGAGAAGAGACCTGCGATCAGTAAATAGTGGCTAAACAAGATGGATGGGAGCCCGCGTGCCGGGCTCTATTGGCCAGCTCTGAGGGGGGATATGGCAAGCTCTCCACTGGGAGGAAGTGAGCACCGGCTGGGGAGGCTAGGGCGACAGATTTCGAGCCTCCCGGGCGACTCCGGGCAGCCTGGTGGTCGAGAGGTGGGCCCCGGTAATGGTGGACAAGGATAGAAGGGCGGGACCCACCACTCTAAGGGGCAGGTGCACGGCACTTGGCGTAGGTTACCCAGTTGCGAGATGCGAACCAGATGGTGTTCCTCCCTTAGGGTTGGGAAGGTGATGGAGCTGATATGCTCATGGAGCTGATATGCTCACCGAGCTGATATGCTCATAAATGTAGTTATGTTATAACTTGTGATTTTGATATGCATGTTATTGCTTGTCATGTTTATACAATGTGTGAATAAACATGGCCTTTTTAACCCCACCTGAATCTCTGGTGATTTCAAATGTGGGGTCTTGCATGTCTAGGGTTGTTGGGCGGCGGGGGCATATCTGGAGGGTACGGGTCCTATGACAAGCGTGGAGAATCACGACGCGCGCACTTAGGACCCAGCCTCTCCGGACCCCGCCCTGCTCCTGGTCTCTGGTGATTGGTCGGGCGGACGGCCCAATCGGCGTCCGACCGACCCATTTCCACTCTGGCGATATCGCGTGACCCGAGGGTTAGGGGGTGGAGACTTTGGGCCTATTTAGGGTCAACTCCCTGTGTCTGGGGTCGCTGTTTCCGCTATCACTCCTGGATTCCTGACTGCCCGACGGTTCCTGGCCATCCTTGAGACCCAGGCCGGCTTTCCGAAATTCCCACCCACCCGTCCCTTAGATTAATGGTGTGAGGGGCGTTCTGCGGAGAAGAGACCTGCGAACAGTAAATAGTGGCTAAACAAGATGGATGGGAGCCCGCGTGCCGGGCTCTATTGGCCAGCTCTGAGGGGGGATATGGCAAGCTCTCCACTGGGAGGAAGTGAGCACCGGCTGGGGAGGCTAGGGCGACAGATTTCGAGCCTCCCGGGCGACTCCGGGCAGCCTGGTGGTCGAGAGGTGGGCCCCGGTAATGGCGGACAAGGATAGAAGGGCGGGACCCACCACTCTAAGGGGCAGGTGCACGGCACTTGGGGTAGGTTACCCAGTTGCGAGATGTGAACCAGATGGTGTTCCTCCCTTAGGGTTGGGAAGGTGATGTAACTGATATGCTCATGGAGCTGATATGCTCACCGAGCTGATATGCTCATAAATGTAGTTATGTTATAACTTGTGATTTTGATATGCATGTTATTGCTTGTCATGTTTATACAATGTGTGAATAAACATGGCCTTTTTAACCCCACCTGAATCTCTGGTGATTTCAAATGTGGGGTCTTGCATGTCTAGGGTTGTTGGGCGGCGGGGGCATATCTGGAGGGTACGGGTCCTAAAACACACGGTAATCACAGTGTAGCTGGCGTCATTACTATGATTACATTGACAATATCCTTTGATGCTTACTTCCGCCCTGCACTTTGCTCAGCTTTATATACAAAGAACCTCCCACTCGACCAACAATTATTTTCTCATTGGCTAAATAAAGCTCGTGCGGGCTATACCTTTGTCATAGTTATGACTTGATACAAAGTTAATGCATCAATTCATATATTTTATTTTTATTTTTAGTCTTCGTTTGTAATTTTATTGCACTAGTAATAAACCATTTTTTTTCATTTGTATTTTTTGTAATTTAAATACCATAAACTTTCTCTGTTCTTGCTTGCATGTAAACTTTGTTCAGCTTTATTTAGCTTATGACAATTAAAACAGACATTGTAAATCATTTACAACAAATATCAAGAAAACTTATAAGCAGCTCACCTATTAGTTCAGAAACAGGTTTTTGTGAGTAAAGTTCCAAAAATGTAAATAGAGAGGTTGCAGTGTGTGCAAATCATAATGACAAGACTCGTTCTTAAAATAGGGAAATATGATCGTATCTCAACCGGTCTGAGCCTATAGTTCTGGCTCCAAGTACAAAGGCATTTCATATTGAAAGTGGCAAACCTAGGAGGCATATTTACAAGAAAATGGCACAGCGTGGTGCCACAAGTAATTTTGCTACGTTGAGCTACGTTATTGTCTAAGAGCAGGAATGCACCATATTTACATTAATTTGGCGCGTTACTGTACTCACCCCTGCACAAGGGCAAAAAGAGCAGGCTAGAACCAGCTCTTGCACCCTTGAAGAAGGGTGCAAGGGTGCCTGCTTTGCAGGGCTGATTATGTTTGTGCAAGAAGGGTCACCTTCCTGCAAAAAACAATCATCATTGGCGTTTTGCTCTTTCTATGCGGTAGAAATAAAAGTATTTCTCCTCGTTGTGCCACTCTTGTGCCTCCCATGGGAGACTTAAGTTTTTAGCACAGCCTCAGATTTACAGATCCTTGTAAATCTGGAGCAGTGTCAAAAAGCAATGGGTGTTGCGTGGGAACACCCACAGCAACACCCATTGTACACAACTTTGCAGCAGAAAATTGCATTGACGAGTATCATATTTACAAGGCATCCTTCAGGAAGAACATCTCACGTGGGCTTTTCTTCTCTGAGAAATCACCATTTCCATCTACTGTGGATAGATTGAGCATGTCCTCTACTACCTTTTTTTCTCTTCTACTTCCTAATACTAATAGCCTATTTGTTGCTAGAAGGCTGCTATACCTTCATCATGCCTCATGCTATTCCTGTGGCCATTTCTACTAGTAGTTTGTGCATGTGCTTGTTCATGTTCATTCCACTAATTACCTGGTAGATGAATGAACTCATCTCATGTGCCATCTCTTGCAAGTATGCTTAAAAATTCTCATAAAACTTCTTTGTTCACTGAGGACTCAGTTGTGTAAGCAAGAGGTCCTTAATTTGTGACTGGTAATACTAGCATTGTGTGTACAGGTGCCACCTCTTGGTCAGCATCTTCTGCACAAAGTAACATCTACTCCGTGAAAGGCAGAGTAACATTAGAATTATGTGCCGTAGCAATATTAATTCTTAGCCCCTTAACATTCTTAGACCGCACCATTGTTTTCTGTTTCCTTGGCCACATGCATATTCACAGGAATTGATATCTTGCAGTAATTATATGCAATGCAACCAAATTCCTGGTTCCGAATTCCAACTAACGCATGTAACGAGTAAGAAGATATAAATCTGACCTGATACCTCACTCTCACTCAAAGGCACAGGATACTCTCTGCCACGAGGGTGCATTAATTGAACCAGTACCTTCTTGAGAAAAGAAGAGGTGCCTAACTACTCAAAGAGGAAACAATTCATTCACAGCAGAAGATGAATCAGTAGAGCATATCAACTTCTGAACAGTGAGTATCTATTCTGATGGCTTAGTGCACTAATGTGTCCACTGTAGGAGCCTGTGTTTGACCTTGTGGTCATAGGTTCAAATCCTGGAGAGTCTTCTTAGTCTTTCATCCTTCTGAAGTCAATAAAATGAGTACTATTGAGTTGGGTAACAATAAAGATCTGTTATTCAGTGCCAAGATACCCTTGTGGGTGAACGTGCGCTTTACAAATACACGTTATGCGTGTTCCATGCAAAAGTCCTCGCAAGCCCTATGATGAGCCAGCTGACATAATTAATGTCAGATAACAATCGTAATATGACCTTAAATCAGGCTTCATAATAGGGTGTATCACTGTGAATGCTAGGTTAAAGTAGAAGACAACAGTCTAAGCATTCATGATAATGATGATTTGTGCTTACATATCCTCTCAGACACAGACTTGTCAGTGGCATTTGCTACTGTCAGCTACTACACCTGTCTTGAAATCCTCCAAGAATCTTTGAGCATAGATGGAATGGTCCTACAATGGTTCTCTACATATCTGGAAAGCTGATTCCAGCAAACAACATTTGGCAATAGCTGCTTCCAGCACACACCATTTGGCAATGCCCTAACTGAACTTCATCTCTTAATCAAGCAGTGCCTAAAGGCTTTTCCCTCTTTTTATCCTTTTATGTTGAGTCTATTGGCTCTCTCCTCTTCAGTTTTTTATGTTGACACTACATGTATGCTGATGGTGCGCAACTGTACTTGAAAGCTCCCCTATCAAAGGATATGTTCCCAATACACTAATTTTAGCAGACATCCAGATTTGAATGTCTGTCACATCTAAATTTAAGTCTGAAATGTTGGTGATATCTCCCCTACAGTGCCAATCCAATTTAATCAGTTTGTGTTTCAGGTACCAGGGCTTCACCACTGATAAAAAGTTGCACTTGGAGGCACACATCACTGCTAAAGCTAACAGGAGCCAAACTCCTCTATGAACTGAAATGCTCAGTACCAGAATGAAGGGTGGGTGGAATAGGTGGAGTTTAACTTCGCGGAATTACATTAAAATTAAAATTCTGCGAGATTACGTGAAATTCTGCAGCAGGCAGAGTGATCATTTGGAACTATTTTCGTAGCACAAAATGCACCCTTGCGTCCTAAAATGGATGCGAGGGTGCTCACCTATGACACTGCTCGCAGGCAGGTCGCTCCCCACGCTGCTGCACGGTTCTGCCTGCATTGTTTTTGCCTAATCTTGTATTTTTCCCCTGTGCCTAACTTGCTTTCTTCCCCAGACTCGTTTTTTATCCTCTGTGCCTGTTCTTGTTTTCTTGCCCAGAATTGTTTTTATTCTTCTGTGCCTGTACTTGCTTTCTTGCCCAGACTTGTTTTTATTCCTCTGTGCCTGTACTTGCTTTCTTGCCCACACTTGTTTTTATTCCTCTGTGCCTGTACTTGCTTTCTTGCCCAGACTTGTTTTTATTCCTCTGTGCCTGTACTTGTTTTCTTCCCTAAACTTGTTTTTCCTTCCTGTGCCCAGTTCTCCCGCGGCCCGCCTGTTTTTCCTGCCACTGCGTCTCTATCGCCCCACCCACTGTAATCCCATTCACCACCCGCTCCCGCCTCCCAGCTGCTCCTCCCTCCCACATCCCCTCATATGGAGGCCGCACAGCAGCCGCGCGCCAGGGGCGTGTCTAAGGCAAGCCCCTCTGCCCATGGACCACGCCCAGTACCAGGATCCCTGGACCCCGTGAATGCCACGACGCCCAACACTGCTACGATGCCAGAACCCTCCACACACTCAACACCGGACGATCACACACCTGCTTCCTGGTCGCCCCGAAGCGCACCGACGGGGCTTTCACCTGCTAGAACTGCAGCTTCACAAGCATCCCCCCCACCATGCTGCCTACCAGGAAAGAACCCAACCACCTCAGGTGCATCCTTCTCAACATCGTCCCCACCCGCAAACACGGGTTGAACTCTGGGACCTACTCGACTCAACCTTCCCAGATGTCGCCTTCCTGACGGAGACCTGGCTAAGCCCCGCCTTCCTGATGGAGACCTGGCTAAACCCCACCTCGGCACCCGACATACCATAGCCGTCCCAGAAGGCTACAAGATCACACGCAGGACTGCTACAATGGAGCAGAAGGAGGAATCACCATTGTTCACAGGAACACTCTCAGAATCTCAACCAACACCAACGACACCCTCAGCACTGCCGAACATCAGCATTCTCAACACCCTCAGAGGAACCCTCATCTACAGACCCCCGGACCTCGACCACAGTTAAGGGACTCCATCGCCGACTTCGTCAGCACACATGCCCTCACCTCCATGGACTACATCCTCCTTGGGGACCTGAACTTCCACCTCGAGAACAAGAACAACACCAACTCCACCACCCTGATCGACAACCTAGCCAACCTCGGACTCAGGCAACTCGTCACAACACCCACCCACTCCGCTGGTCACACGCTTGACCCCATCTTCTCCGCAAGCCCACACGTCTCCTTCAACCACACCACCGAACTCCACTGGACCGACCATCAATGTATCCACTTCACCTTCAAGAAACCCACCACCGCACCCAACAGATGCCTCGTCGCTGCTGGAGAAAAGTCACCGAAGACCAGCTAACCACCACCCTCGCCCAGAGCCCACCTGCCGACCCCACCAACCCCAACACCGCCACCCGCAACCTCAGACAGTGGATCAACGACTGAGCCAACATCATCGCCCCAATCAAGAAACCCTCAAACAGTCACACCAACAAGAAAGCCAGCTGGTTCACTGAAGACCTCCAGGCCTCCAAGGAAACCTGCTGAAAGCTGGAGAAGATCTTGCTCCATGAACGAACACTGGACAGCCACGCAGCCCACAGGAACGCCACCCGCAGACACCATCACCTCATTGTATCCGCCAAAAGGGACTCCTTCAAAGACCACCTAGACAAAAACACGCACAACAGCAAAGAGCTCTTCAACATCGTGAAGGAACTCTCCAACCCCAGCTCCAATACCAATGACGTCCCACCCTTGCAAGACGTGTGCGACTCACTGGCCACCTTCTTCCACCGCAAGATCGCAGACATCCACGACAGCTTCAACGCCACGACTGCCCCAACAACCACTGAGATCTACGCCCCCACGATCACCATCCGCACCAACCGCCTGCTCTCCTAGTCCAACATCAATGACGACGACACCATCAAGATCATGAACACCATCCACTCCGGATCTCCGTCAGACTCATGCCCACACCACATCTTCAACAAAGCCAGCATAGCCATTGCACCCCATCTCCAGAAAGCCATCAACACCTCTTTTGAGACAGCAACCTTCCCGGGGAGCTGGAAGCACACCGAGATTAATGCCTTACTAAAAGAAAAACAAGGTGGACCCCAAGGACCTCAAGAACTTCCTGCCCATCTCCCTGCTTCCGTTCCCGGCAAAGGTCATCGAGAAGACCGTCAATGAAAAACGGACCCCCTAACTCTAGGAGAACAACATCCTGGACCCTTCCCAGTCCGGGTTCCGTAGCAACCACAGCACCGAGAGTGCCCTCATCGCTGACACCAATGACATCAAGTCCATGCTGGACAACGGAGAAACGGCGGCCCTCATCCTCCTGGACCTGTCAGCCGCCTTCGACACAGTCTGCCACTCCACACTGCGAACATGCCTCCACAATGCCGGGATCAAAGAGAAGGCCCTAGACTGGAACACCTCCTTCCTCTCCAGCAGAACACAGAGCGTCCGCCTTCCCCCCTTCCTCTGCGAAGCCACCGAGATCATCTGCGGCGTACCCCAGGGCTCATCCCTCAGTCCAACTCTGTTTAACATCTACATGGCACCGCTCGCCCACGTCGCCCATCGGCAAGACCCCAACATCATCTCCTACGCAAATGACACCCAGCTGATCCTCTCCCTCACCAAGCACCCCCACACTACCAAAACCAACCTTCACAAAGGAATGAAGGCTGTCGCTGAATGAATGAGGAACAGCCGACTGAAGCTGAACTCGGACAAGATGGAGGTCCTCATCCTCGGATCCACCCCTTCGGCTTAGGACGAATCCTGGTGGGCGACCGCACTGGGATCCGCCCCAACACCCACCGACCACGCTCCCAACCTAGGTGTCATCCTTTACTCCACCCTCTCCATGACTAAACAGGTCAACGCCGTCTCCGCCTTGGGCTTCAACACCCTCCGCATGCTCCGCAGGATCTACAAGTGGATCCCCACTGAAATGAGAAGAAATGTCACCCAGGCCTTTGTCAGCAGCAGGTTGGACTACGGAAATGCCCTCTATGCAGGAGCCTCGGCCAAACTCCTGAGACTGCACCAACGCATGCAGAATGCCTCTGCACTCCTGGTCCTCGAAATCCTTCGCTCCAGCCACATCACACCCCACCTGGCTCTGGGCCAACAAGAGGTGACCTTCAAGCTCCTCACCCACGCACACAAGGCACTCCACAACACTGGACCAACGTACCTCAACGGATGACTCAGCTTCTACACCCCCACCCGCCAGCTCCGCTCCGCTCCGCCGACCTCGCCCTCGCCACAGTCCCCCGCTTTCGAAGGTGACTTCTGGCGGCAGATCGTTCTCCCACCTCGCTGCCAAGACCTGCACGACCCTCCCCATCCACCTACGGCAGACCCAATACCTGCTGACCTTCAGAAAACATCTCAAGACCTAGCTTTTCGAGCAGTTGCAGCATTCCCTACCCCAGTGCCTTGAGACCCTCACGGGTGAGTAGTGCGCTTTACAAATGATATGATTGATTGATTGATTGATTGATTGATTTTGCATTATAAAAATAGCGCAGCCAAACACCACTCGGTGCACTTGCATACTCTGCAGTTATTCAAAGTTACTCACTGCAGAGTCCACAAGGGCACCAAGGGGCTGGTATGCAGTGGTTTATAAACTTTGGAAACCATTACATATCACTCGGCACCCAACCCTTGCATACTCTGCAGTAAATAAAAGTAATCACTGCAGAATCTGCAAGTGCACCAAGTGGCATGCATTGATTTCTAAACTTTAGAAACCACTGCATAATTTATCTTGACCGGCGCAGAGGGGGAATTTCAATTAATCAGTCATTTTGTGTTACAAGAGTAATGTGGAATTAGTAAAATTCTGCCGGCTCCACCCAGGCCTCAACAGATTATGATCTCAGATATGTAGTTCAGTTCAAAGTCCTATCAAGCCTGGCCTACCCACCTCTGTTGTTGCCTAGGTTCCTAAGTTATGGTTCTATCTCTGAAGGCGGTTGTTTTCACTTTTGATTGGTGTCAGGAACGAAAGGCTCTGATCACATATCCCTTGTGCTCATACTCTCCATTGACTGTCCAAGAATACCTCTGTTTTCTTGTAAAAAAAAAAACAAGAAAACATTAACCTTCAAGAAGCAAAGATCATTTTTTCTGTGGTTCATTCATGACACTACCTAATTATATCATTGCTCTGTCATGGAATGAACCGTGATTGTCAGACCTCCACCTTTCCCTTCAGGCCTTTGCTCCCCAGATCCAATGTGGTAGCAGTTCACAATCTTCAGCCTTGTGTAATCCAGAACAAAATCTGGTGTCTTTTCTAACCATTGATGTAAAAATGCTTGACATCAGCCCCTTCCACTCCCACTAGAAACTTAGTCATCTGCACTGTTACAGCTCTCAACGTGTTCTCATTTCTTTCTGTATTTCATGCAAGGTATTTTATTTCCCTCTTGAGAGGTTTAGTGAGACCTCTCAAATCTCTCAACCAAGCAGCATATTTTGATTTTGCTCAAGTCTGACTGTGCTTTTCTTTTCATTCATCCTCTACTCCAGTTTTTGTACACACTTCACTCACTTAACTAGTTAGCATATGCCAGGCATATCGCCTTTTCAATTTCTGGAGCATCTCCATGAGAGCCTGGTTTGATGTGGAAAAATCACTTTGAGAGCATAAACCTGAAGCCTCTTCACTTTATGTTCCCCAGCAGAAGTACACAACTTATATTTTCTTTCTTCTTTTCCCAATTATTTCCTTTCATACAGAAAACAGTTCAATGTACGATAAGACATAACCTCAAGGCATAGTGAAATTAAGTTAAAGGTTCTTCACACCTGAGCTGGTATCTCTCCTTGATCACTGAAGACACTGTTTCACTCTATATTCTACTTTGAGCCAGACACACTAACATGAGGTGTGTCTTCGTCCATAATATATAACAGATAAAATACCTTCTTCCATTCTTTATAAAGATATTGCTGAGGTGTTCCATGACCATATAGAGGAACGAGGACACATTCTAAGTTCCTTTATAAGTTCAAGGAACTCCAAGATGACTTGAAATATGTTTCTAAGGTACAGCAGATAGTATTTTACCTCTTATAATTGATGGTCAAACCATCAACCTCCCAACAACTTCTTCAAACTTTAGTGTTTGGTGCGTTCAAATGAAAAATTGTGTATTGGTTGTAGACATGAATAATAAAAGTGAAATCTGTAGTGCAAAATTAAACACACAAACAAAACAATTATGAATTTGTTCAGAAAACGATATCACAATCAGTATAATGTAATTCAGATTAAACAATAGCTGTAGCTCAGAATGTGTACAGCCATGCTAAGAGGTTATTTCCTTCCTGTAATGTACAATGTGCAAAAATAAACATGTTGTCATAAATATCTCCTTTCTGCTGATCTCTGTTCATTTTAGAATAAGTAATCGGAAGATATCAGAAAAAGGAAAGGCCAGTTCTAGTTTTCTTTATTTAAACTGCACCTGCAGTATTGCAGTATCATGCCTCCATGAAGATCCCTGTATAGTTCTCCCTCTCTTTCCACAACAGGCTCTCTCCTAGGCCACTCTCAGTGCCTCATTGAAATTTAACTGAATTTGACTCTGCTTCATTTGTAAATAATGCTATCTACAAAGGCCCTCGTTGCCTGCAAATCCTGCCCATAGAACCATAGAGCTAGTGACCCATTGTTAACAATCCTTGGGTAATTTCAACACTGATGCTGTCAGCAAAAGTAAACTCAGATATTGAGTGGTGTACTAGAGGTATTGTGGCCATCATCCCTCATCACCAAGCCATGCCTCCAAGAACATGCCTACTTAAATAAATATTTTTCTTGGTTTAAGAAAACTATCTAAACACACTATCTCTATTAAAAACAAGCAGATTGCATACACATGAAATTAATAATATATGATTTAAAAATCTTAAACAATACAATGATAGGATGACAATTGTGAAATAACAGAGTTGATGCAGGTTTATCAACACTTTGCTCCCGTCCAAATTCACCCAAACCAGGGCAAAGGGTTGATATAATATTTACTTTCCAGCACAAAGCTTTATTTGTGTTGGATATTAGCCTTAAAGTGAACTAATAGCACTTTGCGTACTTTGTGACGAGGGGTCTCCCATCTCATGGTGGTATATGGGTATGCCACACTACCACCCATGGTTTTTGATGCAAAGTCCTATGCACTAACAATAGTAGACAGGGCTGTGTGCCATAAATTGGTTCATCCTCAAGTCATTAAAGTTAGAGAAATCGTTTAATTTCTCAAAATATTGTATATATAATATTGTATAGTGAACTGCACTGTACAGCATCAGTATAGTGTAGGAAACATTTTAGTTAGTCAAACCATAGTATTTTGTACTGAAAGGGTACCCTTCCTGTACAAAATCGATGATAAACAACACACATGCACCTTTGCACTATGCACTAGGCAGCCTATTTGACAGCAGCAAGCAGCATGCATTTGTAGATATAGCTCGATGTAATACAGCACAGTAACAATGGTTGCTACTCTGTGTTGTACGGTGTTTTATTAAACCTGCTTGGTATTCATGAAACAAAATATTTACAAAATCTATTATTTATCTTCTTACTATCATTTATCGGTTTCTCCTTTCTATTGGATAACTTTGTTGTTGCTTTCGTACCTGTGAGTGATGAGATACACACTCAAACTCATTGCATAAATATACATGAGTGAGTTAGCAATTGCATATGTCCAGTTTGCCCGACGTCAGCACTTTGGGCACTGGGTAAAGGTCTGGCTCTGTAACAGTACAATAAATGATAGTGCATAGCTGTGAAGGAGACAGGCTGCATATTTTGCCCAAGATTTCTTTAGAATGAACATTGCTAGACGACATGACTTAATGCTCAAAATTGTGTCTGAGAGGACACCTTCTCTCCTGTGATCTCTATCATTTTCTTTCTTCTCATGGCAGCCATTTCAACGTATGTGGTTCTTGTTCCTCTAGCGCACGGGAGACAGATCACAGTACTTAGGTTCCAACCATGATTAGGCAAATAATATCATTTTGGAATTAAGGAATCTAGCTATCATTGCTGACCCGAACTGACTATTAAATCTTAGATTACCAAGGTATACTCCCTCAGCTTCTCCCTATCAAAACCCCTGAGAAAGATGAACTCTTTCCTACCAGCGTCTACAGACAAGATTTTGACTCAGACCCTGAGAACTTCTCACCTGGATTATAGTATTGCTCTATATCTGGGCTTCCTTCACTCTTATTCTCCAACTGCTAATGGTGCAAAACATGGCAGCCATATTCCTCCTAAACGTTCCTAACCAATATCCTGCTCCAGGCACCTAAAAACTCTGCGCTGGCTGCCTATAAAGAAGCGCATAATGTTAAAAGCACTGTGTTTAACACACAAAAGTCAAAACAGAGTGGATTCGAACTACATTAGATGCAATTTCTTGATCAACCATCCCAGTTGAATGCTTACATAATCCTCAGTTCTGATTCTAGGACCCTCAAGAATTATCAGAGCCAGACCGGGTGGGAGATCTTTTTTCCTACCTATCTATGAAATTATGAAACTCACTTCAGCTACATTTGAGAAGCACTCAGGATCACAAAACATGCTGCAAATTAGTTGAATCCTGGCTCTTTCATCTTTCTTGAGCTCTGTCTCCAACTCCCCTCCCCCCCCCCCCAGCCCATTTCCTCCCTGTGGCCTACATTTCTATCAACAGGACAAGCTCAGGTAGTTGCTTGCACTTTACTAGTGTGGTTTAATTCATTCATTCAACTCCAATTTGCTCCAGCAATGGGGTTTGAATGGGGGAGCAAATTGGGTATGCTTGCTTACATGATTTGCAGAAGATGAAACCTGCCACAAATTTAGGGATCAGATAGCACATATGAGCTGGTTCCATCCCCTGGGATGTGTTCTAACATGTGATATTGGCAGGGAATTCCCCATTCTAGGAGGACAAAGCACCATGAACTATTGCAAATTAATGGATGGGCAAGTTCTGCCAACAAAAGGCTGCCGAATTGTGATCAATACCCTTAATATTGAAATCAGTTGACACTCAGGGTCTAAAATATTCCACATTTAGAAAGGAAATAAATAAATGTTTTATTCAACCTTTATTTATATAAGTGTTTGTTACTACCAGAAAGTTATATACAGGCATATTACCAACAACAAGCGATAATTTTTGTCTCTAACTTGTTTAGAGACAAAAATTATCGCCGCACATCGGCGATTTTTATCGCAGATAAACCTTGCTATTAACAAGGTTTATCGCAAATGCGAAAAAAAACGGCCGAAATGCATGAATATCGCTGAAAAGTCAGCGATATTCATGCATTATCGAGCAAATGCTCTTAGCCATGTTATCCACCTCCTATTGCATAACATGGCTAAGAACTGCTCAGGGCAGGTGTTAGCTTTTGGAGATATTCCCGCTTAGCGCGAATATCTCCAAAAGTTGGTAATAGGAGATAGCGATGTTAGCGACTGTTTTCAGTCTCTAACATCTTGGCACGCCCACTTTGCATCTCATTAGTGATAAATATCACTGACATGCAAAGTGGGGCCCAAGATGGTCGCTATCTCCTACTAGCTGTCGCTAACTGGTGTTAGCGACAGCTTGGTAATAGGGAGATAATTTTATCTCCGCTTTCTTGGCTTTTAAAGCCAAAAAAGCGGAGATAAACCCCCTTGATAATATGCCCCATATTCTCTTAGATTTTTTGCAAGCCCAAGGAGATGATGGACGGAGCACTGACCCTTTTCAGACCCCCCCCCCCAGTCACTAATCTTGGTTGAATGCATCATCGTTCTTTAGCTTACTTCACCCCACCTGTTCAGACCGAGCTATATGCAAATCAGTCTTGACCATGTGTCCCATGGGAACAGTCCAGCCTGAACTACCGAGCCAGGTATTCCCTTGACCGGAAACAAGCATCCTGGGACCGGTTTGCATATGGGTGTTACCCCGAAACTCGTCCCAAGATGCTTGTTTCTGGTACAGGAGAGACCTGGCTTGGCAGTTCAGGCTGGACTGTTCCCATGAGGCCCAGGGTGAAGACTGGTTTGCATATGGCTGGGTCTGAACTGGGGTGGCGAAGTGAGCTAAAGAATGATGATGGATTCAACCCAGATCTGTGACAGGGTGTGAGTGTCTGAGGGTTTCAGCGATATGTCCATCATCTCTTTGTGTTTGTCTTGTTTGCCCTAAGTTGGAAGGGTATGCCCAGACGTGGGTCCCTTGCTCACTTTACCACTGGATACAAGCTAGCCTGGCTGATTAGGGGATGAATAGATTAAAAGATTTGTATTGTTAAATCACCGACAACATACCCAAAGAAGGAAATATTAATAGCTATTGTAAATTTGTAGGATTGTCCATTTCCCCAACTCCTCTCAAGACATGGAATTGATTGATGACTAATGGGTGCAGAGAGAAATCAACAAATGTCCATCTTAGCTTATAAGACGTTAATTAAAGCTTATTTTGGAAACAAGCATTGGCAATGCGTTTATTAGGACCACTGATGTGTTTAGACAGTGAAAACGTCATCAAACATGCACTCTTCTATTCATTTTAGCACTCCTAAATCCAATCATGCATCCACTCATTTTTGCATTCATTCACTTAACCAACTGCAATAAAACCCACAAATTAAACATGCAGATGCACGATAAATTGTAAGAATATAAAAGTAGAATCAAAACTAATCTTAGAGGGGATATGCTTTCAATACATAAATAGGATCGAATATATTAGCAGGCGCCCATTTTAGAATGTGCAATGGTGTTGTATAAAGTGTACTGTTGTTTTGAAGATCCAATATAGAGGCCACGTTTGAAGAAATGTGTTGTCCAACTTAGAGCAATAAAAACAATAATACTCTAAGCATAATACCATTCCAAGGAGGCTGCTTAGTAAACACTACTATATTTGAAAGCTAAAGTCTATATTGTATCATTGTGTACTGATCCAAGGTAGTCAACATTATACCTCTTGACGTGGTGACCTTACTGGAACAGTAAGGACAATACTATTCAAAGATGGGAACCCTGTGTAGAAATAGTGGCCACATAAGATGTGGTCCACTGCAAATAAAGAGAACGACATGCAAGTGGCCAGGAAGGATTGACGGAGGAGCTGCAAGATGCTCTAAAAAAGGAGAAAAACAACAAAAGAAATGAAAGGGGCCTACAAAACAAAAAACGGAACACTAAAGGACACCCAACCTAAGCACTAAAGAACACTTATTTTCAGGCAAATGCTGGCACTCACAGGGCAATAGAGTCAATGGCAGAAAATGGGGTAACACATTGCCCCCTGAATATTCTGACATGTGGAGAACCAGAATGTCGATGTATGTCCATAGAGGTTTTATTTTCACTGTTTTGTTATTACCAGGGCTTGGGAGACAACTACACTTGCCAGACCATTTGAAGAGGATCTAGTAGGAACTATTACAGCACATAGCCCAGGTTTTGTCACAAAAAAAGCAGCCACCATGAAAGTCACTGCCTACTGCAGTAATATTTACGATTCCACGTAAAATACCTGTCTGCTGGCTTAAACACATTGAAATAATAATTCACCCTTAAAAGCCTATTGGCTTTAACATATATTTTTTGCAATAAATAAGTCAGTCGTACTGTCTTTGTTGTACATTTCCATAATAAATAAATTGACTGTTTGAGAGTGTTTCAAGGTGTTTGGGAAAAAAACCTATATCAACATATATCAGCGCCCTCAACTCATTGTGGCAAAAGGAAGGACGGAGCCTGTAATAGCTGCTGTGGCTTTGTTTGAGCTTCACCCTGGATTTTGTGCTACGTGTTGACGAGTCGGCGTAGAGCCCCTCACTGGCGAGTATCCGCTTGGCTGTTTTTTGGCTATCAGAGCGGGGTAGTACATGGTCGAGGTTGTGCCACGTCTAAGAAAAGGATGCCAGCGAAAGGAGGGGCAAAATTGAGTGAAGTTGGGAAAGCAAACTCACCTGCCGCCACGCCGTGAGGGCAACGGCCTGCATTCTGCCACACAGGATCGCCGTGAGGGGTCGGCACAAGTCGCGCTGCGAGCCCGCCGGTAGCAGCGGGAGGACCACAGTTCCCAGCTGCCCCGGGGACCCTGTGACGCCGCACACGCGCCCGGAGGTGCTTCAAATCAGCGGAACGCCTCTCGCCCCGCGAGTCGCGCGCGGGAGCAGCCGGGCTAAGCCCGGGCAAAGGGCGGGCCCTCTGTGGCCCTCAGAGGCCTGAGGAGGCTGGGCTGGGCCAGATACCCTGGTCCATTTGAACTGATCTTATTTACGTACCTTTGTATTCACGGGGAATAAGGAAGGTAGTTCTAATTTGAATATAAATATAAATATTAAACAGTTTACTACTATTATTAAAAACCTGGAGGCTAATCTGGAGGCAAAGCTAGAAGAGTCACTCAGACCACTGGTTGCAAAGATAGACACCCTGGTTACGGAAGTGGCTAGGCTTAGTAGCTTGGTCTCCCCTCAACAAAGGGCAACAACAGGTATAGGGGCCAAACAGGGGGAAGGAAGGCAGGCAATAGTAATGCAAGGTAAAAACCAGCAGAATACCAGCAATGCTGTGGTAGCGGCTAATACCGCTAGTACCGCTAATACCGCTAGTAGCAGACCCTCATTAACACTAATTACCCCAGTTCAACTGGAATCCTCAAATCTGCAGTCACAACCGAATCCAACTGCTTGTAATAGAGCGGATTCTAGACCTCAAAGAAGTAATCTCAGAAGCAATCGTTACCTTAATCTACGACCGGATTGTGCGCCATTTGTGGTGGTTTTGACCAATGTTCCACCTGCTGGTACCCATCCTGCTTCACCGTATGGTGAGACGCACACCTCGCTCAAAAATAAAACAGTGTCCTGGTTGAATAAAAACGGTGGCTTTCCGATGGGGTATTCAGACCAGGTAATGGCGGTAAGGAAGGTGAACTGGGTGGGACCGTCTAAAAAAGTAGGCAGTGGAGATTGTATCGTGGTGAACTTTAAACATCCCCAACATGTGGACACGGTACTTCTAAGAGCATCTTCTTTAATATACAATGAGGACAGCATATGTGTATGCCTGCTAGGGTATTTCTACGCACATATGTGCAATAACCGCCCCAACAAAGGCTGGCGATACCCTTGTGTGATATTCAGACCACGGTCAATGACACGCGCTTTATGTGTAATATTGTAAATTCATGTGGATCTGGAAATGTCTTAAATACACATAACAGACCTAATTTCACTGGGAATTATCAGCAGGGATTTAATGTCAACACACAGAACAGGTATGAGCTTTTATAAGGCCTAGAGATGTGTGATTGACATGAGATACCTGTGGGTCAGGACATGGTAACCTTAGATGGTCTAGTACCCACTATGGACTTACAGGACCAAGTTGGACGCAGGAATGTTGTTTCATGGAATGTGGCGGGGTTGGCTGCAAAAATGGCAGATGTAAATTGGCTTACCTTTATCAAACAATTTGAGGTCATTTGTCTACAGGAAACATGGCTGGTAGAGTGTGATTTGTTTTTAGAAGCGTACAAGGCTTTTTATGTACCTGCTACCCCATCAATTAGAGGCAGGCCAAAGGGTGGCTTGGTGACTTTTGTCTCTATTCTGGTCACTTCGAAAATCCCAAAAATGTATGCATATCAATCAGGTGTGCAGGGTGTAGTCCTAAATGGTAAAAACAGGAGGGTTGGTCTGGTAAATTTTTATAATGCTATTAATGATATTACAGCATCTAACCAACTACTTGCACTTCATGCTTTTATTACTACTTCTATGAAGGACTTTAGTTATAACCTAATGATTATGGGAGATTTTAATGTGCATTTATGTGGTGAGCCACTTTAGAAATGTATAGCGGACCTGCACTGTGAGCGTATTAATGGTCTACATTTAGAACACACAGTGGATGGGGAACTGTGTAATGCTTTACTAGATAATTTTGATCTGTCTTTGGCAATGATGCTCAGGGATCCCCTAAGAAGTTTTGAAACTCCCACATTTAAGGGGCATGGCAGGGGCACATTTATTGACCATATGTTACTATCACAGTCTATGTTGCCCTTCCTGGAATCTTTTGATATTGAGGAAAACGAATTTAGTGATCACAACCCTCTTGTAATTTATTTGAAGGGATTGGGGATCACCAATGAAATGAGTACTGCTGGGAGACTAAATACCACAGATGGGAGGCGGCGACTTAAATGGTCAATGGTTACCCCGGATCTTCTGTATAAAAACATTGAGGAAAATTTTACAGAGGATATTGTTAACTGTACTCAGAAGGGGGCAGAGCCACTGGAGGTTTTAACTGCTTACCAGGATCTGTCGCGGAAGGTGTCAGACCTGCTGATGGTCCCAGTTAAAAAGAGTACGGGGAAAGGGGGGCCGAGGTGGTTTAACCACGACTGCTCTAAAGCGGCCCGGAATCTTAGGCTAGCATTGTCAGCTTCCCCGAGAATCCAGGAGAATATCAGAGTATGCCACAAAGTATATAAGTCTGTCCTTAAAACCCATAAGGAGTCTTTGAGAGAAGAGGCATGGTGTGAGATACTGGACCCATCCACTCTAAATTGCAGCTCCAGGTTCTGGGCATTAGTTAAAAAAAGGTTCCTGGCAGAAGAGCCAGGTGACGGTCTGGATTGCTGCATAACTAAGGAGGAATGGGAGCAGCACTTTAAAAAACTGTATTGTTCAAAGGGAACTGTAATAGTGGAGTCAGTCACTGCTGGTAGAGGAGGAACAATTGAATTTGACATTGGGGAGGTGTTGGAGGCCATAGAAGGACTGACAGCAAGAAAGGCCCCCGGACCTGACGGGATTCCCCCAGACTTGTTTAAGTCTAAACCAAGTTTTTGGGCGCCTATTTTGGTGGCAGTCTTTAATGCTGCTGCCAAGGCAGGTTGTCCGCTGGCTTGGGGATTGTCGAGTATTGTGCCAGTATTTAAAAAAGGAGATAAGGGCAGTAACCATTGTTACCGCCCTATCTCATTAATTGACTCGATGGTTAAAATTATTGGGAGAATTCTGTTGCAGAGATTAACATGCTGGGCGACCGACAACAACATCATGTCGATCTCCCAGTATGGCTTTTGTGTAGGGCGTTCCACCACAACCCAGTGTCTTAATTTGTTTCTTGTCCTGAGTAAATACACGGTGGCTCAGAAGGAACTGTCCATCTCGCCTTCATGGACCTGTCATCAGCCTTCGACTGTGTTAACAGGGGAAGGCTGTGGCAGTACATGAGGGAGAAGGGAGTGGACACAGGGATTGTTGACTTCCTGGTGGAGATGCACAGTAACACTAGTACTAATGTTAGATACTCTGCGAATGGCGACACTACTGGCAAGTTTGACATTATAAAGGGAGTGCGCCAGGGATGTATTCTCGCTCCATTCCTTTTTAATTTTTATATAAATGAATTAGATGCTATTTTACAGAAGGTACAGGCAGACTGTCCTAGAGTGGGCAGGCGGGGTATTCCAGTTCTTTTATACGCAGATGATGCGGTTTTAATTTCAAGAACGGAGAGGGGACTCCAGAAGCTTTTAAATGCTTTTAATGTTTTTATGACCGACAGGGACTTACTGGTCAACAATTCGAAATCATATATCATGCATGTTGGCCGGCAACCAAAAAAGAATTTTGTGTTTAAACTTGATGATGTGCCAATCCCGGTTACAGAAACGTTTTCCCATCTTGGCGTCTTATTTGACACTAAACTCAGCTGGGGCCCTCATTTGGCCAAGAAAAAGGGAGAAATGGAGAGGGTCAACGCATCCATTTTTAATTTTGCCACGAAACTGGGGAAGAAACCAGTTACTGCAATGGTCAAGTTATATAACGCCAAATCAGTTGCTACAGTAGTATATGGTAGCGAGCTATGGGGCTATGCAACAGGAGAACAGTTACAGGTCGCTGAAAATAATTTCCTAAAACGTCTCCTATGTGTGCCCGCCAGTACGTCTAATCTGGCAGTCCACGAAGAACTGGGGACACAGTATTTATGTGACAACTTTGCACTAAGGCCGTTGACCTGTTGGCTTAACCTGTGGTTAAATCAGGATATACCTCTTACTCACCAGATTGTAAGAGATCTTGTATCTCAGGACAATTCTATGTGTATCCCCTGGCTAAAATATTTAAAATCCTGCTTTGAAAGGCTGGGACGGCCAGAACTGTTTGACCATCCTAGTGGGATTGTAAAGGGTGATGTAGCAGCCATTAAATACGCATTTTGTAATGACAGGCTTGCCCAAAGAGAAAGTGAGCAATTGTTGAAGCCTAGTGTCAGGAATTATGTGATGTTAAAGACCTGTGACAGCATGGAACCTTATTTAGCAG
This sequence comes from Lissotriton vulgaris, assembly GCF_964263255.1. Taxonomy (NCBI): domain Eukaryota; kingdom Metazoa; phylum Chordata; class Amphibia; order Caudata; family Salamandridae; genus Lissotriton; species Lissotriton vulgaris. The sequence goes on from NC_141696.1 coordinate 1,155,924,796, forward strand.
GATCGTTTACCGCACATGAAAAATTTCTGTTGTCAAGGTTCAGATTTAACATTTTTCATCATCTTTTAATCAGACCCAAGTCGGATGCTTTTAATAAGTCTGCAGCGCCCTGTGGCTGCGACGGTAAGTATGCACAGGATATGCTGCATTTTATGTTTTTATGTAAATTTTATGAATATCCCCACCAACGTTATCTTGTTGCCCTTCTAAGAAGACTTAATTTTAACCAAATCAGACCAGCTCTTATTTATCTGCAGCTCTTGCACAGTGACAGTGTTCTCCAAATAATAGCATTTTTAAAACTAGCTGTTAGATTGAGACTCTGTCTGGACCAATGACCGCTCTATTTTGTCTGACTAATTGGTTAAGTTTATGGATTGTATAAACTTTGCCCTCTGCACTTTACTTTGCACTTTTGCACTTTTCAGCCATCACGATCATCTATTGTTACTGAGACATGTGTAATATGACTTTTATTGTGGATATCATCTGTGGAAATAATGTGAACAATGTGTTTTTAATTGTATTGTTTATATGTGTACTTTTATGGTTTGAAATATAACCGAAATAAAGTCTCTTTTGATTTGATTTGATTTGACATATGGCATATGATCTCACATTTCATAATGTGCCTATCAGGCCTAGAACCATTATCAATGGCTTCTCACCATAACCAACACAACCAATGTATTGGCCATACATCTTTTGGCAAGGCAACTATTAGGTAAACAGTCATAAAATTAGAAATACGTACAACATTAGAGCTGGCAAAACAATATAGAACCTCATCTTAAGACAGCCTAACAATGGTAACCAACACCAGACCCTTTGCCTGTTTTAGTAATCTAAGAGAATCTATGTAACAAAATACCTGCCAACAGATATAACACAGTGCGATAATAATCTTCCCTTCATGGTCTATTGGATATAATATATGCTTTTCACAGGAAAATGTTTCATTACGAACAGGTCAGACCTATGGCGTATGATATATTGTTCCCAATGAGTCAATCAGGTGTGTATCCTTTATCATTGGCTTGTCACAATCTGACCTTCTGTTATGTGCAAAATATTTCCCACAAAGCAACCATCAGGAAACTATTTGTGACACTGCAAAAATGTACATTACCTGTGGCAAAACATTGACTCATTAACTTAATCAATTTAAATCTACTGTGTTCTGCGCAATCTTTCATACAAGTCAACCCTTAGGCATACGTTAAAATAACTTAATATATTTAAATATTAAACTATATTTTTAAACAATACAGAACTCCTTCTTAGGGGGTTGACAAGAATGATCAAAGTACAAATCTTCTTCCCACATGGTTTGTCAGAGGAAAAAAACAGAGAGGCACAGCACCAAAAGCCTTGTCCACTTCAGTGGTTTGTGAGACTCTTTGTAACAAAATATTGTCTACAGGCCTTAACAGAGTGTACTAGCAATACACCCTTGAAGGACGTTTGGCTTTAACATATGATTTTTTTTAATTGTAATAAAACATTTTGATTCATGGCCTCTAACATAACTGTTTCCATTGAACTATTAATAAGTAAAGCCTTTATCTCTGGGTGGAACTGAATTCAGTTTCCTCGGAAATCTGGTATTGGCTGTGCTGTTGCAAAGTTATATTTTGGCTAATGAAAATTTCCTTTCGTGAATTTGAGTCATTTTCTCAGGCTCTTTCTATTTTTTCCTATCGGTCACATTGCATTGCCATTTTCGTTGTTGCTTCGAGATTCCAAATTCACTATTTGAAGATAGCAGCATTCAATCATCTTGTTTCCTGTGTTTTTATAGGAAGTGGGAAAACTGCTGCTCATTAATCAGGCCTTATGAAATAAGTGTGCTTTATTATTTCATCCAGTACAATTCACGAATAGGGTTCTCCACCTGTCGCCATCCCTGAGTGTGTTTTATCTGATCAACTGCTTGAAACATTTTGTTCTCTGGTTGGATGATCCAGTGTCTTGCAGTTCCGGAATTCATATTCCTGCCCCTTCAAGTTGATTTGTTTTTATGTTCACTAAATCTGGTTTTCAGTTGCAAAAGGGCATTTAATTGAGTATATCACGTTTTCAGTTTCAAATGTTGAAACCCTACCATTCTCCATATGTCTAAATGTCATAGCTTCTAGGTTGGATCAGGGAATAGGAAATGCAGGAACTGATTACATAGCAGGTGGATATAGGTGTGGGGTCACTAGGTGTTAGACCTGACATCATTGGCTTGAGTCTCTCCTCCATTTTTTCTGTTTGCCTCCACTGTTTTACGATGTTTTGCTGGTATATGCTTTGGGCGCTGTGCCACTGCTGATCAGTGCCACAGCGCAAATGATCCCTATGTTAAATTGATGTATCGATTGTATTCCATGTTTGGCTTATTTGGTTTACTGTCAGTCCCTAGTCTAGTGCACCAGGAGTGCCGGGGCTTGTAAATCCAAATGCTGCTCGTGGGCTTGCAGCACGTGTTGTGCCACCCACAAGAGCGGCCTCGTAAAAGAATGTCTACGGGTCGGTCATTGTGAGACCCACGTGCAGCCTAGTGCTGTCACGCGGGCTGCGCAAGTATACCTACTTGCCAGCCCCTCAAACCTTCCCTTGACTTCATGTTAGTCACCCCTATGGTAGGCCCACGGGCAGGGTGCATTGTAAGTATAAGTTAGGACACGCCTGACCAAGTTGGCATGTCCTAATAGTGAATTACAGCCATCTTCGTTTTTCACTATTGCGAGGTAACCTGCTCTCCATTAGTTAGAATGGGCCGCCGGGATTATTAATGCTATGATCCTAGCTGGCTCGGGGAGCATGGTGCAATGTCGAGTTTGGTATCCCTGAACTCGGGGATTAATTACGCATCCGTTGGTGTGGATGGTTTTTGGACTCTGGGTTTGAAAATAGAACTTTTAGAAAGTGTCTATTTTCTTGTCTAACCATTTCTGGTTTCTGCTGGTCTTGCATGTGTGTGACAGGAGCTGGGTGGCTCCACAGGTCTGGATGAGTCAGTGTGGGATGAGTGGGACATTTGCGTTGAGAGTAGGGGGAGAGTAGTTGCTGATAGCCTGCCCTGCCTGATACAATGCTGGCTCCACCTCCTGCCAAGCGACTGATGGCTCTGTGCCTGCCATGGACGATCCTAGCCCCACCTCCTGCCAGGAGTCCGATAGCTCTGCTCCTGCCAGTGACAATGCTGGCTCCACCTCCTGCGGGGCGTCTGAGGACCCAGCCCTGCACAATGAATAGACCAGGTGCTTCTGCCTGGCTCCACCCACAACAGACCCAGGATGTTGGGAAATTCCCCTGCATGGACAAAGGGATCAAAGCCGAGAAGGGGTATAAGAGAAGGACCCCTGAACCAAGAAATCAGATCACTTCTGGCAAGGAACCCTGTAACCAAGGACAAAAGGCCTGCTGATCTAAGGACTTGCCTACCCCTTCTGCCAATGTGCTGTTTGCTGGGGGGAATCCTGCAGTGCTTCTTTATTTTTGCCAAGGAACCAGGAGAGAGGAACTGTGTGTGTACTCTCACGCTTGCTAAGAAAATCTCCAAGGACTGGAAGAGTGCCAGTCTCCTGCTGAAGTCACAGGGCTAAAGGACTTCATCTGCTTAAAGTGCTATTTGCTGGAACCTGTGAATCCAGCACCTCTGAAAGAGCCAGGAATCTCGACGCCGACGGACGTCGCCGAATCCAGCTCGACATCGTGAGTAACGGCTCCAGTGTCCCGCTTCCTCGACGCCGGCCGCCGGGCCCGATCAACGCCAGCAGCAACGCCAGTGAGTAGTGAGTTCGGCTCCAGCTCCAAGGGACCTCGTGTCTGCACCGCTGCTGATCGCATCGCCCTCGTGCCCTCTCGACGCCGTGAGCGCTGCTCACTCTTTGCAACATCATCATCGACATCAACGACTGCTGAGGCCTGATCGACACCGAAGACGCGACGCCGGATTACTCGACGCCGCTGATCATCGTGTGCTTCATTTTCCAAGGTACTGTGTTGTTGGGGGGTCCGTGTGACTCCAGGCTCGACGTAGCGCTCCTCGCGGTCGACGCCGAACCTTTGGATTAACTTTGCCTTGACGTCGTGTAGCCCCCGTGTGGGTTTCCAGGAAGAAGAGTTGCTTTGATACTAAAGACTTTGTGCTAAAGAAGAAACTACCTTTGAACTATTATTTTCCTTTCCAAGAGTATTTATTAAGATTATGTATATTTTTGTCGTTATTTGGTCTTGTGCTAAGCCTTATATAAAAATACTTATTTTTATAATACTACTGTGTCGTGTCCATTTGTAGTGTATTCACTTTATTACTGTATGTGGTCATAAATGCTTAACGCACAGCCTCCGAGATAAGCCTATCTGCCCTGCCAAGCTACCAAGGGGGTGAGCAAGAGTTATCAAAGGGTGTGATCCCCTTGCCCTGACTAGAAAAGGTGTGTCCCTATTTGTCAGAAGTGTATACCTCTGCCAACTAGAGACAGCCGGTTCTAACACTAGGTATCTTGAATTAATATTTTCAGCCAGTATTTCTACCCATAAATCTAGCTAATACCAGTTATTTGGCAGAAATAGGGAATAATAAGCCAATCCGCCCTTACCTGATAAGAACTGCGGGTTCCTATTATAGCCCAACTAACAGGCCCTTTTCCTGTTTTAAGCGGGTGGTAAATGGGACTAAAGGTTTGCTGTGGCTGGGCAGGTTGGGCTGGCAGCATACGAGGTCAGGCAAGCTGTTGCCATGGAGGAAAAGAATGTGCTCCATGCACACCATGTCAGATCGAAGGTGTGGGGTCGACTGTGCCGATATCCACAACCCCCGTCCATACCTACATGCATTTTGGCACCACGCAAAATCAGGTCCAGTGTTTCTGTATGTGGTAAGTTTGGTTGTGAGAATACTGGTCAGTTGTGATCGGTTCCTTAGGACTTTAGCCTCAAGACTCTAGAAAGCATTGTTGCCTCGTTTCAGAGCACAGCAATCACTCCTATATTTTAGAAACCGCCTGAGGACGTATGCTCTTTCATCTAAAATATTTCTGGAAGACAGGGTTTGGGGGATATCCTTAAAAAAAAATTTCACCAGGATCTTTTCCTTCAACAACACAAAGAACCTCTGTGTGTACATGCAAAATACAAGTTTGGATCCGATTGAACACACTTAATAGCATGCCTGTTGGTATCACTTTCCTAGAGTTTACAACAAGATAGATTCATTGGGTAATCCATCTGACAATGTGGCCTGATAATGAGTGCTTGCATAGTTCCAGGGACTAATAGATCCGAACTGCAAAACTGGCTGATAATTGGAAACTCCAAACGAAGAACCTGAATGAAAGATGGCATCTGGAAATGCTGGAGAACTGACTGGAATTTGATCCAGCACAAAGAACGAAAGCAAATGTAGCAACATGCTTCAAAGGGATAAACAGGGATTAGCAGCAGAGCCTCAGATCCTGTGGATACAGAGTAAACCATTTTCTAGATTATGCTTTAAGAATTTTTAATTCGATTAAAGGCACTGAAGCGAGGATTATGCTTCTCTACCTTTAGAGCATATTTTTGACAGCAATCAATTACTTTCAAGAAAACTTCAAACTACATTTCCCATGAACAGTATAATCATAAGCATATTACATGCTCCAATCGCCGTGAAGGTAGCTCTTTAAGGGTCTGATTCACCATTTTGATTAATCTTTCTTGCCAAAAAGTCAAAAAGGACATTTGCAAATCAGAATCATATGAATTCATATGAAACTCTAACAGTCCAATATAGGCTAACTGCTCCTCCACAACAAGAACACCAACATCCACAAAACTTGTGGCAGGCCAGCCTCTCTAATGAATCTCTAAATCCGCATGTAATATGATCTGTCTCCCCTTTCTCTCGCGCCAGGATACTATACTTTTTAGTAACAGAGCGCGCTACAAAAGCCTCTATAATAATAATAATAATAATGACCACGAAGAACACCACTGCAAGTAGAATCGGATTCCTCTGCACTCCATCCTCATCAAACAGCTAGAATTTCCTTTGGAATCCTTGAGGCAAAGCACACGAGAAGACTTAGGCGTGGATGAATACCAACTGCACCCAAGATGGTTTCTGAGATTTGCAGTAATCTGGCGAGATTTCAGCAAATACCACAGCAAGAGAAACTAACAGGGTAGAGGCCTGTGGTTCACCAATTATGCACCAAATGATGGATGAATGAATTATCTCTAATTGGGTGAACAAACACTGGACCATAAAGTATAACACTGGACTGGGGGAACCAAGACATTAGCAGGAAATCCTTCCAAATAAAATACAAGGCCTCCTCTAGTGGCGTGATGAGAGGTGAGAGGCCAAAATGTCTAGGGATCCGAAGTGCAGGAGGAGCATAGGATAAGTGAGAGGTGGTCTGCCTGGTGACATGTGCTTGGTCCATGACACCAACAACAGGTAAGGGAGGCAGGGGTGCTTTGAGATTTTTCCTTGACTTCCCACTGTCGTTGGAGGTTGGCACAGGACCTGCAGAATGCATCTGCAGCTGTCCCCTACAGAATTCCTCCCTGGTGGGCCCAACTTCAACTTGCCATCCAGCAAGCTCAGTCAGATCTACAATGTCCTCCATTGTATGCTCAAGGGTGCCACCTTCTGGATAACTTCCCCCTGGACTGTGGGAGTTTCAGGGGATGGTTTCCCACACTCCTTGCCTTTCCTATTTTTGACAGCTACTTGGGCTCTTGTTCCAGGCTCCAGGTCTCCTTTTCTACCCTCCCAGGCTGCCATGGTCCTTATGGTCAGGCACACCGACTCAGGCAACCCTAACATCTCCAGAGGGGACCTGAGCTCCACTTTCTTCCAGGCAGTGTTCTCCAAGCCAATCCCTAGCAAACAATCTACAGGAATTGCAGGATTCACAGCTACTTTAAGTGAACCAGAGACCCCTCCACTTAAAGGGTAGTGACTCTCACTGTTATCTGCTACCACAACCTGGTGGAATGTATTGGGGATAACCTGCTCTGAGGACACCAGATGACACTTTACAGTAGTCATAGTGGCTCCTGTGTTCTTCAGATGGAAAGAGTAGTGGAAAGTCAATAGTTATGTCCGTAACACAAGAAAGGGCACAGAGTTCCCCGGGAAGAGTGGAAAAAGTAGAGTGCGTGTACTAGAAAAAGGGGGAGAAGGGGGGAATCCCCTTGTTGGAACTAAAACCCTCACACACCCAGATAACTAGGTGTCATGCTTCATCATATGGGTTCTGCTCCTCGTCAGACTGGTGCTGCAATGTCTGACGGGCTCCCGAGACCGGGGCTCTTTATCAGAGATCTTTGTTCCGGCCATATGCTGCATGCGTGTGAGAGGGCGGGGAAGTGTAGTCGTGGCGTGAAGGGTGATTTAAAAAAGGTGAGTCAGTTCACAATGTACTTTATTCGCATGGTTGACTCCTTTGATTAAAAGGGTGGGAGGGGAGATAAATGCCCTGAATTTATCCGAGCATATTAACTACGTTCCCTCTGGTCAGGTCGACATGTTTCTTGCCAAAGTGGCAATTCCTCAGGACCTCGGTGAACAGTACTACACAAAAGAAAGAAAATTTTTATACAGTGTGGTATACAACCTTCTTTAGTAGGTTTTACCGGTGCGCAGGCCGATTGGTCCTGCTGAAGTTTTGCGACCTGAAAGAATACAAATATATCACAGGACAACATGGTGAGTGCATTATTCCGCCGTGGAAGGTCCGCAAGAGTTTATTTAGGTACACACACATATGAGTGAAGGGTTAAAATTGGTGAGAAAGGTCACAGGCATAGTAATACGGTAATTGTATCAAACAACTACCTCACTTATGCAGAGTCATGCTCGTTTGAGTTTAGAGGAAGCAATATGTTACTGCAAATTGAAGAAAACCGGGCTTAATGCTTACCCAAGAGATTTCCCTAAGGTGCCCCGCAGACTGCTCCTGTGGGACCGGCTGTCAAGGTATGGTACCTAGTAGGGAGGAAATGGCACGGGCGATGTATATTACAAGCGGGGTTCAGTAGGGGTTAATTCAAGAAAAAACGGGACTGGTAAAGCCCAATAGGGACAACACGTGAAGGGTGCCAGTCAGACTCGGACCCGGAGTGGGGGTTGCTTCGAGAGGACAAGTGCCCTGTAATGCAGTAAGTATCAGCAGCAGTTGTCCGCCGCCCAAGGGGCGCGGGAGATCAAGGGACTGCACGCCGCTCGCGCCACGCCTCCGCTGAAGAACCAGCGGAAAAACGAGGCTGCGGCAGCGCGCGGCGGCCCGACCCACCGCGGACACTCAGGCAGCCGACTAACCCCACATACAATACTGTGCAACGGAAGCAATTGGCTTCCTAAACAACTAACCTCGATGTTTGTATCGAGCGAGAGCTGAGCAACTTACCCGGTGTCTGGGTACCTGCTAATAGGCGATGATGAATCGAACGAGCTTGTGAAAGGCTTACCTCCGGCGGCGCACGGTCCTGGCCATTGGAACCTACCCCCACGTACTGCGTCCGGACAGGGCACATAGCAGCTGGTGGCAAGACCGGGGGAGGATTCTGGTATATGAAGCCATTCCTGTTCCGCCGAGTCGGCGCTGCAGCGGAAGCCGCTTCCCCGTCACCAGCCACGCATGCGCGGTTGCAGCAAAGTCTAGGTGGAGAATAGACCGCATAGAATATTAAGGACTAGGCGGTAAAGGCGGCGGCCATCTTAGCAAGGGGCAGGGAACTCGGAATGATGAAAGTAAATGAGGCACATGCGGTGTCCAGGCTGGGTAATAGGCCGTGAATGTAGGGTGACAGGCTCAACATGGTCAGTTAAGGAAAGGCACGCATGGCGCCTGTCTGCTAGACCTTGCTAGTATTGGGAATTGGGGATATTAATGACTAATGGGACATTGGATGTAATGGATGGCTCTAGCTTGGATGTTAGCAGGTGCACCGAACCTCAGGAAACATACATAAAAAAATACATTAAAAAATGTCCGATGCTATGAGTCAATTAAACCCCCCAGTATAGTCATTAAAGGTAAACAAGGTGAGAAATGCCTAAGATAAGGCGTTCTGAAAAGTTAAGCGAGAAGCATATCGTCCCAGGGATGTCCAAGGGACTGAATCGTTTAACCCCATAGAGTCCAGTTTCAGACGGTGGACCCATCTCTGTTCAATCCTGAACAGGGCCTGTTTGGTAATGGCCGGGTGGGACTCCAGCACCAGCCATGAAAGACTATCAGCAGGGTGGCTGTGCTGGGAGTAGTGTTCATACAGTCTTGTGTGTGTTTTTGAGCATCTGATGTTACTTTTGTGCTCCATAATCCTCAATTTGATTTGCCTCACTGTCATCCCTATGTAGTTTTTACCACAGGGACAGGTGATCATATAGATACATCTGGTACTATTGCAATTTGTGTGCTTGCGAAGCTGCCACACAAATGTATCAGAGAGTCTGACCTCCTTACACTGCAGTGTCTGTGGACATACCACACAACCACCACACGTAAAATGACCAACCACAGGTGGGCGTCCCCAAAGAGTGCTTTGGTTGTCAGTGTTATGTTTCTTGGGGCATGTGTGGATGAGGGCGTCCTTTAAGTTGGCAGTTCTTTTAAAAGCAAAACGAGGGCGGGGGATGTCTAGGCCACCCGAATTCACTATAGACCAGTGTTTATTTATGGTTTTCTTTAGAAATGCTGAGTTCTGAGTGAAGCAGGTCACACAAGTTATGTGTTTGTCTGGTGCTTTGGGGTGGGATTCCAGTAGACTCTCCCTTAGATTGTTCAGAGCTCGTTTACGGGAATTTTTGATAAGTCTGGTGGGATATCCTCTGTCCTGAAGCTTATGTTGGAGAAGGGTTGCTTCTCGTTGGAAGTCAGATTTAGCTGTACAATTTCTCCGGACCCTGAGAAATTGTCCAAAGGGGAGGTTGTCCCTCAAGGCCCGTGGATGGTGGTTTTGATACAGTAAGAGACTGTTCCTGTCAGTACTCTTGCGGTAGAGAGTGGTACTGAGTCCAGTGGGGTTTAGATTGATACATAGATCTAAGAATGGAATGGTTGTTTCTGAGATGGTACCAGTGGATTTCAGGAAAGGATTCTGAAGGTTGATCCAAGAACAGAAGGCTTCACAGGTTGAACGATCACCCTTCCATAATATGAGGATATCATCAATGTACCTGTGCCATAGTGTTATATTGTCACAGTAGGGGTTGAGTACAGATCTGATTGTGCTTTCTTCGAAAGTGGCCATGTAAATACAGGCCAAGCTGGGGGCAAAAGTTGAACCCATGGAAGTACCACGGATCTGATGATAGAGTTGTGTCCCATACTGAAAGAAATTTTCAGTCAGCGCCAGGGAAGCGCAGGCCATTATGAATGAAACAGAAGTGGGGGAGGACCATTCCTCGAGTAGGAGAGTGGACTCAACTGCTTCCAGTGTGGCCTGTTGCGGGATGTTTGTGTATAGCGCTTCAACCTCCATGGTGAGGAGGAGATCCACACCTTCCCACCCCTCGATGGATTCTATGAGGCGGAGGACATCCCTAGTGTCTTGCAGAAAAGATGGAATCTTTCTGACAACAGGTTGGAGAAAGGAGTCACAAAATTTGGATAGTGGCTCAAGTAATGAGCCATTGCCAGATACAATGGGCCTCCCAGGGACTGGTGACACCCCCTTGTGGATCTTGGGGAGGGTGTAAAAGTATGGGATAACTGGGTCTGCAGTTATCAGGAATGCAGCTTCATTTTTAGAGATCCATTTGTTTGTTTCGCCCTCCAGAACAAGGCTCATAATAGTGGTACTGAGCCTCTTGGTTGGGTCTACAGTGAGTGGTCTGTAGTGAGTGACATTGGATAATTGGCGTTTGCATTCAGTATCATAGTCACTGCTGTTTTGGATGACGGTGGCACCCCCCTTATCCGCCTGTTTAATAACAATGCTGGTGTCATTGTCCAGTGATAGAACAGCTTGTTTCTCAGCTGTACTTAAGTGATTGTAGGTGGTGGTAGTAGGTTTGTTTTCCAGGCTCCTAAGGACCGCCCTTTCAAAGGCTAGTATCTCATGAGGGACCATAGAGTCAGTGGGGATAAAGGTAGAAGGTTTTCGCAACCCCGTGTCAGTTTTATCATTCTCAGGTCTATCAACAAAGAAGGACCGCAAGCGCACCTTCCTGAATAGTTGTTTAACTTCGCACATTTCGGTGAAGCTGTCAGGGGCCGGAGTTGGCACAAACCCTAGGCCCTTCTCAAGGATCTCTGTCTCTACTTGGTTAAGTGTTCTGTTAGAGAGATTCACAATTAAACTCTCCTTCCCCTGGTCGTTCTCCTGGTTTCCACTGTTGTCTGTGCGGTTGGTTGATCTTGCCATTGTACGGCTTTTAGACCTCCTCGCTTGCGCCCTCTTTCTCTGCCCCAGCCTCTGCCTAAAAAAGGTGGGTTCATTGGGTAGAATTGTGGTGGACCCTGAGGGTAGAAGGGGTATTGCCAAGGAGGTAACATCTGTGGGGGCCCTTGGAACATTGGACCATTGTTATGCACTTGGTTCCAATTGGTGCAGCGCTGATTTCGTTTGTTATTAGGAGGGTAGCTGCCATTCGAATCACTCCCGGAGGATCTCCTCCGGCTCTCGTTATCTGAGCTCTCATCAGTAGAGTAGCTATTCCTGTGACTAGTATATCCCTTTTTAAGGTAAGGGTAGACTTTCTCTTTGTCAAATTTTGCTACATCCTTCTGTAATTTAGCCATTTTCTGTTTCAAGAGAAATTCTTGATTATCCGTGATCTCCTGATTGATCTCTGCCAGTTGGCCGCAAAGGGAGTCTTTTTCATGGTAACTTGGATTGCTGTCTCGATTGCTGCAATCTTGACAAGTAGGGCGTCAGCTAATCTCTTGGCCGTTTTAACGATCAAGAAGAGGAGATCTTTTGTACATTTCCAAGAGACATGACACCAGTCTACCTTGAATTGCCCGTCTTCAAGGAACAGTCTCGGCATGATGTTAACTATTAGTCCCTGAGGAGAGATGTTGGCCCTCAAATATTCAGTCATCATTGCCCCATGAACGGTTATCCTGAGCCATTCTTTTTTACAGTTACCCAATGTTCATTTGCAGAGCTTGAGGCAGTAGCTCCACCCACCCCAAAGTGTGAGGGAGCAGATCTCAAAGCCTCTGCTATTGCTTTTTCGTCAAAACTCAGACCTGGCACATCCTCCATAGTAGGATATAGAGGGGTCAGGTCCGGGGTGTAGAGAAAGTTTTAAAGGAAGTGAAAGGTTAAGCCTAGCTGTACAAAGGTAATGTCAGCAGGCAGACAATGGTCCTCTCAGTAAATTGTTTTGATTACTGTAGGTAATCTCAAAGTCCCGCAGGAGTATTCCCGCGTGCAAACATTTGAACAAAGGAGGGACTAGAGTAGGACAATATTTAACGGGGTCCAGTGTACGGAAATCTCTGGGGTAAGCATAAAGCCAGGTTTTCTTCAATTTGCGGTAACATATTGCTTCCTCTAAACTCAAACGAGCATGACTCTGCATAAGTGAGGTAGTTGTTTGATACAATTGCCGTATTACTATGCCTGTGACCTTTCTCACCAATTTTAACCCTTCACTCATATGTGTGTTTACCTAAATAAACTCTTGCGGACCTTCCTTCCCTTTGCTTCAAACTTTGCTGCCTTCCACCTCTGCCTGGGCGCCTGTGTTCTCTCTCCCCTGACCCTCCTCTGGTCTCCGGATTGATCTCCTCTGCCCCAGCTCCTCTTGAACGATGAGGCTACGACTTTGCTACGGACTGCCTTTCTCCCCCTGGACCTGCTGGCTATGCCAGTCCTCTTCCTGAACTTTCGGACTTGGACCCTCGTGCTCCCCGCCATTTTCTCTATATGACATGCCACTTCTTCTAACTTTCTCTTCCGCCATTTTAGTGATCTCCCACTGACCTTTTGACTTTCCTATTGTCTCTCCTGTTGCCTCTGACACACTCCTCACTGTCTTTTTCACCTCTCTCCGCTTCCCTCTCTCGTTTTATCTCACGTGCCTGCCTTCTCTGTGACTCTTAGAGTATATCCAGTCCTTTCCCTTCCCTATGTATATAGAGATAGCTCTAATCACTAGTATATGCTGCAGAACGTTGTGCTCTCCACCATTCCTATGTGACTCTTGGAGTATATCCAGTCATATCCCTTCCCTATGTATATAGAGATAACTCTAACGACTAGTCTCCTAAGTGACTTTTAGAGTATATCCATGTGTATCCCCTCCCTATGTTGATAGCGATATTACTAGTATAGGCCTAGAGTATATCCATTTGTATATCTTTTTGTAACGCTTGTAATCCTAAGTCCGTATGCTTTTAACTGGTTCTTTTGTAATGCAAAAATTTGCAATCATTCTACGCATGTAACCGTCAGTCCTTATGTTTTCCACTGGATCCTATGTAAAGCGCTCTGACACCTTCGGGTAAAGTTCGTTATCTCACGTGCCTGCCCTCTCTTAGAGTATTTCCAGTCCTTTCCCTTCCCTATGTATATAGAGATAGCTCTAATCACTAGTATATGCTGTAGACCGTTGTGCTCTCCACCATTCCTATGTGACTCTTAGAGTATATCCAGTCATATCCCTTCCCTATGTATATAGAGATAACTCTAACGACTAGTCCCCTATGTGACTGTTAGAGTATATCCATGTGTATCCCCTCCCTATGTGGATAGAGATATTACTAGTATAGGCCTAGAATATATCCATGTGTGTATCTTCCTTGTGTGATTCTATCTCTTGTACATTTGAAATTTTTTTCTGTTTATACCTTTTTGTAACGCATATAATCCTAAGTTTTTTTATAACGCATGTAATCCTAAATCCGTATGTTTTCAACTGGTTCTTATGTAAGTCAATAATTTGCAAATCTGTTTTTCCGATTGTAACCATCAGTCCTTATGGTTGAAACTGGGTCCTATGTAAAGCGCTCTGACACCTTCGGGTAAAGTTCGCGCTATATAAAATCGCATAAATAAATAAAGAAAATAAATAAAAGACGGAATAATGCACTCACCATGTTGTCCTGTGATGTGTTTGTATTCTTTCAGGTCGCAAAACTTCAGCAGGACCAATCGGCCTGCGCACTGGTAAAACCTACTAAAGAAGGTTGTATACCACACTGTATAATAATTTTCTTTCTTTTGTGTAGTACTGTTCACCGAGGTCCTGAGGAATTGCCACTTTGGCAAGAAACATGTCGACCTGACCAGAGGGTAGTAGTTAATATTCTCGGATAAATTCAGGGCATTTATCTCCCCTCCCACCCTTTTAATCAAGGGAGTCAACCATGCGAATAAAGTACGTTGTGGACTGACCCACCTTTTTTAAATCACCCTTCACGCCACGACTACACTTCCCCGCCCTCTCACACGCATGCACCATATGGCCGGAACAAAAGATCTCCGATAAAGAGCCTTGGTCTCGGGAGCCCGTCAGACATTGCAGCGCCAGTCTGACGAGGAGCAGAACCCATATGATGAAGCATGACACCTAGTTATCTGGGTGTGTGAGGGTTTTAGTTCCAACAAGGGGATTCCCCCCTTCTCCCCCTTTTTCTAGTACACGCACTCTACTTTTTCCACTCTTCCAGGGGAACTCTGTACTCTTTCTTGTGTTACTAGTTGTTGGACTCGTACACTGGACCCCGTTAAATATTGTCCTACTCTAGTCCCTCCTTTGTTCAAATAGTTATGTCCGACCAGGATGGAGCATGGTCCTTTTATCAGAAGTGGATTGGGTCTCGTCCCATCTTACCTTTGTACTTAGAAGAAGTTCTGGAAAAAAGATATCTGAGAAGGCAAAATTCAGTGGGCAAAGTATCCAGCTGTGTCCAAGGAGGAGCGTCGTTGTCAGGAAGCGGCTGGACGACGTCACATTGAAGATTTCTACATTTAGATTTTTTCCCTTTTTGAAAGTTGAAAATCTCCAGCAGGACGAAGCTGCAGGCTGTAGCTTACAAAGACTCCAGGAGACCGCATACGGCTTCCCAGAGGAGCCACTCTCCATAAAAGATTGTAGCAGGAGGTACCACGAAGTCAGACCGACTGGCGATAATTTTGGGCAGATCAGCGAGCAGGTGGGTGCCGGTCTTCTGTCAGTTCTCCAGTCGCTTTTTGATGAAAGATTTTCTAAGCCCCACATTTGGCATTTTGGCTGCTTAGGCACCTTTGGCACCAATTCCAAGGATCCCGGAGTGGGTAGTTATGACTTGGAGGGCAGGACTCACTTTAGGCAGGGTCTAGGTTTAGGGTGCAAATTGGAGTTTTTTTATGTCCTTTAGCTCAGAACAGGAGGCCAGCCAACTAGTTCTTGGTGTCTTTCTGGTAGTCTTGGGTTCAAGCAGCAAGGCAGACCTCAAGCAGCAGGGCTGTACTCTTGTAGCTGCAGGGCAGTTCTCTGGGGCACAAAGCAGGCCTTAAGCAGCATGGCCGTTCTCTAAAGTACAAGGAAGGCATCCTCTGCAGCTCTAGGAGTGTACTGAAGAGTTGGTCTGAGGGCCCAATATTTATGTCTGATGCCAGCCTTTAAAGTGGGAGAGACTTCTAGATGTTCCCCCTATCTTGTTCGGGAATTTCCTTCCTCTACTGCTCAGGCTCAAAGAAGTGTAGGGTGAAAAAAGTCTGGTGTCAAGTTCATTGTGAGTGTGCTGGAAGTAGACCCTTTGAAATGTAAGTGGGACAAGGAAGAGTTCAGCTCCTCCCATGCTGCCAACACCAAGTCCCCCTTTGTATTAATATCTGGGAGGAATACACAAAGACCAACTGCCACTGTAATCATAGCCATATGACCCAGGGCAAAGGCTGCAGGCAACAAGTAGTCAGAACAAAAAAATGCCAACTTTATAAAAGTGGTATTTTCAGAATTGCAACTTAAAATCCAATTTTACTATGAAAGAGGGTTTAAAATTAAAAACCCTTTGGCGACTAACCATGAAATTTGTACCTGTTCCCAAACAAACGTTATCACTTATTAAATGTAATAAGGTAACCCAATTTTATCCTATGGGAGAGGTAGGCTTCACCACAGTGAAAATGATTTTGGGAGTTTTTTACTACCTGGAAATATAAAACTAAAAAGTACATGTCCAACTTTTGAAATACAATGCACTCTGCCCTCTGGGCTGTTTAGGGTCTAACTTAGGGGAATTAATGAATGAATGATTGAAAGAATGAACCATTTCTTGTATGATTACTTAAAACCATCACAAATTTGAGTAAATCAATATAAAAGCATAATGTAAACTGCAAACAAGAGTATTAAAATCTATTCATTCTTAATAGTGAAGTAGTGTGGCTCACTGGTTAGAGGCGGCAGACCCGAGAGCAGAGGACGGCCCGGGACCAGGGTTTGATTCCCGGCGCGGCAGGTTTCTGGACCAGGGTCAGCGGACTCGATAATTCTCTCGCCTCGGTGCCCACTCTGATCAGCGATCACACTCGGCAACTCTGGGCATTAGCTTGCCTCATCTTCACTAACGGCCCCACCAGACCGCCGGGGATGCCTGGTCTCACCCTGGAGATACCCATTAAGGGACCATCTCTCAGGGAAGCCAGGAAGGGTTTCGCAGCGGTCGAAGCGCCTTGGGACCCTCCGGGTAAGTAGTGCGCTATATAAATGCCTATACATTACATTACATTAATAAAAAGAAAAGAAAACACATTTTTCAGTGCAAAAACAGGATATTTGAGAGCGTAAATGTTTCCAGATGCAAGTTAACAAGTGAATTCAGTTTGTTCACCTAAGCTTATGGAAACCAGAGTAACCAATACTATGGGCTGAGGATAGATTATTTATTATACAATCGGATGCTCTTTTTTAAGGAGCCAGGCAGTGGCTGGTAGTTGAATTGTATTTTCCAGCAAGTTTCCCTTTAGTAGTAAACAGGCCTGATATATACATTTCCCAAACATTGCCATATCCGCCACAGTTTCCAAGGTACATAAGAGTAGTAGTGCTTCTCTGGCCGATCAAATGCCCTGGTGTAAAAAGATTGGCCTCAGGAGGGTACGACAGGCGGGCTGAAGTGCCGGGAGCAAAGTGATTGAGCAATGATTCCCAGTGATTCCCTTTTCAGTTATTCCAGGCCGTTGTTAAGTTCTCTAATTGGGAGTGAGTGGCACTAGCCTTGCCCATAATATTTGATTTAGAGAGCATTTTCCCAAGGCCTTGTGAAGATGAGGTTTGCATGATATATTTATTTGAGATGTTATTAGGTAATCATGAAGGGCCCTTGCTTGGAGAGCTTCCGTATTCAATATACATAAGAGGAGGTAGAGTAGTTTTTTATTGCATTTTAATGGCTTTTTAGTTAATGGCATTTGAATCCCAGTTCAGAATGGCTAGATGGCGATGAGATTAAAAGACCAGGGGTCATTTTCATTTGCAAAGATTGTTTTTATAGTATTTTCTGGTGCAGTAGTAGTCTGGTGAAAGTATTGTGCCAGAATGGCCATGCATTTGAGTTTTTGATTAACAAGGGCAAATTCAAGACTATTCAATGTGTTCCATGTGTACGAGGGCAGTTGAAACAGATTCTTGTAGTCAGTACTGTGGAGCTTTTCAAGTTCTGCAGCCAGCATGCCTGGGAACGCTTGTTTGTGTAATTGACTGAGGGCAGAAGTTTTGCACGAATCATCCTGCTTATAGTTGTAGTAGTTGGACTGTTGAGGGTGTAGCCTAGTTTACAAAAAGCATATGTCATCATCCTCCCTTCAACCTTCATTTTTTTGTAGACGTAGTGTCGGTTTTGCAGTTTCACTCTGCCAAGCTCCCAGGTAATTGTAGTTTTGAATGCATTCGAACCTCTGTGACCCTAGCCAGACCTCTGTGGCCCCTTGTTTTGGGTAAAACCCAAAGATCACAATTTTAGTTTTACTTGAGTTAGCTATGAGTTTGTTCTTTATGTTGTATGTGTACAGGGCAGTAAGGGCCTTTTGGAATCTGACTTTCATATGATCTAAAAGGACAAAGTCATCTGCATATTACACAAAGGTGAATTTTCTTGTCTCCGATCCTCGGAATGGCGAACTCCGCAACCGATAAATCCAGTCCCAGGTCAGCTGTATATAAGTTGAATAAAATTGGGACCAACATACAGCCCTGTTTTAACCCTCAGTTGGTGGTGATTTTTGTGGTTGCTCTGTCCCCTGTGAGCTTGACTTTACCCGGGTCCTCATGTAAAGTGACATAATGTTGTGCAGTAATTTGGGGCAGATGTTCCACCTCTCCATTTCTGCCAGAGGGTGTTCCAGACTACTCCATCGAAGGTTGTGAAGTAGTCAACAAAGTGTGTGAAAATGGAGAGAGTTGTGTGAGTTATAGCTTGATGGGCTAAGTACGAGAGCTCAACAATGTTGTCCAGTGTTGATCTTCTAGCTCGAAACCCTGTTTGATAAATGGGTAGCAGTCCCTCTGCAGCAGCCCAGCTAGCTAGCACCTGCATTAGAATACTGGCATAGGTGTTGCCCTCAATGTCCAGCTATGCAAATAGGTGGTAATTTCTGGGGCTGGTATGTCACCCTCCCTGAAAATAGGTTGTAGTAGAGGGGCCCTCCATGAGTCCAAAACTTCTTCTTGGAGTCTGCATCAATCATACAATGGGATGAGCGCCGAGGCCCAGAACTGTGTGTCTTCTGTAAATAGTGACACTGGAAGGTCATTTGGGCTGGGGGTGCCATGTCGTGCAATACTGAGTGGTCTGTTGCTGCCGCTTTCATGTCAACATCTGCTACCTCTGCCTTCCACGGATGCTGATTTGTTTATAAGGGACATGCCATGGTACTCCATATAGAGGGCTTTGACCTATGCAATAAGTTTTTCTGCTGGGACCGAATTCCCCCTATTGCAGTACCCATGACATTAGGTGTTAACATACTGCCATAATTGTTGATGTTTATTGGCTGAAATCGGGTCAACATTTTGGATCCACTTGGCCTCTCATGCTTTTCTCTTGTGCTCCCATGCAAGATGTTTGTTTCTTAGATGCCATAGTTAGCTGCTCCTCTGAGGTGACGTTTTTCAAATTTCTCAATGCCCTTTAATTCGCCCTTAAATTCTGCGTGTTTTATTTTATCTCTGGCACTGATCCCAGACTGTAGGTCGCCTTCTTTCTTATTATGATCAAGGGGTTCCCTTGTAAGAGTGCACACAGCTCTAGGATCAACCCAGAAAAATCCTTAATGATGTCTGACTTATGACACCTGATTGTCCAGCCTTCCCAGTTTGGCTTCCATCCCTCAAACTTCCCTAGGTATGTGGTTAACCATTTGATCCTCCACAGGAGTTTGTACTGCTCCTGGCTGTTTGTGATTCCCAATATAGGCAGGGGGTAGCAGGTTCTAACTGATACAGCCAAGCAAGCCAGCAAGGAGACATGGTCACTCTCAGTTTGTTGAATCACTTCATTGGTTCATAACACTTCCCATTACAACTGTTGAAACTTCCGTCCCATTTTAAAAATTCTACTTTGACTTTCTAAAAAGAAGCATCTCTTCTGAGAATCTTGTCAGATAGAACAACGTTTACCATATTAAAAGCAATGGACTCATCTTCCAGCCATTCTTCAGAAGAATATTTCATTCCTAAAGAAACTCCAAAGAAGAGGAAAAAAGATCTAATTTAGGATTTTTTTACTTTTCCAGAAGGGCAAAAAAAGGTAATGATCCAAAAGTAACCTGTAAAATTTTCCAAACTCTTTCAAGGGGTGACCCATCTCAAATCTCTTTAGCACAGCAAATGTGGAGTGACACGTAAACAACTTACACCCCAACAACTTTGCTCGAACGGCAACACAGAGGTTGAAGTACAACCCACCTGCTACTGCACCAACCACATCAACTGCTGCACCAGTATTTTCAGCAAACAGTTCACGCACACAAATTCTTCCTGATTTTGCTCAAGTTAAAATTCTATACATTTATTGCAATAAACTTTTGTGTTATGGGAAACAGTCTATTGACCTGATAAAACGCAGGAAGCAGGAGCATCACCGTCCTCGACATTGCTTTTTTTTTTAATTCTTTTCTTCCTGTTGGACATTTCCAAGCCCCCCATTATAGAAAGAATTTGCCGCCGGGATTTGGCTTCCCCCCGGGAGCTAATTAGGAATAAAACAAACTTCTATTTTTTTTTCCTTTTCCACCACTCACAAGTACAATACGCGTACAACAAGTTTTTTAATTTTTTATTCAAAAAACAAATATATATATATTACCTACTGGCGGTCGCCAGTAGGTATATATAGTTAGGATTTTTTTCCTATGGGATTTTTGAAAATTCTATGTCGAATAACTTTGGCATTTGTGGACGGAATTGGCTGAAATTTTCAGGAAAATGGCACATTTTGTTTCTGAGCAGCCCTTGAAAATCTGGGGGGGGTTTCGTCAAGGGGGGGCTGAGAAAAAAGGGGGGTCCCAAAACACGTTTTTCCCATTCATTTTTCCATAGGGCGGTTGGAAATACTTTTAGCTCGAAAGGCTGAATGGATTTACACGAAACTTGGCAAAATTGTAGATATGGTTTGCCCGACGTGCCTTTGCTATGTCTTAAAATATGTGCTCCAGTGGATTTTGAGAAATTAACGTTTTAAAAAACAGATATATCTGTGACAGCGTCTCGGTTAGCGCCCCGGTTCGCGTACCTGACGCGTAACGGAACTTCGCTAGGAGAAGCGGATTGGCTCCCCGGTGACTGTGAACATTCTAAACAGTCCGGAGCGGCCGCCATCTTGTGTCTCGGTAGGATCGAGACACAAGATGTGGCAAAAACAAAGGGGGAAATGAGCATAAGGGGGCAGAGTACATCCTCCCTGACCCCCTAGGTTTGATGAGGGGGCTTTAATAGGGCCCCGCGGGGAAAAAAATAATAATTTTTATTATCGTTTTTTTTGCGGGGGGAGCGCTCGGTATGCGCACCGGGAAGCGGTCCGGGAAGCGTAATATAGGGAAAATAGGATGAAAGAATGTTCAAATAATGTATTTATATTGATTGTTCTTTTTGTTGTATTTTTTTTATTTTTTTAATTTAAGTACCAACATGTAGGTACCAATGCAGAGTCTAAAAATAAAAATACACTGTTTCCTTTGTAGATATCTTGCATGTTGTTTCAGAAGTTATTGTGGTATATGGAATTCATAGCGTAGTCTGTCAGGAAAGCAGAAACACCATGGAGGCAGGAGATGATAAAGAGATGTTAAATACACATTGGAGATAATATAGTGGGAGAAAGGAAGTAACTATGAGCAAACTTACTATGTAACACAAAAAAATTGCACAGTATATTTAAAGTCTGATTTTACATTATAATCACTTTGGTACTAGTTTAAAAAATACATATAAAAATGAATAATGTCTCAAACAATTTTTGAATTATTAAATATAAATTTATTTCTCTGATTCGTTTTCAAAATTTAAAAGAACTTCTAATAATTGATTGTCAGAAATGTTCTCATTTTCAATCAGGTAATCTACTGATTGTACACATTGCAGAAGTTCAAAGTCCCGTGATTCATCAAAGAATTCAGAGTCATTGGGTTCAATTTCTGTATCTTTGTTGCTTTCCAGAACAATTTCGATGGTATTTTTTTGCTCTCCTTCCATTTTTGTGCTGTAAATTAAATTTAAAAAAAATATATTAGTACAGATAGGGCACTGTTGGGTTTAAGTACAGACAGGTAGTTTGGTTTTTTAAACAGTGATTTTATCTTTGGGCAGTGTATGGTATCAGACTGGAAGTAGAAATATAAAAAATGTATGTGATAAAGCCTAAGTAAATTCTTAATTATACAAGACAAGCCTAACTCCATCCATAACTAAAACAGAGAAGTCTATCTTATTCTATAACTATTACAGAGGGATAGTATATAACTATCAGAAAATGTTTTCCTAATTAACTTAAAGTGCAGAACATACTTCAGTTTTTAAAATAACATCTTACCTTTCAAAAAGAAGTTTAAGTTCTCAGTTGAAATGCACTTGATATGTACTTCAGGAAGTAGTAGTCAAAATGGCTGTGTTTCTCTCTCTTTCTTTATATATATTCAGGTACATTACCAATCAAATGTCATGAAATAATAGAAGATATTGAAAGTAGCATTTTAATTGGTTGTCAATTCTAACACTTCATAAGTGTTTTTGTTAGGTAATTTACCTCAGGATATTTAGTCAGGCTTACAGCATAATTTTCTCAATGGAATTCCATCAAATTTGGGTAAATGGTAGGGACTGCTATGTAGTAGGGCCTATTCTATATTTGATGAAAGTGTCTGTAGTGTTTTTTCTGTAAATTACTTTCCCACCTTTTTTTATCGAGCGCTTACCGGTGCGCTTCCCGGTACGCGAACCGGCAGCGTTACGGGAGTCCTCCATTTTGTGTATCGGTAGAATTGAGACATAAGATGGAGGACAAACAATGTTCGGAATGGGTAGAAGGGGGCACGGTAGACACTTTGTGACCCTCTAGGTTTTCTGAGGGGGGCTTAGGACGCTGATATATGCAAAAATAAAAAAATTAATTTGGAAAATTTCACGGGGGGAGCGCCCGGTACGTGCACCGGTATGCGAACCGGGGAGCGTACTTTGGTGAAAAGAAAAAAAAAGTTTGAAAAAGATAAACGTTTTGAATGATCAGAGGTAGGGTAGCTCTGAAAAGAGCTATTGGGTTCTGTGGCTAATTTAGGTACCTACAAGTAGGTTCCAATGTACAGTTTTAAATAAAGGACGAATATTCTATTCCCTTCATCGGAGAAGTGCACACCATCTCTTCTGTAGATGTCTTGAATGTTGTAACGCAAGTTATTGTTGTATATTAAACCCATTCCATAGTCTCTCATGTAAGCAGAAACAGATTTATTCACATGTTTCCGTGCTTTCTCAAATTGTGGAAAAAATTGGTTGGACCACTTCCATTTCTGTCTTTGGCATATATTGGAATATACCAAGGCAGTTTGGGGAAAAAGTGTCATCAATTGATGAAAGGTGTTCTTTAAAAGCATTTCCAGACCAACCCCAGTCATCGTGCCCAAATCATTTCCACCACAGTGCACTATTAAGAGGTCAGGGTTTGGCAGATGCATACATTTTTTTTATTAAAAACATATAAAATATATTTTTCATTTAAAAGAATAATACATTTTACAGCTTTTGATATTTGCTATTAAAAAACCATTGAAATTCACTGAAAAAACCATAGGTTATAGACCATATATAGGGCCTCATTATGATTGCGGTGAATCCGCATACTCCGGGCCGGCGGAAGCCACCGCCGTCCCGGAGTATGCGGATTCACCGCTGCAGCCACATAGAACACCCACCGCCTGATTAGGATGGCGGTGGGATTGCGGATGGACCAGCGGCGGACTGCAGGTCCATCCGCCACTGATCCGCGGGGAGGGGAGGGCTATTTGGTGACGGTGTCTGCAAGACACCGTCAGCCAAATTAGGATTTGCACGGAGACATGCTTTTCCGCGGCGGCTTTTCCGCTGTGGAAAAGCATGTGGACTTTGGCTTTTGGGGGCCCGTTGCGGGCCCCCAGGGTGTCAGGGGGTGGGGGGTGCACATGGGGGGTACCTATGGTACCCCCCAACATTTACATGCACAAAGCGGCAGGCACCGCGCGGTGCCTGCCTCTTTGTGCATGTAAATGTAATACATGCATTTTTAACATTGCGGCGGGTGCAGCTTGAAGCTGCACCTGCCGCAATGTTAACAATAGAGGATGTGACGGCCACCCTGGCGGTCACATCCTAATCTGCATGGAGGGACCGCCGCTGCCCCTGCGGACGGTCCCTCCTTCTCTATGGTGGCGGACGGACTCAGGTCCGTCCGCCATCATAATCGGCCCCATAGTTAGGAATTAGCATTTACAAAACCTTGAAAATTCAATTAAAAAACCATAGGTTATAGACCATATATAGTTAGGGATTAGCATTTACAAAACCTTATTTTACTCACACAAAACCATTGAAATTCGCATATATAGTTAGTTGCACTAACTATATATCGCGCACCCGCAATCCACTGCTGATGATGTCACATATTACATCATTCATGACATGGTCAGTGACATCACTGATGACATCACTGATGACAACTCAAATGACATCACTGCACTGCTGATGACGTCACATATTACATCACTCATGACATGGTCAGTGACATCACTCATGACATCACTGATGACACCATCTTTGTGACAGAGTGAGAGACCTCCTTTCACTGTAATGTAACTCTTGAAAAACATAATCAAAAAAAGAAACTAACATTTTCAAAAAAAAGGAGATACCCATACCAGTTACAACAACCAATTCAGTAATTCCACCATCTATATACACATCCTCTCATTCAGCAACAGTTCTATATAGTCACTCATACATATACTCACTCATCATATGTAGTGATATACATATACATCCTGTTACACACCGACACTCATCCAAAAGTCACTCACACACATACTCTCACATGCAAATAAACTATTGAACATCCATTTATTTGAATATACAGCTATGCACACACTACCACCTTACTTCTAAGGAAACTTACACATACTTTCTCTCTTAAACAATCACTTATAGAAACACATACTTATTTAAACAGGAACTCTTTTAATCTCTCACTCTCACATATACTCACTTATATACATTAATATTCACATATACTAGATTAAAACATATGTAGTTACTGATAAAGACGCTAGTGAGACAGTCATTCACTCACTAACACACACATATACACACACATCCACCCATACAGTCCTGCACATATGCTGTCTTCAAAAGACATAGAAACAGTGAGTCAATCATTGATGCATTTATGTGTTAAGTAACACCCCCACCAAACCATACAGACACTCTTACTGATACTAAAAAAAACATCTAATAACCCATATACACACACATGTAGCTACTCACCAACCCATGCAGCCACTTATACACAAAGTGAAACACTGATACAAACATTTAAATATTTAAACAATACTCGCTAACAATAAGCAAGTTAACCAATCCATTTTTTTTTATAAAACATCCATTAACAACCTTATTTAAACATTTATTCGTCCATCGACCTTTACAAATACATATATAAAACATATTGATTTTTCAGAAAGACACACATTCACTGGATGGTGTCATCAGTGATGTCATGAGTGATGTCACTGACCATGTCATGAGTGATGTAATATGTGACGTCATCAGCAGTACATTGCAGGCGCGCAAGTTATAGTGAGTCCAACTAACTATAACGTGGGAATTTCAATGGTTTTATGTCAGTAAAATTTCCAGCTAACTATAACTGGTGTGAAACCTATGTTTTTTTCAGTGAATTTAATAGGTTTTTTAAATGCTAATTCTTAACTATAACGGAGGTGAAACCATGGTTTTTTCAGTGAATATATATATATATATATATATATATATATTCACAAAAAAATGTAGGTTTCAGGGGTGTTAGACCCATAGAAATTCCTCAGTTATAGTTAGTTCTGCTAACTATAACTTGCGCGCCTGCAATGCACTGCTGATGATGTCACATATGACATCATTCATTGCATGGTCAGTGACATCACTGATAACATCACTGATAACATCTTAAATGACATCACTGTTGACATCACTGATGACATCATCCAGTGAATGTGGTTTAGTTTATATGTATTATATATATACCAATCTGTATTGATTAGTGACTAAACTATGTGAATGTGTGCATCACTGTCTCTGTTGTATAACATGCTGCATCAGCTGGTCACTAACTACATGTGTGTGTATATTAGTTATTGATTAGTTGGGTGAGTATTTGTATGGGACCCTGAGTTTGTGTGTGGTTAGATGGGGTGTGTGTAACTCCATGCATAGATATGTGAATGGTTGATTGACTAGGTGCATAGGTTTGAGTGCATGTGGAAACAGTTGTTTGGGTGACTGAGTGTATTTATTTGTGTGTTGGTGAGCGAATATATGTTTTAGTTGTACATCTTCAACAAAGTAAAAAAATAAAAGGCATTGTATGTGAAAGTTGGTGTATATAAATAAGTATATGTAAGAGTCAGTGATTGTGAGAGTAACTATATGAATGAGTGTATAATTGTAATGGTGATTTTTTAACATAGTAACTATGAGTTACTATGTGTTTGAATAAATGAGGTGTTGTTGGATAATTGTGTAAGTGAGTAAATGTAAGTGTGATTAATTTTTTTCATGAGTGAGTAGGATGACTGCATAACCGACTAAGATGACAGCTGATGTGTCAATGTCTATATATGTGTATAAGTGCATTTTGATAGTGTTCAATTAATTAGTAACTGCATGTATAAATGATTCTGTTGTTGAAAGGGTAGTTGTGTGTGTAGGCTTAGGAATCAGGGAGTGGGTATGTAGTAACTGGTATTGGTGTGTCAATGGTTTCAAATATGGTACTCTGTATTTTACAGTGAGCGATGAAAGGTTATATTAGTGTATGGTGAGGTGTATCAAATTGTCACGTGGATGATGTCATCAGTGATGTCATCAGTGATGTCATTTGAGATGTCATCAGTGATGTCACTGACTATGTCATGAATGATGCAAATGTGACATCATCAGCAGTGCATTGCTGGCGCGCGAGTTATAGTTAGCAGAACTAACTATAACAGAGGAATTTCTATGGTTTTGTACGAGTTTAATGGCCAGCTAATATAACAACCCTGAAACCTATGTTTTTTTCTGTGAATTTCTAAGCTTTTTTAAATGCAAATTTGGAACTATAACGTCTCCGAAATCTGTGGTTTTTTCTGTGAATTTCAAAGCTTTTTGAAATGCAAATTTTTAAGTGTAATAGTAGTTATAGCTATTTTTTGTACTAATTTTCTACAGTTTTTTAACTGTCTATTCATAAATATTTTATTCATTAAATAACATAATGTATTTTTCTGAAAATTGCAAAAAAAACATTTTTTTAATCAAACTGAAATATTGTTTAATTTTTTTGTTTTATTTTTTCTTTTAATATATTTATATTATTTTCTTTTTAAAGTTTTTTTGCGATTTTTTTTATGCGTCACGCATCCAAAGCATGCACATCACAGTAGGTGCGCGGATTCTAGCCGCCATTTTAGAAAAGTCGTGAAGTATCCGCGTTCGGTGTGCGACGGCTACGTGCTCATATACATTTAACATTAGGTATGTGCGCGATTGGTATGCGACCAGTCCTCGACTCCTGCTCCTGCGCATTCGTGACACATGCGCAATACGGTACGCGACGCTTGCCCGTTGGCGGGTCCCACGTGACGTCATATACGTAATGGGGCGCGAAGGGTGCGCGACTTCCGCAAAAAAAATGTATGTTCTAAAATGATATGTATGTGTCTTTAATATACATATTAGGGCAAGAGATTATCTAAGATATTCATAAAAATAATATATTTGTACTTATAATAAACTTATATTATTTTTAAATATATTTTCGGGTCGGGTGCGTGCTTCATGAGCGCAGAGTGCGCGGATCCCATGTGACCTAAAAAAAAATATTTCATTGGTTCATAACATTTCCCACTGTAACTATTGAAGGACCCGACCCATTTTAATCATTCTTGTTGGAGCATATTTAGAGAGACATCTCTTTTCCTACAAGAACCCATTTTGCTTGTTTTTTTGGTGTTTTTCAAAAAATATCAAACAAAATGGCATCTGGACAGCATCAGCAGCAAGAGGAAGTTTCTTCTGAAGAAGAATTCTTGCAGGAGGCACCACGTCCACAGAAATTCTTTATTTTCCCACCTGGAGAGAAGAAAGTAAATGCGAAAAAGGTGACGTGCAAAATTTGTAACCTAGTCCTGTCAAGAGGCAGTGAAAAAAAATACTCTTGTTTCACTGCTTCTATGTACAAGCATCTCTAGACCACACATCCTCACAATCTTGCTCAAGAGGAAATGAGGCAAGCTGCTTTGAACCCCTCACCTGCTGTGGCAAGTACGTCTGACGCATCCTCCGGAACACCTGCAAAGGACATTGTGCGAGAATTCGCCTTTCTCGAGCAAAGCTGCATGAAGTGTAAGAAACTTATATGCTTCGGTGCGCAACACAACAATCATTGTTAATTTTTTTTGTTTGTTTTTGGAATGATAAGTAATTCTAAAAGTTTCCTGTTTTATTCATTCTTTTTTTGTTAATTGTTTGAAAAACACCAAAAAAATACAAAATTGTTCAAGAAAATACAAAAGAAAAAAGAAGAAAAAAAAGTTCTTATCACAACTACCTTATCTGGTAAAAGAAAGAACTATAATTGCAAGGGAATGTGTGACAGTTTGGTTGAATATACGTATACAGCATGATTGACTGAAAGAATGCATTAGTAGTATGGCATTGTCCTGCATTCTGTCCATCAACTGCTGTTTTTCCATTTGTCACCCGAGTGGGATGGGTATGCTCAGACGTGAGTCCCGTGCTTTCCATGCCTCTGGAATCAAGCTATCCTGGCTGATGAGGGTTGAAAGCCTGAAACCGGTCCTAGGATGCTTGTTTCCAGTCCAGGGAGGACCTGGCTTGGCAGTTCGGGCTGTACTGTTCCCATGGGGCATATGGTCAAGACTGATTTGCATATGGCTGGGCTCAAACTAGAATGGCATGGTGAGCAAAAAAACAATAGATGTAGGCCCAGATCTCTGTACTGGAGTGAATGCATGACATTTTTCTGCATTCTGTCGATCAACTATTGTTTTTCAGCATATCTTGCCCCGTGACCGCCATACCTGTATGTTCGTAAACGTGACTTATTCACAATAAACATGCTTAGGATTGCAAACATCAACATAAACAATGGACCACACATTCCTTTAAAGTGAAAGGCTATTAGCCATATTAATCTGGGCACGTTGCTTATTATAATGGTTCTTACATGAAAGGAAAGAAAAAAAAAAGGAGTGTTAATATACACACACTATCCCTAAATAAAGTTCTAGCGATTATAGTTCCATTCCAATCACAGCTCATTTGAGATGTCATGAGTGATGTCATGAGTGATGTAACTGACCATGTCATGAATGATGTAATGTCTGAGGTCATTAGCAGTACATTGCAGTGGCATAAGTTATAGTTAGCTCAGGTAACTATGACTGCTGAATTTCACTGGTTGTGTATGAGTGAAATCTGACTCTAAGTATACCGTCCCTGTAAGCTTTCCCAGGAAGCCGCTGACGGTCGTAAGAGGGGTCAGCATTCCTGTCCAGCACACTCAAAAGTGCACACCAACTCCTGTTGGTTGGGACGCCCAGTTAACTCACTTTGCTGCCGCTGTTGACACTATTGCTTGGAGAAGCAGGGACTCACTGTCCCAGGAAGCTGCTGATGGTCGGAGGAGGGGCCAGCGTTTCTGTGCCACACACTCAAAAGTGTTCACCAAGATTGTTAATGAGATAAGCAAAAAACAACCTGTTCACAGTCTAGCATTCTACAAGATTTATTCTCTTTTTGAAATTTTCATATTTTTTAGCACAATATTATTAGTGCATGGGGATACAAATAATTTATATACACTATATACAAACATGTACAACAATTACAAGAAACATTTTATACATTTCATACACACTTGGCCACTTCAATCATACAAACAACAGTCACACAAAAAGCAAAAGCACAAAAACAAAGAATGCCCACGTATTGGTAACGGATAGCTGGAAAAAATCCTGTTTGTGATAATCAGTTTTTTCAG
The DNA here is from genome assembly GCF_964263255.1 of Lissotriton vulgaris. NCBI lineage: Eukaryota > Metazoa > Chordata > Amphibia > Caudata > Salamandridae > Lissotriton > Lissotriton vulgaris. The sequence continues at coordinate 1,155,954,504 of NC_141696.1, forward strand.
TCTGTGTGATTCAAAGTTCAACCAAAGGGTCTTTTATCACAAGTCAAAACAAGCTGTCTTATGGCATCAGTGAAAGACCAAATACGGGGCAAGGCTGGTCGACGCGTTTCGAACCCCTTTTATTTGTTGGGGTTCTCCTCAGGACCGGATGGGTTCTTGAGACAAATGCAAAGTATCGCAGTCAGTCGTGTGAAGAGTAGACAACCCAATAAAGGGGTGGAGTATCCCACAGGAGAAATGTTCACAGGGACCGCTGTGGCGGCTTCTAGTTTGCCGCGTGTCCTCTTTAGTCAGGGGCAGTCATTCCTTGGCAGTGGGGGAAGTAAGAAGGCGTCCGTCCTTCTCTCTCTAGCGCTTCGTCTGAGCTGGTTGCAGTGCAGTGCATTGCAATGCTTGATGCATTTAAGCCATCCATGCTAGTAGCTCTGGATTCTAAACTGGACCCCATCCTTCACCGCTTAACAGCAAGAGAAAAGGGCTTCAACAATCTGATCCCTCTTTTTAGAGGTGATTCTGCAGTAATACCCACCTTACCACCGGGCCAAACAGATCCACCTACCAGTGTGTATCGTAGTGTGCAGGAGTTTGGTACAATGTGTGGTGCACCTCAAACTATAGCTAAGTTGGTGCCTGAGGGGGCAATCCAGCACACCTGTCAACAGGTGTGTCCCGCTCGCCGACTATCATCGGATTCGACAATGAACGTGACATCGCTATTGGCATCCAACTCTAAGGTGGGGGTCCCCTCACATTCCAAGTCCAACTTGGGCTCAGGAGTTGTGGTTCTAGCAAATGTACCCTGACTTGCTCCGGGTGCGAAGGAAGATTTTGACCAACTCAAGAATAAAGCACAATGTTTGAATTCCAATATTGCCATAGGTTTGCGGGTAGAAAATCACATTATTATGTTGCTTAGACCATCCTGGGCGGGTAGAGCCAAGAAGAATTGGCATGGGGAATGTGTTACTTTTGACTTTAACAGCTCCTATATGGTGAACAGCATTTTAAGAATGGCCTTCCAACCTAATCCTAGGGGCTTTAACTCGGCTATTGTGGCTCATCCCATGCGTTATTTTTATAGGTCCCAGATCCATTCACTTTTTCCTGTTGGAAGGAATCGGGGGTGGCCTCTAGATTTGGGTCAAGGGAGTCAGCAGGAGCCGATTCCAGGAATAGCTACATCAAACAGGGTTGTGCCACTGAGTTCATTAGAATGCTGTGATTGATCGGTGCAGTCCCACCTAAGCCAAATATCCTTTCAACACAGTGCCCCGCTGGGCTCTAGGGCCTGGATTATCCAGACCATATGGGTGTAACTTTATTTCTTGGAATATTGCAGGGCTGGCAAGTGCATTTAATGATCCAGAATCGGTGCTCTTTATAAGAAGGTAGGATGCGATTTGCCTCCAGGAGATGTAGGCCACCAAAAAAAGTTACTGTCTGGAAGACAATAATACCTTTTTCTTGCCAGCCACCCCCTCTACTGAGGGAAGAGCTAAGGGGGTTTTGTTAGCTTTGTTTCTTTAACTGTCCAAGACAGTCTTGAAATACTGTCCCCAGAAGTTACAGATCTTGTTGTTATCTTGCGGATTGAATAGGTTATTGCTCTGAAATTTTTATAATGCAATAGCCTCCCTGTCTGAAGTATGTAATAGTTTTAGGTTGGACTGTTTCTTGAGAAACATGACCCGTGAAAAGCAGAGCTGTTCTAACGTTCTTATTGCAGGAGACTTTAACGTCCATCTGTGTGGGAACCCTATGATGAGGGGGTCAAATATATGAGATGTGCACGCTATACCGGTATGCACATGGAACATACCCATCAGGGTTGTATACTTAATGCCATCAAGAATGAGTTTGATATAACCTCAGCCATGAACAAGTTGCCCCCGGATAAGAAGAATGTTCCCCCCACTTTCACCGGGAGAGGGGGTGAGTCATTTATTGATTTTATTTTTGTTTTCTCACCCTTTTTCTCTTATATTAGGGATTTTACCATTCAGGAGAGCATGTACAGTGACCATACCCGGTGTGTGTTTCAACTTGCTGGCCACTGGTAGTACAACAAATCAGGGATGCAGCCAAGTGGCCCCTGATAGTCGTGAAAGGGAGGAGGATACTCAAGTGGGCACAGATTATCACAGACCAGTCTTATGAGACCCTGCTCACTCAGTGTCACAAAGAGTTAGCTACTTGCTTAGACATTCTGATGAACCTACAGATACACAACACACACCAAAAAAGGGGACTAGAGATTGAGCCTTCCCCCCTAGCCAATGTAGACTTTAAACCTCACAAATAAGGAAGGAAAAAAAGGGTTCCAGCCTTCTGGGGGCTAGATCCGAGATAACGGACTAGGAGAAATAGAAAGAGAGGATCCTTTGATTATTGTGTTACTGGGCAATTCATCAATTTGTGAAGATTGCCTTCACCCACCAATGGTGGTATGCTTCATCATTGGGCCGCTTCAAACACCAGGGCACCCACCAACACTCCTGGTGGAGTGCAATTTGTTTTTGACCAAATACATTCTCTCAAGGGTTCTCTCATACAGAAAAACTGATTAAAACTGTCTAAGTGAGTACCTCCATTATTTTTAATAATTGCCCCACTTGGCTCTAATACCCAACATGTTTCGGCCTATTTAAATGCCTCTATAGGTCACACTGCCTTCATCTGGATGCAGATCCCTTTAATTGAATTCTTCCTACTTAATTATTGCATGAAAGAAAACATTTTGCAATACTTGCCCTTTGTAGACATACTCGTAGGTGTATCCGAGTTTCAAGAGAGAATCTCCAAACATGGGAGCAGAGAACGGACATCGCCCTATTGTCAAACTTTTGTCAAGGTTCGACGTTGCCACACTCGGCCTCACTACTCCGACGGTGAAACCAACAGATATCCTAGAGGTTTTTGGTAGTATATCAGGAGTTATAGTTAATTTGTTAAAGGCCCAGGGATGCTTTGCTTCATTCAGACCCGAGATGTTTTGACTCTGAGTGCTCCAACGCCTCCACAAAATTAAATGAAGCTCTCTGTACCAAACCAAGGAACCGTCTTGTAGTTAAGGAATATCGTGGACAATATAAGGTTGCTTTGGCAAAGAGTAAGTCTGTATTGAAAGAAGAGGCCTGGACAGATCTCATAGAGGCCAGTACCCTGAAGAATAGCTCAGAGTTTTGGAGCGTTATAACACACATGTCCTGCTCACTAGTCTGTGCATTGCCCGCACCACTGTAAATGATGAATGACAAGTCTACCCTACAGGCACAAACACCAAGGGACAATAGCTGGTATGACATTGTGATCCCAAATGAGGATGAGCAGTAATCACCATTCCAGGAGACTAGAAAAACACTTCATTGGACAGGAAAAGCGAACTGATCCACAGGATGCCACGATCAAATCCCTGAAATTCCTCTTCTAGTGCCATGCACCAATGAGTAGTACCCCTTAAGGCTTGTCCAACAGGAGATGCTTCAACTGCAACACAAATTACTGAGGTAGTAAATTACTATTGAAATATCCATTTTGATGCCCTCTATTGATTATGTACAGTGACTACATAAGTGCTGATATTATACAACTTTTCTTTAAAACTAAAGTACTGGCTGGACAGTGATTTATTGATTGTTGTCAGATATTTATTAGGTGCAGAGTCTAAAGCCGCCGCTGACCTCCCTCAGCAAGCGTTGAACTGCTCAACTTCAGCACAGGGGTATGGTTGGTGTTAGGTTTTGTGCCCAATAGTAGGGTTGACCCCCAGGGTAGCAGTAGTAAATGTATCAAATTGACCCCGTCCCAGCCCAGTAACAACGGATTGCCCTGGGACCCAGGAAAAAATTCCCATGAACCTACTGCACCTTCTTGACTAAGACTTACACTGTTCTGTTGCATTGCAATTGACAGGCAAGCACTAAGAGGGGTACTTGCTAATTCCATTTTTGGCACAGGAGTACAGCAGTTGGCAGGGTCTGCCCAGACGTGGGTCCCTTGCTCACTTTGCCACTGGATTCAAGCTAGCCTGGCTGATGACAGCTGATTAGCCATAAACCGGTCCCAGGATCCTTGTTTCCGGTCCAGGGAAGACATGGCTTGGCAGTTCGGGCTGAACTGTTCCCATGAGGTACCGAGTCAGACTGATTTGCATATGGCCATGTCTGAACTGGGGTGGCGGAGTGAGCTACAGAATGATGATGGATTAAATCAAGATCAGTTGAATGGGGGTGAGTGCTTGCAATGTTCAACACTCCGTCCATCATCCCCTTTGGTTTTACTGAAGTACAGCAGACATTGGACACCAATGCTTAGCCACTTCTACTGTCACAGTTGAAGTCCAGTAACCTCTGACTTCTCTTGGGCCACCCGAACAAGATCTCACATCATACATCAGATTCTACGCTGACCTCCAGGTCCCCAGAGCTTGTGCAATAGCTGGTAAGATAGTTGAATGAAATGACTCTTTCTGTGGTCATCTGCAGGGATCTGAGTTTCAACATTATGAATTAAAGGAAGCAAACTCAGCCTTCCAGTCTTCCAAGCTGAGTAGAATGAGCACCACGGGTGAATAAAAGCATCATTTATTTATTTGATTTTGAAGAGTTTTATACAGCGCTAGATGCCGCCTTGCCCATTTGAAAGTGCTAAAGAAAATAAAACAAAAAAAAAAAGAATGAATTAGGGAACTGGAGCCCGAGAAAAATATAGTCTATTCAAATATGCATGTAGGGCCTTCGCCAAATATTTATATACTCTGCTTATATACGAGAATATTGCACTGTCAAGCACAATAGACAAAGAAGGCTATTGTCTTTATTATTATTATTATTATCATTAGAATACTCCATTACAGGTCATTCTCTAAAATCAACCTCGCCTTTCATTGACTACCAGCAAACCATTGTATGAAGTTAATGTAATGTAGGCACCGCCACCTCTGCTGTAATGAACAGCTGTGTGTCAAAGGACTTCAAAGGAATAGACAGTGCAAGCGAACCCTGTCACTCAAATAGGCATGCATACCCGTGCACAATGGACTTGATGCTCAGGGCCTGATTATGAGTCAAGCGGAGTGGTATACACGGGTGCTATTCTGCTCTGTCTGATCACGACTGGCCCGGTGTTCTTGCACCCAGCCTTCCGAACTAGGTCTGGACCCGATGTTAAAGGACAGTAATCCTGGCTGGTAAAATTGCATGAGGCGCGAGCCCCGCCCTTGGGTCCCTGCCAACCTATCTCTTGAGAAAGGGGGGAGGGGCATGCAATGCTCCCATGCCAGAACTACCCTTCACTTTCCTTCACCGACCCTAGCTACCCCCTTCCTCTACCTTGCCCCACACAGGAGCCCCCACAGACATTTACCACCTGCCCAAAGCAGGTGATGTGAAAAGTTACATAACACACAAAAGAGCAGATCAAGTCGAAGAAAAGTGTGTGCCTACATCAGTACCAGTGCGGTACCGGTGATGGGTGCGTGAAACATGGGCTGTAGAATGTTTCAGGCATTCATATGGGAAGGCTGAAATAATTCCCATCAGACCACCCATTTGGTGGAGTTAGCGTCATGTGGGAACTATATATCATGCCATCCTGAATCCGCCTCTATAATGCCAGTGCGGGAATGGATGTTAGAAATACTGAACATGATTTATATCTCCAATTGATGTTAATGAAAGAAGTGCAGTGCTCAAAAAGTGATGTTAAAATTGGCTACCCGGACTTCAGAGGGCGTTTAAACAGAAGTCCTAGTGTCAATGGTTAAAAAGTACGCCGGGTAGTAAGACTACCCACTAGCGCTGTACAGTATGGTCATGGTCGACATGTTTCAGCCATACGGGCATCTAGCCCGGCTTTCTTCAGGACCGATAAACAAATTTAGCTACTGCAACTGTTTGTAAAGTGTAAGAATGAAAAAATGTACACATGTGCTGACAAAGTTACATATATACCAGGACATGGAATACTTAGATGTCCACTGGAGGGAGAGGAATAATTCTTCTATCTAGCGAGAAACAAAAAGACACTATGTCAAACAGCGCCAGATTACACACACACACCAATACACACAACTCGGGACCGTGCAGGCACACATGCATGAATAATTTGCATTCTGCATAGATGGGAGCATACTAGCTCAATCACACTGAGGCATTTCCTCAAGGTGATACTCACCCAGCTTTGTGTGGGTGAAGACCTCACCTCGCCCGGCAACCGCTCGGGGGAATGAGGCCCCGCTCTGTAGTGTAAAAAATAAAAGACACAGTAAGCACATAACTTTACTGTGCCTAAGCCAATAGTTTTACACTTAAAACCCAACGAACGTGTGATAGTAGCCCCTTTGTCAAAACCGCCAACAACACCCTCTCAAATTTAAGAAGTGCGCCTAAGTTACACGTCATGCGATGTTCCACTCTTGTAAAATTAACATCTAGTCATTGTAAGTGCTACCAGGTGCCTTACTCACAAAAATGGTTGTATAGTGATTCGTGGTTTAGGAAAAACTTATCAAGCAACTACTATCCTAGCTTTCCTAAAACAAAAAACAGAAACACTTGTTTACCACCCGTGGCCATTTGGCAACCAAGGTGTAAAGGTAATTGAATGGTGTCCTGCACCACTCTCATATCTAAGTATCAGGGACCCTACAGCAGTGTGAGCTGCTCAGTGAAGCATGATGAATTGATAATATCATCCCTCCAAAAAACGTACAGATGTGATAAGGGTAGGGGGCCAGGTAGGCTCCCTTAAGTTAAGACACTCTTTCAGCATAGTACCTACTGCGAGTAAAAACGCCGAGAAAAACAGCGTGTAGGCGCTGCAAAACTCACCTAACCGTCGGTACCCCAGCTCTGGACCCGAACGGAAGTGGAGGTAGTTGGAAAAACGCCCATCCGCTTCATATAGCTAATGCACGCGTTTAAGGGATCCTCGCTCAATGGCGAGTTCCAGCAGAATCGCGGAAGAGCCGCGAGACAGGACCGCTGTTTCCTCGCGCATGCGTGGAGAGTACATGTACATGACTCTCTTGCGCGTGCGCAGTCCCAGACGCTCGCAAAGCCCCAGAGACTCGTACCTCACCGTCTGTCTCCTAGCGGAATAGGGGAATCTAAATGAATATACTCGTTGGTATTTTAAAAGGGAAATAAGCGGTCCCAAGCCAAAGAGGGAGACAATGCTCCTCAAAGTAAGCCTGAAAAAACTTGTCCAGACTGGTGTCAAAATATGACACTACCCTAATGCAGGAAAGGGGATAGTGTCACTGGGCAGAAACACACTGATGAGTGAACACCCATTCGATGCTAAACCATGATGGGTGATAATGAGATGATGGATGAGGACTGTGATTGAAGCACTTAGTGTGGTGAATCAACCTACAAACACTCCAGCGGGAGGTGTGTATTATTTGAGAAATTATCTATAAGGAAGGTATTATTCTAGGGTGTTAGTGGCGTAGACAAAAGAGCCCCACACACAATTGAGTTGGGTGAGCTAGGGGATGTAAACTAAACTGTGTTTACATCCTGATTCAATAGACCCGCAACTGAACAGTTGCACTCAATACTTAAAAACAAACGGTATGTGGAGGGTCAAGGGGAAAGTTTTAAGACCTGTCTGCTCACACCCCTGCTCAAGATACATAACACACAAAAGAGCAGATCAAGTCGAAGAAAAGTGTGTGCCTACATCAGTACCAGTGCGGTACCGGTGATGGGTGCGTGAAACATGGGCTGTAGAATGTTTCAGGCATTCATATGGGAAGGCTGAAATAATTCCCATCAGACCACCCATTTGGTGGAGTTAGCGTCATGTGGGAACTATATATCATGCCATCCTGAATCCGCCTCTATAATGCCAGTGCGGGAATGAATGTTAGAAATACTGAACATGATTTATATCTCCAATTGATGTTAATGAAAGAAGTGCAGTGTGAGTAAGGCACCTGGTAGCACTTACAATGACTAGATGTTAATTTTACAAGAGTGGAACATCGCATGACGTGTAACTTAGGCGCACTTCTTAAATTTGAGAGGGTGTTGTTGGCGGTTTTGACAAAGGGGCTACTATCACACGTTCGTTGGGTTTTAAGTGTAAAACTATTGGCTTAGGCACAGTAAAGTTATGTGCTTACTGTGTCTTTTATTTTTTACACTACAGAGCGGGGCCTCATTCCCCCGAGCGGTTGCCGGGCGAGGTGAGGTCTTCACCCACACAAAGCTGGGTGAGTATCACCTTGAGGAAATGCCTCAGTGTGATTGAGCTAGTATGCTCCCATCTATGCAGAATGCAAATTATTCATGCATGTGTGCCTGCACGGTCCCGAGTTGTGTGTATTGGTGTGTGTGTGTAATCTGGCGCTGTTTGACATAGTGTCTTTTTGTTTCTCGCTAGGAAGAAGAATTATTCCTCTCCCTCCAGTGGACATCTAAGTATTCCATGTCCTGGTATATATGTAACTTTGTCAGCACATGTGTACATTTTTTCATTCTTACACTTTACAAACAGTTGCAGTAGCTAAATTTGTTTATCGGTCCTGAAGAAAGCCGGGCTAGATGCCCGTATGGCTGAAACATGTCGACCATGACCATACTGTACAGCGCTAGTGGGTAGTCTTACTACCCGGCGTACTTTTTAACCATTGACACTAGGACTTCTGTTTAAACGCCCTCTGAAGTCCGGGTAGCCAATTTTATGATCACTTTTTGAGCACTGCACTTCTTTCATTAACATCAATTGGAGATATAAATCATGTTCAGTATTTCTAACATCCATTCCCGCACTGGCATTATAGAGGCGGATTCAGGATGGCATGATATATAGATCCCACATGACGCTAACTCCACCAAATGGGTGGTCTGATGGGAATTATTTCAGCCTTCCCATATGAATGCCTGAAACATTCTACAGCCCATGTTTCACGCACCCATCACCGGTACCGCACTGGTACTGATGTAGGCACACACTTTTCTTCGACTTGATCTGCTCTTTTGTGTGTTATGTATCTTGAGCAGGGGTGTGAGCAGACAGGTCTTAAAACTTTCCCCTTGACCCTCCACATACCGTTTGTTTTTAAGTATTGAGTGCAACTGTTCAGTTGCGGGTCTATTGAATCAGGATGTAAACACAGTTTAGTTTACATCCCCTAGCTCACCCAACTCAATTGTGTGTGGGGCTCTTTTGTCTACGCCACTAACACCCTAGAATAATACCTTCCTTATAGATAATTTCTCAAATAATACACACCTCCCGCTGGAGTGTTTGTAGGTTGATTCACCACACTAAGTGCTTCAATCACAGTCCTCATCCATCATCTCATTATCACCCATCATGGTTTAGCATCGAATGGGTGTTCACTCATCAGTGTGTTTCTGCCCAGTGACACTATCCCCTTTCCTGCATTAGGGTAGTGTCATATTTTGACACCAGTCTGGACAAGTTTTTTCAGGCTTACTTTGAGGAGCATTGTCTCCCTCTTTGGCTTGGGACCGCTTATTTCCCTTTTAAAATACCAACGAGTATATTCATTTAGATTCCCCTATTCCGCTAGGAGACAGACGGTGAGGTTCGAGTCTCTGGGGCTTTGCGAGCGTCTGGGACTGCGCACGCGCAAGAGAGTCATGTACATGTACTCTCCACGCATGCGCGAGGAAACAGCGGTCCTCTCTCGCGGCTCTTCCGCGATTCTGCTGGAACTCGCCATTGAGCGAGGATCCCTTAAACGCGTGCATTAGCTATATGAAGCGGATGGGCGTTTTTCCAACTACCTCCACTTCCGTTCGGGTCCAGAGCTGGGGTACCGACGGTTAGGTGAGTTTTGCAGCGCCTACACGCTGTTTTTCTCTGCGTTTTTACTCGCAGTAGGTACTATGCTGAAAGAGTGTCTTAACTTAAGGGAGCCTACCTGGCCCCCTACCCTTATCACATCTGTACGTTTTTTGGAGGGATGATATTATCAATTCATCATGCTTCACTGAGCAGCTCACACTGCTGTAGGGTCCCTGATACTTAGATATGAGAGTGGTGCAGGACACCATTCAATTACCTTTACACCTTGGTTGCCAAATGGCCACGGGTGGTAAACAAGTGTTTCTGTTTTTTGTTTTAGGAAAGCTAGGATAGTAGTTGCTTGATAAGTTTTTCCTAAACCACGAATCACTATACAACCATTTTTGTGAGTAAGGCACCTGGTAGCACTTACAATGACTAGATGTTAATTTTACAAGAGTGGAACATCGCATGACGTGTAACTTAGGCGCACTTCTTAAATTTGAGAGGGTGTTGTTGGCGGTTTTGACAAAGGGGCTACTATCACACGTTCGTTGGGTTTTAAGTGTAAAACTATTGGCTTAGGCACAGTAAAGTTATGTGCTTACTGTGTCTTTTATTTTTTACACTACAGAGCGGGGCCTCATTCCCCCGAGCGGTTGCCGGGCGAGGTGAGGTCTTCACCCACACAAAGCTGGGTGAGTATCACCTTGAGGAAATGCCTCAGTGTGATTGAGCTAGTATGCTCCCATCTATGCAGAATGCAAATTATTCATGCATGTGTGCCTGCACGGTCCCGAGTTGTGTGTATTGGTGTGTGTGTGTAATCTGGCGCTGTTTGACATAGTGTCTTTTTGTTTCTCGCTAGGAAGAAGAATGATTCCTCTCCCTCCAGTGGACATCTAAGTATTCCATGTCCTGGTATATATGTAACTTTGTCAGCACATGTGTACATTTCTTCATTCTTACACTTTACAAACAGTTGCAGTAGCTAAATTTGTTTATCGGTCCTGAAGAAAGCCGGGCTAGATGCCCGTATGGCTGAAACATGTCGACCATGACCATACTGTACAGCGCTAGTGGGTAGTCTTACTACCCGGCGTACTTTTTAACCATTGACACTAGGACTTCTGTTTAAACGCCCTCTGAAGTCCGGGTAGCCAATTTTAACATCACTTTTTGAGCACTGCACTTCTTTCATTAACATCAATTGGAGATATAAATCATGTTCAGTATTTCTAACATCCATTCCCGCACTGGCATTATAGAGGCGGATTCAGGATGGCATGATATATAGTTCCCACATGACGCTAACTCCACCAAATGGGTGGTCTGATGGGAATTATTTCAGCCTTCCCATATGAATGCCTGAAACATTCTACAGCCCATGTTTCACGCACCCATCACCGGTACCGCACTGGTACTGATGTAGGCACACACTTTTCTTCGACTTGATCTGCTCTTTTGTGTGTTATGTATCTTGAGCAGGGGTGTGAGCAGACAGGTCTTAAAACTTTCCCCTTGACCCTCCACATACCGTTTGTTTTTAAGTATTGAGTGCAACTGTTCAGTTGCGGGTCTATTGAATCAGGATGTAAACACAGTTTAGTTTACATCCCCTAGCTCACCCAACTCAATTGTGTGTGGGGCTCTTTTGTCTACGCCACTAACACCCTAGAATAATACCTTCCTTATAGATAATTTCTCAAATAATACACACCTCCCGCTGGAGTGTTTGTAGGTTGATTCACCACACTAAGTGCTTCAATCACAGTCCTCATCCATCATCTCATTATCACCCATCATGGTTTAGCATCGAATGGGTGTTCACTCATCAGTGTGTTTCTGCCCAGTGACACTATCCCCTTTCCTGCATTAGGGTAGTGTCATATTTTGACACCAGTCTGGACAAGTTTTTTCAGGCTTACTTTGAGGAGCATTGTCTCCCTCTTTGGCTTGGGACCGCTTATTTCCCTTTTAAAATACCAACGAGTATATTCATTTAGATTCCCCTATTCCGCTAGGAGACAGACGGTGAGGTACGAGTCTCTGGGGCTTTGCGAGCGTCTGGGACTGCGCACGCGCAAGAGAGTCATGTACATGTACTCTCCACGCATGCGTGAGGAAACAGCGGTCCTCTCTCGCGGCTCTTCCGCGATTCTGCTGGAACTCGCCATTGAGCGAGGATCCCTTAAACGCGTGCATTAGCTATATGAAGCGGATGGGCGTTTTTCCAACTACCTCCACTTCCGTTCGGGTCCAGAGCTGGGGTACCGACGGTTAGGTGAGTTTTGCAGCGCCTACACGCTGTTTTTCTCGGCGTTTTTACTCGCAGTAGGTACTATGCTGAAAGAGTGTCTTAACTTAAGGGAGCCTACCTGGCCCCCTACCCTTATCACATCTGTACGTTTTTTGGAGGGATGATATTATCAATTCATCATGCTTCACTGAGCAGCTCACACAGCTGTAGGGTCCCTGATACTTAGATATGAGAGTGGTGCAGGACACCATTCAATTACCTTTACACCTTAGTTGCCAAATGGCCACGGGTGGTAAACAAGTGTTTCTGTTTTTTGTTTTAGGAAAGCTAGGATAGTAGTTGCTTGATAAGTTTTTCCTAAACCACGAATCACTATACAACCATTTTTGTGAGTAAGGCACCTGGTAGCACTTACAATGACTAGATGTTAATTTTACAAGAGTGGAACATCGCATGACGTGTAACTTAGGCGCACTTCTTAAATTTGAGAGGGTGTTGTTGGCGGTTTTGACAAAGGGGCTACTATCACACGTTCGTTGGGTTTTAAGTGTAAAACTATTGGCTTAGGCACAGTAGAGTTATGTGCTTACTGTGTCTTTTATTTTTTACACTACAGAGCGGGGCCTCATTCCCCCGAGCGGTTGCCGGGCGAGGTGAGGTCTTCACCCACACAAAGCTGGGTGAGTATCACCTTGAGGAAATGCCTCAGTGTGATTGAGCTAGTATGCTCCCATCTATGCAGAATGCAAATTATTCATGCATGTGTGCCTGCACGGTCCCGAGTTGTGTGTATTGGTGTGTGTGTGTAATCTGGCGCTGTTTGACATAGCGTCTTTTTGTTTCTCGCTAGGAAGAAGAATTATTCCTCTCCCTCCAGTGGACATCTAAGTATTCCATGTCCTGGTATATATGTAACTTTGTCAGCACATGTGTACATTTTTTCATTCTTACACTTTACAAACAGTTGCAGTAGCTAAATTTGTTTATCGGTCCTGAAGAAAGCCGGGCTAGATGCCCGTATGGCTGAAACATGTCGACCATGACCATACTGTACAGCGCTAGTGGGTAGTCTTACTACCCGGCGTACTTTTTAACCATTGACACTAGGACTTCTGTTTAAACGCCCTCTGAAGTCCGGGTAGCCAATTTTAACATCACTTTTTGAGCACTGCACTTCTTTCATTAACATCAATTGGAGATATAAATCATGTTCAGTATTTCTAACATCCATTCCCGCACTGGCATTATAGAGGCGGATTCAGGATGGCATGATATATAGTTCCCACATGACGCTAACTCCACCAAATGGGTGTTCTGATGGGAATTATTTCAGCCTTCCCATATGAATGCCTGAAACATTCTACAGCCCATGTTTCACGCACCCATCACCGGTACCGCACTGGTACTGATGTAGGCACACACTTTTCTTCGACTTGATCTGCTCTTTTGTGTGTTATGTATCTTGAGCAGGGGTGTGAGCAGACAGGTCTTAAAACTTTCCCCTTGACCCTCCACATACCGTTTGTTTTTAAAAGATGTGAAAAGTTAGCCTGGCATATGATGTCCACTAGTTCTAGTGGGCACCTTGCACCAGTCTAATCGACCCTTATTGATGGTGGTTGTAAAGTCAACCTTATAGAAAGCTGTCCTAGTGGTAGCATGGACCAGCAGTCAATAGGCTAAGACTTCAGAGAGCATGTGAAGCCAGTTGTTTTACCAATTATAATCCCTTGAATACCAAATGAAAGGATACCACACAAGGTATATATCAAATATATATGTATTTATTCTAAACACAACCCCTCTGCACTCTTTATGAGGTCAGAGATAAAAGTGCATCACAAGTTACTCAATTAGCATACGATAAGCTGCACATACACAGTTATGCCCTAGGGGCCTCACGAACCATATACTAAGAAAGTGGTATAAGAACCACGTGAGAGTTAGAAAGCAGGCCTAGAGCCTGTAGACTCGCTGGGGCTACACTAAACAACCAAAGGTTAGGAAGTAGGAGGCCCACGGGAGATGCGTGCAGTGTCTAAACACAGTTGCGAGTTACCATTGACTTATAATGGGAAACAAAGAAGTTACAAAGTTACTGTTTAAGGACACTTCCGGACGGACTGGGATGGAACCCTTTTAAACTAGGACACTTCGAGAGTCAAGACCCATGGGAGCACCGGAGTACTCGTGTTACCGCACCCCGGGTGCATAGGTGTCTTTTCGTGTCGGGTTTCGTCGTAGTTTTCTATGGAGATCTACAAAGAAGTGCTGCAGGCGACCAGAGGAAAAGTGTTCGGGTTGATCCAAGGGTGGATCAGTGATGTGAAGAACCTGAAAGCAGAGGGGACAGAGTCTGGGTCACTAGCCAGCGACCAGGAAGGAACTAGGAAGGAACCAGGCAATGTTGCGTGCTTGAAGGTGAAGAAGGTGAGTTTGTCTCTTCAGCCACGAGGTCCAGGAGGCATCGACAATGACCAGGCACTGGATTTGAGCTGCCCCACAAAGGATCTAGTTGACTGCGGTGTTGGTATCCGGATTGGACTCAACAAGCCTTGGAAACCGCAACCTATATAGGATGTCGAGATTGGCTCTGTGGCAGACCAGCAAGGTGTGTGGCGATTCTCCTTTGTAGGGAAGCTGGAGCAAGTCTGGAGCAACCAGGATCGCAAGTTAGATTTAAGATGGCATCTTCAAGGGGCTCACTAGCCAATGGGCAAAGAACTGGGAAGACGCATCAAGCACAAATATAAAGGTAGGGCCCACGGGACACTCGCGGAGTGTGGGGGCCTGAGCTTCAGTTCAAATTATGCTCGGGTTGGGGCTTCTCGTACCCCAATGCACAACTTACTGAGGCTTCAGAAAAGAAGTGCAGGTAGCAAAATGCAGATCTACAAGATGTCTGGTCCCACGTCTCTCGTGTCCACGCCACAGGTCTCAGCTTTGCTGCGGATGTGGGTCAGGGACGGAGAAGTCTAGAAGTCCAGTTCTTGAGTTGCAGAGTCTTCAGGTTCCAGTGGGAGCCTTGAAACTGCAGACCAGCAAAGTTGCTGATGGTGCCTGTTTGAACAGGGTGGTCACTCCTTGACTACAAGGGAGATGTCTTCCATCTTCTAGTCAGAATAGAATGTCGAAGGTCCAAGAGTTCTGTATCAAAGTTTCTTTCCAGGATAATCTGAAGTCCTGGGGACACAGCTCCTATACTTAGCTCCTATACTTATACTAAGGATGGGGGCTGGATTACCTTCCTAGGTCCCTCCTATGGGTGGACCTGAGAAGGGGGTGGTTACACCCCTTTCCCTTTGTCCAGTTTTGTGCCAGAGCTGGGGCTGGAGTGCCCCAGCAACTGGTTTGAACCGGGCTTTGCATGGAGCACCTTGTGTGCCCCAGGCAGTGTCTAGATGCATTCACTAAATGCAGCCCTCCCTGCCCCAATACACAAAACCGCTGTCTAGTGTGGTGCTGGCACCTCCCTGGACAGGAAACCTATTGCCCAGGCCGCCCTTGCTGGAGTTTCCCCCAGCAACAGGAGGTCAGACTCGTGTCTGTGGCAGCAGCATCCATTTTGTGATGCTGAGGCTCTGTTTAACTTTAACCGGGTAAAGCAGTAACATACATGTCTTTTCCCTCTAGAAGGGTGGAATGCTACCGCCGCCACCAGAATTGGTGGGGGGTAGTATTCCAAAGTGTTTCACACCTTACACGACATGTTTTGTTAAAGCCAAACCAAAGTTAGCATTAACCGCGAGGATTATAATGCATGTAAGAGTATATGGTATTGCTATATCATAGAACAGCTATAAGGAGATGGTTCCGAAAGCTGCAGGGGGGCTCAGCTCATGCCAGAGCACCCTCTCATATAAAAACAAGCACTCTGCCTCCAGGATTGTCGAGGCCTACCATAGGAGTGGCTTATAGATGCATATGTGTCTATATATAAGGTAGATATAGGTATACTATATCTATTAAAGGGGTGATTACACCACCTTACCCAGGCAGTGTGAACAGACCTGTGGTGTCGGATTGGAAGGCAAACCAGGGGTGGCACAATACATGCTGCCGACCCTGGTAGGCCTAGGGTGCACCTATGGCCTGGGTACCTATGGTACATTATACAGGGGCTCACAAGGGTGACCCAGTAACCAATCTGGTATGTACCTAAAGTACATGGAGTCCATTTTATAGAGAAAGCAGATAGGCTGGGGCCCTGAATAGCAAGGTCCCAGGCCAACTAAGCAAAACACCAGGAAAAAAGTTGGGGTCACCATATAGTCAGATTCCACCTGCCTACAGGTGATACAAGTGTACATGAAACCCCTCAGAATAGGAAGCACTGTGTGGAATTCTCTATGGAAATGTAGTCTCTGCACAGTTCCCATCCCGAGGGGCTTAATTTGTAATATGTTTGTATTTCAAGTGGAGCTACCAGCCAGCAATGGTAGTTCCCACATCTGGGAGTCGGCACGAAATTCCTTCGTTACTTATAATCAAGGCCTAGTCTCATATACATTGATGTCCAGAAACCTTTTTACCTACAAGTGACGTACTCGTAACATTGGAATGTTTAATATGTTCCTTCAAACTAATACCACATTTATTTGGCGCCATAGCTGATCTTGCCTGCTTAAAAAATCAACACAGATTTCTGTAAGAAGGGATCTGACCTTTCCATGAGTTTGATGCATTCAAGGAAACATAAGAACCACTTGACATTGCCCCGTGGATAACGAATTGTAGTCATCAGGGGCCTTTTTTCTGATTGGAGCATTGCTTTCTATGCCCAGGGCGAACATATTGTGAAACCGTAGCTTCTATAAAGGAACTCGCTCCTCTTTTCAGAGGGAACCACCTAGCACTGCAATGCTGAAAAGTGAATTATGAAAATGCATCTTTTACACAATAACGTTACAGTTGTAGTGTAGACGTCTCCCTGTTTCCCGAGTCGACATATATTCATTTATTTCATTGCTCTTGTTTCAGAGAGTACTGTCGAGCACACAACCCCAGTAAGTCCCCCATGGTAGGTACCTTCCACCTAGTGCTGCTGCTGCTGCTAAGCCGGTATTTCTCGTTCCCATGACCTTTGCCCCTTCCCTTCACACCAAGGTGATGAGGGGGAATTTGTGGAATGCAGCTTTCCTGGTATCAAAATTGCTGTAAAAATAGGGCTTCATTTATTTGCACTTTCACCACTCGTCGCTATGCAGGGTGATTTATTTGTTTGTATCCTTTAGTTTTGACGAGCCTCCCAGTTCTTCTTTCATTATTGTATTGTATCGCATTACATAGTATACAACCCGTTGAAAGCCTTCCTAAAGTGAGGTTTAGAAACAGACAGCTTTAGCTGACTGGAAACCTCGGGGCATATTATCAAGACAAGCAATACAATTATCCCTGTTTTGGCTGCAGAAACTGCCGTTAAAACGGAGATAATGGGCTTGATAATATGCTCTATAGAAATTCCAATTGTAGCCGATGTTAGATTTCCTTCACATTTAACATGGGCTTCAAATGGAATTCCATAGAGCATATTATCAAGCCCATAGTGCCAATATCAGCCCGCACACCATCCCCCAAACAAACAATATCCCCATCATAAGAATTGGACAAGACAACTTGTTGTTGGGAAAAAGTAGTCGCAGGTTTATTAGCATATCATTGCTAAGACATGGTGGGGTTAACTTACAGATGATCCAAAGGCAAGCCGCCCCTCGCAGCTTGCCACCTGATCGGCCAAGCAGCCCGCGGCCTTGGCCATACGGTGCTTAGCGGTTGTGGTGAGAGGGTAGCCCCTCACCTGTCCGGTGAACCATTGGTCCACCCTCTAGCTCACACCCCCCCCCTACGAGGGGCGGAGCGGTCAAGCAACCCCCGGTTGTCCAGGTAACCAACCGCCCGTAGGATAACGGGGCGCCGTCGTACCCCCAGGGTCCACCGCACGGATCTCCCAGGGATAATAGGCCTCAGCAGCACCCTTTGTGCTTCTGCATAGGGTACTCCTAAGTACCTTTCGCCTCTGGATCATCCTGTAACTCCTCCTGCAACACAAATAACAGGTGTTAAAACATAGCACCCCCCCCGCCACTTGAGATGTAGGGTAAGCGGCAGGGAGGGCAACATCGAGGGCAGTCAGAAACAAAGAGACTGCTCTGAGGCGGGGAGAAGACATAAGTACCGTGTCCACTCCCGCCCCCCAATAAAACGCCATGACGTCATGGGCACCTGGGCAGCGGCCCCCCGGCCGCTGGACACCGGAGGGCTGGTGCGCCTGCTATCTTGTGGCACTACGGTGCCCGCCCTCTTATGAGGGTCACCTGCGTCTATTTGTCGGGCGGCCTGCATTATCGCCGTTTTAGATGCAGTTTTATGTCGCTAAAACAGTGATCATTTTATGGCCTGTCTTGATATTATGCCCCCTTGTGTCATCAGTTCTTCAAAAAAGGAGTACAGAGAGAAAGTAAGAGAGCAAGATCTCCTCCAAAAAGTCAATCAAAAGGAGTACAGAGAGAGAGATCTTTGGGTCGGCCACCTTGAGTTATTGGTTTTCATGTATTTTTTATGCCTTCCCATTACTTGGATTGGAATGTAATTAAGGTCTTGGCATTTTGTGGATGGTTGAATTGATATATTTTTATTCCCCTTAGTTTTTAGCGGAAGGGCATTAATTATTAGTTTTTCCACACTGCACACACACAACAGGACACCGAGCATGTAACTGACAGCCTATTTGGGCTCTTTGAGATATTTGCTTTGTACACAAATGCATTTTAACTGCTGAAATATGACTTTCTTGTTTAGGAAGTGCTGATGTTTGGATGCTTTAGTCTGCTATAGAGGCAAAGAGCTGTTCGCCAATCACCCTTGCACATTCCTTTTATTTACTTAGCTGCCATCATACCACAATGTTCAATTTAGGTTTTTTTTATTCACAGAGTAAAGACGAGTGCACACAAAGGCTTTCTTAAAGGTACAACAAAAATACTTTCCTAAGATAAAAGTATCCTCTATGCACTTTTTCTTTGTATGCCTTTTAGGTTCACCACTTATAACACGAACTTAATCCCTTAATTCCTTTCATAATGCTCTTCATTAAGGGTACAGCTTAAATATGCTGATACCGTTTGTTCAGCAAAGGGGATTTACTCCCTGCTTCCATTTTTCAGTAGTGCTTGATATTGATTAATTATTTGATTTTCCTTCAAGGATAAGTGGGAGCAACAAGCATCATGAGCTATTGTTAAATGGTCCCCTAACAAAAAAGCCAGACCTATTTGCTTTGACAATGTTTCTTTTTGTGGTTGTGTTTACAAACTATATTACATACTAGTATTGCTCACTATTGTTGACCAGGTCAATGCTTTCTTATGTGATACTGTGCCTTATTTGCTCCTATACTGTGAATGATCTCTCTTGTATAACCCAAAATGGACAACTTGGAGGCATGTTTACATGGCTACTGCGCCACTAGAGCATCACTGTTTTGCGGTTCTGGTGGTGCAAATGCTGAGCATATTTATAAGGCCACGAAAAGCCAAGGTTTTTTAATCTGGGAGTGTGTCAGATTCCCAGGGGAGGCGTTAAAGTGACGCAACAAGAAGAAATACCTTTATTGCTCCTCAATGTTTTTGCTCCGTCGATGTGTGCCGCATTCTGCAGCACACATAAAAGGAGGAAAACGCCATAAATGATTGTTTTTGTGCAGGAATGTGACTCTTCCTGCACAAACACAAAAAACCCTGCAACGCAGACACCGTTGCATCAAGGCTTTAAATGTGCCTGCATTGGTGCTAGGCAGCCAATTGTGTGCCAGCTCAGAGGAAAGCTCAGGGATACGTCGGATTGTTGTAAATATGGCGCATCCCTGCACTTTTCTAATGACGGAGCTTGGTGCAGCAAGATGTCTAGCAGCGCAGTGCTGCATTATCTTCTAGTAAATATGCCCCTTGATCTTTCGTGACACACTCTGTCACCTGCTTAGTCTAGGTTGGGCTATGAATAATGGCTAATAAATACATTTAACTACGGCAATATCCCTAGTATGTTCATGCTGTTTACTACAATTTGTTATTTTTGGGACAAAAGAGTATTTATCTAGAATCAGACCTTATTATTGAGGATCACTTCCAACCCTTTCACAATCGAACTACTATTTTGGTTTCATGGTTTGCATGCCACGCAACACATTTTTTTTTCTTTTTTTCAATTAGACTTGGTTATAAAAAGGGACCTTTTTCACTCTTTTTCTGAAGTGATGAAATGTTTGTATTTTAGCAAAATATTAGATTTTTGTTTTAAAAAATAATTTACATATATATGTAAAAACTAGTATATAACAGCTTACATTCATATATATATATATATATATATATATATATATATATATATATATATATATTTATATATATTTATTTATTATTATTTCAACACCCAACGTCTGTTCTTCTTCACTGTAATCAAGCACGCCAACATTCGAGAATGCCTAAAAGAAGGGCAGTATGTTTTATGAAGGAGACAGTTAGTATAACGTAATGGTTAGCTTGAGAATCAGCAATCTCTTACATAAATGTGGAGTAGATGTACAAGTGCTGCAGTGAAGGACCAAATAAAAAATGTCCTAGCTTTTTTGATGTACGATTTAATTTCTTATAAGGAAACATGGGCAAGGATTGTGTTTTACTTAAAACTCTGCAGTTTATCAAAGCAATCAGTAAATAACCAATCCACATTACGTTACCTTCAGGCATGGGCAATTACGAACGGCAAAACAAAACACCACATTACCAGTAGTTGATGAATTAGTGTTCCAGTGTCAGTATTTTATTTTATTTGGTGCTTTATATAGCGCAAACATGACCCTAAATAGGGTATCAGAGCGCTTCACATTTACATAGCTTTAAACTTAGAGCATGTTTATTGTGAAATTTTAGTAAGAAAAACCAGCGTACAGCAATTTGATAGAGTTGTGCTACATGATCCTAAGTAATTATACATAGATTTGAAAGAGAAACTTTTGTGCTTTCACACTCATATTTACAAGACCAAGACGATTGTTAAGGGTCTATTTGTATTAACAGGTGTGTGAACAGGAAGGTAATCTAACAGTGTCTAGTCTGCTGAAATTATGGAAGGAATTTGCTCATAAAAAAGGACTTGGCTTCATTTTTTAAAGCAGAAACGTACGATATTCTTCTAATGTTCGGGGGGAGAGTGTTCTAAATTCTTGGTGCTGCACCAGAGAAAACTCTGCCATAAGTTATTTTCTTTCGGAAGACGGCCGGTTTCAGTAATAGATCTCCATCACTCCGGGAAACTCTGCATCCTCCTGATAGTGTGATTTTCTGGGCTAGGTACATTGGTGTTTTGTATTGTATCACTTTGTGAGTGATACATGTCATCTTTAGTTGGATTCTTGCTTCGTAAGGCAGACAGTTGAGCGCTTTCAGATGAGGAGTAATGTGATCTAATTTTCTGGAGCCTGTTATAAGTCTTGTGACCGCATTGAGACAAGTTTTTAGTGGTGTTGTTGAAATCTTGGGTAGACCGGCTAGAGTTGTGCAACCATACTCGATCTGCAGTATGACTAATGCCTAGACTGCTGTTTTAAGGTCTGAGTTAGTAATGAAAGGTTTCAGTTTTCTGAGGTAGTTTAAATGGAAACTGGCGTTTTTTGCCATTGTGTTAATGTGTGTTAGCATGTTCAGGTTTTTTTCTAGCATAATTCCAAGGCATTTGGTTGAGTCTACAAGCCTCAGAGTACAGTTTAATACTGTGATCAGCTTGGCCCATTCCATGATATTTGTAGCGCTTTTCTGGGGGGAATTCAGAAGGAATTCAGGGGCATATTATCAAGGACAGGCGATACATTATCGCCGCTTTTATCGGCAGGAAACTGCCGATAAAGCGGCGATAATGGCCTTGATAATATGCTCTATGAATTCCAATCGAAGCCCATGTTAGATGTGTTCACATCTAACATGGGCTTCGATTGGAATTCATAGAGCATATTATCAAGGCCATTATCGCCGCTTTATCGGCAGTTTCCTGCCGATAAAAGCGGCGATAATGTATCGCCTGTCCTTGATAATATGCCCCCCAGTTTTATGCGGGTTACGCTTGAGGTGATTACTAGTTAGCCAATGGACGGTCCTCTTTAATGCCTGACTCATGAAACCATTCAATTCTATCGATGTGATCTTGATAAAAAGCTGTGTATTGTCTGCATACATGTGGAAGGAGATGTTTGCCTGTTGTAAGGTTTCTGTTAGTGGTTCTACGTAAAGATTATATAGAGCAGGGGATAGTGTTGAACCCTGTGGTACTCCAATAAGATTTTGGGATGATGCAGAAAGTGTTTGGTTCACTATGAATCTTTGTAATCTGTTCTCTAGGAAGGATCTAAATCACTCTAGGACTGTACCCTCTAAGCCCATCCTTTCTTTCCGGTGTTCAAGTATTTTGGCATAGTTTACAGTGTTGAATGCCAATGAGAGGTCGAGCAGGATTAGGAGATAGGTTTCGTTGCAGTGAAGGGCAAGAAGAGCTTCGTCCACAATGTGCAGAATTGCTGCTTCAGTGCTGTGGTTTGGTCTAAACAGTAATTGGTAGTCATTCAGCAGTTTGAATTCAGAGATGTGTTGGCTCAGTTGTTGTTGTACACATTTTTCCAAGACTTTGGCTAGCATGGGAAATTTTGTTACTGGTCTAAAGTTGTTACGGTCTGAGGGGTTCTCTGTCGTGTTTTTAAGATTGGAATTACTTGCCCTGTTTATAGGCAGTCAGGTAGTGAGCCTTGCGATAGCGAAGTATTAACAATCTTTGTCTATGAGGAAATGAGCAGATGGTTTATTGAAGACCAACATTTTGCAGGTAAAGGATCTTTGAAATGATTGTTTTGTTTTATTGTTGAAATTATTTTAGCAATATCTATGTTGTAGTGTGGCTGGAATTCTGACCATGAAGCATTATTTTTAGGCATTTCCAGAGTTGGTTGATATAGAGGCTTAGCCGGGGTCCTCCTTTTGATAAAAAAATATCCGCAGCCTTTTTAAGCTCCACTTCCATGGATTTGGATTGACTGTAAAGAAGGAGGAGAATTCTTTGCTGCTTATGTTCGTTTTTGAAGCTATTGGTGTGGATTTGGTCGTGTTGTTGGATTGATCTTTTAGCAGTTCGAAGAGTTTTCTTTGTCTGTTTTTTGCATTATCCAGTGCTTTTCTAAAGAAGTTTTTTTTTTAATTTAGAATACTTTTATTGTAGGCATTTCTGGCCTGTCTTAGTTGGGTTTTTTTATCTTTGTCAGGGACCCTTTTGAGGTTTAATGGGGCTATGTAAATGTAAATGTAAATGTACATGTATTTTATATAGCGCAAATCACCGACCCGGTATCTAAGCGCTTGCTTAGGGAACCCGTCCTGGTATTCCCCTGTGAGATAACCCCGGCAGGGTATCCACAAGGTGAAAGCCAGGCATCCCACCGCGAGGGGCCATTGTCCTCAATTATACTCGTCATTGCATTGTTGTAGTATTCCTTGAGGTCACTGACGTTTACCAGGTTATTAGGAGGTTGCAGTTCTTTCTCACAGCATGCTGCAAAATTTTCCATATTGAACCATCTGGTGTCACAAACTCATTTTCTGGGTTTTACTGATTGTGAGGAAGTTTTCATTTTTATGTAGGGTATTTGGAAGGTAATGATGGGATGATTAGACCAGTCACAAGGGATGCTCTCAATTGTATCAACAGCTTTTTCTTTAGAGATGATCCAGTCTAAAGTAGAGCCTTTAGATTGGGTTGGTGGATGGCATTCTTGAACCAGCGATTGGTCTTCAAGGAACGCTTTGAGCAAATTGATCTGATTGTAATTGTGATCCTTCTAGTGAAGATTGAAGTCTCCTAGGAAAATATAATTGGATTGGGGAGTAAAGTTTGCTGTGATGATTTCTATCAGCTGGTCTATGAACATGGTGTTTTTACCTGGGGGTGGTAAAACGCGTGAAGTTTGTAAATTTAGTTATCTATGGATCTTAAAGACAAACCAAGGTATTCACATGACTCTAAGGGGTCTGATTGTACTTAAGTAATGGCAATGCCAGATCTATGTATACAGGCAATGCCTCAGCCCTTTTTGTTAAGCTTGTCTAGTATCACAATGCTGTAGTTTGGGTAGACAAATAGATCAAGGCATGGGGAGGATGAATAAGATAGCCATGATTCTGTTAGGATAGTTACGTCAATTTCCTGGTTTAAGATGAGGTTGGCTATGTCTGCGGCATGTTTCTTTGCTGACCGACAGTTAAGTAGTAGACACAGAATAGGTTCCTGTGGTTTGATCCTTATAGAGTCTTGCTTCTTGGGAATTCAAATCACTTTTTTCATATTGTTAAAGTTTGGCATTCTGTGGCTATTCTTTGTAGTTCTACTTGCGTTAATTGGGACAGACTGAATGATATGTTTGTCTACCTTAGTGGGTGGATTGGGGGATGATTCCTATGATAGCAAAAGGGTTTGTATCTCATTGTCTGTCAGATATCTGAGTTTTTTTGTGAGGATGGTATAGTCTGTTTGTCGATGACATTGGAATAGTATTTAGTTTATTATGGGTTTCGTGAACTGATTTCTGAAGGAGCTCCAATGTTGATAGAAATGTTTCTGATAGGAGTAGCAAGTTCTTCATATCTCTGATAGTGAATTGCATGGCCTTGTAAGTCTTGCTCGATTGAGAGCTGTGATTGTCAAACTCCCTACTGGGATGAGGAGAGAAGGGAGGTTGTAAGGGTAACCCTGTTGGTATGCTAGGAGAAGCTGTCTCTGTGAGATTGAGGCTGTTGTTAGACTTTTTTGTTCCTATTTTCTTATATCTTACTGTTATCTCACGGTTCTTATTACCAGCCAAATGAGTACATCTCCAATTTTCCCGGTAAAGGACTGTTGATTTATCCTACCGTCTTTTTCCAATGGTCTGGTTCAGTGTTGGCGCTTGATTTAAAGCTATTGGCTTTGTGGTTAGCGGGATGTAATGTTAATTTAGATTGAATTGGGCTGTTACTCTTAGCTTCGGAGATTCAGGATTCCTGTTTGGACTGCTGGGGCTTTTTAGCAGTGATAGATTCTACCTTAGCAGATTGATTCATGTGTGGGGAGATGGCTTGTGAGTTGTTATTTGGCAGGTTTTTTGAAGGCGGGCTGTTGAGAATTTGTTCTTTTAAGGTTGAGAAATATTCGTCAAATAGTTCTAGATCTTTGTTGGCAGCTTGTGAGAGAATCGTGCAGTTTTTGTACCATGTTATGTTCAGTGTAGCTTAGTTTTCGAGAGGGTGTTATTAGCATCTTAGTGCCGTAAGGAATGGTTTCTCATTTCCTGTACCTTAAGCACGTTAGTTAGGGTGTTTCGCTATTTTGCCATTTTGGTAGTGAAAAATATTAGGTCGTTAATAATGGCACCTTTTCTTATGTTGATGGAGGGGTCTGAGATTAAGGTTTCAGGGTTTTTTCTAAGTAGGTTGTGTTTAAAGGATTTCGTAGCATTTTTAGAGAGATTAGGGGCGTATAAGATGGTATAGAAATTCCTTCCTTCGATTTCAGATAGGTCCATGTCATGTTTGTAAGTAATGAAATTGGTCCTTATTATTGCATACTCACTTGCTATGTCTATCTTGTAGAAGGAGGAAGAGTATAAAGATACCTTAAATGATGTGTTTACTAGGCTGGTTGTATAATCTGTGATGGGGGATATACAATGTAAACTGATAAAACTCACTGAATGTAGCTACTCCAACATGGCTGCCTTAATGCTAGGAGATTACAGTGCAGTCCTGTTTCTATGTTTATTAGTTATCTTTGTTCCCTACAGGGCAGTCCTATTTCAATGTTCATATGTTTTCCTGGCTCCCTGAGGGTATATGCTCTCTTTCTGTTACTGGTCTTATTGAGATGGGCCTGTTGCACAGTACATGGTGGACATGATGTAGCTTGAGGTAAGAGTGAGGGGAGATGCTGGGGCAATAAAGCGTTGTGGTTCCCTAGTAAATTTCAACTATCTGTTCCCTACGGATTATTTCATTACACATTTATTCTACACCAATTATTTCTTTTCCCCTTTCCTTCTCCTTAGCCTGAAGGCAGGTATCCCCAGCGCTCTCTTATGACTCCTCGTTGTCTCCGTGCTCCGGTGCCATTTTCTATAGTGTTGTGCTCCGGTGCAGTTTACATGACTTGTGTGCTCCAACTGAGCACGGCCCTGTGTCAGAGTCGAGAACCACTGCCGTGCAGAGAGACCTCCTTTGTTGAATCCCACTGGGCCGAGTGCACTGACTCTTCTCCAGCAGCACTCTCGCTGCTAAGCTCTGCGGGGTCGTGTCAGAGAGATGCTCGTGATTAACTTTCCCAGCTGGTCCGGGTGTCGGCGTCCCTTCCCCCGCGGTTTGACCTCTCTGATCTCACTGCAATTTTCACCTGTTAGACAGGTGAGCTCTCTGGCATCCAGAAGACCTTTCCTTTCGTTCAATCGGGAGAGCCCTTCCCTAGCAGCTCGACCCCCACCAGTAACTTCTCTTGTGACCTCCATTTGCCTTCCTTACTTTACAGTGAATCATGGAAAACTCCTGCCTCAACCAATCAATCTATCTAAAGGTTACTTATAAAAGTGAATCGTATACCACACAAATGAGGTATTTTCGTATTAGGGAGGACTGCAACAAAGTAAACTAAGGACTACTATGAGCTGAAGTCAAAGAGAGGGGAATTCTGTTTTTCCTGAATTTGTTGTGATGTCTTTACTTCTAACTGAGAAGGGCAAACTGCTCCAAAGTTTTGGTCCAATCACACGGATGCTGGTGTTTCCGGAGTGATTCATTCTAAATCTTGGAAAAGTACATAGGTAACTGGAGGCAGATCTCAATCAAAGGGGATTATAATATTTATGAACAAATGGGGACAAACATTTGCGTTTTGGTTGAACGAAAATTCCTCATCCTGATGCGGAGGGATTTGAAGAGAATTATTGTCTCAATAGAAAGCAAGTGAAGCTATCAGGTCATTCTGGTATTTGGATTGAATTTTCTGCAATTAAAGATACAATGAGACATGGCATTTTCAATGTACTGAAGATGAGCAATATTGTTCTGACTGTTATAGGTAAATCACACTATAAAACGCTAGAAATTAGTAAATAAAGATGTTCCACATGCTTGTGGATATGACAAAAAAAGAAAAGTACTACTCAGGATTTTAAATGGAAAATGCAGATTTGGGAAACAACACCTACTTCAGAATAAGAGATAAATCAGAGTCAAAAGGTATGCCTAGACATTCACAGAGGGTTTGGGGGGAATACTGATGGATCTGTGCCAGAGGGTCCTATCCCAGAAATGAGGGGAATTTAGAATGAGGTTCATGTTAGAGAGATTTCATTTTAACAATGTTGGAATTCATCCAAAAACTAACAAGGTCTAAAGAGTCTGTCAGTCTTTCAGTTTTGTAACTGTTTTTACCTCCTATACTCGGCAACAGCTGGGTATTATCTGCAAAAGGTGCAAAGCCCACCTCGTGCAGTAGGGAACACATAGAGATTAGAAACTATTATGGAAACGGGAAGAACACTGAGAAATGGCCCAATATACTGGTCTCAATTTAGAGATAAAAGGGCTTAAATGTACTCCATGTTGTAAGTTTGCCACGCTCTAAAGTGACCACCAGCTCTGCACTAAATATTGACCTGAAATCAGTTTAACAAAAAAAATGAATGGAATTTTGCTGTGTAAACGTCTGAGCTTCACAAGTAAATATTCTTTAGGTGGATTTTGAAATAAAGGGAATCAAGATTATCAGACTGCAGTTGGCCGGGATGGAAGGGTCCAGAAAGAGTGGTTTGAAAATGTCAATTGGACAGTGCAAAGGTTAGCAGCCTCTTGTGAGGGAGTCATTATTATTGAAAGGATTATTTATGTTTTTGAATATGGAGGTGCTAATTGTGCTATTTTTTATTATGATAAAAAAACTGTGACAGTGTCTCAAACAGTTCTAAAGAGACTCTAACTTAACAAAAATATATTTATTAAGTTTAAGCATGCAAAGACTGATATCACATTCGTCAGCTTCATTGTTCCTGAGGCATAGAGAACATATTCATCGTTCTACTCGATGGTAATATTAGGACACCACAATGAATACAGCAGATTCAATAACATATTGCGTTAAAAAAACTAAAACAAATGCACCCCAACTAGTCGTGCGAGCCAGACAAAGGATTACAATTATTTGAATCAACACTTGCAAGCAAAATATTAACATAAAATGGGAATTATATGACAGGAGAGTACAACACCGGTATTTGCTGGTAAAAAGAGTGGCAAGAGATCATCTATTCAGAACTATGATTCATTGACCAAAGTTCACCTATTACTTTAACAAACATTTGCAATGCAATAGGTCTCGCATTTTTGAGAGTTAGAGCTATTGGCATTGTAAATGACAGTGTATGGGGTTTGGAGTTGAATTATGTGGGTTGAATTAAAATGGTAAGTTGTGGAATTATGTGGTGTGTAGTGTATTTGTGTACTGGAATTATGTGGCGTGGTGAATAGATTGGGGTGGGAACTGCACAGAATAGATAAAAGGAAGATAGAGAGGGATAGGTAGTTTGCGCAGGAAGTGGTGAATGAAGGATAAATTACATATCTGTAATCCTAGTTTCAAACATTCACTGAGTCCAGTCTGGGACTAAACCCATCGTTTTTGCTTACCTTATCATTCCAGTTTGAACCAAGCCATATGCAATCATTCTTGGCCCTGCTCCTCATGGGATCAGTCTAGCCCGAACTGCCATGCCAGGTCCTCCCTGGACCAGAAAGCAAGCACCCTGAGACCAGTTTCGGGGGTATCCCCCTTCTTCAACCAGGCTAGCTTGAATCCAGTGGTGTAGCGAGTACGGGACCCACGTCTGGGCATACCCCTGCCACTCTGGCCAAAAAAGTGCAAAACAAAGATGATGGACGGAATGCTGAACAGTGTCAAACATTCACCCACCCCTGTTCATCAATTGTTCTATTTGTATTAATGAACATAACATAACAGGGATATTGTAGAGCACATATTAACCCTTGCTTGGTCTTTTGGCGATATTGACAGTAACAGATGTTTGTTACCCAGCACAATGGTACTCATTTTATCGAAGGATGAAAGCCTGGGTGGACCGCTGGGATTCAATCATCCACTGAGTCTAAAACATATCGCGGATGATTCGGTTAACTGAGCTAGAAGACTCTGTATCTTTGAAAATGATAAACTGAAAAAAAGCCGGTTCTCGACATATACCCCTTATTTCTGGTTACATTGAAGGGATACCAGTGCTTTATAAAGGGCCCACAAATTAGATTTTTTCATGTATTCCTTGTGAGCCTTGATTCTGTGATTGGATCAGAAATACATCGGGGATGACTGGTGCAACTCTGGCAGGAGGCTCATTGAACCCTAAATACTCTAAACATGACCTATGTAAAAGCACTTTTGTTTACATAAGAGAATGGTTCTGCAGCCAAGAAGGAGTAATTCCCAACAAAGTTTAAGAAACGTAATTTTCGTTATTGGTACTAACAGGAAGGAATGTGATCCTGAGCAGTAGAGCAGCCTTATCACCAGCAGGGGAGCGTCCCTTAATGCATTAAAAGTTAGGGTTCATGGGCAGTCCGGCCCTGTGGGCAGACGAGGATTAGACATACATACAAAGGTGTGAGAACAGAGGCTGCTTCAGAAATAAAACTGTCTTACCTCCCAAAAATTATTAAAGAAAATTGTAATAATGTAATGCTTTTGGCATGAATAGCAATGAAGCATTGCAAATGGCAGCAGTTCTTACACTAGAAAGAATATTTAATCGTCATCGAGTTTCACTGAATGCTACTTCAGCTGGCCCTTTCACCGGGAGCAGAGAATGTGCGCTTAAGAGACGACTATTTCACATTGTCGCATTAATTCGGTTTTACACTCCACGTTTCAGGTAATCTATTTTAGCGTGTGTGAAACGACGAGTGTCGCCGGCCCAGGGGGCAGCCCTGAATGCACACTTCACACCCTGGCAGTGACTTCCGGTATTCGAGGACGGTGTTAGAGAATGCTGCGGAGCCCTCGAGACACACAAACAATAAGGGGGGGGCCATGTCCTGAAGTCAAATTACACAGCGTGTCCGCGTGTCGCATTAATCTGGCAGCAGTGAGAGTGGTCTGTCCATTATCTGAAGGGCCTGTCTGTGATACTCTGTCCGGATGACGCTGCTATGCTGACACCTTTGCTGCATTTACTAGTATCACAGGGAAGTGTGACCCAAGGGGATACCAATTTAGGAAATGGGTGCACTTATCAGCAGGGCTCAGTGATAAGCCTTGAACAATGGTGTTTCTGCTCATCACAATGGAATTTGGGTAACTCGGAGCACACTTGCAATGCTTCTAGTCACTGATAATAGTTTGCTAGCGCCAAACTTTGTCATTCACTATGTACATTTATCGTTCTAACTTACTAATTTTCTCATCTTGGACGTCCTTGCCAGTCCAGTGTAATAAGATAAGATGCATTTAACACCTGAGCTCATATCACAGAAACGTTGCACTGGTGCAAAAAAAAAACTACTTACACTACCTTTGCTGATTGTTCAATGGGGGATCGGGCAAACAGATTTTGCACAAATCCATCTCAGGGATATTCTGAGATCTTACGAAGGACATATACTGCTTATAAATAATTACAGCAAGTCATACACAATTGAACAACAAATCTGAATCAACGTTTAACCATTTAAAGAACAAATGGTGCGAGCGCGCTGCAGCGAGCCATGTGGTTTCAATTATCGCGCCTGGGCACGATTATTGAAACCACATGGCAGCGGTGCACGTAATAGATACCAATAGGCCATGGGCGGAGCAATGCGCCCGCCTTTGGCCAATTGCGTGCTGTCTTTTGATAAACAGACGCATGCAAAGGCCAATAGCGTGGCCCAAAAGGAAAAGCGCATGCACGAGTGTGTGCGATTCCTAGGTCTGTTTTCAAACCCCCTACATGAGGTTTCCCGCTGTGCAAACAGTGCTGCGCACTGCAACGCTAGGTGCGAGACCTAAAAAGGCTTGTTGTTGTTCTCTAAGTTCCGTATAGGCTAGGATCAACTCATTAGACAAAAGGGAAATTGCATATAGTTTAAAGACTCCGGCTAGCTTCTCTTTGCAAAGCTTCCACCAAGAATATCACATTATTCCTCCATTTGTGAAGGGGAGGGGACTTGGGGGCCTTCAACCAGGGAGTTGATTTCATCTTAGCCATTAGTAGTGCAAGGCCAAACAATTTAGGGCCATATGCATCAACATAAAAACCGTTCTCAAAGGAGCAGATTTGCAGAATCTGCCCCTTTGCGACCAGTATTTTTGCTTTTAGGGTGCATCATGCTAATTTTGTGATAATTTATTTTCTAACTGTGTTAAACTGTCTATGTCTTGTTCCATCAGTCCTTTATTATGTTCTAAGAATATTGTGTTGTCTGCTGCACTGGCCCTAGGAGAGTTGGACTCTTGGCTGATGAATGCCACACACACAGTAGCATTAATAGGGTGCTCTAAAAAAAAGGATAAGTTGCCTTCTGACATTCCCATAGCACAGTGTATGCCCTTAGAGAGAAATAAATAAATAGTCTTCTGAAGACTGAAGATGAGTATGCCTTCTCCTGCCTATGCTTGCGTAAACCAGGAAGTCTGGGCCCGATTCACAGAATGAACTTGCTACTTTTGGCATTCACAGAATGCACTGACTACATTTGGTATTCACAGAATGCACTTACTCATTTCGGTATTCACAGAAGTTAGGACTACTAACTTTAGGACTCCTAAATGCCTTCTGTGAATACCGAAAGTCTTAAAATTAGGATTTTTCTCAATTTAGTAGTAGTAAAGTTAGGACTACTAACTTTAGGACGCCTAAATGCCTTCTGTGAATACCGAAAGTCTTAAAATTAGGATTTTTCTCAATTTAGTAGTAGTAAAGTTAAGACTACTAACTTTAGGACGCCTAAATGCCTTCTGTGAATACCGAAAGTCTTAAAATTAGGATTTTTCTCAATTTAGTAGTAGTAAAGTTATGACTACTAACATTAGGATGCCTAAATGCCTAGTAGTAAAGTTAGGATTCCTAACTTTACTACTACTAAATTGAGGAAAATCCTAATTTTAAGACTTTCGGTATTCACAGAAGGCATTTAGACGTCCTAAAGTTAGTAGTCCTAACTTTACTACTACTAAATTGAGAAAAATCCTAATTTTAAGACTTTCAGTATTCACAGAAGGCATTTAGGAGTCCTAAAGTTAGTAGTCCTAACTTCTGTGAATACCGAAATGAGTAAGTGCATTCTGTGAATGCCAAAAGTAGTAAGTTCATTCTGTGAATCGGGCCCTGTATTCCCAACAGACTGAGCATCCTATTACTATGGAAGGTGAAACCCTCACCCCAATTACCTCTACCATGTAGAACTCTCTACCAGTCAGCTTCCTTGTGCTGACCTGCACATCTGCACATGCCTACAGCTGAACTGTGCAGGAGCATACTATAATGAAAGAGTGATCCATTATCTATTTTTGTTAAAGGAATACAGATTATTTGGGGAGAATAGGTGTGAATCAGTTAATGAAAAATACCTTTCACGTAACTTCTTAAATAATTAAGATTTTCTATTACATAAGAGAATAGCATTAAATCTTAATGGCAGTGGGGGTTCATCCGCCAAGGCAGAGGAGCGTCGCCCCACTGCTCTTAGAGCAGTGAAAAAGGAAAAAATAAAATTATAGTAACAACGTTATTATCATTTTATTTTTCACTTCTGCGGGCTGGGTTGGGTTAGGGCGGGCGAGGTTGTGGCTCAAGGAGGAGGAGTGGGTTGGGCACACTTAAATGTGTATAACTTCTTGGCAGGCCGTCTTGGCCCCGCCAAACATTCATGCGCACTTTGCATATTCCCCACCAGGCTGTAATGCACAGCCTGGTGGGGAATATGCACAGGCTCTCTGTCCCCATATAAGCGCCGATCCATGGCGCTCAGAGAATCACAACGCTGCTTTGCAGCATTGTGATTGGCTCAGGGGAGCCTGTGTGCATGGGTGCTTCCTGCTACTTCTTCCGGACTGGAGTCAGGAAGAGAAGAGTAGTGGAGATAGAGGAGCGGCAGCGGAAAAGGTACGTGCATTTTTACTTTATATTTTTCAAACCCCCCCTCGCCATCCTCGTCCCCTACCAACTGCCACTGCCTAATTAAGTACCACGGAATAACATTTAATGAAACACAAATAAAGCTAACAACACATGATGAGATGTAGGTTCATGCCACATAAAATACAAATGATTTAATGTGGATGATGATACCATACGCGCCCGCACTGCCCCTACAGGGCACCGCTAGGGGCTAAAAGGCTACCTCATCTGCTGAGTTATCCCTGGGACAGAGAGCAGAAATTCACACTGTAGGTGACTTGTACCATGATGGAGTCATGGCACCATATGATATACTAATCAAGGAAGATGGATTGCACCTGGGCCAATTATTACTACACCACTCACTCTTTGCAGCTCTAGGTAACAATTGGGGACATATGACAGGCAAACCTAAAACACATTTGATTGTTCAATACATACATGTCATGGGACGGGCCAGCCACCTCACCAAATGGTTTGCTGCTTCACTTCTGCATCACACTGCCAGAGGCGTAACACAGCCCCCTGCAGCCCCTGTGTTGTGGGGGAAGCCCCAAGCTCCAAGGGATCCCCTCAGCAGAAATCATTGGCTTGCGAGTTCCCGATTGAGTTCGGAAAGGACCCCTCCATGTACCTTGCAGGGGGGCCCCCTCATGTTTCGTTACGCCAATGCACACCACAGTGTTATCACCCTGAGACAATGCTGGGAAACAGATCTACCCTGCCCCTGTATGGCTTTAGACATTGAGTGGGTCACCATACTGGAAGGCCCCATCCATGTCCACAGGGACACGCGCTTCTGTCTAATACAACACTATGTTATGCAGAAAGCATACCTCACTGCAGCGAAATATTTTAACCGCACTGAAGTCATTTGCCTGCGCTGTTGTCTCACAGATGTGGGCCTCCTGCATATGTTATGGCACTGCCGGCTCCTTACCACATAGTCTCGATCAGTCACAGCCACATTATCCCACTGTACGGAGGGCCCTGTACCCCACACATGGGAAAGATGCATACTGCACTGTTGTGTCGTCAGCCTGACCCTGTCTGCGTACAGGGCAGGCGGAAGCGGATAGGGAGGGACAAGGCAAACAGGAAGCAGTTCGGGGTAAGAGAGAAAAGAATAAAGACGTGTGAAACTCCAGCTCCGGGTATGAGTGTCATTGGGGGGGCCTGAGATCGAACATGCACCTCTTTTACAGACAAAAGCGGCAGAAATGTACCTCCCGTTTCATCGACTTGGGCGTGTTGATAGCCAAAGGGTTGATCACCAAGCGATGGAAATCCCCCAAGCTCCCTCACGCGCTGGCCTGGAGCCGCTCCCTGGTGATAAGGGCCAAGGCTGAGAGCGTCCCACTGCATAGAAAACACATGCTAGGCCTTCACAGAACCCCCATAGCAGCCAACTCTGATGCCTATTCTGCATGACCTACAAAATGAGCAACAAACAGACACAGACTCGCCAGATCCTGCAAACGCCACAAGAAAGGGATCGGAAGAGGCAACTGGTGGCGAGGGGTCATTGGGTTTGAGGCTTGGTGTGCACCTCTCATCGTAGATTTAGCATTCGATAACAGCCAGAATGGGGTCACAAATTGCGCACACACCTGTTATGCTCGGATCCAGGTACACATTAGTTTGGCTCAATTCTTTTGACCTGTCTCTTTTATTTTGTCCCATTCATTATTTCCTGCTTCCCACAGCTAAAACATCAACTTGGAATCAATACACTGTTAACAACACGTGGAGATGATGCTGGACATGGCTTATAGAGCACAGCTGCTATTTTTATCACAGTCAAATGTGTTGGAAACAGATGTGTGAAATTGTTGCTTTTCATCATATGGGCATGCATAACATACCAGGAACTGTAAAGCTTATGATGTAATTGTTTAACCCTGTTATTCAAAATATATATATTTTTCTTAAAATGCTTTCAGTCATGCTAGTTTCCCCCTTTACCTGTAGAGATGAGCTTGCATGAAAAAGCTATCAATAGTACACACCAGTTCCCACCCTCCAAGGACAGATGCTAACTAAGCTACAATCATGATTAGGGCTTGTGGCAATGCTGCTCAGTTTTATCTAACAAAACTATCACAGCCTAACTCTTCTTTTAACAATTGGGAATCCCGGCCCCACAAGTCCTGAAGTATGGTTTCTAAGGCTTGCCTGAAACGAATTCCTCAATATTTGTCCCTTTTTCCTGGACATTATAAAAAGGGGGTTCTGGACATATCAAGTCATCACATTATAGTGGAGGGACATCCAGAAATAGCTTCAGCGGCAAAAGCCATGCAAGAGCATTGACATAACAGCACATATCATGAAGAAATAGGGAAAATTGAAAATGATTGATGACAATTATTTGATCGTATGCCACGTTGTGTGTGTAGCGCCAGGTTGAGGTGTGAATATATTGCATTTGTGTCTCACTGATGTGTCCACTGCATTAGCAAGAAATAAGATTGTTTCTTCAGTCTCAGTGCAGAAGTATAAGGCATGTTTAAACTGTTGTTTGCTATTCCCCATTCGTCTTTGAATGCCTTCTGCACCATGCACCCATTATTTATTAATGCAGTTCTAATAAAATCATTTTGATTTTAACCCCTTCGCTGCTAGGCTTTTTTCCCCTTTATAAGCCTCTTTTGGGCTATTTGGGGTGGTTCGTGCTTAGGCCTCCATAACTTTTTGGCCTCATGAGGTATCTCACACGCCACATTTGCGTACTTTTTCCACAACATCTTATGAATTTTCAAGATGCCCATGGTTTTTGGATTCCCCTTGAGAAGACTGAGAAATTAGCCAAAATACAACAAATGTTTGTTTTTTGGGGGGAAAAATAGGAAAAAAGTACTGCAGAAGAAAGCATTTTATTTCCTGCAAATGAAAGGAACAAAGGGTTTGCGGTGCTAACATCAACATCTTCTCACATTTCAGGAACAGGCAGACTTGAATCCGAAAACCAAATTTTTCAACACAGGGTTGCCATTGTATTGGGAAATAGATCATTTTTCCTATTTTTTGTGCTTTCAACCTCCTTCCAATTAGTGGTAGAAACAGGTTTAAAACCCATAGTGCATCCCAGAAAGATATACATTTCAGAAAACTAAACAAAATTCTGAATTCAGCAAGGAATCGTTTGTGTAGATCCTTCAAGGTTTTCCAATAAAAAGAAACAGTTTGAATACAAATATTGAAATTGAGTTACAAAAAATAGCCATTTGTGTCTACATTTTCATGTGTAACTTCTTGTAACTATGGCAAATTGTCAAAAGCAATATACCATTATGTCCCCTGGACCATTTTGGTTGCAAAGATACATAAGCTTGTAGGTTTACCAAGAACCGAGGTACCCAGAGCCAATAACTGAGCTGCACCTCGCAATGGATGTTCATTGTGTACGGGGTATACAACAAATCATTTGGTAAAATATAAAGAGTGAAAAATTGGTATCAAGGAACCCTATGTATTTCGGAAATGGGCAAAGGATATTGAGTTTATAAGCAGTTTTTATTTACACTTCTCTGAATTTGTGGGTAGCCATAATAGCCAGTGAATTAGAAGGCATTTCTTAAAATTAATTCTTTCTTACACTGTCTTACATTTGGAAGGCACAAATGCATAGAAAGACAATTGGTAATTACTCTTGGTCTACTATTCTGTGTTTCCCCAAGTCTCCTGATAAAAATGGTACCTCACTTGTGTGGATAGGCCTTGTGCCTGAGACAAGAAATGCTCCAAATCGCAATGTGAATACATCACATTTTTCCACTGAAAACTGACCCATTTTTTCCAATGTGCATAACTGTGGATTTTGATAAACCTAGCAGACCTGTACATTTTTTATAACTAGACACTCAGGAAAATCCAGAATGGGGTGACTTCTTTGGCTCTCACCCAGTTTTGTTACCCAGAATCCATTGCAAACCTCAAAAGTTAAAAAAACAAATTTTCCTCACATTTCTGTGATTGAAAGTTCTGGAATCTGAGGGGAGCCACAAACTTTCTTCCACCCAGCATTCCTCGACGTCCTTTGATAAAAATGTTACCTGGGTAGGCCTAGTGCCCGCAACAGGTAACGGCCCAAAACACAAGATGGACACATCACTTTCTTTCATTGAAAACTGACCCTTTTTTCTACAATGTGCCTAGCTATGGATTTTGGGCCCTAGCTCAGGAAGCACCTAAGAAAACCTAGAAAACCTGTACATTTTAGTAAACTAAACACCTAGGGGAATCCAGGATGGGATGACTTGTGTGGCTTTCACCAGGTTCAGCTACCCATAATCTCTTGTAAACTTCAGAATTCTCCAGAAATTCACATTTTCCTTACATTTCTGTGATGGAAAGTTTGGAATCTGAGGTAGCCACAAACTTCCTTTCACCCAGCATTCACTCAAGTCTTCTGATAAACATGGTACCTCACTTGAGCGAGTGGGCCTGGTTTTGCTAGAGGGTCACCTGCTTTTTTGCTCTTGGGCTCGGCGACCATCTAGAGAAACCTACCAAACCCAAACATTTCTGAAAACTAGACACCTGGTGGGGAGGAGTCCAGGGGGTGTGGCTTGCGTGGATCCCCCAATGTGTTTTCTTACCCAGAATCCCCTGCAAATCTGAAATGTAGCTAGATAATCAAAGTTTTATTTACATTTCTGAGTGGGATCTCTGTGGCGGCACACATTTCCTACCACTCAGCGTTCCCCTCTGTCTCATTATAAAAATTATACTTCACTTGTGTGGGTGACCCAAGTGCCTGTGACAGAAATTGGCCAAAAGTGTGTAGAGATTGAGGGGAAACCAAAGTGGGTCCATGATGGCAGTTTTTTTAAATATGTTTTTGGGCTGACTCTCCTTTGGACACCCACACAAGTGAGGGATTATTTTATTGAGACTTCTACTCGTTGGATATTAGTAGTTCTAGTCTTGTTTTACTCAGATAAATATTCTTTATGTTTCTAGACTGGGGCGCAGTCTTTTTGTGGTGTTTTCGCTGTGTTGCTGTAATATAAGTGTTGTTCAAATACTTTACACATTGCCTCTTAAGTTAAGCCTGACTGCTGTGCACTAAGCTACCACAGGGTGAGCACCAGTGGTGAAAATGTTTCTGCCCAAAATCACGTCCTACAAGGGTCATTGGACATTCATCAGGACTAGACTTGTTTTGTATTAAGATCTACCACAGTCAGTTCTGATTCAATTCTAGTTATATGGGCTTTAGTAAATAACAAAGTCTTCAGGGCTCATTACTATGTCAGACATCGACTAGGTAATGGGACCGACCGACACCTGGTCAGCGATCCTGACCACCCCTTTAGGATGCAGCCAAACAGGTGCCCCCTTGGCCTCCAACAGAAGCTGTGCACCAAAGAAGTCCCTGCTGGGGGCCCCCCAGTACGCTTTCCAACATGGCTTCCATGTCAGGCAGACAGGCATGGAAACCATTTTGGAAAACGTGATTGTAATCAGAAAGAGCTGACCTGGAGATTACAGGCCACATTTCGACAGGTGGATGGGCTCTCTGAGCCCATTGGAAGCCAGTTGGAATGACTGGCCAGTTTCCTTTCTGACTGCCTCCATCAAAATGAGGCAGTTGGAAAGGAAACCGACCAGCCCATTACGATGCAGCCGTAAGTAGGAGCCTTTATGGGCGGTATCGTAATCAGCCCTTTAGTGACCAAAGCTGGCAAGAGGGTCCCCTATCATCGGTTTACCAATAGAGAAAATGAATACCAAAATATGAAATATGGTGCTTATGGTTTGATAAATCAGTTTCAATGGTCACTCATATTACTATAAGGGCCTCTCTGAGTGATATTTCCCAGCAAGTGCCCTCGTAAATCCAACAACGTCCCATTTGTAAGGAAAAGCACACTAGTGGAGTATGTACACTGTACCCATTTTTCTTTGTTGAAAGTATTAATATCTGGCTTGGTGAGAATGCTGTACCTAGAGTTTCAAGAATCATATTTCCAAAAAACCGACATGCTATAAACTAGTTCATTTAGAACGTTTCAATTGTAATTTCCAATAGGGTTAACTGGGCACAGTGAAGCAGCCTGCCTGGCTAACTGTTTTTCTAACTTAGATATCAGAGAACACGTCAAATTTAGAACTGGTGCTGAGAGTACTGGTGTCACTCCACACAGAGGACTTCTGCTCCTACTTCATTGAGACATTTTCAACAACGTTTGCTTTTTTGCTTTTTTCTATGGCTTGTGATGTGACCTGTGCTATTTGGTATGAGCTTCAATGTTATGATTACGTTGAGTAGCAATAAACTTCTGTTAAAAAAGCACCAAGTTGTCCTTGTTTCATTATCTAAATGAAGTACACTGATCCTACTTGGAAACTGATTTCAATGATAAAATAGGTAAGTCCAATCATATCACTAATTGATATCCTTTATCCAGCCCAGAAGATATATTTTAGTTGGTGTTTAAGCAAACGAAAACATATCTGCCAATGCCAATGCTGATCTGGTGGGAAATTTTCATCTACTTTAAGTGATGTTTAAGGTGTGTTTGTAAACTTGTAGCCATGCAAATTCAACTTATTGCTAAAAACATATCAATATAACCATGAAAATATAGAGAGCAGCTTCAGTTCATGAACAGTTAGCTTTTCTGCGTACAAGTTGTGTCCGACACATACATAAATGAGGGTGGTAGCCATACCACAGACAATAAACAGCACAGATAAATTAGTCTGTAGGCCCATGATGAACGCACAATAGCCATCTTAGAGGAGTCTACAAGTCATATTTTTAATAGCCCTTCTAATATGATCCTCTTGATGTCTGTCGTTCCCAGACGGTCAATCTTGAATTTATGATTAAATTGCTCCTCTTTAGATTATCTGAAGAAGTAAGTAGAATTGCTAAACAGTCTCTAAAATAACTATTTTTCAGATATGCAATCATTTCACACATAAAAAAGAGAATGTCCTGGCTGTAAAGAAAGGATCTGTACATAAATTGCAGTTGACAACTTTCTGAAATGGTTTTTAGAAATGACCAGCTGTAATTCCCTCCAAAAACAACATCTATTGAAAATATATTACACATAAAATAGCCAAACTGCTTCGTAGAGGGATGAAAAAGTTCTTACAGTAAACAACAATAAACCTTACAAGAAGCACATAATGTCCCCCTACTTCACTCTCCTTCCTCGCCGCAAATATATTTTCACTCTAAATTTGGGTTCCAAAAGAGTAATCAGATAACCTGCTGGCACTCAGGTTTGTATCATCAAGTGTTCTGGTACACTTCAATAACCTGGACGACAACTCCATGCCCTCAAACTAAACAATGAAAAAGGCCTCCTCTCTTCATAAACTTTTTAGGTATTCAATCCTTTAATCTTATAACCCTGCCAATCACTTTTCCTACATCAGACACACAATAAACGAAGATACATGGAGGCATATTTACAACGGCGATTCACTTGTTTTGACGCTCCAGTGGTGCTGTGTGCTGGCCCATATTTACAAGGCCACGCAAAGCCACTTTGCATGACTTGACACGGGATTGAAAATAGGGCACTCTTTCACACAATATTCTGCATTAAAGGGGCGTGTCATGGGTGTTGCTGTGGGGGTTCCCACGCAACACCAATGGCTTTTTGACACTTCCCCAGATTTACAGGGATTGATACATCTGAGGCAACACCAAAAACGAATGACTTTCAAGGGCAGGTGTTAAAGAGATGCAACACATAGAAATACAGTTTATTTCTCCTTGTTTTTTGCTTTATGTGTG
Source organism: Lissotriton vulgaris (assembly GCF_964263255.1). NCBI lineage: Eukaryota > Metazoa > Chordata > Amphibia > Caudata > Salamandridae > Lissotriton > Lissotriton vulgaris. Next base: position 1,155,995,508 of record NC_141696.1, read on the forward strand.
CTGAAACAAGCATCCTGAGACCGGTTTTGGGGTATCACCGCTCATTAGCCAGGTTAGCTTGAATCCAATGGCATAGTGAGCACAGGACCCACATTTGGGCATATTTGGGCATACTTGGGGTTACTATAGCAACACAAAAAGATAACGGACGGAATGCAAAAAAATGTCAAACGTTCAACCCCAGTACAGAGACTAGGGCCTAAATCCGTTGTTTTCTTTGCTCACAATGCCATTCCAGATTGGAGCCAGCCATATGCAAATCAGTATTAAACCTGCTCTCCACATGAACAGTCCAGCCCAATTTTTTTTGTGTTGCTATTGTCGCCTTAAATGTGATGGATATGGCAAGACGTGGGTCCCGTGCTCTCTGTGCCACTAAATTAAAGCTAACCTGGCTGATGAGGTGTGATACCCCAAATTCGGTCCCAGGGTTCTTGTTTCCTGTCCAGGGATAACCTGGCCTGGCAGTTTTGGGCTGGACTGTTCCAATGGGGAGCAGGGTCTAAACTGATTTGCATTTGGCTGGGTCCAAACTGGGGTGGTATTATGAGATAGCAAATGATGTATTTAACACAGATCTGTGACTGGGGTGAATGTTTGACAATGTTCAGCATTCCATCCATCATCTTTTTCTGCTGCTATAGTCGCAGTAAGTGGAAAGGTTATTCCCAGAAGTGGGTTCTGTGCTTCCTGTGTCACTGGTTTCAAGCTAGCCTGTCTGATGAGAGGTGTTACTATGAAACCGGTCCCAGAATCCTTGTTTCTGGTCCAGGGAGGTCCTGACTTGGCAGTTTAGGCTGTACTGTTCCCACGGGGAGCATGGTCAAGACTGATTTGTATATGGCTGGGTCCAAACTGGGGTGGTATGGTGAGCAAAAAAGTGATGGATTTAATCCAGATCTGTGACTGGGGTGCATATTTAAAAATGTTCAGTATTCCGTCCATCATAATTTTGTGTTTTTTTTGTGTTGCTAAATTTGTCTTGCACCCAGATCTAACAGAGATTTGGGTAAAAAAAGAAGAATCTCTTGTAACTGCAAAAACTTTAGCTGTACTATACAATTGACAGTTGGTGTTCGTGTAGGCTTCTCATAATTAAGCATTACACCACTTTCACACAATAAAATGCAATACAATACAATAAGCATTTATAAAGTGTGCAGCTACCTCAAATACAGGTGTCCCAACGCTATGCAGAGATTGCAGGAGAGGATTAAGCCAACCATCTAAACCCCAACCCTGACTAAACTGTGACTTTCTTTTGCAATAATTTTAACTAAATATGCCATTTTGTGATTTTAACTTGATTTTCTAGTATCCAAGGTCTCAATAAAATATACATACATGTAGTACAATGTCCAACCACTGAACACTAGTGTAATTCTTTGTATTAAACAAGACAATTATGTTTTGACTGCATAGCATATGGAAAGTGTTTTTGCATTTTCAAGTATCAAAAAAATTGTTGGCTGACTACAATGTATGTACGTTTTGATTAATTAACATGTTCATATAGGCTGTCACATGTCTGAGTTGGCAAGAGAAAAAATAATCTTACATCTGGAAGATGAATGATCCATTTTCTAATACACTTCTCATGAGAGACCAGTTCTTTTTTTCCATGAGAAAAACACTGCCTATGTCAGATCGCTAAAGCACAGGAGGTGAAATGTACAGAGTTCAGGTCTGGAAAAAATGCAGACCTTTAGGCTAAGCATTAATGTTTCATAAATCTGCAATCTACACGCAAGCCATAATGAGTAAATGCTACCTCTGTGCATCTTCTAAGTGAACAGAGTATGGAGTAAACTGCACACAAAAGAGAAAACATATGTAAGGCTGACAAAATATACATTTCTTTTTTAACCTTCAATCATTTTTCAAGTTGTATTTGTATTCAGCTCATCTGGGCTAGGGCCCCAGCAAGGGGCCACGCTCTGACTTTTTTAACAAGCTAAGAAAAAATCCAAACTGTCCCTGGCTACTTTCTGTGGCAGAGAACTAAGGGGTATATTTACAATGCCCCAGCTGCACTTTTACCTCCAGAGGTGTAGTTTGGTGGCCCAGATTTACATAGCTACTTTGCGTGGCTTGACATGGGCTTGTAAATATGGGCCTCTTTCACACAATCTGTGTTAAAGGGGCGTGTCATGGGTGCTGTAGGTGTTCCCACGCAACACCAATGGCTTTTTGACACTGCCCAGCTTTGCAAGGATTGGTAAATCTGAGGCAGCCCCAAAACCGAGCGCCTTTCAAGGGGAAACTTTAAAGTGGCACAACAAGTAGAAATAATTGTATTTCTCCTAATTTTTTAGCTCTATGTGTGCATAGAAGGAGAAAAATGCCATTAATGATTGTTTTTGTGCAGGAAAGTATCCCTTCCCGCAAAAACACAATCATCCCTGCAATGCAGGCACACTTGCATCATGGTGCAAGAGTGCCTGGTTGGCGAACGGCTGCTGTTTTAATGCTAGTGCAGGGGAGAGCACAGGGGTGCGCTGTATTCCTGTATATACGGTGCATTCCTGCATTTTTGAGAGATAACGGAGCTCAGCACATCAAAATTGCTTGCCGCGCTGCACCATCTCATTGTGAATATCCCCCATGGTTCTCGTATCCATGAAATCATATTCAAATATAACTTTGATCTTCTCCCTGTCAGGAGAAATCTTGCATCTCTTCTTTTATATGTCTGTCTGTATCTCATTTATTGATACCCACCACTATGCTTTATATGAGTTGATGACCACTTGCCTTCAAAGACCATTACCACTTTTATAGTAATTATGTGGGTCGACCCGCTCCCCTGGGTAAGTTTCCTTTATTTATGGGCTTACCTCCTGTCAGGCTGCAAGAACGTTATGGAGACTTAAACATTTAGGTGGATGATGTTAGACCCGGCTTCCTGGGCACCAGGGCACTCAGGGGTAACTGCGCTCCAATCGCATCAACAGGAGTGTTACCTCACTGGTGTCCTGGGCCTCAGTACTAGTAGACCCAAAACTGGATAACCAAGTACTCCTCTCCAGCACTTTACTCTCTCAGGGTAGCGAGTGAGAGTGAAGAGAGTGAAGTGACGCATCGCTGCTTTCACACAGCGATGCATCATTTCTAATAAATGAGGCCCCAGATGTCTCTAGAACCCTCTGGGACAGAGTTTTGGCCCCAAACAGTATTATAGTGCCTAGACGCAAAGCACTATAACAACACAGTTAACATGAAAACACACAATAAGCATTGCATTTTACAGATCATGTTTCACAGAGCTGCTCTCATTCACTAGAGCTTTGATACCAATCTTTGGATTTAAAGGATATAGTTTCAGCATATGATGTGAACTCAAATGTTCTTGATCAGCACCATAACCCTCCACCCAAAGCAACAAAAGTGCCCTCCCGTCGTGAGTGAGGACACCGCTCTAGTGGTGTCAGGTATCTGATCACAGGTACCTGATGTCTTGGCACAGTTTACTGGAGTCCCACTAGTCCAGTAGCCACTGGCTAGCTGTAGGAGGGTAGTGGCTGGACAGAGTGCCAGTTAACTCTAATACCCTCAGAGATCACAAAAAGAAAGGTTGGGGCCTGCTTCACTGGCCTCTATTCCCAGCTACTGTTTGTACAGGCTCCCACAGCACAAGGGAGGAGCTTAAAGGGGATTTGATCTCACCTTCAAAGACTAGAATCAAGCTTCTTCCTCTCTGGCTGTTCTTCATGTGCTGCAAGTTTCTTTCCACCAGCTTTTTTTGATGTGCTGTAAGCTTCCTTTTCACACCTTGGGTGATGTGCCGCAAGCCTCCTTTCCACACCTTGGGCAGCTGTCTGTATTTTCCTTGTTCCAAAGCTCACGCTCCGCTCTATAAGCCTCACAGAAACAGCTGGCCCAGATGCAGTGAACAGGGTCTTATCTCCTGCCTTCGCACTGCGGTTCGCTCCTGGCTATCTTCAGACGTGGTGTGGCCGCCTCTTCAGTCATAGACCAGTCTTGAACCACAGCTGACCGCTCAGCCAGACTTTTATCACCTCTGATTGATAGGCTCATCCAATCATAGAGTCCGCTTCTTTTGCATCCTGAATACACCTCCAATCACAAACCATTCATGGCGTGATCAATGCATGGGTAAAGCATGCCCCAGTCCACCCCCATGTTCTCCTGGTATCAGGCTGTGCAACTCCCTAAAGAGGAATTTTACCTAACTCCAGCCCAGGAAGCGCTGACCAGTGGGGGAGGGTCCTCTTCGCAGAGTTAGTGCACTCTCTCCAGAGACATGCAGGAGGCTTCCCGTCCCAACATATGCCCTCCCCAGATTAGAATGGGCGGTACTTACTTCCCAGTGGGAGAAGACCGATCATCTGATCAGATAAACCGTCCGGAAAGTCAATCTGCGTTACCGTGCTGTAAGCCTGCTTTATGTTCCACAGTAAAATCTAGTCCCTGCAGAGATATGGACCACCTGAGCAACTTTGGGTTCTCCTCCTTCATTACCATGAGCCACTTGAGGAGCTTATGATCTGTCTGAACCACAAACCGTGCACCAAACAAGTAAGGCCTGAATCTTCGAAGGACCCACACTATGGCAAAGCATTCTTTTTCAACCGCAGACCAGTTCTGCTCCCTGGGGAGTAGTCGGCTTCTGATAAAGGCCACCGTATGCTCCCTTCCCTTTTCATTGAGCAGGGCAAGAACTGCCCCAACTCCCTTGTCTGAAGCATCTGTCTGCACAATGAAGGTCTGACTGTAATCAGGGGCCTTCAACACAGGTGCATTGCATAGTGCAGCTTTCAATCCATCAAATGCCTTCTGACGCTCTTCAGTCCAGCTCACCTTCCTGGGCTGCTTTATAGCAGGCAGGGTGTCCCTTGTGTCTATGTCAAGCACAGACGCGCGTCAGCCCAGGGGTAAGTGAAAAGAGATGGGACAATCTCCTCCGCAGCTCTTTACACTCCACCTGCTGTTCAGGTGTCAGTTCAGAGGCAAGCTTAACTCCCTCAAATGAACCATCCTTCTCTTCACCTTGCAATAGTCAGGGAGGGACTCACTCTCCTCTTCCAACTCTTCAGCCATTGCAAGTAAAGAAACCGTGTCATTCCTGGGAAGACTGTAGGTGAGACTAGCTAAACGGTTAGTCCAATCATGCACTGTTCACTCGGTGTATTCCCACACCTATTCTTTTTTAACTTTAAATTAATTCATAATACCATCACTATTCAAGCCTTTTTAATTTTCCTTGCTTTCAACAAAATTCATATTGTGTGTCACAAATCATAAGTTCATCACAATCACTTTGAGATTAGAAATCATGTATACATTTGTACATTATAATGATTTACTCATATCATGTTATATTTCAATCAGCATTAACATTGGACACGCCCGATGCATTTTGGTACCCCAACGGTACCTTCCTCAGGGGCAACTCTAAAAGGAAAAAATGAAAATGTATGTTTTAACATGTGAGCCCATGGTAGCTGATTGTAAATAAATCTAATTGGATGTGAATATGCATACCTCAATTGGAAAAATGTCTGTAGAGTCTCGCCTATAAAGTAGAAAGATATCTGTAAGTTATATATGTCATCTCACAGTTTAATAGTGAGTTCAAACGCTTGTTAATGTATATCTTACCCGAGGGTACTTTGGACTGGTATGAATTAATGCTGTAATAAAAACCATAAGTATAGCGCGTTAGGACTGTGCCTGTGTATGCCTTGACGATCATATTAGATACATAAAAGAGACTATGTATGCAATGGAATTGCATAGCCTACCTGTGTTTGAAATCTGTCGGTCGGGAACCTGTTTGATGTATAAAACATAGTGAGAGGCTGTTAAATCTCTGATGCTTTCCGAGTTACTATTACCAACCTAGTGAAAAGTAAAGGGCTTCCTACCTCAAAGATTGAATAGCTTCGCGTATCTGCAAGAAAACAGACATGGGCATAAATGGACCATAATGAAAGGAACTCCGTGAACAAGAGTCTACGCGAATTTTACGCCGAATATTAGCAAAAGAAGAGCTGAGGGTCATTTCACATACCTCGTGATAGTATAATCCAAACTTGCTCACGGACGCCGAGTTTTTCGAAGGTGGCCGTCTAAGACAGCAGTTAAGGTTATACACGCCTTTAGGTGCAAACACTAAAAACAGACTATGGTTCATTCTGCAGGTCACTCGTAGCAAATCGGGAGCCATCTTACAATGGAGCAGAGATAGAACGTTCAAATAAGCAAATTGGAGGGCGAACGATATGTTCTAACGTTATTTAAGTTTCTCTGTTTTGAAATGAGATATTCTATCTATAAGGTAGTTACTGCGAATGATATTTATTACGGAAAAGCTTGCACCTGTACGTAACAATCGCTTGGTGTCTAAACATTCTCGTGTTCCTGATAGAATATATATGTATACTGAAAAAACGAATTATTCATGAAATCCGAGATGTGGTATAAATTTTTTTGTGACCATAATCGTAGGTGGCCATTAGATGAACTGCCGATGTCGGACAGGCTGTCGATTATAAACGGTTGATAATTCTGACATATGCCTCATGGTATAATATTTGTATTGGAATTATAAGTGCCCTAATGTAGGTTACCTTAACCTGGTAGTTGTGGTGTATACACTGGAGAACGTATCTAATATGTGTTGTCAAATATATGTGCATATACATATACAATTAATAACTCCCCATAGTAAAAACTGGTCAGTGACTTGGATATGGCATTAGTGTTAACTCATGTGCATCTGATCCATATTAATACATTTATAGAAACCAATACATTACAACGCCATAATGCTTACAATGTATCAAAATATCTCAAAACACAAAGCCAGTGATATTAATTCCATATGTCGAATATGGTTCTAGAGCTACATTTCTTCACCTATTGATGGCACTATACTCGTTAGAATAAAAGTCAAAAGCCCTTTGGGTAATCCTCTCTTAATTTAAATTGTCATTCACAGTTAACAAGATAAATCATTTCTATCATTGAGCCCCTTGGGGGATATTGTTTGTAAAGTCTTAATCCAAAATAACTCTCGTTGGAGCAATTTCTGTCTGTTGTCCATGCCCTGTTGCATTGCTAGTTTCTCTATGACAAAAAAACGTAATTGGGAAATAGAGTGGTTGAGTTCTTCACAATGTTGTGCTAATGGTGATGCCAATGCTAAATTCCTGATCTTACTCTTGTGTTCCGTCACTCTGATTTTAATTTTACGCTCCGTTTTTCCCACATACATCTTCCTGCTTGGGCATTTAATGCCATAGATCACATTTTGTGCGTTGCAATCACTTGTGTGCCTTAGTTTGATCATTTTTCCTGTTGTTGGGTGATTGAATGTGTCTCCAGTAATGACATTATTGCAATGTATGCAATTTTGACAACGTTTTGTTCCTTTGTACACAGATTCCTCAATGTGTGGTTTTGATTGTTTAAAAACTTCTCTCAGATTTCTCCCTCTGGTATGCGCATGTAGTGGTACTTCTTGAAAGAGACCTTTAAAATCTGGTTCAGTAGATAGTAGTTCCCATCTTTTGTTAATGATTTTTTTGATTGCTTTTGATTGGGTTGTGTATTTGGATACGAATACCATCTTGTCTTTGGTCGTTCTGACTTGGGTTTGTAACAAATCCTTTCTGTCCATTTTTATGATTTTTTCTTTGCTTTGCTTCAACATTTCGATAGGGTATCCTCTATCTTTGTATCTAAGCAAATGTTCATCCATCTTAATCAAACCTGTATTCTAGGGTTCACTGTGTTCAATTCCATGATCATCTGTTCCAACTCTTGTATCGGAGCTTGCCAGATTAAAAAGATATCGTCGATGAATCGACAGTACATCCTTATTTTTGACCATTGTGGTGTATTCATCAAATTTTCTGATTCAAACTGGGCCATAAAGATGTTGGCATATGCCAGTGCTCCCAAAAATCCCATGGATGTTCCTGTGAGTTGGGCAAAGTATTGGTCATTCCATTCAAAATAACTGTTCTGTAGGCAGTATTTTAACAATTTGAGTATTAAGATTTTTTCAGTTTGTAGTTTGCCCATCTGTAACAATGCCCATTCTATGGAGTCTAATCCAGCTATGCGGGGAATGGAGGTGTAGAGCGCAACCACATCAATGGTGCACAGTATCCAGCTTTCACGGTAGTCTTGAGACAAGTTTGCAAGTTTATTTAAAATCGGTGGTGTCTTTTATATATGAACCCCAAGCTTGAACAAATTGCTGTAGGAAGTAGTCCAGATATCGTCCGAGGGGATCAAAAATTGATCCACACCCCGATACGATTGGTCTGAATGGTGGGTCCTGTGGGTTCTTGTGAATTTTTGGGATCATTTATAATTTGGGGCATCTGGGATGTGCTTTATTAATTTATGCCCGGGTGTTTGTGTCTATCCATCCTTGTTCCACTGCATCTTATAGTAATCCATTGAGCATTGATTGTATTTGCTGGGTGGGTTCAATTTCCAATTGCAAATAGGTGTTACTATCCGAAGCATGTATGTCAACTTTGTTCTTATAGTAAGCAGTATCCATTACAACTATTGCTCCCCCTTTGTCCGCTGGGTGGATTGTAAGCTGTTTGTTATTCGTCAGGTTTTGTAAAGTGTGTTGTTCTTTTTTGGTTAAATTCTGGTGTTTAATTTTCTTGAAATCCAATGCCTCAATGTCCTTTTTCACCATGATTTCAAATGTGTCCAACATTTTATGTGAGGCTGGTGGCTGGTAGGTGCTTTTAGGTTTGAATTGTCCTCCATGGTCTTGCAAGGTTTGTGTGTTTGGTTCCATGACATTTGTAAAAAAGTGTCGTAATCTTAAGGTTCTCATGAACCGGTAGAGAGCTGCCTCGGTTTCAATTTCATTCGCTCTTGTAGTGGGTACAAATGATAACCCTTTATTCAAAACTTTAGTTTGAAGATTGGTTAAGTTTGTGGTTGAGATATTTATGATTAGACCACTGTCCTCCCGCTTCTCAATGATTTGCCTGCCGCTTCCTCGCCTGGTCGGCCAGTTTAGCTTGATCCTCCTGGTTTTTGCGTGGGTTGTAGCCCTTTGTTTTGAACCTGTGACAAAAAAGCCACACTACTGCTTGTTGGTTGCGCTTCAGTAGGTTCAGTGGTTACTCTTGTTGTTTGTGAGGATAAATTAACTGGTCCCCTGTTGATTGTAATTTCTTTATCTGTAACCAGGCTTTCCTCAGATGAGTGAGCTGTTGTTGTTGTTTTTTTAGGATCAAATCTTCTGCGTGTATAGATGTCAGCCCACGTGTACACTTCATTGAGTTTATAGTCTATTGTATCACGTTTGTATTTAGGCAACTTTCCTTCCTGTAATTCCTTGCTGTATTTGTCCAGTTTTTGGTTTATGCCTTTCAAATTCATCTGCCATGTGTTGGATTCCAATCTAGCTTCCAAATCCATTTTTAGAATGTTGATCTCTTCTTCTAATTCCCTGATGGTTTTCGATAGTTCTTCTACTATCAGGAGTATCAGGTCTAATGAGCATTTATTAAGTATGCTGTACCATTTTTTCATGAATTTGGCATTGAGGTTAAAACGGAATAACATTGGTTTGAATGCAAGTCTTAGGCCTCTAGGTATTCTTTGGGCTTTATGGTATTGCACTAGAGTTGATGCGTGCATTTTTTGGTTACGTTGACGGCGAGTTAAGTATTCCAATTGTTTGAGCTGTTGACTTATTGAGCTGCCATGGGCGTCTTGAGTGCGAACTTCTTGAATTAATGAGTTTATTTTATCGGCTTGATCCAATGTGTATGCCAATGTTGTTGCCCTATTATCCGTGATTCCTGTGATCTGATCAAACTGCATTTTTTCAGTGGGTGCTTCCTCACTGGTTTGACAAATTTAGAAAAGTGAATGAGGGATGCATGAGGAGCACTCCTTATAAAATTTTAAACCTCCTTGTAAATTGGTGCAATGATTGTAGAGGGTTGTCACTCCTAGGTTCAACTGTAGGTGAGACTAGCCAAATGGTTAGTCCAATCATGCACTGTTCACTCGGTGTATTCCCACACCTATTCTGCTTTTAAATTTAAATTAATTCTTAATACCATCACTATTCATGCTTTTTAATTTTCCTTGCTTTCAACAAAATTCATATTGTGTGTCACAAATCATAAGTTCATCACAATCACTTTGAGATTAGAAATCATGTATACATTTGTACATTATAATGATTTACTCATATCATGTTATGTTTCAATCAGCATTAACATTTGACACGCCCGATGCATTTCGGTACCCCAACGGTACCTTCCGCAGGGGAACTCTAAAAGAAAAAAATGAAAATGTATGTTTTAACATGTGAGCCCATGGTAGCTGATTGTAAATAAATCTAATTGGATGTGAATAGGCATACCTCAATTGAAAAAATGTCTGTAGAGTCTCGCCTATAAAGTAGAAAGATATCTGTCTGTTATATATGTCATCTCACAGTTAAATAGTGAGTTCAAACGCTTGTGAATGTATATCTTACCCGAGGGTACTTTGGACTGGTATGAATTAATGCTGTAATAAAAACCATAAGTATAGCGCGTTAGGACTGTGCCTGTGTATGCCTTGACGATCATATTAGATACATAAAAGAAACTATGTATGCAATGGAATTGCATAGCCTACCTGTGTTTCAAATCTGTTGGTCGGGAACCTGTTTGATGTTTAAAACATAGTGAGAGTCTGTTAAATCTCTGACGCTTTCCGAGTTACTATTACCAACCTAGTGAAAAGTAAAGGGCTTCCTACCTGAAAGATTGAATAGCTTTGTGTATCTGCAAGAAAACAGACACGGGTATAAATGGACCATAATGAAAAGAACTCCGTGAACAAGAGTCTACGCTAATTTTACGCCGAATATTAGCAAAAGAAGAGCTGAGGGTTGTTTCACATACCTCGTGATAGTATAATCCAAACTTGCTCACGGACGCCGAGTTTTTCGAAGGTGGCCGCCTAAGACAGCTGTTAAGGTTATACACGCCTTTAGGTGCAAACACTAAAAACAGACTATGGTTCATTCTGCAGGTCACTCGTAGCAAATCGGGTGCCATCTTACAATGGAGCAGAGATAGAACGTTCAAATAAGCAAATTGAAGGGCGAACGATATGTTCTAACATTATTTAAGTTTCTCTGTTTTGAAATGAGATATTCTATCTATAAGGTAGTTACTGCGAATGATATTTATTATGAAAAAGCTTGCACCTGTACGTAACAATTGCTTGGTGTCTAAACATTCTCGTGTTCCTGATAGAATATATATGTATACTGAAAAAACGAATTATGCATGAAATCCGAGATGTGGTATACATTTTTTTGTGACCATAATCGTAGGTGGCCATTAGATGAACTGCCGATGTCGGACAGGCTGTTGATTATAAATGGTTGATAATTCTGACATTTGCCTCACGAGTTATTAATTGTATATGTATATGCACATATATTTGACAACACATATTAAATACGTTCTCCAGTGTATACACCACTTATAATTCCAATACAAATATTATACCGTGAGGCATATGTCAGAATTATCAACCGTTTATAATCGACAGCCTGTCCGACATCGGCAGTTCATCTAATGGCCACCTACGATTATGGTCACAAAAAAATTTATACCACATCTCGGATTTCATGAATAATTCGTTTTTTCAGTATACATATATATTCTATCAGGAACACGAGAATGTTTAGACACCAAGCGATTGTTACGTACAGGTGCGAGCTTTTCCGTAATAAATATCATTCGCAGTAACTACCTTATAGATAGAATATCTCATTTCAAAACAGAGAAACTTAAATAACGTTAGAACATATCGTTCGCCCTCCAATTTGCTTATTTGAACGTTCTATCTCTGCTCCATTGTAAGATGGCGCCCGATTTGCTACGAGTGACCTGCAGAATGAACCATAGTCTGTTTTTAGTGTTTGCACCTAAAGGCGTGTATAACCTTAACAGCTGTCTTAGACGGCCACCTTCGAAAAACTCGGCGTCCGTGAGCAAGTTTGGATTATACTATCCCGAGGTATGTGAAATGACCCTCAGCTCTTCTTTCGCTAATATTCGGCGTAAAATTCGCGTAGACTCTTGTTTACGGAGTTCCTTTCATTATGGTCCATTTATACCCGTGTCTGTTTTCTTGCAGATACGCGAAGCTATTCAATCTTTCAGGTAGGAAGCCCTTTACTTTTCACTAGGTTGGTAATAGTAACTTGGAAAGTGTCAGAGATTTAACAGACTCTCACTATGTTTTAAACATCAAACAGGTTCCTGTCCGACAGATTTCAAACACAGGTAGGCTATGCAATTCCATTGCATACATAGTCCCTTTTATGTATCTAATATGATCGTCAAGGCATACACAGGCACAGTCCTAACGCGCTATACTTATGGTTTTTATTACAGCATTAATTCATACCAGTCCAAAGTACCCTCGGGTAAGATATACATTCACAAGCGTTTGAACTCACTATTAAACTGTGAGATGACATATATAACAGACAGATATCTTTCTACTTTATAGGCGAGACTCTACAGACATTTCTCCAATTGAGGTATGCATATTCACATCCAATTAGATTTATTTACAATCAGCTACCATGGGCTCACATGTTAAAACATACATTTTCCTTTTAGAGTTGCCCCTGAGGAAGGTACCGTTGGGGTACCGAAATGCATCGGGCGTGTCAAATGTTAATGCTTATTTAAATATAACATGATATGAGTAAATCATTATAATGTATAAATGTATACATGATTTCTAATCTCAAAGTGATTGTTATTATTATTAAAATCTTTATTTCGGCAAAATAGCCATAAAAGACACATGTATATACATACATAAAACAAGAGAATTTGAATTCCAATTATCAGTTCATAAAAAACGTGCATAAGCATTTTTCTTAAAAGAGGTCACAGTTCAGCAATCTCCTTATAACACGGTTCACCAGAAAAAAAAAATAGTTCATTTGGCGTGGTTCATTTTAGCAACAGGAGTGCAATACAGAGTATACCTTCTTGGAGAATCTGACACAACTTCTCAAAGCATTTGACCCAATTTTTTTCGAATAAAAAACACTGAAGTTAAGAATCTGCTAATGCTAAACACAATGAACTGGGCAGTATCCGTTTTAACAATCCTATATGCAGTATGACAACTTCTAGTTCCTAGGAGAGCACACATAGGTTTTAACCATTTTTTCCGTGCTTTTATGTAAGCATTGCATACAAAGAGCATGTGGATTTCATTCTCCAAACAGGAGGCTGAGCACATAGGACATATTCTGTTATTGTCAATTGTACATGCCACACTTTTCTTTGACCATCGTTCTAGATTAGAAGTTAACATAAGGTTCCCATATCTGAATTTCAGGTAGAGGGTCTTAGCCACGGGAGGCTCAATTTCATCCAGAAATGTTTCGAAACAAGGTTCGTCTTTAAACAATAGGAATTCTTTAGTTAGAGTCCCAGTTCTACTCTCGTGTACAACCTTGTTATTCATATAGGACCAAAAAGCTCTCTTCACCATGGTTTTTGCAAAAAGTGGCAGGTTCTCAGGGTGTTCCCATAAAGAGTACAACCCCAGCAATCTAAACCATTTTTGTATATGCCCAAACCATAGGATGGAGTTAAAAGTGTTGAGGTTTAATACCTCTTGAAGACTGTTCCTGTAGTCCAACAATTCTGGGGTGGACCAAACTCTAATCCAGAACATCAAGGGTCTTAAAATTGTAAAGTGATCAGTTCGTTTAAAATTTAGGTCAAATTGGAGGGGGATTAGGGGGGTGCTAGTAGGAACCCTCACAATAGATCTCATACATTTGTTATCCAATCCTTGGAAGCACTCTCTGGCCCAGGGACCCCATATTTCAGCCCCGTATAGAGTGGCAGATTGGATTTTAAATTTGAAGAGTTCAAGAGCAGGTGTTGCACTCTTACTTATACTAGCGTTCAATTTGCTCATTATAGGTTTGACATTTTGAGCATATACCACCCTACTCTTCTCAATTTGGGCCTTCCATGTTAACATTGAGTCAATTACCACCCCCAAGTAAGAAAAGTTATCAACGACCCCAAGAGTTTGTCCATTCAGAGTCAAAATCCCTCTATCTGGTCTGCTAGGGTTTAATGCCATACATTTAGTTTTGTTAGTATTTATTTCTAGGCCTTTTTTTTCACAGTAACCACTAAATGAGTTTAAGAGTATCTGGAGGCCCCTCTTGGTCTGGGAAATAAGGATGGTATCATCCGCGAAGAGCAACGCAGGTACTCTCTCTCCATTTAGCTGGGGTGAATCGTTGTTACAGGCATTTAGATGTTCTGGAACATCATTAACAAATATAGAAAATAGAGTGGGGGCCAGGACACATCCCTGACGAACGCCGCGCTCGATTGGAATATCGCGCGACAGTTCGCCATTTGGTCCCCATCTAATGTTGGCATGGTTTCTAGCATGTAACTCAATTATCTGACTTAACAGACACCCTGGCATCCCGGCTTTGTTTAAGGAGCTCCAGAGCAAATTTCTAGGAACAAGATCAAATGCAGCTCTAAGGTCAACAAACGCTACATACAAATGACCCTTCCTAATATGTACGTACTTCCAGTAAATACAACAGAATCTGAAGACCTGGTCTAGTGTACTGGTCTTAGACCTAAAGCCTGCCTGAAATTTAGTAAATATTTTTGACTCCTCCAGCCAGTCATTCGTTCGAAATAATAAATGCTTGGCATAGAGTCGCTGCAGGGTGTCCATTAAGCTAATGGGTCTATAATTAGAGGGATCAGATCTGCTACCCTTTTTAAAAATTAGTACAACTTCTGCTGCACGCCAACTTTCAGGAAATGATCAATCATTAGACAAAACATTAAATAAACAATTAATATAAGGAGCCCAAACTTCGATTGCGTGTTTGTAAAGGTCACCAGGTATTTTGTCCGGACCGGGGGCTTTACTGCTTTTTAATTCGTTAATTGCCTTCATTGTTTCTTCCAATGTGAAGTCCAGGCATTCAGGAGGTGGGGGTAACCATGTGTCCTCACCAGCAGCACTGTCATATTGTTTGTACAGGGATGTGAAGTGGTTTACCCATGTTAATTCATCCAAGAAAGTGTCCTTGACTGCTCTTCCTGCATGCCCCCCATTTGCAACCAACCTCCAAAAGCCAACATTGTCGTTTGTTTTGGCGGCAGCCAACATATCTGCCCAGAGAAGCTCTTCCCAAGCTTTTTTGGAATCCTTTAAGACGTGCTTATATTCTTCCCTTGCAAGTTTGACATCCAATTTAGAGCCCTCTTTGATTGCAGTCAGAAGTTTCCTTTTGGCCATCTTACACGAACGATTAAACCAAAGCTTCCCATGGCAACCCATCCTTATATTTTGCTGATGCTTCTTTGGCATTTTAGTCATGTGAATCTTGAGCTTGTCAAAGAAGGTTTTGTGCAATTCAACAAAATGTGCATAGTTCTCAGTTAGGAGAGGATAGCCAGCTATGGGGCCGAAGATCGAGTCAAAGAGAGAATAAACAGCTGCAAGGGTTGTGCCATCTGATAGCAGATGCGGCCATTTTAGGGCACGTCTATTATTATTAATGTGTACAGTTTCACATGGTGCATCTGCAACTTCATTGGGCATGGAATCACTGAACATATGTGCTTCAATATGGAGTTCCAGGGGAAAATGATCACTCTCATCCCTGTTCGATACTCTAAAATCCATCATAAAGTGCCAAATGCTCAATGATACAAGAATAAAGTCAAGCCTACTTTCAGATTTTACAAAGGTTGGCTGTTTGAATAGGTCAGAAGGAAAGCGTCCATTGCAAGCTCGCAAACCGTGGTCAACTGTTAACCTTAGAAGTTGGACTGCTAGGGTGGTGCACTTGGCGTGTTTGGCAGTTTCGAGCTGGGGGATATTATAGGCATGGTCTTCATCCTCGAGGGCTTCAGTAATGCCATGAATTGGTTCGAAGTTACAATTCAAGTCACCCCCCAAAATTACTGGGACATCACCGACTACTGTTTTTAGGAAAGAATCCAAAATTTCCAGCGTGGGTGAAACTCTAGAACGACCTATAGGTCTATTATAGATATTAATAATGTAATATTGATACCCCTTTGCAGTAGTGATCTTTAAGGCTAGGATATCAGGAGTTCCTATGTCTATGCTTTCAGCCTTTACAGTTAGTGTAATTTTAATCCAAATGATTAGACCCCCAGCTGGTCTTCCCCTCTCTGATTGAGTTGCCACTTTGTCAAAGGTTTTAAAGCCCATCCTATGTGGGGTATCCATAGCCCATGTTTCCTGCAAGAGGCAGATTTCACCAGAGTCAATATAATCCGCCCAATCAGGGTCCTTCAAATTTTTTCCAACCCCAGCAATACTCCAAGATAAAAATTTCAGTTTAGGAATTAGTGCTTTATCAGAAAGGTTACAGTTAACAGTAGGCACTACTAAGGCCGACGAGGGAGCAATTGTATTTAAATGTGTGTTATTTGTTTGGTTCTCTGTATTTGATACCACTGCCCCTACTGTACAATTAAGAATTTCACCATGACGTTCTTTCGGCATGCTAGTACATACTGAATTGCCTTCAGAACTGATTTGGTTGTGTGAAATAGTTATTCCTGATCTATGGGGATCCTGCCCCACTCCCAATTTGCAGTACAGATCATAAAGCATAGGAATACAGTTAGGCATGGTTTCGAGTCAGTCCACTGCATCCAAACAGCTGAACCTGTTGAATGTAGGAACCCCAGACCACGCATTGAGCTCAGCTTGTCTGGCCGTATTTGGTGCGTAGCCATGAAACAGATTAGGAGTGTTCCAACCAGGCCCATACTTTGGAATTCTCGGAGGAGGGTAAAAAAATGAGAGGGGTCTAGCTATGATAGGGAATGTGTCTCCGTACGATTTCCATGCACAGATTTGTTCCGCACTATGCGGTTCCTCAAAAGAGACAACTATACAGTCGCCCGGGACTGACTTTGTCATTTGCCCAACCCATGGCACCCTACGTACCATCAGAATTTTGCTTCTCATGTGATTTGGAATCGGTTTATTTGAATTTAACCAATAAATCACCTTGTTTTTTAATGAAGCAAAGTTCTCTTCGTTGTGA
The DNA here is from genome assembly GCF_964263255.1 of Lissotriton vulgaris. NCBI lineage: Eukaryota > Metazoa > Chordata > Amphibia > Caudata > Salamandridae > Lissotriton > Lissotriton vulgaris. Next base: position 1,156,012,645 of record NC_141696.1, read on the forward strand.
TTTTGTAATTCGGGGACACCAGTGAGGACAATGACAAATGGGCTAGCATCTGGTGGCAGATCGATATATCCTCCCCTGAAGTTATTGTAGGGATAAGCTGTCTGGTGGTTATGTGAGTCAATTCTATGCGCTTGGGACCTATCGTGCATGGGTTTGTTGGAGCCCTGGTGGGGTCTGGTTGTCTCCACAGGCTTCTGGGAGGCAGAGGATTTAGTGGCCAGAGGATTAGTTGTGGAGGCATTTGCTAGCTGCGATTTTTTACTTTGAGCAGCACCAGGATGCTGAGATATGGTTGTATTTGCTGGTGGCCCATTCAAGGGTGTGGAAGTAGGTGCTGTTTGGGTGGTAACTTTCAAGTTAGAATTTTTATTTTTGACTACCCCTTCTTTTTGTTTCAGGACACTAAATGGGTTGGTATTTGGGGTAACAACCGATGGCAGAGTTTGAGCATGTATGGGCCCATCATTGCCATTATGGCTTATACTTGCTAATGTTATAACCCTCTTCTCTACTTCAAGTAATTGATTTTCAATACCAGCTAACCTAACTTCTAATGGCCTCAGCAATACTTTAAGCGTTTCCCAGACTATTTTCAAAAATTCTTCCCTGTCCCCTTGTGTAGAATACCTAGATGTAGAGATATTCTCACCCTCTTCTATTAGTGTATCCGTGCTTTGTACCGGGTTGGACAGCCCTGTATTGTCTGTGCTACATTGGTTATTAGAGGGAATAGGATCAGTCCCAGTGGTTGTGCTAATGGTTGGCTGTTCAAGACCCCCTAAAAAAGTTTTGATTTGATGCTACCTTGGCCTTCTTTCTAGCATAGACGGAAAGGTTTTTACGTTTGCGTTTGGGTGGTGGCTTAACATTTTCATGAGTATCACTCGGGCCAATTCCCCCCAGCGCTTTAACCCCCTGATTGGACTCAATTGGGAGTTCAGAGGGTAAAGTGTTTTCTGGAGCTATGCTATCAGATAAACCTTTGCTGCTTACTTCTGTAATATCAACGGAAGCTGCCCCCTCATTTATAGAGTGTATTTCAGCCAAGGTGATGATGGGAACAGGGCCAGTAACGCGCTCCGGCGTTTTGGAGGTAGCAATATGACCCAAGGAAGATTTCTTTTTCAGTGCCAGTTCTATTGACAATTTCCTAGCAGATTCCAGCTCTAAGGAGACTCTGTGCTGGAGCTTAGTAATCTCGTTATCGATAGACAGGCTAGTCCTTGTGATAAAGTCATCAAGTGTCCCTGTAGCCTTTTTGCCATTTTTTGTGGTTTTGCTTCGTGTGGCTCGAACAGACATATTTGAGGTTGGGGATGTAGCCCTAACGTAAAGGAAATTGTACTACGCTTTGGATGAACCACAACCAAGGGGGATGGCCCGGTCCGGTCTTATTCGGTCTGTAACGGCCTGAAACGGCCCTGTCTTTGCCCCGTCTTCGCCCACGCTGCGTCCCACGCTGCGTCCCACGCTGCGTCCCGCGCTGCGGGAGTTTGGTGAATTTAAATAGGGGCGTGGAGGGCGGGGGGCGGGCCAGCAGGGAGAGCGGACCGGAACGGTCTTGCAGGGACTTCTAGGTATTGAAGTCCCCGCACGCTCGCAGCCCCGCTAGTTACACACGCCCAGTACCGCCTGTCTGCCTCGGTGAAACCGGACTCCTCTCCGCGTTATTCCAAGCCCCGCCACACACAGCGAAGCGGCACCCGCGGAGCGGGTGCGGCGAGATGTTGGTTTAAATGCTGCTGTGACTCGCTGGTGCTTCTGCTATCCTCCGTCAGTGCGAGCAACTTTGTAGCCAGTTGAAGGTAATGGTGACCCACTCGCTTGGCCGCTGGAACGCCCTTTTCAGGTCTCAGGGGGGCGGGGGGAGACCTGCTCCTGAGCAGTCGTCCGCAGGCCAACACGTGTAGGACACTCAGCCTGTGCCTTACAAAACTTCTCATGGTACAGCCCTCCTGCCACAAGCAGCTCTTGCAGCTCTGTCAGGGACCCAGACTCCAACACCTTATCCGCCTCTGGACGCTCACTCTCCTCTCCAACCGGAGCAGGAGGTGAAGACACCAGGACAGGTGCCTTCTCAGAATCTGCCCTTAGTTCTTGTTCTGGCCTGTTCCCCTCTAGTGTCTCTTCCAGGAGAGTGGTCTCCACTTCACTAGGAAGCAGTTTTTCAGTCTGTGCCCTAGTGAGTATAGCTGATGAAATCCAGGCCATATAGACCTCAGGGCCTGGTACTAACCCGGGTTCAACAAGATAATTCCCCAGAAAGTACCCATCACCCTGCTTCTCTCGCACCCCGACATTGACCATGGCCTTCTTGCCATTCACCCCTACCTGCACTCTAGCAAGAGGGTACTCCATGTCTTGAGACCTTTTTGGTGATTTGCGCGCTATATAAGAATCTATGACTTATGACTTATGACATCACCACTAGCTACAAGTCCATACCCCTTGGAACCAGAAATGATCTCTTTGGGTTTGAGATATTTGCATTCAACCATAGTCCTGTGGGCATCAGTATCCCTCATGGCAGGAATCTTCCTTCCATTGATACTTGCCACACTCATATACTCGTTTGAGTTAGGGTAAATATGCTTAAGGGCTACTGGGTCAAGCTCCCAGATGTCCCTGGTGACTAAGTTAAGCTCACTTGGGCCTCCCTTCATGTCTGCACACTTGCTATCACGGGTGCCACTGGCACCACGTCCTTCACTGGGCAATCTGGCTTTTAGTGTCCCTCTTGGTAGCACTTACAGCATTTATTCACCATGGGAGTGAAAGGACCCTTACCTCCTTTCCCCTCCTGGTGCTGACTAGAGGCCTCGTTCCCCTTAGACTCTTGTCCTGACTGAGAGCCTTTGGAACCGTTCTGGCCCTTCCCCGCTGGTTTAGGGCCAGCCTGCTGGGAGTTCTTCTCCCCCTTGGGCTTGGAAAGGGGTTGCCCGTGCCCCCTGTTCACTCTGTTGGCAAGCCATTTATCTGCCATCACTGCAAGTTTCTCTGAATCCCCCTCAGGAAGGTCAGACAGATACTGTTTGAGTGGGACAGAGCACTCCTCCCAGAGACGCTCTGCAATCATCACCTGATTTAGCGACTGGTAATCATTTGTTTCCATCTCTCTCACCCACTCATTCCAGTCTCTCACTATGTCATGGACCCAATTCTTAAAAGGAACCCCCTATGCCTTCTTGTTCTCACAGAACCTCTGCAAGTACTGGGCTGGTTTCAACCCAACCCACCTAATTAAAGCATCCTTCATGCACTCATATGTCAGACTGTCTTTCTCAGGCATCCTTTCAATCACTTCAGTCCCTTCCCGAGGGAAGCGACTCAGTAAAGTCGCTGCTTTGGACTGACCATTAAGACCTTGTGCCTTACATGCTAGATGAAAGGCACGCATCAAACTGAGAATATCAGTACCAGGGACATACATGTGTATCAATTCTTTTGGTACCTTGGTGGTATTTTCCTTTCCCTGGGACTTTGAAGTGGACTCACCATCCACAGAGCTAACCCCTCTATCAGCTGCTAACTTGAGCCTCTCTTTCTTCAGGGCTTTCCGCTCTTTCTCCAATTCCCTATCCTTCTCTTTCTCCTGTCTCTCCCTTTTTTTTCTCCAGCATCTCCCTTTCCCTCTCCTTCCCCTCCCAAGCCCACTCTTCCTGTCTGACCATTCCCTGCTCCTCTTCTGTCTGGCGGACCATCCTTAGCTTCTCCCTCTCAAATTCCCTTGATTACTCCTCTGCAAAATCCTTAGATTCCTGGAGTTTCAGCTGAAGTTTAAGGGTCTCTGCTAGCTCAGTCCCTCCTAAGTAGGCAAATCCTGGGGCAGGGAAAAAGGTAGCCCTGGAGATAGGGGGAGGTGAAAGTCTAGGGGCAGGTCTAAGGGAATACCTAGGGGAAAGCATAGGGGAATGCCTTGGGGCTGGTATAGGAGAAGCCTGCAATGACTGACTTGGCAGGCTTGTGGTAACAGTGCTCTCCAACTCTTGCACAACTGTGACCTCTTGCTCAAAGCATTTTGTCATGTGGCTAATCAAGTGCTCCCGGTCCTTAGACCTTGGGACTTTCCACCCCCTTTCAGCACACATTTGCTTTAATTGCTCCAAAGTCAAGTTCTGCAGTTTCAATTCCTCTCCAATGTTATCTGCCATTTTACATATAGTTTATGGGTATCTGCTGGAATTATCAACTGGCCTCAGTGTCCACTGAGCCTGAAGTCTAGTGATCCCTCACCGCTTGCCACCAATGTTAGACCCGGCTTCCTGGGCTCCAGGGCACTCAGGGGTAACTGCGCTCCAATCGCATCAACTGGAGTGTTCCCTCACTGGTGTCCTGGGGCCTCAGTACTAGTGGACCCAATACTGGATAACCAAGTACTCCTCTCAAGCACTTAACTCTCTCAGCGTAGTGAGAGAGAGCAGTCCAAGTCTTACTCAACGAGGTGAGGTGGGGTTAGACATTCAGAATACAGTGTAAACCGTACCACCAGCTGATGAACTCAATGTCCAATCAGTGCTTTACTTTTTATAAAAGAAAAGTACTTTAATACACACAAGATAACTATACTACACATAAAACTAGGATAAACAGTGAAAACCAGATGTCTCTACAACCCTCTGGGACAGAGCTCTGACCCCAAACAGTATTATAGTGCCTAGATGCCAAGCACTATAAAAACACAGTTAACATGAAAATACACAATAAGCATTGCATTTTACAGATCATGTTACACAGGGCTGCTCTCATTCACTAGAGCCTTGATACCAATCTTTGGATTGAAAGGATATAGTTTCAGCATATGATGTGAAGTCCAATGTTCTTGATCAGCCCCATAACCCCCACCCAAAGCAACAGAAGTGCCCCCCCGTCGTGAGTGAGGACACCGCTCTAGTTGTGTCAGGGATCTGATCACAGGTGCCTGATGTCTTGGCACAGTTTACTGGAGTCCCACTAGTCTAGTAGCCACTGGCTACCTGTAGAAGGGTAGTGGCTGGACATAGTGCCAGTTCACCCTGATACCCTCAGAGATCACAAAAAGAAAGGCACGTACCTGCTTCACTGGCCTCTATTCCCAGTTACTGCTTGTACAGGCTCCCACAGTGCAAAGGAGGAGCCTAAAGGGGATTTGATCTCACCTTCATAGACTAGAATCAACCTTCCTCCTCTCTGGCTGTTCTTCATGTGCTGTAAGCTCTTTCCACCAGCTTTTCTTGATGTGCTGTGAGTTTCCTTTCTACACCTTGGGTGATGTGCCGCAAGCTTCCTTTCGCCACCTTGGGCAGCTGTCTGTAATTTCCTTGTGCCAAAGCGCACGCTCCGCTCTACAAGCCTCACAGAAACAGCTTGCCCAGACGCAGTGAACAGGGTCTTATCTCCTGCCTTCACACTGCGGGTCGCTCCTGGCTATCTTCAGACGGACCTGGTGTGGCCGCCTCTTCAGTCATAGACCAGTCTTGAACCACAGCTGATCACTCAGGCCAGACTTTTATCACCTCTGATTGATAGGCTCATCCAATCAGAGGGTTTGCTAGTTTTGCTTCCTAAATACACCTCCATTTACAAACCACTGTCAGTTACCACAGCCTTAATAGAGAGGGCAGTAGCCACTCTCTGAAAAATAGGGGTGCAGTAGGCATGCCCCCTTGACCTCAGAGCCAAGCTCTAGAGTCTCAATCCATGTAAACAGGGAGACCCTCAGTGGACATGTATGGTTGTCATGCTCACTGAGGTAGGGATCTAGAACCCACACAGTAGCTTTTGAGTGACTTGCCTCGAGATTAGCATAAGGCAGAGGAAGCACTCTCTCCAGAGACATGCAGGAGACTTCCCGTCCCAACAGATGACCTTCCAATGTATTCACTCACTGCTCTTCTGAACTACATCTCTGCACCAGGGTCTGCTCACTGCAAGGATCACTTTCTGAGTGAACAATATTGTCTCGACTACACTGGTTTAAAATGGGTAAAGTAGATAATGCTCTGTGCCCCACAAAGTGTGGCCGGGAGGATACATCTTTCCATATGATGTGGAATTGACCAACTCTCCAACGTTACTGTGGGAGGGTGCTTGCTTGCCTTAATAATGTTGTGGGGAGTGATTTGGCACTGTCGGCCAAGTGGTGTCTCCTAAATGTTTGGGCTGAAACTGACCTCAATCGTATAGACTGACTCTGGTTCACATTAAGAGTGATGGTGGGCAAGCAAAATGTAGCTCTTACGTACAAGTCCAAATTAAGCTTCTGTTTGAGGGATGGGAATGGAGTTGTACAAGCTGGCTTAGAGTGTTGTCTATGTTGAGAGAGGCTGTCCATATGGACTAAAATATTAAGAAAATGGAATGCTTATGGGGGTGAGCTCTGTGAATCTCTGGTAGAAACTAATTATTGTGTCTCATAATGCTGAAGGTATTGATCTTACCACTGCTCTGTGCATTGTTGGTAAAATGCTCCAATGCCAATGTGTCGCTATCATGATGGGACTTTGTCGGTTGATGGCTGTTTTTACATTAGGATCAGATATGTTTGCTGTCTCCTCAATTTTCTTTGTTTACTCTTTTAATAAAAAAGGATTAAAAAAAACAATGTCTCTGATATTGATAGACCAAAGCCTAATTTCCTTTTGCCTGCTTGCTAAAAATCTTTAATTTTCAATGCAGCCTACACTCCTTCAAAAGTCCTATAATTGTAGCAAATCACATCTCAAACAATTCAAAGCTTAGGGCCTCATTACGAGTTTCGCAGTGCAGGATCGGGAGCACCCCGCTCTTCACCATCAAACCCATTGTTGAACGGCCCGCCAGATTAGGAGTTTTCTCCTGTCTGGGGGGCGATTCTTTGGCGTTCCCACAGTAGTGCCTATAAAGTAGGCACTGCATTGGGAATGTTAAAATCTGTACCGGCATGGAATGGGGTGCATGCAGACAGTGGGGCACAACATGTGCCACCCTTGCATGCACCCCATGGCGCAGAGGCACAGGGGACCCTGTAGGGCCCCCTTTATTTACTGACTGCCATGTAAAGTGTGGCGGTGAGGAAACCTGTGCTGGTCTGGGCAGCAGCGGCCCGCTAATCATATTGCGCCTCAAGACTGCCCTGGTCATAATAGGGTGGCCGAAAGACCGCCACCGCTGCACCCTTGCGAGTCGGGCAGTCTGTGAACCGCCAGACTCATAATGAGGCCCTAATTGTTTTTACAAATAAATGTATCCTCTGAAAACAATTTATCTTAACAGTGAGATTTTTTGCAGCTTGTACACGAAGACTTTCACCTTCTCAAACGAGATTTGTGACGAAGAAAGAAAATCTTAGTAAATTGAATTCCAATCACACTGTTTAGTATAAATGTTTTCTCAAGAATTCACTTTCTTCCTCAACTCAGTCACAAAACATCTATACCAAAGATATTCTCTAATAGACCAATGGAATTATTCACTTGTGACTTCCAGATAAAATATGCCTCACCTTGCTGCTTCCCACCCAATCCCACCTTGTATTAAAGCTAACAAAATAAAAGTAATCACACCCTTCATCCTACTCTGTTAAACATACTTGACAGGTTCCTGCAGGCAGGGCCGGACTAGCCGTAGCGGGCACCGGGCATTTCGCCAATGGGCCGGAACGTTGGGCCATTTTTGTTACTGGGGGCCGGTTTTGCAGCAGTGCTGCAAAATCGGCCCCTTCTAACAAAAGCACAGTGCCTCTCCTCCCCACACCCTCCTACCCCCAGTGGGCTGGTCAGATGTCAGACTCTATCATGAATGGGCAAGCTTGCGCAGTACTTCTTTTCTAGACACAGAAGTCTCGAATTCGCATACACAGACATGGAAATTCTCTGAGTTGGTGCATGATTTGCACACAGCACTGCATGGACATAGGAAGGGGAAACCACTGTTTCCTGTTCTGGAGCTGGGCTGTCTTTAGCTCATGCACTAACTTAGAGATTGTTCATGCTAAGCACATATAGAGAACCAGATCTAGGAGCTCTCATTGCACCATGAAGAGTAATGAGATCTGATAGGACCTTTGGGTCAGTGTGTTAGAAGGCCTGCTAAGCAAACTATATCATTTTGAACAGATTCTGCATTTTGTTGACTCCAATGGTTCTTGATCCTATTCAGTCTTTCCGTAACTCAGAATATCTTGGCTCACAATATTCCATTCAATCACCTGCAATTAGTAGCAAAGGTTGGAGTGAAGGTGTCATTGGAAGGGTGTACAATTAGTAGGTACTGGATCAACTTGTTGTCTGTTTCCATATAGAACACTGTGAAGTGCCCTTGCAGCCGAAAAGGCATCTATGATGGTCATTCAAGTCTGCCCAGAGTAAGGACATACTCTCTTAAGCAGCCCCATGCAATATGCGCTACATGTCGCAACTCGAGTTCTCCACATTTTAGCAACTTGTAAAATAAGAGCTGTTGATATGTCATGTTCACTACATATAAGTGGAGCAATTGTATTGTCTAATAAATCACATGTAAGTGAGATGTTTAAATAGTACTCAGACCAACCTACATTTCTTCAGCAGTGTGACAGATTTCCCTGTCAATTAAGTTGGGACACAGAGAATAAAGTCATTTGCATAGGATCACACAATTTAATCACAGGAGGAAGCTGACATTTGAGCCCAGTTTTCCTGGTTATAAGTGTACTATTCAGCCTCCGGATGAAACTATCTTTTTCTATCCCTGTACCATCGACGTACAATACTTTGGGCCTTATTCTGAAGTCACTGTGTGGATACGGGTCTGATCGACCTCCATTCAGTGGTCCCAACTGCTTAATTCTGATGCGACCACGCATGGGGCGGGTGCAAGCTCCCTTTTCTGTATGGGAGCTTATGCTGCAACCGGAAACTGGCCGCAGCACAAGCTCCCATATAGAAAAGGGAGTTTATGTTCACCCCTGCACCACGTGGCAGGGACCTCAATGTGTCTACCACATGGTGCAGGGATGAACAGGGAGGCATCATAGGTGCTCTCTCGGACTCTAACCAGGAAGAAGGAGGCCCTGCTCGGAGCTCCCAAACTCGCTTTCCCACAGGCTTTCTATGTTGGAAAGTCCATCATAGAAAGCCTGTCGGAAACCGCGCATCATAATCCGGATGGCGTAAAACGCCGTCCATGTGAATGACGTGCTGGTTCTAACTGGCAGACGGACTCCTTGAGCACATTGGAAGCCAGCCCAAATGTCCAGACGGTTTCAAAACCGAAAGCCTCTATTATAATGAGGCTGTTGGTTTTTTAACCGCCATGAGGCTCGGAAAGCCTCTGAACTGCGTTCGGAGCCTTTCCGAGCCTCATCGTAATCGGCCCCATAGTGTTCAATATTTTCTTGACCTATAATGCAACATCATGTTTAATAACTGAAAGTATCACATTAATTTAATCTGACTACATTTATAAAATGTATCTTTTTCTATCCCTGTACCATCGACGTACAATACTTTGGGCCTTATTCTGAAGTCACCATGCGGATATTTGGTCTGACCGACCTCCGGTCGGCAGTCTGAACCGCTTAATTTTGATGCAACCACACATGGGGCGGTTGCAAGCTCCCTTTTCTGTATGGGAGCTTATGCTGCAACCGGAAACTGGCCGCAGCACAAGCTCCCATATAGAAACGGGAGTTTGTGTTCACCCCTGCACCACGTGGCAGGCCCCTCAAGGTGTCTACCACATGGTGAGGGATCAACAGGGGGGCATCATAGGTGCTCTCTCTGACTCTAACCAGGAAGAAGGGGGCCCTGCTCGGAGCCCCCAAACTCGCTTTCCCACAGGCTTTCCATGTTGAAAAGTCCATCATAGAAAGTCTTTCGGAAACCGAGCATCATAATCCGGATGGCGTAAAACACCGTCCATGTGGATTACGTGCTGGTTCTAACTGGCAGACGGACTTCTTGAGCACATTGGAGGCCAGCCCAAATGACCAGACGGTTTCAAAACCGAAAGCCTCCATTATAATGAGGCTGTTTGTTTTTTAACAGCAATGAGGATCGGAAAGTCTCTGAACTGCGTTTGGAGCCTTTCCGAGCCTCATCGTAATCGGCCCCTTAGTGTTCAATATTTTCTTGACCTGTAATGCTACATCATGTTTAATAACTGCAAGTATCACAATAATTTAATCAGACTTCATTTATAAGATGTCAGAATAACCTTCTTGAACACCCTTAAGCGTATTAGAATGCTGGAGACCATTTAATGTTAATATCACTAATTTTCTCTGACTTAACAAACATTAAAGAGGGAGAGGGTTAGCATCTCAATGATAGCGATTAGCAAAACAAAGAGAACTCTATTTTACTGCAGGTATTCACTGAACCAGATGAAAATTGCACCACGACTCAACTGCAAACATACACAGCAGAAAAGCACCTTTTAGGGTTATTTGCAACGAAATATGCTTCCTCTAGTGTGTTTTATCTTTTAAAACTGTAACAGGGAGGAAAATACAGCGCCTGAGATGCTTAACTCAGCTCTATTTTGACTATCCAGCTGCCAGGGGAAAGGGTCAAGCTCGAACTAGTTATTCAGATTAAGCCAGCGTCAGACCTTGCTGTGCTTGCCCACCTGTAAGGAAAAGTAACTGCATTAATCTGTAATCGCTTGATCGAATCTAATTGTATCACCTCCTTGCCTCAGAAGTTTATAATATCTCCTAGAAACTGACTTGCAGCAAACTATGGGCCAGGTGCACACATATATGGTTGTAAAATACTGCAAAAAGTGTTTTTGCAACCAGTAAAGATTTCTAAGAACTGACCTATGTACTAATAGGTAGGTTCTTAGAAAAATCAAATCTAAGTGGTATTTGACCTACCGCTTGCAAATTAAGGAGGTAGGTAACATATCGCGACACTCTATGATTGGAAGCCATCACAGGGATAGCAGCTTGCTGTTTTATTTAATGCAGCCTTTTTTCCGTAAAGGAAAACGGGCTATGTCTGAAAAGAAAAGTTTACTTTTTTTGTTTGTTTGCTTTAGAGTCTGCAGTGGTCCCAGGGACCACTGCCTACTCCAAAACACACTTTTAACATAAATAAAGGGGAAAGGGCTTCACAAGGGACCTCTTCCCTTTTGTGATTGGGTTACCACCCAAACTTGGGTGCTGGTAACTTTTCTATGGTTTATGATTGCTATTTCAGTCCTTCCGAATATAGATTCCTTATCCACTTCTAAAACTATTTGAGGAGTCAGTAAAACTTGTTGACTTACAAAATGGGCTTAGAACATTGCTAATAGCAGTTTTTCTGTCACAAACTCTAAATCGAAGCATCTGTGACCAAAAAAAGCTTTGTATGTCAAACCCTTTGTTTTATAAGGTCAGTCTACAAGGTGAATGCGTCCCATCTCAGTTCTAGATAGTGTTGTTTTTCATTACAATCGCCCCACCCTAATAATCATAAATCTGATTTTCCTGTCATAAATTAAAGTTTGCAGGTGACAGACTACAAAGAAAATAAATATAGCTTGGTGAACTATTTATTCGTAGCACTGGCTGTCTTGAGATCCTTTTACTCACTTAACTGGGGAGCAATTTGCAAACTTTTGTGACTGATGTAGCAGGTAAAGCAGTAAGCCACCTAGTGCTAAGATTTTTTTTAGAGATGCCCTCTGATAGCATATAAACACTTATATATTATCTACATTAATATGCACTGGTTCTTGCATTAGTTCCTTAAGAAGTCATTCCATACTTTAAAGTGCGCAATTTACCAAAACGTTTTTTTAAATTCCAAATTCCACTGGGAACACCTGTAAATGTCCAATACTGAGGTCTGTAAATGATTTCATATTAATGGAACTATTGGCCCAATGTGCTTTCTATTGCACCGTTTCGGAGTACTTGTACCAAAAGTTACTTCAGAGAGAACCATCTTCCCCAAAAATTGTTTTTTAAATGTATAAATTGTTAACACCATCATTAGCCCATTGTGCTCTGGATCCTCAATTTGAAAATTCTCTCATCTAATCTGATCGGATCATATTTTCAGCTGTATTGCCTCCTTCCACCAAAACTTTGGTGATTCCCTAAATTCTCCAGCAAAGAGTTGTTAGATTCCTGTCTAATTGTAAGCACTGTCCGGGGTCTCGCCTTCAGTGGCACAAGGGACGGGGGAGCAACTAGTGTTAGGGAATCTTGAGGAGTGGCGAAGGTTGCTTGTATCAAGGGCCATTGACTAGTATGGGGGTCCCACCGGGCCGGGCTGGCCATAGCGGGCACCGGGCAATTCCCCGGTGCCCGGTTTAGGGCCCCTGGAGCCTTTTTTGTTACAGGGCCGTTTTTGTAGCATAGCTGCAAAATCGGCCGAAACCGGCCCCGGCAAAGAGCTGCACCTCCAACTCCCCCCCCCCCCCCCCTCCTCTTCCTAGTGGGGAGGGTGGGGCCGGCCGAGCACTTTGCCAGGGCCGGTTGTCGTTCCCTTCCCAGTCCGGCCCTGGGGTCCCATTTCCTAGCTTGCATTAGGTCCCATGGCAATCTTACAACGCTTCTTGCAAGATGTTGCGCCCCACAAATGCTCAGAATGAAAAATAAATGTGTTTTCTTAAATTGTTCCCGGGCTCTAAAACTTTTCTGTCCTTGCGGCCTTCCTTTCAGCTCATCCAGACATTCTGCGCATATTTTTGTCGGATTATGTCTGGCTGTGAGCTTGATGGACTTGCCCCCGTGCCTTTAATTTTCAAAGGAGGCAGAAACGGAGCTGAACTCTGTGAGTTACTGTTTCCTTAATCCGCCAGTTGTCAGAGGCCTTCTGTGTCTAACAGCTGGTGTGCTTTATGAACGGCTGGGCCCCGGCTCTGGCCACTTTATTTCATGTGTCCCTCCACCACCGCCCTCCCCGGGGCTTCTCAAAGCCGCCTGATAGCCGCATCCCTTTATAGTAATAGGCGCAGTGTTTCTCATGTCAGCCCAGCGGAGGGATGGGGGTCTCCCTCCTCGTTACCCCTTTCCTGTCTCTCCCCCAAGATCCTTCGGGGAAATGTTTAATTCTCTTGTTGACATCTTCCCATGACGTAATTGGTTGTGAGGGATACGTGGGAGGGTAAGTGCCCACCGTCAATCGTGACTTTTCTCTCACCGGCGGTACTAACACAAAACGCCATCTGTACTTTAGTCTATATTACCTAGCGGATATTTTAGGCAGCATATATAATTACGTAATATAATATGCTGCCATCACACAGCGCATATGTCAGGCAAATTAGACAAAAATACCAGGCCCCTCACAAATCTGTAGTTTCTGGACTGACGTTTCTGATATTCTCTTTAAAAGGGTCTAAAATGACCCCCAGAAAAGCTCATGTCAACATTTGTTGTTGTAGGCCGGTACGTTGTGATTGCAACTCAGAATATTACAAAGAGGCTGCAACGCGCTCTAATCGTAAAACCTGCCAGTGCATTGCAGAGAAGTCCGATTTAGCAGCGATTCGTCGTGTGATTTGTACCATGGAGTTTTTAAGCATCAATTGCACCTGGTGAGTGGTGCCAAAACGTCCTGAATTACAATTTAAAGTATAGATGTGACTGTAGGGACTCAGAAGGTCAGATGGGAGACACTTACTACACGTTTATAGTACAGGTTGTTTGTGAAAAATATTAAGGAGAGCCTTTAGCACATTGTTTGCTCTGTAGGCCTAAATCAAGGCACTGAAAATTATGCAACAACAAAGGACCAAATTATGAGGCGTAAGGAAGAACATGTTTTGATAGAATTACTTCATTATTTTTAAATTTTTAGGTCGAGCCTGGGCAGTCTTGAGGTTCTCTGCAAGGCATGCTGTATTGTAGTATGGACTTGAAGCTCCGCCCACTCTACGCCCATATTTTTAATTGGCTTGCGTCATTGTCCTTTGTAAATGCTGGCTACTGATTCGTTAATAGGCTTGTTAGTCCCTCCATAGTACAGAATTGTCTTCATTTGCAACTTCCATGAGGACTGGCCCTTTTACTTCAGTTGTTACATGGCATGTCTTATTTAGTCTGTAAGCACTATTTTCTTTAATGCATTTCTCCTGTGCAGGCATGAAAACCTTTCCTGCAACTTTCAACGTGCCATGCATGCTTTCACTCTCCAAGCAGCCAGGGACAATAGTGGCAGAGGTCTCGCATTTAATAGAGTTTGAGCTATTGGCTTTGCAAATGACAATGCCTTTTATTTATGTATTAATTATCAAAACAGATCAAAGGCATTATCATTTACAATGCCAAACTCTTGCAAATGCAAGACCTATTGCATTGCAAATGCTTGTTCACATTGTAACACTGGCAAAGATGCCAGTTTAACACTCTAATACAGCAATAGTCAATTGAAAGCTTCCTAGTTAACCTTTGTGAAGGGCCTTCCATTGCACAGGAACACATGTTGCCACGTTTTTTGTAACTTTTGATCCATTTGAGCTAGAAAGAAAATGTGTTTTGTTAAAATCTACAGATTATGAAGTACATGATCAATCATGTAGCAAATGTGGTAAATTCATAATTATATGGAAAATGCTGATGGGGCCAATCCCAAATATCTTCATATCTTGTGCATCCCAATTTTCACCTTAAGCAGTTCCGCTCTGGGTTCTTTCATTGATCTATCAGCACGAGTCTACCCTTCCATAAATAGTGTAATAATTTAGCAGAGTAGAATCCAAAATTAGAAACTAGGACCACTCAAGAACAGTGTTCTAGGTCCGAATAAAATGTAAAATATTTCATAAAGAATTATTAATAAAGTAATACTGAAAAAATGCATAGCTTGGCATGAAGACTCATGTACAGAATTACAAAGTCATAATAGAATCCCTAGCTAGGCAATTTAATTTCTCATGATTCTAAGTGTCAAATGCTTAAAGAGTACTGACAGCACCCTATGGGAGGAAAAGAAAGTCTCAACATAATTGGACAGGTACTTTAAAACCAGGGGTCTTTATACACAATCTATGCTTAAAAATTAGCTAAACTGCAGACTCAGCATGATATGACTGACATTTTTCAAACAATAGCTTATAGAATTATGTTCTTCTGCACACCTGCATTTGAACTTCTGTTTTTTTTAACACACTTTGATGACCGCAATATATCATGCACTTTCTTGTACAAACATTTCAACTACAGTCTTTTTTGTTTTTCTCCCATCATAACCTTACCAGTGCATTTATACACAACAATTTAGTTGCCCAAGATATTTCAGTGTAAGAGAAGCGTACAAAGAATATCTATAGCCTTACCCCTTCTACAAACCAATAATGAACATGTAGTGTCATATCCATAATTCAAAGTAGTGCATATTTAAAGTCAAATCAGTGACATAAAGGAAACCCCCAACTTTCCCCCCACCCACTCTCCTCTCCCACCCTAACCCCCTCCTGTCCAGTCACACTGCGTCTTCGATGATGATAGCAGGGAGTCACTCTAAGAGCGATCTCCCAAGGGTACATTGTACAGGGTAGAATCACAATATCTGGGTGGTGACCTGTTCCCAGGACACCCCCCACGCCACACGGCTCACCTGCTGTAGCGCATCCTTGCCTGGTACCCCTAGCTGCTGCTCGTCCTCTCCCCGCTACTGCCCTCGTGATCCCCGTTGTGCCCTTGCTGCCTTGTGTTCTTGTCACCTTCGTGTCTTATCACTCTCCTTCTCCTGTGACTGCTTCCTGGTTGTGATTCTGCTGTGTCCTTTGCTGCCTTTTGTGTTTCTTGCCACTTTTGTGTTTTTATCACTCTCCCTCTCCTGTGATTAGCTTCCTGGTTCGTGTGCCCCCACCCGTTCCCGCTGCCGTTTCCCGCTGCCGTTTCCTCGCAGCCCGCCCCTTTTCTCCTCTGAACCCTATTGGCCGCCCCGCCTCCCAGCTGCTCCTCCCTCCCACTTTGCTTCATATGGATACCCGCGCGTACGGGCAACAGTCACGCGCAGCTGGCGCGCCGATTGTGCGCCGAAGGCGCGCCAAAGGCAAGCCCGTCTGCACCCATCCGCGCCTGGACTGCGCCCAGTGCCAGGACCCCTGGACCTTGAGTATGCCAGCGCACCCGACGAACTTACGACGCCGCCTCCCTCCACGCACTCAACGCCAGCCGGAACCCCGCCTGCTACCGAGCCACCCCGAAACGCACCCACGGACCCTTCACCTGCAAAGCCTGCAAATTCACCTGCCTCCGCACTTGCACCACACCCACCAAGCCAAGCTCCAGCAACAACTACCTCAAGTGCATCCTGCTCAACACCCGCTCCGTCCACAGACACGCCGTCGAACTCTGGAACCTCCTCGACACAACATCACCAGACGTCGCCTTCATCACAGAAACATGGATGAACCCCTCCTCAGCCCCCGACATTGCCATAGCCATCCCGGAAGGCTTCAAGATCACCCGGAGGGACCGCGTCAACCAAACCGGAGGAGGCATCGCCATCGTCCACAAAAACACCATCCGCATCACGACCAACTCTGATGACACCCTGACCACCGCCGAGTACCTTCATTTCCAGATTCACACCGACCCCAAGACCACCCTCAGAGGCACCCTCATCTAGAGAACCCCGGGACCATGCACACAATTCAGCGAAGCCATCGCAGACTTCATCAGTCCGCACACCCTCATCTCCACAGACTACATCCTCCTCGGAGACCTCAACTTCCACCTTGAGAACAACAAGGACTGCAACACCGCCGCTCTGCTGGATAATCTCGCCAACCTAGGACTCAAGCAGCTGGTGAACACCCCCACCCACTAAGCCGGACACACGCTGGATCCCATCTTCTCCTCCAGCAAGCACATCTCCTTCAGCCACTCCACCGGGCTACACTGGACAGACCACAGCTGCGGCCACTTCAACTTCAGGAGAACCACGACCCACCACCACCCGCAACAGGTTTCCCGCAGAAGCTGGAGCAAAATCACCGCCGACCAGCTCACCACCTCCCTCAGCCAGAACCCCCCCGCCAACACGACGGACCCCAACGAAGCAGCCCGCAACCTCACACAGTGGCTGACCAACTGCGCTGGCGAAATCGCACCAATGAAGAACCCTCACAACAGACCGACAACAGAAAAGCCTCCTGGTTCACCAACGACCTCAAAAACTCCAAGAAAACCTGTTGCACACTCTAGAAAGCCTGGCGCCACAACCAGACAACAGAGAACATGACAGCCCTCAAGAACACCACCCGCAAACACCACCAACTGATCCGCACTACCAAGAAGACAACATTCACAGAACGACTGGACAACAACACCCACAACAGCAAGGAACTCTTCAGCATCGTGAAAGAGCTCTCCAACCCCAGCGCCTGCAACAACGACATCTTACCCTCCCAAGACCTCTGCGACTTACTCGCCTCATTCTTCCACCGCAAGATCGCCGACATACCCAACAGCTTCGGTGTGCTGACCACGCACCAAATCACCGAACCAGCGACCCCGACCACCACCCTCTGCACTTGGACCCCCATCAGCACCGAAGACACCTCCCGCCTGATGAACACCATCCACTCAGGCTCCCCTACCGACCCCTGCCCACACGACATCTTCAACAAAGCCGACGCCATCATAGCACCCCAACTCCGGAACATCATCAACAGCTCCTTCGCATCCGCCACCTTCCCGGACAGTTGGAAACACGCCAAGCTGACCGCCCTTCTGAAGAAACCCACCGCGGACCCCACGGACCTGAAGAACTTCCGCCCCATCTCGCTCCTCCCCTTTCCAGCCAAAGTCATAGACAAGGCCGTCAACAGACAACTCTCCGCCTTCCTCGAGACCAACGGATCCCTCGACCCCTCACAGTCAGGCTTCCGAGCAAACCACAGCACCGAGACCGCCCTTATCGCAGCTACCGACGACATCAGGCCCCTGCTCGACAACGGGGAAACTGCGGCTCTCATCCTCCTGAACCTCCCAGCAGCCTTCGACACCGTATGCCACCGCACCCTGATTCAGCACCTCAGCAACACCGGAATCAGAGGAGCGGCCCTGGAATGGATCATCTCGTTCCTCGACGGAAGAACCCAGAGAGTCCGCCTCTCCCCGTTCCGATCTGCGGCCTCCGAAGTCATCTGCGGCGTTCCGCATGGACCCTCACTCAGCCCCACCCTCTTCAATGTCTACATGAGCCCCCTCGCAGCCATTGCACGCCAACACAACCTCAACATCATCTCCTACGCCGACGAAACCCAGCTGATCCTCTCCCTCACCAACGACCCAACCACCGCCAGAGCCAGCCTCCAGGAGGGGATGAAAGACGTCGCGGAATGGATGAAGAACAGCCGCCTGAAACTGAACTCAGACAAGACGGAAGTGCTCATCCTCGGGCCATCCCCCTCCACCTGGGGCGACTCCTGGTGACCCCGGCCCTGGGCACCGCACCCAAGCTCTCCGCCTTCCTCAAGACCAATGGATCCCTCGACCCCTCACAGTCAGGCTTCCGAGCAAACCACAGCACCGAGACCGCCCTTATCGCAGCTACCGACGACATCAGGTCCCTGCTCGACAATGGGGAAACTGCGGCCCTCATCCTCCTGGACCTCTCAGCAGCCTTCGACACGGTATGCCACCGCACCCTGATTCAGCACCTCAGCAACACCGGAATCAGAGGAGCGGCCCTGGAATGGATCATCTCGTTCCTCGACGGACAAACCCAGAGAGTCCGCCTCCCCCGTTCCAACTCGCAGCCTCCAAAGTCATCTGCGGCGTTCCGCAAGGATCCTCACTCAGACAAGACGGAAGTCCTCATCCTCGGACCATCCTCCTCCGCCTGGGATGACTCCTGGTGGCCCCCGGCCCTGGGCACCGCACCAAAGCCAACAGACCACCCTCGGAACCTGGGCTTCATCCTGGACTCCTCCCTCACGATGGCCAAGCAAGTCAACGCCGTCTAGTCATCCTGCTTCAACACCCTGCGCATGCTCCGAAAGATCTTCCGATGGATCCCCACCAAAACCAGGAAAACGGTCACCCAGGCCCTCGTCACCAGCCGCCTGGACTACGGGAACACCCTCTTTGCTGGAACCACAGCCAAACTACAGAAAAGACTCCAGCACATTCAAAACGCCTCAGCATGACTCATCCTGGACATCCCTCAC
This sequence comes from Lissotriton vulgaris, assembly GCF_964263255.1. Lineage (NCBI taxonomy): Eukaryota > Metazoa > Chordata > Amphibia > Caudata > Salamandridae > Lissotriton > Lissotriton vulgaris. The sequence goes on from NC_141696.1 coordinate 1,156,031,707, forward strand.
CACAGCCAAATCTATGCTCACCTGAAAGACCTGCACTGGCTCCCCGTCAACAAAAGGATCATGTTCAGACTCCTCACCCACGCTCACAAGGCTCTCCACGACACGGGCCCGAAGTACCTCAACAGTCGCCTCACATTCTGCACACCTAACCGCCAGCCTCGCCCTCGCCACCACCCCACGGAGCCGCAAAGCCACCGTCGGAGGAAGATCCTTCTCCTACCTGGCAGCCAAGACATGGAACAGCCTCCCCAACAACCTACGGCTGACCGTGGACCATCTCTCCTTCAGGAAACAACTCAAGACCTGGCTGTTTGAGCAGTAGCGACCCCCCCTAGCGCCTTGAGACCCTTACTGGTGAGTAGCGCGCTTTACAAATTCTGCTGAATGATTGATTGATTGAATATCTCTGTTCCACGGGCCGTACAGGCACGAATGGACTCACATTCTTCACTTTACTGTGATGTGGCGTCCTGTGTGGGAGCCAGGTCTAATGTCTCCAGCTCAATAAGCATGGCCTCCCAGTCCAGGGAGATGTGTTGTTGCCTCAACCCTCTCTCTTCCTCCCTCTGGAGGGCAGCCCCCTCCGCTCTTCCCCATTGGAGCACACCCGTCTGCCAGACCGTGACTGCCGGGCATCTGGGGGACTTCCACCTCATTGTAATCACAGTGATTGCCAAGATGAGGGCCAGATCCGCAAACCTTAGACGCACTTTCTTAACCCAGTAGAGCCTGCGAAGGCCCAACAGGCAAGCCAGGGCGTCATCTGGGATCGGTATTTATGTCACTGTGGTTAGGGAGTGGTGTAACCCCTCCCAACCTGCATCCTGCATTTGAACTTCAAGTGGAAATCCATCAAAAATATACAGCAGGGACACAATGTAAAGTTTCATTCACAATACATGCTTTCTAATACAACTGTCCTTTTACGTAAGAGCACTATGTGCTCGGTCTGAAACTGTGGGGAGAGAAGACTGGCAGCGGGCCACTGATTGGGAGGGAAGAATGACAAGGAGCAAGATGAGCAGAGCACCAGAAGCTGCATCAATTTTAAATAAATGTTGTCATGCATGAAACTGTGACATAACTACACTACATTAATGATCATACTTCTAAGCAAAATAATCAACTATGCATCATTCAAATGACAATTTCACAGAAATAAGTTGTCACCTAAATTGCACATTTTTAACAAACACTTCTACAAACCTCGCCTTGATTACTTATTAATAATAAGTTAATAAACTTTATTAATTAGCCATTAATTCATTGAAACCTTCATCTTCTTAGATAATCCATCATTCTAGTTCATCTGCTTTAATTGTTGATATACTGAATCCTGTAGTTGTCCATTTCCAAATCCATTATTTTGTTTTCTCTTTCTCGATAGGTTACTACTTTTAAAACTACCAATCATATACTCTAATTTATTTAGAAAGAGAAATAGAATAATCGCACAAATCATTATCTATACTAATATAATAAAGAGAGAGCCCAAGACTTTGAGGCGGGTAATCCCAGGAACCACAGCACCAAACACAACACACAATACAGAGTTGGAAAGGGCAGTTGCAGCAGAAGGACATAGGCTATGCAGACGCCCACCATATACATTTAAAAGGTAAAAGAACTGTGTCAGCAAAGTAGTCCCTTGTGGGCGTGTCTGCGTTGTGCTGTGGGCGTGTGTTGGGGGCGTGGCAAACGCGGGGGCATGTGGTACGTTCCGCCCTTCATGCCATGTCTCATATTGTGTGCTAATCCAAGCCTGATCCCTTTAAATACCCCTGCACCCCATAATCATAACCCACCCTTACTCCTTAAAATACCCCAACACCCTTAAACACTAACCCATCTTAACCCTATAAATATACCCTGTACCCCAAAACCCAAACCTATCCCTAAACCCTAAAAAGACCTCTGTGTCCCAAAACCCAAACTTAGCACTGAACCCTAAAAATACCACTGTACCCCAAAACTCAAACCTACCCCTGAACCCTAAAATACCCCTGTACCCCAAAACGCAAACCTAGCCCTGAACCCTCAAAATACCCCTGTACCCCAAAACCCAAACCTACCCGTGAACCCTAAAAATACCCCTGTACCCCAAAACCCAAACCTAGACCTGAACCCTAAAAATAACCCTGTACTCCAAAACCCAAACCTACCCCTGAACCCTAAAATACCCCTGCACCCCAAAACCCAAATCTATCCATGAACCGTAAAAATACCCCTGTACCCCCAAAACCCAAACCTAGCCCTGAACCCTTAAAATACCCCTGAACCCTAAAAATACCCCTATACCCAAAACCCACACCTAGCCATGAACCCTAAAAATACCCCTGTACCCCAAAACCCATACCTATCCCTAAACCCTAAAACTACCCCTGTACCCCATAACCCCAAACTATATCTGAACCCTTAAAATACCCAAACACCCTAAAACATACACCTCAGTACCCCAAAACATATACCCCTATACCCATACTTACCTTATCCAAACATTAAAAAAAACATGCTTTTAGCATTCATGCATTTACAACAAATTTCGTTGTAAATGTATGCATGGAAAAAGCATATAAAATGTAATGCCATGCCTTATAATGGCATTGCGGAGTCAGTACTTTCGTAATGAAAGTATGCAGAGGGATGGTATGCGGAAAGAAAGTTGCGGAATAATGGTTGTTTACCCTTTTCCGGTAAGTACATTGGTGTTACGGCGGCCCACATCTCCAGCAACGTGCTCATATTTTTTCACCACCCATTTGAAAAATGCACAGGTCTCTCTCATTGATGGCCAGCACCGACATACACTTTTAGACACACCTCCCGCCACAAGTTCTAGAATTGCGAACTTTACAGCTGGGGAGCTACGTTCGAATCTCGGCTTCAGCTCAACATCCTGTGATTCCAGGCACATCGCTTTGTCTCCCCGTGCCTACCACATATGAATGTGGTCTTCTGTAATGTAAATTGTGCTCATGCCATGTTGTCGAGTTCGCGCTATATAATATTGCAAGGAAAAATAAAGTAGGTAAACACGAGTTCACACACTCCTGAACGCGCACTCTTAAGTGCATCAGCAGTGCACTGTGAATCGGAGCGTTTCACAGGCCTGTCACAGATAAGAAATGCTATCAAAACGAAATCCTACAAAACAATATACTACTGGCCGGCAGCAATTCATACCCGGACAATGTCGGGATGGGCTGCTAGTAATTATTATAAATGTTAGAATTAAGTTAAGAACAGCACCACCAATATTACCTAGTTTGCCAAAACTATTTCTCCAACTCATTCAAGATCCTGCAGTCTCCCGTGGTCCTTGTTCCTCCAGAAATCTAGTTTCATGGGTCAAATTAGTTATGCTAATAATAAAATAATCAATTACTCCACTATAATTTGCTATGCAAGTACACAACCTCTTTGCCTTAATTACCTTACGTTAGTGACTCAACCCTCTTTCCCCAAAAGGATTTCTAATGCAAGCTGTAGGAAAGTACCCCTTCTTTCCATGGTTACCCCCTATTTTTGCCTGACATCTCATGCAACCCGACTTGATGTGCCCTAGAACACTGCCAATCAAGGTCCCAGTGCCTGTGTTCTTTGCCAAAATTGTACCTTTGTATCCACAATTGGCACATTCCTGGCCACAGGCAAGCCCTGGTAAACAGTACCATGGCTACCAATGGCATTGCGACCAAGGAAGACCTCTGAGAGCTGCAGCACCTATTGTGCCACCCTTAGGGACCCTGCACCTTAACCTACACACTCTGCAACAGCAAGCTGCATGTTTTGGTGCAGAGAAAAGTGAAGAGTTGACATGGCACACACCCCTGCCTGCCATGCCTGGAATACACTGCCTAAGGCCTAGAACTAGTGCACCCCTCTAGCAGGGTGCACTAGTTCTAAGGTGAGGGTACAGAGGTATGAGCCCTGTAACCCTACAGTGTTTAAGTCCATTCATAGACATTGTAAGTGTGGTTAAGCCATAAAGAATAAATGGTCTGGGAGTTGGTCACTATGAACTTCACATCTCAATCATGGCTTTACTAAAAACAGGGAAGTTTGGTAACCAACGTCTCAGCACATTAAACCCACACTGATGCCAGTGTAGGATTTAATGTAAAATACACTCAGAGGGCATCTAAGAGATGCCCCCTGAAAGCCGACCAGCCCTAGTGCAGTTCCTGAAAAGGCTTCCGGCAATTACCATCACCAGACAGGTTTCTGGACCCGTGGGTAGAAGGCCTCCGCTCTCTGGGTCCAGAAACATAGCCCATCCTGGTTTAGAGGTGTCATGCCTCCTCCCCCAAGATGGGCTACACCCATGAAAGGGGAAGCTTCAGGGGCCTGCCACCTTTGGATGCTGTACATACCTTTTGCTGCCCCCAGCAACTAAATCCCACCTGTTCTGACCCCCACTTGGGTGGGAAAATTGGTGAGAAATCCAAGTTAGGAAGAGAGATGTGCTCATCATTGCCAACACCACCACTCAGGTGAGGGAAGCGAGGTGAAGCACACATCTCATGCCCCTTCCCACTGGAGAGTGGCATAATAGGGGGATTCCTCAGATTCGAGGAAGAAAGAAGAAGGACCGAAAAGCCGGCTGATCCAGGCAGAAACCGATGACACCAACTGACTTGGCCCCAACCCTACCGGCCTGTCTCAACCACCACCTGCCGACAAGTGAAGAAACTGGTGTGTCCAGCAGCAGCAAACACCCCTGCCCTGCTCTCAGCTAACAGTCTCTGTATACCCGTGAGCCCCGGACTTGCTCAAACCAAAGACTAAACCGTCTGATTCTGTACCACTCTGCACCCTGCACCATGGCCCGAAGTCGAGTTTCCCCATACTCCAAAGAGGCCCCCCCAGTGATCCTAAGTTGGGATCTTGTGACCCCTGACCTCCCACAAGCTTCAACATTAAACCTGCATCCTTTAGTTGAAGGGTTCCCTCAACCAAATGCGGTAAGACAACTGCTCCCTTGACCGAAGCGGTCCAGGAAGTCCGACCCGGTCTGACCGACTGATTCCGACTGCGACTGACCGCAGCCTAAGGAAACTGACACCGTAGACACCCCAGCCCTCAACTTCTTTACGTCCTTCGGTAGCCCATCCGATGCTGTCCAAGCATCCTCCCAGATTCCCAGCCCCCTTCCCAATCATTGGTCTCCTCCAAGAAGTCCTCCCAACCGAGCCTGCAACTTTCTCAAACCAACGGTCTCCACTGAGAAGACCAGTGACAGCAATGTCTGCTTTACCTCCTGCACCCGGCCGCCTTGGTGCTGCCGGTGGTGCAGTTCTTGTGTTGGCGGCCTCTGAAGTGCCGACAGCAACCTTACTCAAGTAGCCTACTTGCCAGCAGACCCCTCCCAAAAGCCCCTGTAGCCCTTTGGCTAATGTTGGGCCCCTGCACTCTGCACCTTGCCACCCTAGTGCGCCTGTTGGTGCAACCAGAGTGCCCACTTGGATCTTGGGAAACCTTGGTCCTAACCCTGAAACCTCAACCGTGTAAGTCACATACTTACTGGTGAGATCGATAACCATATTTCCTCCCACAGGGACTCATAGTATGAGATTTTGGGTCTAGAGAGTGTTCTATGTAGAACTGCTCATATAGCGGGAACAGTGAGCACTACTGTAACGTAATCCGCAAGTAATCAGAGAGTATTTACTGAGTAATGGCAAGTATTCTGACAAAATGATATCAACCTGCAAACTATTACAATGACTAGATCAACTGCATTTCCTTGAACAGTCGCGCATTTGAAAGCACTTATTACCTGCCCTACCTGTACCAAGTCCTGCTTGGTTCTATAAATAAACCATAAGTATACCTTTTTTTATTACTAACCTAAATGGTCTGGATTCTGTCTCTGAGCATGTAACATCAGTCTTGATTGACTGAATACAATAAATTCCTAACACACCCTCATGATACTGAACTGCTCGACCACACTATCACAAATAGAACTGTTGGTGATTATCTAATGTAGCCTTAGCTATACCTCCGGGGAACCACTGGACTCTGTGCACACTATACCCCACTTTGGTATAGTATATGCAGAGAGAGCTTCCTACAAAAGCTGATTCTACATGAAAATTGCTCTAATTGGTATTATCTCTACATTCACCATTCTAAAAGATCATGCTGCATCCAGAGGAAGCCCATCTACCACTGTAGACAATCCATTAATCAAAACATCATTCATTGCTATCCCCATCGAAGGTATAGTAGCTCCTAAAATATCTAAAACTACTTGTCCAAAGCTTCATTTCATTCTCCTCACATTATGTTCATCATTCAACTCCTCTGCAAGAATAATTCAAGAGAAAACTAAAACATGAACTCTCCCCTCCATCCAATTTCTCAATAAGTTAAAATAAGCAATCTCAACATAAACCTAATAGCTCCACCTCATAAATATTTTTCCTACAGACAAAATATTTCCACTTCCTTCATAAGATGTGTTATACACACTCTCACATACAAACTCTTCAATTGGACTATGCCTCACCATACACACCTCACCTTCCCTTTCCTGTGCTATTCTCAATCTAGGATATAAGCCTGAAAAGCTAAATTCTTCTTCTTCTCTTTTTTCTTCTAAAACAATCTTTTGCTCCACCAAATTTCTCACTATTTTTACCCCTTTTCATTATATTATCTTTATAAATAATGCTCCTTTTTACTCAATAAACATGAATGCTTCCTATCCTATTTAGTATCATATCTGGTATGTGCACTCACCCTAAATTACTCACCATATTTAATGTCCCTATTATTGTCATTAATAAACAAATTCTCTGAAGGGAAATTAAAATCAATCAAATAAGGAGAAAGAAATTCTTGGTGATTAAAAATAGCAATGAAAATACCACAAGACAATTAATTAATGAAATCTTTAATTGCACATATGTCTGACCCTCCCCAGCCGATGTGGAAAGGTAAGTACATATATAGCACTTACTAATTTTCATCATTTCTATAAACTTCTTAATCATTTTAGTATACACATTATACTTATAACCACAAACTAAATAAGATGTGGGTCCCATGTCTGAATACCCTGGGTAATGCTATCATTAGAGGGACCTATCTACAAGAAGGGGAGACCGGATTCTCTTTCTAATTATAGGCTGATCAGTTTGATATGCAATAGCCAAAAGATCTTTTGTAGACAGATACTATCAAGACATCCATCATAGATGACAAACCACCACATCCTCTCAGACAGTCATGCAGACTTCAGATGTAAGGTCAGCACCTTGGACCATGTATCCCGCTTCAGGACAATATGTTGGAAATATGTCGCCCTGAGGTAGAATCATTTATATGGGCCTTCATGGACCTGCGGGCTGCCTTCAACCTGGTGCCCATGGATATATTATGGAGGGTGATAGAAAAAGATGGCATCCTAGATGATCTTTTTAAGAAAATACTCCACAGGGAGACTTTTGCACAGGCTAGGTGGAATTTGGGTGGGGATTTGACTGACAGGATACCCATAATTGTGGAGGAAGACATGGATGCATGCTTGCCCCCATGCTGTTCAGTCTCTATAATAATGGAGCAGTACTGTGGTTGGCAAACTACAATCATGATGATCTAAAATATGCAGGCATTAACACCCCACTCTCATGTTTGCAGACAACACTCTCTGCAGGAAAGAGGAACATTACGTGGTGTGGATGAGTGTCCTTACCATGCAATATTATCACAATGCCTCAAAGATGATCCTTGAATTCATCACAATAATCCTTAGCTCAGTCCTGCATTACTGGAGGAACATGTCTTTTGTATTTTACAGTACCATAAGGGTTCATAAGAAATTGACAAGTCTCCAGAAACATTCAACACCAAATTATAAAAATAGAGTATATTTTCATATTGTAGACACCAAAACTAACCTGTTTGCAAACATATAAATGGAATTTTGGATTTTCTAAGCATTAAAAAAAAAATGCATTAAAAGTGTAGACATTTAACATTGCAGTCAATTGGAAAATTTGCTAGTGACAATCTGTCACTTAGGAGTCGAGTTATGTTGTACCCAAGCAGAGTAGAGGTCTTTGGGGTTCCAGGACCAGGGCCGAACAGTCAGTTTAATTTTACCTGGCCTGTGGAGTCTGGGTGCAGTGGTTGTTCTGGCTGTCAGTGGTTTTTAAGAGGGAGTCACGCCCAAGCTGCTTTTACCGTTGCTGACGTCAGTCACATGTGTTGTGAAGTGCCCTCTTAAAGTAGTGTCAAGTTAAGGGATCAGTTACCCGACTAGTAACCAACAAGCCTTGGTAGTGGTAAATGTAACATAAATGAACTTCGATCTCTTGCGGTCCAGAGGAGTGCGGTAATGGCTTGATACTTTGGCGAAAGCCAGACTACTACACCCCGAATGCACTTCACCATTTACTTTTGGACGATCCCTTGGGGGCCAATTTCCAGCAATTCTTCTGATGCAGAGAGTTGTTTTACCAATCCAGGGGAGTCTGAGGGTGCTTCTGGCTTCTACAGGGGTCCCTCTGCCAGGGATTGGCAAGGTTTGGCCAAGGACAAAAGTTGATCACACAGTTCCAAGCAGTGTTGCCACAGGCCTAGGGTGTCCTTCCCTTATTTGTGCAATTCATGTTGTCGGTGAAACGGTCTTCTTGGTGTCCTTGTTAACACTGAAAAAGTTGATGTCAATATGAATAACAATACTTTCATGTACAAAAGTGAAATTGCATCTTTATTGAAGTATTTGCCCGTTGTGAACTTCACATCAACTCTGAGTCAGAAATACATTGATTGATAGCCGGCAGAAAAATGTGTGAACTGGAAATCCCAGACCAGTCCCACAAATGGGCGCAGCAGCACCATAGTGGTCCAAAGAGATTGGCCCCAATAAAGCACACATGGCTGGAGGGGTTTGTTTGTTCCCAAAACACCATAAAGTCAGATGCCACATGAAGTTAGTAACACATAGCCAATCAGGACACAGCACACACAGTGAACTCATTGATCACGGGCTCCCCATGTCGGACATCTGAACATGTTACCCACCGGCCGCATTGTGTCCACGCAAGGTTGAGGCCTACCTGGATTCCTCATCCAATACATTAATTTATGACTCCAAAGACACAGGTTCACATTCCTTACCAAAAATGGATCACAGGAACAATTTTATTGCAATCAATGAGCTGTATAAAACCCATATTAGACCGATTGTAAATTGAGACAGTCCTCAGACCCTAGGCTTGTGGCTGATCTCCCCGCCGGACTGTTTAATTAAATAAACTGTTTTGTTAAAATGCTTCTTGTCTCTTATTTTTCCAAGGTATTTCATGTTCAAGCAACATCCTTCTTTGAAGTAAGTTGATAAGAACTGAGGTTCTGGTGTCGGGGTCCCTTAAATCCTGGAGTTAGGGGAGTTAGGAGTGTGGGAGCTAGTAGCCATTGGTCAGCTAGGCCCTTACAGCTAATTCACCTCTGAGGTGACCACATCTGGTGGTGTAGGTTACCTTTTCTACTTTCAGTCCACTATTTCTGTCCTCCTGAAGGGGGCAGAAATCCCTTTAGGTGTACAGATCAGGCAGCTCACCCTGGAGGTATGGACAGACTTCCTGGAGGTGTATACCTCCTGCATACCTAATTTCCTTCCTTGCCTGGGTCCCAGCATGCCTGGGGCAAGGGGAGGGCTATGTCCTCCTTAGGGGGACAGCCCGGATGTATATCAGAGACGCTGCATCCTTCGAAGCGCACCACTTTGATGTGGCACTTCACTAGCACACTTGGGAAGAGGGAGGAGTGACCTCCTTCCTGCCCAAGTGGTTGTTGTCACTCCTGGGAGTGCTCACACTGCCTGGCAGAAGGTCATAAACCTGTCTTAACAGCATCTGGGGTGGGAACACCCAGGCCTACCATCCAAAGCACATGCCAGCTAAGGTAACCAGGCGGGCCACCACTAGGTAGCCACCTGGGTGAATGTCAACCTCCCCTTCGCATCAAATTCATGTAAGGGGAGAGAAGGCATGTTGTTTGATACCAAATTCCATCAATTTGGTTGGTACCATAATGGAGCTAGCAACCTAGGTGTGCCTGGGTACAAGTCCCATGTTATCCTATGGACGACCTATCACTTAGGGCCAGATGTAGGAAATTCTTATTTTGCATTTCCTGGCTAGCTAAATAGGATATGCAAAGAGGGTTTGTACAAAATTAGCGATTTCTTAAAAGCCATTCTTACAGAGTACGTATCACAATTAGGAATTCACAAACAGGAAATCTTATTGCATTCCCAGCTAAGGGCCTACTAGGAAATGGTTTGCATTTCCCAGATTGAAATTCCTAATAGGAAATCGCAGTTTAGGAAATCCAAGCCAAAGAATGCTTCTGGGAAGGTTGCTTCTGAGCTTAAGGGCCCCCGGAGGCACCCCAAAATTCGTAGTGCACATGTAAGTGCACATATGCCCAAAGGGCAAACGTGCGCTTCAGGTCACGTTAAAAATGCATTTTTAAATGCATTTTAAAATTTTGCACATGGTTATCATCGACTTTGAGTCAATGTTCATAGTGTTTACTAAATGTCCAATTTGCATTTAGGAAATGCTTTCTACATAGGTTTAAGGAATCGGAAATAGGTAATCTCTATTTGCTTTTCCTAAATTACAGTCGCAATTTGTGATTTCTACCAGATAGAAATCACAAATTGGGACTGATGTTTGGCCTTTGAACACATGAAAAGGCTGTTTTGAATTTCTTAATGGGCCGAAATTGTGATTCAGCCCATTATGAGATGCAAAAGCTTTGGTACATATGGCACTTAAAGGTAAAGTCCCTATAGAGACATATAAGCTTGCACTCTCATGTCTACACTCCTAATATACTGCACCTTAAGCTCAAGTAACCTTCTCTAGGGGTGACTGACATATACTTAGGAACAGTGCTGTGGCCCTGTCACACATGGTGAGGACAAAGTCAAAATGGAGCAGTGAACACTGTTTGCACCGTCTGCAATGGCAGACCTGCTGTCATCTGTTTACCTAGGTTTCTCGGGGTTACACAACCAGTTCTGCAGGCCCAGAGTACCCCTTTACCACCCATGCTATGGGTACCACAGCACCACTTACCAGGTACTTATAAGGGGGGGTGATCTTTGTCAAGTGGGGATGCCAATTACAGATGTCACGTTTAGCGAGAGAGCACCAGCACTGGTGCTTTGTTAGCAGGCTTCAGTGATCTGTCAGAGTTAAAAACCAGCATCTAGTAGTCCAAATGATGGCCAACAGTGGGGGGATGTTTGCAAAAAGTCCTGTTTTCTTACAACTCCATAAAGAAATAATTGACATAATTTAAACTCTGGGTATCATCAGTATTAAAATAATCAATTTAATTCTCTTGAACAAATAACTCTTCCTGTAAGGCACAGTATCTTACCCTCTGATCTGAGTACCTATTTCCCAACATAACCATCTCTTTGCCTGAGAATTGGAACATTTCCAAAAGCTATTTTCTCCTTTGATCTAAGCATTAAGTGCTTAAAATCTATAAAGACCTTTTGGGGACCCCTTAAGAGGATGTGTTCTTACACTAACCATCCTTTGCCACCAAATGTTGTGAGAGCTGAACCCCAATATCTTTTTGAACCCCAATATAGTGTGCACCACAATTTTTACTTTAAGCAGTTCAGCTCTGGGTTTTCTCTTTGAATTAGCAGCAAGAGACTACCCTTCCCATCAATAACTCAAGAATTTAACAAAGTAGAATCCAAAATCAGACACTTACCATTCAAAAACTGAGTACTAGATCAGAATTAAGTTTAACAGTTTAATACAGAATTATTAATAAAACCATACAGAAAAAATGCATTGCTTGCCATGAAGGCTCAGAAGCAGAATACAGAATCGCAATGTCATAATAAAATCCCTAATTTGGCAATTACATGTCTCCATATTCTAGGTGTGAAACTCATAAAGTATACTGACGGCATCCTAACTGGGGAAAAGAGAGTCTTCAAAATAAAACAGTCTTTTGAGGAAAATGAGAATTCACCCCAAATCCTTTAAAACCAGGATTTTTTATATTCAGTCTACGCATAACAATTAACAAAACTGCAGATTCAGTAGGGTAAGATCATGGTTAGTTCGCATTGGCAAATCAAAAACAACTATGGGGCAATACCGATCTCACTCGGAAGGGCTCCGAACGCGATCCGGCCGGAAAAAGTACGAGCTGTACGCGTGTTCTCTGCCCGACTCGTACAGCTGTACGAGCGAGCAAGTGCGATGCGAGAAACGTCGCCGACCAAATCGTTTCCGGGTCCGAACCGCTCCCTACGTCTCATCCGTAAGCACACCGTGCCGTGCAATGGAGGGGATTTTCGACCAAGCCAGTATGATACACGCGTCGGACAGCCAGATCGAGCCGAAGTTTCCGGCTCGCAAAGCGTCCGGAAAGCTGACTTTGGGGTCCGCGTCAGACCCACGACATCCACAGCCTTACAATTCGGACACGGGGAGGCCCAAGGGTCTTCCCAACACAGGCATGTACGGTGCAGATGGCAGCTCGGTCAGACTGCAGGAGTCCGGCTCGGTCGGGAAACACTCCGGTTCCGGCTCGGTCGGAGTGCTTTCCGACCCAGATCGGAATCGGCTCCTCTGTGTTAATTAAATCATCTTAACACTAATCCATTTCCTAAGGTAAGAGAAATCTTGCGCTTGCTCCCTCTGCGATGGATTTAGGCCCAGCGGCACAGGGTCAAGACTGATTAGCCTATGGCTGGGTTCAAACTGGAATGGCATGGTGAGCAAAAAAACGATGGATTTAGGCCCAGATCTCGGTACTGGGGTGAATGTATGACATTATTCTGCATTCTGTCCTTCAACAGTTGTTTTTGCAATTGTCACCCTGAGTGGGACGGATATGCCCAGACGTGGGTCCTGTGCTCTCCATGCCACTGGAATCAAGCTATCCAGGCTGCAGAGGGGTGAAACCCCAAAACTGGTCCTGGGATGCTTGTTTCCAGACCAGGGAGATCCTGGTTTGGCAGTTTGGGCTGGACTGTACCCATGAGGCACATGGTCAAGACTGATTTGCATATAGCTGGGTTCAAACTAGGCCTGGGCGGACAACTACGCTACATTCGCGTAGTTTGTGAAGTCTGCGCTACTTCGCACTGTGCGAATTGCACATAGCACAGTGTAAACACGCGTAGCGTAGTGCAGCGGTCATTTGTTGCTTGGTCGCAGTCCTCAACGTCAAGTTGGCGACCGCGAGCAAGCAAAATGACATCCCGGTGAGACTTGTTCCTCGTTCGCGATCAGCAACATCAATTTGCCGATCGCGAGCGTGGAAAATAAACCTCCCGGGGAGATTCTCAATGCGGGGAGGTCAGGTTTCTCATTGCTTGTGGTCGCGTATGCTCGTGACTGCTCGTGATGAGAAACTACCAGTCGGCGTTGTGAAAGCTGCTGCTCGAGTAATAATTTACTCGAGCAGCAGAAAACGACAGCTTGCACTGTGCTAGATGCCGCTTTCAATGATTGCCCAGTGCGGACAAGCATCCGGCACTGTGCAATCATCCCCAAACATGCTACTACGCAGTTCGCGTAATGCTACGCGTATCTCGCGTAGTGCCAAGTGCACTTCGTGTAGCTACTTGTAGCGCTACTTCGCAAAATACACCCAGGGTTAGTTCAAACTGGATGGCATGGGGAGCAAAAAAGTTATGGATTTAGGTCTGGTCTCTGTACTGAGGGGAAATATATGACATTGTTCTGCATTCTGCCCATCAACTGTTGTTTTTGCAATTGTCACCCTCAGTGGGACAGGTATGCCTAGACGTGGGTCCCATGCTCTCCATGCCACTGGAATCCAGCTATCTTGGCTGAAGAGGAGTGAAACCCCGAAACCGGTCCTGGGATGCTTGTTTCCAGTCCAGGGAGGACCTAGCTTGGCAGTTCTGTCTAGACTGTACCCATGAGGCACGGGGTCCAGGCTGATTTGCATATGGCTGGGTTCAAACTGTAATGTCATGGTGAGCAAAAAAACTATGGATTAAGGCGCAGATCTCTGTATTGGGTTGAATGTATGACATTGTTCTGCATTCTGTCCATCAACTGTTGTTTTTGCAATTGTTCCCTCTGCAACTGCCCTCCGGAGATGTACAACATAATATGAAACATTTTTCAAACAATAGCTCATAGAATTATGTTTTTCTGCAGACCTGCTTTGGTATGTGCAGTAAAAATCCTTTAAGATAATACATCAGGTACACCATGGAAAGTTTAATTAACAATACATGATTTCTAATACATATGTGCTTTTGCATCATAGCACTCTGTGGTCCCTGGAAACTATGGGGAGAGAAAACTAGCTGTGGGCCACTGATTGGGACGGGATATGAGAAGAAGCAAGATGAGCAGAACACAAGAAACTGCATTGATTTTAAAATAAATGGTGTTGTGCATGAAAATGTAAAAACCACAGTTGATGGACAGAATGCAGAACAATGTCATACATTCACCCCAGTACAGAGATCTGGGCCTAAATCCATCGTCCATCACCACCCCCTTTTGTACTGTGCATGAAAATGTGGCATAACTACATTACATTCATATTCACACTTTTAATCAAAACAATCAAATCGTTTTAACTGCAATATAATTACTTCATCAGTTACGACCATATGCATCATTAAAATTAATAATTTGCACAAATAATTTGTCACCTAAAATTGCACATTTTGAAAAAACGCCTACAATACCACAGCCATAATTCTAGTGCCCACTAATGTAGTGCTAAATACTTTATCTAACATACTTCTTTCACTCAGCCTATTCTCTGCATCCCGTGCTGGACTATTTTATTTTCAAAACGCCACCATCATGTTGGACAAAAATGTTTATCGTCTTTGCTTTGTACTGCACCCAACAAACTGTATGATTGATAGTACAATTTCAGGAATCTTCATTAGTGTAACATCAATCCATATATTTGTTAGGCTGTTGAAGACTGTAATGTGTAAATATGTGAACACAAACATACGTTTTGGGACCACACTATAAGATTTGCTCCCGCCTTGACGTAATTATATGGCACTGTAAAAATGTCTATACATAATTTTATATACCAACGTAGAATGTTCATGCAGATTAGTTAAGCAGGAGAAAAAGTTATAAGAGAGTATTTCAAAACTGGGGTTTCCCATTGAAAGTCCAAAAGGAATTTTGGGTCAGGTGGGCAATAAGAAAATACCCGAAGAACCAGATATATAAATATATTACAAAACACAGCACATCAAGTGAAGTTGTTTGCTGCGTTGCGTGAACAGAAGAGAACAGAAAAGCAACATATCAACAAAGAGAGAAAACAGAGTGTAAATTGGGGGGAGAATTAGTTTTTGCTTTTTTCATCGGTAGGACTTCCACTCATGATCTTGAAAACGTTTTATGAACGCTATTTTGGCTTCCAGACAGTTAACCAATTAGGTATTGTATGCATAAAAATAAAATAGGAAGCCTTAATGAATGAATAAACTAGGCTGGAGGATGAGCATAAATCTTAGAAAGAGTGGGACAGGATGGATGAACCGTATGGTACTCCACACCTCATTTGCTTGGTAGGAGATTTGTGATATGAGGGAGGCCTCAAACGACTACAAACGTCTTGAATGCCACTGGTGTCACTCTCACAAAATTGTAAACCTGTACACCGCTCAATCAAAAATGTATTGGAAGGTGGTCAAAATCAATTATTTCTTTCACTCCTAATCAAATTAAGGAATGCTTCTGTGTTGTGAGTTTGCTTTCCTTTCTTGTAGTCAACTTCACAACCATTGTAACATCTCATTTGTTTTGCACCAGACTCTCTACTTGCTTTCAACAGAAAATAGTCCCTGAACTTGGGACCTTTCAGTTTTGTAATTTGACAGTGGAAATATTCTGTCTTTGTGTTGTAAATATCCCCCACCTGCAAAGCTTTTGAGTAGATGTGTGACTATTTTGGAGATCATCCTTACCTAAATTTCAGCTGTCATGTAAGGACCCTCTCTTCAGCTCTGGCCCATGACGATAGTTAAAGCATTTGGGCAGGTCGTGGCCCCACAAATAACACAGTTTTGTAATATTTTCTGAGCAAGGGCGAACTCTAATAATCAATTTGCATTTCTTAATGCCTTTTCATTTCAAAATAACAAAAAAGTATGCCAACTTTCATCTTCATTGAGTAGTGCAAAGTAGTAGCAAAAAACGCGATGACAGTGGATCATGATCATGAAAGTGGCCTAAAACAACCGATAAGCCACCAACTAAAAAACAATGTCTCCACTAGAAGGCCAGAAACTAGAGGATTGAAGGCACAAGAAGTTAAAGAGGCCAAAAATGGAAAGGAAGGTATGGAGGGTACTACTATTGGCAAAGTAAAACATAAAAACAACTTGGAGAAAAGTAAAAGTCAAAGCAAAAATGCCCTGAAAAATGCCGAAAAGGAGAAGGAGAAGGAAAAGGGGAAGGAGAAAGATGGTGAAAGGGGAAAACAGAAGAAACAAGAGCAGCTAAATTAATGTAACCCCGAAGAAGAAAAATCCGATGACCAAACTGATGAAAAGATGGAACTTCTGCTTAAAAAAGCTAAAAGAGTGCAAACTATTAAAAGCTTGAAGGCCGCAGCAAAACGAATGGGTTTGTGTGATGAGGCACAACCAAGGATCTCTAACATATTTACCCCGTTCTCAAAGGAATCCTTGAAGGAAGGCGATAAGGGAGACGATAGTAGCAGTAATATTAACAATGATGGAAAGCTAAAGGACGTATTGAAGAATAAGATTCATAGGGATGGAATAAATCCAAATTTAACTAGCACAGGTGCAGAAATGGCGGAAATGGCCACAGATCCGATTGATCAAGATCGGGACTATGTGCACGCTAACAGACAATTCATAGCTGGAGATAAAGAATTAGAATTAGAAGCTGGGGGCGAAGAATCGTCAGAGGAATCTAATTCTGAAATCTATGAAACTGGCGTATCGATTTCTAGCGAAATTGAAAGTGAAATTGGAGGCACAAGTGCGGTTAGCAAGGACGAAAACTCACCAATCGTCAATCTGGAAGCAACCGATATAAAGAACAATAATGAACCTGGTCAAGATTCGGCATCTAAAAAGAAAGTGGAGAAGAGAAGAAGAAAGAAGAAATCCAAATTTAGAAAGTCTCACAAACCATTAGATGACGAAACAACGGATCAGGGGAGGACCAAGCAAAGAAAAAATCTAGACCCCTCCGGAAAAGTTTGACTCCTATATTTAAAGGAGACACAGAACGTAAAAATCCTCACAATGGGGCAGCTGAAAAGAGCAAGGGAAAACAACAACATCATGATATTGACAATCTAGGAGATTCTGTAGAACCATCATTGAGTGAGGTCCTGAGGACCATAAAGGAATTTCATTCGGATGTTAAAACTGATAGTCAAAGGAATCACAATGCGATTCAACAACTCCAAGGCACTATCCAGAAGGTAGATAATACTTGTACGGAGATAGTGGATAGAATGGCCTCAGTGGAGAGCCGCACAGAAAATCTAGAAGCAGATGTCATTAAACTTCAAGGTAGAGAAAAATCTCAAACTGCTATTATTGAAGACCTAATGACAAAGGTGGAGGACCTCAGAATCGGGGAAGAAGAAATAATCTCCGCTTCTTGGAATTGCAGAAGGGGCAGAGGGAAGTGATGCCAAGGGATATATTGTCAACCTTTTAAAGTCTTCTATGCCCGAACTTTCAAAATGGGAATTGGAACGAGAAGTTCATCGTGCTCATCGCTTTCCTCTGACACTCCCTAAGAGACCTATAAAAGAAAATCAGTACCCAAGAGCTATTCTGGTCTGCTTCGGAAACTTTCTTTTACGAGAAGCAATTTATGACCTGGCTAGACCAACAAGCAGAAAAGAATATCAAGGAAACAAGTTCTTTGTCCGCCCGGATTTTGCCCATGCAACGGTTGAACGCCGATGGAGGTTGAGACAACTCTTTGCCCCATTTGAGAAGATTGGAGCAACCGTCTATCTGCTAAATCCAGCACGTCTAAGAGTACTCTACAAAGGAACATCAAGGAACTTTACAAGCGAGATCAAAGCAGAAGCTTACCTGCTCGAACTCTCTGAACTAAGAAAATAGGAGGGGGAAAGTTAGCCAGTTGAACTGTTATATGGTTAAAGACTTTTGTTATCTCAGGCGAACAAGCAAGCGGTGATGCTCGGATCACTCGGTCGCCCCACACCTGGGGCCCCTCGGTCCCAGGGTGCCTCACGGATTGGCGGGGGAGGGAGGCGCGAGAGGGGGGGAGAGGTGGGAGAGGGAAAGGGAGGAGGAAGGGAGGGTGATAAGAAAGCGAAAAAATGGAAAAAGGAGGGAATGGTGCAGAATCGGTAATGTTCAAAGGATGCCAGCAAGGAAAAAGATCTCTGAAAGGATTTTCGATATAGGTTGCTACACTCAATTTGATGGCACGCATTAATATTTGTACAATGAATGTGGGGGGGATTAAACGATTGGAGGAAAAGACAGAAATTAGCATACGTGGTAAAACATATTAGAATAGATCTTCTCTGCTTACAAGAGACCCACCTCCCTTGGTCTAAGAGAAATTTGCTTTCCATAAATGGATTTGAATCATTAGCCTGTACAACTCAAACATCAACTATTAGGGGGGGTCGCCATTCTAGGAAGGAAAAGTCTAGGGAAAGCGAGAAAAGTGAAAGAAAATAGCAAAGGAAGATGGGTGATTATCGAGATGGAATTGGGTCTAACTATTTGTACGGGATATGGCTCTAATGAGGACGACCCGGAAATTTACGATTTTCTAAAAACAAAGCTTGCAAATTGGCCCACTCCTTTGGTTTTCACAGGAGATTTAAATATCTCATCTGAATGGGGGATGGGCATATCGTGTCAGGGGAGAAAACCCAGAGTTTTTAAGGCTGTTCAAGCTATGTTAGCTTCTCATGGGCTTCAGGATCTATGGAGAGCTAAAGAACCCTTAAATGCAGGATATACTTACTTTTCTAATCCAGCCCAGAGATATTCAAGATTGGATTACTTTTTTGTCTCTGTTTTAGAATCTGAAAAGGTTAAGATATGTAGACTCCCAAGGGTTATTTCAGATCACAACCCTCTGTTGCTAAACTATGTTATGGGAGGGCTAGAACGGTCTAAGACAAACTGGACTTTTGAAAGAAGGCTGTTGGCAGATAGTACATTTGTTGACCATTTGAATATATGGGCTGGTGAATTTTTTGCGACAAACAGATACAGCACATCTCGGAACGGGGTCTGGGAGGCTTTTAAAGCTGCTTTGAGAGAAGAAACGATCAGCTGTGCCGCCAGGCTTAGAAGAGAAGATAGGAGCGAAGTAGAGAAATTAATGGATAAATTGATCAAGGCGGAAGAACAACATATAAAGGATATTGCTTCAGGTAATAATAGTGAGGCTAGTCAGGGTGTTTTGCTGGCAGTAAAAGCGGCATTGCAGAAGGAGGTTACACAGAAAGCAATCGGGGAGTATCAATCCTCAAGGGCAAAGAGGTATGAAACGGGAGAGCAAGCTGGCAGAGCACTTGCTCTTCGGATTAGACAGGAAAGATCAAAGAATGCGATTGTGCGAATAGAAGAGGAAGGGATAATATATACAGAGATAAAGGATATTCTGTTGGTGTTTCAAAAATACAATCAGAAATTATATGAGAAGGATCCTCTTAATAATAACCAGGAGGAGGGATGTATTGACAATGGACCCTGTTTGGATGATTTAACAAGAACAGCCCCCGATAATGATATTACGTTTGATGAAGTTTTCTCTGCCCTGCAAGAGTTAGCGCCAGGGAAAGCATCTGGCCCTGATGGTCTCCCCTTGGAGGTATATAAAGCAATGGAAAAAGAGATCGTTCCTCTTTTAGTAGATCTATTTAACGGGATACTGTATTCGGGGGTGGTCCCGGACTCGTGGAAAGAAACTAATGTTATAGTCTTTCATAAGAAAGGTAAACCAGCTGAGAAACCCGGGTCATATCGGCCTATATCCTTAATAAATGCCGATACTAAACTATACTCAAAGATCTGGGAGAAGAGGTTGGGTAGGATCATAGGCGGTCTCGTCTCTCCATGGCAACATGGTTTTGTTCCTGGGCGTGGTACGACAGATCATACCTGTAGAGCGATAACTTTGTTTGATGCCCAGGAAGCCGCGGGGGGAGAGATGGCCATGATCCTGCTCGACACAGAAAAAGCTTTTGATCGGGTGGGGTGGAGCTTCCTCTGGAGCATTTTGGCCGGGAGAGGTTATGGTCCGGATGTCATCAGGGCTATTAAGGCTATGTATATAGATCCAGTGGCAACAATTACGGTTATAGGGGAGAAGTCAGATAAGTTTAAGATAAGTAGAGGGACACGGCAGGGCTGCCCCTGCTCCCCCATACTATTCGCTCTGTACATAGACCCTCTTATTCAGAACATTTTAGAGTGCCCTAGAATATCTCCAGTGATCTATAACGGCTACAAAAATAAGATCTTAGCCTACACTGATGACCTGGCGGTTATCCAACAAATCCGCAGCAGGCACTCCCGGAATTGGTACAAATGGCTAAAGTTTTTGGTCAAGGCTCTGGATATCTTTTGAATGAATCAAAAACCCAGATAATTTGCTCTAGGAATATACCAAGACCCGATTTAAGGTATGTTGATTCTGCTATATATTTAGGGGTAAAGATTAATGCTTCAGTGGGTAAGATAGTGGAAGAGAACTACCCCCCTTATTAAATCCATAGAGACAGAACTGAAAAGGATGGATGTTCTTCATCTTTCTCTGGTTGGGAGGATAAATGTCTTAAAAATAGTGATGTTTCCCAGGGTGCTGTATCTATTTAGAGCCATTCCCCTATATATTGAGGAGAAAACTCTGAAGAAATTAGAGTCTGCCTTTATTAGGTTCATATAGCAGTATGGTTAAGTTAGACGATCAACGACCCTTATGTCCCTTCCGTGGGAAAGGGGTGGGATGGCACTCCCGAACCTGAGACTGTATCACTGGTCTTGTCTCCTGATCCAGATGTCAATTCTGTTCCAATGTGACACTGGCATGACTAATGTCGACAGTCAGGGTCCCCCTCCAATCTTCAAACTGCTGATGGGGGGGAAAGCAATGGGCCTATTGCTGATGGAACTGGAATATAGGTTCTATAGGAAGGCACGATTTAAGACCTTACTGGGGGCATGGCAAGTATGGAAATCAATCTTAAAATTCTTTCATGTCCCAAAAATTAACCCTTCTCTTCTTTTGGAAAATTCGAGTCTTTTTCCTCAGTTAAGTAATGATGGGAACCTGCAAATATGGAAGGGCTTAGGGGTTAAGACTATTGGAGACCTAATGGTAGGAGACAAGATATGTGGGTTTGAGGACATTGATTTGATTTGATAAAAATTTATAACGCGCAAAACAATAACCCGCAGGTATCAAGGTGCATGCAAAGGAGATATGGCCTCCCTGTAAATCAGTGGCTTATATATGGCCAAATCTCGGGTATCATACAGGCCTTTAGGCCAAAACTTAAACCCCTGGTAGACTTCCCTGTGGTTGAGTGCATTGGAAGAGGATGTAGGAAGATAAAAGAGGTTTATAATAGGCTGGCGTCCAAATTACAGGATGATGTAGGAAAAGTAGAAAGTGACTGGGAAATCAAACTGGGAAACCCGGATGTAGATTTGGACCTAGCACTATGGTTAAATAAAAAGATCTTTCGGGCGTCCAACTTACGGGCACAACACTTTAAAACAGTTTTTAATCTGTATCATACATCGGCCAAACTATTTGCCTGGGGTGTCAGGAATGATGATTGCTGCCCGAGATGCAATAAGGGACAAGCAGACTTATTACATATGTTTTTTACTTGTGAGCGACTGGCTCCTGTCCTGGATGAAATAACAACATTTTGGGAGGGGCTGCTAGGTCATAAGATCAATCTATCCCCAACACTGATGGTATTTGGCTCAGATTCTAAACTGGTTTTAACAGAGGATGAGGCTGCTTTGGTTTTTATGTCGGTCGCTGTGCTTAGAATCTTAATCACGGCCGATGGAAGGATGTTACAGCCCCCTCTTTTCAGATGTGGGTCTCCAGATTTTTGGGTATTTATAATATTGAGTCTTGTCTCTATGAACTTAAAGGTGTTAAAAAATGTGAGATGGGAAGACAATTATGGGCCCCGGTTAAGAAATGGCTGGAGGACAGAATAAGAACTTGAAATGTACTGTACTGTTATATTTTTTGATAGATCTTCTGTATCTTTTTTATCCCCACATCAAATAATGTGTTTTTAGCTGCTTATATTCGAGTGATCTTCTAATTGTATCAGATGTTCTTATACCTTGCTTGTGGCTAATTATGTATTTTGTCAATGCACCATGAACTCCAATAAAAAAAAAAAAAAAAAAAAAAAAAGAGTAGTGCAATCGTCTTGACCCTACACATGCGGGCTCGAGACCCACTCATGAAACCAAGGTCTTAATGGTGGTATACAGCAGGAATATCGATGTGGAAAAATCGACTAGCAGAAATATCGAGGTAAGAATATCGACTGTGTTAAATATTGACGAATTAAATATCGATGTAGTAAATATCGTTTTTGTAGAATAGCAGAAATATCGACATTGTTAAATATCGTTGTAGAAAATATAGTTGAGGTAAATATCGATGTAAATAACATCGATATATTAATTATTTGTGTTGTATTTATTTATTAATATGTATTTATTTAATTTTATTTTAATCTTTTCTGTGATTCGTAAAAGCAAAATTTTAATAATTTTTTTAAAAAGTTGTACATTTTTTAGGAGTGGGTTCTTGGTTTTATAGGGGATAAGGGGGGGTAGTAATTTTAAAAATGTGTGTTTATTTAATATTTTAAAATAAAATTGTAATAAAATAAAATTTCATTTCGTAATTTCGAAATTTGAAATTTGAAATTTAAAATTAAGATATTTAAAAAATTTAAATTAAATTAAGTGTGTGAATGTTTTAGTAGCGGGTTGTTGGTTATATAGGGGATAAGAATGGGTAGTAATTTAAAAATTGTGTGTTTATTTATTATTTTAAAATAAAATTGTAATAAAATAAAATTTAATTTCGAAATTTGAAATTTAAAATTAAGATATTTAAAAAATGTAAACTAAATTAAGTGTGTGAATGTTTTAGTAGCGGGTTGTTGGGTATATAGGGGATAAGGGTGGGTAGTAATTTAAAAACTGTGTGTTAAATATTTATTTAAATGTATAATTGTAATAAAATTAAAATAAATTTCGAAATTTTAAATAAAATCAAAATTAATTAAGATATTTAAAATGTTATATTAAATTAAGTGTGTGAATGTTTTACTAGTGGGTTATTTGTTTTATAGGGGATAAGGGTGGGTAGTAATTATAAAAATGTGTGTTAATTTTTTATTTAAATTTTTAATTGCAATAAATTAAAATTTAATTTCGAAATTTTAAATTAGAAAATCGACATTAATTAAGATATTTAAAATTGTATATTACATTAAATGTGTGAATGTTTTAGTAGTGGGTTATTTGTTTTATAGGGTATAAGTGAGGTTAGAAAAATATTAATGTGTGCGAACATTATTTAAATTTATAAAAAATTTAGAGAAAATAATTTTTAAAAACTAATTTAAAATTTAGAAATTAGAAATAATGTTATTTGATTTAAATTTTGATATTTTTTTAAAAAGAAAATGTTGTAGGAGTTGTTAGTTGGGTTTATAGGGGAAAGGGTGAGTTAGATTTGTACATTTTTGTGGTTTACTGTCCAGCACTTTCTCTGAGTTATATTGGATTTGGAGTTAGAATAGTAAATGTTTATGGTTTACTGTCCAGCACTTTCCCTGAGTTATGTTGGATTTGGAGTTAAAATAGTAAATTATTATGGTTTACTTTCCAGCACTTTCCCGGAGTTATGTTGGATTAGGAGTTAGAATAGTAAATTATTATGGTTCACTGTCCAGCACTTTCCCTGAGTTATGTTGGATTTGGAGTTAGAATAGTAAATTATTATGGTTTACTTTCCAGCACTTTCCCTGAGTTATGTTGGATTAGGAGTTAGAATAGTAAATTATTATGGTTCACTGTCCAGCACTTTCCCTGAGTTAAGTTGGATTTGGAGTTGGAATAGTAAATTATTATGGTTTACTTTCCAGCACTTTCCCTGAGTTATGTTGGATTTGGAGTTAAAATAGTAAATTATTATGGTTCACTGTCCAGCACTTTCCCTGGGTTATGTTGGATTTAAAGTTAGAATAGTAAATTATTATGGTTTACTGTCCAGCACTTTCCCTGAGTTATGTTGGATTTGGAGTTAGAATAGTAAATTATTATGGTGAACTGTCCAGCACTTCCCCTGAGTTATGTTGGATTGGAGTTAGAATAGTAAATTATTATGGTTTAATGTCCAGCACTTTCTCTGAGTTATGTTGGATTTGGAGTTAGAATAGTAAATTATTATGGTTTATTTTCCAGCACTTTCCCAGAGTTATGTTAGATTTGGAGTTAGAATAGTACATTATTATGGTTTACTGTCCTGCACTTTCCCAGAGTTATGTTGGATTTGGAGTTAGAATAGTAAATTATTATGGTTTATTTTCCAGCACTTTCCCTGACTTATGTTGGATTTGGAGTTAGAATAGTAAGTTATTATGGTTTACTGTCCAGCACTTTCCCTGAGTTATGTTGGATTTGGAGTTAGAATAGTAAATTATTATGCTTTACTGTCCAGCACTTTCCCTGAGTTATGTTGGATTTGGAGTTAGAATAGTAAATTATTATGGTTTATTTTCCAGCACTTTCCCTGAGTTATGTTGGACTTGGAGTTAGAATAGTAAATTATTATGGTTCACTGTCCAGCACTTTCCCTGAGTTATGTTGGATTTGGAGTTAGAATAGCAAATTATTATGGTTCACTGTCCAGCACTTTCCCTGAGTTATGTTGGATTTGGAGTTAGAATAGTAAATTATTAGGGTTTACTGTCCAGCACTTTCCCTGAGTTATGTTGGATTTGGAGTTAGAGTAGTAAATTATTATGGTTTATTTTCCAGCACTTTCCCTGAGTTATGTTGGATTTGGAGTTAGAATAATAACTTATATGGTTCACTGTCCAGCACTTTCCCTGAGTTATGTTGGATTTGGAGTTAGAATAGTAAATATTATGGTTTACTGTCCAGCACTTTCCCTGAGTTATGTTGGATATGGAGTTAGAATAATAAATTAAAAATGTTTTTTAAAACAATATTTAAATACAAAAATATTATTTATTAATTATATTTATCAATATTATTACATATATTAAAATATTTAAGATTATATTAACATTTGTATAAAAATCAATTACACATTTTTATAAAAAAATTTAAATTTATATCACAAGTTTGTAAATTTATAAAGTACAATAGTAATAAATTCTTGTAAAATAAACAGTAT
The DNA here is from genome assembly GCF_964263255.1 of Lissotriton vulgaris. Classification (NCBI taxonomy): domain Eukaryota; kingdom Metazoa; phylum Chordata; class Amphibia; order Caudata; family Salamandridae; genus Lissotriton; species Lissotriton vulgaris. The sequence goes on from NC_141696.1 coordinate 1,156,057,197, forward strand.
TTATTGTGTTAGATTTGTTTGTAGATGGAAACATTTAAACATTTTAAAAAATATATATATTTGTATTTAGTCATATATGACATTGCAGTATTTCTAACATATACATTGTAATTTTTTATTAATTAGCATATTAAATTTTTTTAAATTGTAAATACATTTAATATGTTAATTAATTTACAAATATTTGGTATTCAGAAAAGTATATACATAAAATTGTTCACATTTTTATATTATAAATAAATAAACATTTTAGTTAATAAACATATTTTTAATATGAAATAATTTTTTTATATAAATTTTCTTATTAAAAAATTAATGTATCTTTTATATTATTCATATGTTTATTGTAAACATTTAGAAAGTTATAACAATTTCACAAAAATAATTTGCATATTTTTTAACATTTTTTCATTCATTAATATGGGGATTAAGTCCTATTTTTGTTTTTATTATGCTGCCATTTTGTTTTGTGTTCATTACTTTTTAGTCTATCTACATTGTTGTTTGGGTCATTTCTGAAGACGGAACCTCGCGGTTGGGAGCTGCTTCGTGTTTGTTAATGTAAGTTTAATTTTAATTACTTTTAGGTTACTTTTAATGAATTATTTAGTTAGTATTAGTGTATATGTGTTGCTATGTGTCTTATTTAACTGTTTATGTGAAATGTACGTGGTATTTAAGAACGTTAGTGATAGCGTACTTAGTTTGCTATCTAATATGGATGTAATGTTAATGTTTTGTATTCAAGTACTACTTTATGTATTTTAGTACGTTTTATATGTTATTTCTTGGCTTTGTGGGTTTATTATTTGTTTCGGTGGGTTTTGTTTGTACTTTATTTGCAGGTGTCAGTTTTGGTGACCAGATGGATTTGATCTCGTTATTTTTTAAACATAGAGTCAAATGTTTATATACATTTCCTTATTTTTCGGGATGTTGGAGCGTTTTTTATCGTGAATTATTTTGGGGTTTTTATGGTTCCGTTATCCAGAGGATTTCTACGTTGGACTCTTTTTATACAGTTGTATTTTTTGCATTTTTTGGGGTTTAATTTCACGGTGTGGATTGCTTTTGGTTGGATTCGTTTTGAAAGCATCTATTTCGAACACATTCTACAGCTGCAGAACAGAAAGTCATTATTTATTTAATTTTTGGGGTGGTTTATGTTTATTGGTGGCTTTGTATTTTATTTAGTTATATTATGTCTTGTGATAATAATTTCTATTTTATATTACATGACATTATTTAACTAATATAAAAAAAATGGTCTCTGTTATATATTGTTTGATGGTTTACTATTTGTATTTTATTAAAGGATAGATTTTGCAATTAGGTCTATGTATTCTAGACCTTGGATACTTGGGTACATTCTTGTTTTTTGTTGGAGGTATTGGTACATATTTATTGTTTGTTTGCTTAGTTTTGGCCCTATTTTTGATAGAGATTGTTCGATTCTTAGCTCTTGGTAGCTTTGCTTTTTTTGATGCATTGGATTAGTTTATGAAGTGTTGGTTGTGTTCTTCCTATTGTGGCTTGGAAGGCATTATGCCATCCTTCTACCACGTTGTTGGTTTTGGCTTTTTGTGCTATAGTGCTAGCGTACACATTCCACCATGCAATTTGGAACTTAGGTTGTCTGCGGTGACCAGAACGATGTAATCTTCCTACCCAGGTGTCTTCAAAATAGTCTAAGAAGGGAGTTAATTTTTTTTCATTACTGCGGTAGAAAGGCCTTTCAAGTAATAAATTGTAATAATTAGCTACTTCTGTTGTTGGGACGTATGCCAGTGCTAATAATTTTTTTATCTGGTAAGCAAAGTTGCTGTTTGTAGAGTATTCTATGCTTAAAGTAGATTTTTGTAAGTGTCTCCATATACTTTGGTTGTAGTGATAATAACACCCTTGTATTGCAGTGTGTGGGTATATTTTTAGTATAGCTTGTATCATAGCTATTTCAATGTCTATTATGATTCTTTGTGGCTAGTAATTATCAGTTAAATCTTTGATTGTTGTAAAGATTTCTATGTAGGTTGCATTTGTTTTATTTGGCAGCAGTGTATAAATTAACGGTGACATGCATCAATAAAATGTTTTGCGATTCCTTATTAGCGATTTTTAAGGAATCGCAAATAAGGAATCGCAAAACGGGATGCATGATTTAAATTGCATAAAATTTGCGATTCGGTAAAAATCGCAATTTTTACAGAATCGCAAATATTATGCGAATTCCAATTTGCGATTTCGCAATTCCCATTGATTCCTATGGGCCAAAAGGCCCATAGGAATCAATGGGAATTGCGAATTCGCAAATTGGAATTCGCAAAATGTTGATGCATTCCATGGGTGCAGGGGGGGGTCCAAAGGACACCCCCCTGCACCCCTGAAATGTATTTTGGAGTGCATGTTGCAAACATACATGTCCTAAGGACATGTGTGTCTGTAACATGACAGTGTTTTTAAACACAAATTAGAGCATTTTAACACATTTTCGCAAATTACCACGAGGTTCAACCTCGTGGTAAATTGCACCCCCTAATTGCAAATTCGCAATTTTTAAATTAATCATGCATTGCTTTTAAGGAATCGCAAATTTGCGATTCCTTACAAGCAATCGCATTTTTGGAATTCGCTAAAAATAGCGATTTTCCCAAAAATGCATGATGCATCTCAAAACATGATTTTGCATTCGCAAACGGCCGATTTTTGCGAATCGCACCGTTTGCGCATGCAAAAATCGTTGATGCATGTGCCTGTTTGGGTATATTAGTTTCCTGGTATTCACCGTGGATGGTGTAAAGTTGATAGAAAGGTTTTGGACACACTTTAAAAGTTCCGTCCATCATCCATGTTTCACACGATTTTAGTTTTTGCAAGTTGCTATTTGTTCCAAAAAGTAAAATTCTTTTATCGTGGCTTTGGTTATCATACATTAAGAATTTATCTTCATTATGGGTGATAGTATATTCTGGATATAGTTTAATCTCTTCAAAAGTTTGAGGTGGTGGTGGAGTTGCATCAGAAGCTCTTTTAGTTTTAGTTATTAATCTTTTCAAGTTGGGGATTGATGGTAACTGTCCTGTTACGTGTTCTGGGACTTTGGTCAAAACATTTTTCAAAATAGTGGTGCTTGTTTCTTGGGAGCCTGTACTTGCTTCTCTAAGTGTTTTTAATGCTTCCCTCACTTCGACTTCTGTTAGATTGGGTGGATGGTTATGCTCACGTACATTTACAACATTGTTATCGACAGTAGCTGCTCTACCATAGCATGCAGTTGAATAATATTTGTTACATTTCCAATGGGTTTTATTCTCTTTGACTTTTTCTTGGGTGTAGGTATAACCCATGTAGCTGAGCATCATTTTTCCTTTTGGAGATGTTATAAAAGTAGCTCCTTCTGCCATTTCTAAGGTAGATCTGTGAAGACATATATATGTGTTTTTAGCAAATATGTAAAACATTTATTTCAATGTTTACATAGTAATTTTGAAAATGTAATTACAATGTTGTTTTTTCAGCTATTCAGATGTTTTCAGTTCTTATATTCGGAGTTTCACTGTTGAATTTCCTGTAGTTGTGGTAGAGAACAGTAGTAATTAATAATATTGTTTGATACTTTTTTGTTTCTCTTTTCTGATCATTAATTGACACAGTGAGTATACTTACTTAATTTTGTAGAAGCTGTTGTTTGTGTAGATGTAGCTTGGTAGATGAAGTTTGTTGAATCTGAAAAAATAAGTGTTACTATAAGTTTTATATTATATTTGTATATATTTATAGCTCATACAATATTAAGTCATTTGGAACTTTAGTTTGCTATATTGTTATTTATTTGTAACATTTCTATGTAGGCATTGATAAGGCAGCTCATTTTTTAGTACATTTATTTATTGTGGCTGTTGTTGATAGGATTTTTTAGTTTACATTTTTAAAAAAGAGAGAGCATTTATTTAGTTTAGGGAGTTTAGCTAACTTTCTTGAGCTTTTATATTACATAAAATGGGAGTTTACTTACTTGTGTTGTAGTAGAATGTGCTGTAGTAGTTGTTCTAGGTGAGTATTCTTTTCTCTTCAGCAAAGTAACCGTTTTTCTCCAAGTTTGGTCCAAAAATGGTAATTTTAGTTAAGTATGTAATTGTTTTTATAGTAGTTAGTTAAGTATTTCTTCATTTTGATTGGTTTAGTTACATTTATTTTAAATTCATTGGTTGAGAATGTTAGTTTGAATTTGATATCCGTTATTTTTAAGTGAGGCTGTTTTATTTGTAATTTAGTACTAGTATATTATTAAAGATGTTTTGTATGTGTTTTATATTTCTTGTTTATAATGTTAAAAAAAATTCAGAATGTAAAGTGTTGATAAAAGTATTATAAATTGAGTATATTAGAATTATTAAGTAAGTTTATATTAATTAGTGTTTTGAAAAATACATTTTATATATTTCAAGCATATAGTATATTTACATATGTTTATAAAGCATTATTTAAAATGTAATAATAATAAAATAGTAATTTTGTTGACAGTATTGTGTATTTAAGGTTATAGAAAAAAAGTCGATATTTTCTGTATTTGTAAATAGGTAGTAAGTAAGTTGATATTTGTGTTATTGATATATGTGCTGTTGTTAATATTATTTAAATAAAAGTCGATAATTTTGTAGTCGATATTTATGTAGTCGATATAATTGTAAACGATATTATTTTAGCCGATAATAAAATATCGATATTTGTGTAAATCCTTGTTTAAGTATATGGTGACGATATTTTTGTAGACGATGTTTTTGCGACAATATTTTTGTAGGTCGGTGTTTTTGTAATCAATATTTCATCATCGAACCCTTAATGGTGTCTGTCATTAACATTTTGGACTGGAGCATCTCTGCCACCATAGTCCTTTCACAGCTATTGGTCCCTTTTGGCATAATCTCCCACGCTACCATCTTGAAGCAGTTTGGATCTTTTCTTTCGATGGCTCGCAAGTTTATTCTCTTTAATTTTGTTCAGATAGTATGGGCCCGATTCACAGAATGAACTTAAGACTCAATCCTAAACTTACTACTATTTTGGTATTCACAGAATGCACATACTACTTTTGGCATTCACAGAATGAATTTACTACTTTTGGTATTCACAGAAGTGAGGATTTTGTCTGAAGTTTGTCTTAAGACAAATTTAAGACAGACTTAAGACAAAATCCCAACTTAAGTCGGTCTTAAGTTTTAAGACAGGAATATTTAATTTCTGCCAGGCATCAGATCATTCCAAATTCTGCGGGCAGATAAATTGCGGGTCTCAGTGGGAGTAAATATAGCTCCTCTCATATATAGGCCTTTCATTGATGTTTGCGGAGACATCATATTGTCTTTAAGGCTTTGTTTATGGTACATGCTCTTACTATAACAATTGCCTGTTGTTATTTGAGAGTCTTTCAAGGTCATTTAGGAACGTCAGGACCTTTATGACTTGTTTCTTCTCCATTTTTGTAAGACCAAGACAAGAGGTTAAGCTTTCTCATTTTTACCACCTAAAGAATTGAATAATCTCTAACTGAATCTGATACTGAAAATCGTTTTTGTATTTGCAGAACATTTAGAAACTTTTTTCTCCTCTATTGATAAGGACATCAATTTTGTTTTTTTTCCTTTGCCCCTCTGTTATTTATTGTTCTGACCACCAGAATAACTGCACATGGACTGAAAATGTGCTTAAAAAAATATATATATCTATATATATATATATAGATATAGGTTTTCATCCTGGTCATAGTACCGAATCAGCTCTGCTTGGGGTGACGGAGGATCTCAGGCAGCAGTTTGACTTTGGTGGTACGGCAGCGCTCATCCTATTGTATTTGAGTGCAGCTTTTGACGCAGTCTCACACTCCCTTCTGGTGGATCGCCTTGAAGCCTGAGGCATTGCAGGTGTGGCTGATCTCTTGTTTAGAGGATCGCTCTTTCAAAGTCTTCTTGCATACAACTAAATCGAACTCACTAGCTTTAACATCAGGAGTACCGCAAGACTCGATCTTGAGTCCTTTGCTTTTTAATCTCTATGTTTGCCCTTTGGCGGACATTGCAGGAAATTCTGGGTTGACCATGTTCTCTTACGCAGATGTCACTCAGATAATTTTCTCTCCTTCCGCTCTGCATCAAGACCCTTCATTGCTCCAGCTTGGACTGCGTAATATTTCCTTGTGCATGTCCAGCAATGCTTTAAAACTGAACAGCTCTAAGACTGAGGTCCTCTTCCTGGGGAACAATCCCAAACTCTGGTGAGCTAGCCATTGGCCTGCCTCTTTGGGACCTTTACCTGCTCTGGTCCCGAAGGTTAAGAACTTGGGTTTTACCACTGATAGTAAGCTTTCTCTTGGAGCCCAAGAGTCTGGAGTCACTGCAGCTTGCTTTGCCGTCCTCAAGTGGCTAAAACAGATCCTTTGGTTAATTTCACCTGCAGCCCAAAGAACAGTACTGCAGGCTTTGGTGATCTCCTACTTGATTATGGCAATGTACTGTATTTGGGCGCGGAGAAGGCCTCCATTCACCATCTTAGCTCATCCAAAATGTGGCGGCTCGTCTGCTTTTTAGGTGGCTTTGTCACGCCTCTGTTTCCCCTCTGCTCCATCACTTCACTGGCTCAGGGTAAACAAACTTATTGAGTTCAAGCCCCTCTGTTATATGTTCCGAGTTCAGCATGGCTTGGCACCCTCGTACATACAAAGCCTTGTCAAGCCTTACCAACCCATTCGCCAATTGAGATCGGCCAGCCTTTCTCTTTTCTCAGTTTCCAGAGTGTGGTGGACCCCTATGAGATGCCGCTCGTTCTCCTAGCTAGGATCTAAACTGTGGAATTCTCTTCCTTTGGAACCTAGGATCTGTAAGTCTCTTTTAGCCTTTTGTAAAAAACTAAAGACCTTTCTTTAAAGTCAGGTTTAACTCCCTCTCCTCCAACTCACTGCATCCTCGCTTGTCCTGGTTAGCGCCGAGAAACTCTGTGTTGGGTAGCTGTGCGCTTTATAAAACTTCTAAATATATATATCTATATATATATCTATCTATCTATATATCTATCTATATATATATTAAAAAAAATAGCAACATTCTACTCTCAATAACTTTGGCGCCGATTGGCGAATCTTCACAAAATTTTCAAAATGAATTCTTTGTTGATATCAGCTCCTATGCTGACAGTTTGGGGGTGATTCATCAAGGAGGGGCCGAGAAAAAAGGGGGGTCCCAAAACGTGTTATCTCCATATTAATTTCCATAGGAAACTTTAGACAAGGCTACAGGTCGAACGGGTGAGCGGAATTACCCCTAATTTGGCAGAGAGAAGGATCTTGGTCTAGAAAGCATGCTTTTGTTTATTTGGTGTAAATCTGTTTATTAGTTTTTGAGAAATATCAAAATTTACAGATATCGATATTTGGGAATCCTGCCATCTGGTTGGCTGAGGCGGTACGAGCACAAGCTTGCTGCTTATTGGCTGCAAACGGTGGGAGCGGTTGCAACTAGGAAGTGTTGGCCGCCATTTTGTGATTCAGTTGAAGCGAGTAAGGGGAAAAAAGGAGAAAATAGTAGGAAAGAGGAGGGTAGGAGCACTGTAACCTCTATGGGGTGTTTAGGTTGTGCTATAGAGGGGGTGCGAAGCGAAGTATTCACCCCTACCAGTGAGAAAGTGGTGGGTTACAGATATTAAGTGAGGTATTGCCTAGAGTCTGTTGCTGCTAAGGTGAGCTGGTGCGGGACTCTGGGATTAAAGCGTGAGCTCAAATTGTGTGTGTTATGCTGTGAAGTCATGTGCCGTGGCCACTGCACTACACCTGTGGAAGTCTGGAAGTCTTGGGGTACGGAAAATTTATGAGGTATTGTCTAGAGTCTCATAGTGCTAAGCTGAGCTGCTGCCGGGCTTGGGGATGAAAGCGTGAGCCCAAACTGTGTGTCATATGCTGTGAAGTCATGTGCTCTAGGCGCTGTGCCATACCTGTCCAAGTAGTGTGAGCATGTAGTTATAGCTACTTGGATGAACTTTTGTTACGAACATTGTAGCTTGTGTATGGTGCTTAGGGGTTGTTATAGAGGGAGTGCGAAGGTAAATTAGTGCGTATCAAATCAATTTGGTATTTGTGAAGTGCTAAGTACTCAATCCTACGGGTCTGATGGCACTTGGGGCGTAAACTGAGCGCTGCTCTGGGCGCTGTAGCATACTGGCCGCTGTAGTATAACTGTGTAAGTAGTGTTAGTATGCGTTTATAGTATATAGGGAGTGGGTAGCGAGCTACCTACTCCTACTGGTCTGAAGACTCAGGGTTTAAACCGTGAGCCTAAATCGTGAGCCAATTGCTATAAAGTGATGTTCTCTGGGCGCTGTTACATACCTGTGGAAGTAGTGTTAGTTTGTGTTTATACAATACAGGGAGTGGAAAGCGAACTACTCACCCCTTCCGGTCTCAAGACTCGTGGATGAAACCATGAGCTCATTGCTGTAAAGTAATGCGCTCTGTTTAGTATTCCAATGTAAGTCATAGTATCGTATCGTATCGTAAGGGGTGCTTGTAAAGCGCACTGACACCATGGGTTTCCTGGCGCTGGTTGGAGGTAGAGGGGACAGAAAGACTAGCCAGATTGGGGAAAAAGCCAAGCTTTTAGAGATTTTTGAAAAAGAGTCAGAGAGTTAGAAGTTTTAAGAGAAAGGGGGAAAGAGTTCCAGAGCTTGGGGGCCAGGTAGGCAAATCTCCGGCCTCCAGATCTGCAGAGCTTGTAAGAAGGGACGGTCAAGAAGTGGAGGTGAGAGGATCTCAAATTACGGGGTGGACAGTAGGGTCTGATGAGGGATTTCACAAAAGCGGGGCAGGGGCCAACTAATGACTTGAAGATAAGGCAGGCGATCTTGAAGGCTGCCCTAGAGATGACAGGGAGCCAGTGGAGTTTGACGAGGAGGGGCCTGGCGGATTGCCACTTCGGAATCCCTAAGGCCAATCTCGCCGCCTGATTTTGGACCACTTGCAGTCTAGCCGTCGATGTTTTAGGCAGACCATGGTAGATCGCATTAGAGAAATCTAGGCGGGAGAGGACGAGGGCCATGATAACCTGCAGGAGGGCATCAGGTGTAAGAAGGTATGCCACTTTCCTGATCCTGCGCAGTTGGTAGATGCAGGACGAGGAAAGAATGTTAGTATTTAATTCTACTAGAATCTAAGTATGTAGTACTATATTATCAAGGAACGGCGATAACATTATCGCCACTTTAGCAGCAGGAAACTACAGCTGAAGCAGCGATAAGGGGCTTGATAATATGCCCTTGTGAATTCCCATTGAAGCCCAGGTACACACCAGAACCTGGGCTTCTATGGTAATTCACAAGGACATATTATCAACCCCTTATCGCCACTTTAGCTGCAGTTTCCTGCTGCTAAAACGGTGATAATGTTATAGCCGTTCATTGATAATATGGCCCTTATGTTACAATGTAGGGCTGTCATGAGGGGAACCTTGCAGAGTTTGTACACAGTGCTGGAGAAGACGGTTGCCTTGCTGTCTGCTCCTGTTGATGGGTGTTTCAGGTGTCTCGTTATCCTGTAATAAATCTAGTTATTGGATCCACTGCTGTCTGCCTCTTCACTACATAAATTTGGCGACGAGCGGGAGAAGGTAAAAAGAAGGCACCACTCACACATATTTCAAAATTGCTTGCGTTGTGCTAAAGACCCGTTTTCTTTGTGTAGCTGTTTCTACTCATGCCAGAGTCGTCAGCTCATTGAACTATGTCATCCGAATTCTGGTAGGATTTATACTTTTAGATTTTGCGCTTTTTTCACTACACTCTGGTCGCTGTACTACACGTGTGTAAGTAGTGTTAGTATGCGTTTATACTAACAAATGCATCACGGTCCTGGGGAGGGCGACCTCTCAGGCGAATGCTCATACGATGCCCCGGGCTGTACATTCGCGGGACATATGTGTTTGCTATTAGAGGGCTGATGCATGGCTTCCACCCTGTGATAGCAGATCCTTGTTTGACTACTTGAAGCGAGAGGAGGAAAACCTTGTATCGCTTTAATAGAGGGTATGCGGATGGTTAAAATGGAGAGAAAAAAAGAAACAAAAAAAACAGTGGGGTCTCACCCGTTCATTTAAATGAGTCCCCTGGTGGGTAATGTTCCGTGGCCAATCCAATTATTATATTACCGGGTCTCTGTAGGACTGGGGATCTTAATGTCACATGTAAATTAGGCATGGAAGGGCACAGAGACGTGTCGCAGCCTAGGGGGTTCGTGATCAACTAAAGTCCGGGGATCGCCACATTCGGGGCATTAATTAAATAAGCAGGGTGGGCCTCAGCAGTCCCTGAAGCCTCAGTGGTCCTAGGCAGTGCCTAATTGGGTCTGTAATCACATGGGCAGTACTCATGGTGCTATAAAGTGAGACACTCATAGAACTGTTGCAGTTGTAGAATTACCCATGCTTCATTTGTGTAATAGTCAGTTAGATATTGTTTGGTAGGTGCACTGTAATTTTAGAGAGGTTTGCCCTCATAATCTCCTATAAACAGATGATGTTCACAATAAACTATAGACAAGTGTTGTCAGACAAAGAAGACAAATACACTCAGTTATTTATTTGAAAAAAAAATGACCTTTCTTAAAACACAAATAAATAGAAACAAAAGTTTAATAGAACAAACAGTATAATATAAAAAACGTGGGTTGGACTCCAGTGGAAGCAGTGTAGAAAATCTGCAAGACAAAAATTAAACATAGGTATGTGTGCTATGTGGAAGAGGTAAAGAAAGGTAGTCCGAATAAAAGGACGATAGTGAGAATGGGAGGGAGGGGGAGTGGGTGGAAGGGAGAAGGGGTGGAAGGGAGAAGGGGAGGGAGAGTCAAAAGAAGAGGGGGAGTAGGTGACAAAGTGTCAGCCTACTTCCCCCAGCCCTTAGTGTTTACCCTCATGTCACCTGTTAGTCTAGGGTCCACGAGAAAGAGTGTGGTCCAGCAAGTCCTTAAAATTAAAGACATGAGGCCAGAGATTAGGGGTCATATTATCAAGGAACGCCCTATATGCAGGTATTCCTGCATATAGTCTTCGGCGGTTGCAGCAGATCCAAAACCATGCGGCGCGCCTGGTGTTCAAACTTCCTAAATCTCACCATACCACTCCCCTCCTAAAGTCCCTACACTGGCTTCCTGTCTGTGCCCATGTCCAGTTCAAGCTTGCCTCTATCACCTTTCAGGCACGACTGGGCACGGCTCCGGCCTTCATCTAATCTGAGATTATCCCCTACGTTCCCGCTAGGGAACTGCGGTCTTCTACCCAATCCCTTCTTACGGTCCCACGGTTCCGGAGAAAGAAATGGGGGGGCTCTAAATTTGCGACCCTTGCTCCGATTTTCTGGAACTCACTGCCTTTGGAGCTCAGAGCTTCAACCTCGTACTTACTGTTCCGGAAACAGCTCAAGGCACATCTTTTTGCTAAATTTTTTAACTAATATTCTACTTCTCTCTCCTGTCCCCACTTAGCTTCCGCTCTCATGTCCAGTTCTCTGTCAGTTTAGCGCCATGAAACCGCTGGTTTACGTGCGCTGTATAAATATTTTTAAATAGAAATAGAAATAGAAATAGAACGGCGATAACATTATCACCCCTTTAGCAGCAGCAAACTGTGGCTAAAGCGGCGATAAGGGGTTGATAATATGCCCTTGTGAATTCCCATAGAATCCCAGGTTCTGGTGTGAACCTGGGCTTCTATGGGAATTCACAAGGGCATATTATCAAGCTCATTATCGCTGCTTTAGCTGCAGTTTCCTGCCACTAAAGCGGCGATAATGTTGGTAAATAGGGCCCTTTTGCCACCATTCCCGATCCGGGGAAGCACCCATCAGTGTTGCTCCCGTCTCCTCTTTTATTTGCCCTGGCAATCGAGCCCTTGGCACGTCTTATCTTCTGCAACTCTTGTATTCAGGAGTGGTCTGGGACAGGATCCTGGAGGAGCACATATCTCTATAGGGTAATGACATATTAGTGTTCCTGATGAACCCACAGACCCCAGGTCTGCGTTGTATGGAGATCCTATGATTGTATAGAGAGACATTTGGTCTCTGAGTGAATGAATCCAAATCCCTGTTGGGACCATTTGCTAGAGATGCAGATAACTGCTCCTGGCAATCTGAGCTCCTGTCATGCAGCATGTGCTTTAAATACTTATTCTGACCCCCTTGGTCAACAGGATTAATCGCAACCTTGCTAAGAGGAACCACCTGCCGTTGAACGCTCTGGGGGAAGCAGCCCTTTTTAAAATGATAGTCTTGCCCTGTTTTTTGTATATTTTCTTGATCTTCCCCCATCCTAGCCTTTGTCAATAAACAGCACTCACCTTACGATGGATGGATGGGTGAGGTAGAACTCTGTTGTTATTACATTGCCTAGTAGCTGGTAGCAGTAAATGACTAGTTTAAAGGAGGTGGGACGACCCACCGTTACGGGTGGAGCTAGTCTTGCTAGGCTTGGACGGGCTGATGGGCCTGCTTAATGGGGAACGGATTCCGTGAATCCTCCCCGACTGTACTCGGGTAGTGGTCCTATGCTGGAGAGTTTCAACCCACTTTATAGACTTGGATTGCAAATTTACTGAGCTGACTTCTATATGGCAGGGGAAGTGATTGCACCACACTGCTGAGTGGGCAGAGGATGGAATGCATTTTAATCAGGGTGGCAACACTGGCGGCCAAACAACATATGGCCCTCAATTGCAGGTCCCGACTCCCCCATCGATGGTGCAGCGGAGGAGGGGTGGATTGGTATGCCCACCAGGAAACAACCATATACAAGGCCTTGGGCTGCCCTTGCAAACATGAGAAGATTTGGGGCAGATGGTGGGCTTAATAGGGACTGGATGTGGGGATCAACTGATGGTCATCATGTATGGTAATTACTGTTTTGGCTTGGCGGACAGTGGTCATGTTTGTATCGTTAGTTATTGCTGCAAAATCAATACAAATTATTATCAAAAAAGGCCTGGTCTTTCAAGCCAAGCTACCAAAAATGAGACAAGGATTGAACTCAACACAACTTGTTCATCCCTATGCACTTGGCTGATTGACATCATCAAGGAGGCATGTTTCTTACAATTTCAAAGCAGTTTTCATGAATGATAATATTAGGTTGTAGGAGGAAAGTGTTGATTAAGGATTTGAGGTCTCTGACTGCAAGAATTTCCTTAGAACCTAATATATAGAATTGATATGCCCTTATAGTTTGTCCTTAAACTGTACCGAGAAAATAACTTTATTTTGCTTATAAACATATACTGGCTTTCGGTGTCCATAAGTAAACAACTCACCACCAATCTAAATAAACAGTACCATGTCGTTCATGAAGTAGATCTTTCGTGTCAGAACTGAACAAATCTCTTTTAAAATCTATCTAAAATCCCTATTAGAGTAGCACAGATTGGTATGACAATGTATTCTTGTCTGGATACCAGTATCTCATTGTTTGTGTGAAAAGATGTCACATGTATTATATTATTCCTGTTCTTGTGTAAATTGCAGACAACATGAGAGGTATTAGAGCTTATTTCACGGAGTTGAGAGGTTGAGAGAGGCCAAAGGAAATGAATATTTTTCTCATTGGCATGCTGTCATGATGTTATCATTAAACTATTCTTAGGAGATAAGCCATGTAGAATATTCTGGAATGAACAGAATGTTATTGATAGAGCGCATATAGCACTCTACTTGTAGGGGTGCAGTATATTCATGGTTTAAACGCAGCTACATATGTTTCACTATGTATTATCTTTTAAATGCATTTATTCTACACATTAACCAAGAAATGTAATGTTCACGTTATATAGACTTCACATGTAATAGAAGACATCAGTATGTTTATATGCACCTGTGTAGGGAGACATTATAATCATATTAATATAATCGTGTGTGCTAAGGTTGCCTGCAGTTTAGGCCCAAAGTTAGAATCTGTTTACACTTTCGGTTCTTCAGCTACTGAAGTAATAATTAAATGTATCTTTGAATGTGCCAGAACAGTATGCTCTCATCCAATTGAAGGTAGAAGGAATGCATCCTCATTATTTTTGTTTTAGGGAGATAACTGGTGTATGTCTTTGAACAGTCTGAGAAACGAGAAGGGAGGACACGTCTGTGCCTGGCCTAAATATACTCCAAGGTCAAAAGAAGCGAAGAAGATTTAATTAAAGAAGTAATGGAAAACAACTTTGTATTGAAGAAGTGAATGATTTGTCACGTGATACATTTAGGAGGGGGCTGAATTTATCCTTTTTGTATTATGCGCAGGGACAGAAAACGCATACTTCTAGATTTTCGGAGGAGCATCTTAAATGCGAGCTCGTAGCTTTAAGCTATTTCACCCATTTGACTTGAGTACTTCTAAGGAAGTCTACACATGCTGACACCTTTGAGAACTAAATTAGGGGAACTAGCTAGTACTCTCATTTATGAGAGTAGTTTAGGGAAGATATTTCATGCTACCTTTCCTGAAGAAAAGGGATTTGGATTCCGCCTCTATTTTGGGTTATGTATTAATCTTGGAGTTTATTGTTTTGTGTCTCTTTTGCCGAATAAATTAGATGCGCAGATTGCAACTTGTAAGTGTAACTTTTAACGAGTTGTTTTTCCCCACGACAACTTTTAGCAGGCAAATAAAAGACCATCATTGCTGAACTTGGATTGTAAGGCAAGGCCGAAGTTTGGCTCTAGCAAATGGCAGCAGAGGATGGTTTGCCTCTAAATTGATGGATTTAGAGTAGAAACAGAGAGAATTCAGGTTCTGGAATTTGCGGCGTAGAAGACAGCGGAGGAACGGCAGTCGATGGAGTTCCGCGGAAGCTGACGGTGCGTCAGAAGCAGTGATAGAGTGAGTATGAAATAGTGTGGTGTGCTAGATTACGGGGATGTTTTGTTTGTGTGTTGTCTTGCTCAGTGTGAATGCTTGTTGAGTGATTGTGGGTTAATCGGTTTACTGGTCTGAACATGGGTAGATCAGGAGGTTTTGGTGAGCGGACTTAAGCTAAGTCCAAGATCCCGGGATAGTTTGCATCTGTAATTTTCTGGTTCAAACGTGGGTGTCGTGAAGCGCTATCGGCAGTCCAATTGTGGAAAGGGAACTTTGTGTGAATTAAGAGTAACGTTGCGGTGGAAAGCCTCAGGTACCGGGGGTAGACTACAGCAGTTGGGTGACCAATGCAGGACGGGGGTCACAGCAGATGTTCTTATGCAAATGTTCAATCGATATTTTTAGCGGACGGACAATTACTTGTTTATGTAACTGTTAGTTATTCTGGCTGTAGTAGGAAGCAGTTACTTGTGTATGAATGTGTGAGTGAGAGTGTATGAAGAGAAATTGTAAAAGAGGGTGAGTCGCTGCAAGGAGCGAGTTGTGAAGTCAGACAAAGCCGCACTGGGATTGGTTAGTTGGTGTAACGCCGCGCTGGGATTGGTTAAAGATCGTCTATCGCTGTAACATTAAATTTTGAATTGCATTAAACCACTTTTATGGTTTTGCACGATATGTGTAGAAGAGATACAGGAGTGGTAACCCGGGTGGGAGAAGAAGCTCCACCAGAAGATACTCCAGCACATTATATGCCAACCAATGTAGGACTCCATACTGTAGTGTAGTTTTAAAATTGGCATAAATTGACGGAAAAGGAGGGTAAATTGGCTTTTCCTTGTTATTGGTCGTTTACACCTTTACTCCTGAGGCGGAAGCCGGGAGCGCTGCATCTTGTATTTTGTTGCGCTTTTAAAATCACTTGTGTGTCACGTAATTGACCTGTGTTTTTTAACTTACTTTCGCGCTGCGGAGCTTAGCGCAGACGCGTTTCACTCGCCCTCAAACAGCTGACGCCATTACCTGGCAGTTACTGAGGCCACGCCCCCTCGAGGCCACGCCCCCTTCCCAACCCTCCCCCTATAAATCATGTGCATCTGGAGGAAGCGCAGCGGACGAGCGCAGCAGGAGCGCCGTTTGCACGCTGAAGGCGCGCCTAAGGCAAGCCCGTCTGCGCCTGTCATCGCCAAGACATCGCCTCTCGCCAGTCCCCCTGCACAAAATCCTCAGCTACAAATCTGCTATGACAGAGAATGTCTCCTTGCACTGAATCCCAGCACCAGATGCGACAAGCTCGGAGGCTGCCTCGGGCAAACAGCACTTCACTGTGAGTCCTGCAACTTCACTGTACCTAAGCCTAGCTTATCTAGCTGCATAACGGCGGCGCCTAATCTTTCTCCCCTTCTGGTACTCCAACTGAATGTGAGATCCCTTGCTAAACACCATGCGGAAGTCCACACTCTATTAACGGATGAAAACCCAGACATCCTGTTCATATGCGAAACCTGGCTCCATGACGACCAGACTAGCATCCAGAACCTCACGTTGCCCAATGGCTTCTCCATAAAATTGATTAACAGAGACTCTAGGGGCGGCGGAATAGCTGTTATATACCGAACTGTATATAATTGCTCCTTCACGGAAGAAAGAATTTGGGGTTGCGAATGCGCACGATTTAAGATTTCTATATGCCCTCAATTTGCCCTCTCTACCGACCGCCTGGCCCCTCTGCTAGGTTCATTGAGGAACTTCTAGAAATATCCCACAGTCTGGTAGTCTCCTCTCCTAACTTCACCATATTGGGTTATCTTAATCTCCATTTTGATTCCACCACTGACCCCAGCATTAAAAACCTGTTGGCTGATCTTACAGCCCTTCAGCTAAACTCTCTCGTCCTCTCCCCCACTCACACGGCTGGGCATATACTAGACCCTGTTTTTACCAACATCTTAGAAGCTAAGGCTGACCCCCCTGAACCTATGGGCTGGACCGATCACTTCTTGATCAGATTCATCCTTACGGCGAAAAAAACGCCCACTAAACCCACTGCCAATCCCTGCTACAAAAGGCCTTGGCATAAACTCTCTTCTGAGGACCTAATCAAACACCTAGGACAATTCCACCCCCCTGACGAAAACGGTGACATTAATACAGCATATGCTGCGTTCCATGACTGGATCGTCACAGGGCTTGACACCCTGATCCCGGCGGCATGGACCAAAACCCGCAGCTCCCCTACTAACCCATGGTATAATGAGACGCTCAAAACCATGCGGAAGGAATGCAAAAAAGCTGAACGCGAATGGAGAAAAAACTACCTAGATAGCGATAAAGTCCTTTACCTATCAAAACTACGGATGTACCACAAAGCGATCCGCACCACCCGCGCTTCCTTTTATGCAAAGGAAATCAAATTAAGCTCTAACCCCACCAAAACGATCTTCAAACTCGTTCAAAATCTGCAAAATGCTTCCACCCCAGTCTCCGGTATCACCTCTTCGACACAGTGCGAAGATCTCGCCACCTTTTTCATCGAAAAAGTGAAGAAGATCTATGTCACTTTCCCACAAGATGAGCTTGCCTCATTCAATACTGTCAACCCTGCGGTTGGCATGTCCAGACTGTCAAGAATACCTGACATATCCCTCGACGATCTTGCTACACTGTGCAGACAGGTTAAGTCTGGCTCCCCCACGGATCCCATGAGACCAGCTAAATTCTTGGATTCTCTTCATTTCTTTCTCCCTCCCCTTGCCAGCCTACTCAACCTCTCTTTTTCCTCAGCTGTGGTCCCCACCTGTTGGAAATTAGCATGGGTCTCCCCTATCATAAAAAAGCCCACACTGGATCCCACAAAGCCAGAAAACTTTCGACCCATCTCGCTGCTCCCATGGGCATCCAAACTGGCAGAGGCCCATGTGAATAAAATACTATCCCAACACATGGTGCAAAATAACGTCCTGGATCCATCCCAAAATGGCATCAGGCCAGGTCATAGCACCGAGTCTGCCCTGCTGACCACCACAGAACACCTCTGGGGAGTTCTGGACGCCGGTCAAAGTGCCGCGCTGATCCTGCTGGATCTCAGCACGGCCTTTGATACGGTCTCACACAACATCCTGCTGAGGCGACTTGAGGCCATAGGGATCGAGGAGCTTGCCCTCGAGTGGTTCCGGTCCTTCCTGAAGGACAGGTCCTTTAGGGTTTCAGCCCCGCCATTCATTTCCCAACCCCATCCCATCGAACAGGGAGTCCCCCAGGGCTCGGCGCTAAGCCCATCCCTTTTTAACCTTTACGTCCAGCCTCTCGCAGTAGTGGCAAAAGAGTGGGACCTAACGCTGGTGTCGTGCGCCGACGACACACAGCTGGTCATCACTCTTTCTGAGGGTCCATCTACCTCGGCTACTAAATTCAGGGATGGCTTAGCGGCAGTTGCACAGTGGATGACACGCAACTGCCTTCAACTGAACGCTGGGAAAACTGAGGTACTCCTCCTCGGCAAAAATCCCGGTCACTGGAGCAATCATTGGTGGCCTTCTCTGCTTGGCCCCACTCCCGTACCAAAAAATGTGGTGAAGAACCTTGGCGTTTGGTTAGACTCCTCACGCAACTACCAATCCCACACAAAAAAATTAGCAGCTACGTGTGTGGGCTTATTGAGAAGTCTCAGTCCAATACTTGGTTTCTTCGACTCGAGAACCCGCCAACTCATCATTCAATCAATTATCCTTGCGCGGCTGGACTATGCCAACGTACTGTTCTTAGGGGCGAATAAAGCAGAACTAGCTCGCCTGCAACAAATTCAGAACTCAGCCGCCAGGGCTGTGGTTGGCCTTCCGCGCAGATGCTCTGCCAGAGCCACCATCAGGAAATTACACTGGTTGTCAATTGAATCCCGCATTCAATTCAAAACTCTCACCACAGCATTCAAAATTCTTAAGTCAGACGGCCCTAAACTCCTGCGTCCGCTTCTAGTACCCTACACCCCCCAGCGCACTCTACGCTCGCTGGGTCAGCACCTGGTGACGGTTCCTCGAACCAAGCTCTGCAGAATGGGCGGCCGCTCTTTCAAGGTTTTAGTGGCAAAACTTTGGAACTCCCTACCTCTGCACATCCGTACCCTGACCAACCTGACTACCTTTCGAAAGGAACTAAAAACCCACCTTTTCTCCATCATCTAAATTCTTTCGTGACTTTCCCCCCTCCCCTCAGGTACTGTTTAGGTTCAGCGCCGGGACGCTCCGTTGCTGGGGCAGCTGTTTGCGCTTCAACAAATTGTTAACATTAACATTAACATTAAGATGGAGGTGTTGTACCAGCTTAGGGTAGTGATGAATGCTCTGAAGCTTCCACCTAGACCAACGCAATTTGAAGCGTTAGATGCATGGATGAGAGAAGCAATGGCAAAACGAAGGGAAGATGCACAAGAAAGGATAAAAAGAGCAACAAAGGCATATCAGGATGCTAGGTGGGATGCACAATTGAAGAGATGGAGAGTAGACACCATAGAGGGAGAACGCCTTAATCCATTTAGGTTATTAAAAGGGGCATCTGAGGGACAGACCAAAACGGAAGAGGACAGTGATACGGATGATAGCTTTCTAGAAAGATTGTTGGCAGATCGTCCCCCTCCTAGTGATTCCAGAGCAGAGCAAGAAAGAATACAACAGCCAGGGGAAATATCAAGAATAGACCAGACAGGTTCAGAAGATCAGACAGCGGTAGTATGAGGGAAAGTGACAGTAGGAATCAGAATCCCAGGAGGTTCTGGAGGGCCAGGATTTGTGGATACTGAGCACAGTGGAAGTGCGTGTGTTAGACAGTTACCAGACTCTCTAACAGTACCTATTACCATCGGGCCTATGGTTTTGAATTAAAATTCTAATGAGAGGGCAGATGAAAGACAAACCCAGCAATTCAGGGAAAGGTAGGAAACGATGACAGGGGGAAACCTTGCTTTGAGTGGGACAGGTATGGTTCAGGGGCCAGTGGAAGCTAGCACCCCATTACCTTCTACTGCTGACACGTCAAGGAGGGATAGTGGGTCGGAATGAAGGCGAACTGGCGCTTTGGCAAATTCAAGGTCAGATCTTAGAATGTGGGTTCAACCAGTGAGAGAATCGATGTTACAGAGAGGTGAGCAGGATATGAGACAAGATGTCCCTAGAATGACGTTTCCACCTCAGGGATTGTGTGAGGGTAATCATTGGAGAAGTCAAAGTTGTAAAAGAGAAATTCGTCCGATTGTGAGAATGGAGGAAGGTGCAATTCTAAAAAGGACACAAAATTGTGGCAGAGAAGAATCTGGAAGTGAGCAGAGTCAGAGAATGATATAGATGGCAATAAAGGCACCACAGTTAGATGTGGTTAGATTGAAAATCGAGATAGATGAAGTGATATAAGGGAACTTACCAATAGAAAGGATTGAAGCATATGATCCCACTGAATTGTTATTTATAGCTAAGGATGTCACGAAGAAAGCTAAGCGCGCTCATGAGGCATTGGTACAACTAGCAAGACAATATGAAGCGGATTTGACAAAAACAAAGTGATTAAAGGCACAAATTAGAGATCTGATAATAGCAATGAGGCCATGGAGAGCATTGGATAAATGGGAAGAAAGATGGGCCAAAAAGAAAAGTACCAAAAAAGTGGTAGGAGATACTCCTCCACCAGGTGGAGGGGCAGGAACAGCAGAAAATTTCCCCCTAAGGGAAGTAAAGAATGGAGGGTATGTACATGTGCCATGGAGCAGGGGTGATTTGGCGGTTTTCACTAATGATTTCCCTCGGCTGAGGGAAACGCCTGCCGATTGGTATAAACAAAGTGATCGTTTGTTAAGATCTCGAAAGTGCTGTGGATTGATTTGAATGCATTGTTCATTAAGGGTTCCGGATGATTTGTGGACTGCATGCAAAGATGCTTTTGATTGGCCTACTGCGGAACCAGCTAGTGATGCGTTGACAAATGGTCCTTCCGCAGAGGTGATGAAGAAATACGAGTGATTACATGGTTGCAGTCTAAAGTTGAGCCGCAGACTGTTGATTGGCTTAAAATTGATCGTACTACTAAAGAACCTAAAGAATTTGTGCATGACTATTATGAAAGGCTGTTAGTGGCATTTAAACAACATAGTGGATCGGATACTGTCGAATCAAAAGATATGGGACAATTTGTGTCTAAATTTGTATTAGGGTTGAGAACTGATATCAGTTTAATGATACAGCACCACTTGATATGTTTGCTAGAACAAGTCTGTTGATGAAATGTTGAGATATGCAAAATACTGTAGTGAACAAGTAGAAGCAGCACAAAAGAAAACAAAGGAAAGGTTGATGTTAGTAAAGTTGAGAAATGCTGAACGACCAGATTGGGGGCAAGGAGTAGGTCGAGGAAGAGGAAGTGGTAGAGGAAAGAACCAACAGCAAATTGTACCACAACCTGAACAGGGTAGAGGTACGGCTGCTGGTATGGGAACCCAGTGGGTGGCAAATCAAAAACGCGTAACAGCATGCCCTTATTGTCACAAAATCAGGCATTGGAAGCGCGAGTGTAGATCAAATCCAGCAAATCAGTTGCAATATGAAGGAGAGGGACAGATACCAGAAGGCGTGAATACTGTGACAAGACCTAGATCCATGTATGGGGGTAGCTGTGAGTCCCAAATGCAAATACCGCAACCACCCAGAATACCAATGAATAATCAGACATATAGACAGATGCCTTATTTTGAGATCAAAGACAGATTGGAGTAAGTACCAGATCCCCATGACTATCAGAGGGGGAGCAGGGAGAATGCACTTTGGGTGCTGTCCTGGAAGTTGACCAAAGTGGACCATTTGTTGATGCAAAAGTGAACGGACATCCTGTTACTTTTCTGTTAGACACTGGAGCTGCACATTCCACAGTTCGGACAGAGCTGGTCCCCGACTTAAACTTGACAGGAAAGTCATTCCAAATAGTAGGGGTAACTAATTTGAAAATGACTGACCCTTTGACAAATGAATTATCAGTGACAATAGGATATTTCCATGATAAACATCAATTCGCAGTTTGTGATTTCAGCCTGGTCTGTCTATTGGGTCGTGACCTTTTGTGTAAAATGAACTGTAACATATCCTGCACTCCAAGAGGTTTGGAGTTGCAAACATATGATGATGATGATGATTTTAAAATGGCAAACATGAGTCTATGTGCAGAACTGTTTGTGGTTCTCACAATAGAAGATATACCCCATGACCTGAGAGATTCTGTTCCGCCAAAAGTATGGAACTTTCCAGGTGAAGAAATTGGATTGATTAAAGGTGTTGAACCTGTGAAGATACAGGTCAAACCCAATGCTGAATTTCCACGAATTCCACAGTGTAAATTGACTGTGGAAACTATGGCTGGAATACGACCTGTGATTGAGTCCATGATGGCTCGACAGAGTCTTGGGTTTGAGGTTCTTTGTGATGAGGTCTTCCAAATACAGGTCGGCCGCCGGCCCCTCCATTCTCTCAGGACCCCCAAAATGCAAACATTATTGAGGCGGGCACGGCCTTTGTAGTCATCGAGTTGCTGCGACATTCTCTCCTGCTTCTCCTACTTCTTCTGCATTTCAAGCATTTGCGTTTGCAGTTCCGATGTATCCTTCTGCGGGGCGCTGGTAATTATCTTGAGTTCCTTGACCTTTTCGTCCATCTTACGTAAGTATGGGTGATTTTTGCGGATCTGCGATCCGCAAATTCGCGCGAAATCGGCAAATAAAGCAGCAAGTTCGCGCGAAAATCAGCGAACTTGTGGATTTGTGACCACGTGTGTCTGTAACTTTGCCACCGCGCCCATAGGCGCTGAGGTCCCTGGAGTGAGCTGTCCATCATAGTGAGGAAAGGGCAGGAAGACGTTGTATACCCTAGTGTGTGTGGGGCAGGGCTTCCATGCGAGTTCAAATGCCTTGTTTATAAAGGGTTAGAGACCGATCAGAGCAGCAGATGAGAAGAAACAGCCTCCTGGTCACAGGAAGTACACAGGGATTGTGCTCGAGAAACTCATGGATGCAAATACCTCCATCAAGAAATTACATCTAATTGTAGGCGGTATATATGGGGAGGAAGCACACCTGCCTAGCCTCGCCTGTGCTCACTAGTTGTTTGGGCTGATTATAATGTGTTACTGAATTTGAGCTTCAACTCAGCACCTGCTCTATTTTATATCTGTAAGTGCTTACTGTTGAGGTTTTTTGTGACAGGAGCATCGTGCCAGAATGAATCCTGCCTGCTTATTTATCCACAAAGATGCCCCGTGTTGTGCCATACCTCTACTCAACTGGAATACTTTCTACTGGCTAATCAGTAAGTGGTACCTCAATGGGTAAATGTATAGTGCTTTTGCTACACTACAGCTACATAAAGAGTTGTCTCCAGTGACCACGTGTGTCTGTAACTTTCGCACCGCGCCAAAAGGCGCCGAGGTCCCTCGAGTGAGCTGTCCATCATAGTGAGGAAAGGGCGCGAAGACGTTGCATACCCTAGTGTGTGTGGGGCAGGTCCAAACGTCAGGGCTTCTATGCGAGTTCACATGCCTCTTGTTTATAAAGGGGCAAACTGATCAGAGCAGCAGATGAGAAGAAAGCAGCCTCCTGGTCACAGGAGTAAAGGGGTCCCAGTAAGGAAGGAGAGTGTATTGTTAGAAACAATTTAAATAAATCAAATAAACAATGAATACATCTATAATGTTTAATTCACATTATAGGAAAAAGGCGATCAAAAACAAATTCATATATTGCAGTTGTGCTAGTGCCCCTGAGGGTAAGGGGGGACGTGCAGTCGTGAGGGTAGTGTAGGACGGGATAGTGACAATAAAACCACGTATCTATAAAACATTAGTATGAATTCAATGTCGGATAAACAGTAGAATGATCATAAATCAACACAATAGTTCAAAATACACATGCCCCAATGTCCATACTATACAGGAATCGTGGGTAGGGGGGAGGCTGTGTTTCAAGGTGAAGAAGCGTGTGGAAAGGGGCGACCACTCGGTCCCCCCGAACGTATGGTCGGGTGCCCCGATCCCCCCGGGAAGCCATTTTGGGCGGGAGGCGTGTCACGGCTGGTATGCCCGAAGCGGTGTAGCCGGGGCGCGCCTTTTTCCGCCCAAGAGGGGCTGTCCTAGACACCTACACCGTTGGCCACGCCCTGTAGGCGGTCGGAGGAGGGTCCACGCCCTCCCGGAGAAGAATAAATGGAGCAGCAATCCAAAGAAGCATCCTCTTGTTCCTGTGCTTGGAAGCTGCACCTCCTCGTTGCACGTGAGCCCTGGACGGAACAAGAGCCAATTTTGAGAATTTAATTTTGTGTTTCTTCTTTCAGCGAGTTCGAAGCTTCCTGACCTAGGACCTTGAGGATTACCCTTGGACGATGCCTGGCAAGAAGGTCGGAAAGAGGGTCGGAACCGACCAGATGCTTCGTATGCTGGTGAAGGACATGGTGGACATGAAGAAGCAGATGGCGGCAATGAACGGTGCGGGTGGACCAAAAAGAGTCATCGGACCAGCATTGCCGGGAGTGGTCCCTAACGGGAGAGGTAGAAGGGCCAAGAAGGGGGCATCGGGTGGGGAGGCCCCGGTTCCCGAATCACCTCCAGCGGACCCGGTCACCCCGGTCGAGGCCCCAGTTCTGGTCCCGAACGCGGGACAACCAATCCCTGTGGTGGTCACTCCTGTGAACGAGGAAGATATGCCTCCGGAGCTGGCTGCCCAGTTGGCGGCATGGTTGGGCAGAGAGAATGAGGGGGCCACGGCTGAAGAAGCCAGGTCGATAATGAAGCAGTTGCGGCAATCGAAAGATGCTGCGAAGGCACCGTGTCCTCTTGTTTCCCCGCAGGCCCCCGTGGAACAACCAGTATCGGGCGTTGGTTCGGCAGCGACAACGGTCACAGCTACCGGTTCAGGTAAGCAGTAAGCATGAGCGAATTTTGCGGATCTCGCGTTCGCGAATTTTGCGGATTTGCGGATTCGCAATCCGCAAAATCCGCGAATTCCCGCGAATTTGCGGATTTTTTTATTTTTTTGTGTTCGCCCGTGTTTCTGCCAGTTCGCGAGGGTTTTGTACACTTTCGCAAATTGCGAACTTACCTGTCGGGTCGCAAGTTTCGCGAACTTGTTGTTTCTACGTGTCTAGCCTGTTTGGGACACTCTTCTTCATCACTGCCACTCTCTGTCACCACTGCCACTCTCTGACTACTCATGCCACCCTCTGGCCCACCCATGCCACCCTCTGTTTCATCACCACACCCTCTGGTTGTCCAGTGTACATTATTTTCGGCAAAGCAAAGCACACCTTCCCTGCCTCAAGTGACCTGAATTAATTTGGGGCTGATTAATGTGTCACAGAATATTTTTTTAGCTGGCACCTGCTTCCTTAGTGCGCCCTGATTAGTGATCTTTTGCACTTGCTAAGTGCTTTCATTGTTGCAAAATTAGTTACAACACCTGCCCTGCCCCAACTGACAATAATGAATTAGGGGCTGATTAATGGATTTTAACTTCCAGCCTGGCTCCTGCTTGTCTCCCTTAGCTGTAATTCAGGACCTTTGTGGCATATGTGTAACTATTCTGAGGTTCAGAGCAGGGTCACATAATAGTTTCAACTGGCAACTGAACTCTGGAGGGGCCCCTCAGGAAGCACTACAGGAAATGGCTACTAATGATGAGCCTGAACTTTTGAACCTGGTAAGTAGTTACTTTCAGTTTTGCTAAGATCGTATTTCTGCAATTTTGCACTTATTCGCGGGGCGCGAACTCACGCGAACAGTGCGAGCAGTGCGAGCAAAATCCGCTGCTCGCGGATTTGCGGATTTTGCAGGAAATTCGCAAATCTCGCGGATTGCGGATTTCCCGAAAATCCGCAAAATCCGCGAGCGGAACGGATTTTCCGCCCATGCCTAGTAAGCAGCCATTGCCGATGGCGGGGGAGGGATCGGTACCCTCAAGGAGGGAAAAAGTCGTTCAACATATCCCGATTGATGTGAAAGAGAGGATTTGGGCGGATAAATATGTGAACATGTTTTCCTTGTTGACCGATCACTATGAGATTGAGCATGTAAAAAACCAGAAAGAGTTTTTGCATCCTAGTGTATGGCGCGCAAAGATGGCGGGTTTCAGAGTAGATGAAACGATCGCCAATTGGGCCAGAGCGTTTGGAATGTTCACTGCAATTATGGGGGAACGTAGGCCCGAATTAGTGGTGGAATTAGCCGTTTACCAGACACGTATCATGGAATTTTATGAATCATACGGGGGCAATCAATGGTGTTGTTACGATAGCATATTTCGTAAGTCCAAGGAGCACGACTCATCCCTGACGTGGGATTGTTTCGACTCCATTTCCTGGCAGAAAATTGAGAGGTCGAGCACGGCGAAGTCGCCATTTTTAGGCGGGAACGGGGTGGAGCCTTCCCGCCATTCTTTGGGGGCGCCCTTTCGGGCGGGTACAAGCAGCGATCAGAACACAAAGAATAATGGCAACTCGGGTAAGAAAGGGGTCTGCTGGAGCTTTAACAGAGGCAAGTGTTCTAGGCCACAGGGATCTTGCAGGTTCAGGCATGAGTGTGCTGGGTGCGGACAGGCCTCGCAACCCGAGAGTACGTGCAGAGCCAAGACTGGTGATACGGGAGGTAGAGGGGGCGCCAAACAGGTCTAAAGGAGACCGAGGGGTGCCATTACCTACCCCGGTTGATATCATGGCACTGATCCCTTGGCTGAACGAATACCCTGATCATATCTCCGCCGGGGTGTTGCGAGACGGTTTCTCATATGGTTTCCGCATCCCGGCGGGGGATTTTCGGGGGGAAGCACAATGTAAGAACCAACTATCGGTTCAACAGAATACGGCGGTGGTACAGGCAAAGATTGGGAAGGAAGTGGCCCGAGGTCGGGTTGCTGGACCATATGACATGCCACCAGTTGGCAATTTTGTTTGTTCACCTTTGGGAGTGGTCCCCAAAAAGAACCCAGGGGAGTTCAGGTTAATACATAATTTGTCAGCTCCTAGGGGCCTTTCAGTGAACGATGCGATTGACCCGGGAGTTTGTTCGGTGCGGTACGCATCCTTTGATGAGGCCGTCGCCATTTTGAATCGCCTAGGGCCCGGAGCGCTGATGGCTAAATCAGATATCGAGTCAGCGTTCCGGTTGCTCCCGGTACACCCAGACGATCAGCGTCTCCTAGGTTTTATGTTTCAGGGACGCTATTACATGGATAAATGTATGCCAATGGGTTGCTCCATCTCTTGTGCGTATTTTGAGAAATTCAGTAGTTTTTTGCAATGGGCGTTCACAAGAGTCACGGGCTTCACACATGTTATGCATTATCTTGATGATTTTCTGTTTCTGGGGGCAGCCGGGGACATGGAATGTGCACAGGCCTTGAGGGAATTCTGTAACCTTATGGAGGAGTTTGGCGTGCCGCTGGCACCCGGTAAGACGGTAGGGCCATCTACTACACTCGAGTTTCTCGGAATTGAGCTCGATTCTGTAGAGGGGTGCTTCCGCTTGCCCAAAGAGAAGGTGATGAAATTCAGGGCCTCGCTAAAAACATGTCTCGGCGAAAGAAAGGTAACTCTGCATCAGTTACAACAGGCTGTGGGTCAGCTTAACTTTGCCCTGAGAGTAATACCGATGGCTCGCCCCTTTTCCCGTTCTATCGCACAAGCCATGGTGGGCCTCAGGGAAGGGCACCACCGCACAAGACTGTCAACAGAGGTTCGCCAGGATATGCGCATATGGCTGGCATTTCTGGCGGATTTCAACGGTCGTGTTGTGTGGACCGATCCACCAGTTTCCTCAGAAGAACTGGGGTTGTGGACCGACTCGGCGGGGAGTGTAGGTTTTGGCGCCATATTCGGCAATCAATGGTCGGCACGAACCTGGCCTGAGTGGTGGCACGATAATGGACTCACTAGTAACATTGGGTTTCTGGAGCTGTTCCCCATTCTGGTGGCCTTGGAAACTTGGCCAGAGGGGTTTCGTGATCGCTCTGTGGTGTTCTGGTCTGATAATATGACCGTGGTTGAGTGTATCAATAGTCAGGCAGCACGCTGCAAATGGATTTTGAGATTACTGAAGGAAATTGTCCTGCTATGTATGAGACTAAACGTGCACTTTAGGGCAAGACACGTGCCAGGGGTACTAAATCAGGCAGCTGATGCGCTCTCTCGTTCCCATATGCAGGCATTCCGGGGTTTTCTGCCCTCAGCGGACTCGGTGGCGGCACCATTTCCCGAAGCTCTCTGGTCTCTCGGTGCCCCGGATTACAAAACATCGTGGGAGAGAGTCTAGCACCCAGGACAAGGAAGGCATATGAAGGGGCGTTCCGTTCTTATTGGTCCTTTTTGGGTTCAGCTAGGGGGGAGCACTGGGGGCAGGAGGAGTATGTCCTGAAATTTCTGGTATCTTTACATCAGGCAGGCAAATCAGTGGCTACGGCCAATAGGCACCGGGCCGCCATTTCTTTTATGGCACAGGCTCATGGCATCCAGGACCCCACATCGTCCTTTTTGGTACAAAAGGCGCTGCGTGGGTGGCTACGCCTTGAGGGTCGCAGAGTGGATGAGAGGCACCCGATAGGTTTAGAAAGGTTGTCCCTGTTACTGTCCATACTCCCGGCGACATGTTCATCTCAGTCAGAGACGGTGCTATTCTGGGCCGCTTTTGCATTAGCATTCCATGGGGCTATGCGGGTAAGCGAACTGGTAGCGCGGAACAAGCAGGATACGGGGGGAGGTCTGTGTCGAGAACACATTCAAATTAAGGGGGAGACAATGGTAGTCTCAATTGCCAGATCCAAGACCGACCAGGGAGCGATCGGGGACAGTGTGGTAGTCCAGCGGATTCCAGGGTCTCCCATGTGCCCGGTAAAATGCGTGGAGGAGTATTTAGCGCAGAGGGCGGCATCATGGGGGGGAACCTTGCTGAGGCACACCGACGCCACCCCACTGACTAGGTTTCAGTTCCAGCGGGTGTTAACAATGGCAATCGCGGCAGCAGGCTTGAACCCGAGCGATTTTGGGACCCATTCCTTCCGGATAGGGGCTGCTACAGAGGCTACAGCCAGGGGTCTGAGTGTTGAAAAAGTAAAGCGGTTGGGACGTTGGTCCTCGAACTGTTATAAAAGGTATGTGCGTTTGCACATGTTGTGAAGCTAATGTCTTGCACTCACGCTTCTTGTTTTCTGTTTGGTTTACAGTTTCGCGAGCAGGATTTGCGGGGCGGACTGTGCAGTTGACCCGACACCTGGGGACCAGCGGTCAAAGTTTACCGGCTGATGAAAAAGTGGTGTGGGTCGTTGGCCACTCATACGTGAGGCGAGCCGCGGACGTATTCAAAGCAGGTGACATGATTCACGTGGCTGGGGAATACGGGTACAGGGTGACCTTCCACGGAAGGGGCGGGCTCTGTATTGACCAGTTTCAAAGTTTCTTTGAGGGACTGTTAGGGCGGACGAGGTCACCACTATCTGTAATCATAGTGCATCTTGGGGGCAATGATTTGGTGACCGTTGGTCGACGAGTGCTTCTCGAGTTAATTTTGTCCACAGTAAGTTGGTTGGCAAGAAGGGTTTCGGGGTGCACAATCGCATGGTCACACATGATTCCTCGGAAGGTGTGGCGGGGGGCCCTTGCTGTGCCAGCTTTGAACCACTCAGTAAAGAAGGTTAATAACAAGTTGAGTTGTTTGTTCCGTACAGGTAAATTGCAGTGTATTCCACACGGGTGTATCAGGGGGGACCATATGTATTTGGCGGATGGGGTCCATTTGTCCCAGGAGGGAAATGTCTTACTCATAGGAGACTTCTTAGCTTGGTTAAAGGGTTTCCGTAATCATGACCTTTAGTAGGAGCTTTTGTGGGGGGTCCGGATAGCCGGTCAACTATCCGGCCTGTGGTGGTAAGGTCATGATCGGTGAGCAGTAATTGGAAGATCCCTAGAGGTGGGGCGCCACCCATTATGGATGGGAGCGCCCGGGGGGAGGCGGCCATTGGCCCCTCACACGCGGAGGGGGTACCCTTCTAAGGATGGGACCGCCGAAAGGGAAGGCGGTCAAGACCCCTCCCTGGGGAGGAGGGGCTACGGGTCCCCTCCTTGGAATTTCCCGGGGCCAGGACATCCGCGACGGCGGATGTGGTGAGCAGTTTGGGGTAGGAGGGGGGTCTACGCTACCTTCTAGACACCTCACACGAGTCCTCGGACGACCACCAAGATGGCGTCGAGTAAGTATGGGCCCCCGTTAAGACAAGGGAAATTGGAAGTTGGCACAGAGGTACAGTCCTCTGTGCGCCCGCCCCTCACAAGTAAGGGGGGGAGCTGGTATTAGGGATCTGACACCGGTTACGACCTTGCCGTTGGCCCGTAATGTTAGGATGTACAAGTTGAATTTTGAGAAATGCATTTACAGGATGTTTTAGAATCGGCTAGGAGAACCTTTGTATTAGAGATATGTTAAGGTTAGCCAATAAACATCGTAATGTATAAATGAAATTGTACATGATATGAAACTGTTATCTAACGTTTTAATTTTGTTTCATATTTTAATAAATACGGCCGGGAGGGTAACTCCCTCCCACCTTCCAAAAGCTCAAGAACTGTATCCGTCTTCCCATCCTTTGGGATTGTGTTGGGAGGGGGTGACGGGTATCCAGGCCATATGGAAAGGGGCGACCACTCGGTCCCCCCGAACGTATGGTCGGGTGCCCCGATCCCCCCGGGAAGCCATTTTGGGCGGGAGGCGTGTCACGGCTGGTATGCCCGAAGCGGCGTAGCCGGGGCGCGCCTTTTCCCGCCCAAGAGGGGCTGTCCTAGACACCTACACCGTTGGCCACGCCCTGTAGGCGGTCGGAGGAGGGTCCACGCCCTCCCGGAGAAGAATAAATGGAGCAGCAATCCAAAGAAGCATCCTCTTGTTCCTGTGCTTGGAAGCTGCACCTCCTCATTGCACGTGAGCCCTGGACGGAACAAGAGCCAATTTTGACCCACCCACCAGCCCCTGATGACAGCGTTTGGGATTGCAATAAAGTCGATTGATGATGATATGAGTTTTATTTTTTGCAGGTTGTTTTTAATAAAGTGTGATGTCTCTTTTTCAGGTTGTTTCTAATAAAGTTTGATGTGGAGATAATGTTTATACTTGAAAAGCTAGTATAACGGTATATGCCGTTCTTAGTAGATTAAAACAATGTCGTATTTATTTTTGGTCGGGCGGTAAGGTCATGATCGGTGAGCAGTAATTGGAAGATCCCTAGAGGTGGGGCGCCACCCATTATGGATGAGAGTGCCCGGGGGGAGGCGGCCATTGGCCCCTCACACGGGGAGGCGGTACCCTTCTAAGGATGGGACCGCCGAAAGGGAAGGCGGTCAAGACCCCTCCCTGGGGAGGAGGGGCTACGGGTCCCCTCCTTGGAATTTCCCGGGGCCAGGACATCCCCGACGGCGGATGTGGTGAGCAGTGTGGGGTGGGAGGGGGGTCTACGCTACCTTCTAGACACCTCACACGAGTCCTCGGACGACCACCAAGATGGCGTCGAGTAAGTATGGGCCCCCGTTAAGACAAGGGAAATTAGAAGTTGGCACAGAGGTACAGTCCTCTGTGCGCCCGCCCCTCACAAGTAAGGGGGGGAGTCTGGTATTAGGGATCTGACACCGGTTACGACCTTGCCGTTGGCCCGTAATGTTAGGATGTACAAGTTGAATTTTGAGAAATGCATTTACAGGATGTTTTAGAATCGGCTAGGAGAACCTTTGTATTAGAGATATGTTAAGGTTAGCCAATAAACATCGTAATGTATAAATGAAATTGTACATGATATGAAACTGTTATTTAACGTTTTAATTTTGTTTCATATTTTAATAAATACGGCCGGGAGGGTAACTCCCTCCCGCCTTCCAAAAGCTCAAGAACTGTATCCGTCTTCCCATCCTTGGGGATTGTGTTGGGAGGGGGTGACGGGTATCCAGGCCATATCGATGTTTCGACCCTATTGGAGCAGGAATCAATAAAATCCTTGCATGTGGGTCTTCATCAGGACGAGAGAGGGGTAATGGGGCAGACAACCTGAATAAATCAGTGTTGGTGGGTAATACTCATTTCGAAAATCGATAGGAGACATTAAATCTTGGTAAGTAAAGTCCGATATCCCGAAGGGATAAGGCAAAGGATCCGGCCACTGGACAGGGAGGAACCACTCTACGTATCGATTAGCGTAGAGTTTCTCATTGTGTCCCCGATGTTAGAAAGGAATACGTCCGTGTGAATCGGGATACGTATCCGGTCAGTGACGATTCAGTGAAGAGTAAGCGTCTCTGATTTATTCAGGTTATCTGCCCCATTACCCCTCTCTCGTCCTGATGAAGACCCACATGCAAGGATTTTATTGATTCCTGCTCCAATAGGGTCGAAACATCGACACGCTTCTTCACCTTGAAACACAGCCTCCCCCCTACCCACGATTCCTGTATAGTATGGACATTGGGGCATGTGTATTTTGAACTATTGTGTTGATTTATGATCATTCTACTGTTTATCCGACATTGAATTCATACTAATGTTTGATAGATACGTGGTTTTATTGTCACTATCCCGTCCTACACTACCCTCACGACTGCACGTCCCTTCTTACCCTCAGGGGCACTAGCACAACTGCAATATGTGAATTTGTTTTTGATCGCCTTTTTCCTATAATGTGAATTAAACATTATAGATGTATTGATTGTTTATTTGA
The DNA here is from genome assembly GCF_964263255.1 of Lissotriton vulgaris. Taxonomy (NCBI): domain Eukaryota; kingdom Metazoa; phylum Chordata; class Amphibia; order Caudata; family Salamandridae; genus Lissotriton; species Lissotriton vulgaris. Next base: position 1,156,089,812 of record NC_141696.1, read on the forward strand.
TTTATTTAAATTGTTTCTAACAATACACTCTCCTTCCTTACTGGGACCCCTTTACTCTTAACGCTAGATACCCAGGTCCCAGTGACTTTATTGGGTCAACCCTCTCCTTTGATACTATCCTGGTCACAGGAAGTACACAGGGATTGCGTTTGAGAAACTCGTGGATGCAAAGACCTGCATCAAGGATTACATCTAATTGGCGCTAGATATGGGGAGTAAGCACACCTGCCTAGCCTCGCCCGTGCTCACTATTTTGGGCTGATTATAATGCGTTACTGAATATGAGCTTCAACTCGGCACCTGCTTCATTTTATATCTGTAAGTGCTTACTGTTGAGGTTTTTTGTGACAGGAGCATCGTGCCAGAATGAATCCTGCCTGCATATTTCTCCACGAAGATGCCACCGTGTTGTGCCATACCTCTACTCAACTAGAGTACTTTCTACTGGCTAATCAGTAAGTGCTACCTCTTTGGGTAAATAAATCTGTATGTAAAAAAAAAAAAATCCGCCTGCTCGCGAATTTGCGAATTGTCGGCAATTTCGCGAGATTCGCGGATTGCAAAATTGCCAAAAATCCACAAATTTCGTGAGCGTAATGGATTTTTGGCCCATACTTAGTCTCACCGAAGTTGGCTCTGATGAGCGAGACCTCCACATTGACCGAGTACATCGATCGGCGCACTCCGTTGATGGCCGCCATGACATCGCGAAGAGAAGGTTTCGGGTCCTGCGCAGGTGACGCTGTCCCACCATCCTTCTCCGATCGTGGGGAGTCACCTTTCTCCTCCGCTTTGGACCACGTAAATTTCGCTAGCTGCTTTTGGGGGTTGACCCTGAGGCCTTTCCCGCCCATCGCCATGGCTGTGCACCCCCAGATAGTCCACTTGAGGAGGGCACAGGGAGTGGTCATGGTAGCGCACAGTACTCCCAGGGCCGTCTCCCCTTCTTTCTCTCAGCCCCAAGGCACCAGTGGCGTAGATCTATTTGCTTGCCACAGTGGTCGTCAATATTATCGTTGCATTAGGCCACACCAATCAACTCCATCTCTGAGACGCCTTCCCAGTCGCATTCACGTCTCACACGCGGGACTTCTGTCCACTGCCACTTTCCGGCCAACACTCAATGGACCACTCGGGCTTTCCCCCCGTCGTCCAGAACTTCCTAGTCACCTGAAGGCCACACCGTGCACTATGCTTGTCTTCAGAGGACTGTCCTAGTCATACACGCACTTGTTCCACAATAGCCCAATCAGTACCTCCGGCCACTGGCCTCGTGGTTTACTCCCTGCTGGTCCGTGGTCCCATGTGCTCCTGTGGGCCCAGGGGTCGGTCATAATCACTCTCCCCTCCTAATTCGGGTCCGCGGGCATCTTATGCCTCAATGCTACTAGATGGTTGCCTCCAAGGGAGGGAGAGGATGGGTGGGGGGCCACAAGCAGCGGTCCTCCCACAGTTGCCGGCAGCCTCCAATCCCCACTGAATGTCTCCCACCGACAAGAGGGCAGACGAACCTCATGCGTCGCCCCAGCCTCAGTGACTAGTTGAGGTCACACTAGCGTATAGGCCCCAAGCCGGGACCTCAATTGCTGCATCACAGTCAGGCTCCCTGGGGCTGGGCCCCTCTTGATTTTCCTCCATATGCGCCCAGACCCAGCCACGGCCATCAACGGAGGTCCTCCTCCACCTCTGCTCCCATTCACCACTAATTCGCCAGACCGCCGAACCGTATGTATCTCCAGGCCGCCGAGGCCGCGGCCGCGTCCCCTACCGGGCCGACCTCCGGTACTTCTCCACCACAGACACACCTCATCGGCTGCTGATGCGGGGAACACCCGCTCTGCGGCCCTGCTGCCTGTCAAATGCAGCCTCCACTGCCTCCCAGGGCCTGCATTCACTCCCCTCGCCACTGGGAAGCAGTCATCACTACTCAGTGCGGATCGCCAGAAAGGGTGATATCACGGAGTGCGCACCACATCAGAAGCGGGAAATCTCACAGGTGGTCCGGGAGCGGGACACTGTCACTTCAAGTCGCTTTCATGCGACGAATGACACAGGATGGGGCAGGATTTTCGTCGGGAAGGTGGGAGCTCGTTCAAGCAGCAACCATTCTCGACGGCTGCTAGCCATGTTCCCCAACTGGTATTTCTTTGAACAGTCTGAGAAACGAGAAGGGAGGATATCGTCTGAGCCTGTCCTATCTACACTCCAAGGTCAAAAGAAGCGAAGAATATTTCATTGAAAATGACTGTGTATTGAAGAAGTGAATGTTTTAACATGTGATACATTTAGGAGGGGTGTTGTATAAATGATCCAGGAAACAGGAAATAGTAATTTAAGAAATGTAATGCATGACACAGGAAACAGGTCCATCCTCATCAGCAACAGTAGAAGTACTGACTGACCCAGTTACAGAATGGAATATTTAACATTCTAATTCTATCTACTTGAATATACACAAGATACAAACACAGCACATCCCCCTTCTATACAAATGATAATTAGGTTAAGAATCTAATTAATGCATATATGAATAATGTATTAATAAAATCTAACAACTATTGTACTATGTTAACATTCTATTATATCATGTTTCATCCAAATAAAATAATAATTCATCCTTACACCTACGCCCCACAATAAAATTAACAAAAATGGTAAACAAAATGAGTCATCCTACTACAAAATCTTTTAACCACATAGGTACATTTTGTTTCCTTCCACAACTTCTTTCTAAACTTTCACCTCTTGATACAACATCCCCCTCGTTAAGCTCATTATCCACATTGCAATTACTGCTAGGCAATTGTTCCTGAAATGATCCGTTAATATCTTCAGACCAAAGGGGATCAATAAGAACATCATGTTTGATTCTCTCTCTTAAATTTTCCTTACACAATGCCACTCTTTTCAAATTCCAAATTCTACCATCATCCACTCGAATGGCATTGTTCAGAATTTCAATAACTTTTATATGCTCATAAAGTCTACTCAACCCCTCTGTATCTTTTTTAGGTTTCCTAATTCTCACCCAATCCCCCACTTTGATTTTGGGATCAGAGAAATTTTTGCGTAAATTATAAAATTCTTTTGTTTTGTTTTTTTCCATACAATTTGGGCCTCATTAGGATCGCGGACGGACTTGCGTCCGTCCGCGACCCCAGAGCAGGAGGGAACCTCCAGATGGCATGCGGAGTTCCCTTCTGTGCAATTAGGATGTGACCACCACCCTGGCCGTCACATCCTCTATTTATAACATTGCGGCGGGTGCGGCTTCAAGCTGCACCTGCGGCAATGTTAAAAATGCAGGTGTTGCATTTGTATGCAGAAAGAGGCAGGCACCGCGCGGTGCCTGCCGCTTTCCGCATACAAATGCAGGGGGGTACCTATGGTACCCCCCATGTGCACCCCCCATCCCCCCTTCACCTAGGGGGCCCGCAACGGGCCCCCGCAGTGAAGTTACACATGCTTTTCCACGGCGGAAAACCCGCCGCGGAAAAGCATCTGAAACAGGCCATCCTAATATGGCGGACGGTGTCTGACAGACACCGTCACCATATTAGAGCTTTTCCACCGCGGTTGTAAGCCAGCCGCGGCCGAAAAGCTGCGGACGGAAACCAGGACCCACCAGGCATCCTAATGTGGTGGTGGGTCTTTGGTGGCTCCGCTGCGGATTTTCCGCATCCTCCGGGCCGGCAGTGGCTTCCGCCGGCCCAGAGGATGCGGAAAATCCGCAATCCTAATAACTCCCAAAGTCTTTCCTGAACCTCCTGAGCTGATCACTCTGAAACTGAACAGTTTTTTAACCAAGAAGGAGTAAATTTACATCGAGGAGATCTTCCCCGCATCATTAAAAAAGGTGACAATTTTGCCACATCATTTTTGGTAATTCTGTATGCCCATACAGCCTTCTTGCCTGCAATTTTCCAGTCACGATTGTTGTTAAAAGCACCTTGAATTAAACCTTTAAGTATTAAACCTTTCCACAGTTCCATTTCCGCTGGAATTGTACAAGGCAGTAGTTTTATGTTTTTTACCCACTCTGTCAAAATATTCTTTAGCACCAAGAGTGTAAGTAAATTGTACACCATTATTACTTAAAAGTGTAATAGGTATACCTTCTGATTTAAATGCCTGATCTAAAAATTCTAACACTGTGTTAGTATCACCCTTATTTACAATCTCAATAACAGGCCACTTGTGAACAAATCCATCAAAACAAGAATGTATTCTTGAAATTCACCGATTGGTCCCATTATATCGATGGCAACATTATCCCAAGGTTGATTAGGGATTCTCACATTTGACATAGGAGGATTGAGAGTACGTAGTGTTTTATCCAAAGTAGAACAAAAAAATGCACAATCATTTACAAATTTTTCAATTTGTTTGTCAATGCATGGCCACCAAAATGAATCCTTCACTACATTCTTTGTCCTTACCATACCAAAATGACCTTTGTGACATAGATTTAAAATAGTATTCCTCATGCCCACTGGAGGAATGACTTTGCAACCTCTTAAAATAATGTCATTTTTAACAGACAATTCAGTTCTAACCTCCCATAAGGCTCTGCATTCTTTAGATAACAACTCTTTCCTTGGCCACCCCTCAGACATATGTTTCATAACGTTCAGAAGATCATTGTCTTTGAATTGTTTCATTACCCAATCCTCATGCTTTATGGCAGATAAACCAGAATCATGTACTAAGGCAACTTTGAATTTACACTATGGGTCATCTTGACAAGTTTCCAAAGGGTTAGGCAAACAAGACAAGAAATCTGTAATCAAATTCTCTTTTCCTGGCACATATACTATTTTATATATGTAATCGTTCATTCTCATTAAAAGATGTGCCAGTTGCAGAAGTAGAAGAAATTCCCTCAGTGGAAAGCAATATAACCAATGGTTTATGGTCAGTTCTTAAAACAATTGGTATGCCCCAAATGAAAGCTCTAAAATGATCAAGAGCCCTAACACAGGCAAGTGCCTCACGTTCAATTATATGGTATTTCTATTTAGAAGGTGAGATTGACCTCAATGCAAATAATATGATTTTTTCCTTACATCACCATTTGCTTGGGTAAGCACTGTTCCAAGTCATTTATTACTTACATCCACTATGATAAATGTATCAGAACATGGGTTAAAATTTGAATGATGTGGTACTTTATCCAAGTACTCCTTGATATATTGAAATTCATCTTCGCATAAGAAATCCCAATTGACGTATTTCTTTAAAGGTTGCTTGATGTTAAACACTTTCCCTGCAAAGTTTGGTACTAATTTTGCACAATACTCTGCCATCCCCAGAAAGGACCTTACCTCATCCTAGCTACTTTGGGATGGAATATTCAATATAGTATTAATAAGCTCTGGTTTAGGTTTAACACAGTCGGCAGAGATTATATGACCTAAATATGAAACATTTCTTTCAGCAAACTGACACTTACTCAACTCAATAGTTAGGCCCTTTCACTCTAAAATGCTTAAACCTTTTTCAAGTGCTTTGCCATGTTGGTTCTTACAATCACTATGAACCAAAATATCGTCTTGGAAAAATGATACTCCCTTTTCTTTTCCAAACAAATTGTGCATTAGTCTTTGGAACACAACAGCTGCTGATGCCAGTCCGAATGGCATGCGCTTGTACTGAAAACACCCAAAAGGTGTAATAAAAGCTGTTATCTTCCTCAATTTCTCTGATAATAAAATTTGATGATATGTCTTTGAAAGATCAACGGTTGAAAACCATGATGTTCCATTAAGGCATGACACCATTTCTGTAATTTTTGGCAGTGAAAATCTGTCAATAAGAATATTATTATTCACATGGCAAGGGTCCACACACAAATGGATTTTACCATTACTCCGACGTGCCACCACAATCTGAGAAACCAAGTCTGAGGATTCAATAGGTTCAATTACATCTAACTCAACCAGTTTTTTGAGTTCTTTTTTCACCCCATCTCGTAATACGATGGGTACCATTCTCATTTTATGGCTTTTAGGAACAGCATCATCCTTAAGAATAATCTCATGTTCAAATCCTTTGAGAGTACGGTAGGGGAACTCTAGCCCTCCGACCAACTCAAGATGGCCGCCACAGAAGACGAGACCGGAAGCCCGGTTAGCGGTCTAGCGGCAGACGGCATCGAAGGGGAAGAGGCCTGTAAAAAGGACAAGGAGGAGCACAGAGGGCGTTCACCTACGGGAGGAGAGGAAACAGATGAAGGAGAGCTGGAGGGATCCACAGGTGTCACGGAGGAACCTAGGAGCAGCGAAGAACCAGCCCGGACTGGACAGGACGTCGGACCGAAGGCGGGGACAAGAAACAGCTCGAGGAGCAATGCGCTCGGGACTACGAACCTCTGGGACCCAGAGGAGTTGGAGTCTCCCACAGCCACGTCCCAAGGGGGCTGTGGTAGCAGGCAAGTACCGCCTGCATGTCAAGGGATTCTACGGGGGTTGTGGGAGTTGGTCAGGGGTCACCAAAAGGCACCACAAGTTTCCCCCACCTAGGCACTACACGTTAGGGACTTGGTGAAGGTACACTACCCCTCCCTCATTTCTGTATGTTTTCAATGCACCCAGCCTAAGCCCTTTTCTTGTGTTTCTTTGTTTTGGGTGCGCACAACTATTTGGGAGGAGGCCAGAAGAAAAAGAAGAAGAACCCGGTTTCATTTCCCAGGCTTCATTTTATTTAAAGACTCACAGAGACTACCTGAGACAAATCCCCTAAGACAATAAAGAAAGCCTTAACTGCATCACTATAGAACCTTTTTGACAAGCCTCAAAGACAGTGACCTCAAAAAGGGGGGGGGAGAAGTTAGGAGAGCCTCGACCACAGTACCTAACGTTTCTTTAAAAACACTTGGAAATTTTACTTGCATTTCCTTCCCAATTGATGCCATTTCATCAATAATCAAAACTTTTTCTACACTGTTAGGATCAAGTATAATATGCAGGTTCCCTTAATCCTTCCAACCAAGCACCGATGGGCCGTTCTTTGCCACGTAAAGTTTCCCCCGAGCACTCCTGCTTTTAAACTCAAATAATAACCATCTGTATCCAATTATACCGATACTTTCACCAGCAAAACTTTCTAGGTTAATATCTGGTGGGGATAAATACTCACCTATTTTATCCTTAACCCTTCCCATGCTGGTGATGAAATGGTTCCGTCACGGGCCGCTCGCCTGAGCGTTCTATTAGGCGGGCGGGGTCGTGACAGAACCGTTCCGCCACAAGCACAGCTCACCCGCGGGCTGTGACGGAGTGGTTCCGTCACAAGCACGGGAGCGCCGCGTTGCCCCGCCTCCCCCTTAGCGCTGCGGTGGAATAGCCGCAGCAGCGAAGGGGTTAAACTTACTATACCAAACATTTTGGTTTACTATAGTAAAAGGTGAGCCTGAATCTGCATAAATTCTAATGTTGACTCCACCAATACACATGTCGCACTCTGGTTTCCCTTTTCTATTTTTATTGTCGATATTCAACACTAATCTTCTTTCCTGAAGATTTAAAACTGGAGATTTATCATTCTCCTCATTTTCATCATTCTCACTGCTGCTAGTGCCGGCTTCATGTACACATTTCACTTTAATTTTTTTCCTGCGACAACTTTTCGCAAAGTGTCCAATTATACCACAGTTCTTTTTTTTTTAAATCTTTTTTTTATTGCAGGAAGTAAGAAAAAAAAGACATTTCTTTACATACAAATATCAGAAGCAGAAATATCCAAACTTAAATTTAACCATTAAATACATGCAGAGGATGACAATATACATTCCCAAACAATAAATCCTTTTGTTGCTGCCGATAGAAAGAAAGCAAAAATAAAAAGAGCAAGCTAATCCCTCTAAGTATTTACATTTATATCAAATGAATGTACCCCAAATTTTTTCCCTCCCTTTCACTGCCTTTGTACCCCTTAACCTAGCCAATGAAAATTCCATCGTATGTATTTCATTAATAAGATTCCACCACTCCATAACATTAGGAGGTTCCTTAGAGATCCAAGTCTGTGCTATTACCAACCTAGCACAAGCAATAACAATAGATATCAAGTCGTTATGCTTGCTATTAGTATCTTGTATATCTAACAATTCTAAATGTGCCGAAAGTGTTGGAAGTGTAATTTGTCTATTGTTTAAAGCCGCTGTTAATCCTTTCCAAAACACTACAAGCTCCGGGCATTGATAGAGCATATGTTCTATACCGGCGGCTTCTAAATTACATTTTGGACATTTAGTTCGCTCACTAAGAGTATTTCCAAATGTCCAACTAGCAATTCTTTGTGGTGTTTAATAAATTTGGGTCACCGTTCTATAGAATTGAAGCCTTAAGTTTGAGGATTGGACCACTTGATTTATTTGTCTAAGCGAGCCTGCAATCTGGCTAGGGCTAATTGGTCCATTTCTCCCCCATATTTGCATAATCTCCTTGTCTGTGGCTATTTAAGTAGGCATAACTCTTGCTAATAAGTGATTTAGTATGCTTCGAATAGAGGTATTTTAAGGTATCTGAATATTCTGCTTTCTCGATTTTCATTTTATTAACCAAAAAGTCTTTCATCTGAATGTATTTAAAATACATAGCATCACTAATTTTGTAAAGTAATTTTAGTGCGTTAAAGCTCAAAAAGCCATCCGAGCCGTATAAGTCGCCCAGAGTACTTATGCCATGCTCTAGCCACAGGGCTCCAACTCCATCAGAAAGCCTGGTAACCCTGGGTTCCCCCATATTTGTATCTCAGCATTAAAAAAGGGAATCTTATCAAAAATCATTATTTGGTCCCAAATTCTTTTAATATGTCTCGCGGTCTTAAACTTGACTCTCTTAAAATAGTTGGGGTCATGCACGCGGTACAAGAACTGATTACTATCTAGTCCCAACATAAATTGATGAAAAAATAGGGAAGTATCATTAGTTAATAGGCTACGTATGCGTTGAAAGAAAGTTGCAAAAAAATATATTTTAAAATCCGGGAAATTTAATCCCCCTTTTTCAATTAGAAGTTTCAGACAAGCCATTGATCTACGAGCTTTTTTATAGCCCCAAATGTAGCTGCTACATATACTCTCTATTTTTTAATATATACGTTGTTGAGTTGTAAAGGGATAGATCTAAATAAATACAGCAGTTTTGGTACAATCTTAATTTTTATTAAATGTATTCGTCCTACCAAACTGAGTGGTATCTTATGCCAGTTTTTTAAAGATACAGTTATTTCCTTAAGCAAGGGGTCATAATTCAATGCTATAATTTTCTCTATTTCTGCAGCAAGCTTGACTCCTAAGTAAGTAGCATTAGTACAGAGTCCCAATATCGGTTAAGCAGGATTGTAGTTGGCGATTACCTGGGTTTTACTGACATTTAGTTTATACCCTGATATCCCTCCAAATTTACTAGCTTCTTTAATTATCTCAGGGATTGCCAAAACTAGATCAGTAGTATATATGGCTATATCGTCCGCGAAAACGGTTATTTTCAAGCTCTTGCCTCCGTGTTGTATTGGTATTATATTATCTTGAACTGACAGTGCATTTAAAAATGGCTCCAGAGCTAGAGCAAAAAGCAGGGGTGATAAAGGACACCCCTGCCTGATCCCCCTTTTAACTGCGAAGTTAGCCGAATTGGCTCCAGCGTAGCTAACTATTGCCGTTGGTTGTTCATACAGAGATCGAACCCATCTAAGATATTGCCCCTGTATACCGAATGCACTCAACGCTGCCCACAAATACTCCCACCCCACTCGGTCAAACGCTTTTTCCGCAGTCGAGAGTAGTCGAGGCCATATACCACAGTTCATACACCTTTGCTTGAGTGCAGGACATCATTTGCTATGTGCCAGGTGTTCTTTGCTACCTCAGTGATAGCATTTCCATTCAGAGTTTTTCTTTCTCCATTTTGAGTTGTTTGGCTTCAATTTTGGTTCATACTTTTTGTTTTTATTATTCTTTTTATGGCTAACTTTACAAACTTCAGCTCTTTCTTTGTCGGGTTGCTGTATTTCATTTGCACACCTTCCTGACATTTCTGCTTTGCACACTAAATTGACCACATCTAATACAGGATTATCTTCAATAATCCATAACCAATCTTGTATTGAGCTATTGTTGCTCTGCATTACCACCTGGTCACTTATGAAATCATCGGGATTATCGCCAAATTTACAATCAATGGCTAGCTTTTTAAGTTCTGCCACAAAATCATCAACAGATTCTCCTTTAAGTTGTTTGCATTGAAAGAATTTATATCTTGTAACTCCGATGCAGCCCTTTGGAGTAAAATATTTATCTAAATCACTCATTGCAGCTAGATATACATTCGCATCACCACTGACTGTAGTTTTTGGCATTCTGTTGTGCATTCTATTGTACATTTTTACTCCTTTTGGAATAAGAGACAGTAACAAAATTCTTTTCTTTTGCACTGCTGACATTTTTTTGTTCTCATCAATTGCAACAATATAATTATCAAAATATTACTTCCACCCTGCCCATACCATTGCTGGTTCACCTCCTGAAACCTAAAAGCTGTGAGGTAAATTGATTGTTGAGCCATTTCATTTTTATTTCTTCCCAGTAGTAATATATAGAATGTACTTGTATACTGTTAAATTACTAAAGTAATGTTTCCTTTTGCTTCCTTTTATTTTTACTTAAAACAACTCTTATGCAACAATTATTTATTTAAAAATCGGAATCCCACCTGTTTCCTGTGTTCATTGGTAATCGTTTCCAAGGTTGTAACGTGCGATGCTCAACTTATCCTCTTGACGATAGAATTAACCTCAAAACTAAAAAAAAATAATATTCAAAATGGCCTCTTACGTCGGGTCACATTGAGTGACCTTGCTGACAGTTTCCTCTTCCTGCACGATGACGTATTAGACTTATCGCGGTGAAACAATTGCCAGCTTTCCTGCGTGTGATAACGATTGCGCTGCCTTTGAATGATGCCGGTGACCTAGCGGTGAGTGTTCCAAGACCGCTTGATCTTAAAAGATGCTGGGAGATTAACGATGTATACAGTATTAGCGGACTGATTGTCCCACCCTAAACTGTACTAACCACATTTGTATCACACCGCATTTTATCATCCCAAGGCAAATTCATAGACAGAGTAAGAAGTTACAAGTCTTTTGTTTAAGTTAATTATCCTCTTATTTTCTCCATGTTAATTCCAAATATCGGACAGAAGTCTAACGCTGTGTTTGAAAATTAAATTGTCAAAAGAACGAAATTTCACAGTACCTTAATATATAGTCTCACGATTAATATTTTCTTCCGTTCTTTATTCTTGTTTCCAATCTTTGTGTTTATATTTCCCGAATCTTATTTCCCAGAAATCTTCTTTGAGAAATGGTGGGTATTTATCCGCCAACTCGTCGCCAGTAAATTGTTGTATAAATTATCCAGGAAACAGGAAATAGTAATTTAAGAAATGTAATCCATGAAACAGGTCCGTCCTTATCAGCAACAGCAGAAGTACTGACTGAGGTAGAACCTGGTACAGAATGGAATACTTAACATTCTAATTCTATCTACTTGAATATACACAAGATACAAACACAACAAGGGGGCTGAATGTATCCTTTTTGTATTATGCGCAGGGACAGAAAATGCAGACTTCTAGATTTTTGGAGGAGAAGGAGCATTTTAAATGTGAGCTCCGTAGATTTAAGCTATTTGACCCATTTGATGTGAGTACTTCTAAGGAAGTCTACACGTGCTGACACCTTTGAGAACTAAATTAGGGGAACCAGATAGAACTCTCATTTATGAGAGTAGTGTAGGGAAACATATTTCATGCTACCATTCCTGCTGAAAAAGGATTTGTATTCCGCCTTCATTTTGGGTTGTGCATTAATATGGGAGTTTATTTTTTTGTGTCTCTTTTGCTGAATCAATGATATGCACAGATTTGGCTCTGTTTTAATGTTCCTGTACCTGTATTCATTGATTTTGTGGTGTGTGTACATATAATTATTTTTGGCCTTATAATAAGAATCCATAAATGAAGTTCAGAGTCTGTGGTCCTTACAGCCTAGCAACTTGTAAGAGTAACTTTTAGCGAGTTGTTTTGCCACTAGACAACCTTTACCAGGCAAATAAAAGACCATCATTGCTGAACTTGGATAGGAAGGCAAGGTGCAAGTTTGGCTCTAGCATTATGATGTGCTGAATGTATAGACAATATGTGGGGACAGTTTACTCTTGGCCCCTTGTGTTGTTGTGCTGTTACTTATTCTCTATGAATAAATACCCTTTTATATTAAACTGTGATGAACCTATGTCACTTCGCGTGCCTTTCCCAAAATAAAAAAGATGAATTCCAAAGAAATTCCTACACGTCAATGCACAGGAACTACGCTGAAATCAAAGCCTGCGGAGGTTTTTTTTCGTGTGCTTCTTGTCCTAGTTAGAGTTCTGCAAATGTAACAACATCACCGCCAAACATAGACTGGTGCTTAAGTAAACAATCCAGGAAAATAGAAAGTGTTGCAGAAATAAGAACACGATTGTCTTGAAACGTTTGATTTTCACGAGTGCAGAAGGCAATAATAATTCGGATCCTTGGCTTTGTACTAATTATTCACATTACAATAGCATATTACCGTACAACAGAAAGAAGCAATGAAAGATGTATTTGCAATAATAGTAATAACATCAATAACAATAACTTTGTGCCTCAGTTACATAAAATTGGATCCGAAAACTCCATTGCTAGAATTTTTTCCTGTTCTTGTGATACATTAAACAAATTAGCTTGCATTAATGTATAAAAAAGAAACATGACAAAAACGGTACATAGCTGAAACCTTTGGTTCGAACTGGTTTATTTTTGCATAAAATGGATATAATAGGTTGGAGCACTTAGGCTTACGTAATGGACCTCGCAAACACATCAACTTTTTCTTTCACTAAAGCATTATTGATCTTCAGTAAAAAATAATGATTTGTTTACGAAATGTTTGTAAAATAATACCCCATCTGGTGTGGCCACAAGATTATTGGCTGAAAGAATAGCAACAATACTCACTGGTGGCAGTACACGTCGTTTAAAGATGCGAAGGATTGGAATTCAAACAATGGGCCCATGTTATTATGTACTTATGCACTGCAAGCTGCTAGCTGCTGCGACGTTGCTGATATTGGCTTCCTGCCAGTACAGAAAATTCCACACACTGCTGTACTGTAGCGACACACCCATGCAGATAGCCTAGGTCTCTAATGTACAAGGACTTCCAAAAGAAGAGTTCTCAGATGTGTCATAATAATAGGGGATTTCAACGCCGAGAAATGTGGCTTTATTCACTGGCACATCTATTTTTATCACAAATACAGAGAAACAAGATGGGAACCAGATGCCAAGGTCTTCGTTAACACTTTCTCTTTGTTAGTCTTTAGATGACGTTTCCCTTTTTACTGCATGATTTGGAAGCTACAGTCATAGTTGGAAAAGATTTATATTCCAGATATCAACATATTTAAAACATAATGTTTTAAATATGCAAAATATCAGATCGATGGACAAAGGCATAAGCTTAATTAGGCCTCAGCGAGCCACTCAAATGACAAAAGGGCAAAGTTGAAAAGTTGTTTTCTCGCTGTGTTTTTGGAAAGGGGCGACCATTCGGTCCCCCCGAACGTATGGCAGAGTACCACGATCCCCCCGGGAAGCCATCTTGGGCGGGAGGCGAGTCTCGGCTGGTATGCCCGAAGCGGCGTAGCCGGGGCGCGCCTTTTCCCGCCCTGGAGTGGGCTGGCCTAGACACTGACGAGGCCGGGCCACGCCCACGGGGCAGGCCGGGGCGGGTTTACGCCCGCCCTGAAGACGGATAAAAGGAGCAACAAGCCAAGGAAGCATCCTCTTGTTCCTGTGCTCTGAAGCTGCACCACCTCGCTGCACGTGAGCTCGAGACGGAACGAAGAGCCAATTTTGAGCGTTATAATCTTCTTGTTTGTTTTGCAGATACTCTGTCGGAGAATGCCTAAGAAGGCGGGAAAGCGAATGACTACCGAGCAGATGCTGCGTGTTCTCATGAAAGAGGTGACCGACCTAAAGAAGCGAATGGCGGAGAAAGACGAGGAAGGGGGGCCGAAACGTCCTCTGGCGGGAACAGCTCCAGGAGGAAAAGGCAAGAGGCCCAGGAGGGGAACAGCTGGGGGAGACGTCCCAGTTCCCTGTACCCCGCTCGAAGCACCCACTCCGGTCCCGGAGGAAGGAAATCCGATTCCCGTAGTGGTCACCCCCGTGTCCGGGGAGGATATGCCGCCCGAGCTGGCAGCACAATTAGCAGCGTGGTTGGGTAAAGGTAGCAAGGGCGCCACGGCTGACGACGCGCAGGTGTTGATGAAACAGCTGCGGGAAACAAGGGAAGTGACGATGGCACCATCGCCGACTGCGGCAGTTGAGAAACCACCTGGGTCAGGTCCAGTCGCAGATACAGCTTCCGGTTCAGGTAAGCGGCCATTGCCGATTGCGAGGGATGAGTCGGCACCCTCTCGAAGGGAAAAGTTGGGTCAACATGTCCCTCTGGCTATCAAGGAGAAGATATGGGCAGGGGAGTATATAAACATCTTCTCGTTGCTTACCGATCATTATGAGATGGAGCATGTTAAGAGTCAAAAGGAGCTCATGCATCCGAGTGTTTGGCGCGCAAAGATGGCCGCCTTTAAGGTAAATGAAAACATTGGTAATTGGGGCAAAGCATGGGGGGTTTTTACATCCATCTTGGGTGAACGTAGGCCCGAATTGCTGCCCGAATTGCCGATTTATCAATCACGGATCATGGGGTATTCAGTATCTCACGAGGGCAACCATTGGTTTTGTTACGACAATATTTTCAGAAAAGCAAAAGAGCATGATAAAAACTTAACTTGGGATTGTTATGATTCTGTGTCCTGGTCCAAAATGGAGGATTCTGGTATGTTGAAGGTGCCATTGGTAGGGAGTTACGTGGGTGAATCCTCCCGCCAATATGCGGGGACGCCCTTTCGATCAGGTACGAGTAACGACAATCACTCGAGGCCAATCGGCAACGCAGGTAAAAGGGGGGTTTGTTGGAACTTTAACAGGGGGAAATGTACTAGGCCCCAGGGGTCATGCAAATTTAGGCACGAATGTGGGGGGTGCGGGCAATCATCCCATCCTGAGTCCATGTGCAGAGCCAAAACGGGTGATAACGGGGGTAGAGGAGGCGCCAAACAGGTCTGACATAGTCCGAGGGGCACCTTTACCTACTCCGATTGATACCATGGCAATGATTCCCTGGCTCAGTGAATACCCGGATCACGCTTCCGCTGGGGTGTTACGGGACGGATTTTCGTATGGTTTCCGCATCCCAGTGAGGGAGTTTCAGGGTATAGCAAAATGTAAAAACCAGATATCGGTCTTACAGCATACGACCGTGGTACAGGAAAAGATCGGGAAAGAGGTGGCTCGAGGTCGAGTCGCCGGTCCATTTAATGTGCCACCAGTTGCTAACTTTGTTTGTTCCCCTTTAGGGGTGGTCCCCAAGAAGGACCCGGGTGAGTTTCGGCTGATACATAATTTATCAGCCCCACGTGGTCTTTCCGTAAACGAGGCAATAGACCCGGAAGTGTGATCGGTGCGGTACGCATCCTTCGATGAGGCCGTAGCCATATTGAATCGCCTGGGGCCCGGAGCGCTGATGGCAAAATCTGATATCGAGTCAGCGTTCCGGTTGCTCCCGGTACATCCAGACGATCAGCGTCTCCTTGGTTTCATGTTTCAGGGTCACTACTACATGGAAAGGTGTATGCCGATGGGGTGCTCTATATCGTGTGCCTATTTCGAAAAGTTCAGTTGCTTCCTGCAATGGGTCTTCACAAGGAAGACGGGGTTTAAACATGTTATGCATTATCTCGATGACTTTTTGTTTCTGGGGGCAGCCGGGGATCCAGAAAGTGGACAGGCTTTGACTGCATTTTGTGTCTTGATGAATCAGTTTGGCGTGCCATTGGCACCAGGTAAGACTGTGGGTCCCTCGACTTGCCTTGAGTTTCTGGGGATCGAGCTCGATTCCAAAGAAGGTTGTTTTCGTTTACCAGATGACAAAGTGTTAAGATTCAGGGCATCCTTGCAAATGTGTATAAGTGAGTCTAAGGTGAAGCTACATCAATTACAGCAATTGGTGGGACAGTTGAATTTTGCCCTAAGAGTTATACCGATGGCCCGCCCCTTTTCTTGCTCGATCGCTCAAGCCATGGTCGGCCTGAGGGAGGGTCATCATCGCACAAGGCTCTCGGCAGAGGTTCGCCAGGACATGCGCATTTGGTTGGCATTTCTGGCGGATTTCAATGGTCGAATTGTCTGGAACAAACCGGCCGTGTCCTCTGAGGAGCTAGGGCTGTGGACAGATTCGGCAGGGAGCATTGGTTTTGGTGCCATATTCGGCACTCAGTGGTCGGCACAAAAATGGCCGTCATGGTGGCATGATAGTGGTCTGACAAGCAACATTGCTTTCCTAGAACTTTTTCCCATACTGGTGGCCCTGAGAACTTGGCCCGAGGGGTTCAGAGATCACTCTGTGGTATTCTGGTCTGATAACATGACCGTTGTTGAGTGTATCAATAGCCAGGCAGCACGATGCAAATGGATTCTGAGATTGCTCAAGGAAATTGTGTTATTGTGTATGCAATTGAATGTACTATTTAGGGCAAGACATGTCCCGGGGGTGATGAACCAGGCGGCTGATGCGCTTTCTCGTTTTCATATGCAGGCCTTCTGGGGTTTTCTGCCCACAGCGGACCCGGTGGCAGCACCCTTTCCCGAAGCTCTCTGGTCTCTCGGTGCCCAGAACTACAGAACCTCGTGGGAGAGAGTTTAGCACCCAGGACGAGGAAGGCATATGAAGGGGCGTTCCGTTCCTATTGGGCCTTTTTGGGGGCGGCTAGAGGGGAGCTTTGGGGCCAGGAGGAGTTGGTAGTGAAATTCCTGCTGTCTTTACGTCAGGCAGGCAAATCAGTGGCTACGGCCCAGAGGCATCGGGCCACCATTTCCTTTGTGGCTAGGGCTCATGGGATCCAGGACCCGACAGCGTCTTTCGTTGTGCAAAAAGCGCTACGTGGGTGGCAACGCCTTGAGGGTCGCAGAGTAGATGAAAGGCGCCCGATAGGTTTGGATAGGTTGGCCCTGTTATTATCTAGACTCCCTGCAACATGTTCATCCCAGTATGAAACGGTGTTATTCCGAGCCGCTTTTACGCTGGCATTCCATGGGGCTATGCGAGTAAGCGAACTAGTGGCGAGGAACAAGCAGGACGTGATGGGGGGACTGTGCCGGGAGCACGTTCAGATCAGAGGGGAGACGATGACTCTCTCGTTCGTCAGGTCCAAGACCGATCAGGGTGCAATGGGTGATTGCATAATCATACAAAGGATCCCCGGGTCCTCCATGTGCCCGGTGAGTTGTGTAGAGGAATATTTGGCACAAAGGGTGGCATCATGGGGGGGGACCTTGTTGAGACACGCTGACACCACCCCACTGACGAGGTTTCAGTTTCAGCGGGTGCTTGCGATGTCGATTACGGCTGCGGGCTTGAACCCTGGCGAGTTTGGGACCCATTCCTTTCGGATAGGGGCTGCTACAGAGGCTACAGCCAGGGGGCTGAATGTCGAACAAATTAAACGTGTGGGGCGTTGGTCCTCCAATTGTTATAAGAGGTATGTGCGGTTGCACATGTTGTGAAGCTGTAATGATGTACTCACGCTTCTTGTTTTTGTTTGGTTTCAGTTGCGCAAGCCTACGAGGCGGGGCGGACTATGCAGTCGACCCAACACCGGGCCAGCGGTCAGACTTCACCGGCTGTGAAAAAGGAGGTGTGGGTCGTGGGCCACTCATACGTGAGGCGTGCCGCGGACGTATTCAAAGCAGGTGACATGATTCACGTGGCTGGGGAATACGGGTACAGTATGTCCTTCTACGGAAAGGGCGGACTCTGTATTGACCAGTTTCAATCATTTTTTGAGGGTTTGCTAGGGCGGACGAGGTCACCGCCGTCTATAATCATAGTACATCTTGGGGGCAATGATTTGGTCACCACTGGTAGACGACTTCTCCTTGAGGCGATGCTTTCCACTGTAAGTTGGTTGGCGAGGAGAGTTCCAGGGTGCACGATTGCATGGTCACATATGATCCCACGAAAAGTATGGCGGGGGGCTATTTCTGTTTCTGCTCGCAATCATTCAGTAAGGAAAATTAATAACAAAGTGAGTAGATTGTTCCGTTCCAATACACTGCATTCTATTTCGCATGGTTGTATTACTGGTGACAGTATGTATTTGGGGGATGGTGTTCATTTGTCCCGGGTGGGGAACGAGTTACTCATAGGGGACTGTATAGCTTGGCTAAAGACTTTAAGACATGACCTTTAGGTAGGAGTGTTGTGGGGGGTCCGGATAGCCGGTCAACTATCCGGCCTGTGGCGGTAAGGTCATGATCGGTGAGCACTAATTGGAAGATCCCTATGAGTGGGCGTCACCCATTACGGATGGGAGCGCTCGAGGGAGGTGGCCATTGGCCCCTCAACGGGGTAGGCGGTCCCTTCTAAGGATGGGCCGCCGAAAGGAAAGGAAAGGCGGTCAAGGCCCCTTCCTGGGTAGGAGGGGCTACAGCCCCCTCCTGGAGAATTTCCCGGGGCCAGGTCATCTGCGACCTTGCCGTTGGCCCTTAAACGTTAGGATGTACAATTTCAAAATTTCAAGTTAAATGTTTTGTAGGATGTTAGTTCGGCTAGGAGAACCTTTGTATTAGAGAATATGTTAAGGTTAGCCAAACATCGCAATGTGGTAATGAAATTGTACATAATATGAAACTGTTATTTTAATGTTTTAATTTTGTTTCATATTTTAATAAATACGGCCGGGAGGGTCACTCCCTCCCGTCTTCCAAAAGTTCAGAACTGTTTCCGGTTTCCCATCCTTGGGGATTGTGTTGAGAGGGGGTGGCGGGTATCTCAGCCATATGGAAAGGGGCGACCATTCGGTCCCCCCGAACGTATGGCAGAGTACCACGATCCCCCCGGGAAGCCATCTTGGGCGGGAGGCGAGTCTCGGCTGGTATGCCCGAAGCGGCGTAGCCGGGGCGCGCCTTTTCCCGCCCTGGAATGGGCTGGCCTAGACACTGACGAGGCCGGGCCACGCCCACGGGGCAGGCCGGGGCGGGTTTACGCCCGCCCTGAAGACGGATAAAAGGAGCAACAAGCCAAGGAAGCATCCTCTTGTTCCTGTGCTCTGAAGCTGCACCACCTCGCTGCACGTGAGCTCGAGACGGAACGAAGAGCCAATTTTGACCCACCCACCAGCCCCTGAGGACAGCAAGTGGTTTTGAATAAAGTTTGATGTGATAACTCTTTTGTTTTGCAGGTACCGGATTATTATCGTGATAACTTTGAATATGCAATAAAGAAATGGTCAATTGTGGTATGTTTTGCAAATAAAGTAATCATGCTCTAGTGTTGATCAGTAGCATGCTTTTAATAAAGTGGTTGCTCTTAACTGTCCTTAAGTAATTTAGTCATTTAGTTTAGAACTGTCGTATTTATTTTGGTCGGGCGGTAAGGTCATGATCGGTGAGCACTAATTGGAAGATCCCTATGAGTGGGCGTCACCCATTACGGATGGGAGCGCTCGAGGGAGGTGGCCATTGGCCCCTCAACGGGGTAGGCAGTCCCTTCTAAGGATGGGCCGCCGAAAGGAAAGGAAAGGCGGTCAAGGCCCCTTCCTGGGTAGGAGGGGCTACAGCCCCCTCCTGGAGAATTTCCCGGGGCCAGGTCATCTGCGACGGCAGATGCGGTAAGTTGTGTGGGGTTTGGGGGGGTCTACGCTACCTTCTAGATACCTCACACGAGTCCTCGGACGACCTTTAAGTGGCGTCGAGTTTATTGGGGCCCCCGTCAAGTCAAGGGAAATTGGTAGTTGCACTCGAGGTACACCTCTGTGCGGTCGCCCCTCACAAGTGAGGGGGATATTTCTGGTTTAGGGATCTTGACACCGGTTACGACCTTGCCGTTGGCCCTTAAACGTTAGGATGTACAATTTCAAAATTTCAAGTTAAATGTTTTGTAGGATGTTAGTTCGGCTAGGAGAACCTTTGTATTAGAGAATATGTTAAGGTTAGCCAAACATCGCAATGTGGTAATGAAATTGTACATAATATGAAACTGTTATTTTAATGTTTTAATTTTGTTTCATATTTTAATAAATACGGCCGGGAGGGTCACTCCCTCCCGTCTTCCAAAAGTTCAGACCTGTTTCCGGTTTCCCATCCTTGGGGATTGTGTTGAGAGGGGGTGGCGGGTATCTCAGCCATATTGTTGTTGCAAAAAATACATAAGGACCATGAAGTTCCATGCGATTATGTCTTTTGCATAGAAACTGGGATTTGTGCAAGTATTTTGAACACAAATGTAATTCGTGTTGAGTTACTCATGAGAAAAAGGTAAGTAAGGTATTTCCTTGCGTACAAAATTCTGGTCACAGCATAGTACATTTCCGAAATACTTGCCAGATATTCGAGTACTCACGAGAAGATGCAATGCAAGATATTTACTCACACAAAATGCTGGTGAATTACTTCCACCACACATGCAAGATAAAACTAAGTGAGTGGGCAGGTATGGCAAAAGTGTTAAACTACACACTATGCGTAGGCAAAAAATCAGGAACTCTTAAGGACTATTTTTTGTAATGAAAACCTTACACACCCCTACCACAAAACTGAGGGCCTCATTTAGAGTTTTACAGATGGGGTAGTGTCAGTCAAGATGGCAGAGGACATTACCTCCTCTATCCAGACGGAGTTCTGGTTGTCAAATGTAGAGGTGACTACCGACACAGGGGACATCTCTGTACATTCACAGGAACCGCAGACTTAGCGGTTCCTTTCAACGTACTAAAAGTTTGGTGTATGTATGCTGTCGGTTTAGACAGCTATACACCAAACCGTTCAAAGGTTTTTATTTTTCAAATCAAACTCTAAAAGGCAGGACCTAATTTTGGGAGAAAAAAAACGATTGACCCCTATATCCACCATTGTTTTTGTTCCTGTCCCTCAATGCCAGATTTTTCCTGGTATACACAGACAGGAAAAAATACTTTACACCACCCACCATAAATAACAAAGGGGCATATTATCAAGAAACAGCGTTAAAATTATCGCCGCTTTAGCTGCAGGAGACTGCGGCTAAAGCGGCGATAATAGGCTTGATAATATGCCTTTGTGAATTTCCATAGAAGTCCATGTTCTGGTGTGAACCTGGGCTTCTATTGGAATTCTCAAGGGCATTTTATCAAGCCCAATATTGCTGCTTTAGCGACAGTTTCCTGCCACTAAAGCGGCGATAATTTTAACGCTGTTTCTTGATAATAAACCCCTAATGGGCTCTATTGATGAAAAGCTGACAGTCGTACTAACTCTAAATGAGGTCGGCAGACCGAGTCTTTGGTGGACAAAGTACTCCATTACGTTTGCAAAAGAGTAACTAATCTGCCAAACTCTACATCAGGCCCTAAGTGTCTGATTAAGAGTTTGGAGAGCATCATTTTCATCTACCATCTATAGTGGCAGCAGAGGAAAATCAAACCATATTTAGATTTCTCTGCCAAGCTGGCTAGGTGTCTCCAACAAAGTTACTTTACCCTGAATTGGAGGCTTGCGTTTGCAAGTGAAACAAACACTAATATATCTGTCAGTTATAGTGTTGGATTGTGCAAATTACACCATCAAATGTGAGTATTGAAATTGTTCACAAAACGTGGGATTAGGTAGTCATTACTGACATAGATGATGGAGGAGGTTTCGCAACATGATACTGTCACCACACTCAAATGTTATGAACGTCTGCCTCTTTTTCGGTGGTGGTGTTTCGTTGGGAAAATCAGCTATGTTTAAAATGGACTTTTGAAATGCATACCATCAGATTACATTCCACCCAACATCTTGTCATCTCACGTCATTCATCACTCTGAAAGGAATTCTCGGATTCAAAAGGATTCCCTTTGGCCTTGCGCCTGCCTCTGCTGTTTTTCAGATGTAATTGCAAAACAATTTGCAATGGTAAAACATGTAAGATGCTTGGTAGACAATATTTTTATTGTGGAGGGGAAAACAGTGAACAACATGACCAGGTGTTGAGGTTTACATTGCAAGTGTTGAGTAGGTCAGGGTTTTGAGTTTTGAGTGGTATAGCTAAATCACGGTTTGCTGTAAGTGAGGTGGAGTAATTGGGGCACACCCTATCTGGTGACAGGATGACAGCAAAGCTGAAGTTAGTTAGGGCAATTGAGCAAGCACCATCATCTACAAATATAGAACAAATATGTTATTCTTGGTATGATGTAGTATTACACCAAATTTGTCGAACATTTTTCAGAGGAAAGTATGGTTTTGAGAATTCTACTTAAGAAGGATGTCACATTATTTTAGGCACCGCTTTTAAACAGATAAGTTGCATTGTAGGCTTAGTAACATTGAATCCATTTGATAGGAATGATCCCATCATTTTTGTCTCAGATGTTAATGTGTATGACTTAGGTGTTGTGTTGATGCAGGAAATGAAGTCATTGAGCGAATTGTGTCCTTTGTGTCACAGACACTGAAGTGAGCAGAGAATATTTATGGTGTGAATGAAAAGGAAGCATTGTTATGTTGGTGGGTGATTATACGCTAATATCTTCATGCACCATTTCGAAACAGAGCACATCCTCAATAACCAATCATGGAAAAACAACCTCATACTGTACAAAAGGTACATAGATGACATTTTCCTACTATGGAAAGGATCTTCCACTCAACTAACATCAGCAATTCAAGAACTTAACAAAGTCAATGACCGGATTCAGTTTACCTACACCGTTAATGACAAACAACTATCTTTTTTGGATGTACTAATCATCAAAGACCAAGACAAACTACTTACCACAGTATTTCAGAAATCCACAGACAAAAACAATTTGCTACACTATCAGAGTTTCCATCAACCTCCACTAAAGAACCATCTTCCTTACTCTCAATTGCTACGCGTCAAACGCATAGCCTCCTCACAACAACTATACGAAGAACAAAAAAACAACATGATAAAGAAGTTCAAAGACCGGGGATATCCCGAAACCATACTGGAACAAGCTGTGGAAAGGACAAAAAATCTGAACAGAATGAATGAATGAATGAATGAATGAATGAATGAATGAATGAATGAATGAAAATTATTTGTAAAGCGCGCGACGGCCAAACGGCTTCCTGGCGCTGGGAGCTCTAAAGAACCGGACAGACAAGGCCAGGAGGATTAGCAGGGGTAGGCCTGGGCAAACAGGAAAGTTTTTAGCGCTTTACGAAAGTGGGAAAAGATAGGGATCGAACGCATAGAAAGAGGAAGGGAGTTCCAGAACCGGGGGGCAAGAACAGAAAAACGGGTGCCACCGGTGCGAGATTTGCGAAAGCGGGGAACAGTGAGGAGGGCAGAAGATGAAGAACGGAGAGTGCGGGCAGGGGTGTGAAGAGAAACCAGAGAATTGATGAAAGCCGGTCCAGAGTGATCAAGGGCCCGATAAACAAGGCACCCTAATTTGAACAGGGATCTCTGCAAGATGGGCAACCAGTGAAGGGATTTAAGGACGGGAGTGATGTGATGGGTTTTGGGCAAGTGAAAGATGAGACGGGCGGCCTGATTCTGGATAGCTTGTAAGCGGCGGGTTTCATAAGCTGGAATGCCGGCGAACAAGCTATTGCCATAATCAAGGCGGGAGGTGATGAGGGCAGAAATAATAATTTTAAGGGAGTCAAGAGAAAAGAAACGAGAGATTTTCCGGATCATCCGGAGGGAGAGAAAACAGGAGGACACCACGGCACTGACCTGGCCGTGCATGGACAGGTCCTGTCTAACCTTGATGCCCAAGGTTTTAACGGAAGGAACAGGGGTGGGGGAAGGGCCAAGAATGGGAGGCCAGAAAGCAGAGGACCAGGGGTTGGATGAGCCGCCAATCAGAACAAGCTCAGTCTTATCGGGATTGAGCTTGAGGTGGTTGGCGCTCATCCACCCAGAGATGAAAACCATGGTGGAATGAAAAAAAGATAAAGCGTGAGAAGATGAGGAAAGATCAAAGACGAGCTGGAGGTCGTCAGCGTAGTTATACACAGAGACCCCCAGCTCAAGAAGGGAAGAAATAAGAGGGTGAATGTAGAGATTGAAGAGAAGGGGAGAAAGAGAGGAACCTTGGGGGACCCCACAGGGCACCGGGAGGGGGGAAGCAGAAAAGCCAGGAAGGTGAACAGCTTGAGAACGGCCTGTCAGAAAGGAAGTGATCCAGGAGAAGACAGTGCCTCGTATGCCCGCTGCGCTGACACGGTCCAGAAGAATGTTATGGTCGACCGTGTCAAACGCAGCGGACAAGTCGAGGAGGATCAAAGCTTGGGGAGAGTTGACGTCGGCCTTGGCTTTAAGCTCGTCAAGGACGGCTAACACCACGGTTTCGGTCGAATGACCTGAACGGAAACCGGCCTGGTGAGAGGCCAAAAGCTGGTTCCGTTCAACATAAGCAGAAAGACAGGAAGTAACATAAGATTCGAGAATTTTAGCAAGATAGGGAAGAAGAGAGATAGGTCTGAAGTTAGAGGGAAGAGAAGAATCAAGACCAGGTTTTTTAAGAATGGGAGAAACAATAGCAGATTTAAATGAAGAAGGGACCAATCCAGTGGAAAGAGAAGCATTAAGAAGAGAGAGGGGGGTGTCAGGGCAGGAAGAAAAAAGGGTTTTGAGAATACGGGCAGGGGCACAGTCAGTGGGGGAGCCAGACTTGATTTTTGTGAGCAGAGCTAGAAAAGCGTCCAAGGAAAGGGGAGGGAAAGAAGAGAAAGAAGATTTGGGCGCAGAGGGGACAGAGTGAGGAGGAGTAAAAGGAGTGACCAGGATGTTAGATTTAATATTAGCAATCTTCTCAATGAAGAAGTTGTTAAGAGAGGAGCAAAGGACCTGGGAGGGAGTGAAGTGAGGGCAAGCACGATCAGAAGTGGCCAAGTTCTTAACCAAAGAAAAGATTTCTTTGGATTTATTAGCCGAGAGCGCCACTTGTTCGGAGAAGTATTTGGTCTTAGTGGTCAGGATGGCTTTCTTGTACTCCCTAAGAAGTAATTTGTATTTGGCCTTGAGGTCAGGGCAGTAGCCACGACGCCAAAGGCGCTCTGAGCGTCTAAGCTCCAATTTGAGAGTCTTGAGCTCCGGGCTAAACCAACGGTGAGCCTCATGAGGGCGAATGGACTTGACTAACTTAAGGGGGGCTACCAAATCACATGCAGAGGAAAGCCAATTACAACAGACAACAATTATTGACACCTTCCACTGCAAAGGAGGAACAAAGATCAGTGTTCATTTCTAAATATTCCACCAGGAGCTACAACATCAAAAAAATCATACTAAAACACTGGCCGTTGTTGGCCCTGGAAGAGGACTTCAAAGGAATCTTTTCTTCAAACCCAAGATTCGCATACCAAAGAACCAGAAATCTCAAAGAGTTACTCAAACCTAAAACTACAGAATTTCCCAAAACATACAAAGGCACAATGGCCTGCCACAATTGTGGGAATTGTAATTCCATCATTAAAGGCAATGAAATCAATCACCCATCTAGTGGGAGCAAAATCAAACTAAGAGTCAACGGCACATGCGATAGTACCAACCTTGTATATATGTTGAAGTGTCCATGCGGACTCCCATACGTGGGCAAGACATCGAGAAAAATAAAGACCAGGTTGACAGAACATCGTAGCAACATTCGCCTAAAATCTAACAAATCCACTGTGGCAGTACATTTTAATGACCATCAACATAACCCCAGTCAATTGAAATTCTGCATTTTAGAAATAGTCCCTTCACTTCCAGGAAGAGACAATGATCAACATCTACTAAGACGGGAACTTTTTTGGATCAACAAACTGTCATCGACAGCGCCAAGAGGACTAAACGAACGTTTAGAATTTAGTTGTTATTTGTAATTATACTACCAGAAATTAACTGACAGAACACGCATTGAATGTTTATTCAATAATTTGCTACTGTAGTGAATGACCCATTCCCCATGATCGAAATATGCAAGTTTCACCATTTCAGTTACTGATTCTAAACGTGTACAGTATTTATTTAGATTTCTACCCCTAGCTACCCAATTCCCCTACACATTTTTTCCCTTCACGTCATTTTGTATTACCGAGATACACTAGTAAACACCACGCGTTCACGTGACCATGCGACATCCAATCACATTCTCTGTGACTGCGCGCACATCGCACCCTATCAGCTTCTAGTTTACATTTAAGAAGCTCCACGACCCGAGTTTGATTATCAAACGCGGAAACAAGTCGGAACTCTAACATCCACACCGGACTCCACCACGGATCTTCATGACTATTGTTTTCGGTAAGCGTCATTCACGCTAGTATATTCGACAGAATATGCTGCCACACGCAGACCCGTTTTTTAACGTATGTCACGTTTCGTTCGTTTACAGATATTTTTTCTATCACAGAGCGACTAGCAGACTCGCCTGAACAGGTTTGCAGAACGATTTTTTCACGAGCACTTTTATTTAAAATCGTGACGACACCAGTCACCGTTTAGACACTTTCAAGTGCACTTTCCAATTTAACATTGTAGAGCACTGTTAAAAACGCTACATTAGCATAGAAAACATTCCGAACACTGATTTTTCACCCCCCTCGCATGTGGTTACATGTTAAACATTGTTTAATTATGAAATGCACAAATGTGTAAAGATTTATTTTTTGAAACTGTACTTTGTTATCAATGTTTCAGGATTGTACAGGGCCCCCGAGGAAGGGCTCAGCCCGAAATGCATTGGGCCAATGAGTTAAAATACTTGTAAAGAATGAGAAGAATCACAAAAAAATGCACAAGTAAAGAATAACTTGGAAAATGATCTACATGCATTGCACCTTTTTTTGAACTTTATTGAAACGCTTTGAAACTGAGTGCTCTGGGGAGACACTTTTCTTGACAGATCAGTGCATCAACGTATCAAACTTCACCCTAGTACAGAGGGTTTCACCCCACGGGCACCACCCACACGGTTAAATTCAATCACACTCAGGAGTGCGTACCCCGACCCCCATTTTTGGATTCTTGATTAAATATTTTGAAACCTACTTTGAACTTAGAACCATTCACAAACCATTGGTTGATATGCTCTCCATCTAGAGAGTTGTCAAGATGACACTGACTTTATCTAAGTGACTTTATTGTCTGCAGGAATTTTTGTTCTCCTTGACATATGTTCCTGATAGTAAAAATGTAATGCTGACCCGCCTGCCTCCCTACCTGTAAAGAAGAAAATACTGGTGACAAAAATGTAGAAATTGACAATTGGTTGGTTGCGAACATGGATGCCTCTGCCGAGGGGTGATTTGTGAAGATGAGTAGAGGAAAAATGTTAACCAGGATGTGGTGTTGAGGGAGGGAGGTGCAATTAGTGGGTGGCCTAAGGTCAAAAACAGAGTGGTTTTATTAAATAAATACAAGTCAATATGGGGGAAGGTGACTGTGAACAAGGGTGTGCAGTACCATGGTGACAAATTACTGGTTCCAGAGGCGTTGAGGGAAAGATTATTGGAATTGATGAATGCGGGTCAGGGTGGATGTCTGCCATGAAATAAAAGACAAGATGCAATTTCTGGATTGCCAGATATGGACCTGCTGATTGAGAGGTATCTTTGGAATTGTCTGTCTTACCATATGCAATAACACCAATAAATTGCAAGAATCACTTGTTATGTCAAGTACATCTCCTGATAGGGCTATTCAAAATATTGGTTTGGATGTCTGTAGACCATTTTTTGGTAGAAGTATGAATGATCGGTTATGCATTTGTAGTGGTCAACTACTTTTCAAAGTGGCCGAAGGGCCACTTTATTAACATATACTTTAAATTTGGAGTCTGTAAATTTCTTCTGTTTTTGACAGGAAGGGTTGTCATGAAGAAATCGTGACTAATAATGTTCCCCACTTCCCTTCACATCAGGTAAAAGAGTTTTTAGTGGTGAATGCAAAAGAGGCACAATTGTACTGCGCTACATCATCCCCAACAGGATGGCTTAGTTGAACGGTTCAATAGGGTGCTGGTTGAAAGTATTCAGATGAATGTGAAGAGAAGGGTGAAATAGAAGGTTGAAATTCACAAAATGAAGTGGAATTATTGGGCAATGCCGCACAGTATCACAGATGTGTAACTGTTTGTTATGTTACATGGTAGAGTGCCATGCTTGAAAGTGTGCCTGGGATAGATGATCAGGGAGGACTAGGAAAGGCTTGATCTGTACAAGGTGAATGAGAGGGTATGGCATCAGCAGAAGATATATTATTCTAGACATAATGAGAAAACTGGATGGAGGCTGAGCATATTTAAAGCTAATGGTTGAGGACTGAAAGGATTGTCAGGGTAATAAGGAAAGATGGTGGTGTTTTGAATTCCTCTAATGTGACACATTGTAATACAAAAAAGTTGAGTGGTGAGATGAAAGTTTAGTTGTGTTTATTATATTGTTCTAATGTCATGTCACCTGTACATTCCATGCTGGATACGTTACATTGCTTTATTTATCTATCTTTCTCCACATTTATTTTATTTATTTATTATTATGGTTATTGGAGATGGGGAATGTGTTTATAATGGAATGTTCTTTATTGGGATCAAATACCCCCCCCCCCCCCTCCCACCATGTGAAAAAAGGGCAAGTTGAGGGTATATAATCAGCAGGTGACTAGAAAACTCAGGAAGGAATCCAAGCCAATTCAGTGGATGCTTATTCACACAATAAATCCACATGATTTGCTAACATATTTTCCAACTGATAGCTAATGTGGAAAGGTATTAAGCTAGGCACACCTAAGTATTTGGTATATCACTGCTCCAGCAAAGACCCTTAGTTAATGGTGGAAAATACACACTGTAAACTATGAATGGCAAGTCCTTTAAAGTTGCTGGAGCCAACTATAGCACTCCATACTCAAAAGTCTCTGTGACACATCTAATCTCTTGCTCCGTAAAATTAATTAGAAGACCTATCTTTAGGATAAAGATAGGTAAGCCTGCCTCCTACTAAGTCTTACAACTCTATGTATTTGGGAAAGGGACTTTTTTCAAGTATCTGATATCTAACTGGTGTAGATTCTTATATATTTTGTATTTACATGCTTTATTTATACTGAAAGGTTTGGACTGGTGTTACTATTTGAACAGTTTTGTATTATGATTTGTGTGTGTGACTTGATTCCTACCACAATTTGAAATGCTGTGCTCTGTAGATAGTTGTGGAAGGGCGGTAGAGGGTGCAGAGACTTTGCTTGTTTTTAACAGTAGTTTTATTGGACGAATGACACGCTTTTTTATAGGGAATGGGTCTGTAATAGGGTAAAGGGGGCTCATAAGTCTTCTCAGCAGGATTCCTGTCCCACGGCGGGTTCCTCTCCTTTTGCTCTCCAGTGCAGTACCGTTAGGTGGTGGATCGAGGTAGGGGGAGGCGTGTAAAGAAATCAAAAATAAGGACTCATTGTTGTGTTTACTATACTTGTGTCCCTCACAGGACACCTTACTCAGTATGCTTCCCAGTGTCCCTGCGAGGACACCGTTTCAGCAGTGAGGTCACCAGCTGGCAACTGTCACAGTTGACAGTTACCAGCTGATCGCCGAGCTGACTGCAGCTTCGCTCCATGTGTCTGGAGCATGCGTGTTGGCTTGAATAAACCAGTTAAGAAACCTTTGTGTGTCGGTTTTCTTAATAATACTGGCGACGAGGTGCCAACACGCAAGAACCCACGGGAAGAAAAGAAAAGAGCAGTCTATGACACCGTCTCAAAATAAGAAGAGAAAATAGAGGCAGGGTAAAGATTTATCCAGCTCTACGCTATCCAGAGAGAAATATTTGATGGAGGACTCGAAAAAATGTACTGAGACGAAGAAAACAGTGAGTGCATGACGCTACGGCAAATATATGAATTATACGCTGATGAAAAAAAAAACGACTTTTGACGGCGTTGATGACTGTGAGGCAGAGGTAATCTGTTTACAGTAAAAAAAAAAAAGATCTGCACGCTGTGAAGCAATTTTCCTATGCCCAGCAACCAACGGAGAAACTGGCGGCAACAGCTGAGAACTGTCAGTTACCAGCTGAGGAGATTCGGAGCCGTGCACACGTCATCGCGTCAAAATGAAATTGACGTCGGCGGCCATCTTAGGTGTAAAACCTAAAGCAGTGATTTCGGTGGCCTTGCGCACGTAAACAGAACGAGGGAGTGTGCGCACTAAAGTAAACACTGCGCGACCTGACCTTCTGGTACCTGCAACCGGAGAGCCAGCTGTGAATCGTGCTGCGATGAAAGGAAAATAAAAAAAAAACACAGGTGACAAATGAATATTTATAAATAGACTGTCAAAGTACTCGTGCTGATTTAAAAATCCTGCGTTTTTTGGCAGAACACAGTGACTAATATTGGCATAACGAAACGTTCAAGGGAATCTTGGTACTATCCACTCAGCCAGTTAACGGAAGGGTAACTAGTGCAGTATAACATTTGATAACATTTCTTCCCTGTTAAAAGCACTATCCTAAAATAACACAATGAGTGACATAGCTACTGGTTGCATTTGGAACCTATCACCCCCAGAATCATTCTTGCGTGCAGGTAGTGTGCCAGCTTTGAAGTGGGAAGAGTGGAGGGACTATTTCCTCAATTATATTTCCACAATTGAAGAAGATGCAGAATTAAAGCCTGAAAAGAAGTACAAGATGTTGATGCACAACTTGGGTGCAGGGGGAATAAAAGTATATAATTCTATAAGTAAAAAAACAAGAGGTGCAAATGATGGTGATGTGTTCGCCAACGCCATTGATGACTTGAACTCTTTTTATAAACCCACAGTTTGTGTAGGGGTCGATAGATACAAATTTTTCCACAGAAAACAAGGAAAGGAGGAAACTATAGATGATTATGTATCTGCCCTAAAAGGCTTAGCGATAAACTGTCGTTTCGGAGATCTCCACGATGAACTAATAAGGGACCAAATAGTGATGCAAGGGTCGAATGAGAACATACAAGATAACCTTTGGGCGAAGGGTGAGTACCCTTTGCAGAACATAATAGACATAGCCAGGAAGGCCGAACTCACTGGACGATGTGCTAAAGCTGTGTTGAAGGATGAAAAGATCAAAAAAGAAGGTGACCATGTCGGCAAGGTGTCTGATCAAAAGAGTTGGAAGGGCAGCAAACAAGCTGTAAGAAAGAAAGACACTTACCAACCCGAAAGAAGGCAAGAGAAGCGGGGGAAAGGGCATTGTTACCGATGCCTAAGCACGGCACACATTGTGTACGATTTTAGATGCCCGGCCCGCGAAGCAAAATGCACGTTCTGTGGCCTGATTGGACATTTTAGCAAGGCATGTAACAGAAGGAAACCACAACATGTAAAGGCAGTGATAGAAGAAGAAGACAAGTCTGATGAAGAAACGGATGAAGACGTCAACATGTACATCCTCAACATAGACGACGAAGAAGGGGAAGAAAAAGAAAATGGTAAAGGAGCTAAAACTAAAAAACCTATGTGTACCATGACCATCGGGGGAGTGGAAATAAAAATAACAGCAGATTCCGGATCACCCTACACTATTGTAAATGAAAGGGTCTGGGAAGCAAAATTCAAGGAGATAATCGGTCAGAGACTAAATAAACCAGACATTATCATTAAATCGTTCAATGAGAAACCCATTGAAATATTGGGGTTTAGGAGACTCAAGTTCATATTCAAGAGCAGAGAGGCACAGTGCAAACTGTACATTTCAAAAGTAGGACCATCTGTACTGGGATGGATGGACCAAGGAAGTCTGGGAATCACGTTGGATCCTAACAGCCATGAACCAGTGCTTAGCATGTCAGACATCGATGACTACGCAGGTCAAATACTGGCGAAATTTCCTAAGGTGTTCAGTGGGAACATTGGAGTACTCAAGGGATATCAACATAAAATACAATTGAAACCCATCACCACCCCCACAGTGCATAAAGCGCGAAACATACCTTTTGCCATAAAGGATGAAGTCAAAGAACAACTTGAGAAAATGCTGACTGATGGTATAATTGAAAGAGTGGAGGCATCTGAGTGGGTTGCTCCACTTGTCGTAGCAAAACGCCCCAATGGGAAACTAAGACTTTGCATTGATCTCCGCGACCTTAACCAAAACATCATTGTAGAGCAGTACCCACTACCCAAAATAAACGAGATGCTGTCCACCACCAAGGGAGTAAAGTGGTTTACCACCATCGACCTAAAATCCGCCTACCATCAGGTCCAGCTACACCGGGACAGCAAATCCTTAACTACCTTTGTCACACCATTCGGTTGTTTCAGGTTCACTCGCGTTCCCTTTGGGTTAGCTTCAGCCGCTGCAATGTTTCAAAGGCTGATGACTAACATTTTTGGGGGCGTTGCTGGGATACTGTTATTCCAGGATGACATACTGGTCATGGGCAAGACAAGGGAGGAACACGACAGTAGAGTAGAGCAAGTCCTGGACTTACTGAACAAAAAGGGTCTAACGGCTGAGCATTCCAAATGCAAGTTTGCGCGCAAAATTGTCAACTATCTGGGACATCAGATAACTGGCGATGGCATCAGTCCTAAAAATGAACTAATCCAAGCAATTAAAGAGGCGCCTGTACCCACCAACAGGGATGAGGTGAGGTCGTTCCTTGGACTAGTAGAATATTACTCAAAGTTTATCAAGAACTTCTCAACGAAAACATACGCTTTAAGGCAACAGCTAAAAATGAGGAACAAATTTGAATGGACGGATGAGTGTGAGCAAGCATTCTTAGACTTGAAAGGCAATATGTGCAAGGCGTTACCTTTGCAGGGATTTGATCCAACCCTGGACAACTATGTGACAACCGACGCAAGCAACAAGGGCATTGGAGCAGTCCTGACACAGAAGGATACCAAAGGAAAAGAGTATACTATCGCGTTTGCTTCACGCTCTCTTACTCCAGCCGAAGACAAATATTCGGTAATAGAACGAGAAGCACTGGCCTGTGTTTGGGCCCTTGAACATTTTAGACAGTATTTGTGGGGAAGAAAAGTACACCTGTGCACAGACCACAAACCCCTGACTAAGGTGCTTACTACAAAAGGCCTACCAACAGCCTCACCACGCCTAGCAAGAATCTCCGTGCGACTGTTTGATTACATGTACGACGTACAATATGTCCCCGGCGTAAGGAATGTGGTTGCTGATTTTCTTAGTAGAATGCCGATCAAGACCAACGAAGTCGCTGGAACAAACGAATTAGAAGACTCATGCATAGCTAATGTATGGGAAAATCCCAGCGGGATAACGAAGAAAGAATGGCTGGAGGGACAAATAAAGGACAAAGACACGGGTATGGTTATCCAGATGGTCAAGGAAGGTTGGACCAGCAAGAATAAACTGAAAGATGAAATGAAACCCTTCTGGGAAGTGAAGGATGAACTGTCCATAGAAGATGAACTGCTCATGAGAAGCGGAAGATATGTACCGCCGATGAGTATCCGGGAGAAAATACTGGAAGTGTGCCATGAAGGACATCTGGGCATCGCGAAAAGTAAGAACAGGGTAAAAAGCATGTATTGGTGGCCGGGTATCAGCCGAGACGTTGAAAGATACGTAAGGAACTGTAAGTTATGCGTTGAGGCTGACAAAACTCAAGTGACTTACAGGCCTCCCCTGCAGCCAATACAGAGCCCAACCATGCCTTGGGAAAGAATTGGAGTAGACATTATGGGACCGGTGTCTGATGAAAATGAACTGCTATACATAATTGTAATAATCGACCACTACACAAAATGGCCTGAAGTGAGAATTACTAGGAAGGCAGACTCTCAGCACTTGGTCCAATTCTTGGAAGACACTTTTACGCGCGAAGGTTTACCGAAGAAAGTAGTAAGTGACAATGGTGCACAATTCACCTCAGACCTGTTCAAGGACTACATGGAAAGGCACCACATAGAACACAAGACTACATCTATATACCATCCAGCAGGAAATGGTGCCGTAGAGAGATTTAACAGGGTACTTAAAAGTATCATACAGATTGCAACCACAAACCAGCTGGACTGGAAGAAAGAGATAATGAAAACAGTTTGGGCCTACAGAATAACACCATGTGAGTCTACTGGCCACAGCCCATTTGAACTTATGCGCGGACGGACCCCACTTACAAAGGACAATGTGGGTTGGATTAAGGCTGCCCGCAGAGTACACTGGTCTTCAGAGATGGTTAAAGAAAAACTGGTTCAAGCACAAACCAGGAGTAAGAACTACTATGACAGAAAACATGGGTGCAAGGAGGTGCAGATCAAGGCGGGAGATGTGGTGAAGGTAAGAAGGAGTGGACATGTCGGCAAGGGTCAAGAGAGATACACCAAACCTCTTACCGTTCGTGAAGTGTACTGCAATTCTGCACGCCTGAGTGATGGTAAAGTCTGGCACTTTTCTGCACTGTCAGCCCACAAACATCCTGGAAACGATAGAGTGGATAACACATCTTTAGATGCCACTGCGGGACAATCCAGGACGCAGAACGGAAGTGCTGAAAGACTTTATTTTTCTGACACTGAATCTGACATTGAGTTTCCCGCAAACCCAGGGATCAGAAGCGATGAAGGTATACATGAAGACACCCAACCTGCGGACAGTACTTTCCCTCCGTCCAGACTTGCAGGTGCAAGGCGCAGACTACCCGTCATACCTACCTGTGACCTGATGCGACCTGTGGACATTAGCAGGGCTGGCAGACTGTTGGGACCACCGGCTAAGCTTAAGGACTACGTATGTGGGTAACGCAGTCTCGCTCCCCCCCCCCCTCCTAGTTCCATTGGTTCCATTATCCCCAAAGGAGGGGGATGTGTTGTGTTTACTATACTTGTGTCCCTCACAGGACACCTTACTCAGTATGCAGTGTCCCTGCGAGGACACCGTTTCAGCAGTGAGGTCACCAGCTGGCAACTGTCACAGTTGACAGTTACTAGCTGATCGCCGAGCTGACTGCAGCTTCGCTCCATGTGTCTGGAGCATGCGTGTTGGCTTGAATAAACCAGTTAAGAAACCTTTGTGTGTCGGTTTTCTTAATACTCATATAAGTACAGCGTTCAAACGCTGAAGCAGTGTTGAGGGAAGGGCAGTGCAGGGACACTCTAGGCACAACAACTCTAACTAAGTGAGGGAATGTGCACAGGGTGGGGTTACCGGGAGGTTAGGTACAGGTTTGTTTACTCGGGGGTCTTCCCCTTTAGCCCGCACTGCCCGTGAAGCACTCCCGTACCTGGGTAAGCCACGCTCTTCCTCCTTGAGTGTGGCTGGGCGACTCGTAGGGACGTTGGCCTCCTGGCTTCGTCGCGTCGTCTGACTCCTCTTCTCCTTCCTAGTCTGGATCTGTCCGTCTGTTTCTCGCGTTCTCCCCGACTCCGTCTCCTCTGGCGGACTCACAAACTGCATTCAGCTGATTTCCTGATTTGAGGACTCCGCTCCTTCGACGTCACCAGATAGGGCGGGGTTTGTGGACAGCTCTCCCCAGTTAAAGAACCAGTGCCCTTTATCGCTGTCCTCGGGAAAGAGCGTTAATCCTGGGTTTTTCCACTCATCCTGAGTGAGAGAAGAGGGTGAGAAGGAGTTTTTATGAAGTTCAGTATTAGAGTCTCGTTTTCCTTCTGCGATCAGGTCACCCTTGTCACAATAGTAAACTGAACTAATATACTAGAAAGGGCCTGGCACTGCCCTTGTCTGTGTGTGCACATTTCTCTATACAGCCACAAAAGTTGGTGGTGTATGTTTGAGAGATTGAGCTTACCCACTAGACTGTAATGCTATGCAATGTACATGTTTATATTCTAATTGCATTCTAATTTGCTCAACTATGTTTCTTTCTTTTCCATATTTATTTCTTGATACAAACACAGTAGATGTTTGGTAATTCCTTTTCAGCCATTGGTTTTCATGTGTGATCGCTTGGATGGGTTCACCGTAAAGGTAAGAACATTTTGAGAATTAGTTGATTGTTCCATTTTTGTTCCATTAGGATTTCATGATGGGTTCAGGTAGTCTTTTGGTAAACTGCAGATGCAGCATGATGTCTAACTTTGTAGTCCTAAGATATCCGCCGAGCAGGAGCTCTGGTAAAGATGCTCCCAGGGTTGGGATCCTTTACCTCCAAATATCCCTGTTATACCCCACCAGCCACATCCTAACTTTACACCACTGCAACAAGGATAGCTCCTGGAACAAGGGGAACATGCCTGACTCGAGGTTTACGAAGATATCGCTACAGTTATAATGAAAGGACTACAACTGCTAGAACCTCAACGTTAATCTACTTCAGCAGCTTTGTGATCCCATTACATCAACTTACCTGTCTCAAAACGGACAATCTCATTCTTCCTGCGACTGCCTGCTAGTCTGACTGAGGGGCTCTCCTCCTTCCAACTCCGCCACCTGAAAACCCGTGATGATCGCAACCTTCTCGTTTTGCCTGGTTGGGTCCTGAGTGCCTCCAAAGATCCACTATGCTCCGTGGCCTGGGAGTAACTGGTGGCGTCCGTAGAATCTGATGGTGGTGATCTCCACCCTCCAACTCCGCCACCTGGGATCCCAAAGTGATCGCCTCCATTGAATCCGAGTGCTGTTACAGTGTGTGCCATCACACATCAATATAATGTTGCTGGTGTTAGCATAATTACGGCCCGTAACTCCTCCAACTGAAGAAAGGCGACGACCTAAAATGGCGAATAATGAGCAACATTAACAACCTCAATACCGAAGGAACAGTAATTGCCTGATTGCCCTCCCATGCACCCATTTCATGAAGATCTGAACATCCTCATTTTTTAATAAGGTATATTAACTATTGCAGCTATGCAAAAAGTGTTTAACCCTGCGATGATCTAGGTCTAAAGTGGCCTGACCCTAAGATGATGGCTATATGAGGAATTCAGGGAGCGCTTTACCTTCTCCTGTGGAGCTGCCTTTTGAAATCTGGGCAATCATTGTTAATTCAGTGCCTGCTGTTTGTAAAGAGCCCTTTATTGCAAGGCCAACCTCATCACCATGGTGATCTTCATGCGAGCATAACCTGTCCCTAAGATGGCGCCTGTGACTCTGATTTCGGTTCATCCTTTCAGTGATCTTGCCGTCGGACACTGAAACAAGGTAGAGATCGGTTCAAACCCTGTTCTGTTACACCATGCTGGGGGGCATTTCACCAACATTATCAGTTTCTTACCAGATGATCCAGCAAAGTGCCGCTACCCTCTACAACCCTCATGGAGCTTAGGCCTTTAATGTGTCATTTTCCTTCTGCCAAAGCTTCAAGCTAACCAAACATTGGTGGGACCTCCTTGTTTTATCACTGGGATAAACATCATTGTGAAGACCGTAGAGACCCAGCTTTTTTGCGGATGCCTGGTGGAGCTACTTGATAGCTATAGAGGAAATGGGATGTGGACTACCCCTTCGGCCGTCACCTACCCAGCCGGACATTGGGCAGACTTCACTTCATCTCTCCATTGTACTTACCATCCTACCCCTTTACTCCATCCACTTTCCCCTTTACGCTCCATGTATCCCTTCTCTTTGCTCTCTTATTGTTTTTCTCATTGAGACCCAGCCACTTGACTGATGCCCGGTGGAGCTACCTGATAGCTATAGAGGAGATGGGCTGTGGACTTCCCCCTTGGCCATCACCTACGCAGCGGAACTTTGGGCAGACTCTCCTTCATCTCTTCATCCATCCTTTCTCCATCCTTTCTCCTTCCTACACCTTTACCCCACGCCCTTATCCTTCCAAGCTCCATTTATTCTGTCTGCATACGCTCTTGAAATATTTTCTCGTAACTGATGTAACTTGTAACTGATGCAATTTTGTAACTTTTGGATCCTTATGTAAAGCACACTGATACATCCGGGTCTAGCCAGCGCTATATAAACTCAAAGAAATAAATAAATAAGAATGCCATATAATTAGTCAAAGTGTCATCCACTAATCACCTTTGCGTGTTCATTTGTTTCAGTTTCCTCTCATGCTGGATTTACAGCTTATATTGATTACAAAGATGTGTAGGCAACAAGGATTTCTTAAAGAGCAACAAACATTCTGGCCCTTTGTCAAAAGTCTCTACCTTTCAAAAATATGTTTTTTTAATTCACCACTTACAACCAACTCAAACTTAATCTTCTGTCTTGTTTTCAAAACACTTTTCTTTGAGGGTACAATATACCTCAGCTCTGTTAAGCACAGGGCCCCTTTAAAAATTAATATTATCATTATTAATGTTATTATTATAATCATCATCATTACCATTATTATTATTAGCCTATTTAAAACATCTTTATTAATAAAAGTACTTGCTTCTCCATAACAATCCTATGATATGTAAGCAAGAGATTGAGAACATTATTTACAAGTACAAACCTTTTAATATCAGTCAAAAATGTTTTTTCACTATATCTACCCTACAATACCTACCCTACCATATAGAAACAACTATGCCTGGCTACTTTTTCTACCAACCATGCCTAACCTACCATATTTAGCCTACCTTCCATACCTACCTATCATACCTAAACTATCACTCCTACCTCCCTATAAAATCTACTTACAATGCGCATCTACTGTAGCTAGCTACCATACTTAACTTACTTTACCTAATCTACTATACCTACGAAAATGTGTTTACCATCATTTCCATACTTACCATACCAAACCAATCATACTTAACCTAACTGTAATATTTAACCTAAAATTCCTAAGCAATGTTACCTACCTAGCATATCAACTATGCCTACTAACCTATCATACTCACTGGCCTGTCTACCACAACTAACCAACCATAACTACCACACGTACCCTACTCTACCTAACCTGATACAGCTACTACAGATAGGCCTGATTTAGATCTTGGTGGGACTACCGTCGTAACTCAGCGGCAGAGTTTCCAAGTACTCCATCAAGCTGATAGAAGCCTGCCTGCCCTATTTAGTTGTATGGAGGCTGAATCTCTGTTCGCATTGACAAAGTGTTTCCTGTCACATAACGGGGTTTCCGCTGCCGACATGGCAGACTTCTTTACTTGCTAAAATTACTTTGTTGCCGTCAGGGTGGCGATATTGCACTTAGCCTATTAAAATTTCACAGTTGTGCTGGGGATGTTCTAGCAGTGGGTTGCCGACCAAGAGATTCAATCACAGGACGCAGTTAAAACTGGACTGGTCCTGTGGCTGTAGGATGGATGCTAGCATCACACACATGACGTGTTTTGCCTAATTGTTTGCCCCCGCATACCTCACTATAAAACACACTCCATTTCAAACCATGATCCTTCACCATTTCAGCACAGCACAACATTTTCAAGGGATATTCGGTCAAAGTATTCAGGCGTTTTTTGCTCCCTCTATTTCTTGTGCATTTTCATTTTATTTTTATTTTACTTGTGAGTTCACAAATTCATTTAATTTCATTTCATTATAATGGCAGGGAGGAGAAATCCCCATTTTACAGAGGGAAATTGTCAGTCATGGTAGATGAAATTATCAGAGTATAGCCACAATTGTTTGGAGCCCAATTCCGAAATACATCCACATCTCAGAAAAGGCAAATGTGGGCCAGAATAGTTGACAGAGAGAATGCTGTAGCAAACACTCTATTAGTAATAGGTGGAACGACCTGCCGTTGAAATTTGGTTACGACATTCCACCAGATACTGCCACGGTATATTGGAATGATCCTGTGGCCACAAAATCGATTACTGCCATTATTTTGACTATTTGTGTTATTGATGTGGGATTACTATTTTGAGGCAGAAGATCTGGCTGCAGCTGATTAAATAAATAAGAATTGTTTGCCTATTCAATCTGAATGTTTTGATAATATCCTGTTTTTACATGGTGGCAAGGTCTAGAAATGGTCGTAACACTTGAGGCTGTCATCTCCTCACTCCCCCCGGGTTCATATGTCTGCTTTGAAAAATAAAAAAGCAAATGTTTGAAAACATATACAGTTTTCATTTAGTTTTCAATACATGTACATTTTTAATACATAATTTTACAGAATCTTATTATGTTTAGTATAATTTTTTTTATTAACATTAATTGTTAATCTATTATGTATACATTCTTATTTTGTTTTTCAATTTTGTCTCCAAAAATACCGTCAAAGGAGGTATAAACACCACACCACCGCACAAATCTTGCATCGAACCACATTAAGGCACTACATTACACTTTTTTGTAGAAACAAATGAACAACATTAGCATTTTCAACATGTAAACTAAGTAGACACCATTATGAGTGGTTATGACACACTTAACAGTCACAGACACACGATTCCTTAATCTAAAATGGCAGCCACCTGACCTCTCCGTCAGGACATTTGGAATAAGTCGACCGTGGTGGTAGTTGACCGGCTAGTGGGTGTAAAACTCCACAATGGACCCAGCCATAGGCTAAGGTGTGTGAAAGCAACATAGGTAAGCAAATGGATGTGTCCATCGCCGCTGGCGATCACGAAAGTTGTGCACATTTACGTGGCATTTAAGAAAAGCTCACTTGCCTCCTAGCACTGCAGCCAACAAGACCTCCTCAACATTTGCTGCTGTTTCTGACTTCTGGGAGCCACATTGCTGCAAAGAGCAAGTGACAGAGCCCCAACCTTCTCGCCAGAGAAGCTGGAGTTGCTGGCAACTGAGTTTCTGGCTCACCAGAGGAACGGGTAAACATTTAAAATGTATTTGTAAATCTGTCTATCTGTTTTTTTAACACACAGGGTAGAATGTCTCTTTGAGTTCCAAAGTTAAGTTTAGTGATTGAAATGAAGTGTCATTTATTTTTTACATTACATAGAACAATGATGGTGTGAATTTTTAAGCAGTTTATGATTAGAGAAAACTACAACATTAGTATGCGTTGTGTGCTTTGAGCCCTACATTTTATATGGTGTGTATTCTGAGATATATCTATGTATATGTTTGATTTTCATGTGAAATTTAAATACTTCACATCATGTAAAAGTAGAAAACACATTAGATCTTACTTACAACTGTTTATCTATATACTTTTGTACATACTAATTTAAAATAATGTTTGCTATCTGTATTATCCCATAATTCACTGAGCGTAGATCAGGTGTCTCCAATCAGTCGTTTCTAGCTACCAGTAGGCCCCAGACACTTTCTTAGTAACTCACAGCCTTGGATTCTTTTTCAAATGACCTCAAGGTCACATTTTCATTTCAAAGTTAAGGAAGGCTGTGTTCATGTGACATCATGGCCATCAGGCTGCAGATAGCAGGGCCTGGCAATGGGCGGTGCTCAGTCAGATTTGTGGGCCAGGCTTGGGCCGAGTCCCAGAGATGAACAATTGAAGCCCTGAGGCATTTGACTCTTAGAAAAAATTCCTTGTCAACTCAGGATTGGAGTTGTGAACAAAATGATGCTTCTAAATGGAAGACAAATGAAATGGAGAGTTATTCATTATGTAAACAGTTTAAATATCACAGGCTCTCAGTCACCCCATAGAAATATATCCCCTTCATACGCACACATTTCCATACATCCCCAAAGGCCACACTCTCACTGACACACATGGAAGGCCTTTTATAGTGCCCTTAGTCATAGTATTTAGGTCAAACCAAAGTATCTGGCTCTATGTACATTAGGATTTAAGTCAATGTAGCTGGCTGTGGGGGTGTCTGGTTACAATGCTTAAGTTGTTTAGCCTTCAGTATTTCACAATGATATTCACTGATGAGAAGTAGCTCTCATTACAGAAAATGTTGGAGCTCCCTGACCTAGATGATGTCAATGGTCTTGATTATTGAATTTAGGAAATGAAAAGGGATATGACTAGTGAACAGGTTACAACAAAAGTATTCTTTTTTGTTATTATTTTGGCAAAATGACAAACAAAAATATATTGTGAAGTAAGACTTGACTAATGCTTGTGGTTGATGTGGTAACATTGTGTTACATCAATACAGACAAATAACAAGTCGCAAAACTATTTCTTTTTTTCGTTCATTTCTTTCATCCATACAGGTCAAC
Organism: Lissotriton vulgaris; assembly: GCF_964263255.1. Lineage (NCBI taxonomy): Eukaryota > Metazoa > Chordata > Amphibia > Caudata > Salamandridae > Lissotriton > Lissotriton vulgaris. The sequence goes on from NC_141696.1 coordinate 1,156,131,967, forward strand.
ACCCATCATAAAAAAAGCATTTGGAAGGTCATCACCAAGAACGTGCGGACCCTGGGGCTCTACAAGTGGTACATCATTCATTGTCAAAAGAGGTGGAAGAACCTACGACGCTGGACCAAGAAGTCATCAGGTGTCCAGCTCTGCAATTCCTCCCAACATGGGAAGCATAGTGACCTGCATACTTGCGGTGACCTATCCGGAGGTTGATGGGCAGTTGAGAGCCCCACCGCAGCATCAAGGGGGTAAGTTCTAGTGTGTGTTTAACATGTTAAATATCTAATTTTGATTATAGCAACAAATGTTACTATCAACATTAAGGTTGACACCTGTCCAATGCAGAAGAAGAGTTCTTGAAAGTGTAAGTTTTGCAGAAGTCTTTTGATGATGTTTTTTGTATCCGAATTTGTGGAAAAGGATACCACCTGATTTCTGTTCACTACCAAGGGATTGGTTTCAGCAGACACATGCCTGCATAAACAACAGTTGTACCTAACAGGCCACTAGTCTTTATTGTGTCAGGTGTGATGCTCCTTCACTATTGTGAATAATGTACGGTTATCCCAATTACAGGTGACATAGCATAAACTGCACTTATGATACAGTGGACGCTCCAAACTTCACATTGATAAGTTAGTTTTATACACAAAAAAGAGTGAGCCAAAATGTCTTGTAATATCAGATTAAACAGCTACATTTTAGATTCAAAACATATTCCAAATGTATTTCGATTGCAAAATATAATTAAAACATGTTACAAGTGACAGATGTGCATGATGTCTTACTCCTTCACAAATGTGCATGTAAGCCAGTCTGTTTTTCTGAAAAATATTTGTGAGAGGCATACCATTTTGGACCATAGACAGGAATGTGTACACATTGGTGCCAAAGTAACTCATAGCCAAAACAATTCTTCAATGTCCTTTGTCATGTCCAGATGATAAATCAATGATGGAGAAAAATGGGATACTTAACACCTTGGCTGCTAATGGTTTTCCCCTCCTGTGCTAACATTTTATGAATTACTCTATTCATGACGAGCTCAGCTCGTCATAAGCACAGCTCAACTGTGCCTCATGACGAGCTGAGCTTGTCATGAGCATCGAAGGGGTTAAAGGGACTTTGCAGATTGAATGTTCTATCACATATATTTTGGAATATCTGGAAAGCTCAAAATCAGACCCAACTACTGACTCATTAAGAAAATGTAGAAATTCATTAAGGTGTAATATGTTGCATATTGTGAATTACTTTTGAATAGTTGATGTAAAAATTATATATGAATCAGTGTATGTAATATTTACTGTGATGTTGTACCCATTTTTGCCTAAAGTGAAAGCCAGCATAGTTTGTTAAACAATTACACAACGGTAACACAAACTTCAAATTGCTAGAGATATTTAGGATGTTTTTGCTCTGTACTGAAGTGAATTAGAAATGCATCAATGCATAGGCTTTTACTCATGCTGTCGAAGTCATTGGTAAATACACCGATAAAATACATTCTTAATTTCTTCAATAACATAGGTATATACATAGTGCGTGATACATTTTAAGCTGCTTCAATACTGAATCCATATAATTGTTTTACATTTGAGATATACTTTAGTTCCTTGAAGTGTTACCATTGTGAAATGCCCAAAGGAAACTGCCTTTCAGTTTATTCAAATATTGGTGCAACATTTATGCAGCTGTTCTCACAAATTGATTCATATATTACTTTTTCCGAATGAAAATAATGCAGAATTATTGGCCTTGTAAATTCACTGTACAAAGGTATAAAGGTGGTTGAATCCTTTTTGGTGAAATAAATTCACTATTTTATAGTTTGAATCTTTTTATACAAACAATGCAAGAGACGAGAGTGCATCAGAACAGGCTACACAGAGCCCCGCCACATATACCAGCATTTGCATTGATACAGCAGACACACAATAGATAACTGAAACATTCCTACACCCCTCCCAGAGAAAAGAAGAAAGAGAAAGTGAAGGAAACCCTCGAAGAAAGCCCCCCCACCTGGGCCACTGCCCTCTATATGTCGCTACGCAGTGGCTAGGTGTCGTTCCTGAAACTAGTCCTGCCTACGTGGAGGGATCCAGTGTGTTAAGGCTCAAGAGGCGTAAGTATCTGGGGCAAGTCAGCTCCCAGAAATCCTGAGCAAGTGGGTCAGGATCGGTTGCCAAAGGTCGCTAAAAGTTGAGCCCTTCCCAGCAACAGTAAAATACATATTTTCCATTCCCAGGACATGCCATAGCCGCTGAAGCCACCCTGTGTGTGCGCCGGAATTTGGAGGTATCTCCGGTGTATCAGTATGTTCTGGATAGCAGTGCCCAGTGCTATTGCAATCTGCTTCTCTCTCCTAGATTTCAGAGGGTAAGTGAGCGGGTTTGGTACCCCCAGGAGAACATATGCAGGGAGCCGGGGGAGCTCCGTGTCAAGATGCTTGTCAAAATTGTCAAGGATTTGCATCTAGTAAGTCCGTAAGTGTTCAGATTCCCATAAAAGGTGGACCAGTGTGCCCCTCCTCCCACATCCCCTCCAGCAATCAGGACTTTGTGTAGAGTCAGCTTGATGGAGCCTCTCCTGGGTATAGTACCAATAGTACACAAGCTTGGTAAGTGTTTCGATATGGCCTACATGACTCGCTGTGTGGAATGCCCTATAACATGCTCCCTCCCACTCTTTGGTACCTAGACTACGGCCAAGGCCCCTCTCCCAATGCGCACGGCCCACATGATAAGTGTGAGTATAACAAGAGAAGAGCATTTTGTACAGGTCAGAAGTCAACTTTTTGTCAGAAGACTGTGTGATGAGCCATCGCTCGCAGGTGGTGTGGAGCCTACTCGCCTGCACATGGTTATCAGGATGCATGGCCCAGTGTTGCACCTGTAGGTAGTGTAGCCGTTCGAATTTTGGGAGGCCATAGTTGGCCTTGAGCTGCGAGAAGGGAATGATATCCCCTTTATCAAATAAAAGGCCCAGGGCTCGGCACCCGACCTCTCTCCACAATGGGAGGACATCAAGCCCATCTCAGGGCTAAAGTCTGTGTTGTCGAAAAGAGATGTGAGCGGGGAGGGGAAAGTCGTCAGGTCATGGCGTTTTTTCATCCTCGGTTTTCGCCCTTGCCAGATGAAGAGAGAGAGTTCCGACTGTACCCAGTTCAGCCAGCCCATGGGGGGCTGCAAGGGAAATGTCTGAAAGAGATACAGTACTTTAAGTAGGATCGTCATCTTAACAGCCGCAATGCACCCTAGCCACGAGATCGGATAGTGTTTCCATCTCCGCAGGTCAGTACGGATTTGTGTAGGGAGCTGGGAGTAATTGACCATCCTCATGGCCAGCAAGGTTGGGGCCAGCTGTATGCCTAAGTAGGGGACAACATCATCAGACCACTGCAGGGGGTGACGGGCCTGAAAGGCTGCTCGCACCTGCGGCGGCAGCTAGACATTCAATGCCGTAGATTTTGTAAGGTTGACCCGGAAATCCTCGCAAAAAATTCCAAATCTTACAGGAAGGCTCCCAGAGCGGTCACAGGGTCTGCCAGAGTGACCAGGACGTAATCTGCATATAGACTTACAGTATGCGTGTCCCCTCCAAAACGGATGCAGTGATTTGGGGATGCTCCCTGACTCTTGTGCCATTGGTTCCATATAAAGGGCAAAGAGTAGAGGCGACAAGGGACATCCCTGCCTTGTGCCTCTGCTGATAGGGAATGGGGTGAACGTGTGCCCATTGACCCTCACTGTAGCTGTGGGGGATCAGTAGCAGTTGAAAATGTGTGTCCGCATCTTTTCACCTACGCCAATGCAACTCATTGCTTGTTCTAGGTAAGGCCAGTGAACCCGATCAAAGGCCTTCTCCGCGTCTATGGTGAGGAGCATATAATCCCCTTTTCGATGAGATGCATAACCCTCTTCATATTGTCACTCGCCTGCCTCTGGAGGATGAATCCAGCCTGATCAAGGTCTGTGAGCCCTGGCATATAAGGTGCTAGCCGCGCTGCTAATAGGCCCGTAGCTCGTCCTGTCCTTCCCTGGTTTGGAGATGACAACTATTGCTAGCTTCAGCTCAGCAAGCCGCTGTATTCACGATGACCGGCATTAGTTTTGAGCTGTCTGCATCGCATCCAAATTGAACGAACCCAGTATACTTAGTGGCACCTAGTGGATTAGCAGCTCGTCCACCCTGTCAGGATTATCTCTTGTGAGAACTCTGTATCATCGAGAAGTATTCTAATCTCCTCACCGTTATAGCTATCATTGCTATAAGTTTTCAATAAATATCCTATTTTGAAGAAATCATACATTACCTTTGGCCTGCGGGTCCGCTTATACCTTGGTGTATCTATCACCTCTTACGAAACTGGATTTTTCTGGCCTGAAACTTCTGGCTGTTTTAGAGCCTGTGACTAATACCCATTATTAACCAGCTGCATCATCTTTTTAAATACTTACTAATTGAGCATAATATTTGGAGGTGGAACTCCTGAGGAAGGCAGTGTTCTGCCGAAACGCGCGTTGAGACAGCTTGGAAATCACCCGAAAATCATGTGTTCAAACAGATTCTCTGTTACACCCTATGAGGCTTGTCAATGAATTATATTATTATCAAATAGATTGAGTATTGGAACAAATATCTGAATGTGGTATGTATGTGTGATGGATGGATGCAGTAAGTATGTTGCACTAATCATTGTCTCTGTAGATTTATATCTATCATGTTTTTATACTTAAAACAAAATTATATATAACAAATAAATTGTTTTTGTAGTTTTCTAAATGCTAGTGTCACTACTTTTATTTGACAGGTTCTGATCTTTCTATTGAATTGAAGTTGCCCTAGATTATTTACAGTCTGTATTTCCCTGTCTAGGTGAACTTCACATTAGTATCAGTGGGCCCCTTATCTTTACAGCTATTGCTGCCTCCAACATGGAGGAGGAAACGCTTCAGGCGTCGCAAAGAAGTTAAAAAGCCGGGTGAGCAGGGGGTAAGCCTGGAACAAAATTGTTTGTAGAAAGCTGCCGTGTAGCCGTCAGGTATATTAAACAGAAAAAATTGCCAGAAATAACTGGAGGCATTGTACAAGTGTGTATTTGGTGTATATTGCAATTCACAGTATTGATTTTGTGTATAATGTATATTCATGTTTTAATGTCTGTATGTGTTTATTATTGTTTGATGACTGTTCCTTTGGTGACATACGAAATTCACCGTATAAAGTTTTTCTAGAAAAAGATGAAAAGACTAAAATAAAATAGTCGCACCACCTAGAACTTCTTGGCTAGGTGTGATAAAAATTAAAAAAAACTAAACCTGTCTGGCCATTTTTTCTGCTTAATATATTTGAGTGGTCTAGGCCAGTCGGAGATAGGACCCAAACCTTTCTGTTTCCCTGTGTGTAGCCGTCAGGGGCAGACAATTTGGCTAACTTCAAATCTCGCTCTCTATGTGGGCCAGGGGTCAGAGCAGGGAGACGAGCCTGTGTCAGGTAGACTTCTATGTCCGTCCTCTCTTGAGGCTGCTCATCGTAAAGTTGATCATAAAAGGTGCGGAAAGTCTCAGTGATAGCCGTGTCATCCGAGCGTAGTGCTCCCGTGTGAATTCCCTCACGTTGTCTAACCTCCCTGAGCTTGTGTGCTAATAGTCGCCCACACTTGTCTCCCCCACGTAAAAGGAATGCCGCAGATGCAGTGCAGCGTATTCCCCGTTGTCACGGTTGATGGCAGCCACTTGCACCCGAGCTGCGGTCAACCGTCGCCAAATGCGTGGGGCTCCAGTCCGTTGGTGCATCTGCTCCCATTGATGCACTTTTTGTGTCAGGTCCTCCCTCTTCCTTTCACGCTCTGCATTATCTGTGGAGGAAATGGCGATTATTTTGCCTCTAACAAACGCTTGAGGGCTTCCCATCTGGCGGACAGGGCTGTGCCAGGGTTATCGTTGTGTAACAGGTAATCATCCAATGTGCGCTGTATCTGAGCAGCTGTGTCCGGTCGGTGGAGGAGGGTGTCACATAGGCGCCAATGTCTAGTCAGTCATTGAGTCAGTGGGAGGGCCAGTGTCACCAACACAGGGACGTGATCAGACAGAGCTGCAACCAGATTGTCCGCGAGGAGTGTAATCTCCCGGAGGGCCTTTGAGCCTAAAAAGTAATCTAACCGAGCATATGTTTTATGAGCATTAGAGTAGAATGAGAACTCCCGTAGCTGAGGGTGATGATGTCCCCACAAGTTCACCAGACAAGATCGCTCAGCCTAGAGAGCCCCGAACGCAGGAGGGCACCTACCTGACCTGTGTGCTGCACTGATCTGTTTAGATAATTGTCTAACACCAAGTTGAGATCACCCCCTAGCAGTATGTGGCGCTCCTGAGTCGCCGTAGCCTCAGTGAGGGCCTCATGTAGAAAGTGTTCCTGACCCTCATGAGGTGCATGGATAGACCCTACAATTAGTGTGTATCCCACTTTGGTAAATTGGTAAGTAAGCAGTCTGCCTTTTATCTTGGCCTCCTTCTGCACCACCTTTCCCCGAAAAACCCTTGAAACCAAAATAGCCACCCCTGCGGTCTTAGAGGGTCTAGAAGAGAAAAATTGTGTTGGAAAGGCGTGGGACCGAAGCCGGTGCCAACCTTCTGGGAGCAGGTGTGTCTCTTGTAAAAGGCGGATGTCCGCCCCTGTGCTCTCTAGGTAGCAAAGGATTGTCCTACGTTTGATGGGGTTATTGAGGACTCTCACATTAAGTGTGAGAACTTTAATTGAGGGAGGTGACATATAGGATATAGGTCCTAGGAGCGAATGTGCCGTGAATCAATGGAGCCTGAGGGGCGTGAACCCCTGGCAGGGCCTGCGAGGGGAGACCCTCGACCCTAGAAAGCCCACAAAGAGTAAAAAAGAAAAAAAGGCATAACAGGCGCCTAAAAATTCTGAAGTTAAATCATCAGTCCGTCATCCATAGATGAGCAGAATTAGAGTCCACTGGATTGTCGTTTGACCAATTGTAGTCCCCCGCACCCCAACCACATTAGGTATCAAAGGAAGAACACGCCACTGAGGCCGGGCTCGGTCATATGGTCGATGTCTTGGCCAAAGCTTCTGGTAGGGCCTCAAGGGTGGCCTGTTGCTCTCTCTTGACTGCCACGGAATCAGGTCGATTAGTGTGACGCCTTTGCCTCTGCTGCCTCCATCGTGGTCGACCGTCACCTGACCCATGGTCGGAGTGTTCACCATCGTCGGTGTCCGGATAGCAATCCCCAATAGTCTGCTTGCTTCCAACAGTGAGCGGAGTTGGTACAGCTTGCTGTCGTGTCAAAAGATGAGGCGAAACGGGTGCCCCCAGGTGTAAGAGATATTGCATTGGCACAGAGCTTCCATGATGGGACGGAAGCTCTTGCGTTTCTGGAGTGTGATGGCAGCTAAGTCTTGGAAGAGGACGGGAGACTGGCCCGTGAAGATGATCAGATGGAGCGATCTGGCTTTGCGCAAAATCTTTTCTTTAATGCGGAAATCTTGAACTCAGACTAGAATGTCTGCCGGGAGTGATGCCGCCACTCGGGGCGGACCCACTCTGTGCTCAGTCCAGTTTAAGGTCAGCGTCCAGTGGTTTGCCCAGTATGTGATTAAAGAGCTCTTGCACGTATGTAAAGATGCCGCCAGCCTCTTCGTTGGTGCGCACCCCTCGGATTCTGATGTCATGGCGTCATGAGCGGTTCTCGAGATCCTCCAGGTGAGATTGAAGGTCCACCTGGTGGTCATGTATGCAAAGCACCTCCTGCTGCAGGGTAGCCATTTCGGTGTCCCGGGCGTCGCTCTTATACTCCAGTGCTACCACTCTCTCCCCTATGCTGTCCACATCTTTGCGGATATCCTTGATTTCTGCAGGGAGTTTGCGTTTCACTGTTTGGACGTCATCTCGCAAAGCCGAGAACAGGCACTGGTTCGTCTTTGGGGGTGATCATCTGTGCCACAGTGTCTGGCAGCACAGGATCCGCAGCTAACCCGCCCGGGCAAATTGAGTGATGTTTCTTTTTTGCCCCGGGTGGAGGTAAAGCTCATCGCCCGCCAACTCCTCCGGCCACCAGAGACCTGGCCCAATGATGATCTTCACTGTTGCAGCGTCTCCTGGCTCGATAGTCCCAAGCAACCCACTGGTGACCAACCAGGATATGAGCGGGGGACCCAGGGCACACCCACAAGCCGCACCTAGGCCTAGCTGGGTCGCCTCTGCCGGGTGCCGGGCCAACTTCTCTGTCACCACCTCTAACGGTGCCCACACTTGAAACCCAGTGCAGAAGCGAATTCCAGGCACTGTGGCCCCTCCCGGGGCGTGATAGGTCTTTGCGCCGTCCTGCACTAGGTAAATCCCCCTGACAACTCACTGGATGAGCCCTAGCTGCCTGGGCCTCAGGTTCTCTCAGGCCGCGTCTTATGCTGGGATAAGGCAGATCATCAGTGCTGATGATTTGTCACAGCTCAGGTCCGTATCCCAGGGAGCTGTGTGGGTTCACAAGGGGGGATCCAGTTCCAATGCTCCCCAAGCTTATGAGAGTGTGTGGTAAGGGCCTGTGCAGCTGCCGCTGGCCCCAGGCCTCACTCGACAACACAGTGTGGGTCACTCCAAGCCCTGCACAGCAAAATGGCAGGATGAAGCTGCCACTGCCAGCCCTTCGCCTGTGCCACAGGTTTCAAGAATGGGGGAAGCCCAACCTATTGGGGCCTCACAGGTGCGTGCTAATACAAGGCGCCTGCAACATGGGGCCGCAGGGTGAAGCGTGTAACCGCAGTCTAGGGATCGGGACGGGGTGCAGTGTGAGTGAGGGAGGTCTCCTCGATCACTGAAGAGGCCCTACTTAGGTCAAGGCTGAGCAGAGTGGGTGATGGGACTCACTGCAACTTCTCTCCCGGACCATTCCTCCGCTACGAGGGTGAGGTTGCCTCCTGCGGGCCCGCTCACTGCAGATCCCAGAACGCGTGTAGGCGGCCGCCCGGCTCCTGCACTGGAGGGCCCGCCGCCTGATGTAAGATGGCGCCCCAACTCAGATCTGGCAGTCAGCTTCAGCCACTGATGCTCCGTCCACAGGTCCGGCGCGGCGGGAAAGACCACGGTCACCAGCCGGAGTCCTTGGCAAGCCAACACGACTCGGCGGCCGACGGTGATGCTGCCTGCCGCCTCGCTCAGCCGGTCAGTCCCGGCGAGAATCAGGAGCACGGAACTCAGCTGCAGGGCTCCGGGGTCGCTCTCCCGATGGTGCAGTCTGTGCCTGGTTGGTAATGGCAGCTTTTCGTTGACTTCCGTGCTGTACAGGGCTAGGAGCCGGTGCTGAAGAACGGTGGTCAGAGGAGTTACGGCGAGACACATCTTACGTGGCCGTTGTCTTGGCCACCCCCCAAGTTCCATATTTTAAATAACAAAGATCAACCATTCAGAGGTATTAAACAGTTCCTGGGGAGAATTGAAAATGGATAAGAGATAAGATCAGACACGATATAGAAGAAATCATTGGGAGTTAAAAAACTGTGACCAAATGTTTCAGTAAATCTTGTCTACATGCATGAGATTATTTTAACGCAGAACCACATTTCGAGAGCCTTGATGCAGGTGAAATATGGAAACTTGGAAAATGTTTTGTGACCAAAGTTCATGATCGGTTCTATTTGCACAGTTACATCACAACTATTGTATATGTCATTTGAGCATCATCAGGAGCAGGTGAAGGAGAAATTGGCCACATAGGATGGGAAGCAGCTGGCCACTGCTTTTCGGGTGCAGAGACCCCCAGCATCGATAGAAACAGTGGTACAGAGGGTGAGGGGACTAGCACAGAGGCCACCAGCTTTATATTACATTCAAAGGCCTCTTCAAGAGAACAGTCCCTAGTGGTGACAGACCCTACTGCAACTGTTCCACCTGCATCCTTGTCCGCCATGCAAAGACCCATCTCCACCCTCCCTCTTGCTCCCCCTAGTTGGCCAAACCCACCTCCCTAAAAAGGATGTAGTCTCCTTCGCTGCATGCACCTCACCCCCTGGCACTGTTCCCCCAGCTGCGCTCAGTGAGGTGGCCATTGATCTCCTACAGAACATCTCTGTAGGCCAGACTGAACTCCAGAATGCCACCCAGGGTCTTACTTGCCACATGCAACAAATGGTAGCATACCTGGAAGGCATTCATAGTGATACGTCTGGCCTACAGAGAGCATTTACAGGAGTAGACTACTCACAGACCAGAGCCTCCCAACATTGTGCCCCAACTCAGGCCCATTCTCCATCTCAATTCCCCACCCTGTCCCAAGCACCCTCATGTCTTTGCATGCACTCACTACAAGAGATACAAGCAGCACACACACATACACACAAACACACCAAGAAACACAAGCACAACCACCACCACACCCACGATCACCGCACCCACCACCGCCCCCACAACCACACCCACCACCACACCCACAACCACCTCACCCATCACCACACTCACCACCACACCCACAACCACTACCAAACGCACCACCATACCCACAACCGCCACACCCACTACCACCGCAATACCCACAACCATCACCAGCATGCCCACAAGCTCCACACCTACACCCATACCCACCAGCACACTCACAACCACCACCACCAGCATACCCACAAGCACCACAGCCACCTCCACACTCAAAACGACAACCACATACACATGCACACCCACAAGTACCACACCCTCCACCACACCCATAAGACCCACCACATCCACGAGCACCAAAACTACGCTAACCACCTCAACAGTACACTCCTCTAAACATGCACCTACATGCATACCAAGACCCACAAACTAAACACAAATGCACACACTCATCTGACCAACATACACCTGCCAAGAAACATAGATCCAAATGTACAAAACATCCACCAGACTAACATGCAACTGTACAACAGACAGACACATGCACATCACACACTCCAGCTCCCTCTACCTCCAAAACCAAGTCTTTACCACACCTCACACCCTTTATCCTAGTTCTGCTTTTAATTCTTCACTGACCTTCACCCCTTCCCATCTTAAAACCACCCCTTCCGAACACACCCACTCCTTCAAAACATAAACCCAGCCCTCCCACCACTTCTATACCCACCCCTCTCAAACCCAAATACAACCCCTCCCCAATCCCACCCCTCGCAAGACAGATCATTAAGGTGCCTGCTCTATGCCCAGTAGGTGTCCCTTCCTGAGGACGTTCCACTTGGCAGTAACATAGGAGGCAAGCTTCCACCAAGGGCACAGAATTCAGAGACTATTGATTTGCTTGATATTTGTTACATTAATGTTAATTGTTGAGAGAAGTGTCTCATGCAGATAATAAAACCACTATTTTATTTTCAACAAATTTGCCCTGACATAAATTTTCATTTGCAATCCTTTGAATACTTGAAATGTGTATGACTAAAATGTGAAGAACATATTTGTATTAACCACTATGGCAGGAAATGCAACAGATTTTTTAAATGTCTACTTTGTTAAGTGCATACACTTGTCAAAGTTGTATGTGATGGTTATTTGAATTTAGGTGCAAGGATTCAACCTGATAACAGACACTTGCACCAACAAATAGATGTTTTAATAATGATTTTAAGTGCTAATACAGGTGTGTTAATTTCAACTTGATAAGTGACAAGAATAAACGCATATGCATTACACCTTAAAAAATAATGTGACAATTGAAATTTGTTACAATACAGGATCTGCCCCTGACAAGGGAGAATTTGACGTGGATTAATATTTTAACTGAGTCAAGTTTGGGACTGACATTGATTTTACAATTTGATAAATAGACAATGTCCCCAGTCAAGTGCAATTTCTACATTTTGTTACATTTCACTTATCCCAATGATGTGTAATGCATATGTTTTCAGTTTGAGAATTTGCACAATTTATTTAAACACAACTGTATGGTCACTTTTAGATTTTTGGATTGATGTCCTTTTTTGTGTAAGTGTCCATTTTTTTAAAGCAGCTTGCTCCAAATATAGAAATACAATGTAATCATACAGGTGTGTTTGTCGGAATTTCTTAACATTACACACACATATGCATTTCATGATTTCAATTGAGCGGCGGCGTTCTGCCCTACGCTTCTCCAAGGAGCTTTCTTTACCCCCTTCTCCCTTGGCTGATTTAAAAAATTTGTCCAGAGTCTCGGTGTTGCTCCCCCCCACCCTTGATGGAGTTTCACATAGTGCAGGTGAGGGCATGGTAGTGGTCTATTCCTTGGCTCGGCTACTATCGGAAAGGAGCCGGCGAAAGACAGTGGGCCCAGCCCAGCCTCCTTCAGCCCCGGACGGCCACAGACGGTCCCGCCCTTGTCCCGGGCTTCTCCCGGCGCCCTCCTGCGCGCTCCCGCGCAGCGGGAAAAGCTGCTCCTAATAAAGGAGGAAGGTGTTCAGGGGGCGGGGCAAGCAGGGAGAGCGTCCAGGTGCAGCTGATGATGTCAGCGCAGGGACTCCTGGGCAATGGAGTCCCTGATCCTCATCTGGCGCTCGCAGCCCTGCTCTCCGCAGTTCCAGCTATTCCCAGTCACAGCGAGCAACAACGATGCGCCCAAGCACACGGGCGAAGCGGTACCCGCGAAGCGGGTTCCGCGAGGTCTGGCGGTGAAAAGAGCAGCCCCAGCATGAAGGACCTCACACGATGAGAGCTCACGCTCAGAAGTCTGCAAGTATCTCCCACAGGACAGGGAGCAGGCAGGCACTTTCAGCGGTGCTCAGGGGGCGGGGCAAGCAGGGAGAGCGTCCAGGTGCAGGTGATGATGTCAGCGCAGGGACTCCTGGGCAATGGAGTCCCTGATCCTCACCTGGCGCTCGCAGCCCTGCTCTCCGCAGTTCCAGCTATTCCCAGTCACAGCGAGCAACAACGATGCGCCCAAGCACACGGGCGAAGCGGGACCCGCGAAGCGGGTTCCGCGAGGTCTGGCGGTAAAAAGAGCAGCCCCAGCAGGAAGGACCTCACACGATGAGAGCTCACGCACAGAAGTCTGTAAGTGTCCATTTTTTTAAAGCAGCTTGCTCCAAATATAGAAATACAATGTAATCATACAGGTGTGTTTCTCGGAATTTCTTAACATTACACACACATATGCATTTCACATATGCTATTGCTTGTAAAAGAGATATAAAAAATGCACGAGTCTAGTGCAAATGTTAACAGACAAGTCAAAAGGTAACAGGTAAAAGCGGAGCTTAACTTTGATTCCAGCCACAATAGGGTTGATTTGCTTCATGGTCAAGCAGCAGCAGAGGTAGGACTGGGAATATCTGCTCAATGGCGGAAAAGAAAGTGTGAAATTGAGAAGAGGCATGTTTCTGCCTTATATCTCTTCCAATCTGCAAACTAAGTTGTGGAGGTTTTGACGCCACAGTTGCATTAGCAGGAACCCACATCATGATTGACCCGGCGGGCAAAGTGTCTGCACTCCCTCCGACAGCCACTACTCCCTATGGTGCCGTTAACACAAGTAAGAAATTCTGATGGGGACGGCGGCACTATGTCGGTCTTTCATGCTTAGACCCGGGAGAATCTAAATAGAGCCGGCGGGCTGCCTAGTAGGCAGTCGGGGATCCAACGGAAAAGCGACGGCGGGACCATTACTAACAAGATCTAAATCAGGCCATAATCTACCATATCTTCATATCTATATATCATACCTCTCTTACATACCATACCTTATATACCTAATCCCTAGTAAACTGACCTTGCATCATTTTTAAACCTACCTACCATATCTAATTACCTACATTCCTACTTATCTACCAGTTGCAACAACCTCCCTATCATGTCTACCAACATACCTTACACAACCTACCATGCCTAACCAACCTACCTTACCTAACCTGCCATACATTCTATACATAAACTACCATAACTACCCTACCTATCCTACCATACCTAACCTAACTCCATTCCTCGTTTGTATTTATCTTACAATCACCCTGTGATGGCAGCTGTGGTAAAAGGAGTAAGTAATGCTCATGGGATGTCTTGTACGGGCTTAAGGTAGCACAGCCTGCTGCTAAAAGCACTTATGTCTGACTCGAGAGACCACCAGTAATGGCCTAAGACACTAGAGCCTGCATTGGGAAAGTGAAGATGGCAGCTTTTGAAGAGCATTAAGCTGTGAACCCCATGTCTTCTTTAAACAAGCACTGGCAAAGCCAATAGGTTGGACGTTATACCCCACAGTCTTTTGGCAATTCTTGTTTTGTTTTGTCACGGGTTTTGCAAAACTTTATTGTTTAGGAAGCATGCAGGTGTTCATCAATCTAAAATAAAACCTTGGCTACAGGCAAAAATATGTTTGGTCTCATCATACTCCCTGGCACTAAAAAGAAATACTTTTTGTAGGGATACGCTCCTTGTGAAAGTGCAGCATGCTGTAACTCATAGTGAAGTCAGCCAGTGGATGAAGTGGGCTGACGCATTGCCTTTACTGCATGCTTGAGTAGCTGGAGAAAAATGTGAAGCACACAGCCACTGACAAAATGTTAAAATATGGGGGATAACCCCTATAAGTAACAGACATAATTTTAATAAAATCAAAAGGTGTTGGCTAGACCGAAAAAAAGCAAATAGTTCTGCCATTGGCTGCCAGCCCCTAGCCTTTGAAAAAGAAGAAAAAAAAGAAAGATATAAAGAAAGGAAGAAAGGAAGAAATAGGGAAATATTGAAAGAAATAAAGAAGGAATGAAGGAAGGAATGAAAGAAGGAAAAAAGCAGAGAGAAAGAAAGACAGAATGAAAGAAGGAAGAAAGAAAATGTAAAGAATTTAAAGTATTTATAAAGTAAAAACAAAAACACTGGCACTGAAGGTAACTACCTTTTTGTGTGGATATGCTCATTGTGAGAGAGAAAAATGCAGTCTCTCAAACTAAAGTTAACCAGTGGCTGAAGTGGGCTGACCCTTTGCCCCCATTTTATTCTCTTGTGGGCAGAAGCAAAATTTGAGTGACACACAACAACAGACCAATGGATGAAGAGAGGTGCCTGAAATCCCCTTTAAGTAAACATATTATACATGTAATTTAGTAAAACCCAAAAGGTGTTGGCTAAGACCTATTGACTTTAACAAAGCTTTTTCGATTTGTAAATTAACCATAACCCCATACTGTAGACGATTTGATTTAGAACTTTTGTTTGGGCAAATATCATCTTGAAAAGGGCAAAGCAAATTACAAAATATAAATAACAAAAATAGTTTCAGATGGCAATACACAGAAGATAAATACATATGCCAATGTATAACCTTTTCAGTAGCCCCTGGCAATCAGAGGGCTCTCTATTACATGTGTACTTAGAAAGGAATATAATGGAGATGCCGTCACTCTTTCCTGAGATCGCTGAATTCCATGTGGTTATTAAACGTCATATCAAATTGCACTATTCTATGAGCTCACTCACTTACAGGTGTCATTGTTTGGGGGTTTTCAGTCTCTGCATATACTGACACTCTACAGAAACTAGTAATCAAGAAGAAAAGAGCTTGACAGGAGAAGGATCCATTCACCGTTCCAGGTCCCCACCTACAAGAAACCTTGAACTTCTGAATGAACACTTCATTGTGCAGAGCACAATAGACTCAAAACATTTACTGTGACTCATCATCTTTCACGAGAACGATTCTACTTATGAATGGGGGAGGAAGAAGTAAAGAAATTCATAGCACAGTTTTGTGTTTGTCATTAAGTAAACTGAGCCTTTCTTTTAATCTCACATTTGAAGACAGGTGTTGTAAGTTCTGGCACTGCTCTCAGCTGACCTATATTATTTTACTTTTACACCATTCGACTGAAATGACAGCCAGAATACTTTAGATAACACCAGCAGCAAGGATGGATTATGGGAACCGTTCAGACTCATGGGGTACTTTATTCTGTCTGCTATCTGACACCGCATGTTGTAAAATTAAGTATATAGTCTGAGTAATACATTTTGCTGGTATCTCGAGCAACCTTTCTCCATAAGGGTATACTTCACATAAAAAAGTCAGGTAAGATACTGGCAGGAGACGGGTTTGAGAAGAAAATGGATCTCGGCTAGGAATTTCTATCAAATCAGTCACACACGGACAAAAATTATGCATAATTTAACATTATGCAAAATGGCAATAAATTCACACTTTAGCATAATTCTAAATTTGTGACTTACTATGCATCATGCCTGCTTAACAGAACATTTGTACAGAGCTAGAAATATTATGACCACTCTAAATTACCCTTGTTTAATGTTGGAAGTATTTTCACACTTCCCCAATGTTCGTCGTATGATAAAAAATATACCACATGGAAGCCAAGGAAAAAGCAGGACAGCAGCGAACAGCAATTACTATTCATTCGTCACAGTCATTCCTGATGGGTATTCCTTTTTCTTTACGGCTATCTCTTGCCAAATCACTTGAATATTACAAGAAAAAAAATGGAGCTCTCTATAAAACCTAACTTCGATCTTGATTGGAGTTTGGCTGTGGAAAGACATCCTCCGTAACAGAGAGATGTCCCATACCCCCTATTCAGATTGTATAGATCTCGATATCTTCTACAGGGAAACAGCCTTTACAACGCGGCAATTACCAAACACTGCCTTTACCACGCAGCTTTTACCATGCATGCATTTTCCACACATGCAGTTTTCGTGTCCATATCATTACCACGCATGGTAAGTCTATTTAAGGTAAGTATACATGTGTGTGTATATATGATTGTATTACTTAGCGATGTTCGCCACTAGGTAGTTTATAGCTAGGTCTGTTTTTCTATAGAAAGAGCATTTATTGGTTTGCTAATAACTTTATCCCCGTTTGACGAATCTTCATAAAACGTTCCAAAAAAAAAGACCACCTCAGCTTCTACCTGCAAAGTTTTGTGGTTATCCATCAAGTGGGAGCCGAGAAAAAAGGAGGATGCCAAAACACAAAATCACCATACATTTTCCATAGACTTCTTTAAGATGGACGACAGCAAAACTGCTGAACAGAATTACAACAGCTTAGGCAGAAAGCTAGAACTTGGTATGCAGATTTAGCTTTTTGTGATTTTAGGTAAATCCCGTTCAGTAGTTTTTGAGAAATTATGGGTTACAACAAATGTATATCTGGACAGTTGGTGTCCAGATATGCTCTGATTGGCCATTTAGTCAATACTGATTGGTTGCTTTCAACCTGAACAATATGTTTTGGCACCCATTACAAGACTCAGGGACTTGGTCCCTGTGTCCTGTAAATAAATTAAAATAATAAATAAGAGGGCAGATTGAGCACACCCATACCCCAAAGGGCATGTGGGTGTTCCAATGGGACCGCCCCTTTATTGACTGGCCACAACATGGTCAACATGCTGTGGCAGCTGATCAAGCAGATTTGATTTAGCATTTCTGGGCCCATTGGTATTGAGGATTTACCTCCTTTACTGGATTATTTACTCTTACTTACTAACTTGCTAACTTATACCTCCAATGA
This sequence comes from Lissotriton vulgaris, assembly GCF_964263255.1. Taxonomy (NCBI): domain Eukaryota; kingdom Metazoa; phylum Chordata; class Amphibia; order Caudata; family Salamandridae; genus Lissotriton; species Lissotriton vulgaris. The sequence continues at coordinate 1,156,149,444 of NC_141696.1, forward strand.
ATCTTTTTCGTCACACTGAGGGGAAAACTCTTTTCCGAAGGCATCACCGGCAGCTATCCATAGCCTAGTCCTACCTGGAGCCTCCTTTTATCAGATAAGTCCTTTACTGTGCATGCCTATTTAGCTACATATTTGGACCACTATCGCATATCTAGCGCTTGATCCAGTTTCTTCGTTGAATCTCTTCCATCGCAAGAGGCTTTCCAGAATATCATATTACTGATTTTAACATTTAGCAGGACCAGGTCGCTTTTCAAATATACCTACACGAGGCTTGTTTGATAACCAGATATCCAACCTTTTTGTGATATCGTTTATTTTAAAATTAATAAGACATCGCTGCACATTCGGTGCACCGCATTTTTATCAGCTATTTATTAGAATCAAGAACATCCACCAACTATGGAGTTGCAGGTGTTAATCACTAGGAACTAATCACATTGAAACAGGATCTATAATTGTGTGGCTTTCCTGAAAAAGGCGTTGTATACGGCGAAATGCGTGTCGAGTTAATAAAGATATTTCCACTTCTTAACCCTTTATTTATGCATATTGATTACATTTGATGTGTTACATATTGTGTTTCATTTTTTAAATGTTTTATATAAATATCATTTGTTTAGATAATATGAGAAGAAATTATTAAAATGGTAACAACTTTGAATTTTTTTTTCTGTCTTCCTTGGTTTTCTTAATGTTATAGATACTGTGTTTATTTGCTTTATTGACATTTCCTAGGAGTTTTTGTCCCTACCATTTAAGTCCCTGTTCTAGGAATTGAACTATCCATTGTTCAGGGGGTCCTTGTTTTTTCTCATTAGTAGGTTTCCCCCTTTCTCAATCAGTCTGCACAGGGGCCTCATGGTGCACTACTGGTTAAGAGATAAAGTCCCCTTTACTGCTGATGGTCGTTGCGGTCTAAGAATCCCTATTGTTGTGACAAGCAAGTCCCCCACATTGGGACTGCTGAGACATCATCGAAGGCCCTGTTCCTTTCTCAACCACTCTGCAAAGGGCATGGGCTTTGTGGCGCACTGCAGGTTGCTTGTGCTCCATCACGTTCGCCTATGGCACAAAACATTTCTGCTCCATTGCGGTCTGCAAAGTTTATCGGTAACTCTGTGTACTTCACAGAATGCAGGGTTGCTTTATTCAAAGTCCATGGGCGGAGCAGAATTTTATGCCCATGCCTGGTTACCATTCACAGACTCACTCAGTGACTCATGCATCCACTCACAGATCCACTCAGAGACTCACGCACCCACTCCCAGACCCACAAAAACACTTACCGACCCACTCACAGACCCTCTCTGAGACTCAGACAATCACTCACAGGCCCACTCAGACATTCATGCACCGACTCACTCACCCACTTTCAGACTCATACACCTACTAACCTACCTATACAGCCACTCACTGAAAAAACAAAGGTTACACTGACATTATACTTAGGAAATTGAATTTTAAAAAACTGAAGACATTCACAGACAAAAACAAAGGTTACAGGGACGTTATAGTGAGGCTCATATTTTACACATGCACAACCAGACAAATTCAACAGTTATAGTTATCGCAGGTAACTATAACTTATGCACCTGCAATGCACTGCTTATGACCTCACATATTACATCACTTATGACATGGTCTGTGACATCACTGATGACATCTCAAATGACATCACTGATACCATACCCACAACCACTCACTCACCCATTCACACCCCAATACAACCTCTCCCATACCCGTTCATAGACCAGTCACAGACCCACACAACCACTCACAAACCCATTCACAGACCCATACATGTACTAACACAACTACTCACTCAATCATAGAGCCACTCACATACCCACTCACTCAACTATACAGGCACTCATACACACCCTCACTCACACAGTCATCTACTCACACAACCACTCACTCACCCATACAGCTACTTATATAACCAGTCACTTACCTATACAGCCACTTGCTCAGCCACACACTCACCCATACAACTACTCATCCATATGTGTACTCATGCAACCCCTCACTCAACCATAGAGCCACTCACACACCCACCCACTTATTCATCTATATAGCCACTTACACAGCCACTTATCCATACAGACTCTCATCACAGCCACTCACTCGTCCATATAAGCACTCAGACACACTGATTCACACACCCACACAACCACTTACATAACCATTCACACATCCATACAAGCACTCCCACATCTGCTCACTCACCCATACAGCCATTCACACAGAGAAACACTTTCCAATACAGTGACTCACACACCAACTTACTTAACCAAACACCCAGTCATCCATACAGCTACTTACACACCCAGTCACTCACTCATATAGCCATTCAGACACAATTCTCTCACATATGTTGTTACTCACAAACCTGCTCACCTGCCCATGCAGCCACTCACAGTCACTCACTCACCCATACAGCCACTGACACATCCACTCACTCACCATACAGTCACCCACACAGCAACTTACACACCCACTTATACACATATACAACCACTCACACACCTACTCTCCGGCCTACACAGCCACTCAGACACCCATTCACACATAGCTACACCCAGTCACACAGCCACTCACATTTTATTTTTTAGAAACAGTATCACTCATAAGTTGTACACTTAGTATACACATGTAACTTTTGTAGTAGCTTATTCTATACGTTTAACATACATAAACTCTTGGAAAAAACGTATACTCCCTGTGTTCAGTGATGTCATTTGAGATGTCCTCAGTGATGTTATCAGTGATGTCACTGACCATGTCATAAGTGATATGTGAGGTCATAAGAAGTGCATTGCTGTGGCGTAAGTTATAGTTAGGTCAGGTAACTAACTGCTGAAATTCTCTGGTTTTGCACAAGTGAAATGTAAGACTCACTATAACATGCCTCTAACCTTTGTGTTTTTTTAGTAAAAAAAATAATATATATATCGTTGTTTGTGGACGCCGTGTGGATGTCGGCGTTGAGAGTGGAATCAGGATATATATATATATATATATATATATATATATATATATATATATATATATATATATATATATATATATATATATATAGTATGTGCTTGACATTAACTGCTGGTATTGCCTCCGCATCAACAACTACACATCGCTTAGATGTTGGGATAGTGTAGTAATATTTCAAACACAGAAGTATTTTTGGTCTGTTTTATATGATTTTAATTACAGTACTGTATGCACTATGCACTTTAGATATGAACATCTCTGTCACAATAATTGACATTAGGGTGTATTATGTATGTTAGTATCCCACGATGTGTCGTCTTTCAAATATATAACAAGTGTGCCTTTTGTAATGTTTGTTCTATGCCACTAGCGATATAGGTTCATGCCTTGGAATTCATGGTACGGCACGATGCACTTTAAGTGATAGATATGTCATGATTTTCCACACTGTGATGATTATTAAGGAGCGATGTCGTGACACTATACTGCTAATATATATAGGCAACCAATATGGCACGCAAAATGCTATTTGTTGATTTGCAATGTGAATATTGTGTACATATACATTCATACTAATTACAGATGTGCATAAGTATTTTTACTACGGTTGTTAGTGCCGACTTACGTCACCGGAAGCTCCCCTTTACCTTTAAATTCCCGTTCCTGACTAGCACAAGTGATGTGATCAAGGCCACCGTCTGTTGCCGAAATGCATCAGAGACAGCACCCATGAAATAAATCTTTTAATTTTGGCATCAGCTATATACGTTGTCTGTGTCCATGTGTGTGCGGGACTGAACAGGGGACTGTTTTATAGATATATTCACACAAAAAACAGAGTTTATAGGGATGTCATGGTTAGGGTCAGATTTTACTCATATAAAACCAGAAAAAATTCAGCCTTTACATTTACCTGAGTTAACTATTACTTGCGCCCTCACAATGCACTGCTGATGACTTCACATATTACATCACTGATTATGGGCTTTGGGGCCAACTACCCTCCTATTACCTCCAGTAAGTCCTATACAGCACAACCCCTTTCTCCACCACTCTGGAAAACACACCTCCTGACACACTACTAGTAGAGGGATGAGGTCCTCTTGGCTATTGAGCGTCTTTGGGGTCCAACTACCCCTCCCGTTGGAGAGCATTCCCGTGAGGCAACGTTACCACTGTACTGTATGTATATATGAAAAAATTTGCTAATAAAATCTGTTGAAATTAAAAAAAAAGAATCACATATGTTGAATGTAAGTCAACTTACTTTTAAGTGTGGAAAAACTAACTTTAGAACTTCTAGATCAGGACCGGAACTATTTGATTTAACTCGGTGTTACTTTTTAAAATACAGTACTCAAGACTGGTATCAAAAAACATGTGAGATGAAATCCTTCTTTGGCCACACCTTACGGCCCGTTCGTCATTATATCTTTAACGCTGAGACATCCCGTTTCTTTGAAGGTAGACCTTTACCTTAACATAGCAATCCACTCCAGCTGGTGTAACATTTTGGTTTCCTTTTGCATGCCTATTGTCACTTCTTATTGCCTATAGACAATCTTGAATGGCAAATCCAACGTTTTATATTTCTTGCATGTTACTGTTTACTTTTCAATTTGGATGCAATTCAATTGTGGTGGTCTTATTTTTCATTGAATCATTTTTTCTTTGGGCTCTCATAGGGCGAATCCTTCCTACTGATGTTCACCTTTAGTTTGGGCATCAAACATACTATCTTGTCACCTTTACTGAAAAGTATTAAATACCGTGGTGACAGTATTGTTGAAATATGTTGTAACCATTTGATAACTTACCGGATGTCAGAGTTGAGTTATTATATATGTGTTATCCAATTGTTATACAGCCTTGAAAAAGTCACCTCCATGATGAAACACGTGTCACTGTTGGTATTTATCACCAAACATTGTTTACTTCAAATTGGATTGGAAAATGTGATTCCTTGTAATATTTGAAAACAAATGTACTATGTTGGTAACTGTGTGTTAAGCAAAAACTAAATTCTCTCTTGTTAATATGTACCTGTGAAAAGAATTAAAAAGATATCTTTCTATAACAATTGAACATTGTAAACAGACATCATGTGTACTCTGAATGAGGGACGGGGTTTATGTCTTATAATGTTTAGGCACAAAAGTCTCCTGACTTAGTGTAATCACATCTGAGGTGGTAGGATGTGCATCTAACCTCAGTGGGACCATTACTGAAATTGCCTCTATATACTTTGCGTATTTATACTACCTACCCAACAAAATAGCTAATTTCTGTGATGTGTGACACTGTGTTCCACTGCCACCCTTGGTTTGGTTTGGTGTGGACCCCTCCTGTTACCTCCAGCAAATCCCAAACAGTGGGTTTGCTGAGAGGTTTTCGGTGGCCATGCCCTCTTTCTCCTCCACTTTGCAAACGTGCCTCCTGGTGCACTACTATTAGGGGGATGAAGTCCCCTTGGCTCTTAAGGGCCCTTGGGGCCAACTATCCCTTGTGTTACCTCCAATAAGGCCCACCCAGCTGGAATGCTGAGAGGTTGTCAGAGTGGTGGAGAAAGGGGGCATGGCCTTTGACCACCTCTCAACAATCCGACTGTGTGGGGCTTACTGGAGGTAACAGGAGGTCTTCTGGGGGCCTAAGGACCCTCAGCTGCCAAGGGGACTTCATCTCCCAACCAGGAGCATGCCAGGAGGAGCATCTGCAGAGTAGTGGAGAAAGGGGGTGGGTCCTCCAGTGAGTTGTGGCTTTATTTTTTTAGGAAGGGGATCGCATGGCCCTCCGTCCCTGGACCATTTTGGCCCATGTGGACCCCATCCCCGTGGCCTGATCCTTTTTTATTTTTTTCTGAAAGAAATGGGAGAGGGCCATGTGGCCCCCATCCCGGGCCGATATTGCCCTGGAGACCCCATCGCCTTGGGCATGGTCTCTTGTTGGGGAATGCAGGGAGCCTCAAGGCCCTTATGGTCCCTGCTGGCTCCCCACCTCATGCAGGAGCCGCGCATTGCTCTTGGATACAGGGAGATGCAAACATGCAGATCCCTCAGTCCAAAAGTAATACTGCTCTGCTTCATGGAAGTGAGATCATTTTCCATACTCTTGCTTCCATGAAGTGGACCAGAGTTTGCTATTGCTTGGCAGGAGCGGTGCACTTACCATACATTAGCCAATTGCAATGTCCCTGTGGTGAGCACCCCGGGACATTGGAGCCAGCCCTAGGGGGGTTGCGATCCCCAGGGCCATGGAGGGCTCCAGCAGGAAGGCCGCATGGCCCCACCTCCATCTTCAGTATAGCCCCAGGAAGGTGGTGGTCTCTGGGGCTGGGAGTCCGCAACGGACCCCTGTCATTACTTCATTCATGTCATGCGGAGGTGGTGGTTTAATTTAATATAGCCCCAGGGAGGTGGAGGTTCCCGGAGCTGAGGGGGAAGGCCCCCTGCATTTTTTAGAGGTGTTTAGCCCCTGGGAGGTGACGGTCCTGCAGGACGGTGGTGGTACCTCATGGTTCCGCATTTTAATAAATCATCTCCAGGGAGGTGGCATTCCCCAGGGCTGTGGGGGTCCACGTGGGCACCAGCATTATTATTTGTAATTGCCTCTTGGACCTGGCCCATCAGGGTCTTAATTAAATGAAGCATGAAAACCTGTGCTTCCGATTAAAACATTTCTGTGAGATTTGCAGATCCAACGTGACTCCTACCAAAATCTTTTTTTTAAAATGTATGTTTGGGCCCTGGGGTCCCTCTGGGATCTCCTAAACAGGCCTAGGGAGTCAGGATGTTTCTACCCTGCTTCCTTTTCATTTTTTTATTGTTTTTTCTTGTGCCTCAGCTCAACCCATGTTATGTTATGTTATGGGTGTCTTATATAGCGCTCGGCTACTCCAAGGAGTGTCCCGGCGCTTTCTGACCCATAGCTGAAAACAGAGAAGATAAGAAACAGGAAACAGACCGATCATTGACTAAAAAGCCAAGTTTTCAAACCCTTCCTGAAGGCCAGCAAATTTGGAGTGCAACGGAGTTCCACGGGGAGGGAGTTCCACAACTTGGGAGCAAGATGTTTAAAAGAGCGTCCCCCTATCCTAGCTTTTCTAATAATGGGGACAGTTGCCAGACCAAGGGATTCAGACCTGAGGGATCTTGTAGGCTTATAAAAAGTAAGCCGTTTCTGAATGTAATTGGCCCCGACAGCATGAAGTGCCTTGTGGGCCAATGTAAGTGCCTTAAAGACAACACGCTTTCTGACAGGAAGCCAGTGAAGGGAGAGTAACAGCTCCGACGTTCTAGCATGGCGAGGAAGGCCAAAAATGGCCCTCGCAGCTGAATTTTGGACCATCTGGAGTTTTTGCAATAGGTAGTCCGGGAGACCCAAATATAGAACGTTAGAATAGTCGAGCCTGGAACAAATTAAGGCCTGAACCGTCAACCTCCGATGGACCAGAGGAAGCAAAGGGAGGAACTTTCGTAACATTTTCAAGAGACCGAAGCATGTGCCAGTAAGGCCTGTTATCTGGGACTTCAATGATAGATTATTATCAATTTTAACACCAAGATTTTTTGCCACCGAGGAGGAAGATGATGGAGGAAACATATTCACCGGCCACCAGTCCTGCCAAGGCGGGTCTGCCTGACATCCAAAGAAGAGCACCTCTGACTTATCAGGGTTGCACTTGAGGCTGCTCCGCTGAAACCAGTCGAAGACAGCCCCAAGGCAGCCACGGATGCTCTCTCAGTCGAACTCAACACCCTTTTTACAGGTGAAGAGAAGCTGGGTGTCATCAGCGTATGATATGATCTAGGCTCCAAAAGACTCCGCCAGTACCGCCAATGGAGTCATAAAGATGTTAAAAAGGGTCGGGCTAAGCACCGACCCTTTAGGAACTCCGACCTTCAACAGCGGCACTTCGGCAGAGTACGGGGGGGCCCAGACCACCTGTCGACGACCCGCTAAATAAGATCTAAGCCAGCTCAACACCGTCCCTCTAAGACCGATCTCATAGAGTCTGCTCAGGAGACCCTCATGAGGGACGGTGTCGAAGGCCGCCGACAGATCTAACATCACCAGCATAGCTCTTCCACCTGAGTCAAGAACTTCCTTGATGGCTTCATTTACTTCCAAGAGAGCGGTCTCGGTGCTCAGATTGGAGCAAAAGCCTGACTGGGTGGAATGAAGCAGACCATGAGTTTCCAGGAAAGTGGAGAGCACAGAGTGGACGTGCTTTTCCACAATCTTTGCCAAACCCGGTAAAAGAGATATTGGCCTATAGTTTGCATGCTTCTCAGGGTCAAGACCAGGCTTTTTCAGGAGTGGAACAACCATTGCCTGTTTCCAGGCCAGGGGGACAGTGCCACTCGCCAAAGATAGATTGAGAACAGGATTTATTAAAGGGTTCAAAATCTTGGCGGTACTGGCCAAAAAGGTAGCAGGACAAGGGTCCAGAGGAGAGCCTGACTTGATCTTGAGAAGGAGATCTAGAGAGGTGGAAGTAGACATAGCTGGAAACTCCGATAGAACAGGACTGGACTCAGTGGATAAAGTTGATGGGTTGCTATCATTGAGAGCTGTACTAAGGCCAGAGGGGGGAAAGGAGTCTTGGATCTGTTTAATTTTTATAGTGAAAAAGTTGGCGAGCAACCCAGTCACAAGATGGCTGCCAGTACTTCCTGTTTTGAAGTGCAGGCAGCCAAACAGGTTCAAGATCAGGAGGAGTAGCGGATCCACCAAGGCCGCAGTTGTATATCTGAGAAATCTTAAAATTTCTTAGAACCTACTGAACGGATCTTAACAGAGCTATCTTTTTCCAAATTTAGTGTAATTCCGGTCAGCAGTTCGGGCTGCAGCCATGTCTAAACGTTCCTATGGAAATTAACATGGAGAAAAAGCATTTTCGGACCCCCCATTTTTCTCTGGCCCCGCTTGACAGATCACCCTGAGATTTTCAAGACAGGAGCTGAACTGGGTGTCAAATTAGTTTTGAAAATTGTGCGAAGAATCATCAAATGACTCCAAAGTTACTGACACATCAAAAACAGCTTTTTAATAGAAATCAGGTCCTAACTATAACTATCTACAGTGATCATGCAGCTTGAAAAAACTAATATTAATATTAGCATTTTTAGAAAACAAAAATATTACTCACCAGCCGCACAACCTTGACACCTAGCTGATTGAGCAGGTCCTGTTTCCTGTCCAGGATGTCTACCCAGAGGCACGTCAGCTGCTGCTGGGTATGCTGGATACTGATGCTGAGGGTCAGACTTCTTCAGACTTGCCCCCAAGACATCCAATGCTCTGACATGGCATAACTCGTACTAGGGCTTCAGCCTTTTGCCAACATGTGGGGGAGATGGAGCAGCACCCAGACAATGATTGTGGCCACCTCTGCCTCGCGGAAGATTGGGCTGGCCTGCCCCCTGTCCACCTGCTCCAACCACAGGGGATGCAGTATTGCTTATATAACCACAGAGATTCTATCAAAAAAGTGAAATGAGTGATACTATTTTTATAAAGTATTTGTCATAGGTGCTAGGCTCTCTCTTACACGTGGAAAGATGGGAGCACAATGTGCTTGTTAAAATACCCCTCACACTCTAAAAAACCAAGTAGAGTCATGCTTCATCATAGGGGTCTTCCCGCCCCTATAACGGGACGGGGCGTGCTGCGACCAAACGGAATACGCGGGAGCACTAAGATGTGACAGTGGCTATGTGTGGGTGTATGGGAATCAGTGAGGTGTAGGGACCTACCACTAGTGAGGGTGCAAAAAGTGAGAAAAATGGAAAAAAATGTTAAAAATTCCCTGGCTTGGTAGAAAAAAACAATTTTATTAACTTCTCCAGCTGGTTGCTCCTGGATACCGTGCTGGTGAACCTTAGGAACTCATCTTGCAGATTAAGCCAGGTCAGAAACTGTTCTGCACCCTTTTCATCTCCATCCCAGATGATAAGGATATCATCGATGTAACGTTTCCATAGTTTTATCCTTGGTCTGAATGGGTTGTTGGGGTTCAATATCTTTGTCACCTCTAGATGGTGAACGTACAGACCAGCTATACTGGGGGCAAATGTACTTCCCATGCTGGTCCCATGCCTTTGTATGTACAGGGTGCCTTCATACTCAAAAAAGTTCTCTTTCAAAGCTAATGCACAACAGTTCATTACCACATTCCGCGGTGTTTGGTATTCCCAGAAGTCCTCAAATAAGACATCCTCAATGATGTCTAGGGTAGCTTGATGGGGTAGGCTAGTGTACAGACTTTCAACATCACAGCTGATTAACAGTTGGGTTTTTGGATCAAACTGTGTCTCTTCCAGAAGGTTCAGTACTTCTTTTGTATCTTTCAGATACGTGGACGTTTTTTGGACCATTGGTCTTAGGAATGCGTCCGCGAACCTAGAGACTGGTTCCAGGACCGACCCAATGCCTGAGACAATTGGTCTCCCTGGAGGCTTCTGTAGGTTTTTGTGGATCTTTGGTAGTGTGTATAGGTAGGGGGTCCTTGCTACGGTTAAAAACAATAGCAAGGAGGTCCCCCTCCCCTCTCTTTTGTTAGTTTGTTGGAAATGCATTGAGTCGCGATTGTTGTTGTGTATGTGTGAGATTACAAGGAAGGTCCCGACATAAACGGTACCACTGGTGTCCCCCACAAAGGGCTGGGAAACCGAGAGAAACATTATTACATGTTTTATTGTGAAAGAGAACCGCTTTTGAATCCTTTGAAATACCACAAGTGCCCTATCAGAAAGGCAAATACCTGTTCGTTTGTGTGTCATTTAGAGAACAATGTTTTTTGCATAAATTTATTTTGGTTTTTCTCTTCCCTCTTTTCTTGCAGAGACCGCAATAGGTCGATTTTTCTGCCTCACTTGGGCCAACTCATGCCCAGAGGCCTAAACAGCCAACTGATTTTTGTTGGCTGTTTATAGGACAGTAGGCATCACTTGTTAGTAACTGAGTAAATACAGTAGGGACTGTTCTTTTGGTCCTGATGAGTAAGCAGTGGGGGACTGCTTACGAAACATGTCGACAAGGTAGTGGCTAATGCCCTACCACACAACCCCTTCTTAATATTCCCAGCTGGAGAAGTTAATAAAATTGTTTTTTTCTACCAAGCCAGGGAATTTTTAACATTTTTTTCCATTTTTCTCACTTTTTGCACCCTCACTAGTGGTAGGTCCCTACACCTCACTGATTCCCATACACCCACACATAGCCACTGTCACATCTTAGTGCTCCCGCGTATTCCGTTTGGTCGCAGCACGCCCCGTCCCGTTATAGGGGCGGGAAGACCCCTATGATGAAGCATGACTCTACTTGGTTTTTTAGAGTGTGAGGGGTATTTTAACAAGCACATTGTGCTCCCATCTTTCCACGTGTAAGAGAGAGCCTAGCACCTATGACAAATACTTTATAAAAATAGTATCACTCATTTCACTTTTTTGATAGAATCTCTGTGGTTATATAAGCTTACTTTGGAGGGTGATTCTATCAATACCTCTACGCTTCTCCTTTTGGTTTGGAGATGCAGTATTGCTGCCTGCTTCTGCCATTTTGATGATCTGGGGCAGGAAGGAGTCCGACTGGGATGAAATGGAAACAGGAGGACACAGAGGACAGGTCAGGAAAGGAAAACAAAAACAGAGTACGAGAAAACCACAAAGTACACACGGGGAAACGTAAATAGACAGAGAATGTCAGACAGTAAAACAAATAAGTAAAGAAGAGGTAGGATTGAGAAGTGGGTAATCAGATGAGGTGGATTGGGTTGGATTTGAAAGTTGGTAAACAAAAGCATAGCTGCAGAGAGAAAGTTAGGCAGGAGAAAGCAAAATATAATGATGCAAGCTTGTGCAGCACGTGCTGCCAGTCACACTGATATTTCAGCGCGGAACATGCTGCCAGTACTAAATCGCGGTGCAAGCAGTGCAATGTGCATTTTACGCCCATTCGTGAAACTCTGCAGAATCTCTTGGATTTTTGTGTAACTTTTACAAAATCCGTGGAGTGAAATTCTCCAAGTTCCTCCCAGGCCTAGTTGTGTGACCACAAGGTCCATGCTTACCTGGGGAGGGAGTCAAGGGTACCTGGATCCTTGAAGAATGGTCTTGGCTGCTGCTAAGAAGAGTAAAGGGAAAGGACACTAGAAACCGGCTGCTGAAGTTCCCACTATCCAGGTTGACTTGCCACCTGAAGAGGATGCTCCAGAGCCTACTGGGGAGCACATTGCCACCCTGAGTCACCTGCCTGAGCTTGCTGGATGGCAAGTTGAGGGTGGGCCTTCCAGGGAGGAATTCTACAAAGCATAGAAAGAGTGCCTCACTTGAGGCAGCAAGCTGAGGCTCAGGGAACAGGTGATGCCTTTGGAGAATATCTTATCTAATGGAAGAATGATCCCCTTTATGGAGCGCCTAAGGTTCCTCGATCTGGGGCAGCCCATGTGCTGGTGGTCCTGCAGTTTTACAGGGCTTACAGACTGGGGTTGGCTCATGATATTCCCCGGCCAGGACATCTGGGGCAAAACAAGACATTTGCCAGGCTTGTCTCAAACTTCTATTGGCCCTAAATGAAGATGGCCTCAGGTGCATTCTGTTGGTCCTGTCCCACTTTCCAGGCCAGTGGGAAGTCAGGGAAAAAAAATCAAGACTCCACTCACCCCATTATCTGCCATTGGTACTAACTTTGAGAGGTGGGTATCAACATTTTTGGTCCCTTGAGCCCCAAGATAGCTTTAGGCACAGATCCATTCTTGTTTTGGTAGACCAAACCAACTGCTACCCAGATGCCATCCCTCTGAGACTGGGGATTGTACCTGCGGTGGCCAATGTCTTGATGGGCATTTTAACCAGTGTGGGGTCCCCCAAAGAGGCAGTGTCTGACAGAGACACTAACTTCATGTCAGCGTACATGAAGTTCTTGTGGGATGAGTGCGGAGTACCTTACAAGTTCTCCACACACTATCCCCATCCAACTAAAAGGCTTTAGAGAGATCAACAAGACCATTTAAAGGCTTGATAGTGGGCCTAAATGACCTGTAATTGGGACGGCTCTCTGCCATGCATCTTGTTTGCCTACAGGGAGGTACCACAGAAAGGGATTGGATTCAGCCCTTTCATGCTCCTCTAGGTACATCCTGTTAGGGGACCTCTCAGAGTTGTAAGAGTGGGGTGGATACAAGTTCCTAGGAAACACCTGCTGGATGTGGTCAGCTGCATGCTGAGACTCTGCAACCAGATGCATTGCTTCTGAAAAAAGGCAAAAGACAAGTTTAAGGCCAGTCAAGAAGTCATTAAACTGTGGTAGGACCAAAAGGCCACTCTGGTAGGGGAAACATCCTTTACAACGCAACTAAAACAACGCACTACCATTACAACAAAACTTTTATAACGCAGGATCCATTACAACGCAGGATCCATTACAACGCATGCCATTACAACACATGCCATTACAACGCAGCTGCTACTACAACGCATGCCATTACAACATAAGTATTGATGTGTTTTATCCAGGAACCCAAATCAATATTGCTATTTTATGCCCTTGTACGGCTATTATCAATAATATCCCTATAATGGTATAAAGAATCAGATCAATGTTTAGTAAATAGCCCCTGCAATCCACAGCACGACAGGAGCTACTTCCTTGGATTCCTAGAAAGCACAACGAGTTCTTTCGACACTCCAAACCTCCAGCAACCTGGGAAATTCCCGCTTGCTTTGTTTTGATTTGTCATTAAAACTCCTGCGAACACTAAAGGAACAGTCAGTTCTTAGTGACATCTTTATTGACGTCTTATGTCCAAACCTTACGTCAAACTCGGCACCTTTCAGGTATAAATATACCAACGTTGCCTTAAGCAAACACACGGTGGTGGTTTTGGAGCCAAGCAGCCATCTACTTGCCCGAGAGCCCAGCTGGTGCGAGAGCCCACGGACGCTGCCCCTCCTCTTTGATGTGCTGAGAAAGACGCTGTCTTTTTCTCCAGCCGAGAAAATCCAGCTCCGGCATTTCCAGCCTATCCTTGCGGGTTGCTGGAATATCGAGTCCTGAGGAAAGAGATACCAGACCTCCTACATTCTATTACCAAGGTACGGTGCTGACTAAACCCTTAATGAGAATTCTTGAGTCAGATTCTTGACAAAACTAACTTAACTTAAACTGCTACTTACTCCTTCCCACGTATTAGGCTTAGATCAGGTACACCGGGGTAGGTGTATTTAGAAGCACCAGTTGAGTACATTAGTCAATGTATATATGTATGTATATATTTTATCCATTTTAAAGTGTCCTATGGCTAAGAAACCATATCAATGCTTTTACAGTATTATTTCATAATATTGTTTTTACTGTACGCACTTTACTTTATATTAAGTATTGCAATTGTGGCAATTCATTTCTCTTGCATGAGAAGGAAGACTGCTCAATAAATTATACCTTTTATTGAAAACGCCAGTCTCTCTCTTCTCTGCACTCTGGTGAAACTAAGTACGCACAATTACTGAGTGAAATAACTGTCTATTGTTTTCACACGACTCTAGAGATATACTCTTATTCTGGGGGAGCAAAGTTGTCATGTTATATGGTTGTCGGAAGCTAATCCCTTCTTGTCTATCCAGGGAGGTTAAACTCCTCCTCGTTTATTGGAGAAAGTTTCTAGTGACCTCTGAGCCAGCTGGCAAACCTTAAGTCTAATATAGTCAGTAGAGACCTAATCGACCTCAGTCCTACGTCTACACTGCTGAATATATTATTCCAATCCGCAGAGCCTATTGGGAATATAAGAACTACACTACAGTATGGGTAAGTATTTAATTTAATTTTAACTCCTACACTATCCAACACTTACCCTACTATTACGCCCCCCTGGAGTTAGAATAGTAATTTGAACCCCTACACTATCCAACACTTACACACACTATTACATTTTCATTAATTAAAAAAAAATACTTACCCATACTTACGTTGTAATGGCACGCGTTGGAATAGCAGCTTCATTGTAATGGCATGCGTTGTAATGGATCCTGCATTGTAAAAGTTCTGTTGTAATGGTATGCGTTGTGAAAGTATGCGTTGTAACGTCATACATCCCTCTGGTAGAGTTTCATCCTTGCTAGAAAGTGTGGGTTATAGAGCCTGTGGAGCACAGAGCTCTCCAGGATCACTGGACAGGTCCATACAAGGTGAAGGAATGGAAGGAGGAGTCCACCTAACTGATGGATCTCAAGACCCCTAGAAGCACCTTAAGAGTACTCCAAATGAACCCCCTCAAAACCTCACTTTGAGAGGTCTAAAGTTAACATGCTCCTGGTGACAGATGAAGAGGTAGAAGAGGACAGTAAACTTTTCCCTGACCTCCTGTCTGCCCAGGAGCACAGTGGGTCAGTAGAGGGCTTTAACGTCTTCCTTTCTCTAACCCCAGAGCAGCAGAGTGACTGTTTCCAGTTGCTGGGGCAGTTTTCCTCTCTGTTCTCCCTCTCCCCTGGGCTTACACATTTGTGCACCTATAACATAGGCAATGGAGACACTGTCTGTCAAAAACAAAATGTATAGGCTGTTGGATAAGGCGAGGGTCAGTATGAAGGAGGAGGTCTCCAACATGCTGGCATTATGGGTGACTGAGCCTTCCAACAGTCACTGGTCTAGACTTGTGGTGCTGATACCCAAGGCAGCCCGACCGGGACCCACTCCAGAGCTCAGTGTCTTTGTGGACTACCAAGGACTCAATTCCATGACTAAGGCTGATGCACACCCCATCGCCGGAGCTGGTGAGCTTAAAGATGAGCTGGATGCTGCCAAATTTCTTAGTAGTTTTGATCTTACATCACATATTTACTAAGTTGTATCACAGTGTTTGCATCACAATTAGTGATGCAAATCGGTGGTAAATATATATATATTTTTTTCCAGGGCTGAACTTGTTTAGCTCTGGAAAATCCCTTGGAAGTAGCAGAAAGTAAAGCATAGCCCTGCTATGCATTTTTTAGTGCCAAGGGGGCATACCATGGGTGGTACATGGGTATTCCCATGCAAGCACCCAAGGTTTTTGATGTTAAGCCCTATTAACTTAAAAAAGTAGACATTGTTTAGCGTGAAAAAAGAGCCCCCATTTCAAATAAGTGCTATGAAGGAGAAGTGCTTTAATTTCTCCTTTCTTTTCTGACCTTGTATGTGTGCTGCACTGTACTGCACACATACAAAGTGGGAAAAGGTTTAAAGTTAGTCTAAGTATCATCTTTTGTACTGGAAAGATTCCGAGACACCCTTCCACTATGGTGCAAAGGCGTGTCTGTGGCGCACTGCAGCATATTTCTGCACCTGCGCTTTTGAGAGGGTGGGAGAGTGACATATTTCTGTAAATATGCCCGCTCCTGCTCTCTCCTACTCAGAAGCGTAGCATTTGGGGCTGCTGCACTGTGCTCCCTGAGAATCTAATACATCTGCCCCTTAGTATATTGCTCTTTCATGTTCATTGCCAAAAGGAATATTAAAGCAAAATCTATAATCCAAAATTAAACACACCAAAAGATAGTAGGATCAGCTTCACAAGTCAGACTTGAAAAAATGTTAGGCCCAATTCACAAAAGTAAACTGAGATAAAAGTCTACCTTTATGACTTTTGGTATTCACAAAGTTCAGTTACTACTCGTAATTGCCCTTTGTGAATTCCAGAAGTTGAACTTTTGAGTAGTAAATGTCCTTTGTGAATACCAAAAGTCATAACATTAGACTTTAGTCGTGTTTAACCTTTGTGAATCGGGCCCCTTGTGTTGAAACATGCAGATATTGTAATTTTCTGCAGTGACTTATTGCCTGGAGAAAAATAAACATGTTACCATAAATTCCTTCTTTCTGCTGAATGCTTTTCATTTAAGAAAACGCACATCATATGAAGAAAAAGGCAGTTCCTGCTTTCCTTCTTTAAACCGTAGCTGTAATTAAGCCCCTTGACCTCCCTTTGATAGCAGGCCTAGTGATGTCAAAACTCAACTATAATTTCTTATTACAGTTGAGCAGCTATGTAATTTCTTTATTACATTCATTACAACTCACCTGTAATAAGAAAATTAGAGATGGGCTTTCATACAGGTATTGCAGGCTCCCCCGTATTATATACTTAAAAAATGTAACTGTTGGTATTATGATAAGATTAGCTATTTCAGATTCATACGTCTTTATTTAGATTTTTACATCATACAAGACAATTTACAAAAGAAGTTAAAACCAGATCATATATACAAAAAATTTAACAGCATCATATTTCATCTAAAATTCATCACTTTAAAACAAGAATTAAACAGTAAATTTTAAAGACTTAGGGGCAGATGTATCAAGCCTTTTGCGACTCGCAAAGGCCGAAATTCACAGAATTTCGGCCTTTGCGACTCGCAAAAGGCATTTTAGCATTTTTTCATATGCATCAAAAAATCGCAAAATAAGGAATCGCAATAATTTGTGATTCCTTATTTTGCTTAAGCATTTAAGGAATCGCAAATTTTGCGACTCCTTAAATGATATGTATTTAACTTTTTCGAAATTGCAAATTTGTGTTAAGAAATCGCAAATTACCACGAACTTGTAGTTGGTGGTAATTTGCAATTTCTTTTAAAAATGCCCTATTTGGCATTTGTGAGGGTGGCATGTGACACACATACATGCCCATAGGGCATGTATGTGTGCCACATGCACACACATGTAAATTTCAGGGGTGCAGCAGGGTGTCTTTGAGACACCCCTGCACCCTTAAAAAAATTCTCAAATTGCGATTAGCAAATTGCGAATTCGCAATTTGAGAATTATTGCACTATCATTCCTATGGGCCTCCTGGCCCGTAGGAATGCATTGGAAATTATTCCTTATTTGCGAATTCACAGAATGCGAATTCGCAAATAAAGAATATTAAGGAATCGCTAAAAAATAGCAATTTTGTACATACATTCCATTTTGCGAATTCTAAATAGCGATTTGCAAAAAATCGCTATTTACAATTCTCAAATTGGAATCTTGATACATCTGCCCCTAACTTTTTGAAATTGCGAATTTGTGTTAAGAAATCGCAAATTACCACCAACCTGTAGTTAGTGGTAATTTGCGATTTCTTTTAAAAATGCCCTATTTGGCATTTGTGAGGGTGGCATGTGACACACACACATGCCCATAGGGCATGTATGTGTGCCACATGCACACACATGTAAATTTCAGGAGTGCAGCAGGGTGTCTTTGAGACACCCCTGCACCCTTGAAATAATTCTCAAATTGCGATTAGCAAATTGCGAATTCGAAATTTGAGAATTATTGCACTATCATTCCTATGGGCCTCCTGGCCCATAGGACCGCATTGGAAATTATTCCTTATTTGCGAATTCGCAGAATGCGAATTCGCAGTAAAGAATATTAAGGAATCGCTAAAAAATAGCGATTTTGTACATACATTCCATTTTGCGAATTCTAAATAGCGATTCGCAAAAAATCGCTATTTAGAATTCGCAAATCAGAATCTTGATACATCTGCCCCTTAGTATGAAAATGGAGACCTTTAATAAAAGTTAAAGTCAATGAACATGAAGGTGTCTAGCTCTGATAACCCAGGCCCACCCTAGGTACTTTGCTACTCCTATTATCACAATCTCTGAGGTATTTGTTCTTAGAACCCACAACGCCTCTACACTCCCTCCAATATTCAACTTGCGACAAATAGGCCTAATCCCTTTATTTCTGGCGGCAATATAGGCCGGGCAGGCAAAGAAAAAATTACCCACACTCTCCTTTTGGTCATTACACCAGGGACAGTACTCTGTTGTATAACCATCCCATTTCTTGGAAAAGGACCTCACTGGTAAAGACCCCACTCTAAACTGATGGTATAATTTTTTATCCAGGCTCCTGGTAATAACATCCCAATAGTTCTCAAGTAGGGGATCCGATTTGTGCACCAGAAATTGACCTGTTAGGGTGGTAGCATCAGACAGTGCAACAAGATGAGTTCTAACAGAAGCCCAGAAAAGCATTTTAAATTCTTTTTTAGAGGGAAGCACAGAGGACTCCGGGCTAGCCCACAATTGGTTAAGTCCCATACTTTCCAAAATTGATTTCACTTCCCGGAGCCAGGGGATATTGCCAGAGCCCATGATTGATCTCACTTCCGTAAGTTCGTTGTCAAAGAGACTTAGGTCCGGGGACATCCAGATCCGTCTCCACAGTGCTACAAGCCGATACCGTGCCATTTAATTTATCGGTTTACATCCCATATCTAGCAGAAGTGATTTAATCGTTGTAGATTGGGGTAAGCCTACCAGTTTACGCAAGAATTTTTTTTGGGCTCTTACTAAGGGTGTTAGGTCCATATGACCCCATAAGTCGGCCCCATACAATATTGCAGAGTTAATTTTTGCTTCATAGATCTTTAATACTGGCAAGACCCTTTTGGTCAAGGACATTCTTTGCTCCTGGATTAGGCAACCCATTAGTCGTGCAGATCTTAAATGGAGGGCATCCACCTGTGGGTTCCATCGTAAACTGTAATCTGGAGTCACTCCGAGATAGGTCATAACATCCACTTGTTCAAGAGCGATTCCATTCATGCTAACATAACTTTTAATAGGGCGATTTTTAGTTAAAACCATGAATTTGGTCTTTGTCACATTAATTTGCAAGTCATTTATTTTACAAAAATCCTCAAATCTATTAATCGCCTTTTGGAGACCACTGCGTGTTTTAGAGAGGATTAAAGTATCATCTGCGAAGATGAGTAAAGGAAACTTAGTCCCACCCAATTTGGGTGCATCAGTTGGAGTGTCTTCGAAAAATGTCACCACCTGATTAATAAATATTAAAAAAAAGGGTAGGTGCCAAAACGCACCCTTGGCGGACACCCCTCGTGACAGGAAAACTGTCCGTTACCTGCCCCTGTCTCCCCCACCTCACTTTAGCAAAATTGCCATCATGCAGTCTTACCAGGATATCAAGGAGTTCAGACAGCAGTCCTAGCTTACCTAGGACAGTCCACAATTTGGCCCTGGGCACAAGATCAAAGGCGGACTTAAGGCCCACAAAGGTGGCAAAGATGGTCCCTCCACCCAACAGCACCACCTTCCAGTATATCAGAACAAATCGGAAGACCTGGTCGATGGTGCTGGTGCCTGATCTGAATCCAGGCTGTAAAGGTGAGAGAATACTCTCCATCTCCATCCACCCTTGAACCCTGGCAAAAACCATCCTTGCGACAATTTTCTGCAAGGAGTCTATACGACTTATGGGGCGATAATTACTGGGTACCGATCGATCTCCTTTTTTAAAGACAGGAAGAATTTCCGCTCCTTTCCAAGACTCTTGGATCCTTGGCCCTTTGGCAATAGCATTGGCAACCTGTGTGATATAAGGAACCCAGAGTTGGAGGTCAGATTTAAATAAGTCTGCCGGGATGCAGTCCATCCCGGGAGCTTTCAATGTTTGAACCGACCGGAGCGCAGACTCAGTGTCGTCATTCGTAAACACCAAAGTTTGACAGAGAGAAGATTGTGATGGGACCCAAATCACTGGGGCGTCACTAGGTTCATATTCAGGGTCTTTAAATTGGGAGGAAAAGAAATCCACCCATGCTTCTGCCGAAACATGGTTAGTTGGGGACAGTGAGTCTGGATTTCTACCCCATTTAACCACTTCCCAGAACTTAGTCTGGTTAGAGGAAAGACTAGCCTCATATAAGTCAGACCAGTAGCACTCGTCCCACTCTTTCCTCGCCTCCCACTGTGCCCTTTTATACCTTTGTCGTGCCAGTTTAATATCAATGGTAACCCTTGATTTGATAGCGTTTTTAAGTCCACTATATGCCTCCCTGCATTTTTTGTTATACCATTTCTTTCTGGTGCTAGGAGTTATCACCTTCCCGAGCTTCGGGGGGAGGGTAAGAAGAGCCTTCAATTTATTAAAACACTGCTCGTATAAATCACTAATTTGGTGAACTGCTTCCGTATTGGAAGGTAGATTAAGTATGGCATTCAAGGTCACTAAGACTTCCTGAGATATGCCATCTAACATGGCAGGATCTGCCAGGACCCTGCACCATCTAACCCTCCTTCTATCGTTGGTTGAAACAGCGTCTGCAGTAACACCCGTAGCTGCAGGAGATCTGTCTAAACCACCACAGAGCTTCAAGCTTAGGGACAACGGGTTATGGTCACTCTCGACACGATCCACGACTACCATGTCTACCAGGAGGGACCAATACTCCATTTTTACCAGAATATAATCAATTCTACTTTTACTAAACCCGTTATCAAAAGTAGGATGACCAGCTTTATCAGAATCCGTAAGACCATTTGCCGCTCTCAACCCCCACTCTAAGCACAGCCCTAGCCAGTGCAAGGCAGCCTCAGAACCCCTGTTGGTATAATTCAGTGTCAGGTTCGGAATGTCCCACATTGCGTCTTCCTCAGAACACAAGTCCTCACCCTCACTCCTCAGGGGTTCAAAGGTGCAGTTTAGATCCCCTGCTAGAAGTATTAAATTATCCCTGCCAATCAATTTCAGGTAGGAGTCCAACTCGTCTATAATAGCCGGGCATCTCCCACCAGGGAGGCCTCGTGCATATATATTAATAAGAATAATGTTCTGATGATTTTCCCTACATAACTTGATCCCCAGAATATCAGGGTTTTCCACTGGGATTTCCACCGGACTGCCTAACCCAAATTGCTAAGCCCCCTGATGCTCTACCCTTATTACCCTTGATGACCGGTTTATCAAAATTAAGGAAACCTGCTCGAAAGATTGGTTCGGGAGCCCAGCTCTCTTGGAATAATAAGACATCAAATGAATCAACAAAAACTGCCCAGTCATCTGAGGCTAATCTTCCTTTTAGCCCAGCAATGTTCCAAGATGCTATTTTAAGTGCCGTATCCTGAGGGGAAGGGGCAACATGAACAGGAGCCATCGACTCTCGGGCTAAATCCCCCCATCACTAGATGAAATACCATCCTGGGAGTTCCCCTTTAAAACACTCTCGGTATCCACATCCATCTTCGAGTACCCCCCTCGTGACTATCTAAACAAGTTGTACTAAGTAAGTTAGCTACTCCTTGTTCATGGTTACCCGGATGTCTCTCTCTGCCGGGTACAGGGCGGAGTCAATCAATGCCCTCCAAACCAGAGAGTGCTTCAAAGCGATTAAACAGTTGTGGGATGGCTGGGGTATATAAGTTCCTATCCATTGGAAATCTCCCATAGGTTCTTCTAGGCATTAGGGGATTAGCAAAAGGGACAATATATCTTTTAGTATAAAAATAACTGAGGCCCAATGACTGCACATCCCCCAACCTCCCAAATCTGGCTACCCTACGTATAAAATCCACCACCCAAGGATCCATGAAATTGATAATAATACACTCGCCATCCAGGTCCTTCGGGCAGTATCCCACCCAGTCTACTCGTCTGACACTCAATATCTCTGTGGCAGAGGATTGAGGTAGGGGTCTGTTTTTATTTAACCAAAAAACGACTTCATTTCTGAGGTCCACGTTAGATTCAGGTTTCCCTTACTTAAGGGTTGAGACACCTGTTAAGACAATCGTATAGGGTGCGGCCTCTGGGGGTAAATCAATACAAGGAGTACCCTGCTTAGGGACTTTCTGGGCCAAGGCAAAATAATTTTTGTCTTGGCTCCTCAAAGCTCTGGAATTTGGTTTGGTCATAGTGGAAGATGATTTGGGACCATCCCTGGCAATGCATTGTATCAGCTTTCGTGCTCCCACCCCTAGGTGTTACACTAGCAGGGTTGTTTGTTGTAGGCCTTTTAGTCGGTTGTTTGGCGGAGGCCTGAGATGGTCCCTTGGTTGTAACAACGGCACCCGGGGGGTTTGGTATACTCGTAAAATGGGAGGGGTAGGGTGGACATTTACTAACTTTTTTAATATACCACTATTGTCTTTTACAAGATTTTCCAAAAGATCCAGCTTTGAGTTCATGAGTCTGGTTCGTTCAAGTAATGGTAACATGAGTGATTTAACTAGTAATTCCATTTTACTTAAAAGACAATCATCATTGTTGGAACTCTCTACGCTACCCTCAATAGATTTCTCAGTGATACTTGGGAGGGGGACACGGGACTAGTTGCAACCGGAGAAGGCCGGGAGCTAATATTTATTTCAGGGGCAGGGATGGGCTGGGGAATGCTATTTATTTTGGCTATTTTAGGGGTACCCCCGTCTGAGGGCCCCTACTTCTCTTCCTCTTGCAGGGCATATTCCATT
The DNA here is from genome assembly GCF_964263255.1 of Lissotriton vulgaris. Classification (NCBI taxonomy): domain Eukaryota; kingdom Metazoa; phylum Chordata; class Amphibia; order Caudata; family Salamandridae; genus Lissotriton; species Lissotriton vulgaris. The sequence continues at coordinate 1,156,172,687 of NC_141696.1, forward strand.
GAAACTCACTAGTAGAAATATGATCAGGATGGGCAGAACTAACATTTAATACACTTTCCCCACCGCTGCCTCCTATTGAAACACTGGATTGAGAGCCACCCTCAGTGGAGTTCAAGAACGAACTCTCCACCACTGGATGTACATCCACCAACACAGTGTCCAAAGTCTGGATAGGAATCGTGGGGGGCGCCTGTGGGCTGACCACTGTAGCAAGGCGACCAATAGAGGAGCGCTTCCCCGCGATAAGATCTAGCGATAGGCGTTTCTCGGCAAAGGCTATCTCTTTTTCCAAGATGCCAGCCGCCCTGGTTATAAAAGCATCAAGGGGACCAGTTATCACCCCATTGCCCGTCTGCACTTGCACAACTCTTTCTTTCCCCGAACGCAAGGGCATGATTCACAATAGCACGAGGCCCAACAAATAATAGTAAATGGGTCAAGGGTATACAACAATGCCACCCTAGGTAAACACGAACAGTTAAGCAAGACAACACAAACAAAAAGGGGGTGGCCCAACCCAACCTTGGCCGACCTCGGACGGCCTCAGACGGCCCGCCCTTTTCCCGGGCTTAGCCCGGCTTGCCTGCGCTCGTCCCATGTGCGCGAACCCTTGATCAGTAAAATAAGAGAGAATGTGGGCGGGAAGAGGACCAGCTGCGGCAGATTAGCCGAGCACTGACCGCTGGTCCTCGCAGTCCCGCTGGGGTCCGAAGTAAGTTTGAATGCCCTCCAACAAAGTCTCCTAACTCGAGCGGCACCCGCGGAGCGGGGGCCTCGAGAAGTGGGCTGGACTGGGCTGAAGTCAAGGGCGTAAGGGAACAAGCAGTCACACTACTCCCATAGGTTCAGGAAAGCAGGAATCCACTGTGATGCAGTCGGCACGGCCCTTTGAGTGTTCAATCCAGGCAGTGTAGACCGGAAGAGGACCAGCTGCGGCAGATTAGCAACGCACTGCCCGCTGGTCCTCGCAGTCCCGCTGGGGTCCAAAGTAAGTTTTAATGCCCTCCAACAAAGTCTCCTAACTCGAGCGGCACCCGCGGAGCGGGGGCCTCGAGAAGTGGGCTGGACTGGGCTGAAGTCAAGGGGGTAAGGGAACAAGCAGTCACAGCACTCCCGTAGGTTCAGGAAAGCAGGAATCCTATAGCTATTTCACAATTGTTTGATTCTTCCGTTGGTATTATTTTATATGTATAATGGCTGAACCTCAGACATGCATTCCGAAAATATTTCTATAATGGTCGCATAGCCAGCGCCCTCTCTATTTTGCTAGTCTGTATTTTTTCAATCTTCTGAGAGCATTTCTGTCAGTCGTCATCAAAAACGATGAGGACCGTGCGTTTTTGTGGCACTTCAAAGTCTGCATTTCTTAGCTTTTGCTACCTTCTTATTTCTTTACGCACTTCCTTTAAATGAGTCACGCATATCATTACAGTGCTCTAGCTCTTTCCTCATTTTCACAACCTGCCCCATATCTTCCTTCTGTACCTGATGTCCTAGTCAGACTGTATTTTTCTAAGGGCGTCAATTGTCTCTGCTTGGAAGTCAAATTCACCAAGAAGACCCATTCAGAGTTCACCAGCTGTATTATATTTAATATTCTATAGCAGCTTCACCGAGTCTCTTGAAGTCTCCTCAATAATTAAACATTATTGATTGCCTAATATGTCTTCTAGGGAGGAGGCAAGTGACTGCAAAGTATTTTCCACTGACATATCCTTCAAAGCAGCTACACGAGGGTCTTTTGCTTTTCGGTGCAGATTTAAAAGGCTTTTTAACTTTATCAACGGCAATTGATGCTGAAACTTCTACCTTTCATCGGCAGTCATGCGCATCTGGAGACTCGTTTGAAATGTTGCACGTGATACCTTACAGGGTGTTTTCACTCTGACATCTTCAGTCTACCTCTATCCACCTGTTTCACTGGTCCTACAACACAACCGTGCCTTAAATTTGCCATGGGTGCATGCATTTATTAACATATTCATACTAAGAGTAGCAGTGCATGTGAAGAGATGACTGTGACAACAATGACAAGAACTGCCTATGTGTAGTCGAATGATGGCATGGCAAAGAAAAGTAGTTGTCGCATCAGATTTAGGGCCTGATTTAGAGTTTGGCGGATGCAGTACGTATCGTATGAAAGACCATCGTCCGTCATGGAGGTCCGTTCGTTCGATTTTTCGCCTGGAATTTTGACTCTGGGAAACCTCCATTGCCTCCGATTGCATTTTCTTCTTCCTTCGATGGAGCAATCTAGTGAATACGGGGGATGGAGTAACATCAGTCACATCGCCGCCCGCTGTTTTGAGACTTCCCCTTCCGTCGATGTAACCATGGAAGCTACACCTCCTCACCTGATATGGCGGAAATCATATTACAAAAAGGGCACATTTGGCCAAACAAAAACTAACCTTACGATCTAGGAACCATGTACACGAAGGTACGTTGTCTGTTTACAATTTTAAAGTCTGCTCTTTTTGCTGACAACAAACTTACCTTGTGGCTGACCTCAATGTCTTTGTGGTCCAATCCAACAGCTATTTTTCTGTGTGTGTTTCGGATTTCTATCCACATATCTTACCCTTTAACAATTTTTTGTACATTTTCTTTGAATTATCTGTTGCAGCAATGTTTGTGACATATTAAAACACACAGTTCCAGTCATTTCACGTTGCCTACACTTAATATCAATCAATCAAGGATTTATAAAGCAGGGCAAATAATCAGTGAGGGTCTCCAGGCCCTGGAGTTGTTGGCTGCTTCGTGGTGATCTGTTAATTCGGACAGCCAGGTCTTGTTTCCTTCCCTGAATTCCCTGTGTTATGAGCTGGCCCTGAGGTGCCAGGGAAGATCTTTCCAAGCTTTGGCAGCCAGGTTTGAGACGGAGTGCCCTCCGCTGTTGCCTCAGTGGATCCAGGGGTTGTCTGCGAGGAAGTGGGAGGTGTCTTGTCAGTTGGTGGAAGGTCATTCATTTGTTGATGTATGCTGATCCTTGGTTGTGCAGGGCTTTGCATGCGTGGGTCAACATCTTGAACTAGCATCTCTTCTGGATTAGTAGCCAGTGCTCCTTCTTGAGAAGAAGGATGTCGAGGATGGTCTGGGAAGGTCAAGGATGAGTCTTGCTGCTGAGTTTTGTATTGTCTGTAGTGCCTTCAGGAGGCATGCAGTGATTCCACCGTGGAGTGAGTTCCCGTAGTCCAGTCTGCTGGTGATGGGGGCCTGCATGACAGTCCTTCTGGTGTTGACTGGGAGCCACCGAAAGATCCTGTGTAGCATGTGTCGGGTGTAGAAGCAGGCGAATGAGACTGCATTTATCTATTTTTTCATAGATAGCTTGTTTTCTAGGATGATGCAGAGGTTGTAGGTGTGGTCAGTCATGGCAGAGGATGTGCTGAGTTCAGATGGCCACCATGCATCGTTTCAAAGCAAGGTGGTGTTCCCAAAGATGAGGACTTCCATCTTGTCTGTGTTGAGCTTGAGACAGTTTTCCTTCATCCAGTCGGCAAAGTTCATCACACATCTGTGGAAGTTGACCCTGGAGGTTGAGGGGTCTTCTGACAATGAGAGGATGAGCTGGGTGTCGTCGTCCTTTGAGATGTTGTTGAGTCTGTGTGATCTGACGGTGTTGGCCATGGGGGTCATGTACGTGTTGAAGAGGGTAGGGCGGAGGGGGATGGCACAGATGATCTTCTTGTTTTCCGAGGTGACTCGTGGGAAACAGATTCTCTGTGTTATTCCAGTGAGGTATTAAACTATCCATTTGAGGGTGTCTCCCTGGATGCTGATGTGGTAGAGTCTGTTGTCCAAGATGTGATGGGAGACAGTATTGAAAGCAGCTGATAGTTACAGGAGGATGAGGGATGCCTTTTCGCTGCAGTCCAGGAGGGCCCTGATGTCGTCCGTGGCAGGGATCAGGGCTGTGGTTTGTGTTGGCTTCTATGTGGTATGCTAGTTTGTTCTTCTTTCAGGAGGTGGTGGTACAGGCCGAGAGCAGTCTTGAAGGTGGTATAGTGTCCTGTCTCTATGCTCGTGAGCCACTTTTGTTCCTGTTGCCAGCAGTTGCATTTTGTGGATTTCAACTCCGCAGTGAACCAGCTAGCTCTTTGGGAATGACCTTTTGATTTGTCTGGCTTGGCAGGGGCGATTGTGTTGGTGCATTCTATGATTCACTGGGAAAAGTTCTTCCCAGCCTGTCCTGGGTTGGATGTTGTGTCTGGAAGGTGGGTGTTGACAGTGTTGTTTCACTGGTCTCCTAATATCTTTTTACAGTTCTGCATGTGGAGCTAGGGGGCATGGTAAATGTGTTGGTAGGTCCTGATATGGTGAAGTGGAAGCTATTGTGGTCAGTCCAGGTGAGCTGTGAGATGTGGCTGGACTTGACTTTGTCCCTGGATATGAAAATGTGGTCGATGTGGTTAGGGTAGGTGACAAGTTGCTTGAGGCCAATGTTGCTCATGCTTTCCAGGAGGTCGGTTGTGTTGGTCTCACTGGGGTTGTCAAGGTGGTAGTTAAGATCTCCTAGGAAGCTGTGGTGCTCGGAGTCAGGGATGGTATTGTAGAAGCTGGGGTGTGGTCCTGGAGGTCTGTATGCAAGGGTGTCTCTGATAGTGCTTTTTCCACCGTCTGAAGATGGAAGTTGAAATGTTCCATTATCGTGGTCGGGTGATATATTATCTATAATAACCCTGGGCGTAGTTTGCTAAGTAGCACTAAGCATAGCTACGTGAAGTGTGTAGTCACCGTGCAAGATGCAGTTTGCACTGATTGCACAGTGTAGACAAGCATCCGGCACTGTGCAATCAGTGTAAACTGCATCTTGCACAGTGCAAGCGGTCGTTTTCTGCCGCTCAAGTAGATTTCTACTCGAGCGGCAGCTTTCTAAACGCGGACTGGTAGTTTCTCATCGCGAGCCGTTGCAGGCATACGCGACCACTCGCAATGAGAAAACTGACCACTCCGCATTGAGAATCTCGCTGGGATGTTTATTTTCCAAGCTCACGATCTGGGTATGTAGTGCGCTATATAAATGTTTTGACTTGACTTGACTTGACTTGATCGCGAACAAAGAAAAAGGTGTGCCGGGATGTCATTTTTCTTGCTCGCGGTCGCCAACTTGAAATTGAGGACCGCGAGCAAGCAAAAAATGACCCATGCACTACGCTACACTATGCGTGTTTGCACTGTGCTACGTGCAATTCGCGTAGTGCGAAGTAGCGCAAACTTCGCAAACTACGCGAGTGGAGTGCTTTGCCCAGGGTTGATCTATAACAGTGATATATTCATTAATGAAGGGCTGAATATATTATACTACATCCATATCTAGTCCAATGTCAAAGAAAAAACCTTGTTTGTAGAATACATGTTTTCTTGAGATATGCAATTTAAAACAGCTGTAGCATTGTATATAAAAGAAGCGCCTTCCCGTTTCAGAATTCACTAATTTTATATATAATAATGTATTTTTTCTTTTGGTCTCATAGGGATGTGATTAATATGTTACAAACTAGTCAGTAATGCAAGTGTATATTTTCTGTTGCAAGGCATTACAATTTAGGCCTACAGTTGACTTCCCTATTTTTAACAATGCAATATCGCTATTGTTACTGTATTCAGTATATGTATTTTACATGTGTATGTCAGAAATATGCAGAGCATTTAACAATTTGGAACTGATTCTTAAAGAATATCTAATTTTTTTTAACAAAAGTAATTTGTTTTGAATAATTAAAAAAAGATGAGGAATGATAAAGTAAGACTTGTAAACTGATTTTTTTGTTTTCGTCTCACACCGGTAACAAATTATAAAATAAGAAATAAAGTATAATTATCAAGTCCATTTTGCAGATTCATAATACATTAGATTTTTTAGGCTTGACTCCTCTTGCCAATAGTTTTGCTCCTCAACGGCATTGTCGTTCTTCCGAAGCTGTGGTATCCATTCTCCTAGTTTGTTCTGCAGGATGGTGGTGGTGGAATTTGTTTATGGTGGGTTTAGGGCAGGTGGTTGAAGATTCCTGGATGGGTTTTGGAATCAGGGAGGTGTCTGTCGTGGGAGTATGTGTTTCAGTTTGTGTTTTTATTGTGGGGTTGCTTGTTTGTTTCTATGTTGATTCAGAAAGATGTCCAATTGCAGTGTCTGTTTCTGTAATTGTGAGTTGTTGTGTTTCTGCATGTGTCGGTGTGCATGTTAGACCTGGCATCCTTTGCATGGTTTCCACTGACTTTTTGCCTCTACCTCCTGTATTTTTAACTGCATGCTGGATTTAATTTTTGCTGGTGTGGGTACTCTGGGCACTTTGCCACTGTTGATCAGTGCCAAAGTGCAGGAGCTCCCTGTGTAAATTGTGAATATGATTGCTTATCCATGATTGGCATATTTGATTTAATGATAAGTCCCTAGTAATGTTCACTATGCTTGCCAATGGCCTGTATATGAAATACCACTAGTGTGCCTGCAGCACTGATTGTGCCACCCACACCAGTAGCCTTTCAAATGTGTCTCAGGCCTGCCACTGTAGTGTCTGCACACACAGGTTTTGACTGCCATATCGACCTGTCAAGTCCATCCACTTGCCAGGCCCTTACTTGCCCTTTTCTTACATATAATTCACCCATAGGGTAGGCCTTAGTTACCCCTATAAGTAGGGTGCAGTGTATGTTAAAATTAAGACATGTGCTGGTTTATTTTACATATCCTGAAATACTGGGTACTTCATTTTTCACTATTGCAAGGACTAGGTTATTATTGGAGCTGCCCTGTAACATTTTACATGTGTAACTTTCAATTAGGAACAGCTAGAGATTTGGAGTTTGGGCTCTTAAAACTCAGAATCTAATAACCCATCTTTTAGTAAAGGTTGCTTTTAAATTGTATGTTTGAAAATGCCACTTTTAGAAAGTGGGCATTTTCTTTTTTAACCATCCAGCGTGCCTCTGCCTGCTTGTGTATTCACCGTCTGGTTTTGGAGTGACACGAGCTGGGGATGTGAATTCACTTTAGACAGTCACAAGGGATGTTCTGGTGTGCCCAGCCTTTCCTGGGTGACTCATAGCCAGGCTAAATAGACCTTTCTGCATTTAGAGTGATGGGAGGAGTTGTCACAGCAGTTCTGCACAATGTTGTCTCCCCTTTCTGTAGTGAAGCTGGACCAAAGAGGACAGAACTGGTTTGTACTGAGCTCAGAGCTTCTAGAAACAAAGACCACAAAGAGAAAATGGGTTTTAACTATTGGACCTAAAACCCCTGAACTTTAATTATGGATCAAGAAGACCCTCTGCCAAGGAGAAGGGTGAAGAGCTCTGAGGAGGAGTACTGCCCCTTTGCTCTGTCTAGTGCGTTGATGGGTTGGCCTGCAGTTGCCGGCTTCTACCTGAAAAAGGAAAAAGACTGAACTTTGATGTGAATCCTGCTTGAGAAGATCTCCAAGAGCTTAAAGTAGAGCTTTCCTCCTGTTAAGAAGTCTCAGAGACAGAAAGACTTCACTTGCAGCCTACCTGAACTCTACTGCTGGGCCTTCTGACCTGCCTGTGGCGCCAATTCCAGTTCTGGGCCACTAGAGATGTTTGCTGGGCCTGCAAACTTCAAGCAAAGGATTCCCGACACTGTCTCCAACGCTGCTGTCTGCACTAACGCCTGGACCCTCCCTGCTGGGTGAGCGCGGCACCTACCTCAATGATACCACAGCCCGATGCCGGCTGATGCCATCTGTGCATTGACTCCTACGCCATCACAGAGGCCGCTGTCTGCACCTGGGCCAAGTACCACGCTCATCTGTGATTGAAGCCAGCACCTCCTGTACACCACTGACATGAGTGACTGCCCGACACTGCACCATCATAAGGAACCAATGCACCGCCGCCACATCGCCTCCCCTGCACAGTAAGGAACTGACGCCTCACCTCCCCTGCATTGCAAAAAGGGACCAACGCCTCACCTACCCTGTGGCAGTAAGGAACCAATGCCTAATGTCCCCTCTGGCAATAAGGAACTGCATCACTTCTCCGATGCTGTGCAAACGCTGTTGTTTGGATCTTTACAAAAGGTATTGTTTCTCTGGGGGTCGGTGCGACCCTGTGACTGGCCCACTAACCTCGCGGTTGGAGCCGTACTTTGGATTCGTACCTGTCACAATGTCGATTTAGCCCCAGTTGGAGCTATTGCCTTCTGAGAGCTATATTTTTGCAACAAGCCTTTAACAAGTGTTATATTGATATCTGTATATTGGATTTTGGTAGCTTTGGTCTTGTTTCGTTTAGATAAAGATATTTTTTTTCTTTACTGGTGTGGTGTTCATTAGTAGTGTTTTCACTGTATTTCTGTAGATTATATACAAATGCTTTATACATTGCCTCTGTAATTTAGCCTGACTGCTCTGTGCCAAGCTGCCAGAGGGTGAGCACAGGAAAACTTAGGTATGTACTTTACTCATGCTGACTAGAAGGAAGAGTCCCTACTTGGACAGGGTGTATACCACTGCCAACAAGAGACCTAATTTCTAACATTGTTGTCAATGGTGAGAATAGGACTTGCATTTGTACTTGAACTACAGTGACTGGTGTACCAGTACTGTTTAGTGCAGACCACTACGCAACCACATAATGTTTCCTTTCTTCATTAGCTGTTTTTGCATTTTGGGTATTTTTTTACCAATATTTGAACTTCCAATTTCATCATGTCTAAGTCAGTGTCAGTTGCATCTTTGAATTTTGATTTCAAAAAGGATAGGGTGAATTCCTACACTATGCCACAGTTGAAATCAATCTGCAGAAAGTTTAAAGTCCCAATGAGAGACCTCAATAGGAAGGAGGGGCTTCAAAAGTCGCTGAGGGCCTGGTTGGAAGCGAGGTATACAAGTAAGCATGCAGGAGAGCCTGTGAGGGAGGTTGGGGATTTAAACATACAGCAGGATGGGGTGTTGGGCCAGGACCTGCCTGGAGGGAGGGTGCCCTCCAGTTCAGGCAGCAGTGTCTCCCTCTATGAACTGTCTCCAAATATGCTGGAAGACAGGCAAACTAGCAAAGTGCATGAGATTGAGCTTGAAAAGCTCAGGATTCAAATGAAAAAGCAGAAACTGGCAATAGAAGAAAAGAAAATGCTTTTTGGATATGAGAGAGTGTTAAGGGAACTGGATACACAAGCTAAGAGTGCAGAGTTCAACTCAAGTGGTGGCAGCATATATTCAGTGCATGCAGAAGGAAAAGTACATATTCCAGAGGAAGAGATAAAATATTTTTAGTAGGAGATGATATTGGTCAGTGGTTTTAGGCAAACGAGATCGCAATGCAGTCCCACAGGGTCCCTGAGATAGATTGGTGGTGGGGGGGGGGAGGCTTGTGCAACCGCTTCACTGCAGAGGGGAGTAACACTTTGCTAACTTTGCCTAAGGAGGATCAGGTGAGGTATCATCCTATGAAGGAATCCCTGATCAGGAGATATGTGTTTACCCCAGAAATGTACAGACAGAAGTTGAGGACCTTCAAGAAACTTGAGTCACAGACATTGGTTGAATATGTTGCTTTATTCTGCAGAGTATTGGATGGTTGGGTGAAGAGCAGCATGATAACTGATTATCAGGGGTGTTTCAATTTGATTGCATGGGAGCACTTGTCTGGTAGTAGTTTTACAGAGCTGCACCAGCACATGATTGACAGTAGGCATATTGATCCCAGGAAGCTTGCTGTGGAGACAGACTGCTGGGTCTGCACCAGGGTCCACAAGCAGACTCAGCCATAGGTGGGCCGGGTCCCCAGCAGAAGAGTGGGGGGACAGAAACAGAAAGAGTTCTACTTTACTCATCCTGACTAGAAGGAACTACTGCCCTACAGCCAGCTAGAGACCCCTATTAATAACTGTGCAGGTGTTTGTGTGTGTGGGGGTGTGCGTAATTCTATGATGGTTTGGTATTTTTGTGTGTAGTTTTGTTTTACAGTTTTGGATGTGTGTTTGGTTGTATGCTGTTGTGATTATTTGGTATATGTATGGATGTGAGCTTCTTTAAATTGTTGTATCTGTTGTCTGTGTGTCAGGGGCATGTAGAAGGCTAAGGTTATAATATGAGGGTTTAGGGATTTGGGATGTGGCAGGGTACATGGTGGGTTTAGGGTTAAGGGTAATTTTACAGACTGGGGTAATAGCACAGGATTTGGAGGAAGCAGATGGGTACTTGATTTAGGGGTGAGGGTAGGTTTAGTAGCAGGGAGGGTTTAGGGGGTTTGGAGAAAGCAAAATAGGTACTGGTTTTAGGGGTAAGAGTAGGTTTAGCGACAGGGGAGGAATGTGTGAATTGAGAAAGTTTTGATGCATGTGTGACTGTATTGACAGATGTTGTTATACATTGGGTGGGCGCATGCAAGTCTGAGTCTTGTGCTTTTTTGCTTGATTTTTTGTGTGGAAAGTGTTGGTGTTGTGCTTGGTATCATGTCTGTTGTTTGCTCTGTGTCTGTATGCCTGCTGCTCTGAGGAGTGGGGTCAGGGTGATGAGTTGGTTGAGGAAGGTAAATGGGTTAGGTTTTAGATGGGAAGGGTATTTTTTGGAATGAATGGAAGTGTGGGATTTATAGTGATCTCAGAATAGGTGTTTGCTAGACATGATACATTTGCGACCTGAGTGTGGCACAGGTAATGGGAAAACAGGAATGAGGGTGGAAATGGTAGTAGTTTTAGTATCATATCTCGGTAGATCCAATTCCAGACTAATGTCCTGTTCTGCCACCACGAGGAGCTGGTACAGTTTGGAAGCCTCAGAGTCACTATTTGTGGTGGCATTCTTGCAACCCCCATTACGATCTGTGTCACTGAGTCATTCAATGTCAGTGAAGTTCTGATCCGATTTCACATGCCTCTCTTGTGTTTCTCCAGATGGTTGGCTACTGTCTCTTTCACATGATCCAGAAGTTGCTGAAAAAGAAGAAAATGCACTTTTAATCAACATCTAAAAATATTTGATGCATTCAGCATTGCTACATTCACAATTGCCATGTTTTATTTAATGTTCTGGATTTTTGTCTAGAAACTTTTAAGTATTGTTATTTGCAGGTTACCACTTGGTCATATGACAGTTGATTTGTTGAGCACAAAATTCTCTTTACTCACAACCTTTAGATGAGGTACCTGTTCCTCCTTTGACATTTATGAGTTGGATCCTCACTAAATTGCACATAACGTCAAATATGTTTTCCAGGATCGTCTGTATGATTTGAGTCCTTTGTATACATCGTTTCAATACACACTTAGGTCAATGCCACCTAAGGCAAGCATAATTACCTTACAATCAGAACTATTTTAATAGTCTTTGGATTTTCATTCAAACATTTGCACAATAGTGCTGCATATTAATTAATTTGTTTACCTTCTTCAAAACATTCTGGGCCTGATATACTTGTGTGTGTATTGATAAAGCAACCACAAATGCAGTGGATATGACAGCAACATTACTATCAGTCCTGGAGCACTTAATAAGTTTGTTCTATGCTGATTGGCAAATCCCTTAATGTTGTGTTGCAATCACCCATTCAGCACAATGTAAATCACTGACATACTCCTTAGCATGTTTCTATTTATGAAGCAAAATTTAACGTGAGCATTTTTCTCTTTCATTTTTCAATGTAGGAATGCCTCACTCATCTGTCACCTTAAAACAAACATTTTATTTACATGATGTTTTATTAAATAAACATTCATAAATGGTCTAACACAAACATGTTTGCAGTCAAGTAGAACTCTCAAAACACGATCTATCTAAATATGCATAAGAGTACAGATATTTTTTATAACATTGAACTGGCTCTAATATACATCTTGAAATACTTACCTAATGCTATATGTTAGCATTTTGTGTACAGCAAAGTACTGTTTTCTCACTGCTAAAACAATTGTGTTTTGGTTTAAATCAAGAAATAGACTTCTTGTTAAGAAATGATGATACACCTCCTGGAAAGTAGGTAATAGTTTAAGTGAATTCTAATAGCCTCAGAACATACTTGATGTATCTACATTATTATTAATACCCTTGTTGCTGCTCCATTGTCACAGGTCCTTCACAATATCTGGGTAGGCCACCGTCAGAACCCGCAGTATAAGAGGGAGCATAGAGCACATTAACCACACTGTGTTTTAGAAGGAGCCTCTCAGCTTTTGTAGAGCTGTGATCTTTGTCCATCGATGAAGGTCCTCACAGCATTTTCTGCAGTGCAGGCTACAACGCTTGAAGACCCCCAACAGTTTCACCTGTCTCGTAATGGGTCCCCACAACTTATTTTTATGATGATGGATGGCCTATGAAAAAATACATAAAAAACAACACGTGATACTAGCAATAAGAGTGGAGATTTATCTTAAATACATCGATTATGTAAAAAAAAATACTTCAACTAATTTTTAAATTATACATTTGATAATCAGTCTCTGCACTAAAAGCCTTTAATCTGAGAAAAAGGAACCATTTTTGTAATAAATAATTTTTTAAAAATCTTTTGATGCACGTTTAAAAAATCACATAATGATGTCATTATATTTATCTGGTGTTTTTATGATAAACCTTCATTTACTTTAATTATAAATATTCATTCTGTATGCAAAGTGTGCGCCTCCTGAAAAAACAAATAACACTGTCATGCTGTACCACTTAAAAAACTAAATTAACATGACCATAAAGCTTTCATTTTGAAACATCACTTATGTTCGAGATCTAGCATTCAGCTGTGCTGTTTTATGAAAGCATTATTGAAGCTTATAAAAGCAGATTGAATGGAACTAGACCCAATTGTTTTGTTGTAATGACCACTGAGGTCACCTTATTGTGCAATGTTGTAGAAAAAAGCTCTACTAATTTCTGTACTTATCACAGTTTCTACACAGCAGGTTTTATTATTTTATATTATAACTTCAGCTACAGATCAATAAATCTTTATATAAATATTGATGATGTTTTAAATGTCATATTACAATATGAAGTTATTTGTGTTCTGTCTATGTCTGTAAACATTGTGGAATTTTATTCCAGAAGAGCAACACCAAGCATCAAAGGCTGGCAATGAGAAAGGTCTGTTGTCTCACTGCAGTGTGTGTTTTAACAAACAAGGGGACCCATATATTTTGTCAGGGACCTTTGGGCGTAGTAATTTTATATGAACAATGGTATCTAACAACAAGAATAGAGGAGTGAAATGATATAGACATACAATGAGGTCTATATAATTGTTTGTCCGTTCCGGCAAAAAAAATCGTTTAACGTCTTTATATAAAATTAATCACACACAAAGAACATATAAGTAGGGACACATTTTGTCGTGAAAAAATACAAACAGAAAAAGACAGCTCTGGCATTTACAAGGTCTTAGAATCAAATGTGCAGTTGTCCAAGCAAATACTAAAGTGCAACACCATAGTACAATAAAATTAACAATTCTGAGAGTATCAAGGTGTACAGAGTCAATGAAGCTTCAATCCCACTTAACTTGATACAGGTATCATCCTCAGGACATAAGGGTATATGCCTGCAGCTAATGACTGTAAAACAGTCCTGTCAGTATACCCTATCCTGAATGGGACTGGGAGAAGCTGACGGAGCAGGGTGCAGGGGCGTGCGGTAAGAACCCCTAAGGGGTTCCGATGAGTCCTCTATAAGCCTGGGCATAGCAGGCACAGTGCCTCCTCACAATTGCGTGCCTGCCTCCTCCTCTGTCTGGCCACTCTCCTTCCGGCTTCTCACTCTCCTTCCTGCTCCTCGCAGTTGTGCGTTATTGTAAGGTAAGAAGTCCAGGAGTCCAGGTAAGATGCACAAATGTGAATTTATTGGTATTCAGAACAAGCACTAATGTTCCTGCCTCAGCAACCGTCCTCGCTGGAATGACCAGAACCTAGAACCGCATTAATTCCAGTACATGATTCCAGGTTCCAATACATCCCACTCGTGACAGAAGCAAATAGTAAATATAACATATCTTCTTTTCTTATGGAAACAAAAGAAACAACAAGAAATGAAAAGCATAGCTCATTACAGCATAACAAAGAAATAATAGTTGAAACATATAACAATGTAGCGAGTAGAACCTGCAAAATATAATTGGCATTATACAATCAGAAACAATAGAATCACTTGAAAGGAAAAAAAAAAAGAAAACTAATACATCATAAAATCATCATACTTCCTGGGCACACAACGCTTCCGTACAGACAGTGTGCTCTCTTGAACAGTTTTACTAGAAAGATCATTCTTAGGACCAACAGGACCTGAAGCAGTCTTACTTGAAACAGTCTTACTTGAAACCGCCTCCCTAGGCATATCTTCCTTAATAGCAACAGAACCAGAATCACAACCATTACCTCCTTTCGAATACAGAGCAATCCTTCTAAAGTTCCAACTTTGTCCATTCTCCAATACGACATGCCACCTATGCACTTCTTTGACCCTAAAAGGTTCCGAAAACTTGTTTACACCAAATTCTTTCCTATCCAACTTAATCTTGACAAAATCACCAACATCAACTCTACCTACCTTACCCTTTGAACAACTGGAAGACTTCATAAATCTACCACTAGAATTACTAACATCACAAAACTTCTCACCAAATAACCACTGAGGAACCATTTTGGTCTTTGGAACCCTACCACGGATACGCTCAAACGGAATGGCATTGGTGACGCTATGAACAGTGGTATTATATGACCAAACTACCTCCTCTACAGCACTGCGAACATCACGTTGACCTTGCACAGCCAGTTGAATAGTCCCCTTGACCATCCTATTCATACGCTCCACTATACCGTTACCTTGCGGATTGTACAAAGATGTACACATATGTTTGATTCCATGATTAGACAAAAACAACTGCATAGAAGAAGAAGAGGTCAATTGAGTACCATTATCTGCTAACAAAATACAAGGAAAACTTTCTTCTAGAAAATAGATTTGAGTTGCCTAATAACACTTTCGGTAGTAATGTTTTTCATGAACTCAACACACCCAACGTGAACACACATCCACCAAAACCATGGCAAAACGACAATCTCCAGATAAATAGTCAATTGGACCAATAAAGTCCAAACATACCTTGCTCCACGACAAATCATCATCACAAGCAATGAAACCTTGAGTATGTGAATCAATCTTTAACCTCTTCTCACTCTCTCTGCATAAAGAACAGGTCTCAACCCATCTTCTAACATCTTCATCCAGGCCACCAGAAATTAACTTTCAGACGTTTGATAGTCATACTCTGACCAAGGTGACCTTCATGTGCCAACATAAAAAGTCTTATTCTAAAAGAATTGGGAGGTATGAATCGCTCACCTCTCATTACCAAGTCATCAGAACAACCCAAACTAAGTTCTTCTTGTAACTTCACAAAGTTACTTAAGGAAGGCTTCACATCACCCTCCTGTTTCCAACCAAGGCGTATGGCACTAATCAATTCACCAAAATCAAGGTCTTCAGCAACAGCTTTATGCCACTCATCTTTTGAAATAGAACTGAAAATACCTGAGCTAACATCATCAAAGTCAACAACTAAACACACATTCTCATCATTAAAGTCAACACACTTCTCAGATTGAATAGGTAGACGGGACTAAGGGTGGGCGTAAAATCCGTTTCGCGGGCGAATTTGCGGATTTTCCGCGATTTCGCGATCCGCGAATCTCGCGAAATCGCGGTAAAATCCGCGAATCAGCGGGGACGAATTTTCAGCCAAGCAAGGGTTACAGCAGCAGGTGCAAAAGTTGAACCTAATATCTTTGTAACCTTTTACAAAAGGGTTACAAACAAATTAACTTCAACTTGGACACCTGCTGCTAATTGCTTCCTGACGCCTCGTTGCCTACTTGCAACTATTCTCTGACCCTGCTCTGACCCTTGAAGCAGGGTCAGAGAATAGTTACAAGTAGGCAACGAGGCACCTGTCCAAGGAATTAAACCTCATCAGGAAGCACTTACAGATATAAAAAACAGGAAGAAGGGAGAGGATGGCAAATACACCCATTTTGAGTTGTCAGGAGGGGTTAAACTAAAAGAGACCTTTACAGCACAATTTTCATATTCATTTTGCTAAAAATAAAAAGCTGTATGTTCTGTAGGGGCAACTCAGGAATCTGGCCCTTCAGAGATCCGGCCTCTCTTTCTTTCTCTCGTTCTCTCCCTCTCCCTTTCCCTATCTATCTATCTATCTATCTATCTATCTATCTATCTATCTATCTATCTATCTATCTGTCTGTCTGTCTGTCTGTCTGTCTGTCTGTCTATCTATCTATCTATCTATCTATCTATCTATCTATCTATCTATCTCTCCCTCTCCCATAAACGACTGCATGGGTAACTTCGCTATGCAAGCAGCTTGCGAAGATGCATAAAATCCCCGCGAACACGCAAAAAACCCCGCGAACACGCAAAAAACCCCGCGAACACGCAAAAAAACAAAAATGTGAATTCGCAAATCCGCAAATTCGCGGACCGCGAATTTGCTAAATTCGCCCATGTTTAGACGGGACAAGCAATCCGCTTGTGCATTTTTCCAGCCAGAGATGTGTTGCAAGGTATAAGCATATTCCTGTAATTTAGCAGCAAATCTCATTAGACGAGGAGAACCGTTATTGGCTCCTCCAGGTGACAGGATCCTACTGAGCGGCTTGTGATCAGTTCGCAAAGAGAAATGGGTGCCCCATACATACGTGCGAAAATGAGACACTCCTCAAACAGCAGCCAACGCTTCACGCTCAATCACCACATAGTTGCGTTCTGAAGCACTAAGAGTTCGTGAAGCGAAGGCAACTGTTTTCTCCAATCCATTTTTCCTTTGTGACAAAATAGCACTGATACCATGAGCACTGGCATCAACGGTCACAAAAGTATCTTTGCCCGGTTCAAAAGTGGTAAGAATGCCAGCATTGACGGGGGGCGGTAGAGGGCGCACAACAGAATGGCCGCACCTTCGTGAGGCTCCTGAAGTCCGGAGCATATATCCGATAATTATCCTACCTCCGACTGGATATGCATGATAAGTTTGCCAGGAAGTCGTACCTTGTAAGCTGGGGAGCACTCAGTGTGATTTCTGGGCGGATTGGAAGCACGGCGGGACGATAAGAACTGATTGACGGTGGCCGGGCACAACGAGGAGAGCCGTCGGACAGAGCTGGCTGGCTGGGGCCACTGGGAAAGCCTGAGGCTTGGACGGCGGAAGTCAGGCCCCAAGGTGGCGCGGAGGACGCAAGAAAAACTCTGGGATTGGCTGTGGCGAGGCGATCCATCTAGCCTGCAGTGAGGAAAAGCGGCAGCAGCTCCTTGATGAGGAGAGACGGTCAGTGTTGGTTACCGGAGCCCTGGCTGCATGGAGTGAGAGTGAAATAAACACAGCGTGTGTGGCTTGTTGGAACTGTTGCGACGCAATGACACTGAAGGCAAGTGAAGCAGGAGACCGGTGAGAAGGATCCCGATAGCAGAGCATAAGAGCACACAGGCGATCGTGCTAACACCTCAGGAGACGACCGCGGGGGGGGGGGGGGCTGAGAACACCTCTAAGACCGCTTTGGAAGATCGCGGCACCATATTACACCAGAAAAGCGCGCGCTGGCCCCTAGAATCCAGGGCTGCTGCTCAAATCATTCGAACTCCTGAGAACAGACATTGGCAGGCCAGAACTTGCATTAAGACTCACAGAAGGTGAGGTGGAGCACAGGTCACGGTGGAAAGCGAAGGTACTTACAACTTTCTGAGGCTGCGTGGCCGTTGCCCGGCATTGTGGATTGGGAGCTCTGTGACCTGCACTGAAACAAATGAGACTGGGCAGCCATTGCGCCACGACGGATAGGTGCTGAGGAGGGTTCCTGGAGAAGACAGCGTAGGCTTGCGCCACGATTAGGAGTCTTACCCCCCCCCAGCCTGATACATGACTCAGCACTACTAGGGGCGGACTTACAAGGTGGCATATCAAGATGCAGGCTCTACTGAGGCGCTTTTTAAAACCCTAAATAACACTTGGGATTGCGTAGGGACGCGTGGAGAAGAGAACTGGAAGCAACGTTGGGGGTACGTCTCTGCCTGCTGGACCACAGACCACGTGGGTACAGTGTCGGGGTATCTATACCTAGACCCCAGGACGCGTGGCTGAACAAGGTGACCTGGAGGTGAGCCCCCGAGGCTTGACAGAGAACGCGACCGCCCCCACGTGGAGTGGAGTGGCGCAGACGTGAGAACGGTGTGAGACTCCTGCTCCTCAGGCCTAGAGTAGACGCTGGAGAAGATGGGTAAACCGGACACCAGACAGCCGAAACTCTCCTTTGACAACACTAAGACAGGAGCTAGAAGTAAACTACCTGAGAAGGGGTCTGCGGGGGAGGAACGTGCTACCGGATCGCAAAATGCAGATTTGGAATATATACTGCAGGAAATGAGGCAAGGCTTCGCCACAGTGGTGGACAAGGTGGATCGCATGTCCTCAAGTATGGACGCAATTGCGCATAAGCTGGATGCGCACGAAGAGCGCATAGTGGAACTAGAATGGCGCGTATCAGCTGGTGATGATGTCCTAGCTGGGCACTCGACCCAAATAGCACGTATGGATAACATCCTCCGAACTATAGTGGTCAAGAATGAGGATTTGGAAGCGCGCAGTAGGCACAATAATATTCATGTGGTGGGAATTCCGGAATCTACCAACACTGGCAAAATGGAAGAATATGTGGGGAAGATGTTGCTCTCAGCAGTGGGGGAGGATGCATTCCGCCGCAATTTATTGTCGAGAGAGCACATAGATCACTGGGCCCGCGACCTGTCCCTGGAGCAAACCCCGACCCATTATTGCAAGATTATTTAACTATCGTGATAGAGATGTGGCCCTGCGAGCTGCCAGGAATAAACAAGCTTTGTCTTATGAAAAAAACACCTTTTCAATCTTTCCCGATTTTACGCCTATGGTGCAAGAGGAGCGCAGAAAGTTCATGGATGTCAAGAAGAAAATGTGAGATGCACAGATAGACTACGTCTTGCTATATCCAGCACGGCTATGTGTGACGCACCAGGGTAAACAGAAATTCTTCACCAACCCGAGCCAAGCGGAGGACTACCTTCGATCAATAAAAAGGCAACAACGAGATCAGGAGTGTCATGGTAGTTCTCAGAGATCATCGCCAGCCAGGGAAGAAGAACGTCCGCACTGAATATCCAGAGACTTACC
The DNA here is from genome assembly GCF_964263255.1 of Lissotriton vulgaris. Lineage (NCBI taxonomy): Eukaryota > Metazoa > Chordata > Amphibia > Caudata > Salamandridae > Lissotriton > Lissotriton vulgaris. Next base: position 1,156,191,851 of record NC_141696.1, read on the forward strand.
GTAAGATGACGCACAGGTGGAAAGTATGATAGTGACAAGAGCTATAGAAACTATGCAAAACCTTTAACTGTGCACCAGACGTTGGCTTCTTATGAACTCCGGACCACCTCTCCCGAGGTAGTAGACCCTGTTACTGTCCTGCAGAGGTCCTCAATGGGGGAGGGGAACTTGTGAGGCCCTCTAGAATAGGCACCCGGAGGGTATAACCCATTGATGTTCGGATTTTGTTTCATTGCCCCGGAACTGGATGACCTAAGGGCATGTTGGTTGAGGGGGAGGGAGGGGGGAGGGGAGACAGGTGCTGGCAAGTTTGGGTTGCTTCAGTGGGTCGGGGGAGTAAGGGAGGGGTGGGCTACTCCTGGCAAGTTTGGGTTGCTTCAGTTGAGGGAGGGGGGGTTTGGATGTTTGACAATTTTGGTATAAGTTTGGGCGCAATAACTATCAAAGAGATGTTACATTTAGATCCGATAGGATTTCAGGTTGATGGTAGGGGGGAGAGTACTCTCGCAGTGCATTTTGTACACACAAGCATTGATTCACAACAATGCACTAGCATTTATATATTACTGTAGGGCCCGGGTTGCATGACTATTGGCCTACTGTGAATGAGCAGGACCCAGGAGCCGCTGCTCGCAGACTTAGGCCCCCACTGACGTACCTGATATGCTGTATATTATGGTATTACCACACTGCTCATGGGGGATACTGATTTAAATGTATTGACGTGGAATGTGAGGGGCTTGGGAGACCCTAGGAAACTGCATCAAATTGTATCATACCTGGACCGCCACTCAGTGCACATAGTCTTTCTCCAAGAAACTCATTTCAAATCACAGGCTACCCACACCTTTGCCAGCAAATGGGCGATTCACACTGTCTTCTCGTCCTTCTCGACATATGCTAGAGGTACAGCGATACTAGTAAAGAGGGGTTCGCCCTTTATTATGGCAGGCTCCAAAGTGGATACCCAGGGGAGATATTGTATGATGTGGGGTAGACTAGGACACATTGCGGTCACCTTAGTATGTTGCTACGGCCCCACCATTGATGACCCTCAGTTTTTCACGGATTTGTGGGGGTCCATTGTGGGCACAGGCCCACAGCACCTGCTCTGGGGGGGGGGGGGAGATTTTAACACTACGCTAGACCCAGCTATGGACAGGTCTCACCCGTCCCCTCACCATTACACTAGGGCAGAGTTGACACTGCGTGCGGCACTCGAGGATCATAACTTGATAGACACCTGGAGACATCTGCATACGGACACACTGGAAGGTACACGTTTTACGGCACAAGCACGTTCATGGGCGAGGCTCGATTATATATTTATATCACCACAATTCTACACTGCACTTGTTAAATCACAACACCTCCCTAGAACGTACTCTGATCACTCGCCGGTAAAAATCACTTTGAGATCTGCGGATTTAGGCCCCCCGACAACTGCCTGGCGACTGCAGCCCACGACGTTACTTGACACTGCATTTCAGGAATAACTGCATAAGGAATGCTTAGATTTTTTCAAGCGGAACAAAGATTCTGTTAAGGACGTAGAAACTATTTGGGACGCATTCAAGGTGACTTTGAGGGGGTTCTGCCTTGCTAAGGAGTCGGTAGTCTTGAAGAGTATCATGGCGCGATTGACGACACTAGAGTTGGAGCTTAAAAGCCTTGAGGCGTCATTGGCTACCTGTCCTGATGATGCTACCCTCTCACGTATACATGAGAAACTGTCTGAGTACACTGATGAAGCCGCTAGGGAGTCTAAATTTAGGGGCAAGCATTGGATAGCTCGCCGATATGGCGAAGGCGAGAGGCCAGGGAAAGCTTTGGCTGCGACAATGAGATTAGCGACACCCTAATGTTATACTAGAACTTGAAAATTCAGAGGGAGAGGTCTTTAGAGACACAGCGCAAATTCTCAACACTTTTGTGACGCATTACAGCGCACTATATACGTCCACTAGGTCTGGTGACCTCAACTTGAATGAGTATCTTGAAGATGTATCCCTAGGTTGGCTGAGTGATGCGCAGAGGGCGTTTCTGAGTGCCCCCTTCGAGTTAGATGAGGTGCGTGATGCTATCATGCATATGCGGTCGGATAAAGCTACAGGGCTGGATGGGATTCCAATAGAGTTTTATTTATTTATTTAGAAATTTGTTAAGCGCACAGCTACCCCCAACGGGGGTGTCCCGGCGCTGAAGACAACATCTAGTGAGGTTCAGTGATGTCCAGGGGGATAAAGAATGGGCTAGATCAAGGAGAAGAGCCAGGTCTTAAGTTTCTTTCGAAACAGAGGCTCTGAAGTCAGAAATCTCAGTTCCAATGGCAGATGATTCCACAGTCTGGAGGGGGCCACTGCAAAGGCCCTTCCTCCCGTACGCGCTAGATGAAAACGGGGGCAGAGCATTAGGCGAAGATGGTTAGATCTGAGATTCCGAGATGCTTGTGAGATCTTCAGTCTGTGTCTCAGGTAGGCGGGGCCTCGACCATTAAGGGCTCTAAAAGCAAGGGTCAGGGATTTGAACTGAATACGTAGTCTCACTGGGAGCCAATGCAGTTTGATCAGGTGAGGTGAGATGGAATGACGGTAGGGAACATTACAGATCAACCTGGCCGCTGAATTCTGTACTGTCTGCAATCGATTAATGAGGTACACCGGGGCTCCAACGTACAGACTATTTGCGTAGTCCAAATGAGATGTTATGAGGGCGTGGACTACTGTCTTGCGTGAATCTAATGGTAGGAAAGGGATGAATTTTTTGATCATACAGCGCTTTCCAAAACAGGACGCTGTGACTTTTTTAATTTGGGTTTTGCAGGAGAGGGCAGTGTCAAATTGGAAGCCCAGATTGCGGGCAGCTTGGTCAGGTACAGGGGAGGATCTAATTCAGCCGGCCACCAGAGGCTAGTGGAGATGGGGGATTTCTGATTAAAAAATAAGACTTCCGTCTTATCCGTATTCACTTTTAAATTATTTGAGGACATCCAAGAGGCGATATTCACCATGCAGTGGCGAAAATTTAGCAAAGAGCTTTCAGAGTGATCTTTTATAAAAACGTACATTGACTTTATGGCTCCGGTATTACGGGAGGTCTACGAAGATGCACTCGAGGTAGGCCATTTGCCCCCCTCTATGCGTGCAGCACTTATTACATCGCTTTTGAAACCGGGTAAACGGGGAATAAATGCGACTTTTATCGGCCCCTTTCATTGCTTAATTGTGACGTGAAAATACTTGCCAAGCTGATTGCTACTCGTATCAGTCTCCTGCTCCCTACCCTGATACTACCCGATCAATCGGGCTTTGTTCCTGGCAGAGCGAAGTCACATAATTTACGTACTTTCTTTTCAGTCCTAAACTCAGTACACGAAAATCAACCAATGGCTGCCATTTTCCTTGACGCGACTAAGGCCTTCGACTCGCTAGAGTGGGATTATGTGTTCCGAATACTGGAGCGTATGGGCTTCCAGGATCCGGGATTAGGCTACTATATGAGACCCCAGTTGCCAGAGTGCTTATTAATGGCAGACTTTCCTCTGATTTTTTTTGTCACTAGAGGCACTAGACAGGGGTGCCCCCTGTCGCCGCTCCTGTTTGCTATAGCTACGGAGCCACTCGCGGCTAAGTTGAGGCAGCATCACAAGGAAAGAGCGCTGAGATGTTGCCAAAGACAAATACTAATATCCATGTACGCAGATGATATTACTTTATATGTGCGAGACCCCAGCGAAAACTTGAATCCCATTCTCAGAGAATTCATTCATTTTGGTAGACTCTCAGGAGTCCAAATCAACTGGGGTAAGTCTTGTATATTTCCAGTCACGGCATCCACAAGGCAATTTGGGCTGGATTACATAGAAAAAGATCGAGATGAATTATTGAGAGCCAATTATGGCACGACGATGACTCACATTGTGGATAATATTACTAGATGGATCACCCTGCCTCTCTCCATGGCGGGTAGGGCGTCTTTGATTAGGATGGTGATCCTCCCACAATTGCTATATCTGTTCTTAAACATTCCCTTCTACCCACGCAGGTATTTTTTTCAACAACTCAGAACGGAACTCATCAGATTAGTGTGGGGCGGAAAATCGCCTTGGCTAAAATGGGACACTCTCACTAGGCCAAACAATCAAGGCGGGTTTGGAGTTCCTGACTTTGAACTATATTATCAAGCTGCTCAGGCCCACTATGCCTTCTTCTGGGTGCAACAGCCGAGGTACATGCCCCAACTGGCGGCGGAGCACTGGTTAGCCTATCCGATCCCCATAGAAGGCGCGTTGTACGCCTTAGTCCCAGGTAGAGACAAGACGCCCACGACTGTGATGAGCACGGTGACCGCGTGGACCCAGCCTGCTGCTAGATTGGAGGCTGAAATGCTCTATGCGCCGCTATTACCTCTCGCTTATCACCCACATATGCCCCTACTGCAGGAGGCGGGGTTTCGCAGGCTGCTCCACAGTATCCATGTCACGACATGGGGAGACCTATATCATGATGGAACATTCCGATCTATGGAGCATTTATATGAAGGCATACAACCATCTCCAATGGACGTCTTTCTGTACATTCGGCTACGTCAAGGACTGAAAGCACTGACGCCTGATTTCCCTCGTGAGCCACATACTTTTGCTCCATTGAAACGCATACTCCAAGATGATACGCCTAACAAACTAGTATCGACAATATACAGAGCGGTCCACACATGAATAGATGCCCCACCATTAGCTGCTAGAATAAAATGGGATCAGGACTAGGGTCGCCACAGACAGGAAGTGAGAATTTTGTCTCCAACAGACAGAGCGCATCTCTTCTAGTAGTAGATTCAGAATTATACATTATGGGCCCGATGTAGGTAAACGCGATTTTCCGATTTCAAAATACCAAGGCGGGCCGAATCGGTATTCTGAAATCGGAAAACGAGATGTAGGAAAAAAATACCCAATGAAAACCGATTCGGTCGGCATCGGTAATGAGATTCGGTACGTTCCGATTCAGCTCGGTCCGAATCGGAAATTACCGATTCGGCCAACAACGAATCGGAAAACACCGAATCGGCTACCACCGAATCGGATATTGCCGAATCGGCGAATACCGATTCGGTAAAAGCCGATTTGGTAAAAACCGATTCGGCAATCATAGACCCATGGCGAAAAAGCCCATAGGAATGCATTGCATGAACCGATTCGGCTTTTACCGAATCGGATAATACCGAATCGGATTTTACCGATTCGGATATTACCGAATCGGTAAAAGCCGATTCGGCAATAGGCGATTCAGCCAATGAGGTGGCTCCCCCTCCCCCACCCAAACAGGGAGTGGCAACCCTGGCAGGTGCAGCCAATTAAGAAGTTTCTAGAAGTTTCTGGAAAGCCTGCCTGAGCCCAACACACACAGTTAGCAGCAGTGGGAGAAGGAGGTTGCAAACTGAGCAGGAGAGAATGGCAGATCAGGCAGGAAGCCAGAAGTCCTCCCAAAAGAGGAAGCCCAAGTTCACCACCACCGAACTTCAGGTGCTGGTTGAGGAGATGGTGAGGGTGCACCGCCAGCTCTTTGGCAAGCTGTCCCTCAACGTGCCAGACAGCACCAAGAGGAGATTGTGGGCCGACATCGCCCAGAAGGTCAATGCTGCTGGTGTCACCCCCAGGTCCATTGAGGAACTGAAGAAAAGGTTTTACGACCTCCGCAGCCTCACGAAGAGGAAGCTGGCTGACCTTCAAAGGCAGGCTGATCTCACCGGAGGAGGCAAGAACCCGGCGCCACCCCTCACCGAGCTGGAGGAAATTGTCTCCAGCACCATCGAGAGGGAGAGCATCGTAGGGATCGGGACCCTGGACAGCACTGCAAGAGCCACAGCTACAGGTAAGAAGCATGCGCATCATGACACACCCTACCAGACACCTCCCCATTAGACACAATGCATAGGCAAACACCAGCACTGTACTGTCACCAACATACAAGAGACAAGCATCATGGTACATGTAGTCAGCAGAGGTCAGCCAAATATGTCAGTGCAGAATCACAAGACAGGAAACAGTGTGACACGGTGTAAGGAGATGCAAGGACATGTGGAATGCCATAATTGTACTGACTGTAATACATCGGCACTCAGTTAACTAATGCTTCTTTGTACCTAGGGGCACCATCAGGCGGCAACACTGTGACAGCAGAGGGAGCATCAACGTCAGGCACTGCAGTCGCAGGGCCGAGCACCAGCCAGGCTGGCCAGGAGGAGGAGGATGAGGATGAGGAAGGAGACACCCCAGGGCTTGGAATGGAGGGAGTCCTGGTGATTGATTACCAAGCAGTGCACTCCCCAGTACTGGCCAGCTCACCCCCCTTGCAATTTTCACCGGAAAACTCCCCTACAAGGCAGACCATTCCGCCGACACCAGCCCCTGCCACAACCGTGGCCTTGCCACCCGTCCAACCTGTCCTGGGAGCAGGGGCTCCGGGACCGGCCAGCACCACACCCCCACCAGTGGCACCCCTGCCCACTCAGCAGGCCGGAGGCAGCAGTGCCAGACGCCGTGCCACCACCACCACCACCACTGCTGCACCAGCACGGGAGGGCAGTGTGTTCCTGGGCCTGGAGGGCCAGATGGTCAAAATCCAGCGCCAACAGGCCAGATCCACCATGGCCTGCCAACGCCAGCTCCTGCAGCACAACCTGCAGATGGGGGAGTTGGTGAAGGGTTTCCAGGCTGTTGTGGACAGCAACAAGGAGGTGGCAGCAGGGTTGGGCAGGCTGACCACTGCCATCACCCACTCCTCTGCCAGGCAGGAGGAGCATGAGGTTGCGCGCAGGAGGGATGCCCGGGTGCTCAACCGGGCCATGGGCCGCCTTGCAGCCGCGACCGCACAGCTGTGCCATCGCAGCTCAAATCAGGAATCGGTGCTCAGTCAGCATACGGCTGAGCTGACTAGGGGGATGGCCAGGATCACCACGGCCATGGAGGCCATGTTAATATCAAACGCCGCCTCCAATCCTGCCCTGGACCTGGGTGATGCTGGAGACAGCAGCAGCCGCAGCAGCCCGGCCAGCGCTGCATCAGAGCCAAGGAGGAGCACCAGGCGATCCGCTGATGCTGCTGGCCATTCGGAGGGGGCCGAGGGACACCCCAGTGGGTCTGGAAAGCGGGCCAAAAAATAGGCTGGCAAGGGGGGATGAGCAAACCAGAACCCTGGACTTTATTTGAGTTTACAATCTCCATTTTTTGATGCACATCAGTGCTGTAACTGTGGTGCATCATTATTAAAAATTTATTTTTTCCAAGCAACATTTAGCTGTCTTTGCATCTGTACTCAGTCAGAAATAGTTCTCAGTGATCTCCTCACGTCTGTATCTGCCATCACTTGGCGTACACACCCCAGCTGGCTGTGTCAGTGGCACAGCTTCGTCGTCGTCATAGTCCTCGTAGTCAGACAACTCCACCTCAGTGCCCTTCTTGACCGCAAGGTTGTGTAACATTGCACATACAGCTATGATCTTGCAGCAGGTGATGGGGGTATACTGCCTTGCACCTCCACTCTTGTGCAGGCATCTGAATCTACTTTTCCAGATGCCAAAGGTCCGTTCAACAACATTCCTGGTGCGTATGTGGGCCCGGTTATACCTCCTTTGGCTGGGTGTGGAGGGGTTGAGGTAGGGGGTGAGTATGAATGAGCGGAGGGCATATGCACTGTCGCCTGGAAGAGAAAGGGGTCACATTAGACACATGCATACATGTATTACACCTACCTACTATGTGTTATGGGGGTCTGATGATGTGGCTCACCTAGGAGGTATCCTTCTCCAAAATCGCCAGCCATCAGCCGTGCATATATGCCGCTCTGTTGGAATATATAGGAGTCATGGGTACTTCCTGGAAATTTTGCTACCAGGTCTGTGATGGTGCACTTGGCATTGCAGATCACCTGCACGTTGATGGTGTGTGTAGATTTCCGATTGCGGTATATGTATTCGGTGTCCGCTGGTGGGCAAATCGGAATATGCGTGCCATCTATGCACCCGATGATTTGGGGAAATTGTGCCATCTGGTAGAAGTCTGCTTTGGTTTGTAGCAGTTCTGCGTGGGTTGCAGGGAATGAGATGTATTGGTCCATCCTGTCTATCATGGCGTCAAGGAATATGTGGAAGAACCTTGACAGGCTGCTCTGGCTCACCCCTCCTGCTGCTGCTACTCCACTTTGATAGCTACCAGACGCTACCAGGTGTAGGCTGCATAGCACCTGGACGTGCGCAGGGATGGCGTGTGCCCTTGGGGTGTGGTGGTCCAAGTATGGCTTAAGGTCCCTGATGAGCTCAAGTATGGTGTCAGAGTCCAGCCTGTATCTCTGTAGGATCTCAGCCTCAGTGAGCATGAACAGGGTTATCCTCTGTCTGTAGACCTGTTCATTTCTTAGCCATTCCCTCTGTCCTTCCTGCTGTAGCCGTAGCCGCCTCGCAATGACATAGAAAGCTGCCATCCTGCAAGTTGCAATGCATTTTGGGACTGTTTATATGGGTTGGAGTTGGTTACCACCTGATTGCAATCCATGGTAAATACCGAGTGAATTCTACCGATTTTGAGCCGATTTCGGTGTTTCTGTGCCTCCCTACATCTCCCCAACTGTCGGAATCGGGGAATTTCCCGATCGGAGATTCATACGAATCGGCATGTTTTCCGATTCGGCTCATGTCCGAATCGGTATTTTTTCCGATTCGGTACATGGACCGAATCGGTGATTTTCCGATTTGGTGTCACTAACGATTCGGTACATGGACCGAATCGGTGATTTTCCGATTCGGTGTCACTAACGATTCGGTTCTTGGACCGAATCGGTGATTTTCCGAATCGGTGTCACTAACGAATCGGTACAAGGACCGATTCGGTCCTTGTAACTGATTCGGTGTTTTTCAGATTCGTTACATATCCGATTTTCGGTATGTACGTATCGGATTCTTTCCCATTCGGTACTCATTCCGAATCGGTTTTCTGTCCGATTCGTTCTGTTTTTGGTTCCCTACATCTCGATGGCTGTTTACCGATCGGTAAGGGCCAAAAATCGGTATTTTCGGCCGATACCGATCGGTAAAGCCCTACCTACATCGGGCCCTATAAGTTTATACATAGACTGTATTACACTCCAGCCCAAATGTGTAGATTTCAACTTCGCACCACTGACAATTGTGACAGATGCCACGCCCCAGGGGCTGATTTTTTTGCATCTGGCGTGGACATGTGTGGCAGTACAGCAATACTGGTGCCAGGTATTCGCAGCACTGTCCAAAATGATTAATACGGAGATAGACCCCTCCCCTATTCTGGCTCTACTGTGATATGTGGAGCCCATACAGGCAGCACACCGTAAATTCATAGCACTAGCCCTATTGGTGGCTAAAATGAGAATTGCCTGTAGATGGGGCAGGGGCAGGGCCCCAAAATTTAAGGACTGGCTGCGCGACCTTACTTATTGCCAAGAGCAGATAAATGCCTACTTTGAGTTATTGCTGATCGCCTCACGACCTACAGATATCTGGGCCCCGTTGCACTGTTACTTATTAGAAGGGAACGGCGATGCTGAGGAGGAGATGACTCCCTAGAAAGGTCCTCTATGAGATATTTTTAGGTACGCACAAAAGCACATGGTACTGAGAATGCGGGCTTGCGATACTGCAATGTGTAATGTATGAGTGCTAACGTTTGAGAATAGTGCTGTGTTGATGTGCGAGCACGCACTGGATAGTTTGCTCTCACGTTATTTGGAACCTGGGCCTGGGAACTTAGTGCTCCTCCTGCTTAACTGTTAAATTGTGGAGATCTCTTTTCGTAGAAATTTGCTGATGATACAAGTAACCTGAGATGCACAGAGTACTCCAGCTATGTGCAGTATGAGACTAACTGATTATGACACAGTATTATTATGATGTGAATGTATATGTTCAAGTTCCCTGATTCTGTACATGCATTGTGGATTTTGGACTAAAATGTGTACATGTGAATGCACCATTTTTTGATGTATTGTCGCTTAAATACTTCCAAAAATAAAGTTAAATAAAAAAAGAATGCCAGCATTGACAATATCAAGTTTAATCTTCTCAAAAGCATCAGATTGCTGAGAACCCCAATCAAATTGTACTCCTTTTCTAAGTAGTAATCTCAAAGCCTCGGTCTTATGAGCAAAATCTGAAACAAACTTAGAGTAGTAATCTACTAACCCTAAAAAAGATTTCAACTGATCTTTGCTTAACGGAACTGGAGCACACCTAATGGCTTTCAACAGGTCTTCTTTTGGCTTCACCCCAGATTGGGAAATGGTGTACCCCAAGTAATCTATCTCATTTAATAGAAACTGACACTTATCCTTTCTAAGAGTAAGGCCAGCTTTTGTAAAAACATGCAAAACTTTTAGAAAAGTTAGCATTATGTTCCGATTCATCAATACCAGTAATTAATACATCATCTTGAAAAAAATGAACATGCTTTATATCCTTTAACAAAGAATGCATCATGTGTTGAAACACGCTGGCCGCTGAAGCCAGCCCAAATGGAAACCTTTTAAATTGGAAAACCCCCTCAACAGTTACAAAAGCAGTAAGCTCTCTTTTATGATTTTTTACAAATCGAATAAAGTGCATTTGACTGACTGACTGACAGTAAGCTCTCTGGAATTAGGATGTAAGACAACCTGATGGTAGGCAGATCGAAGGTCAAGCTTACTAAAGAACTTAGCCTTGTCCATCAAAGTACCATTTCAGAGATGTTTGGGAGGGGAAACGTATCAACAATGATATTCTGGTTGAGGGACCTGAGATCCACACAAAAGCGAAGTTTGCCATCCTTTTTTTGGGTGACCATGACAGGGGAAACCCATTCTGAGGCTTCAACAGGCTCAATTATATTTTGTTTCTGCATGTCATCCAGCATTTCTTTGACTTCATTCCGAATCACATAGGAATTCTTCTAAGAGTATCATTTATCAGAGTATCAGGAGAAGCATTTTTCTTAAGTTTTATCTCATGCATATAGCCCTCTAATTTACCTAAATTTGGCCGAAAAACATCACTGTATTTAGCAAGAATGGCATCAACATTAGGAAAATCATCAACAACAAGAACCCTGTCTACAGACCTGGGATCTAAAATGATGTGTAAGTCATATTGCTGTATCCAGCCCAGAATAGCCGGACCATCATCAGAAACATACATTTTCCTAGACGAAAATCTACCCTTGAATTCAAACGAAGCATCCATAACGCCCTTAATATTGATAATTTGGCCTCCATAGCCCTTCGGAGTGATGTCACTTTTGTGTAGTGATAAATGGGGCCAGCATTCATTAAACAAACGAAAAGGAATAATAGAAAACATGGATCCAGGGTCAACTAAGAGCGTTACAGCAACTCCGTTCACAACAAAGACAGCTTTAGGTCTTTGAAGACCAATGCACAAACAATTCTCTATACAAGAAGAATCTTCTATGCATAAAGACATTTCATTCGGAATTGTGTCATCTTCAACATAAGCAACCCTGTTGACTGAAGGATTTCTACAAGCCTTACTGATGTGACCCCTTTTCCCACATTTCATGCAAGTTTTGTCTCTAGCAAAACAACCCACAAAATCCGCTGCATGAGGCATGCTTTCACAGCGAAAACAACCCACAAATTTAGGCTAGGTTTTGGCTTAAAAGTGGAAAGTTTAGGCTTAACATCAGCAGAAACCAAGTTTTTATCCAGTTTGTTCACAACATTAATTGAATCTTCCTTTTTTAATTCCAGAATATGCATTTCTTCCATGCACTTATCGGACTCTTCCACCACTTTGGCAATAGCAATAGCTTCCATTAAGCTTGGATTCTTGGCTGCCCAAAGATTTTGTTGCATTCTCTTATTCTTGCACTGAACGATCAACTGATCTCTAATCATCTGATCCGTCATGGGACCAAAGTCACATTTCAATGAAAGTTCCCTTAAACGAGTGACCATTTGATCAACAGTTTCTTTTTCTTTTTTTTGGCACAGTATAAAATTTGTGTCTTTGCATGACAATGTTTTACTTGTTTGCCAAAGTATTTTTCAAGTCTCATTTTTGCTTCATTATATGTACTATCCACAGGTTGCCCATCTGCACCAGGTCATTCTGGTAGAAATTTAAAAGCATGTTGGCCTCCTTCGCCAAGAGAATTTACTAAAATAGCTTTTTTGCGTGACACAGGGAACCTAAGTCCATCGATGGCTTCCAAGTAGTTTTCAAAAATACCTAGCCATTCTTCCCATTCAATGGTAGGAGTATCACCATCAATTAAAAATGGAGGTGGCGGTGCAATTGTAGAATTGGCTGTAGTAGCCATTTTAATTAAAACGACAAAAAAATATATTGTATGCGGAATTAAGCTGAGGCAGGAGGGGAAGAAATAATAAATATAAGTGCTTATGAAGGCAGAAAAAACAGTCTGTAAAATGTAGAAAGAACACAATGCAAGAAACAATAGTTTTTTTTTTTTTTTAAATTTCGAAAAAATAAGTAAAAACGAGTTAAACAAGCATGTTAGTTCAGTGTTACTAAGAATATGATTGTCCAAAAATGGTAATTGACCGTAGAAAACAGGTATAAATCAAGCGCAGTGCAAAAACACGATTGATCTGTGTAATACGCTGCGTGGTTGGCAATCAATGTTTGGCAAAATGTCAAGATGGCCGCCGAACATCAAAACGTGATGACGCGATGAAGAGCACGTCACTGCCTGCGCATAGAGAATACAGAGAGAGTCTTGAGTGTCTCGTGGGACAGCGCGCAAGGAAGTAACGGCTTCCAATGATGAATAATTGCCAAAAATTAACAAAAATAGCCAGAGATTACCTGTAGCCACAGCGAGTGAATGAACAAGTCAACAGGATCTTCAAATGCCGAGCAGATGATGAAACGCCGAGTTTCTGCTGAGTCCCGCAGCAAGTGAAGATAAGTCTTTTCAGGGCGAAGGTGGTCGAAGTACCAAATATTGTAAGGCAAGAAGTCCAGGAGTCCAGGTAAGATGCACAAATGTGAATTTATTGGTATTCAGAACAAGCACTAATGTTCCTGCCTCAGCAACCGCCCTCGCTGGAATGACCAGAACCTAGAACCACATTAATTCCAGTACATGATTCCAGGTTCCACTACATCCCCGCTCGTGACAGTAGATGACAGAAGCAAATAGTAAATATAACATGCGTCTTGTGCGTCTTGGGCATGTGCACGTGCAAGACACACAACATAGTGCTTTTTCAATGGAGAAGGACGGCGAGGAGCAGAAGGAGAGTGGCCAGGCAGAGACAGAGGCAGCCATGCAATTGAGTCCCTTGTTTTGTCATTATTATTTCATGTGTTAGGGTGGAGGGGCCGGCTAACTCCACTCCACCACAGAGGGGTGTTTTTGCCTAAACTCTGTGTTTAGAATGGAGCGAAGTAGGCAAAAATCTGCAAACTCTGTTGCGGGCGAAGTTACGCACCCGGGGTTAGTCATATAGCAATATAGCTCCTCAGAATTTGTCTTTAAGAGAAGAGTCCAGATCTGATTTTCCAAATTTTGGAGGCCCAAAAGAATGGCTAACCCAATCCTGCATTTCTATGAGTGCTGGAGTTCCTGGGGGTTCCCATGGGAACAGATACCCTTCGTGTTTAAATGTGCTTCGGAGCGAGTTCCGGTTTGAAGTACATAGGGCCAGACGTGGACTGCACATTCCTGAAGACGTCACAATATTCAGCAATCAGAGTGGAGGGCTTAGACTTTGATGGCACATTTTCTTGCTTTGCGGCTAATTTAAAAAAAAAAAACGATTCACTTTTAAACATTAAAACTGTGTTTTATTTTAATTATTACACTGTGAGTGAATAATTACTACGAATCCCACATTGTTCATGGTGGTTTTATTTCTTCGAAGTTAAATGCTTAATAACATGGCTTTGGTCCAAAATCTTCAAAGAGAATATAAGTAACACAATATTTCTTTAAGTAACTTAATACACGTGTCAGCAGTTAAACACACATAAGTGAGGAAAAATACGTATTTATAATGTCAATATAGTGTGTAATGTTTAAGAATAATCACATTTGTTGACAGCAGGCCCAATGGGTACACTTTAAACATCCATATAGCGCTGGTCGCAAGCAAAACATTTGAGCCTAGATGTACATTTTTCTACAGTACTTACCTGTAAATTCATAATCTGATAAATACATTGGCATATTGTCTGTAGCTATTTCACAATACTGGACTGCAACACTCATTGGGACATAGTTACAAAGAAATAACACAGGGCGGTGTTGCAATCAATTTAGCAGTGCCGTGCTGAATAATTAAAAAAGTGCAGTATTGTGCCATATTCACAACAATATGGTGCACCCCTGTGTTTTCCCTTGCGTCAACTCTTAAAAAAATGTATAACGCCAGTGCATACAACCTTGCGTCATGGTGCAAGGGCGCTTGCGTTGCAGGGATGAATATTTATGTGCAGGAGGGGGCAACCTTCCTGCACATAAACAATTATTAAAGGTGAATTTCTCCTCCTATGTGTGTTGCAGAATGCAGCACACATAGTATGGCTGAGATACCCGCCACCCCCTCTCAACACAATCCCCAAGGATGGGAAGACGGAAACAGTTCTGAACTTGTGGAAGGCGGGAGGGAGTTACCCTCCCAGCCGTATTTATTAAAATATGAAACAAAATTAAAACGTTAAAAAAATAACAGTTTCATATCATGTACAATTTCATTTACACATTACGATGTTCTTGGCTGACGTTAACACATCTCTAATACAAAGGTTCTCCTAGCCGATACTAAACATCCTGCAAATGCATTACTCAAACTTTGAAATTGTACATCCTAACATTTATGGGCCAACGGCAAGGTCGTAACCGGTGTCAGATCCCCACTACCAGAACTCCCCCCCTCACTTGTGAGGGGCGGTCGCAGAGAGGACTGTACCTCTGTGCCAACTTCCAATTTCCCTTGTCTTAGCGGGGGCCCCTTGATAACTCGACGCCATCTTAAGTGGTCGTCCGAGGACTCGTGTGAGGTGTCTAGAAGGTAGCGTAGACCCCCCTCCCACCCCACACAACTTACCACATCTGCCGTCGCAGATGTCCTGGCCCCGGGAAATTCCCAGGAGGGGCCCTAGCCCCTCCTCCCCAGGGAGGGGCCTATGGCCGCCTTCCCTTTCGGCGTCCCCATCCTTAGAGGGGACCGCCTCCCCGTTTGAGGGGCCAATGGCCGCCTCCCCCCGGGCGCTCCCATCCATAATGGGTGACGCCCTACCTCTAGGGATCTTCTAATTCCTGCTCACCGATCATGACCTTACCGCCACAGGCCGGATAGTTGACCGGCTATCCGGACCCCCCACAAAAACTCCTACTTAAAGGTCATGGCTGCAAACTCTTTAACCAAGCTACGAAGTCTCCTATGAGTAAAGAATTCCCCACCCGGGACAAATGAACTCCATCCTCTAGATACATTTGGTCCCCCCTGATACACCCATGCGGAATAGAATGCAATGTACTAGTACGGAACAATCTACCAAGCTTGTTATTCACCTTCTTCACTGAATGATTTACAGCAGCCACCGAAATAGCCCCCCGCCACACTTTTCGTGGAATCATATGGGACCATGCAATCGTGCACCCTGGAACCCTTCTCGCCAACCAACTCACTGTGGATAGTATCAATTCGAGAAGTAGTCGTCTACCAGTGGTCACCAAATCATCGCCCCCAAGATGCACTATGATTATAGATGGCGGTGACCTTGTCCGCCCTAACAGACCCTCGATAAAACTTTGAAACTGGTCAATACAGAGCCCGCCCCTTCCGTAGAAGGTCACCCTGTACCCGTATTCCCCAGCCATGTGAATCATGTCACCTGCTTTGAATACATCTGCGGCACGCCTCACGTATGAGTGGCCCACGACCCACACCACTCTTTCCTCAGCCGGTGATCTTTGGCCGCTGGTTCCCAGGTGTCGGGTCGACTGCACAGTCCGCCCCGCTTCGTAAGCTCACGACACTGTAAACCAAACAGAAACAAGAAGCGTGAGTACAAGACATAGGCTTCACAACATGTGCAACCGCACATACCTTTTATAACAATTCGAGGACCAACGCCCCAACTGTTTCACTTTTTCCACACTCAGACCCCTGGCTGTAGCAGCCCCTATTCTGAAGGAATGAGTCCCAAACTCGCACGGGTTCAAGCCCGCCGCTGCGATCGCCATCGTTAGCACCCGCTGAAACTGAAACCTAGTCAGCGGGGTGGCGTCGGCATGCCTCAGCAAGCTTCCCTCCCATGATGCCGCCCTCTGCGCCAAATACTCCTCAACGCAGGCTACCGGGCACATGGGAGATCCCGGAATCCGCTGAACCACTACACTGTCCCCGATCGCTTTCTTATCGGTCTTGGACCTGACAAATGAGACTACCATTGTCTACCCCTTAATTTGAATGTGCTCACGGCACAGACCTCCCCCCGTATCCTGCTTGTTCCTCGCTACCAGCTCGCTTACCCGCATAGCCCCATGGAATGCTAATGCAAAAGCGGCCCGGAATAGCACTGTCTCTGATTGAGACGAACATGTCGCAGGGAGTACGGACAGTAACAGGGCCAACCTTTCAAGACCTATCGGATGTCTTTCATCCACTCTGCAACCCTCACGGCGTTGCCACCCACGCAGCGCCTTCTGCACCAAGAAAGACGCCGTGGGATCCTGTATGCCATGAAAGAAATGGCGGCCCGGTGCCTATTGGCCGTAGCCACTGATTTGCCTGCCTGATGTAATGATAACAAAAAGTTCAGGACATACTCTTCCTGACCCCACAGCTCCCCTCTAGCTGAACCCAAAAAGGACAAATAAGAACGGAACGCCCCTTCATAAGCCTTCCTTGTCCTGGGTGCTAAACTCTCTCCCACGAGGTCTTGTAGTCCGGGACACCGAGAGACCAGAGAGCTTCGGGAAATGGTGCCGCCACCGGGTCCGCTGAGGGCAGAAAATCCCAGAAGGCCTGCATACGGGAACGAAAAAGTGCATCAGCTGCCTGATTTAACACCCCTGGCACATGTCTCGCCCTAAAGTGGACGTTTAGTCTCATACACAGCAGGACAATTTCCTTCAACAGTCTCAAGATCCATTTGCAGCGTGCTGCCTGACTATTGATACACTCAACCACGGTCATATTATCAGACCAGAAAACCACAGAGCGATCACGAAAATCCTCAGGCCATGTTTTCAAGGCCACCAGGATAGGGAACAGTTCGAGAAACCCAATGTTACCCGTCAGCCCATTCTCGTGCCACCATGGCGGCCAGGTTCGAGCCGACCAATGATTACCCAGGATGGCGCCAAAGCCCACGCTCCCTGCCGAGTCCGTCCACAACCCCAGCTCCACGGAGGAGACCGCTGGTTTGTTGCACACGACACGACCGTTGAAATCCACCAGGAATGCCAACCATATGCGCATGTCCTGGCGGACCTCTGCCGAGAGCCTTGTGCGGTGGTGTCCTTCTTTAAGGCCAACCATGGCTTGAGCAATAGAGCGGGAAAAGGGGCGAGCCATCGGTATTACTCTAAGGGCAAAGTTCAGCTGACCCACAGCTTGCTGCAACTGATGCAAATTTACCTTTGTCTCACCAATACATGTTTCAAGTGATGTCTTAAACTTCGTTACCTTTTCTTTAGGCAAACGGAAGCACCCCTCTTCGGAGTCGAGCTCTATTCCAAGAAACTCGAGCGAAGTAGCCGGGCCCACTGTCTTACCTGGTGCCAATGGCACGCCAAAGCGGGTCATGAGATTACAAAATTCATTCAAAGCCTGTGCACATTCCGTGTCCCCGGCTGCCCCCAGAAATAGAAAATCATCAAGGTAATGCATAACATGTGTAAACCCTGTTGTTCTTGTGAACGCCCATTGTAAAAAACTACTGAATTTTTCAAAATACGCACAAGAAATGGAGCAACCCATTGGCATACATTTATCCATGTAATAACGTCCCTGAAACATGAAACCAAGGAGACGCTGATCATCTGGGTGTACCGGGAGCAACCGGAACGCCGACTCAATGTCCGACTTGGCCATCAGCGCTCCGGGCCCCAGGCGATTCAACATGGCGACAGCCTCATCAAAAGATGCGTACCGCACCGAACAAACTCCCGGGTCAATCGCGTCGTTCACCGAAAGACCCCTCGGGGCTGACAAATTATGTATCAACCTGAATTCCCCTGGGTCCTTTTTGGGGACCACTCCCAGAGGCGAACAAACAAAATTAGCAACAGGCGGCATGTCAAATGGGCCGGCAACCCGACCTCGGGTCACCTCCTTCCCAATCTTAGCTTGTACCACCGCCGTATTCTGCAGAACCGACAGTTGGTTCCTGCATTGTGCTTTACCCTGAAAATCCCCCGCCGGGATGCGGAAACCATATGAAAAACCATCTCGCAACACCCCAGCGGAGATATGATCCGGATATTCGTTCAACCAAGGAATCATTGCCATGATATCAATCGGGGTAGGGAGAGGCGCCCCTCGGACTATTTCAGACCTGTTTGGCGCCCCCTCTACTTCCCGGATCACCATTTTTGGCTCTGCACATGGTCTCAGGGTGAGAGGACTGCCCGCACCCGGTACATTCATGCCTAAACCTGCAAGATCCCTGCGGCCTAGTACATTTACCTCTGTTAAAGCTCCAGCAGACCCCTTTTTTACCTGAGTTGCCATTATTCTTTGTGTGCTGATCGTTGCTCGATCCTGCCCGAAAGGGCGTCCCAGATGAATGGCGGGCATATTCGACCATACCCCCCCCTAAAGATGGCGACTTCGCCGAGCCTGACTTCTCCATTTTCTGCCAGGAAATGGAGTCGAAACAATCCCACGTCAGGGATGAGTCGTGCTCCTTGGACTTACGAAATATGCTATCGTAATACAACCATTGATTGCCACCATATGTCCCAAAAAGTTCCATGATACGTGTCTGATACACGGCTAATCCCACCAACAATTCGGGTCTACGTTCCCCCATAATTGCAATGAACATTCCAAACGCTCTGCCCCAATTGTCGATCGACTCATCCACCCTGAAAGCGGCCATCTTGGCGCGCCATACACTAGGATGCAGAAACTCTTTTTGATTTTTTACATGCTCAATCTCATAATGATCGGTCAACAAGGAAAACATGTTCACATATTTATCAGACCATATCCTTTCTTTTACGTCCATCGGGATATGCTGAACAACTTTTTCCCTCCTTGAAGGTACTGATCCCTCCCCCGCAATCGGCAATGGCTGCTTACCTGAACTGGCCACTGTGACCGTAGTTCCTGCCGAACCAACGCCCGACACTGGTTGTTCCACGGGAGCCTGCGGGGAAACAAAAGGAGACGGTGCCTTCGCAGCATCTTTCGATTGCCGCAACTGCTTCATTATTGCCCTGGCTTCCTCAGCCGTGGCCCCCTCGTTTTCTTTGCCTAACCATGCCGCCAACTGGGCAGCCAGCTCAGAAGGCATATCCTCCCCGTTCACCGGAGTGACTACCACAGGGATGGGTTGGCCCACGTCTGGGACCGGAGTCGGGGCCTCGATCGGGGTGACCGGGTGAGCAGGGGGTACTTCGGGCACTGGGGCTTCCCCCCCCATCGCTCCCTTCTTAGCCCTTCTGCCTCTCCCGCTAGGGACTACTCCCGGCAACGCCGGCCCGATGACTCTCTTAGGCCCCCCAACACCATTCATTACCGCCATCTGCTTTTTCATATCGGCCATGTCTTTCATCAGCATACGGAGCATCTGATCGGTCCCGATCCTCTTTCCGACCTTCTTGCTAGGCATCGTCCACGTATATTCCTCAAAGGTCTTAAGCAGAAAGCCCCGAACTCACTGAAAGAAGAAAACACACGATTAATCCTCAAAATTGGCTCTTCGTTCCGTCTCGAGCTCACGTGCAACGGGGAGGTGCAGCTTCAGAGCACAGGAACAAGAGGATGCTTCCTTGGCTTGTCGCTCCTTTTATCCTTCTTCGGGCGGGCGTGTACCCACCTCCAATCCGCCTCCAGGGCGTGGCTAGCGGTGTTGGTGTCTAGGAGAACCCCCTCTTGGGCGGGAAAAGGCGCGCCCGGCTACGCCGCTTTGGGCATACCAGCCGAGACTCGCCTCCCGCCCAAAATGGCTTCCCGGGGGGATCGGGGTACTCCACCATACGTTCGGGGGGACCGAGTGGTCGCCCCTTTTCAAAAGAGCAAAGAATGAGAAGAAATAAAGTATTTCTCCTCGCTGCACCACTCAAACGCCTACTTTTCAGTGGCGTTAGTTTATTGTCGTTGACTCAGATTGACACATTCTGGTAAATCTGGGACAACATCAAAAAGTAATAGGTGTTGAGGTGGAATGCCCATATCAACACCCTTTGCATGCCCCTTTCACACAGAGTGAGACGTGAAAAGGGGGGGTTCTCACAAGGCCATGAAAAGGACGCAGGGTAGCTTTGCATGGCCTTGTAAATATGGGCCAGGATATAGCACCACTGCAGCATCAAAGTAAGTGTCATTCCAGTGGCGCTAGAGGGTTTGTAAATTTGTACCATTGTGTCATAAAATGTAGTGCAGTTACATAAAAGCAGAGCATAAGGTAGCATAGGTGTAGCATACTCATAGATTGCAGTGTGTGAAAAGGCCACAAATAAAATAGAAATGACAATAACTTGACTAAAAATAAAGTTACCTCAATATTAACACATATACAATGTATGAGAAGTTCTTAAAAGACAAGAATAGAGATGCCTTAATGTTGGGTGGTTAGCCTATGAGGAGATGTGATTTCATAGCTATCACATTGCAAAGTTTCAGCAAAAAATAAATTAAAAACACTTATTGTAACTGCAAAGGAAGACAAATGTATTCACATTGCAGTAGAACTCACCAATCTTCCCTTTGCCTGCAATTCCTGTGAAGCTTTCTGTGTGCAGTATCTAGAGTACCTTATCCTCCCAGGCCAGGGGAATGATGGACCTTAGTGGTGTACCCCTAGATTTTCGCTCTAAATGTTGTTGCTGAATGTAGAACTCTGTGCCCCTATTGCCCCTTCCATTACAGTGGTAGTGCAAACATGGCTTTAGGCCTACCATTGTGACCTGATTGGAGCAGGCAATATTGCAATTCGACCTGTCACAGTAACTCCTTTTGACAATTCTAAACCTTATTTTTAAATATTAATAGGTCACTCCGAAGTAGGAGTTATAACCCATAAAACAGGATGCATGGTATTTAAAAGTAGGACATGTAGAAATTGAATGGACACACCAACGCTATTTGTACTGTAGCGAGGCTCGCTGTTCCATCGATAAACATTGGGGTGTACTATTAAATTTAATAATGCTATCTTTGGTTAAGAAACATAACTAGACATAGCATTCTTGGATTCTTTATAATATTTATCAAAAGCCAAAATTAGTGAGGAAGTCAGAATATCAATAAATATTAAAGAATCTGTATGTTTAGACACATTTTTTCCTGCCTCACACCTCAGGAGGCTAATTGCCACACGTTTCCAGCTGTAGCCCTCTGAAAGCTCAAGCCCTGAACGAGTTGTGAAAACTGTTGAAGAGCAAAGGCAAAGGCCTGGGTGTGGGAAGGTTATATGTGCCTCTGGCAGTGTTCTCTCCTGCTACAGGCAGATAGCAGATGACACCTTTACATGTTCCTTCTTTTGTTCCCCCATTGAGACAGGCACCAAATCCAGTGGGGAGGGAGCTGCCCACAGAACTGGTTTCAAGGGACCCCAGAGGAGAGGTTTTTGATTTCCTTGGCCACACCTCTGGGGTTAGCACATGGGCTCTGCACAAGCAAAGAAGAGGTTCACTTTCTTGGATTTAGGCATATATGGGTGCTGTGGGATTCTTTGTAGTAGGGCATGTAGGCAATGCTGCAAACGTGGGTGGTAAACCCTGGGAACTTTTTCCCCATTGGTTGGGAAGGAGCCAAGAGTCATTGTCCTTATAGACAGATTTTAATTTGGGTTGGGGACAATAGTAAGATCCAAGGGGTGGAATGGGCCACATCCCTTTGCTGCCCTGGTGGCACCGTCTGCCTACTTGGATGCATGTCTGAGCAAGTAATGGTTAGGTGCTGCACAAATGGGGTCCGCAATGGAGGAGAAGGGTTCCCCATGGGTCTGTGCAGTGGCTCAGGAGGGTATAGACAGAGGGCTCCAACTAAATTCAGAGGTGAATAGAACTGGCAAGGACCTCTGTAGTAGAGGAAGAGTGTCCATTCCCCATGGCCTAAGTAGGGAAGCCCATCAAGGTATTGATTAGTCTCCCCGGACTTGGCCCTTTCTGCAGGGTCACCCCCAAACGTTTTGCCTTTACCCTCCTCTTTTTGATGACTCTAGGACTTTTATTTTGTTTAAACATGCTTTTATTGGCATTTTACAAACACATGTTATTACTGTGATATGAGAAAAATGCAGTACAACATTCATGTCTGGCATTTCTCGTCCCCTCCAAACGTGTCTATTCCATGCAACACATATTTTACGGGGTGCCAGAAGGTCCACTTGTCATCAATGAAACTGGTATATAAAACACCTTGCAACAGGATAAATAAACAATTTACAGCATTTGTCAAAAAACAATAGCAGGGAGGGGCGTGGCTACCGGCCGAACATGGCGGCCGCATAGAAGAGGAGCTCTGTGAGTGAGGCAGCCCTGCTCCGACAATCCATGTATAATCCGGCATATTTCAGCTTCGGAAGGCAGATCCCGAAGTCCCGGACCGGGTGGCACTGATTGGCGTAACTCCGGTACAAAACTGATACCGGCAAGTAATAGAGCCAGCCGGCGCCCGACAGAGGCCTACATTTCGAGTAAGGACACCGGCCTGTGGTGACTCCAAAAGCCAACAGGAAGTGGGAGTGATGCGGGCATAAACGACCGGAAGTCTGCCCGCTACACACATCGATACCCAAATAGCGGTGGAACTGAGGAGTAACGGAAGACCCGGAGCTCGGCTGGCACAACTGGAGCTCTCAAGTGCAATAAAGAAGCCTGCAGGCTGAGGATCCACGATTTGTGCGCCACCGATCGTTGCAACCTGACAGCGTAGAACTAAATTCCTGACCAACGCCGGCACCTCCCCACCCTGCGAGAGAGCGATCAGCAACGGGGACTATACTGCGGCCCCCCCCCCCCCGCCCGCCGGCACCCCGGCAAGCACCCAGGAGCGGCGCAACGCCACCGGCGCCCCGGCAGGCACCCAGGAGCGGCGCACGGGAAAATGCAGGGCGGAGTGCATGAGAAGTGCCAACAGCTGGGCCGGACCTAATTCCAGGACAGTAAGGGGGAGTGAGGTACATGAGCGGCACGTGAACTGACGACACTGTTCCGGGACTACACCGTAGACAAGGTACCACACCAACGCAAACAAGCACTGGCAAACCAGCACACTCCTAACCCGGGGGAACAAATTGGAGCAGGCAGTCACAGTGTGAGCATCTAGACGGGCAGCGGCCGAGCACACTAGTCATCAGGGGATTCCATCTCGGTGGCCTGGGCATACACAAGGGATCTAACCAGCAGCACAGAAACGCTAGCCCCGAGACCCCTGCCGAACCTCACGCTACAACCATTAAGTGTACATCTCTGCGGCGCAAAACTACGTAGCACTTAGACGCAGGAAGGCCGGCAAACTAACAGTGGGACCCGGAAGTCAAGCGCCATGGCGGGCAGAGGTCCGAAGAATAGCACGACGCAGGCACGACTGGACAAATTCGCCTATGATAAACACAACCCACCACAAACAGAGATTCGCACACCCACCGGGAAACCGACAGAAGGGGAAGGGCCCAAAAAGATAACGCTAGAGGATGTTATGAAGGCGCTGTCGCAAGTACAAACAACGGTGGGAATGATATCCACAGATATCCTTGCTGCGTACTGACCTGCATAAAATGACTGAACGAGTAAAAGAGATCGAGGTGGTCATGAAATCCCTGGTAGAGGACGTCTCGGAACTACAAATAGTGATGGAACGCATGGAGGCTGAAAACAAGCTACTCAAAGACAAGCTGGATGATCAGGAGGGGCGCTCGAGAAGAAATAACATTAGAATTCTTTGAGTTTCGGAGACAGAAGGCACCCGAGCGATGGATCTCTACGTGGAGGAGTTAATCAAGACAAGATTACAGCCCAAGGGACTGTCGCACTTCTTTTCGGTGGAAAGGGCACACAGAGTCCCCGGTAGAAAACCAAAACCAGGAGCAGCCCCAAGACCGATACTGGCCCGGTTGTTCAATTTCAGGGATCGAGATGCAATCTTACAAGCCGCGAGAGTCTCACCACCTATCAAAATACATAATTCCACGATCGCCTTCTTCCCGGACTACACAGCTGAGGTTTCCCGCCGCAGGAGAACTTTCTTTGAAGTTAAAAAAGAGTTGAGGGCAAAAGAACTGCCGTATTCAATGTTATTTCTGGCAAGACTGAGAGTAGTAGCCTACAACAAAACATGGTTCTTTGACACGCCAGACGCAGCACATGACTGGCTGGAAGGGTGGAGACAGTAGGTCCACCGCTCCACACGAACAGGAACCGTCGGAACCAACAGGATAAGGAACACGCTGGATCACAGGCTTCAGATCGGGACGCCCCAGACCACTCACCAGGAACTCGGGCGATGGAAAATGGCCACAAGACGGGATTATGAACACCTAGTACTCACCACTGTAGCAGTTGCCAAGAACATTGGAGATCGGGCTGTCATTGGATACTGGACGGGGAGAAGCCAAAGAGGGCAGGAGGGGCCGCTTCCTCCCTGAGACTTTCTACCCCAGCAAGCAAGTACAATGGTTTGTGGACAGGACAAGCACTCTGGTTTTTGTTTTACACGTGGCACTTGTAGCGACAAGGTATGACAACATACACACGCAAGACATACAATGGCGAGGCAGACGAAGGGCACCAGAGAGATGGACACTCTTACGACAAGTCTACCATGGCACATGACTCACGACCCACCACCCATGACGGGGTATTGCAGATGACCCCAGTAGCATCACTACGAATATTAACCTGGAATGTGAGAGGATTGGGGGACAAAATTAAGAGGGGACTGGCATTGCAAGCTATAAAACGACAGGGACCGGCACTGGTCCTACTCCAGGAAACGCATCTCACAGGAAAGGCATATCAGGCGCTGGACAGGCGAGGCTACAAAATGGCAGTACATTCCGAGTTTACATCAGGCTCGAGGGGGACAGGTATCCTAGTAAAAAAGTCGTCTCCGTTCGTCATCTTGGAAAACTAGGGTGGATAAACAGGGGTGCTTAGCGGCGATCCAGGGTCAGTGGGAAGGTAGGCTCCTGAACATAGTGTCAGTTTACATACCGCCAGCGCTCCACTGGGTCGCGTTGTCAGCACTGGGAGAATTTCTCCTGAATCTACTGACAGGGGATATCATCATGGGGGAGACTTCAATACGACAGGTGACGCAGCGATAGACAGATTCCCGGCTCGGTCCCATTCACCCGGACCGTCCAACTTCCGGGGATTCCTGGAAGCTATGGGACTGATAGATGCGTGGAGGCACATACACCCCGCCACGAATCAATACACTTATTACTCCGCGGTGCACAACAGTCTATCGCGGATAGACTATTTTCTGATGCTAGGTAATGGACTACACAACATCGAACGAATAGACATACAACCCAGGGGGATATCAGATCACTCCCCGATGATGCTAACACTATCCACCCAAGAGAAATCGCGCAAAAGAATATACCCCATATATGCTACCTATCTCAAGATCCCCAAAATTAGAAAAGAGCTTAAGAAAATGACCAAACACTATTTTGACGAAAACACAACATCAGTAGAATCGTCTTCCGTTCTTTGGGAGGCGTACAAGACGGTACTTCGGGGGCAGGCAATAACGTCCATTACTGGACATAAACGATCACAACAAAGGGAACTGTCGGAGCTAGAAATAGCACTACACGAAGCGAATGTAGCCCACATGGCTGACCCCACACCAGACAATACGCACACCCTGCATCTACGCCAACAGCGATACAGGGAACACCTGAAACAACAGACAATTGACAATATAGCAGCCACCAAGCACAGAATATATCATCTAGGAGACAAGGCAGGGAAAATGTTAGCATGGCTGGATAAGAAAGAGGGAGGTATTAAGGGAATACAGCAATTGTGCGCAAATGAGGGCTTCACTCAGACACGCCCTGAGGAGATGGTACAGACCTTGGCAGATCACTTTGAAACGATATACACCCCAGACAGGGAAGTGACAGCGGAAGAGGCACGAGCCTCCCTCGGCCTTAGCCAGACTCGAACACTGACGCCAGAGGCAGTGGACGAGCTGGAGGCAGGCCTTACGACCGAAGAAATACAACGGGCCATAAACGCGATACAGTCGGGGAAAGCTCGGGGTCCTAACGGAATTCCCATAGAGTGGTACAAACTCATGTCCGAGACGCTTAGTGGGCCATTGCTGGCAATGTTCACTGAATGTTTAACGACTGCCGAACTCCCATTAGACCAAATGACTGCAACGATTGTAGCAATCCCGAAGCCCGGAAAACCACCGGCGGATTGCGCTACTTACCGCCCAATATCTCTGCTAAATGCGGAAGCGTAGATTTTAGCGAAACTCCTAGCTAATAGAATAATATCCCATCTCCCAAACAATACAGAGTGAAAGTAAAATCAGCAGTCACACCTACCATACCACTTTATTACTGAATAAGGTATGCACTGCTAAGTTAAAAAGGCTGGTAGCTTACTGTCGCATACCATCACCTGTAACCAACATGTTTCACTGCCCAATACATTTTATGGCAGATTCATCAGGGTTAACACTCTGTCACTGCACCAGCGTTGGACATCTTTAAATCAGGAAACCTCAACCAGCCATGTCCACTCGTACCAGCCGGTCAGGCAATTCTCCACCCTACTGTCGATTGTGGTATCAATCGTACAGATATCGTAACGGGACCTTAAATCATCCCATAAAGTGGTATGGTTGGTGTGACTGCTGATTTTACTTTCACTCTGTATTGTTTGTCACGTTAGGGAGCTATGCTCTGAGCTCCGCGTTCAGCACCTTTTGTCTCACATTTTTTGTTTCACACTGTTTTGTGTTGTTACACCATTGTCTTTTGGAAAAGGAATGGCAACCAATGATGAGAAAGGGGTAAAGCATTGGTAACATCTGCCAATTTCCCCGAGGGTGTTCGTCCGTGAGGTGCCTTCCTCTCCGCCACACATTTTTTCGTTTTTTGACTGTCTTTGTGTGGATGGATGTATTGTCCCAGCAGGGCAGATATCACAGGTTATGTCGAGTTGAATACACACTGGAACTTCCTATTAGTAGTCACAAACAGTGGTTTGGCATGGACAGTAGGGCATTAGAGAATATACACCCAACCATAGAAGTGAGAGGGGGTAAATCCTAAATTTTACGATAGAGGATTCCAGTATGGGATGTTCTCATGCCTGTTAGATGATTGCTAACTAAAGTCCCGCGTACAGGGATTTTGTGTTTGAATTGCATTGAGTGGAGGGCTTTCCCTGTGGTACCCGTTTTTCCCTCTGAGCTCCCCTTGTTATTGTAGGCACTGGTATCCAACCTGCTATGGAGTAATCGACCAGCACGAGTAGCACACACCAAGATGAACAGAAGTTGGTACGAGGGGGGGATTGCACTGCCAAACTTACAATTATACTACTGGGCGACACAGCTGAAGACAATTAATCAATGGATACATGCTCCCCAGGACAACCCGGCTTACTGGGCTGATAGGGTACAGATGGGCACAAACAGTTTACTCACAGCGCTCTATGACAATAGAATGGCGGCTGGTCTGATAGGCCCTACACGACACCCAGCTACAATATGGCACACGGCACAGGCCAAACTGGGGTGGAAGGGCAGGATCACTAGGCTTACCCCGCTATGGGACTCCAAAGCATTGGGACGCCTGAGACATAGTAAAGGCTTCACACAATGGGACAATATTGGAATTTCCACGGTGGGAGACCTGTGGGACAAGGGTGCGGTGGTTCGGTTCGCCCAACTTCAACAACAGTACGAGTTGGGAGCGAGCGAATCATATAGATATATTCAGATTAGATACGCCCTGCTGACACCAATACCGGCGGGTACAGAGGTTCCGTAGGCCTCTCCTCTGGAGGACCTATTGCTCACAGAATACATGCAACATAGTGCCACATCCCTTACATACCGGAAACTACTTAACAATCTACCAGACCCTACACTAAAACTGAGGGAAAATTGGGGGGCTGAAGTAGGACACATGGATGACTCGGAATGGAACGAAGCTCTGGCTTCGCCAAAAGAAGTGGGAATCTCTGCAAAACTCCGCCTGGTGCAGCTTAAAATCCTACATCGGGTATACTATACTAGAACCACACTTCACAAAATACAATGGGCCCAACATCCCTACTGTCTCCGTGGATGTGGGGAGGAGGGAACACTTATTCACACTATCTGGGAATGTCCACTCATAAACGAATATTGGAAACAAGTGTTGCGCACTATCTCACAAACATTGGAGATCTCTATAGTACCTGAGCCGCGCAAATGTCTGTTGAATATATGGGACCCGAACGACCTAACTAGACATGGTCAAATATGGGCTACTGTAGGCATGATTGTCGCAAAGAGAGACAGCTCAGAAATGGGGCGCATCAGATCTACCCACGTTAACACAATGGTGTAGAAATATGGATGTGGTGATGATTACAGAGCGGGCAGTATACACATCCAGGGCAAGCCCACGCAAATGGAACAAAATCTGGACTCCATGGAATGGAGAGATTTGTGACCCTTTGCCAGAGAACGACAATGCCAACTCGGATGACGAAGAAGACGAAGACTAAACAAGAGGGGGAGACAGATTTGAACATGAACCTTAAAACTACTGAGAAGGAATGGTGACCCTGTCCATATGTATTTGATATATATTGCATATAAAGCCAAGCCTATGATGTGAAGTTATTAACATGCCGGCCACAATGTAAGTTTGTTAAACTGTGTTCAAATAATAAAAAATTGTTTATAAAAAAAAAATGTGGGTGTACGCTTGGAGCAGACTCTTACTATGAAAGATCAGGTAGTGGTTACCACTGGCACCTGCCTTTATATAATGAGTCTACTACGCAGAGTCTTTCCTCTACTTCCACTCTCAATGCACAAAACCCTAGTGCAGGCACTAGTGATCAGCCGCCTGGACTATTGCAATCCCCTTGCAACTGCCACAAATGAGTCCCTACTTGCCAAACTTCAGGTAGTCCATAACACAGCGGCTCGCCTGATTCACATTATGCCAGCAAGATGAGCTTCTTCGCCCCATCCACGATCGCTTCATTGGCTTCATTGAATCATTTTCAAGATCTGTTGTTTAGTGCATAAATCACTGAGCGGGAAAAGTCCCAGATGCTTGGCTGAGAAACTTGTTCCGTACCAGCCGAGCAGACCTTTAAGATCTATGGTTAAAGCTTTCCTTACTATTCCTTGACTTTAAAAAAAACACGTTGAGGGGTAGAACATTCTCTTACTTGGCCCCCTACCACTGGAATAGATTACCCACTCACATTCGGAAATGCACAGACCACATGCTTTCCAGAAGCTTCTCAAAACTCAGCTATTTCCATACTAATTCTGCCTTGCCCGTGTTCACTCTGGCGCTGAGATACCTCTTCAAGGGAGATTCAAGTGCCCAACAAGTTAAAATAACAAAACATAGCAATGCGTTAATTTTGGCGTAATAAACACAAATGCTGTAAATTATGTCTATAAAAAAATATATATATATTGGAGGGCATAAGGTCCTGATAACTATGGTCCTCGAGCCACTTCCGTTAATCCCTATTGCCCAGGAACCTCCATGAAATGTCGTTTTTGCAATTATCACCCCGAGTGGGACGGGTATGACCAGACGTGGGTCCCGTGCTCTCCATGCCACTGGATTCAAGCGATCCTGGCTGATGAGGCCTGAAAGCCCAAAACCGGTCCTAGGATGCATGTTTCCAGTCCAGGGAGGACCTGGCCTGGCAGTTCGGGCTGGCCTGTTCCCATTGGATGCAGGTTCAAGACTGATTTGCATATGGCTGGGTCCAAATTGGAATGGCATGGTAAGCAAAAAAACGATGGATTTAGGCACAGATCTCTGTACTGGGATGAATGTACGACATTGTTCTGCATTCTGACAATCAATTGTTGTTTTTGCATTTGTCACCCCGAGTGGGACCAGTATGCCAAGACGTTGGTCCTGTGCTCTCCATGCCACTGGATTCAAGCTGTCCTGGCTGATGAGGGTTGAAAGCCCGAAACCGGTCATAAGATGCTTGTTTCCAGTCCAGGGAGGACCTGGCCTGGCAGTTCGGGCTTGCCTGTTCCCATTGGGTGCAGGGTCAAGACTGATTTGCATATGGCTGGGTCCAAACTGGAATGGCATGTGAGCAAAAAAACAATGGATTTAGGCACAGATCTCTGTACTGGGGTGAATATACGACATTGTTCGACATTCTGTCCATCAATTGTTGTTTTTGCATTCTCCATGAATGTGTATCACGCCAAAGGAGTGAACCAACCAACTCCTGTGTAACAGTGTATATCTGCAGCCATAGGTGATGAACCCTCCAAATAAGATTTACAAGCTATCCATCACAGCAGTCAAACAGTTATATGCAGTTTGAGCCTTATTTGTAACACAAACCAACTCAGAACTGTGAAACTAAAGTCTCAAAGGTCATATACTGCCATTCCACGACTTTACCAATGAGAGGGGCACCGGGAAGGGCGCCACATATGACAGGGGGGTGGCATCTACCCAGTAAGTGGGAACCTCCATTCCAGATCAAGTGGGGTTTAAGACCAAGGCACCCCCACGGTCAGCAGGTCCACCAGGAGTTGGCTGGGCGGACGCTCCCACCCAAGGCATGCTGGTGGGGCGCACAAGTCTCTTACCTAAGGACATTGTTTTCAGACTTGCTTGAAGCTCTGGAGTCACTATGAGGACTCATTGCACCCGAGGGGTTTTCTCATTCTTCTACGACCTATGTCCACATGCCAGCTATCAGTCTCCTACTCACCCCACTGGCCTACTCTCTTTTTAGAGATCTCTCATCTGCTCGTGCCCACATGGTTAAAACTCTGCCCAATAATTCCACAATAGACCCCTACCTGGACTTCCAGCACTTCGGTATGCATCTCTTTTCCAGTATTAGAGCCAAAACCAGGAACCAATTCCTGACCTTCTTGGTTTTCAGTCTGGGTAAGATGCCCAACAATTACACCTCTATATTGCACACCAACACGCTGTTGAGGGTTGCATTTATTTTCGCCAGCTTAGTCTCCCACTACATCTGTAGGTGAGTGCACCCCCACATCATGGGGCAAAAGTATGCATCTAGAAGTGCACAGCAGAGGCACTTCACAGGTTCTCTTCCATAAATGGCAGTGATTTTGTGTGGGGTTAAGTATGTCATGTGTGTGTGTGGACACCCTTTGCGGGTATGCCAAAAGTTTACCCCATTCCTGGTCGGCGATGTTGCTTCTCAGCACTTTTTCCCATTTCACTGTAAGCACATCCAGTGGTTTCCTAACCATTGCATTTAAGGCTTTATAGAGCCATGTACTAGGTGTCGGCCCGAACCCATCATCAGAAATTATTGGAGTACAGTATGGGGGAAACAACCTTTACAATGCAACTTTTACAACGCACTACCATTACAACGAAACTTTTGCAACACAACATCCATTACATTGCATGCCATTACAATGCAACCATTGCAACGCGTGACACTACAACGCATACCACTACAACGCATGTCATTAAAATGCAGTCATTACAACGCATACCATTACAACGCATACCATCACAAAGCATAGTGCCCTTACACTATCCAACACTTACCCTACTGTTGAACCCCCCTGGAGTTAGAATAGTAATTTTTACCCCTACACTATCCAATACTTACCATACATGCAATGTAATCGTATGTGTAGTAATGGTATGCGTTGTAAAGGTAGTATGCGTTGTAATGGAATGCGTTGTAAAGGTAGTTTTTAAAAATTTGTTGTAATGGCATGTGTTGTAATAGAATGCGTTGTAATGGATGTTGCATTGTAAAAAATGCGTTGTAAAGGTATGCGTTGTAACGCCATACATTCCAGTATGGGCCAGGGGTTCCTAACATCCATGCCCCATAGTTTCCGGAAGGTCTTCGCCATCGCCACAAAGGTAAGGAATTGGCCAGGAGGCAGGTCATTTTGCATGGGCAGATCCTCTACTGACATTAGTGTGCCCATATGGTAACAATCACCAACCGTTATGTTTCCTGCTTCCGTCCACACTGCGAGTTGCACTTTGGTGAAGAAGGAGATACAATCCCAATGAGGCAGGCTCACCAACGGCTGCGCATGAGCATAAAGTACGGTCCCATCCATCTGTTTGACTCACCTATGCCAGCATTGCGGCGCAGTGGAAACCAGTAGTCCTTGCTGAGGAATTTCCAGTGTTGGTTGAAGCAGTTTGGCCAGGAAGGCCCCTTGATTCGGTTGCAGGCTAATCAGGCCAAGCTCTGTTTGATTAGCCATGTCCAGCCATCTGGTGATCAACTGGAGTTGGGTCACTGCGGAATATATAACTAGGACTGTTCACTTTACCACTGCTAATTAGTGCAAAAGTGCTTGTGCTCTCCCCATTAAACATGGTAAAACTGGATAACTCCTGACTGGAATGTTTAATTTAACTATAGGCCCCTCCCTTGCCAAGGAATCACAGCTTCAGCTTTCTGTCTGCCCCTAGACTCTCTATGCGTCAGCCTTCCTCTCTTCTGTTTGTTAGGGTTTGGGACTAGTCCTCTTTCCATGACCATGTTCCTGATGTCACATGACTTACCTGTGCAGACTTAAGCCAGGTCTGCCCTTTCCTCAGTGCTTGGTACCTATCCATGTTGGTTTTAGGTTCTGTGCCTGGGTGGGTTTTTTGGAGCACTCCTTTACTGCTCACGGGCTCGTGAGCAGGTCTCTTGGACTGTTTGACGGTTCCTGTGCTTTCCCTGTTTCCTTCGTGAGGTCCCTCCCCTCCCCTCCACTTCAACACCAGCGGTGTTATCCGGCGCATCTCTGTGGGGTCTAGTACTCAGCCTGTCTAAGGCGCTGGGGCTCCAGCTCCCTTTCACTAGACAAAGAGACCCGGTGGTTCGGGCGTCAGCAGAATACCGTCACAGCTCGGTAACTCGGATAAAGACGCTTTGGACTTCCGCGTTGTTGTGGAACCTATCGGCTTCGTTTTGCCGATTTGGACGTTTTCTGGTGCTTCCTGGTGTGCCCGGCACGCAGAACGCGCTGAGAGTATCCACCGTTTGTTGTCGCCCTATTCTTTACCTTTTTAAGAATCTTGCATCCCAAACGAAGATTAAGGGGGTTTTTTGTGTCGCTTATCCGACTTTTTCCCCCTTATTGCGGGTTTTGTTTCTACAAGAGGATTGCTTCAGGATTTCCCTGCACTGAACCGGCCCCCCTCCCCCCTTTCTCTCTGGAAAGTGTATTCACCCATTGGATGTCTTCAAATCAAGCACCCTACAGTCCAAACTGGTAAGGAGGTTATTGTGTGTTGTTGGGGGCATGGTCATGGACAAAAGGGTATGAGGGTTGCTATAGTAGAAAGAGCAGACCGGTAAAGCAGTGTCTTGTTCCCTAGGTGCAGAGCTGTGTAGACAAAGATGCCCCTGGCCTTTACTACGAGGGTGGAAGCAATCATCTTTTGTCCTTTCCTTTTGTTCCTCTTTTTCCCGCCCTCTCCCCTTTGCTCATTTGTTCACTCATTGTTTATCAGCCAGTGAGTGGCATATGGGTAGGGGTAGTGGATCGGGCCATACTTCGCTCCTGCAGTGTATGGGCATTGGAGGTGGAAATCAACACTGTTTCTCGCTACATCTTGGCCTGCTGCAACTTGATCTCCCGCTCTTCCTTCCTGTCCTCCAGCTCCTCTGGGGACAAGTACCAAGCAGACACACTGCTTCCTGCTCCATCCTGTGCACACTCTTGGGGTGAGTTGTGCTCTCCCTGCAGTTCAGGACCCAGGTCTGGGTCCTTCATCTCCTCAGCATTAAAGTTTGTCCCCTCCTCCTCTGGGTCAGCCTCCTCTGGGGTGGTCTGCCACCTCTGTACTTCCTCACAGGTTCGGAGGGCTATCTGGAGACCCAGTTTAGTAGCCTTCCTGCCTGCCTTCGCCCCTTTTCTTTGGACATCTTCAGCAGCTTAGCTCTGGTGAGAGTGTCAAAGTTGTTCAGATCCAGCTCCATCGATCAAAAAAGAAAGGTAGGTTATTCAAATTTATATAAAGGAGAAAACAGCCAATAGAAACCAGTATGAATTTTAAAAGGGGTCAACTCAGGTGTCAAATTATTTATATGTTATTTTTGTGTTACACAAATTACTGTATCGTACTGCACAAACACAAATACTGGATTCCACTGCAGCCACCAATGTGATAAATTGGGTTGTTGGTTGAATGGTGGTGGGGGGTGGCCCCTGTTGAAGCAACAACCAAAAGCCCTGTTAGACCTGACATCATTGGCGTGAGTCTCCCTTCCATTTTTTTACGAATTGCCTCCTCTGTTTTGATATGTTTTTGCTGGATTTATGCTTTGGGCACTGTGCCACTGCTAATCAGTGCCACAGTGCAAGTGCTCCCTATGTTAAATTAATATACTAATTGGATTCCATGATTGGGTTATTTGATTTATCTGTCTGCCCCTAGTACAGTGCACCATGTGTGCCCAGGGCTTGTAAATCAAATGCTGCTGGTGGGCTTGCAGCACTGGTTGTGCCACCCACAGAAGCAACTTGTAAAATGTGTCTCAGGCCTGCCATTGCAAGGCCTATGTGTAGTCTAGCACTGCCATGTCGACTTGGCCAAGTGCACCCACTTGCCAGTCCCTCACCCTTCCCTTTGCCTCATATTAGACACCCCTATGGAAGGCCCAAGGGCAGGGTGCTTTGTAAGTAAAAGGTAGGACATGCTCTTATGTATGTAGCATGTTCTAATAGTGAATTACAGCCATTTGAAGACTACTTGTTCTCTTAGGCCAGAATGGGCAGTTAGATTATTACACTCTTATAATGCTAACTGACTCAGGAAACATGGTAGAAATTCGAATTTAGTATGCACAAACTCAGAATAATAAAATACATATTTTAGTAAAGTTTATTTTAGTATTCTGTGTTTGCAAATACCACATTTAGAAAGCAGGTATTTGTTTGCCTAACCATTTGAGCCTGCCTCTGCTGGGTTGCGTATCCCTTGTCTGGGGTTGTGTGTGACAGGGCTGGGGAATTCCAGGAGACAGGCTGGGGCAGCCCAGTGGTGAATAGAGAGATCTGCATCTAGATGGGAGGGAGGAGTTGCACCTGGGACCTGAGTCGGGTTGGGCCTTCCCTCTACAATGCTGGCTCCACCCCCTGTGGCTAATCTGATGTCTCTGCCCTGCACTGTGAAAGGAGAGGAGGAATCATGTCAACAGAATGGTCCAGAGCTATCTTCCCTCCCCTGTGCTGGCTCCACCTCCTGCGGGCGGCGGATGTCTCTGCCCTGCACAGTGAAAGGAAGAAGAGAGTCATGTAAACAAAGTGCTCAGGAACTGGTTTGAACTAGGCAGAGGCCTCTCTGCCTTCAGAGAACAAAGGATTTTGGGGTATAAATATTGGGACCCTGATCCCAAGAAATTAGATCACTCTGGAACAAATAACCTTTCTGCCAATGAGAAGAACCAAGGAAGCTGCAGGAGCTTGGACTGCCCCTCTGCCAGTGTGCTGTTTGCTGGGTTGGCCTGAAGTGGTTGCTTCATTGCCAAGGGAAAGGAGAAGGAACTTTGTAAGGACTTTCATCTATAAGGGCTTGAACTGTGCTTGCCTCCTGCTGAAGTCTCAGGGACAAAAGACTTCACCTCCAGCTCCCTCCTGAATTTCCTTGCTGGGAATTCTGACTCCAGTCACTTGCGTGCCGCTGGGAGCTGGAAGAAGAGAAAGAAGGGCGTCGAGAAAAAGGGCATCGCCGCCGCAGCTGAAATCATCGCAACGCCGGAGAAGCGAGCCTTCGCCGTATCTCCCTGGAAGTGTAGGTTCATCTAAGCTGTCTGCTCTCGCATCCCCGGAGAAGCGTAACGCCATCGTGAGAGTCGCCATCGCATCACCAGTGAAGCGTGTCGTAGGGCCTGTCACGGCTTAAAAGTACAGAGTCATCGCAAGGCTGCCAGGGCATCATCGCATCGTAATCTCATCCCCGAATCAAGGGCACCTTCTTCTCGCATCGCAACCGGATAGTCGCATCGTATCAAGGTGCCATCTTGCGCACCACAACGGTCCGCAGGCCGAGAATCTACGCATCACCTCCGTATCAGTAAGGCTCACGACGAGTCCCCTACTTTGCGCAAGCATTGAGGAAGTATGCAACCGTTCCCCCGGTTCATGGAACCGACGCATCTCCCCTTTTGCGAGCCTTTTGTTCACTTTGTGTTATGCATCCAGGTACTTTGTTGAGAACTTTGTCGCATCTACCAACAACTTGAACTAAGAGACTTTAATCATCTTTTAAGTAATCTTATCCTGACTTAGAAGTAAGGGTCCCTATTTGGACAAAGGTGAATACCATTGCCAACTAGAGACCCCCCAGATCTAACATTGGCGGTCAGCGGTGGGATTTGGACTTTGCATTTGTGTTTCATTTACAGTGATTGGTGTACACTACTAGTGAATGCAGACCAAATGCGACCACATACTTTTTTATTTATTAGAATCTTTTTCCTTGGACTGTCAGTATTTCCTGAAACCTCCCAATTTTTACTACCATGAGTAAAGCAGCATCTGGTGCATCAATGGATCTTGATTTTGAGGAAGAGAGGTTGGAAACCTACACTGTGAAACAGCTCAAGTATCTCTTCAGGAAATTGAAAGTTGCTACACCAGGCATTTCTAAAAAGGAAGACTACCAAAAGGTGCTGAGGGCTGGGTAGAAGCCAGAAATGTCGCTGACCTTGTGGTGGAGCCGGTTGGGGATGCAAATGGGCAGATTGATGGGCCAGAGTTTCCAGCCAGGGGAGGGGTGCCATCCCCGCCTGGCAGCAGCATCTCTTCCAAAGACCTGTCCCCCATAGGGTTGGAAGACAGGGAGAGAAGTAGGGCACACAAGCTGGAGATGGCTAAGCTTAAAATGGAGAGTCAGACGGAAACAGAGAATAACATGCTGTTTTTGGAAAGAGAGAGAATGAGAATGGAGCATGAGAGAATGTTGAGGGAGTTAGAGATCAAGGCCAAGGGCTTAGAAATCAATCCCTCTGGTGGCAGCGCACCATCTGTGCCTTCAGAAAGCAGAGTACATATTTCTAAGGATTTCATCAAGGACTTTTACAAGGGTGAAAATATTGTTCAGTGGTTTGCAGCCTATGAGATAGCAATGTTGGCCCACCGGGTCCCTGAGAAGGATTGTGGGGTGGGGTTGTGGGGCCACTTTCTGACTGAGGGGAGGGATACTTTGTTAGACCTACCCAGTGAGCATAGGATGTCTTATCACCACATGAAGGAAGCACTGATGACAAGGTATGGGTTAACTCCAGAGCTCTATAGACAGAGGTTCAGGAATTGTAAGAAACTGGGGCGAACCACTTGGGTAGAATATGTGTCTTTCTTTTGCAGAGCTATGGATGGTTGGGTGAGGGGTAGCAATGTTGATAATTTGCAAGCGCTCTATGATTTGATTGCTAGGGAGCACTTTTCTGCTAATTGTTTTCCAGAGCTACGCCAGCACCTTATTGACTGAAAGTTGACTACCCCTGGAAAGCTTGCTGAAGAGGCGGACCACTGGGTCAGTACCAGGGTCCACAAGGGTCTTGTGGGAGACTCCGCTAAAGGTGGGGAGGGTCACCAGCGGAAGAGTGGGGGGGACAAGGGTAAACAGAGGGAGTTCCAAAAAGGTCCCCAAATTAATTCCCAAGGGAACCAAGGTAAGGGTTCCCAGCCTCCCCCTGAAAAGAATTAAGGACCCGACAGGTAAACCTGTTCATAGGGGGCCTGTTACCTGCTTTCAGTGTAAGCAGGTTGGACACCGTTGGTATGATCCCCAGTGTCCTCAGAAAGGACAGTATGTGCCACTCTGTGCACCACCCCGTCAGATGGCCAATGTAGCCCTGGGTGGGGAAGAGATGCGTGCCCAAGGTGGGTGGGGTCCTGCAGAAATGACCCTTGTCTCACTAGGAGACTTTGAGATGGTCCCTTAAACTCAGTTGCCTGAGAACACTAAAAAATACAGGCAGTGGGTGACCATCAATGGCCATAGAGTGGAGTCTCTCAGAGACACAGGAGCAAGTGTGACAGCTGTTAAGTGTCACTTGGACTCTGAAAAGCAGGTAATCCCTCATGCATTCTTCCCAGTTGTTGCCGCTGACAACACAGAGAGCCATTGCAAAGTGGCTCAAGTTCCCTTTGAGTGGGGAGGGTCTCTGGTACTCTTCAAGTAGCTGTGAGGCCACCCATGCCGGTTGATTGTCTGATAGGCAATGATTTATAAAGCTCCCCTTGGGTTATGGTGGATAGGAAGATGCATTTGGAGATGTTAGGTCTGCCTGAGTGGGCGTCTGTGACCACTCGGTCTATGGCAGCTAAGGGTGTTCAAGAGACCCTGGAGCCTGAAAGTGAATTTTGTGAAGATCAGAAGAAGTGCCCTTCTCTTGTGGGTTTGAGGCAACAGGCAACAAACCAGGCAGCAGGTGATCAGTCTGGATCACATTGGATCTGCTGGGAGAATGGTCTCCTGTATAGCGAGCCTACGGTTGCTGAGCCTGGGTCAGCCCATGTGCTGGTAGTACCCCAGCGCTTCAGAACCTTCCTACTGGGGTTGGCTCATGATGTTCCTTTAGCTGGTCAGCTGGGAGCTGGAAGCGCGATGCATCGAGAAGAAGCTTGTCGCCGCCGCTTGCTGAAATCATCGCAACACTGGAGAAGCGAGCCTTCGCTGCATCCCCCTAGAAGCGCGTGTTCATCGGAGCTGTCTGCTGTCGCATCCCCGGAGAAGCGTGACACCATCGTAAGAGTCGCCATTGCATCGCATCACCGGAGAAGCATGTCGCAGGGCCGTCACGGCTCCAAAGTACAGAGTTGTCACAAGGCTGCCAGGGCCTCATCACATCGTCATCGCATTGCCGCATCAAGCGCACCATCTTTAGGCATCGCAACCGGATAGTTGCATCATATCAAGGTGCCATCTTGCGCACCGCAATGGGCCCTCAGGCCGATAATCTACGCATCACCTCTGCACCGGTAAGGCTCACGACGAGTCCCCTACTCTGCGCAAGCATTGAGGAAGGACGCAACCGTTCCCCCGGGTCATGGAACCGACGCATCTCCCCTTTTGCGAGCCTTTTGCTCACTTCGGGTAATGCATCCAGGCACTTTGTTGAGAACTTTGTCGCATCTACCAACAACTGGAACTAAGAAACTTTAATCATCTTTTAAGTAATCTTAAGTGTAGTATTGTGGATTTTGTCGTTTGTGGTCTTGTGTTTAAGTCTATATAAAGAATACTTATTTTTATAAAACCTGTGTTGTGTCCATCTGTAGTGTTATCACTGTATTACTGTGTATATTCACAAATGCTGAACACACTGCCTCTGCTCGTGCCAAGCTACCAAGGGGGTGAGCAGGGGTTATTAAGGAGTGTAATACCCTTATCCTGACTTAGAAGTAACGGTCCCTATTTGGACAAAGGTGAATACCATTGCCAACTAGAGACCCACAGATCTAACAAGCCCTATAAGGGTCAACCACAAAAGTCACAAAATTAACCAGTGCTTAACCCTCTAGTAGTTTGGAAAAAAAGCAGTCAGGCCTAACTTAGAGGCAATGTGTAAAGTAACGTGGCATGCTGTAATTTAATTGACGACCTAACTGCTCTCAACCTGACATTACTCAATTCAGGACCTACGCATAAGGCAGGACACCTACTAGACCCCATCTTTACCAATATCCCAGAATTAAAATGGACTCAAACCAGCCCCATATGTTGGTCAGACCACCATCTCCTCAGTTTTTGCCTCAACCGAACATACTCCCCTCAAAATACAGCATGGCCAGCAAACTCCATGAGAAATTGGAAACTCCTTGGACATAGAAAAACTAAATCAAACATTAACAAACAGCACACCTACTTATGACCAGAATGTGGAAAGTCTAGCCGAAGCTACTAACCTGTGGCTAGAAAACGCAGCCAATAAATGCCTCCCTCAAACTCAGGCAAAAAGAAACTCTCATCGCCCCCCAGCTCCCTGGTTCAATGAACTTCTTAAAACTGAAAAATCAAAATGTAAAGCCCTAGAAAGGCAATGGCGCAAAGAATACAATCAAGAAAAAAAGATAATATACAACAAGGCCAGAAATGCGTACCACTCTTCCTGCATCAAGGCTCGTGCCCTTTATGTGGCCAACACCATAAATAATGCTGCAAACAAAGCAAAAACCCTATTCAATACAGTAAAGGACCTAGCAGGTGCTCAAACAACCGCTCC
The DNA here is from genome assembly GCF_964263255.1 of Lissotriton vulgaris. Classification (NCBI taxonomy): domain Eukaryota; kingdom Metazoa; phylum Chordata; class Amphibia; order Caudata; family Salamandridae; genus Lissotriton; species Lissotriton vulgaris. The sequence goes on from NC_141696.1 coordinate 1,156,232,460, forward strand.
GACTCGTCCGTTAAATAAAACACAATGTCAAGACCTTGCTGTCTTTTTTAATGAAAAAATAGAAAAAATCATCCGTAACATCAGCTCCAGGCCCAATGATAAATGCCCACAGGATGATGTCCCTGTGTTATCGGACAAATTGAACACCCTACAGAAATGGCCCCCAATAACCGTGGACTCCCTAAAATCCTCCTTGAAATCCATTTCATCAGGTTCCCCTTGTGATCCACTACCCGTGAGTATCCTAAAACAGCTTGGCACCACCCCCCTGACTATTATAGCAGACATGCTAAATTCATCCCTCAAATTCTCCACAGTCCCGCCAAGTTGGAAACACGCAATGGTAAACCCACTCCTGAAAAAACCCTCAGCAGACCCCACTGTCCTAAGAAACTATCGACCAATATCTCTGCTCCCAGCCTTCTCCAAACTCATGGAAAGGCACATACACTCTGCTCTCACCCTCTTCGCCGAGGAAAATGACCTCCTCCATCCCTCACAATCAGGTTTCAGAGCAGGATACTCGACCGAGACTGCTCTGCTGGGCGTCACGGAAAACATTAGGAAACTTCTGGATGATGGACAAACAGCCGCACTCATTCTATTAGATCTGAGTGCGGAGTTTGATACCATCTCTCACAAAATTCTCTTGGCCACACTAGAAAGAAACGGCATCCGCAGTGACGCTCTGAAGTGGATTAAGTCCTTTCTAACTGAGAGAACCTTCCAGATTAAATCCAGCCTTGCCTGCTCAGACACTTTTTACGCCCCACATGGAGTACCACAGGGCTCCATCCTGAGCCCGCTGTTTTTTAATCTGTATCTCAGACCACTGGCCGACCTAGCGGACTGCGTAGGACTAACCCTAATGACCTACGCAGACTACTCCCAAATCATTTTCTCACTATCAGAGTCAAATCCCTCAGCTCCTTCTCTCCTCAAAATTGGACTCCTGAAAATTTTCAACTGGATGACCACCAACCAGTTGAAATTAAACGGTGATAAAACCTAAATCCTCCTACTGGGAAAAAATAAGGAGCTCTGGAATTCCTCCCATTGGCCCCCTGAGTTGGGAATTCTCCCCACTCCAGCAACCCAGGTAAGAAATTTAGGAGTCATCATTGGAGATGCACTATCAATGAAACAGCAGGCAAATAAAGTCGCAGGCCTATGCTTCACCATAATAAAATGGCTGAAAAAAATCACATGGATGCTCAACCCCCCCAACACAAAAGACCGTAGTTAACGCACTAATAACATCGCGTATAGACTACGGCAACATCCTCTACCTGAGCTCAAACCAGGCAGTCATCAAGCGACTCCAACTAATCCAAAATTCAGCCACTAGACTCCTGTGTAGAATACCAAAAACCGCAAGAGTATCAAAATACCTGAATGATCTACATTGGCTCAGGATAGAACACTGTATCAGTTTCAAAACCCTGAGCTATATGTTTAAGATCAAATCTAAAACGGCGCCAACCTATCTGCAAAAGTTAGCTGCCCCCTACCTACCAACAAGAAACCTGCACTACCAAACTGCTGCAAACTTCGCTGTTCCCAGGTATAGATTGCAAAGAACTGGTGGAAGATCGTTCTCTGTCAGAGGGCCCATCCTGTGGAACACACTTCCCCTTCATATCCGGAAAGAGGAAAACTACGCCAGCTTCCGGAAAAATGTAAAAACCTGGCTTTTCCAGAAACAACTTTGCTAAAGCCTAGCCCAGCATATACCTTTGTTCTTCCTTATGCCAAAGGCGCCGGGAAACCCTTTTTGGGTAGCTGCGCGCCATACAAATGTAAAAAATAAAATAAATAAATAAAATAAAATATTTATGCAGTACACAACTTGTAATAAAGTGAAAATTCAAAACAAGAAAAATCCCACACCAATTTAAAACAAGCATTGATAAATGCATTAGGTTGCACCTATGTGATTAGTAATAAGCTTTATTTTGTTGTAAGTTGTAGCTTGCTGAGTAGTTGTATTCCATAAGTTACAGAAAGTCTGTAAAAGTGTTCTAATTTGTTTATTTACAAAAAGGCCATATATTGTGCTGTTACTAGTGGTATAGTGTGGGTAAGTATTAGCAAATGTTTGAAAAATGAAAGAGGGAAATGATAGAATTAATTGATGTAATAGCAATATTATGTGTTTAGAAGAGCTCATACAACTTTTGGGCTTGGTGCCACTGCACCTGCTGCACTATTTAAATCATGCCCCTAGTGCCTCCAAGATAGCTGCATTTGTGACTGACTGTTATAGTAGTAAAATATGGAAATATTTGGAGTTTAGAGGAGTAATGGCAACTTTTGGCCCCTGTGCCGCTGCAGCTACTGCACCATTCAAATCATGACCCTATTGCATGTAAGGTAACTGTGTTTGTGACTGCCTGACTGTTTAGTAATAGAATATTGAAATATATGGTGTTTAGATGGGTTCCGGGTTCCTAGAGCTTTGGTCCCCGGTGTCACTGCACCTTCTGCACCATTGAAATCATGACCCTGGTGCCTGCAAGGTAACTACACTTGTGACTGCTTATTTAGTAGTCAAATATAACAATATTTGGTTTTAAGAGGGGTTCAGATAACTTTTGACCCTGGTACCACTGTACCTGAAGCACCATTGAAATCATGGCCCTAGTGCCTGCCAGATAACTACACTTGTAAGGGAGTTCACTTCCTGGTGGAAACCACCATACCAAACTGTTTCCTCTTGTCCCTTTTGTCCCACCAGGCCTGAATCCATTCCTCATCTGCTCTTCGAATGACCTGCCTACAAGACACCTCGTGGACGCTGGATTAAACCTGTGTGCCTGGTTTTGGGCACCAGGCAGTGCTGTGTTGCCCTAAGAATTTTACAGACGGACACTCGTTCGATATATGTATGTGCCATAGCCAAGTTTTTAGGCTGGGCTTGGCGCATAAGGTCAAACTGGCTTCGCCAAATTGTTTAATTAAGGTCTGTATACACAGACCGTCTTAGTTAATTTATTACCCCACCGTACTGCAGTTAGGATTGTGCTATTGATGCATACTGTGGGTTTCTTAACTCTTTATATGTGCGGGATGGTTCTTTTTTAACAATGTGTTTTCAACAATGTTTTTACGCTGTATGCTTTTTAAGATATTTTGTATATCGAAATAAAGCCTCTTTGACTTGAAAACTGCACTTGTGATTCCCTGGTTTTTAGTAAAATGTAGCAATATTCTTCGTTTAGCCGGGTCCCTATAGCTTTTGGCCCTGCTACCGCTGCACCATTCGAATCAAGCCATTCTAACTGCAATTGTGGCTGCCAGTATAGTAGTAACATATAGCAATATTAGGTGTTTAGAGGAGTTCTGACAACTTTTGGGCATGGTGCCACTGCACCTGCTGCACTATTCAAATCAAGGTCCTGTGCGCAATACTCCAACAGATTCTAGATAGCCTTGCTGATGAGGGGTGATACTCTGAAGCAGCTCCCAGGATGCTTGCTTCTTGTCCAGGGAGGACCTGGCCTGGCAGTTTGGACTGGAATGTTTCCATGGAAAGCCTGGTCAAGACTGATTTGCATATGGCTGGAACGGCAGGTCGTGCAAAAAAATGATAGATTTAACTCAGATCTGTGACTTGGGGTGAATGTTTGATTCGTTCAGCATTCGATCGATCATCTGTTCTTTTTACATTTGTCGCCCTAAGTGAGAAGTTTATGCCCAGACGTGGGCCTGTGCTTGCTACTCCACCAGATTCAGGCTAGCCTGGCTGATGAGGTGTGATACCCTGAAACCAGTCACAGGATGACCTGGTGAAGTCGCTAAAAGTATCTGACCGGCAAATAACCTTTCCTGGGTGCAAAATTTGAATTTCACCTGCTTAGAGCTTTTCCACCAAAACCGCTTCGCTAGGGTCTTATCCGACGGCCATCTGGCCTCATGGAACCCTCTTGGACCACAGTTTGCTGCATTGCCCTCTGAAGATTTTGGACTTCTACTTTCTATACTAAGTCCAAAGGTAAATACTCTGACAGTTCGAACCTGGTACCTGTTTCCAGCCTGTTCTTCATGAACTTCGGCTTAAAATTGTGCCTTGGCCTTGTGACCAGTTGCTGCTTAACCCTTTTTGGTGCTATTTTTATTTAAAACTTTCAAAAATCATATCTCCTATCTCTATTGATTTTTTTGTTTTGTTGGTGTCATTTTATTCATTATAGTTTACTCTATGGTTTCAGATTTTTATTTTGTATTGTTTTGGCATTATTACTATTTTGGTACTACAATAATATTTTACACATTGCCTCTACGTTAATCCTTTCTCCTATGTGCCTTGGCTACTTGAAGGTTGAGCTCAGGTTAATTTAGTGACTTTAGTGGTTCACCCTGACTAGGACGTCAATTAGGATGGCGGACGGACTTGGGTCCGTCCACCACCCCAAAGGTGGAGGTACCGTCGGCAGGGCCAGCGGCGTTCAATCCATCGGAATTAGGATGTGACCGCCACCCTGGCGGTCACCGCGAAAAAATAAATATGAATGCTTTGCATTTGCATGCACAAAGCAGCAGGCACTGCGCAGTGCCTGCCACTTTGTGCATGCAAATGCAGGGGGGTACCATAGGTACCCCCATGTGCACCCCCCACCCCCTGACACCCTGGGGGCCCGCAAGGGCCCCCCAGAAGCAAATGTCCACATGCTTTTCCACGGCGGAAAAGCCGACGCGGCAAAGCATGATTGCACACACATCGTAATTTGGCTGGCAGTGTCTTGCAGACGTTGCCACCAAATTGCGGTACAAAAGGGGGGGTGGTGATGGACGGAGCATCTGAATCAATCAAACACTCACACCCAGTCAAAATATCTGGGTTTAATCCATCACCGTTCTTTAGCCCACTCTGCCACCCCAGTTCAGACATGGCTATATGCACATCAGTCTGACCCTGTGCCTCATGGGAACAGTCCAGCCCGAACTGCCAAGCCATGTCTTCCCTGGACCGGAAACAAGCTTCCGAGGACCGGTTTCCGGCATTCCAGCTGTCTTCAGCCCGGCTTGCTTGAATCCAGTGGCAAAGTGAGCAAGGGACTCACGTCTGAGCATACCCTGCCACACTTATGGTGGCCAAAAGCGGTACAAAAGGGGGGTGGTGATGCCGTCCGCCGCTGATCCCACCGCCATCATGATCTGGCGGGGGGTATTTTTGAGGTCCCAGACGGTGAATCCGCATCCTCCGGGCCGGTGGTGGCTTCCACTGGCCCGGAGGATGCGGATTCACCGCAATCATAATCGACCCCTAGGTTTGGGTTTGTTACGTAGGGCTTAACTAACAACTCAATTACCCACAATCACACATTATGAAGGATCACGACCAAGGCACAGTTTGCAGTGTCAGTGAAAGACTCTTTCCTCACTGTGTTCATCATTTACCATGGCACATGGGTGGAAATATTACAAAGTCTGAGTGAATAAATGCTCTGTTGCCTTTACTCTACTGGTGCACTTCCCTGGAGAATCAGCTTCCTCTTTTCTCTGGATCTTCTTCACTCTGGCACTGCAGGGAAAAAGTTCAAACAGGCAAGCCATCTTCCTGGACACAATCTTGGCCCCTTTATCAATGGAGTCCGAGCAAAACTATCTCCATTAGCTTTTACATAAGTCTTGCAGTTCCAGAGATTCAGATAAAGTTGGAGAAACTCCTACCCAATGTCCGCTAGGAGGCAGGTGAGAATTCTTCCACCCTGGACAGTGCTTAATTTGCAAATAAATAAGTGCCAGGGCCCTCGCATCACCTATAGCCCCTACAAGACTGCCAGTGACAGGACCAACACAACTACTAATCATCAAACACCTACATGTGTGACATTTTAGGTTATAGGAATGGTTTGGGTGGCAGGTAATAGTCATTTTTAAAGTATAATAAATGAATAAACAATTGTTGTTATGCTAATCTCTGAATAGGACAAACAGCACCACAACGTGGCAGACTGTAATAAGTGCCGGTGCTGACAATTAAGTGATATACCGAGTGCAGTAAACCACAGGCTCAAATTAAGTACTCTTCTTCTGCTGCCTGAAAAAATTTGGGTGGTTCGTCAAGCGGGGGCCGAGAAAAAATGTTGATTACCATAGGAGCTTTGACTTCAGCCCGAACCGCTGGTCGGAATTACATGAAAATTGGCAGGAAGCTAGCTTTTGGTCCACAGATTGTGTTTTTTGTTATTTGGTGTAAATCCATTCAGTAGTTTTGAAAATATTAAGGGAAATCCAAATGTGTATATATATAGGGATGTGGATCTTCTGCAGATTCAGCAGTCCACAGGAAACCGGCCTAGGGTTAAACAATGTTTTTTAATCAATTTTGCTGCAAAATCGCGGATGGATCCACAGCAAAATTGAACAGCATCTTTGTAAGGAAGCCCCCAGGTGGGCCAAATCCTAGGGCCAGGCTGACTGCTTTTTTTTAATAGCCTGAGGACCGCCTCATTCCAGGGGAACTCCTTTTTAATTATCCGGGAGCTACCATGCAGCCCCTGTGCAGCCCCGATGAATGCCACTTCCCAGAGGAACTTTAAAAAAAAAAGGATGCAGGTGGGCTTGCTGGGCCCGTCCTCACCCCGGAGACCGCCACCTCCCTGGGGCAAAAAAAAGTAATTAAAGGAGGGGCCCACGTCCCCCCTGCGGCCCTGCTGACTCCCACCTCCCCAAGGCAAAACAAAGTAATAATGCAGAAGGGCAGTACAGCCTCACCCGCAGCCCTTTGGGCCACCACCTCTTCTGGATGAAACCGCAAATTAATGCAGAAACTTGAGCAGACCCCCGCAGCCCTGGGGACAACCAACTTCCCAAGGCTTTTCTAAATTTTAAGTGGCAGGGTCCTCATGGCCCCCGAGGACAACCACCTCCCTGGGGCTTTTTAAAAATTATGATGCTGGGGCTGCACAGACCCCTAGCTCTGGGGACCACCGCTTCTCAGGGCTTTTTTAAAATATGAGGCAAGGGGGTCGCACGGACCCCCCCTGAGCCCCTGGACAACCACCTCCTTAGGGAAAAGAGAAGAAAGGAAGGGGGCTGCGCTGGCCTCCCTCCTGGAGCCACAAATGACCCTAGGGACCACTTCCCCGCCAGGGCTGGCTCCTGCTATGTCCTGGGGTGTCCACCCCCAGGACATAGCAGTTTGCTCTGATTTGGTGGGAGCTTTGACAGTTCCGACCAAGTCAGAGAAAACACTCTCCTGTCAGCAAGCGAGAACTGTAAAACCTTTCTGCTGCTGGACCTGAGGTTTCGTCTGTTTCCCTGCCCCCAGAGATGGGGGCAGGGTAACAAAGGACAATTCCTTTGACACGCAGGGAGCTGCATGTTCAGCAGCCCCCTGTTTGTCAAAGTAATGCCGGCTCCCACAGGAAGCAGGGAGCCAGCAGGGACTGTGGGGGTCTTGAGACTCCCCCGCTGTCCATAATGGATGCAACTGGGCGCTCTATGTGGGACCAAGGCTCCCAGAATAAAGAGACCAGACCCCGGGGATGGGGTCTCCAGGGCCGAATTTGGCCCAGGGAGGGGTACGATGTAGCCCCACTCCCCCATTTGCATGGAGATGGGGTCCTCATGCCGAAATCGGCTCGGAGAGGGGGGCCACGTGACCCCTTCTTTTTTAAAATGTAAAAAAATAAAAGAAAGGACCCGAAGATGGAGTCCCCAGGGCTGAAATTGCCTAATAGTGTTTTTAAAAAATTTTTTTTTTTAACAAAGCTGGCCCCCTGGAGGCCCTGCCCCCTTTCTCAACCACTTTGCAAACGGACCTCCTGGCACACAACTTGTTGGGTAATGAAGTCCCTTCGGCATGTGAGGGCCCCGTGGGGGTCAACAACCCCTCCTGTTACCTCCAGTCAGTAAAACACAGCAGGATTTCTGAGAGATCGTTGGAGGCTTCACCCCCTTTCTCCATCACTCTAAAAATGAACCTCCGGGTACACTACTTGTTGGGGGATGAGGTTCCTTTGGATGCTAAGGGTCCTTGGGCCTAAGATGCCCTCCTGTTCCCAACAGTAAGTCCTACACAGTGGGATTGCTGAGAGCTGGCCGGAGGCCTGTCTCCTTTCTCCATCTCCTGGCACACTACTCGTTGGAGAATCAACTCCCCTTGGCTGCTGAAGGTCGTTGAGGGCCAAGAACCTCTATTGTCACCACAAGTAATTCCCCCACAGTGGGACTGCTGAGACCTCATCAGAAGCCCTACCCCCCTTTCACAACAACTCTACAAATGCACCTCCTGGCGCACTACTGTTTGGGGATAAACTCTCCTTTGCTTTTCAGAATAGTTGGGGGCCAAGAACTCCTATAGTTGCCACGAGTCCCCCACAATGGGATTGCTGAGACCCGGAAGGCCCGCCCCCTTTCTCAATTCATCTGCAAGTACCCCTCCTGGCACGGTACTGATTGGAGAATGAATTCCCCTTGGCTGCTGAGGGTCTTTGGGGAACAAGACACCTTATTGTTAATTAATTAATTAATTAATTGTTGCCACAACCAAGTCCCCCACAGTGGGATTGCTGAGACCTCGTAGGAAGCCCACCCCCTTTCTCAACCAATCTGCAAAGGCAATTCTGGTCACGACTGGTTGCAGGATGATGTCGCCTTGGCTGCTGAGGGTCGTTGGGGGCCAAGAACCCCTATTGTTACCACAAGTAAGCCCCCTACAGTGGGATTGCTGAGACCTTGTCGGAGGCCCCTCCCTCTTTAGTTTGCCTATTTCTGCTCTTTGCTGATCTTTATTCTGACTCTTTCTGCTCCCTTCTGACCTTCATTTTGCCTCCGTCTACTCATTTCTGACTTCTATTTTGCCTCTTTCTGCTTATTGCTGACATTTTCGTTTTTACTCATTCTGCTCATTTCTGACCTTTATTCTGCCTCTTTATGCTTGTTTCTCACCTTTATCTTGCCTCTTTCTGCTCATTTCTCACCTTTATTCTGCCCCTTTCTGCTCGTTTCTGACCTTTATTCTGACTCTTTTTCCTTGTTTCTCACCTTTATCCTGTATCTTTGTACTCATTTATGACCTTTATTCTGCATATTACTCCACATTTCAGACCTTTATTTTGCCTCTTTCTCCTTTTTTTTCCCCAGGACCACGGGGGAGCCTCAATGCCCCTGCATTCCCAGCTGGCTCCTGACCTCCTGCTGGAGTGAACATTGCTTTTGCACGCATGGAACTGCAGGATATAAAGCTCTCTTAATGCTGGAGAAATGTGTTCATCTGTTTCCCTGCATTGAAATTTGCTTCTGGGGAAAAACAAAAACTCTGCTTTCTGCAAGCAGGAGCATTTTAACAGCTCGTGGAGGTATATTTGCTTTTGCTTGGTGGAAGCAGTCATTTCCCACTAAGCAAAAGCAAGCAGCTACCTCCCAAGGGTGGACACCTCCTAAGGTAGCTGGAGCCAGCCCGGGGGTGGTTGTCCCCAGGCCCATCAATGACTCCACCAGGGGGCCCTTCATTGTAGTAGTTAGCCCCAGGGAGGTGGTGGTCCCCTGCAGCTGCATGGGGCATGCAATTGCCCAGAGGAAGTGTCGGTCCCTGGGGCTGCAGGAGAGGGTGTATGTGCCCCAGGCCAGGAGAGAGTGTATGAGCCCCACGCATTAATAGTAAATGTTTTGTCCAGGGGGGGTGGTTCCCAGGGGGCGGGCTGGCCCAGCTGGCCCACCTGCACACATATTTTTATTTGCCCAGGGAGGTGAAAGTTCCCAGGCTGCGATAGGTGTGTGGGCCCCCGTATTTATTTATAGAGATTTTCCTTGGGGAAGTGGCAGTCCCCAGGGCACAGGGGATGCTGCACAGGCACCCCACAAACATTAAAAGCAGTGCCCCAGGGAGGTGGCGGTCCCCGGGGCTTGTATAAACACTAGGAGGGGGGCCCTGTACGCCCCTCCCCTTTACTTCATTTCCCATGCACCTGGGACTTGGCCCACCTGGGCGCTAAACATTATAAAAGCATGGGAGATACACTTTTTTCAGTAGGAGCCACAAAGCAGTGTGGCTCCCGACTAAATCTTTAAAAAAAAAGCTTTTATCCCCTGTCGGGGTCTTTGTTGGACTCCCCAAGAGACCTATGAGTTGAGGGTATTCCTACCCTGCCCCCTTACCTTATTTTGAAAACTTTTTTGTGGGATTCGGCTGAAGCCGAGTCCCAAGATGGCTGCCAACACTTCCTGGTTTGAGTGTTGGCAGTCAATCAGATTTCACCATGGGGATTGTTAGGTCCTCGGAAGATTCATGTCTATATATATATATCTAAACAGTATTTTCCCCAACACTCTCACGCACTTCAGCCGGTAATGCACTGAGAAACGGGAAACGGAAACCAATTGTCGTGGTTTTTTAGCAGGTCTTGATTTATTCAGCCAAAGTCATTTGGTATTCCCTTAATTTCTCAAAAACTACTGAATGGATTTACGTCAAATCAGAAAAGGGCACTTCTCTGGACCAATATCTACCTTTCTATCAAAGCTGGTATATTTCCGTTCAGCAGTTCGGGCAGTAGTTGTGTCTAAAATCTGTATGGGAAATTGCATGTGATAAGTATATTTTGGGACCCCCCTTTTCCTTGGCCCCCGCTAGACAGATCGTTCCAAAACTTTGAGCACAGCAGCTGAAGTGAGTGGCAAACTAGTTTTGAAAATTTTGTGAAGATTTATGAAATGGTGCCAAAGTTATTGGCAAAAGAAAAAAGAGCTTTTCCTATGGAAACTAGGTCCTAACTATGACAACATACTGGTATGTATACATATATATATCCTACTCGTGGTCACCATTAGGTACTTATAGTTAGGACCATGTGTCCATAGAAAAATATTTTTTGACTTGTCTATTACTTTGGCACCATTTGAAGAATCTTCACAAGCTTTTCCCAAATGGTGCTCAAGTGATTCTAGTTGTGCATGGAAAGTTTACGAGCAATATGTCAAGCGTGGTCTGAAAAAAATGTGGGCCAAAAAAAGTGTCCTGTCCATGATAATTATCAGAGTTTTGAACACGACTACAGCCCAAACCGTGGATGGAATACACCAAATTTGGCAGAAAGGTAGCTTTTGGTTCACAGATCACGCTTTTAGTTGTCTAGTGGAAATCCATTCAGTAGATTGCGAGAAATTAACAGAAATATATCTGTTGTCTCAAAGCCTTTGTGAATAATATCAAGCTTGTGCAGAGATCTGCAGAGCTCTGATTGGCTGGCAACACTTCAACTAGGAAGAGTTGGCAGCCATTTTGAGACTTGGCTTCCGCCGAGTTCCATAAACAAATGCAGAAAAAAAGAAAAGGGGGCAGGGTAGGAATACCCAGACCCTTTAGCTCTGGTGCTCCGGCGCTTGCTTTTAATATTGCCCCCAGGGTGGGCCAGGCCCCAAGAGGATGTGTATTTTAATAAATAAGGAGGGAGTAGAACAGGGTCCCCCTCCAAGGGCTTATTTATGTCAAGGGAACCACCACCGCTTGGTGGCTCTTGTTTGTATTGAAGTGGAAAGGCCAAACTGACCGCTCTGGGAAACGGGGACAACTACCTCCCCAGGGATTTAATTTAAAAAAATAGATGGGGGGCCGTGCCGACCCCATGTGATATCTCCCGCCAAGCAAAAGCAAACACTCTGCTTCCAGCAAGCAGGAGCTGTCAAACCGCTCCCGCTTGCTGGAAGCGGAGGTTTCATCTTGTTTGCGGCCCGCAGACATGCAAGCAGGGAAAGCAATGAATATATTGCTCCTGCACACAGGGAGCTGCATTTCCAGCAGCTCCCAGTGTGTAGCAGCAATGCCAGCTCCCACAGGAGACATGGAGCCGGCTGGGACTTCGGGGGCTCTCAAAATCCAAAGGCTTCTTTAAATGCGACCAATGCAAAGTATGTAGATATGCTGTGAATTCCCTTGAAAATGTGTAACCTGGTGGATTTAAGAAGTATATCACCCAATTTCTAACAATTACTGTGCATATCTTTTGAGGTTCCAGTGCAAAATTATGTATATAGGTAGCACCACATTTGCACTCAGGAAATGTATCTTTGAGCATCAAAGAGCGCTTAGAAATGTGGCTGCATCCTATCCGGTTGCAAGACACTTTTCTGTCACCTACCAATGTGATATATAGCAACTCACATTTTTTGCTATAGATAGAGTCAGAAAAAACATCTGTGGGGATAACAGAACAAGGTTGTTCACACAATTGGAGTAAAGAAATATTCTTGGCCTACAAACGAAATGTTCTCTAGGTATTTGATCATGAATATAAAAGTATGTCTCTGATATACTGGTACCTCTGCTTTTTATTGCTGGGTAGAGTATATAATGTGGATATTCCCTATGAAATGCAAGCTGTGGAGTCACGTTTGTGGGATTCCATATGGATTTTCTTTAAATATATTTTATTCTTTTATTTTTATATTATGTTTTCCTTATGAATATATTATTTCTGTTTATGACACAGTGTCTGTAGAGGCTGTATGTAGGATTATGAGCTTTATCCAAGGTAGGAAACAGTATTTTGCCACAAGTATTAAGTACTTTTTACCTTGAATCAGGGTTCCTTTTCTCTTTCCCATCGGGGCATAATGAAATGATTGCACCATATGTATTAGGATGGGTGCAATCAATAAATTGACCACTGGAGCAGAATTGTTAAGGATGGTTGTGCCATTCAGTCTTATGCCACATGAGAAATACTGGGAAATACCATGCATTGTGCGCATAATATATGTTTAACTGCTTCCATTCTTTGAGCACCACAACATGTGATTTTATGCTTGGGCATTGATACATTTGAATCACACGTGAATGGGAGTATTTCTTCTATGTATATTGATTGTCCTCACTCCATTTTATTTATACATTTTTTTCTCTTTCTCGTATTCATTGAATGTCGAATGATAGATATTTTGTTTCCATTTATTCTATTTTAAATCATTTGTGTATATTTGTTTTAACGTACAACATATGATTGAACACAGGAAGAAAGATGTTTTCCATGTCTATACTAAAGTATTTATTTATTTTCTAATGCTGATGGGGCTTGTTACCTTTATAAATGCTCAATGGAGCTGAAATGCGTTGGTATGTCTATCTGCTGCTAAAAAGAAAATAAAGTATTAATACAACACCACCAGGGAATGCCCATCCTTCTTTGGTCCACCAGAAATTTGCTTGGATACTTAGCGGGGACTCATGTCCGCAACAGAGCACCGGCACGCCAGGTGGATGGGACCTTGTCTCTGCAGGAAAACTGGCATATACATAAATATATGTATTTATATGTGAACATATTTAAAATTATAATATACTTAAAAATGTATTAACATATATATATATAAAATTAAAAATATAAAAATAAAGTTAATGCATTTCATAAATTATGTAAAGCTTTAAAATTGATTTAAATAGTGAATTAAATATGTAAAAGGCAATATATAAATAATGAACGTTTTAAAATAAACACATATTAGTAATAACTAAAAACACAAGGTACTTATCATCTACATTTAAAGAAAAACGTACTAAAAAAAATTGTACAAGATAATTAATAAATAATTAAAATACATTTTAAAATCACATCATTAGAACTATTACTAAAAGTTACTAAATAAAATCAAAATATACAGTAAAATACAGTAATATAAAATCTATAAGTTATACCTAAAAACAACAATCACAAAACAAAAAATTTAAAAACATATGCAGCATTAAAAAATTTCACATGATTGCCTTGTTCTACACCACTGCCATGTGTTTGTTTGGTTTTTTTCACTAGCCGATTTCAAGTGGGGTACTTTATGTCTGAAGAGAGGTAATAGCATTCCTCTGATCAGGTAACCACAATTCAGTTTTATTTTATATTTGCCACATACACAACTTGTCTTCTGGGGGCTGTTTCTCTATTTTGCACAAATATTGTGCCGACAACAATTGGCTTATGATTCTATGTTTGTTGACAGATGAGATGGTGTATTCATCACCCACTATATATACGGGCTACAAACCTTTGTCGGCCAGTATAAAAATCTGTGCTGGGCATTTGTTTTAATATTATTTTCAACTTTCTATACGCAGAGTGACCAGTTTTTCTATTTGGTCCTGAGGAATGCCCATGAACTTCGATGGGGGTCGATAAAGGGCAGAAACATGTTGACCTCTAGTAGGGGTATATTTGATAACCCATAGTACTCTTTGGATTTAATCCTGTACTAGGGTACCACTGAATAAAAGTTATTAGGTCCCCTGGAAACAGTTTTAATATTTTCACATTTTCACATTACTTTTTCATTTGCACTCTGGCCCTTACTCATCGATTCCTCAGGCCTCCTCTATTCACAACACCTCAGCTCCTTTTCAGATTTTTGTTTGAAGAGTTGTAGCTCACACCTGGAACCTTGCGGCCCAGGTGTGAAGAGGGAGCCCCATGATGTAGCATGTCACCTTCAGGTGAGTGAGGGTTCTCGTCCTTAAAGAAAATTAATTTTTTCATCCTCAACTAGACCGATATTCTCAGTTACTTTATTGTAATGTACTAATTGTCTTTAGGATGCACATTTCTTTAGAGAACGTACTTTTTGTGAGTTCGACATTTAGGGGCACCTGCATCAAAATTGTAAATTGCAAATACCTAATTGCGAATTTCTGAGAATCGCAATTAGGTACTCACAATTTACAATGCATGAAACTCAAAGTGTTTCAGATTGCGATTCCTAGGGGGTCGCATATCGCTTTACCCCATTAATATTAATGAGATAGATTGCAATTTGCAACCCTTAGGAATTGCACAAATCACGGGGATGGTGGCCTGCTGAGGTCAGCAGCCCACCATGTGTGTGATTGCTTTTAAATAAAGCAATCTCTTTTTTTTGCAAAGCAGCCTGTTTTCTATAAAGGAAAACCAGATGCTGTACCCAAAGTAAAATGAAAAGTTTTATTTTCATTTTTTAAGACCAGGCAGTGGTCCGTGGGACCCGTGCCTGCTCTTAAAAATTCTTTTACAACCATTCACAAAGGGGCAGGGGTCTCTTGGGGACCCCTTCCCATTTGCGAATGGGTTACCACCTACTTGAAGTAGGTGGTAATATGCGAATGTTCTGCGACCGCATTCACGGTCACAAAACATTCATGCATACGTTAGAATTCGGTATTTGGAAGGGATGCCCTAAACAAGCCCCTTCCAAATACCGAATCACAAACCCATTTTGCGATTCGGTAACAGGTTACCGAATCACAAATTGGGGTTTGCTGCATCTGAAAAGCATTTTTTGCAATCTCAAACGTTCGGTTTGTGCGAATCGGCCCATTTGCGAACGCAAAAATGCTTGATGCATGTTTCCCTTAGTCAAGAAATGACACCAACTAAATATAAATATGTTCCCCACGAAATAACATTAATAGTATGTCCATTATTCAAACAGATGCATCTGAAGAGGAAGACCATATATCACAAATGTTGTGGTAGAAGAAGAGGCAGAAATGTTGTGGGAAGAAGTTCCAATCTTGCTGGAGAGTGAGACTACTACACCTCATAGCCAGTCTAGCAGTGCATGTTTTCACAACAGCCCATATCAGTGAAGGATGATGATTTTATACAGTCATACTACACCAATCCTGTAGTGAGTTGTTAGGCCCCGACATCAGCATCTCACAGTGAGTGCTTGTAGGTGCAGTTATACATCTCATGGCATCCAACTTTCTACAACTCAGCCAACTGCAGAGAATTCAGTGTGTTGTTTGGTGGGCTTGAGGCTTCCAAGCTGCAAATTCAGCATCTGCAGCATAAACAAATGAAATTCGTTAAAAAAAATTGCAGACCATGCAGAAAACCATCTCTGTGGGTTTGAATCCTGTGTCCAATCAATTGGCAGACACTAAATCTAGAATGGAAGCTAAAAAGAACAATTTAACAAGTGCCCTAGAGAGATTATGTCAAAAGATGGCAGAGGACAATGCCAATCAAAGGAAAAGAGAGAGAAGCAGTGCTGCATTTATGGATGCCTTAACAAGGTCAACTGGAAGGTTGGCACATGCCACCTCAACTTTATCAAGGAAGTCTGTAACACTACAGGTGGAAATGGGCTTAGGGCAGTTTACCACTGCAGTGGAAACTATAGAAACTGCCCAAATTGCAAGTGGGTAGCTGCAGAACCTCTTGATAGTGAGGAGTTGTCTAGTGTCCCATCTCATTTTGGACGCAATCACAAGAAGCATTGACAGGCACAGGTCTGGGAGTGCCTATATTGCTGTACTGTATTAAAGTTGATGCTGTAACCGAGTTCCATATTGGCATTATATTGCATTTTCACATGACAGTTTCAGATTTTTTCTGAACAGTTGTAAAATGCCTGACAATAAAGGTATCTTTACTTTGGAACATCAAATAATTATTCACAAGGTGTAGATTCAGATGTGACTTGCCTTGAGAAGTAATGTGTGGCAATGTGGTCTCAGCGCCTTCTCCCCTCCACTGCTCGGATTTCATCTGTGGGTTTCTGAATTGGTGGCCCCCGATCTTGATCCTCTGAATATGATTCAGAAACAGCGATGCGTAGGCCTCTCCTGGTGGCAATATTGTGTACGATGGCACGCGTTGCTATAATCTTACATGCAATTTCAGGTACATATTGTAAGGCACCCCCACTCTTATGTAGGCAGTGGAAACGAGATTTCATTAGGCCAAATGTCCACTCAATCACAGCCCTGGAGCAATGATGTGCATCGTTGTATCAACGTTCATTTTGGGAGCTGGGATAAAGATATTGTGTCAGAATCCAGGGGCGCAGGGTATCTGCACTATCACCTGAAACACATACATTAGTGTGAGCCTACGTATATTTAGCAAGGAAGTCCCAATAGCATATCTGTATTTATATTTATTTTCAGTACCTACTACATATCCATCATCAAGCTCCCTTCTTTCCAGCCATCTGTATATTACGCTGTGACTAAACATAAAGGAATCATGAGTGTTTCCTTGATATTGTGAAAAACACAGTTGATGGACAGAATGCAGAACAATGTCTTACATTCACCCCAGTACAAAGATCTGGGCCTAAATCCATTGTTTTTTTGCACTCCACACCACCCTAGGTCAGACAATGGCTATATGCAAATCAGCCTTGACCCTGTGCCTCATGGGAACAGTCCAGCCCGAACTACCAAGCCATGTCTTTCCTAGACCGAAATCAAGCATCCAAGGACCGGTTTCTGGCTATCAGCCTTCTTCAGCCTGGATATCTTGACTCCAGTGATGTGGAGAGCCTGGGACTCACGTCTGAGCATACCCAGCCCACTCGGGGTGAAAATTGCAAAAAACACAGTTGATGGACAGAATGCATAACAATGTCTTACATTCACCCCAGTACAAAGATCTGGGCCTAAATCAATCGTGTTTTTGCACTCCACACCACCCTAGGTCAGACAATGGCTATATGCAAATTAGCCTTGACCCTGTGCCTCATGGGAACAGTCCAGCCCGAACTACCAAGCCATGTCTTTCCTAGATCGGAATCAAGCATCCAAGGACCGGTTTCTGGCTATCAGCCTTCTTCAGCCTGGATAGCTTGACTCCAGTGATGTGGAGAGCCTGGGACTCACGTCTGAGCATACCCAGCCCACTTGGGGTGAAAATTGCAAAAAGCACAGTTGATGGACAGAATGCAGAACAATGTCTTACATTCACCTCAGTGCAAAGATCTGGGCCTAAATCCATCGTTTTTTTGCACTCCACACCACCCTAGGTCAGACAATGGCTATATGCAAATCAGCCTTGACCCTGTGCCTCATGGGAACAGTCCAGCACGAACTACAAAGCCATGTCTTTTCTAGACCGGAATCAAGCATCCAAGGACCGGTTTCTGGCTTTCAGCCTTCTTCAGCCTGGAAAGCTTGACTCCAGTGATGTGGAGAGCCTGGGACTCACGTCTCAGACGTGAGTCCCATTCTCTCCACACCACTGGATTCAAGCAAGCCGGGCTGAAGACGGCTGGAATGCCAGAAACCGGTCCTCGGAAGCTTGTTTCCAGTCCAGGGGAGGCATGGCTTGGCAGTTCGGGCTGGGCTGTTCCCATGCGGCACAGGGTCAGACTGATTTGCATATGTCCATGTCTGAACTGGGGTGGTGTGGAGTGCAAAAAAACGATGGATTTAGGCCCAGATCTCGGTACTGGGGTGAATGTATGACACTGTTCTGCATTTTGTCCATCAACTGTGGTTTTTGCATTTTTCCTTGATATTGTGACATCATTTCAGTTATTATATGGTGAGCATCACAAAGCACTTGAATACTGGGGAAATGTGTATTTTTCCTGGTCTGCAAAAGATATTGAAGATGGGATGGAGGACATATAGGCACACGTGTCCCATTTATACACCCTCTGACTTGAAGAATTTTTGCAAAGCTGTAAAATTGTAATTTGGTACTTTGCATTTCCTGGGCAGGGATCTGTGGCGGTACATATGGAGAGGCATGGCATCTAGGAATACACGGAAAAAACATGAAAGTGCCCTTTCAGACAGCCCTCCTGCAACAGCAATCACACCCTGGAAGCTGCCAGAGATCGATAGATGTAACGCGCACAACACCTGTTCATGGATGGAATAGAATTGCTGCGCAGAGTACTGCTTTCTAGATGCGGCTTTAAAAGGGCAATCATCTCCAAAATCACTTTACTACTTAGCCTCTATTTGTCAAATATTTCATCCTCTGTTTGTTAAAAAATGGTCAGTCTGACTCTGAATATCCTCTCTTGGATCCCCATCCTCCTCTGCTTAGCTGCCAGTTTTCACATCCTCCTTGCAATCATGGACAGAGCAGCCAATTTGGAAACCCTTGTTGCATTCTGGGCCAGCTTTTATAGTTTGCACACAGTTACTACCTGGTTTGAATTGGTGTTAAATTGCATGTGAAAACAGGTCTTTTTCAACAAGTCGCTAATTGCCGCTGCCTTAAGCTTGACGTTGGCAAATCGCAATTAGGGATTCTATAATCTCTCAGCCTGATTCATCATGCAGAATTGCGCTTGCAAAGGGCCAGATTCTGAGAATCTGGCCCTTTGCGAGTGCGATTTTTGCATTTGGGATTCATCATCCCAAATGCAAAAATCGGTAATAGCGATTTCGCTATTTAGCGAGGAATTACATTTAAGGAATCTCTATTTGAGATTCCTTAAATGCAATTCAGCATCCATTTTTGAATAGCGAATTCGCAATTTCGGCCCGCTATTCACCGCAAGGTCAAACCTTGTGGTAAATAGCGAAAACTTAGAAAAATGTTTTTAAAAGCATTTTTCTAAGTTGCATGTTGCACACACACATGTCCTTTGGACATGTGTGTGCGCAACACCTGTTTAAATTTGCATTTAAGGGGTGCTACAGGGTGTCCTTTGGACACCCCTGGCACCCTTTAAATCGCTATCTTATTTGCGATTAGCAAATTGCCAATCGCAAATAAGGAATACTCCCCATTCATTCCTATGGGCCTTTTGGCCCATAGGAATGAATGGGGAGTTATTCCTTATTTGCGATTAGCAATTTGCTAATCGCAAATAAGGAATATGTAGGAATCGCATATTTTTTTGCGATTCCTACATGAATCCCGTTTTGCGAGCCTGTAATAGCGATTCCTTATGAATCGCTATTATAGACTCGCAAAACGGGTCGTTGATGAATCAGGCTGTCTGTTCGCTATTTTGTGTCGCAAAAATTACCGATTCGCAAAACAGTGACATCACAAAATTTGATTTGTGGTTTTCGTAAATCAAATAACGCCACTTTTTCAGTTGCAAACCACTTTGCGGCAAATTTGCGAGTCGCTCTTTCTTCGTACATCTAGCCCTACATTCCTAGCTTCAGACCCCCTGTCAGGTAAAGCTAGTTATACCAACGTCACCTGTTAGGGAAAGTGTGAGTCTAAAGTGTAATGTGAGTACAAGGCCTTTGTAAAAATGCTCGTTGAATAGTCTGCTGTGTTTTTTAAACATGGGCTACTTTTTCTAGACACAGAATAAAAGCATTTGACTGAAGCTGGATCCTGTCCGTGTTAAGTGGGAGATAAACAAGCGTGATGAGAAGTTTATTAATATATAAAAGGGAATGCAACAGCGTCATTACTGTTCCAGAACACAATGGCCGGTGCTGTTTTGTTACGTGGAGTCGCTGTGATACAAAGCTGCTGACAGCACTAGACGCGTACAATGGATTCATCTCCCATTCTCCTCTCTGCAGTCCAGGCAAGCACACATTTATTTGTGTTTGTGTGTGGGGGTTCAGCCTGTCTGCTGTCTGGCCAGAGCGCCAGCCACAAATGGCGTGTGTTAATTACAATCCAACAACTTCCTTTCACTGAGGTGTTTATTACCCTTCTCACTGCTCTCCGTGGAACCAGCTGGCACTGGGTACTAGGAGTATTGGAGGTCACATGTTATTTTCACTCTGGGTTCATGATGCACAACAGATTTCCTCTGTCACTGGGCCAAGAAATCCAGCCAACAAATCTAACCTCCCATCAGAAGGCTTGTTATCAGTGACAGGAGGGAAGGGCAGCTTAGAAACACATGTTCTTCCATTGTTTATGCTCATCTCTTTTGCGAGCAGCAGTTTCATCTGGAAATATAATGTTTAAAAAGCTAATTTACTGCCTGCATTTATACTGCATATAGGATACTGCACAATGTTGTGCCAGGAGGGGTTGTTTGGTGTTATTGGAACAAAGGACGTAAATTGCAATTGTGCTAGAATATTTTGTGCTTTACCCGTCTATGCGTCTTAAAGACAATGTTGTTCATTATTGCTTTACCACATTTAACCCCATTGGTGTGTGGTAATTTTGCGCTATAATCCCGGTTGATGGCATTAACCCGTTCCACGCTGGTGACGGAACCGCTCCGTCACGAGCCTCGGTTGGGCTGTGCTGGTGACGGAGCGGTTCCGTCACAAGCACAGCCCACCCGAGGCTCGTGATGGAGCGGTTCCCTCATGAGTACGGGAGCGCCTCGCGGCCCCCCCCCCCTCCTCACT
The DNA here is from genome assembly GCF_964263255.1 of Lissotriton vulgaris. Classification (NCBI taxonomy): domain Eukaryota; kingdom Metazoa; phylum Chordata; class Amphibia; order Caudata; family Salamandridae; genus Lissotriton; species Lissotriton vulgaris. Next base: position 1,156,253,455 of record NC_141696.1, read on the forward strand.
AGCGCTGCGGCGGAATAGCCACCGCAGCTAAGGAGGCTTGGTTTCTGAAAGTATTCAAGTCTGTCAATGCCCTTTATAGTAGAATTATCACAAGAGAGAATCTTTTTGGATTGAGGAAGGTTGTTTCTGAAATACCAAAAAACAAATGTTCATCGTGTGGGCTCAGTTTTCTCCATTCGTTTTGAGGATGTTCTTGTTCTATTCCTCCCAGCGCCCACCATGTCTTCTATCAGATGGACGGCCTAAAAAGAGAAGCCTCCCAACAGAAAGATACAATCCTTAGATCAAAGGACCAAAAGCTAAAAGTGTCCAATGGTAGAGCAAGCTGCCTTTAGAAGCATAGCAGTTCCGCCACCTCTAAATGAGGTGTGGGGCTGTGGTTTGAAAAACATTACTTACTGGTAATCTTCATTACTTCATATCAGACTTCAGTGCACACTCACCAAAATTATTAGAATCATTCAGGTCTAACCTATAGTGTTTTACAAACGTCCATTCTGATGACCAGGTTGCAATTCTACACCTTTCCATTAAATTAACCCAATTCGATTTAGCCAACAAGGCTCAAATACCCTTTCCTTGAACAAAACCAAGGGGCAGATTTAGTATGATTTTGCATCAGGGTTGCATTACTTATGTGGCGTAGCCCAGACAAAATCATTTTCGGTATTTACTAAGCCATGCAACGCCGCTTTAGTAAATATAAATTAAAGCAAGGGAAATTCAACAGTCCAAATGAATGCCGACACAGGAGACTTAATAACTAGCAATCTGAATCAAACTGGAAACGTGATCCAAAGCCAATGAGAACTTGCTCTATGAACTGCAGAGGCCTACTGACATCACAAGGAAGCATGCATCCCAAGACATTACATTCCTGCTTTGGATCCAAGCCTGAAACCAGAAATAATTGGTAGAACCATACTTCACGAAAAGCAATAATAATAAGGGTGGGCAATAACTCCAACATATGTAGAGAACCTGATTGGTATAATTAATACCACAAGTTTTTATGAAACAACATACCTGTTCCCAACAGGTGGGATAATCCTTGCTTCTGTGTCCTTAATAGAATCTAAAACTCAGGTTGCAAAAGCTAGAACATTTTCTATTCTATGGCAGGACCAAAGGCTCAGATTATGCTGGTTCAAAGCTGAATACCCACAACAGAAGATGCTTTAAACAAGGAATCAGATAACAAATCAGCTGCACATAAAATATCTTCCAACCTAGAACCCAACAAAAAGGCTTTAGATGAAATAGCCCCCGAGCTGAGTGAGTCCCATAACTAAAACATCAATGCCTGCTTCTGCCATGATCCAACAGATCCAGCAAGCCAAAATAGCAGCAGATACTGGTTTATGCGGTTTTTGCAGTGCCAAAGTTAAAGGTCCAAAAGGTTCTGCACGACAATTTAACATGCGTTCTTCATACGTTTTCAAACACTTAACAGCACATAATTTCTCATTATGTGGAAAAGCTGGATAATCAATAGATCTAGACATAGTCTTTGTCTTTTTTTATATAACAAAGGGAACACCTTCAGGAGAAAATAACCTACCTGCTAGGTCTAATGCTCTCACTTCTGATACTCTCTGACAGGAAACTAAACATAGCAGCATGGTCAATTTAGCTGACATTTGTTTCATGGATAAATCTGCATTATTCGGCCAATTTCGAAAAAGAGATAGAACACAATTTGCATACCTAGGTTTTGAAGGGTTAGCAACTTTAATCCCTTTCAGCACTTTACATACCAAAGGATGCATACCTACAGGTTACCTACAATGGGCCCAATTCACAAAAGTAATCTGAGACAAAATCCTAACTTTACCACTCTCGGTATTCACAAAAGGCATTTAGCAGTAGTAAAGTTAGGATTCCTAACTTTACTACAACTAAACTGAGACAAAATCCTAACTTTACGACTTTCGGTATTCACAAAAGGCATTTAGCAGTAGTAAAGGTAGGAATCCTAACTTTACTACTACTACTAAATGCCTTTTGTGAATACCGAAAGTCGTAAAGATAGGATTTTGTCTCAGATTACTTTTGTGAATCTGCCCAATGTGATCATGACCAGCGGATAAAGCAGATCTACAGTTGTTTACTGACCTGTAACATAAACCTGAAGAAGCACATTCAGAAAGAAAATTCAGAATATCTTTCAGGTCTGAGCCCATGGTATGCAAATTCCATTGAAGGCACCACCCCACTCACTTCTTCCATGCAGAAGAATACCATTTGTGGGTGGATGGAGCCCAACATTGTCGTATAAAACTGCCAGCTTCGCTGAAATGCCTTTGATTTGGTGATGTCTCCCAATATTTTTCCAGGCCATTAGTCCCAGCTGGTCTTTAAGGTGAAGGGGATGAGACAAGCCCACAGGGTCCGAAAGTAAAGCCAGAAATACTGGAAGAAGAATGGGAGGTGTGATAGACAACTCCAGAAGGGCCGGGAACCAAGATTGGATTTCCCAGGTGGGATATCACCAAGACCAATGTCACCCGTTGAAGTCAGAGCTGAGCTGCAACCCATCACGAAAGGCGGAAATGCAAATTTCACCTGAGTTGACCAGTCCTAAAACAAAGCATCCATGGTTACTGCAGTTGGATCCCACCTCCAACTGTAGAATTCTTTGAACTGACAATTCAAGTCTGGATTTGAAGAGATCTACTAGGCAAGAGTCCACGGTGCAAAGGATCATCCAAAAAACTTGAGGATGGAGTTCTCAGTCACTGTTGTCCACCAGGAACCTGCGATTCAAATCTGTTACGATGTTGTCCTTGCCTGCAAGATATTCTGCCACCACCATGACCTTTTTGCGAAGGCAGAAATACCAAAATTCATTGGCGATGTCCGCCAGAAAGGCGAGATCTGGTGCAATCAATCTGCCGATGTACCGGATCGCAGATATATTGTCCATCCGGAGAAGGATACAACAACTGATTTTCTTGAGGGAAAGAGATTTGATTGTGAATGAACCTGCGAGAAGTTCCAAACAGTTTATGTGTAGGCTGAGTTCTTCTGAAGACCACTGATCTCGGGTAGAAAATTCCCCACACTTTGCTTCCCAGTCCCAGTGGCTGGCATCGGATTTAATGACAATCTCCAGAACGGCCCGAAAACGGCTTTGCCATTCCACGCTTCCATGTGTTAGCAACCACCAGTTGAGTTGTGTTTGCACATCAGGAGAGAAAGGGACTTGGTTAATCGCAGGTCAAACCCTGTTGGAGATAGTGAATTTTCAGACTCTGCAATGCCCTGTAATGTAATTGCTCGAATAGAAGAAGCTAACAGACCCATTATCTGAGCTAGGGATCTCAAAGACACTGTCTGTTTGCACAGGACTGCCGCTTTACACTCTTTTTGATGGATTTCATCTTCAAGTGTGGGAGAAGCAGTTGAGACTTGAGACCGATGATAAATGCACTTATTGCAAAAGGGATTTTGGACCAGATGTCTCAACGCCGTTTGCGAATACAAAAATGCATTTGTCAATGTATAAAACATTTTGAAATTGCAATATGTGTAATCGTAATTATTTGCGATTACCTACATTGCGAATGCACTTAGGGAATCGCGGTTCCCTAAATGCAATTCTTGTAGCTATAGCATATTATTAATTTGCGTTAAGGAATTGCTAATTACCACCAACTTCTAGTTGGTGGTAATTTGCAAATTCCAAATGCACTTTTCTGCATTTTACTAAGTGCAACGTGGCGCACATACATGCCCTTAAGGCCTGTATGTGTGTCACTTGTGCACACATGCATATTTCAGGTGTGCAACAGGGTGTCCTTTTGGCAAATTGCGCATGCAATTCCCATTTATTCCTATAGGCCTCTAGGCCCATAGAAATGAATGGGAAGCCATTCCTTATTTGCGACTCGCAATTTGCGCGTCCAAAATAAGGAATGCGTAGGAATCACAAAATGTTTGCAAAAACCTATATAAATTGTATTTTGTTAGTCTATAATATCAAATCGGTAAACTTCGCTATTATAGACTTGCAAAATCCAATGTTGATACATCTGGCCCTTAGTCCCCGACAGAAGAGTGAGGAGCTTGTCCTTTTCTTGAGGCAACCGAATCATATCGTCTAGGTATACAATCATTCAAACTCCCATTTCCATCAGCCTTTCAACCATAGGGTTCAAAGGTTTTGTAGACATCTAAGGGGCAGATGACAGTCTGAAGGGAAGTGGCTGGTATTCAAAGTATTGGTTCCACCACTGGACTGAAGAAACCGCCTGTGAGGGAGAAAGATGGGGAACAGTGAGGTAGACGTCCTTGAGATGCAGACGCACCAGCCAGTCGTTTTCCTGGAGTAAATTGTGAAGGAGATGAATCCCTTCTACCTTAAAGTGGTGCAAACCACCCACTGATTAAACAATCACAGATTGAGAACCAGTCTCTGGCATCCACCTTTTTTTAGACCTGAAAAATATTGCTGGGTAACCATAGGGATGAGACTTAGTAGGGGCAATAACTTGTTTCTTCAGGAGGTCCTGAATCTCTGAATCTATAAAAGTCATGTATTTTAGGAAAAGTGGAGGGGGGATGGCCTGAACCGGAGTCTGTGAAAGCTTCATATGATAATCTTGAACACTATCTAGAACTCAAGCATCTGACAAAATGTTGGCCTAATTGTGAACAAAAAGTCGAAGTCCGCCTACTGTGGAATCCTGGTGACGCTGCATCTGATGCACTTGCGATAGTTAAAACTCTTACACAGTGCAGGTTGTAAATATCACAGGCAGAATATCATCAGGACCGAACATCATGACAGTGACAAGAATATTATGGAACTCGTGGCCATATATACAAATTGTAGGGATTGCGTTTTCCTCATTGCGAATCTTTGCGAATAGCAATTAGGAAATCGCATTTCCAAAAGTATGAAACCCTCTCAGTTTCATTTAGCGAGTCCTCCTAATGGGGTCACAATCAACCTACCTCCTGAATATTAATGAGGTAGGTTGCAATTTCCGACCCATTAGGAATCGCGGCCATCACATGGATGATGGCCTGAACGGGTCAACAGACCAGCAAGTCTTTGAATGCTTATTAATAAAGCGTCCCTTCTTTTTTCTTCAGTCTGTTTTTCTTTACGAAAAACTGGATCCATTTGAAAAGAAAAAATTAAACTTTGAAGTTTCTTTTTTTAAGGGTAGGCAGTGGTCCCTTGTACAGGTTACTGAGTTGCAATTTGACTTTTGTACATTTTAAAAACCTTTTTGCAGCCATGCGGGGTACCGCAAACATTTATAAGTCATACATTAAACTCCATAGCACTGACTCCCATTTAGAAAACTGGGGGGAAACGTACATCGCTACCATAACAGCGGGGGAATAAGGAGGCATGGAAGGTTGCCCTTATATATAGACCCCCAGGCGTTAAAACCCACGTTGTAAATAAACTCATGGAAGTTATAGGACCCCATGCCCTGGCCTCCGGTAATTTTCTCCAATTAGGGGATTTCAACTATCATGTGGAGCAAACCCTTGACCCCCATAACAGTGACCTGATCACCAGTATCAATTCCTTAGGACTAAACATACTAACCACAGGCCCTCCCCACATTGCTGGTTGCTCATTAGATCTTCTATGCACTAATTCCCCAATGGTAGAAATCAGTCAAATACTCCCAGTCCTCTGGTCTGACCATTTTGTCATAAAATTTCACATCGCAGGCACGCCTACAAAACCTCAGATCAGTAACTGAGCAAAACTGAGTAGACCGTGGAATAAGATCAATCTGGACTTCTTCACCACCCATTTCACTCCCCCCTCATCACCATGACCACCGATCCTAACAAAGCAGCTGTCGACCTTGAACTTGCGATCTCCTCAGCCCTAGATATAATTGCGCCGTTAAAGGAATCTATTCCTCCCACTAAAATCTCCCCATGGTTCACTCCAAACCTGGAAAAAATTAAACTCTCCGCCAGGATGCCAGAAAGGAAATGGCGACAAACCAAAGCCCAAATTGATAGACAGCAATGTAAAAAAGAGCAAAGACTGTATATGAAAGAAATCGCCATGCCAAAAAAAGATTATCTAGTCAACAGGATAACTCAGGCAGCCAACTCGCAAGGGGGAGATATACAAAATAGTTAAAGAATTTACAAACCCCCCTGCATGTCAGCCCTCTCTAACCAAATCACAAGATTGTGTCAACTCGGTATCATCTTACTTTCACGAAAAAATCAATGATATCCATAAACTTTTTCCCCAACCAACTCCCCCTATCCAGACCTCACCCCTGCTCAACAAAGTCAACAAAGATTCCGACCACTGAGATATAGCCCTCAAAGAATTTTTACCTTTTTCAGAAACAGAGGTAGAAACTACCTTGCACAAAATTAAGTCAGGATCCCCTGGTGACCCATCTTCCTCTCAGATTTTAGCAAAAATTGCACCCGCCCTGATTTCCAACCTAACCAAGACCCTTAATCTCTCCTTATCTCATGCTTCCCCTGCACTGGAAGGAGGCCACAATTAGACCAATTTTAAAGAAACCCTCGGCCGACCCCAAACAACTATCCAACTGCCGGCCTATTTCTCTCCTGCCTTTATTTGGAATGGTCATGGAATCTTTAATAAATAAAGAACTAGGCACATATTTGGAGACAAACAGATTCTTAGATCCCTCTCAAGCAGGATTCAGGGTGTGTCATAGCACTGAGACTGCCTTGCTGGAAATAGTGGATAGTGCCAGGATGACTCTCGATACAAGACAGTCTGCCATACTGGTCCTGCTCGATCTGTCAGCGGCCTTCTACACCATCTCACATCACATTCTCCTAGAGCGTCTTGCTGTGATTGGTGTCGAGGGCTCTGCGCTACTCTGGATCAAAAGCTATCTGACCAAGAGGCGCTCAAAGGTCCAAGCAGGAATATACTGCTCCAGCTACCAGGAGAATGACAAAGGTGTACCCCAGGGATCAATACTGAGCCCTACCCTCTTTAATCTATATGTATCCCCCGTGGCTAAGGTGATCAGAGCCCACGGTTTTGGAACCGTATCTTATGCCGACGACACTCAGTTACTGATTACCCTCGGCTCAGATCCCCGATGAAACCAAACTGAGATTCCAAAAGTGCATGGTTGCAATCCACGACTGGATGACCAACAACTTTTTAATGCTAAAAGCTAGCAAAACGGAGATTGTGCTTTTTGGAACGGCCAACAAGCTCTGGACAGATGATTGGTGGCCACCAACATTAGGACCCTGCCCCTCTCCCAAGTCCTCAGTCAGGAATCTAGGGGTGACAATTGACAACAGGCTGTCCATGACTGAACATGTCAACAAAGTAGTGCACACCAGCTTTGGACTAATGCGCGGATTGAAGAACATTTTCAAATGGATTCCGCTCCCGTCCCGCATGCCCTTAGTCCAAGGTCTCATCATCAGCCGTATAGATTACGGGAATGCCCTGCTGACCTCCATTAATGAAAATCTCCTGGCGAAACTCCAGATACTATAAAACACCGCAGCCAGACTGGTGCTTACCCTTCCTCCCCGCACCCCATCACTGCCCTGCCTCAAGACCTTGCACTGGCTCCCTATAAAGAAACACATAAAATTCAAACTACGCTGCCTAGTCCGCAAAAGCATCCATGAACAAGGGCCAATATATCTGAAAAAAAAGCTTACATTCCATAGCACGGCCAGAACTCTTAGATCCTCTAGCAAGCTACTTCTAACTGCTCCCAAAGTTCGCACTGTCAGAAACGACGATAGAGCCTTCAGCAAAACAGCTCCTGAAGCCTGGAACGCCCTGCCCCTAAACATCAAGTCAGAACCCAACCACCTGAGATTCCGCAAAAACCTTAAAACCTGGCTTTTTTAATCTTCTGCTCACTGTCTTTGTCTTGTGGATCTGATAGCGCTCTGAGACCTTCGGGTGATTTATGCGCTATATAAATGTATTTTACAATTACAATTACAATTTACAGTAAACAGCCCATTCAGCAAATCAGGCTCTTTGCGACCTCAAAATAGGTTTTGTACTTTTGGCCAAAAATATCAAAAGCTAACTTTGTACAGCTTTTCTATACCTAACACCTCATATAAACTCCTTGGTAATATATGTTTCTTCAAGGTAAAGAGGTACGAAGTTTAGAATGCTAAATCCTTGCCTCCATTTGTGCACTTATCTCTTTGACGTTTGTAAGTTTGTCCCTCGATATTCTGTCCTGTCATTATTCTGCCTTCGATATTCCATAATACAACCTCTAACACACATTCAGAACCTTCCTGGCTCTTGTCATCTAACTTCATATGCCATGACAAACCTCAATTAGACTCTCCATTGCATGGGCAGCAGGGGTCGGCAGAGTGCTTACTTCACATCATTCATACCAGTGGTTTATCACAGCATGCAAATACATTTACACAACACTTACAATCAAATCAATCACTCTTAACCTCTTTGGTGGTATGGACATGACCTAGACATGCATATATCCCTCAACGGGACACTATGGCTCAAGTGAGATTCCTTTTCTTTCTTGCCAGGCTGCTAGGTAAATGCTACCCCACCTGCCCAAGGCTGTGTGTTTGCAGTTAATGATGATCAAAGTGCATGGCGTGCTGATGTTATTTCATGGATCGGTGCTAGGGGGCATATCTCAACCTCCGACTATCAATTTACTTGGATGAGGTATCATTGGATATCTATCTATTGATAACCCTTCCTAGAAGGGCAATCCCAAGCAGGGACCCACCCACTAGGCACCAGGGAGTACTTGTGAGGGGGGAGCACCCCCCTGGCTATGGGGTATTGCTCCCCCCATACCCCAGTTATTAAAGTCTTATTCCCACCGTCACTTACCTCAGATCTGACCCCCTGGAGCAGAAACCCCACTAGACACCATAGAGCTTTTTTTAAATATTGAAATGGGTCGGGGAGGTCAGCAGTCTCATTGGGTTGAGCCCATTAGGGTCTAAAGGAGTCTTACTGCTCTCCTTGGTGGCAGATAGGAGGTTATTATATCCAATCTGCCTCCTCCCGAGTGGCAGAAAGCACAATAGACCCTAAGGAGCTGGATTTTTTTATGAATGAAAAGAGCTTGAGCGGCTCGCCCAGGCATTGGGCCTAACCCTCCACCCATCAAATTTAAAAAACAATGTTTCAAATGTTTTCACCTTTAAAGCATACTACACTCCAGGGAGTTTTTAAAATTATTACAAAAGGAGGTGTGGTGGACCTCCAAGGCATCGGGCAGAGCCCCACAGCCCAAATGACTTCAAACAATCTTTCTATCCCCCTTTTGGTACAGATGGGAGTTCTTTACTTCCAATGTCCCTCCTACGCAGGGAAAGAAATGCCACTAGAACCAAAGGAGTTGTTTTGTAGAGATGGGTACCCCCCTGGCAAAAGGCTAGTGGTTTCCCACTTCCACTTACCATAAAAGTCTTTCTGTACCCCTGACCCCCTGGGAGGCATATAGAATGTCTTTACCTCCAATTCGTCCTCTGAGGGAGCAGAAACTCCACTAGGCATCAGGGATTTATTTTAGGACTATAAAAAGGATAGGGTGGCCCATCCAGACACAGGTCGAAACCCCACCACCCAAATTTGCAAAACTGTTGTTGTGTTCCCTGGGGGCCAAATTGGGGGATTTACCATTAATCTTACCCCAGAAGGTAGTAGGCACGCTAGTCACTGAGAGAAACATAGGTCCCCTCAAAATTAAGAAAATATTTTGGGGAAGCTAATCCAGACATCGCATCATGCGCAAATCCCAGGACAGGTTTGAAAGTCTTTAAGCCCCTCCCCGAAAGGTGGATTGGCCCTGTTTACACAGACTCTGCCCCCAGGGAGGAATGTAAGTTCATTAGACGTCAGTGAAAAATAGACCCAAAAGCCTAAAAAAGCAGTGAGATTGCTCACCCAGGCATCACACTATGCCCCCAACCCTGAAGGGGCATCAGTTGTTCTACCCCCCCCCCTGGGGATGGATTTGTGGTGTTTGCCCAAAAACTGCCCATGGGGACAAGTAGGCCATTAGACACCAAGGGATGGGGAAGCTCACCCAGGCATCGCACCTTGCCACTAACCTAGCATGGGGGCATCAGACTGTCTTGCCTTGAGATGGATTTCAGGTGTGTTCTTCCACCTAAGAATGGGCGCAAACAACCTTTCTGCCCTCCTGTCAGCTACAATGGGGACAGAAAGCCCACCAGACACCAAGGAAAAAAGACCATAAACAATGAGGGATGTGACAGTTTACCCATACATCTCACTGTTCCCCCACACCAGAACCCGTGCCTACATCTGTCTGTCCCCTGACCCACAGGATGGATTGGTGGTGTTTGCCCAAAATCTGCCCTCGAGAGACAGAATGGTCAGTAGATGCCAGGAGAAAAAATGCCAAATAAAAGGGGAATGTCACTCACTGAGGCATCACACCATCTATCCCAGAACAAGTACTTCCATCTTTCTGTCCTCCTTGGGGTGGATTCGGTGATTACCCATAATCTGCTCCGGAGGACAGAAAGGCAACTAGACATAGGGAAAATTTGTGTCTCAAAAGAGATTCCAGAACTTTCCATCATAGAAATATAAAGAAAATGTGTGTTTTAGCCAAGCTTTAAGGTTTGCAAGAGCTTCTGTAATAGGAACGTTTTTAAAATTGATGCCAGTCACACCACCCAGGCCTCCCCAGGGATTCTAGTTTTCAGAACTGTGCAGCTTTCACAGGTTTCCCTGGGTGCAGGTTGAACTAACAAATACAATTCCTAGCTACCCAAATTACACAAAATTATCGGCTTTGTGTGGAAAACATTGATCTTTCCATGTTGTATTTTGGGGCCTTACTCTTTTTAGGCTGTAGGCCTATACACACAACTTAAGTACTATTTTTATTGAGAAACATGGGGAATGCAGGGTGGAAGGAAATTGGTGGCTTCCCCCAGATTCTAGAACTTTCCCTCACAGAAACATGTGGAAAATGTGTATTTTAGCCAAACTTTGAGGTTTGTAGGGACTTCTGGGTAAGAAAACCTTGTGAGAACAACACAAGTCACCCTGGGCACATCCGGGTGTCTAGTTATTAGCAATGTCTGGGTATGGTAGGTTTCCCTTGGTGGTGACTGAGCTAGGGCCCAATATCCAGAGTGTGAGCAAACACAGAATAGCATTTGCAATTACTAATTGAATTTATCTGCAGGTGTGTATTGTGCTTTTCAAATGTAGGCCAGTGTGCAAGAAAGAAGACATTTAGCATATTCTCTGAATCACATGATAGTATGAGTAATGGTGTATTGCTTGTGTAAATTGGATTTCATCAAGAAGTTACAGATTAAAATGTTTTTAGAAATGGTTGTGTATTTCTACTCATTTTCATTATTTTTAATTTCAGTCTTGAGTTTCTTTGTGAAAATCCTGAGGGATCTACACAAATGACCCTTTGCTGAATTCAAAATGTTGTCTTCTTTTCAGAAATGTATACATTTCCGGGACCACCCAAGCGTTTCACACCTGTTTCCACCGCAAGCTACCCTAACATTAAAAAAATGGGCCTATTGCCATTTGGATGAGAGCTTTTGAGTCAAGAGGTTAAGAAGAGGAGACATGTAGAATCTTATGACCAGATTTCCATTCTCAGCTTATCATAAATATACTGCAGTTTTCAGTAACTGGGTACAAAGCCAGCAGCCAAATCAATTCACCACAATTCACAAGCGGAGAAAACACGAAGTAGTGGCGATTAATGGCAGCCCCAACTTTGTCCAGTCTTTACTGGCCAGGTGAAATGCTTTCAAGCCAGCAGCAAAGAGATTGGGAATAGTAGATGACCAACAGCTTTCTCTTAGACCACAAAAAAGCTTCTGTCTCAAAATGTGCTTTTTTTATTCACCATCAAGAAACGACATCAGTTTTTTCCTATTAATGTGATGAGGCCTAATATAGCAGCTGTCATCGGTGGGAGATGAGTTATTCAAATGGTATTTATCTTGGCCTGCCAAATTGTGGATTGCAAGATTACAACGAAGCCTAGGCTAAATTTAAACTATGACAGAGTAATTGGAGTTGTTTCAGTAATTACGCATTACTCTGGTAATGCAAAATTACCAAACCTATACAATTATACCAGCTTGAGCAATTTACAGTAATCTGGGGTAAAATGCCTACTGCAGGAGCACAGGAACAATGAATTAAGGGGGAGCAAGTGGCAGCTGCCTACTGCTATTTGCGTTCTGTAGCATTTAATGCTATTTCTTGGTGCAAAATGTATCCTCAGGCCCATTTTGGATGTGAGGGTGGATTTTGCACTAAGAAAATAGCTCTAAATGCTGGATTAGGCTTCCATGTAATTACGCGCAATTTTGCGGTAATTATGACTAATTACGCTAGAGAGAATTACGCCAGTTATGCCCTCTGCAAACTATATCTGCTTCAGAATTCAGTGACCAGGCTGATATTCAAGACCACTCACAGTTCACACATCATACATCTTCTAACACTGCTTCATTTGCTACCAGTAAATCAGCATATTCAGTTTAAAATATGCTGCCTAGTTTTAGGGCTGTGCATGGGTTGGCCCTGGATTTCCTGACCAGTAGAATGGTAAGATACTCTCCAAAGTGGGAACTCCACTCTTTCACATCTAATCTCCTGTTGGTGCCAAGATTCTGCAAATCAAGAGTCGGAGGTCACAGGTTCTTGGTGCTATCCCTGACTGCACAAAGTCCCAACCATTGCACCTTCGATCCATTACTGAATTAAAAACTTTCAGGACTGCTCTAAAACCTGGCTCTTTTAGAAAGTATTCGAGTTGCACCCCTGAGGTTGGCCACAGACTCTAGTATATTCATCTCTCTCAAGTTAGCACCACGATACCTTCAAGTGATTGAACGCTTTATAAAAACTGATATCATAACAGATTGCAAACTCATGCACACATGTTAGTTATAACTTATAAAGCACATATCCTGAATTGCACGTTTGAAGAAACAAGACCCCTAGCACATGGTTTCACAAACAGTATTTAAAGGAACATACAGTATTGGTTTACATATTGATAAGCGATCACTTAGAAACTTTTTTCTAAGTTAAATAAAACTATTGTCTTGATGTTTTTCAGCCCATCTTTACTTCTGCTGCCTTGATGGTGTATTGCACTTTTGAGCAAATGAAAAGCTTTATAATCAACAAAGTAAATTCTCATGAAACCTGGTTTCTGTCCCTCATGTTAGAAGTGGATCAGCAACTGCGCAGACGACCTCGCCCCTCTGAGGACCCCGCCTAGCAGACCCGGCAGCAAGAGAGCATCCTGGTTCACCGACGAACTCAAGAGCTCCAAGAAGAACTGCTGAGCCCTCGAGAAAGCATGGCGCAGAGACCCGACACCAGACAACATGACCACCCTCAAGCTCGCCACCCGAAAACACCACCAACTGATCCACGCCACCAAGAAAACTGTATTCAAGGTACAACTGGACAACAACGCACACAACAGCAAGGAACTCTTCAACATCGTCAAAGAGCTCTCCAACCCCAACGCCGGAAACAACGACATCACCCCATCTCAAGACCTCTGCAACTCCCTCGCCTCCTACTTCCACAACAAGATCGCAGACATACACAACAGCTTCAGCACACAACCGACGCACCCCACGACCGCACCAACGCCCCCCACCACCACCGTCCGCGCCTGGACCCCGATCACCACCGAAGACACCATCCGTACGATGAACTCCATCCACTCCGGAACTCCAACCGACCCCTGCCCTCACCACATCTTCAACAAGGCCGACGCTGTCATCGCACCCCATCTGCGGGACATCATCAACACCTCCTTTGACACCGCCACCTTCCCGGAGAGCTGGAAGCACGCCAAACTCAGCACTCTACTGAAGAAACCATCAGCGGACCCCACCGAGCTCAAAAACTACCGTCCCATCTCGCTCCTCCCGTTTCCGGCCAAAGTCATCGAAAAGACCGTCAACAAGCAGCTGGCCGCCTTCCTCGAGACGAACGGATCCCTCGACCTCTCACAGTCTGGCTTCCGGGCTAACCACGGCACCGAGACCGCCCTCATCGCAGCCACTGACGACATCCGAGCCCTGCTCGACAACGGAGAAACAGCGGCCCTCATCCTCCTGGACCTCTCCGCGGCGTTCGACACTGTCTGTCACCGCACCCTAGTGCAGCGTCTCAGCAACGTCGGAATCCAGGAGAAGGCACTAGAATGGATCATCTCCTTCCTCGCCGGAAGGACACAGAGACTCCGCCTACCCCCGTTCAGCTCAGAAGCCACCGAAGTCATCTGCGGCGTTCCTCAAGGCTCTTCGCTCAGCCCCACCATCTTCAATGTCTACATGAGCCCCCTTGCAGCCATCGCACGCCAACACAACCTCAACATCATCTCCTACGCCGACAACACCCAGCTGATCCTCTCCCTCACCAACGACCCCGCCACCGCCAGAGCCAACCTACACGAAGGGATGAAAGACGTAGCCGAGTGGATGACGAACAGCCGCCTGAAACTGAACTCAGACAAGACGGAAGTTCTCATCCTGGGCTCCTCACCCTCCGCCTGGGACGACTCCTGGTGGCCCCCTGCCCTAGGCATCGCACCCAAACCAACAGACCACGCACGCAACCTGGGCTTCATCTTGGACTCCTCCCTCTCCATGACCAGACAAGTCAACGCTGTCTCCTCGTCATGCTTCAACATCCTGCGCATGCTACGTAAGATCTTCCGTTGGATCCCCACCGAGACCAGGAAGACAGTCACCCAGGCTCTCGTCACCAGCCAACTGGACTACGGCAACGCCCTCTACGCCGGAACCACCGCCAAGCTCCAGATGAGACTCCAGCGGATCCAGAACGCTTCAGCAAGACTCATCCTCGACATCCCCCGACACAGCCACATCTCCGGACACCTGAGAGACCTGCACTGGCTCCCGGTCAACAAGAGAATCACCTTTCGCCTCCTCACCCACCCACACAAAGCCCTACACAACCAAGGCCCAAGATACCTCAACAGCCGCCTCAACTTCTACACTCCCACTCGTCAGCTTCGATCGACCAGCCACGCCCTCGCCGCCGTCCCCCGCATCCGAAGAGCCACCACAGGAGGAAGGTCCTTCTCCTACCTGGCCGCCAAAACGTGGAACTCCCTCCCGACCCACCTCCGCCTGACCCAAGACCACCTCGCCTTCAGGAAGCAGCTCAAGACCTGGCTGTTCGAGCAGTAGCGGACCCCCCCTCCCCAAGCGCCTTGAGACCCTCCGGGTGAGTAGTGCGCTATACAAATTTTTTTGATTGATTGATTGATTGATTCATCAGACAATTCACATTTACGCACAGAAAAGATGGGGTACGGTTGACAGGAGATCCAGCTCATCCCCTCACTATCAGAAGACCCCTCCACCATGTGAGCCAACTTCCATGGGTGCATGGCAAAAATCGCAGACTGGATGAAAGACAACTGCCTGAAACTGAACACAGACAAAATGGAAGTACTGATCATACTAGACAGCAAGCTCACCATGAGAAACCAGCTCAACGCAGTCTCCTCCGTCTGTGTCCTGACACTTCGCTCTGCAAGATCTCAAATGGCCCCCTGTCAACACTAGATGAACCATTATCCAAGCATTATTCATCAGCCAGCTGAACTATGGCAACACGCTCTAACCAGGAATCACCTTGCACCTGCTGAGGAGACTACAGACCATACAGTATTCTGCAGCTAGACTCACCCTCGACCTCCCCAAGCGGACAGACATCACCCCCACCTCAGGAAGCTTTACTGGCTCCCCATTTAGAAGAAATGTCACTTCAAGATGCTTATCCAAACATACAAAGCCCTGCACAGGCAAGGGCCAGCATACTTCAACCATTGACTGAACTTCCACCAACCCTCCAGACACCTGTGCTCCGCCTCACTTCACCTCGCTCACCCCTCACATATGTCAGAGCCACAGCAGAGGCCGTTCCTTCTCCTTCTCCTAAATCGCAGCCTAAACCTTGAACAATCTCCCACTTCACCCCCGGACCTTAGTCTCTCTACTTTTTAGGAAAGGACTCAAGACCTGGATGTTCGGCTGAGCCGCACCTCTGCAGTAGGATTTTCAGCGCATGGATACTCTCGCAGGTGATTAGCAGTGCTTTACAAGTCATGTTTGATTGATTGACAGGACAACCACACACCTAAATTAGTTCAGTATAGCACAGTAAACATCTGCATACTACGGCTGCTTTAAAAGGTCCATGGAGTTAGGAGTAGACCTCCCATACGTCCGAAATCATTCTAGCTCCTAAGTACGGGGGATTACAAGTTATTTACTGTGGCACTGGAGCAAGTAGATCTGGCAACACCGGGTCCAAATATACGGGTTCCTCGCCATTCTGGGGGAAATATGTGGCCCAGATCTATGCAAATTTACCTGATGCTTGGAGCAGGTGATAAATATGTGGGGGGCATTTTTAGGGCCTCGAAGTGGGGCAAAGAGGGCTAGACGGAGAATAGAGCAGGCAAAGAGATAGCATTTGTTACTCCCCTCATGCTGCCAATAGAGTACTCAAGCACACAACAACACACATGCCAGTACTGAGTTTAGTTGTTTGTTATTTCATTAGAGCAGAAATAACACTTACTGTGACCAAAAAACATCAGTTTTTCTTTCTTTTCTTTCATTTTTAAGAATTCATTTATTGGAAAAACAAATGCATAAATACGTCAATTGGTTTTCACAAGAACAACATATAAAGTGGTTAGTTAACAGACCTCACACTAAACTTAAACACAGTAATACAAGTAAAATTCTTTTTCAACAAAAAAAATGGAACCTTCAAAAGTTATGTCATTGGACAAGACCTGGACATGACATGGACAAGAAATTCGACAAATAAATGGATAAGCTTGAGTCCATTACTCCTACACATAGAGTGAACACATTCAAAAACAGAAAAATGAAAAATAAATTAATAAGTGACAAAAAACAGTGCAGCAAAGCTCAAATAGGTTGACATTATTTTGTCTAAATTATCGCAACCTTACACAGGGCAGAGACCACCAACAGTGCTTTATTCAAGGCCCCCAACACAGGTTTAAGCTTGTTATTATTATTTTACAGCATTTCAAGCAGTAGGGGTCAGCCCTGATAGTGTGTTTTATCACACTTGTTAGGGCCCTTGGCGGTTGACACGTTTCAAACCCAACTATAAATTGAGTAGGGTTCTCCTCAGTACCTACAACTCAAAACTAGCTTGTTTGAGATCAACTGATCTCGTCTGTTCAGATGAATAAGAAACCAGCTGTATTATTCCAGTCCAGATGTTGTATTTGTTAAACGGTGTCATTCTGTCAGTGGAGTGCAGTCACTTGACCCAAATGTTTGGATAATCTTTTCCAACCGTGGGTAGTGCCTCTTGGGTTTTGGTCTCGCGTAGAGCTTGTGGATTGAGTGGTATTAAGGAGGGCGCACATTTGTCAATTTTCTGTGTCTTTCCTTGAAATCAGTTCACGAAGGGTCCAGAGTAGGGAATCAATTGACTTTCTGGACCTGACATTCAAAGCTGAAAATGGATTACTGTACAGTGATTTATATCGCAAACCCATGGAGAGGAACCCATTACTGATGTACGGCTCTCACCAATCAAGAAATTTGAAGGACAACTTGCCCTATGGGCAGTACCTAAGATTGAGAAGGAACTGCTCCCAGAGAAAGGATTTTTTTTCGTGAGGCGGATGATCTTACCACAAGACTGAGGAACCGTGGATACCCCTCTGGTTTATTGAAACGTGCCAAGAAGCGTGCCTGGTACCAACCGAGAGACCAGCTACTTGAGACCAAAGAAAAATCTAAAGAAACCAGTGGAATTGTGTGTGTGACCACATACAACACAAGGAGCAATGACATAAGAATGATCATACGCAGGAGGAGCTTTGCGCGCATCCGAGATGGCCGCGTGAGCACAGGGCTCCTGAGACCCTCGCCACCTCCCGCATATATCCTGAAGGGTATCCTGATTACGAAGACGGGTCATTGGAGATGAAACTCAGCTGATAGATTAGCTGCTTTCAAAAATTGATTCGGACTTCGGGAACCGCTACTACAACAACCTGAACCTTTGAGGCCCACCCCATGGCGATGCCTGGGGCTCGAGTCGTTGAGACGCCCAGGCAGTAGCTGAACAACACCGGCCCGCGGGGCTCTACTTATTGCCTTGGAGTTCACTTTCCGTTTCGCTTTTGGGTCTTTGGCCTCATCCTATCTCAAGATCGATCTGGTTGCTCGAGGTCTAGCTGAACTATGTGAATCCACTGTGTGCCAACGGTCGCTAGTGCCAGTGTGCTGAGCTGCTGGCGCCTGCTTTTGAAGTCTCCGGTGGGTTGACCGCGAAGGGCCATTTTCACCAGGTCTCACAGGCCCCTCGGGGGCACATTGCCCAACATGGCGGGCAGGCCCGACAACGAGAAGCGAAAAACCAAGACGCCTCTTCGGGGGGGGGAACCATTCAAACAAATGTCATGGATCGATATACCCATCCCAAGGGGTCGCCCGGTGGTACGAATAGGACCCTGGAAGAGGCAAAGGAAGATCCGGCCACGACGATGGAGTTGACTTTACAGGATGTCATGGGCGCCATTGCTGGTATTAAGACTTCCATTGGCCAGCAATATGAGGTTCTCGCCCTTAAGCTAGACACCGTAGCCATTGACGTCAATTTGATTAGAGCAGACTTATCGAAGACTAATGAGAAGGTCAAATCCTTAGATCTGAAGACCTTCAGCCTCACGACTGACGTGTCCGGCTTACAGACGGAGGTCGGCAATCTGAGATCCTCCAATGATCTCATGTCTCGTCGACTGGAGGATTTTGAAAATAGGGCCAGATGCAATAATGTACGTATTATTGGGGTCCCTGAAAAATCGGAAAATCCCGCTGCAGATCTCCTTGTGGAGGATCTCATCCTAAATTACCTCGCCCCCAAAGGCCTAAGTAAATTCTTTGCTGTGGAGCGTGCGCACCGAGTGCCGGGTGGGAAGCCGAAGCCGGGTGCCCCTCCGAGGCCGATTATCGCCAGAATTTTCAACTTTAGAGACAGAGATGCTATCCTGCAGGCATCGCGGGTGGGCAGCCCCCTGAAGTTTGAAAACACAACGGTGAGCTTCTTTTACCCAGTTCGTTCAGAGGCAGAGGATGGAGTTTCAGGGGGTGAAGAGACGGTTGAGAGACATGCACTTGAAATACGCGATGCTATTTCCAACAAGGCTCCGTGTCGAATATGAGGACCGGACGTTTTTCTTTGATCGTCCCGAGAGAGTGAGTGACTGGCTGGATACATTACCAATGCGGAGCGATCAAATGGAACACTCAGGTGGAGCAGAGGGTGGCGTGCCGGAGCAAGAATGTCAATGACAATGTGGTTCCTGATTTCCGAACAATTAACATACCATACAGCTCGGTTTGATGTCTTTCATACTTATGTGATTTATGGTGGTATACCCGACGGTGGCGGGGGGAGTGGGACTCTTTCCTCCTCTGAGTTTCTTTTTGTAGACTAGTTTAATGTTAGGGCGACAGGCACACTGCAAGTTGGGGTGGCTTTTGAGTCTAACGCAGGGGTGCAGGGTGGGGGGTATTGTAACGGGTACATGTTGGGGGGTGGAGGGGGGAGTTTGGGTATGTTTTATTTTTTCTCAAGGCAACGTATTGTTTTATTCTTGGATCTGGGTACTGTGTTCACTATGGGGTGGATTCTGCATTCATTTCCGGGATGGGAGGTAGTGGGTTGAAACTACTGTGTTGGAATGTCAATGGGTTGGGGTATAGGATAAAGCGGGAGTAGTGTTGCAACTGCTGAGGCACCTCTCCCCTGATGTTGTGTTGTTGCAGGAGACGCACTTGATTGGAAACACTTGTCACGCCATGAATCGGCCAGGATATCGTCTTGCTGTACACTCTGGGTTCACTACTGGTTCAAGGGGCGCGGGCATCCTAGTCAAGAACTCTCTCCCCTTGGAAATAGACAACATGATCCTTGATGACAGGGGGCGCTACGCTGATCTCACAGGGAGGTGGGAGGGGAACACTGTCTCGATGATTTCTGTATATGTCCCGCCTGGTCTACAGACCTCGACTTTTGCTGATCTTGGCCGTGTGGTACTGGGGTTTCCGGATGGTATCCTGGTGATGGGTGGAGATTTCAACTCAGTTGTCTCCGGTAGTGTTGATCGCTACCCCCCCAGAGACCTCAGTAGGTCACAGTCTTGGTTAAGTGGGTTTTTGGAGACACTGGGTTTGGTAGATTGTTGGAGGTTGATGCATCCGGGAAAGGTACAATACACCTTCCACTCTGGGGCCCACGGTAGTCTCTCTAGACTTGACTATGTTTTGATGCCAGTGGTGCAGGCCTCCTCTGTCAGGGAGATTAGGCATCTGGCCCGGGGTATATCAGATCACTCCCCACTGTGGTTCCAGATTGGCACTAGTATGGGTGTCAAGGGACGGGTTGCCCCGATCAATCCCTGGTATCTTCGCAACCCCAAAACTCGTGCTGAGTTGATTAAGTCCCTGGATCAGTACTTTGCTGAGAACGAGGGGTCTGTGTCCTCTTCTGTGTCACTGTGGGAGGCATTTAAGACGGTCATCCGAGGACAGGCATTATTGTTAATCGCTGGTGCCAAGAAAAGTAAAAATGAGGAGGTGGTCTGTTTAGAGACTGAAATAACTGAGCTGGAAAGGGATTTGGAACTAGGTGTGACTTGTAACAAGCTTCATGCCCTTAGCTCAAACAATTGGATTATAGGGCCCTGGTGACTGATGCCGCTAAAGTCATTAGTAGAGAGCAGCAGGGCAGACTGTATGATATGGGAGATAAGGCAGGGAAACTGATTGCTTGTCTGGATAAAGAGGAGAGGGCGAGTCGTGTGGTTCCTGTGATTGAGAAACTTGATGGAGTGTGTGTGACTGACCCAACTGCGATTGTCGAGTGTTTCGCGGAACATTTCCGTAATGTGTATTCCCCAGTCTCCGATAGACCGGAGGAAGACTCCCACCTGTTGCTGCGTGACATTGCATTGCCTCGCCTGTTGGATTCAGATGGGGACCTAATGGATGCTCCATTCTCAGCTGACGAGGTGGCCCTCGCTATTCGCTCTGTGCGCTCGGGCAAAGCTATGGGCCCTAATGGTCTTCCCATCGAAATCTACAAGTTGCGTCCTGACAAAATGGCGCCGTATCTCCGTGATATGTTTCTAGAGTCGCGAGACATCGGCTGCCTTCCTCGCGATCAGCGCCTTGCTACCATCGTGGGGATTCATAAGGAGGGGAAACCGCGGGATCGCTGTGGGTCCTACAGGCCCATTTCACTCTTAAACGCCGAACCAAAGATTCTCGCTAAGTTGCTGGCAAACCGCTTGATAAAAGTAAAGTGACTTGATTCACCCAGATCAGTCCGGTTTCATCCCACACCGCAATACAGCACTTAACCTGAGGCGCTTGCATGGTGTTCTCGCGAGGGCGGCGTCGCTGCCTGAACCGGCCATTTTGGCTTCCTTGGACGCTACAATGGCCTTCGATACTGTAGAGTGGCCGTACCTCTGGGCCGCTCTTGCGAAATTTGGTTTTGGTCCTGGTTTCATTGGCTGGGTGAAACTTTTGTATGAGGAGTCATTGGCGCAAATGGTAGTGAATGGTCGAGTGTCTAAGCCTTTTGTTCTTGGGAGGGGTACGCGGCAGGGCTGTCCGTTGTCCCCACTTCTTTTCGCCCTTGCCCTGGAGCCTCTGGCTGCCTGGCTGCGATGGGAGCCTTCGATGAAGGGTATTCAGTGGACCCCGGAATTCGAGGATCGCATATCGCTCTATGCAGACGACATTTTGTTGTACCTCACGTCCCCTCGTAAGTCGTTGAATGTACTGTTTGATGTGCTCACCTCATTTGGAAGGAACTCCGGCCTTGTGTCGAATTGAACCAAGTCCTGTGTGTATGTGCTTTCGGGTGATACCCCCCCTTACCGCGCAGATGTCCAATCCAGGTGTCGCAGACGGGATTTAAGTACTTGGGGATATTCATAATTTTAGATCCTGTGGCTCGTTACGATCGTAATCTGCTCCCTCCTCTTCAGAGGTTAAAATCTGACGTTGCGGGCTGGCTCAGGCTACCGCTTTCACCACTTGGGCGGGCAGCTCCTTTTAAAATGATTTCCTTACCGCGATTTCTATACGCGCTCCAGAATGCTTTTGATGTTGTCCTGGCGAGTTATTTTCGTGAGGTGGAGAGTCTGCAGAAACGATTGATCTGGGATGGACGCTCGTGTATGGGCCTCTCAGTTGGGAGCGATTAACCATGGAATGTATGGACCAGCCTCTAACCCTGCATTCGAGATGGATAAGTACTTGTTACCGGGTGGGGACTATAACAGGGCCCTTTATTCCAAAGCAGCGGGAAGGGAACTCTCTGGACCCACCAAGATAGCGGTATGAGTGTGGCATGATGCGAATGCGGCAACGGGATGGAGGGATCGACTGACCCGCGCGACTCCGCTTTACACGTCTGAAAGACTGGGTTGCCTGTGGAAGACGAAAGGATTTGAAAAGTGGGATATGATTGGTATTAGTAGGGTGTGTGATCTGTGGGTCAAGGGTAAAATCAAGACCTTCGAGGCACTGAAGGTAGAGTATGAGCTGAGTGATAGGGAATTCTCCGTTATGCACAGATTACCCACGCATTGAGTTCGGTTTTTCCTGAGGGTACTGACATCCCGGAATCCTCCCCACTAGAAGATCGGGTGCTTGACGGCTACTTGCCCGACAGCACTATTTCTTTGATATATAAGAAATTGATTAAAAATCGAATGGATCTGTTGGTGCGGCTCAGGAAGGTTTGGACCAGCGACGATTTAGAGTTGGATGACGAGGACTGGCAGTCAGCACTATCCTCGCCTAAGGAGGTTGCGATTCCGGCCCGTCTCCGACTCATTCAACTTAAAATCCTACATCGAATATATGTCACTGGCTTGCGCTTGATTCATATGGGTTATTCAGTGGATGGGCTATGTAGGCGTGGTTGTGGACTGGTCGGAACCTTCCTCCATATAATTTGGGAGTGTCCGGGGGTGGTGGTGTTCTGGAATCGTGTACATGCTGTGATGGAAAGAGTCACTGGAGTGGCACTATTGCCCGAATCTAGGCGTTGCCTGTTGAATGTCTGGGAACCGAATGACTATGATGTGGCACAGACGCAGTGGGCGACCCTTGGGAATATGATTGCTGAGAGAGACATCGCGCAGTTGTGGGGCTCCCAGAGGCCGCCCACAGTTTTGGCATGGAAGGAGAACATGGACTGGTGTATGTTCAGAGAGAAGACGGTGTATGTGGCACTGGGTAGACCCAGGAAATGGAATAAAATTTGGAGCCAGTGGAACTCCTACCGTGGAAATGTATGCACGCCTCCATTCATGGAGACCCCAGAGGTTCCTCTTTCCCCCTGATCCGGCATTCCATGTCTTGTGTGGCTTTTATGATTACTGATTTTGTTTCCTCACTGCCTCCCCCTTGCAGCAATGATGTTTGTATTATACTTTACTGCAGTTGCCCTCCTCCTTCAACTCATGTCCGAATGTATTGTCTTATTCCCTTGTGTAGAAGTTCTATTTCTTTAATAAAAAAAAATGATAACAAAAAAAAGAAAGATCATACGAAAGTACTGGAAACTGGTGGCAGGCGAACTACAGATGGCACAACAACCTTTGTTTGCTTTTAAAAGGGGCAGGAACATAAAAGATACAGTGGTCAAAGCCTTTCTAGAACCCCCCAGACAGCCAGATTTGAGAAGCATGCTGAACCTTCCACCAGTGGCAGGGCACCACAAATGTGGTAATTGCAAGGTGTGTGACTACTGCCAAGAGGGTTCAAGCTTTACCCAAATCAAATCAAATCAGCATAATTTGTATAGCGCGCTACTCACCCGTAAGAGTCTCAAGGCGCTGCGGGGGTCACTACTGCTTGAACAGCCAGGTCGTGAATTGTTTCCTGAAGGGGAGTTGGTCCCGGGTCAGCCGTAGGTGAGTGGGGAGGGAGTTCCACGTCTTCGCTGCCAGGTAGGAGAAGGATCTACCTCCGACGGTGGATTTCCGAAAGCGTGGGACGGAGGCGAGGGCGAGGCTGGCCGATCGGAGCTGGCGGGTGGGTGTGTAGAATGTGAGGCGGCTGTTGAGGTATTTCGGGCCCATGTCGTGGAGTGCCTTGCGTGTATGGGTGAGGAGTCTGAACGTGATCCTCTCATTGATGGGGAGCCAGTGAAGGACTTTCAGGTGAGCAGAAATGTGGTTGCGGCGAGGGATGTCCAGGATGAGTCGTGCTGAGGCGTTCTGGATGCGCTGGAGTCTTTTTTGAAGTTTGGCTGTGGTTCCAGCGTAGTGGGTGTTCCCGTTGTCCAGACTGCTGGTGACGAGGGCCTGGGTGACCGTCTTCCTGGTTTCTGTGGGGATCCATCAGAAGATGTTTTGGAGCATGCGCAGGGTGTTGAAGCAGGATGATGAGACGGCGTTGACTTGCTTGGTCATCGTTAGGGAGGAGTCCAGGATGTAGCCCAGGTTGCGTGCGTGATCCGTTGGTTTGGGTGCGCTGCCCAGGGCAGGGGGCCACCAGGAGTCGTCCCAGGCGGAGGGAGATGGTCCGAGGATGAGGACTTCCGTCTTGTCTGAGTTCAGTTTCAGATGGCTGATCTTCATCCATTCTGCGACGTCTTTCATTCCTTCCTGGAGGTTGGCTTCGGCGGTGGCTAGGTCGTTGGTGAGGGAGAGGATCAGTTGGGTGTCGTCGGCGTAGGAGATGATGTTGAGGTTGTGTTGGCGGGCGATGGCTGCGAGGGGGCTCATGTAGATGTTGAAGAGGGTGGGGCTGAGTGAGGATCCTTGCGGGACGCCGCAGATGACTTCGGTGGCCGCGGAACGGAACAGGGGGATGCGGACTCTCTGGGTTCTTCCGGCGAGGAACGAGATGATCCACTCCAGTGCTGCTCCTTGGATTCCGGTGTTGCTGAGGCGCTGCATTGGGGTGTGGTGGCATACGGTGTCGAAGGCTGATGAGAGGTCTAGGAGGATGAGGGCAGCAGTTTCCCCGTTGTCGAGCAGGGACCTGGTGTCGTCGGTGGTTGCGATGAGGGAAGTCTCGGTGCTGTGGTTTGCTCGGAAGCCGGACTGTGAGGGGTCGAGGGAGCCATTGGTCTCGAGGAAGGCGGAGAGTTGTCTGTTGACGGTCTTCTCGATGACTTTGGCTGGAAAGGGGAGGAGCGATATGGGGCGGAAGTTCTTCAGGTCCGTGGGGTCCGCGGTGGGTTTATTCAGGAGGGCGCTCAGCTCGGCATGTTTCCAGCTATCCGGGAAGGTGGCGGATGCGAAGGAGCTGTTGATGATGTTCCGGAGATGGGGTGCGATGATGGAGTCGGCTTTGTTGATGATGTGGTGTGGGCAGGGGTCGGTGGGGGAGCCGGAGTGGATGGTGTTCATCATGCTGGTGGTGTCTTTGGTGCTGACAGGGGTCCAGGTGCAGAGGGTGGTGGTGGGGGGTGCTGGTGCGGTGGTTGGGTGTGTGGTCGGTGCCCCGAAGCTGTTGTGTATGTCGGCGATCTTGGTGTGAAAGAACGAGGCGAGTGAGTCGCAGAGGTCTTGCGAGGGTGTGATGTCGTTGTTGCAGGCGTAGTTAAATAAATTGATTAGGGGAATTACTAGTTCTTTTATGAAGATTTTATAGAATTCGATCGGGAACTCGTCTTGCCCACAGGCTTTAGCCCCTGGTGTTGCTTTAATGGCATCTGCTATTTCCCCTGTGTTATTTCTAACCCAAGTTGTAAAGCCCGATTGGACGTGATCTTTGGGATGTCTAAGTTCGTAAAATAATCCTGAATCTGACCTTCCCCTACTTGATATTCAGTGGTGTATATGTGACTAAAATGCTCCAGAAAAGCCCTTTGGATCGAATTATTGTCTACTATCTCTCGGTCAATTAACGGGTGTCTGATTTTTACTATCGCAGCAGACTCTTGTTTTTTCCTCGCAGAGTTCGCCAATAGCTTTCCTACCAATTGGCTATCCTCGTATATCCTTTGTTGGAAGGTTCTAGAATTGTTGATCTCTTCCAATACAAAGAAATCCCTTACCTATGCCTTTGCTTGCTCCAGGTGATTCGGGCAAAGGAGGAACTGTAAAACATATTCTTTATCTACGGCCTTTTGGAGCGTAGATATCTTTTGTCTCCTCTTTTTGGCCTTGTCAGATGTAAAAGATATTATCTGGTCGCGTGCTGCCGCCTTGAATCCCTCCCAAACCGAGAATGGTTCTGCTGTATCATTGTTAATTTTAAAATATTCTGAGATCCATTCTCCGAAACCAACCACCCAGTCCTGATTCTGGAGCAGGGTACGGTCCAGCTGCCACCTGGGCTTCTCCCTGCCCCCTCCACCTAAATTAACTTCCAGCTCTATTTTCCCATGATCAGAAAAGGTATTACATCCAATAGATGAGCTTAAAATCTGAATAGGTCTTGATATCAAAAAGTGATCGATTCTTGATGCCGTCTGGAAGCGGTGTGAATAGCAGGTGAAGGATGCCCCTTCTGGGTTTAGTGCACGCCATGGATCTATAAGCTGGTATTCCAAGATAAAGGCGCCCACAACTTTTTTAGTATTAGGCTTTAGTTGTTTCTTATTTTTATTAGAGGTGTCTTTTTTTAAGTCTTGTATGTAGTTGTAATCTCCTCCCATGATAATCTGTCCAGGGGCCCCCCTTAGAAGGTCATTGATTTCTAGAATACTAGACACCTTGTCGGATATTTGCCCGTAGTAGTTAACAAAATTCATTACTTTCCCTTGGATTTTAGTTGCTACCCATAGCCATCTCCCTTTGGGATCCCTTCTTATTATTAAGATTTCCCCGGATAGTCTCCTTGAAAAGTAAATTGCAACGCCTCTCTGGGCCACCCCAGCTGAGGCGAAAAAAACATGGGAAAAATATTTCGGGATAAATAAATTGGGGGTGTTGGTTTTTAAATGGGTCTCTTGGAGAAATATCACGTAGGGGCTCTGAGAGTCTGCCCATTTTATGAGAGCACCATATTTTTGCTTATTTAAAACACCATTGGCATTAAGTGATAGGATACTACATTTGTTCATTTCCATAGTAAAGTTTTCGCATCATTAAATCCTTCATTCAAAATTTGGTGCACACCCTGCCTAGAACTTCTGCTCTTTTTTACTGCTTTCTCCCCTACCCCCCCTCTCCCTCCCGGGGTGAACCACCACCCTCCCCTGAGATGTGGTCCCTTCCCTTCCACCCACGCTGACCACATTTCCCCCCCCCTGATGACCTGGGTGTCTTCTTGTTACACCCTTAGTGACCCTATAAGCCCGATGCCCCCCTCGACAGTCAAGAAAATGTATCCTATTCTATTTTATTACCGAGAGACACAAACATTTTTTTTGGGACTAATTGCAGCTTTTCCGCTAACTCAACCATTATTACTCAGCGAGCTGGTAGTGATTACTCAAACATTTGTTTCTGAAGTTATCTCCTTTAGGGGACACTGAGCTTCTCCAAGGTTGGAAAACTTATAGAACTTGCCCTTTACAAGAACTTTTAACTTAGACTGCTGAGAGATTGGGGCTTGGGTGCCGTTCATTTTAAACAGATGGAGAATTTTAACAAATTCTTTCCTGCGGCGTGCAGCTGCAGCAGTCATGTCTGAAAAATTCTGCATTTAATTGTCTCAGTAACGGAAAATTGCCTTTGTTGAAATGCTTTTGATAGAATCTCTTCCTTGATCCTGAAATCAGCGAAGTCCATTAGGATAGTTCTTGGAAAAGTTGAATTGGCAAATCTCTTTGCCGGGACCCGATGTGCTCTCATAATGGACAAATCTCCTTCAAACTCTGGTAGTACTTTTTGATGAATGAAGGAGTTGACCCACAGAGCCTTCCAGTCCTTCAGGTACCCCCACTATCCTAAGATTGGATCTTCAGGAGTGGTTCTCAAGCTCCTCGAGCTTGTTTTCAAGTTGGCTTTCCAGGAGGCTCTTTTTACTTGCAGTCTTTTCCGCCTCTCTTCTTGCTTGATTGATGTGATCCTCAAGAGCCGATATTCTTTCCTCCGCTTCGTTCAATCTTGTGGGTAGTCCTTGCATCAATTCTTCGAATTTCTGCAATCTAGAATGTAGAGCAGCTATCTCAACTTGCTGATTTGACTTTATCTCCCAGATCTCATCCAGAATTAAGTTTAGCATCTCGCGAATGTCTATTTGAAAGCACACTTCCTTCTCGGGGCCACCACTTTCCCCCTTTTTAAGCAACTGGGTCGCCGATGTTAAGGTTGCTGGTGTTAAGCCCTTTAAGTTCTCTACTTGGGGCGCTCCAGCAAATGGGAGAGAGGGAGATTGAAGAGCTGCAGCGAATGATGAACTCTGCTCGGATAATATCTTTATATTAGCATCTTCATTAATCAGTCTCGAACTTGCTTCCATTTCAGATGCTATTCTACTTGGTTGAAGCTTTTCTGCCGCCACCAAGCCACTAGACCTTGACGGTGAGGGAGCTACAAATGTCATTTGTGGGACAATCTCGGGCAGTAGTATGAGAGAGTCATTCCCTACCACATTTACTGGGGATAAAGCTGAAGTTTCAGTTTCTGTTTCTGAGTTTTCGAGCAGGGCAGCGGAAATTTGGGGAGTGCGCACGGTCTTTTTTTCAAATAAGGAATAGCCTCTTTTCTCCTTCACTCTGTTCATATTTTGTTCACCTGGAGGTGACTCGGCCCGCAACATTTTTAGTTGATGCTGGAGTGTTTTCCATTGCATCTTCTATGTGGCTTCTTCCCCCATCTTCTTCTCCTGCGTCTCCTAATTCTCCTACCCTTCCATTAGGGGGAGAAGTTAGAGTGGTATGGAGTTCATCTTCAGAGCTTTCAACCGTAGAATCCTTCCCATTAACGGGCGAGAGTGAGCTTCCCTCTCCTTTCTTAGCCTTCTCCTTTTCTTTAGCAGCTAGCCGTGCAGCTTTTCTAGCAAGAGCTAGACGTGTTTTACTTTTGAGACGGAAAGTTAACTCCATTTTCGCAGTTTTACTTGCTTCCTCACTGTTTTCGTTGTCTTTCAATTGCCTCTCCATACCACCCTACGGGGTTCAAAATTTTTATCAGGGCAGACACAGCGAATAGCAATGGCACACAGCAAAACAGTCTTGATGAACAGCCTTAATGTCTCTTTTTTTTAATAGCTTCCCCTCGCCTCACCTTTAGCTTGCAGAAAGTGCGTAGGACGAGATGGAGGACAGCCTGCCTCTCTGCTTACTCTGATTATAACTCCAGGGGCCAGGGCCTTCCTTCCTTCCTTCTGGAAACGTTGCAGGAATTGATCTATTGTCCTGTGCTGCTGGCAACCACAAATCCTGACAAGAGCTTCACACGGGCAGCCAGGGGCGGTAGATGGGTGAGCGAGGGGGGGCACTTGCACGGAAAGACAAACTCGTTTTCTCTCTGCCGCAGACTTTTTAGGCATTCCGGGGGAGCTCCTGATTAAGGGAACAGCAAACAGCGGTTCATTTTCCCGCAGCTCGGCTCCAAAAACGCCAAATGCCATTACCGCGGAGATTCACCGCCGCGCTGTCGAGGGTGGGCGGGGCCAAGGGTCATGACGGCTATCCGGAGGCGTGGAACTCCGGAGCCATCCCCCCTCAAGTATGCATAGTCATGAAAAACCATAAGTTAGTACTGCATTTTACATGCTTAATTCATCATAGTATACATTTTTGACACAACAACACAGTTTGTTTTAAAAGATAGCACAAAAAAACTAAAATGTCACAAACAACAGCTGCTCCTGTATCTTTTTTTCTGTGTGGGTGAGTAACCTCCCTTTGAAACGCCGACCCACATTTCATTAATTATTTTGTTTTTAAATAAACGTTTCAACACTGGGGTACTCTTTCCAGGGCAGTTTGTTTGGCATTGCAGTATCATGGCGTGGTATCTCACTGGAGAATGGTACTGGGTCATGTGACAGCATAACATTTTTTTTTGGGGCCCTTGGGGACATCCCTCCTAGTCCTCCTCAAAAGCGTCTGCAGTCAGGATATGTGTATGTATGCGTGTGTGTATATGTACATATAATACTTTTTTATTCAATCAAAATAAAATAAAGTTTACATTTCATTGGAACACTTTGGTTACAAAAAGAAAAATATAGACACAATCTTATTATAAATATACAAAATATTGGAAGGATGCTGATTTTTGTTGAGCTTTGCAGTGTGGGTTAGTAATCTAATCTTTGGATGTTTTGGAATAGGTGAATTTGGTTAGATAGTATTTCATACATATATTTGTGTGCCTATAGATATTAACCTTTAATTTTTGTGCAAGAGAAAGGTTTAATGTAAATCCTGCTCAAAATCTCTATTAATTGGTAAATGTAGATTGATGTGTTCCAAGTACAGTTTACAAGTTATGCCACCCTTCCAGGGTAGTCCTTGTTTTTGCTTCCTGGTAGAGTGCTCGTTCAAAGACATTTTACCATGGCATGTAGACCCGGAGTTTTAACCGGTGCATGCGTCCAACCTTCGTATTTACAAATTAGTTGAGAAAATGGGTTAGTGTATTTTTCTTTATTTTTCTAAAACTGGGAATAAAATAGTACTTTTCTGATGCCTATTCACAAATGATTTTTTGAGAATGGTAAATAATATTCGAGTAGTATGGAATTCACAAACATCTGGTCTGAGATCTACAGCTGTTCCAGCCCTATCTCTTATATGTGGAGTTCTTTGCAATGTGTGCAGAGACCTTCGCGAATAAAGTTATACTTTTTTGTGGTAAATATGAGTGAGACAAGGAAGAATGCTGCTAAAAAGTGGACTATCTACTATTAAATGGACAGGGTTTAGGAAAATGTAAGGATGATTTGTGTAGGGATAACCACGAATAATAAAACATACAGGCAAAAGAGATAGACCGTTGGTATTCACAAAAGCTATACCTAAATCTACTACAGTAGTACTAGTGGCAAAACAGGATCAAATCCACTCAATCGAAGACTTGGAGTAAGTCAAGCAACACACATGGCCAATCAATGGTAACAGAGCATACTCTCAAAGAAAGCAATGGTGACAAAGAATAGCTCTAAATCCAAAATATGGAAAATTAGGAAATAAAAAGATGTATTTTGTTTTAATATAATTAAAAAATATAAACAACATTCTACAAGTAATAGAAATCATATATTTGAATAAGGCTACAAACACGCAAAACACACCTTCCACTGCAGGGGGGAAGGGAGTGAATGATCAGGACTCTGCTAAACCCACCAACAGGTAAATATACTACAAAAGCAACCAGTTATACATAGACTGCCCACATAAAAAGGCAAGCCATACATCAAAAAATATTTTGGTCCACCAGGTTGGTGAATATCTTTGCTGTTTTTCCTTCATTTTGAGGAATAATTATTTGAGGGAGAGAGAGAGAGAGAGAGAGAGAGATAGAGATGATGATTTATTGGTGGAGGTTCAAAATCTTGCTACCTCATTACTTCAGATGTGATCCTGGACATGACTGCACACTGAGAGTAGGAGCTCAAGTCACCTACAGTAGGCATGTTGAGAATTTAAATTATGCCAGAGTAATTTGTGTAATTTCATGTTATGCTTGCAAAGTTCCCAAAATTATGCTACTTTGCATAATTACATGACATTTATGGTAAACATTTACTGCAAATGTGGCAGTCACAGTGAAATTGTACCATAACTACACAGTAACAACAGAATGTGAGTGGCTGTTCACTGTGCTTTTATTTGTTTGCACTGTTTTTCAGGCACTTCTCAATTTTGTTCACTTTCATTCTAGGAAGAACGCAAACACCATAGGTTCAGAGTTATTTTTCCTCAACAATGAGTAGTCAAACGATGATCTAGTTGTATCACTATTTTGATGAGCTCCTCGCAAATTAATGGGAGGAATTATAACCTGTGGCAATGCGCCTTTGAATTTGATTCTTACCTTGATAAAACAAGAGTGTGATGTATCTTACTACATTTTCATGGTTTAGCTCAAGGACCCCTTTCCCTTTGTGACTAGCAGCGAATACGTTTTTTAAGAGCAGGCAGTTGTTCCGCGGTTAAAAACGAAACTGAAACGTTAATTGTTCTTTTGAAACACATCCGGTTTTCATTGAAGGAAAGCAAAAAGTTGCGTAATTTAAAAGCAAACACATACATGGGGGGAATCTGGCAGGGGTATTAATGACAGAGGCTATGCTTTTCGGGTGTTTCCTTTTATAATTGCTTCCTTTCAGCAGTCGCAAGAAGTATAAAATCCTTCAGTCCCAAGTCAAAGCCTGTGTCTCTGCAATGAGATTTACTTCAGGGAAATTTCACACCGATTGCACACAGGTGCATTAAGCCACAAATCTGCCTTGACATTGAAACATGTTAACTGAAGCCTATACATATCTGTATAGAAAGCTCATCAACCCACTAAATAAAATACCTATACAGGTCCCACATTTCTGAAACAGGTGCATTAACTCAGTGAGCATCCTTATTGAAACTGAAACCTTTGTAACCTGAGATCTACACAGCAGAACTTTAATATTATCCTGTTTGACATAACAGCATAATATTTCTTTAGTGCTACATATCACACCTCCTATTTAAAAATTCTATACGTAAAAATTACTTTTCCCAAATTTATGAAAGCTATGGAGATTGGAGGATCTCGACTGTAACCACTCCCACCGATCTGTCCCAACTCACCCATGCTGTCTAATCCCCCTAATCTTTTAGTATTCCTCCTTTAGTTTCCTTCTTCCTGTCTTCTTTCAGTAACACTAACATTTCTTGTCTTCAGCTTTTTTTCTCCTTTCCCTACTCCGCTTCACTTTTCTTTCTTCCTCTTCTCTCATTTAATACCTCCTGCTATCTTCTCTTTTTTCATCCTTTTTGCATAGAGCATTTACCATTTCCCAAATACACAAGAAGTGACATCACTGTATTTCCCATCATCCATCTGCACAGAAAGTGACATCACTTG
This sequence comes from Lissotriton vulgaris, assembly GCF_964263255.1. NCBI lineage: Eukaryota > Metazoa > Chordata > Amphibia > Caudata > Salamandridae > Lissotriton > Lissotriton vulgaris. Next base: position 1,156,286,502 of record NC_141696.1, read on the forward strand.
ATTTCCCATCATTCATCTGCACACAAAGAAGCATCACTGGATTTCCCAAATCCATCTGCACTGGAAGTGACATCACTGGTTTACTTCCAAAATTGTTTTCAAAAGAAGAAGCCAAGCAAGAGGACTTCGGTTTCCATTGCCCATCTGCACAGGAACTGACATCACTTGATTTTCCTTCATTCATCTACACAGGAAGTGACATCACTCGGTTTCCCAACATCCATCCGCACAGGAAGTAGTAACACTGGTTTCCCACCCTCAGTACCCTGCACTCCTCCTTTCTCCAAGGACCTATTTAATGACTACTGCAGTACAGATACTCCACTTCGGCAAGCCAAAGGCAAGCCTGCCTGCACCTTTCCGCGCCTGGACCCTGCCCAGTGGCAGGAACTCCGTTTCTCCCCCTACCCATCTATACCCTGCTGTTCTCCTCCATGCTCGCAGCAATGCTGCCACACTGCACCAAACAAAACGAAAGGAACATTTGCATGCACATCCTGCAAGTTTTTGTGAGCCTCACCCTAAACCCTAATAGCGGGATCATTGAATGCACCAACACCCTGGCTCCCCTCAATTGAAAATCAACTGCAACAACCCAACCACAGGCCAGCTGGTACTCAGAGGAACTCAGGCTGAGGAAGTGACACTGCAAGAAACAGGAACGCAGATGGAGGACAAGTCAAGAAATTGCAGATAATGGCATCTTCATATGAGCCCTAAGACGCTACCACCAACAGATTCAGAACACCATTTGCATAGCTCTTGAAGATCGCATTGACCTCAGCCCTAACATCAGCAATGAAATCTTCACCATCATCAAAGATTTCACAGTGCCACCTGCCCCCTCCAGCAACATAACCCCCTCACAAAACCTTTGCAAAAATTCTCAGAATTCTTCTATAACAAAGTTCCCTCCATATACAGCAACTGGTACAGCAACTTTGACCCTCAACTAGACCCCCGTCACTGTTGCAAATCAAGTTCTCATCAAACCCGATGAAAAAAATCTTGACCTTGCAGCGTGCTAGCACCACCGGCAAAATCGCTGCTACCAGAACGACCATCCAATTGGGGGCTCAGTCTGACCCTGGCCCCCACCACACCTTCTCCAAAGGACTCCTATTGACCAGTGAAGCATTAAGACCCATCTTCAACACCTCCATCAACTCAGGCATAATCCCAAACACCTGGGAACATGCCACTGGCTTGCCCCTACTCAAGAAATTGTCAGCTGACCCAGCACTCTTTCCAACTACAGACCTATCTGCCTCCTACCATACCCTGCAAAGGTCTAAGACAAACTTATCAACCAATACCTCATCAACCATCTTGGCAACCTCCAGCTTCTCCGCTGGCACAACATCAACATCATCTCCTATGCAGACAACACAAAACTCATTCTCTCCCTCTCAGACAAAACCCCCAACACAAGAAACAAGTTTACTGTCTGCATGACTGAAGTAGCTAACTGGATAAAAGCAAACTGTCTCAAGCTCACCACCATAAGACAGAAGTAGCGATTTATGCAAGAGCAGCTCCCCATGGGACTCTAAAGGGTGGTCAGTCAAACTCATACCCACACCCAAAACCCTCACCAGGAACCTCGGAATAATCAACAAAAAAATAAATATGACCACACAAGTCAACTCTGTCAGTGCATCCTGCTTCCACACCCTGAAGATGCTGAGTAGGATATTCAAATGGCTCACCCTCAACCTCCCACACAGAACCCACATCACATCACACCTCAGTGAAGTACAAACACGCTCAAATCAGACTCCTTAGACACACATTCAAGGTACTATACAACTCCGGCCCCACCTACCTGTACAGTCGCCTCTCCTTCCACTAATCACTCAGACACCTCCACAGGACTCCTACTCACGCACATACCACACATATACAGAACCAGATCAGGAGGCCTGGAGTTTTCTTCTATTCCTCCTAAAGCATGGAAGGAGCTTCCACTCCACATCAGAGCCTCCTCCTACATTCTTGAATTCCACAAGAAGCTGGAAACCTGGCACTTCAAATAAGCAACCTACTAATGCTAGGGCTAGGCGCACAAACCTGCGTAGTGTTTTTTTTTAACACTTTATTTAGCAGTTTTGTTACAGCTACAATAGTGCACTGGGATCAGATGAACATAAAAACAAAAACACAAAGCAGATTGACAAGCATGAACTGCCAAAAAATATGCATTTCCCATGAAGAAAATAACAATAGCGTGGTGTACCAATGCCGCCCCAAAGAGAGCTCCTCAAATCACCCACGTTCTACTGAACAATCCAGTACAATCACATTTTTAACCGAGGGGTGAAACAAATACAATAGTGAAACAGATCAAAGCTGTGGCAACATGCGTAGCATCCCGCCAGAGAAGGCATTGCGTCACATGCAGTGTGCGAATTTAGCCCACACCGGTGGGGTGGGTACTATTCCATTATCTGCTTGTGTAGGGGGGGGTCAGTTGCCGGGCTTGTATGTACGCTCTTAAGGGGCCCCATATATCCTTTGGTCTAGAGGATGGGGGGAGTGTCATTGCATAACTGTTTGTAGAGCAAGTTACCATACTTCTCAACCACCCCTCCATCGAGGGATTCCTCCTACCTCCCCAGCGAAGAGCCACCTCCCGTTTGGCCAGGAGGAAACTAATAGCAACAAATCTACGCATGGCCTGCGGGAACTATACAACATATCCCAGTAGTGCAATCTCGGGCAATGGAGTAATCGGAACCTTGACCATCTCGCTCACTTTTTCATGCACGCCAACCCAATATTTTTGCACATTCAGACAGGTCCAGGCCAGGTGAGCAAAATCGGCGTTTGGAGTGTTACATCTGGTGCTATGGTGTGACCTGTTAGGGTCTATTCTGTGGAGCCTGACTGGGGTTATGTACATTTGACGTAAAAACTTAAAGTGAAGCAATTTGTGCCTGCTGTTGAGGGACACCCTGCTGGTGACCGCGCAGCAATCGGCCCATTGTTCGTCTGAAATCGAGCCACCCAAGTCCTCCTCCCAAGCCTTGCGTATTTCATCCTCATTGACCGGTACAATAGCAGCTCATGCCTTATAGAGCTGGGACACGATGTGTACCCCTCTTTCGCTGCCAATCACCGTAGTAAAAGGGGGGAAGGAAGGAGGCTTCAAGGGATAATCAGGATAGATAGCCTGAAGGGCGTAGCAGATTCGAGTGAGGACAAATTTGTCCATGAAGGTGGCGTTGGGAAAGAGGGCTTCATTCTCTGGGTCTAAAGCATGCCCGTTGGGAAATAGGTTGCCTAAATTTAGGTTGCCAAATTTGAGGCATGTCTTCTGTTTCAACTTTTTGCCAGTGATGGGGAGCAGTTGAGGATTTGGGAGTGGAAGATTTGAGGAGTAGAGTAGTGAAGTGTGATGAGGTGACACAATTGGTCCCAAGCCCAACTGGTGGTCGAGGCCGGCTGGATGTCCGTAGGGTCTTTGGGGAAACCCTTCGGTAAGATTGCCTCGAGCGTATCTGGTACGACTAAATCTGATTCCAGGTGAAGGTAAGGTATTCTGGCGTTTGGGTGGTGCCAAGCTTGTGCAAAACTGCACTGTGCAAAACGGCACTGTGCAGCTAAATAATATAAACAAAGATCATGAACCCTGAACCCGCCCATATTGCAGTGGAGGGTCGTCACTCTCCAGTTTACCCTGGGTTGACCGCCGCCCCATACCAGATTTATCAAATGAGACCGCAGAGTTAAAATAACTTTTTGGTGAGCGGGATAGGGATGTTCTGGAATAAGTATAAATATTTAGGCAGCACAATCATTTTAATTAATGATAACCGTCCTGCCATGGACAGTGGGAGCTGGAGCCATTTCTCATCCTGCGTCTCCAATTTAGCGACTGCCGTCCCGTAATTACGTCGAGTGATCTGTTCGGTGCTGAGATGAATGTGAATACCCAAATACTTAACCAAGTCAGTATTCCATTCCAGGGGGAACTCCAAGTCCCAACTGACCGTGCTGACCGTGAGCGGGAAAATTACAGATTTGCGCCAATTAATTCCCAAGCCAGAATATAAACCAAATTGTAATATCTCCCGAATGAGGGGGTCTAAATTAAAAAGGGGATTGCGGACATACAATACCGTGTCATCGGCATACAATGAAACTAACAGAGTGCCAGTGCGAAATCGCAACCCCCTGTGGAAATGTTTTTTCTGAAAGTGCCTTATGAGGAGATCCATAGCTAAAATGAACAGTAGTGGTGACAGTGGGCAGCCTTGCCTTGTGCCGGGTGAGAGTGTGGATGGTGGGGACAACGTGCCATTCAGTCGAAGCCGGGCCGTCGGTCGACTATACAGTAGAGCAGGGGTGGCTATAAAACCCAACGGCATTCCCATGCGCTGCATGATGGATAAAATGAAGGGCCATTCAAGGGAATCAAAGGTGTCGAGCAGGATGGCCACAGCAGGGGTTTCGGGGTTGATTCTATGTGGGGTATTAAACAAAGTGTGTTGATTGAAGGCCGTCGAGCAGTGAGGTATGAAACCAGATTGAGCAGGGGAGATTATGGATTCCATCAATAAGGACAAACGGCAGGCCAAAGCTTTTGCCAATATTTTATAGTTTAAGTTGAGTAATGACAGCGGTCCGTAGGAGCCACACAGCAGCGGGTCTTTATCCGGCTTAGGGAGCAAAATAATGACCGCTTCCCTGAGAGTGGGAGGTAAAATTGGCAGTTCAAGGGCCTCCGCATACATGGCAAAGAGCTAAGGAATCAGTAAATCTTTATAGGCATTATAAAAATCCGCAGTAAAGCTATCAAGCCCCGGTGCGGATGAACTCCTCAAAGCAGATATCGCCTCATCAATGCTTTCTGCCATTATGGGATAGCCACAAAGTCCTGCATGAACTTTTCAAGAAACACTAGCGCGACCTCGGATAGACAACTCTGTTGATCCCTTGTGTCGGTGCCCAGCTTAGTGGTGTATAGAGCCTTGAAATAGGAGAAAAATTACCCCTGGATAATTAATGGGTCAGTGAGGTGTTGCCCAAGCGCAGATTTCAATTCAGGGATGCATGCCTTGCCATAAGGGGGGCGAATCATTTGACCCAGCAGACGGCCCGGTCGCTCGCCCTCGCCGTACACTCTAGCATTATGATACTTTCCCATATAGAGTATCTCCTTCTCAGCATTATCTCTAAAGTCCGCCAGGAGGGCAAGTCTACGCTCGTCCAGTTTGGGCCCGGGGGTCTGCAACTGTGCGGTGTCCAGTGATTCCAAGTCACGCTCTATCCGGGCTAGCGTGGTGCGCAGCTCTTGCAAAACTCCAGCATTTTTAGAAATGCACATCCCTCTCATGTAGGCCTCAAAGCCTTCCCAAAGCACAGCTGCAGTATCGCCTCCCTCAGACCCACCCGGAATACCTCATCCTCAAGCGCCCGGCCGGGGAACCTCCACTGTCTTTCAAAGCCTTATGGACGTGGTATCGCCTAGGTCAATAAAACTGGGGAGTGGTTTGAATATGTCCGCGGGAGCGTCTTACCCACTCGGCACCAGTTGACTAAATCAGGGGAGACTAACCAATAGTCTAGTCTAGTCCACGTATTGTGGCAGCTGGTGTGGTGCGTGAAGTCAGTGTGAAGAGGATTTAACTTCCTACCAATGTCTTTCAAAGGAAAGTAGTCGCAGAGGGAAGTCAGGGCCTTTCTAGCACGTGGTTTGGGGTCTGAAGCAGTGGATGTGGTGTCACACAATGTATCCTGAACGATGTTACAATCGCCTCCGACCAAAATGGGAACCAGGCCTAGCTGCGCCAGCCTAGAGAGCAGGGAACAATAAAAGTCTGGGGAATCAACATTGGGACCATGTATACAGACCAAGGCTAATTTGCGGCCCAACAGGGAGCCCAGGACAATAACGTACCTACCCTCGCTATCATGGGAAACGGAGTATAAGTGAAATGGGAGCCGTTTGTAGATAAGCATGGTTGTGCCCCTGGCGTAGTTGCTGTAATTGGGGAAGTATCTATGCATGCCCCAGCCAGCGGCAAATCGGGTCTGGTCCGAGGGGGGCAGGTGTGTCTCCTGCAAGAAGGCCACGTCCACCCCATGACGTGTCAAATATTGCACAACTTGTTTTTTTTTCCTGTTGTTATTCAAGCCTTGCACATTCCAGGTAGCTAGAACAACCTATGAAGGGTGAGCATTACATCCCATACGTGTCATGGGGAAATCAGGAGTGAGTACTGAAAGAAAGTTGACCTTACGCACCTATCACAATCTGTAAACAGTACAGTAAAAAAAAAACGTGCAACTAAGCGTTATCCCTCCAAAACCCCCCACCCCCTCCCAGCCTTCCCACCCAACCAGAGAGGCAAAACCATTGTTAACGAAGAACAAAGCAGCAACGAGATTATTACTGTAAAGATGGAAATAAAACATAGATAATACTTGCGGAATTCACACAACCATGTTAAGGTGAATACCATGTGGGGTAGCGACAATGCCCACGCAACGAAGTGGAAATTGACGTATAGCTCAAAGAATGAAAGTACGAAGTCCCGGCAGTTCTCAAGACATCACATGGAGCAACACCAAAAAAACAAATCAATCATGTCCAGCACCCGAAAAAAGTTCCAAGCTGGCATCCAAACCAGTCTGGGAGGGGGGCAGTCTGTTCTCTTCGGTAGAGTGTTTGGCATTAAGGTTGTACTTGTGGCAAAAACTCCTGTACTTATGTGGGGTTCTTAAACACACGTGATCGTCCATTCACCTCCACACGCAAGCGAGCGGGATAGAGCATGCCTTATTTCAGTCCTAGGTTCCTTAGGGTCGCCTTGACTCCAATTAATTTCCACCTGGCTTCTTGCACCATGATGGTGAAGTCTGGATAGAGGGATAGTTTGGACCCCTGCCACAATGTTTTGCCTTGCTCTCTAGCCAGTCGGAGCGCCGTGTCGCGGTCTCTAAAGTTCATGATCCGTGCTATTATGGGTCTTGGTGGGCATCCCGGGTTGGGCCTCGGCCCCAGCGATCTGTGAGCACGTTCAACCATGAAACCAGCAGTGAAGGCCTCTCTCCCAAACAGGTCAATCAGGAATGTTTCCACAAACGTGTCCATTCGACCTGTGGCTGTTGATTCCAGGACACCCAATATGCGCATTTTATTGCGATGGCTGCGAGCCTCCAAGTCCTCGTTCTTGACCGCCACCTCCTTAGGAATGCGTTCTATTCGCTCAAGTCTTATCAGGGATTGCGCAGTCCCATCTTCTAAGTCAGATGTGTAGGACTCCACCACGTCCAGCCTTCGGTCGTGAGCTTGTATCTTGGACCCCAGCTCCGCCATATGTTCGCCCAGTGTATCGAATCGTACATCCAGGGCTCGGAATCCAGCTCTCATTTTTTGTAGCAACGAGGAGCATCCCCTTCCGGATCCGGAGCATTCTGGCCACTTTGAGCCATGGAATCGGCAGGGGCTAGGCCTGCGTCAGAGACCTTTTCAAATTAGAGAAGTCACTGCTTAGGATCTTTGCGGCTCATTCCGCAGTTTCTACCCCAGAGCGCCACACAGGTCCGCCACCAGTGTTAATTTTGATCGAGGCCGGAGAGGCAAAGGTGAACGGGTCGAGAACTGGCGTAAGTGAAAGGTGAGGGCAGGTGGGCTGAAGATCTAAAGGCCCTCAGGGACCAGTCAAAGGACCGGACTCGCACAACTGTGCCGTAACTTTCGTCACGGGACAGTAAGTATGGGGGCTTCTGAGGGACCAAGGCGCAGTACACTGAAGGGGCAATGCAATCTGGTGCCTCAGCGTCTATGTTGCGGTATCTCCACGTGCGCAGCTCCCACCATTAAGCTTGCTGTTTAGTGAGGCCATCACAGGTGAACCCAGAAGTTGCTGGCAGGTAATCATGAGAGCAGGCACATGAGGAGCATGGGAGGATCTTCGTGATAGCAGTAGTGGGCAAAGACAGATGTGTAGCCCCCAGTGGGGGATCCCTGTGGACTCTTGTAGCAGGGATGCAGCGGTCTTTATAACTGGGCAGCGGGGCCAGGCAGCCAAGCAGGCAGGTGGAGGAGGGAGGGGGAGCCAGACAGGCAATGCCGGAGCAGGAGCGCAGTTAGGAGAAAGAGGGGGGGAGCCCCGGGCGCAGGAGCAGGAACGCGCCCAGGCTGGTAACTACGGGACCGCAGGCCCTGTCCCCACGCTCCACTGCAGCCTCGCCCCACAAATGCCTAGCACCCGAGAGGTCGGGAGGCCAAACAGGCCTCCCGCCATACACGAGGGTACAGCAAAGGAGTAGCTCGCCGCCCACAGCTCAAGAACACCGCCCGCTGACTCACCGCATCAGGCAGCGTTCTTTGGCTCCCGAACGCTTTTCCGGACGCCGGTCAGCGTAGCGGAGCCGCCATGTTGGATTTCACCTGCAAAAACAACAGTTGATGGACAGAATGCAGAACAATGTCATACATTCACCCCAGTACAGAGATCTGGGCTTAAATCCATTGTTTCTTTGCACTCCACCCCACCCCAGTTCAGACATGGCCAATTGCAAATCATTCTTGACCCTGTGCCTCATGGGAACAGTCCAGCCCGAACTGCCAAGCCATGTCTTCCCTGGACCGGAATCAAGCATCCTAGGTCCGGTTTCTGGCTATCAGCCGTCATCAGCCAGGATAGCTTGACTCCAGTGGTGTGGAGAGCACGGGACTCATGTCTGAGCATACCAGTCCCACTCGGGGTGACAAATGCAAAAACAACAGTTGATGGACAGAATGCAGAACAATGTCATACATTCCCCCCAGTACAGAGATCTGGGCCTAAATCCATTGTTTGTTTGCACTCCACACTACCCCAGTTCAGACATGGCCAGTTGCAAATCAGCCTTGACCCTGTGCCTCATGGGAACAGTCCAGCCTGAACTGCCAAGCCATGTCTTCTCTGGACCCGAATCAAGCATCCTAGGACTAGTTTCTGGGTATCAGCCGTCATCAGCCAGGATAGCTTGACTCCAGTGGTGTGGAGAGCACAGGACTCACGTCTGAGCATACCCATCCCACTCGGGTGACAAATGCAAAAACAACAGTTGATGGACAGAATGCAAAACAATGTCATACATTCTCCCATGTACAGCGATCTGGGCCTAAATCCATCATTTTTTTGCACTCCACACCACCCCAGTTTTGACATGACCAATTGCAATTCAACCTTGACCCTGTGCCTCATGGGAACAGTCCAGCCCGAACTGCCAAGCCATGTCTTCCCTGGACCGGAATCAAGCATCCTAGGACCGGTTTCTGGCTATCAGCCATCATCAGCCTGGATAGCTTGACTCCAGTGGTGTGGAGAGCACGGGACTCACGTCTGAGCATACCCGTCCCACTCGGGGTGACAAATGCAAACCAACAGTTGATGGACAGAATGCAGAACAATGTCATACATTCACCCCAGTAGAGAGATCTTGGCCTAAATCCATTGTTTTTTTGCACTCCACACCACCCCAGTTCAGACATGGACAATTGCAAATCAGCCTTGACACTGTGCCTCATGGGAAGAGTCCAGCCCGAACTGCCAAGCCATGTCTTCCCTGGACCGGAATCAAGGATCCTTGGACCGGTTTCTGGCTATCACCCGTCATCAGCCAGGATAGCTTGACTCCAGTGGCATGGAGAGCATGGGACTCACGTCTGAGCATACCTGTCCCACTCGGGGGGACAAATGAAAAACAACAGTTGATGGACAGAATGCAGAACAATGTCACACATTCACCCCAGTACAGAGATCTGGGCCTAAATCCATCGGTTTTTTGCACTCCACACCACCCCAGTTCAGACATGGCCAATTGCAAATCAGCCTTGACCCTGTGCCTCACGGGAACTGTCCAGCTCAACTGCCAAGCCATGTCTTCCCTGGACCGCAATCAAGCATCCGAGGACCGGTTTCTGGCTATCAGCCGTCATCAGCCATGATAGCTTGACTCCAGTGGTGTGGAGAGCACAGGACTCACATCTATCTGAGCATACCCGTCCCACTCGGGGTGACAAATGCAAAATTAACAGTTGATGGACAGAATGCAGAACAATGTCATACATTCACTCCAGTACAGAGATATGGGCCTAAATCCATTGTTTTTTTGTACTCCACACCACCCCAGTTCAGACATGGCCAATTGCAAATCAGCCTTGACCCTGTGTCTCATGGGAACAGTCCAGCCCGAATTGCCAAGCCATGTCTTCCCTGGACAGGAATCAAGCATCCTAGGACCGGTTTCTGGCTATCAGCCGTCTTCAGCCAGGATAGTTTGACTCAACCGGTGTGGAGAGCACGGGACTCACATCTGAGCCTACCCGTCCCACTCGGGGTGACAAATGCAAAAACAACAGTTGATGGACAGAATGCAGAACAATTTCATGTATTCACCCCAGTACAGAGATCTGGGCCTAAATCCATCGTTTTTTTGCACTCCACACCACCCCAGTTCAGACATGGCCAATTGCAAATCAGCCTTGACCCTGTGCCTCATGGGAACAGTCCAGCCGAACTGCCAAGCCATGTCTTCCCTGGACCAGAATCAAGCATCCGAGGACCGGTTTCTGGCTATCAGCCGTCATCAGCCAGGATAGCTTGACTCCAGTGGCGTGGAGAGCATGGGACTCACGTCTGAGCATACCTGTTCCACTCGGGGTGACAAATGCAAAAACAACAGTTGATGGACAGAATGCAGAACAATGTCACACATTCACCCGAGTATAGAGATCTGGGCCTAAATCCATAGTTTTGCTGCACTCCACACCACCCCAGTTCAGACATGGCCAATTGCAAATCAGCCTTGACCCTGTGCCTCATGGGAACATTCTAGCCCGAACTGGCAACCCCGGTCTTCCCTGGACCGGAATCAAGCATCCTAGGACCGGTTTCTGGCTATCAGCCGTCATCATCCAGGATAGCTTGACTCCAGTGTTGTGGAGAGCACGGGACTCACGTCTGAGCATACCCATCCCACTCGGGTGACAAATGCAAAAACAACAGTTGATGGACAGAATGCCGAACAATGTCATACATTCACCCCAGTATAGCGATCTGGGCCTAAATCCATTGTTTTTTTGCACTCCACACCACCCCAGTTCAGACATGGCCAATTGCAAATCAGCCTTGACCCTGTGCCTCATGGGAACAGTCCACCCCGAATTGCCAAGCCATGTCTTCCCTGGACAGGAATCAAGCATCCTAGGAGCAGTTTCTGGCTATCAGCCGTCATCAGCCAGGATAGCTTGACTCCAGTGGCGTGGAGAGCACGGGACTCACATCTGAGCATACCCGTCCCACTCAGGGTGACAAATGCAAAAACAACAGTTGATGGACAGAATGCAGAACAATGTCATACATTCACCCCAGTACAGAGATCTGGGCCTAAATCCATCGTTTTTTTGCACTCCACACCACCCCAGTTCAGACATGGCCAATTGCAAATCAGCCTTGACCCTGTGCCTCACGGGAACAGTCCAGCCGAACTGCCAAGCCAATATCTTCCCTGGACCGGAATCAAGCATCCGAGGACCGGTTTCCGGCTATCAGCCGTCATCAGCTAGGATAGCTTGACTCCAGTGGTGTAGAGAGCACGGGACTCACGTCTGAGCATACCCGTCCCACTCGGGGTGACAAATGCAAAATTAACAGTTGATGGACAGAATGCAGAACAATGTCATACATTCACTCCAGTACAGAGATATGGGCCTAAATCCATCGTTTTTTTGCACTCCACACCACCCCAGTTCAGACATGGCCAATTGCAAATCAGCCTTGACCCTGTGTCTCACGGGAACAGTCCAGCCCGAATTGCCAAGCCATGTCTTCCCTGGACAGGAATCAAGCATCCTAGGACCGGTTTCTGGCTATCAACCGTCATCAGCCAGGTTAGCTTAACTCCAGTGGTGTGGAGAGCACGGGACTCACGTCTGAGCATACTCGTCCCACTCGGGGTGACTAATGAAAAAAAAAAACAGTTGATGAACAGAATGCAGAACAATGTCATACATTCACTCCAGTACAGAGATCTGGGCCTAAATCCATTGCTTTTTTGCACTCCACACCACCCCAGTTCAGACATGCCAATTGCAAATCAGCCTTGACACTGTGCCTCATGGGAACAGTCCAGCCCGAACTGCCAAGCCATGTCTTCCCTGGACCGGAATCAAGGACCGGTTTCTGGCTATCAGCCGTCTTCAGCCAGGATAGCTTAACTCCAGTGGCTTAGTGAGCACGGGACCCACGTCTGGGCATACCCTTCCCACATAGGGTGACCAGCAAAACACACTAGATGGATGGAATGTTGCACAGTGGCAAAACATTCACCCCCAGTCACAGATCTGGGTTTAACGCACGGCTACTCCTAGGAGTGTCCCGGCGCTGTCTTAACCCCAGAACAGAGTAAGTGAAGAAACAGCCAGCGGTAACTAACTGGACTGCGACTACTGTTGGAAGAGCCAGGTCTTTAAGCTTTGCCTAAAGCTAAGAAGATCTTGTTCCTGTCTAAGGGAAAAAGGGGGACCATTCCATAATTTTGCCGCTACTACTTGAAAAGAGCGGCCTCCTTTGTAAGAACGGTAACACTTAGGCACAATTGTGAGCTGCTGGGAGAAGGATCGCAGTGGTTTGTAGGGCTGAATTTTGTTCCTAATATACGGGGCCCCAATGTTCTTTAGAGCCTTAAAAGTTAGGACCATGGATATAAAAAGGTGGGGAAACATGTGTGACCTGGGTCCAACCATGAGCACGGACCTAGCTGCCGCATTTTGAACCACCTGCAGGAGGTTCAGTATGAAGGCCCAGGTACAACACATTTACATAGTCCAACCTTGATATAATCAGGGCCTGGACCACAGTTTTCCTATGTGGAATAGGAAGCAAAGGGAGAAAATTCCTCATCATTTTTAAAAGGCCAAAGCAGGTGCCAGCAACCCATTGAAATTGGGATTCATCGCCATGTCAGAGTCCAACTTCACTCCTAAATTTTTTGCAGTAGAGACTGGTCTTTCAGGAGGAGATAGATTTTTAGGCCACTATTGACGCCATTCATCGCCTGGTGAGTGTCCAAAAAGATAATTTCCGACTTGTCGGAGTTGCAAAGCAACTGATTTTGCCTAAATCACTCAAAAACCTTGGTTAAGCAAACATTGACTTCATTACCATTAAGCACCTTATCCTTCTCCCAGGTGAACAGCAATTGCGTGTCATCTGCGTACAATATAATTTTTGCCCCGTATTGTTCTGCAATAGGAGCCAGGGGGCCATATATATATTGAACAGGTTCGGACTTAAGTAGGAACCTTGTGGGACCCCTTCGCTCAGTGGTGGAATGCGGGCTGAAAAAGGTGGTGGCCCAGACTGTTTGCTGGGGGTTATCCAAGAAGGAAGAAAACCATCTGAGCACCGTGCCCCCAATGCCTCTCACCCTCAATCTATGAAGAAGGCGATCATGTGGCACAGTGTCAAAGGCTGCTGATAGATCTAATGAAATTAGCACAGCCTTTACACCTCTGTTTAAGGTGGTTTTAATCGTCTCTGAGATTTCTAATACAGCCGTCTCTGTACTGAAATTTGCTCTAAAACCAGGCTGACTTGGATCAAGTACCTGGCTGACCTCAATAAAATTTGTGATGATGGTATTCACATATTTCTCCAAAACCTTGGAGAAATAAGGCAGAACCAATATAGGTTGGTAGTTGCTTACTACTAGGGGATCAGCCAATGTTTTTTTAGAAGTGGAAGAATTTTCCCATGCTTCCAGTTTTCTGGAATCCTACCTTCGGACAGAGAAATGTTCAGTGCCTGATCAACAACTGGATTTATTACCTCTGCAATTGATGCCAATGTTTTTGCTGGGCAGGGATCGGAAGGAGATCCGGATTTTAGGGCCTTCATGATTTTAAGTGAGGTGGACATGGGCATAGGCGGAAACTCCAGAAGAGTTTTCTCCGTAATAGAGCAAATGGGAGAGACCTGACAGTACTATTTTCTCTGTCCTGGTGAAAGCTACTAAAAGAGTCCTGAATAGTTAGAATTTTCTTATGGAAGTATTGTGCAATTCCGTTTGTCCATACACCAGTAGGGGAAAAAGAGCTTTTAGACACATTAGGTGTGGAGAAATCCTTAACAATCTTGAACAACTCTTTAGCACATTTATCAGCTTGTTCAATTTTTCCAGCCAGAAACTTTTTCTTTTCCTCTCAGACTTTTACATAGTGGGCTTTCAAATCCACTTTATATGTACGTTTATTTATAGGATCGAAATTATTCCTCAATACGTGTTCTAAATTTTTACATGCACTTTTACTTTTCCTTAAGGACTCATTGAACCAAGGTTCAAATATTCTGCCTTGTTTGGCCGCTCGTATTTTAATAGGGGCTAAATGCATAGTACAATCCTGAAGCCAGTCATACAGATATATCATGTTCTAAATCATTGTTGACTGGTATAGGCTGTTGGCTAAGCATAAGAGTTAAAGCCTCAGGTGTTATTTGATTAAAAGATCTGAAGCTTTTCGGCCAATTTTTACAATAAGAGTTAGACTTGGTCTGAACCTTTTCTACTCTGAAGGTTAGCAGAAAATGGTCTGACCAAATGATAGGCAGAGGGACAATAGGTTCTGGTACTGTGGTTGAAAAAATTTGGTCTAAAATGTGATCTTTGTCATGCATAGGGAGCGATACATAGGGTGCCAGATTGAAGATACTCAGTAGTTTGCAAAGTTTCACAGTCTCAGCGTCGGTTGTTTTTTGTAAAAGTGAATATTAAACCCCCCCAATAGCAGGCACTGACTGTATTTGGACACAATGGGCATGAGAGCATGGCCCAGAGATTCCAGAAACCTTCCTGCTGGTCCCGGTGGACGGTTCGAATAACGCACCAGAGATAGACTGATGAGCTGAGACCGTTAGAAGGAAACCAAGTCCTTCTGCTCCTTCTAGTTCTGTCCGAGGTATTAATTCACAGGAGAGTGGACTTTTATATATAACCGCCACACCTCCACCTCTGCCGCCAGAACTGTCCTTCCTAAGTATCTTATAGTCTAATGGGAGTGCACCAGCAATGGGGGTTGGAGCCCTCATTGAGCCATGTTTCAGTAGTAAAGATGACATCTGGCTGTGTCTCAGTAAGGAGGTCAAAAAGCTGGAGTTCGTGCTCTTCATAGATCTAATATTAAGAAAGATTGCTTTCTATTTACCCCCTCTTCCAGTAGACCCAGCGAAATCAGGAACCTGTTCAATCTTACTTAAATGACCTCCTCTATCAGGCTGTAAGTGAGAGCTCCATTTACATTCTTTACAAATGAGTGGCTCTGAATCTGCTGATATAAGATGTTGGGAACAATGATCACTGCCTCTGCCCAACAACAGAATTGTTCCTGTATAGTAGTGTGGGATTATGAGAGTTGATGTTACCTGATGAAAATTTGGCAGCATAACTGGCGCCAGTCGCATCCAGGTTGCAGACGGGCGCAGACGGGCTTACCTTTAGGCACGCCTTTGGCGCGCCAGCGGCGCGTCCGCTGTGCGCTCGTGCAGCGTCTCTCTTTATGTGTTCCAGAATGGAACACTAGACCACACCTCACTTCAAAATGGCGCCCGGGAGTGTTAAGTCTCAGCAAATTCAGGGTTTGAATCCCAACAACCCTCTTTAGTTCCCAAGTAAATTTTAGAATTCCCCACAGAGTGAAGAAAATAAATTCTAGAACAGCAAAGTGCCTAAAATAGCAGATTTGACAATAAAAACGGGTCAAAGTGTGCAAAATATCAGCATTTTCACTAGAAACGATCTGCATGTGCAAAATTGCAATTCAGGGCAAAAGACGAGGGCAGAGAGCAGCAGCAGCTCTGTCCGGGGTCTTGGCCAGTCACTCTGCATCAGAAGTGGCTCAGAAGATACAGCAGCAGTGCAGCTTTTCCACTCTGGAGCTACAACTTACATGTTTAAGCGAGCAGAAGTCCTGGAAAGCCTCAACACTGTTGCCGCAAGCCAGGTGGGTAAGGATCGGGGAGACCTGAGGACAGGGTCGGATTGGGATCACAATTCGGCCCGGGCACTGACGAAAAAAGTGGCCCACATTCAAGAGGCGTGGTCCATATTTAAGGGGCGTGGCCCACATTCAAGGGGCGTGCCCTTTCATGAAACACTATTTGCACAGACAAGGAATGAAAGTGGGAGGATACTGTTCTTGCACAGGACACAGGGCAAAGGTGCCAATGGCCTACATGCTGAGCAACTAAAAAAAATAGCAAGGCCCCTTTCTGTCACAAAATTATTCCAGCCCTCCAGCACAGGAGCACCTGAAAAGCAGCAAAGCTCCTGCTATTACTAACCTACTTAGCCCTCCCCAGACCTTCAGCTCAGTAGCACATGAACAGGTACGGCCCCTGCAATTAGTAAATTAATCAGCCCTCCAGGCCTCGTGAAAATGTCCTGGCAGGGGAGTACAAAACACAGCTTTCTGGGTCTTCCAAGGTAGCCAGGTAGCCAGGGGGAGGCTGAGGTGAAGCTGGTGCATGGGAAGTGCCTTCCCAGTGTGTTCTGGCAGTTTGAGTGTTTACCATTTACTGTAGTATTACCCTTGTACCTGTGTATGGTACCCTTTTGTAACTTGCACACGTCACTTTTCTCTGGTATCACACTGTATGCTACCTCTCACTTTTGTTTGCTTTAGATACTTGCCCAAATGCCACCATTGCCTACGTAACGTTTGTTCTTGTGCTGGAGTGTCTGCCATTTATTGCAGTATTATACCTCTACTTGTACTTTGTACGCTTTTGTAACCTGCACACATATCACTTTTTCCTCCTGTAATGTACCGATTGCTACCTCATGTATTTTGGTTGCTCACTATTGTCACTTTTAATTCATGTAACTTAACGTTTGCTTTTGTAATTTGTCCACTTGTACATTTTCTCCTCATGTATTATTGCTGTTCCTTGTGTGAAGCGCTCTGACACCTTCGGGTAAAGTCCGCGTTATATAAAATCGCATAAATAAATAAATAAAATAAAAAAATTCCAAACATCACCTGGCCCACACAGCAAGACCCATTCTTCCTCGTCCACTATGCCCTGAATGTGAAGGGCTGTGGGCGAGGTGCTAAGACTAACACCGTTTCTGGGCTGCATGGGCCCCAGGGGGGCCGAGGTGAAAA
The DNA here is from genome assembly GCF_964263255.1 of Lissotriton vulgaris. Taxonomy (NCBI): domain Eukaryota; kingdom Metazoa; phylum Chordata; class Amphibia; order Caudata; family Salamandridae; genus Lissotriton; species Lissotriton vulgaris. The sequence goes on from NC_141696.1 coordinate 1,156,303,663, forward strand.
TGGCTCAAAGGCCTGAGAAACACCTGGCCCCCAGGGAGGCCGATTCTTGCAAACAATCACCCCTCTCCAGCCCAGCCTCAGCTTGATTGCTTGGCAGGACAGGGGTGAAGGAGAGGCCACAGCTGACAATCGCTGTCCGGTCGCACAGCGAGGCTGCTTTAATTTTCTCTGTCTGTCTCCGTGCACTCTGTGGGCCGTTTTTTTTTCTCCCCTTTCCTAGTCCACTCTCTGTGGACTGGGACAGGGGAGAAAAAAACGGCCCACAGAGGGCACTGAGGCACCGGCCCTTCGGCCCATTCCCGAATGCCCGCCTTGCCAATCCGCCCCTGCCTGAGGAGGAGGACATTATCTGTGGCAGTCCCCCCTCCACTCCCTCTATCTTCTCCGCATTAAACATACATCTGCACGAGAGGTGAGCCCGCGGTACAAGGCAATGTGATCTCAGACTCCATATTTTGGCACTTGGGCCAGTTAGAGACTTATCAATTGCAAGTAGTCTGGGGCCTACTCGCTGGGAGCCCATCACTGCTTCACCGTTATGTTCCAATGCGCCAGGAGGCACCATTAAAGTTGCTCAGGGCTCCTGTGGCGCGGGAGCTCATCACCGTTGCCTGTCTGTCTGAAACGGGAACTCCATCCCCAGGCTAACCTTGCTGCAGGAACCACGCTAGTATTCCGACACGCCAGGAGGTGCCATAAATGTTGCTCAGGGCTCCCGTCACCGGACAAGGCTGGGCTGGGCCACCCCCCTGAGTATTGCCCTCAGATCTGGGTGAACCTGGTACGTAGACATTGTATGGGTTGAGGTTAGTGTTTTAATCCCCTGTAGTGCATATATTGAGCCGCTGAGCCCTCTTTTTAAATTAAAAATAAAATAAAATTCTCTTTCTTTTTTTAAATTGTGTGGTACACTGAAAGTCCTGTCTAACAGCTGGCCCCCTGTTGATATCCGATAAGTGCTAGAGTTTGAAATACAAGAGGCGACCCCACATATTTTAACGTATTCTAAACAAGAAGAATAATGGGGACGCAAACCTGGGCTGACAAGAAGCAAATGACACTTCCGCAAACCATGTCCTCAGTCCATCCCACTTCTATTGCCAGGATGCTTCAGAGGGCTATAGGAGTGGTAGCTACTGAAATCGAACTGACTGAAAGGCAACTATCGTTAACTCCGAACTTAGACTTTCCCTTGACAGACCTTGATGCCACACATGCTTCAGTAACCCTAGCTAGTGATTCCCCCCAGGTTCAGCTACAGGTGCGTGTGACTACAGGTGAACTACCTAATGCTGATTTGCATCTGGGGGTGGCTCCACCGCGCCCCGTGAAAAAAGGGGAACCTAAGCCAGCTGCGGAAGAAGGGTGCAGCAGAAACAATGGAAACCAGTGACACCGGGGAGGGAGGATCAGCTAGTTACCTAGCAATAGACAACGGACCTCAAGCATGGGTAACAAACTTGGTGGTGGACTTACAAGCACAAGTAGGGCCATTTTGAAGGATGAGCTCAAATTTCTGATAGCACTGTTGGATTAGTCTGCATTACTGGTTGAGGCTTGGGTAGGCAATCGAGGGGTAACAACTGGAGGGAATGAGAATGCCAGTCCCCAGGAAGCACAGGCTGTACCCAGCACTAACAGGGTTTATTCCCCACTTGTACAAAAAAGAACCGCTATCACTGCCCCAAATCAAGCTAACCAGTGCTCCACAAATGAAAGTAGGGCTAATCCAATCACCCCGCGAGCACATGGCAATAGGCAATGCAAGGAGCACAGACAGCAGGAGGGGGAAGGACCCGCTTGATGTACAGAAGCCAGTGAAGGGAGGCTAGCCCTGCCATTCATTAATCTCCCACCCGCCTCAATCCTATATGTCATTGTCTTAACAGGTGTACCAGAGCTTTTGAGTGGGGCACATAGAATGACATCAGGAATTAAAAAACAAATGCATGTTCTGGCTAGCTAAACAGACACAATTTTCCTATAAGGATGCAGGGGAGATCCTCCTGACATGCAGAGTTGGTTGGGCTGGAGACCAAAAGATGTACAAGAGGACTGTATAGTGATCAGCTTCAGAAATCCATCGGTTGTCCGAGCAATCTTAGGCAGGGATGATAGGCAGAAGGGGGACATAAGGGCCCTTCGTTGGGCTTTTTTTACTTTCCTGGGAGAGCCCCGCAAACTAGATGGCAGAATAGGTGGGAGGGGAGAATGCTGAACCGAAACTATCAACCTGTCAATTCAGATCATGAACGACCCAGGCAGCTACTTTTTAACATACCAACAACAAATAGATATGTGGTCTTAGAGGGAGTGGACTGACTCACACCTGAAAGGCATCGGCTCGAGAAATTCAATCAACAGAGGGAGCAAAAGGGTAGAATGCTCCAACTAGGGAAGGTCCCCAAACAGAGTACGCCATCTAGGTGGGATGGGACCTATGGAAAGGCATGTGGAAATGAAATGGAAAGAGTTGACAGGTACCACAGGACTACAACAACCAGATCATCTTCAAACTTACCCAACAAGATTGTGCAGGCGCCAAACTAAAGTATAGTAGAGGCCTTACATTCACCACCCCCATACCTGCCATCATAGATAGCCGTTTAGGCCCACCAAGGTTGCGGGTACTATCTTGGAATGTAGCTGTACTTGTTGCTAAGATGGATAACCCTGAATGGGGGGTATTCATAGAACAAAACGAGGTCTGTATGTTCCAGGGAACCGGGGCTAGGGTGGACACTTCTAGCTCAGGCTACGCATCGTTTAGTGTAGCTGCTACATGGGGGGAAGGGGGGCTGTGCACTGGGGTCGGTGTACATGTGGGTTGTGTAATAAAACAGATTTTCCATCAAGGATTACAATTGCTTTAATCAATGTTTACTCTAGACCAGTTAGCCGCAGTCAAGAGTCAAGGACTCTCGATGAGTTAACAGCCTTCTTGTGTACCATTCCCTGATAACTTCCTGGTGATTCTGGGTAGAGACATTAATTGCCAATATGAACCCCTAGACGGCCTGAATGGAGGCAATTACAATGAAGAATATCAACACTATCCCAGAGACTAACATTCCATCAGCGAGGGTCTGGACCCCATTGGTGCTTCAGACGAATTCCCTCACATTAAAATACGGACGTGTGGAGGGGTCATTTTGAGAGCAGAGGCAGTAGATAGTGCAGCAGACAATGAGCCTACCTCCAACAGGTAATCTGTACTGAGGCACACGCGATAATCTCTAGGGATATAGCAGATGCCCCGGTGATAACACTTAAAGAGATAACTGCAGCCCTGAGCAAAGTAGCACCATTTAAAGCCCCAGGGCTTGACAAGATTCCCGGGGAGCTCTTCCGAAGTGAACTCACCTTCTGGGCACCCTACTTGTGGAGCCTGTTCAATGCCATCCTGTTAGGAATGACGAACCCTGCTACTTGGGCAGGTGCGGAAATCGTACCTGTTTATAAAAAAGGCTCATCTCTTCTCATCACAAATTACAGGCCTATAAGCCTCATTGACATTAGTCAAAAAATATTTGCACAAGTGCTGCTGGGGCACCTACAGAGTTGGATAGAGGCGCAGAATGTACTTACCCTGTTTCAAGCTGGGTTTAGAGAAAAGACATCCACACATGATCAAATTTTTAGCCTCCTATTTATTACACTGGAAAACTGTGTGCATACAGAGTTTCAGTCTCTATTTAATATTTGTGGACCTAAAATCTGCTTTCGATCTGGTGCGGAGAGACAAATTGTGGGCAACCCTGCTGAACTTGGGGGTCCAGTGTACCTCTGCCAACTTGGAAGTGATTACACAAAGGTAATTTTGCCCAAATTAGGTTTTGCGAACACGGATAACTTACTACGCCCATACACGTAGACAGAGGTGTCCACCAGGGCTGTGTCCTTGCCACGACTCTCTTTTGCATATTCATAAACGGATTCGTTGAAGCTTTAATTACAGGGAAGGACATAGATGCCCCCAAGTTGCGGAACCGCAAAATTCCAGCCATGATGTTCCCTGACGACACTCTGCTACTTTCAAAAACATCTATGGCTATACGAGGGTCCTTGATAAGTTTGACGTCTTTTGTAAGGAAAGGGGCTTGAGAATAATTAGCAGAAAACAAAATGTATGGTGTTCAACTCAGGTAATAGTACCCGGCCAAATCCATGTTTGGTAGGCAGACCTCTGGAGAGGGTGTCTGTTTTTTTTGTTATTTTGACATTTTTTTATGGAAAACAATACAGGACATTCGGTAATCAAAGGGTACAAACATTGGGTGCAAAAGTTGATTTTCACTGGGGCGCTAGGTGGCGCACTGGCGAATGGCTGACACTCCGTGAAGCTCTCGCCGCCCGGCGAATTAAATCCTACACTTATCCTGCTTATTGGCAACCCCGGGGTTTCTGCCACCAGTGGTCGAAAGACGTGCCCAACTAGCCTCACCTGGCCAAACCTCAGCCTGCTAGGTGACGCGCCGCGCCTGCAGTTCGCCTTGCAACTGTCAGCGAAGACTGCCTATGGAGCCTACCCTGTGCGGCCAACGGATCTGAGAACTGTGCGAGCCCGCGGCGCCCCACGTGAGCGCAGGCCTTGACTAGGACAGGCCTCGGCGCCGGAAGATAGCGCTGCTCGTCGCGCCTTAGCCCCCATGACTGGGGCCACTGCGGATTTATCTGTTGACCCCCCGGGTTTGGGGGATGGTGGAGTACCGGCGGGGACGCGCTGGATTGGCGGTAAGCGGAGGTGGGGGTGTCCCGCTGCCCACACAGGACTTTAAGGCTGCAATCACTGTCGCGGGCCCGGGGCCCTTCTACGACTGGTTTCACCCCCCTGCCTCCCTCCACTGTGGAGATTTGACAGTCTGCGATGTGCTGTGGGGGCCATTATTCGTGGCCTGTGACTAACATCTTACTGGTGGCTGGGACAGGGCACGGACATCAACTTGCCCATACTCGACCCGATTGGTGGTGGATCCTCACTACGCATCGGATCCGCCTGCTGTCTTCAACCCAAGGAAGAGGGCTCTCCGCCCTGTGATCTGCCCCCCGGACGTCCCCACAATAGTCCCGATTGCTAAGTGACCTCCCGCACTGGCAGACCGCAATGTGCTGGGTCTCAATACATGCACTTGGGACACGGAATGTTGCCATCACAGCACTGTGCCAGCACCGCTAGAACCAGACTGCGGAACGCTGCAAAGACTTAGCTCTGTGTGGCATCTAGCACCTCTGAACCCTATTTCCCACGCTGTGAAGCCGCCGGCCCGCCGCACCCCGCATCCGGGGTTTTTCATCGAGCTCACCCAGACGCCGCCATGGGCAAGTCAGAGGCTCACTGGAAAAGGACCCAGTTTGGGTCCCGTCAAGCTGCACAGCCAAATCTCGTTTTGAATCCAATGAATCAAAATCATCTGTATTCTTTCTTTTTCTCCTCTTTTTTCTTCATTATTATTCATCCATTTTTAACTCATATTATTCAATCCATTTTATTCAATCTTTATATATTATCGCTGTTCAAAGAAGTGCAGGAGTCATCAATCGGTTCCACATGCCATAGTTTTATTCAACAACCCAATGCATTTCGGGAATGAGATCCCTTCGTCAGGGGTATCTATAATTACAAGTAAACATCTCAATTTAAGCTATCACCAATTATAAAAACATTTTCAGAATTTTATCTCAATGTAAAATACATTCCTAATCAGTTGTACACAAAATTTGTGTTACTAATAAACAATGCTTAAGACGCTACTGATAATACCTACACTGTACACTCTAATTTGGTATATTCTACACTTATCCCCACCTCATGTCACACGTGCATTATGGTACTTCTGTTTTAAACTGCGATGTTCCTTCCCCGTTTTTAGGTGTAAAGAGGATAGTTACATTATATCAGCCAATGCTAACACTGACAAACTTAAGACACTGACACGCTTATCTACGCTTACCCTGGCATGCTCATCCCTCTTGTTTCTTAAAATCACAGTATCACAGCCCAAACTCTCCTTCGAGGCTCCCAAACGGCCCACGCAGACGGGGCAAGGGCCATCCACACAACTGGGCAGCACTGGGCCACTTGGGGCTCCAGCGGAACAGCCTCCTGAGATCCAGGATATTTTGCGGAAGGTCCACCAGGGCTTCGCCACAATCGCATACAAGGTGGACAGGATGTCCTCTAGAATGGATGCCATAGTCCCCAAAATGGATGTCCACGAGGAGCGCATAACGGAAGCGGAGCGGCGTATATCGGACTCTGATGATGTGACCGCCAGACACACTCACAATTGTCCAGAATGGATAACCTACTGCGAGTCATAGCATCCAAGAACAAAGATTTCGAAGCGAGAAGCCGCCGCAACAATATACGCCTTTTAGGGATTCCGGAGTAGACCAACACCGGGCGCATGGAGGAGTATGTCGAAAAAATGCTGCTGGCTGCGGTGGGGACGGAGGCCTTCTCCCCACAATTTATTGTTGAACGGGCGCATAGGTCTTTGGGCCCTAGGCCCAAACCAGGAACTGCTCTGAGGCCTATAATTGCTAGTCTCCTCAATTACAGGGACCGAGATGTGGCGCTGCGGGCAGCACGTGGCAAGCAGTCGCTGTCTTATGAGGGTAACTCTTTCACTGTGTTTCCAGATTTCACACCAATGATCCAAGAGAAACAGCGTAAATTCCTGGATGTCAAAGCGAAGTTGCGCAAGGCCCAAATTGACTATGCTCTCCTCTACCCAGAGCGACTGTGCGTCACGCTTCAGGGTCGGCAACGTTTCTTTACAAAGCCACAACCGGTAGATGAGTTCCTTAAGTACCTCAAGCACACAGCTCGCCCTGACGACACATAAGAGGAAGATCAGCAACTACTGTTGGAAGGCGCACAGGTGGAAGAACAGTAATGCGTCTTGAACTGTGATTGCTCTACCGTTGTTTCTTGGTGACTGTGAGTACAACTATATAAGCTGGGACTAATGCTATTTGAATTGTATATTTATGTGAGCGGGCATCCCTTGGGGAGCTGGATGCAGACTCGCCGTGCCATCCTGTACGCTTGTTGGGGTCGCAGCATGCTGCACCTGACCCTGAGGGCAAGGGTAGAGACGTGTCTCCGCCTGAATGTACCCCCACTGGGAATTCCCCCCCAATTCCCCACCACTAGTTATGGTGAGGGATGTTTTTCTTTGTTATTTGGATGAATGGGAAGGGTGGCTGGGTGTGTATATCATGCTGGCATGTTGGGGTTGCTTCAGTGGGTGGGGGAGGGACTGGGAAGGGGTACGGGATGTTGAGAGTTTGTATTATGGTTTTTACGAGCACTTCTGAGACAGGGAAGAACATGAAGTCACTCAGGCTGATTGGAGCGAGGTACATACTACTTACACTATCAGCTTCCACGCGGCGCACGAGCAGTTGGCATAGCGACACATGGTTGGCATTTTCGATCACATATCTCCATGGCTAGTAGCCCAGGCGCGCATTTAAATGTTCTCACATGGAATGTCTGGGGACTGGGAGAACCCAGAAAGAAAAGGCAGATATTGGCATACCTAGACAGGCACCACACTCACATTGCGATGTTCCAAGAGACGCACTTCTCGCCTCTTCAAGCTACCACATTCGCATCCCGCTGGGCCATGCACAGGGTTTTCTCCTCATATTCCACCTATGCTAGGGGCACGCCCATCTTAATCAAGAAACAAGTGCCATTTCACATGGTGGGGTCGGCTAGCGATGACCAGGGGCGGTACAGCATGATGTGGGGGCACCTTGGCCTCGAATCGGTTACACTGGTATGTTGTTATGGACCCAATGTGGATAATCAAGATTTCTTCTCTTCCTTGTGGGAGGCCGTGCGGCAGGTTGGATCCAATCACATCATATGGTGGGGTGATTTTAATGTAACATATGCTCCGGCCCTGGATAGGTCACACCCCTCCCCGCACCATTGCACTAAGGCAAGCTCCACACTTGCAGACATTATTGCTGATAATCACTTGTTAGATGCGTGGAGGCACCTACACCCCTTGGACAGGGAAGGTACGCACTTCACGGCTTACGCTGCCACATGGGCGCGACTAGACCTTTGGCTTGTGACCCGGGGGCTGGGCCCCGCAATCAGTACAGCACAACACCTGGCTAGGACTTACTCTACTCTGATCATGCCCATGTTTGGCTTGCTTTCTCATACGCAGATTTTAGTCCACCGCGCAGCGTGTGGCGCCTCAATACGCGCATGCTATCTGATACAGTATTCCGCGAAGAGCTGCGGGAGGAGGTGCAGGACTTCTTTATACAAAACAAAGGGTCTGTGAAAAGCGTGGAGACAATATGGGAAGCCTTTAAGGTCACCATCAGGGGGTTCTGTATTTCTAAAGGGTTGGGAGTACTTAAAGACATTCTCTCCACACTTATCAGGCTAGAACGTGAGTTGCAAGCATTAGAGGCTCAATTGTCCCGCGCACCGGATTGTGAGACACAAGAAAAATTCAGGTCCAAACTTAACTAATACTTAGAAGAGGCACAGAGAGAAACACGCTTTCGGGGCAAACACTGGCAAGCTCGCCGTTATGGCGAGGAGGAACGCCTTGGTACAACTTTGGCAGACGTAATTCGGAAACCACAATACTCTGCCTACATGATAGAAATGGAGAGGTCTGATGGGTCGCGCTGCTGCGACACTGCGAGTATCCTTGACGGCTTCACGAGCCATTATGAAGCCCTATACACCACCTCTGGCTCCCAAGAACTGGATCTAGATGACTACCTGGGAGATGTAGCTCTTGGATGGATAAGCGATGTACATCGGAAATTCCTATGCGCACCGTTTGAACTGGATGAAATGCGCGAGGCCATAATGGGCCTCCAGTCCGGCAAGGCCACAGGAATGGATGGCATACCTGTTGAGTTTTATAAAGCTTATACCGATGTGCTAGCCCCCATCCTTCGGGAAGTATACGAGGAGTCATTAGAGGTTGGCACTCTCCCCCCCTCCATGAGTGAAGCACTCATCATTTCATTGTTGAAACCAGACAAACCTGCCCACTTATGCGGCTCATATCTGCCACTCTCCTGGGTTAATTGTGATACTAAAATCTTGGCTAAACTCATTGCTAAGCGAGTGAGCCTTTTGCTGGAACATCTGATATTGCCGGACCAGTCGGGATTTGTCCCGGGCAGATCCACCTCCCATAATCTGAGAACCCTTTTTACATTGGTGCACAACGTTGCCCCTGAATTGCCACTGGCTGCGTATTTTTAGACGCAACAAAGGCCTTCGACTCCCTCAAATGGAAGTATATTTTTGGTATAATGAAGCGTATGGGCTTCCCAGCCCTATTTCTATCTTGGACACACCTCTTGTATCATCAGCCCGGAACTAAGGTACTAATCAATGGCCAGCTGTCCCAGACATTCCTGATTACTAGGGGTACACGACAAGGGGGCCTCTTGTCCCCGCTGCTGTTCGCCCTGGCGACGGAACCATTGGCGGCGTGGCTGCGTCAACACCACAATGATATGGCCCTACAATGCAACATGAGTCAGATACTGATTTCTATGTATGCTGATGACATTACGCTATACATGTGGGACCCACAGCATAACTTGAACACCCTACTGAGAGAATTCATTGTATTCGGCCACATGTCCGGGGTCCTGATCAATTGGGGGAAGTCTTGTCTTTTCCCGCTAACAGATGCAGTGGGACAGTTCCCCTTGGGCTATCCACTGGAATGGTGGGAGGAGGAGCTGCGTTATTTAGGGATTGGAATCACTAGGAACAAAGAAGAGCTTATGAGACTCAACTATGGGGTAGCGCTGTCTCGTATCACTGACAAGGTGGACGCTCCTGCTTTCTATGGCAGGGAGGGCGTCACTGATTAAAATGATGATATTGCCCCAGCTAATATACTTGTTTTTAAATATTCCATATTCTCCGGGAAGGCATTTTTTTGCATCCCTCAAGTCCGAGCTGATCCGATTGGCTTGGGGGGGGCAAGCGAGCCAACCTTACGAGTCGGGTGGGTTTGGCATCCCAGATTTTGAGCTTTACTACATTAGAGCCCAGGCACATTACTTATATTATTGGATTAAACAGACCAGATACAAGCCACAACTTGCGGCTGAACACTGGCTGTTACACCCCATTCTGTTAGAGGGGGCGATATATATGGTCTTGAACGCTCGCGAGCGCATACCGACCACTGTCAATGCCACGATTACGGCGTGGCAAAGACTTAAGCAACTCTTTGATCTCCCTTTACTATATTCGCCACTGCTCCCCTTGGCCTATCATCCGGACATGCCCCTGCTACAAGAGGCCATCTTTCATAAGCTGCAGACGCATACATCTCTAACATCATGGGGAAGCCTACATGAGAACGGTAAATTTCGGGACTCTGGCAGTGTGTTTCAGGGCATACAACATACTCCCTTAGACGTCTTCTTATATATTCGCCTCAAGCAGGGTATGAAGGCGTTACATGGGGATTTCCCCGCAGAACCTCCGTTGCTCCCGCTCTTGCAGGTATTGCTGCAACAGTCCTCACCTAGGCGATTGGTTTCGCTAATTTATCGTGTCACCCACACTCGACATAATGTAGACGACTCCCCATCACAATCCAAATGGGAGGCAGAATAAGGAGCTGAAATAACAGAGGAGCAATGGGAATACTGCTGCTCACAAACTGAGCGGATATCAGCAAGTAGTCGGCTTAGAATCATCCACTATATATACCTGCACAGGTTGTATCTTACCCCAGCCAGTATGCATAGACATCGCCTGCGTGATACCGACCTGTGCGATAGGTGCCATGCGCGCAAGCCGATTTTCTACATTTGTTCTGGGGCTGCCTGACTATACACGAATACTGGGGTCATGTCTTCCAGGTGATCCCTCAGATGATCAATACACCCATAGAGGCCACACCTTTGATAGCTTTGCTGAGCTATGTCAAAAGAGTTCCACTGGCACATAGGCGATATACAGCGTTAGCAGTGCTGATGCCCAAACGACGGATAGCCTGTAGGTGGGGCAGGGGCAGGGCCCCCAAATTTAAGGATTGGCTTAATGATATGGTATATTGCCAGGAACAGTCTGCCCTGTATGCTGAACTCTTACCCAGTAACTCCCGGCCCAGGGATATATGGTCCCCACTTACGTCTTATTTGCTGTCACACTCCACAGATGACGCCCACCCACAGGATACAGGGTAATCAATTGCGTACTGCTGGCACGCGACCCGGACCACAGAATGCTCACACCTGAAAATGTTGTTTCAATGATGTTGGTGCTACAAACTAGGGAGGTCCTGGAGTAGGGGGTTAAATGTGCAGGCTCCTTGATGTTCCTTTTTACACAATTGTATTTTTCTTCCTGTTAAGTGCCTTGGGCATCTCTGCCATGTGATGATTGTACGAATTATATACTGCGCTGGATAATGATTGTTAAAGTTTGCTCCAAATCTATGACTTTCGGAACTCTTCCAAGTACAGCTGTGTTTTTCTTTATATGTGTCCTACCACCAATGCAGATGTTTAATATTTTAATAATCCCTTTAACGTGGCCAGCCCGAAGAGGTTGTAGGCAGCTTGCTGTGTTAGTTTGCACTGAGGGAAGTTTTTTTAATTTTTATCCTGACTGATGTTTGATCTTTACATAAGAGCTGCCAGCCACATCTTGGTTGTAGGCATGAAGCTATGTTAATACTCTCAACCACCAATAAAGGTTTTCAAAACTTTAAAAAAAATGAATTATTACTTCGGTGCAACAATAAGTCCCATTATAAAACCAGCAGCTTGGTGTACACTTCAAACAACGCATTGTTCCGACCCTTCCCTCCCCTCTTCATTCTTCAGTTTCACTTCCCACATCCATTGTAGGTGGTTCACACAAATTACCCCTGTATTTATTCCAGGCCCCCCAGACTTTCTCCCATTTCTTGGGACACCCCCGGTGCAGATAAACCATCCTTTCTGCCATCATTGCTGCGTCTAGGTCCAAGCACCAATCCCTCAGTATCGGCACCCCCTCCGCCTCCCAACATTTCGCTATATTACGTTTGGCGTACATCATACTTAGAGTTGCCCAATCCTAAGCGGGGTGTGAGAGGTCATTTGGTTCCCATAGGTTCAGAAGACAGCATCTGGGCCCCGAGAGGAGCATCTCCTCGACCACCTGAGATATGGTTCTCATAATTTTAATCCAGTACCCTGCAATCTTGGGGCATTGCCATATAGTGTGATAGAATGTTCCAACCTCACCACAGCCCGCAGACAGAAATGGTGTGTCGCCCGCCCTATTGTGTGCAGTGTGGCCCTCGTGTAATATACGCAATGCCCTAGTTTCAATTGTACCAGTCGCAGTCTGGAGGGTATCGCGGCTTCTCGTGGGGAGGACAATGCTGTCTGCCAGTCCGCCTCATCAAAGTCTCCTATGTCAGCGGCCCATTTGAGTTTCAATTTTAGTGTAGGGTCTGGACTATTGTTGACTAATTTATGATAAGTTCTTGGGCATGTGCTCAGTGAGCAGTCTTTCCTCTAGGGGAGTGGCTTCAGGTATCGCCGTGCCCTGTGGGAGTAGCGATTCAAGGGCGTGTTTGATCTGCATGTAACCTAAATGTCTCAGTTGGCGCCAAGTCATATTAGGTCTGTAACTGCACAAAGGGTATGACCTCACCTTTCTTCCATAAGTCTCCCACTGAGGAGATGCCAATTAGGTCCCATGCCCCAAATACTCTGCTATTACGGAGTTTGCCCAGTCGCCGCGCCGACCACAGGGGGGTCATTTGGGTAATAACATCTGTACACTTCAAACGGGACTATGCCGCATACCAAATACTGACTGTATGTGCCGCTGGTCCTATAAGTGAATTGGCGCATCTTTTATCATACAGAGCGGCCAAAACCCCCGCCTCACCCAGTTCTTACCTATCCGCCTGGAACGCCGGTTCTGTCTGAGGTGTATGTAACCACTGATTAATTATTTTCAAATGGGCTGCCCAGTAGTATAGCTGAACATCCGGGAGGGCTATCCCGCCGTCATACCAGCTACGAATCAGTTTAGCCTTAGAGACACGCGCTGGTTTATTACACCACAGGAGACCCGAGACCATTGCATCCAAATTATTAAAATATTTTTTGGGGACCTGGAATGGGGTGTTTTCTAACACATAGAGGAATCGAGGAAGCGACATCATTTTATAAAGGGCCGCTTTGCCCAGAAGGGTCAGAGGCAGGCCACGCCAATGAAGTACATCCCGCCTAAATCTCTCGAATAAAGGGTCTACGTTTTTTTAAAAGAAGTCATCCGGTCCAGGTGTCACCAGATACCCAGGTACTTGAAAGAGTCTTCCCTAACTGCGAGTGGACACTCCGCTGGGAGCAATGGGGCTGGGCCCTTTAGTATGAATAATGCCGATTTAGACCAGTTGATAGTGTATCCTGAAGCCCGGCTCAAAAATTCCACAGATATTTAAAAGTGCCAGTATGGAGCGTCTTGGCAAAGTCATGAACAGTAGCATGTCGTTTGCGTAAAGGGAGATGCGGTCCTCCCAGTTTTCCGTCCAGTGAAGGCCGCAGATCATAGGGTCCCATCGGATCCAGGCTGCCAATGGTTCCAGAGCCAATGCAAATAGCAATGGAGACAGGGGGCAACACTGGCGCGTGCCTCGCCCCAGCTGAAAATCTCCTGAGATGTGACCATTTGCCACCACATGTGCCATCGGGCATGCGTATAACAGCCATACCCATGCTCTGAACTTGGGGCCGAAGCCCAAATGCCTGAGGACTGCGAAGAGATAAGGCAACTCGACCATATCAAAGGCTATACTGGCCTCAAGGGAGAGGACAACTGCAGGCTCCTGGAGACAAGGCATACACGCCATTACCGCCTGCACCCTTCTGAGTTTGAGCGCGTTATTTCTACTAGGCATAAACCCTGACTGAACCGGATGAATCAAGGTTTCAAGGTGCGGTGTGAGGCGGGCTGCAAGTACTTTTGCCAGTATCTTGGCTTCGGCATTTATTAGGGATATTGGTCGGTAGGAGGCGCGCTTATTCGGGGGGTTGCCAGGTTTTGGTATTGCAATATTAGTGGACAACCGCTGATCCCGGGGCAACTCCCTCTCCTCCAGGCTAGTCTTATACATTTGTAGGAGATGCGGGCCATCAGGTCAGATGTGCATTTGTAAAGTTCTATTGGGATACCGTTGGGTCCCACCGCCTTTCCTGGCTGCAGGGCATGAATAGCTGTCCGTAATTCGTCAAGTGTAATGTCGGCCTCCAGTGTTAAAGCTGCCTCCTCAGACAGGGTAGGCATTTTAATATCTTTGATGTATGTTTGTGCCTCTTCTGTTGCCATTCTGGAGTATGAGGTGTATACCTGTGGGAAGTAGTCCGCCAACACCCCAACTATATGTTCTGGAGCTGTCACCACCTTCCCTGTGTGGGTGCGCAGCTGTGCGATCGTGTTCTGAGCCTGTTCTTTCTTATCCAACCATGGCAAGAGTTTGCCCGCTTTATTTCCAACTTCATATATGGTATTCCGTGTGTTCAGTAACCGCATTTGAACCTGGTTGCGCTGATATTCGTTAAGTGTGCTCTGTGCTAGGCGTAGGCTTTTTGTCGTTTGTGATGTGGGGCCCTCCTCATGTTGGGCTTGTGCCTCAGCTAAGTCCATCTCTAGTGCCTCCTTTTCACTCCTGGACTGTCGTTTATGCCCTGTTATCGAGGCTACAGCCTGTCCCCTAATCACTGTTTTGAATGCTTCCCATAGTACACAGGGGGATTGCACCGATGACACGTTTTCTACAAAATATTGTTTTGTGACTGTAACGATGTCCTTACGGATCTTGGGGACCTGGAAACAGCCCGGGAAAATGGGGAAGATACGATTCCTCGCCTTGGTGTGCATTGTTTAGGCCAGGAATACTGGGGAGTAGTCTGAGATTCCACGTGGATGAATCTGTACCTCTTGTAAATGGGCCAACCCACCAGCTGTAAGGAAAAAATAATCTATTCGGGAGAGGCTATTGTGTACCCCTGACTGACAGGTGTAACTCTACCCACTAGGATTCCTGTATTTCCAGGCGTCAGAAAGGCCCAGCGCATCCAAGAACCCCTTCAGCTGAGATCCCCCTCCTCCGTTCGCCCTACCTGGGTAGCGGTCCCTAGTACCATCAATGACTGAGTTAAAGTCGCCTCCCAGAATCAATTCGCCCTCGGATAACCTCAATAGAAATGCACTGAGCGCCGGGAAGGCCAGAGCCTGGAGGGCCTAAGGAATATATACTGACACAACATTAAAGCACTTCCCTTCCCACTGGCAAGTTATTGCTGCAAAGCACCCCTGATCATCTGTCCAGGACTGATGTATTACTAGTGGGAACTGCTTGCGTATCAGAATTCCTACCCCTCGTGAGCCTGAGGTGAACTCCGAGTGCACTGCCAGTTTGTAACCCCAGCGGTCCATCGCCTTACATGCTGTACCCACCAGGTGCGTTTCTTGTAACAATGCCACCGCTGGTGCCTTGTGCCGCAAGTACTGCAGCACCAGTCCTCTTTTAATTTTATCCCCCAAGCCATGTACATTCCATGTAATCAGCATCAGAGGAGACACCAAGGACCTTGGGGGTCCCCATTATCCGCCCCTGTGTCAAATAATGCAGTTTCTGCTGCCATGAGGGTAGTAATAACTCTTTGAGATCCACATGTCGCATCTCCGTAAAGCAACAATCTGCCCATACCTCAATACACCTTGTCCTAAACACAAAAACAACACATCAAAAACAATGCTCGAAACCCACTTTGCCCTACCCACCCCCCTCCCTGCCTCCCTGCTCGACGGTTTCAGAACTACCCGCCTCCCCAACATAGCAGAGCACTTAATACCCATCCCAATACTTCAACGTGTGGGGGGTAGAGAATTGTGCCCCTGCTTCACCTCGGGCCTAAGCAACATAAACTTTATCAATCTAACACCCTCCAATATGGTCTATAATAAGTATTAATGAGGAGAAGTTATGTATTAAGCGTCCCATTATCCTCACAGCGGATCAGTTTCTTCGCCCAACACACAAAGTACCTGTGAAGCAAATATAGGTCCCCCAACAGTGTTCCGTCTCACCATTATCTAAGATCCCACACCATATCGGATACCGTTTTCAAGAGGCGAGAGTCCGGCAGCTTGTCCTGGCCACCACTGTAGTCAAGGCCGTATCTTCCGACATCGCCAGGAAGAGATTACTCACTCCTGCTCCATTACACCCTGTTGTTCGCCCTGGCGTAGGTCTCGACGGCTACCGCGGCCCGACCTCCTTGCCTTGCGCCATCCATCCAGCCACTCCTGTGCCTCCTCAGGCGTGGAGAAGAACCATGTCTTACACTCCGATTCCACTCTCAATTTAGCTGGATACAACATGGAGTACTTCAGTTCTCATTCTCGGAGCGCATTTTTCACCTCAGATAACCCCTTGCGCTGCTTCGTGACCGCCGCCGTGTAATCTGGAAAGATCGTGATTGCAGCGTTATCAATGCAGATTGAAGGGCCTGTCGTGCTGCCTGCAGGATTGCATCCCGATCCCTGAAGTTGAATATGCGCGCCAGGATCGGATGCGGAGGGGCCCCTGGCCCAGGTCTGCCGCCTGGGACCCGGTGAGCGCGCTCCACCGAGAAGGAATTTGACAATCCTTTCGCTGTAAATGGGTAGTCACTAGATCCTCTACAAAGAGATCGAGGGCCTGGCCCCCTGTCGATTCCGGGACGCCAATAAGGCAGATGTTATTCTGTCTCGACCGCCCCTCCTGATCCTCGAGGCGGGCCATCAGGAGCTTGTTGTCTTCCTCCAGCTGTCTCACCTGTTGTTTGAGAGTGGTGGTTTCGGAGGTCAGGGCGGCCATCGTTGTTTCAACTTCGGACACTTTGGTGGACATCTTGTTAAAGTCTGCTCGGATCAGCGCCAGGTCATTTGCTAGAGTCCCGATCCTAGAGTCTACTTTGTTAAAGGTGGTCATAATGTCTTGAAGGGTAACTTCCTGCAATGTGCCACCAGTCGCACCCATTGTCGATGGAGCCTCTTTGTCAGGGGCATCTTCCTGTGACTTTGCGAAAGCAAATTTGTCCAGCTTTCCTTGGGTAGTCCCTCGCCCTGCTCTGTTGCTCATTGTGCTGTTTGGAAGAAATGAGTCATAGAAGGCAAGACTAGCGTGCAGTATTTCCTGTGGATCGGAGCGTTGCGATGCTGTTATATGTTATGAAGGCTAGGTCTTCTCAGTCAAACATGTGGAAGGGGCCCCGGCCGCCACTCCTTTCAGCACGTAGTCTATTGTCCGACCCGCACCTCCGCGAGCCCAGCACTCAAATTAATATCCAGGGCCCCAAATCGCACCCACCTCACGGTGTAGTGAGGGGTAGCCCTTGTAGGAATATCTGTCAGAGACTCCAATTGCAATTATTCACATTCGGGAGAAGCGGATCTTCTGCATCCGTGTGTCTGCCATACCAGATGTGGCACCTCCAGGCCTTTCTCTTATCGCCCGTGGGCTCACTCCGGTGGATGGTTCCGGCCGTCCGTGGTCCTCCCAATCCCGGCTGCGGTGCTGTCTGGGAGTGTTATTTAGCCTCCCTGGGTCTGGAGGTTGTTGCAGCCCAGCTCACCAGGTCGTCGCTCCAGAAATTTCCCTTGGTCCGGGGGCCCAGAGTATCGTAGCGGTCCTCGCCCGACCTTGCCCGGCCCCGCAGTACTCACTCAGGAGAGGTTCTGTTGTGTTATCATCACGCACCGGGGGTATAATTACGTACCCGGAGGTCCTGTCGGCCACTGCTGATGGTAGCCCCGGGTTAGGCCATCCAGCCTGCAGTCGCGCAATATGGCGGCCGGGCCAGCTCTCACATCACCGTCCCGGCCCCAAGTCCCCAGACCGCATGTCTCGTCGCTCTGCAGAGACGCTGGTAGACTATGTTGGTGTTCTATCTCCGGCTTAGTTTTGCAGTCGCTGCAGGGCCGGGATGGGATCCGGAGGGGGGAGGAGTCTGCACCAGGTCTAGCGCCACCACCGCACCTCTTCACGCCGGCCTCCCGGTCCCGCTCACCGGCCGTCGTCCCTACTGGAGGTCCCGGCTTTCAGGTCGGAAGAGGCCACCAGTCGTCTCTCGATGTCCCAGCTAGAGGGTCGCTCGGATTTTCACGGGAGGAAATCTGGATGCTACCAGATGTCCTCCGCCTGCTTTCCCCGCGTGGTTTGGGGCAGATTGAATAGTGGATCAGTGTGCGGATTAATTGGGCCCGGTTTTAAAGCTCAGAGCTTCCCTAGGCTGCGGCCATTTTCTCCGGCTGCAAGCCATGCCCCCGTTTACTAGGGTGTCTGTTTTTAAATACCTTGGCATCACGATTACTGAAAAAATGGACTGGGGGACACAAATTAAAAAAGCCAGTTTGAAGCTAGCCCAGACAACGGGGACCTGACAAAAGTATTTCAAAATTCCATCCATAAACCTGTTGGCCCGGAAGTAGAAATATACAAAGCGAAAGCTAGAGGTGCTGCCTTTTATGGGGCTGAAATCTGGGGCCATTGTCCATCTGGCAACTTAGTCAAAGTCGAGAAAACCTTTGCCAGGCAACTATTTGGTCTCCCTCGTAGCTCCCCCTTTACACTGCTTCGCCCATACCTTGGGGTCAGATCAATCTCAGAAGAAGCTGCCCTTAGACCACTTCTATTCCTGTGATGTCTGTGGGTCATCCCACAACTGGTTGAGTACAGGGAAGAACTGAAAGAGGTGCTGAGTATACAAGTGGTGGGGAAAACTACTCTGGCTGGCTTTTATCCGGGATACCTTTTTGACCATGGGAAGGGGCAATTTGTGGCACAATCCAGAAGTAACTTGTCCTATAGTATTAAGGAATGATCTGAAAGGGAGCTACTGGGAGAATAACCTGGCCCGCCTCCAAGGGAGCTCAACAACAGGCAAGCTTAGCATAGTGTTTTTAGAAATTATAGAACAGTATAGATTAGAGTCCATACTGGATGACATTAAAGCGAGGAAGTTATACCTGCAGTTTAGGCATGGGGTACTGCCACTGCGTGTTTTCCCAAATAAATGGGCGGGATCACAAGTTTTGGCTTGCCTGGCCTGTAATAATGCAGCAGAGACAGAATATCATGTTTTTTTTCTGTCCAGGCTACAAGAAGGCGAGAAAACGATGGCTGATCCAGCTATGCAGAAACCTGGGAACTTGGCACTGCATAGAGGCTTTTAGGATATTGAAATATAACACGTGTCTCCCTGTAGCATTTTCGGTAGCAGGCTTTGTATTCTCTCTGTGGTGCACACGCAGGGCACTCCTGAAGTTGACCTCATAGATTTTGGCTGATTGTTTTATAATATTTTCATCGGACTTTGGATGTCTTTTTGCCTGTATGTTATATTTATGACCTTTTTACAAGCTTTTTTAAATTATATTATCAATGTATACTTGGTTTTATGAATATTGTACATGTGCATAAAACCACCAACAAGTTAAATGGTGGTTTTTGGCTTAGGTTGTATGCTCATGTTTACAGTTTCTAGTTGATAGGCACAAGCACTTTATAAAAAGCTATTGCATTGGATGGCCAGTGGGTTTGAGCTTGTGCTTACTTTTCCCGGCTTTACATATTGCACATATATTGCACATGCACTTTAATGAAGGTATTGGGTTTGGGCTGATCGAACCATAGATTGCCTTTATGTTATACCTAGGTGTTGCACATGCACTGTCGCGAGAAGAATGGATTTCCTTTTATTGTTTTATTCTTGAATCGAATGAAATGTATTGTACTGTATATATACTTTTATAGTCACATTAGCCGAAATAAAGTTTTCTGAACTGAACTGTATTTGGTTCTCACTGAGAGACACTTTTGGGAATGTCAGATTATAAATTTGATAATTCAATGCTATGAGGTAACAAGAGTTGTTAACAAAAGCAGTTACCCACTGTTGCTACTTCATAAAGAAATTCAAGGCTGCTCTGGCAGAGCTCTCACAGAGCCTGTCAGGGCAGCGCTGCTACCCATCTATGATACATGGGATTCAGTAATCCCTGCATAAAGGTCAGGACCTAATATCTTTATAGTTGGTGACTTGTGACACACCCAGTTGAGGCTATAAAGAAAAATGTTAGAACTTGACTATTAATAGTTATTACAGTTGGGTAGTGACATCACAATGCCTGCTGCTAGAGTCAGCAGGGGAGGAGAAAGGCAGGTCAGTTCATGGAGCATAACTGAAGCAGCTGTTTAAGCAACGAATGCGGAACATTGCTTTTCTTTTTTCTGCTTTATTTTTATAGCTTACAATGACAAACAGAGAGAACAAGTTTATTTTTGCACTCCTCAGACAGTTAGAGAAAAGCCAGAATATTTCTGCATGTTGAACTACTGCTGCTTTGTTTTTTTTAACTGACTTCTAATGAACTGTTTCAGGTATCTCTTTGCAATAAATATCGAACAGGTTTCTGATGTCTCTGAATTTGCATTAGAGGTTATAATTGTAGTCTTCATGTTTGCAAACCTGCTTCTCTTTTATATGAAAGAGCTATGCACCAAGGTTTTAAGTGGTTTGGAAAGGTGATGGTGTGACCATGTAATATATTTGATAGAGTACCTCCTTGTGTACATAATAAGGATATTAACTGCATCGCTGCGGCGTCTTTTCCCGCTGTTTGCGGCAATTTACGAAAAGCTGCGTTACGTGACGAGCTCAGCTCGTCATCCGCACACAACTACCGTGGCTGATGACGAGCTGAGCTCGTCATCAGCGGCAAAGCGGTTAAAAGTCACCACAGAATTCCACAATTTTTATAATAAAACTTGCCTTCTGCCTCGTTCCTCTTTATGGTTATGGAATTTCTCAGTGACTTGCAATATCCTTATAATGTATGGGAGGAGTCCACTATCCCATATATAATTCTATGTTGCTTAGAGTTTTCTTGAACCCAGCATGCGCAGAAGAACAGCCTTGTAAACATGCACCATTATGAACAGGACATGCAGAGGTTCCTAATGTGTCCCTGTAAACATATACAAACAAGTGAAAAACTAAAGGTGTGGGTCGTGATAACTGGCACAGCATGGTGTAGTGCAGAAAACACAAAGGAGATGTTTCTCTTCCAATCACCGGCATAGAAACTCAGGACATGTCGAAGTGGAGAGTGTGTTGACCATTACCAAAAGATCTCAGTTGTTCTAAACAAAAGTGAATCAGAATACACCCAACTCAAACTGGTGAAAAATGTATCTACAAACCACTAGGCCATTTAAAAGTTGTGTACATACTCTCAGCCCCGGCAATGAAAAATTAAAAAAATGCACCCCAAAACACCTAATCTGTTGTCAAAAACTTTGCAAATTGCATAAGCTGAAAACCACACAAAACCACCAGGCGCCTACAGGCAATGCAGCCATACAAAAATCCATACCCCCAAAAAAAGATGCAGCCTCACAAACTGCTTTTAAAAATACAGATGGTGTGGCACATTAGGTGTACTCATGTCTCCAAACACACCTCTTCCCACAAAAACATTATTTGCATACAGGTGACAACTGAGTAAATTACCTCCAAAGGAAAATAGTGAATTGCTAAAAAATTCTTTATAGAAAAGACCATATTTCACAACAGCTTCGAGACATGTTGCAGCACCCACCTATCAGGGACCATTGTCCATAGAATTCCATGTACAGTGGTATCCGCTATTAACAGAAGTCCTTCAAATAAAGTTCCTGGTATCAAAGGAGGACAAGTGGACTTATACAAGGCCAGTGTTGATCTATAGGTGTCCGTTTTGCAAATACTGTTAACTCTGCATGTAGAGCAGGGATCCCTCAATCATGTGGGTCTGTGATAATAGTACCTGTGTTTAACAAGCATTTACAATGCAATAGGTCTCGCAGCATTAAAGTGTGAGTTACTGGCATTGTAAATGACAATGCTTTGCATTAATTTTTTTTATTTGCAATTGGTATATAAACATTGTTTGTGAATGGTTAGCTGTTGCTTATGCTAAGCAATGTTGGCAGCAAGATAGAGTGCTAGTCTTGCTTGTTATAAGCATGCTGATTTAAACAAGATTACACATTGATGCAGAGCCACAAAGAGGCGTCGGCTAGTGGGATGCACTTAAAGGGGCAGTGAAATAGAAGAGGACCCAGGGATAGAACGATTCAGCGTTATATTCTTGGCCCTTGCATTGTTTTGGGATGTGAGTGTGACCTGTGTGGGAATCAACCATGGTTTATCGTGTTAATGGAAGGAAGATGTATTCTTGTCCTAGACCAGAGTAGACCTAAGTGTGTGTTACTTACAAGTCTAAAACTAGCTCTGCCCTTTGGCCTGTGTTGTAATCGTACAGTAGGTAGAGAGTAGTTGCGCTTCATTGGTTGGGGCGTCGACTCTTTGCTGCTCCCCTCACAGAGGGCCGGCTGCCTCAATGAAGCTCCCAAGACACGTGTTCAGCTGTTCTTTGTTTTAGCTCCTGTGTGTCAGTGCACCGTGTAAGCGCACTAGCATACCCTGCTCTCTCTGGAACACTCACACTGCTGAGTCACTCGCACTCTGCAGTCACTCTGCAGTCACTCGCTCTCTGCAGTCACTCTGCAGTCACTCGCACTCTGCAGTCACTCTGCAGTCACTCGCACTCTGCACTCGCACTCACTCTGCACTCACTCTGCACTCACACTGCAGTCACACTGCAGTCACACTCACTCTGCACTCACTCTGCAGTCACACTCACTCTGCACTCACTCTGCACTCACTCTGCAGTCACACTCACTCTGCACTCACTCTGCAGTCACCCTCACTCTCAACTCACTCTGCACTCACTCTGCACCCACTAAAAAATGTGCCTTGGTGTAATCAATAACGCAAGTAAGTGACGATCCAATACAGAACCCATGACTGCAAAGGAGCCTGGTCAGGCAGTGAGGCAGAAGTGCAGCACTTTAAAACAAGAGTACGCTTGGAGCGAACAAGTGGACTGGATGTACTGTAGTGCACAGGATTCCTGAGAAATAATCCGAAAAGCTAGTGACTGGATTTTTTCTTAAGATTAATAACTCGCTACATGAAACACAATCCCGCAAATGTCAATGTCACATCACTATTGTGAACACAAGCTTGAAGAATACTATTCAAATGTAAGAAATGAGATTAAAATACAGGGGGGCAGATATACAAAATGGTAATATGTCGCGCAAAAAAAATGTTTCCTTAGAAAACCATGTGGGAACGCTACATGAGTATTTCGAATTTCCAGATATTTTTGGGAGTGGAGAAATCTTATTCCAAATAAGCCTGCTGCTAAACAAATTCAGGAAGCATTAACATTTCCTTCGGAAGGAAAGGGGAAAAATGTATGTCGCCAGTAAAAATGCACACCTCTTTTGAATTGATGCCGCCAGTGGGAAATGTACACTTCTTTTGAACATCACCCATAGGTAAGTGTACAGTTAGTCGTAATAATTGTGCAATATGTTCTTCATTATTTTTAAGAATTCCAACAAACGCATTTAAGTACCAATGCAACAATACAAATAAAAGAACTGTTTCGAACTTAGGTTTTTTAAAATATAAAACTACGGCCGATTTACAAGAATATGCAATGCCATAACTGTACTCGTCTAAGAGTTTTCTAACAGCGGAAGCCTCCAAGTAAAACATGTAACCATCAGTCTTTATAATCAATTATATCTTACTAACTACAAATGTGTGTATTTCCATGGACGCACTCATATCCGCATCTCGGAGACGGGTCTCTGGTAAGAGCGGTGCAATGAAAGCTGTGACGCCCACCCCAGCACGTGAGGGGTTCTCTGCTTGCCTCTGGTGGGGGGGAAAAACGCTTTAGCTCCATTCTCAGGGAACAAAAGACCGGCAGCCGGGAAGGGGAGAAGATTAGCAGAGGTTTTGCAGATCAAGAAGAAAAAAATTGGCAACAACAAGTCAATTTTTCACCCTTTCCTAGCCATGAAGAAGCTGGACTCTCAGACAACGCCAAACAACTTCATCCTTTTATACAATTGGACAATTTCTATCGATTTACCGCAAATAGAAAACAGAGCGGAACAGATCTATACAAGAGGGGCACACTTATTTATAAATATACATTTACAGCTTTAACGCACGATAAAAAAAAGCATGCTAGTCGGTGGTGGGGAGTGTAATGATGGGGGCCCTGGGCCCTCATGCTGGAAAGGACTGACGCAGACACAGTCAGCTACTTGGTGCAACTGGCCCAGAGCACGTGCGCCGGGCCTCTTTTATTAGAACTGTGTCACCTGACCGGTGACATCAGTGGTGGGTGGGTGTTCAGTGTGCTGGCATACAAAACCACTAGACTGCTGACTGTGACTCTGGGTCACTACAGGGAGCAAGAGGAAAGGGCCCTTGGAGCAAGGGTGGCCAGAGGTGGGGTGGCGAAGAGAGGGTGGCACAAACTAGTCAGTGGTGGGCACTAAGGGCAAGGAAAGGACCCGTAGAGCAAGGGTGGCCAGATGTGGGATGACATTGGACTCTGACATCAAAGCCAGTGCATGTCCTTGGCACGGGAAAAAGAAGAATCACACACAGATGAGGAAGGTGCTGTGGAACATGCTGGACTCGTCATGTTCAACCTCTTACCGTATTCATGGCTGAGGGGACACGCTTATCTTCATCTCATCCTTGGGTAGCCCGGGCCATCCGCTTCTGTCATCGCTATGAAACCACTAGATCTCGGCTTCTCCTTCGGGGCTTGGAGGGCACTTTGTGCTCTGGTGACGTGCGAAAGAAAGACCTGCACCATTGTGCAGGGCTTCGAAGCGAAGACTATTAGTATGTATGTCGCACTTTCGTTTACGTTTTCTGTACCTGACTTTTTAGATTTACATCACTTGTATGCTAAGGTTTGGTCCACAAGTCTTGTTATGCTTATGCTCCCCTCACTTCCCTAAGTTTCTCCTCACAAGCCCTCAGTTTCCCTTCTCGCCCCTGAAATGTTCCCTCACTTCTCAACCATCACTACCCTTACAAATCATTCATGTGTCCTCTCACTTCGCACACCAGATATCCCTGACATGTTTGATGGAGATTTCTCTCACTCGTTTCTCAATGTTTCCCTCCCATGTATTTGAAAGTGCCCCGAGCCAGGCTGTCAAAGTCCCACGTCATAGCCCCCAAAGTATTGTTCCCGGTGCCTCGGAGGCGACCCCTGATTTCAAGCTAGAGCCCTGTGTGTTGTTTGTTGTGCCCCTCGGTTGAGAAACGTGGTGATCTCTTTTAAATCTGAGCTGAAATCCAATCTGCTCATTTTGTCTCAAAAAGTTGCAGACTTACTAAAAGAAACATCTTATTTACTCATGTAAACACGAACTTCTCCTTGACATGTATTAACTTGTGTTAGCTGACATGTAATTCTGGAACATTCTCGGCATGGCCCGTTGCTGCTGTAACTATTTAAATGCTTTTAACTAATTGCCTCCCTAGCGATGCTGCTGTGTGTTTGGCCCTGTGGCCCTGCTTCAGTGACGTGTGTGGAGGGCCGTGGAGATCCCGTTCAGAGATACTCACTAGACATGCTAGGAATCACCCTGTTTTGCTTTCCACATGCAGAATGCAGTCCTTGCAGCCAAGATAGGGGCAGAGGGGACAGCGTGTGCAAGTGTATTGGTGCCAAAAGCGTATGTGTTTCTGAAGTCGTAATGTCAACTGGAGAGGTGTTAATTAACAAAGGAAGCCGACTGCACTTGCAGATGTGGAGGAGACGTGAGTGACCGGCAGGGGGCAGCTCTTGGAAATTTGAAAGCAGGCTGTGTCCATATTTTGGGACGTACTGGAAAACTAATGCAGCGCCTAATTCAGATATGCAGGCCGCTTGAGCAAACTCTCCCTGACGTTGTGCAATGTTTTGAGGTTTTCAAATTACGCTTTTTTACAGTTGATTTTTATGGAAGGCTTAAAGTCAGACGACAATACCCCCCCCCCCCCCCCCTTATTCTAGGCTTCAGAGCATTTGCTAGCACAGTTTGTACGAGCTCGCGCATTTAAAGGTGCACATGGTGGATCCGATGGCGGCACACAGGTTTTTAGACATGGTATTCCGCGTACACCACATATTCTGTCTATAAAACCCACATGCATCCAAGAACAAAACAGAGCTGCTCCAGCAACAGGAAGGAGGGGGCCGCTCAGCGAAGCTTTTATCAGCGCCGCACGCCTCTCTGCAGACTCCCCCTGCATTCCAAGAGGCGCGCGTCGTGATCCGGTTTTGTCTGTAATACTGTGGAGACAAGGCCTGGCCGCGCACAACGTTATCCTATGAGTAAACGCTGCACGCGGCCAGGTCTTGTCTCCACTTCCCTCTCGTTGTTGGCTGAGACGGCAACTATAGTTCTCTGGCGAGAACGCGCTTCGCGCGTTACTAGCCGAGACCTAAAAAGGGCAGTTGTGCGGATCCCTCTTGCTACCACCCTATTTGAATGCTGGATTCGATGGTGAACGTAATAGGTGGAGTTGTACCACATGAAATAATGACATGAACCAAAGAGTGGAATATTCTAGCAGAGGTTCACTAAGATTTTAGGACAAGTTTAGGAGTGATATAACAATTTCTAGACCTAGATCTTATAATGATTAAATATGCAGTCGCTAAAGCCTGCCCTTTACATCTGGGTTTCATGGACCTCTGGTGTGCCTTCAACAGTGTAAATATTTCACTTCTATTGTCACTTCTGCTTACCAAGAACCTGGACAGGGATATAGTGGAGTTCCTTGATGCCTTACATTACAACACAACAGTTAGGGTGAGATTTGGGGGAAATTGCAAATGTACTACTACCTTTGAGTTATCGCATGCAGGGTGGCAGGGATGTGTTTTTACACAGATTTTGTTCCTGCTGTATATTATTGATCTTGATATCTGGCTTACTGAGAAAGGGCAGGATATGCTACTTGCTAGTAGTAAACCCACAACTGTTTTACTATATGCCTTTGAGGCAAAGCATTTATCGCGAACCGGTAATGGTGTAAAAGCAGCTTATAAATGCTTTTATATTCTTAATGGAACTATTGGATTTAGGAACCAACTTCTCAAAGACAATCACTATGCCTTTTGGCCCTAAATGTTTAAGGCTATAGGGTTTCTCAATTAAAGGAAAGTGTATTGAGGGAGTTTATCAGTTACCTTACTCAGGAGCAAATTTTGATTCTGCTACCACATGGGCCCCCTGTTTATTTATGAGGACACAACGTCTTGAACAATCTCTTGGATTTGTATTTAATCTGGCAACTAATATTGGATAATAATCAATTACACCAATTAAGGACATTTACAACAGAACATGCCCGACTGTCTTAACAAATGGTGCAGGAATTTGGGACTAAAATGATGTAGGTAGTCCAAAGGGCAAAGAAAATTGTCTATCTGTGCCTTTTAAGCTTACCCCTTAGTACCCACATTATTCTGTACATGAAGAGCCTGAGCTAGGTTACGTGGAGATCCAATTTAAATCAGCACCTTTGCTTTTATGGGGTTCCATATGGTGCAACAAACATGCACCCCTAAATACAGCCAGAATACAAGATTGTATGACATGCAATTCACGGGCTGAAGATACTATGGAGTGCATATATAATGCCTGGTATTGAGAAACTGGGCAGACCTATTGTATTTACTGACCCATCTAAAATTGCATCAAGAGACAAACCATAGATGAAGTATTTTCTAAAAACAAGGATCTAATGATAAAAAGACAACAAACTCAAAAAAACATCTAACTTAGAGTATGTTATGATTCCAAACCTCCACACATATAGAAGTATATCTAGACTTAGTTTTATGTACTTGGGAACGCTCGCTCCATAGTAGGTTTATATTTGGTGCACAAGAATGGCTACTCTGTTTCCCCTTGGGCAATGTGGCAAAGCGCCAATGTTTCCTTGCCCTTATGATGAAATACACTGTTTTACACTTTATGTCTGTCTGCACATTTGTTTTTTCAAAACTCTTTTTTCTTGAGTCATCAGATAAAGTGATCACATATATTACAAAGAAGTAAAAGTATAAGCCAATCAGTATATCAGTTTCCAAGAAGGTGACTACTATATATATTATTTATAAAGCAAGAAAATAAACCATTCGGGTCTGTAAACGACAGCCCCTAACATTATTAACATCTGTGACTTATACCGCATAACAAACCACTGATCATGTCCGTCAAACCCCTCCATGTAGTCATATCTGGTGTAACAATGTTCCTGTCCTGTGATATATCTCTACATGGTTTCAACTTCTGCAGGTTGCGGTGGAGGTGGTTTTAATAGAAGAAACCTAAAATCCGCCCATCGTTTCCATATTTTAAAGTGCTTCTGTGGGCACCCTGTCTGCACATTTTATGGTATATTTTCACAAAATGTCTTACTCTCACATTTTAGGAATATGGGTTTTACCAACTGCAGAGCAGCATTAATGTTTTCACAACTGTTTCACTCTACTGATGGGTGTTTTATAATGAGTCCTTTCTTAAAATCTGCCCTTCAGCATCATAAGTGTCTATTGTTCTGATGATAATACTTTAATATTTATCACTATCACTTTTTATTGGGGATATCTAAGAAACCCTAATATGATTTTTGTACCGTGTCTTGCTGTTGTTTATTAAGGATAATTGCTCTGTAGATGTCTATACAGCTAATGTTTTTATGCAGTACATTTATGATTTTTGTCTAGCAATCGAATAATGTTTGATATGATTTGACTAAGTGAGGACTTTAAATTCCAAAATTCTGAGATTCGTAAGGTGGGGGAATGTAAAACAACATACAGATTTGCCATAGTGCCCCTAGCCAGCTCTTAGAAGAAGAGTAGTTGTCATGCAGTTAAGGGCAAACAAGTTGTCTTGCCTGCATAGATGGGTTAATAATGGGTAATCTGGCATTTTTTTTAATTGCATGTACATCTTGGTGAATTATGTGCAGTTGCCTGATGCATCTAAGATGTTATTTTGTGAAACGTTTCTCCTATTTTCGTTTAGTATCACATTCATTGTTATACTGTTTAAGTCTTATTTTTTTGTTACCTGTGTGAAATTGTGGGTAAACTAAGTTTCTACCTCCCCATAAAGCTCATGTTGAAAATGTTTTTAATAAACCTAACTTGTATTTGACTATTTCTCATTCCAACAATTTCCCAAGAAAGCTACTTTGTAGCCCCTCTGCTTCATAAGCACTAAACACATTTGGGAGAATGAAAATAATCAGTTTAATGCCACTATTATGTTCGCTTACACAAGCAGAGGTATAGAAAGGTGTGAATAACATAATAAATTGAATCTGATTAGATGGAAGAAAGTGCTTGTGCTGTGTTATTCCTATTTAGAGTGCTCCGAGTGTACTGTTTGCAACCATCAACTATGCCTTTGTTTTACAACAGAACAGGCATGAACTAAGCAAGCAGGCAATTGTCTGTAGCACTGAGCAAATGTGATTTGACAATAAGGATTTGGGGCATTTAGAACTGGCACCTTGCCTTGGCAGACAGTCAGTCACAGATTTTTCTATTCTTGTGGATCTACAATGCCTGACAGGGTCCCATGTTAGCTGAAGGTCATTCTAAAACATAGCTTGAATAATCTGTTAAGAACACATTTCTATGGACATTAAAAGAATAAAAAGGGATTGAGAAAAAAATAAAACACTTAAACAGACATTAAAAATTAAAAAAGGATGACATAAAAAATCTAAAACAGGGATGTTGGCATATAGGCAGCTGATAGATGTGTATGAGAAGAACAATAGTTCAATACCTCTCTTGTGATAACAGGCACTGAAATGGTTATATAAACTCTATCAGTGCTATTTGGAAAAAGTGGGAGGATCTTAGTTTTTTCAAACAGAATCCATTTTGTTTCAAATTAAACTGGTAATTCTTTACAAACATTTTTCATGTGGAGTTAACTGCGATATTTCCTTCAGCGTAGAGTTGGATGTGAACTAATTTGATCCTTTCCATACCATGTTGATTTTCGAAATGTATCTGTATTGATAACAAGGTACTGTGGATTATGACAGTGGAGTACATGGTATATGGACTCATCAATTATTTAACATGCTGCTTTTTCAACAGTAGGGTGCTAAAGAACTAAAACCATGAACATGTTGTAAATGGTCCTGTGGATGACAGAAACGCCTCTGGTGTTTTTTTTAAATATCCTTAATTAACAAATATGACGTTTTAGGTTTGAAGGAGCGAGGCCATAATTGGAGGTGAAGCATTACTGTGCCAGTTCTCTGGAAAACTGTTATAATAATACTGCAAAAATATATTTAACTGCAGGTCAATGGCAGGTTGAACCATCAGTACACATTGTTATTTACGAAATGTTAGGTAGAATCATTGAACTAGACATGATACAGTACAAAGGAGAACCTGGTTCTAGTACTAGTTTGTTGGGCGAATAGTTTCTATGGGATACAAGAAATATAGACAAGGGTACTCCCAAAGTTTGATTTTCGGTCTAGAGGGGGGAGTAAAAATACAAAAACTGAAAACTGAAAACCTCTTAACTGACCTATTTGTTTTACAAGTTATAGACTGAATCTCATCAATTCACATAGGATGCAACATGAATAAAGAAGTATTCAAAAACACATATTATTCTTTAGTTTTCTATTTATTTTCATGATTTGAGATAGGAAAACATTTTTATGACATTTTTCATATTTTTTAAGACAAAAACAATTAAATAGTTCAGTGCCAGAAATTCATAATTTACAATGATAAGTTTGATATGAACCCCACTAAGACCACTGTACTAGCTGCAGCTAATAAAAATCATCTTCTACGCCAGACGAAGAGTCCGTGTCTCTGTTTTGACAAGGCAGGTGAATCCCGGGGATTTAGGCGTACCCTGCGCCGCCGGGCCTTAAGGCTGCGGTTCTCCAATACTTTGAGTGATGTGAAAATGGGTCACAAATTGAGCCAGGTTAGAAGGTCCAAATACTCCCAAAATAGGACATCAATAAATGTAATTATATATTCTTTGATAGAATGGAGAGGTTTTCATTATGGATTTTTTTTAATGAATACCGTACACAATGTATTGAAAACTGTTCAGATGTTGTATGTTTTAATTTACGATTACTATGAGTCGGTGTTTGAGGTTCAGAGAAGAAATGACAATCATTATGCAGAACTGCGAGGACCTGTTAGTATTCCTACATTGACGATCAGTGCGGATTGATTTAAATATCTGTGGGAATTTGGATATTTCAAATTATTTGTGTTTATTTAAGAATACGTGTCAGTCACTTCTGAACGGGATTCTCCCTCGAAGCAGACAGAGACATCATGACCAACACAATTCATGTAAAAATGAAATAAATATAAAAGAAGATGTTCATAAGAACAACAGTAATTCCATTCATTACAATCAAATCAGGAAGGAAGCAGTTAATGTTATAGTTATAAAATTACAATCAAAGGAGGTTAAATGTTTTGCACGCGCTAAGCCCTCTAGAGAGCCGTTTTATTTCACATTGATTGGTCAATGATCTCATGGTCTTTTATTTTCCTTGCCATTAACAAGCAAATTAATACATTATGTCCTCATTTATATCGCTCGTTTTTCCACCCTACGTTCATCTGAGATGCTCATAAAGTGCAATCCAAAGACACAAATGCAAATCTGATGGACCATAAAATCAGACTCTCTTGTTTGTTACTGTTGCAATTAGAACTTAAGACTATGGAGACTTTGCAGGCAAATCAGATTTCTGCAGTTATAGGTTTAGTGTTTGGCATATGGACACTGGTCCTCAAGATGTGATGCATAGAGGGGTTGTCCAAAAGAGTGGTAACAACAACCACAAAGTCAAACTTTTCCTTCGTCATTTCATCCACAACTTGTTTATCCATACTTATGGTCTATTTTAAGCATTGTCTAGGTTCCACCGTCTAACTTTAGCACACCAATAACTAAGCTAAGGAAGAGGTGAGGAACCTGTAAATCTGATGTTTGATCCCACCCTATGACACTACCACTGGACGTCAAGCACAAATGTAATGTTTGATTTTGGTAGCTGTAGTTTCTTGGTGGACCTTTTGACGATCTTAAGCCTGAGACATGTAGCGAACAGCCGCAAGATAGTCGAAGATGCTGGATCCACAGCTTTACCATTGACCTTTGTGCTTTTATAAGGGACTGGTACAGGACCCATTAAAATTAAATTGGAACTCAAAATTAAGGCCTTATTGTAAGAACTAAATAACAGATGGGGGTTCAGGAATGAAAGTAAAGAGAGTATAGGAATTATTCCAAGGGGAAAGCGTACATGTAGTGTAAGGAAAAGCATATACTCAAGAGGTTTAATTACTCTATGGAGAGTCAAATGAAAGCACTATCAGTGGGTACTCATAAACCAGCTATGTGATAAATAGCTATGTTTTGATGTTTTCATTGTTGCCCAGCAATGGAGAGAAATTCCCACGATCAACACCTGCAGAAATCCATCCTATAAATATATAAGTAGCCCAGTGACAGTCACCAAATAGATAGCACCATATTTCGCAAAGGAAATTGATTTTTTCATTTGTTAATAACTTTTCTGTTTAATGTGGTCACCCCTTTTTAAACCTTTAGGGCTCTGCATCCGGCCCACTGCCAATGATCAACCTCTGCTGCGCACCACTTTTGGCAACATGCAGCAGGGGATGGCTGTAGGGCCTGTCTTTTGGCCAGGCCATGTCCACATCCTTCAGCCATGCGTACCCAACCTGAAGTCTCTTCTCCTTCTTTTTATTTATTTTTTGGTACCACAACGTTTCTGCAGATCCTGGCACACAAGCTTCAACACATTGGTGCTGCTTCAATATGGACCAAAGATTGAACACTGGCTCCTGCTGAAGTAGCGTGGTACCTTGGGGGAGGGCTGCTCTGGGCCCTGCAAAAGCCCTGCAAACCTCAAACCCTGAAATTCATATGTCAAACACTAAACCTATAACTGCAGAAATACAAGCATTTATAGTCTCGGGTGGGTGTCCTTCTGGCTACGCCCGAACTGCCTTGTAGTCAAGGTATCCCTAACCTACCCTCTCATGACCTTTTCCAAAAGTTTTGGGGATGCGGGTAATGAGTCACAGAGTTTTGTAAAAAGAATTCACAGTTGAAGTTTGCAAATCTGATCGCTCTGTACTGCAGTATTGCCATAGGTACAGCAGTACCAAGATGGTTAAGGGGAAAAAATGTCCCTCGGCCAATCAGAAGGCCCTATTTTTTTTAATTTCTTGGTACAGTATGAACAATGCACTTCAACCGTCCTAATTTTTTCTGAGCATTCTGACCACTTCATGACCAATCCAAGCCTCTTTTTAAATAGTAATTTTTCAAAAACATCTGAATGGAATTATAGCAAATCACAAAAAGCCTGCTTTCTTACTAAAGTTCCAACCTTCTGCCAAATGTGGAGTAATTCTGGTCAGCTGTTTTTTCCTGTATCAAAGAACAAACACAAAGAGATGATGGACCCCAGTTACACATCTGGGTTGAATCTATCAACGTTCTTTAGCTCACTTCGCCACCCCATTTCACACCCAGACATATGCAAATCAGTCTTGACCCTGTGCGTCATGGGAACAGTCCAGCCCGAATTGCCAAGACAGGTCTTCCCTGGATCAGAAACAAGCATCCTGGAACCGGTTTGGGGGTAACAGACCTTATCAGCCAGGCTAGCTTGAATCCAGTGGCAGAGTGAGCAAGGGACCCGCGACTGGGCATACCCTGCTAACTTAGGGCGCACAAAGCAAACACAAAGAGATGATGGACAGAGCACTGGAACTTTTCAAACACTCACCCCAGTCACAGATCTGGGTTGAATCCATCATCGGTCTTTAGCTCACTTTGCCGCACCAGTTCAGACCCAGCCATATGCATATCAGTCTTGACCCTGTGCTTCATGGGAACAGTCCAGCCCAAACTGCCAAGCCAGGTGTTCCATGGACTGGAAACAAGTATCTTGGGACTGTTATCTGGGTAACACCCCTTATCAGCCAGTCTACCTGGAAACCAGTAGCAAAGAGAGCAAAGGACCCACATCTGGGCATACCCTGCCAACTTAAGGCTAACAAAGCAAACACAAAGAGTTGATGGACGGAGCGCTGAAACTTTTCAGACACTCATACCCAGTCACAGATCTGGGTTGAATCCATCATCGTTCTTTAGCTCACTTCCCACCCCAGTTCAGATCCAGCCACATGCAAATCAGTCTTGACCCTGTGCCTCATGGGACCAGTCCAACCCGAAATGCCATGCCTGGTCTTCCCTGGACCAGAAACAAGCATCCTGGGACCGGTTTTGGGGTAAAACCCCTCATCAGCCAGGCTAGCTTAAATCCAGTAGCAAAGTGAGCAATGGTCCCATGTCAGGGCATACCCTGGGACCGGTTTTGGGGTAACACCCCAGCCAGGCTAGCTTAAATCCAGTAGCAAAGTGAGCAAGGGAACCACGTAAGGGCATACCCTGTCAACTTAGGATAAACAAAGCAAACACAAAGAGATGATAGACAGAGCGCTGAAACCTCTCAGACACTCACCCCCAGTCACAGATCTGGGTTGAATACATAATCATTCTTTAGCTCACTTCACCGCCCCCGTTCAAACCCAGCCATATGCAAATCAGTCTTGACCCTGTGACTCATGAGAACAGTCCAGCCCAAAACGCCAAGCCAGATCTTCCCTGGACTGGAAACAAGCATCTAGGGACCAATTTTAAGGAAACACCCCTCATCAGCCAGGCTAGCTTGAATCCTGAGGCAAAGTGAGCAAGGGACCACATCTGGGTATACCCTGCCAACTTAGGGCAAACAAAGTAACCACAAAGAGATGCTGGATGAAGCGCTGAAACTTTTCAGACACTCACCCCCATTCATAAGATCTAGGTTGAATCCATCAATGTTCTTTAGCTCACAACGCAACCCCAGTTCAGACCAAGCTATATGCAAATCAGTCTTGACCATGTGCCTCATGGGAAAAGTTCATCCCGAACTGCCAAGCCAGGTCTTCCCTGGATCAGAAACAAGCAACCTGGGATCGGTTTCAGGGTAACACCCCTCATCAGCCAGGTTAACTTGAATCCAGTGGCAGAGTGAGGAAGGGGCCCACGTCTGGGTATACCCTGCCAACGTAGGGCAAACAAAGCAAACACAAAGAGATGATGGATGTAGCGCTGAAACTTTTCAGACACTCACCCCAGTCACAGATCTGGGTTGAATCCATCATCGGTCTTTAGCTCACTTTGCCGCACCAGTTCAGACCCAGCCATTTGCATATCAGTCTTGACCCTGTGCTTCATGGGAACAATCCAGCCCAAACTGCCAAGCCAGGTCTTCCATGGACTGGAAACAAGTATCTTGGGACGGTTATCGGGGTAACACCCCTCATCAGCCAGTCTACCTGGAATCCAGTAGTAAAGAGAGCAAAGGGCCCACATCTGAGCATACCCTGCCAACTTAGGGCTAACAAAGCAAACACAAAGAGTTGATGGACGGAGCGCTGAAACTTTTCAGACACTCATACCCAGTCACAGATCTGGGTTGAATCCATCATCGTTCTTTAGCTCACTTCGCCACCCCAGTTCAGATCCAGCCACATGCAAATCAATCTTGACCCTGTACCTCATGGGACCAGTCCAGCCCGGAATGCCACGCCTGGTCTTCCCTGGACAAGAGACAAGCATCCTGGGACTGGTTTTGGGGTACCACCCCTCATCAGCCAGGCTAGCTTAAATCCAGTAGCAAAGTGAGCAATGGACCCATGTCAGGGCATACCCTGGGACCGGTTTTGGGGTAACACCCAAGCCAGGCTAGCTTAAATCCAATAGCAAAGTGAGCAAGGGTACCACGTAAGGGCATACCCTGTCAACTTAGGATAAACAAAGCAAACACAAAGAGATGATAGACAGAGCGCTGAACCCTCTCAGACACTCACCCCCAGTCACAGATGTGGGTTGAATACATCATCGTTCTTTAGCTCACTTCACCGCCCCAGTTCAAACTCAGCCATATGCAAATCAGTCTTGACCCTGTGACTCATGGGAACAGTCCAGCCCAAAATGCCAAGCCAGGTCTTCCCTGGACTGGAAACAAGCATCTAGGGACCAGTTTTAGGGTAACACCCCTCATCAGCCAGGCTAGCTTGAATCCTGAGGCAAAGTGAGCAAGGGACCCACATCTGGGCATACCCTGCCAACTTAGGGCAAACAAAGTAACCACAAAGAGATGCTGGATGAAGCGCTGAAACTTTTCACACACTCACCCCCATTCATAAAATCTAGGTTGAATCCATCAATGTTCTTTAGCTCACAACGCAACCCGAGTTCAGACCCAGCTATATGCAAATCAGTCTTGACCATGTGCCTCATGGGAAAAGTTTATCCCGAACTGTCAAGCCAGGTCTTCCCTAGATCAGAAACAAGCAACCTAGGATCGGTTTCAGGGTAACACCCCTCATCAGCCAGGTTAACTTGAATCCAGTGGCAAAGTGAGGAATGGGCCCACGTCTGGGTATACCCTGCCAACTTAGGGCAAACAAAGCAAACACAAAGAGATGATGGATGTAGCGCTGAAACTTTTCAGACATTCACCTCAGTCACAGATCTGGGTTGAATCCATCATCATTCTTTAGCTCACTTCGCCACCCCAGTTCAGACCCAGCCATATGCAAACTAGTCTTGACCCTGTGCCTCATGGGAATAGTCCAGCCCGAACTGCCAAGCCAGGTCTTCCCTGGACCGGAAACAAGCATTGTGTGAAATCTATAGACTACAGGTTTGGTTTCTAACAGGGAAGAATGGTCAATACTTTTATTCTTGCTGACATCTTTGCTTAGGTTGCAGGTCACAAGTTCCAGCCCCATAATACAACTCGGTGGGTGTCACATCGGCTACACACATCTACAAATAAGCTACAAGACATTAGCTTGAATCCTCACAACATTAAACTCAATTTGTTCTTCTTATGAATTCAATGAAATTTGTACTGCTAAATGTATTTACTTATGATTTTGCAATTTTTGATTGTCCATGCATGGTGCGAATCCACCTACCCACACAGTTAGCTGAGAGTATTAGAGAAGGCACCTAAAGAAAACATATTTTTCTACTCATCATATTCTTAGGCATGTTATTAGTAATTTGCAATGCAACAGGCCTCATATTTGCGAGAGTTTGAGCTATTGGCATTGTCAATGACAATGCCTTTTATTTATATGTTGTCTTTCAGAAACGATAAATAAAAGGCATTGTCATTTACAATGGCAATAGCTTAAACTCTTGCAAATTCAAGACTTATTGCATTGTAAATGCTTGTTTTGTTTTTGGGAATGTTACCGCTTCTAATGCTGAAACTTTCTCCACTTGGGTTTTGATCTGTCCATTCCCTGGGAGTTAGCCAAATATCTTAATTTATTTTTGGCTAAGTCCTTTGGCTTTTCTACTGTTCCATGGGTTGATGTTGAGTCCCACATTTTTCAACTCACGGAGGACTGTGTGGAAATGTACTAAGAGCTCTGACCTTGTTTTACTGTAACTAGCAAAATCACCAAGCTGTGCAGAACCTTCGCCTTGGTGTTTACCAATCAATAGAATCGTTAAACGGTCAAATGTTGCAGCTGCTCCATGTATCCTGAAGGGTAGAAATGTAAATTGATATACCCTGCGTCTAGAGGTAATAACGTCTGTTTTGTCTTTAACAGACTTGTTTTGGGGAATTTACCAGCATCTTTTGTCAAGTCCCAAAGGGTGATATGCCTAGCCTCGCATAGTTGCTCAATAAGTTCATCACACGTTAGGAGATGAAGTGACTTGAATTTTGCGATCCTATTTATCTTTCTAAAGGTAAGAGAATAATAGGGGAACACCAATTGCTTTTGGAGAGTTCCATCAATGACTTATACTTTTAACATCTTCTCAACTTCTTCTTTAAATGCTTTTCACTAGCCTCTGGAATATAATAAGGCGTTTGATGATTGTGCCTGGTTCTGTATGATTAAAGTGCTGTGTTAGCCAGGTCCTACCACGTTTATTTGAGAAGTGCTTGTAAAAAGAGGTTAAATATATTTTCTAAGACCAACCTCTTACTTTTAGTAAGACTAGAATTATCCTCTAGTTATTTTAGGACATTAGGAGGAGAATGAAGTATGGCTACTACAGTGATTGGCGGAGGAGGAGGAGGACCCCTAAATTGTTTACAAGATTTACGGTAAGGAATTGATTTTCATTTCTCTTACCAGATGATTTTTCTGTTGATACATTATTTTATTGAAAATCTTACAACTCCTATATGGGGCCTGCCAGTGTGCTCACTATTTTTGACAACTGGAAGAAATGAGAAGTAACACAATCCCCCCAGGTTTAATTCTTTATGGTTGATGTTGAAATCATAGTAGTGCTGTTGAATATTTTGGGCATTTCCCACATTAACTGCACTAGCTCTCTAAGTTTAGCCAGACTAATTCTAAAATAAGCAGCAAACTCAATTAGTGTTTTGTCTTCTCCTGTATCCTCCTCCCAGGGTTCTTTAGTCAATTCAAAAAGAGTCCAGAATTGCCATCGAAATACTAGTTTGGATGAGGAAAATCCTAGACTAGACTATGGTTAACACCTAATGGCAAAGAGATTTAATAGAAGTATCCATCCCTATCTCTTGGAACTTAGGGGGTTATTCACAAGCCCATTGCGCCGCCGTGCATCACTTTTATTGATGCACCAGCAGCACAATGGGCGTCCCCATATTTACATGGCCATGTAGAGTCACTCTGCGTGACTTTTCCCAGCCTTGTAACTATGTTTCCCGTATATGCATAACTCTGCATGAAAAGGGCATTCCATGGGGTTTGCTGTCCCCACACAACATCCATGAAACTAGACGCATTTCCAGATTTGCAACATTTTGTAAACCTGAGAATGTGTCAGAATCCTACGACTCTTCAGGAGAGGCATAAGGAGGAGCAACAAGAAGAAATAATTGTATTTCTCCTTGTTTTTTCCTTTTTATATGCCTGCTGCATTCTGCGCGCACATAGAAACAGGAAAATGCCTTTAATTATTCTCTTTCTGTAGGAAGATGTCCGTTCCTGCACAAAAATAATCATTGCCTCAGGGCAGGCACCCTTGCAAAATCATGGAAGGCTGTTTGCCCTGGCGCACAGCTGCTGTTTGTGCACCGGTGCAGAGCAGCAGGACAGGAATGCGCTGTATCTTGTACATACGGCACATTCCTGCCCTTTTATTTTGACACAGGGCAGTGCCGCTGGAAGGCAGCAGGACGAGCTTTGGAAATGCACCTGTGTGCCTGTGAGTGGTACTGTGACCTGAGAGGAACTTGGCAGCATTTCCAGCAACCCCAGATGACTTTTCTTTGCTCACTACTACTGCTGCCCTCTAAAGATGAAGGGCTCATTCCAGAAACAAGTGTCTAGAGATATACAGCAATATATGCACCAACATCTGGTAAAAACCTCCAGCTAATTTTGAAGTAAGCATGAACTGTGTACTACATTTGCCAGGATGAAAAGGGGCGAAAGAAAGGTGCTGGGATGTGAGGCAGTGTGACCTCCATTCTGTTTAAAAGGCACCCTTGAGCCAGCAAACTGACGAGCTTTGGAGATGTACCTGTGTGCCTGTCAGTGGTACTGTGACCTGGAAGGAATGTGGCAGCATTTCCAGCAACTCAGATGGTTTTTCTTTGCTCTCTAATACTGCTGCTCTTTACTGATGAAGGGCTCAACCCAGATACATGTGTCTAGAGATATACAGCAATGTCTCCATCAACTTTGGTAAAAAAAACTACAGCTAATTTTGAAGTAGCATGAACCATCTACTGTTGGCACACACATTTAAGCCAAGCCTGATATCAAACAATGTCCACTCAGTTATTCATTTCCTAAATGCTTTATTCACACAATATTATACTCCCTAATTTAGAAAATTAATTTAGGGGTACCCTTCTTTGTTACACATACTGAGAGGAACTTGACACCATTTTCAGCAACCCCAGATGATTTTTCTTTGCTTTCTAATACTGCTGCTCTCTATTGATGAAGAGTTCGGCCCAGAAACACATGTCTAGAGATATACAGCAATGTTTAGCTTGCTAGGTCGACATGGCAGTTTAAAACTGCACACACAGGCTCTGCAATGGTAGCAGAAGGCATGTTTAAAAGGCTATTTAATTGGGTGGCACAGGCCTTCTAGTAGCATTTAATTTACAGGCCCTGGGCACATGTAGGGCACACTACTTGGGACTTATAAGTAAATTAAAAATTCCGATTGTGGCTAAACCAATGTTACCATGTTTTCAATCAATCAATCAGGAGTTTGTTAAAGCGCAACTACTCACCCGTAAGGGTCTCAAGGCGCTAGGGGTGGGGGTGGGGGGGGGGAGGTGCAGGTTCCATTCCATCAAGGAGGGGGTCTGTCGAAGAGCCAGGTTTTGAGGTTTCTTGCGAAGATGGGGAGCAATGTTGTCTGTCTGAGGTGGAGCGGAAGGGCGTTCCATGCTTTGGCCGCGAGAAAGGAGAAGGAGCGGCCTCCTGATCTGGTCTTTCTGGTGCGGGGGACCTCTGTGTAGGAGAGCTGGGCTGATCGTAGGGTCCTTTGAGTTGCGTGGCATTTGAGCCGGCTGTTCAGGTATGCTGGTCCGGTGCCG
This sequence comes from Lissotriton vulgaris, assembly GCF_964263255.1. Classification (NCBI taxonomy): domain Eukaryota; kingdom Metazoa; phylum Chordata; class Amphibia; order Caudata; family Salamandridae; genus Lissotriton; species Lissotriton vulgaris. The sequence continues at coordinate 1,156,344,367 of NC_141696.1, forward strand.
TGGAGGGCCTTGTGTGCGTGGGTGAGCATCTTAAAGGTGATTCTCGCCTCGACGGGGAGCCAGTGGAGTGTGCGCAGGTGCTGGGAGATGTGGCAGTGTTTTGGCAGGTTGAGGACCAGTCTTGCGGCGGCCTTCTGGATGTTCTGTAGCTTGCGGATGAGGTTTTTGTTTATTCTGGCCTAGAGTGCGTTGCCGTAGTCGAGTCTGCTGGTGATCAGGGCGTGAGTGACTGTCTTTCGGTGTTCAAGGGGGATCCAGTTGAAGGTCTTACGAAGGAGGCGGAGGGTGTGGAAGCAGGAAGATGAGACAGAGTTGATCTGGCGGTCCATTTTGAGCTCGGATTCTAGGATGATTCCCAGGTTGCGTGCGTGGTCTGTGGGGGTTGGCGGGTTTCCGAGGGCGGTGGGCCACCAGGTGTCGCTCCAGGCGTCGGGATTTGGGCCCATGATGAGTACTTCTGTTTTGTTGGTGTTTAGTTGTAGGCAGCTGTTTTTCATCCATTTGGCGACGGCTTTATGCCTTCTCAAAAGTTGCATCTGGCGGTGTTGGGCTCGTTGGATAGGGAGAGGATGAGCTGGGTGTCGTCTGCGTATGACACGATGTTGAGTTCGTAGGTTCTGACGATGAGGGCAAGTGGAGCCATGTAGACGTTGAAGAGCGTCGGGCTGAGGGAGGAGCCCTGGGGGACTCCGCAGGTGGTAGGTGTGGGGTCTGAGAGGAAAGGGGGGAGTCTGACCCGTTGCGTCCTGCTGGAGAGGAAGGAGCAGATCCAGTCGAGGGCCTTGTCCTGGAGTCCTGCGTCGTAGAGTCTGCGTATTAGGGTGCGGTGGGAGACTGTGTCGAACGCCGCTGATAGGTCTAGGAGGATGAGGGCTACTGTTTCTCCTTTGTCCAGTAGGGTGCGGATGTCGTCCGTTGCGGCGAGGAGGGCGGATTCCATACTGTGTTTTTTTCTGAAGCCAGATTGGGAGGAATCGAGGATGTTGTGTTCTTCAATGAATGTGGTGAGTTGGCTGTTGATGGCTTTCTCAATGACTTTCGCTGGGAAAGGGAGCAGGGAGATGGGTCTGTAATTTTTGAGGTCGGTCGGGTCCGCTGAGGGTTTCTTCAGGAGGGGGTTGACCTCGGCGTGATTCCAGTCATCGGGGAACGAGGCGGTTGCCAGGGAGCGGATGGTGTGGCAGAGCATGGGTGCGATGGTGTCAGCGGCTCTGTTGAAGATGTGGTGGGGGCAGGGGTCCGTGGGGGCCCCTGAGTGGATTGACTTCATTGTCTTCAGTGTGTCTTTGGTGGTGAGGGGTGTTCAGTCATCAATCGCTGGTTTCCGGGTGTCGGGGGTGGTTGGTGAGGGTTCAGTGTGTTGGTTGTCTTCGTCGAAGTTGTCGTAGATGCTCTTGATTTTGTGGTGGAAAAAGGTGCTGAGTTTGTCGCAGAGGTCTTGTGAGGGAGGGATGTCGGTAGACTCGCTGGTGGGTTGGGTGAACTCCTTGATGATGCTGAAGAGTTCCTTGCTGTTGTGTGCGTGGGTGGAGATTCTGTCTTCAATCGCTTTTTTCCTCGTTTCTCTGATGAGTTGATGGTGAGCGTTGGTGGCGGCTCTGAAGTTGTTGTGGGCTTCTGTGGATTTGGTGTTTCTCCAGGCCTTTTCGAGGCAGCGGCATGTGCGCCTGGACTCTTGAAGTTCGGTGGTAAACCATCTGGCTTTCTTGGCACGGGTATTGTTGTTTTTCTTGAGGGGGGCTATGGTGTTGGTGCTGTCCGAGATCCATCTATGCAGGGTTCGGGCTGCGGTGTTGGGGTCGTCGCTTTCCGCGATGGTTGGGGTGGAGTTGTTGAGTGAGGAGATGAGCTGGTCGTCAGTGATTTTGGTCCAGTTTCTTTGTGGAAGCAGGTGCTGGTGTCTGTGGATGGTGGGTGTTCTTAAGGTGAAGTGGACGCAACGATGGTCGGTCCATGGGAGTACGGTGGTGTGGCTGAAGGTGATGGAGTTTCCTGTAGTGAAGAGGGGGTCGAGGGTGTGTCCTGCTGAGTGCGTGGGCTCAATCACGATCTGGCAGAGTCCAATGTTGTGGAGGTTGTCCAGGAGGCATGTGGTGTTGGGGTCCAGTTGATTGTCGAGGTGGAAGTTGAGGTCTCCCAGCAGGGTGTAGTTGGTGGATGCGATGGCCTGTGGGGAGATAATGTCAGTGATGGAGTTGGCGAAGGGTCTGCGGGGTCCAGGGGGTCGGTAGATGAGGGTTCCTCGAAGGGCGGCAGTGGGGCTGGCCAGTATCTTGAAGTGAAGGTGTTCCATCAGTTCTGTGGACTCATCAGGGAGTGTGCTCAGGCGGAGGCTGGATTTGTGGACGATGGCGATTCCTCCTCCTGGGTGGGTGGAGCGGTCCTTCCTGTAGATGTTTTAAGCAATGAGTACATGCATTTTAGCATTGCTTAGGAGTGGTAAACTGCCAATAGTCCTAAAGCCAACAAAAACATATTCAGCAAAAAGGGGAGGAGAAAGGCAAAGTGTTTGGGAGTGACCCTGCAGGAAGGGCAATTCCAACATTCCCATTCTAAAGGCCATGGACTGGGCTAGGGGCAAAGGATTAAAACTAATCTTCAAGGTGGTCTGAAAGGCAGATTAGGTTTATAACGTCTTTCAGCATCTGTTTCCTTACTATGGGCTTTGTTTGCTCCACAGTAGGCACTGGCTATCTCAATCACGAAGGCTAAAGTCAACCAGTTAAGTTGCTTTATAGATTTCTGTACTCATAGGCGAAATACACAAACTGCTTTCAGCAAATGTTATCGATTACATCCTCTTTACTGGAGTCCCTCGTCCTTAAGTCAGTTAAATCCTTGATCCTAAAGGACAGGTCTCTTGGATTATCAGTAGGTTGGCCTCTTCTTTGCCAAAATCGAATTCAATTTGTCTCATCATCAGTATCTAGTTGCTCCAAGATGGTATTTTTAATATCTCAGTCTGGGGTGTTCCTTGCTGAGTTGGAAGACAGGTAGGTCACTTCTATGTCCCCATCTTTCAAGGGTAATAGGCAATTTCACCATTTCTCGGGTGACCAGTTCACAATGTGTGCAATGAGTTCTACATTACCTTAATAAATAGTTGGGATCTTTATCCAGGGTGAGCTTTTATAACACCTGTTTTGTTTGTAACTATATATTTACCCTTTCTTGTGAGAGGACCTCAACTGGCTTGCCTATTGTGGATGTCTGTGCTAGGACGTCATAGGTTCGCTGTTCAACCTGATTTGGAAGCTATTGCTAGAAATTTTCTCTGTCTTGATCCATAGTCTTTACTTATCATTCTAATGCCCGTCCAAGTTTATGCTGGCCCTCTATCAGCTGATGTACTACAGCATCCATGACGGAGCTTATCTTGCAGACCGAGATTTCACTTCTATAGGAGGGTATGAACTGTTCCCCCCAAATCACAGAAGGAAGGAAATAGGGTGTCAATGGGTTTGTATTTTCTCTGCTGACAATGAAAGATTTGTAGATTAGAGGCGCAATAAATACAGAAGTTCAGAAATTCTCTTAATAAGATGTTTCTCTTTTCTTTTGACCTTTGATTCCTCCTCCCTTTTCTTTCATTTTCTTTCTTTTTTCAGGTCTCAAGTCACTGGGTCTCCACAAGTCCCTCTCTCTGTGGACCATCAAGAGAACCTAAGGTAATTATCAGCATTGGTAAATGAAAGAAAATGAACAAAAGTAAGAAGCACAGCCAAAAACCTTGTTCCCCACTCTTATATCAGGCCCTTCTGTAGGCTTCCATTTAAAATGTATGGTTCTTTACCTTCCTTTTATTGCCCTGTAGTTTCCTTCCAATATCTAGGCTTTATAGTTGTTCTTTAATCCTTCCTCTTGATAAATGTATAGATATGGCTTGCCCTCCTTCTGTGTCTAAGCTTTCCTGAATGGGATTTCTCAGTGTTGGATTGGGGATGTATGTGTGTGATAAAGAACACAATCAGCGCAATCATATGTGGTCATCTTTGTTTCCCATTTCCTTTACATAATCTTTGCCAAATACTCTGCTCGGTTTTTGGTTATATGGCTGCTTTCCAGCTCTTCCCTTTTATGTTTCCTACCTTTAATGTCCCATTTTTTAAACCTAATACATTGGAAGAGACAACAAGTTATTCAGTGATGATCTATTAACCCCCTGGGAAGCCAAGACAATCCCCTGGATTGAGCCTAGTCCGGGACTCAAAGAGGTGGGTGCATTGCGCCTGCCTCTTTGTCTGTGGTGTGCATTTCTGTGCCTGGTTTGTCCTGCTCTCAAGCATGTGCCTCTGGCCCCTCTTGCCATCTGTGTTGGTATCTGCATCCAATTCCTTCCCTTCCTCTCTTTCCTTTCTCTAACCTCTTTTATCGACTCCTTGACCTCCTCTCTAGCTTACTTGTTCCTGTGTATTAAAAACATGTGTCTTGGATTGTTGATCACTTTCCTTCCATCCCTTCTACTTCATATTGTCCTCTTTCTCTATTAACATTCTGCTGGTGTAGTCTTTCATCCCTTTTGAGGTTTCGCCTGTCGAAAGCTGCGCAGCAGCGTTTCGCGCATGCGAAATCTTATGAGAATAGTATGTGGGCTTTGTCCCACCTCTGTCTTCCATTGGCTAGCTCCATAAATGGAGGCTAGCCATTGGAAGAGAGAGGCGTTCGTCATTGTGCGAGGCGATTCGTGGGCGTTCCGGCGATTTTTTCCCTCTCCGCCCCTTGCAGAACAGCATTGCGGCAGTGGGTGTTACTTTTTTTTTTTTGCCTCATGTTTGCGGCCGCCATTTTTTCATGGAGCTGGGGCTGAGCGGATGCTCGAGATGTTCCGTTCTCCCCAGGAAACTGTCTTCAGCGGCATTCTTACGGCTCCCTTCTTCCTGCTGAGAAGCACAAACCACACAGCCGCGGAACACCAGAGTCTCCACAGCATCAAAATCGTCCGTCGGGACATTACTGGCTGGAGCTGCTATCGCGGTAAGTCTGCACCCCCCGCTCTCCTACCGGCACCCCACGGCCGTATTTGGGCTGGTGTCCGCCGGAGGGGAAGGGGGGTCATGCAGCTCCTCCGGCGGCTGTGCGGGCCTCTGGGCCGGAGTGGCGGGAGGTCACCAACAGAGAGGAGTTGCCGCATCAGAGCGTCGGCAGAGCACGGCGGTGACCGGGGAATTCTGTAGTGAGTGCAGCAGTGCAGAGCTCACTTGCACCCGATCCTCTGCCCCCCACCCCCCCTCTCCTACCGGCACCCCACGGCACGGCAGTGACCGGGAACTTCTGTGGTGAGTGCAGCAGTGCGGAGCTCGCTTGCACCCGATCCTCTGCCCCCACCCCCCTCTCCTACCGGCACCCCACGGCCGTATAATTACTTCTGTTGACGTATATTGTGCTCCGAGGTTGCAGGGGCATTCACCCCGTTATTACATAACCCCGTTTCCTGGCTGTTGAGCCTTCACTGGCATTCAACACTGTTAATCTGTTTTGTCTCTTGTCTGACCTCTTCAACTGCCAGCTCTCTGATTTCAACACATTTAAATCCCGGTTCCTTCCATTCTTGCTTTGAGGATTTGCTGCTCTGTGGCAGTCTCTAACTGCCTCTCCCCTCCCCCTTTAATAAATCTTGTTATCTCATTTTTCACTCTGCTTGGATGAAATGTCACCTCTAAACCAATTATCCTTTGCTAAAATAGCCCTTTGCCCTTGTTTTAGATTTGATTAACTTCTGCTTAACTCATAATTGCTTGAAGTGAGTGTGAGGAAGCTGCACTGAGATGCAATAAAGCAAATTCAAAATGCTAGGGTAATAAGAAGCATGCTACCTGCAGACGCGCCAGGATTAATCCTACTAGTTGGGACTCTGATATTACAAAAACAAGAACCTGCAGTTTGTTGAAGACTCAGGTTTCTGCGCCTTTCATTCACACTCAGAGCTGCAGGGATGGTGCAGTTCTGAGACTGTTATCTGTGTGATCAACAAATGCCAACAAGACATCCAAAAACCTCCTTTTCATACAGTGTACAAAACCACAAAAAAGGCTGTGTTGCACACTGCAGACAATTTAATGGAAAGCAAAGGGCAGCCAAGCAGGCACTGAAGCAAAATTTACAAACCTGTAATAAATATTGCATGAACTAAAATGTTCAATCTCATCACATCCAGTCCAGGAGAAAAGACTGCACATGACTGAGCATGAGCACAGCTGGGCTGATGGCTCCCACAATTCGGGAGCACGTCTTTCAAATGCTATATGATGTCACTGTACTACTTCATTCTTAACAGTAGTAGTACACATAGCTGGTGTGATGGAGTAGTCTCAGTGTGTGTGTGGGGGGCTCTGTGTGTGTGAGTGGGGGGGCTCTCTGTGCGTGTGTGTGGGGGGCTCTCTGTGCATGTGTGTGGGGGGGGACTCTGTGTGTGTGGGGGGGGGCGCTGTGTTTTCAAAACAAACACATAAATAAAAATGTTGTCATTTACAATGCCAATAGCTCTAACTTTGGCAAAAGCGAAACCGTTGCATTGTAAATGCTTGTTAGTGTTTTTCTTTCCTGCCTAGGTCACTGCAATTGTGATGATGGTTGGAATACCGCTATATTTTTTAGGTAAGTGTTTTTTCACATAGACTTAGGGGAGAGATGCCTTTGTTCCCTAGGCTCTATGCAGCTGATTGTTTAATGATGTTAAGAAGGAAGGGACCACTCATATCCCTAAATACAGTCTTGATTGGCACAGCTACAGCTTCCAAGGACAGAAGGATGTACCATCTTGGATTTGCCTCAGAATAGTGCACTGTGGGATAGTTTGCAGTAAGGTAAACAGTATGTGCTGCTTCAGTGGAAAGAGCCCCAGAAACATTTTTCTTAATAGTGAGGATGTACCCAGGAGTCACCTCCACCCACTGGCTAGTAAATCCTACAAAGTGGGTGTTTCACCCATAGCTCATTAGAACACTCTCTGGACCTCTCAGGATTTTGAGCTCCATAAAAAGACTAAGAGACTTATTCAGAGTTTGGTGGATGGGTTACTCAGTCATAACAAGTCGTACAGAATCATGCCGCAGCGGGAGTGACCTAGGGAAAAACAGAAACCGCAAAGACACGTCAGGAAACAGATTCACACTCATCACAACACACTGCAGTGCAACATTCCACAAACCACACTCATCACAAAATGATTGGATGAGAGTACACATATCATGGAGACTTGCATGTCCAAAAAAATAAACACACACACACACACATGCATACATCACATAGCAGTACACACAGATGATGCACACCACAATGACACAACACCAGCAAACATACACAGGGCATACACAACCAGCACAAGAGGTGCACACTCACATTCAGGGGAAGTAGCGATCAATGAGCTGGCGCTTCTGGTCCACACCTTCCTCCTCACCACTATCCTCATCAGTCGACATGGGTGGGTCGGGAGGGCGAGGAACTTGCTGTTCATCAGGGTCCAAGAGCAGTTCAATGTTATTGCGCACAGCCAGGTTGTGGAGCATGCAGCAGGCAATCAAGATCCTGCATACTTTGCCTGGTGAGTAAGGCAGGGCCCCTCCGGTCTTATCCAGGCACCGAAACCTAGACTTCAGCAGGCCAAAAGTACGTTCTACCACTCGACGTGTCCTTCCATGGGCATCATTGTATTGCATTTCTCCCGCTGTAGTTGGATTGCTTATGTGACTCAGCAGCCAAGGCCTGTTTGGGTAAGCCGAGTCGCCTATGTTGGGGGAAGAGAGAGAGAGACAGAAACATCACAACCAGAATTGGTGGGCACACCATGCCACACAGATATCACTCCTGTCACCACAGCATACTCACCAACAAGCCACGCTTGTGCCGGATGCAGATTTGCCATCATTTGGGGGACAATGCTGCTCCGCATGGTGTGGGCGTCATGTGCAGAGCCTGGAAATCTTGCACACACATGTGATATTATGTTGTCGGCCTGGCACACCACCTGCACGTTGAGGGAATGAAAGTGCTTCCGATTCCTATACACCTGCTCACGTGCCCGTGGTGGAATGATAGCGATATGCGTGCCATCAATGGAACCCACAACGTGTGGTATCCGACCCAGTGCATAGAAGTCTGCTTTGACCGCTGCCAATTCTGCCGCCTGTGGGAAATGAATGTAGTCATCCTTGTACAGCATCATGGCTCTCAGTACATCCCGAAGTACCATGCTGAACATAGACTGTGACATCCCCCCGGCATGTCCAACTGTGTACTGAAAGGTGCCTGTAGCAAAAAAGTGGAGTGCCGCCATCACCTTTGCTGTGGGTGTAATGGAACCTGGATAGGTTCTTCGCGGCTGCAGGTGAGGAGACAATTGGTCTACAAGCTCCATCAATCAACGTCAATCCAGCTGGAATTTCCTGATCACCTCCTCCTCAACCATATCCTCCAGCACAGTGTATGGGCGATGGATATTTGGAGCCCTCCTGTGTGGGAGTAGATGGAATGGAAGTCAATTCACATACAACGCATGTCTGTGCAACTTACTCACATGTCAACGAACTCTACCAACACGTAAAATGTAGTGTATAATTGTCATATGTGTGACTTCTCTGATTGTCACTACAACATGGATTGACGTAGCAACAATGTGCAGCCACTAGCAACATGATGTGTCTCAACATGTGCAATGCTACTTTGTCTCAGGTCAACATTACTGCCAACAAGACATGTGACATGACCCAAATGTGTAGGTGCCACATCACATACACACATGCAAGTGCATGCACACAAACGAAAAGATACACACACACCATTTCATCATGCACCAATGGCAACACCAATAATGGTGGGCATACGTACATCACATGCATGGTGACACAATAGGCAACACACATGCACTGAACACATGTGTACCCCCACCATAGTCATTGTCTCACATATACCACACACTGACAACTGAATTAGAATGTGCCGATACATCCGGGATGTACTGTGTAGATGTGAGGTACTAGTAACTTGTTTAGGGAAATACCCGATGTCGACATGCACATGTGATGCACATTTTTGGCACACCGATGGGCATGGTATGGACACACATGGGATAGAGCATGACATGTGGAGTCACGCAATCACGCACACAACCGTCATCAGGCAGCTGCAGACAATAGAACAAGGTGCATCATCAGAAAAGATACAATCATTGGCGCCACCATGGCGGTGCACTGCTTCCGCTGTTTACGACTGGGCATACACGGCCCGCGTTCCCTCTTCCCATTGGCTGCATGTGCACGGTCCGTCACGGTCACAGACCGGCAACCGCATGTGCTAGGCTCTGGGACGGATGCTTCACTTGCAACAATGTTCAATCACTGGCGCCAACATGGCGGGGCACGTATTCGGCGGGGGAGGTGAGGCCAACACATCCATTAGCTGATGTCAATGGACATGGCAGGTCATGACCCTCCTTACAGTCACATTGCATCATCCACCGTACACCGGCCGGCCCAGCCCGGCCCAGGACCGCCGCGCCGGCCATGTCAACCACCGCCGTGCCATGCCCCGTCCACTACCGCCGTGCCAGGCCCGTCCACTACCGCCGTGCCGGCCATGTCAACCACCGCGGTGCCAGGCCCCGCCCACTACCGCCGCGCCGGCCATGTCAACCACCGCCGTGCCAGGCCCCGTCCACCACCGCCGTGACAGGGCTGGCACGGCGGTAGTGGACGGGGCCTGGCACGGCGGTAGTGGACAGGGCCTGGCACGGCGGTAGTGGACGGGGCCTGGCACGGCGGTAGTGGACGGGGCATGGCACGGCGGTAGTGGACGGGGCCTGGCACGGCAGTGGTTGACGGGGCCTGGCACGGCGGTAGTGGACGGGGCATGGCACTGCGGTGGTTGACATGGCCGGCATGGCGGTAGTGGACGGGGCCTGGCACAGCGGTGGTTGACATGGCCGGCATGGCGGTAGTGGACGGGGCCTGGCACGGCGCTAGTGGACGGGGCATGGCACGGCGTTGGTTGACATGGCCGGCGCGGCAGTCCTGGGCCGAGCTGGGCCGGCCGGTGTACGGTGGATGATGCAATGTGACTGTAAGGGGGGTCATGATCTGCCATGTCCATTGACATCAGCCAATGGATGTGTTGGCCTGCACCTCCCCCGCTGAATATGTGCCCCGCCATGTTGGCGCCAGTGATTGAACATTGTAGCAAGAGAAGCATCCGTCCCGGAAGCTTCCACATGCGGGTGCCGGTGTGTGACCGTGACGGTCTGTGCACGTGCAGCCAATGGGAAGTGTGAACAAGGCCCGCATATGCCCAATCGAATGTAGCGTATGCTGTGCACCGCTACACCAGGGCCAGTCATTGTCCCATTTCCAAACACACATCCAGGGCTGACCAATGGCTGGCGCGGTATGCCACTGACATGGACTCTGAGCCCAATATATGTGTGATGTGCAAAAGCACACATTCTACGATGACCACCGACTGCTGCCTGTGACCATCACCTCCACCTGCTGCTGCGGAGCTGACCACCGACTGCTGCCTGTGACCATCACCTCCACCTGCTGCTGTAGAGCTGATCACCGACTGCTGCCTGTGACCATCACCTCCACCTGCTGCTGCGGAGCTGACCACCGACTGCTGCCTGTGACCATCACCTCCACCTGCTGCTGCGGAGCTGACCACCGACTGCCGCTCTAGTGCCATACTCCGTGAACTTGCCATGTCGAGAGTCAAAGAGATCCGGTCTCGTCCCTTCACCGCCGCGGAGCTGGATGTCCTCGTGGACGGTGTGCTCCGCAACTTCGAATGGCTGTATGGCGCACCCGGACAGGTGGTAAGTGCAGTGGGGGACATGTTGGTGTGCATGAGGTGGTCCATTACACCTGGGCTCTGAAATCTTGGCGGTGTGATGTGGGCACAACACATTAGTCGAAATGTGCATGGCTGCTGAGGGATACGTGTTGCCCCTATCTGTGTGACAGGCCAACTGTCCACTGACTTGCACCCTTTTGTCTCCCATCATGGTAGGTCAAGCTGCACCTTCGCGAGGACGTGTGGAGGAGCATTGCACGTGATGTACGGGCAGTGGGGGTGTCCAATAGATGACATACACACTGCCACAAACGCTGGGACGACATTTCCAGGCTGAGCAAGAATGTAGGGGAAGTGACACTAGGGATGATTCCAAGAATGCCACGTCTGGCCCGAGGCTCAATGACCCCTCTCATGCACCGTATCATTGCTGTGACGCATCCTGACCTGTCCGAGCGGCTGCGTGTGGATCAACAGCAAAGTAGCGGTAAGCATACTGTCAGTGTATGTTGCTTGTGAGTGCAATGCATGTATTGTTGCCCAGACACATTAGTGACTTCCGTGTACCGTATGTCTCGTTGCAATGGCATGTTGGTGACATTGGTGCAGTGAAATGTCACGTCCAGGTCCGGCATGTTGACACGCCACTCGCTATGCAGTTGAGTGTTGATGCACATGCTGTAGTGGTCCGTCACCCCATGGCAAGACTGGTGTGCAGATGTACGTGCTCATGCCCTGTCCGCATGCTGTACATGTTGCATGGCCAACACCACTTATTTCATGTGAGGATGACTGGTAGGGGTGGCCCGTGTGCAGGTTGGGGGATCGATGTACTTTGTCATCAATGGCATTAGGGATTCCGTTGCAGTACTGTACGTGAGTGTGCCCATGACTTACACCAATTTTATGTGCATTTCAGCATTGGCAGAGGGCACTCAGCCACAGACGGAGGAGATGATTGGAGGCAATGAATCCGGATCAGACGTCGCGCACACGCAGACTGACACAGAAGAGGCCAGCGCCAGAGAGGAGGACAGGACCGTCCCGGAGGACTCGCATGTGGAGACAACATCGTCCTCATCTTCCGACAGTGTTGGTGAGTCAGCACTGTTGTCAAAGACTGGGAGTGGGCAATCAACACCTTGGGTCGGGACACAGCACACAGGGCCCACCCTGCCGCCAACTGCACCATGTACTGTTCGTGCACGCAGGAGTAGGGGGAGCAGAGTGGCGTTCGGTGTCGGCACCGCTGCCCCAGCCTCGGTGAGCCAAAATGCTCTTTGTGCTGAGGCTGTTGATCTGCTGCGACAGCTGTGTGTGGGGCACACCAATATGATAAATGCTTTCCAAGACCACGATAGGAAGTTGGGGCAGGTGGTGGCATTCATGGAAGGGATGCATGGCGATCTTGCTGGTCTACACAGGACAGTTCAGTCATTGGCTACCAGTGTGTCGTCTGCCATTGTACAGTCGCATGGACTGGGTGCTACTTCTGTTCCCCCATCTACAACACTGGATGTCTCAGGGGGGAGTGAATATTCTGACCAGGACTCAAATACAGGTTATTGCACTAAAAGCAGCGTCAGCCAGCACGTCAAGGCACGGAGGGCTCAGACACCATCCCCTAGGTCAGCAAAATCTGTTCACAAAGACAACGTCAGATACACTGGAGTACACACACGGGATCCACAAGAGGGGTTGGGGGAAATGCCTTCACATGCTGCACAGGCATCCCACACAAAAAGTACTCCCAAGGCAAGGGTTACTCCCAGTTCCATGGACACTACCTTGGACAAGGACAGTCAGAAGACGAAGGCACCTCATGAGAGCAGGGACACTCCCAGGGACAGGGACACTAGGAAGGAAGGAGGCACTCCCAAGGGCAGGGACACTAGGAAGGAAGGAGGCACTCCCAAGGACAGGGAGACTAGGAAGGAAGGAGGCACTCCCAAGGACAGGGAGACTAGGAAGGAAGGAGGCACTCCCAAGGACAGGGAGACTAGGAAGGAAGGAGCCAGTCCCAAGGGCAGGGAGACTAGGAAGGAAGGAGGCACTCCCAAGGACAGGGAGACTAGGAAGGAAGGAGTCACTCCCAAGGACAGGGAGACTAGGAAGGAAGGAGGCACTTCCAAGGACAGGGAGACTAGGAAGGAAGGAGCCACTCCCAAGGGCAGGGACACTAGGAAGGAAGGAGTCACTCCCAAGGGCAGGGACACTAGGAAGGAAGGAGCCACTCCCAAGGGCAGGGACACTAGGAAGGAAGGAACCACTACCAAGGGCAGGTACAAGGACAGTCAAAAGACAAAGGCACCTAAGAAGAGCACGGACACTCCCATGGGCAGGGACACACACAGGGAGAAGGTGTGTTCTGGGGATAGGTACACCACAGATGACAAGTCTGCTGCCAGGAACAGGGCACCATCCAGGGAACAGGGAAGGTCCACAAACAACATTCCTCCTACGGAAATGGAACATCCAAGGGACAAGGCATCTCCCATGGACAGTGGTGCTATCAAGGCAGGCATACATCACCCCTTGATGCACTGAGGCTGCTGTTGTTGGGGGAATGGAATACAGATGTCTCCGCGTGGAGTCACCCCTTACCTCCACTCCCATCAGGGCCCGTCAGGAGCGGAGGAAGGTGGACCCTGTAGTAGCATCCCCCATGACACATGTTGCAGAGGCCAGAAGGAAGCCACACAGCAAACGACAAGCAGGCTCCAGCACGTCCCCAGAGAGCATTCCCCCGGCAGCAGATGCACCACCCATGGTGGGTGATATTTCTTTTCAGTCCGACCCACTTGCCAGTCCTGTCCTGTCCAGGGTGCAGTCACATATCCCTAAGAAACATAGACACACAGCATTGACACATGCCCACCCCGATGTCGGTCAAGTGCAACTATCCCCCGCTCCCAGAGCCACCCTGCCTCCTGGCCCATACAGCCCTGTGGCTCATCATTTCAGTGGTCCCAGTGGCGCAGCTGCAGTTGACTCGCATGTGTCAGATAGTGGCACTGTGTCTGTTGTTTGCTGTCATGCATCATGTAGTAGCACTGTATCAGTTGTGCCCTCTCCTGTTTGTGGTGCTGGCAGTGTGTCTGGGTCTATGGCCCATGTGTCAGTCACTCGGGCTGTGGCTGTGTCTCACACTCCTGTTTGTGGTGCTGGCAGTGTGTCTGGGTCTATGGCCCATGTGTCAGTCACTCGGGCTGTGGCTGTGTCTCACACTCCTGTTTGTGGTGCTGGCAGTGTGTCTGGGTCTATGGCCCATGTGTCAGTCACTCGGGCTGTGGCTGTGTCTCACACTCCTGTTTGTGGTGCTGGCAGTGTATCTGGGTCTGTGGCCCATGTGTCAGTCACTCGGGCTGTGGCTGTGTCTCACACTCCTGTTTGTGGTGCTGGCAGTGTATCTGGGTCTGTGGGCCATGTGTCTGTCACTCGGGCTGTGGCTGTGTCTCACACTCCTGTTTGTGGTGCTGGCAGTGTATCTGGGTCTGTGGGCCATGTGTCAGTCACTCCGGCTGTGGCTGTGTCTCACACTCCTGTATCAGGTGCTGGCAGTGTGTCTGGGTCTGTGGCTCACGTGTCAGTCACTACATCTGTGGCTGTGTGTCACACTCCTGTTTGTGGTGCTGGCAGTGTGTCTGGGTCTGTGGCGCATGTGTCAGTCACTCGAGCCGTGGCTGTGTCTCACACTCCAGTTTTTGGTGCTGGCAGTCTGTCCGATGCAGGTACTTCACGCAATCCACCTGATAGTGTGATGTGAGGTGCTGTTGACTTCACTCACATGTCATTGGACATGGTGTGTACATTGTCCATTGTAAACAGTCTTCCACTGCTGTGGTCCTTGGGACGGGTTCATTGTGATTCGTACTTGTGGTGCCTCAGATACTGCATTGTGCCCTCTCATGTGCTGCCTCTGATGGACCTGCTCTGGTGTCCACAATGCCCTGTTGCTGTTCAGATACTGCTGTCTGCCCTCTCATGTACTGCCTCTGATGTACCTGTGCCTTGCCATGGACTGTTTGTGCACTTAGCCCCTCTCATGTACTGCCTCTGATGTACCTACTCTGGTGTCCACAATGCCCTGTTGCTGTTCTGATACTGCATTGTGCCCTCTCATGTGCTGCCTCTGATGTACCTGCTCTGGTGTCCACAATGCCCTGTTGCTGTTCTGATACTGCATTGTGCCCTCTCATGTGCTGCCTCTGATGTACCTGCTCTGGTGTCCACAATGCCCTGTTGCTGTTCTGATACTGCATTGTGCCCTCTCATGTGCTGCCTCTGATGTACCTGCTCTGGTGTCCACAATGCCCTGTTGCTGTTCAGATACTGCTGTCTGCCCTCTCATGTACTGCCTCTGATGTACCTGTGCCTTGCCATGGACTGTTGGTACACTTAGCCCCTCTCATGTGCTGCCTCTGATAGACCTTTTCAGTGCAATGGACTGTTGGTGCACTTAGCCCCTCTCATGTACTGCCTCTGATGTACCTGCTCTGGTGTCCACAATGCCCTGTTGCTGTTCAGATACTGCTGTCTGCTCTCTCATGTGCTGCCTCTGATGGACCTTTTCAGTGCAATGGACTGTTGGTGCACCTAGCCCCTCTCATGTGCTGCCTCTGATGTACCTGCTCTGGTGTCCACAATGCCCTGTTGCTGTTCTGATACTGCATTGTGTCCTCTCATGTGCTGCCTCTGATGGACCTTTTCAGTGCAATGGACTGTTGGTGCACTTAGCCCCTCTCATGTGCTGCCTCTAATGTACCTGCTCTGGTGTCCACAATGCCCTGTTGCTGTTCTGATACTGCATTGTGCCCTCTCATGTGCTGCCTCTGATGTACCTGCTCTAGTGTCCACAATGCCCTGTTGTTGTTCTGATACTAATGTCTGCCCTCTCATGTGCTGCCTCTGATGTACCTGCTCTGGTGTCCACTGTGCCCATGCTCAAGCCTACACTGTGATGTTACCCCGATGATGTGTAAATAAACTAGTCACTCGTGTGTCTTGGTTTGTCGGAGTCATTCCTGCGTGTGTGATGCAGGTGTGTATTTGCTTCAAGTCAGTGGGTTCAGATACATGACACTCCCCCCTCCCTACGTCACGTCCCTTGCATGTGATCCCCTCCACACGAATCAGTGGGTTCAGATACATGTCACTCCCCCCTCCCTACGTCACGGCCCTTGCAGGTACTCCTCTCCAGACAGCGAATGGTTTGTAGCCTACCTGCGTCGTCCTCGATGGTGGGCCAAGACTAGGACGTGGTGGATCGCGAAGAGTATCGGGTAAGCGTGTAGTGCTGGGTCCATGTCGGCGAGCGGCTCGTGGTGGGTATGTTCGCTGTGGGGCATCCGCAGTGTTCAGGCAGGTTGTTTTTCCGCAGCGCTTTTATGTGTATTTTCCGCCATCTTGATTTGGAGGACGGTCCTAGACATCAGTCCGTACGGCGGAGTCTCTGGATTGGTTACGTCCGCCGCGTGGTCGGGTGTAGTTGGGCGGCGGAGCGTGATCTTCTGTCGCGGACGGATTTTGGCCCATCTTTCCTATCCTGATCTGGCGGACGGAGTGTCCGCGACGGGCGGACGCAGAATAGGCATGTTCCGCATACTCCGGGGCTGCGGAGGCACTTCCGTCCGCCATCCTAATGAGCCCCTAAGTGTGGCTCAATGGTTAGAGCGGCAGACCCTGATGCAGAGGTCTAACCCGGGACCTGGATTCAATTCCCCGCCTTGATGGGTCTAGGGCTCAAAAATTCCACGGACCTGATAATTCTCGCCTCTGTGCCTATTCCAATCATGGAGTCCCACTCTGCAACTCTGGGCAATAGCTTGCTTAATCTCCACAATGGCCCCCACAATGCCAAGGATGCCTAGCCTCCACCTTGGGGGTGCCCAGGAGTGGACACCTCACAGGGAAAGCCGCGATGGGTTCCACAGCGGTATTCGTACAAGCGCCTTCAGACCCTTGCGGGTGAGTAGTGCGCTATACAAGTATCAATTTTACAATTTTTACATTTAGTATGGTGAAGATTTTCAGTTTTTTTTTTAACTGGTTTTTAATCTTGCTTCAGCCAGGTTTTAGTCTAGGGTTACCTGGATTTTATCTGGTTTTAGTTGAGGATATTGCTGTTTTTTAAGCTCCTGGATTTTATTTAGATATTATGGTGTTATTGATTTGTCTGTTCTAACTCAAGCACTCTATTCTGATGACTGCTATATTTATATATTTCCAATTGTGAACAGTGAGAATTTAAGCACTTTAAATAGATGGCTGCTATATTCATGAATAGTGAGAACTACAATCTGGTGTCATGGTGCTTTTAACCTGGTTTTATTTTGATTTTATTTGGTTTTATCTGAGGTTTCCTCGGGTTCACTGGATTTTATGGAGCTTTGACTGGTTTTTAACACCACAACACCAGTAGTAATAAATAATGTTGGGACACTGGTCCACAAGTGGAATTTCATTGTACTGACTGAGCATATTATCTATGTGTCTTGTCAGGAAAATTCTAGACTGTATACTCTCGGGATTGGAGTATTTGATTAATTGTGTTTGAAAATAATGGGATTTTTCCATCGAAATACTCAGTTGCTAACTGTTTCCAGATACTGGATATGAAAATATATGATGGCCATTTGCTAAATGCTACAATATATTTATGTAAATATTTATGTTGAAACTTAAGCACTTTCACGCTTGCACTTTTTTTCACATGTTCCTAAATATTTTAATAATTAGTGATTTAACATATGATTTATGGAGTATAATCGAATTATGCCAATGGATTGATTTCTACACATGCTGATTTGTATGGCTCTTACAGTACTAGGCTATTATTATTTTGAGTCCTACAAATTGCAATAATCATACCTTTAGTTTTAGATGTGTCATGGTTCTTTAAGCACTTTGCTTCTAGTATGTATTTATGTATTTTTTTAGCCTTACATTACTAATGTAATTTTTCTTTATACATGTGTGTAGATTAATAACAAGTGGCTTAAATATTGGAAAAAGGATTGTTTCGATGTTCATACTCCTGTCTGAACTAATTTACATATTGTTGTATCATGTGCTTAATTCAAATCACTATATATATGCACTGATAGGTCCAGCGCGCCATGTGATCAAGACTGCAGTTGGGCAGTCAAAACACGTGAGGCTCGGCACTCACTTGTAATCTCTATGCACTTGCACTTGCACATGTAAATCTGCAAATAAAGGATATTTATCTCCACGTTGTGGTCCGTACCTGCTTGGATCGTGAAAGGATAGCTCACAGGGTTGTGGCTACTATATATATATATGGGGTAGTATTCCTTGTGCCTGAATAAACCCCTCTGCACACTATTTGGGCTTCGACTCTGGTTCTTTCTTTATGCGAAGATTTTCCAGGAGGTGATTGAATATATATATATATATATATATATATATATATATATATAACCCCAGGATGGTTCCGCTCTCCTCTTGTTGTTGGCGCTGCTGGCAAGTGCGTCGCTTCACGCGGTAGAACCAAACCGCAATGTATTCAAACTGTGTTTGTCCCCAGGGCCTCCCGGGTCCAAAACGAAAGAAGCCGCAACTGCAGTCAATGCGTTTTTTCAGAAACCAGTAGATTTATTATTCAAACCTCTACAGCATGTTTCACAGCGAAAAACCAACGCGTTTCGTGAGCTCCCCACTCACTTGATCACGGTTGTTACAAACACTGTTTGCTGAGAATAATTTAAAAAGGGAGTCCCTCCCCCCATCGGTCACATGATTCTGACCATGTGTTTCTTTGACACTATGGCCTTCTGGGACTCGTAGTTTTTACATTACAAGATGTCATTTCATGTTATTATCACAGAAAAACAAGTTGTACACCCATTCCCTGCTGATTGACAGTTTTTAAATCATAAATACCTTTCGTGATATTTACATTAAGGATTTCTTGTGTGCCAGAAAACCACAATCATTATTTTTTCTTTCTGTATCCCAGGTAATTGAGATTAGAATCAACTTTTCAGTAAAAACAAAGTTAAATATAAAATAAAAATAATAATAATAATAAAAGCCCTCAAGTGGGCTGACTCTATCATATGGTACCTTATAAATTCATTACTTATAATTTGCTTAAGGTTCCTTGTACCTTGCAAATTGAAAGATGGTTAGTGTTTCCAGCACTTTAAATTCAATAATTTTCAACATATAATTTTTTAAAAATAAACAAACAATAGGGTGTTTTAATCCAGGTCTTTTTCCATTAGACCTATTTAAAGCCCTCTGGTGGGCTGACATTAACCAGGGTGTTAAATAATGTCACAGAATCTAACTGCATTTGAATTTTCGCCCAGAGTTTGGTTTTCATGTATATTATGCCGTGGTTTTGTGGAGGGAAAAGTTTGTTATGGAGTGCATTCAGAGAGGCTTTCATTGTTATTAAATGTGTACGTAAAGTTCTTCGGACTGGTTCAGACCATAAGGGGTCATTGTTCGAAAGTTCAAGATGTGGCGTGATTCCTTTTGGCGCAACAATTTTTCTCGATGTCCCCCCCGTTCCGTTGGGGCCAATGTTTCCAATCCAAGAAATTTCAAAAGTCGCCAATTGCCATCATGATTTGTCTCCATGTGTTTGGCCACTGCATTCCCTCTGTCTTTGTTGGTTGTGGCCCTGGTGTGTTCCAAGATACGCTTCTTAAGCTCACAGATAGTGCTTCCTATATAGCGCAGCTTGCACGGACATTCAATTAGATAAACTGTATACTGGCTTTTGCAGGTAATTAGTTCTTTAATCTTCCAAGTTTTTCCATTAGCCATTTCGATTTGTTTCGTTGGTTTGGCTATCTCGCAAACTTTGCAGTTGTAGCATTTGTTGAATCCAACTGTTTTGAGCCAAGATGTTTTTTTACGGTTCATAAAATGACTATGGATCAATTGGTCCTTCAGATTTGTTGTTCTGCGGTAAGTAACCACTGGGTGATCGCCCATTTTTTGACCAATTGTCGGATCCAGTTTCAATAATTTCCAGTTTTTTCTAAGAATCTGGATAACTTCTTTTGCTTCTTTGCTGTAATCCAGTATTAGTCTTATAGGTTCTTCCATTTCTTTTTCTTTGATTTGTGGTTTCAAACAATCTGCCCTCGATTTCTCGTTGGCTCTTTCCCAACATTTTTTCGTCAGGTTTTTTCCATATTTTCTCTTGCGGAATCTCTCCATTGTTGTTGCACTGTGCTTTTCCCATTCTGTTTTTTCGCTACAGATTCGTTTGACACGGAGGAATTCACCGTATGGTATACTTGATATTAGGGCAGGTTGATGAAAGCTTGTGGCTTCCAATGTTGAATTTGTGGCCGTTTTCTTCCTGTGTAAGGTGGTCTCCACTTTGTTCTTTTGGATGTATACTTCTGTATCCAAAAAGGATATCGATTGCCTGCTTTTTGTATAGGTGAATTTCAGACCTCTTGTACTATTGTTCAAAAGTTCAAAGTATTCTTCGAATTCACTCTCACTTCCCCCCCACACTATGAATAAATCGTCAATGAATCTCTTCCATTGTACGATGTGTTGGGTGTATTTAACATTTCGTTGATTCCAGGCTATCTCTTCCTCCCACCAACCCATTGCTATGCAAGCATAGCTTGGACTGAATGAGAAGCCCATTGCCGCGCCATTGCGCTGACGATAGAGTTGTTCTCCAAAGAAGAAGATGTTGTTTGAGAGTAACAATTTGATCATTTCATACAACATATCATTATGTTCCTTATAATGTATGTTGCGTTTTTCCAGGAAGTATTTGCAAGCCATCAATCCCAAATCATTGTCAATGTTTGTGTACAGTCCGATGACATCCATGGATATTAGCAAATAGTTATCCTGCCAGACCAAATCAGATATTGTACACACAAAGTCTGTAGTATCTTTCAAATATGATTTTAGATTCTCCACATAAGGTCTTAGAAAGAAATCAATAAAATTCCCCATTGGTTCCATCAATGAACCGTTTGCTGACACTATCGGTCTTCCTGGTGGTCTAGTGGGGTTTTTGTGGATTTTTGGCAGGAAGTACATGGTTGCCATACGTGGAAAATCGACTGTTAGGTATTTCCTTTCCTCATAGTCGATTAGATTTCCGTTTTCCCATGTTAAGAGTTTTTGGTCTAACTCTCTCTTTAGTTGATCTATTGGGTTCTTCATGAGTGGTTCATAATACTCGGGGTTCGATAGTTGCGATGAACCAACTATACTAGAATATGCAGCACACAGGAAGAATATGAAAAAAGCAAGAATGAAACTTTAAATCGTTTCAGAAAAAGAGGTTACTCGGAAAGCGTACTTAGCAGGGCAGTAGACAAAGCCAATGGAAGATCCAGAGAATCCCTGCTTCCAAATGACCATGCAAATGCGGGAGATGAAGACAATGAGATGGGCATCCCTAGATTAGTGACTACCTACAGTATGCAGGAACGCAAGATTAAGGCAATCCTCACTAAAAATTGGCCCATAGTACTAACAGATAATGTCTTAAAATATAAACTACCTGACAAACCTACTGTTACGTTTCGAAGATGTAAAACCATGGAAGCACATCTTTCCAAATCTACAGGGGATGGGGCCTCGGTTAAAACCTGGCTACTTGAAAAACAAGGTTTTTTTAAGTGTACAACCTGTAGAGCTTGCAATTTTGGGGTAAACACTTCGAAATACAGTACCCCATTCAGGGAACAAGAACTTAAAATCAGAGGTAACTTTAATTGTCACACGGATTATGCAGTGTATGTTCTCACGTGCACTTGTGGGCTCAGGTATGTGGGCAGTACAATAAAACAAGTGCACTTGAGAATCCTACAACACATAAGAGCCATCATCAACAGTGATCCGGCTTATCCGGTAGCTCGGCATTTCAAGTCCGTGCATAACAAGGACATTAACTGTTTAAAATACTTTGTAATTGACCACGTCCCGATGCCCAGGAAGGGAGGTGACAGGGAAACTCTCTTGCGACAACTAGAGACTAAGTATATTCTAAATCTTAATTCGAAGTTCCCCCAGGGCCTTAACAATACAGAGGACTTACATTCATTCCTGTAAAACATATTGCAGTGTCAGGCCAGTACTGCTGACTTTCCAGTTTCTGAATCTATTACCACATGGCGATTATGCTCTCTTTACACTGTCATTTTCTTCTTTTTTTAGAAACTTTGGAAGAATTGATAGTAAAAGAATATTAAGAGAGAAGAGAGGATAAGACAATAAATAACATCAAGCTCCAATATATCCATATCAACTACACGAGTGGTAGGATCACAGAACCTTGACTTATCTGGATATATCTGAATAAATAAGCCACACTTCTCCTTGACCACTTTGATAAATAATGTGTGTTTTTTTGATTAGACATTTATATTAATGAATTATAATTAAGGCATAGGAAATTGCATAATCAGTCAAACTTTATACATGTATAAACTTTTTAATACTGTATATTTTAGCATCAACTCACTTTCATTTGTATAGCACTTAGCACTTTACATATTTTTTGACATAGGAATTGGAGTGAGCTGTTCTTTAACAACTGGGACCAGTTGTTAGAAATACTGTGATTATTGAATCTGGTGGTATTTTGCACATGAATATATGTATCTGGATATATTTGCACTTTTTGCTCATTTGCACATAGATATTTGCACTTATGCAGAAGATTTGCACAAATGGTAGTACTGGGTTAAGCACTTTAGAATATCCAATAGTGAAGCCTACAAGATGGCACAATTTTGCACATATTTATAATAGCATTTATGCTGTTAGAATTCATATGTATTTGAATTTGCATATCTTTTTAAAAAAATTGTGTATAAATAGATAGACACATTTATTTTGGTAATAGTATAAACTTTGTATTTAGACATATATATATTTTTATACGGTTTTTAATATGTATATAATTAATGGTTTTAGAACTCCATTTTTTGTATCAACATGTGCCATACCAATTAATTCTTGTAAACTATTATACACTGCAAAATCCAGATTTACCAAAATTGCATTTATGCAGCTAGTATGTACTTAAGCTTGATAGAACAAAAAGTGTTTTTGAAAAAATGAAAAAATGAAAAAATGAGAATAATATTACATTAATGTGCTTTGAAACAGAGGAAAGAGCCACTTCCCCTATGTATATTGTTTAAGAGTGTGTTTTCACTTTCCATTAATCACGTGGTGTGCTGAGTAAAAAATGTAAAAAAATGTGTATTTAAGGTTCTCTTAAACCACAGCACCGTTATGTGATCAAGGGTAGTTTCTACCCGAAACGCGTCATGCCAGAGAGAATGCGAGGAGATAATAAACTGACCCTCTAATAACTGGAAAAAGCTGTGTGGTGGTCCTTGTGTCCTGCATGCCGAGCTGGGAGAGGCAGGAAGAAGTGGTATATATATATGTGTATATATATATATATATACATATATATATATATATATATATATATATATATATATATATATATATATATATATATATATATATATATATATATATATATATATATATATATATAACCTACTGGCGGTCGCCAGTAGGTATATATAGTTAGGATTTTTTTGAATAGGGATTTCTGAAAATTCTGTGTTGAATAACTTTGGCGTTGATGGACGGAATTGGCTGAAATTTTCAGGAAAATGGCACATTTTGTTTCTAAGCGTCCCCTGAAAGTTTGGGGGAGGTTTCGTCAAGCGGGGGCCAAAAAAAAAGGGGGGTCCCAAAACGTGTTTTTAACATTGAGTTTTCCATAGGGCGGTTGGACTCACTTTTAGCTCGAACGGCTGAATGGATTTCTATGAAACTTAGCAAAATTGTAGAGACTGTTTGCCCGATGTGCCTTTGCTAGGTCTCAAGATATGTGCTCCAGTGGATTTTGAGAAATTAACTTTCAAAAAAATATATATATCTGTGACAGCGTCCCGGTTAGCGCCCCGGTTCGCGTACCAGACGCGTAGCGGAACTTCGCGAGGAGAAGCGGATTGGCTTTCCGGTGACTCTCAACATTCTAAACAGTCCAGAGCGGCCGCCATCTTGTCTCTCGGTAGGATCGAGAGACAAGAGGTGGAAATAAACGAAGGGGGAAATGAATGAAAGGGGCAAGGTAGACCCCTCCTGACCCCCTAGGATTGATGTGGGGGCTATTAAAGGGCCTCGCGGGGCAAAAAAATAAAATACATTTTTTTTCGCGGTGGAAGCGCAACCCGGTACGCGAACCGGGTAGCTCACCGGTAGCGTAACGGGAGTCCGCCATCTTGTGTTTCGGACGAATTTAGTCACAAGATGGAGGATAAACAATGTTCGGAATGTGTATAAGGGGGCACGGGAGACATATCCTGACCCCCTAGGTTTTCTGAGGGTGGCTGAGGAGGCCCATATATGTAAAAAAAAAAAAACAAGGGAAATAGTAAAATAATATTTTTGAGTGCTTTGAGGTAGGGTAGCTCTGAATAGAGCTGTTGTGTTGTGTGGGTGATGTAAGTACCAACATGTAGGTACCAATGAAGAGTCTAAAATTCAATGTACACCGTCTCCTCTGTAGATATTTTGTATGTTCTAATATGGGTTATTTAAATGTAAATGTGTGGAAAAGCACTTCATGCTTTAAAGCAATTGTATTTTTGAACTGATTGTTCTTTCCTCTTAGTCCTCCTCTTTGTTTTTTTTTCCCCACACTCTTCTTCAGCATAATACTTGATAAATTTGTTCCCTCAAAAAATGTATATACATAAAAAAATTATATTAAATACATATAAAATATATTTTTCCTTTAAAAGAAGAATACATTTTACAGCTTTTGATATTTGCTATTAAAAAACCATTGAAATTCACTAAAAAAAACACATAGGTTATAGACCATATATAGTTAGGAATTAGCATTTACAAAACCTTGAAAATTCACTGAAAAAAACATAGGTTATAAACCATATATAGTTAGGAATTAGCATTTACAAAACCTTATTTTACTCACACAAAACCATTGAAATTCGCAAATTGCACTAACTATATATCGCGCACCCGCAATCCACTGCTGATCATGTCACATATTACATCATTCATGACATGGTCAGTGACATCACTGATGACATCACTGATGACATCTCAAATGACATCACTGATGACATCACTGATGACAACATCCAGTGACTGTATGTTTCTGTAAAGTTAAAATATGTCTTACATATTGAAGAATGAGTGGATGTATAAGTGTCTGGATGAAGGATTTAGTAGGTGCATGACTGACTGTATGAGTGAGTGATTAAATGTGTCTCACTGAGTGCATGGGTTAGTAACTAAACTGTCTTAATTTGTGCATCATTATGTCTGTTGTTCTGTAAACTGCTGCATGTGTTGATCAGTAGCTATATGAGTAACTATATGGGTTATTGATTGGTTGGCCAAGTATTTGTATGGGAGACTGAGTGTGTGTGTGGGTGGCTGGGAGGTGTATGACTCTGTGCATAGATGTGTGAGCAGTTGATTCACTAGATGTATGGGTTCAAAAGTGCATGTGGAAACAGCTGTATGGGCGGTTGACTGTGTGCATGAGTGTATTGGTGAGTGAATGGATATCTCAGTGCTACGTGTCAAAGTAAGTACATATGTAAAACACAGTACAGTTGCTTGCTGGCTACGCTACATAGACGATTTTTTCGTTATATGGAAGGGTAGCCAGCAAGAGGCGGTGGACTTCATCACGGAATTGAACTGTAACGACTTTAACCTGAGTTTCACCTGTAACACAGATCCCATAACTATTGAATTCCTTGACGTAAGAGTTGAGTGCAAGAAGAACACTCTTGCCACAACCTTGTTCCGTAAAAGTACGGCTGGGAACAGCCTTCTACACGCCTCAAGTTGTCACCCGATCAATCTCATCAACTCCATCCCAGTAGGAGAATTTCTCAGAGCTAAACGAAATTGCTCTGATGAACTAGACTACAACAAGGAGGTAACCCTCATGAGTGAAAGGTTTACAGAACGAGGGTATGGCCGCAAATGCATAGCCAGGGCTCTGGCTAAAGTGAAAGAGAGAGATAGGACAAGCCTCCTCAGCCCCAATATACCAGAGAGCCAGTCCGATAAAGGTGTAATCAGTAGATTCATTACTGACTACAACTGTGACTCCAAGGGGGTGAGGAAAGCTCTCAGCAAATACTGGAACATTTTAAAACTGGACAAAGATCTAGCACCAGGAATCTCTGAGCATCCCCAACTTACATTCAGAAGACCTGAATCCTTGAAAGATCTTCTCTGTTCGACTCTCTTACCCAAGACGATCAAACAGAGAAACCCGGTACAAGGCTTTTACATTTACGGCAGGTGTAAAGCCTGTCGCAACAGTAAAAACATAAAGGAAATACAACTGTCAAAAGATACCAATAAGTTTAAAATCACCAAGCATGTGACATGTTTAACAGACCATGTGATATATGCACTGAAATGCCCCTGCCAGTTGCATTACATTGGCAGCTCGAAACATCAGGCCAAGAAAAGAGTGCTTGAACATATGCGGGCCATAACCAATGGGGACAAGCAGTATCCCATTGCTAGGCATTTCGCCACGCACCACAAAAGCAATGCCAACTTGCTATCATTCTGTGTCCTGGAAACAGTCCCTTCAAGAGAACGGGGGGGAGATCGCATAAAAGAGATGAGAAGACTTGAATCTAGACTGATCATCAAGTACAGGACAACCCAACCCAATGGCCACAATTTACATGAGGAATTGAGTGTTCACTTAGGTTGACATGCTAGTTTGTCTGTGTATATATCTGCCGTTTTTTAACTTATTTTGTGTTATTACTTTATGACGTTTAGTACAGTCACTCATCGCATGTCTCTCCCTTTTTTGGTTTACAGAATTGCCTGGGAATCTATCCAAAAGTACAAACCTCGGATGAGCATGGAATGTATGAATGGACTTCACTGTGAACTTCATGATTTGGCTTCGCCCACTGGGGCGCAATCTCTGAGATGGACAGTATGAATGAATTAATTCAAGGTGCCAAGGTTATGGATTGAACCCCCCTTTTTCTTGGACTAATTATGTGCCCACATGGGCTGCACTCAGTACCCTAGACATATTCAATGTCTGAATATTAGCCACGTTTGGTAAATATTACTGAACGGCGACCTTCCTTATGAAGTGGCCTCGCCCACTCGGGCGCAATCATAGAAACGGCACACTTGGGTGCCAAGAATCCATCTCACCAATCATGGGGCCACACAAAAAGTTAATTTAATTTAATGTAACAAACTGCACTGTGCACCATTATAATTTATGTCCATTCCACCGCACAACGAGTGTTTGTTTACATAGGACACAGCCCACAAAGTTATGGGTAGTCTGTTTTCCATGTGTATGAATCTAATACCATGTGACTGTACCATGTGCCATGTGATTGTATATAACTTGCACTTCTTGGTTGGTTTCGGTCTCGTGAAAAAGCAGAACTTACTGCGAAACGCGTCGAGAAAGCCATTGAATAAATCTCGCTTTGCACTTACAAGTGGCCCGGATTTCTTTTTCCTGACTGGAGAAGGTTGTTGGTTGGATATATATATATATATATATATATATATATATATATATATATATATAAATATATATATATATATATAACCTACTGGCGGTCGCCAGTAGGTATATATAGTTAGGATTTTTTTGAATAGGGATTTCTGAAAATTCTGTGTTGAATAACTTTGGCGTTGATGGACGGAATTGGCTGAAATTTTCAGGAAAATGGCACATTTTGTTTCTAAGCGTCCCCTGAAAGTTTGGGGGAGGTTTCGTCAAGCGGGGGCCAAAAAAAAAGGGGGGTCCCAAAACGTGTTTTTAACATTGAGTTTTCCATAGGGTGGTTGGACTCACTTTTAGCTCGAACGGCTGAATGGATTTCTATGAAACTTAGCAAAATTGTAGAGACTGTTTGCCCGATGTGCCTTTGCTAGGTCTCAAGATATGTGCTCCAGTGGATTTTGAGAAATTAACTTTCAAAAAAATATATATATCTGTGGCAGCGTCCCGGTTAGCGCCCCGGTTCGCGTACCAGACGCGTAGCGGAACTTCGCGAGGAGAAGCGGATTGGCTTTCCGGTGACTCTCAACATTCTAAACAGTCCAGAGCTGCCGCCATCTTGTCTCTCGGTAGGATCGAGAGACAAGAGGTGGAAATAAACGAAGGGGGAAATGAATGAAAGGGGCAAGGTAGACCCCTCCTGACCCCCTAGGATTGATGTGGGGGCTATTAAAGGGCCTCGCGGGGCAAAAAAATAAAATACATTTTTTTTCGCGGTGGAAGCGCAACCCGGTACGCGAACCGGGTAGCTCACCGGTAGCGTAACGGGAGTCCGCCATCTTGTGTTTCGGACGAATTTAGTCACAAGATGGAGGATAAACAATGTTCGGAATGTGTATAAGGGGGCACGGGAGACATATCCTGACCCCCTAGGTTTTCTGAGGGTGGCTGAGGAGGCCCATATATGTAAAAAAAAAAAACCAAGGGAAATAGTAAAATAATATTTTAGAGTGCTTTGAGGTAGGCTAGCTCTGAATAGAGCTGTTGTGTTGTGTGGGTGATGTAAGTACCAACATGTAGGTACCAATGAAGAGTCTAAAATTCAATGTACACCGTCTCCTCTGTAGATATTTTGTATGTTCTAATATGGGTTATTTAAATGTAAATGTGTGGAAAAGCACTTCATGCTTTAAAGCAATTGTATTTTTGAACTGATTGTTCTTTCCTCTTAGTCCTCCTCTTTGTTTTTTTTTCCCCACACTCTTCTTCAGCATAATACTTGATAAATTTGTTCCCTCAAAAAATGTATATACATAAAAAAATTATATTAAATACATATAAAATATATTTTTCCTTTAAAAGAAGAATACATTTTACAGCTTTTGATATTTGCTATTAAAAAACCATTGAAATTCACTAAAAAAAACACATAGGTTATAGACCATATATAGTTAGGAATTAGCATTTACAAAACCTTGAAAATTCACTGAAAAAAACATAGGTTATAAACCATATATAGTTAGGAATTAGCATTTACAAAACCTTATTTTACTCACACAAAACCATTGAAATTCGCAAATTGCACTAACTATATATCGCGCACCCGCAATCCACTGCTGATCATGTCGCATATTACATCATTCATGACATGGTCAGTGACATCACTGATGACATCACTGATGACATCTCAAATGACATCACTGATGACATCACTGATGACAACATCCAGTGACTGTATGTTTCTGTAAAGTTAAAATATGTCTTACATATTGAAGAATGAGTGGATGTATAAGTGTCTGGATGAAGGATTTAGTAGGTGCATGACTGACTGTATGAGTGAGTGATTAAATGTGTCTCACTGAGTGCATGGGTTAGTAACTAAACTGTCTTAATTTGTGCATCATTATGTCTGTTGTTCTGTAAACTGCTGCATGTGTTGATCAGTAGCTATATGAGTAACTATATGGGTTATTGATTGGTTGCCCAAGTATTTGTATGGGAGACTGAGTGTGTGTGTGGGTGGCTGGGAGGTGTATGACTCTGTGCATAGATGTGTGAGCAGTTGATTCACTAGATGTATGGGTTCAAAAGTGCATGTGGAAACAGCTGTATGGGCGGTTGACTGTGTGCATGAGTGTATTGGTGAGTGAATGGATATCTCAGTGCTACGTGTCAAAGTAAGTACATATGTAAAACACAGTACATGTGAGAGTTGACATACATAAATAACTGTGCATAAGAGCCAGTGAATGTGTGAGTGGCTGTATGGATCATTGTGAACTTGTATCAGGGATTGTATAAGAGAGTAAATATGTGTTAGTATATGTTTGAATAAGTAAGGTGTGTATAACTGTATAGTTGAGGAAATGGAGGTGTGATTGATTCTTTGCATGACTGACTAGGTGTGTGAGTAACTCCATGGATGAGTGACAGTCTGTGAGTGTCTGTTTACACTGAGTGTATCTAAGGTTATATTAGAGTCTGAAGAGGTTCATCGTATTATCACATGAATGATGTCATCAGTGATGTGATCAGTAATGTCAAATGAGATGTCATCAGTGATGTCATCAGTGATGTCATTTGAGATGTCATCAGTGATGTCATCAGTGATGTCATTTGAGATGTCATCAGTGATGTCATCAGTGATGTCATTTGAGATGTCATCAGTGATGTCATCAGTGATGTCACTGACCATGTCATGAATGATGTAATATGTGACATGATCAGCAGTGGATTGCGGGTACGCGATATATAGTTAGTGCAACTAACTATATATGCGAATTTCAATGGTTTTGTGTGAGTAAAATAAGGTTTTGTAAATGCTAATTCCTAACTATATATGGCCTATAACCTATGGTTTTTTCAGTGAATTTTCAAGGTTTTGTAAATGCTAATTCCTAACTATATATGGTCTATAACCTATGGTTTTTTCAGTGAATATATATATATATATTACCTACTGGTGGTCGCCGGTAGGTAGTTATAGTTAGGATTTTTTTCAATGCAAAATCTCAAAATTCTATTTAGAATAACTTTGCCGCCGGTTGACGAATCTGCCTGAAAATTTCCTCAAATTTGCCTTGCGGAGCTCTGGCTCTTCCTTAAAAGTTTCGGGGGGATTCGTCAAGCGGGGGCCAAGATAAAAGGGGGGTCTCATAAGGTGTTTTCCCCATGTTAATTTCCATAGGGCGGTCGAACTCACTTTTAGACCGAACGGCTGAATGGTTTTCCACCAAACTTGGCAAAATTGTAGGGACTGGTAGCCCGATGTGCCTTTGCTATGTCTCAAGATATGTGCTGCAGTGGATTTTGAGTAATTTAGGTTAAAAAAATATATATATATCTATAGGCGCGCCCCGGTACGCGCACCGGTGAGCGCACCTTTCCGTGCTACGCGACTTGCGCACGGAAAGCTGATTGGCTCACGGGTGTCTGTAAACATTCAAAACAGTCCGGAGCCA
Organism: Lissotriton vulgaris; assembly: GCF_964263255.1. Classification (NCBI taxonomy): domain Eukaryota; kingdom Metazoa; phylum Chordata; class Amphibia; order Caudata; family Salamandridae; genus Lissotriton; species Lissotriton vulgaris. Next base: position 1,156,375,144 of record NC_141696.1, read on the forward strand.
CCGCCATCTTGTATCTCGGTAGGATCGAGACACAAGAGGTGGCAAAAAAAGGGGGAAATGACCATAAGGGGGCAGGGTAGATCCCCCCTGACCCCCTAGGTTTGATATGGGGGCTATAATAGCGTCCCGCGGGGCAAAAAAAAAAATCGATTTGCGCGTGAGGGGAGCGCCCGGTACGCAGTGATATCTCATAGATTTCACTGCGTCACCTCTACGACACTTTCTTGCGTCAATACGTCCCTTTTGCATACATTACACCTGACGTAGGTATACTGTGGCGCAGGGGCTTACAAAGTAACGCATGTATCTAGATGCGTCACTTTGTAAATATGACTGAATAAGGTGCATTTTTTTATTGTACTGATGCATCACAAAAAGTGACGCACCGGTTGCGTTAAAGTGACGCATGGCCTCATAAATGAGGCCTTCAGTCTTCTAGTCATGCGTCATATTAAATTTATGACGTATTATGTTGGAAGTTCTTACAGATACGTCACTATTTCAGACGTATCTGTAAGCGCAAAAGTGATGCATTGCTGGAGTGTGTCTCAAAAATGATGCAACTCCAGCAATGCAAACTTTCACATGGGGCCAGGCCCCATGTGAAAGGGCCTGCACGCCTGCTGTGAAACAGGCGTAAGATTTGGACGCAACAGCGTCATAAAAGTGACGCAGTGATATCTCATAGATTTCACTGCGTCACCTCTACGACCCTTTCTTGCGTCAATACGTCCCTTTTGCATACATTACACCTGACGTAGGTATAATGTGGCGCAGGGGCTAACAAAGTGACACATCTACCTAGATGCGTCACTTTGTAAATATGACTGAATAAGGTGCATTATTCACAGCACTGGCGCGTCACAAAAAGTGACGCACCGGTGGCGTTAAAGTGACGCATGGCCTCATAAATGAGGCCTTCCGTCTTCTACTCATGCGTCATATTAAATATATGACATATTATGTCGGAAGTACTTACAGATACGTCAGTATTTCAGACGTATCTGTAAGCGCAAAAGTGATGCATTGCTGGAGTGTGTCACAAAAATGATGCAACTCCAGCAATGCATCTTTTCTTACCCTTCCACACCCCCTTTCCTTTTCTACATTTTCTTGGAATATCCACATTCCCCATATTCACTCTCCTTCTCCTTACTTTCATTCCCAACACTCACGTTCTTTCAGTCCCCCTACTTCACTTCCTTTCTCCTCTCATACCTTTCTGTTCTTTCTTACTCATTTTCCTTTCCATTATCAATGCACTCCAATTCACTTACTCTTTTTCATTTTTTTAAGAATATAGCTCTTTGATGAGAATTGGAGGTAGTTCTGAAAATAACTTTTTTTTTCTTCTTTTTTCTTTTTTTAGAAAAGAAACAAAAACAGGGAATGGAAACTGCTCAACAGGAGCAAAAAAAACTAAAAAAATAGGGCTGGGAACGGCAGCGATGGTTCTCCAATGCTCGAACCGTGAGCAGGACACTTTGCTCCCCAAATGTAAGGAGTTGATCGCAGTATCTGCATTTCAGGACACCTTTGTTGAATGCAGGCTGAATATTTGGAACCAGCTCCTGCGATCGCCCCCTCACAGAAGTAGTTGCTCCTCCGGTGGATGAAGAGTCCCCATCACTGGAAACCTCTTGTGCCAGAGCCCTGACACTTTCCCGGGCAAAATTCTGGTGATGCCTCCTCTCCACATGGCGCAGCATTGTGAAGTTCCCAAAAGAATATTTCTTTTTGGGGTCACCTCATGACAGGACGTTTTTGCAGATCCTGCACTCCACTTTTGGAGCATTCACCTTTTTCTGGCCATCTGGTATGGAAAAAAAATTCCAGATGAAATGCTCTTTCACCTTTGGCTGAGGAGGCTCTTCATTGATGAATTCAGGCTCATCTTCACTGCTGGATTGTCTGGCAGCCATGATTAATCAAGCAAGATTGAAGAGAAAAAAAGGCAGGTCTTTCAGTCACAAAAGTGAAAGAAGAAGTGAAGGAAATGGGTGGGGATTTCATTCTTTGTAAAAAAAACTGTTAGCAACCAATGAAAAGTTTTATTTTAAGGTCACATGACTTGACGCGCTGACGCTGCACGCACCGGAGTGCTTCTGGGGGAGCATACGCTGCGCGAACGTAGGCGCTACCAGGGCGCATACGTAGGCGCTTCCGGGACGCATACGCGGCGCGAACGTAGGCGCTACCGAGGCGCCTACGCGGCGCGAACGTAGGCGCTTCCGGGGGCGCTTACGCGGCACGCCGAAGTGACGTTTTGATAGTTTCACGCAAATGCTAAATTATTTTCATTTCCTTATTCAAAAAAACAGCTTTTATATGTATGGTACTAAATGTCTTGCATTATTATTTACTTTTCATTCATATTTTTTTACACGAATGCAAGTAGCGCTCTGGGTGCGCTTTCCGGAGAGCTTACCGGTGCGCGAACCCAGAGTGCCCCAAAAAAAAATGATAATTTTTTTTTTTTATATTATTATAAAAAAATAATACTAATTAATACTCACACAAATAAGCAAATTAAAAAAAAATCATAGGTTACAAACTCGATATAGAAAGGAATTAGCATTTAAAAAACCTATGAAATTCACAGAAAAAAACCATAGGTTTCAAACCAGTTATAGTTAGGAATTAGCATTTAAAAAACCTATTAAATTCACTGAAAAAACCATAAGTTTCACACCAGTTATAGTTATCTGGAAATTTTACTGACATAAAACCATTGAAATTCCTACGTTATAGTTAGTTGGACTCACTATAACGTGCGCGCCTGCAATGCACTGCTGATGATGTCACATATTACATCACTCATGACATGGTCAGTGACATCACTTTTTTTTTTAAGTTGCTGGATGCGCGTAGGATCCGCGCATTTCACCGCTGAAAAAAAAAGCATGTATTTTTGAGATATACATCAAGCTTATGTGTATAGATGTTGGGTGGCTCTAAAAAGAGCCCTTGTGTTTATTGAGAGATTTTAGTACTTACAAGTAAGTACCGATGCAGAGTCTAAAGTTCATGAGAAAGACTCTGTTCCCTTCATCTGTAAAATGTACAGCATCTCTCCTATAGATGCAATGCATATTGAAACGCAGATTTTTGTGGTATATGGACAGTATTCTATAGTTTCGGAGAAAAGTAGAAACAGATTTATTACAAATTTTACCTAGCTTTCTCAATCTGTAGACAAAATAGTTTGGAGTAGTTCCATTTTTACCTTTGGCATATGTTAGAATAGACAAAGGGAGTTTGGGGGAAAAGTGAAATTAAAACAGAAAAGAAATGATTGGTTGTTTGAAAACATTCTACACAGAAAACTAAGGTGCATGTTTTGATATTTAAAAGCATGATTCTTATTGGTTATCAGAACGTGATTGAAAATAACATTACATAGGATAAGGTAGTATATTGAGAAGTCGAGGACACTTGCTGTTTTTTTAGCAACATTGTGTGATGAACTTTTGCGTTCTTCGGGAGCCAGTATTGCTTTTTTGCATGGGTAGATGCTAATTTGTATATGGAAATGCAATCTGCTTTGGGTTTTAAAAGTGAGAATAGATTTTACTGCTCAGTCTTTCAAAATGCAAATTATGTTTGCTATAAGAGGGCGGGAGTCATGAGAGTCCCGCTCTTTCAAAGCAAACAACAGTATAGCGGGGGTAGGCACCCCGGGACACTGCAGGAGCCGGTCATAGTAGTTTCCAAGACCCTCGGGGGGCACCAGGCGGAGGGCCACGCAGTCTGCCTCCCATAATACACAAATTCCTGGGGGTGGTGTTTCCCGGAACTTTAGGGGGGTTGTTGAGGCTAACAGGCTTGTAATTTTTTAAGGGGGTCTGGATTCGAAAGTAGTGCAAGGGGGTTCTAAATCTGATACCCAGTGTTTTGTTTTACTTTGCTTTCCTTTCGGTCATGTGGAGGATCCAGCGTAAATATAACGGTTTCTGTATAGCCAGTAACGTTTAACCCTACCCCCAAACGGCTTTCTGCCTGTTACTATAGTAACAGTTCATGGAACACTTACGTGAACACAGAGGTTATAAGTTCACCACACTATGTTGCTAATGGCGTTGTACTTTTTACTCTTTTGAATTGGAACCGTAAGTTTTAGCTTTACACTCTGGTAAAGATCTGGTGAAGAACTAGCCACAGAAATATACTTCAAATTATAAATATCATTTCTATTGTGGACTGCTACCCCCACACAAAAAAAGACATATGTTCTTTTTTAATTAACTTTTATTAAAACAATAAATAACTGGAAGTATAGCTAAATGATAACAATACAATAAATAACTAGAACCATAACTTTAACAAAACAATATAACAAACAACATATAATATGGACTCCAATAGAAGTAGTGTAGTTAATCTGCAAAACAAAAAAGAAAATTAGTGTTTAAAATTAGATGGATATGACTAAATGAGGTCACACATTACAAGTCAAAGTGACACTTGACGATATTTTCAATGTTTGTGTGCAGTGTACCGGATAGATTTCACTTATCTTATAGGCTTGCACTCAAATGGTGTCTGTAAAAAAGTGCCTGGTGCGTCATATTTATATTACAGATGAACAGGTCTTTAAAATGATTCACAGATGAGACAGAATTTGGTGAGAGATGAAGTCCTTATGCAGGACATTTACAAATTTCTTGTGCCACTTTTGTGTTACTTTTCTCATGTTGAAAGTGACACAAAAGTGGTGCAAGGAGTTTGTAAATAAGCTCTTTTATTTCTAATGCATTTAATTGGAAGTATTGAATATCCAGGGCGCTCTGCTTACCTTGTGTAAACACTGTGGTCAACAGAGTTCAAAACTTGAACTCTGCTTTGGTGTGTTACTTGCAGGATATGCAAGACTGCTTTCAAGATGAGACCCCAATAAAGAGTATTGGTGTGGAACTGCAAGAATGCGGAAGGACTTGCAGACTAAGTATCCGGTCAACTTTGAAAGGGAAGAGATAAGGATGTTGAGAGAGGCTTCTTCTGCTTCATGAGAAGGCCCAAGCACCAGTGGAGCAACACCGTCAACCTCTACTGCACAGCCTAATATTCGTCCCCAATTTGGAACCCTTTAAGAGAAAAAGTAAGAAGGTTGGGAGCTTTGTATGCCATCCTAATACCTAATCATCCAAAGTTATACAGAGATCCTACCTGTATCAGACTCATCCATACAAGTGTGAATTGGACATTATCTGATACCAAAAACCCATCAAGTACTTATAACTGTTACTTTTAAACTTTGTCGACTATTCATATTGAGAGTATTTATCGGTTAAAAATGTGTGAATCTCCATGGTTCAGAAAACTAGTAAATGCCATATTTGAGACATCGGTGTAATCAGCTGGAAGAGGAGGATATACTTTTTTTCAACCTCGGCAATTTGCTGCTGATTTATGTAACATTCTGCAAACTGAAAAAGGAGTTAAAATGTATATGTTCTACATTTGTGCAAGATTAATTTTAATGTACATAAAAACATTTGTTCTCAATAAGATTGGGGTTTAAAAGCAATCATCAGAGGTTATATTTGGCAAGCAAAATAGGAAATAGCATTGCATTATACAAATGTTATGCCGAGATTGGTCACTCACTTCATTTACAATTTCCGGCCTTGATCTGATAGCATATGGAGAGCAGTCAGTGAAGCTGGTATGTCGAGTGGTTGACCACCATCTGGTACAGTGCATGGGCATGAATAAACAGCTTGTGGTTACCAGTGCGTCTCATGTTAATGTTAATGTTAATGTTAATGTTAATGTTAACTGTCATTTGTTGAGCGCTCGTACTCCCGGAGGCCTCATGGCGCTATGGGAAGGAACAAGGCGCGTCAGTCGTAAGATAGAAGAAAGCAGCTCAATGATGTGCCTGAGAAAAGAGCCAGGTCTTCAGAAGATGTCTGAAACTAAGGAGATTCTCGCTTAGTTTTAGATGAAGGGGGAGAGAGTTCCAGAAGGCAGCTGCAAGATGGTCAAAGCAGCTGCCTCCGAGACGTTTCCTTTTGTACGGAGGAACAATCAAAAGGGATTTGTGGGTGGACCGTAGATAACAGGGGGGGCTGTATCTTTGAAAAAGATCTCTAATGAATTGGGGGCCAATATCGTGTAGGGATTTGAATAAAATGCAGCCCACTTTAAAGGCCACGCGTTGCTCCACCGGCAACCAGTGCAAATGTTTCAAGCCAGGTCTGGCTGATTGCCTTCTGGGGATGTTTAGAAGCAGTCTGGCTGCTTGATTCTGAACCAACTGGAGGCGTCTAAGCTCTCCTTTTTGGAGCCCAAGATAGAGACTATTGGAGAAGTCCAATCTGGAAAGAACCAAGGAGATAACGATCTGAGTGAGAGCAGCAGAAGAAAAGAAACATGCAATTTTTTTGATTTTTTTCAGCTGGAAAAAACTGGAGGATACAACTGCTCCCACCTGTTTTTTCAAGGAAAGGTCTTCACTGATGTAGATGCCCAGACTTTTGACCGAGGGTGACTTAGATGGAGGGGCACCCATGCAGGAGGGCCAGAAGCTGGGATTCCAACTATGTATACTCTGTCCAGGCAAGACCAGTTCGGTCTTGCCTGGGTTAAGTTTCAGATGATTGCAGCTCATCCAACTCACAATGTGGGACATGGTGTTTTGAAATTCTACCACAGAGTCCTTGGTGTTAAGAGGAAAGATGAGCTGCAAATCATCTGCATAGTTGAAAATGGTTACCTTAGCGCTTCTGAGGGAAAACAAGAGAGGGCGCAGGTACAAATTAAAAAGCAGGGGAGACAACGAAGAGCCTTGAGGTACTCCACAGTTGATAGATATGGTGGGAGCTGTGAAAGTACCCAGTCTAACCGATTGAGTTCGGCCAGAGATGAACGAGCGGATCCAGCTCAGCGCTGGGCCCCTAAGGCCTGCCTGCTCGACACGGTCGACCAAGATGGTATAGTCGACCGTGTCGAACGCAGCAGAGAGGTCCAACAGCACCAGAGCCTGGTGGATCCCCTCGTCCGCATTCCGCCTCAAGGTGTTCTGCACCGAGAGAATGACTGCTTCGGTTGAATGGCAAGGGCGGAAGCCGGCCTGGTTAGGTGCAAGGAACTCAGATTTCTCTAGGAAAGTAGAGATACTGTCACAAACATGGGACTCCAAAAGTTTGGCGCAGTATGGCAGCAGAGAAATGGGCCTGTAGTTAAGTGGGTCTGACGGGTTGGCTCCTGTCTTTTTTAAGAGGGGAATAAGAAGGGCTTTTTTAAAGTTGCTTGGAACTTCCCCTTGAGTGAGTGATCCATTTAACAAAGGAAGTAAGCCCTCAGGGATGTGGGTGCCTACTTCTTTCAGGATGTAAGGAGGGCAAATGTCGTCGGGGGAACCAGATTTGACTTTTGTAAGAAGTTTGGATAGGATGACATTGTCAATAAGGGGATATGAGTCCAGAGTGACAGGATTGTAAAAAATATCTGAAAACAAAAGAGAAGGCTGAGTGGTAGAGATGCTCTGTTTGATGGTGCAGATTTTATTAAAAAAGAAGGAATTAAGTGAGTTGCAGAGTTCCTGAGTAGGGATTATCGGAAGGGAGGTTCTGTCGCTGGTACTGAGGTTTTCCACTATGTTGAACAATTCTCTGGATTTGTTGTGAGCTTTGAGTATTTTTTCAGAGAAGTATTCAGTTTTGTGTTTCAGGATAAGCTTTTGATAGTCCCTGCGGGCTTTGCGGTAGTTATCCCTGTCTTGTTCTAAATAGGCTGTACGCCATTTTCGCTCCAGTTGACGGACTTCGAGCTTGAGGGTTTTCAAAGCAGGTGTGAACCACCTATGAGCGTCGTTGGGGCGGGAGCGGGGAAAGTTGGTGCAGGGAGCATAAACATCGGCTGCCTGAAGTAGCCAACCTGAGAAAGCAGCTTCCATTTCATCAATGCCCTGGTCAAGTGAGGGAGGGGAGGAAGTCAAGGATCCAATAAAGGTAGGAATGTCAACATTCTTCCACAGTCTAGTTTTTCCTCCTGGCTGGGGTAGAGACCTTCTGCTACTTTCAATAGAAATGGTGAAATTGATTAAGTAATGATCCGACCAAATGCAGGGCATGATGGAATTAATAGCAAGAAGAGTATTTTGAGACCAAATTTGGTCTAAGCTGTGCCCTTTAACATGGGTAGGAAGATGTATATGTTGAATGAGGTTCATATCCAAGAGGGTTTCTTTAAGACTGGCTGCCTGAGGATCAGACTCAGTGGAGTTGAGATATCTGTATAATGAGATAGAACAGGGGACAAAGCAAGTTTAAGGTTATTAAAAAACTTGGAGAGCGTTGTAAAATACAACATTGGTCAATCGATTAGATGTGAACTGCATGGGGAGGAAGCAGCACGTGGTGCACTACTTACAAAATTAAAGGCGGCAGGATTACATGATTTGCCTAGAAACATCACCTACCTAGGTAAGATATCGGAGGTATAAGAGCTGCAAACCGTGCTAAAATATACTATTGCCGAAAACATTACTTTTGCAATGCATGGGGCACGTGACGCACTACTTACACGAGAAAAACTACATCGCATTAAGTTGAAGAGCACTTGGCAAAATGCCGCGGGAATGGCCAAGTGGCGCTTGGCAAATTAAAGAAACTTGGCAGGATTAAGTGATTTGCACAGAACTAAGGATAGCAAATCAAGTTTAACGCTATTAAAAAATATTTAGAGCGTGCTAAAATTCAACATTGGTCAATTGATTACATGTGCATTGCATGAGGAGGAAGCAGCATGTGGTGCACTACTTACAAAATGAAAGGCGGCAGGATTGAGTGATTTACCTAGAAACATCGCCTACCAATGTAAGATATTTGAGGTATAAGAGCTGGAAATCTTGCTAAAATACACTATTGCCGAAAACATTACTTTTGCAATGCATGGGGCGCGTAATGCACTACTTACACGAGAAAAACTACATTGCATTAACTTGAAAAGTACGTAGCACACTGATGCGGGAAGGACCACGTGGCGCTTGGCAAATTAAAGAAACGTGGCAGGATTAACTGATTTCCACAGAACAAAGGATGGGAAATCAAGTTTAACGTCATTAAAAAACATGGAGAGCGTGCTAAAATACAACCTTGGCCAATCAATTGCACGGCATGGGGAGGAAGCAGCACGTGGCGTACTTCTCACAAAATTGAAGGCGGCAGATTTAAGTGATTTGCTCAGAAACAAAGGTTACGAAGTCAACTTTAACGATATAAAAAAGTAGGAAAGCGTGCTTAAAAACAACATTGTCAAATCGAACAAAAATTTGCATTTACACAGTATTTAAAGATCATTCAGATTAATTAATGTAATTATTCTTTAAAAAAAGTGCTCACCTATGAAGAAGTGGATACGAACACTATCAATGGCTGTGACTGTGGAATAGGAAAAGTTCGAGAAGGTTGGCAGGTTATAAATGCTTTGCAGAAGGATCATTGGTGTGAGAGCTGTGATTGGGCATGTTGTAATTGAGCATGCACAAATAAAATGAAATATGTTAGGGGTACATAGCCAGACGGTGGGAAGTATTATGCACATACGTAACATTAACACGGATGCGCTACCACAAACGTGCATGCGCAAAGAGAAGGCAACTCCTAGGTGGTACATACACAGATGGACTTTGGATGTAGATAGCACAGCGGCTCCCGCAGAAGGCGGGGAGCCGGTGGGACACTGGGGGAATTGAAGACCCTTGCACGATCCCCAACGGTGATGGCCATAATAAGTTAATAAAACGGCCATCCCCCGGGGAATGGGGTCCCCAGGGCCTTGAAGTGGCTTCAGTAGGGGGGCTATGCAGCCCTCCTCCATAAAATAATAATATATAATTAGCCATGCCCCGGGGGGTGGGGACCTCGGTGCCTGGAATTGACCACGGGAGGGGGGACAAGCGGGCCCATTCCCATTAAAAAAATTGAATACGGATACTCCACTTATTGTCATCGTACCATAAGCGCAGCCTTCTGATCACGCGCTGAATGCTAATTGGCTGTCAAGTGCTTGTCAACATTCGAAACTTGAAACTGTTGGCAGCCCTTTTATGCCTCGGTAGATGAGAGGCTGAAGAAGCATGTGAAATGTGAGTTTAAAATGTGAAAAGGGGGAGGGTAGACACACCCTGATCCTCTAGGTCTCCTCAGGTGGTTCCACAAGGAGCCCCTTGGCCCCAAATTATTATTTATTTTTTGGGTAAAATCGCTGGGTACGCGTATGATCCGCGCATTCTAGCGATATTAAAAAAAGAGAGAGACGTGGGCTTCTGCTTGTCTTTGGTAATTTGCATTCTTTCAACTGTTTAGAGGTGATGCAGCAGTGCTGGATTCAGGATCCACCCCTGAGTAAGAAAAAGCTATAATAACACTATTTACCTGCTAAGTGAATATCCTTTCATAGGTTGACATTGACTGGTTTCAGTGCAAATTCTTCTAAGGGGCCGATTCCGATTCAGTAAAAACCGCTCCGAATAGCCGTTTGGAGCGTTTTTCCCATACGAATCGCACCCTGCAACGTCCCCCATACGTATGACGAATTATGATTCGTACCAGGAGCCGTACTCTGTACGAGTCGTACAGAGATCGTACGACTCTAATCTCCGTACGATTCTCCCTCGGAACCCGCTGTACGCGACATCTCTATGGTTTGTGGCTGGTTTTTATGACCCAGCAAGTACGATATGTGTCGGGTATGCACCGTACGACCCTTTTTCTACGGGAGCTGAAAACAGCCGTAAAAGAAGAGTTTGTGCCTAAACAGGTACGGAACGGCCCCCCCGGGTACGGTGCGTGCCCCCATGATCGCAGGGGTACGGTGCATACCCCTGCGATCATGGGGAATACGAGCCGTACCCCATGTACAATGGGTGTACGAGCTGTACCCCATGTACGATGGGTGTACCCATCGTACATGGGGTATGGCTCATACACCCATCGTACATGGGGTATGGCTCATACACCCATCATACATGGGGTACAGCTCGTACACCCCATGATTGCAGGGGTACGCACTGTACCCCTGCGAGCATGGGGTGTACGAGCCATACCCCATGTACGATGGGTGTACGAGTGGTACCCCATGTACGATGGGTGTACGAGTGGTACCCCATGTATGATGGGTGTACCCATCGTACATGGGGTATGGCTCGTACACCCATGGTACATGGGGTATGGCTCGTACATCCATCGTACATGGGGTATGGCTTGTACACCCCATGATCGCAGGGGTACGCACCGTACCCCTGCGATCATGGGGTGTACGAGCCGTACCCCATGTACGATAGGAGTACCCATCGTACATGGGGTACGGCTTGTACACCCATCGTACATGGGGTACGGCTTGTACACCCATAGTACATGGGGTATGGCTCGTACACCCATCGTACATGGGGTACGGCTGGTACACCCCATGATCACAGGGGTACGCACCGTACCCCTGCGAGCATGGGGTGTACCGACCTTACGGTGTGTACGTGTTTGTGTGCTTTTCCGTACGACTCGCCCTTACCTGACGTGGACCGTACGAATCGCGTCCTCATACCCCGGTCCGGATCATACTCGTCGGGTCGTACGGCATGTGTACGAGTCGTACGGTTCACGGTTTCAGCCTTGCAATACGTACGGATCGCAACGATTTGGACGGATTCACGGAATACGGATCGTACTACGCGACTCGTACGGACGGGTACGATTCGTATGGAGAGGGCTCCGGATACAAATCGTACGGACCTTTTTTTCCCGAATCGGAATCGACCCCTATGTGTACAGTTTTCGAACTTTAAAATATTCACCTTAAGTCATCCGAAGAACAAATTCAGATTTATTCATTTGTTATCAGGAGAGAAACCAGTGCTGCATCTTTTAGCCCAGCAATGACCCCGAAAAGTAGTCCAAAGCATACTTACAAGTAACTTGTATTTCCTTCCATAAGAATCCCATTCCTATAAAAAAATGAATACATTTAGATTTGCGGGTCAGGCTCTAATGGATGGGGTCCAGGGCCCAAAAAAAATAAAAAGAAGGGGGGCCACACAATGTAATGTAATTTAAAAAATAAATTATCTAAAAATACATAGTTAAAGAAAATTTGTAAATCAGTATCAAAAAAATAAATATAAGAGTAAATGTATTTAAAAATTGTCCTTTACAAAACCTTTAAAAATCACTGAAAAAACATAGGTTTCAGACATGTTATAGTTAGGAATTAGCATTTAAAAAACCTTCGAAATTCACTGAAAAAAACATAGGTTTCAGACATGTTCTAGTTAGGAATTAGCATTTGAAAAACCTCAGAAATTCACTGAAAAATCCACAGGTGTCAGGGTGTTATAGTTAGTTGGACATTTCACTTTTACAAAACCATTGAAAGTCCCCTGTTATAGTTAGTTGTACTAACTATAACTCACGCCAAAGCAATCCACTGCTGATGATGTCACATATTACATCATTCATGACAGGTCAGTGACATCACTGAGAACATCACTGTTGACATCTTCCATGTGACAAACTGATACACCTCATCATACAGTAGCATAACCTTTCAACACTCATTATAAAATATGAAGTACCATATTTGAAACCATTGACACACCAATTCAAGTTTCTAAAAACCCACTCAGTGATTCCTACATCTACACACACATCTAAATACTTACCTATAGATTCACTCATACATGCTAACAAAGATCGATAGAACACTACTAAATATACTCATACACCTAAATGAACATTACACACCAGCACATATCCTATTCAGTTATGTAGACATCTTACTCACTTATGCAAATAATTGATTATACTTTTATTTACTAAGCTACTCACCTACACAAACACCACTTTATTTATTCATATAGATAGTAACTCATACTTAGTGTGTTATAAAATCACTATTACAACTATACAGTTATCCATATGTCACACATACAATCACTGAGTCTAATGTATACTTATTTATTTACAACATTTGTCACATACACTGCCTTTTATATTTTTAATTTGTTGGACATACATCATTGAGAAATATATTTACTCATCACCACACCCATAAAGAGATTCACTCACCCAAACAACTGTTTCCACATACAGTCTTAACCTCATATACCTACTAAATCAACTATTTACCCATCTTTTGACAGTCACACACGTCCCACCCAACCACACACACATTCATTCACTATCCCATACAAATACTCACTTAACTAATGAATAACTAATGTAGACTTTCATATACCCAGTAACCAACTTATGTAGTAGGTTACACAACAAGAGATAGAGTGATACAGGTATTCACAAAGTTTAATCACTATCCCATATATTTAGTGAGACACTTTAAATTTGTCACTTAGACTCTCAATCACTTTGCTACTAAATCCTCCATACAGACACTTATACATCCACTCAGTGTTCAAGGCAGATTCCTATTTATATATAATACTTATTTAAATATTGAAGCAAACCTCATTCACTGGATGATGTGATCAGTGATGTCATCATTGATGTCATTTGAGACGTCGTCATTGATGTCATCAGTGATGTCACTGACCATGTCATGAATGATGTAATATATGACATCATCAGCAGTGGATTACGTGTGCATGAGTTATAGTTAGTACAGCTAACTATAACGGGGGAATTTCACAGGTTTTGTAAGAGTGAAATGTCCAACTATCTATAACACCCCTGAAACCTGTGTTTTTTTCAGTGAATATATATATATATATATATATATATATATATATATATATATATATATATATATATATATATATATTCACTGAAAAAACAATAGGTTTCACACCAGTTATAGTTAGCTGAACATTTTACTCATACAAAACCATTGAAATTCCCACGTTATAGTTAGTTGTACTCACTATAACTCGCGCGCCCGCAATCCATTGTTGATGATGTCACATATTACATCATTCATGACATGGTCAGTGACATCACTGATGACATCTCAAATGACATCACTGATGACATCACTGATGACATCTCAAATGACATCACTGATGACATCATTCATGTCATATTACGATGCACCTCCTCACACTCTAATCTAACCTTTGATACATCCAGTGTTAAATACAGACTACCATTCCAGAAACCATTGACACACCAGTTACTACATACGCACTCACCGATTCCTAAGTCTAAACACACATCCACTCATTCACCCATACAATCACTCATACATACACTCACTCATCAATACAACACTATCATATGCACTCATACACCTATACAGACACTCACACACCGCCACTCATTCATGGAGTTACTCACACACCTAGTCAGTCATGCAAAGAATCAATCACACGCCCATTTCCTCATCTATACAGTTATACACACAAAACCTTACTTATTCAAACATGTACTAACACATACTTACTCTCTTTTACAATCACTGATACAAGTACACATTAATCCATACAGTCACTTACGCAATCACAGGCTCTCATGTATAGTCATTTATATATGCCAACTCTCACATGCACTGTGTTTTACATATGTACTTACTTGGACATGTAGCACTGAGATATCCATTCACTCACCAACACACCCATGCACACAGTCAACCACCCATACAGCTCTTTCCACATGCACTCTTGAACCCATATACCAAGTGAATCAACTGCTCACACATCTATGCACAGAGTCACACACCTTCCAGCCACCCACACACACACTCACCCTCACATACAAATACTTGGGCAACCAATCAATAACACATATAGCCACTCATATAGCTACTGATCAACACATGCAGCAGCTTACACAACAACAGACATACTGATGCACACATTCAGACAGTTTAGTCACTAACCAATGCATTCAGTAAGACACATTTAATCACTCACTCATACAGTCACTCACGCACCTACTAAATCCTTCATCTAGACACTCATACATTTACTCATTCTTCAATATGTAAAACATTTTAACTTTACAGAAACACACATTCACTGGATGATGTCATCAGTGATGTCATCAGTGATGTCATTTGAGATGTCATCAGTGATGTCCTCAGTGATGTCATTTGAGATGTCATCAGTGATGTCATCAGTGATGTCACTGACCATGTCATGAATGATGTAATATGTGACATCATCAGCAGTGGATTGCGGGCGTGCGAGTTATAGTGAGTACAACTAACTATAACGTGGGAATTTCAAAGGTTTTGTATGAGTAAAATGTTCAGCTAACTATAACTGGTGTGAAACCTATGGTTTTTTCAGTGAATTTCAAAGATTTTTTAAAAGCGAATTCCTTACTATAACGAGTTTGTAACCTACGATTTTTAAAGTAAATTATTACATTTTTTTAATAGCTGTTTTTTATAACTATTAATTATAATATTTTTTATAAAATTATTATTATTATTTTTTTCTAAAATAAATTTTCCAATGTATTTTACCTTTTTTTTTTAACATTTTACCTCGGAGCGCTCAGGGTGCGCGCACCCGTAAACACACCCGTACACGTAGCGAGAGCGCTATACCTGCATGCGAAAAAATATATAAGTATGTATTTAAAGTAAATAATAATGCAAGACATTCAGTGGCACACTTATAAAAGTAGTATTTTTGATTTTAAATAACCGTATTTTAACTTTAAACGCATTTCCTAAAAATGAACAAAACGTCATTCAGGCGCGCCGCATAAGCGCCCCCGGAAGCGCCTACGTACGTGCCGCGTAAGCGCACCCGGAAGCGCTCCGGAGCACGTAGCGTAAGCGCGTCAAGTCATGTGACCTTAAAATAACATCCAAAGAAAAAATGTTCCACAGCGGATCAAAAATCAGCACCTCTAATTTCCAACGTCCCTTAAAGTATTCAGTCTTGTTGTGCTGAGAACCTCCAGGACCTGTTGCGGTTCGGTCCCACTGGTATTCCAGAAAGAAACTTTGGAGAAGAATGGAGGCAGCACCAAGCACGAAGTAAGACAGGACCAGAGTTGTATCAGAAATATATATTTTTGTTTTTATTTTCCAATTTTCAAAGTGCACAGGACAGCCAACGCGTTTCGCTCCCCAACCATGGGAGCTTCGTCAGGGCAAAAGTAGTGGTTAGTCTTGCTGAGCGCAATGAGGTTGACAAAGAAGCTGGCCAATGTAGTGATAAGAATGCTAGTGCACTGATTCCAATTTTCAGAATAGAAGTATAAGTGTACTGGACGACGGATTCAAACGTTCGTTTGAATCCGTCGCGGGCCGCCGTTCCAAGACGTAATTCTGGAGCACGTGTGGTAGCAGCTTACCAAGGACTGCACAAACGTTGCCCTTCGTCCAGTACACTTAATACTTTAATATGCACCTTGAGAAATAACCCTTCACATTACTGGCGTAATCAACCTGACGGCCCGTGACGTTTGGTTATACTTCTATTCTGAAAATTGGAATCAGTGCACTAGCATTCTTATCACTACATTGGCCAGCTTCTTTGTCAACCTCATTGCGCTCAGCAAGACTAACCACTACTTTTGCCCTGACGAAGCTCCCATGGTTGGGGAGCGAAACGCGTTGGCTGTCCTGTGCACTTTGAAAATTGGAAAATAAAAACAAAAATATATATTTCTGATACAACTCTGGTCCTGTCTTACTTCGTGCTTGGTGCTGCCTCCATTCTTCTCCCGACCTTAAAATAACACTTTTTATTGGTAGTTAACAGTTTTTTTTAGAACTAATGAAAACCCCACCCATTTCCTTCACTACCTCTTTCACTTTGAAGAGAGCAAGACCTGTTCCCTTTTTCTCCTGTTCAATTGTTCAGACAGAATGGCTGCAAGAGCACAAAGCAGCAGTGACTCTGATGAGTTTCTTCATGAGTACCCTCCTCAGCCAAAAACGAAGGAGCACTTCATCTGGAAGTTTTTTAGCATTCCAGAACGGAAGAAGAAGGTAAATGCTCCTAAGGTGGAATGTAAGATCTGCCACACTATTCTGTCACATGGTGACCCCAGAAAAAAATACAGCTTTGGAAACTCCACCATGATCAGACATGTGCAAAGAAGGCACCCCCAGAACTATGCCCAGGAGAGTGTCAGGGACCTGGCACGGAATGCACCGAGAGATGGGGCCTCGACTTCCACCGGAGGAGCAACATCATCGGGGAGAGGAAGATCAGTCGAGTTGATACCAAATGTTCAGCCTGTTTTTACGGACATTACAATTAGGTGTAAGCAGTGTGACAAACTGCTTTGTTACGGGGAGCAGAGTATTCTATTAATTGTTCGAAAAAGAGAAGAACACAGCTGTGCCCCTAAGCTCTAATTTTCTCCCTTTTTTTGCTCCTGTTGAGCAGTTTGGCATTCCCTAGTTTTTTTTTTGTTCTGAAAAAAAATACCCCAAAAAATTAAAAACGTTCGGAAAAGTTAAAAAAAAAAAACGATACCCCAAAAAATTAAAAACGTTCGGAAAAGTTAAAAAAAAAAAACGAAAAAGAAGAAAAACACAGTTCTTTTTAGAACTACCTCCAATTCTCCAAAAAGAGCTATATTCTTTACAAATTCTAAAGGAGTGAGTGAAGTGGAGTACAGTGAGAGAGGAAAGGAAAATGAGTGAGGGAGCAAAGAAAGGGACGAGAGGGGAAGGGAAGTGAAGTAGGGGGGCTGAAAAAAGGTGAGTGTGGGAGGTGAGTGTGGGGAAGAGGAGTGAACATGGGGAATGAGGATAAGTGAGGAAGGCGGAGTAAGGGAACGGGGTGAGGAAGGGTAAGAGAAGAGCAGTGAGGTTGAGGAAAGAGTGGTGATTGAGGGTGGGTAAAGGCAAGTGAGCGTGAGACAAGGGGAGTGAGGGAGTGAGAGAAAAAGGAAGTCAAGGAAACAGTGAGAGAAGAGGACTGAGTGAGGGAGCATAGAAAGATAACTGAGGGAGTGTAGGTGAGTTATAGGGAGTAAGTGTGACGGAAGAGGAGTGAAAGAATGAGGGGACGGAGGTAGTGAAGCTAAGAGAGAGGGAGTGAGGGAAGGAGAATGAGGATATGACAGGACAGAGTTAGTGAGAGAAAGAGTGACTGAAGTGGAGTAAGGTAAGTAAGGTAAGGGGAATGAGTGAGTGAGCAAAGAAAGGTAATAGAGGGGAAGAGGATTGAAGCATAGGTACTGAGAGAAGGTGAGTGGGGGATGAAAGTAAAGGGAAAAGAAGAGAAAGATATGGAATTAGGGGTAGTGAGGGAACCAGACTAAGAGAACAGGATTGAAAGAACGGCAGAGAGCATGAGTAAAGAGGAATGAAAGAGGGTGGATAAAAGTGAGTGAGGGTAAGACAAGGGGAGTGAGGAAGTGAGGGGATAGAGGTACTGAAGGAAAGAGTGACAGAATGGAAAGGGGCGACCACTCGGTCCCCCGAACGTATGGCTGGGTGCCCCGATCCTCCCGGGAAACCATTTTGGGCTGGGGCGTGTCTCGGCTGGTATGCCCGAAGCGGCGTAGCCGGGGCGCGCCTTTTCCCGCCCAAGAGGGGTTGTCCTAGACACCTACACCGATGACCACGCCCACTAGGCGTACCGGAGGAGGGTACACGCCCTCCCGCAGAAGAATAAATAGAGCGGGAATCCGAAGAAGCGTCCTCTTGTTCCTGTGCTCTGAAGGCTGCACCCACCCATTGCTCGTGAGCCCTCGACGGAACAAGCAGCAATTTTGAGAACTTGTAATCTTATTGTTTTTCTTTCAGTTATTTGGAGTTCGAAGAGTCCAGGACCTCGTTGATCGACTGGGAGCAGAATACTCGAAACCATGGCTGGCAAGAAAGCGGGAAAGGGTTCCGAGACGGATAAGGTGTTACGCCTATTGTCGAACCGGATGGCTTGCATGGACCGGAAACTCGGACAAGTCCAATCGATCGGTCGAGGTTTGGCGGAGGTCAAAAAACAACTGGCTGCACTGAGCAATCCTGGTAACCCTAAGAAGGTAATAGGCCCGGCCTTGCCGGGAATCGTCCCCGAGGGTAGAGGGAAGCGGGTCAAGAAGAGGGCGGTTTCAGGGGAGGTTCCGGTCCCAGTGGTACCCCCAGCCGCCCCTATCACACCGGCAGACAACCCGGTACCAATCCCAGACGCGGGTCAACCGATCCCGGTAGTGATTACCCCCGCTAACGATGAGGAAATGCCTCCTGAATTGGCCACCCAGTTGGCTGCATGGCTCAATAAGAAGGCAGGGGGTGCAGTGGCACCTAGAGACGCGGCCGAAGAGGCCAAACTACTAATCGAGCAATTGCGGCAGTCGAGAGATGCCGCAAAGGCGAATCTTCCTCTTGTTTCCCCACAGATGGCACCGGTGGGACCTGCAGTTGGTCACGAGAAAACGGCGGGAACAACAACGGAACCGGGTAAGCTCGCTTTGCCAATGGCAGGGGAGGGCTCATTACCCTCAAGGCGGGAGAGGGTGGCACAGCACATCCCTATGGCCACAAAAGAGTTAATATGGGGAGACAAATATGTCAATATGTTTTCATTATTAACTGACCATCGCGAGATGGAGTATGCCAAAACGCAGAAAGATTTGTGGCACCCGAGCGTGTGGCGCGCCAAGATGGCGGAATTCAGGGTGGATGAGACGGTAACAAATTGGGTGAAGGCCTTCGCAATATTTACTGCAGTTATGGGGGAACGTAAACCCGAGGTGTTAACTGAACTGTCTTGCTATCAAACTCGTATTATGGATTTTTATGCAATGTATGAGGGAGAGGAATGGAAAGGTTATGACATGAAATTCCGAAAAGCGAAAGAATATGATGCCTCTCTGACATGGGACTGCCTCGACTCGGTCTCATGGCATAAGCAGCTCCTGCCAGGGGCGGCAGGTATATCCTCGCCGGGCGGGAGTGGGTCGGGGGTCTTCCGCCAAAAGCCCGCGGTGCCCTTTCGAGCAGGCGCCGGTGGCGATCACCAGCCGAAAACCGGAGGGAATGGCGGCAAGCGGGGGGTCTGTTGGGGCTTCAATCGAGGCAACTGTAACAGACCGCAAGGAACATGTAGGTTCAAGCATGTGTGTGCGGGCTGTGGGAATTCCTCACACCCGGAGAGTTCATGTAGATCAAAAAATAACGGGACGGGAGGAAAGGGAGGGTCAAAGCAGGAGTAAGCTAAAACGTTGTGACCAATTGCCTACACCCGTTGATCTCATGGCTATGACTCCTTGGTTGAACAAATACCCTGATCATGTCTCCGCTGGGGTGTTGAGGAAGGGGTTTTTGCACGGCTTCCACATCCCGGCGGGGGATTTTCGAGGGGACTCCTTTTGTAAAAACCAGTTATCAGCGCAACATAACCCAAGTGTGGTGGAGAGAAAGATTGCGAAAGAAGTCAGCCTAGGGCGAGTGGCAGGGCCTTTTCATCGCCCACCGGTGGCGGATTTCATCTGTTCCCCGTTAGGAGTTGTCCCGAAGAAAGACCCGGGGGAGTTTAGGCTTATTCATAACCTGTCTGCTCCAAGGGGTTCCTCAGTGAACGAGGCCATTGACCCAGAAGTCTGTTCGGTGCGGTACGCATCGTTCGATGAGGCCGTGGCCATGCTGAATTGCCTGGGCCCCGGGGCGCTGATGGCGAAATCAGATATCGAGTCGGCGTTCCGGTTGCTCCCGGTACACCCGCAGGATCAGCGTTTGCTAGGTTTCGCATTCCAAGGGAGTTATTACATGGATAAATGCATGCCTATGGGTTGTTCCATTTCCTGTGCCTATTTTGAAATGTTCAGTTGTTTTTTAGAGTGGGCATTCACCGAGGCCACAGGGCATAGGCATGTTATGCATTATCTCGATGACTTCCTGTTTTTGGGAGCAGCCGGCGATACGAAATGTGCGCAGGCGCTGCACGACTTCTGCATCCTCATGAGGGAGTTTGGAGTCACATTGGCACCAGGTAAGATGGTTGGACCATCTACTTCACTGGAGTTTCTGGGAATTGAGCTCGATTCTGTGGAGGGATGTTTCCGTTTGCCGATGGAAAAGGTGGCCAAGTTTAGGGCTTCCCTGAAGCTATGCCTTGGTAAGGAGAAGGTGACCCTGCACCAGTTGCAACAAACAGTGGGTCAGCTTAACTTTGCCTTGAGAGTGATACCAATGGCCCGCCCCTTCTCACGCTCTATTGCACAAGCTATGGGTGGTCTCAAAGAAGGACACCACCGTACGAGACTGTCTGAAGAGGTGCG
This sequence comes from Lissotriton vulgaris, assembly GCF_964263255.1. Lineage (NCBI taxonomy): Eukaryota > Metazoa > Chordata > Amphibia > Caudata > Salamandridae > Lissotriton > Lissotriton vulgaris. The sequence goes on from NC_141696.1 coordinate 1,156,396,293, forward strand.
CCAGGATATGCGCATTTGGTTGGCATTTCTGGCGGACTTCAACGGTCGATTCGTGTGGAACAAACCGCCAGCGTCTTCAGATGAACTTGGTCTGTGGACTGACTCGGCGGGGAGCGTGGGATTTGGCGCCATTTTTGGTAATCGATGGTCGGCGCAAACATGGCCGACGTGGTGGCACTCCAGCGGTCTCACAGGTAACATTGGGTTCTTGGAGTTATTTTCCATTTGGGTTGCTCTGATGGCATGGCCAGACGACTTCAGGGACCGCTCAGTGGTGTTTTGGTCTGATAATATGACTGTTGTCGAATGCATTAACCAACAGGCAGCGCGCTGCAAATGGATCTTGAGATTGTTGAAAGAAATTGTGCTGCTTTGCATGAAACTGAATGTACAGTTCAGGGCGACACATGTGCCGGGTGTACTGAATCATGCGGCTGATGCACTCTCTCGTTCACATATGCAGGCGTTCAGGGGTTATCTACCTACAGCGGACCTAGTAGCGGCACCATTCCCCGAAGCACTTTGGCTAATCGGTGCCCCGGATTACAAGACCTCGTGGCAGCAAGCTTAGCCCCCAGGACGAGGAAGGCATACGAAGGAGCGTTTCGTTCCTATTGTACATTTTTGGGTCCGACAGGGAATCAGAACTGGGGTCAGGAGGAATCCTTCCTGGGGTTCCTGGTAGCACTGCACAGAGAAGGCCGATCAGCGGCAACGGCCAATAGGCATAGGGCGGCCATTTCATTCATGGCGCAGGTGCATGGCATAAAAGACCCAACGGGTTCCTTTTTGGTGAAAAAAGCCCTTCGCGGCTGGCAGCGCCTCGAGGGTCGCAAGCAAGATGAGAGGCGCCCGATTGGCTTAGATAGGTTGTCCCTACTCATAGCGAAACTAGACGAGACATGCTCCTCCCAATTCGAAGCAGTTCTGTTCCGGGCAGCTTTCCCATTAGCGTTCCATGGGGCTATGCGGGTGAGCGAACTGGTCACACGGAATAAGAAAGACATTGAGGGAGGCTTGTGCAGGGATCACGTCCAAATTAGGGGTGATTCAATGGTGGTCGTGATAGCCAGGTCCAAGACCGACCAAGGGGCTGTGGGAAATAGTGATGTTGTGCAGCGCGCGCGAGGGTCCCCCACGTGCCCGATAATGTGTATAGAGGAATACTTGGCACTAAGGGCGGCTACATGGGGGGGGAGTTTGCTGAGGCACAAGGATGGCACCCCACTGACGAGGTTTCAGTTCCAGAGGGTGCTAGCACTGACAATCGCTGCTGCGGGCATGGACCGTGCGATTTTGGGACCCACTCCTTTAGGATAGGGGCTGCTACTGAGGCTACAGCCAGGGGTCAGAGTACGGATGAAGTGAAACAGTTGGGGCGATGGTCCTCGAATTGCTTCAAAAGGTATGTGCGATTGCACATGTTATAAAGATCAATTGACATGCACTCACACTTCTTGTCTTTTGTTTTAAATACAGTTTCGCGAGCCTGTCACGCGGGGCGGAATTGGCAGTCGACCCAGTACCAGGAGATCAGCGGTCATGGATCACCGTCTAGAGAGAGAGTGGTATGGGTCGTGGGCCACTCATATGTGAGGCGCGCCGGGGACGTATTCAAAGCAGGTGACACGACTCACGCAGCTGGGGAATACGGGTACAGAGTGGCCTTCCATGGGAAGAGCGGGCTCTGTTTTGACCAATTCGAGTCATTTGTTGAGGGTCTCTTAGGGCGGCAAAGGTCACCGCCATCTGTAGTCATAGTACACCTGGGGGGCAATGACTTGGTGACACTGGGTAGACGAGTGTTGTTTGAACAAATTCTGTCTGCTGTTAGCTGGTTGGCAAAAAGAATCCCGGGGTGCACGATCGCCTGGTCGCACATGATTCCCAGGAAGGTATGGTGGGGGGGCCTTTCGGTGTCAGCACTGAACCATTCGGTGAAAAGGGTTAACAATAAAGTTGGTAAATTGCTTCGCTCTTCACAGTTGCATAGCATTCCTCACGGGTGTATTCGGGGTGATCTCATGTATCTGAACGATGGGGTTCACCTGTCCAGGGAAGGGAATGTTTTACTCATAGGAGACTTGATAGCATGGCTAAGGGGTTTGAGGAAGCATGACCTTTAGGAGGAGTAGGGGGGGCCGGATAGTCGGTCAACTATCCGGCCTGTGGCGGTAAGGTCATGATCGGTGAGCAGTAATTTCAAGGTCCCTAGAGGGGGGCGCCACCCAGAATGGATGGGAGCGCCCGGGGGGAGGCGGCCATTGGCCCCTCCCACGGGGAGGCGGCACCCACTAAGGATGGGTCGCCTAAGGGGAGACGGCCATAGGCCCCTCCCAGGGGGGAGGCGGCTATATGCCCCTCCTATTAATTTCCCGGGGGCCGGATATCCGCGACGGCGGATAGAGAGTGTGGGGATGGGGGGGAGTCCACGCTGTCCTTCCTACAGATACCTCACACGGGAACTCGGACGACCTTTAAGATGGCGTCGAGTGGAAAGGGGGGCCCCCACCACGACAAGGGAAGTTACAGTTGGCAACAAGGGTAGAGTCCTCTGCGCATGCGCCACTCACACCGTGAGGGCGAGATTTTTGGTAGTAGGGATCTGACACCGGTTAAGACCTTGCTGTTGGCCCTTAATGCTAGGATGTACAATTTTAATTTAGAATTGTTGCATTTGCAGGATGTTAGACTCGGCTAGGAAACCTTTGTATTAGAGATCTGTTAAGGTTAGCCAAAGAACATGTCTTCATCGAAATGTAATAAATGTAAAATTGTACATGATTATGAAACCTTGTATTTAATGTTTTAAATTTTGTTTCATATTTTAATAAATACGGCCGGGAGGGTGACTCCCTCCCGCCTTCCAAAAGTTCAAACCTGTGTCCGACTTCCCATCCTTGGGGATTGTGTTGGGAGGGGGTGACGGGCATCCCGGCCATATGGAAAGGGGCGACCACTCGGTCCGCCCGAACGTATGGCTAGGTGCCCCGATCCTCCCGGGAAACCATTTTGGGCGGGGGCGTGTCTCGGCTGGTATGCCCGAAGCGGCGTAGCCGGGGCGCGCCTTTTCCCGCCCAAGAGGGGTTGTCCTAGACACCTACACCGATGACCACGCCCAGTAGGCGTACCGGAGGAGGGTACACGCCCTCCCGCAGAAGAATAAATAGAGCGGGAATCCGAAGAAGCGTCCTCTTGTTCCTGTGCTCTGAAGGCTGCACCCACCCATTGCTCGTGAGCCCTCGACGGAACAAGCAGCAATTTTGACCCACCCACCAGCCCCTTATGGCAATGTTTGTTTTGTTATAAAGTTTTGCTGAGATAGGCCTTTTTTTCCTTTGTAGAAAAGTGAAGGAATGTTTAAAGTTAAGGATGTGACTTCTGCCTGTAGGATAATGTTTTTCCTTGTAGGAGTGAGCAGTCGATGACACATTAAGGCAATGTCTGAATTTTTCCTTCCTTAGTAGGTAAACAACTGTCGTATTTATTTTTTGGTCGGGCGGTAAGGTCATGATCGGTGAGCAGTATTTTCAAGGTCCCTAGAGGGGGGCGCCACCCAGAATGGATGGGAGCGCCCGGGGGGAGGCAGCCATTGGCCCCTCCCACGGGGAGGCGGCACCTACTAAGGATGGGTCGCCTAAGGGGAGACGGCCATAGGCCCCTCCTATTAATTTCCCGGGGGCCGGTTATCCGCGACGGCGGATAGAGAGTGTGGGGATGGAGGGTAGTCCACGCTGTCCTTCCTACAGATACCTCACACGGGAACTCGGACGACCTTTAAGATGGCATCGAGTGGAAAGGGGGGCCCCCACCATGACAAGGGAAGTTACAGTTGGCAACGAGGGTAGAGTCCTCTGCCCATGCGCCACTCACACCGTGAGGGCAAGATTTTTGGTAGTAGGGATCTGACACCGGTTAAGACCTTGCCGTTGGCCTTTAATGCTAGGATGTACAATTTTAATTTAGAATTGTTGCATTTGCAGGATGTTAGACTCGGCTAGGAAACCTTTGTATTAGAGATCTGTTAAGGTTAGCCAAAGAACATGTCTTCATCGAAATGTAATAAATGTAAAATTGTACATGATTATGAAACCTTTTATTTAATGTTTTAAATTTTGTTTCATATTTTAATAAATACGGCCGGGAGGGTGACTCCCTCCCGCCTTTCAAAAGTTCAAACCTGTGTCCGACTTCCCATCCTTGGGGATTGTGTTGAGAGGGGGTGACGGGCATCCCGGCCATAAGGGACTGAGTGAGGGAGCAAAGAAAGATAAGTGAGGGAATGTGGCTGAGTAATAGGGAGTGAGCGTAACAGAAGAGGAGTGAGAGACTAAGAGGACGGAGAGAATGGGGGTAAGAGAGAAAGAGTGAGGGAAGGGGAGTGAGGAAGTAAGAGGACAGAGGGAGTGAGAGAAGGAGTTACTGAAGTGGAGTAAGGAGAGTAACAGAAGGGAAAAGAGTGAAGGAGCGAAGGAAGGGAAGAGAGAGGAATGGAAGTAAAACAGGAGATATGAAAGAAAGTGAGTCCGGGAGTGTGGCTGAGTTATATGGAGTGAGCGTGACAGAAGAGGAGTGACAGACTAAGAGGATGGAGAGAATGAGGCTAACAGAGAGAGAATGAGGGAAGGGGAGTGTAGAAGTAAGAGGACAGAGGGAGTAAGAAAAGGAGTTAGTGAAGTGTGATCTTAGGCACATGACCAGGATGTTACATGTAATCTACCATGTCTGTCTCTGCATGCAATATGTGTGTCTCTGCTCATACTTTTTCACTGTCTCTACTGGCAAAAAGCAGACCACATATATATAAGCAAGACATAACATTCCTTTTTCATTTCAACGGCACACCCTGAATCTTGATTGCACAGCTTAGAGCCTATTTGTGAAGTAAGAGGCCTAACAGACATGCTGCCTAAGATTCCCTACTAGTACATATGCTAAAGCCCAACTGACTTTAAGAAAACATGTATTGCCATATTTTTAAACACATCAACTAAGCAAAGTATTCACCCAGATGCATTTAAAATTTAGCTTGACTCACAGTGTGATCTTAGGCACATGAGACACTTGTCATGACACACACAAAGAGAGAAATGACACACAGAAAAAGAGAGATTATGCACGTGCAAAGTGACATGAGACACAGGCACAGAGTACCTTTTAAGCTAAGAGAGGAAAATGTCAGCAGACACAGGTAACATTATTGAAAAATGTGAAAACATAGCTCCTTATTTCACACAGACACTCAGTGTAATCCTTCACCAAAATGTAAAAGCCAGGCATTTTACCAGAAAACATTTTCCATAGTAAATCATTTTTAACACAGAGCACAGCCCATTTAAATGACCACTACAAAACAAAGCAGAAACCTAACTAATTTCCAAAATACATTTTCAATATGCACCATTCAATTTTTTAAACAGCATTACAAAACAAAGACACACAATGCAAGAATAAAGAAGCACAATATGCTTCTTAATCTTCCCCATAGTGCATACAGCAGTCTATCTTTATTAAAAGAATCATTACTCACCTTTAAACATGCTTTGGAAGATTTAGAACAGTGTCAGTCACACACACCAGATTTTCTTAAGCAGAATCTCTGAATAGTGCTTCTGTCACTGCAGCCTCAGAATAATGGCACAGATTCCCTCTCATTTCAGACCATTATTCTTGTACATAACCAATCAAAATTCTTCCCACACAAATTCAAAACCAAACTGTACATTTTAATTGGTTGTACATTTCAACACTTTCAAACTCACATAATATTCACCCATCCCCTCAGTGCTCATTCACCCTGTTACCATGGTAACTCCCACCTAACTCAGCACACAGTTGAAAAGTTCCACATACTATGTTGCAAAAGAATCCAGCAAGGATGTTTGACCTCTCAATGTACTAGCTAATCATGTGCAGTGTTTCTTTCAATGACTTTTTCTCAACCATTAAAATTACTTCTTTCAAAAAACAAAAGCATGCACCCTAATTTACAGTGGAGAATTTTAAGAAACCACCAATCATTTCTTGTTTTTCAGGTGCACTGAATCTCAACCACTTTTTTTCATAACTCCTACTTTCAAACTACCATTTCATTTTCACAACTCATCTGAATACAAGCACATCTACCTTCAAGATGCCAAAAGTCTGATTTGTGGGTCATAGCTTTGTCTACTGGAGTGAAAAATTTGAAAGTAACAGAGGTATTTACAACCTTGATTTACCAAATGTGGACATTGTATGGATTGGACAGAGAGGATTGAGAAGTCACCAATTGATACCATTGGTGAAATCCTTTATGCATCTACTACACCCTGACCTCATAATTGTGCACTTTGGTGGCAATGACCTGGGCACTTTGACTGGGGTAGGTCTGGAAATGCTTTTAAAGGACATCTTTGGGCAATTGATGTCACTTTTTCAAAAAACTGCCTTGGTATTTTCTAATATATGCCAAAGGCAAAAATGGAACTGGTCCAACCAATTTTGTCCACAGATTTAGAAAGGAAGGAAACATGTGAATAAATATGTTTCTGCTTTCCTCAGAGACTATGGTATGGGTTCCATATACAACATGCAAGGCATCTATAGGAGAGATGGTGTACATTTTACAGATGAGGGGAATAGAGTCTTCCTCTTGAATTTGAGACTCTGCATTGGTACCTACTTGTAGGTACAAAAAACACCCACATAACACAACAGCTCTTTTCAGAGCTACCCTACCTCTAAGCACTCTAAATTATTTTTTTACTACAATTTTTTACACTGTTTTCCCCGTGGTGCGCTCAGGGTGCGCGTACCGGGAAGGGCACATGGGAATGCACCCAGCGCTTACCCCGCAAAAATAAAAAAATTAAAAAAAGTTGTTTTGCCCTTCAGGGTCCTTCTAGGCCCCCCTCAGAAAACCTAGGGGGTAAGGGGGTCTCTACCCTGCCCCCTTTTAATAATTTCCCCCTTTTTATTTTTACCTCTTGTATCTTGATTCTACTGAGACGCGAGATTGCGGACTCTCCGGACTGTTTAGAATGTAAACAGACATCTGAGAGCCAACCAGTTTTCCGCTTGCCCACTCCCGTGGCGCGCCGGGTGCGGTCCCCGGTACGCATACAGGTGAGCGCTGGGAGCGCGCCTATAGATATATATATGTGTTTTTGAGGTTAATTTTCGAAAAAACATTGGAGCAATTTTCACCAAATATAGCAAAGGCACATCTGCGTACCAGTCCCTACAATTTTGCAAAGTTTGGTGTAATTCCGTTCAGCGGTTCGGGCTGTAGCCTTGTCAATTCGTCCTATCGAAATTAACATGGGAAAACACGTTTTGGGACCCCCTTTTTTTCTCTGCCCCACCTCACGAATCCCCTCGAAACTTTCAGGGAAGGAGCGGAGCTGGCCTAAATTTTGGAAAATTACACGCAAATTCCTCAACCGGTGCTAAAGTTATTCCCAATAGAATGTTACGGATTTCCTATGGTAGCTAGAGGCTAACTATGACTACCTACTGGCGACCGCCAGTAGGTAATATATATATATATATATATATATATATATATAAATATATATATAAATGTCATTTGAGATGTCATCAGTGATGTCATCAGTGATGTCACTGACCATGTCATGAATGATGTAATATGTGACATCATCAGCAGTGGATTGCGGGTGCGCGATATATAGTTAGTGCAACTAACTATATATGGAATTTCAATGGTTTTGTGTGAGTAAAATAAGGTTTTGTAAATGCGAATTCCTAACTATATATGGTCTATAACCTATGGTTTTTTCAGTGAATTTTTAAGGTTTTGTAAATGCAAATTCCTAACTATATATGGTCTATAACCTATGGTTTTTTCAGTGAATATATATATATATATATATATATATATATATATATATATATATATACCTATATATATATATATATCCAAACACAATCCAGTCCTGGAAAATGATCACACTGGAGCCGTCGCCACAGGTTTGAAAACGATTTAATCCTTGATTTTACAACGGGATACACCCGACGCGTTTCGCTGTTGCAATCACAGCTTTGTCACGGGTCTATATATATTACCTACTGGCGGTATTAGGAATTAGCATTTAAAAATCTATTAAATTCACTGAAAAAACCATAGGTTTCACACCAGTTATAGTTACCTGGAAATTTTACTGACATAAAGCCATTGAAATTCCCACGTTATAGTTAGTTGGACTCACTATAACTTGCGCGCCTGCAATGCACTGCTGATGATTTCACATATTACATCACTCATGACATGGTCAGTGACATCACTCATGACATCACTGATGACACCATCCTGTGAATGTGTGTCTTTCTGAAAAATAAATTTGTTTTATATATGTATTTGTAAAGGTCGATGGAAGAATAAATGGTTAAATAAGTGTGTAAATTGATGTTTTTAAAAAAAAATGATTTGTTAACTGCCTTATTAAGTGTATCTTAGTGAATACATATATTAGCGAGTAACTTTTAAATATTGAAATATATGTTTCAGTGTTTCACTTTGTGTATAAGTGGCTGCATGGGTTGGTGACTGACTCACTGTTTGTATGTGTTTTGAAGACAGCATATGTGCAGGACTGTATGGGTGGATGAGTGTGTATATGTGTGTGTTAGTGAGTGAATGACTGTCTCACTAGTGTCTTTATCAGTAACTACATATGTTTTAATCTATTATATGTGAGTATTGATGTATATAAGTGAGTATATGTGAGAGCGAGAGATTGTAAGAGTTCCTGTTTAAATAAATATGTGTTTCTATAAGTGATTGTTTAAGAGAGTAAGTATGTGTAAATTTCCATAAAAGTAAAGTATTAGTGTGTGTATAGTTCTATATGCAAATAAATGGATCTTCAATAGTTTATTTGCATGTGTGAGTATGTGTGTGAGTAACTTTTGGATGACTGTCGGTGTGTAACAGGATGTATAGGTGTATCACTACATATGATGAGTGAGTATATGTATGAGTGACTATATAGAACTGTTGGTAAATGAGTGGATGTGTATATAGATGGTGGAATTACTGAATTGTTTGATGTAACTGGTATGGGTATCTCAATTTTTTTTAAAATGTTAATTTCTATTTTTGAATATGTGTTTTAAGGGTTACATTACACTGAAAGGAGGTCTGTCACTCTGTCACAAGGATGGTGTCATCAGTGATGTCATGAGTGATGTCACTGACCATGTCATGAGTGATGTAATATGTGACATCATCAGCAGTGCATTGCGGGCGCGCAAGTTATAGTGAGTCAAACTAAACCTATGGTTTTTTCAGTGAATTTAATAGGTTTTTTAAATGCTAATTCCTAACTATAACTGGTGTGAAACCTATGTTTTTTTCAGTGAATTTCATAGGTTTTTTAAATGCTAATTCCTTTCTATATTGAGGTTGTAACCTACGATTTTTTTTAATTTGCTGATTTGTGTGAGTATTATTTAGTATTATTTTTTTTTATAAAAATATTTTTTTAATTTTTTTTTTATAATTTTTTTTGGGGGCGCTCTGGGTCCGTGCACCCGTAAGGTCTCCGGAGAGCGCACCCAGAGCGCTACTTCCATTCGTGTAAAAAAATATGAATGAAAAGTAAATAATAATGCAAGACATTTAGTACCATACATATAAAAGCAGTTTTTTTGAATAAGGAAATGAAAATAATTTTTCATTTCCGTGAAACTATCAAAACGTCACTTCGGCGCGCCGCGTAAGCGCCCCCGGAAGCGCCTACGTTCGCGCCGCGTATGCGCCCCCGTAAGCGCCTACATTCGCGCCGCGTATGCGCACCCGGAAGCGCTCCGGTGCACGCAGCGTCAGCGGGTCAAGTCATGTGACCTTAAAATAACACTTTTCATTGGTTGCTAACAGTTTTTTTTACAAAGAATGAAATCCCCACTCATTTCCTTGGCTTCTTCTTTCACTTTTGTGACTGAAAGACCTGCCTTTTTTTCTCTTCGATCTTGCTTGGTTAATCATGGCTGCCAGACCATCCAGCAGTGAAGATGAGCCTGAATTCATTGATGAAGAGCCTCCTCAGCCAAAGGTGAAAGAGCATTTCATCTGGACATTTTTTTCCATACCAGATGGCCAGAAAAAGGTGAATGCTCCGAAAGTGGAGTGCAGGATCTGCAAAAAAGTCCTGTCACGGGGTGACCCCAAAAAGAAATATTCTTTTGGGAACTTCACAATGCTTCGCCATGTGGAGAGGAGGCACCCCCAGAATTTTGCCCGGGAAAGTGTCAGGGCTCTGGCACAAGAGGTTCCCACTACATCCACAGGAGGAGCAACTACTTCTGTGAGGGGCCGATCGCAGGAGCTGGTTCCAAACATTCAGCCTGCATTCAACAAAGGTGTCCTGAAATGCAGATACTGCGATCAACTCCTTACCTTTGGGTAGCAAAGTGTCCTGCTCATGGTTGGAGCATTGGAGAACCATCGCTGCCGTTCCCAGCCCTAATTTTTTTTTTTTTGCACCTGTTGAGCAGTTGCCATTCCCTGTTTTTGTTTCTGTTCTAAAAAAAGAAAAAAGAAGAAAAAAAGTTCTTTTCAGAACTACCTCCAATTCTCATCAAAGAGCTATATTCTTAAAAAAATGAAAAAGAGTAAGTGAAGTGGAGTGCATTGATAATGGAAAGGAAAATGAGTAAGAAAGAACAGAAAGGTATGAGAGGAGAAAGGAAGTAAAGTAGGGGGACTGAAAGAAGGTGAGCGTTAGGAAGGAAAGTAAGGAGAAGGAGAGTGAACATGGGGAATGTGGATATTCAAAGAAAATGTTGAAAAGGAACGGGGGTGTGGAAGGGTAAGAAAAGATGCATTGCTGGAGTTGCATCATTTTTGTGACACACTCCAGCAATGCATCACTTTTGCTCTTACAGATACGTCTGAAATACTGACGTATCTGTATGTACTTCCGACATAATATGTCATATATTTAATATGACGCATGACTAGAAGACTGAAGGCCTCATTTATGAGGCCATGCGTCACTTTAACGCTACCGGTGCGTCACTTTTTGTGACGCACCAGCGCTGTAAATAATGCACCTTATTCAGTCATATTTACAAAGTGACACGTCTAGGTAGATGTGTCACTTTGTTAGCCCCTGCGCCACATTATACCTACGTCAGGTGTAATGTATGCAAAAGGGACGTATTGATGCAAGAAAGGGTCGTAGAGGTGACGCAGTGAAATCTATGAGATATCACTGCGTCACTTTTATGACGCTGTTGCGTCCAAATCCTATGCCTGTTTCACAGCAGGCGTGCAGGCCCTTTCACATGGGGCCTGCAGAGAAAGCTGCATGCTCATTGGCTGTCAACACTCCAAACCAGAAATTGTTGGCAGCCATCTTGTGCTCAGTAGACCGAGGCTCAAGAAAGCAGAAAAACAAACGTGTAGAACACAAAAAGGGGGCAGGGTAGAAACACCCTGACCCCCTAGGTTATATTAGAGTGGGAGGAGGTCTGCCACTCTTTCACAAGGATGATGCCATCAGTGATGTCATTTGAGATGTCATCAGTGATGTCATGAGTGATGTCATTGACCATGTCATGAGTGATGTAATATGTGACGTCATCAGCAGTGCATTGCGGGCGCGCAAGTTATACTTAGCTGAACTAACTATAACGGGGGAATTTCAAAGGTTTTGTATGAGTAAAATTACCAGCTAACTATAACTGGTGTGAAACCTATCGTTTTTCAGTGAATTTCAAAGGTTTTTAAAATGCTAATTCCTAACTATAATGTGTGTGAAACCTATGTTTTTTTCAGTGAACATATATATACATATATATATATATATATATTCACTGAAAAAACCATAGGTTATAGACCATATATAGTTAGGAATTCGCATTTACAAAACCTTATTTTACTCACACAAAACCATTGAAATTCCATATATAGTTAGTTGCACTAACTATATATCGCGCACCCGCAATCCACTGCTGATGATGTCACATATTACATCATTCATGACATGGTCAGTGACATCACTGATGACATCACTGATGACATCTCAAATGACATCACTGATGACATCTCAAATGACATCACTGATGACATCACTGATGACATCTCATTTGACATTACTGATCACATCACTGATGATATCATTCATGTGATAATACGATGAACCTCTTCAGACTCTAATATAACCTTAGATACAATCAGTGTAAACAGACACTCACAGACTGTCACTCATCCATGGAGTTACTCACACACCTAGTCAGTCATGCAAAGAATCAATCACACCTCCATTTCCTCAACTATACAGTTATACAAACTTTACTTATTCAAACATATACTAACACATATTTACTCTCTTATACAATCCCTGATACAAGTTCACAATGATCCATACAGCCACTCACACATTCACTGGCTCTTATGCACAGTTATTTATATATGTCAACTCTCACATGTACTGTGTTTTACATATGTACTTACTTTGACATGTAGCACTGAGATATCCATTCACTCACCAATACACTCATGCACACAGTCAACCGCCCATACAGCTGTTTCCACATGCACTTTTGAAACCATACATCTAGTGAATCAACTGCTCACACATCTATGCACAGAGTCATACACCTCCCAGCCACCCACACACACACTCAGTCTCCCATACAAATACTTGGGCAACCAATCAATAACCCATATATTTACTCATATAGCTACTTATCAACACATGCAACAGTTTACAGAACAACAGACATAATGATGCCCAAATTAAGACAGTTTAGTCACTAACCCATGCACTCAGTGAGACACATTTAATCACTCACTCATACAGTCAGTCATGCACCTACTAAATCCTTCATCCAGACACTTATACATCCACTCATTCTTCAATATGTAAGACATATTTTAACTTTACAGAAACATACAGTCACTGGATGTTGTCATCAGTGATGTCATCAGTGATGTCATTTGAGAGGTCATCAGTGATGTCATCAGTGATGTCACTGACCATGTCATGAATGATGTAATATGTGACATCATCAGCAGTGGATTGCGGGTGCGCGATATATAGTTAGTGCAACTAACTATATATGGAATTTCAATGGTTTTGTGTGAGTAAAATAAGGTTTTGTAAATGCGAATTCCTAACTATATATGGTCTATAACCTATGGTTTTTTCAGTGAATTTTCAAGGTTTTGTAAATGCTAATTCGTAACTATATATGGTCTATAACCTATGGTTTTTTCAGTGAATTTTCAAGGTTTTGTAAATGCTAATTCCTAACTATATATGGTCTATAGCCTATGGTTTTTTCAGTGAATATATATATATACATACATATATAAACATATATCATCTGTATATCTATATACATAGAAACATAAATGCATGCATACATATACTTATATGCATACAGATGCATGTTATTTACATGAAAGTTGAAAAAACACTAATAAAAGCAAAGCTAAAAAGCCACCTCATTACAAACAGAATGGCTTTAACTTAAACGAGGGCGAGATCTATTGCATTTTCAATGCTTGTTTACTTTGGTTCCATCAAGAAGGCATTCAGATGTGTCACACATTTGCCATAAATTCTGAATGTTAGCACTCTAGTTGCACATTAGATCACTGTAGTAAAGCTACTGCTCACCAGGGACGTCTGCTGCTGGTATTCAAAGTGCATGTTTCAGTCTGCATGTCACAATTTTTTTAATGAAATAGAAGAGGATTTGAGAAGTCACTCAAAATGATCCTTAATTTTTCTTTCTGAAGCACTAATCATACTTTCTATGGCAAAATTAACCCCCTCATGTTGTTCCTTTTTAAATTGAGTGTTTTCAGACTTACCACTTCATTCCAATCAAGATGGCTTCTGGTGTGCCATACTTTTGTCATAAGTAAGACTGTTAGCGCTCTAGTTGTTCTTTAGAACACTCTGGGACATTCTGTCATTGGGCTATACTTGGGGTACATCTGGGTGATATTTGGGCTACATTTAGGCTCTTTTGTCTCTGGTGGCCATCTTGGGAGACTGTATGTCAGAATTTTTTAATGAAATTGAAGAGGGTTTGAGAAGTCACTCAAAATGTGCCCTAATTTTTCTTTCTGCAGCACTAATCATAATTCATATGGCAAAATATACCCCCTCATTTTGTTCCTTTTTAAATTAAATGTTTTAAGAGTTACCACTTTATTCCAGTCAAGATGGCTTCAGGTGTGCCATACCTTTGTAATAAGTAGGACTGTTAGCGCTCTAGTTGTTCTTTAGTACACTCTGGGACATTCTGACATTGGGCTATACTTGGGCTACATCTGGGTGATATGTGGGCTACATTTGGGCTCTTTTGTCTCTGGTGGCCATTTTGGGAGACTGCATGTCAGAATTTTTTAATGAAATAGAAGAGGATTTGAAAAGTCACTCAAAATGTGCCCTAATTTTTCTTTCTGCAGCACTAATAATACCTTCTATTGCATAATATACCCCCTCATTTTGTTCCTTTTTAAATTAAATGTTTTAAGAGTTACCACTTTATTCCAATCAAGATGGCTTCAGGTGTGCCATACCTTTGTAATAAGTAGGACTGTTAGCGCTCTAGTTGTTCTTTAGAACACTCTGGGACATTCTGTCATTGGGCTATACTTGGGCTACATCTGGGTGATATTTGGGCTACATTTGGGCTCTTTTGTCTCTGGTGGCCATTTTGGGAGACTGCATGTCAGAATGTTTTAATGAAATAGAAAAGGATTTGAGAAGTCACTCAAAATGTGCCCTAATTTTTCATTCTGCAGCACTAATCATACTTTCTATGGCAAAATATACCCCCTCATGTTGTTTCTTTTTAAATTAAATGTTTTAAGAGTTACCACTTTATTCCAATCAAGATGGCTTCAGGTGTGCCATACCTTTGTAATAAGTAGGACTGTTAGCGCTCTAGTTGTTCTTTAGAACACTCTAGGAGGCTGCAGTAGAACACAAAGGAATCAACTGACAGTCTCTGTCCTTGTTGGATGTACATGTTTTACTGAGAATGTCAGACTTCATTTTCACATGACTGAGAAAGATAATGTGAATTTACAGAAAATATGCTTTCAGTTTAGCTTATAGATCCCCTTCCAAACCACTGTGGGAAAATCATGAGATATTAGTTTTCTTTCAAACAATATTCATGATATCACAGCAGAAGGTTTTTTCACATGGTAAAATCACCTTAGAACCCACCACAATTCCTAAAACGAGTATGGTACCATCAACAAATGATTTATAATGTAACTAAAGTCCTAAAACCCTCTATTAACTACAATGCTTTTTAATGAGGTGCTATCATGTATATTGGTCCCAAGATGGCTGCCAACACTTCTTGGATGAAGTGCTGACAGCCAATCAGATCAGATGTGTGGTTAGGCTCCGCCCAGATATATATCTTTTTTTGAACCTAAATTACTCAAAATCCACTGGAGCACATATATTGAGACCTAGCAAAGGCACATCGGGCTAACAGTCCCTACAATTTTGCCAAGTTTCGTGCAAATCCATTCAGCCGTTCGAGCTAAAAGTGAGGCCAACCGCCCTATGGAAATTGACATGGGAAAAACGTGTTTTGGGACCCCCCTTTTTTCTCGGCCCCCCCTTAATGAAACCCCCCCAAATTGTCAGGGGCTGCTCACAAACAAAATGTTCAATTTTCCTGAAAATTTCAGCCAATTCCGTCCACAAACGCCAAAGTTATTAGACATAGAATTTTCAAAAATCCCATAGAGAAAAAATCCTAACTATATATACCTACTGGCGACCGCCAGTAGGTAATATATATATATATGTATATATGTATATATATATATATATATATAGGGTGCGGTAGTGAATAGGGTGAAAGGGAGGTGTCGGGCGGGCACAGGGTGTGATTCTCAGAGAAGAACAGCGCAGATGGGAGGAGGTTTCTGGCCCATGCATGAGAGAGAAAGCGGGGGTGACCAGTGCGTGGGGGAGATGCTTGCGAGGGTGGGGAACCATGCTGAGGATCGGCGGCGTGCTGAGAGTGGGTCTGGTCAAGGCATCTAAAATGGCTGCCACATGCTCACTGTATTAACTGCTGCTCTGTATGAGCCCCTAGACTCTGGATGAGCCTCCACCAATGCTGCAGTTTTAATCCAGCTCCGCTGCTCCACAGTCGAGGTAGGTAACATCCCATCTCATGGCCCCCGTTTTTAACAGGATGGTGCACCCTCGCGGCTGGGCTGCCGCTATGTATAAAAATCCTGGGTACGCCACCAAAATGAAGGAGCACTCAAGCAACAGAGAAGGGTTTGACCCGTAACCTTTATTGTTAGGTACAAACTGCACACGTAGGTGGGCGGGATATGCAGAAACTTCGAATCACCTGACGCGTTTCAATTGCTATCTTCCTCAGAGGCTTCCACTGAAGTTTTCGTGCGGCACTCCCACATGCTCACTGATTGGGCCATTCCACGCCCCTGAGCATTGTGGATGTTGAAGTCAATAAAGTCCATAAATGAACGCACTGTATTAACTGCTGCACTGTATGAGCCCCTAGACTCTGGATGAGCCTCCACCAGTTTTAATCCAGCTCCACTGCTCCACAGTCGATCCACAGTCTGGCCCACCTGGGCCGGATCTGGCCCAGGTGGGCCAGATCTGGGGGGCTTGTGTGAATATTGGAGGGAGGTGCACAGGGCCCTCCGCCTTGGGCTATTCAAAGTCACAGGGACCACCACCTCCCTGGGCAGTCACAATATTATATGAGGGGGAGCCTTGTGGCATCCCCCACTGCCCCAGGGACTGCCACCTCCCTGGGGACAAAGATACAACAAGTGATATGGGGGTCCGCATGCCCCCCTCGCAGTCCTGAGGACTGCCACCTCCCCGGGGCTATTGATATAAATGAATGTGGGGGAGGGCCTTATGGCCTCCCTTCAGTCCCGGGGACCCTCCCTGGGGCTAAATAACACAAATGGGAGGGCATATTCCACTCCTACAGCTTCTGGGCTTAATTTACAAAGGATGAGGGCCATGCAGCCCCCCTCGTGGAGTCCTTCATAGCCCCGGGGACCACCACCCCTCAGGACAAGCTTCAGCAAAGTTCCAGGACATTGCAATTTGCTATGGCTTGGCGGGAGCATAGCAAACACTCTGCTTTTGAGAAGCAAGAGCATGAAGCAAGGCTCTTGTTTGCTGAAAACAGAGCATGCCTGTTTCCTGGCCAGCTGTCAAGCCACTGTGTGTGGTGAAACGCGTTGTGAAGTAAACAACCTTTTTCTACTCCAAACTTGCTGTGTTGCTGTTTTCCTGAGAGCGTGATTACTCATGTGGTCAGGAAAGGATTAGTGTGCTGGTGTGCTCCGCCGGCGTTCACGCCACTCTTCACGGGTCCTTGAGGTACAGAAGGAGCGCAACAAACATGGGATATATATATATATATATATATATATATATATATATTACCTACTGGCGGTCGCCAGTAGGTATATATAGTTAGGATTTTTTCTCTATGGGATTTTTGAAAATTCTATGTCTAATAACTTTGGCGTTTGTGGACGGAATTGGCTGAAATTTTCAGGAAAATGGAACATTTTGTTTCTGAGCCGCCCCTGACAATTTGGGGGGGTTTCATCAAGAGGGGGCCGAGAAAAAAGGGGGGTCCCAAAACGCGTTTTTCCCATGTTAATTTCCATAGGGCGGTTGGCCTCACTTTTAGCTCGAACGGCTGAATGGATTTGCACGAAACTTGGCAAAATTGTAGGGACTGTTAGCCCGGTGTGCCTTTGCTAGGTCTCAATATATGTGCTCCAGTGGATTTTGAGTAATTTAGGTTCAAAAAAATATATATATCTGGGCGGAGCCTAACCACACATCTGATCTGATTGGCTGTCAGCACTTCATCCAAGAAGTGTTGGCAGCCATCTTGGGACCAATATACATGATAGCACCTCATTAAAAAGCATTGTAGTTAATAGAGGGTTTTAGGACTTTAGTTACATTATAAATCATTTGTTGATGGTACCATACTCGTTTTAGGAATTGTGGTGGGTTCTAAGGTGATTTTACAACGTGAAAAAACCTTCTGCTGTGATATCATGAATATTGTTTGAAAGAAAACTAATATCTCATGATTTTCCCACAGTGGTTTGGAAGGGGATCTATAAGCTAAACTGAAAGCATATTTTCTGTAATTTCACATTATCTTTCTCAGTCATGTGAGAATGAAGTCTGACATTCTCAGTAAAACATGTACATCCAACAAGGACAGAGACTGTCAGTTGATTCCTTTGTGTTCTACTGCAGCCTCCTAGAGTGTTCTAAAGAACAACTAGAGCGCTAACAGTCCTACTTATTACAAAGGTATGGCACACCTGAAGCCATCTTGATTGGAATAAAGTGGTAACTCTTAAAACATTTAATTTAAAAAGAAACAATATGAGGGGGTATATTTTGCCATAGAAAGTATGATTAGTGCTGCAGAATGAAAAATTAGGGCACATTTTGAGTGACTTCTCAAATCCTTTTCTATTTCATTAAAACATTCTGACATGCAGTCTCCCAAAATGGCCACCAGAGACAAAAGAGCCCAAATGTAGCCCAAATATCACCCAGATGTAGCCCAAGTATAGCCCAATGACAGAATGTCCCAGAGTGTTCTAAAGAACAACTAGAGCGCTAACAGTCCTACTTATTACAAAGGTATGGCACACCTGAAGCCATCTTGATTGGAATAAAGTGGTAACTCTTAAAACATTTAATTTAAAAAGAAACAACATGAGGGGGTGTATTTTGCCATAGAAAGTATGATTAGTGCTGCAGAATGAAAAATTAGGGCACATTTTGAGTGACTTCTCAAATCCTTTTCTATTTCATTAAAACATTCTGACATGCAGTCTCCCAAAATGGCCACCAGAGACAAAAGAGCCCAAATGTAGCCCAAATATCACCCAGATGTAGCCCAAGTATAGCCCAATGACAGAATGTCCCAGAGTGTTCTAAAGAACAACTAGTGCGCTAACAGTCCTACTTATTACAAAGGTATAGCACACCTGGAGCCATCGTGATGGGAATAAAGTGGTAACTCTTAAAACATTTAATTTAAAAAGGAACAAAATGAGGGGGTATATTATGCAATAGAAGGTATTATTAGTGCTGCAGAAAGAAAAATTAGGGCACATTTTGAGTGACTTTTCAAATCCTCTTCTATTTCATTAAAAAATTCTGACATGCAGTCTCCCAAAATGGCCACCAGAGACAAAAGAGCCCAAATGTAGCCCAAATATCACTCAGATGTAGCCCAAGTATAGCCCAATGACAGAATGTTCCAGAGTGTTCTAAAGAACAACTAGAGCGCTAACAGTCCTACTTATTACAAAGGTATGGCACACCTGAAGCCATCTTGATTGGAATAAAGTGGTAACTCTTAAAACATTTAATTTAAAAAGGAACAAAATGAGGGGGTATATTTTGCCATATGAATTATGATTAGTGCTGCAGAAAGAAAAATTAGGGCACATTTTGAGTGACTTCTCAAACCCTCTTCAATTTCATTAAAAAATTCTGACATACAGTCTCCCAAGATGGCCACCAGAGACAAAAGAGCCTAAATGTAGCCCAAATATCACCCAGATGTACCCCAAGTATAGCCCAATGACAGAATGTCCCAGAGTGTTCTAAAGAACAACTAGAGCGCTAACAGTCTTACTTATGACAAAAGTATGGCACACCAGAAGCCATCTTGATTGGAATGAAGTGGTAAGTCTGAAAACACTCAATTTAAAAAGGAACAACATGAGGGGGTTAATTTTGCCATAGAAAGTATGATTAGTGCTTCAGAAAGAAAAATTAGGGATCATTTTGAGTGACTTCTCAAATCCTCTTCTATTTCATTAAAAAAATTCTGACATGCAGACTGAAACATGCACTTTGAATACCAGCAGCAGACGTCCCTGGTGAGCAGTAGCTTTACTACAGTGATCTAATGTGCAACTAGAGTGCTAACATTCAGAATTTATGGCAAATGTGTGACACATCTGAATGCCTTCTTGATGGAACCAAAGTAAACAAGCATTGAAAATGCAATAGATCTCGCCCTCGTTTAAGTTAAAGCCATTCTGTTTGTAATGAGGTGGCTTTTTAGCTTTGCTTTTATTAGTGTTTTTTCAACTTTCATGTAAATGACATGCATCTGTATGCATATAAGTATATGTATGCATGCATTTATATAGATATACAGATGATATATGTTTATATATGTATGTATATATATATATTCACTGAAAAAACCATAGGCTATAGACCATATATAGTTAGGAATTAGCATTTACAAAACCTTGAAAATTCACTGAAAAAACCATAGGTTATAGACCATATATAGTTAGGAATTAGCATTTACAAAACCTTGAAAATTCACTGAAAAAACCATAGGTTATAGACCATGTATAGTTAGGAATTCGCATTTACAAAACCTTATTTTACTCACACAAAACCATTGAAATTCCATATATAGTTAGTTGCACTAACTATATATCGCGCACCCGCAATCCACTGCTGATGATGTCACATATTACATCATTCATGACATGGTCAGTGACATCACTGATGACATCACTGATGACATCTCAAATGACATCACTGATGACATCACTGATGACAACATCCAGTGACTGTATGTTTCTGTAAAGTTAAAATATGTCTTACATATTGAAGAATGAGTGGATGTATGAGTGTCTGGATGAAGGATTTAGTAGGTGCATGACTGACTGTATGAGTGAGTGATTAAATGTGTCTCACTGAGTGCATGGGTTAGTGACTAAACTGTCTTAATTTGTGCATCATTATGTCTGTTGTTCTGTAAACTGTTGCATGTGTTGATAAGTAGCTATATGAGTAACTATATGGGTTATTGATTGGTTGCCCAAGTATTTGTATGGGAGACTGAGTGTGTGTGTGGGTGGCTGGGAGGTGTATGACTCTGTGCATAGATGTGTGAGCAGTTGATTCACTAGATGTATGGTTTCAAAAGTGCATGTGGAAACAGCTGTATGGGCGGTTGACTGTGTGCATGAGTGTATTGGTGAGTGAATGGATATCTCAGTGCTATATGTCAAAGTAAGTACATATGTAAAACACAGTACATGTGAGAGTTGACATATATAAATAACTGTGCATAAGAGCCAGTGAATGTGTGAGTGGCTGTATGGATCATTGTGAACTTGTATCAGGGATTGTATAAGAGAGTAAATATGTGTTAGTATATGTTTGAATAAGTAAAGTTTGTATAACTGTATAGTTGAGGAAATGGAGGTGTGATTGATTCTTTGCATGACTGACTAGGTGTGTGAGTAACTCCATGGATGAGTGACAGTCTGTGAGTGTCTGTTTACACTGATTGTATCTAAGGTTATATTAGAGTCTGAAGAGGTTCATCGTATTATCACATGAATGATATCATCTGTGATGTGATCAGTAATGTCAAACGAGATGTCATCAGTGATGTCATCAGTGATGTCATTTGAGATGTCATCAGTGATGTCATTTGAGATGTCATCAGTGATGTCATCAGTGATATCACTGACCATGTCATGAATGATGTAATATGTGACATCATCAGCAGTGGATTGCGGGTGCGCGATATATAGTTAGTGCAACTAACTATATAGGGAATTTCAATGGTTTTGTGTGAGTAAAATAAGGTTTTGTAAATGCGAATTCCTAACTATACATGGTCTATAACCTATGGTTTTTTCAGTGAATTTTCAAGGTTTTGTAAATGCTAATTCCTAACTATATATGGTCTATAACCTATGGTTTTTTCAGTGAATATATATATATATATATATATATATATATATATATATATATATATATATATATATATATATATATATATATATATATATTATATATATATATATATATATTATATATATCTATATATATATATATATATATATATATATATATATATATATATATTACCTAGGTAGTTATAGTTAGACCTAGTTTCCATAGGAAATCCACAACATTCTATTTGGAATAACTTTGGCCCTGGTCGACGAATCTTCGTGAAATTCTTGGTTTGCTCAGTTTCCCTCCTTCCCTGAAAGTTTCGGGTTGATTCGTCAAGTGGGGGCCGAGAAAAAAGGGGGGTCCCAAAACGTGTTTTCGCCATGCAATTTTCCATAGGGACCTTTAAGTGAGACTACAGCCCGAACTGCTGAACGGAATTACACCAAATTTGCCAAAAAGGTAGAGTTCGGTTCGCAGATTACGCTTTTTGTAAAATGGTGTAAATTTGTTCAGTAGTTTCTGAGAAAATGTAAAGTAAACTCATAGATATATCTATAGACGAAGTACTGTATGAGTACTGTCCGAGGATAGTGTGCGTACCATTACGAGCACGAGCTGCATGCTAATTGGCTGTCGACTGTCTGTCAACACTCCAAACCAGGAGGTGTTGGCAGCATTCTTGTCCCTAACCGAGGCACAAGAAAGCAGCGAAAGAAACGTGAAAAACATGCAAAGGGGGCATGGTAGAAACACCCTGACCCCGTAGGCCTGCCCAGGGGGTCCCACAAGAACTCCCTAGGCAACAAACATTTTAAAAAAATAAAACAAATTGCGGTATACACGTAAAGTACGCGTATGCTGTGAAAAAGAAGAAAAAAACCAGAAGCCCGCATTATTGTTAGTTACCCCCCGGGGGGCCAAATCCCGGGGGGAATGTTTTTATTTATAATGTGTGGCCCAGAGGGGGGCCCAGTCCTCTGACCAGGCCTTGGCCGAAATCCTCTGCAATGAGATAACCAAACAAGAGGCACACCCTTGTCGTACATCATGGCCAAGACCTGGAAAGAACTCCCCCTCAGCATCAGAGGAACCCCCACACTGAAAGCATTGAGGAAGAGCCATAACCACCTGCCTTTTTGAATGACGAAAGTTGCACAAATCACTCCCACATACTCCCCCAGTGCTTGGAAATCCTCACAGGTGAATAGTGAGGTCTATACATCTCTGATTAATTCATACGCCACCACAGTTTGTGTTTGAGTTTTATGAACAGGCCCTGCCATTGCTTTGGCTGTCTGTAACTCTTAAGGGTAGTGAAATGAGCAGTACTACCTTCTTTAATATACACAGAATCTCTGAGATTGGTTTGATTTGCTTCACTTCTGGAAGCTACTTTTAGGGTGCTGGTGAGCTACCAGTAGTTACCGAGCTAGTAGTTGGAGACTCCTGGTATATACATAGTGAGTGGAGAATTGTAGTCCTGAAGCATGAATATAAAGGTTATGAATACATGCTTACTGAGTGAATGATTACATTAATATACGGTAATAAAGAGAATTCAAAAAAAGTTTTAAAAAAAGGGAAGTTACTAGAATAATAAGTCGAAAAAAAGGGGAATGAATGTTAATACTCCTATTAAAATAATCGTAATCTATAGAAATGCTTTAATAATAAAAACGAGTTTAAATTAAGCATTTTAGAAATTATACGAAAGTTAAAAAGTATGGAAAGAGGCACATTTACATCAACACGTGACACACTAAAATAGTGAAATGAGAACACCTGTCAACTGAAAAACATGACTTAATAGTGGGAGGAGCAATAAATTGATCCCATAGACTGTTAAGTAACCAAAAAGTATATAAACCACACCTGTGGGATGATTAGTTTTGTTTCAGAGAATCAATAAGGGCGAAGAAACTACGAGCAAAGGAATGATTCGGAACTGCGGAAACATCTTCACATTATCTTTCATTTCCTCAGAGAATACATATTGTTAATGTATATTTAAAAATACATAATACCGTATGTACTTTCCAGAGGTGTTGGATGAATTTCTATGGAGGATGGAAACAATATCGAAGAGAGGTAAATTATATGAATGGAAATATAGGTTATTTAATGAATTAGTATGTGCAAAGTATTGATTAGGAGTGATGTCATAATCTTGAATTTATCTTTCATTTCCAGAGAGGGATCATATTGTTAATTTATATTTTAATTTATATTAAACTGTATGATCCTTCAACTGGAGTTGATTGTCTTACAACTGACAATTTATTGTTTTAGTAAGCAAGTATTTCTTTATAGTCTAGAGTGTAATTGGGCTAAAAGTATTTATAATAAGTAGTGCTTTTTGCAAATTTCACTCGTGAAGAATAGGAGGATTATCTTCGGAAGCACTTTCTTGAAAAAGTAATATCATTGTGGTTTAAAATGTCATGATTGTTAAATGTAATAATGACATGAAATGGACATAAAAAAAGAAAGATGAAGTAGTGAGGGAGTGTTTGTTGTAGCACTTCTATTCTACTTTATCTGAAAGTAAAACACGCCCAAACATTTCTAAAAAGATGATGGGGCAACAATTAATAATGTAAACATAAGGAATGAGTGCTTATGATAAAATAAAATAAATGTGGTCGAATGCGTGATACTAATGAATGTAAAATAATTTTTGCATTTCACCCATTTAATGAATATAAAAGACTCAATAAAAATATTTTGAACACATGAGCATTTTTCTTTCAAGGATGGTTTGAAAGTTATACATTTTATAAAAGAACATAGTACTGCACGCTAAAGGAGAAAAGTCAGCACAATTATGATAGAATAGAAAATAGAATAATGTTTTTAAATACTTTTACAGTCAACAAACTCGTAAGCAGAGTACACAGTTTAAGTTAAAAACACCCTACCACAACTAGTTTTTGAAACGCATAGTAAAATAAAGTGCGTCACAAAATGGGCTATATACATGGTGACTGTATTGTAACGTCACATAGAAAAAAGAAAGCCAATCAAAATTAGCATGAGGAAGATAGACGTAAGTACACAACAGCCAATCAACTTTTTTTCAAAATCTGCGCAAGGAAAGGGATTGGTCGCTAACACGTTTTCTTACAATGCTCCACAACCAATCAAAAAGAGGTGTTGAAAATTTCAGTTTTAAACATATGAGTAAATGAGATATCTTTGCATGTACACGGAGCAAGAGGGAATTATTAAAGATGACTTGCTTTCGCAAGACCCCAAAAGGCTTCTTCCTGAATAAGTACGCACTTCACTGCCAGACCCCATTTAATGATTATCCAGGCTCTCAAGCCTAAACACGTCTGAAATCATCTCTCATCACTTTCTCTTCTTTTTAGTGTATTGTGTGTGGCAGACTGTGTGACCCTATGCCCAGAGCTGTAGAAGGCCCTGGAGACTGCCACTCCACAGACCAGCTCCTGCAGTGTCTCGGAGCCGGGCAGCCCTCCTTCCAACATTTAAAAGCCCCGGGGGGAGGTGTAAATTAATTGACATTGAATACGTTAGTACAGCCCACTCCGCTTACTCTACCAGGAAAACACAACAACAGTACATGGCCCAGATTTCCATTGTAGTGATTTGTTAGTTCCAGGTCTAGTTGTCAGATTGGCACACACAGACTCCCTCATGGTTGGTGTACACCCACACCACACCCATCCAGCGCATCCATCACTACACACGTGACCCTATCTATAAAAAAGACGGAGCGCACATGTTGTACGCCATTTTAGAGTTGTTCCCAAACTACCGAACAAGGGGGTCCACTACCCCATGCGTGGCCTCTTTGGTCACTGAATTAGTGGTATCTGAAGCACTGAGCGGGTGAAGAACCTGCGATAATGATGATGGGAGCACAAGTATGTCGTTAGTCATAGAGATATCAAGACTCAGCACCATATATGAGACTTCTTTGTTGCGGATCGGGGCTACATGATGCAGAAGGTGTCTTTTCCATGAAAAGGTAAGCAGTGAGGCCTGGGTACGCATCGGAGGGAGTCAAAGGGGTGTAGCAGACTAGATACAAAAAGGCGACGCAGCGATTTAGACGAACGCACTCCTATATAGTGTATCAATTTACATGTATACATTTTTTTCCCAATAGCAGGAAAATTTTTATAATCGCTGAAACGTCCGGAATATTACCTATACAAATAGTTCATATAAATGTGAGAAGGAACATGTATGAAAGCGCGATGTTATCTAACTGCACATTAAGATGGTAACAATTACCAATCATAACATCTTTCTTTTACTATCTTTTAGATGTAGAGCATTATGTCCGGCACGTGGTGAAAAACACCGGTGTCAGAAAGGTGAGCTGCGAATATTGTTTTTAGTCACTCTCTTATTTCCTCTCTCCTTACTTAAAAAAATTACACACAATGTTAACTACCTTTTTATCTTACAGGTTGTGTTTTACAAATTGACGAAACCCCCGCAAAAGAAACCTACAAAGCTCTACGTTTGTGTATTCTGCGATGATGCGTGGCCACTGTAACAACGACTGAGAAGCCTGCTTCGACACATAGTGCACCCTCTTTGAATGACGCCAATGGCTCAAGGTGAGAAAAGAAACTTGTTTCCGATACAACAAGAAGTTATCTGTGAAAGGAGAAAATATGTAGTATGCAGCTGGCGCGCAGTACCCATTAGGCTAACGGTGCTTCAGCCCCCCACTCATCGTGTGTGTCTCTTTCAGTCTCTCTCTTTTTTACTATCTCGCACATTGTTTTTTTTTTTTACAGTTATGGACGCTGCTGTGTCCACTGTGCCGTATAGAACCTTACCTGCTTTTAAGTGGTGAACTCTGTTGGCTACAGTGAAGCCTGCTTCGAGACGTAGAGCACCCTCGTTTAATCATGCCTATAGCACTAGGGGCCAGATGTAGGACACCAAATACCGGTCGGTATCGGCCGATTTCGGCCGTTACCGACCAGTATTTGGTTATTGATATGTAGGGGGCCTAAAATTCACAGAATCAGTAAATTTACCAATTCGGTAAATTTACCGAATCGGTAAAATACCGAATCGGTAAAGTTACCGAATCAGTAAATTTACCAATTCGGTAAAGTTACCGAATCGGTAAAATACCGAATCGGTAAAGTTACCGAATCGGTAAATCTAGATGTAGGTGGCACTGAAAACAGTGCCACGGGCCCTTAAGAATTCGTTATTTACCACAAAATAATATTTAGTGGTAAATAACGAATTCCTGTGTACATGCACATCTGTGCATGTACACCTGTGCCATGTGGCACACATACATGCCCTAAGGGCATGTATGTGTGTCACATGGCACACAAGCCAGAATCAGGGATGCAACAGGGTGTCATAGTGACACCCTGTCCCCCTTGACAATTCAGTAATTTTACCGAATCGGTATTTACTGATTCGGTAATTGACATTGATTCCTATGGGCCTCAAGGCCCATGGGAATCAATGGCAATTACCGAATCGGTAAATACTAATTCAGTAATTACCGAATCATACCGATTCGTTAAAAATTACCGAATTATTTACTACATCTCATTTACCGAATCTAGAACACCGAATCGGTGAAATTCAGTATTCTAGATTCGGTAAATGAGATTTACCTACATCGGACCCTAGGTGAGCAAAGAATTTTGTTTCCGAAACAAAAACAAATTATCTGTGAAAGGAAAGAGTGGGTAGTGTGCAGCAGCTTGACTGTGTAAAGATGTATAATTACTTCCGAGCAGTGACAACAGATAGGTTACAACAGTCTGAGGAACAGATCTACAAGCTTATTGCGACACTTTTGTGTCACTTTTAACATGGAAAAAGTGGCGCAAGGAGCTTGTAAATCTGCGTCTGACTTTTCAAGAAAAACTCTCAACTCCAGACTGTGCGAGTCAATGGGGAAAAATAGTCTAGGTACGGAATATTAAGAACTCACATTAAAATTCACTTTTGTCAGGAGTTTCGTAACTCACTTTACGCTGATTAATCAAATGTTCTTTTGTTTGCTTCACCAAACATCCTTCAGAAGCAATCACAACATATCGAGCAACAGCAATGGAATTGTCCGCAACGTATTGAATATACTTTGATATGTAAAGCTGAGTTAAATTCAAGTTGTGAACTCTGATGGCCGCAGTGTTTATACAAGGTAAGCACAGCGGCCTAGATATACAATGCCTCCAATTAAATGCATTAGAAATAAATCGGTGAATTTACAATCCCGTTGTGCCACTTTTGTGTCAGTTACGCAGTAGGCACTTCCATATAGACACCACTTGAACGCGGGACTATAACAGAAGTGAAATGTATCAGGCACAGTGCACACATAAAATCGAAGTGTTACCTTGACTTGTAATGTTTCACCTCATTTAGTCACATGTACATACTTTTAAACTCTAATTTTCTTTTTTGTTTTGCAGATTACCTATCGTATGTCTTTTGGAGTCCACATCACAATTTGTTTATAACATTGTTTTATTAAAGTTATTTTTCTAGTTGTTTATTATATTGTTATTAAGCATGGGCGAATTTTGCGAATCTGGCGTTCGCGAATTTGCGTATTTGCGAACTCGCAATCCGCAAAATCTGCAAATTCTCGTGAATTTGCGGATTTTTTTTGTGTTCGCAAGGGTTTCTGCCAGTTCGCGAGGGTTTTGTACCAGTTCGCAATTGCGAACTTACTTGTCGGCTCGCAACGGTCGCAACTATGTTGTTTCTACGTCTGGTTCATCATCACAGTTTCACAGCACCCTCTGTTTCACCACTGCCACCCTGTTCCACCCATGCCACCCTCTGGTACATCAATGCCACCCTCTGGTTCATCACTGTAGATTATGGGGGGGAAAAGCAAGCACACCTGCCCTGCTTCAACTGACATGAATTAATTAGGTGTTGATTTATTAATGTGTCACTGTTTTAAAATTCCAGTCTGGCACCTGCTTCCTTATCTGTAATTTGCTTTCTGTTGCAGTGCAATTTTTTTTCTCCAGGACCTTTGTCGCCTACTTGTAGCTATTCTATGAGCCTGCTGTGAGGGTCAGAGCAGGGTCATAGAATTGTTGCAACTAGCAACTGAACTCTGGAGGGGCCCCAGTCAGGAAGCACTACAGGGAATGGTTACTAATGATGAGTTTGTAACTTTTGCACCTGCTGAGCTTTCAGTTTTGCAAAACTCATTTTTCTGCAGAACAGCAACTGTAATGCCCTAAACAAACATAGGCAAATGAACTCTGGAGGGGCCCCTCAGGAAGTACAACAGGGAATGGTTACTAATGATGAGTGAACTTTTGCACCTGCTGAGTGCTTTCAGTTTAGCAAAACTCGTTTTTCTGCAGAACAGCAACTGTAATGCCCCAAACAAACTTACTTGTGAAAGTTGATTTCTAATCCAAAAGTGATCCAAAGAAAGTCAAAAGGCCTCAAATCCCAAAAAGTCCAGGCAAATGTCAACCTGAGAAGTTATTCTGATAAAAATCATCATTTTCAGAAGGTCTATGCTGCTTGCTAGTGGATTTCTTGTGCAGAATTGCAAATTTTGTAATTTTGCGAGTGTGAGATTGTTGCTGCCCGCCGCACCTACATGTTCGCAATTGCGAACTCTCGCGATGCGTCACCAAACTCCCGCCGGATCCCGCAGCAAGATCCAAAATGGCGCAGCACTCGCAAAATATCGAGAAAAACAACTCGGCAAACGCTGAATGACGGTAAGTGAATGCCGCACGCCGCAATATTGTATCACCCAAAAAAAAATCCGCTGCGTGCAAATTTGCGGATTTTCGGTAAGTTTGCGAGAGTTCGCGGATTGGGAATTTACCGAAAATCCGCAAAATCCGCGAGCGGAACGGATTTTCCGCCCATGCTTAATTGTTATCTTTAAGTTACGTTTCCAGTTATTGTTGTTTTAATAAAAGTTAATTAAAAAAAAACTATATACGTCTTTTTTTGGGGGGGTGACGCACAATGGAAATAATATTTATAATGTGAAATACTATGGTAAGATGTTTGAGAGTAGGGTTGAAAAGTACTGGCTGTTCAATAAGTTATATTTACTCTGGATGCTCTACAAGACAGAAAGGAAATCAAAGTAAAACAAAACAATGTGTACCAGATTTACAAACCCCTTGCACCACTTTTGCGTGCAAAGCCACCCCCCTGCAAAAAGTGTGTGGGCCTCAATGACGCCCTTCAAACCACGGAAACAATGACCCCCTGGAGCTTTCTATATTGTGTGAGGGGGGCTGCGTGGCCCTCAACCTGGTGCCCTGGAGTCCACCACACCCAGACCCGGTTCCTGCTGTGTCCTGGGAGGGAAACAGCCATTACAACGCGGTCATAACCATGCGTGACTGTCACCACGAATTCATTAGCACGCATATGGCTTTACCACCCATGCTTTTACGACTAGTATGCATTTACCACGCATGATAAAGGCATAAGCGTGGTAATGGCTTTGTAGTGACGGTCATGCGTTGTAATGGCTGTGGCTTACGTGCTTCAAATTAGTTTTTAGGTATTTGTGTGACCAAGTCTGATAAGATCGGAGACCAAGGACAAACACCGTGGCGTCTGTGGTATGAAATCTCATGGCTCACAGAGAAGGTAGGCGGGGGTAAAATAAAAATGAAAGTGGCAGGTATAATATAAATTACAGAGGAAAACTACTAAAATGGCTGAGGACAGAGTATGTAATCAAGGTGTGGCGCCCCAGGCAATACGTTTCAAAAAAATATAGATAGAATATGATTATTAATATATTAGAAAAGTGTAGCAGCAGATGAGGTACACGGCCCGGGAGAAGAAAGCGGCAATGTAATACCTGAAATGAGGAGAGGTTTGCTTGGCAAACTTGAAGAAAAAGAAATAAGCGTGGTCTTGGAAACGAGGCTGCGCATGCCTACAGACTACAACTGGTGCAGAAAAAAACGGAAAGTTTTACATACTATCATAGAAATATAGCTCTTTTTTTGACCAGTGAAGTTAGTTCTGAAAAGAACTGTTTTTTTGTCTTTTTTTAACACAAATTGGAAACAAAACAGTGTCCAACAGGAACAAATATAAAAAAAAATGAGCGTTGTGAGCAACGGTGCTCCTGTTTGCGCCATTTAATTAAATTAATTGACTGCTCCCCATAGCAGAGCATCTCATTGCAAAATTTGCAATGGATGATTAAGTCAGCAAAATCCGGTTTGATATTTGGATGCGGAGTCCATGGCTGTGTGGTTGGTGCTCTTGAAGTGCTGGGAACAGCAGGTGATGGATTGTCTCATAGCCTATCAGAGCAAGCTCTGACCATATACCGTTTTACAGTAGTAAATGTGTTTTGGTAAAATGCATGGTCCAATATTTTTTTGTCCAATATCACACTGTGCGTCTGTGTACATTAAGGAATTATATTCGCCCCTTTTTCCATATTCCACCCCTCTCTTGTCATACTCCCCTCTCTCTCCTCATACACACCCCTTTCTCATTATAGTTCCCCTCTCTCTTCACACTCCCTCTCTCTCTTATTATACTCTTTCTTCTCTCCTCATAGTTCCACCTCTCTCCTCATACCTCCTTCACTCTTCATACTTCTTCATCTCTTCATACTTCTTCCTGTCTCCTTATAGTACCCTTTGTCTCCTAATACACCCCCTCTTTTCTTATACTCCCCTTTTCTCCACATTCTCTCTCCTCTGCTCTCATACTCTCCCTTCTCTCCTCATACACACTCTTCTCTCCTTATATTCCTCTTTTTTCCTCATACTTGCCCCTCTTTTTCCATACTCCCTCTACTCTTTATATTCCCCCCTGTCTTTATATTCACCCCTCTCCTCATACTTTTTACTGTCTCCTCATACTGCCCCTTTCTCCTTATACACTCACTCTCCCCTTATATACATCTTTTCTCCACATTCTTCTCTCTCTTCATATTCCCTCATCTCTCCTCATACATACTCCTCTCTCCTTATACTCCCCCTTTCTTCTTATACTCACCTCTCTTTGCACATACTCCCTCTTCTCTTCTCATACTCCTCTCTCTCTTCTCATACTTCCCCCTCTCTCCTCACACTCCCCATCCCTTTCCTTATACTCCCCACTCTCTCCTTAAATTCCCCCTCTTTTTTCATTCTCACCTTTCTCTTCTCATACTGCCCCCTATCCTTATACTCCCCCCTGTCTTTATATTCCCCTTCTCTCCTCTTACTCCTCCCTCTCTCCTCATACTACCATTTCTCTGCTTATACCCCTTCTTTCCTCATACTGCAACCTTTTTCATCATAATCCCCCTCTCTTCTTATACTCTCCCCTCTCCTTATACTCACTGTCTCCTCTTATACTCCCCGTTTCCTCATACTCTCCCCCTCCTCATATTTCCCTCTCTTGTCATATTCCTCCCTCTCTCATCCTACCCCTTTCACTCCTTCCCCATCTCCTCATACTCCTCTCACTCTTCACATAGTAGTCCCTCTGTCCTATACACCCCCTCTCTCGTTATACTCCTCTTTTCTCCACATTCTCCCCGCCTCTTCTCATAATCTCTCCTCTCTGCTTATACACACCCCTATCTCCTTATACTCCTCTTTTTCCTCATACTTGTTCCTCTTTACACATACTACCCCCTCTGTCTTCATACTCTTCCTCTCTCTCCTCATACTACCCCCACTGCCCTCACACTTCCCCTTTCTGTCCTTATACTCCTTCCTCTCTACTGATACTCCTTTATCTCTAATACCTGATCTTTTCATACTTCCCCCTCTCTCATCTTACTCTTCCTTCTCTCCTCATACTCCCCCTTCTCCTCATATTCACCTCTCTCCTCATACACCCCCTCTTTCTTTATAGTTCTCTTTTCTCCTCATTCTCCTCCCTCTCTCCTCATATTGTCTGCTTTTACACACTCCTCTTTGCTTCTACTTCCCCTTT
This sequence comes from Lissotriton vulgaris, assembly GCF_964263255.1. Taxonomy (NCBI): domain Eukaryota; kingdom Metazoa; phylum Chordata; class Amphibia; order Caudata; family Salamandridae; genus Lissotriton; species Lissotriton vulgaris. The sequence goes on from NC_141696.1 coordinate 1,156,428,983, forward strand.
GTCCTCATACTCGCCCCTCTTTCCACACACTCTTCTGTCTCTCCTCACACTCTCCTTCTCTCTCCTTATACTTCCCTTCTGTCCTGATATTCACCTTGTCTTTTTATTCTCCTCTCTTTCTCCTCATACTCACCACTGTCCTCATACTCTCCCCTCTTTCCTGTTACTCCACCCTCTCTCCTCATTTGTTCCCCTTTCCTTATACTCCGTCCTCTCATCATTTTCCCCCCTATTTTCTGATACTCATTCCTTTTTCCTCATACATATCCCTCTCCTTATACACACTTGTGTGTCCTTATACTCCTCTCTATTTTCTCATTCTCACTCCTCTCTCTTCATATTCTTCCCTCTTTCCTCATACTCCTTGACTGCCCTCATACACTGAAGCACTTCAGTCAGGCACTCTCCTTACAGAAGTGTAATCTTTTAGTCAGTACTCAAGTATTGATGCAGTGCAGTAGGCCTTAGCAGATGAACTGCTTGAATCCCTTATCTAGTATATATGCTTTTTTGAATCCATGTGCACTGTTGTGTTTCACATCTTCAATTCTCCATTCCGTATCCTTATACTTCCATCAAACACTCTGTGACTGTTCTTGCACTATTATAGTGACCCATTTAGTAGTCTGTGATAATTTTTTTAGTGCACTAAAACTCAAGCACTTTTAAATTTAGTAATTTACTCTCCTTACACAACTGTAATCATTTAGTCAGTACTCAAGTACTGATGCTGTGCAATAGGCCTTAGGGCATGGACTGTTTCAAACCTCTATCCAGTATATATGTATACTTCTATTAACCTGTACACTTGTGCTTTATATCTTCAATTCTCCACTCTGTTTCCTTATACTTCCACCAAACACTTTGTGACTGTTCTTGTAGTACTGTAGTGACCAATTTAGCAGTCTGTGGTAATCCATTCACTGCACTTACACTAAAGAACTCATAAATTCAGTCAGGCAATCTCGTTACAGAACTGTAATTATTTAGTCAGTACCCAAGTACTGATGCATTGAAGTAGGCCTTAGGCCATGGACTGCTTCAAACCTCTATACATTATGCATGCAGTCTTCTATGCACCTGCAAACTTGTCTTTCATACCTTCAGTTCTGTTGTTATGTCAGTCCCCTTGTACTGTTCTAGTTCTTCCTCTGACCAGGCCTTGGCCGAAATCCTCTGCAATGAGATAACCAGACAAGAGGCACACCCTTGTCGTACATCATGGCCAAGACCTGGAAAGAACTCCCCCTCAGCATCAGAGGAACCCCCACACTGAAAGCATTCAGGAAGAGCCATAACACCGGCCTTTTTGAATGAAAAAAGCTGCACAAATCCCCCACATACTCCCCCAGTGCCTGGAAATCCTCACAGGTGAATAGTCTTCTTACAATGCTTTACAGCCAATCAAAAAGAGATGTTGAACGTTTCTGTTTTTAACATACGATCAAATCAGATATGTTCGCATGACCCCAAAAGGCTTCTTCCAGAATAAGTACGCACTTCACTGCAAGACCCCATTTAATGATTATCCCGGCTCTGAAGTCTAAACACGACAGAAATCATCTCTCATCACTTTCTCTTCTTTTAAGTGTATTGTGTGTGGCAGTCTGCGTGACCCTATGTCCAGAGCCCTTGAAGGCCCTGGAGACTGCCACGCCCCATACCAGCTTCTGCAGTGTCCCGGAGCCGCCCAGCCCTCCTCCCAACATTTAAAAGCCGGGGGGGGGTGTAAATTAATCGAGACTGAATACGTTACTACAGCCCACTGTACTTAAGCTACCAAGAAAACACAACACTATATGGCCCAGATTTCCATTGTAGTGATTTCTTAGTTCCGGGTCTAGTTTTCAGATCAGCACACACAGCCCCTCATGGCTGGTATACACCCACACCACACCCATCCAGTGCATCCGTCACTACACACGTGACCCTATCTATAAAAAAGACGGAGCTCTGCGACTCACTCACCTCGTTCCTCCACTGCAAGATCGACGATATACACAACAGCTTCGGCGCACCAACCACGCACCCAACCACCGAACCAACGCCCCCACCACCACCCTCTGCGCCTGGACCCCGATCAGCACCGAAGACACCACCTGCACGATGAACACCATCCACTCCGGATCACCAACCCACCCCTGCCCCCACCACGTCTTCAACAAGGCCGACTGCATCATCGCACCCCAACTCCGGGACATCATCAACACCTCCTTCAACACCGACACCTTCCCGGAAACCTGGAAACACGCCGAGCTCAGAGCCCTCCTGAAGAAACCAACAGCGGACCCCACGACCTCAAAAACTACCGCCCATCTCGCTCCTCCCTTCTCCTGCCAAAGTCATCGAAAAGACCGTCAACAGACAGCTTGTCACCTTCCTCGAGAGGAATGGATCCCTTGACCCTTCGCAGTCCGGTTTCCGAGCCAACCACAGCACTGAGACTGCCCTCATCGCAGCCACTGACGACATCAGATCCCTGCTCGACAACGGGGAAACAGCGGCCCTCATCCTCCTGGACCTCTCTGCAGCGTTTGACACTGTCTGCCACCGGACCCTAGTACAGTGCCTCAGTAACATCGGAATCCGAGAGAAGGCACTGGACTGGATCATCTCGTTCCTCGCCGGAAGAACCCAGAGAGTCCGCCTCTCCCCGTTCAGATTTAAGGCCTCCGAAGTCATCTGCGGCGTACAACAAGGGTCATCACTCAGCCCAACCCTCTTCAACGTCTACATGAGCCCTCTCGCAGCCATCGCACACAAACACAACCTCAACTTCATCTCCTACGCTGACGACACCCAGCTAATCCTCTCCCTTACCAACTACCCGCCACCGCCAGAACCAGCCTACACGAAGGGGTGAAAGACGTCGCCGAATGGATGAAGAACAGCCGCCTGAAACGGACCCCCGACAAGACGGAAGTCCTCATCCTGGGATCATCGCCCTCCGCCTGGGATGACTCCTGGTGGCCCCTGCCCTGGGCACCACCCCCAAACCAACAGACCATGCACGCAACCTGGGCTTCATCCTGGACTCCTCCCTCTCGATGACCAGACAAGTCAACGCCGTCTCATCATCATGCTTCAACACCCTGCGCATGCTCCGTAAGATCTTCTGATGGATCCCCACCGAAACCAGGAAGACGGTCACGCAGGCACTCGTCACCAGCCGACTGGACTACGGAAACACCCTCTACGCCGGACCCACAGCCAAGCTTCAGAAAAGACTCCAGCGCATCCAGAACGCCTCCGCACGAATCGTCCTGGACATCCCCCGACACAGCCACATCTCCGGCCATCTGAGAGACCTGCACTGGCTCCCCGTCAGCAAGAGGATCACGTTCAGTCTCCTCACCCACGCACACAAGGCCCTCCATGACCTGGGCCCCAAGTACCTCAACAACCGCCTGACCTTCTACGCACCCACCCGCCAGCTACGATCGACAAGCCTCGCCCTCGCCGTCTTACCACGCATCCGCAAAGCCACCGCCGGGGGAAGATCCTTCTCCTACCAGGCAGCCAAGACATGGAACTCCCTCCCGATCCACCTTCGGCTGACCCAGGATCACATCTCCTTCAGGAATCTCCTCAAGACCTGTCTCTTAGAGCAGTAACGGACCCCTCCTCCCCAGCGCCTTGAGACCCTTCTGGGTGAGTAGCGCGCTATACAAATGCACATGATTGATTGATTGAGCGTACAATGCCCCCATGGTCCCGCCGACTCCTCGTGTCCTTCTGGAGCATGCTTTGCTTTTACACATTGAGAGATGCTAAGTTGCATGTGGAAATGCAATCTTGTTTGGATTTTGAAAGTGAGAACAGATTTCACTGCTGTGTCTTTCAAAGTTCAAACTAAGTTTGCTATGGGAGGGCGGGAGCCGTAAGACTTCCGCCCTCTCATAGCAAACAGCAGTATCCCGGGGGTAGGCACTGCAGGAACCGGCTCTGGGCATGGTGGTCTCCAGGGCTCTCCAGGGCACCAGGCGGAGGGCCACCGAGCCCCTGTCACACAACACCGAAATCTCCAGGGGGTGGTTGTTCCCAGGGTTTGAGGTCCACACACTTTTAATTTTGTAGGGGGGGAGTGGACGCGCAAGTGGGGCAAGGGGGTTGAAAATGTGGTACACAGTGTTTTGTTTTAGTTTGCTTTCCTTTCTGTCTTGTAGAGGATCCAGGTTAAATATAACATTTTTTGTACAGCCAGTACCTTTCAACGCTATCGTCACACGGCTTTCTGCCTGTTACCATAGAAACAGTTCATGGAACACTTGCATGAGCACAGAGGTTAGGTATTCAGCATAATATGTTGCTAATTGAAATAGTTACTGTGCTAGAGATTTATATTTTTTTCATAGGAACCGTTAGTCGTAGAAGAAGTTAGTGGAAAAGTTTTGTAAGCGATTCCTTCCTGTTCGGGGAGTATTAGGGTAACGTGCTCCAAGCGGGACTTTACGAAGCTTAATGTTTATTGGCTGTGAAGTATTAAAAGAATACGTTTTGGCAGTCATTCCTTCCTCCTGTGCAGAACAACATGGACATTTTATTGGCTAAAGTGTTCCGGGCACAAGTTTGCTTCTTATTGGGTGGGAACGGTTCACTGTTGTCAGTGATATTGTGACGCATTTCCAAAGGAGTATGGGAAACGAAAGTAGTAGAGGGCAGGTTAGGAACACTATTAACTCTGTACAGTGCCCATAAGGTGGTGGAGAGAGATTATGAGGGAAAAAAATGTTTTTATATGTTTCAAGGGCCATTTATTAATTGCTGTGTGGTGTATAAATCACGGCGGAAAAATGACAGTGTCTTGCGCTGTTTTTTTTAATCAAGTTTGCGGGTGACATACTTGTTAGGAGTACTATTTACTTATAATGTGGTGTTTACTTTCCTGATGGGGAGGTGTGGTTGCGCAGCAAAAAAATCAGTCTAGGTTTGAAACTGTTTTCATTAAGCAAATACGAATAAACTTTCTTCAGAAACTGTCGCTGTATATATGAAAGGGGTGACAATTAAAAATGGAATTTCATAAATTATCAGTTACGGGTGGCTATATCCTTCTTTTTTCAGCTACAGTTTGTAAAATTGTTGCCCCACATTCTTGATGATGTAAGAGGACATCAGTTACTTTTAGATAAAATAGAATAGAAGTGCTACAACAAACACTCCCACACTAAATTATATGAGATCAAGAACAGTTAACTAAATCAAATGCTTTTTCTGCATCGATCATCAAGATACATGCAGGAGTTGAATTAATATTAAAAAAATCTAAAGCCTGTATCAAATATTCTGTGTTCGCTGCCATTGATCTACCGGCTATAAACCCTGTCTGATCTTGATGTATTACCTCCTGTGCTGCAGACACAAATCTTTGGGCCCAGATTTTCATAAACACCTTGTAGTCCAAATTCAGTAGACTGATTGGTCTGTAAGAATTTGCCTCCTCTGGATTCTTATCTTTTTTAACAAAGCTGATAATTGTAGATTCTTTAAACTCAGAGGGAACCTTGCCACCTCTTCTGATATAGTTAAATACATTTTTCAAGGGACCCTCCAGTTCCTTTAAAAATACCTTATAAAATTCAATCGGGAACCCATCCACGCCTGAAACTTTTGCTCCTGCTGTTGTTTTTATACTAGTTTGAATTTCCAGTATGCTTATTTCACTGCTTTATTGATTCCTCCTAAAATCGGAGATTTTGGGAATATCTAAGCTTTCAAAATAATCCTTGATTAATGTTCCCTCCACCTGAATATCTGTGGAGTATATTCTCTCGTAATGCTCAAGGAATACTTTCGCAATTCCCTCGCTACGAGTCTCTATTACTCCCTGAGGATCTTGAATTTTTAGAATAATGGAAGATTCTTGTTTTTTTCTAATTGAATTAGCCAAAAGCTTTCCCATCAATTGACTATCCTCATAAAGCTTTTGCTGAAAGGCCTTCGAGCTATTTATCTCTTCCAGGGTGAAGAAATCCCTAAGCAATGACTTCGCTTCTTCCCATTTATTGGGCATTTGATTAAGTTTTAGCGCATGTTCTTTCTCAGCGGCACTTTGAAGGACGGCAATTTGTTCCTTACGAACGTTTGCCTTATTGCAGGAAAATGCTATCATTTGCCCCCGGGCTGCAGCTTTAAATGCTCCCCATATAGAGAAAGGTTCAGCTGAATCTTTATTAACTAAGAAAAATTCATTGATCCATTCTTTGAAGCCCTCTACCCACTCCATGTTCTGTAAAAGGGTACGATCCATCTGCCACCTGGGGCGTTCTCTTTTTGTACCTTCTAGCATCAGTTCCATTTCAATCCTCCCATGATCTGAGAAAGGGTTGCAACCTATTAATGCATTACCAATTTGAAGAGACCTGGAAGTTAAAAAAAAATCTATTCTAGAGGCAGTGTGGAATCTATTAGAGTAGCACGTGTAGGACTCAGTATTGGGATTTAGGGAGCGCCATGAGTCTCGCAGTTGATATTCTATCATAAAAGCTTCCAGCACCCCTTTTGTTTTTGGCTTTAGTTGCTTCTTGCTCTTGTTAGAAGTATCCCTTTTTAAATCTTGTATATAATTAAAATCGCCTCCTATCACAATTTGTCCTGGAGTGCCCCTTAAGATTTCACTGATTTCCGTCAGGGCAGAAATGTCATCGAATATTGGGCCATAGTAATTAACAAAGTTTAATACTTTCCCCAACAGTTTTACTGCTACCCAGAGCCATCTGCCTATAGAGTCTCTTTGCACCTGTATGACCTCCCAAGGAAGACTCTTTGCGAGATAAATAGCAACTCCCCTCTGGGCAACCCCAGCTGAGGAAAAAAACCCATACGAGAAGTATCTTGGCAAAAACAACTTTGGCGAGTTGGTCTTTAGGTGTGTTTCCTGTAAGAAGACAACCTGGGGATTCAGGGCCATTGCCCATTTCAAAAGCGAGCCGTACTTCTGTTTATTCAGTAGCCCGTTTGCATTGATGGACAGGATTTTATATGAATCAAATCTCATCTCTTTTTTTGTAGAAATTTATATCTAGTCTGCACCAACCAGAATTAACAGTCAAAATAGCAACCCTACTGTACATGTCTTTTTTTGCTGCTTTCCACCCCCCCACCCAAACTTCCCCCAGGGATGTGGGAGCCCCCTTCCTGTCCATGCAGCCCCCATCCCACCCTCCACTTCTTCTTCGGGTGTCCTCTTCTTACACCCTGGTGTGACTCAGTAACCCAGAGCACCCACCTCTGATATTCAATTTTTTTTTTTTTTTTTACTTTAATTAGTGAGGAGAAAGAATAAGATAAATGAATCCTAACTTTTATAACAACTTCAAGTTCTGAATCGAGATTCCTTCCATTTTAACTCCCCCTGCCTTCAGAGCTAAGCCCTTGCAGATATCTCATTGAGAAGAGTTTGAGCCTCATCTAAATCGGTAAAGAGAAAAAAATTTCCTTTGACAAGAACTTTTAACTTTGATTGTTGCGCAATCGAAGCCTGGGCGCCGTTAGCTTTGAATAGCTGGAGGAGTTTTACAAATTCCTTTCTTCTTCTGGCCGCTGCCGCTGTCATGTCCATAAATATTCTACATTTTGCTGTTTCAGAAACATTAAATTGGCGCTGTTGATATGCCCTAGAGAGGATTCGTTCTTTTATCCTGAAGTCAGCAAAGTTCAGTAAAATAGTTCTTGGAAATGTAGAATTCGCAAAGCGCTGCGCTGGTACTCTATGGGCCCTTGTGATCGTTAAGTCTCCTTCGAATTCTGGGAGAACTACCTTTTGGATAAAGGAGTTAGCCCATTGTACTGTGTCAGAGCCTTCTGTCCCTTCCGGGACCCCCACAATTCTTAGATTCGACCTGCGAGAGTGGTTTTCCAACTCCTCGAGTTTTGTTTCCATGGCAATCCGCTTCTTAGTGGCCTCTCTAGTTGCTCCTGATACCAGTCCCATTTGATCTTCCAGAGCCGAGATCCTAGACTCTGCCTCCACTACTCTATTAGGGAGAGATACGGTTAACTCCTCAAGCTTGTCCATTCTAGCATGGAGAGCAGCTAGCTCCACTTGCTGATTGTTTTTAATTTCGCGGATCTCATCGAGAATTAAATTAAGCATTTCGCGAATATCTAGCTGGTATCTCTCTTCAGATCTCTTTTCAGAACCGGATAGACTAGCGTTAAATCCTACTGTTCCTTCAGTTCCGGGAGTTATATCTTGCGAGAATTCTCCCTCAATTACTGTGAGAGGCGTAATTTGAGGTAAAGTTTCAATCATGCCGGGATCTGTGGCAGATATGGTCAGTGATGATATCAAAGAGGGAGTGGAAATTAGAGGTGGTTGTTCCAGAGGGGGTGGAAGTGTTTTTGGAGTTGTTTTTTTTGCAAAGAGTGGAAAATCTCTCAATTTCTTCCCCCCAGTACCTCCCCCCCCAACACCGCTCTTTCTCTTTTCCTCATCTGCCTGGGGTACTGCCAGGACAGGAGCCAATGAGGTGTTAGGGTGTTTAGAGGTTTGAAGTTGAAGATCCGCCTCAGAATGGGGTACAGCATCTGCTTTATTGATATCATCTATATTACCCCCCTCTGCTACTGGCTTTCGCTGATCATTTTGCAGAGGAGCAGAGTGGGGGAGCGATTCATCCTCTGAAGACTCAGGTGTGGAATCTTCCAAAGCAGAGTTCTCAACCCTATTTTCGTCTCTATTTTTATCTTTTGCAGCCTTACGCTCAGCCTTCCTAGCTAGGGCAAGGCGAGTTTTGGCTTTCTGTCGTGCCGCTGCTTCCACTCTGCTGAGCTTTACTGTATCATCACCCTCCTTCTGTGGTTTACCCATTTTTCTTGCTTTTTCCTCTCCTTATTCCTTTTTTTTCCCCTATTTCCTCTTTCTTCTTCTTTTTTTTTTTTTTCTTCCTTCTCTCTTCTTCCCTTTTTCTTCCCTTTTTTCTCAGCGTTATTTTTTTCCTTGGGTTGTTTTGGATTTCCGGCCCCGATTATTAGTATGCTACAGAACATTTATGAAGGGGCAACAGCTCAGGTTATAGTCAACGCCAGGCAAGCAGGGAAGATTAAAATAAATCGCGGGACTAGGCAAGGTTGCTCTCTATCTCCCCTGCTTTTTACCTTTTTCATTGAACCACTGGTGATAAAAATAAGGAACAATGAAGCAATAATACCCCCTATTGTCGGAATGTCAAAATTAAAATTATTTGCTGATGATATTGTTTTGTATTTAGCTCCAGAAAAAGAAAATATTCTACATCTTATGAAAGAGTTTAAGGACTACGAAAAGATTGGGGGGTATAAGATCAATGAGAAGAAAACGGAAGTTCTTATTTTAAATTCCAATCTAAATTTTCTTCCCCCAAACCTCCAGTCTCAAGCAGAAAAACGGGATCCAATAAGATATCTAGGAATTTATGTGACTAGAGACTATCAAGATCTTTTTGGGCTGAATTATACTAAGATGAAGAACAAAATTAAGAACATGCTGGAACAGTGGGATTCCTTGCCCCTGACTTTGATCGGTAGAGTTGCTTTGATTAAGATGAACATACTCCCCTTGGTTTTATTCCTTTTTAGTAATATTCCAATAAAAGTCAACATGGCCTATTTCAAGGAACTCGATTCTATGATGAGTAGATTTATCTGGAATAAAAAAGCCTCAAGAGTTAAGCTCTCGGTGGTACAACTTACTGTAAAGCAGGGCGGACTGGCTCTCCCCCATTTTAAAACATATTACGAAGCAGCCCTTTTCGATATAGTGGCAGGACTATTAAGGACCAGACAGTCTAGAGACAATTTCTTTCTTGATAAAATGCTTGAGGAAGCAGGCTCTCAAATTTTTTTCTTTTTAAAAACTGCAAAGCTGCCCAAGAAAACAAGATATAAGACACTACTAGTGTACTCCTCAAGATTACGACTTTTGTTTAAAAAATGCGGCTCAGATGGTACCAGTTTTTTGAAATTACTGGAATGTGGTAAAATGGGACTCAAGATTTCTCAGAAACATCTGCTACAATGGGAATTAGCTGGTTTTTGTGAAATTAGACATTTACTCTCCCAACACAAGGTAATTAGTTGGCAAACAGTTGTAGATAGAGCATATCCTAGGCGGCTTATGTTTTTTGATTATTTACAACTGGTTTATCTGATAAGAAAAGAGATAAGGGGCTCTGATACTCCACAAAATGCCTTGTTAGCAGCCTTATACCGGGAAAAACATAAGGGTATAGGATACTGGTACAAAAGGCTACTTCCTCCAGGACCTCCTCAGGCAATTCTTAAACATCTAGATAAAATAAGCCTCACGACACAATGCGTTTTGTCAGAAAAAGACTGGGAAGTAATATGCCAGCAAGGATATAAAACTCTCCGGGCAGCCAATTTTAAACGAATGTCCTTTCTCTCCCGCTGGATGGTATATTACACCCCGGAGGCCTTGCAGAGAATATTCCCTGGCTACGAGAATAAATGCTTTAGATGCAAAACAAATGGTCAGGGCGGCTGGCATCATGTGTTTTTCTCTTGTCCAAAGCTAGAATCTTTTTGGAAGGGGATTTTTACTGACATGGAATTGGCAACAGGTAAAACACTGCTACCTGAAGCAGAAGTGGCCCTTTTTAGCATTTGTAAAGATAGGTATAGGTTTAATAACTCAGAAGAAGCATTTATTTTTATTTCTACTACTGTAGCACGGTCCATGATTTTACAAAATTGGAAATCTGAGGTAATCCCATGTCAATTAAAATGGGTCAATAAAATGAAAAGAACATGTGCTTTTGAGAGAGCTTATGCTGGCAGGGTGGGTGCGATCAAAAGATTTGAAAAGTATTGGAAATATTTTGAGAAGCTGAAATTTATAAAAGGAAATTGATATTTCACTAGCTGCTATCGCACTTTTTTGCACTTATTCGGATATTTTGCATTTTATTGCAGCAGCACTTTAATAATTGTAATAAAATCTTTGCTGCTTTTTTTTTTTTTTTTTTTTTTTTGATGGGTTTTGCCATACTAATATTTGATGAACCATTCAGCAACACTGATGTATATTTTTGCACTGTCACTTTAGAATTAGATTTTTTTTTTATATAGGATATTTCTGTACTTGAATTAATAGGGCTATCGGAACTAGAGTAGAAACTCGAATGTCCCTTTCTTAGCCCTCTATGTAATTTGTCAATTGTGCGGGTTCGAGCACTAGCACTTTAATATTGCTATAGCACTTTTGAAATTACAAATTAGCAGCTCATTGCAGTTTTCTTCTGCTCTTATATTTGATAACGATTCAGAAAAGGGTGTGGTGATGAACAGAGTGTCTGAATTGAGCAGACCACTCTTACCCAGTCCAAAGATCAGGGCTTGATCCATCACCGTTATTTATCTCACTGCCCCATCCCAGCTCAGAACCTGGCTATATGCAAATCAGTCTGTCCCTGGCCCAGTGCATCATGGGAACAGGGCAGACTAAACTACCAAGCCAATTCTTCACCAGAAAGGAGACAAGCTACCGGGGACCAGTTTCTGGCATTTCAGCCGTCTTCGGCCCGGCTTGCTTGAATCCTGATGGAGCAGTGGGAAAGGGACTCATGTCTGAGTATACCCTGCCACACCTATAGTGGCCAAAAACGATTCAGAAAAGGGTGTGGTGATGAACAGAGTGTCTGAATTGAGCAGACCACTCTTACCCAGTCCAAAGATCAGGGCTTGATCCATCACCGTTATTTATCTCACTGCCCCATCCCAGCTCAGAACCTGGCTATATGCAAATCAGTCTGTCCCTGGCCCAGTGCATCATGGGAACAGGGCAGACTAAACTACCAAGCCAATTCTTCACCAGAAAGGAGACAAGCTACCGGGGACCGGTTTCTGGCATTTCAGCCGTCTTCGGCCCGGCTTGCTTGAATCCTGATGGAGCAGTGAGAAAGGGACTCATGTCTGAGTATACCCTGCCACACCTATAGTGGCCAAAAACGATTCAGAAAAGGGTGTGGTGATGAACAGAGTGTCTGAATTGAGCAGACCACTCTTACCCAGTCCAAAGATCAGGGCTTGATCCATCACCGTTATTTATCTCACTGCCCCATCCCAGCTCAGAACCTGGCTATATGCAAATCAGTCTGTCCCTGGCCCAGAGCATCATGGGAACAGGGCAGACTAAACTACCAAGCCAATTCTTCACCAGAAAGGAGACAAGCTACCGGGGACCGGTTTCTGGCATTTCAGCCGTCTTCGGCCCGGCTTGCTTGAATCCTGATGGAGCAGTGAGAAAGGGACTCATGTCTGAGTATACCCTGCCACACCTATAGTGGCCAAAAACGATTCAGAAAAGGGTGTGGTGATGAACAGAGTGTCTGAATTGAGCAGACCACTCTTACCCAGTCCAAAGATCAGGGCTTGATCCATCACCGTTATTTATCTCACTGCCCCATCCCAGCTCAGAACCTGGCTATATGCAAATCAGTCTGTCCCTGGCCCAGTGCATCATGGGAACAGGGCAGACTAAACTACCAAGCCAATTCTTCACCAGAAAGGAGACAAGCTACCGGGGACCGGTTTCTGGCATTTCAGCCGTCTTCGGCCCGGCTTGCTTGAATCCTGATGGAGCAGTGAGAAAGGGACTCATGTCTGAGTATACCCTGCCACACCTATAGTGGCCAAAAACGATTCAGAAAAGGGTGTGGTGATGAACAGAGTGTCTGAATTGAGCAGACCACTCTTACCCAGTCCAAAGATCAGGGCTTGATCCATCACCATTATTTATCTCACTGCCCCATCCCAGCTCAGAACCTGGCTATATGCAAAATCAGTCTGTCCCTGGCCCAGTGCATCATGGGAACAGGGCAGACTAAACTACCAAGCCAATTCTTCACCAGAGAGGAGACAAGCTACCGGGGACCGGTTTCTGGCATTTCAGCCGTCTTCGGCCCGGCTTGCTTGAATCCTGATGGAGCAGTGAGAAAGGGACTCATGTCTGAGTATACCCTGCCACACCTATAGTGGCCAAAAACGATTCAGAAAAGGGTGTGGTGATGAACAGAGTGTCTGAATTGAGCAGACCACTCTTACCCAGTCCAAAGATCAGGGCTTGATCCATCACCGTTATTTATCTCACTGCCCCAACCCAGCTCAGAACCTGGCTATATGGAAATCAGTCTGTCCCTGGCCCAGTGCATCATGGGAACAGGGCAGACTAAACTACCAAGCCAATTCTTCACCAGAAAGGAGACAAGCTACCGGGGACCGGTTTCTGGCATTTCAGCCGTCTTCGGCCCGGCTTGCTTGAATCCTGATGGAGCAGTGAGAAAGGGACTCATGTCTGAGTATACCCTGCCACACCTATAGTGGCCAAAAACGATTCAGAAAAGGGTGTGGTGATGAACAGAGTGTCTGAATTGAGCAGACCACTCTTACCCAGTCCAAAGATCAGGGCTTGATCCATCACCGTTATTTATCTCACTGCCCCATCCCAGCTCAGAACCTGGCTATATGCAAATCAGTCTGTCCCTGGCCCAGTGCATCATGGGAACAGGGCAGACTAAACTACCAAGCCAATTCTTCACCAGAAAGGAGACAAGCTACCGGGGACCGGTTTCTGGCATTTCAGCCGTCTTCGGCCCGGCTTGCTTGAATCCTGATGGAGCAGTGAGAAAGGGACTCATGTCTGAGTATACCCTGCCACACCTATAGTGGCCAAAAACGATTCAGAAAAGGGTGTGGTGATGAACAGAGTGTCTGAATTGAGCAGACCACTCTTACCCAGTCCAAAGATCAGGGCTTGATCCATCACCGTTATTTATCTCACTGCCCCATCCCAGCTCAGAACCTGGCTATATGCAAATCAGTCTGTCCATCATGCACTGGGACAGGAACAGACTAATTTGCATACAGCCAGGTTCTGAAACTGGGATGGTGCAGTGAGCTAAAAAACGGTGTTGGATCTAGCCCTGATCTCTTGACTGGGTGAGAGCTTTCTGCTTAATTCAGAGACTCTGTCCCTCACCACCCCTTGTTGTAAATATTTTTGTCCACCCTAAGCGTGGAAGGGTATTCTCAGATGTGAGACCCTTGCTCATTGCACCATCAGGATTCAAGCAAACCGGGCCGAAGAAGGCTGTAATGCCAGAAACCGGTCCCCGGGAGCTTGTTTCCTTCCCAGTGTAAGAATTGGCTTTTGTAGTTTGGTTTGCCCTGTTCCCATCATGCACTGGGACAGGAACAGACTAATTTGCATACAGCCAGGTTCTGAAACTGGGATGGTGCAGTGAGCTAAAAAACGGTGTTGGATCTAGCCCTGATCTCTTGACTGGGTGAGAGCTTTCTGCTTAATTCAGAGACTCTGTCCCTCACCACCCCTTGTTGTAAATATTTTTGTCCACCCTAAGCGTGGAAGGGTATTCTCAGATGTGAGACCCTTGCTCATTGCACCATCAGGATTCAAGCAAACCGGGCCGAAGACGGCTGTAATGCCAGAAACCGGTCCCCGGGAGCTTGTTTCCTTCCCAGTGTAAGAATTGGCTTTTGTAGTTTGGTTTGCCCTGTTCCCATCATGCACTGGGACAGGAACAGACTAATTTGCATACAGCCAGGTTCTGAAACTGGGATGGTGCAGTGAGCTAAAAAACGGTGTTGGATCTAGCCCTGATCTCTTGACTGGGTGAGAGCTTTCTGCTTAATTCAGAGACTCTGTCCCTCACCACCCCTTGTTGTAAATATTTTTGTCCACCCTAAGCGTGGAAGGGTATTCTCAGATGTGAGACCCTTGCTCATTGCACCATCAGGATTCAAGCAAACCGGGCCGAAGACGGCTGTAATGCCAGAAACCGGTCCCCGGGAGCTTGTTTCCTTCCCAGTGTAAGAATTGGCTTTTGTAGTTTGGTTTGCCCTGTTCCCATCATGCACTGGGACAGGAACAGACTAATTTGCATACAGCCAGGTTCTGAAACTGGGATGGTGCAGTGAGCTAAAAAATGGTGTTGGATCTAGCCCTGATCTCTTGACTGGGTGAGAGCTTTCTGCTTAATTCAGAGACTCTGTCCCTCACCACCCCTTGTTGTAAATACTTATATTTGATAAGTTATAAAATAATTTAGTTAATTTTGATTAATACTTCATTAGTGGTAGTTTATCGTTTAACTTTTTATGATTCTGCTTTTTATACTTTAGAGAAGGGCAAAGATACCCTCGGGGTTTTAAAATGCTTTGTTTGTGTACAATGTAATACGGAATTTGACGTATTGGATTAATTGCTTTCCTTTTACCACTTTGCACTAGCACTTTAAGATTGACTTAATTTATTCGATAGAAGTAATGTATAGGTCTGGTTTGTCTCATGTTTATTGTATGAAAAATTGTATCTAAAGTTGAAAAATCAAATGTACCAATAACACCCTACTGTCTTGTTTAATAAAAAAAAATTAAAAAAAAAAAAAAAAAAAAAGAGATCAAGAAAACAAGTAAAAAACAGTTAACTACAAGTGACTTCATATTATATAGAAATGTATGCATTATTATTTTTCAAACTTGTATTCTGTACAATTCAGGAACGTGCTGTCGTAGTGCTTAGAGGTTGCAGACTGTTCCGCTAACAAATCACATACTCACTAAAGAATATATAGGATGGTGCTCTTATAATATATAGTACAGGTCCTATATATTCTTTAGGGAGAAGGTGAATAGGAACCGCAAATAAGAATAGAAATTAGAAAATAACATTCAGAAATGTAGGGTTTATTAAATATTTAATGTATCAAAGTATGCATGATAGCTATATTTTTTGTTCTGCTGTTTCGTAAAATATGTTTTTTGAGAAAAATATCTGATCAAGTACTTTTTAATATTTGAAGGTCATATTACAGATGGCACGAAAAAATCTCCCATTCCTCAAATGTAGCAATAGGACAATCTATTATAATTTAACGATTGATACCATTGTTACAGTAAAAGGAAAAGGAAAATAAAGTTATGTATTTAACAGAACATCCATAATGAAATACTTTTGAGCGGTAATTATTTACTGAACTTCTTTTCTCCGGGAGGTGAAAAAGTTTGATCTTCGTGGCAATGGGTCATAAACTCCTCTGAGATCATGACGATGAGAATAATATGTATATATTTTCACAGCACATGATCCCAAGGGGAAAATAGACTGAAAACCGCAAACCGGTAACTTTGCTTACTTATCGTTACTGTTTGTGATGACAGATCGTGAACTCCACCAAGAACACCATCACTGTTTATATTATAATATACATAATAACAGTATGTTATCTCTAGGGGAAAACACAATAACAAGTGAAAGATGGTGACGTTGATTGTAAATGTTTAGGGTTTGCGTTGACGGTTCACCAACACCTCTCAAGCAAAGTACAGTGTCAATATTATGATATAAAAAGTCACTATATATAAGGTGAAAGGAGTCAGAAAAGGAGCAATGTTATAATTATCTGTTTCTAAAAACAAGCTGCTGACTTTACAGAGAAAACGCGAAAAACATGCAATAACATTTTTTTCTAGATATAAATGTTTAAATATTGACAAATAGCCACAAATTATAACTAAGTACTATGCCTATGCCATATTGAAACAACTTACAACTCTGGAATATGTTTGTTGAAGCAAAAAGAGAATCAGATGGTAGAAAATGGAACCTGCAACACAGATTGGCGACTCAGAAATAACTTGCGAAAACAAAACTAATTGCACAGTAGGTGTAGTTTATATAGTTTTTGGTTGTTTAGTAGTCTACGGAAGGAAGATGTGGCTCCGCCTATTTAGATGGCACATTTTGCAGTTTATACATGCTCACGTTTTAACTGTTTTACTTCTGCACGTGTTGGGAAATGTTACAAACTGTGAAGCTGTAAAGGTTTCGATTTCGATAGTAACACGTATAAGGTATTATTCGTATGTTGGAGAGTTTAAAAAGTGTTACTCGGTAAACTGTGTTCTTTGCATTTTCATGATTAAAAACATCTAAATAGAAGACATAAAAAAAATATTGTTATCATTATGAAATGAAATGAAAATAAATTTATAACGCGCAGCACTTAGCCCAATGGGCATCAAGGCGCCTAACATAATATATTGCATAACCATACACTGATTAATAATAGGCTTTCTCAAAATACCAGGTCTTGAGAGCTTTCTTAAAGAGGGGCAGGGATGAAAGAGCCTTAAGCTCGCATGGGAGAGCATTCCATAGTCGGGGGGCCACTGATGCAAAGGCTCTACCTCCCCATCTTGTCTTTTTTGTGCGGGGGATAACAAGGAGATTCAGTTGAGAAGATCTGAGACATCTGCTGGGTATATAATTAGAAAGCAGAGATCCCAGTCCATCAGTCAGCCCTGCTGTAAGGGCCTTATGGACTAGGCAAGTAATTTTAAAAGAAATACGTTGCTCAATGGGTAACCAATGAAGATTCTTCCTGGCTAACGTGGCGGAGGCGGAGCAAGGGAGGTCCAGAACAAATCTCGCTGCTGCATTCTGTGTTACTTGCAGGCGATGTACCAATCCCTTGTTAATCTCAGTGTATAGCGCATTGCAATAATCTAATCGAGATCCAACCGATGCCACGACTGTTTGTTTTCTTGCCTGCGGGGATAGGTAGTGGGCAATTCTGCGAAGGATTTTTAGAACTCCCCAGCAGGTAGCTACAGTTCTATTGATCTGTAGGCTCATGGCCAGCTCGCTGTCAAAGATGACCCCCAGGTTTCTAGCCGACTGTGAGGGGGTCGGGCAGGTTCCCAGTGATGCAGGCCACCATTCACTCGACCAGGCGTCCCTGTCATTTCCGAATATCAGCACCTCGGTCTTGTCGCCATTCAGCTTCAAGGAATTGACCGTCATCCAATCGGCCACTGATTGCATGCAACTCCTGAAGCTGAACGCTGTGGTGCTGACAGACCGTGACAGGGACACCATGATCTGAGTGTCGTTAGAAAAAAAAAAAGGATTAATATTTGTTATTATGTATTAATATTATGCTTCTTAATTAAAGAAAATGCTAGCATTTGTAAATCGTAAACCTACCCTCGGAAAGGTGTTCTGGCGTTTCGGGCGTTGGGAAGATTAAGCAAGGTATTACTTACAGTGGGATAGTGGTGGGCTAAGATGCTGATGGACTATTGAATCGAACTGTGAATGGTATTGTTGAAAGTAAGGTATTATAGGTGCTGTGTCATACTTTTACCACACTTATATGTTAATTACTGCTAATTAAGTTGAAAATATTCTTAAATTATAAGTAGGGCTGCTTGATTTATGTTTTTACTGATGTTTACAGATAAATACAAACAGAAAAGTATTTATTTTCCTTTTTGTATTTATTTTAAACTGTGCATGAATACGGAAATTGGGTTATTTTTTAAGCATTTGTAAATGCTGTCAATGATGACTAGTAGGGCAATAGGTCTGTTGTTCTAAAAGTAAAAGAGTGAAAACAATAAAAGACTTTTAGGAAAGATCCTTAAAGAGCAATATATATCCTCGTATAATAAAAGTTGCACATTTTAATATGAAGATTGTGTATAGTTTATCATGTAAGAGTGTTTACATGAGTGAAGACGGTTTGGAAATTAGCAACAGTCTCATAGAAGAGCTAAACGTACATTTCACAGGCAGCAAGAATGAAGAACAAGAAATTAGTGCTGCAGATATCAGCTGTAATTTCCTAGACGAAGGCTTGGATGCTTATTTTGTGGAAGCATTAGATGATATCGAGTTTGATCATATAAATTCTGAAATTAATAACCAGGAAATTGATATCAATGAAATACCTGATGAAAATATTTTAGAAGCTCTGTTAAATTCTGAGATGTTAGAGGAATAAATGTATTATTATATGATAATAATGCTTTGAGTACTATGTAGTAAAACATTCACTGTAATAAGAGTGTAGCACTTATAGATTCACTTATATATTTTTTTAATTCTTTGCCCAGTCTGCATCTTCTGCACTTCCTTCAAACACTTTGTCACTATTGTTTTAGTATTGTAGTTAGCCATTCAGCAGGATGTCCTTAACTATGCACTGTGCTAAAAATGAAGGTCTTATAAATTTAGTCAGGCACTCTCCTTGCAGAACTGTAATCATCCAGTCCGTACCCAAGTAATCATGGAGCAAAGTAGACCTTAGGCCATGGACACTTTTAAACCCCTATAGACTATGCTTGCAATCTTCTATGCACTTGCAAACTTCTCTTTTATACCTTCAATTCCTATTCTGTATTGTTACACTTTCACCAAACACTCTCACAATACTGTTTCAGTATTGTAGTGAACCATACAGCAGTATGTGCTTATATATACACTGTTCTAAAAGTGAAGTAGTTATACATTCAGCTTGACACTTTGCTTGCAGAACTGTTATCATTCAGTCAGTACCCAGGTTTTCATGCAGTAAAGTAGGCCTTAAAATATGGACTGCTTCAAACTCCTATTTACTATGCATGTACTCCTCTATGCACCTGAAAACTTGTCTTTTAAACCTTTAATTACCCAGTCTCTATCCTTACACTCCCTCCAAACACTCTGACACTACTGTTTCAATATTGAAGTGAGCCATACAGCAATATGTGCTTATCTATGCACTGTACAAAAAGTGAAGCAGTTATACATTCAGCTTGACACTCTCCTTGGAGAACTGTAATCATTCAGCCACTACCCAAGTAGTCATGCAGCAAAGTAGGCCTAAGGGCATGGACTGCTTCAAACACCTATAGATAATAAATGCACTTTTTCTATGCACCTGTAAACTTGGCTTTTAAACTTTCAATTGCCCAGTCTGTATCCTTACACGTCCTCCAAACATTCTGCTACTGCTACTTTAGTATTGTAGTGAGCCATACCGCAGTATGTGCTTATCTATACACTGTTTTAAAAGTGAAGCTGCTATATATTCAGCCAGACACTCTCCTTGCAGAACTGTAAGATTCGGTCAGTTCCCAAGTAGTCATGCACCAAAGTAGGCCTTAGGGCATGGACTGCTTCAAATCTTCAAACTTGCCTTTTAAACCTTCAATTGCCCATTCTGTATCTTTACAGTTCCACTAAACACTTTCGCACTTCTGTTTCAGTATTGTAGTGAGCCATACAGCACTATGTGCTTATCTATACACTGTTCTAAAAGTGAAGCTGCTATACATGCAGCCAGACACTCTCCTTGGAGAATTTTAATCATTCAGCCAGTACCCAAGTACTCATGGAGCAAAGTGGGCCTTAGGGCATGGACTGCTTCAAGCCCCTATAGACTATGCATGCACTGTTCTATGCACCGGAAAACTTGTCTTTTATACCTTCAATTCCCCAGTCTGTATCCTTACACTTCCAGCAAACACTCTGTGAATGCTGATTCAGTATTGTACTGAGCCATTCAGCAGAATGTCCTTATCTATGCACTGTGCTAAAAATGAAGCTCTTATAAATTCAGTCATGCACTCTCGTTGCAGAACTGTAATCATCCAGTCAGTACCCAAGTAATTATGGAGCAAAGTAGGCCTTTGGCCGTGGACTGCTTTAAACTCCTATAGACTATGCTTGCAGTCTTCTATGCACCTGCAGACTTGCCTCTTATATGTTCAATTCCCCAGTCTCTATCCATACACTTCCACCAAACACTCTGTCACTCCTGTTAAAGTTTTGTAGCGACTCATTATCAGTGTGTAGTAATCCATTCACTACATTAAAACAATAATTGGCAGATGTACAATAACTGGCACATCCCCAGGGATATGCCAGTTATTGTGCACTGTGACATCACCATGGATGCGCCGTATTTACAATGTGGGGCACTATGGGGCAAAAATGTCACAGATATGTGATGTATCTGTGCCTTGAAGGCGGCGCATTGCTTGAGTTGCGTTGCAAGCGCAGCGCATCTCCAGCAGTGCTCTGGGGGCTCTATGCTCAGAATGCTGAGTCAATCCTTACACCTGCTTCAAGCAAGTGCAGGGTTTTGACGCAGCATGAGCTCAAAAGTGACAAAGTGAAATCCTGTAGATTTCACTCAGCCACTTTTAGGAAGTGTTCCTGCGCCGGAACGCCCCCCCCCCATCCCGTGTGTATGAATGTCTCCTTCTGGTACAGGAATTTACAATGTGACGCACCTCCCACATGCATTATATTGTAAATACCACACACAATGACGCATCTTTAGCACCACCGCTGCATCAGAAAAGTGATGCAATAGCAGTGTAAAAGAGGCAGAAGGAGGTTGTAAATCTGCCCCTAACACTTAAAAATTCACCCAGGCAGTTTCACCAGCAGTGTAAAGGGAAGCATAGACTTGTAACATATTTATGCACATATGTTACATTGAAGTGCTTTGAAAGTACTACAGTATACTATAAGTGAACACCTTATAGATTTATGCTGTACCACTTCCTTATAGTTCTGCACTTTCACATTCACCATACACTACTAATTTATTCATTCATTCATTTATGCACTACACATTCAATCAGAAAAAGTTGTACACACTGTTATAGAAATATAGCTCTTTTTTTGACCAGTGAAGGTAGTTCTGACAAGAACTGTTTCTTTTGTCTTTTTAGTTTTGTATTTTGTTTGTATTTTTTGAACAAGTTATTTTTTTTTGTTTTTTTAACAAAAAAATTAAACTGGAACTAAAAAAACTGTGGAGCAGCAAGAAAACAATAAAAAAAAATTATTGCCGTGGACAACGGTGCTCTCGTTTCCTGCGTACAATGAGGTCAATAGATTGTTCCCCATAGCATAATAATTCATCGCAAAATTTGCAACGAATAGTAAGATCTGTAAAATCTGGCTGTATGTTTGCATGGGGACTGCTCTGCGAGGGTGGTGGTACACTTGATGTGCTTGGAACAGCAGCTTGACACTCCTCCTGCAACCTTTGTGTTGAAACTCTGGCGTAGTTTTTCGGGTGCAGATTCTTCACATGGCGCACCATGCTTGCTGTCCCGAATGAGTATTGTCTTGGGGTCACCCCTAGAAAGAGTAACCTCACAAATTTTACAGGTCACTTTGGGAGCGTTGACCTTTTTTCCCCTTCAGGAAATGTAAAACATTTCCAAATAGCAGCTTCCTTCCTCTTCTTCTGAGTTTACTCAGGTAGAAATTATTCATCAGAGGAATGTTGAGAAGAAGGGTCAACAAATTGAGCCATGGTGAATTTTTTTTCTAAATGACTGAAGCTCCACAGGAGAGATGCTTCTCCTGAGAAAGTCAAAGTAGAATGATTAAAATGGAAGGGGTCTTTGAACAGTTGGAATAGGAAATGTTATGAGCCAATCAAATCTATTCTTTGAAAGTCACATGGCTTTGCGTACGCTTACGGGGCGCTTAGAGGTGATCTTACGGAGCAAGTACCTACGACGTACTGGTGCGATTTGCGTAATTGATTTTAAAAGTAATATACGCTTATTAAAAGTAAAAAAATAACTATTTTCATGATTATCCCAGATAATGTCTACCCTTAAAATTTACATTAAATACATAGATATATCGTTTTAAACATTATAAAACTTTCGTGGGGTACGCATACGGGGCGCCGCGTAACGTCAAAACGCATTTGTGATGTATGCGCGGGTACGCGCAGAGTACGATTAGCGGTACAAAGGACGGTGCGAACACCGTACGGGTACCGTACGATTATCCCCCCCAAAAAAATGAAAAAGGAAATATAAAGAGTTTTATTTTAATATATTGAAAAAAAAAGTAATAAAAGAATTATTTTTGAAATTTGTTTTGTTATTATTTTACATTAGGAATAAGGAATATAACTTAAAAAATAAAATAACCATACATAATTATAATAGAAATGGCGGAAATTAGTATAAAAAGAAAGAAATATAATAATTAATACATTTAAAAATTATCATTTACAAAACCTTTGAAGCCACTTATACACAAAGTGAGACACTGATACAGATACTTACATATTTAAACATCACTTGCTAATACATGTATAAGATACACTTAATAAGTCAGTTATACAATCAATTTTACAAAAAAAACATCCATTTAGACACTTATTTACCCATTTATTCTTCCATCGACCTTTAGATATACATATAGAAAAAATATTTATTTTTCAGAAAGACACACATTCACAGGATGATGTCATCAGTGATGTTATTTGAGATGTCATCAGTGATGTCATGAGTGATGTCACTGACTATGTCATGAGTGATGTCATATGTGACGTCATCAGCAGTGCATTGCGGGCACGCGAGTTATAGTTAGCTGAACTAACTATAACGGGGGAATTTCAGTGGTCTTGTATGAGTGAAATGTCCAGCTAACTATACCATGTGTGAAACCTATGTTTTTTTCAGTGACTTTCTAAGGTTTTTCAAATGCTAATTCTTAACTATAACTTGTCTGAAACCTATGTTTTTTTTCTGTGAGATATACATATACCCCCACTGGGGATACAAAAGCAGTGCATTGTGGGGCATCAGTTATAGTTAACGCAGGTAACTATAACTGCTGAATATCTATGATTTTGTGTATAAGAAAACAGAGCCTAACTATAACGTCTCTATAACTTTTCTTTTTTTCAGTGAATTTCTCAGTTTTTTATAAATCTATTTCCTTACTAAAGCGTTCCTGTAACCTTTGGTTTTTCAGTGATTTTCTACCTTTTTTAATGTTGATTCCAATCTATAATGTTCCTGTAACCTCTGTTTTTTTTGTAAATTTCTAAGGTTTTTTAAATGTTATTTCCTAACTACACCCTGTAACCTTGGAGGATGAGTGCATGAGTGGCCGTATGAGTGAGTGACGGTGTGTGTGTGGCTATATGAGTGTTTGAGTGGGTGTGTGATTGGATGTATAGGTTTATGAGGGGCAGTGTAGAGGCTTTGTGGGTGGGTGTGGGAGTGGCTTTATGGGTATTTAATTTTCTGTGTGAGCGGCTGTATCAGTGAGTGTGAAGGTGGATGTGAGTGGCTGTATGGGTCTGTGAGTGAGCTTACGAGTGGGTTTGTTGGTGTCTGAGTGGGTATGTGAGTGTATGTGTGAATCTGTGAGTGGGTTTGTGAGTGTGATATTTCATACATATCGAATAAGTTAAATTTGAGCAGTTATATAATGGTAATGGCAGATGTGTGAATGTTAAAGTGGGACTGTGAGTTGATGTATGAGTGTCTGTGTGGGACTGTGAAGGGCTGTATTGGTGTCTGTGAGTGGCTGTGTGGATCCATGAGTGTGGGTCTGTGAGTGGGTGTCAAAGTGTGTTGGTCTGTGAACATCTGTGTGGGGGTAAGTAGGCTTCTGAGTATCTCTGTGGGCCTTTGAGTGGGTGTCTAAGTATCTACTTGGGTCTGTGATTGGTTCTGTGAGTGTGTAAGGGAATCTGAGATTAGGTATTTGAGTGTCTGTGTGGGTCTGTGAGTGGGTGTGTCATTGTCTGTGGGTATGTGAGTGTCTATGTGGGACTTTGAGTGGATGTGAAAGTGTTTGTGTGGGCCTATGAATGGGTGTGTGACTGTGTTGGTCTGTGTGTGGATTTATGAGTGTCTGTGTGGGCCTGTAAGTGGGTGTAACGACCGGATTCTCAGACCAGATAGAATCAGCTCACCAGAGCACCACCAACCCAGCCGAAACGCAACCACCTCCCTCCTCAGGACCCATCTATCCAGGCACCTGGGTACCTACCTGAGGATGGGGAACTCGCAATATACAAGCTCATATCATCAGAAACACCACTAAATCTATAGGGATTACTAGGAATACTCACTGATTACTAAGGACGTCCATGCCCTACACCACACTCATACCTCATAGTCTCGCGACCACATGGGCCCAGACTAATCTACCCTGGGGCAGTTCTGATTATTTACCATTATACACTGGTTACACCCAGTGCTCGCTCAAGATAGGCACTGTATCCCCCCAGTGCTCTCACTATTTCATCCAGGGCCCAAGCCACAATCCTGTGGGTATACACACTTACCTCAATCAGTGCTCTCATTAACGCCTCTTTCTCCAGAGACGATCTCATTATACATCAGTATCCACCCTGGTGCTCACTTACTTACAAGCCACAATCCGGTGGGTATAACGCCGCATCCCAACGACGATCACTTTCCTATGAATACCTTCATCTCTCTCTCTCTCTATGTTGGGAAGTTTTTCTCACTATTCACTAGAGGTTCACTACTACAATAATATTATGGAATGGCCGAATTACTTAGTGTATAACTTATTCTCCTAGCTCAAGGGCTCCTCTCTCTCCCTAATTATTCAGCTGCTACTTACCTGCTGTAACACCTGACTAGAAGAAAAGGTTACCTGCACTATAAGAACAAGAGGCACACACTGTATGCAAAAGTTATTCCCTGATTTAAGCGCTCCGATTTCCTTTTGATCCATCAGTTACTATACAGCATCTGGTTAGAAGAAAGGTGAGCTCTATCATAAGAACAACACATGCACACTGGTTCACTAAGAACTGGGGTATCTTTATTACAATATAACACTATACTATAACACATAGCCTGAAAAGTAAAATGGGAATAGACACATACACAGATCTGCGGGGTCTCTGTAAAGCTTTATTACTATACTACATCCACATGTGACTAACAGGGACTGTAAATAGACTGCACACCCACATGTAACTAACAGGGACTGTAAATAGACTGCACACCGCTGAAAGAAAAAGGATTAGACATACAATAGGGACAAGGTTAATATTTAAAGATAAAGAAGGGTATCACCTAAGGAGTGTGAGGTCTTGCTCTAGCTGTCATCTGGGCTCCTCTCTCGTCTGTGCCTTAGCTCGTCTTAGATCCTCTCCTGCACTCTTGGACACACATCTGCGCTGATCACTCTGCACTGGATTCCTCTCCCCCACGAACTCTCTCCACCTTCCAGCTTCAGCCTAATTGTTTCTGCCGCTCTGATAACCGTTCGCTCCACTAGCTTCTTCACTCTGTCTGATTATCTCTGTACCAATGTCCAATTCACTCCAGCTGCTCCCACAGATTAATCCACGATATAACTTCAGTCTCATCCAAAAGGCATCACTTCAGACTCCAGCTGATCACAACTCCTCCTGATAAGTAACTGCTTCTGACTGCTTCCTTCAGTTCCAGCTCACTGACTGTCTGTCTGTCTTCCCTCTGTTCCAAGCATCCACTGTCTCTTCTCCTTTGCTCCAACTCCTCTGCTTCTCCACTCCGTCTGCAACTGCACTCCTCTCCTCTGCTCCGATCCAACTCAACTACTTCCAGCTCAAACTCTTTCTGTTTGTCCACTCCTTCTGCAACTGCACTCCTCTCTTCTGCTCCAATCCAACTCAACTACTTCCAGCTCAAACTCTTTCTGTCTGACTCCGCCTCTGCACTTCACTAATACAGAATGCTCTTCCCTCATGGAAATTTCCAACAGAGGGCTGCCTCCCACCGAATTCCTGTGCCAGCTCCAGGGCCCCTCGCGCAACCGCAGTGCGCATCCACGTGTTACGTCTGGGCCCAGGAGCAAACACATTCTTCCGATAAGAACCAGTCTCGGCTGGTTTTCCCCTAGTGAACAACAGCTCATAACTAAAACATTACCTTTACCCTGCAAGCATCTCAGTTCTGCAGGGACAGAAAGCAAAATGGAGTCTCTCTAGTTCTGGGCCTTATAGGCCTGAGAAGGATGAAATAACACTTAGCTCTGTCAGAGTACCTACACAAACCATACCAATATGTAATATAAAGTCAGGACTACAGGATCCACCCTCTACTATAGGTAGGATGATGAAAGGACACATAATTATGTCAAAGCCAATAGGCAATAGATGGATTAGAGTCAAGAATAAGGGATCTATCATCATATTATGCAGTTATCCTCTAGTTTAAGCTTCTAGGTCTGGAAAAAGGCCTTAAAAGGACCAACACAAAGCAAGAATACAGATTCAAGATGTTAGCAAGCTTAAAGTCACCATCACTCAGAAATAGAGCCAAAAACCATGTCAGGACATTGCACCCTTGACTTTAATTTGCTAACATCTGTAAACAACAACAAACTAATAAACAAACATCAACATAATCTATCAACAAAACCAAAAACCAAAAGACTCCCTAAAATAAATGACAACGTAAGGAAATACCAGCTAAAACTTGATGTAGGTAATATAAATCTAACAACCAACTGAAAACAATTCAAAGCACCCTTGACCTGAATGTTGAAATGTAACTAAGATTGATCTGATAATAACAGAAACTAACTAAAGCACCCTTGGACTAAATGTGCCTCAACTTCTAGCGATAACTGATGAAATCTATTGATGTAGGGATATGTTTGCGGAATGAAAACAACAAGGGGCCTAAATGAGGCCTACCTACTTCGGTCAACTTAAGAAAGGATTTGGTGAAATCTGACAAATAAACATGACAAAGGGTCCTCAAGGTCTGGGCAACTATAACTAATAGATGTAGGACATAACCTGACTAAAAGACACACCTCCCAGGACAACTTAAAGTCTAGGGTAACCAATCGTGGAACTAATCCCACTGTTCTAATTAAGAGTTGATGGATCAAAGTGATAGTGTAATAACAGGAAAACAAGGATAACCCCATTCCTACAAAATAGCTGGTGTAGCACTATGCATATCAAGCAATAAATCAAAGAAAGTTATCTAAGTGTGGTGTATATATTTTCTTCTAAAAGATCATAGACTTACATTTGGAAAATTGAATAATAGTAGACCATGCCAAAGGCAATAGTCAAAGGTCACAAGTCATCTAACTCAGGAAACAGTTTGCACCTAATCCCTCTGTAACACTTGTGTGCACCATCATTTAAAACATTGCTTTCTTTTCAATGACAAGACTGTTTTGCAGAAAACAGGAAAACTATGAAATAGGTGAAATATAAACAAGTGTATCAATAATGAAATAGCATAGCATACTAAAATCAAAATATATATCATTTGCATTATTGCATTAATGTGGCACTGCATCTTTTAAACTGAAACATCAAAACCATGAACAGGACTAAGAATTTTCTTTTTTTTCAAGTGGGGCCTGTATAGGGTAACTGCAAAAGTGGCATAATGTCCATCTAAAATAGAAACATGGGAAAAATGCAAGACTCAAGAATGCAGGCCAAGGAATTACATTTCAGGTCAATGATTTTTTTTTTTTTTAAATTGAGTATATGGGATTTGAACCTGACTGCTGAGGCAGCCAACTGTAAAGTTCTCTTCTGTAGTTGGTCTCTCCTTAGGAAAACAGTTCATTCTTGTAGGCCATGATTCTCCATCTTCATCTGTATCTGGTGCCAAGGACGCACATCCTCCCAGCTGGTCAGCCTGGTACGTCTGCTTCTAATCCTGGATTCAGCCTCAGGGGTTTTGGGGGTTAGGGGCCACTCACTCCGAAAATAAGAAAGCTCATCACTCCAAAATAAGAAAGTCACACTCATCCAGGGCCCCCACACGAAAATAGTCATCTGAAACGAGAAACACGCATCATCAATCTTGCAAAAACACATTTTCCATTCAAAAAGCACCCCAAGAGCTTTTCATTTTCGAAAGAAACCTCCTAATTCATGAAAAGAACCCTTCTAAATCCAAGGAATGATTTAAACATTCTACCTATACCATATTCTTTAAATTTGTTTGGGCAAAATCTAATTTTGTCATACACAGCCAGAAGGTCTGGGGCCTAGCTACTCCTCACTCCTCTGAGAAACAGCCCCTCCCTCTAGAAAGATGTTCGCGCTCAGAGTTTTGAATCAGCTCCAACCATAATAAGCAGGAGCCGGGCTACACTGGATTTAATTTTGAATCACTGCCAAATGCTGATCTCATTACAGGAGCAAAGCTCCTGCCAAATATTTTGTTTAAGCTTCTCATATCTCTAGTCAGGGAAGCTTTCTGGGCCTACTGTATTTATCTAACTCCAAGGGCCAAGCGTCTACCAATTATTCTGCATTTGCAAGCATCCCTTATCTGAAGTCAATGAAGCTGTCTGGGCCGACTGTAAGGAAGAGCAACTTGACCCCCCCCTTATATAAACATTTCTCTGCGGAAAGAAACTGTAATATAGCCAAGAATAACAAACTGTCTCTCTCTGCTCTCAGAAGTCACCCACGGGTCCTCCACCCTTTCCAAACTTTGAGCCACGAACAGATGCCTGACTCATATCAGCCAAGGTCAAAGCAAATTCTTTCTAACTGAAAACAACACTGCTCCCAGGCCAGAAACACAGCACCATTACTTCTAACTAATTTAAGCAGATTTAAACGTGGTAAAAAGCATCCTTAAAACAGGAATTAATAAAGACATAGTTTTTGTAACTTAGACACATGCTAGCATTTTAAAATAATTCAGTCATAATGTACTGCTACTTGCTGAAAAGGAAAAATATTAGAACAACATTTCATGCAGACACATTTCATTTTATTTTAAATAACATGTGAAACACCATCAAATCAAACAAGGGGATACATTTAAATTTACACTGCATAACCAAGAAATCATAATTTGGTGTGCAAGCTTTTCTATTCTACCTATTAAAAGGGCCAGATTCATTTTTTCAGATAACCATTTTTTCTAACTGAGTGGGTTTACTCACACGATGGTCTGCTACATATCAGAAACATTTGCATTTGAAAAAAGGGCAGCTTGCATTAGGAAAAAACATTTATATTTTCTAGAACATTTTTTTTTAAAAGCACACGGTTGCATTTCACTAATTGAAGCACATTCTATGATGGGTCTGTTTTATTTTTTTTCTTACTTCTCAACCGGTAAAGCACCCTCCGTGCTCAGCTGAAAACCTTTATCTCAATCCGACTGGTTGATTTACAACTTTCCGACCGCCGAGTCAGACACATTAAATCATGTGTTCAAAGGCAAACCCACACAAACTCATGGACGCATTTCAAATAGAATGTTAAATGAACACTGCTTTCTTTCCTCCATGCAAGATGTTGCCATTCTGTCAGCTAGCTGACAAAGCACATAGGCGAACCCTGCAACTAATTAAAAAGTCAAATCAAACCATCATTCAGCTAGCTGTCAAAGCACATAGGCGAACCCTGCAACTAAATAAAAAGTCAAATCAAACCATCATTAATCCAAACAGTCACTGACTTTGAGCGTCAGGTTTTGTAACCATGCATGTTAAACAGCATGTTAAAATAAATACTGCCGTCTCAATCCAAGATATTAACCCTCTGGCAGCTCAAACACAATCATTCCCCAATGTCTGCAGTACATGGGAAATTCAAGAACTTATCACTCAACGTTTTCATATAACACGTGCGCACATTTTCAAAACATTTTCTCCAAGCACTTGAAAGAGATCCAGCTCTCTCCTGCCTAACGTAATGATAACATGCTCTGTACAAGTCATAACCACATGGCGCTATTCACAAGCCATATTTACAAGAAACTCAACAAGTCATAATAATGACATGCTCTTCACAAGGCATATATACAAGGCGCAATTCACAAGGAACTCAGCAAGTCAAAATGAGAACATGCTCCTCACAAGCCATATTTACAAGGAGCTATTTACAAGGAACTCCACAAGTCATATTACACTGAATACATTTCACATTGCGCAGCATAAGCAAATGCAGCAAGCAATTTAATGGGCAATTTAAAAGCATTTTTCACACACATATGTACAACTGCATCATCACCAAGATGTAAACGGCTCCCTCATGTACAGTTACCCTTCAAGCCTGACAGTTCAAACACCAAGATGAAAAGCATTTCTTCCACCCTGCATAAGTCAAATGCCATGATGTACTGCAATCTTCTTACACCCCAACTGTTCAAGCCCATAGGTCAGGCACTACACCTCACCATGCAAGTCACAGACTGTTCCCAGATGTCAAATTTAAAGGGGTTTAAGTCCAAATACATGTCTAGGGATCCCTCCTCTGCGCTTAATTCAAAACTGCCCGACTACGCCAAATGTAACGACCGGATTCTCAGACCAGATAGAATCAGCTCACCAGAGCACCACCAACCCAGCCGAAACGCAACCACCTCCCTCCTCAGGACCCATCTATCCAGGCACCTGGGTACCTATCTGAGGATGGGGAACTCGCAATATACAAGCTCATATCATCAGAAACACCACTAAATCTATAGGGATTACTAGGAATACTCACTGATTACTAAGGACGTCCATGCCCTACACCACACTCATACCTCATAGTCTTGTGACCACATGGGCCCAGACTAATATACCCTGGGGCAGTTCTGATTATTTACCATTACACACTGGTTACACCCAGTGCTAGCTCAAGATAGGCACTGTATCCCCCCAGTGCTCTCACTATTTCATCCAGGGCCCAAGCCACAATCCTGTGGGTATACACACTTACCTCAATCAGTGCTCTCATTAACGCCTCTTTCTCCAGAGACGATCTCATTATACATCAGTATCCACCCTGGTGCTCACTTACTTACAAGCCACAATCCGGTGGGTATAACGCCGCATCCCAACGACGATCACTTTCCTATGAATACCTTCAGCTCTCTCTCTCTCTATGTTGGGAAGTTTCTCTCACTATTCACTAGAGGTTCACTACTACAATAATATTATGGAATGGCCGAATTACTTAGTGTATAACTTATTCTCCTAGCTCAAGGGCTCCTCTCTCTCCCTAATTATTCAGCTGCTACTTACCTGCTGTAACACCTGACTAGAAGAAAAGGTTACCTGCACTATAAGAACAAGAGGCACACACTGTATGCAAAAGTTATTCCCTGATTTAAGCGCTCCTATTTCCTTTTGATCCATCAGTTACTATACAGCATCTGGTTAGAAGAAAGGTTAGCTCTATCATAAGAACAACACATGCGCACTGGTTCACTAAGAACTGGGGTATCTTTATTACAATATAACACTATACTATAACACATAGCCTGAAAAGTAAAATGGGAATAGACACATACACAGATCTGCGGGGTCTCTGTAAAGCTTTATTACTATACTACATCCACATTGACTAACAGGGACTGTAAATAGACTGCACACCCACATGTAACTAACAGGGCTGTAAATAGACTGCACACCGCTGAAAGAAAAAGGATTAGACCTACAATAGGGACAAGGTTAATATTTAAAGATAAAGAAGGGTATCACCTAAGGAGTGTGAGGTCTTGCTCTAGCTGTCATCTGGCCTCCTCTCTCGTCTGTGCCTTAGCTCGTCTTAGATCCTCTCCTGCACTCTTGGACACACATCTGCGCTGATCACTCTGCACTGGATTCCTCTCCCCCACAAACTCTCTCCACCTTCCAGCTTCAGCCTAATTGTTTCTGCTGCTCTGATAACCGTTCGCTCCACCAGCCTCTTCACTCTGTCTGATTATCTCTGTACTAATGTCAAATTCACTCCAGCTGCTCCCACAGATTAATCCACGATATAACTTCAGTCTCTTCCAAAAGGCATCACTTCAGACTCCAGCTGATCACAACTCCTCCTGATAAGTAACTGCTTCTGACTGCTTCCTTCAGTTCCAGCTCACTGACTGTCTGTCTGTCTTCCCTCTGTTCCAAGCATCCACTGTCTCTTCTCCTTTGCTCCAACTCCTCTGCTTCTCCACTCCTTCTGCAACTGCACTCCTCTCCTCTGCTCCAATCGAACTCAACTACTTCCAGCTCAAACTCTTTCTGTTTCTCCACTCCTTCTGCAACTGCACTCCTCTCTTCTGCTCCAATCCAACTCAACTACTTCCAGCTCAAACTCTTTCTGTCTGACTCCGCCTCTGCACTTCACTAATATAGAATGCTCTTCCCTCATGGAAATTTCCAACAGAGGGCTGCCTCCCACCGAATTCCTGTGCCAGCTCCAGGGCCCCTCGCGCAACCGCAGTGCGCATCCGCATGTTACGTCTGGGCCCAGGAGACAAACACATTCTTCCGATAAGAACCAGTCTCGGCTGGTTTTCCCCTAGCGAACAACAGCTCATAACTAAAACATTACCTTTACCGTGCAAGCATCTCAGTTCTGCAGGGACAGAAAGCAAAATGGAGTCTCTCTAGTTCTGGGCCTTATAGGCCTGAGAAGGATGAAATAACACTTAGCTCTGTCAGAGTACCTACACAAACCATACCAATATCTAATATAAAGTCAGGACTACAGGATCCACCCTCTACTATAGGTAGGATGATGAAAGGACACATAATGATGTCAAAGCCAATAGGCACTAGATGGATTAGAGTCAAGAATAAGGGATCTATCATCATATTGAGCAGCTATCCTCTAGTTTATGCTTCTAGGTCTGGAAAAAGGCCTTAAAAGGACCAACACAAAGCAAGAATACAGATTCAAGATGTTAGCAAGCTTAAAGTCACCATCACTCAGAAATAGAGCCAAAAACCATGTCAGGACATTGGGTTTATGGGTGTCTCTGTGGGTCTGTGAGTGGTAGTTTGAGTGTTTGTTTGGGTTGTGAGTGGGTCTGTGATTGGGAGTTTGGAAGTTGATCTGTTATTGGTGTGTGAGTATCTGTGTGCTTCTGTGAGTGGGTATATGAGTGCCTGTGTGGGCCCATGATCGAGTGTCTGTGTGTGTCTGTGAGTGGATGTGTGAGTGTGTAAATGGTCTGTGTGAGTCTCTGTATGGGTGTGTGAGTGTCTGTGTGGGTCCGAGAATGGTTATGTGAGTGTCTGTGGGGCCCGTGAATGGCTATGTGAGTGTCTGTGTGGGTCTGAGAAGGGGTGTGCGAGTGTTTGTGTGGGACTGTGTGTAGCTGTTTGAGCATCTCTGTGGGTCTGTGAGTAGGTGTGTGAGTATATAAGTAGATCTGAGTACGGGTGTTTGAGTGTCTTTGTGGGTCTGTGAGTGTGTGTGTAAGTCTGTGAGTAGATGTGTGAGGGTCTGAGTGGGTCTATGAGTGGGTGTGTGAGTGTCTGTGTGGTTCTGTGAGTGGCTGTGTGTATGCCTGTGTGGGTCTGTGAGTGGGTGAGTGAGTGAGTGTGATAGTGAATGTGTGAGTCTCTGACTGCCTGTATGGTTCTGTGAGTATGTTTTTTTATAAATTACTGCTGGATTTGCGGAACCATCTCAACTTCACACAGTGTCCGGGCAGAGCACTGTGATGGCTCTGCAGATCCCCAACATGTGAAAAAAACTATTTTAAGGCAATTTCATGACTTTATGTGCCCATCTAAAAGATTCATGGGGTCAGGGAACGTCTACCTTTGATTCCCATCAATCACTATGCACTCATATTTTGTGCCCCATAACATAAAATGGCGGCCACAACTTTTGAATCAGGTTGCAGCCAGTCTATCATGGCATTACTGTTGAGGCATGGATTCACGGAACACCCCAATGGATCTGAGATGATCCGTGCCCTTAGATATACAATTTGTTTTTTCTTTACTAACACCACAACTACTGAATGGATTTACACCAAATCACAAAAAGCGCTCTTTCTAGATCAAGAGTTAACTTTCTAGCATATTTGATGTAATTCCATTCAGTGATTTGGGCTCTAGAAATTGCAAAATTCCCATAGACATAGAATGGGAAAAAAAGCATTTTGGGACCTCCCCTTTATCTCAGCCTCCCGCTCGATGAATCACCCCAACACTTCCCGAACAGCAGCTGAAGTACGTGGCAAACTAGTTTCAAAATTTTCATGAAGATTCGTCAAATGGCTGAAAAGATAATAGCAAAAAAAAAACACTTTGTCATTGGGAAAAGTTGGACTTAACTATAACTACTGGCAGTAGGTTATGTATAAATATACATGTATATATACATATGTCCACATAATCTCCCCAGCTGGAAAGAATTTGAGCCGCACACGAAACTTTATCTTGGCCGTTTTTATTGATGGGTGACAACAGGATAAGGCCTGGTCCTGACGCGTTTCGTTTCCCCATGGAAACTTTTTCGAAGGTGAGCCTTGCACCAAAAACACGCTGTGTGTTTCACAGTCCAATGTTTTGCATTGCTTTTACTT
This sequence comes from Lissotriton vulgaris, assembly GCF_964263255.1. Lineage (NCBI taxonomy): Eukaryota > Metazoa > Chordata > Amphibia > Caudata > Salamandridae > Lissotriton > Lissotriton vulgaris. The sequence continues at coordinate 1,156,463,876 of NC_141696.1, forward strand.
CCTCTGATGGCACTTCTTTTTTTGGAATCACTTCCTTTCAATGTTGCATTGTGGGGCCTGTGGTTCAAACGGCTGTTCATATTTACAACCCTCCAGTGGGCGGTGCATTTGAATCCTGTTGTGATAAAAATCCTTATTAGCACAATTGTCCATTATTGACGCCAAAAAGTTCCCCCATGTCAGCCTACTTTCAAAGCTGACTCCGGGCCAATACCGAGGTCCAATCCTCGGCGGCACCTCTCTCCTGAATCGTTTTACCGAATCTGACACTGAGGTTCAAGTTTGGAGAGCAATGGCGCTCTAGTGGTGGTGCGTCGCGCTTCGGCGGAACCACGCCGATATTTATGTCCACATAATCTCCCCAGCTGGAAAGAATTTAAGCCACACACAGAACTTTATCTTGGCCATTTTTATTGATGGGTGACAACAGGATAAGGCATGGTCCTGACGCATTTCGTTTCCCCATGGAAACTTTTTCGAAGGTGAGCCTTGCACCAAAAACACGCCATGTGTTTCACAGTCCAATGTTTTGCATTGATTTTACTTCCTCTGATGGCACTTCTTTTTTTGGAATCACTTTCTTTCAATGTTGCATTGTGGGGCCTGTGGTTCAAACGGCTGTTCATATTTACAACCCTCCAGTGGGCAGTGCATTTGATATCCTGTTGTGATAAAAATCCTTATTAGCACAATTGTCCATTATTGACGCCAAAAAGTTCCCCCATGTCAGCCTACTTTTAAAGCTGACTCGGGGCCAATACCGAGGTCCAGTCCTCGGCGGCACCTCTCTCCTGAATCGTTTTACTGAATCTGACACTGAGGTTCAAGTTTGGAGAGCAATGGCGCTCTTGTGGTGGTGTGTCGCTCTTCGGCGGAACCACGACGATTTTTATGTCCACATAATCTCCCCAGCTGGAAAGAATTTGAGCCGCACACGGAACTTTATCTTGGCCGTTTTTATTGATGGGTGACAACAGGATAAGGCATGGTCCTAATGCGTTTCGTTTCCCCATGGAAACTTTTTCGAAGGTGAGCCTTTCACCAAAAACACGCTGTGTGTTTCACAGTCCAATGTTTTGCATTGATTTTACTTCCTCTGATGGCACTTCTTTTTTTGGAATCACTTCCTTTCAATGTTGCTTTGTGGGGCCTGTGGTTCAAACGGCTGTTCATATTTACAACCCTCCAGTGGGCGGTGCATTTGGTATCCTGTTGTGATAAAAATCCTTATTAGCACAATTGTCCATTATTGACGCCAAAAAGTTCCCCCATGTTAGCCTACTTTCAAAGCTGACTCGGGGCCAATACCGAGGTCCAGTCCTCGGCAGCACCTCTCTCCTGAATGGTTTTACCGAATCTGACACTGAGGTTCAAGTTTGGAGAGCAATTGCGCTCTTGTGGTGGTGCGTCGCTCTTCGGCGGAACCACGCCGATATTTATGTCCACATAATCTCCCCAGCTGGAAAAGATTTGAGCTGCACACAGAACTTTATCTTGGCCATTTTTATTGATGGGTGACAACAGGATAAGGCATGGTCCTGACGCGTTTCCTTTCCCCATGGAAACTTTTTCGAAGGTGAGCCTTGCACCAAAAACACGCTGTGTGTTTCACAGTCCAATGTTTTGCATTGATTTTACTTCCTCTGATGGCCCTTCTTTTTTTGGAATCACTTCCTTTCAATGTTGCATTGGGGGGCCTGTGGTTCAAACGGCTGGTCATATTTACAACCCTCCAGTGGGCGGTGCATTTGGTATCCTGTTTTGATAAAAATCCTTATTAACACAATTGTCCATTATTGACGCCAAAAAGTTCCCCCATGTCAGCCTACTTTCAAAGCTGACTCGGGGCCAATACCGAGGTCCAGTCCTCGGCGGCACCTCTCTCCTGAATCGTGTTACCGAATCTGACACTGAGGTTCAAGTTTGGAGAGCAATGGCGCTCTTGTGGTGGTGCGTCGCTCTTCGGCGGAACCACGCCGATATTTATGTCCACATAATCTCCCCAGCTGGAAAGAATTTGAGCCGCATACGGAACTTTATCTTGGCCGTTTTTATTGATGGGTGACAACAGGATAAGGCATGGTCCTGACGCGTTTCGTTTCCACATGGAAACTTTTTCAAAGGTGAGCCTTGCACCAAAAACACGCCGTGTGTTTCACAGTCCAATGTTTTACATTGATTTTACTTCCTCTGATGGCACTTCTTTTTTTGGAATCACTTCCTTTCAATGTTGCATTGTGGGGCCTGTGGTTCAAATGGCTGTTCATATTTACAACCCTCCAGTGGGCGGTGCATTTGGTATCCTGTTGTGATAAAAATCCTTATTAGCACAATTGTCCATTATTGACGCCAAAAAGTTCTGCCATGTTAGCCTACTTTCAAAGCTGTTTCGGGGCCAATACCGAGGTCCAGTCCTCGGCGGCACCTCTCTCCTGAATGGTTTTACCGAATCTGACACTGAGGTTCAAGTTTGGAGAGCAATGGCGCTCTTGTGGTGGTGCGTCGCTCTTCGGCGGAAACACAACGATATTTATGTCCACATAATCTCCCCAGCTGGAAAGAATTTGAGCCGCACATGGAACTTTATCTTGGCCGTTTTATTGATGGGTGACAACAGGATAAGGCATGGTCCTGACGCATTTCGTTTCCACATGGAAACTTTTTCGAAGGTGAGCCTTGCACCAAAAACACGCCGCGTGTATTACAGTCCAATGTTTTGCATTGCTTTTACTTCCTCTGATGGCACTTCTTTTTTTGGAATCACTTCCTTTCAATGTTGCATTGTGGGGCCTCTGGTTCAAACGGCTGTTCATATTTACAACCCTCCAGTGGGCGGTGCATTTGGTATCCTGTTGTGATAAAAACCCTTATTAGCAAAATTGTCCATTATTGATGCCAAAAAGTTTCCCCATGTTAGCCTACTTTCAAAGCTGACTCGGAGCCAATACCGAGGTCCAGTCCTCGGCAGCACCTCTCTCCTGAATCGTTTTACCAAATCTGACACTGAGGTTCAAGTTTGGAGAGCAATTGCGCTCTTGTGGTGGTGCGTCGCTCTTCGGCGGAACCACGACGATATTTATGTCCACATAATCTCCCCAGCTGGAAAGGATTTGAGCTGCACACAGAACTTTATCTTGGCCATTTTTATTGATGGGTGACAACAGGATAAGGCATGGTCCTGACGCGTTTCCTTTCCCCATGGAAACTTTTTCGAAGGTGAGCCTTGCACCAAAAACACGCTGTGTGTTTCACAGTCCAATGTTTTGCATTGATTTTACTTCCTCTGATGGCCCTTCTTTTTTTGGAATCACTTCCTTTCAATGTTGCATTGGGGGGCCTGTGGTTCAAACGGCTGGTCATATTTACAACCCTCCAGTGGGCGGTGCATTTGGTATCCTGTTGTGATAATAATCCTTATTAACACAATTGTCCATTATTGACGCCAAAAAGTTCCCCCATGTCAGCCTACTTTCAAAGCTGACTCGGGGCCAATACCGAGGTCCAGTCCTCGGCGGCACCTCTCTCCTGAATCGTGTTACCGAATCTGACACTGAGGTTCAAGTTTGGAGAGCAATGGCGCTCTTGTGGTGGTGCGTCGCTCTTCGGCGGAACCACGCCGATATTTATGTCCACATAATCTCCCCAGCTGGAAAGAATTTGAGCCGCATACAGAACTTTATCTTGGCTGTTTTTATTGATGGGTGACAACAGGATAAGGCATGGTCCTGACGCGTGTCGTTTCCACATGGAAACTTTTTCGAAGGTGAGCCTTGCACCAAAAACACGCCGTGTGTTTCACAGTCCAATGTTTTGCATTGATTTTACTTCCTCTGATGTCATTTCTTTTTTTGGAATCACTTCCTTTCAATGTTGCATTGTGGGGCCTGTGGTTGAAACGGCTGTTCATATTTACAACCCTCCAGTGGGCGGTGCATTTGGCATCCTGTTGTGATAAAAATCGTTATTAGCACAATTGTCCATTATTGACGCCAAAAAGTTCCCCCATGTCAGCCTACTTTCAAAGCTGACTCAGGGCCAATACCGAGGTCCAGTCCTCGGTGGCACCTCTCTCCTGAATCGTTTTACCGAATCTGACACTGAGGTTCAAGTTTGGAGAGCAATGGCAGTCTAGTGGTGGTGCGTCGCTCTTCGGCGGAACCACGCCGATATTTATGTCCCCATAATCTCCCCAGCTGGAAAGAATTTGAGCCGCACACGGAACTTTATCTTGGCTGTTTTTATTGATGGGTGACAACAGGATAAGGCATGGTCCTGACGCGTTTCGTTTCCCCATGGAAACTTTTTCGAAGGTGAGCCTTGCACCAAAAACACTCTGTGTGTTTCACAGTCCATATACATATATATGAGTTGCTCCTAAAGCCAGTATGACAGCCGAAGTGCTTAGAGAGAGGGAAGCGGCAGCTGGCGAAATGTTTGATGACAGCAAAGCACTGAATTTGAACTCAAAATCCCATAATGCACCTGTAGCCACACGAAATCTGAGTTTAAGGGACAAAATTAAGCAACTTGAAAAACTTATGAGGACTGAACAAAATAAATGGTGGGAAGCAAGATCCCTCCAATGCTATCTGGATGTTGGTGGGGTACCAGGAGTTCTTAGTGTTTAATATCCCCAAGTTACGAGTCCCCAGACAAAGAAACAATTAAAGAATGGGAAGAAACTAACTTGGAATCATCAAGAAGGCTTTTAATTATACTGGTGAAATATGCAGAATAAGATCGTGCATCATTAGCAGACCAGATCGAATCAATCAACAGTAAATTGAGCACCATGGGTCAAACAGAGGAATTAACCAAACTAAAAGAGGAAATGGCCAAGAGATTAAAAATAGAAGAAGACAAAATAGGCGAATGAAAGTTGTTTAAGTTTCATCGGGATAGGATGGATTACGAAAGCGGAAATATTGTTACTTTCGCAAAGAAATATGATTCTCTCAAAGTCGCTAAATATGGGGGAGCACAAATTACAAAATAAACCCACATTGGTTCAAGGGCAGAAGCAGGCACATCGTCGAATTCCGAATTTAGCTCAGCCCTTAAATGCGAGGCAGAGGTTGAATCACACAGACAAAACCTAACACAAGTACCGGCAAAAATCAGTCTGGCAGAGGAGGTTGATTTTTTTGCCCTCGAGTGCAGGGAAACCCTGCGCCCCAGAGGTCAACAATCAAAACAAATAAGAACAGAACAGCAAAACGCAGGGAAAGGGGAAATGCCTACCGACGATCAATTAAGCAACCGTCAACCGAGACGGAATTGGAGGCGGTAGTATTAAGTGAACAAGCCACAAATTTTACTGTGATCAATCTAACCGATGTTGTTCTCAATAAGGCAGAAAAACAACTATTGTCCTTAGGTCTTTCCTATTGCCCACAAAGCTCTTTCAATTATGCTAAAACAAGAATTGATAGCTACAAAAGTATCAGAAAGCTCAAATTCAAACAACCATTTACAATGCAATGGTCTCGGCATTATTAAAGGTAGAGCTATTGGCATTGCTCATGACATTTTTTTTTTAAAATCATAAATAAATAGCATTGTCATTTACATTGCCAATAACTTAATCGTTAAATAAATGGCATTGTCATTTACAATGTCAATAGCTTAATCGCTCGCATATGCATGACCTATTGCATTTACACCCACACAGAGCCACACACATAGAGAGCCACCCACACACACAGAGCCACCTACACAGAGCCACCCTCACACAGACAGAGCCACCCACACATAGAGCCACCTACAAAAAAAGCTATCCACACAGAGCCACACACACAGAGCCACAAACACACAGACCCACACACACACAGACCCACACACAGACACACACAGAGACCCACACACACACAGAGACCCACACATGTTAAAGCAAAAAATCTTAATTTCAGCTAGTACACTGCCTCCGACCACCAACAGCGGTCTAGTGCGTGGGTGTGCGCCTGTTAAACAGGAGCTGGTAGCTTAGCAGCATCCTGCATGCAGCTCACGGCTAAGGACGTGTCTCCGTAAGTTATACCCTAAAACACTGACCGGCCCAACATAGCAAGCATCTAAGCCAGGTACAAGCCCCCTCTCTCGCTCTCTGCTCTGCCTGGCATTACAGAACTAAAATAGGATGTGGCTTAACGGCCAGATTTGCCGGCTCCGGACCTTGGGCGTAGGCTGAACATCCTGTGATTCAGGGCAAATCACTTTCTCACCCTTGCTTGCTACAAATGAATGCCATGAAAAAAGTTTTGCTGAAAAATGTTGCGGCAGCAGGAAGTTTATGCAAAATAACACACTTTCAGTTCTTTTGAAGTGTAAGACACAGCGGAGGCAAAATTACGTAAGTGCCCGTGCTCATAGGTAAACACTTTGATCACATTAAAGTATTTCTGATAATTGACGCAGCCGTGCTCTCTGCTCTGCCTGGCATTACAGAACCAAAATAGGATGTGGCTTAACAGACAGATTTTCCGGCTCTGGACCTTGGGCGTAGGCTGAACATCCTGTGATTCTGGGCAAATCACTTACTCCCCCCCCTTGCTTGCTACAAATGAATGTGTCGGCGGGACTTAAAAAAAGAGACATAAACGCCCACGGATCGGATCAAGCCTGGGAAAAGAGTAATTGACACACATCTCTTCCAATGGCTAGCCTCCATTTACGGAGCTAGCCAATGGAAGACAGAGGCGGGTTAAAGCCCCACTGTAGAAGTCATAAGATCTTCGGCACCACCCACTGATTCGCAGTGCGACGGTAGCCTCAACCTAAAAAGTATGGTACTGGCATTACAAGACGTAGAAATTAAGAAATTGCCCCTGTGGTTTCATGTAAAGCTTTGCTAACATAGGTATTGCGAGGATTTCTTTGGTTTTTCCTTTAAGAGACTGGCATTCCCCACATGACAGCTAAGACAAGTTCTTGATGGGCGTCAGCTTCCTACCAGGGGTACCCTTCATGTTTACCTGGTGGCAGTGTGTAGTGTTCTCATCTTGCTTATGTCATTCTCCCCTGCTCTCCCCTGTTGCCATGGACATGCATCACTCATAGTGTTCTCTATTGGAATATTCTTACACTGAAATGTTACCACTTGAACTGTTTGTCAGTTGAACTTACATGCTGAAGGATGAGGTCTCTTTGTTAGAAGATACATTAAATCTCTCTTCAATCAACTCTACTGCTTCCTGTTTTACTTCCATATGTTCATCACTTCATAGTGCAGTTCTGCTGACCACATACCTGTCCCACCATGAAAAGGAGTTTGGCAAACGTTCCAAGAGTCTGTGTACATTACTCAAGGGAAAAGCTTGTACTATATTCCATTTGTAGACGCTCAAAATTGTATATATCGAGTTTTAAATGTGGCCCTACACAAAATATCAAAACCCAAACCAGTATATCAATTAGAATAATACTAGCAAGGTAAGAATGTATGGATAAGTATAGATTTATTATTCCTAGCTTCTCATATACCTACCCACAGAATATTTTGATTGTTGACATTCTGGTTACAATATTTTTGTAGCATGTTTTTGTTGCATATATTCTGACTACACCATGTGGTGGTACAAGTTGGCACATGTTCTTTGGAAAACAACATCCTTGAAGCACAACATGTTTTTTGTACCCTTCCTGGGCATGGGAAGCCGAAAGCTCTATACACTGCAGGTTTTGGCACATGGGTCCTTTCTTGCTTTCTTGGAAGAGAGGGGACTACACTCTGCTCTATGGTGCGAATGGAAGGAGAAGGATTGGTACACAACCCTTGTTCAATTCACGTAGATTATGGATAATGGGCATCACATATTGAAGTAAGTCACTCGCAGGGGTGAAGTTGTTTTGTTTGTGTGATCCATTCTACGGTGAAACAATCACATTGTGTTTCAGTTCTTGATTCAAAAGGGCCTAGGTTGGATTGTCCCTTATAGTGGGAGGGAGGGAGCTGCAGGTTTTGGGAGTACTCCCAGAGAACGATTGTCTCGTTTTCTTGAAGAGAGGGATTTTGAGTCTAAGGGAGTCCAGGCTTTGTGGACAACGAGAGCTTCCTGATATGATCAGTTTGTGAGGCAAGTCATTTAGCTTTTCATGATGTAGAATTTGAGGAAGAATACATGCCAACTTCAATATGCTTCTAGCATCAACAGGGAGGCAATGTTGACCAATCAGGATGTGGAGTCCAATCAGAGCACCAGGAGTCTCAAACCAGGCATGCAGCTACATTAATGCAGGTAATCTTTCAGGATACCAGCGAGTCACCCTAATCCTGGCTTGAAAGATCTGATTGAATAGAGTAGAAAGAATTCAATTTTCTGGGGACTATGCTAGAGCTGATGGAGTGTCATCCAAGACTTTATGTCATTCAGGGGTTTAGCCACAGATTTGGAAATCTCAGGGCCTTAGTGTGTACAGAGCACCAGGGCAGTGGAAGTAAACATAAGCCTCCTGGAATCTCACGGTGAACAGAGGTCAGACCTAAGGGTAAACATGTTCTTCTGGAGACCTGATGGTCAGTAGACAATACAAATCTCCATGAACGAGCAGTAGCTTTAGGACCTAATGAGAAGAAGGGGGCTCAGAGATCTGAGGGTGAGCAAGGACAAGGAAGATCCATAGGTGAACACCAGGTGGCCTATGGGTTAGCTGCAGTGAATAACGCTGTTTCCAATCTTGACTAAAATTACTGGCCTTATAAATGTAAACTACTTTACTTACCACACAGTTCTCCAAAAACATTTTTTGGGTGCTGAAACCTATTTTGGTACCAATCATACAGATGACAATGGCCTTCATAGAGGATGTAACACGCGCACCACATAGAATGTATACGTCTATGTGAAAGTCAGCTTGTGTGCAAGCACACTGCATAAAGCTAGGGCATCTTACTATGAAATACATGCCGCTATGTATGCACCAGTCATCCTTTCAGGGTTACAATTATCCGTATCAGAGTCCAGCTCTCATCACTAACGACAGAAACAATAGGCAGCTCGTGAATTCCTTGTAGTTCAGCCATTCCTCTGTGAGACTTAATAAACAAAACTCTGTGTCAATCGCCGCGCAGAAGATGGAAAGCTTTGGCGGGCTCCCACTTTACACAGCAGAAGCGCCTCGCACCTGACAGGCTTCAGAAGGAAGACCGCATGTGTTTTAAAACATGGTCTCAGGTCTCAATGAACTGCACCCCCAGACTCCGAAAACCTTCCCGAATTAATCAAATACCTCAAAGAGCTCACAAATGAATCTAACAATACTACACTCTTTGGTCACTTAAAACAAATAAACTAGAATTCTAACTAATCACAAAAAACGGTTACACACCGAACGATGACGCACACACTGTCAGCTAGCAGCACGTGGCGTAGGATGCAAGTCAGGAATGAAAATCAAGTGACTTCTGAATACAAATTAATTGAGAAGAGCAAATGATCTACCTATTCTGTGCCTGTACAACCAGTAGAAGCGCGTCTGCTCAGGGAAGGCATTCTGCTGCCCTCCTGACCCTGGACAGGCGTCTGTCGTGCTGCCACCCCCTCCCTGCCCATGCGCACACATTCCCCAGATGTGCTGACATTATCCTACATACACGAAGGGGGCGGGGACGGACGAACAGGAAGGACCATTCTAGACAGCTGGGAGGGTGGGCAGCCCCCGACGCCCCCACGCACATCCTGCCATGTGGCACCGCCGGCATGACTGTATACGCAATCCCCTCAGTGTCACAGAACAACACGCAGCACAATGGGCGCAAGTTAGGGGAATCCTAGAAGAACAGGAAATTCAGTACTGGCATTTAGTGGAACAGCTATTGTGACCCTATTTCTACAGCTACCGCACCTCAACCACACGAAGAGCACGTGTCTGCAAACTCAACATCATGCCACGCGGGCATCATTGGCTGTGTGCGTTAGGTACATCTGCCCACCTAGATAATCCAAGCCCCTGTGGTGCGCCATAATTCTGCTCGTTACTCTGTTGCGTTTGTCTGCAAATCTGAGACTCCCACCCCCACAAATCTTTAGGACTAAAATATTCCCCTGATGAGGCATGTATGCAAAATGCAAAATCTCTATTTAGTTGGGGGGTTACTCCCTCTTGGGTCCTCCCTGTCATTGTCTCACGTTATTCTCTTATATGTGAATGCTCATTCCTCGAAGGAGAAGGGTACTGGTGCTATGTGAATACTTGTTCTGAAAAGAAGGCACTTCATTCTCAGGGAAATTCGTATTATGAAAGGACTTCTGAACCTTTGCATGCCGAAAACAGGCTTTTTGATTGACGAAGCTATTTGTGTGCACATTAAAAAATCAAAGAAAATCATATTTATCAAGGAAACCGAAAAAACGGGCAAAGTTGGCCCAATTAATATTTAAGAACCTAAAAAATGAATCAGATTTTCCACGCTGACAAATTCAAGAGAAAGTCAGATTTTTCATCTTAATTTGGAACAAATTAGGCTTTGATTAGACTGCCAGGATGCGGGACAGAGCATGTAGCTTGTTATGTTTTGAAATAAATTGGGCGGCACTCAGAAAGATGTGTCATTCTAACAATCCAGTGGCCGGACATTGTTCCTGGCTGGCTTGGTTTATGCTCGGACCCTGCATTAGATTTGTGCTATAGCATCCGAGGAGAGATGCGGCATAGTTTGTGATTTGTCCTTCTCCTTGGGGAGCACGTGTAATACTGACTGATCTGGTGAAAGGTCCAAAGAAAAACAAAGCTTAGATGTTTTCGTCGATAAAACTATTAGAAGCAATTCTGTGATAATAGTCACATACCGTCAGCAGTGTAAGGAGCAGAAGTCAAGAGACTGTGGCCTCACGTGACCCTGAAGGTCAGCAGAAACAGCGAATGAATGAGGGCAAAGAATGGGTCAGCGGTGCGTAAGTCAAAGAAGGGGTTGATGTTCCTTCATTAAAGCCTTTTTTAGTCAAGAAATAGGACATTCGTCTTCCCGCTCGAGTCGAAGGGGCCGATGCCCTCGGGATATTAATGGCGGCCGTCATCCGTGGAAATGAAACATAACTTGAGAGGCTCGCCGCCCTCTGACCCGCAGCGCGAGCAAGTTGTGCAACTCGGCGCAGGGGACCAGAGGTTGCTCATTAGTATTCCTGACAGGTAGCTGTGCTCCGTCTGCCCATCTCAAGACTGTTTAATGTCGATCAGCTGTCTGAAAAAGCGAAATGATGTGGCCATCGGCAGCAGCTGTCCTCCGCTCTCTCGAATCTCTTCTAATCTCGCCGCAGCAGCAGGGGCAGTCTCCGGGAGAGGCAGAGGGAGGGCGGGGCTGCGGCTGAGGGCTGCGCTCCTGCCCTGCTCCGACGGATCTGTTCAGCACTTCCTCCTGGTACAAGAGTGAAACAAGGCGGGCGGGAGGGCATTGTTTCGAAATTACATAGATTAAATGTGTGATTACGAGTGATCCAGGGATGCCCTCGCGGCGGCCATTACTGTTGCGGACCTGCTGTGCAGCAACTTCTTCCGGCGGCAGTTGGGGGAAATGGAAACCCAAAGCGCCGGCAAAAAAAAAAAAGTAAACGCCCACCTCCGAATGACGGAGAGAAAAGGGGCGGGACTTAAAAAAAGAGACAGAAACGCCCACGGATCGCATCTAGGCGGGGAAAATAGTAATTGACACACCTCTCTTCCAATGGCTAGCCTCCATTTACGAAGCTAGCCAATGGAAGAGAGAGGCAGAATAAAGCATACTATTGAAGTCATTAAATCTCGGGCTCCGCCCACACTGCTTACGCAGTGTGACGCTAGGCCCGAGACCTAAAAACATTTTATACAACAAAATAAAGGACGATCTGAAAAGGAAAATGGGCAACAAGAATTACAATTAAATATATCCTCGCAACTAAATCTAACTGCTTCTAACCTGCCATTACTGCAAGATATTCAAAATGTAATCAGTGAAAACAACAATACCGTGCAGGATACAGATGGGGATATAATTACCAGCGAAACAACAAAAAAAAACAGTTGAGGCAACTCCATTCAAAGCTCGCTCAACCTTTAATCCGATCATGCTAAAAGACAATATCGATATATTTCATGAACTAATTGTAACTAGCCTTAAACAACTAAATCTTAAGTTAAACAATACTATTAAAGGCAGAACCAACAAACGGGATTTACAATATCATGCCTTAATGTCTAAACTTAAAGCAAATCAAGAAATCCTGATAAGAAATGCTGACAAAGGAGGCAATTTGGTACTGTGGAATATAAAAGACTATATAATGGAAGCAATGAGTCAACTGAAAGACGCCGAATGCTACCGACGCAGCGACTCAATAACATTAAGAGCTGTTTATGACAACTATAAAATGAAACATTTAGCATGGAAAAATGCAGGACTGTTAACATTGGATGAATTCAAATTCCTAAAAAACGACAATCCTGTCACCCCCATTTTGTACTTCATCCCCAAAGTCCACAGAAACCCAGAACAACCGCCAAGAAGGCCTATCATATCAGCTCGAAATAGCCTCCTTGAGAATACATCAAGATATGTTGACTTTTATCTACAAGAGCATGTACAACAGCTCACATCATATATCAAGGACACTGGGGATTTCCTTTCCAAGATGTTTAATGTTACTTGGCAAAACAAATATTTGCTTATTACTCTCGATGTGACTTCACTCTACACATCTATAAATCATCTTGATGGGCTAAGAGCAATGAAGTACTATCTAGGACTTAGAGGGGTACATTTTACACAACACAATGATATGCTGACAGATATGGTATAATTCTGCCTATGTAACAATGTATTTCTGTTTCAAAACAACTTGTACCAGCAACTTCGAGGCTTGGCAATGGGGGGCAGCTTCTCCCCCAGCTATGCCTGTTTGCATATAGGGTGGTGGGAGGAGCTGGTTCTGCTAAAAGAACAGATCTCTTTCTAATATGGCAGGGAACCAAAGAGGATGCCTTAGTGCCAAACAACTTAACTTACAATTTACAGGAACAGTTAGTGCAGAGAGAGTGATTTTTTTAGATGCACAGGTTTTTATCGAAGAAGGGAAAATAGAAACAAAACTTCACAGAGAGCTAACAGCTGGTAATGCAATATGACATGCGGGAAGTGCACATCCCAACATTTAATTCGAAGAATTCCATATGGTGAAATGCTGCGTTTAAAACGAATCTGCAGTTGAGAGGAAGATCTCATACAAGCACAAAAGAACAGCAGGAGCAGATTCTTAGACAGAGGTTATACAACCCAATGCATTGATGAAGCCATAAAACGGAGCAATAAAGTCCCCAGGGAAACTCTTCTCAGAAAAAAACACAGAGGCAAGCAATGACAAAAGACAAAAAACAAAAAATAAAAAACAAGATGTTGACACCTTTAGGTTTATTTTAGGCTAAAGTAAACAAAAAAAAACTATCAGGAACATATTCAAAAGAAATTGGCCACTAATATTAGGAGATCCTATAATAGGTCATCAACTTCCCAAGAGACCAGCCATTACCTACAGTAGGGCACCCTCGATGAGGGATGCCCTTGTTCAGAATGACCCTGGCGGTCAAACCAGTGGGACATGGCTTTCCCAAAGAAAGGGGTTCTCCAAATGCAGGACATGCAAAGCATGTCAATTTGGAATCAATCGAACTACCTACAAAACCCCCTTTGAGGAAAAAGAAAGACCCATCAATAAATCCCTCACATACAAATCCAACTTTGTGGTTTATGTGCTGGAGTGCCCTTGTGGCCTACATTATATCCGCAGTACCATACTGCAAGGACATAAGAGGGTATACCAGTGCATAAGGGCAATGAAAAACAAGGACTCATCCTACCCGGTGGCCAGACACTTCGGTGAATTCCACAACGCAGACCCTAGGGACCTAAAATACTATCTGATTGACTCCATCGCTCCACATAAAAGAGGAGGCGGCAGGGAGAAAGCCCTCAGACAGTTAGAAACATGGTACATTCTCAACCTCGATTCTAAGTACCCAAAGGGGTTGAATGCTACAGTGGAATTACATACGTGCTTGTGAGTCTAAATAAAAGATTTGGTTTTCAATTTGAATATATTAAAATATTGAATATTTACAATACCTTTTAGATCATCTAACTGCTACAAACATAAAACCACAGTTTTTTTTTTTACAGGTACCACCAAATACAAACTCCCCAATTTTTACATTTACACAGGATTGATAGGTTTTGCCTCATTTTTATATTATGAATTTATTGCACCAAGCACTTTTCTACCCTGCACTAGCACTTTTCACTTTTAGTCATGAGGTGTACATGTCAATTGCTTACATTATCAAGCACTATATCTTGTATATTCATAGATCATATTTTGTGCATATCGAATAAGTTAAATTTGTGCAGTTATATAATGGTATTTATACCTGGACGTCCGCATGAGTTAATATTTAATATGGGATCTATGTAATTTAAGAAAACCGATGATTTTTTAACTGCATTTTAACATCCGACAGTACTTTATTGATTTTATGGCACCTTTTAGAAAACTGATGTGTAGGTTTTGAATATGTTACTATTTGCTAAGGTTTTTATACAAATATCACTTTATGTATTGTTTAAACCTAAAAACCGGTTCTAATGTGTACCATGAAATCTCTTGTCTATTTCCATGTTTTAAATCCTCATGGCATCTGTAACTTTAAAAAATTCACGTAAAAAAATGTGCAAGAAAAAAATGATTTACAAAGGACCTACCTCCCGGCAAGCGTGTCATGTGATCAAGACGCTTCTTGGGTCGAAACTTGTCATGGCTGCCGAGGCTTTGTGAGCTGACAATAAAAGAACTGTTTTCCTGCACCTAATTGTGGTCCGTGCTCCGTTCTCCGCGTGGTACTGAGGTTCTAATGGAGTGTTGCTGACAAGTTAATAATGTATTTCTATAGACTTTTGACAGAAGAAACATGAGGTTTAAATGCGAGGCCAACTTATGAAGGGCTAAATGAGTACTGTGAGGGGACCATAGACAAAGACTAAAGGTGTGCTTTAGAGTTCAGCGGACAGGGTACAGCATTGAAAATGTGACAGAGTACCCTGGCTGCCAAAACCTCAGTGTGCCTGCCTCGATTAGAGATGGGCAGACCTTAAGTGTTCCGTTAATGGAGCCCTAATTGATTCTGTTGATGCAGTACTTTCTCTGATGGCCTAACTGAGGGGGGGCCATCGAAGGAAGGACATTACACCGTCTGCCCTATTTAAAGTGAATAGTTTATTGTCTTTCAAGTCAGAGTCAGGAAAAAGAAAACATAATAATGCTTAAACCCTGTGCGAAATCTCCTATGGTGTGAAGCTCATTAGTTTTCTTTTATTTTGATTTTCATGAACAAACTCCCTGTTTTGGAGTTTGCTTTTGAAAAACATCAACTTTTGTAGGTTTTACGGATGGTCGACAGTGGCCATCCAACAAACGTTTAGCACATTAAAGTTTACCACCGTGGCAGATGCTCCCTTCAACGTACAGAGATGACCCCTGGACCGGCAGTCATCTCAAAATTCGTCAGGCCATAGTCCATCAAGTTGGTGAAGTTATTGTCCTCCACCACCCTGACAGACTGTACTCACCCGCCAAACTCTAAAACTTAATCACAGCTGCAGTTCATATCTCATATATGAAACCTCAGAATCTACTATAAAGTGTTTCTATGTTAAGCCAAAATTAAATGCATTGTTATGAGATGTTACAATGTTTATGGTGATTATTCTGTTTTGGGGGGAAATTACAAGGAATCTAAAGTCAAAAAGAAACAGTGATCTTTCGTTTCTAAATAAATCAGGGCCAAACAAAAAATATCAAAAGTTTAATACTTCATTAGCAATGACCAATTCACTAAAAGACATGGCTTTATTTTGATGCATTTCACAGACTTTTTCAGATGATGGTTGGGATTTCAAAATATTAATTTATAGGATAATATACTAACGATGCCCCAGAAAAGCCTCAATTGGAGCACTGTGTTCAACAGAAGAGAAGTGACACTCTCTTTCAAATGGTGGTGAACATTTTGCAGTCACAGAGTGTAAGTTCCTCATGGTTCAGAGCATCTTTACCAGGCAATCGAGATACACAGTCACTGCAGCCATGACCTTCTTGCCAGAGTTTTGGAAACTGAAGCCTGTTGGTGTCTCTGGAGTTGATGAGGCTGAAATGGAAAGAGATGTATTCTGGGAAACTACCAGTATTTTATGGATTTAGATTTTATTTCCAAAAACTGTTTCAGAAGTCACCACGAGAAGATTAAGAACTTGTATATTACGCAGTTTATTTCCCCATGAGGAGAGATTGATACTTGTGTGGTATAAAGAAAAGAAACATAGAATGAGAAAGTGAATGTTTGTTGTCAGATGAATACTATAATATTTGATGTGCATTTATTATATTGCAGTTTATGAACTTGTCTCTTTGACTGTGACTTGAAATGCCAAGTGTGTTTCTAAAATAGAATAGGTAGCTTTAGTGAAAAATTAATAAACATAGATGACAATTGTGTTTCATCTCGAGGAGGACCCAAAGTTTCATTAAACCTTTTGGATCTAGAGAAACAGAGATGTGCTAAAGGTACTTCAATGCAATATTAGAAATCTGGTTCAGTATCAAGATAAAAAAAAACACTACGGTCCTGACTTAGAGTTTAGCGGATGGGATGCTCCATCACAAATGTGACAGATATCTCAACCACCATATTACAAGTGCTTTAGCATATAACGCACTATTACTATGGCCGAAAGGATATCCATCATGCCTGTGAAGGGGTATCCCAGTCACTAAACTCTAAATCAGGCCCTAAATCTTCTAAATATTAGGTATCCATGAACCTCCAGTTGAAGGCAGTGTCCAGCTGTCTCACGTCTAAACAACACAGTATATGTGGCAGGTAGTGGGGTCACAGAAGTATGGAAGCAAACGTCGTTACCTTGGATTTCGACGATAAGGTTAGTGCTTTCTGCCAATTATTTTTAAGGAGGGTAAGGGTAACATGTATTTCCAGCACTTGCATAAGGAAAATAGCTGCTTCAGCTAATGCCTGCTTCAGGTGCAGAGGTCTTGAGAAAGTCAGGCAGTGTTTATTCGATTTTTGCTCAGGGGAGGTGTTCTCAAATTGAATATTTTTACCAATGGTACAGTGCTATGTAATATAAATATGCATAAACTGAAAAATGACAATACTTTGTGTTTTTTTTTGCGGGTTTGTAGAGCGCTTGAATAAACTCCCGAGGGAGTATCTCCGCGCTATCTGACTGCTGAACCTGCAGGAGATCGAATTCCATGGCTCCAATCTAGTTCTTAAACTGTGTGGTTAGACCTGGAACAAGAACGTCTTCAGCTTTTTTCTGAAGGCCAGATGATTTTCAAGCTGCCTAAGCTGGAGAGGGAGACCATTCCAAATCCTCGGTCCCCTCACAGACAGAGCCTTACCCCCTTGCCTTACCCGCTTGATCCTAGGAATCGTGAGAAGCATTTGGTCACTGGACCGTAGAGCACGAGAAGGAACATACGGCACAAACTTGTCTGCCAGATAGGAGGGACCCAAACCATGAAGTCCTTTGTGGACCGTACAACAGATCTTAAAAACAACTCTCTGACGGATGGAAAGCCAATGAAGCCTGGCAAGAAGAGGTTTTGAAGGTGTTCTCGGAGGGGCATTTAGAACCAGCCTGGCTGCGGTGTTCTGCACAACCTGTAACCTATCCAGATCCTCCTCATTAGCTGACAGCAAGAGACCATTACAATAGTCGAGACGGCTGATGACCAACGCCTGGACCAGGGTCTTTCTGATGGTGTCTGGAAGCAATGGAAAAACTCTGCGCAGCAATCCAATGGTCCGAAAGCAAAATCCAACAATGTTGGTAACATGCTGCTTCAAGCTGAGTTCTTGTTCCAGACGGACCCCTAGGTTCTTGACTATCTGCTTAGGCCCGGGGACTGGGCCTAGATCTAAAGGCCACCAGTCAGGAGCCCAGCAGATCTTAGCCTCACCGAAAAGCATAACCTCTGTCTTTGAAACATTGCACTGCAACATATTCAAAGACATCCACTGGGAAACTGCTCTCATCCCCTCAGAGAAAGAATGTAATACCTCTGGAGTAAGATGGTCAAAGGGAAAGAACAGCTGGGTATCGTCAGCATATGACACTGGGCAAAAACCAAAGGCTCTCAGGATATTAGCCAGGGGGGCCACATAGATGTTGAATAATGTAGGGCTCAAACAGGAGACCTGTGGCACCCCCTTAGTAATCCTGGTCTCCTCGGATCGGAAATCGCCCATGGTGACACATTGGGTCCGATCCGAAAGAAAACTCTTTAGCCAAGCCAGTGCCATGCCCCCTAGTCCACTCCCAGTCAGACGCTCGACCAAAATCTCATGTGAGATGGTATCAAAAGCTGCCGATAAATCTAGCAGCACCAGGACAGCTGATGTTCCTTTGTCCTGGAGCATGCGTAGCATGTTCTATTTAAAATGATCATTTTAGAAATGGCATGTGATTTTTTTATATTTCAAATGCATGGATGGTCTGCCTTTGTAAGTGCGTACAAAGCGATACCAAAGGGGATGGTGGACGAAGCGTTAGAGCAAATTAAACACTCACCCCCAGTCAACTGATCTAGGTTTAATCCATCATCATTCTTTAGCTCACTCCACCACCCCAGTTCAGACATGGCCATATGCAAATCAGTTGGACCCTGTGCCTCATGAGAACAGTCCAGCCCGAACTGCCAAGCCATGTCTTCCCTGGACCGGAAACAATCATCCTGGGACTGGTTTCGGGTTCATAACCCTCATCAGCCAGGCTATCTTGAATCCAGTGGCAAAGTGAGCAATGGACCCACGTCTGGGCATACCCTGCCAACTTAGGGCGAACAAAGCAATACCAAAGGGGATGATGGACGAAGCGTTAGAGCAAATCAAACACTCACCCCCAGTCAACTGATCTGGGTTTAATCCATCATCATTCTTTAGCTCACTCCACCACCCCCCCAGTTCAGACATGGCCATATGCAAATCAGTCTGACCCTGTGTCTCATGGGAACAGTCCTGCCCGAACACCCATTTCTTCCCTAGACCGGAAATATCACTTTAGAACTCACCACAATTCCTAAAACGGGTATGGTACCATCAAAAAATGATTTATAATGTAACTAAAGTCTTAAACCTTCTATTAACTGCAATGCTTTTTAATGAGGTACTATCATGTATATTGGTCCCAAGATGGCTGCCAACACTTCTTGGATGAAGTGCTGACAGCCAATCAGATCTCACGATGAGATGTGTGGTTAGGATCCACCGGTTATATATTTTTTTTCCTTTAATATCTAAAACACTGCTGAACAGATTTACACCATTTAACAAAAAGGCACAAGTCTGAACCAAGGACTACTCTTTGCCAAATTTGGTGTAATTCCGTTCAGCAGTTTGGGCTGTAGCTGCGACTAAAGGTTCCAATGGAAAATTGCATGGGGAAAACACGTTTTGGGTCCCCCCTTTTTTCTTGGCCCCCACTTGACAAATAACCCCGAGACTTTCAGTATAGTAGGGGACTGGAGCTGGCCAAAAGTTTTGAAAATTTCGTGAAGATTTGTCAACCCGCTCCAAAGTTATTGTGAATAGAATGTTGCGGATTTCCAATGGAAAATAGGTTCTAACTATAACTACCTACTGGCAATCGCCAGTAGGTAATATATATATATATATATATATTTGAGGTTTTGCTTACCAGTACCCAGAGCCCCATATATATGAGGAGAAAATAAAAATGGGCAGCAAGAGTTCTTGAAACGAGTTAATCACTTATTTTTAATATTGTAGCACTTTAATCACATGTATCTTACACTTCTAAGGCTCTCATGTTATTTATATGAGATGCACCTTTTTTAGCCTTCACTCATGCATGGAGTGTCAAATAAGGAACCATACTGCCATCCTTAAGATCAGTTAATGTTGGGCTTATCTACAATTAAGATTGATTGTCTGAAACAATAGGGAATATAGGAGGAGGTCTTGATCATTTTGACCACACTATTATTGTAATGCCCTATATCTCATGAACTGTTATGAGCGTTCACGAACAGTCTTGTCCCGAGGTACCTGATGGTACAGTATATAGGTGGGACTAGCTCTATGGCAGACCTCATGAGAATACAGAGTTTACTTACACTCTTAATTATCATAGTTTTTTTGTGTATTTGTACAGATAGTATCCAACATTTTTTATGTTTCAACATTATTAACTAACGCTTTAACGCGCATTGCATTAAGGTTTAGTGCAACAAAATAGAGCATTGTTTTTATTTGCAATCACGAACTACTGCACCCAAAGAGCATGTATGCGATGTGATTAGTTTGCGTATAATACAAGTATTTGTACTGACAGTAATTCACATGTATTTATGAAAGGCAAACTGACTATCGCTATATATGAAATTTGCAAGGGGGTAACTTTGTGACAAGGAGTATAACATTTACCCTTTGGGCACATATAGCGCGTGTTGCATTAGCATTCTGAAAATTGGTAATGCTTTGTGATGGTTGAAATGTTAGAAACAGCTGAATAACAATATACATTAAAGTACTGCAGTACCTTTGTTGTGATGGAAAGGGAAAACATTCATTGCACATTGCACATTATTGACCATTGTAATATGGCGCCCACGAAATGGGATTGGAAGGAGACTTGAAATGTTACTCCATCCTTTATGTTTATCATTGCCTGGAAAGGCGCGAAATTTGAGTGTGCTCCAAACCCTTTTATGTATGACCTCCGCATTATCCCCTCATCAGTGAGCAAGGACGCAAGTCCGAAACGCGTCTGATGATTGGCACCACCACTACCATTATATGGAATAAATAATTCTCGAAAATACAAGACTGGTTTGCGGTAATTATTTTGGAGTCTGTGTACCTGTGCGCTGACTGACGGCTGCAGCTGGCAACTCGTTGGAGTTTTATATATATATATATATATATATATATATATATATATATATATATATATATATATATATATATATATATATATATATATATATATATATATATATATATATATATATATATATATATATGTATATATATATATATATATATTCACAGAAAAAACCATAGGTTATAGTGGATATATAGTTAGGAATTTGCATTTACAAAACCTTGAAAATTCAAGGAAAAAACCATTGGTTTTAGGCCATATATAGTTAGGGATTTGCATTTACAAAACCTTATTTTACTCGCATAAAACCATTGAAATTCCATATATAGTTAGATGCGCTAACTATATATCGCGCACCCGCAATCCACTGCTGATGATGTCACATATTACATCATTCATGACATGGTCAGTGACATCACTGATGACATCACTGATCACAACATCCAGTGACTGTATGTTTCTGTAAAGTTAAAATATGTCTTACATATTGAAGAATGAGTGGATGTATAAATGTCTGGATGAAGGATTTAGTAGGTGCATGACTGATTGTATGAGGGAGTGATTAAATGTGTCTCACTGAGTGCATGGGTTAGTGATTAAACTGTATTAATTTGTGCATCATTATATCTGTTGTTCTATGAAGTGCTGCATGTGTTAATCAGTAGCTATATGAGTAACTATATGGGTTATTGATTGGTTGCCTAAGTATTTCTATGGGAGAGTAAGTGTGTGTGTGGGGGTGGCTGGGAGGTGTGTGACTCTGTGCATAGATGTGTGAGCAGTTGATTCACTAGATGTATGGTTTCAAAAGTGCATGTGGAAACAGCTGTATGGGCGGTTGACTGTGTGCATGAGTGTATTGGTGAGTGAATGGATATCTCAGTGCTACATGTCAAAGTAAGTACATATGTAAAACACACTCCATGTGAGAGTTGACATATATAAATAACTGTGCATTAGAGCCAGTGAATGTGTGAGTGGCTGTATGGATCATTGTGAACTTTTATTAGGGATTATATAAGAGAGTAAATATGTGTTAGAATGTTTCAATAAGTAAGGTGTGTATAACTGTATAGTTGAGGAATTGGAGGTGTGATTGATTCTTTGCATGACTGTCTAGGTGTATGAGTGACAATCTGTGAGTGTCTGTTTTCACTGAGTGTATCTAAGGATATATCAGAGTCTGTAGAGGTTCATCGTATTAACACATGAATGATGTCATCTGTGATGTTGTCAGTGATGTCATTTGAGTTGTCATCAGTGATGTCATCAGTGATGCCATTTGGGATGTCATCAGTGATGTCATTTGAGTTGTCATCAGTGATGTCATCAGTGATGTCACTGACCATGTCATGAATGATGTAATATGTGACATCATCAGCAGTGGATTGCGGGTGCGCGATATATAGTTAGCGCATCTAACTATATATGGAATTTCAATGGTTTTATGCGAGTAAAATAAGGTTTTGTAAATGCAAATCCCTAACTATATATGGCCTAAAACCAATGGTTTTTTCATTGAATTTTCAAGGTTTTGTAAATGCAAATTCCTAACTATATATCCACTATAACCTATGGTTTTTTCTGTGAATTTCATTGGTTTTTTAATAGCAAATATGAAAAGCTTTAAAATGTCAAGTACGTGATAGATAAAAACATTTTCGTATTTATGCACGCTGATGTGCTTTGAACGCTGCCCCCCCCCCTCCCCTCTTTTCTCTTAGTAGTACTCTCTCTTTGCAGATAGTGAACGGTAGTTAACGCAGGCCTTTGCCCCCGTTGTAATCCGTCGTGCCTGCTTGTCTCTCCATTTGATTGATTGTTATCCAAGCATTTACTGTTTTAGAATTGGTTCTCTTTGGATCATTCTCTATTTACAAACAAGCACAAAGTCGCAATACTCTGTTTAGTCTTTGCAGATAGTGAAAAATCGTGTAAAAAAATAAAAGTAATCGAGCAAAATCAGTAGGCCACTAATTGGATCTGTTTTTGACCTCGCTAAAATAGAAATATTAGGAACAACCCTTCATGAGAAATACGAAAATATTGAGATGAACTGAGCTCCACACCATGAGGGCTGCAAGACAGCTCGACTCCGTCACCCACCCCGCCCAAAATAACGACAAACCCTATGCAAATATTAAAAATATAGACAACACACCAGCAAAGAAACAGGGTAAAACATTTTATTAAATAACTATTTACATAACTATTTTATACTTTTTATTGCCCGATCCGGCTAGCTCAATCGATCGAGCATGAAACTCATGCACTCTGATAGCAAGCGTTGCTACTGATGCTATGCAGACCAAAACTGGTTTTCAGTTTGTACATTTTTCTAGATTTTTCAATCCAAGGTTGGTTGACTTTGTAGAACGATGGCTTCAGATTTTCAACATACGGTGTGGTGGCGCGGACTGGGAGGGGGCGCTTCGCTCCTGCCCCCTCCCCAAGTAAGATTTTCATACGTGAAAGTACGTTAATGGTTTTGGTCCCTGAGTTGCTTCAATGTCACTGCCATTCTCAAATGGCATAAGTTCTGGATGTTGGGTGCCATAGTTAAGAGTTCTGAGCAGTGCTTGTAACACTGTCTGAAGCTTATTTCCACCTACTGCAGCTTCACTATTCTCAAAGTAAGTGAGTGTCGTTTGTGGACCTGACTGCATTAGAAAACAATGTGATATGTTACCTTCCTAAACAGCTTGACGGAGGCCCCTGAGGGGCGGTGTGATGGCCATGGACTCGGAGAAGACGCTTGGCTCCGACACCCTCCCCAAGTCTTATAGCACTGGTGTAGCCTGAGATCGCCCCCGACATAGGCGGCCGGCTCCCGGGGTCCGGCGGAACTTTTTGCCTTTTGATGACTCTTCAATTCTGGACCTTGTCCCACAATCCGTTTGACCTGAAGACACGCTGTAGTGGGGCGCCCCTTTACCGTTTCAGTTGCCATTCCGCCCGCTTTTGCTACACTGTGCCTCTTCCGCCATTCAGCTGTTTACCGCCCGCTCTTGCGACTACAGCGTCTCGCTCATCATGTAGTTGAGTTGCTCCCGCTCTTGCGGTGCAGCGATAGGCGGCTGCCACAGGACTCTCAAAATGGCGGCCGGCTCTTCGGTTTTGGGTCTGGTCCACTAAAATGGCCCTGGGACACCTTTGAACTCGGACGCTTGCCTGATAGGGCTTGGGCTCCATTCTCGAAAAGCGTCCCCTCAGCCGTGAAGATTCTACAAAAGTCTTGGGGGCCTCCGACTCCCGCAGGCTTCTGGTGGGGAGCGGCTGCCATGATTGCTCGTGGAATGGCCACGACGGAGCTACGAGATGGTAGTGCTCTCATGCTGACGCCAGCTTTAGTCTGAAACATCCAGAAACACTGTAGACTACCAATTCGATCAGTTCCGGTAGCGCCCCAACATGACCCGGAAGAGAAGAACTTGCCCTCCCCTCTTTGACTGATGGTTCTTGTTGCCTGTCCCCTCTGTTGTCATTTAACAGAACTTTTTGGACTGCTGAAAGGGGTTGTGTTCCGAACGCTGGTTGGTGGAGACATTTTGACTATATTCTTGACCTACGTTGTCGCGTAATGCGTTATATGACACGCCGCGTTAGCGCACCCGGAAGTGATCCGAGGCGTGGCGCGCAGCGCGTAACGTAAGCATAACAGGTCATGTGACTTGTTAATAAAACTTTTCATTGGTTCATTTTACTTTTGTTATTTTAATGATGAAAAGCTTGGTCATATGACCTAAAAATTACGCTTTTTATTGTTTTCGAACATTATTTTTTTTTAAACATATGTTATAATATTCCAGGCTAATGTACTTTCCCGGAAAATTTACAACTGTCCTGCAAGTAAAATATATTCCTTTTTCGAGAAAAAGGGCGTTTCTTCCTTCCATGACGGAGCCGTTGAGTAAAAGAGATTCGGCCTGCTGTCTTAGTCGCCGATACGCCTGATTATCAGATTCTTATCGATCACTTTATGTTGCAGAAATGAAAAACACAACTGCCCTTGACCATTTATCTTTACTGCGTTCCTACATATTATACCTTTTATCCGTCATGTAATTGGACTGCTTTATTTCACTTGCCTTTTACTGATTCGAAAACAGTGACTAAAAGTAAAAACTTTACCAATGTAAATACTACTACCGTGTTTTGTTTTAAAAACCTTTATTGTGAAAATGTCAGTATACAAATACGGGCCTATAACCACGTGGGCCGGCCACGGAGCAAACTGAAATCGTATATGATGAGGAGACATTTACACTGTAGAGGAACGTAACGAGCGGGCCATTAGGTTGCAAGAACAAAGGTGTCTAACAGTTGCGGAATCGGTGGACGTACATTTTGCAATTAAAATACGACAGGGCCACTTACAATAACATTTTCTAGATATACATTTGCGGGCAAGGAGTTACGAGTCCCATTTATACCGGCGCCATTTTGGGCGAGGCCGGGCAGGTCCAAGATATAGTCAAAATGTCTCCACCAACCATCGGCCAGACCAGAACCCCTTTCGGCCCTTTATGCTACAAGATGGTGTCTTCCATTCAGAAAATATTGTTGGCAGCATTTTGAAAGGAAACAGAAACAGCCGTTCTCCTAGTGAGTTTCACATTGTTACATTTAGGAAGAATGTTGAAGAGTAGTATGTGGAAAATCTGAAGCCATTTTTCTACAAACTCTCAATCAGACTTGGATGGAAAAAAAAATCCTGAAGAATGTACAAACTGAAAACCAATTTTTGTCTGTATAGCATCAACAGCAACGCTTGAGTCAACTTTGTGTCAAGCCGCCATTTTCATTCAATCAATAGCGTCCCCCTGCACACATTCAGGGACCTGGTCGTGTCTTCAGATGAAACGGATTGTAGGAAAAGAAGCAGAAAGGAAAAGGAAAAAAGTTCCGCCGGACCTCGGGAGCCGGCCGCCTATGTCATGTGCGACCTTTGGCCACACCAGGGCAATAGTGAAGCTGCAGCAGGTGCAAATAAGCTTCAGACAGTCTTACAAGCACTGCTCAGAACTCTCAACTGAGGCACTCAACGTCCAGGACTTGCCATTCGGATCTTGGCGCCTTGTGCTGGTTCCGACCTATTCACACATCGGTCCACTACTGACATCACCTCATAAGCCAACGGGGCACCCCACGCCGACTTTCGGCGCAGCATTGTAGGATGGCCACACCAGTGCGGCAACTTGCTGGACACAACCTCGGTGCCATCCGGATCTCGGCGCGTTCGACTCACTGTACCGCAAGAGTGACCGGAACTCAGCTGGACACGCCGTCTTTCGGCGCAGCATTGTAGGATGGCCACACCACTGCAGCAATTTGCTGGACACCACCTTGGGCAACAGTGAAGCTGCAGCAGGTGCAAATAAGCTTCAGATAGTCTTACAAGCACTGCTCAGAACTCTCAACTATGGCACTCAACATCCAGGACTTGCCATTCGGATCTTGGCGCCTTGTGCTGGTTCCGACCTATTCACACATCGGTCCACTACTGACATCACCTCATAAGCCAACGGGGCACCCCACGCCGACTTTCGGCACAGCATTGTAGGATGGCCACACCAGTGCGGCAACTTGCTGGACACAACCTCGGTGCCATCCGGATCTCGGCGCGTTCGACTCACTGTACCGCAAGAGTGACCGGAACTCAGCTGGACACGCCGTCTTTCGGCGCAGCATTGTAGGATGGCCACACCAGTGCGGCAATTTGCTGGACACCACCTCGGTGCCATCCGGATCTCAGCGCGTTGTGCTGCCTTCGGCCTATTCGCACATCGGTCCGCTACTGACGCCGCCTCACGTGCCAACGGATTTTCTACGCTTTTTGTAGCCCTATGCCGCATAACAGGTCATGTGACTTGTTTATAAAACTTTTCATTGGTTCATTTTACTTTTGGTTTCCTAAAGATGGAAGGCTTGGTCATGTGACCTTAAAATAACACTTTTCATTGGTTTAGAACATTTTTTTTTCCCAAACGATGAAAGCCCCACCTTGTTTCTGGATGTTTCAGACTAAAGCTGGCGTCAGCAGGAGAGCACCACCATCTCGTAGCTCCGTCGTGGTCATTCCGCGAGCAATCATGGCAGCCGCTCCCCACCGGAAGCCTGCGGGAGTCGGGGGCCCCCAAGACTTTTGTAGAATCTTCACGGCTGAGGGGACGCTTTTCGAGAATGGAGCCCAAGCCCTAGCAGGCAAGCGTCCGAGTTCCAAGGTGTCCCAGGGCCATTTCAGTGGACCAGGCCCAAAACCGAAGAGCCGTCCGCCATTTTAAGAGTCATGTGGCAGCCACCTATCGCTGCACTGCAAGAGTGGGAGCAACTCAACAACATGGTGAGCGAGACGCTGTAGCCGCAAGAGCGGGCGCAACTCAGCTGGATGGCCGCCACCTGGGGAGGCCCGTTCACGCCGCCTCCCCCACGCCCCCCCCCTACGGGCCGCCCCACGCCAATTTTCGGAGCAGCATTGTAGGATACCAAAACCAGTGCGGCAGTTTACTGGACATCACCTGGGTGCCATCAACATCTCAGCGCGTTCTGCTGCCTTGGGACTATTCGCACAACAGACCGCTACAGACGAGGCCTCCCCCCGCCCCACCCGGGACGCCCCACGCCAATTTTCGGAGCAGCATTGTAGGATACCAAAACCAGTGCGGCACCCAGGCGACATCACCTGGGTGCCGTCCAGAACTCAGCACGTTGTGCTGCCTTGGGACTATTCGCACAAAAGACAGCTTCTGACAATTGTTGCTTTTTTGGGTGAAAAATGTTTAAATGTTTTTACAGTTTTTGTTCCGTTCATTATAGTTAAAAGTTAATAAAGTTTTAAAATCTAACTTTGTTGGAGTGCTATATATGTTTAAAAAATCGGGTGAATGGGCCCTTGAATCGGGTTATTGTCATGTGTGGGCTTTGCAAGTGTACTGCTACAAGATCGGACATTTCAAACTCAAATGCACGTTCTTTTTCTTACCTTTCCGAAGCATGGAGCGCAATAGCAGGCAGAGAAAGGGTGATGCACGTGTTGAACACTGCCTGGCCTGGCAAGTTGCTGGCAGTGCCCCCCCCGCCCGCTCCTGAAAGAGGGCACACACACACCGCCGCCCCGAGTACTTCACAAATCTTTAAAAGACCATGCGCTTGTTCATGAGGCTTAAATGGTTTATCACCCCTTCTAGAACCCCTGCATCGACCCTCTGACGTTTCCTGGAAGAATTAGCACGTAACACAATACCAAGCCCTGTCAGCTGAAACCCCCGAGAAATCATGGGGCATATTATCAAGGGGGTTTATTTCCGCTTTAGACACTAAAGACACTAGTGAGACACTAGTGAGACAGTCATTCACTCACTAACACACACATATACACACTCATCCACCCATACGGTCCTGCAAATAAGCTGTCTTCAAAACTGATACAAACAGTGAGTCAGTCATTGATGCATCTATGTGCTAAGTAATACCCCCACCAAACCATATATACACTCATACTGATACTAAAAAAACCATCTAATAACCCATATACACACACATGTAGCTACTCACCAACCCATGCAGCCACTTATACACAAAGTGAAACACTGATACAAACATTTAAATATTTAAACATTACTCGCTAATATATGTATTCACAAAGATACACTTAATAAGCCAGTCAACCAATCAATTTAAAAAAAAAAAAACATCCATTTAGACACTTATTTAAACATTTATTCTTCCATCCACCTTTACAAATACATATATAAAACATATTTATTTTTCAGAAAGACACACATTCACTGGATGGTGTCATCAGTGATGTCATGAGTGATGTCACTGACCATGTCATGAGTGATGTAATATGTGACATCATCAGCAGTGCAGTGCAGGCGCGCAAGTTATAGTGAGTCCAACTAACTATAACGTGGGAATTTCAATGGTTTTATGTCAGTAAAATTTCCAGCTAACTATAACTGGTGTGAAACCTATGGTTTTTTCAGTGAATTTAATAGGTTTTTTAAATGCTAATTCCTAACTATAACTGGTGTGAAACCTATGGTTTTTTCAGTGAATTTCATAGGTTTTTAAATGCTAATTCCTAACTATAACTGGTGTGAAACCTATGGTTTTTTCAGTGAATTTCATAGGTTTTTTAAAAGCTAATTCCTTTCTATATCGAATTTGTAACCTATGATTTTTTTTGTAATTTGCTGTTTTGTGTGAGTTTAATTAGTATTATTTTTTTTTATAATAATATTTAAAAAAAAAAATAATTATCATTTTTTTTTGGGGCGCTCTGGGTCCACGCACCGGTAAGCTCTCCAGAAAACGCACCCAGAGTGCTACTTGCGTTCGTGTAAAAAAATATGAATGAAAAGTAAATAATAACGCAAGACATTTAGTACCATACATATAAAAGCAGTTTTTTTGAATAAGGAAATGAAAATAATTTTGCATTTCCGTGAAACTATCAAAACGTCACTTAGGCGCGCCGCATAGGCGCCCCCGGAAGCGCCTACGTTCGTGCCGCGTACGCGCCCCCGGAAGCGCCTACGTTCGCGCCGCGTATGCGCCCCCGGAAGCGCTCCGGTGCGCGCAGCGTCATCGCGTCAAGTCATGTGACCTTAAAATAACACTTTTTATTGGTTGCTAACAGTTTTTTTTACAAAAAATGAAATCCCGGCCCATTTCCTTCACTTCTTCTTTCACTTTTGGCATGGCTGCCAGACCATCCAGCAGTGAAGATGAGCCTGAATTCATTGATGAAGAGCCTCCTCAGCAGAAGGTCAAGGAGCATTTCATCAGGAAATTTTTTTCCATACCTGATGACCAGAAGAAGGTCAATGCTCCAAAAGTGGAGTGCAGGATCTGCCACACAGTCCTGTCACGGGGTGACCCCACTAAGAAATATTCTTTTTCTGCCATTCCCAGCCCTAATTTTTTTTGTTTTTTTTGCTCCTGTTGAGCAGTTTCCATTCCCTCTTTTTGTTTTTGTTATAAAAAAAGAAAAAAGAAGAAAAAAAAGTTATTTTCAGAACTACCTCCAATTCTCATCAAAGAGCTATATTCTTAAAAAAATGAAAAAGAGTAAGTGAAGTGGAGTGCATTGATAATGGAAAGGAAAATGAGTAAGAAAGAACAGAAAGGTATGAGAGGAGAAAGGAAGTGAAGTAGGGGGACTGAAAGAAGGTGAGTGTTGGGAAGGAAAGTAAGGAGAAGGAGAGTGAACATGGGAATGTGGATATTCAAAGAAAATGTTGAAAAGGAACGGGGGTGTGGAAGGGTAAGAAAAGATGCATTGCTGGAGTTGCATCATTTTTGTGACACACTCCAGCAATGCATCACTTTTGCGCTTACAGATACGTCTGAAATACTGACGTATCTGTAAGTACTTCCGACATAATACGTCATATATTTAATATGACGCATGACTAGAAGACTGAAGGCCTTATTTATGAGGCCATGCATCACTTTAACGCCACCGGTGCGTCACTTTTTGTGATGCACCAGTGCTGTAAAAAATGCACCTTATTCAGTCATATTTACAAGGTCACGCATTTAGGGAGATGCGTCACTTTGTAAGCCCCTGCGCCACATTATACCTACGTCAGGTGTAATGTATGCAAAAGGGGCGTATTGACGCAAAAAAAGGGTCGTAGAGGTGACGCAGTGAAATCTATGAGATATCACTGCGTCACTTTTATGATGCTGTTGCGTCCAAATCTTACGCCTGTATCACAGCAGGCGTAAGACTGATGCAGGCCCTTTCACATGGGGCCTGGCCCCATGTGAAAGGATGCATTGCTGGAGTTGCATCATTTTTGTGACACACTCCAGTAATGCATCACTTTTGCGCTTACAGATACGTCTGAATTACTGACATTTACCTGTAAGTACTTCCGACATAATACGTCATATATTTAATATGACGCATGACTAGAAGACTGAAGGCCTCATTTATGAGGCCATGCTTCACTTTAACGCCACTGGTGCGTCAATTTTTGTGTTTTGTGACGCACCAGTGCTGTAAAAAATGCACCTTATTCAGTCCTATTTACAAAGTGACGCATCTAGGTAGATGCGTCACTTTGTAAGCCCCTGCGCCACATTATACCTACGTCAGGTGTAATGTATGCAAAAGGGACGTATTGACGCAAGAAAGGGTCGTAGAGGTGACGCAGTGAAATCTATGAGATATCACTGCGTCACTTTTATGATGCTGTTGCGTCCAAATCTTGCGCCCGTATCACAGCAGGCGTAAGACTGATGCAGGCCCTTTTACTTGGGGCCTGGCCCCATGTGAAAGGATGCATTGCTGGAGTTGCATCATTTTTGTGACACACTCCAGCAATGCATCACTTTTGCGCTTACAGATACGTCTGAAATACTGACGTATCTGTAAGTACTTCCGACATAATACGTCATATATTTAATATGACGCATGACTAGAAGACTGAAGGCCTCATTTATGAGGCCATGCGTCACTTTAACGCCACCGGTGCGTCACTTTTTGTGACGCACCAGTGCTGTAAAAACTGCACCTTATTCAGTCATATTTACAAAGTGACGCATCTAGGTAGATGCGTCACTTTGTAAGCCCCTGCGCCACATTATACCTACGTCAGGTGTAATGTATGCAAAAGGGACGTATTGACGCAAGAAAGGGTCGTAGAGGTGATGCAGTGAAATCTATGAGATATCACTGCGTCACTTTTATGACGTTGTTGCGTCCAAATCTTATGCCTGTTTCACAGCAGGCGTAAGACTGATGCAGGCCCTTTCACATGGGGCCTGGCCCCATGTGAAATGATGCATTGCTGGAGTTGCATAATTTTTGTGACACACTCCAGCAATGCATCACTTTTGCGCTTACAGATACGTCTGAAATACTGACGTATCTGTAAGTACGTGCGACATAACGTCATATATTTAATATGACGCATGAGTAGAAGACTGAAGGCCTCATTTATAAGGCCATGCGTCACTTTTACGCCACCGGTACGTCACTTTTTGTGACGCATCAGCAGCATAAAACATGCACCTTATTGAGTTATATTTACAAAGTGACGGATCTAGGTAGATGCGTCACTTTGTAAACCTCTGCGCCACATTATACCTACGTCAGGTGTAATGTATGCAAAAGGGGCGTATTGACGCAAGAAAGGTCGTAGAGATGACACAGTGAATAAACTGGGTTTTCCCCATGCTACGCTCCCCGGTCCGCTCCCTGGTGCGCGTACCGGGCGCTCCCCCCGCGCAAATCGAAATAAATATTTATTTATTTTTTGCCCCGCGGGGCCCTTTTATGGCCCCCACATCAAACCTAGGGGGTCAGGGGGGGGGGTCTACCCTGCCCCCTTATGGTCATTCCCCCTTTTGTTTTTGCCACCTCTGGTGTCTCGATCCTACCGAGATACAAGATGGCGGCCGCTCCGGACTGTTTCGAATGTTTACAACACCCGAGAGCCAATCAGCTTTCTGCGCGGTGCGTACCGGGGCGCGCCTGTAGATATACATATTTTTTTTAACCTAAATTACTCAAAATCCACTGGAGCACATATCTTGAGACATAGCAAAGGCACACCGGGCTACCAGTCCCTACAATTCTGCCAAGTTTGGTGAAAATCCATTCAGCCGTTCGGGCTAAAAGTGAGTTTGACCGCCCGATGGAAATTAACATGGAGAAAACACCTTTTGGGACCCCCCTTTTATCTCGGTCCCCGCTTGACGAATCCCCCCCACATTTTCAGGGAAGGAGCGGAGCGGGCCACCTTCTTTGAGAAATTCGCGAAGATTCGTCCACCAGCGCCAAAGTTATTCCCAATAGAATGTTGCGGATTTCCTATGGAAAGTAGATCCTAACTATAACTACCTACTGGCGACCGCCAGTAGGTAATACATATATATATATATATATATATATATATATATATATATATATATATATATATATATATATATATATATATATATATATATATATATATATATATATATATATATATATATATATATATATATTTATACACGATCAAAACTCCTGCTACACCTCCCACTCTGATCTGGATTCCGACGTAGAAAAACAGGTACAGACCACACCACAGCGCTGTAGATGAATTCAAAGGTGGTTATTGACCCCTTGTCGCCAGCATGACGCGTTTCGGCTACGTCACAGTAGCCTTGATCACATGACCAATATATATATATATATATATATATATATATAGAGAGAGAGAGAGAGAGAGAGACAGGACACTGAAATTTCACAAGCTAGCATAGTTTACCCTTCCACTGCTCCATCCCTGGGTCACTGGGCCGCTGCTCTCCAAATGCAAAATAAGCCTTGTTGTTTCCATATGTGGCTCACTTAGAGCAAATACTAAAGATAACGAAGAAGAAACACAAATTTACTTACTTAAAGGAGATTTTCACCGCATGCAGAACTCCATCCCCCATCATGCACCAGTGGCAAGTGGATGCAAACACGCCCCTCGGAGGTGGGATGGACGATATAATAAAGTTGGGAAACATCACATGCTGGTCTCATTCGTGCTTTTTTCAGCCCAGGAAGAAGGGGCTCCATGCCCGGAAACGCGTTGGCAGTAACTATAACTAACGGAGGAAATCACAGGGCTGCATACTGAATGACGGAGGGTCGAGAGCAGCAGTGTGCGATCCCGATGCTCTGGGAAATTTGTTGGAACATATATATATATATATATATATATATATATATATATATATATATATATATATATATATATATATATATATACACTGAAAAAACATAGGTTTTACAGATATTATAGTCAGGAATTCGCATGTAAAAAACCTTCGAAATTCACTGAAAAAAAAGTTTCAGGGATATTATAGTTAGTTGGACATTTGACTCATATAAAACCAGAGAAATTCGCCTGTATTAGTTAGTTTTTTTTTAATCACTGGCTTTCCGAAGCTCGATACTACGAACACAGTACATTCCCTTAATATGGGGCGAACTCTACTTTAGCTGTGAACAGGATTGACATATGCTGCATCGCTCGCTGTTTCTTCGCACATTTGCACATTAAGATTGCCTATGCACATTTTTTAATGTTTATGTTGCTGCTGTAGGAGTGACAGCGCATCCTCCTTCTTGACCAACTACAATTGTCGTTTTACTCCAGCCCGGACGAAGTCCCCTTGGGGACGAAACGCGTTGTCTGAGGCCTTTTAACGTTTATAATAAAGGAATTTTTTCCAAATCACTTTGCTGTTACGTACCAGTTCTTTAGGTGCACCATCCTTCACTTATACAAGTTAGTTGAGCTAACTATAACTGGCTCGCCTGCAATGCACTGCTGATGACGTCACATATTACATCACTTATGACTTGGTCAGTGACATCACTGATGACATCACTGATGACATCTCAAATGACATCACTGATGACATCATCCAGTGAATGTGTGTTTCTGCAAAGTTTAAATATTGTTCATATATATCTATGCCAAGGTCAATTCAAGAATACGTCGATGTAAAAGTGCCTGAATACATTATTTAGTAGATGTATGACTGACTCTATAAGTCACTGATTGAATGTATGTTACTGAATGCATGGATTAGTGACTAGACTGTGTGAATGTCTCTCTTAGTCTCTCACTTGGTGTGTAAGCAGGTGCATGGGTTGGTGAGTAGCTACATCAGTGTGTATATGTGTTTTTCATTGATTGTATGATTATCTGTATGGGGGTCTGAGTGTCTATGTGGGTGTGTGGGTGGTATCTGACCGTGTGCATACATGTCTGAATGGCGAATTCAACTGGTTCTATAGATTCAAAAGTGCATCTCAGAAGGGCTGTATAGATAGCTGACTGTGTGTACAGGTGTGTTGATTAGTGAACTGATGTCTCAGTTGTATATCTGTGATTAACTATATATGTTTTTACACACTATATGTGAGTTTTGGGGTATATAATTGACTACGTGAAAGACAGTGATTGCAAGAGTTTCTACATACACGAATGTGTACGTGTATTAGTGATTGTATAAGAGAGTAAGTATGTGATAGTATCTATATAAATAAGGAAAGTTATGTGTGTATAAATAAGGCAGGTGTTGTGTATATATCTGCATAGGTGAGTACATGGGTGTATGAATGATTTTTGACATGACTGAATAGATGTCTGAGTAACTCTATGGATCAGTAGCACTGTGTAAATGTATATATACGTGTATGAGTGGATATTATACTGATGTAATGATGAGTGACACCATGTATGAGTGCCTGTATCAGTGTATATCTAGCTCACAATATATAGATAGGAATCAGTGGATGAATATCTAGTATCTGGTATTGGTGTGTCTATGCTTTTCAAAACGGAAGTCTGTATTTTAGAGTATGTGTATCAAAGGTTATATTACTGTGTGAAGAGGTGTGTCAGACTATCACATGGATGATGTCATCAGTGATGTCATTTGAGAGGTCATCAGCGATGTCATGAGTGATGCCACTGACCATGTCATGAGTGATGTAATATGTGACGTCATCAGCAGTGCATTGCAGGCCCGCGAGTTATAGTTAGCTCAACTAACTATAACAGGCAAATTTCTCTGGTTTATATGAGTCAAATGTCCAACTAACTATAACGTCCTGAAACCTATGGTTTCTTCAGTGAATTTCAAAGGTTTTTTAAATGCTAATTTCTACTACAACGCCTGTAAAACCTAAGGTTTTTTCAGTGAATTTCGAAAGTTTTTTAAATGTTAATTTCATATTTTGATATTTATAAAACCTATATTTTTTTCAAATTGTTTTTCAATATTTTGCAACTCTATCATCCTTTTTTAAACTTTACAAATTATGTAGTCTTTTATATCTTCCTCACAACATATTTATATCTTTTTGTAGAAAACTACAGTCCCGTACTGGTAGTCTACCAAGCTCGATCAACACGCGAATCCTATCCACCACATTTAAATGATGCGCATTTCATATCCAACTGGTTTGTGGCACCGCGTCCCACGTAACAACATGTACATATGAGGTTGCACCAGCTGCTACTTTGGTAGGCGACGGGTACGCACTACCAAGCCACGCGTTGTCATGTACGTATAGGGTCGCACCCACTGCGTGTTGCGTATGCGACGGGTGCACACTGCCACGCCCTGTGTTACATCATAGACATACAATGTTGTGCCGCATTCACCATTCCCTAATTTTTTTGTCTCAAAACTATATCTAAAAAACTTTAAAGTGTATATGAGAGCAAGAAATAATTACAAATATTTTAAACAGTTGTATATTTCTAACTGTAATAAACTTATAAGATAGTAACTATATTTTCTCAAAATCACATCGGGTGCGGTCTCATTGCGCACTGGCTGCATGATTGCCATGTAACTATAAAAAAGAATCATTTCATTAGTTTATAACATTTCCCATTGTAACAGTTCAAAACGCCACCCATTTTAGTCAATATCTGTACTGCATTTCATGAGACACACCTCTTCTGCTTAGAGTGCTTTGTCCAAAACTTTTTGCAATATACACATATCTTACACTACACACAACATGCAATCATCATTTTCATCAATATTCATGCTCTGTAAAGTAGCCTTTCACCTATGATAGCCATACACTTAAAAGTTACATTACCAAAATATTCTCAAATACCACAGGTAACATGGTTGCATACGCTGTCCACAACACAATGTAATATAGTGCGGCCCAGAGACGGTATCATGCATAGATAATGAACACACGGACACAGATCAATAGTGGAAGTGGATACAGGCACGTACGCTTGACTCCTTTTTATTACCATGGTGACATATCCAGTGAAGTCTGTGCTGGATGTGTTTGTGGTAAGTGTAAACCAGCCTTCAGGGAATGGTTGCTGCTAGCATCAACTACAAGAGTAATCATTGGATCACACACAGAGATTCAATATTAAAAGAATCAATAATTTATGCTGCAGTAAGGTAGGGACAGTAGATGTGAAATAATACAGAAATAATTCCATCGTAAAAGAACAACACCTTGTGGTATACTGACACACAATCACTAGATCTGAAATAATACACAAAAAAATTATATCATAAACGCTCCATCAGTTCTAGTGCACTCATATAACCACATCAAAAGCATTCAGCATGCTCCGATAATGCGTGCTGTAGACAGGCCGTACTAGGAGCAATATCGGTTGCCATTAACACTGCATCATCTGCAATACCGACTCAATCTGAATTAAGAACACTGCTGTCTGCAGTGTAGGCCACAGAGAGCGGTCACAAAGGACCCACAGATACGTAAAGTGACTTCACCTACCCAGTTTGTCATCAGCAAAGCAACAAAAATAGTGTGCAAAGCCTGCAATGATACATATGCATGGTGCAGACAGTACACACTGGAACAATGTCTTTTCCTACAGGACTACCTAATCTACAATAGCGACTCAATCTCAATTTTGAACACTGCTGTCTGCAGTGCAGGCCAGAGTGAGCAGTCACAACGGCCCACAGTCACGTAGCATTGACTTGAGCTCTACAGTTTGCAATACAAGAAGCAAATAAAACGTGTGCGGAGCCTGCAATGATGCGTATAAGTGGTGCAGACAGAGCACACCACAGCAATCACTTCCCTTACAGGACTGCATTATCTACAATAGTAACTCGATCTGAATTGTGAACACTACTGTCTGCATTGTTAAATAAAAGCAGTACTCACACACACAACCATCAATACTTTTTCTCACTTCCTCTTTTTAAAATAAAACAACATAAATTACAGAGAACTCTACAATGAATACATCAAAACAATTCAAATTGGGATTTCATCTCTCCACAGTCTACACTATTCACTGTTCCTTTGGACTTGCAAGATGAATTTGGTCATTTCACTAAACCTATAACTGATATAAAATACCTTCTTGAAGCAAGTATACTAAAACCATATTGTGTATGTTTCAATAGACATTCTAATTACTTAACTACTAGATTCTATAATTAAACAATCACCACACAATCTAAATTGTGAACCCTGCGAACCGCAGTTTAGACCAAATCCAGTGGTCATTCACAACTCACAGCCACATATCGTTGGATTCGGAAGCACGGAGTTGGTTGCACCTGATTAGAGGGGGTACACAGAAATCATCACAAACTTTAACTTATGACATCCTCAATCATAGAATCAAGACCTCATTTTACTGTTTGCACATGCTGTACCACAGTATACTCCACCCACTACTGTCAACCAAGCCCAATCATCATGTGCAGCAGTTAGTTATGGAAGCACAGACTGTGATGCACTTCAGCACACAAACTTCTGAGAAAAGCAAGAAGTAGGTAATATCGGACATCATCCATTGTGGGATCAAGGCACCATTCCACAGTTGGGACCTAGAGTTGGATGAACCTGATCGAAGTTACCTTCATCTCCACTCTCAAATGCAGTTCTAACATCGTCCATTGTGGAGTCAACAAACCATTCTACTTTTGGAACCCAGAGTTGGTTGCAACTGGTAGAAGGGAATATCTCCATCTCCACTCTCAAATACAGTTCTAACATCATCCAATGTGGGATCAACACACCATTCCACTGTTGGGACGTAGAGTTGCTTGCACCTCATCGGAGGGGGTACACAGAAATCATCACTGTTAGAACTGGGGGTCTCGAGTTGGCAGAGGTAAGAACCTTTGACCAAATAGAGACCCCTACTTCTAGTCAGGTTAGAGAGATACACACTGTAAATAAACCCTGCTCACCCCCTAGGTAGCTTGGCACGAGCAGACAGGCTTAACCCCAAGGCAATGTGTAGGGTAGATGCACTTAACACACACAATAGCTTCTGTATACTCCACAAACTGACACCACACAGGTAAGTATATAAAAAATATAACTTTATCTAGTTTTAGGCATTTCACGAAGGAAATCCAGTTACACAAATCACTTGACTCTTCTTTATATTTGCATTTAGTTAGGAAGTTATCGAGGGAACTTATCCCAGTCTCAGTCTTCAGTTTAGCAAAGCAAAACTACACGTAGGTTGTAGAACCTAAAAGAATGGTTCAATGTTGTTTCTAGCGCTGTGCTGACGAAGCGCTTCTTTCGCACTTGCCCCCGATGGTTTGTTTGCAGTAAAAGACCCCCACCCGGCCCCGGCCGGTCCCGCTAGCTCTCCGCCCGCTCTCGACAATCCAACGAGCGGCGGGGAGCTGGAATTACCTTGACGATGCGGGGACGGCAGGCGGGGATAGGAGAAAGGCACGCGAAGTCCCAGGCGAAGACGAGGGATTCTTTGGGCACAGACGCTCTCCCGACACCTTCTACGTCGTCTCCTCACCTCGCTCAATCCGTGCGCAGCTCCTGAGGCGAGCCTCCCATGACGCTGAGGCCTCTCCCGCCTTTCAGCCACTCAAAGCGCAGCCTATCGATGACGCGGCGGCCCGGGGACCAATCCCAGCACGGCACCGCCAATCAGGCTTCGGTGGTTACTGAGGGGGCTCGTCTCGGCGAGCCAATCAGGACGCAGATCCTTTGGTTCCTTCTCCGCGGCCCCCTGCGAGGGACAGCGAGATCTCTCGGTGAGTGCAAGCCCTGGGCAGGGGCGGTGATTAACGGCCTGGTGATTTTTTGGGCACAGGAGGCGGGCAGAGCACTTGTGAGGTCACAACAAGCCTCTTGGACATTAACTTCCAAAGGGGGAGCACAACGAGCCTCTGGTCTGCTGCAAGACGGTGCCGATGAGCACACCGATCCTCTTACACGGCCAGCAATCTCAAATCACGCACCCAGAGGGGAACAAGCACGATCTTCACAGCGTTTATGTAGTTTCTCGGGAACCTTTTGACCCTGGGTTCCAGGACAGGAGGCCAACTCTTCTCAGGCCCTTGGAGATTCTTGGAGACACAGCACACAGCAAAGTCTTGAGGTCAAGCAGACAGGGGGTCACAGCACACAGCAAAGTCCCCTACTTCTCACCTTCAGTTGAACAGCAAAACAGGTCAGCTCCAGAGCACACAGCAAGGGCAGTCTTCCTTAGTTTCCACAGCGGTTCTTCTTCTGGCAGAGGATCCTCTTGATTGTAGAATCTGAAAATCTGTTGTTAGGGGTCCTTCTCTTATACCCCTAAAAGTCTTTGAAGTCTTTGTGCAAGTTGGCCCTGAGCACGGTCTAAACCAGTTCTGGGTGTTGCTGGAGTACTTTGTTTTCCTGGCTTCTTCCTTCTTTTCAGAGTGAGGGGCAGAGTTGTCAGCTGCCCAGCAGGAGGTGGAGCCAGCATTGTGGCAGGCAGGCACAGCCCTATTCAATCCCAGGTGCTATCTCCTCCCATCACTCTAGTTGCAGATGCAGTCATTCAACCTAATGCTGACTCAGACAACCTCCTAGGGGCTCCCCAGCCCCTGTCACCCTCAAACCAGACAGTCAATCCACAAGCAGGTCCAGGCACACAGAAAGGTCAGACAAGAGAACATCCACTTTCTAAAAGTACTGTTCTCAAACACAGAATTTAAAAACAACCTTTCCTAAAAGATGTGTTATTAAATTCTGAGTTCAGGGATATCAATCACTTATGTCTTATCTTGTTTCTATGGGAAGATAGGCTGGTAGCCATTGGGACCAGCCTCCCTCATGTTAGTCTATGGAGCAAGGTAACCTTGCAGCACTGATCACACAAAATGGCTGCTGTTCACTACCAGTGCATGTTACCTGCACTAGTACATGCTCTACCTTTCATATACACTGCACCCTGCCCAAGGGGGTACCTTGAGTCTTCCATAAGGGTGACCAATGTGCACAAAAAGGGAAGGGTTAGGCCTAGCCAGTGGAGACACTGACCAGGAGGACATGACAGTCCACTGACTGCACACAGGCACTGCGGTGGCAGGCCTGAGACACCATTTTAGGGCTACTCATGTGGGTGGCACAATCAGCGCTGCAGGCCCACTAGTAGCATCTGTCATCACCAGCCCTGGCACACCCGGTGCATTTTACTAGGGACTTCGTGGTGATACAAATATGCCAAACAGGTACATCCAATCAATTTGATAATTTCCATAGGGAGCACTTACACTCTGGCACTGATCATCAGTGGCAGAGTGTCCAAAGCATCTAAACCAGCAAAAAAGAAATCCAGCACAGCATCAAAAATACAGGAGGCAGAGGCAAATAGATAGGGGAAAAACCACGCCAAGGGTGTCAGGTCTAACACGTGTCCTCTCCAGCTGAAAGTGA
Source organism: Lissotriton vulgaris (assembly GCF_964263255.1). Classification (NCBI taxonomy): domain Eukaryota; kingdom Metazoa; phylum Chordata; class Amphibia; order Caudata; family Salamandridae; genus Lissotriton; species Lissotriton vulgaris. The sequence goes on from NC_141696.1 coordinate 1,156,505,023, forward strand.
GGAGAACTACCCACCCTCTTGGGAGTTCTCTTCACTAAGGCGGAAGAATCTGAACAGACCATCAGCGTTGGCGTGTTCTGTACCAGGGCGGTGTTCCACCGTAAAGTCCATTCCTTGTAGGGAGATGGACCACCTCAACAGTTTTGGGTTCTCACCCCTCATCTGCATCAACCATCTGAGTGGTCTGTGGTCGGTCTGAACACGGACGTGAGTTCCAAACAGGTAGGGCCTCAGCCTCTTCAGAGCCCAGACCACAGCAAAAGCTTCCCTTTCAATCACACTCTATCTCTGTTCCCTGGGGAGTAGCCTCCTACTAATGAAAGCTACAGGTTGGTTTCCGCCCTCGTCGTTGATCTGTGAGAGTACTGCTCCCACGCCTTGTTCTGAAGCGTCTGTCTGCACTATGAACTCACTGCCTTAAGCACCGGTGCTGTGCACATGGCAGTTTTCAGGGCATCAAAAGCAGTTTGACAAGCTTCGGCCCAATTCACTTTCCTGGGCTGATTTCTAGAGGTTAGTTCCGTCAGGGGGGCAACAATGGTGCCATATCCTTTGACGAACCGTCTGTAATACCCGGTGATGCCTAGGAAGGCTCTCACCTCTGTCTGGGTCTTGGGGGGTTCCCAATCCAGAATGGTATCAATCTTTGCCTGTAGGGGCGCCACCTGGCCGCTCCCCACCTGGTGTCCCAAGTACACTACTGATCCCTGCCCTATCTGGCACTTACTGGCCTTGATAGTGAGGCCTGCCTTTTGCAGTGCCTTCAACACTTCACAGAGGTGTTGCAGGTGTTCCTCCCAAGTGGAGCTGAACACAGCAATATCATCCAGGTATGCGGTGCTGAATTGCTCCAGCCCGGCCAGTACCTGGTTGACCAGTCTCTGGAATGTGGCAGGGGCATTTTTCAACCAAAAGGGCATGACTTGGAACTGGAAGTGCCCCTCTGGCGTTGAGAATGCTGACCTCTCCTTGGCCCCATCAGTTAAGGCAATCTGCCAGTACCCTGAAGTCAAATCAAAGGTGATGAGGTACTGGGCAGCTCCCAACCGATCCACAAGCTCATCAGCTCTGGGGATGGGGTGTGCGTCAGTCTTGGTGACCGCATTGAGCCCAGGGTAGTCCACGCAAAACCGGAGTTCTGGAGGGCCACCGGGTATAGCAGCTTTCTTTGGCACTAGGACCACTGGGCTAGCCCAGGGGCTGCTGGAGGGCTCAATTACCCCTTGTGCCAACATCTTGGAAACTTCTTCCTTGATGCTGGCTCTGACCTTGTCAGCCACCCTGTAAAATATTTGCTTCACAGGCAGAATATCTCCAGTGTCCACATCATGGACGCACCAGTTGGTGACACCTGGGGTCAGGGAGAACAGGGAGGCGAACTGACCCAAGACCTGGCTACAGTCTCTCTGCTACTCTGGGGTCAGGGTGGGCGAGAGGACCACACCATCCACTGACCTGTCCTGCTCCTTGGCTGCCAGGAGGTCAGGGAGAGGATCACTATCCTCTTCCCCTCCAGCATCTGTAGCCATGAGCATAGTCACTTCAGACCTCCCAAAGTGGGGTTTGAGGCGGTTTACGTGCAACACTCTCAGGGGCTGTCTGGGAGTCTTCATGTTAACCAGGTAGGTTACTTCGCTTTTGCGCTCCACCACCTTATATGGCCCGGTCAACTTGTCACGGAGCGCGCAAGGCTCCACCGGCGCCATCACCCACACCTTCTGACCAGGGTGGAACTCAATCAGAGTGGTATTCTGGTCGTACCATCTTTTCATTTCCTCCTGGCTAGCTTCCAGGCTCTCTTGAGCGAGCTTCCTGAAGCGCTTCGTCTGGTTGCGGATGACCAGCACATAGCTGAACACATCAGGGGCGTTTTTCCACAGGATTTCTCCCACTTCTCTTTCACCAGAGTGAGACGTCCTCTAACAGGGTGGCCATACAGCAATTCAAAGGGACTGAACCCTAAGGATTTCTGAGGCACCTCCCTGTAGGCAAACAACAGGCATGGTAACAAGACGTCCCAATTCCGTCTCATGGGTTCTTCTAGGCCCATAATCATACCTTTTAGGGTGTTGTTGAACCTTTCAACCAACCCATTTCCTTGAGGGTGGTAAGGAGTGGTGAACTTGTAGGTCACCCCACACTCCTCCCACAGAGACTTCATGTACCTAGAGATGAAGTTGGGACCCCGGTCGGAGACCACCTCTCTGGGGAACCCCACTCGGGAAAAGATCGCCATTAAGGCACGGCCCACCACGGGGGCTGTGACTGTCCTGAGAGGGACTGCTTCTGGGTACCGGGTGGCATGGGCCACCAAGACCAGGATAAACCTGTTGCCTAAGGCTGTCTTGGGGTCCAGGGGCCCCACGATGTCGATGCCCACCCGCTCAAAAGGGGTGCTCACCACAGGAAAGGGTTGAAGGGGTGTCAGGCACTTCCCTCCGCTCTTGCCACTGGCCTGACATGTTTGGCAAGACCTGCAAAAGGTACCAACGTGCTTCTTCATTTGGGGCCAGTAAAAGTGGGTGACAAGCCTGTGTTAGGTCTTGTCTTGCCCCAGATGTCCTGCGAGAGGCACGTCATGAGCCAGACCCATTAGGAAGTTCCTGAAGCGCTCGGGTACCACCAGCACTTGGGCTGCACCAGGCTCAGCGAACTTAGGCTCACTATAAAGTAAGTCATCTTCCCAGTAAACAAAATGCTCCTTGGACCCTAGACCTGCTGCCTGATCTGCAGCCTGCTGCCACACACCAACGAGGGAAGGGCATTCCTTCTGCGCCTGGCAGAACTCCTCCCAGGAGGGACCACCCTCTTGCTGCCAATGGGTCAGCTCAGGTAATTCCCCCAGTTTGGCCACCTGCTCCCCTGTAGGTTCCAGGGCATCCCCCTCAGGTTCCGCTCCTTCCTGGACCGTGGGAACGGCTGGGGCTGGTTTCCCACGCCCTCTGCCTCTTCCTCTCTTGGCAGGTCCCTGGGCAATTGTTCCAGGCTCCAGTTCTGCTGGTTCACCCCTACTGGCTGCCATAGCATGTGTGGTCACACAGATCCACGCAGGCAAGCCCAACATCTCCAAATGAGTTCGTTGCTCTACATCCTTCCATGGAGAACTCTCCAGGTCGTTACCTAATAGACAGTCTACAGGCAAGGCATCAAAAGACCAGAGACTCCCCCCCATTCAAAGGGAACACGTGCCAACTTCCAGAGGCGCACTGTACTATCAGCTGCCACCACAGGACGGAGTACATTGGTAATGATCTGCTCTTCAGACACCCACTGACACCTCACAGATGTCACGCTGGCCCCTGTGTCTCTCAGAGCCTCTATCTCCTTCCCATTGATGGTCACCTTCTGCCCGTATTTTTTAGTGTTAGAGGGCAGCAAGGTTTCCTAGACCATCTCTTGGTCTCCGAAAGAGACAAGGGTCATCACTGCTAATCCCTCCTCCCCACTGGAAATCAAATCCCCTCCCAAAGCTACATTGGCTAACCCTGGGGCTGGAGCACCAGTGGGTGCTGGGGGTTTGTTGGAACATTTAGGGGCAATGTGCCCCACTTCTCTACATCCATAGGAAGTAAGCTGAGTTCTGTTGTCCTGCTTGCCCTTAGGGGGCCAGGACTTCTTAGGCTTGGGGGGTTGGGACTCTTTCTCCTGGGAACTATTTTAGGGGCCTTTAGAGAACTCCTTACGGTTACCCTTGTCCTCCCCACCCTTCTGCTGGGGACCCTGTCCACCCTTGGCTGGGGTACTTACCACCCCCTTGTGGACCTTGGTGCTAGTCCAGTGGTCCGCCTCCTTAGCAAGCTCACTGGGATCAGTTAACTTGCTGTCTAAAAGATGCTGGCGCAGCTCTGGAACAAATAGACTACTCAAGTGCTCCCAACTAATCAAGTGACACAACCCCACATAATCAGTTACTTTGCTGCCCTTTATTCAACCTTCCAGTGCACGCGTGTCCAAACTCACACATTCCACCCAGGTACTAGAATCAAGTTTCTTGAAGTTCCTAAACTTCTGGCGGTACTGTTCTGGAGTTAGTCCATACCTGAGGCATAAGGCCTCCTTCATGGAGGGGTAGGTTAAGGTACCTGCTGCTTCTAAGGGTGCCAAGACATCCCTCCCAGAGGCCTCAAAATGCTTCCACAAACCTGCCCCCCAACTCTTCTCAGACACTTCATTCATCTTCAAGGCAAGCCCATAGGATCTAAACCATGCATAGATATCCTCACCCCTTTGATAATTCTGCACCAAATCTTTTGGTATGTACACCTTACCCGCCTGCACTGGCTGTGCGCTGCCACCATTGGAACCGGACTCCACTTGTTTAGATCTGAGATCCAGCTCCCTTAGACTCAACTCATCAGCCCACTGGAGTTTCTTTTCCTCCAAAGCGAGAGCGTTCCTGCTCTCCTCCGCCCTTTTCTCAGTGTCAAGGAGTAACTTCCTTTCCTCTGCTTGGCTCTGAGTTTAAAGAGCTCTAACTCATGGGCCCTCTTCCTCTGATTCTCCTCCAGCTCCTCTGGAGAAAAGCCCCTACTGGAGTGGGCGCTGCCAGCCCTAGAAGCTGGCCTATTCACGGGTAAATCCTGGGATCCAAACCCATTCTCCTGCGCATCCCCCTCTCCAGTAACATCTTCTGGATCAACATTTTTGGCCTCCCACCAGGCCCTTAAAGCTTTTTGTAGCTCTTCCTTGTTTGAGCTGCCCCTCATGGGACATCCAAGGTTTTTGCAGAATTGTTTCAAGAACTCCTTCTTGTATGTGAGCAAATCCTAAATCTCAAACTCCAATTCCGCCTCTTCACCTACTTCCTTCTGAGACATGATGCTTCCTACGCTTTGCGACGTGATCTGCGCTAAACAAGACTAGTGGTGTACACAAAATCACTGTAGGTCAAGTGCAAATACCAGTTCAAATCCTCACCGCTGTCCAACAATATTAGAACTGAGGGTCTCTAGTTGGCAGAGGTAAGTACCTTTGACCAAATAGGGACCCCTACTTCTAGTCAGGGTAGAGAGATACACACTGTAGATAACCCCTGCTCACCCCCTAGGTATCTTGGTACGAGCAGACAGGCTTATCCCCAAGGCAATGTGTAGGGTAGATGCACTTAGCAGAAGCTTTTAGCTACACTCCTGAGGCGGAAGCCGGGAGCTAATTCACCTTAAAAACTTTAAATTGTCAAAGATTTACTTGTGGAAACTATCTTTTAAAGCACTTACTTGTCAGGTAATTAGTTGCTAGAGACAGCGGAACCAGCGCTGACACAGCACGCCGAACGACAACACTCCTTGCGCCACGAGCCGAGGCCACGCCCCCTTTTTAAGCCACGCCCCCGCCGACTCCTACTTTAGACGCCGATTCAAGGGCGCCAAGCAGAAGCTTTTAGCTACACTCCTGAGGCGGAAGCCGGGAGCTAATTCACCTTAAAAACTTTAAATTGTCACAGATTTACTTGTGGAAACTATCTTTTAAAGCACTTACTTGTCAGGTAATTAGTTGCTAGAGACAGCGGAACCAGCGCTGACACAGCACGCCTAACGACAACACTCCTCGCGCCACGAGCCGAGACCACGCCCCCTTTTTAAGCCACGCCCCCCGCTGACTCCTACTTTAGACGCCGATTCAAGGGCGCCAAGCAGAAGCTTTTAGCTACACTCCTGAGGCGGAAGCCGGGAGCTAATTCACCTTAAAAACTTTAAATTGTCACAGATTTACTTGTGGAAACTATCTTTTAAAGCACTTACTTGTCAGGTAATTAGTTGCTAGAGACAGCGGAACCAGCGCTGAAACAGCACGCCTAACGACAACACTCCTCGCGCCACGAGCCGAGGCCACGCCCCCTTTTTAAGCCACGCCCCCCGCCGACTCCTACTTTAGACGCCGATTCAAGGGCGCCAAGCAGAAGCTTTTAGCCACACTCCTGAGGCGGAAGCCTGGAGCTAATTCACCTTAAAAACTTTAAATTGTCACAGATTTACTTGTGGAAACTATCTTTTAAAGCACTTACTTGTCAGGTAATTAGTTGCTAGAGACAGCGGAACCAGCGCTGACACAGCACGCCTAACGACAACACTCCTCGCGCCACGAGCCGAGGCCACACCCCCTTTTAAGCCACGCCCCCGCCGTCCTCATTCATTTGCACAGTATAAATCATGTGCATCTTCCGGTCGCGCAGCGGGCGAGCGCAGCGGGCGCGACGTTTGCGCGCCGAAGGCAAGCTTGTCTGCGCTCGCCCGCGACCGACAGGGACCAGGGGCCACCCCCCCTGGCCAACTATCAAGCCAGACCATAACCTATAACTCGCAGTCACTTCGCCAACTAAACCAAACAGTTGGCCTATCCTGTCTACACACATGGGACCCCTCCATCCAACATTCCGCCTGTAATCAGTGCGGCTTTCGTTCCTCTCATGGCATGAAGAATCCTACATCATTCTCTATGCTGTTGCTTAACTGCCGTTCGCTTCCCAACTACTCTGTGGAAATCTCACTATTATTAAAGGAGATAAGCCCAGATGTCTTTTTTGCGACGGAGACCTGGCTACAGGAACACTCGGAACCTGACCTGGTGCAAGCACTTCCACCTGGCTATCAAATACTTCGCCTCGACCGGAAAAAGGGTATCGGCGGTGGCCTAGCTATAATCTATAAATCAGATTATATTGTCACCAGCACCCTTGTAGACTTCCCAGACTGCGAATGCCTTTCTTTCTTCATAAAATTTAGTGCCACACATACCTTCTCGGGTATGCTTATATATCGCCCTCCTGGACCACTAAGGCAGTTTCTAACAGACCTCACCGCGATAGCGGCAAGCCTTGCAGTTAGCGCTGCAAACTTTACTATTCTAGGTGACCTTAGCATCCACTTGGATGACCCAAATGACTCTACAGCAAGGGAGCTATCCTTAGGCCTAAGCGCCCTTGAACTGCACCAACGTGTCACTGGGCCTACCCATCTAAAGGGTCATCTCCTGGACCCCGTCTTCAGCAACTGTAATAACCTTCACATCGGAAACTCTTCCCCCCTTCCCTGGTCGGACCACTTCCTTATCGCGATCACCTGGACCCTGCCCTATCTCCCCCTCCCTAAACCTCCGACGACGCAACGATCACGTAACTGGTCTAAACTCCATCTATCCGAGTGAGAGACTCTCCTACAAAGTACCAAACCCACCAACACATCTTTTCCCGCCCACGACAATGATACCTACAACCTATGGATTACCAGCTCTCTTGACACAGTCCTACCACTAAAAAGCACCCACCACAAGCGGGGCAATCCTACAGCCCTGTGGTACACAAATGAACTACGAGAGGCCAAACGTGTATGTAAACGTCTGGAGAGGAAATGGCGCCTTAGCTACCTCTCATCAGATAAATCTAACTATAGAACAGCAATTAAAAACTACAAAACAGAAATCCATCAAGCTCAGGCTAAATATTTTGAACTCAAGATTGAGAATGCGGCTTCCAAACCCAAAGAGATTTATAAAATAGCCAAAACCCTCTTACAACTTCCAGAACCCTTGAAGCATCCTAACAACACTCAGACCCACTGTGGGGAAATAGCTGAGTTTTTCCACCAGAAAATAGAAACCATTATCTCTTCCTTCCCCCACCCCGGCACTCTACCCACAGATCTCGACAACTCAGGTTGTACGACAGCCCCTCCTCACGATCTCAACAGCTTTCCTCCTCTAGATCTTACCAAGTTGGAGAAACTTATGGGACAGGTTAAATCTGGATCACCTACTGACCCAGCTCCTCCCAGCACTCTCACTCTGATCACACATCTGATCTCGCCCACCATCCTAGATTTGCTTAACTCCTCACTCCATACTGGTATTGTCCCTCCTTTATGGAAAAGAGCAATGGTCAGAGCCCTGCTGAAAAAACCTAATCTTGACCAATCTAACCCCGCCAACTACCGTCCTATTTCCCTCTTACCATGGCTCAGTAAGCTCCTCGAGAAACATGTCAACTCCGTTCTCACCGACTTCCTAGAAGTCAATAACATCTTAGATCTCTCCCAGACCGGCTTCAGGGCCCGTCATGGAACAGAGACGGCACTAGTTGCAGTGACGGAGGAAGCACAAAGGATCTTGGACGATGGTGGATCCACGGCCATCGTCCTACTTGACCTAAGTGCTGCCTTCGACACTGTCAATCATAACATCCTACTCCATCGTCTTGAGGGAATAGGACTGACAGGGACTGCTCTCAGCTGGATGAGATCTTTCTTGACTGACAGATCCTTCAGGGTTTTTGAGAGGGACTTTTCCTCTGCCAGTAGACATCTGAATTGTGGAGTGCCTCAGGGCTCCTCCCTGAGCCCCACTCTTTTTAATGTCTATCTGCGCCCACTAGCTGATGTCGTCCGCCCATTTGGGGTGAAGATCGTTTCCTACGCGGACGACACGCAGCTAGTGGTATCATTGGACCCTCCCCTAAATTCCGATCATAGCCTACACAAATGCCTGGAAGCAGTTGCTACCTGGATGTCCGGCTCTTATCTCAAGCTAAACGGGGATAAAACAGAGATAATGCTCCTTGGTAACAACATCACAAAAACCATTGATCCCATCTGGCCTCTCTGTTTAGGTAATCCCCCGCAACCCAAGGAGCAAATCAAGAGCTTGGGCATCTGGCTCGACCACACCCTTTCCTTCAACCAGCAGGCCACCAAGCTAGCTGCTACCTGCTTCGGGTTGATGAGACTGCTTCAAAAGATTCTCCCTCTCCTTCCATTCCACGCGAGACGAATTATGGTTCAAGGACTGATCCTCTCCCGCCTCGATTGTGGAAATGCCCTCTACCTTGGAGCACCCCAACTCACACTTAACAGACTCCAGGTTATCCAAAACTGTGTGGCAAGAATCCTCCTGAATATTCCTCGCCGAACCTCAGTGAGAGCCAGACTGAAAGACCTTCACTGGCTCCCTGTAAGAGCCAGAATCGTTTTTAAGAGCATGTGCATTGCACATCGCTGTTACTGGGGAACAGGCCCCTCCATCAATTCCACCCTTATGAAAGCTTATCAGCCCACCCGTTCCCTTAGGTCCGCGACCTCCCATCTCGCCTCAGTACCACGCATCAGGAAGGCTAGATGTGGTGGCCGATCGCTCTCCTACAACTTAGCCAAAATTTGGAACTCCCTCCCTCTCCACATCAGATCCAAACCCAACCTTCTCACTTTCCGGAAGAATCTCAAAACATGGTTATTCAGTAAAACTCCGGTTTAAAACTTCACTATGCTCCCCCTTATCACCTCTCTGACTCAGCTCAAGCTTCCTACAGCACTGGGACGTCCCTGGGTAGCCAACGCGCTTTACAAATCCTCACTTCACTTCACTTAACACACACAATAGCTTCTGTATACTCCACAAAATGACACCACACAGGTAAGTAGATCAAAAATATAACTTTATCTAGTTTTAGGCATTTCACCAAGGTAATGCAGTTACGCAAATCACTTGACTCTTCTTTATATTTGCATTTAGTTAGGAAGTTATCTAGGGAACTTATCCCAGTCTCAGTCTTCAGTTTAGCAAAGCAAAACTACACGTAGGTTGTAGAACCTAAAAGAATGGTTCAATGTTGTTTCTAGCGCTGTGCTGACGAAGCGCTTCTTTCGCACTTGCCCCCGATGGTCGGTTTGCAGTAAAAGACCCCCACTCAGGCCCGGCCGGTCCCGCTAGCTCTCCGCCCGCTCTCGACAATGCAAGAAGCGGCGGGGAGCTGGAATTACCTTGACGATGCGGGGACGGCAGGCCGGGATCGGAGAAAGGCATGTGAAGTCCCAGGCGAAGACGGGGGATTCTTTGGGCACAGACGCTCTCCCGGCACCTTCTACGTCGTCTCCTCACCTCGCCCAATCCGTGCGTAGCTCCTGAGGCGAGACTCCCGTGATGCAGAGGCCTCTCCCACCTTTCGGCCACTCACAGCCCAGCCTATCGATGAGGCGGCGGCCCGGGAACCAATCCCAGCGCGGCGCGCGCCAACCAGGCTTCGGTGGTTACTGAGGGGGCTCGTCTCGGCGAGCCAATCAGGACGCAGATCCTTCGGTTCCTTCTCCGCGGCCCTGGCGAGGGACTGCAAGATCTTTTGGTGAATGCAAGCCCTGGGCAGCGGCGGTGATTAACGGCCTGGTGATTTTTAGGGCGCATGAGGCGGGCAGAGCACTCTTGGATATTAACTCCTGAAGGAGAGCACAATGAACCTCCGGTCGGTTGCAAGACTGTGCCAATGAGCACACGATCCTCTTACACAGCCAGCAATCTCAAATCACGCACCCAGAGGGGAACAAGCATGATCTTCACAGCGTTTATGTAGTTTCTGGGGAACCTTTTGACCCTGTGTTCCAGGAGGCCAGTTCTTCTCAGGTCCTTGGAGATTCTTGGAGACACAGCACACAGCAGTCTTGAGGTCAAGCAGACAGGGGGTCACAGCACACAGCAAAGTCCCCTTCTTCTCTCCTTCAGTTGAACAGCAAAACAGGTCAGCCCCAGAGCACACAGCAAGGGCAGTCTTCCTTAGTTTCCACAGCGGTTCTTCTTCTGGCAGAGGTTCTTCTTGATTGTAGAATCTGAAAATCTGTTGTCAGGGGTCCTTCTCTTATACCCCTAAAAGTCTTTGAAGTCTTTGTGCAAGTGGGCCCTGAGCCCGATCTAAACCAGTTCTGGGTGTTGCTGGAGTACTTTGTTTTCCTGGCTTCTTCCTTCTTTTCAGAGTGAGGGGCAGAGTCGTCAACCGCCCAGCAGGAGGTGAAGCCAGCAATGTGGCAGACAGGCACAACCCTATTCAATCCCAGGTGCTATCTCCTCCCACCACTCTAGTTGCAGATGCAGTCATTCAACCTAAGGCTGACTCAGACAACCTCCTGGGGGCTCCCCAGCCCCTGTCACCCTCAAACCAGACAGTCAATCCACAAGCAGGTCCAGGCACCCAGAAAGGTCAGATGAGAGAACAGCCACTTTCTAAAAGTACTGTTCTCAAACACAGAATTTAAAAACAACCTTTCCTAAAAGATGTGTTATTAAATTCTGAGTTCAGGGATATCAATCATGTATGTCCTATCTTGTTTCTATGGGAAGATAGACTGGAAGCCATCGGGACCAGCCTCCCCCATGTTAGTCTACGGATCAAGATAACCTTGCAGCAGTGATCACACAAAATGGCTGCTGTTCACTACCAGAGCATGTTACCTGCACTAGTACATGCTCTACCTTTCATATACACTGCACCCTGCCCAAGGGGGTACCTCGAGCCTTCCATAGGGGTGACCAATGTGCACAAAAAGGGAAGGGTTAGGCCTAGCCAGTGGGGACACTGACCAGGAGGACATGACAGTCCACTGACTGCAAACAGGCACTGCGATGGCAGGCCTGAGATACCATTTTAGGGCTACTCATGTGGTTGGCACAATCAGCGCTGCAAGCCCACTAGTAGCATCTGTCATCACCAGCCCTGGCACACCCGGTGCACTTTACCAGGGACTTTAGGGTGATACAAATATGCCAAACAGGTACATCCAATCAATATGATAATTTCCATAGGGAGCACTTACACTCTGGCACTGATCAGCAGTGGCAGAGCGTCCAAAGCATCTAAACCAGCAAAAACGAAATACAGCACAGCATCAAAATACAGGAGGCAGAGGCAAAAAGATAGTGGGAAAACCACGCCAAGGGTGTCAGGTCTAACAATCACAAACTGTAACTTCTAACATCCTCAATCATATAATTAAGAACCCATTTCACTGTTTGGATCTGCTCTACCGTGGTGTATTCCAGCAATACCAGTCAACTAAACTCAAACCCCATGTGCAGCACTTAACTACAGAAGCACAGAATCTGATGCACCTCAACAGAGGGAGTTCTGTGAAAAAACAGCAACTGGTAATATCGGACATCGTCCATTGTGTGATCAAGGCACCGTTCCACTGATGGGACCCAGAGTTTCTTACACCTACTCGAAGAGAGTACCTTCATCTCCACTCTCAGCTCCAATTCTAACATCATCCATTGAGGGATCAAGACACCATTCCACTGTTGGTACCTAGAATTGGTTGGGCCTCATAAGAAGCTATACACTAAAATCATCACACACTTTAACTTCTGACATCCTCAATCATAGCAACTGCAATAAACCATGCCTAATAATAATGTGCAGCAGTTAACTGCAAAAGCACAAAGTCTAATCCACCTCAATGGAAGGAGTTCCATAAAAATCAAGCAGAATGTAATATCGGACATCTTCCATTGTGGAAACAAGACACTGTTCTAATGTTGGAACCTATAGTTGGTTTCACCTGGTCAAAGGGAGTACCTTCATCTCCACTCTCAGATGCAGTTCTAACATCATCGGTTATGGGATCAAGACACTGTTCCACTGTTGGGACCCAGAGTTCGTTGCAGCTGGTCAAAGGGAATACCTCCATCTCCACTCTCAGATGCAGTTATAACATAGTCTACTGTGGGATCAATACACATTTCCACTGTTCGGACCTAGAGTTGGTGGCATCTGATCGGAGGGGTACACCGAAATGATCACAGACTTTTACTTCTGACATCCTCAATCATAGAATCAAGACCCCGTTTCATTGTTCGGACTTGCTGTACCGTGCTATAGTCAGGCAACTACAGTCAATAAAGCCCAATAATCCTGTACAGAAGTTAGCTACGGAAGTACAGAGTGTGCCGCACCTCAACGGAGGGAGTTCTGTGAAAAGCAAGCAGCAGGTATTATCGGACATCATCCATTATGGAATTAAGATACCGTTCCACTGTTGGGACCCAGTGTTGGTTGCAGCTGGTCGAAGGAAGTACCTTCATCTCCAGTCTCAGATACAGTTCTATCATTGCCAACTATGGTATCAAAAACACCGTTGTACTGTTGGGACCTAGAGTTGGTTCCAGCTGTTTGAATGGAGTACCTTCATCTCCACTCTCAGATGCAGTTCTAACATCGTCCATTGTGGGATCAAGACACTGTTCCACGGTAGGGACCCAGAGTTGTTTGCACCTGGTTGAAAGGAGTACCTTCATCTCAGATCGCCCACTATGGTATCAAAAACACTGTTCCACTGTCGGTACCTGTCGGACTACTGTGTTACTATTATACAGAGCACTCCACGCTCCTGGGCCTCAGGCTGGGTGCTGTGTGCCTGAGTCGCAGTAGCCAGTGTAAATTTTCAGGAGCCTTCCGAGCTCGCAGACCTCGGCCCAGGACCTTCTGCCGGCTCCTGGTGGGCCCTCTTTTACATACAGCGGTGTCAAAAGGTGAACTGTGGGGCATATATGCGTCACAACGGCCATGACAGTTTCTGAGTACCAGCAGGCTGAGAGCATCATTCACGCACCCACCTTTGCTCACAGCGTCAGCCTCGTGGCGGTGTAAGCTGCGCAGACCTGGCAGACAGTTTTGCCAATCCGGAATAGAAACACACCTAAAGAAACGTTCCTTTTATTCATGCCCCTATGCTAGCCTTGCGTACGCCGAGCCAGCCCACTTCCCTAAACATTTTTTTGGGGGGGGACACGTACGCGCTACCATTCCGTAATCTTCCCTACTGACTGTACTATCATGGTTGCGTCCACTGTCCACTTCACTCAATAGACCATCAGTGTATGTTGACATTTACATGTCTGTGCTCTGCATAACCAAGTCTGCCAAGCACATCCCCTCAAGACTTTGCATTGTATACTTTTATAATCGAGAACTACTTGCCACCTTCGCACATGCTTTGCTCTCATCTCTCCCCGCATTCTGCATAGTGAGGCAGAGGTGCTATACCATGTTTAGTTTGTATACATGGCTAGCCACGGTTCCCATAGTATGTAGTTGCATTGTGTCTGCTACGTGCACATGTTGTTTTTCATGTTGAATGTCATTATATAAGGTAGCACGTTTATTCACGAGCAGTGGTTTATTTCATTTACATATTGCCTTCTTAAAGAGCATACAAAAGTTTTTCTGACAAGTGAATAGTGTGACCACAATGGCAGTCATTCATTACTATCCAAGAATGTCCAACTACACAACGCTTCTAAGCTTACAGCCACCAATCTTGCGTGCTTTCTTAAAAGGACGCCAACTCCCACAATCAGACCAACATTCACACAGCTTTCTATGACTTTTATCTGCTTCTCAATAACATATACTCCTACGGAATGTGAGCTGGCATACCGCATGTCTTTACTGTTTCAAACACAGTAACATCCTGTGGCAATATCTGTTCCCACCCATACAAACAAACGCCCAAACTTCAACTTGGCCTTCAATTCCTAGTTTGAAAACATATTTCAAGAAACAAATCAAACTAAAAGCAGCATTGTTCCAAACAGAATTCTCCCTCATTTCTGCAAAAGAAATGTATCGACTGCAGATACCACGAACTTCAAATAAAATACATTCCCTTTTAAATACGAACCGCTAATTACACTTTATGAATTGTTACAAAATTTTTAACACATGTCACACTCAAGGTCTGGCACACTTTTTTAACGTGGTCTCCTACAGCCTTCTAACATGCTTTCAAACTGTTCTTCTTTTAATACCAGACTACATTCAGACATTCTTTCAATCATCTCTGGAATAACAGGAAGAGTGCCCATAATTCTCGCCCTCTTTGTGGCCATCCTACTACTAATTCTAATTCTAGAAATGGCTATGCTCTCTATGGTTACAAATATGTCAGACAAAATATGCCTCTACACCAAGCTACATCGCTACTGTAAAAAAACGGAAAAACTTTTCGGCTACCTGCCTCTATCTATTATCAGAGCTAGCTACAACATAACATTGATCTACACTTATGCAATATGTGTACAACCATCGTTTGATTGCAAAACTTGCCCATTCAACTGCGAATGGATGTATGGCTTGCCAACATCTCAACAATCACTCCAGATATCCAGCAGGTAATGGAGTATCTTGAAAACCATGAACATGATTGTTCTGGCAGCGGAACAATGGCTAATGCAATGCAAGAAGGAATCGCAGTGGAATGGGATTTCTGCGCAGCCGCGAAAGATCTCCGGCAACGTGCGACCTTTTACAACATCACAGATTGCCTGCCCATTCAAATTACCGCTCCAATATTCGAGGAACTTTACTGTCCCTTCGAGGATATGAATTGGATCGCTTTGCTTTTCTCACACAATGGCAACAATAGCCTCTTGGAACATTACGCATCTCAAGCCGCTGAAGAACTTCTGGACTGAAATCTCCAAAACTTTTAAGAAACTCACATTATTCTTGAATTGATTTTTTTCCATCTTTTTTGACTTTTTCCTTTAAATGTTTTATAGTACACTTCAATCCTACTACTTTGATATAATGACTTTCTAAGTATACTCAGACATTTGAACTCTACCCTCATTATTGCCCCTTACGTCTCCAGTCTAACTAGGAATCTGTGATGTATGGCCTATGCAAATACACTATTTACTTCCAAAATTAACCTAAACCCGCCACCCATTTAGAAACCACGTCTATTCTTTGTGCACACACCTATCTGCCTGCCTGTTATTCACAAAGCCTTTTCCCCCAATTTTACTCAAATCAGCCTCTGCTCAAAACCTCACGATTAAAATGTAAAAAAATTACTTTGTTTAGGAACTGGTTGGCCCAGTGTGGTAATCGTGAACTACCTTTATTTTCATTATACAACTATTTATTCATGTCTAATAGCTATTCTGTAGGTCACATAGAACTGTAACATATAAAGTGCAATTAACTGATGCAGGAGCTTCGATTTGACTACAGCAGAAGCGGTTGGAGTTTGTCTAAGCTCATTGCCTTAGCTCTCTACACAAGAATGTTTATTTGAAACAGCTGCAGACAATAATGTACAGTTTGACTACAAAGGTACCGAATGTGCTTCTCAGAAGCAAAATGTTTGTATTCATCCTCAAAGTTCCAATGTGGGTAGAACTAGTACCAATTCTGACATGCACCACATTGAACCTATTTTAAAACAGATTGCTAACTATTCTACTGTTGATAATTTTCTGTTACAAAAAAGCACTGCCAAGGTACATAAAAAGTTTGATGACTTCATTTTGCAATTTCTTTTTTATTTCTTTCTTTTCTTAAACGATACATGTGGTAAACGTATCCTACCTTTATTTTCTTTATAGAATGTTGAGTCATTCAAGTGTAATAACTATTTTTTATTTCACATTCAACTGTAACATGTAATATACAATTCGCCGGAGCTTACGTTTGAATACAGCAGAAGTGGTTCAACTTTGCATCAGCTGGATACCCTAGCTCTTCCACCAGTGGGTCCAATTATGGCACTTAAATAAAGACACTTTCTGTATCATTTTCAAACTCATCCCTTTATTACACACAACCGCTTTCTTAAACACAACTCATTTTACCATTTTCCTTCTCTGGAATTGCAACATTCTGCATTATATTCTTCATGATTATTCCTTTATTCCTGCTTCCTAAAACACTACATTCGACCATTCAGACCAATAAGGATGATTAGTTCGTTTCACACTCCCTGTACAGAATAAATGCACACTAACACTACTTACACAGGTATGCTACAGCAGCCAGTATCCTACAGCGCCCACAGCACATAACTTCACAGCAATAAACTCACAACTTATACTCACAGTTTCATCCCCGAGTCTTCATACCACTAAGTACTTTGCTTCCCACTCCCGCTATACTTTAAACGCGTACTAACACCACCTGCACAGATAAGCTACAATGCCCACTATGCTACAGCGCCCAGAGCACATCACTTAACAGCACTCAGCTCACAGGTTAGATGCACGGTTTCATCCCTGAGTTCAGCGGTACCTTACCTCTGCACCATCTCACTCTACTCAAAACAGCACTTTCACACCGGTAAGGGTAAATACTTTGCTTCTGCCAGTATACTACAGAGCACTCAACTCACAGCTTAGGCACACAGTTGCATCCCCGAGTGTACTGGCACCTCACCTCTGCACCATCTAACACAAGGCAAAACAGCACTTTCACACTGGTAGGGGTAAATACTTCACTTAGGCCAGTATGCTACACCGCCTAGAGCACATCAGTTTACAGCACTCAGCTCACAGTTTAGGCACACTGTTTCATCCCCGAGTTTAGCAGTACTTCATTTCTGCACCATCTCACTCTACACAAAACAGTACTTTCACAACTGTAAGGGTAAATACTTTGGTTCTGCCAATATGCTACTGACCACTTAGCTCACAGTTTAAGCGCATGGTTTCATCCCAGAATGTACCGGCACCTCACCTCAGCACCATCTCACAGTGGGCAAAACAGCACTTTCACACCAGTAGGGGTAAATACTTCACTTCACATGCCCTCTATAGCACACCCTACCCACCCTACAAACCTCACAGCGCTCCTACCCTCCTCTTTCCCACTCTTTTTTCTCCCTTTTTTCCCCTAACTCACTTCAACAGAATCACAAAATGGCGGCCAACACTACCTAATTGCAACCGCTCGCACCGCTCGTAGCCAAACACCTTTTGGGACCCCCCTTTTATCTCGGTCCCCGCTTGACGAATCCCCCCCACATTTTCAGGGAAGGAGCGGAGCGGGCCACCTTCTTTGAGAAATTCGCGAAGATTCGTCCACCAGCGCCAAAGTTATTACCAATAGAATGTTGCGGATTTCCTATGGAAAGTAGATCCTAACTATAACTACCTACTGGCGACCGCCAGTAGGTAATATATATATATATATATATATATATATATATATATATATATACGATCCAAAGTCCTGCTACACCTCCCACTCTGATCTGGATTCCGACGTAGAAAAACAGGTACAGACCACACCACAGCGCTGTAGATGAATTCAAAGGTGGTTATTGACCCCTTTTCGCCAGCATGGCGCGTTTCGGCTACGTCACTGTAGCCTTGATCACATGACCAATATATATATATATATATATATATATATATAAAGAGAGAGAGAGAGAGAGAGACAGGACACTGAAATTTCACAAGCTAGCATAGTTTACCCTTCCACAGCTCCATCCCTGGGTCACTGGGCCGCTGCTCTCCAAATGCGAAATAAGCCTTGTTGTTTCCATATGTGGCTCACTTAGAGCAAATACTAAAGATAACGAAGAAGAAACACAAATTTACTTACTTAAAGGAGATTTTCACCGCATGGAGAACTCCATCCCCCATCATGCACCAGTGGCAAGTGGATGCAAACACGCCCCTCGGAGGTGGGATGGACGATATAATAAAGTTGGGAAACATCACATGCTGGTCTCATTCGTGCTTTTTTCAGCCCAGGAAGAAGGGGCTCCATGCCCGGAAACGCGTTGGCAGTAACTATAACTAACGGAGGAAATCACAGGGCTGCATACTGAATGACGGAGGTTCGAGAGCAGCAGTGTGCGATCCCGATGCTTTGGGAAATTTGTTGGAACATATATATATTATGTTCCAGCTGCCGCGCATGTAGATTTGGCATTAACACCTCGCAATATTCTACTCCTTTTGATGCAGAGCCAAAAATGATTACAGGCAATTTCAATTGTAAAACAGACTTTGCCATGTATGTCCTGACGTGTACCTGCGGATTACGATATGTTGGTAGTACCAAGCTGCAGGTACACGTCAGGATTTTACAACATTTACGCGCGATTTTGCACAGTGACCCTGCCTATCCGGTGGCCCGACACTTTAAAAGAGCACACAACAAGGATTTATCTTGTTTAAAATACTTTGTGATCGGTGCCATACCACCCCTCAAAAGAGGAGGTGACAGGGAATCACTTTTAAGACAGCTGGAAACCAGGATGATACTAGAGCTTGACACACGTTGGCCGAATGGGTTGAACAATATTGATGAAATGCATCACTTTTTGTAATGTAATATATTGTTCTTCCGTCCAAAATGCCTTGACATTTCCCAAGATCCGCATTAACTATTTTTCCTCCCTCCTAGTTAGGTTCCCTATTTCGAGGTTGAGGTCGGGTCTGTCAACATTCTTTGCTGTTTACTGTATATAACTTGATGAAACTCTTCCTTTTTGTATATACATGTATATAGATATTCATATATATATATTTTTATATGTTTATATCCATATGCATCTCTATTTTCCTACATTGTTTTCTACTTTGATAAGATGAGGAATATCATAAGTATTGACATGAAATTGCCATATTTATTTGGGTTTTGTATTTCTCATTATAGGTGTATATATATGCAATTTAATATTTATTTTGTGTATATATAGCATCAAGAGTTTATCACAAATCTAGGTGTATTTATTGGATTTTATAACACTAAGTTTTAACCTATTTATACTATTTATTATTATTAAGTGACGAATCATGCACATAGAATTTTGTGGTAATCAGTTTTTCCCAGGGATCTGTGAAACTGATATGTGTTTTGATATTTTTCGTCCTTTGCCTAATGAATGGTATTGCACATAATCTCGTATAGCTCTCTCTCCCTCGCACTTTCTATAACTTTTGCACTTTATTTCACCTTCACATAGCATTTTATTAACTGCCCTAGTTATGCGACCAGACAATCCTTTTGTACATTTTGATGTGAGAGTTTCCTAGCCATATTAGTTTTCAGTATTTATACAGGAAGTATGGGTTTCCACACCTCAATACTATATGATGTAGGTTGGACAAATGTATTTACCGCTACAAATGTACATTTTAACATCTGGGATTTATCCAGTTATCAATTATGTTTGTCTGCTACGATGAGATGTATATATATAAACTGTGGCAGTATGTTTTCACTGTTTATTAGTCACATGACTCACCACGTCACTGTGAAGGGGTGTTCACTTTCAAACTTTGCATTTAAAACAAGCATTAAGTCTTGAGTACATGTTGCAGCGTGATCAAGGGCATACCTTGCCAGAAACGCGTAGCTGCTTTCTGTGTACCGAAAAATAAATCGATATGCTGAAGTTTTGTGGTCCGTCTCCCTTCTGTTTGCTGGTGTGCTAAGCAGGCGCTGGAAACACCGAGAGATCCAGAGGAGTCACGTGGTACATATATATATATATATATATATATATATATATATATATATATATATATATATATATATATATATATATATATATATATATATATATATATATATATATATTTGGACATTTATTAAGCGCCTGGTTACGCCACTGGCGTGTCCCCGCGCTGTGATAAGTGAAATGGCTGTCCCCCCTCCTCCCACAAAAGGCTATCTGCTGAAAAGATGTGTTTTAAGTTTTTTCCTGAACAGGACTTCGGAGGGTTCAAGTCGCAGTTCCAACGGGAGATCATTCCAGCGCTTGGGAGCAAGGTATCTAAAAGATCTGCCTCCCATATGAACTTTAGATACTCTAGGGACTTTTAACAGCCCAGTCTGGGAAGACCGTAGGCTGCGTGTGGGCTCATAGTGGGATACTAGGCTCTGGAGCGGGAGAGGTGCTTTGCCGCTCAAGATGCGATGACATGTGGCAAGGGCCTTGAACTCCACTCTCCTCTCAATGGGAAGCCAATGGAGGGCCCGCAAAGCTGGTTTGGCGGAAGACCTCCTAGGGAGCCTGAGTACCAGCCGCGCTGCCGCATTTTGAAGAACCTGCAGGCAGCCCATGACCCTGCCTGTGGCCCCCAGATAAAGCAGGTTCCCATTAATCAAGTCGGGAGGTGACCAGGGCGTGCACCAGCGTCTTTCGAGCGGAAATGGGAAGCAGATCTAACACTTTCCTAAGGGCTCTCAGGACACTGAAGCATACCCCCGCCACCCGACCGACCTGTGGGCCGAAGGCAAGGTCCTTGTCCAGCCACACGCCAAGGTTCCTGGCCTCACGGCAGGGAACCGGAACTTCACCCAGACAGGGTGGCCACCACGCCGACGACCACTCAGACGGCCCACCCCCCACCACGAGCACCTCGGTCTTGCTGCCGTTCAATTTTAAACAGTTTGCGGACATCCAGGCAGCGAGATCTTGCATGCAATTCCTGAAGATGTCCGCTGCAAGGCCGGGCGTACGCGATAGGGAGATGACCAACTGCGTGTCATCGGCGTAGGACACCAGACGAAGACCATATCCTTCCACGATGGACGCCAGGGGGGAGACGTAGATATTAAATAGGGTTGGGCTCAGGGACGAGCCCTGAGGTACGCCCTGGCCCAACTCAATCTCCCTTGAGTAGCATTCACCCAATCTGACTTGAAAGCACCTGTCAGACAGGAAGGAATTGATCCAACCAAGCGCAGCTCCTGTCACCCCTCCTCCATTCAGACACTGTAGCAAGGTGGAATGTGCTACAGTGTCGAATGCTGCGCTTAGGTCAAGTAGGATCAATGCCATAGTTTGGCCCTCGTCCACGCCCTGTCTTAGTGCTTCCACCGCCACGAGAAGAGCAGACTCCGTCGAGTGACGGGGGCGGAAGCCAAATTGCGAGTCGTGGAGTAGCGAAGCCGTCTCCACGAACTGCATAAGCTGTACATTGGCTATTTTTTCCACCACCTTTGCCATGTAGGGCAGGAGGGAAATGGGACGGAGGTTGTCCAGTTTTTCAAAACTGACGTTGGCCTTCTTCTGCAGAGGAAGTACCACTGCCTGCTTCCAGGCATTCGGGACCGCCTGAGACTCAAAGGAGGTGTCCAGTAGGTGACGCACATAGGGCTCAAGTACTGGCAAGCTGCCCTTTAGCCGACTAGGAGTGGTCGGATCTCTAGGGGAACCGGATTTTATTGATCCACAAATACGGAGGAGCTCCGCAGTGGGGGGAGTGACAAAAGTGGTTAAACGTTGTTCCCCTTTCATTCTTGTGGATTCCGGGTGAGCAGAGCCGCTATCTGTCCTCTGGGGGAAGGAGTTATAGATGTTGGTAACCTTGGTTGCAAAGAACTCAGCAATTCGGTTACAGCCCTCCGTGGTGCAGAGTTTCTTAGGCACCACGGCGGGTTTCCCTATCGCAATAGACTTATAAATAGAGAAAAGCTCCTTGGTGGACTGCTCTGCTTCCTCTATCTTATTGCAATAGTACAATGATTTGGCCTTCCTAATCAACGTGTGGTAAATGCGCCTGTAGTCTATGTAATCTGTTTTGGCCTGAGTGGAATAGGCAATCCTCCATTGCCTTTCGGCACGTTTGCATGCTGCTTAGGCCGTTCGCAAATCCTCGTTGTACCAAGGTGCTGATCTTTGCACTCGGCCCCCCATTTTCGCCATACCCAATGGTGCCACCAGATTCAGGGCTTCCATGATGCGTTGGTCAAGGTTGGAATTAATTTCATCTACCCCATCGCCCCCAGGATGACCCTTCTCGGTAAGTGCCAGATTGAATTTGGCTTGGGAGAACGCAGCCCACCTCCGCCTAGGATGTTTGTCAGCGGGGGGGGTCACTGGGGCGAGGTCCCTGCATTTCGATGGTAAAAGGGACGAGGAGATGGTCAGACCATGGGATGGGAATCGGGGTTTGGGCGTCCACTTGGTTCCAGTTTGCGAAAACTGGGTCCAGAAGGTGGCCCAGCTTGTGGGTAGGGTGCGATACCTTCTGCTCAAACTGTAAACTTGCCATCGTATGACAGAGATCACTTGCCACCCTATCCGTAGGGGTATCTAGATGCAAGTTAAGGTCCCCTAAGACAAGGTATTTATCCGAGCGTAGTGCGGCTTCTGTGACGCCTTCCACTAGCTTTTCAATAAAGGCTGCAGTAGAGCCCGGAGGGCGGTAAATTAAAAGGCCTTTCAGGGTGAAATAGCCATTTATAGAGATGGAAAAGGCACCAGCCTCGCTGTCATCAATCATAGTGCGATCTAGCTGACATTGATAGTCTTGTCTAGCAACTATGGCTATGCCGCCCCCTCTCCCCCGTATTCTGTCTAGTCTTTGCAGACAGTAACCCTCTGGAATGGCTTCAATGATCTCCGGCATGGAGTCTTGGTCAAGCCACGTTTCCGTGAGGAAAAACAGATCCCATTGTTTCCCACTGAGGAGGTCATGGATATCAAGAGAGTGTTTGCGTAGGGAGCGTACGTTCAGCAGGCCACATACCAAGGTGTGCTGACCTGTGGTTTGAGCCTTACCTATGTTGAAGGTATAATCACAGTGGCTGCAGCCCACGTTGTTTCCTGCCTCAATGCTGTGTGAGCATAGTCCACCCAGCTCTCTGCGGAGGAGAAGTAGATCATCTCGACTCCAGCAGACTTGATGTAATGAAGAGGCAGGGGGTCTGGCCCTGGGCCGCAGTCGGCTGCGGACGGGCGCAGACGGGCTTAACTCAGGCGCAACTCCGGCGCGCCTTCGTCGCGCCCGCTGCGCTCGTCCGCTGCGCTGCCGACAGCACATCCGCCTTATATCCCCCCCAGCGTCCCAACAACTAGAGCGCTGCTGTTCCCTGCCGGAAGTGTCTGGCTCGGACCCTCCACGCCCTCTGCTCAAACGGTGCTAGTCACCGGCGTCAGACCGAGGCGGGAGGGAGGGGCGAGTCCAGCACTCCGTTGCCAGGCAGCAGCACCTGCTTGTCCGCCTACCGAGGCTCTGCCGAGCAGAATGCGGAGGTCACAGATATCTCGCTGTGCGAAGCAGCTTACACAAGCCAGGTAAGGAGAAAAGGTTGTGAAAGTTAAAAGTATTAAAAATGCTCACGCGCTAGAAAGCATGCGAGTAACACGCAAATGCGCTTCAGTAAAAAGCGGTAGGGACACTGCCACTGACACTGCCACTGTCCACTTACCACCGTATATATATATATATATATATACTGAAAAAACATAGGTTTTAGAGATATTATAGACAGGAATTCGCATGTAAAAAACCTTCGAAATTCACTGAAAAAAAAGTTTCAGGGATATTATAGTTAGTTGGACATTTGACTCATATAAAACCCGAGAAATTTGCCTGTATTAGTTAGTTTTTTTTTAATCACTGGCTTTCCAAAGCTCGATACTACGAACACAGTACATTCCCTTAATATGGGGCGAACTCTACTTTAGTGGTGAACAGGATTGACATATGCTGCATTGCTCGCTGTTTCTTCGCACATTTGCACATTAAGATTGCCTATGCACATTTTTGAATGTTTATGTTGCTGCTGTAGGAGTGACAGCGCATCCTCCTTCTTGACCAACTCCAATTGTCGTTTTACTCCAGCCCGGACAAAGTCCCTTTGGGGACGAAATGCGTTGTCTGAGGCTTTTTAACGTTTATAATAAAGGAATTTTTTCCAAATCACTTTGCTGTTACGAACCAGTTCTTTAGGTGCACCATCCTTCACTTATACAAGTTAGTTGAGCTAACTATAACTGGCTCGCCTGCAATGCACTGCTGATGACGTCACATATTACATCACTTATGACTTGGTCAGGGACATCACTGATGACATCACTGATGACATCTCAAATGACATCACTGATGACATCATCCAGTGAATGTGTGTTTCTGCAAAGTTTAAATATTGTTCATATATATCTATGCCAAGGTCTATTCAAGAATAAGTCGATGTAAAAGTGCCTGAATACATTATTTAGTAGATGTATGACTGACTCTATAAGTCACTGATTGAATGTATGTTACTGAATGCATGGATTAGTGACTAGACTGTGTGAATGTCTCTCTTAGTCTCTCACTTGGTGTGTAAGCAGGTGCATGGGTTGGTGAGTAGCTACATCAGTGTGTATATGTGTTTTTCATTGATTGTATGATTATCTGTATGGGGGTCTGAGTGTCTAGGTGGGTGTGTGGGTGGTATCTGACCGTGTGCATACATGTCTGAATGGCGAATTCAACTGGTTCTATAGATTCAAAAGTGCATCTCAGAAGGCCTGTATAGATAGCTGACTGTGTGTACAGGTGTGTTGATTAGTGAACTGATGTCTCAGTTGTATATCTGTGATTAACTATATATGTTTTTATACACTATATGTGAGTTTTGGGGTATATAATTGACTACGTGAAAGACAGTGATTGCAAGAGTTTCTACATACACGAATGTGTACATGTATTAGTGATTGTATAAGAGAGTAAGTATCTGATAGTATCTATATAAATAAGGAAAGTTATGTGTGTATAAATAAGGCAGGTGTTGTGTATATATCTGCATAGGTGAGTACATGGGTGTATGAATGATTTTTGGCATGACTGAATAGATGTCTGAGTAACTCTATGGATCAGTAGCACTGTGTAAATGTATATATACGTGTATGAATGGATATTATACTGATGTAATGATGAGTGACACCATGTATGAGTGCCTGTATCAGTGTATATCTAGCTCACAATATATAGATAGGAATCAGTGGATGGATATCTAGTATCTGGTATTGGTGAGTCTATGCTTTTCAAAACGGTAGTCTGTATTTTAGAGTACGTGTATCAAAGGTTATATTACTGTGTGAAGAGGTGTGTCAGACTATCACATGGATGATGTCATCAGTGATGTCATTTGAGAGGTCATCAGTGATGTCATGAGTGATGCCACTGACCATGTCATGAGTGATGTAATATGTGACATCATCAGCAGTGCATTGCAGGCCCGCGAGTTATAGTTAGCTCAACTAACTATAACAGGCAAATTTCTCTGGTTAAGATGAGTCAAATGTCCAACTAACTATAACGTCCCTGAAACCTATGGTTTCTTCAGTGAATTTCAAAGGTTTTTTAAATGCTAATTCCTACTACAACGTCTGTAAAACCTAAGGTTTTTTCAGTGAATTTCGAAAGTTTTTTAAATGTTAATTTCATATTTTGATATTTATAAAACCTATATTTTTTTCTAATTGTTTTTCAATATTTTGCAACTCTATCATCCTTTTTTAAACTTTACAAGTTATGTAGTCTTTTATATCTTCCCCACAACATATTTATATCTTTTTTTAGAAAACTACAGTCCCGTACTGGTAGTCTATCAAGCTCGATCAACACGCGAATCCTATCCACCACATTTAAATGATGCGCATTTCATATCCAACTGGTTTGTGGCACCGCGTCCCACGTAACAACATGTACATATGAGGTTGCACCAGCTGCTACTTTGGTAGGCGACGGGTACGCACTACCAAGCCACGCGTTGTCATGTACGTATAAGGTCGCACCCACTGCGTGTTGCGTATGCGACGGGTGCACACTGCCACGCCCTGTGTTACATCATAGACATACAATGTTGTGCCGCATTCACCATTCCCTAATTTTTTTGTCTCAAAACTATATCTAAAAAACTTTAAAGTGTATATGAGAGCAAGAAATAATTACAAATATTTTAAACAGTTGTATATTTCTAACTGTAATAAACTTATAAGATAGTAACTATATTTTTTCAAAATCACATCGGGTGCGGTCTCATTGCGCACTGGCTGCATGATTGCCATGTAACTATAAAAAAGAATCATTTCATTAGTTTATAACATTTCCCATTGTAACAGTTCAAAACGCCACCCATTTTAGTCAATATCTGTACTGCATTTCATGAGACACACCTCTTCTGCTTAGAGTGCTTTGTCCAAAACTTTTTGCAATATACACATATCTTACACTACACACAACATGCAATCATCATTTTCATCAATATTCATGCTCTGTAAAGTAGCCTTTCACCTATGATAGCCATACACTTAAAAGTTACATTACCAAAATATTCTCAAATACCACAGGTAACATGGTTGCATACGCTGTCCACAACACAATGTAATATAGTGCGGCCCAGAGACAGTATCATGCATAGATAATGAACACACGGACACAGATCAATAGTGGAAGTGGATACAGGCACGTACGCTTAACTCCTTTTTATTACCATGGTGACATATCCAGTGAAGTCTGTGCTGGATGTGTTTGTGGTAAGTGTAAACCAGCCTTCAGGGAATGGTTGCTGCTAGCATCAACTACAAGAGTAATCATTGGATCACACACAGAGATTCAATATTAAAAGAATCAATAATTTATGCTGCAGTAAGGTAGGGACAGTAGGTGTGAAATAATACAGAAATAATTCCATCGTAAAAGAACAACACCTTGTGGTATACTGACACACAATCAATAGATCTGAAATAATACACAAAAAAATTATATCATAAACGCTCCATCAGTTCTAGTGCACTCATATAACCACATCAAAAGCATTCAGCATGTTCACAGCTCCGATAATGCGTGCTGTAGACAGGCCGTACTAGGAGCAATATCGGTTGCCATTAACACTGCATCATCTGCAATACCGACTCAATCTGAATTAAGAACACTGCTGTCTGCAGTGTAGGCCACAGAGAGCGGTCACAAAGGACCCACAGATACGTAAAGTGACTTCACCTACCCAGTTTGTCATCAGCGAAGCAACAAAAATAGTGTGCAAAGCCTGCAATGATACATATGCATGGTGCAGACAGTACACACTGGAACAATGTCTTTTCCTACAGGACTACCTAATCTACAATAGCGACTCAATCTCAATTGTGAACACTGCTGTCTGCAGTGCAGGCCAGAGTGAGCAGTCACAACGGCCCACAGTCAAGTAGCATTGACTTGAGCTCTACAGTTTGCAATACAAGAAGCAAATAAAACGTGTGCGGAGCCTGCAATGAAGCGTATAAGTGGTGCAGACAGAGCACACCACAGCAATCACTTCCCTTACAGGACTGCATTATCTACAATAGCAACTCGATCTGAATTGTGAACACTACTGTCTGCATTGTTAAATAAAAGCAGTACTCACACACACAACCATCAATACTTTTTCTCACTTCCTCTTTTTAAAATAAAACAACATAAATTACAGAAAACTCTACAATGAATACATCAAAACAATTCAAATTGGGATTTCATCTCTCCACAGTCTACACTATTCACTGTTCCTTTGGACTTGCAAGATGAATTTGGTCATTTCACTAAACCTATAACTGATATAAAATACCTTCTTGAAGCAAGTATACTAAAACAATATTGTGTATGTTTCAATAGACGTTCTAATTACTTAAATACTAGATTCTATAATTAAACAATCACCACACAATCAAAATTGTGAACCCTGCGAACCGCAGTTTAGACCAAATCCAGTGGTCATTCACAACTCACAGCCACATATCGTTGGATTCGGAAGCACGGAGTTGGTTGCACCTGATTAGAGGGGGTACACAGAAATCATCACAAACTTTAACTTATGACATCCTCAATCATAGAATCAAGACCTCATTTCACTGTTTGCACATGCTGTACCACAGTATACTCCACCCACTACTGTCAACCAAGCCCAATAATCATGTGCAGCAGTTAGTTATGGAAGCACAGACTGTGATGCACTTCAACACACAAACTTCTGAGAAAAGCAAGAAGTAGGTAATATCGGACATCATCCATTGTGGGATCAAGGCACCATTCCACAGTTGGGACCTAGAGTTGGATGAACCTGATCGAATAGAGTACCTTCATCTCCACTCTCAAATGCAGTTCTAACATCGTCCATTGTGGAGTCAACAAACCATTCTACTTTTGGAACCTAGAGTTGGTTGCAACTGGTAGAAGGGAATATCTCCATCTCCACTCTCAAATACAGTTCTAACATCATCCATTGTGGGATCAACACACCATTCCACTGTTGGGAAGTAGAGTTGCTTGCACCTCATCGGAGGGGGTACACAGAAATCATCACTGTTAGAACTGGGGGTCTCAAGTTGGCAGAGGTAAGTACCTTTGACCAAATAGGGACCCCTACTTCTAGTCAGGGTATAGAGATACACACTGTAAATAAACCCTGCTCACCCCCTAGGTAGCTTGGCACGAGCAGACAGGCTTAACCCCAAGGCAATGTGTAGGGTAGATGCACTTAACACACACAATAGCTTCTGTATACTCCACAAACTGACACCACACAGGTAAGGATATCAAAAATAGAACTTTATCTAGTTTTAGGCATTTCACGAAGGAAATCCAGTTACACAAATCACTTGACTCTTCTTTATATTTGCATTTAGTTAGGAAGTTATCGAGGGAACTTATCCCAGTCTCAGTCTTCAGTTTAGCAAAGCAAAACTACACGTAGGTTGTAGAACCTAAAAGAATAGTTCAATGTTATTTCTAGCGCTGTGCTGACGAAGCGCTTCTTTCGCACTTGCCCCCGATGGTCTGTTTGCAGTAAAAGACCCCCACCCGGCCCCGGCCGGTCCCGCTAGCTCTCCGCCCGCTCTCGACAATCCAACGAGCGGCGGGGAGCTGGAATAACCTTGACGATGCGGGGACGGCAGGCCGGGATAGGAGAAAGGCACGCGAAGTCCCAGGCGAAGAAGAGGGATTCTTTGGGCACAGACGCTCTCCCGGCACCTTCTACGTCGTCTCCTCACATCGCTCAATCCGTGCGCAGCTCCTGAGGCGAGCCTCCCATGACGCCGAGGCCTCTCCCGCCTTTCAGCCACTCAAAGCGCAGCCTATCGATGACGCGGCGGCCCGGGGACCAATCCCAGCACGGCACTGCCAATCAGGCTTTGGTGGTTAATGAGGGGGCTCATCTCGGCGACCCAATCAGGACGCAGATCCTTCGGTTCCTTCTCGGCGGCCCCCGGCGAGGGACAGCGAGATCTCTCGGTGAGTGCAAGCCCTGGGCAGCGGCGGTGATTAACGGCCTGGTGATTTTTTGGGCACAGGAGGCGGGCAGAGCACTGGTGAGGTCACAACAAGCCTCTTGGACATTAACTTCCGAAGGGGGAGCACAACAAGCCTCTGGTCTGCTGCAAGACTGTGCAGATGAGCACAACGATCCTCTTACACGGCCAGCAATCTCAAATCACTCACCCAGAGGGGAACAAGCACGATCTTCACAGCGTTTATGTAGATTCTGGGGAATCTTTTGACCCTGGGCTCCAGGACAGGAGGCCAGCTCTTCTCAGGCCCTTGGAGATTCTTGGAGACACAGCACACAGCAAAGTCTTGAGGTCAAGCAGACAGGGGGTCACAGCACACAGCAAAGTCCCCTACTTCTCACCTTCAGTTGAACAGCAAAACAGGTCAGCCCCAGAGCACACAGCAAGGGTAGTCTTCCTTAGTTTCCACAGCGGTTCTTCTTCTGGCAGAGGTTCCTCTTGATTGTAGAATCTGAAAATCTGCTGTTAGGGGTCCTTCTCTTATACCCCTAAAAGTCTTTGAAGTCTTTGTGCAAGTGGGCCCTGAGCCCGGTTAACCAGTTCTGGGTGTTGCTGGAGTACTTTGTTTTCCTGGCTTCTTCCTTCTTTTCAGAGTGAGGGGCAGAGTCGTCAGCTGCCCAGCAGGAGGTGGAGCCAGCATTGTGGCAGGCAGGCACAGCCCTATTCAATCCCAGGTGCTATCTCCTCCCATCACTCTAGTTGCAGATGCAGTCATTCAACCTAAGGCTGACTCAGACAACCTCCTGGGGGCTCCCCAGCCCCTGTCACCCTCAAACCTGACAGTCAATCCACAAGCAGGTTCAGGCACACAGAAAGGTCAGACAAGAGAACATCCACTTTCTAAAAGTACTGTTCTCAAACACAGAATTTAAAAACAACCTTTCCTAAAAGATGTGTTATTAAATTCTGAGTTCAGGGATATCAATCACTTATGTCCTATCTTGTTCATATGGGAAGATAGGCTGGTAGCCATTGGGACCAGCCTCCCCCATGTTAGTCTATGGAGCAAGATAACCTTACAGCACTGATCACACAAAATGGCTGCTGTTCCCTACCAGTGCATGTTACCTGCACTAGTACATGCTCTACCTTTCATATACACTGCACCCTGCCCAAGGGGGTACCTCGAGTCTTCCATAGGGGTGACCAATGTGCACAAAAAGGGAAGGGGTAGGCCTAGCCAGTGGGGACACTGACCAGGAGGACATGACAGTCCACTGACTGCACACAGGCACTGCGGTGGCAGGCCTGCGACACCATTTTAGGGCTACTCACGTGGGTGGCACAATCAGCGCTGCAGGCCCACTAGTAGCATCTGTCATCACCAGCCCTGGCACACCCGGTGCACTTTACTAGGGACTTCGTGGTGATACAAATATGCCAAACAGGTACATCCAATCAATTTGATAATTTCCATAGGGAGCACTTACACTCTGGCACTGATCATCAGTGGCAGAGTGTCCAAAGCATCTAAACCAGCAAAAACGAAATCCAGCAAAAACGAAATCCAGCACAGCATCAAAAATACAGGAGGCAGAAGCAAATAGATAGGGGAAAAACCACGCCAAGGGTGTCAGGTCTAACACGTGTCCTCTCCAGCTGAAAGTGAGGAGAACTACCCACCCTCTTGGGAGTTCTCTTCACTAAGGCGGAAGAATCTGGACAGACCATCAGCGTTGGCGTGTTCTGTACCAGGGCGGTGTTCCACCGTAAAGTCCATTCCCTGTAGGGAGATGGACCACCTCAACAGTTTTGGGTTCTCACCCCTCATCTGCATCAACCATCTGAGGGGCCTGTGGTCGGTCTGAACACGGACGTGAGTTCCAAACAGGTAGGGCCTCAGCCTCTTCAGAGCCCAGACCACAGCAAAAGCTTCCCTTTCAATCGCACTCCATCTCTGTTCCCTGGGGAGTAGCCTCCTACTAATGAAAGCTACAGGTTGGTTTCCGCCCTCGTCGTTGATCTGTGAGAGTACTGCTCCCACGCCTTGTTCTGAAGCGTCTGTCTGCACTATGAACTCACTGGAAAAGTCAGGTGCCTTAAGCACCGGTGCTGTGCACATGCAGTTTTCAGGGCATCAAAAGCAGTTTGACAAGCTTCGGCTCAATTCACTTTCCTGGGCTGATTTCTAGAGGTTAGTTCCGTCAGGGGGGCAACAATGGTGCCATATCCTTTGACGAACCGTCTGTAATACCCGGTGATGCCTAGGAAGGCTCTCACCTCTGTCTGGGTCTTGGGGGGTTCCCAATCCAGAATGGTATCAATCTTTGCCTGTAGGGGCGCCACCTGGCCGCTCCCCATCTGGTGTCCCAAGTACACTACTGATCCCTGCCCTATCTGGCACTTACTGGCCTTGATAGTGAGGCCTGCCTTTTGCAGTGCCTTCAACACTTCACAGAGGTGTTGCAGGTGTTCCTCCCAAGTGGAGCTGAACACAGCAATATCATCCAGGTATGCGGTGCTGAATTGCTCCAGCCCGGCCAGTACCTGGTTGACCAGTCTCTGGAATGTGGCAGGGGCATTTTTCAACCCAAAGGGCATGACTTGGAACTGGAAGTGCCCCTCTGGCGTTGAGAATGCTGACCTCTCCTTGGCCCCATCAGTTAAGGCAATCTGCCAGTACCCTGAAGTCAAATCAAAGGTGATGAGGTACTGGGCAGCTCCCAACCGATCCACAAGCTCATCAGCTCTGGGGATGGGGTGTGCGTCAGTCTTGGTGACCGCATTGAGCCCACGGTAGTCCACGCAAAACCGGAGTTCTGGATGGCCACCGGGTATAGCAGCTTTCTTTGGCACTAGGACCACTGGGCTAGCCCAGGGGCTGCTGGAGGGCTCAATTACCCCTAGTGCCAACATCTTGGAAACTTCTTCCTTGATGCTGGCTCTGACCTTGTCAGCCACCCTGTAAAATATTTGCTTCACAGGCAACTATCTCCAGTGTCCACATCATGGACGCACCAGTTGGTGACACCTGGGGTCAGGGAGAACAGGGAGGCGAACTGACCCAAGACCTGGCTACAGTCCCTCTGCTACTCTGGGGTCAGGGTGGGCGAGAGGACCACACCATCCACTGACCTGTCCTGCTCCTTGGCTGCCAGGAGGTCAGGGAGAGGATCACTATCCTCTTCCCCTTCAGCATCTGTAGCCATGAGCAGTCACTTCAGACCTCCCAAAGTGGGGTTTGAGGCGGTTTACGTGCAACACTCTCAGGGGCTGTCTGGGAGTCTTCATGTTAACCAGGTAGGTTACTTCGCTTTTGCGCTCCACCACCTTATATGGCCCGATCAACTTGTCACGGAGCACGCAAGGCTCCACCGGCGCCATCACCCACACCTTCTGACCAGGGTGGAACTCAATCAGAGTGGTATTCTGGTCATACCATCTTTTCATTTCCTCCTGGCTAACTTCCAGGCTCTCTTGAGCGAGCTTCCTGAAGCGCTTTGTCTGGTTGCGGATGACCAGCACATAGCTGAACACATCCGGGGGCGTTTTTCCACAGGATTTCTCCCACTCCTCTTTCACCAGAGTGAGACGTCCTCTAACAGGGTGGCCATACAGCAATTCAAAGGGACTGAACCCTAAGGATTTCTGAGGCACCTCCCTGTAGGCAAACAACAGGCATGGTAACAAGACGTCCCACTTCCGTCTCATAGGTTCTTCTATGCCCATAATCATACCTTTTAGGGTGCTGTTGAACCTTTCAACCAACCCATTTCCTTGAGGGTGGTAAGGAGTGGTGAACTTGTAGGTCACCCCACACTCCTCCCACAGAGACTTCATGTACCTAGAGATGAAGTTGGGACCCCGGTCGGAGACCACCTCTCTGGGGAACCCCACTCGGGAAAAGATCCCCATTATGGAAAGGCCCACCACGGGGGCTGTGACTGTCCTGAGAGGGACTGCTTCTGGGTACCGGGTGGCATGGGCCACCAAGACCAGGATAAACCTGTTGCCTAAGGCTGTCTTGGGGTCCAGGGGCTCCATGATGTCGATGCCCACCCGCTCAAAAGGGGTGCTCACCACAGGAAAGGGTTGAAGGGGTGTCAGGCACTTCCCTCCGCTCTTGCCACTGGCCTGACATGTTTGGCAAGACCTACAAAAGGTACCAACATGCTTCTTCATCTGGGGCCAGTAAAAGTGGGTGACAAGCCTGTGTTAGGTCTTGTCTTGCCCCAGATGTCCTGCGAGAGGCACGTCATGAGCCAGACCCATTAGGAAGCTCCTGAAGCGCTCGGGTACCACCAGCGCATGGGCTGCACCAGGCTCAGCGAACTTAGGCTCACTATAAAGTAAGTCATCTTCCCAGTAAACAAAATGCTCTTTGGACCCTAGACCTGCTGCCTGATCTGCAGCCTGCTGCCACACACCAACGAGGGAAGGGCATTCCTTCTGCGCCTGGCAGAACTCCTCCCTGGAGGGACCACCCTCTTGCTGCCAATGGGTCAGCTCAGGTAATTCCCCCAGTTTGGCCACCTGCTCCCCTGTAGGTTCCAGGGCATCCCCCTCAGGTTCTGCTCCTTCCTGGACCGTGGGAACGGCTGGGGCTGGTTTCCCACGCCCTCTGCCTCTTCCTCTCTTGGCAGGTCCCTGGGCCATTGTTCCAGGCTCCAGTTCTGCTGATTCACCCCTACTGTCTCCATAGCACGTGTGGTCACACAGATCCACGCAGGCAAGCCCAACATCTCCAAATGAGTTCGTTGCTCTACATCCTTCCATGGAGAACTCTCCAGGTCGTTACCTAATAGACAGTCTACAGGCAAGGCATCACTGACAACAACTTCCAAAAGACCAGAGACTCCCCCCCATTCAAAGGGAACACGTGCCAACTTCCAGAGGCGCACTGTACTATCAGCTGGCACCACAGGATGGGGTACATTGGTAATGATCTGCTCTTCAGACACCCACTAACACCTCACAGATGTCACGCTGGCCCCTGTGTCTCTCAGAGCCTCTATCTCCTTCCCATTGATGGTCACCTTCTGCCCGTATTTTTTAGTGTTAGCGGGCAGCAAGGTTTCCTGGACCATCTCTTGGTCTCCGAAAGAGACAAGGGTCATCACTGCTAATCCCTCCTCCCCACTGGAAATCAAATCCCCTCCCAAAGCTACATTGGCTAACCCTGGGGCTGGAGCACCAGTGGGTGCTGGGGGTTTGTTGGGACATTTAGGGGCAATGTGCCCCACTTCTCTACATTCATAGCAAGTAAGCTGAGTTCTGTTGTCCTGCTTGCCCTTAGGGGGCCAGGACTTCTTAGGCTTGGGGGGTTGGGACTCTTTCTCCTGGGAACTATTTTGGGGCCCTTTAGAGAACTCCTTACGGTTACCCTTGTCCTCCCCACCCTTCTGCTGGGGACCCTGTCCACCCTTGGCTGGGGTACTTACCACCCCCTTGTGAACCTTGGTGCTAGTCCAGTGGTCCGCCTCCTTAGCAAGCTCACTGGGATCAGTTAACTTGCTGTCTAAAAGATGCTGGCGCAGCTCTGGAACACATAGACTACTCAAGTGCTCCCAACTAATCAAGTGACACAACCCCACATAATCAGTTACTTTGCTGCCCTTTATCCAACCTTCCAGTGCACGTGTGTCCAAACTCGCACATTCCACCCAGGTACTAGAATCAAGTTTCTTGAAGTTCCTAAACTTCTGGCGGTACTGTTCTGGAGTTAGTCCATACCTGAGGCATAAGGCCTCCTTCATAGAGGGGTAGGTTAAGGTACCTGCTGCTTCTAAGGGTGCCAAGACATCCCTCCCAGAGGCCTCAAAATGCTTCCACAAACCTGCCCCCCAACTCTTCTCAGACACTTCATTCATCTTCAAGGCAAGCTCATAGGATCTAAACCATGCATAGATATCCTCACCCCTCTGATAATTCTGCACCAAATCTTTTGGTATGTACACCTTACCCGCCTGCACTGGCTGTGCGCTGCCACCATTGGAACCGGACTCCACTTGTTTAGATCTGAGATCCAGCTCCCTTAGACTCAACTCATCAGCCCACTGGAGTTTCTTTTCCTCCAAAGCGAGAGCGTTCCTGCTCTCCTCCGCCCTTTTCCCAGTGTCAAGGCGTAACTTCCTTTCCTCTGCTTTGGCTCTGAGTTTAAAGAGCTCTAACTCATGGGCCCTCTTCCTCTGATTCTCCTCCAGCTCCTCTGGAGAAAAGCCCCTACTGGAGTGGGCGCTGCCAGCCCTAGAAGCTGGCCTATTCACGGGTAAATCCTGGGATCCAAACCCATTCTCCTGCGCATCCCCCTCTCCAGTAACATCTTCTGGATCAAATTTTTTGGCCTCCCACCAGGCCCTTAAAGCTTTTTGTAGCTCTTCCTTGTTTGAGCTGCCCCTCATGGGACATCCAAGCTTTTTGCAGAATTGTTTCAAGAACTCCTTCTTGTATGTGAGCAAATCCTGAATCTCAAACTCCAATTCCGTCTCTTCACCTACTTCCTTCTGAGACATGATGCTTCCTACGCTTTGCGACGTGATCTGCCCTAAACTAGACTAGTGGTGTACACAAAATCACTGTAGGTCAAGTGCAAATACCAGTTCAAATCCTCACCGCTGTCCAACAATATTAGAACTGAGGGTCTCTAGTTGGCAGAGGTAAGTACCTTTGACCAAATAGGGACCCCTACTTCTAGTCAGGGTAGAGAGATACACACTGTAGATAACCCCTGCTCACCCCCTAGGTATCTTGGCACGAGCAGACAGGCTTATCCCCAAGGCAATGTGTAGGGTAGATGCACTTAACACACACAATAGCTTCTGTATACTCCACAAAATGACACCACACAGGTAAGTAGATCAAAAATATAACTTTATCTAGTTTTAGGCATTTCACCAAGGTAATGCAGTTACACAAATCACTTGACTCTTCTTTATATTTGCATTTAGTTAGGAAGTTATCTAGGGAACGTATCCCAGTCTCAGTCTTCAGTTTAGCAAAGCAAAACTACACGTAGGTTGTAGAACCTAAAAGAATGGTTCAATGTTGTTTCTAGCGCTGTGCTGATGAAGCGCTTCTTTCGCACTTGCCCCCGATGGTCTGTTTGCAGTAAAAGACCCCCACTCAGCCCCGGCCAGTCCAGCTAGCTCTCCGCCCGCTCTCGACAATCCAAGAAGCGGCGGGGAGCTGGAATTACCTTGACGATGCGGGGACGGCAGGCCGGGATCGGAGAAAGGCATGTGAAGTCCCAGGCAAAGACGGGGTATTCTTTGGGCACAGACGCTCTCCCGGCACCTTCTACGTCGTCTCCTCACCTCGCCCAATCCGTGCGCAGCTCCTGAGGTGAGACTCCTGTGATGCAGAGGCCTCTCCCACCTTTCGGCCACTCACAGCCCAGCCTATCGATGAGGCGGCGGCCCGGGAACCAATCCCAGCGCGGCGCCGCCAACCAGGCTTCGGTGGTTACTGAGGGGGCTCGTCTCGGCGAGCCAATCAGGACGCAGATCCTTCGGTTCCTTCTCCGCGGCCCCGGCGAAGGACTGCGAGATCTTTTGGTGAATGCAAGCCCTGGGCAGCGGCGGTGATTTTTAGGGCGCATGAGGCGGGCAGAGCACTCTTGGATATTAACTCCTGAAGGAGAGCACAACGAGCCTCCGGTCGGCTGCAAGACTGTGCCGATGAGCACACGATCCTCTTACACGGCCAGCAATCTCAAATCACGCACCCAGAGGGGAACAAGCACGATCTTCACAGCGTTTATGTAGTTTCTGGGGAACGTTTTGACCCTGTGTTCCAGGACAGGAGGCAAGTTCTTCTCAGGCCCTTGGAGATTCTTGGAGACACAGCACACAGCAGTCTTGAGGTCAAGCAGACAGGGGGTCACAGCACACAGCAAAGTCCCCTTCTTCTCTCCTTCAGTTGAACAGCAAAACAGGTCAGCCCCAGAGCACACAGCAAGGGCAGTCTTCCTTAGTTTCCACAGTGGTTCTTCTTCTGGCAGAGGTTCCTCTTGATTGTAGAATCTGAAAATCTGATGTCAGGGGTCCTTCTCTTATACCCCTAAAAGTCTTTGAAGTCTTTGTGCAAGTGGGCCCTGAGCCCGGTCTAAACCAGTTCTGGGTGTTGCTGGAGTACTTTGTTTTCCTGGCTTCTTCCTTCTTTTCAGAGTGAGGGGCAGAGTCGTCAACCGCCCAGCAGGAGGTGAAGCCAGCAATGTGGCAGACAGGTACAACCCTATTCAATCCCAGGTGCTATCTCCTCCCACCACTCTAGTTGCAGATGCAGTCATTCAACGTAAGGCTGACTCAGACAACCTCCTGGGGGCTCCCCAGCCCCTGTCACCCTCAAACCAGACAGTCAATCCACAAGCAGGTCCAGGCACCCAGAAAGGTCAGATGAGAGAACAGCCACTTTCTAAAAGTACTGTTCTCAAACACAGAATTTAAAAACAACCTTTCCTAAAAGATGTGTTATTAAATTCTGAGTTCAGGGATATCAATCATGTATGTCCTATCTTGTTTCTATGGGAAGATAGACTGGAAGCCATCGGGACCATCCTCCCCCATGTTAGTCTTTGGAGCAAGATAACCTTGCAGCAGTGATCACACAAAATGGCTGCTGTTCACTACCAGAGCATGTTACCTGCACTAGTACATGCTCTACCTTTCATATACACTGCACCCTGCCCAAGGGGGTACCTCGAGCCTTCCATAGGGGTGACCAATGTGCACAAAAAGGGAAGGGTTAGGCCTAGCCAGTGGGGACACTGACCAGGAGGACATGGCAGTCCACTGACTGCAAACAGGCACTGCCATGGCAGGCCTGAGATACCATTTTAGGGCTACTCATGTGGTTGGCACAATCAGCGCTGCAAGCCCACTAGTAGCATCTGTCATAACCAGCCCTGGCACACCCGGTGCACTTTACCAGGGACTTTATGGTGATACAAATATGCCAAACAGGTACATCCAATCAATATGATAATTTCCATAGGGAGCACTTACACTCTGGCACTGATCAGCAGTGGCAGAGCGTCCAAAGCATCTAAACCAGCAAAAACGAAATACAGCACAGCATCAAAAATACAGGAGGCAGAGGCAAAAAGATAGTGGGAAAACCACGCCAAGGGTGTCAGGTCTAACAATCACAAACTGTAAC
Source organism: Lissotriton vulgaris (assembly GCF_964263255.1). Lineage (NCBI taxonomy): Eukaryota > Metazoa > Chordata > Amphibia > Caudata > Salamandridae > Lissotriton > Lissotriton vulgaris. The sequence continues at coordinate 1,156,543,707 of NC_141696.1, forward strand.
TTCTAACATCCTCAATCATATAATTAAGAACCCATTTCACTGTTTGGATCTGCTCTACCGTGGTGTATTCCAGCAATACCAGTCAACTAAACTCAAACCCCATGTGCAGCACTTAACTACAGAAGCACAGAATCTGATGCACCTCAACAGAAGGAGTTCTGTGAAAAAACAGCAACTGGTAATATCAGACATCGTCCATTGTGTGATCAAGGCACCGTTCTACTGATGGGACCCAGAGTTTCTTACACCTACTCGAAGAGAGTACCTTCATCTCCACTCTCAGCTTCAATTCTAACATCATCCATTGAGGGATCAAGACACCATTCCACTGTTTGTACCTAGAATTGGTTGGGCCTCATAAGAAGCTATACACTAAAATCATCACACACTTTAACTTCTGACATCCTCAATCATAGCAAATGCAATAAACCATGCCTAATAATAATGTGCAGCAGTTAACATCAAAAGCACAAAGTCTAATCCACCTCAATGGAAGGAGTTCCATAAAAATCAAGCAGAATGTAATATCGGACATCTTCCATTGTGGAAACAAGCCTCTGTTCCAATGTTGGAACCTATAGTTGGTTTCACCTGGTCAAAGGGAGTACCTTCATCTCCACTCTCAGATGCAGTTCTAACATCATCGGTTATGGGATCAAGACACTGTTCCACTGTTGGGACCCAGAGTTCGTTGCAGCTGGTCAAAGGGAATACCTCCATCTCCACTCTCAGATGCAGTTATAACATAGTCTACTGTGGGATCAATACACATTTCCACTGTTCGGACCTAGAGTTGGTGGCATCTGATCGGAGGGGTACACCGAAATGATCACAGACTTTTACTTCTGACATCCTCAATCATAGAATCAAGACCCCGTTTCATTGTTCGGACTTGCTGTACCGTGCTATAGTCAGGCAACTACAGTCAATAAAGCCCAATAATCCTGTACAGAAGTTAGCTACGGAAGTACAGAGTGTGCCGCACCTCAACGGAGGGCGTTCTGTGAAAAGCAAGCAGCAGGTATTATCGGACATCATCCATTATGGAATTAAGATACCGTTCCACTGTTGGGACCCAGTGTTGGTTGCAGCTGGTCGAAGGAAGTACCTTCATCTCCAGTCTCAGATACAGTTCTATCATTGCCAACTATGGTATCAAAAACACCGTTGTACTGTTGGGACCTAGAGTTGGTTCCAGCTGTTTGAATGGAGTACCTTCATCTCCACTCTCAGATGCAGTTCTAACATCGTCCATTGTGGGATCAAGACACTGTTCCACGGTAGGGACCCAGAGTTGTTTGCACCTGGTTGAAAGGAGTACCTTCATCTCAGATCGCCCACTATGGTATCAAAAACACTGTTCCACTGTCGGTACCTGTCGGACTACTGTGTTACTATTATACAGAGCACTCCACGCTCCTGGGCCTCAGGCTGGGTGCTGTGTGCCTGAGTCGCAGTAGCCAGTGTAAATTTTCAGGAGCCTTCCGAGCTCGCAGACCTCGGCCCAGGACCTTCTGCCGGCTCCTGGTGGGCCCTCTTTTACATACAGCGGTGTCAAAAGGTGAACTGTGGGGCATATATGCGTCACAACGGCCATGACAGTTTCTGAGTACCAGCAGGCTGAGAGCATCATTCACGCACCCACCTTTGCTCACAGCGTCAGCCTCGTGGCGGTGTAAGCTGCGCAGACCTGGCAGACAGTTTTGCCAATCCGGAATAGAAACACACCTAAAGAAACGTTCCTTTTATTCATGCCCCTATGCTAGCCTTGCGTACGCCGAGCCAGCCCACTTCCCTAAACATTTTTTTGGGGGGGGACACGTACGCGCTACCATTCCGTAATCTTCCCTACTGACTGTACTATCATGGTTGCGTCCACTGTCCACTTCACTCAATAGACCATCAGTGTATGTTGACATTTACATGTCTGTGCTCTGCATAACCAAGTCTGCCAAGCACATCCCCTCAAGACTTTGCATTGTATACTTTTATAATCGAGAACTACTTGCCACCTTCGCACATGCTTTGCTCTCATCTCTCCCCGCATTCTGCATAGTGAGGCAGAGGTGCTATACCATGTTTAGTTTGTATACATGGCTAGCCACGGTTCCCATAGTATGTAGTTGCATTGTGTCTGCTACGTGCACATGTTGTTTTTCATGTTGAATGTCATTATATAAGGTAGCACGTTTATTCACGAGCAGTGGTTTATTTCATTTACATATTGCCTTCTTAAAGAGCATACAAAAGTTTTTCTGACAAGTGAATAGTGTGACCACAATGGCAGTCATTCATTACTATCCAAGAATGTCCAACTACACAACGCTTCTAAGCTTACAGCCACCAATCTTGCGTGCTTTCTTAAAAGGACGCCAACTCCCACAATCAGACCAACATTCACACAGCTTTCTATGACTTTTATCTGCTTCTCAATAACATATACTCCTACGGAATGTGAGCTGGCATACCGCATGTCTTTACTGTTTCAAACACAGTAACATCCTGTGGCAATATCTGTTCCCACCCATACAAACAAACGCCCAAACTTCAACTTGGCCTTCAATTCCTAGTTTGAAAACATATTTCAAGAAACAAATCAAACTAAAAGCAGCATTGTTCCGAACAGAATTCTCCCTCACTTCTGCAAAAGAAATTTATCGACTGCAGATACCACGAACTTCAAATAAAATACATTCCCTTTTAAATACGAACCGCTAATTACACTTTGTGAATTGTTACACAATTTTTAACACATGTCACACTCAAGGTCTGGCACACTTTTTTAACGTGGTCTCCTACAGCCTTCTAACATGCTTTCAAACTGTTCTTCTTTTAATACCAGACTACATTCAGACATTCTTTCAATCATCTCTGGAATAACAGGAAGAGTGCCCATAATTCTCGCCCTCTTTGTGGCCATCCTACTACTAATTCTAATTCTAGAAATGGCTATGCTCTCTATGGTTACAAATATGTCAGACAAAATATGCCTCTACACCAAGCTACATCGCTACTGTAAAAAAACGGAAAAACTTTTCGGCTACCTGCTTCTATCTATTATCAGAGCTAGCTACAACATAACATTTATCTACACTTATGCAATATGTGTACAACCATCGTTTGATTGCAAAACTTGCCCATTCAACTGCGAATGGATGTATGCCTTGCCAACATCTCAACAATCACTCCAGATATCCAGCAGGTAATGGAGTATCTTGAAAACCATGAACATGATTGTTCTGGCAGCGGAACAATGGCTAATGCAATGCAAGAAGGAATCGCAGTGGAATGGGATTTCTGCGCAGCCGCGAAAGATCTCCTGCAACGTACGACCTTTCACAACATCACAGATTGCCTGCCCATAACAAATTACAGCTCCAACATTCGAGGAACATTACTGTCCCTTCGAGGATATGAATTGGATCGCTTTGCTTTTCTCATACGATGGCAACAATAGCCTCTTGGAACGTTACGCATCTCAAGCCGCTGAAGAACTTCTGGACTGAAATCTCCAAAACTTTTAAGAAACTCACATTATTCTTGAATTGATTTTTTTCCATCTTTTTTGACTTTTTCTTTTAAATTTTTTATAGTACACTTCAATCCTACTACTTTGATATAATGACTTTCTAAGTATACTCAGACATTTGAACTCTATCCTCATTATTGCCCCTTACGTCTCCAGTCTAACTAGGAATCTGTGATGTATGGCCTATGCAAATACACTATTTGCTTCCAAAATTAACCTAAACCCGCCACCCATTTAGAAACCACGTCTATTCTTTGTGCACACACCTATCTGCCTGCCTGTTATTCACAAAGCCTTTTCACCCAATTTTACTCAAAGTCAGCCTCTGCTCAAAACCTCACGATTAAAATGTAAAAAAATGACTTTGTTTAGGAACTGGTTGGCCCAGTGTGGTAATCGTGAACTACCTTTATTTTCATTATACAACTATTTATTCATGTCTAATAGCTATTCTGTAGGTCACATAGAACTGTAACATATAAAGTGCAATTAACTGATGCAGGAGCTTCGATTTGACTACAGCAGAAGCGGTTGGAGTTTGTCTAAGCTCATTGCCTTAGCTCTCTACACAAGAATGTTTATTTGAAACAGCTGCAGACAATAATGTACAGTTTGACTACAAAGGTACCGAATGTGCTTCTCAGAAGCAAAATGTTTGTATTCATCCTCAAAGTTCCAATGTGGGTAGAACTAGTACCAATTCTGACATGCACCACATTGAATCTATTGTAAAACAGATTGCTAACTATTCTACTGTTGATAATTTTCTGTTACAAAAAAGCACTGCCAAGGTACATAAAAAGTTTGATGACTTCATTTTGCAATTTCTTTTTTATTTCTTTCTTTTCTTAAACGATACATGTGGTAAACGTATCCTACCTTTATTTTCTTTATAGAATGTAGAGTCATTTAAGTGTAATAACTATTTTTTATTTCACATGCAACTGTAACATGTAATATACAATTCGCCGGAGCTTACGTTTGAATCAGCAGAAGTGGTTCAACTTTGCATCAGCTGGATACCCTAGCTCTTCCACCAGTGGGTCCAATTATGGCACTTAAATAAAGACATTTTCTGTATCATTTTCAAACTCATCCCTTTATTACACACAACCACTTTCTTAAACACAACTCATTTTACCATTTTCCTTCTCTGGAATTGCAACATTCTGCATTATATTCTTCATGATTATTCCTTTATTCCTGCTTCCTAAAACACTACATTCGACCATTCAGACCAATAAGGATGATTAGTTCGTTTCACACTCCCTGTACAGAATAAATGCACACTAACACTACTTAGACAGGTATGCTACAGCAGCCAGTATCCTACAGCACCCACAGCACATAACTTCACAGCAATAAACTCACAACTTATACTCACAGTTTCATCCCCGAGTCTTCATACCGGTACCACTAAGTACTTTGCTTCCCACTCCCGCTATACTTTAAACGCGTACTAACACCACCTGCACAGATATGCTACAACGCCCACTATGCTACAGCGCCCAGAGCACATCACTTTACAGCACTCAGCTCACAGGTTAGATGCACGGTTTCATCCCTGAGTTCAGCGGTACCTTACCTCTGCACCATCTCACTCTACTCAAAACAGCACTTTCACACCGGTAAGGGTAAATACTTTGCTTCTGCCAGTATACTACAGAGCACTCAACTCACAGCTTAGGCACACAGTTGCATCCCCGAGTGTACTGGTACCTCACCTCTGCACCATCTAACACAAGGCAAAACAGCACTTTCACACCGGTAGGGGTAAATACTTCACTTAGGCCAGTATGCTACACCGCCTAGAGCACATCAGTTTACAGCACTCAGCTCACAGTTTAGGCACACTGTTTCATCCCCGAGTTTAGCAGTACTTCATCTCTGCACCATCTCACTCTACACAAAACAGCACTTTCACAACTGTAAGGGTAAATACTTTGGTTCTGCCAATATGCTACTGACCACTTAGCTCACAGTTTAAGCGCATGGTTTCATCCCAGAATGTACCGGCACCTCACCTCAGCACCATCTCACAGTGGGCGAAACAGCACTTTCACACCAGTAGGGGTAAATACTTCGCTTCACATGCCCTCTATAGCACACCCTACCCACCCTACAAACCTCACAGCGCTCCTACCCTCCTCTTTACCACTCTTTTTTCTCCCTTTTTTCCCCTTACTCACTTCAACAGAATCACAAAATGGCGGCCAACACTACCTAATTGCAACCGCTCGCACCGCTCGTAGCCAATCAGCAGCAAGCTCGTGCTCGTAATGCCTCAGCCAATCAGATGGCAGAATTCCCAAATATCGATATCTGTAAATTTCGATATTTCTCAAAAACTACTGAATGGAGTTACACCAAAGAAACAAATTTGTGCTTTCTAAGCAAGACCCTTCTCCATGCCAAATTTGGGGTAATTCCGTTCCCCCGTTCAACCTGTAGCCTTGTCTAAAGTTTCCAATGGAAATTAACATTGAAAAAACACGTTTTAGAACCCCCCTTTTTTCTTGATCCCCCTTGACGAATCACCCCCAAACTTTCCATAGGAGCTGATCGCAACAAAGATTTTTTTTTAAATTTTGCGAAGATTCGTCTATCGGCACCAAAGTTATTGGGAATAGAATGTTGCCATTTTCCTTTGGTAACTAGGTACTAACTATAACTACCTACTGGCAACCGCCAGTAGGTAATATATAATGCATATAGATACATAGCTACAGAGATGCAGTCACACCTCTGAAGTTAGGGTTCACACTCATTAGGAAATCCAATTTTGTATCCTTAGTAACTTTGACACCTCTTGAACAATGTGCAATGCACTTTTAAAGTATTTGCAGGAGGTCATCTAAGAAGTTGGCAAATTTGGTGCAGGTAAGACTAATGGTTCAGAAGTTATAAGTGGAGTCAAAAAATCACGTCATTATAATGGGATTTCCCTTAAGAATTTTTTTTCAGTATGTAACTTGGAAACTGCTGAACGGAAGGCCACCAAATTTAAGTGGCACATGTTTTTTTTTGCTCATTTAGTTTCTTTTTCTTTGTTTGGTGCAATTCCTTTCAGCCATTTTGAGTTATTAGGCAAACAGTGTGGTTCCCATCTCCTTATCTAAGTTCGCTTATTCGTCAAACATTCTCGAACATTTGGCTGTGAGTCCATGGAAGGATGCACATGCTCAATATGACTGGCAATGGTATACGTTTGCATACACAACTTTAATGCAAAATGTAACCAAAACACACACCCTGAGCTGGTGTACCTTGAAGTCAGTGAGAGCGAATTCCATTCTTTGCTTGTCTACAATGAAACATCCCTGACCTCACTGACACATATGGAGTTTTCTCTTAGTACAACTCATTTTGCATTATTTTTGGTGTTCACAAACAATGGGCATACAAAACACACTCAAGGGATAGTCAAATCCCACACCTTGGTGGACCATAATCATATGACTTCTGACACATATAACACCTCGCTGGGACATGGATTTTAACTTTGAATCAAACCACTTTCTGCCATTATTGGTCTTAGCAAAGAATGAACAGATAACACAAGGCTCACACAAGCCCTGGGCAAATCCCAGGGCTTGAGGGACCATGATCATACATCCACTTACACAACTACCACACTGAGACACAAATCTTTTTAATTTGCATAAAAGTACACACAAGAGACACAACACAGCGTGAGCTAGGTGTGAGATAATCCCATTCCTTAGAGGGCCATAATCATTGGCACTTAGACACACACACAACAGCTCACTGGAATATATGGAGTTAATGCTGCACAAAGAGAAACACCACAAAGAGAAGAGATTAAGCATTACTTTTTGCTTCGCCATGTTAAGACCAGGTTTTCCCTTGTCTTAATTTTGGCGTTGCCCCATATTTACGTTACCCTTGTTAACAAGGGGGCAGCATTAAAATCAATCAGCATTGCAGCGGAACACCCACTGCAACAGTAATTGCCCGCCCCTTTCACGCTAAGTGTAGCGTGAAAGGTGGCCTTATTTACAATGCGGCATTAAGCCACATTAAGTGGCTTAATGCCACCTTGTTAATAAGGTAAAGGGATTATCGCAACAGGAACATAAAAACAAGTGAAGTACCTGTGACGATAAGCCTTTGAAATATGCCCCATATTCTCATATTCAGGACCTTTCCGTCCTATGAACACAGGGGGAAATGTCAAGTCATATGATTGTATATCGGAAGAAAGTGAGATACTGTGCACATTGTAATTATTTCATGCAAGTGGGCCGCTCCAAGAGTTCATGCATTTGTGCCAGAATATCTTGCTTTTGACAAATTTTGAGCCTGCCTCCAGTTGATTCCTTACAAGAAGGCAGAGCTAACAAATATGCACTAACAGCTAGAGCTACCAACTCTGGAATTGAGGAATCTGGTTCAATTGCTGGTCTCGGCTGAACATCCTGTGACTCTGGCCCAATTCTTAAAAGTAAATATATACCTGTAGATTTACTCATGTGTAGATTTACAACTACGCTTAGGTGTAAGTCTGCACTTTTTTCTTTTCACCATTTCCAAGTGACAATTTCCACCTAAGTATAGACTTACATGTCTCCAACTATGGTGGGGCCTCCTACAACAGGATTAACTAGTAGTACATTTTCACACATAGGTCAAGATCTTCGAAGCATAACCGTTTGAAAGTATTTCAACACAAGGAGGAAAGTGCTCATCATATCGTTTTTTCCAGAAAGCTCTAAAAGCACTGATATTCAAAGAGACATTTGGTGAAGATGCATCTTCCTTCTGGATGGCTCTCCCTTCAAGAAAACACTGGGCCCTAACAACTGTAAATGGGAAACCAGTCACATTGCCCTAAACAAGATTCAGTAGTCGAGCTCTGCATCATCTTCATTGTAGCCAAAACCAAAGAAGATGTATGCACATACAAACCTAAAAATGATCAAAGTGGCTGTCAGTGTTGTACAAACAATAAATTATTGTACTGCTGATCACACATTTCCACTATTTATACCAATTGGGATTGTGTCTCTCCCCTAGTCCCAGTCCCAGCTGATTTGTTAGACATATGATGAATGTAAAATGAGAATCTTCCCTTGGGGCAAGCTAAGTGAATATAAGAAAGTGGGAGACAATGCTTGGCATAGCTCCATGTCTGAGCAAAGTAGATCAGTCTAGGACATACTTTCCTGCCTCAAGTATATGTTAGTAGGTAGTTAGGATTAGAACCAGCTCATACTTTTCTGGCCCAAATAATAGCCCAGGGTGGATAATAAGCATTCTAATCACGGCAGCTGGAGATTATAGGTCTTATAGGTGGGGGGAGACACAGACAGTCGATGTGAGCTAGGGTTATGGCAGCAGCTGAAGCAGGAAGTGATAGTGTCCACTGGAAAGCAATCTTGTGTCGCTTTACCCAATCCTAGAGGGTGAGTGCTCTGGTCTAAGATAATGAGTTCAAACAAAAAAAGGGGAGTGATTCTGTTAAGGACTACAGGGGAAAGAATCAAGGTAAATAAATAGGCATGAAGTACCCCTGAGACCATGGGGGGCGGAGCCAGCCGAGCTAGGAAATGGGCGCGCTCTAGGCGAGCTCTCCGGATCAAGCCGTTATCCTTCCACTATCCTAAGTGTCTAATCGCTGACTGCCATCAAAAACGTGCACGACCTAAGTGAGGGAGGTGTCTGCCCCCTTCCGCAACTCTCACTGGTGCTTTTACGGGACATCGCCGAAATTGCTCCGTCCTATCCCGGAGGCTGAGGGAGAGCTCTTCCAGAGGCACGTCATCGCGCTGCCCCAGCGCGAGGCCGAGGCTTTGGGCGCGCGGGGTAGGCCTGCTGCCGGGACTGCGGCGACCGGGACTGTGCTGCTCTCCTCGCCCTGCGGCGGATGTACGAGTGTGGCGGCCACCTCTTCTGGGCTAATATCCTGCACCTCGGGGAGGAATAGTTGTGGTTTGCCCTCCCTTCTGAACAGCTCAGCCGGGCCTGCATGAAGCCACACGTCCCCCGAGGTAAGAGCGGCGCGGGCCGCCTCGTGACGGGGGGACCCCTCCCCTCTCCTGGCATTACCGGCTGGGCTGGGGTGGTGTGAGACGGCAGGGAAGCTGTGCCTATTGCGGGAACATCGGCCCTCTTGGCGATCCTTCTCGGCGCTGTGGCCTGCGCCGGGACCTCAGTGTGACACTCCCCTGGCCTGCCCGGGCGCTTGCCTCTGTTGCCTTACTGGACTAAGCGGAGCATAGACGCCGGCCCATCTATCATATGGACTCCCCTCTGTGTTGTGGTGAGACGTGACTTGCAGTTTCTAGGTGGCCATCGATTGCATGGTGCAACTGAACAAACTTCCCCACGCACCAGCGCTAAAGCGGCCCGAGGGCCAGCTCCCTGATTGACTGCAGCGGCGTCTGCTTGTAAGGCCTTGCCATGCGCTTGCCTCCATAGCGTGACCTCCTTTGCACCCTGTGTCTCACCGGTTGAGGCAACACGAGTGCGCATCGGCACTCCTTGCATGGGGGCACTCCACCACTGACCCCCACCGACGGTGGCCATGGGGAAGCCAGAGAAGACTCAATCCAAGCTGCAATTTGATAATCAGCGGAAAACCTCAACGCCACGTGCTGACCAGTCTAGTAAAAGCCGAACTACTACATCTCCTCCTGCCACACAGTCCACTGTGGATGTCCAGGCAATGTTTGCGACTATACAATATACCCTCATCCAACATTGATGGGAAAATAGACTCGCAGACGTACCGTGTGGACCACATGTCGGAGCAGCTGGATAAGCACATGGAACGTATTGACATGGCAGAGTGTCGCATATACGATACTGAAGATGCTGCACAGAATCTTGAGCTGAAACATAAGAAAGTAGACAAGGTCTTGCAAAGCTTGGCAGCTAAGACGGAGGATTTGGTGTAGTGTAGTTCCTATATTCCCAATAGGCTCTGCGCATTGGAATAACATAAACAGCAGTTTAGACGTAGGACTGAGTTCGACTAGGTCTCTTCTGAATATGTTAGACTTAATTAGGTATGCCAGCTAGCTCAGATGTCACTAGAAACTTTCTTGAATGAACAGGGAGGAATTAACTTCCCTGAGTAGACAAGAAGGGATTAGCTTCTGACAACCGCATAAACATGACAACTTTGCTTCCCCAGAATAAGGAGTATATCTCCAGAGTCGTGTGAAAACAATTGATAGCTATTTCACTCAGTCAACCGTGCATACTTAGTTTCACCAGAGTGCAGAGAAATAGAGAGACTGGCGTTTTCAATAAAAGGTGGTATTTATTGAGCAGTCTTCTTTCTCATGCAAGAGAAATGAATTGCCACAATTGCAATACTTGGTATAAAGTAAAGTGCGTACAGTAAAAGGAGTATTATAAGATAATACTGTAAAAGCATTGATATGGTTTCTGAGCCATATGATACTTAAAATGGATAAAATATATACAATTACATACAATGATAAAAGTTGACTAAAAGTACTCAACTGGTGCTTCGAAATACTCCTACCCCAGTGTACCTAACCTAAGCCTAGTACGTGGGAAGGAGTAAGGGAGTTGCAGTTTAAGTTAAGTTAGTTTTGCCAAGAATCTGACTCAGAAATTCTCTAAGGGTCTAATCAGCTCCGTTCCTTGGTTTTAGAATGAAGGATGTCTTGTATCTCGTTCTCAGGACTCGATCTCCCAGTAACCTGCAAGGGTGACTGGAAACACTGGAGCTGGATTTTCTCTGCAGGAGAAAAAGACAGCGTCTTTCTCAGTCCGTCAAATGGGAGGGACGGCTTCCTTCGGCACTCGCATCAGCTGGGCTTCGGATAAGTAGATAGCCGCTCTGCTCCAAACCACCGTGTGTTGCTTAAGGCAAACGCTGGTATATTTATACCTGGAAGGTGCCGTGTTTGACGTAAGGTTGGACATAAGACGTCAATAAAAGATGTCACTAAGAACTGGCCGTTCTTTCGGACTCGCAGGAGTTCTTGGACAAATCAAAACAAAAGCATGGGGAATTCCCAGGTTGCTGGAGGTTTGGTTTGTTTAAAGAACTTGTTGTACTTTCTAGGAGTCTAAGGAAGTAGCCTTGCCGTATTTGGACTGCATTGGCTATTACTAAATATGGATATGATTCTTATGCCTTTATAAGGATATGATTTGTTATAACCACATAAGGGCATAAATCGGGAATATTTAATTAGGGTCCTAGATATGTTCAAAACACCCACTCCACATATAATGTCCATCATTACTAAATACTAAGCAATATATAAACATATAAGTATGCATGTGTTTTCCAGCCCACCCCAAAATACATAAAATGCATTCGAAATGGTATAGATACACGAACATGATTATTATACTGTACGCTTTAAACAGTGGTATTATTCAGATAAAATGTTGTACATTTAGAATATTGACTGAATGAATCACGAAATTTACATTCATGAAATGGCTCTTAATACAGAAAAAAAGTCGAGACCATTTCATCACATATTCATACAAGATCGTACACGTGCTAGAGGCTGATATCAAAAATATTGTCTCTAGAGTCTCTAAGAATAGTAGTTCTGTTCTCTAAGAATAGTTCTACTTTAAGCAGAGTATCATGTGCCAAAACAAAAGTAAATATTTTGGAGATTGGGAAAAATACTTTCGCTTTCATGGGACAAAAATAGTTCCAAATTTTTTCAGCAGTGCTGTTTATAAAAACTGAAGGCCGAATTCAGAGTTCAGGGAACCCTGTGTGCTCGCTATTTCAATTGTTATTCTCATTGTTAGGAGAGAACATTACCTCAGCTAGACCGGCAAAAAATTTGTCTACCACAGTAGGTGAAAGTTGGGCCAACGCTGAAAAATCAGAAATAGTGCATATATGCGATGCATTGCCATCATCGGTGTTCAGATCAGCAATGTTCACAGAAGGTTGTACCTGTGTGGTGCCGCTCTCATCTTGTACTTCACTGCCACCTAATCGTAATGGTGAAGTCTCAACGAATGCCGTCATCAGAATCGGTAGCCGCTGGGGACAACACGTTGCATGAGTCGTTACCGGTCAAAACAAAGCGTCGATATCCATTGGTACTGCTGATGGTAGTGTAAGACAGACGTCCAACACACATTCTTCTCCACATAGCAGACATCGAAGTACAGGTAAGATGCAATTTTGCCAGATTGGTCTGAATGAAAGAAACCAGGTTGTAATCAGATCTCTTAGCCGGGCCAATCCGAGGACCTTAGTGATACGGTTTCGGTATCGTATTGCTAGGATCGTTTCTTCCATCGTAGCCTGAGTTTTGTCTGTGACTTGGCTTGCCATATCGGAGCAGAAGGAACAAAAATAAAATTCCTGCTACGAGTCCCAAAATAAGAGGCAGGCCACCGAAAAGAGAATGCACAAAATTCGGGAAGATGCCCAGAACTGTTTCAAAAGGTGCTAACAGTCCCGAAAAAATTGTCTTAAATACATGTGAGATCCCACTGGTATCTGACATGTTTAAAATTTAGTTTTTACATTTCTACGAAATGCACAGAGCAATTTGTATATAATAGGGTATGTGTCTTTGCCGCTGTCCTTGCAACTTGCAGGTCATACGTCTCTTTGGACGAGGTTAAAGGCACAGTTGTTTGTAAAAGAATAGACTTCATTCTGCTTAAAGTATCAATTCAAATAGAAGAGATATTAACAGAAGGCCATAATGCTGCCTCCATGTCTGGATTGCTGTTTGGATACAATACTTGCATACAACAAATGACCCTGGAAGTGACGCTCACGAGATAGGGTTTTCCTGGCATCATGCTACAACAGCTGTGGTCACTTAATATAACGTAGCTACCGTTGGAAAGTTGCCTGAAAAATGGCTCTATCTGTGTAGCAGGTGTGCCGTGCAGATGACATGAAAGGTTGTTTGATGAACCTTCGCAGGCTCCATGCAAGTTTATACCTTGACACAGAAGTGTACCGCTTAGTGATTTTTTACAATTGTTACCACTAAGAAATACCTCTTTTTTACCTTCACTATAACATTTATGTGTAAAAGGTCAGTCAGTCAGTCAGTCAGTCAGTCAGTCAGTCAAGATTTATTTATTTTGGTTAATAATAACCATAAAAGCAGTGCGAAAATTCATTGTTACACATGTTAAAATTATAAAAGATTATGCACATGATTACAATTCAATATGTACAAGTATTAAAATAATTAAAGTCTTTGATAAAAAAACAGAATAAAATGGGTATCATAAATCCATAAACCAACCAACCGCAATTTAAAACCGTCCACAGTGCATTATTAAATTAATAGGTTTGGTTTAAGGCGATTTCTCCCTACAAATGGATTCAGCTAGGGGAGTCTCCTTTTATTTAAGCGTGCTGCCGCCACCAAAAAACTGGCTACACTGTAGGTGACCTGGACAGAATCAAGCATTTGTGGGTGTAAGAGGGCAGGCCTCACCTGAACAAATTTTAATTCCCTCAGGATTGGATTTAAAATGTTTTTACGGGCCACCGAGTAATGCTCACAGAACATCACTAGATGGAGCGTGTCCTGTGGGGAAAAACTATCACAGGTACATGGTGGAGTGTCTTCTGGAGTCCCCCATTTAGGATAAATGCCCAACGTAAGGTGAATAAGATTAAACCTAAATCTAACCAGAAGGAAGCAATGGTAGGGCTTGGTCACATACTTCAGGTACGGTTCCATAACTGGGGAGATTGCCAGATCATAAATTGATCTCACTGTGGGTTTCCTAAGTTCAACCTCCTCCCTATCTAACTCCAACAGGTTGCAAAAGTTGTGCTTGATCCACCCTACATCCTCATTCCTTAGGCCCTGTGGTGATAGATGCATTTCCGGCGCCCTAGCCTACCGCATGCCGCTCTAACATACGAAAGCCAGGGTATTCTATTCGCTTTGTCTAGGGCCACACAGTCCTTGAGTATCAGGTGGTGTAACGTAATCTCCTCGTTCAACCAGGTTTTAACCCATCGTAACAACGGGGCCATTTTCAGATGGTCAGAGGCACACCCCAAACCCATTTCATAGTGAATAGAAAATGTGGGGGATGATTGTGGGAGTGACAAGAGTGATCTGATAAACTTATTTTCTACGATTTGGATCCCGGGTGATGGCACATAGCCCCAGATGTCAGACCCGTATGAGGCAATTGCCATACACTTTGACTTATAGATCCTAATCATAGCCTCCATGGGTCTTGCTCCCAGTCTCTTTGAGAAGTTCAAGTGAGCTGTGGTAGATCTTGCAACCACGTTGCTCTTATGCTTCAACTGGGGACCCCAGTTCCCCCTCTCATCAAATACAACTCCCAAGTAACAGAAAAATGGCACCATTGAAATTTCTGTACCATTACATGTGAAGGTTTTAACCTTCATGTTCTTTTTGCGTGTTCCGGTCACCATTACATGGGATTTTGAGGTATTCATTTTTAAGTCCAGGGCTTCCATAAAAGTACCAAAGTGATCTAACAATCTCTGCAGCCCCATGCCTGTACGTGCAAGTAGGACGGCATCGTCCGCATACAGGAGGACCGGGATACCTGACCCGCAAATACGCGGAACGTCCAGGGTGGCCAGGTCCAGGGATTTACCCAGGGCGTTGATGGAGATGGTGAAAAGAAGAGGGGCCAGAATACAGCCTTGTCTGACCCCTCTTCCGGAGCTGAATTGCTCAGTACACCTGCCTTCCCTTGTTACCCTAACGGAAGCCGACAGGTTCTGATGGAGATCACTTAAAAAGTTAACCAAGGAGGCGTCTAGACCCTTATCCCGCAAAATAAACCAAAGTTTTGAACAATTAACTAAATCAAATGCAGAAGATAGGTCCATGAAACCCAAATATAAAAGTCCCTCCTTCACCACTGTGTATTTACTAATGATAAAATGCAGATTTAAACATTGGTCCATGGTCCCCCTGTGACCTCTAAAACCATACTGGAGATCAGAGAGGACCCCACTCCCCTCAAGCCAATCCCCCAGTCTCTGTAAAATGACTCTACCCAGAATCTTGACGGCAGAGTCCAGCAGGGAGATCAGCCTATAGCAAGCGGGGTCCCCTCTATTTCCCTTCTTGAAAATGGGAACAATGATGGAGGATGACCAGGAAGACGGAAAACCTGCAGTGGGTATTGCGTTAAAAACATTAGTTAAAATTTTAGACCAAAATTGTGGGTACAGGATATACAAATCTGCGGGAACGCCATCAGGGCCCGGGGCCTTACGTTTACTTGTGTCTTTTATCGCCCTTTCCACCTCGGAAGTATTAAACTTGATGGGCATAGTGTTTCGGACCACAACAGTGTCAGGGGGGGTTAGGGCCCCATTCTCTGTATCATAAATGTTTTTAAAATGTTCAAGCCAGCTCTCATTAGCGATTACACAGTCCATGTCCGATTTCCCATCCTCTGTAAAAACACGGTTGATTAATAATGGCCCAGAATTTCTTGCTATCCCTTAACGCATCTGTGGATTGCAGACTGTCCCAGGCCTCTTTCTTAATTTGGTGCTTGCGTATTGCAAGTGCAGATTTTTATTCCTTAGGGAGGTTCGCCATTAATGCTTTGTTCCTGAGTCTATGTTTCAGTGCTTTAAGTAAGGCGCCATGGGCGAGTGAACACTTTTTGTCGAACCATTTATGGACCCTCCCACAGTGTGCGCTATCACCGGACTCCAAATCTTTAGAGATCTGCATGCAAACCTCAACATAAGCAGCCACAACTTCGGCCCCTGATGAAGTAGCATCTAAGCAAACAGCCATCTTAGCCTCAGTTTCCTGTGTGAGTTCCTCAAAAAAGGCCTCTGGGATGACCTTATCCCACTTATTCCGCCTACCCTGATCCGTGGTTAGCAGGTGCCTTGGTGCCTCGACTCCTAGGTCCCTCCCAGACATAAAGCTACCAAGGTCCACTACCAACAGAATCGTGTTGTGGTCACTAAAGATTGTGGTCACTACCTTATAAGCCAAGGTTTTAGCCAACACCCCAGGAGATAAAAAAATATAATCGATAATGGTATTAGCACCCCTACCTATAAATGTTAGTGCTCTGACCTCACCTTTAACCAAGCCTGGTTCAAGTAAATTTAAGTTGGAGAGGAGGCTCTCGAGGGCATCTCCCTCCTTACTATGCTCAAAATGGGGCATCCCCTCTCCAGGCGATCCTCCATATCCGTCATTGTAACAATCCCTCAAACAGGGATGAATATTAAAATCTCCCAGGAGAACCATCTCTGGGACAGAAATGCAATCATGTTAATAGACTGACAAGAAATGTTCCAGGGTAATCAAATGGTCATTCCAAGATGAGCCCTCTCTAGAGTTATAAAAATTAATGAATACAAATTTCTCATGGTCCGAGATGGACCATTCAATTATAAGGGAGTTCTTAGGAGCAGATTCTATTTTCTTAAAAAACCCTACCAGATTTAGTGAAAACAGGATGAGCAGACCCCCTTTAGGTCTTCCCACTATTCTAGGTACTGCTGGGGTAGAGAAGCTGAGGTAACCATCCAATAAAAAACTGGACGATGTATCCCAGCTCTCTTGAAAAGCCAGTATATCATACTGTTTAACAAACTCCTGCCAGATAGGATCAGAGGCTTTAGAACTAACTCCCGCCACATTCCAGGTGAGAATTTTGCATCAGGACCTCTGTAGGCTAGGCTCCCCCCTATCCTCATCTAAAGTATCCAGCAGTCAATCGTTCGTCTCCATTGAAGTCAAGGGGGAGAAACGTTTGGTAAGACTAATGGCTACTGGGTAGAAACCATCCTGTAACACAGGGCCAACTAGAGGGATCTCTAACCACCCTTCCAGACAGCTCTCGACTGGATCTTAGTTGTGCGATGTAAGTGTGCTGCTGGTAAGATGGGCGTGAGGTAACACAGACGGGCCCCTCCCTGCGGGTCACCAGAGGTTTGCCAAAAGGTCTTGTTGGCCTACACCGGGGGATAAAAGAAGCCCAGAGGGAGGGGTCTGATGCCATCATTTGTCAAGTCTGAGGCATCCCAGAACAGCCTATGTGCGCTGTCATACTTGTTAAAATTTACCACAAGGCAGTCCCCTGGGATAATTTTTGGATGGTAGCCTACCCAGCTCACTCTCCTTGCCGCGATAACAGTGCGTGTAATGTCTGTACCTCCACTGCTGAACTCTGCGCCGTATTCCCTAGCCAAAGCCATCAGATCATTACTTGTTTCCCCTTCACCGGCCCTTACTGGTGAAATCCCTGTAAAAACAGCCACCAAAGGAGCCGACTCTGGGGGCAGTTGCAAACATTTTGCTCTATAAAGAGCCCCACTAGATACTTGATTATTGATGTATAGACCAGACCTAGTGTGTCCGGGCCCCTCAACAGTGCCCCAATGAACCTGAGTGCTCTCACGTAAAACTTCCCTATGGTTGTTTACAGTGTTACCACCTGGATTACTAGTATTACCAGGTGGGTGGTTAACCAACTTCTCGTTGTAACTTGAGTATTGTTTGAGAAGGAAATCAATTTTCTCACATTTAGCCAGTAGACCCGCTACACATACGTTTAAAGTGTCCACTATGTCCTTCCTTTGCTACTGCTACCAGAGCTAGTTCAAGTCTTTTTGTAAACAGTTCTTCCACAATGTCACAAACATAGTCCCTTAGAGTAGCAGCTTGGTGGATAGATTTCCCGTGGGCATTTTTCCTCTTGGCACCCTTTGCATGAGATCTTCGTCTGCGCATGGTCATGAGCGAGGGGACCAATGGGGCTGCGACCTGTCTAGGGGGATGTGGAGGTAAAGGACTTAGAGGAGCAATCAGCGGGGCTGCTGGGCGGAGGGTGTTTATGGTGACAATAGTAGGGTCCAATGGTATGCTCTGTGTGTGTTCGGGGATGAGTGCGGGGTCTATAGCTGAGTTGTTATTAATAGGTTCAAGGCCAAGTTCCTTTTCGGCATGAGCTATTTCCTTGCTCAAAACCCCCACCGCAGAAGTCAAATATGAGATGATGGATTCGGATTTCCGAGGAATCTTGGCAACCTTACCTTCCTGGTCACCCCGACATGTCTGTTTTCTCTTCCCCATGGCAAGTGTTGGAGGGGTGGCCCGACCCGACCTCTGCTAGCCCCTGATGGCCACAGATAGCCCGCCCTCTGCCCGGGCTCAGCCCGGCGCAGCCTGCGCGCGTCCGCGACGCGGAGGGAGCCTGCTGTGTTTAAGCGCCTTGGGGCGCCAAAGTGCCAAGAAGTGGGCGGGGACGCCGCCAAGAGTTCTGGGTGCTGTAGTTCTCCCCGTGCCCCTGCCACGGACTGGAAGCGGCTGTGATGTGGCATCGATGTGGTGCTAGCCCCTGCCCCTGCAGCAATCAGGTAGGGCGTAGAGCGTTTGTGACTGCCCCACTCCACTGAGGGAGCCTGCTGTGTTTAAGCGCCTCGGGTGCCAAAGTGATGAGAAGTGGGCGGGGACGCCGCCGAGCATCCTAGGGGCTGTAGTTCTCCCCGTGCCCCTGCCGCGTGCTGGAGGCGGCTGTGATGCGGCGTCGATGTGGTGCTAGCCCCTGCCCCTACAGCAATCAGGTAGGGCGTAGAGCGTTTGTGACTGTAAAAGGTAAATTCTAAGTTCATTTGATGTATCCTTTACCCAACCTTTCATACAGGCCTGCTGGTATATATTTTTGGCAGTATTGAAACTGAAAAGTTGTTATCGGGATTGTAATGGTGCCTTGTATTATCCATTCAATGACAGGTCTTTCTGACATTGTCAATGGCAATCTTTCGAGTTTTTCAATGCTCAGCACCGTATAATCTGCTCCTTTTTGTGCCAACGAGATTTGTCTATCAGTAAGGTTAAAGATAGAAAATAAATACGTTATGTTGATTAGACGCCATGGCACGTGACCTAAACGGAGGTTTTGTAACGTCCAGCCTAGCTGTACAATAGAACGCCATTGGGATTGACCATGTTGTAACATTATCATATCCTGTTCTATTATATCAATAGCAGATGATACAATGCTGTCCAGTGAATACATTCTGGAAGACAGAGTTGTTAACCCATTGTCCACTACAGAAAGGGATTTTTCCAAATTAATACGATCAATTTCTCGTATTTTTTCTGCAGTTTCAATTTGTGTTACCTTCCAAGCTTCATTCTAAGCTGCGTATATACCGGCCTATATGAAACGTTTTTGACGCTGTTTGCGAGGTCCCAGTAAGAAATCTCGCAAGTCAGCACCTTCTTTAAGTAAAGTTAAGTGTTGCTTAATTTCGGGAAGTGTGGATTTCTGTAGCCAGTAGAGGCATAGTTTTCCTACACTGTATGTTGTAACTATCCCTGGATGTTGTCTTTGGGAATATCTTGGGTCTGGCCTGTTCTGTTTGAACCCCTGTATTTTGTTCAGGAATCTATCTTGACAGTTATTCGTGTCTGTGGGCCAGATCAACCAATTGTTGCAATCAGGAATTGTTCTGTTTTGTTTTAAAATATAGGACACGTCTAACCCCTCATCTGTAGTGGTGTTTCTATCAGGCACAGGCTTTGGTATAGACGGGTTGTTTAAATCTTTTATCTTGGCTAAACCAAGACAGGTTGTTTGTTGAATTGTGTCATTCAGGAACATTATTTGTTCTGGGATCATGCAGGCTCTAAACAATGATTCTAGACCCTGTACCTGCCATTCTTTTGTACCCCAGATGGTTTTTGTCTCAATATTGTTTTTCCAAAATTCAAAACCAAATTTAGACATTTTTTCATAAAATGTTTCCGAATAAATCAGTTTAGTATTTGTCAACATGTTTTTCACGCCTGTCTTATTTAACATTTTGAAATAAAACATTTCTGGATTAGTGTAATTAAACCCTGAGAAGTATGAAAATTTCTCATAAAATATTTTCGAACTGCCTTTTGGCGGAGTTGGACAATGTTCCCATTGATTATAACTGAAAACATTTCTAGGATTTGCAGACTTGTGCAGATAATGATGCCCAAAGTGATTGTAACAATATATTTCCTCATAATTCGATGAACCCTGTAAATATTCATGTTCTATAAATTTTGCTGACATTTCTAAATCTGACATCATATTATTAATATTTTCAAAGTCCCAATCATCAGAGAAGGTACTAGGTGATACAAATTCACTTAAGGAAATCTTAAATTGGTGTGGATATTTCAAGAGCTCAACCGGGCCATAGATTTCATAGTCTGTTCTGTCCCATGCTATACCACCAGGTATAGGGATGGCTATGATGTTCAATGATGATAGTTCTCTTTTTTCGATGTGAGAGGATCTATGTGGTTTCAGGACTAAGCTGATGTTCTGACTTGCTGTGTCCATTGTACTATATTTTGCATCAATAAATCTACCCAAACTTAAAACCAAGATGAGCCACAGAAGGAGGAAAAGTACACCTAACACAATCCATAATTTAATCCATGGTGAAGTTAGATATGTTTCTCTCAGTTGATGAAAGAGCTCTGTGATTTTCTTTTTAAAAGTTTTTGTTGCTGGCTTTTCTCCATGTTCACTTGGATCATCGGAAAAGTCATCAAAGTTGATAAAGTAGCCAGATGCAGTTCTGTCAATTGATGGGATTGCTTCCGGATTTCCATTGATCTTTCCTTTTTTTTTGTTACATTTGTATAGTCCGAGGCTACATCGTTGTAGACTGATGTTTCTTGATGAACTGTTGCAATTTGGGTTTCAAGAGGCACAAGTTCCATGGCTTTGTTGCATAGTCCTTTTTTAATCACTGCAGGTTTATTAAATGTGATTAGTCTCTCAGTTTGAACCTCTTGGATTGTAGCAAGATTTGGTCTTCTGATATTTCTTAGGAGTCCACTGGGCCTACTACTTATTATCGGCCACATGGTTGTGGTTTCACCAGGTCGATTGATACAACTCTGTTCTCCTTTTTACCAGCATGGGGCGGTAGTACAACTGATCTTGTTCCGCTGACAGCTAGGACAGGTACTGCTTTTCTGTAAGAAGGCCCAAATTCCTTCTTCAACGCAATCTTTTCTCTGACCAGATCCCCAATCTTTGGAATCCAGACAGGTCTTGCTGGGACAGGTGGTTTTTCTTCAGTGGTTGTTGGCTTTAGCTTTTCGTTACTCAGACTTTTTCTTATTTCATTTAAGTCCTGTAAAACAGCCAAACGATCTTTGATATCAAAGGTTTTTTGTTTCACCACTGAGGTCTGACAATCCAAGTCCTGGATGATCATTCTAGTAGCAAATAAAAGTTCGTATGGATTGATACCTCCTAGAGAATTTCTTGGTATGTTATTAAGACTACGTTGGACACTTATTAGATGTTTGACCCACCCATCACCCGAACCTAATACCCTCGCTGTTATAGATTGCTTTATGTCACGTTTTTTTCTCTCCACTACCGCATTTCCCTTGGGATGGAATGGACTAGAATACCGTAATGCAATGCCCATGCCTGCCATGGCCTCCTTGTAAGCCCGAGAGCTAAACTCAGGACCCTGGTCAGAATGTAGTATGCCAATTGCGTTTGTGCCGATAAAGACTCGCAAATCTTTTATAACAGTTCTGGCGTCAGCCGAGCGCTGGGGCCACATCCAAATGAATCTCGTACAGGAATCCACTGCGACCATAATATATTTATAGTTGCTGTCCCTTTGTAAGGGACCACAGTGTTCCAGGTAAACACATGCTAATGGTTTGTCTGAGATTAGAAGGAGAGTCTGCGCTGGTCATTTCACTGTTGGTATTTCCATTTGTTGGCATAAATCACATTCTAGAACATAGTTCCTAGTCTTTTTTCTCATTCGTGGCCACCAATATCTCCATTTTAATAATGATACTGTGGCGGAAACACCAGCGTGTGCAGAGGCGAGCCCTTCGTGTGCCGCTAAAATTAGTCCTAATCTGTGCTCCGTGTTTGGAATTGCTCTATCCCCCCACTCCAGGGATTTGAGCAAACGGAACGTTGTTCGCATCAGTTTTGTATGGGTACTTTACTGGAAAGCCTTTCTGGAGTGTCTTACCGCTGTCTTTTACTGAAGCACTGACAGCTTGCATTATCTCGCTGTCTATTTTTGTTTTTGACTGAGCAATGGCAGCTACGGAAGCCGTTTGTATAGCTGCTTTCACTGCCTCATCAGCCAATGAATTCCCCGCAACGTGAATGCCATCACGTTGATGACTCAGTGTATGAATCACGTGAGTCTTTTGTAGTACTTTTTGTAAAAGAACTACCTGTTCCCAAAGCATTTTATGCTTGATTGTGCCACCTTTTGTACCTTTGTAGTTGTTTTGTACCCAGTTCTGCAAGTATTCATTGTAAGACTGGACACAGTAATAGGAATCGCACACCATTAGTGTGGGGAATTCGAGATCGCTATTTTCAAGTGCCATCTTAAAAGCCTGTAGTTCAGCTTGCTGAGCTGTACAGTCTCCGAGTGATTGAGTTTTGGTTACCAAAGGTTTCAATTTTCCTTAGTGCCAACGACCTTTAACAATCGTGCACGCAGCACTTTAGGCTTGTTTACCCCCAACTGCGGGTTGTGCTGAGCCGTCTGTATATATTATACAACAGTAATGTTCCAGAGGTAGAATCTCGGTCGGCAGAGAACATTCATATTCATATTGTAGAAATTCTTGTGTTTTTAAGTTAGGATCAAATTTGTATACTACGTCTGGTGCAGCAAGAGAATTAACCCATTGTATCCATCTCGGATGTAAAGCTTTAGCATTGGGGATGCTTGCCCTTGTTACTGCTTCTAGGGCAGGTATTGGTGTAACGATAATTATTCGTTTACCTTGTGCGAGGGCTCTTTCTTTTGCTACAGCAGTTTGAACCGCAGTTAGAATTTTTTCAGTAGAACTGAATTTCATTTCAGCTTGTGTGTACAAGTGTGATTTGTAAGCTATTGGTACTGTTTCTCCCTCATTAGAGGTCAGGTATATGAATCCGCATCTTCCTGGGATGACTCGGATTACAAGATTGCGTTAGTTTGCGCGTGTTTCCAGTTTTGTTTTAGATAACATGTCTGTCTGTAATGATCCTAAAATTTCTGTGTGTTTTTGAGTCCAATTAATTGGTTTAAAATCAGGTTTTATCAGTTCGTAGAGAGGTTTAACCCTCTCTGCATAATTTAGAATGCATGTTCTTCCGAAATTCAGGAAACCTAGTATTGATTGTAAGTTTTTCTGCATTTTTGGAGCTTGGAGTACTGCACACTTCTCTAAGAAGTTGCCTGCTAGGCTTTTGCCTTTACTTGATAATTCATATCCTAAAAATAGGACAGTTAGATGGACAATTCGTGATTTTTTAAAAGTAAATTTGTACCCTTCAGATGCGAACCCAAGTAATATGGTGTTCACTCTTTTCAAGTGAGTCTCCAGGTAATTGTCTGTAAGATAGATGTTGTTGACATAAGATAATGCCTCATCATCATAAATTTGTAGTAACTCTGTTACCCTGGCTGAAAATAATCCTGGGCTATTCTTGAATCCCTGTGGGAGACGACAAAATAGTTTTTGGGTCCCCATGCTGGAGAAAACGGTCAAATATCTGCCTTCAGGTACTATGTTTTGACAGAAGAAACCATTTGAAATATCTAATGTTGTTTTATATTTTTTGCGCACAATGTTATTCATTAGTGCTGCACTGTGTGAGTTTTGTACTGCAAATGTTTTACAGCAGGAGTTTAGGTGTCTGTAGTCCAAAACTAGAGGAAATGAATCGTCTGGCTTGGAGACAGGAAACAAAGGATTGTTCATTTGTGAGGTGCATGTTTCAATCACCCCCTGATATTCAAGTTGATCTAAAATTGATTTTACTTGTTTTTTAGCTTCTTGCTTAACAGGATACTGCCTCTGTGCAGTAGGTTGGTTTTTTAACTGGATTTTATGATGAGGAGAATCCTCATCCCATCCTACATGATTTTTATATAATGCAGAGGCTTGGGTCACTGCCCACTTTATAGCAAGTGTGTATTTTTTATGAATTGGAATGTGATTTGAGAAGGCAGGCATAATCATTTCTTCGCCATGTGGGCACTCCCTGACAAACTCTGGTGGCCAGTCCCTTTCTGCTAGAAGGATATCATATCCTTTAGATGGATTTTCCCAAAAGAGACCTTATTTTCCTAGTTTTATCTCCCTCTATACGTGATGTTATTTCGTATAGTTTATGGGGCACGCTAACTCGGGTGTCTGCAGTTTCCACTTGAATGTATTCATTCGTGTCCACTGTCTCCAGAAGATTCATCAGGATCTTGCGAGCTATGGTCACTTCCGCTGCGCTGTCGAGCATTGTCTGGGCCCACTCTCCGTTTTTCAGTTGTGTCCTCAGGATTCTCGGCATGTTTTATTTTAATATTGGCTACCTTCTTTCTAGGAAATTGTTTTTTTTACTTTGATGAGCAGGTTCCTTGTCTTTGGACTTGACGTGCTCTTCTTTGTGTTCGGACCGTCCTCTTCTTTCCGATTTCTTTGATGAAGTCTAAAAAGATCAAGAGGGATGTGTATCAATATCTTGATATCTGCCAGGTTTTTTCAAATTGTCCCTATTTCTAAGGTTGTATCTTTTTTCAGAGGGCTCCCTTTGGGGAGACTTGCCCCCCCCTTCTGGAGATCTGTTTCATCGTTGGGGAGGCCTTCCTCTGGAGTGAAACTGTTTTTCTCTGGGAGTGGTTTGTTTATTACCCTCCCACTTCTTCTTCTGAGAATTGAGATTATTTTTAAAGAAAGTCTTTTCAGGATTTTCAATTAGTTGGGGTTTTACTGGTTTACCACCCAAGCTATCTCTACCTAATTCTTCATAGGATTTTTCATTTATTTTAGCAAGTTCAAAAGGTTGGTCTGCTATATCTGTCTCTTTCAATTTTTGGCGGATCGCCACACATGCTGCTTCTCCTTTTATGTTGGCTAATAATATAGCCGAGACCTGCTTAAAGTCTTTCAGTAATTTCATACCCAGAGTTAAAGCAGGTTCTGACGTTATGTTGATTAGACGCCATGGCACGTGACCTGAACGGAGGTTTTGTAACGTCCAGCCTAGCTGTACAATAGAACGTAATTGGGATTGACCATGTTGTAACATTATCATATCCTGTTCTATTATATCAATAGCAGATGATACAATGCTGTCCAGTGAATAAATTCTGGAAGACAGAGTTGTTAACCCATTGTCCACTACAGAAAGGGATTTTTACAAATTAATACAATCAATTTCTCATATTTTTTCTGCAGTTTCAATTTGTGTTACCTTCCAAGCTTCATTCTAAGCTGCGTATATACCGGCCTATATGAAACGTTTTTGACGCTGTTTGCGAGGTCCCAGTAAGAAATCTCGCAAGTCAGCACCTTCTTTAAGTAAAGTTAAGTGTTGCTTAATTTCGGGCAGTGTGGATTTCTGTAGCCAGTAGAGGCATAGTTTTCCTACACTGTATGTTGTAACTATCCCTGGATGTTGTCTTTGGGAATATCTTGGGTCTGGCCTGTTCTGTTTGAAACCCTGTATTTTGTTCAGGAATCTATCTTGACAGTTATTCGTGTCTGTGGGCCAGATCAACCAATTGTTGCAATCAGGAATTGTTCTGTTTTGTTTTAAAATATAGGACACGTCTAACCCCTCATCTGTAGTGGTGTTTCTATCAGGCATAGGCTTTGGTATAGACGGGTTGTTTAAATCTTTTATCTTGGCTAAACCAAGACAGGCTGTTTGTTGAATTGTGTCATTCAGGAACATTATTTGTTCTGGGATCATGCAGGCTCTAAACAATGATTCTAGACCCTGTACCTGCCATTCTTTTGTACCCCAGATGGTTTTTGTCTCAATATTGTTTTTCCAAAATTCAAAACCAAATTTAGACATTTTTTCATGAAATGTTTCCGAATAAATCAGTTTAGTATTTGTCAACATGTTTTTCACGCCTGTCTTATTTAACATTTTGAAATAAAACATTTCTGGATTAGTGTAATTAAACCCTGAGAAGTATGAAAATTTCTCATAAAATATTTTCGAACTGCCTTTTGGCGGAGTTGGACAATGTTCCCATTGATTATAACTGAAAACATTTCTAGGATTTGCAGACTCATGCAGATAATGATGCCCAAAGTGATTGTAACAATATATTTCCTCATAATTCGATGAACCCTGTAAATATTCATGTTCTATAAATTTTGCTGACATTTCTAAATCTGACATCATATTATTAATATTTTCAAAGTCCCAATCATCAGAGAAGGTACTAGGTGATACAAAGTCACTTAAGGAAATCTTAAATTGGTGTGGATATTTCAAGAGCTCAACCGGGCCATAGATTTCATAGTCTGTTCTGTCCCATGCTATACCACCAGGTATAGGGATGGCTATGATGTTCAATGAAGATAGTTCTCTTTTTTCGATGTGAGAGGATCTATGTGGTTTCAGGACTAAGTTGATGTTCTGACTTGCTGTGTCCATTGTACTATATTTTGCATCAATAAATCTACCCAAACTTAAAACCAAGATGAGCCACAGAAGGAGGAAAAGTACACCTAACACAATCCATAATTTAATCCATGGTGAAGTTAGATATGTTTCTCTCAGTTGATGAAAGAGCTCTGTGATTTTCTTTTTAAAAGTTTTTGTTGCTGGCTTTTCTCCATGTTCACTTGGATCATCGGAAAAGTCATCAAAGTTGATAAAGTAGCCAGATGCAGTTCTGTCAATTGATGGGATTGCTTCCGGATTTCCATTGATCTTTGCATTTTCTTTTGTTACATTTGTATAGTCCGAGGCTACATCGTTGTAGACTGATGTTTCTTGATGAACTGTTGTAATTTGGGTTTCAAGAGGCACAAGTTCCATGGCTTTGTTGCATAGTCCTTTTTTAATCACTGCAGGTTTATTAAATGTGATTAGTCTCTCAGTTTGAACCTCTTGGATTGTAGCAAGATTTGGTCTTCTGATATTTCTTAGGAGTCCACTGGGCCTACTACTTATTATCGGCCACATGGTTGTGGTTTCACCAGGTCGATTGATACAACTCTGTTCTCCTTTTTACCAGCATGGGGCGGTAGTACAACTGATCTTGTTCCGCTGACAGCTAAGACAGGTACTGCTTTTCTGTAAGAAGGCCCAAATTCCTTCTTCAACGCAATCTTTTCTCTGACCAGATCCCCAATCTTTGGAATCCAGACAGGTCTTGCTGGGACAGGTGGTTTTTCTTCAGTGGTTGTTGGCTTTAGCTTTTCGTTACTTAGACTTTTTCTTATTTCATTTAAGTCCTATAAAACAGCCAAACGATCTTTGATATCAAAGGTTTTTTGTTTCACCACTGAGGTCTGACAATCCAAGTCCTGGATGATCATTCTAGTAGCAAATAAAAGTTTGTACGGATTGATACCTCCTAGAGAATTTCTTGGTATGTTATTAAGACTACGTTGGACACTTATTAGATGTTTGACCCACCCGTCACCCGAACCTAATACCCTCGCTGTTATAGATTGCTTTATGTCACGGTTTTTTCTCTCCACTACCGCATTTCCCTTGGGATGGAATGGACTAGAATACCGTAATGCAATGCCCATGCTGGCCATTGGCCTCCTTGTAAGCCCGAGAGCTAAACTCAGGACCCTGGTCAGAATGTAGTATGCCAATTGCGTTTGTGCCGATAAAGACTCGCAAATCTTTTATAACAGTTCTGGCGTCAGCCGAGCGCTGGGGCCACATCCAAATGAATCTCGTACAGGAATCCACTGCGACCATAATATATTTATAGTTGCTGTCCCTTTGTAAGGGACCACAGTGTTCCAGGTAAACACATGCTAATGGTTTGTCTGAGATTAGAAGGGGAGTCTGCGCTGGTCATTTCACTGTTGGTATTTCCATTTTTGGCATAAATCACATTCTAGAACATAGTTCCTAGTCTTTTTTCTCATTCGTGGCCACCAATATCTCCATTTTAATAATGATACTGTGGCGGAAACACCAGCGTGTGCAGTGGCGAGTCCTTCGTGTGCCGCTAAAATTAGTCCTAATCTGTGCTCCGTGTTTGGAATTGCTCTATCCCCCACTCCAGGGATTTGAGCAAACGGAACGTTGTTCGCATCAGTTTTGTATGGGTACTTTACTGGAAAGCCTTTCTGGAGTGCCTTACCGCTGTCTTTTACTGAAGCACTGACAGCTTGCATTATCTCGCTGTCTATTTTTGTTTTTGACTGAGTAATGGCAGCTACGGAAGCCGTTTGTACAGCTGCTTTCACTGCCTCATCAGCCAATGAATTCCCCGCAACGTGAATGCCATCACGTTGATGACTCAGTGTATGAATCACGTGAGTCTTTTGTAGTACTTTTTGTAAAAGAACTACCTGTTCCCAAAGCATTTTATGCTTGATTGTGCCACCTTTTGTACCTTTGTAGTTGTTTTGTACCCAGTTCTGCAAGTATTCATTGTAAGACTGGACACAGTAATAGGAATCGCACACCATTAGTGTGGGGAATTCGAGATCGCTATTTTCAAGTGCCATCTTAAAAGCCTGTAGTTCAGCTTGCTGAGCTGTACAGTCTCCGAGTGATTGAGTTTTGGTTACCAAAGGTTTCAATTTTCCTTAGTGCCAACGACCTTTAACAATCGTGCACGCAGCACTTTAGGCTTGTTTACCCCCAACTGCGGGTTGTGCTGAGCCGTCTGTATATATAATACAACGGTAATGTTCCAGAGGTAGAATCTCGGTCGGCAGAGGACATTCATATTCATATTGTAGAAATTCTTGTGTTTTTAAGTTAGGATCAAATTTATATACTACGTCTGGTGCAGCAAGAGAATTAACCCATTGTATCCATCTCGGATGTAAAGCTTTAGCATTGGGGATGCTTGCCCTTGTTACTGCTTCTAGGGCAGGTATTGGTGTAACGATAATTATTCGTTTACCTTGTGCGAGGGCTCTTTCTTTTGCTACAGCAGTTTGAACCGCAGTTAGAATTTTTTCAGTAGAACTGAATTTCATTTCAGCTTGTGTGTACAAGTGTGATTTGTAAGCTATTGGTACTGTTTCTCCCTCATTAGAGGTCAGGTATATGAATCCGCATCTTCCTGGGATGACTCGGATTACAAGATTGCGTTAGTTTGCGCGTGTTTCCAGTTTTGTTTTAGTTAACATGTCTGTCTGTAATGATCCTAAAATTTCTGTGTGTTTTTGAGTCCAATTAATTGGTTTAAAATCAGGTTTTATCAGTTCGTAGAGAGGTTTAACCCTCTCTGCATAATTTAGAATGCATGTTCTTCCGAAATTCAGGAAACCTAGTATTGATTGTAAGTTTTTCTGCATTTTTGGAGCTTGGAGTACTGCACACTTCTCTAAGAAGTTGCCTGCCAGGCTTTTGCCTTTACTTGATAATTCATATCCTAAAAATAGGACAGTTAGATGGGCAATTCGTGATTTTTTAAAAGTAAATTTGTACCCTTCAGATGCGAACCCAAGTAATATGGTGTTCACTCTTTTCAAGTGAGTCTCCAGGTAATTGTCTGTAAGATAGATGTTGTTGACATAAGATAATGCCTCATCATCATAAATTTGTAGTAACTCTGTTACCCTGGCTGAAAATAATCCTGGGCTATTCTTGAATCCCTGTGGGAGACAACAAAAGAGTTTTTGGGTCCCCATGCTGGAGAAAACGGTCAAATATCTGCCTTCAGGTACTATGTTTTGACAGAAGAAACCATTTGAAATATCTAATGTTGTTTTATATTTTTTGCGCACAATGTTATTCATTAGTGCTGCACTGTGTGAGTTTTGTACTGCAAATGTTTTACAGCAGGAGTTTAGGTGTCTGTAGTCCAAAACTAGAGGAAATGAATCGTCTGGCTTGGAGACAGGAAACAAAGGATTGTTCATTTGTGAGGTGCATGTTTCAATCATCCCCTGATATTCAAGTTGATCTAAAATTGATTTTACTTGTTTTTTAGCTTCTTGCTTAACAGGATACTGCCTCTGTGCAGTAGGTTGGTTTTTTAACTGGATTTTATGATGAGGAGAATCCTCATCCCATCCTACATGATTTTTATATAATGCAGAGGCTTGGGTCACTGCCCACTTTATAGCAAGTGTGTATTTTTTATGAATTGGAATGTGATTTGAGAAGGCAGGCATAATCATTTCTTCGCCATGTGGGCACTCCCTGACAAACTCTGGTGGCCAGTCCCTTTCTGCTAGAAGGATATCATATCCTTTAGATGGATTTTCCCAAAAGAGACCTTATTTTCCTAGTTTTATCTCCCTCTATACGTGATGTTATTTCGTATAGTTTATGGGGCACGCTAACTCGGGTGTCTGCAGTTTCCACTTGAATGTATTCATTCGTGTCCACTGTCTCCAGAAGATTCATCAGGATCTTGCGAGCTATGGTCACTTCCGCTGCGCTGTCGAGCATTGTCTGGGCCCACTCTCCGTTTTTCAGTTGTGTCCTCAGGATTCTCGGCATGTTTTATTTTAATATTGGCTACCTTCTTTCTGGGAAATTGTTTTTTTTACTTTGATGAGCAGGTTCCTTGTCTTTGGACTTGATGTGCTCTTCTTTGTGTTCTGACCGTCCTCTTCTTTCCGATTTCTTTGATGAAGTCTAAAAAGATCGAGAGGGATGTGTATCAATATCTTGATATCTGCCAGGTTTTTTCAAATTGTCCCTATTTCTTTTTTTTTTTTTAAATATTTTTATTATAAAACAAAAAGGGTTTTTTTGGCACACATAACACAGAATACATAGTACGGAAAACAACAAATGCATATGATAAATCAAATAAATCAGAAATTACTAACGAGAAAAACAACATAATACTAAACATACACTTCAAGTCATAAAGAAAAAAAGGTGTAAAAAAGACCAATAATCACATTAATAATACATCAAGCTACATTGACATTTAACCTTTCCTTCCATCTATGTACCGGTTCCCAGATTTTCCTTCCCCATCTTTTAATCCTTTTACCTTTTTTCCTGAATATACCTTTTTCCAGGTTAAAAGTCCCTAATAGTAAAGCAATCCACTGCTGTAATCCCGGGGGAAGGGGGTCCAGCCAGACTCTAGCGATCAGCAACCTGAAAACTGCCATCGCTACAAATATAAATTCACTGTGTTCGCCTTCACAGTCCCGAACTCCCAACATAATTACTGTTGGCGTTAAATTCACATTTAGGGCAAGTGTATGGGCCAAAAAAACCTCAATGCCCTTTAATAGGGGCCTTAATTTGGGACAAGTCGCAAAAATATGTATACTATCTGCGGCAGTAGCGTTACAACGCCAGCAATTAATCCCTGTAGTTGCGCCCCACTGTGCTATGCGATCTGGAGTATGGTAAAGTTGATACAGCGTTTTGTAGTGCTGCGATTGTAATGGGGCAGAATAGAATACTGAGCTTCCTAACTCCAAAGACTTCAAGAAAGACTCGCTCGAAGTCCCTAATTTCCCCTCCCATTTATTACCGAATCTGTCAGTATCGTCCTTCTTCGTTTCAGCCAACTGGGCATAGAAATACCTAATGGAGCAGACCCCACTTTGCGCTATTGCTTCCATGATGTTATTTGTATTAAATCCACCTGCCCCACCTTTTTTCTTAGAGAGGAAACTCCTAGTCTGTAGATACTTGAAGAAGCTATGCCTTGCTATATTAAATTTAGCCATCAGATCTGAAAATTGAAGTATGTTACCATCTGAGTTTAACATATCTCCTATATTTTTAATACCTTTGCTGTTCCAATCTGCCATAATGGTATCCGCAAAAATTAAAGGTGGTAAAGACTTATTCATATATAGATTAGTATACCTGTTAAATCTCCCTAGTCCGAGGTTTTTTGCAACAGCAGACCATACATTATAGGCTGCGGCCACAGTCTTAAATCGTGTACGTTTATAATACGATGAATCTGTACAATTTAGAAAGGCATTTGCGGAATCTTTACCCAGAACAATTGAATAGATCATAGTTGAGGTAGCTTTGACTTTCGGATCCCCTTCGTTTGCACCGATTAAACCTTGAATATATTGTAATACCGATGCCCAGTAATAGAACCTGAAATCGGGAACCCCCCAGCCTCCCCTTTCCCTTGGCAGAGTCATGTACTTATATGCCCGTCTTGTCTTCCCATATGACCAAATGAATCTGTTAAGAATCGACTCTAACTTGTTAAACCAAATAGAATCAAAAAAAAGAGGGATTGTACGAAAAAAATAAAGAAATTTAGGAAGAATGAGCATTTTAATAATATTAGTGCGACCCACTAGCGTAAGCTTAAGATTATTTATCCTCAGCAAGTCTGAATTAACTTTCTTTAATAAAGGCGAGATGTTCTGCTCAACTATCGTTCCTAAATTAGAAGAAATTTCAACCCCAAGGTAGACTGCTGCAGGGACTACACGTGTGTCAACACATTGGGTTGCTGTATTTTTAATAATCTGTGTTTTGGCACTATTGAGCTTATAACCAGAGATATTGCCAAAATTTAAAGCTTCTTGTTCTATAGCACCTATTGCCAAATCAGGATCAGGAGTAATTATCGCGACATCGTCAGCATATGCCAGTACTTTAAGTACTAACTCGTTTACGCACATGGGAGGAATACCTGGATTAAAATCAAGATTACGTAAATACGGATCCATATACAGTGCAAACAAAAGAGGAGAGCTGGGACAGCCTTGCCTTGTTCCTCTCTTAATCTGCACTGCTGCTGTTAATTCCCGATTGATTTTAATTCTAGCTGTTGGGTCCCTATAAAGCACCTGAATTGCTTTTATAAAATTGTCACCAAACCCCATAGTTCTCATTAAGACCCACAAATATTCCCAGTCAACCCTATCGAAAGCCTTCTCGGCATCTAAAAATAAAGCCGAGACCGGGCCGCCAGAAACCTCCATGGCGTCAAAACAGGTAATCACCGTTCTGACATGTTCTGTAGTCCCTTTCCCCGGGATAAATCCATGTTGGACTGGTGCAACTAATTTTTCTATGACAGCCGACAGCCTTGTAGCCAGAATTTTCGAATAGAGCTTAACATCAGTATTCATTAAGGCTATAGGTCTATATGACCCCGGATTTGTGGCGGGTTTACCTTTTTTCAAGATGACTATAATTTCAGTCTCGCCCCATGATTTAGGAATTGAAATATCTCTCTGGGCTTGAATAAGTGTGTCCAGTAGCTCTACTCTAAAAACTGATATAAAGGTTTTATAAAATTCGATCGGTATCATATCAGGGCCTGCAGCCTTAGAGGATGGGAGATCTGATAAAGCAAGAGACATTTCTTCTAGCGTTATAGGGGCATCAAGTATACTATTTTCCTCCGTGTCTAATTTCCCAAGTTGAATGTCTCCTAAATATTCCCTGATTTTATCTATATCAACCTCGACCTCTCTGTCATATAGACCAGTATAGAATTTCCAAAATTCATTCCTTACACCGACAGAGTCAGAGATCAAATTGCCTGAATCATCAACTATACTTTTAATGTCCCCTGCGTTGGCTTTTTGTCTAGATCTAACAGCAAGAATGTGCCCAACCCGCTCGCTAAGCTCACAAGCCTGCTCCTTCTTTGCTAAATACCTAACTACTGCCTTGTTAGTGATTCTTTCCGCAATCTCCGCTTTTAAGACCGTAATTTCCAACAGTTGTTGATCCAGTGGGAGCCCCCTCATGATAAACCTGCTTAGCGCAGCCTCAGCATCCAAAAGGGAGTTAACTTGCTGATCAAACATTTCTCTTTCTTTTTTCCGTCTATGTGCTGAAAAACTAATTGTCTCTCCCCTGACGCCTGCTTTAAAAGCATCCCAAATGTAAGCACTACTAGTGCTCCCCAAATTATTGAGCCAAAACTCGCTAATCCATTTTTCCATGTGAGTACAATATCCCTCGTCAAGTAACAAAGCACGCTCAAATGTCCAACTATATGGTTTCCTACCTAACCCAATTATACTTAATGTTAATAACAATGGGTTATGGTCCGAGACCAGCCGGGGTAACTTCTTAATCTGCGTGTTAGATAACAACGTATTGGAGATTAAAAAATAGTCCAGCCTTACTGTTATATTGTGAGGAGCAGAAAAGAATGTATCACCATCTATCTGTGGGTGTAAGTTAGCCCAAACATCTGAGAGAGCATTGTGGCGTGCCATATCTACTATCGCCCTGTGCACCTTTTTCTTCCTCCCCATATAGGACTCGCTCAATTGTAGCTCCATATTTGCTGGCCGGCTGATATTAAAATCTCCACAACAAACAATTGGCTCCACCCAAGTTGAGAGCTCATGATCCAAGAATTGAAATATATCTGGGTCATCACAAGTTGAACCATAGACTGAAACTAGTGTGAACCTAGCACCTCTAAACCCTATTTCTATAATTGCCCATCTACCCCAGGTATCCTCTTTGCTCCTAAATACTGTGCAATCTACTCCTCTCCCAAGAATCGCTACCCCACGAGTTTTGGAGGCTTGTTTAGTATAAGCTAAGACTTTAAAGCCAGCCTGTTCTAGCAGAAAACTTGTTCCACCCTCCACATGAGTTTCCTGTAGACAAATAAGGTCAGGAGACATTGACTTGCAAAAAGCGGAAACTCGCAGCCTTTTTTGAAGATCATTAAGGCCGCAGACATTAAATGACAAAATACGACAAGTCATCAAAAAACATCAAATATTAGCACCAACTTCGGATTCCAACTCTTAACAAACCCCGCCGCATCTTTTTTCCTCCATTTGAACAAAAGCTGCAGCTGCCTCAAACTGTAATTCACTGTGTATGCTGTGTATGCTGTGTGCCATTTTCCCCCCCCCCCCACTTCCCCCTCGTCCCACCCGCCTCCCTCACCCCCCCCAGACATCCCCTCCCCCCTCCCCCCCTACAGGCAAATAGGTCACAAATGACCTATATGTGGGCGCCAAGGAAGCAGCAGCCGCTACTCCTCCCCACCGCCAGCCACCAAGTCAGGCATAAACAAAAATTAAGTCCACTATTTGTTCTCCTTAT
Source organism: Lissotriton vulgaris (assembly GCF_964263255.1). NCBI lineage: Eukaryota > Metazoa > Chordata > Amphibia > Caudata > Salamandridae > Lissotriton > Lissotriton vulgaris. The sequence continues at coordinate 1,156,579,192 of NC_141696.1, forward strand.
ATCCCAAAACTTCCACCATGTATGCCCTCGCCTTAATCTCTGAATAGAAAAATTTGAATTGGCCCTTGGTCACAATTTTCAATTTTGCCGGGTATAACAAATAAGCTTCAGAACCCAAAGCCTGGATAAGTGGTATCAATTGTCTCAGCCTCCATCTACGTTCGACCGTGGCATGACAAAAATCTGGTCTTGCAAAAAACGAAACATTATTAAAGGTACGTCTTGACTCTGGCTTTGCCTTGTCCAAGATCAGCTGCCTGAGAAGAAAGTTCCCAACAAATATTAGCAAAGCCCTTGGTCGACTAGCCTGAGCACCAGTGTGAGGCTGCCCCCTTTTGAGAAAGAATGGAAAGCGATGGGCCCTTTGAATTTCAGTTTCCCACTGCCAACTAGATAGCTCCGGAAAAGCCCCTTTTAGCAAATTCACCACAAACAATCTGGGGTCCTCCCCTTCAAGACCTTCCTCCACGCCTAGCAGCCTGATGTTGTTGCGACGCTGCCTGTTCTCAAAATCTTCCAGCTTCCAATTAACGTCCTCAGCCACCTTTTGATGCTCTTCCTTATATGTTTTCAAGTCTCTCAGGTCGTCTTCCACTTTACTAGTCCTTTCCTCAACATGTACAACTCTCTCAACCATCTCATCTTGCCTCTTACTTATAGTTCTGAGTTTATTCTGTATCTTCCTTGATTCCTGTCTTGCCCTCCTGCTCTCCCCTCTAGCCTCAGATTGCATTAATTTCAGGGTGTTGAAGAGAAGATCTAGCGTAACGGGAGGCTGCGAGGATTGAGTGGGACCAAATTTCCCAATCAGCGTAGCAGGACTGTCTTGCTCCACATACGAAAAAGTAGTGGTAGAGTAATCCCACGCTAGTTTTTTAGTAGGATCAGTAGTGCTACTTGCAGTGGAAGGTTTCCTTTTAGAGAGGCGCTTTTTCTGTGAGGTTTTCCTAGCGGGGGAGCTGCTGACTGAGTCAGCCCCCGTGGATACATCAGAACTAAAGCCCTCAGATGGATGTGACTGTGACTGTGTATCTTCATCGACAGAGTAGAATCTTTCCGCAGAAGCTGAACCAGTAGTGATGCCGATCTCGGCAGAAGTAGATGATTCACCTGCTGATCTAACCCCACCACTCTCCATACCTAAGTCCATAGTTTCTGCCCAAGTTACAGGGTTAGTCAGTGAAGTACCTCCATAGGCTCCATCAATTGTAGCAGCCTCCAATCCACCCTTTAAATTTTGATCAATTAGCTCAATCTCCAGCTCTGCTGCTGGCGTCGGCACAGAGAGCCTTCGAGTCTCAAGTGATAACTCATCTGGGAGCTGTGTGTGCAAAGCTCGATTATCGATCATGGCTGGTAGCTCCCTACCCGCTCCTTCCTTTATGCTCGTTTTTTCCAAGTGCCCTGATTCTTTCAGCATAACCCCCGGCCTCGTCCCAGCCCCAGCGCAGCCACTTGACTCACCCCCGGCATCCACCAAGCCTGCATCGCCTGCATCGCTGCTCAGTCCCGGTATGACTGCAGGCACTACAGCGGGCGCCTTCCCTGCTGCTGCTGCTGTGCTTGCTGGTTGCCTAGCAACCCCGGCGCCGACCGCGAGCCCTGCACCGAGAACGCCGGCTCCGCTGACTCCAACGCCGTCAGCTCTCTCTGAAACTGCTCCCGCTCCTACAGTGAAATCCGCGGAGACATCAGGTTTGGCTGCGGGGGGGCCGCTACTGGCAGGGGAATTGGCGAAGCTTTCCGTTACTGTGGGCTGCCGTAGCGCATTTTCCTTGGCTTTCGACTTAGTAAAGGGTGCTGCATTGTCTGCTCCGTTTCTTTTTGCCGCCGTTTTCTTCAGAGTCGAGGCATTCTTCTGTGTAGTAGATATGGCGGGACCAGGGCCAATAGTTTTTAAATCTGCTTTAATAATTTTCTCCTTTTCTTTAGTTAGCGTCGTTTGGCCTTTGGTAATATCCGCATCAGTGGGCTTCCCTCCTTTGCCGTCCTTGGACTCGAGTCCGCGCTGTGGGCGAGGAGGCATCCTGAGCCAGGGTTTTAAGACAAATCTGACAGCCTCTGCAATTCTCCTCTTAAAATGCAGGGTGAATCGTACAAAAGTATTTCCTCGTTGTTCCCAGGAGAGGAATAACGCAGTACTACTCAGAGAAGGCATACAATGTTCTCAGGTCAGACACCTTGATCACTCTATTTCGCCATTGGGATAGCCTGGCAGTGGAGAAGAGAAGAGTGCAGCTTACTCACTGCCTCCCACGGCGGCCATCTTGCCCTCTCACCGAAATTGTCCCTATTTCTAAGGTTGTATCTTTTTTCAGAGGGCTCCCTTTGGGGAGACTTGCCCCCCCCCTTCTGGAGATCTATTTCATCGTTGGGGAGACCTTCCTCTGGAGTGAAACTGTTTTTCTCTGGGAATGGTTTGTTTATTACCCTCCCACTTCTTCTTTTGAGAATTGAGATTATTTTTAAAGAAAGTCTTTTCAGGATTTTCAATTAGTTGGGGTTTTACTGGTTTACCACCCAAGCTATCTCTACCTAATTCTTCATAGGATTTTTCATTTATTTTAGCAAGTTCAAAAGGTTGGTCTGCTATATCTGTCTCTTTCAATTTTTGGCAGATCGCCACACATGCTGCTTCTCCTTTTATGTTGGCTAATAATATAGCCGAGACCTGCTTAAAGTCTTTTGGTAATTTCATACCCAGAGTTAAAGCAGGTTCTGGACCGTATTCATTTTTAATCTGTCTTAGTACATCTGGTATAACCGCCATAGACGGAAAACCATGTGTTTTTGTATAGATAGAAGCAAAAACTGTGCCCCAAGTATCACAGTCCTCCACATGTGGTGCGATCCCCATTGGGAGACAGATAGTCAGAATTCCGTGTTTTTCGTGAGGGGTAGTATCAGGAAATACTGCCTCTATCTGAGTAATTTTGCGGGTGGTTTACCAAGACTTGATTGTATATTCTGTGGTGTAATTTTGTTTGTGTTCCCCTGTTGAGGGGTGTTTTGTGGAAGTTTAATTACAGGTTGGTCTGTTGAAGTCCACATGATATATTGGACCAATTGTCGATGTATTTTAATTAGTTGTTTTAACTGAACTAAAAGTTCTCTGTCTGTCATTGTTTCAATGTCGAGGTGTGGTGTGTAGCTGGCTAGAACCGGCCATGTGGCTCCTGGTGTACCTAGTGGACCGAGCCTGGTAATGTGATTTTGATGTTTTAGGGCGCCATTAAACCAGAGCAGGTGCTCTTGGTATGTAAGTGGAATTTCAACTTCCTCGAAAGGAGAGTATTTCGCTGGAGCTTCCGCTATTTTGTAGTAGTGGAACTCATGTGTTACAGCATGTGCTGCTGGAAAATGTATCCAGGAATAGAATACCTCTGTCTGCCGAAATTCATGTGCCTCTACCACAAATACGACTGTACCACCTCTTTATGTTACTCCATTTTCTATTAGTTTTATAGTTATGGTTTTTCTTATATTGACCAGGATGAGTATTGCATCCGGGTCGTTATCTTCATTAAACCCTGTAAGGTCTGCACCTGGTTGATTCGCATCTACCGGTTTCGTTGTTGTCGCCGTGATTTGACATTGTTTAATGAATGTTTCTTGCAGAGCAAGTTTTGAGGAAACAAAGATTAGGTGCACAATATTTTGGAACACTGTATCCTTCAACGTTGACTATACCGAAAACTAATACATAGGAATCTCTTCCTACTAAGTTTTGGCGCATATTAACGTTTCACCCACTCCAGACGTCTATGGAGTTTTTTTATGGGAAAAAGGGGTCTGTGTGAAAATACACGACTGAGTTACTCTAGTATCTTGCGTTAGATTATCACCTTACCAAACGTTGGGCGCCATATAGTGTAGTTCCTATATTTCCAATAGGCTCTGTGCATTGGAATAACATAAACGGCAGTTTAGACGTAGGACTGAGGTCGACTAGGTCTCTACTGAATATGTTAGACCTAATTAGGTATGCCAGCTAGCTCAGAGGTCACTAGAAACTTTCTCGAATTAACAGGGAGGAGTTAACTTCCCTGATTAGACAAGAAGGGATTAGCTTCTGACAACCGCATAAACATGACAACTTTGCTCCCCCAGAATAAGGAGTATATCTCCAGAGTCGTGTGAAAACAATAGATAGCTATTTCACTCAGTCAACCGTGCATACTTAGTTTCACTAAAGTGCAGAGAAATAGAGAGACGGGCGTTTTCAATAAAAGGTGTTATTTATTGAGCAGTCTTCTTTCTCATGCAAGAGAAATGAATTGCCACAATTGCAATACTTGTTATAAAGTAAAGTGCGTATAGTAAAAGGAGTATTATAAGATAATACTGTAAAAGCGTTGATATGGTTTCTTAGCCATATGATACTTAAAACGGATAAAATATATACAATTACATACAATGATAAAAGTTGACTAAACGTACTCAACTGGTGCTTTTAAATATGCTCACCCCAGTGTACCTAACCTAAGCCTAGTACGTGGGAAGGAGTAAGGGAGTTGCAGTTTAAGTTAAGTTAGTTTTGCCAAGAATCTGACTCAAGAATTCTCTAAGGTTCTAATCAGCTCCGTACCTTGGTTTTAGAATGAAGGAGGTCTTGTATCTCGTTCTCAGGACTCGATCTCCCAGTAACCCGCAAGGGTGACTGGAAACACTGGAGCTGGATTTTCTCGGCAGGAGAAAAAGACAGCGTCTTTCTCAGTGCGTCAAATGATAGGGACGGCTTCCTTCGGCACTCGCGTCAGCTGGGCTTCGGATAAGTAGATAGCCGCTCTGCGCCAAACCACTGTGTGTTGCTCAAGGCAAACGCTGGTATATTTATACCTGGAAGGTGCCGTGTTTGACGTAAGGTTGGACATAAGACATCAATAAAAGATGTCACTAAGAACTGCCCGTTCTTTCGGACTTGCAGGAGTTCTAGGACAAATCAAAACAAAAGCATGGGGAATTCCCAGGTTGCTGGAGGTTTGGTTTGTTTAAAGAACTTGTTGTACTTTCTAGGAGTCTAAGGAAGTAGCCTTGCCGTATTTGGACTGCATTGGCTATTACTAAATATGGATATGATTCTTATGCCTTTATAAGGATATGATTTGTTATAACCACATAAGGGCATAAATCTGGAATATTTAATTAGGGTCCTAGATACGTTCACAACATTGGAGGCGAGGTCCCGGAGCTGCAACCTGCACATTCTGGGAGTGGCGGACACTACCCGGACTGGCAATATGGAGACTTATGTTGAGACTCTTCTGTCCACCATCCTTGGTAAGGATATCTTTTCCTCAGTCTTTATTGTGGAACGGGCACATCACATGTTGGCACCACCGCCTGTGGCTGGGGCGAGGCCCCGCCCTATAATTGCTAAACTCTTAAATTATAGGGTTAGGATGCGGCGCTCAGGAGGGCCCGGGAGCTGGGAGCGCTTACTCATGAAGGAATGAATATATCTATTTACCCGGACTTCACATCCGAGGTCCAAGGGGTAAGAAAGCGATTTCTAGATGTGAAAAAGAAACTGAAAGAAAATAATGTCCCCTATGCTATGCTCTACCCGGCTCGCTTGAAAATGACTGTGGATGGAAAGAGTGTGATCTGTAATACCCTTCAAGAAGTACTCAAGTTTCTGCAGGCAAATCATCCCCATATCCTACGACGTAAATCCCCGCGTGGACAACATGCTGAGCAGGACCCTCCCTCAGATGCGGAATTAGTAACTCACTCTACCGAGATATACTTTCAGATCATGGGTCAGCTCGTTGTAGCTGTCATGGGTATTCCCGCCTTATGAACGATACGTATCCTTAATTGATTGTTATTGATAGCTGGCACCGACAGGTGAAACTGTGTGACTGATGGCTGCAATTTCTACTTTAATGCCCGCGATCATATATATGTCGCTTTATATTTGGCATCACAGTTAGCAGATTATGACACCCTAAATTTCTGCACTCACGTATCCGTGAGTCTGGCTTGATCCCCTAGCATCCATCTAGCTGGGGTCTGTAGCTGGCTACTGCCGTCCCCCCCTGTGTATCCCACATTGTTTGACCCATATTGAAGGTAACCCCTGGTTTAAGAGTCTTGTATGTTAGTGGGTTATTCCTTTTTTATTTTCTAGGCAGAAGGTATTGAGTGAAGGCTTTGTCATGATTGGGATGGCAAAGTGGGTGGGAGGAGGGGGGAGGGGCATGTTATAGTTGGAACGGTCACTGCTCTTTTTTTGTTTATGGATCCACGAGAATGTACAGATGTCCACTGCACACATGGTAAATGTATATTACACTGATATGATAAAACCTTTGAAGTTCATGACCTGGAATGTTCAAGGCATCATTCGTCCAAAAAAAATCAGGCAGGTCTTCGCATATCTAGATAGGCACTCAATAGATTTAGCGCTTCTGCAGGAGATGCACTTGCTCCTCAGCAAAGCAAAAACACTGGCTATAGATGGGCCGAGCACTCGATATCCGCGACATACTCTTCTTATGCTCGAGGGGTGTCGATTCTTATATGCAAGGGTAATCACTTTAGCTTAGATCACACACTTGTAGATCCACAGGGCAGATACGTTATTATAACAGGCATCCTCCATGGCACCAAAGTGGGTGTTATCAATACCTACGGACCGAATATAGATGATCTGGATTTTTTCATGTCCCTCCTTGCCAAAGTACGAGACTTACCGCCCATGGAGTTGATATGGGGAGGGGACCGGAATGTAACACTGGACACCGCACTAGACAGATCCCACGACACTACTGAGCACCATAAGCTCGCTGTTTCAGCTATTCTTAGTGGCATGACGGAATTTCGGTTCCATGATGTTTGGAGGGACCGCCACCCCACTCTGCATGAAAGTACCGACTCCTCCACTGTACACAACAGCTGGTCTAGGCTAGATTACTAGCTGTTGACGGATAGTGCATCTACTTGGGCTACAGATATACAGCATCTTCCCAAAACCTTATCGGATCATAAACCAGTTGCCTTGTTGTTGGCCATTCCCACGTACGCGCCACCTCCCTTTGTTTGCCGTTTCAATGCTGCTGCATTGTTGGACCCCCTATACAAAGAGGCAAAACATACTGCTATAGAGGACTTCTTAAAACATATTGCCCAATCCGTACATAGCGCAGGTACACTGTGGGAAGCCTTCAAGGCGACGCTCAGGGGGGGGTCTGTATAGGCACTTCTGCAGGAATACTGACAGACATACGAATGCAGTTGAAGAAATGTGAGGACAACATTTGCTCGCTGGAGGCTGAATACCCTGCCACCCATAATGCTACCACACTGGGGACTTTGCATGATAAGGTTAACTGGTACAATGAGTTAGCAGATGACGAACTAAGATACACATCGAGGCACCACAGGGCGCGCAGGCTGGGAGAGGGAGGCCGACCGGGATGCATACTAGCGCAGAAAATACGCACAGAACACAGGCAACACACTGTCACACAGATAGAAGATGATGAGGGACTAATGTATTATGACACCCCAGCAATACCTTTGTACAAACATATAGTGATTTTTACACTACACAACACACGGCTACTGAGCCCGAGATATTGGAATATATTGAGGACATAGCGTTGGTGTGGTTATTGGACGTCCACCGTGAATACCTGGCCCAGCCAATAACAGAGGAAGAAACGCTAACAGCCATTAAAGCTTTACCAAATGGGAAATCGCCGGGACCAGATGGGTTCAATGGAGAATTTTATAAGGCCTATTCAGTGGAGTTGATACCACACCTCCTTGAAATGTATGATGAGGCCTATATTAATGGAATTCTCCCCCCAGACACTAAGAGAGGCATTCATAGTAGCGCTTCTCAAGCCAGATAAAAGCCCCACGAAGGCAGAGTCATATCAACCTCTGCCATTAATAAACACAGACGTAAAAATTCTGGCAAAGATCATCGCCTCGAGATTACAACCCCTCATGTCTACGATAGTCCTCCCCGACAAATCGGGATTTATCCCTGACTGATCTACCACACATAACTTACGCACAATTTTTGCTCTCCTGCACCAGCTAAACCCAGACCTACAGGCAGTGACGGTCCTACTGGTTGCTGCCAAGGCCTTCGATTCTGTAGAATGGCCTTATATGCTTACAATCCTGCGACAGATCGGGCTCCACCCGCAAATGATAACGTGGATTACTCTTCTGTACACTAAGCCCACAGCACGCATTAAAGTCAACGGGTACATATCCGATAGTGTGCCTAGACAGGGCTGCCCACTGTCCCCCCTCCTCTTCTCGATCGCCCTAGAGCCCCTTGCTTGTAAAATACGCCAGAACTATGTGCACGCCGCACTCAGATTCCGGTTGCGACCTATTAGTATATCACTTTATGCCGATGACATGGTCTTATACCTTCGCGACCCTGAAAGAAGCCTTTCCCCATTACTACGCGAATACGTGAAATTTTGTCGGTAGTCTGGACTGCATATAAATTGGAGTAAATCTGCTGTGATACCCCTGACCGAATGCACGAAGGCCCCACAAGTGGACTTCCACCTCATCTGGCAAGATGACCCCATTAAATATCTTGGGATCTGGGTGCATGGAGACGCAGACCTAGTGATTAGATAGAACTATGGAGTGGCGATTGACGCATAGAAAAACAAGTACAAAGATGGATCACGCTCCCTCTCTCATTAGCCGATCGCATATCTCTGATAAAAATGGTGGTTTTGCCCAAGTTGTTGTACCTATTCCTCAACATACCGATACCCCCTCCATCGTCGGTATTTGCCAGAATCTGTGCGAACTTTGTAAAGCTAATATGGGCAAGAAGGAAGGCCAGAGTGAGTCTTCAAACACTCTCTCTTCCCTACAGTGCGGGTGACTTTGCGGTGCCTGATGCTTATCTTAATTACCTATGTGCACAGGCGCACTTTGCGTACTACTGGTACCATCCGGTGCAGTACTTGCCACATCTTGCAGTAGAGGACGGTGACGCCAACCCTATACCATTAACTAGCATACTCACTCATAACCAACCCCATCTTACCTCACGGGAGATAAACACGGTGCGCACTACTACTCAGGCATGGCAGCGGATAAGTCAACTAGCACAAAAGACCCTAATATATGCCCCCAACCTCCCACTGACACACCATCCCTGATTATCGGTTACGCTGGAGAAAAACAACATGTCTCTATTAGAACAAGTAGGCATTTCCAAGCTAGGTGACTTATATCCGAATGGCACGTTTATTACACCGGATGACCTGCCATACATCAACAATCAGTCGCTGCTTTTTAGATTCCTATATCAAAGACTGAAAGCTGCTGCCCGGGTACTATACCCTTCCTTCCCTGATGAACCCCCTACTTTGCAATCACTACAAACGTTGATGACCACTCACGCACATATAATATCACTGCTATACAAGCAGGTTCAGTCTGAGATTGGTGCAGATCCGATAAAGGCTCGTGACAACTGGTCCACCCTGCTGGATGATCCCCTCACGGAGGAAGACTAGACAGCCTGCTGCACACTGAGCACATTGTTAACTCCTAATGGTAATCTTCGTCTCATCCATTATAAATATATACATCAAATATACCATACTCCAGCCAAATTATGTAGGTATAAGTTGAATGAATGAATGAATGAATAAAATTTATACCGCGCAAACAATAACCCGAAGGCATCAAGGCGCCTAACAAAACAGATCAAAAATAAAATTCGCTACATCGCTACAGGTACGCTTGAGCAAAAAGGTGAGTTTTCAAAGCCCTTTTGAATGCCTGAAAGGTGGGTAGTGATCTTATTTCCAGGGGAAGAGCATTCCACCACATAGGGGCCAGGGTGGAGAAGGCCCTGCCTCCCCATTTCACTCTCCTGAAACGGGGGGTCGATAACAGGAGTCTGCCGGAGGACCGTAGATTCCTAGTGGGAGAATAGCGGGACAGGATATATCCTAGACCAGTGGGGCTATTTCTGGCCAAAGCCCTGTATGTCAAGCATACGGTCTAACAGCCTGATTCATCAAGCTTTTTTGCGCTCGCAAAGGGCCAGATTCTGAGAATCTGGCCCTTTGCGAGAGCGATTTTTGCATTTGGGATTCAGCATCCCAAATGTAAAAATCGCTAATTGCGATCTCGCAATTTTGCGAGGAATGACATTTAAGGAATCTCTATTTGAGATTCCTTAAATGCAATTCAACATCCTATTTAAATTTGCGAATTCGCAATTTCTAGGCGCAATTTACCGCGAGGTCAGACCTCGCGGTAAATTGCGAAAACTCAGAAAAATGCATTTAAATGCATTTTACTGAGTTGCATGTTACACACACACATGTCCTTTGGACATGTGTGTGTGCAACACCTGTGTCACAGATCATTTGAGGGGTGCTACAGGGTGTCCTTTGGACACCCCTGGCACCCTTCAAATCGCTATCTTATTTGCGATTAGCAAATTGCTAATCGCAAATAAGGAATACTCACCATTCATTCCTATGGGCCTTTTGGCCCATAGGAATGCATGGGGAGTTTTTCCTTATTTGCGATTAGCAATTTGCTAATCGCAAATAAAGAATGTGTAGGAATCGCAAAAAATATTGTGATTCCTACATGAATCCCGTTTTGCGAGTCCTTAATAGCGATTCGCTATGAATCGCTATTAGGGCCTCGCAAAACGGGAGAATGATGAATCTGGCGGTTAAAGTGGATCCGCGCCTCAACAGGGAGCCAATGTAGCAGCTTTCTAGCCGCTGTGGCTAAGGTGCGCCTGGGAAGAACCAGGACAAACCTGGCAGCGGCATTCTGGACTACCTGCAAGCGCTGCAGTAGGCTCTTTTTCAAGCCCGCATACAGCGCATTGCAGTAGTCCATTCTGGAGCCGATAAGGGCAACAGCTAGCTGTTTCCTTGCCTGAAGGGAAAGGTAGTTCCTAATCCTTCTCAGGATATGGATAATGCCCCAGCAGGTAGAGATGGTTCGACTGACCCGCTTGCTCATGTCAAGGGCAGGGTCTATCATAACCCCCAGATTTTTAGCGGAGGAGGTGGGGGTGGGACAGGCTCCTAGTGAGTCTGGCCACCAGCTGGAAGACCATATTTCCTCTTTCCCTCTGAACACCATCACCTCTGTCTTCTCTCCATTTAATTTGAGCGAGTTTGTGATCATCCATTTACCGACAGCCTCCATGCAGGATCTAAAATTGGAGGCAGTCGGGACGCTGACGTGGGAGAGAGAGACTAGGATCTGGGTGTCATCTGCATAGGAAACTATCTCCATCCCATAAGATCTGATAAGCCTGGCAAGTGGGGTCACGTAGATGTTAAATAGGGTCGGACTAAGAGCCGACCCCTGAGGGACCCCACATTGCACAGGGAGGGATGGAGATAGGTACTCCCCCAGCTTCACTCTTTGTACTCGATGGGTGAGGAAAGACGTGAGAAGATCCAGGGCTGCTCCACGCACCCCAATCTCCCTCAGCCGAGTTGTTAGTACTGAGGGAGAGAGGGTATCGAATGCTGCAGTCAGATCTAGGAGGATCAGGAGGGTGGTCTGGCCCTCATCAACCCGTGTGCGTATGTTATCCAACACTATGGTGAGGGCTGACTCAGTGCTGTGATCCCTCCTGAAACCATGTTGGGAGAAGTCGAGGCATTTCGAGCTCTCAATGAAAGCAGCAAGGTGCAAATTGAGGTGCGCCTCTAGCATTTTTGCTGGGGCAGGGAGTAGGGAAATGGGCCGAAGTTTTTTAAGACCGACGGATCCAGGGAGGGCTTTTTTAGAAGAGGTTTTACAACCGCTCTTTTCCATTGAATGGGAAAGACACCATCTCTCATGGCTCTGTTCATGATGTCCACCAAAGGAGGCAGGAGCGATTCCCTGCATTGTTTAAGAATCCTTAGGGGACATACATCCAAAGGAGAGCCTGATTTGGTTTTGTTGAGGAGACAATCAAGCGTGTCCACGGAGAGAGGGGGAAAGGAGTCTAGGGTTCCCGGGAGGGTTGATTCTACCGGGGCGGGGTCCATAGGTCCTAAAGTGGGGGGCCTGCTCATGAGCGATTTTTGTAGCTCCAGGGCTGAGTATATATCAGATATTTTTGTCTGAAAGAAAGAGGCGATGTTATTACAGAGCTCTTGGGACGCCACTACAGGATCAGGGGATTGAAGGGTTATGAGAGAATCTACTACCCTAAGAGCTCTTTAGGAGAAGACAATGAAGTGGTCAGGGTCGTGAAATGCTCTTGTTTGGCTTTAATAATTTTGTCCTTGTATTTTCTAAGCAAGATCTTATGTGCTTCTGTAGCAGGGAGGCCGGGCGGGAATTACACATTGCTCCGGTTCAGGACTGGTGGAACCCTAACTCACGTCCTACCTCTCTTTCATTGTCCCAGGACCCGTGGGAGACGGACTCGGTCAGCTGGTGGGAGCAGCCCGGCCCGCAAGGAGAGGAATATACCTTTTACGGGGCCGGCTTCGAGGCAGCGACACGCCCCTCTGCAGCGTCACTGCTATGCCAACCAATCAGCGGAGGAGAACCGGACAGGCCCCTGGATGACGTGCAACCAATAGAGCCGCTAAGAAGCCCGGAAGGAGGAGGAGCTGTGTGCATCGACACCGAGGGGGAGAAGACCGGAGAGCGAGCCAACGTGGAGAAGAGCGGAGCGCGAGTCGGAGTGGAGAAGCCCGAGGGAAGCGAGACGAACAGAGGAGCAGAGCCAGGAGGCCAACGTTTCCGCTCAGCGCCCAGCCACGCTCACAGAGGAGTGTGGCTCTCCCAGGTGCGTGACCGGGTAACCGGGTGGCTGGGGAGGCGGGGAGCCTCCGTGTAAATTTGTACAAAGACCACATTCTTCCCTGCCTACCTGACCCGTCCCTATCCCCGCCATCATCTCTCCCCGACCCTTACTCCCTACCTGAACTAACCTAGTATCTTCCCAGCACCGAGCACAGAGTGTAGATAAGCGCACCGGTGTCCTCACTTCCCCGGGTCCCCCTCTTGGGTATAACTACTCTCCTGAACGCCTTACTGAGAGTGTTCTTTTCTCTCCTCCCCGCATGTGGCGCTGGAACACCGCAAGGGACGACGACCGCGCCCCCAGAGAACAAGAGCGCAGGCGTGCAAGCCCAGGAAGAACCAACACCCTAGCTGACACCTTGGATCCGGCAGCCCTAGCCCGCGAAAGACTCACTCAGAGACGCAAAAAGACCTTTATAAAAATAAAACCTTCTTTACCACGCTCCCGAGTCAGTGTCCCTCCTTCTGAAGCGCCACAGATTCCTTATCTTTTAGGTTCCATCCTGTATGCCAGAGGCGCTCCTGTCTCCTGACCTCCTGTTGAGGGAAGATGCTAGATGCAAACGTTACGGGACAGATCAGTCAGACTTTGCACATCTTGCGTGGTGCTGTGGGAAGGTGCAGCAATATTGGGAAAGAGTAACAAATCACTTGGGGCGGATGGTGTCCTGCACGTTGTCATGCACTCCACGGCTGTGTTTACTTAGCCTCGACATACCGCTGCGGTCTATGAGAAGGAAACTGGTGGCCATAATGTTATTGCTTGCGAAGCGGAGAGTGTCTTTGTACTGGGACAGTAAAAGAACCTCAGTGTTCAAAGAGTGGATATTAGATGCTGTGTACTGCAGGGATAACTTTATTTTGTATGCGGAAGAATTGCCTGCTGCTTCTAAACCCTCAGATATCTGGGAACCACTTACTGGTTATTTACGGGAACATCCTGATTTGCTTAAGACGACCCCTGATTCCTTGCTCTGAACACTTTTACATTTTTTTGTCATTCTTTGTTTCTATTCTTTGTTTTTTTTTTCATTATTATCCATGATATGTCTACTCGAACGTGTGATAATTGGATGCTATGTACTTTGGATCTTCTTGCTGTATTATGCAGTATATGCCTGTAATGAATGTGACCAATGTTTTTGTGTTTGTTCTTGACAAAATTGATAAATAAAATTGCAAAAATAAAAGTACCCATGAGACCATAAATCAAACTGTTACTTTTGCCACATTAGTTCTTTTTATTTACTAAGGGCATTTGAATCATTTCTTATGTTTTTATTTTTTGAAGGCTCCTTAAACAATACAAAATATTAAAAGGAAAAGACAATATACATTCTTATTCACATTAAAAAACACATTTACATATTCTTTAGTATAAACTGAATTGATCCTACAGCTTCTTTCTATTTTGCTGAAACCGTTCCTAATTAGGTTCTCTGCTACAGCTTTACTAGAGGTCTACTGGGGGTCAGGGACAATCTTGATTTTCTTTTTCTTTTTTATTCAAAGACTAGCAGCCCATCCCGACGTTGTCCGGGTATGAATTGCTGCCGGCCAGTAGTATATTGTTTTGTAGGATTTCGTTTTGATAGCATTTCTTATCTGTGACAGGCCTGTGAAACGCTCCGATTCACAGTGCATTGCTGATGCACTTAAGAGTGCACGTTCAGTACTGTGTGAACTCGAGTTTCCCTACTTTATTTTTCCTTGCAATATTATATAGCGCGAACTCGACAACATGGCATGAGCACAATTTACATTACAGAAGAACACATTCATTTGTGGTAGGCACGGGGAGACAAAGCGATTTGCCTGGAATCACAGGATGTTGAGCTGATGCCGAGATTCGAACTTAGCTCCCCAGCTCTAAAGTTCGCAATTCTAGAACTTGTCGCGGGAGTGTATGTCGGAGCTGGCCATCAATGAGAGAGACCAGTGCATTTTTCAAATGGGTGGTGAAAAAATATGAGTATGTTGCTGGAGATGTGGGCCGCCGTGCCACCAATGTACTTACCGGGAGAGGGTAAACACCCATTATTCTGCAACTTTCTTTCCGCATACCATCACTCCGCATACTTTCATTACGAAAGTACCATGACTCCGCAATGCCATTATAACGCATGGCATTACATTTTATATGCTTTTACCACACATACATTTACAATGAAATTCGTTGTAAATGCATGAATGGTAAAAGCATGTTTTTTTTAATGTTTGTATAAGGTAAGTATGGGTATAGGGGTATATGTTTTGGGGTACTGAGGTATATGTTTTGGGGTGTTTGGGTATTTTAAGGGTTCAGATATAGTTTGGGGTTATGGGGTACAGGGGTAATTTTTGGGTTTAGGGATAGGTATGGGTTTTGGGGTACAGGGGTATTTTAAGGGTTCAGGGTTAGGTTTGGGTTTTGGGGTACAGGGGTATTTTTAGGGTTCAGGGCTAGGTTTGGGTTTTGGGGTACAGGGGTATTTTAGGGTTCAGGGGTAGGTTTGGGTTTCGGGGTACAGTGGTATTTTTAGGGTTCAGGGCTAGATTTGGGTTTTGGGGTACAGGGGTATTTTTAGGGTTCAGGGGTAGGTTTGGGTTTTGAGGTACAGGGGTTTTTATAGAGTTCAGGGCTAGGTTTGGGATTTGGGGTACAGGGGTATTTTTAGGGTTTAGGGTTAGATTTGAGTTTTGGGGTACAGGGTATATTTATAGGGTTAAGATGGGTTAGTGTTTAAGGGTGTTGGGGTATTTTAAGGAGTAAGGGTGGGTTATGATTATGGGGTGCAGGGGTATTTAAAGGGAGCAGGGTGGGATTAGCACACGATATGAGACATGGCATGATGGGCGGAATGTACCACACGCCCCCAGCGTTTGTCATGCCCCCAGCACACGCCCACAGCACAACGCAGACACGCCCACAAGGGACTACTTTGCTGGCACAGTTCTTTTACCTTTTAAATGCATATGGTGGGAGTCTGCATAGCCTATGTCCTTCTGCTGCAACTGCCCTTTCCAAGGCTGTATTGGGTGTTGTGATTGGTGCTGTGGTTCCTGAGATTACCCGCCTCAAAGGTTTGGGCTCTCTCTTTATTATATTAGTATGGATTAGGTATGAGTTCCCCACACTAACTGTATTGGGTATATATTAAATCCTTATGTCCGCTGAACCTCGCAAAAAAGTGATTTTGTCTTTTCCTTTTAATGTTTTGTATTGTATATGTATAAGTACTGTTATGTCAAGTCATGTGGGTAATATAATCTATATGGTCAAAAGATATTTGGTTTAAGGAGCCTTCAAAAACAAACACATAAGAAAGGATTCAAATTCCCTTTGTAGATAAAAAGAACTAATGTGGCAAAAGTAACAGTTTGATTTATGGTCTCAGGGGTACTTCATGCCTACTTACTGGTCTAAGATAATGGCTGCCATGCCCCTTTGTATATGAAAAAAATAGACAAATGGTGAATTACCTCATTGTATGCTTTTAATCGACCGTCTCAGAAACAGGACATTGTCTTGCATTCCTCAGTGCTGCTATCTGTGGCTCTTATGGAGCTCTAGATCTGTAAATCACGTACTCTGCCCATCCATATGAACGCATTAGGTTTGGTATTAGCAAAGACATGTTGGGGCAGATTTACTAAGAGTTTGCGTTGCCCTTGCGTCATGCAAGGCGATGCAAAGCAATGGTAGCCCTTAAATGGGTTTACTAGGCCACGCTAAACCACCTTGTGTGGCTCTGTGTGGTTTCTGTGTGGTTTAGTACATCCAAGGTACCGCACGGCAGCGCATTTCACTGTCATATGTCACCTTGCAGCAGGGAGGAATTTCATGGGTGGAGTGTGGGCATTCCCAAGCATCCACCCATGGATTTTGGTGCATTGCCTGATTTACAAATAGTTCTACACCTGTGGATGTGTCGAAATGGTACTCCCCCTACAAGTTGTCCCCTTTAGTACTAGGAACTACCGGTGCAATGGGTGATTTATATATTTTGACTTTATATTTTGACTTTTAAACATTGCTTGTTGCAAACACAGTACGTCTTCATACAAAATCAGTCACATACAAAATTAGCATTGGCAAAGCCAAATGGTCACCAGAAACCCCAGGCCTATTGGTCTTGACAACTCTTGTCTTGTTTTGTTACAAGCTATTTTCTCCTGATATCTTTTTCTAGAATATATTGTTACAACAACAATAAAACGCACCTTGTTCTTGATTTTGTGTTCAGGTGTTGCATGTGGGTGAGGCCATATTAGGATTTTTCTTGATTGGCATCTGATACTCCTGTTTTCGGTGCTTTTTTTATTATCCTCTGTGATTGATGCATCAGGGGGAGAGTTGCCTATACCAGAAGCATTTCCCTATTGTTAGTGGCAGTAATTCCAGGTTCCTACTCTTAGTGTAGCTGGTGAGAGCTTCCTCTGCTCTGGAGTTGGTACCCTTTTCTCTGTAACAGCTCCTGAGTCTTATTTTCTGGATACAGGACAGCAAGAGAGCCAAGAAACAAAAAAGCCAACTCCTGTGCTGTGCAATGAGGCCTAAATGTCAAAGTTTGGTAAGGTGCTAGAGTTCATAGTTAAAGTCTAAATGGACAAGGATTCATCAACCCAGTGCAAGCAAGTTCAAAACCTCAATTATGTATCCGGAGTAGGCTGTACAAGGTTTGCAGTAAATGGAAGTTTTAATAACAGATGATTGTATAACACCCACTTAACATATCTCTGGCGAGCTCAGCCCAAAGTTAAACAAAGAAGCCAAATGAAAACAAACTGCAAGAGTGCTTCCTTAGGTTAATTAGTGCTTTGAAGTTCAATATTCCCCGTTTAGCTAGAGGAAGTGCTCTTTTGTGTTTACGTGATGAATGGTGCCACCGGAATGACAAGCTCAAACCCTTGAAGACAAATACTTCTGAATACAGATTTGGAATATGTTACTGTGGTACTGAGATAACAAGGTGTCTAAACAATAACTACAAAATGCATTATACAATCACTCTGTGTTTTGTGCACAGAACATTGAGCAACATTATACTCAAATAAACCAAAGACAAGATTTGCAAACAATTTACGCTGAGTTTGTGTCACAAAAGCGACGCAAACCGAGCACAAACTGTTGTGCTCGGATTTACTTTCCAATGTGTATGATGATTTTAATTGGAAAGTGACACAAAGTAGTGATGTTTGCTACTTTGTGTAAATGAGAAATATCATAGATGGCACATTGGGGTTCTAAGGCAACCCCCCTGCTGGTTTTGACCCAAATCCCTATCTACTAACATTTGTAGACAGAGATTTGCTCCTCCAGCCAGAAGTAACAGAGGAGCAACTTCCAAAAGAGCTCCACATTTTTTTTCAACTTTGCATTTATTATGCACTGTACATTACATGTATAAATTACAGAAGTTATTATAGCATTGTTTTTGACCTGGAAGTATAAGATGTGCAAGCGTAGGGAGAAAAATATGGAAAAGATATGGCACTGTTCTGCTCTCATTTTTCTCATGCAAATTAACGCAGTGACTTCGGTTGCTGAGTTTCATTACATGAAAAGTAACTAAATCTGTCCCCCAAGAATACAGTTTAACATGGATCTCAGCGATTATATGAGGCGCAAAGCAAAGTTCTGTGGACATATTCATTCATTTATTAATCCAGATTCTCTTCCTTATAAAACATAAACATATATAGATCTCCTTGCCTCTGATCTTTCTGGAATAAAGGAAAGAAAACGTTTGCTTGTGTTAAGTAGTCTGAGAAAAAAAGTGTTTAATTATAATAAGATCACATAAAAATGAGCTAACTCTCAAAGCACTAAGAGTGTAACTTTGCAAGCCGTTTCGGTGAGCCCCTTGAACTTCACTTTCGATCCCCTTTATTTATATTTTAAGAAATGTAATGATGCCAGAGAGTTCGCTCACATGACCTCAATCAAAGTAAACCACACACGAAGGGTCGGCTCCTAAGCTGCTTCAGCTGAAGTCCTGACTCTAATCCTCATTAGCACATTTGGAGGTGGTCTGTGTGCAGGGCTACTCCTGACATTTCGATGATTACAAATCTAAAGAATTGTCCACGAGAGTGTTTATGGTTTATATTTGTTTTTACATTACACCACATAGCAATTCACCAACCCCTGTTTTCCCTGCCGCACTACCCTCCCTCCATAGGAAATGTGAGACTTGAACTTTTTCTAGAGATAGTAGCATTACAGCAACTTCAATGTGGAACCGTCTGTGGAACTGAAGGGATGAGAAAGCACTATTTTAAGTTTCTAATATCATATCTAGACCGGCCTTGCTTTCGGGAAACTTGTTTCTGAGACACAGAAACACAAAAAAAACAGAAAAACATGACTTCGGGTTTACAGATGTAGTTATTTCGCAAATAAAACAAAGGAAATTATTTCAGAGTATGAACACAAGACCTTACCTTTGGCACCTTCTTGAAATAGGCCCCACATGGAGTCACTGCTCTTTAACAATATCCAGAACACTGCTGCAAAAGAAATTGACAGCTCCTTTCGGGTTTTTATATATTTCATGTAAAATGTTCTGTTTAGTGCTGCTAACTTAGAGTCAGATTGGTGTATGGCAATTTTAAAATCATTTGGGACTGAATTCCTCCACATAGAGACTTGATTCTTCCAACAGGTATCCAAGTTCAACTCTGCAAGCCTTCCCATCTGCTCCTTCATCTCCCACTTATCCCGTGGTCTCTCCTCAGGGTTCCTTTTTGAGATGATAGCCCCTCCCCCCACCAACCCACATTAACCCCTCTTCCCATGGTGTCCTGCCCTGGGATCCAGGTAAAGTGCATAAATTGTAAGGACATCTACTGCATGGTGGTTTTTCCAATTTGGGCCAGAAGGGCTCTTTGGGCCAGAAAACCTGTGCCTTCAAAATTTAGGTTATTTCACCAGAGACCCCCTGTTACTAAAAAAATTCTACAAGAATTTACAATTACCCTGCTCTCTGCTATAGACCAAGGGGGTCCTCTGGAATCTATCCTTGCTCCGACCCTATGACACTATTTAACCTTTTTGTGAAGCGTTTTGGAATCTTACTAGGAAAACCATGGATCTTCGACCATCAATATGCAGATGACATCAAACTGCCCCTAACGATCTCCTCTCCAAATGGCATCTTCCACCTTGCCAACACTCTCAATACGGTTCAAGACCATATGACTATACATCTTTTAAAACTGAACCCTTCCAAAACTGAATTTGTCTTCATTTCTTCATCAAAATCGCAAATTTCAGTACAATTCTTGATGGCCACACTCACCACTCTTAACAGAAAACCCACCTTTATTGACAGTGTCAAATCCCTAGGTTAAATGCTTACAATACTTACAATCCAAAATCAACAGCATGGCCAGACAATGCAGTATCAATTGCATCTTCTCTAAGGGACTTTCTGCTATATTCCAGAGCAAGATCTGAAAACTTAATCACTGGTGCTTTTTCAGATTCAACTACTGTAACTCTCTCTTGATTGCTCTCCCCAAGACTCATCTCACTCCTCTTAAGTCAATCCTACACTCAGCAGCATGTTTCATCTATTGGGCCAAAAGGAATGTCCACATTTCACTGATGATGGTTACACTCTACTGGATGCCAGTTGAAGTGAGGGACATATACAAGACAGCTCGTATTCCTCATAAAGCTACAAATACATCCACTCCACATTACCTGCTGCCAAACTTTAGCTATCTGGGGGCACTAGTCCATTGAGAAATGCCAAATCACTACTGCTCGAACCCCTGACCTTTAAAAATGAATGACTTATGGCTCCTAGAATATGAAACTCCTTGCATCTTAACCTATGCACAACCTTTTGCACGGTTATCTTTAAATAACACCTAACACCCTCTCCTGCTTCAAAGATATTTTGGCTAACCATTCCTCCCCATTCTGGACCTCTCTGGTTTAGCCTACACCTAATCAGTGCTTTGAGATCTACTGCACCTCCATTTCATCAGACTTCATCATGCATGTGGCGCTAGTCAACATCCTGAAATGCAAATGTAATGACTACTCAATTATATACAATTATCAAGTGTTCTTTGCCTTCTAAATGTAACAACATCTTCCAATAATGTAGTGTTATGCCTTTGTAACCAAAGATTATGTACATTTGTACTTAATGTAATGATTCATTTCTATTCTAATGTGCTCTGGCACGACATAAAAATGCAAATAATGTAATGCAATTTTATATAGCGCGAACATT
Source organism: Lissotriton vulgaris (assembly GCF_964263255.1). Lineage (NCBI taxonomy): Eukaryota > Metazoa > Chordata > Amphibia > Caudata > Salamandridae > Lissotriton > Lissotriton vulgaris. The sequence goes on from NC_141696.1 coordinate 1,156,600,212, forward strand.
ACTAAGCACTTTACAAAAGAACCAGTTGCGTTACATAAGGACTTTGCTTGACATGAGATACGTAAGAGATACAAACAGAAAAAAACTGCAAATGTACAAGTTGTAAAGTTACTCAAGGAAGAGATACAAACAGATAAACTCTAAAATCACAAAGGAATGGTAGTAAGAGTTACATATATACAAATTGCAAATTCACTCAGGATTACATTTTAACAGCGATTAGGTTTGGACACTTATATATTACATATTTACAGAGCAGGGCATTCTTGCCATCCTTCAGCCAGGAGTTCAGGTGGTGTTGCACTCAAGGGCAGTGGTCTTGGGTCTAGAGGGATCCCCGAATGGTGATGGGAAAGCAGCATGCTGGATCCCCGGGCTGATTTTGAGGTCATGCTGAGCTCCATCTTGTAGATAGAGGAGAGCGCTCAAGGGAGGCGGAACTGTGCCATGAAGTCAGGTCTCCTGCCTGGCTCAAGCACCCACAGTGGGGCCCCGGCAGGCCCAGAGCGCCAAAACCGCGTATAGGCATTGTAAGCGGCGGGCGCCATGTTTAAGTCCCGAGTCCTGCACAGGTCTTCAGGCGCAGTGAGGGCTTATGCGCAGCCACTACATTGGGCAGTGTCTTTCTGTGTGTCAGGGCCCTTGCTTCTTCCTCGTTGTGCTACCCTCATCCATGCTTATTTCTCATGTAATGTCTGGTCACGAAGGCCACCATCTTAAGGTCAGGTATCTAGGATCTAGTCGGCCCACACTGCCTCTCCCATAGTCAGAGTATCTTGAGGGACACACACACTTGATGTCAAGGGGTGGGGGCTCAGTGTTAATGGTGATCCCCAATCGCCAACCTCAGCCAAATCCTAGCGGTGTACTCCTCTAGGCGGATGACAGAAGCTCCCCTCGGTCTGGGAGCTGGGCGCCTCATCCTCAGTTTACCCTCCGGCCTCCGCTCCTCACATATTGCCGCTGATGCCTCTGGGTCCCATTAGCGTATGCTGCTGCCCTCCTCCGTCACCTGATTTGGCCCTGTTAGTGCGCGATTTGTATCCGCGCTCAGATTTCGAGGGCCGCCGCCATCTTAAGTCAGGGCCGCTACTCCTTCGAATTCGCATTACCAATCCGACCCTGGTAGCAAACCAGAGCAGCTTAAATCTGAAGGAATCGAAGTTCGCATAGGCAAATGAACAAGTAGCATCAGTGTGGGGCCTCTTTGCCAATGAGTTTGTGCTCTTTCTGTACTCGTATCTCGGGTTTCCTATAAAAAGGACACAAATCTCTCTCCCACAATAAATATCATGCTTCATCAGAGGTCTTTGTGCCTCACCAGCAATAAATATTACTTTTTCAAAGTTGTTGTTTGTTGCAGAGTTTGACTATGGATATTATTATATCCTTTGTACATAGTTTTTACCTAAATCGGTAGTGACCTACAAGTTGGAATTGTGTTGTGGTAGGCTTTATGGGCCAGATGTAGGTTGGTCGGTAACGGACGAAAATCGGTATTTTCGGCCGTTACCGATCGGTAAATAGGTGATAGGTATGTAGGGGGCATTATTGTACCGAATCGGTAAAATTACCGAATCGGTAATTTTACCGATTCGGTAAAATAAAAAATCGGTAAATTTACCGAATTTGAGCCACCCAGATGTAGGTGGGACTCTTCAGAGTCCCAGAGGCCTTACTGAATCGGTATTTTACCATCAAATCCAATTTGATGGTAAAATACCGATTCCGGTGTGCATGCACATGTGTGTCATGTGACAGGCAGACCTGCCCTTAGGGCATGTATGCCTGCCACATGGCACCCGAGCCTGTTTTGGGGGTGCCAGAGGGTGTCAAAGTGACACCCCCTGCACCCTTGTGAAAATCGGTATTTACCGATTCGGTAAATACCGAATCGGTAATGCCCATTCATTCCTATGAGCTTCAAAGCCCATAGGAATGAATGGGCATTACCGATTCGGAATTTGCCGAATCGGTAAATACCGAAATCATCCAAATCGGTATTCCAGCACATCTGGAATACCTACATGTCCACCCCATAGATTTACCGATTTTTAATTACCGAATCGGTAAAATTCGGTAATTAAAAATCGGTAAATCTATTTCACCTACATCTGGCCCTTTATTCCTTATTTGTGCCTCCCTAACAGAGGTTTAAAAGTAAACAGGACATTATCTTTGAGGACCTTGCTTAACTATTAGGCACATGAGATCACATTGACTCTTGAACTCCCTGGGACCCCTCTTTAAAAGGAAGATTCACTTACTGATTGGGCATCCACACCAGGAAGCAAGCACTAACAGACTAACATGGATGTGCCTCAAGTATTTCTCTTTAGCAATCAAACTTTATATGACATGTTTGTGTGGGATGAACTGCAAAGCATGGTGCAGAGTTTAATTTTCACTTTAACACACCAGACTGTGATTGTATCAATCTTTCTGGATATACATAAATATATTCCTCACTTTTTTTGTACTGCTATTTGCACAGATGACTTAACTGCACCATTGCTGTGGCTTCACCAAACTATCTGGGGTAGCAAAGGTGACATCATCCAAAGGTTCAGCCACTGGTAATGTCACAGGAAGTGATATCACGTTACTTTTTTACCCTTATAATCGCATTAAGGTAGTGACACCACTGAACTAAAAAAATCGACAATAAAAGAAAGATTAAACACTAAGTGCAAGATAAATAAAGTAATGCAACTGGTTTGTAAAGCAAAAGCAAATCAATTTTTGAACCATATATATATCAATATGGTTCAAAATTAGATTTGTATTTTAGATATGCTTTAGACACTTTTTGCATTAGTTTATTAATCTATAAATTAATACACACACACATACACACACACACACACTACACATGGGGACACAATGCTCATGATTGCAAATAGTAGGTAGCGCTACCAGTTTTATCTGTAGCCCCCATGTGTGCCCTAAAATACCCGTCAAGAGACACTGAGGATACAAAGTTAATTAAAATGTCCCAGTTTTGGACGAGCAACAAAAAGTAAACAGGACTCATATGAGCCACGTTTTCCTTAAGTTCCTGCCACTACCTTTTATATGTCTCAGACCATGGTTCGCAAAGGCAATGCCTGGGGTCACGAGGAGCAAGCCAAAGGTCATTGGCAAGAATTTTAACCCCATTATAAGTCCTTAGTAAATGGTAACAAAGGAACCCAGGGCATGGGTGATAAAAAGGTCACCAGGGCCTGAAGCACTATTTGTGCTACCTGGAGTGACCCAAGTAAACAGATATCAGCAGGCCTGCCATTGCAGACTACAGGAACAGTGTAACCTGCTTCAACTCACATTTGCCCTCAGAATAAGTAGCATGGTCAAAGCAATATCTTTAAAATACGTCAGTCACTCCTAAGGTAGGCCTCCTAAGCCCTGGAGGCAGGGTGCATTATGTTAAAGGTGTGGACATTTAAATGCAAGCATATATGTCCTACTATAAGTGATCAGCGGTCCACAGGATAACATGGGCTGGCACCCCCGAAGTTGCCAGCTCCATTATGGACCCACTGAATATGGTCATGTTTGGTATCAAAGAACATACCTTATCACCCCTGACATTATTTAAATGGCAGTTTTGATGTGACATGCACCCAGGTGGCTTCCTTGAGCTTGCCCACCTGGTAGCCCCAGACTTTCCTGTACCCTGGCTGGCAGCCTGCAGCTCCTACCACCAAGGCAGGGAGTTTACTTCCTGCCAGGATGTGGGAACAGTTCTACAAGTCAGAAACAAAGGCCTGCCTGGGAACCTGGTAACACCTCCTTCCCTGACAGGATGGATAGCGAAGTGGCACATCAAGATTGGTGAGCTTCAAAGCATAAGCATGAAGGCTGATTCCCAAAGGAGGAAGCTTCCCTCCCCTGCCCCAGGCACATTTTCACTTGGGTAGGTGGGAAAATACTTAGTCAATAGCATACATCCCCGGAATGCTACCCCCACCACGGTGGTCTACCTGGTCAGCTGAGGAAGGTTTCTATACTTTTTAGAAGTGGCAGAATAGAGGGTTGTGGGTAGAAAAGGTAACAAACACCCCTGGATGTGGTCACCTCAGGGGCAGATTAACTGCAGGGGCTAGTAGCCCATGGGCTACTTATGCCAACATCCCTAACACCCCATAATCTAGAATTTATGGGGCACTCCTGGCACCAGAACTGTGGATATGTGAATATTTGCAACCAAGAACAAGGAAGAGACTCAAATCTATGACTTCGGAACCTATACTAAGCAAAGGCGTGATTACCATCACCTGTGGCAACCACCCTGCAAGTGCACAACTGTGACTCGTCCAAGACTGGCTTCCCCAGAAAGAAGGATCCGTTTGAGCACTAAAGGCAACTCCAGACTCCCTTGTACAAGTGGCACTAGTCCCCTGCAGCCTGCAGGTAGAAACAGACTCCTGGAACCAAAGAATCACTGGCAAAAAGTAAATGGTCCAGTGGATTGTGAGAAATGTGGTCATGACCTCCAGTAAGTTTCAGGCAGCTACCATTTTCCCCAGACCTTGGGACATCTAAGTATAATCTAGATGACCCTACCGCTACCAAAGCTTGTTGGTGATCACTCCGGCTACCACCATGTTTACTCGACACTGCAACATGAGGCAACCTCCCAGAATCTTCAACCAACTACAGCAGTGGCCATGTTATTGCATCCGTTACCTCCCCAGCACTGCCTAAGTAGTAATCCTAGCCCTCCAGCTCCTCCCGCTTTAGCCCCAAGGACAGCCAAGACAACTCTGCACCCGGGCCTCTTGGTCCAGGTAAAATTGAACTGACTAATTTGGCTTGATCCTGGGACCTGCATCATCTTAGCCCCGGCTGTTTCCACATGATTAGACCTGCAAGTGACCTATTGTTACTAGTGCTTTTTCCCATTGACCTCAATGGTAAAGTTTTGCTGTAGTGAATTTACGCTGATTATACTCATCCGATTGTCCTTGTTTTAGTGTCTAAATTGATATAAAAATCTGGTTATTTTTATAAATTTGAGTTGGATTTTCTTTGAGTCGTGTTAATTACTTATCTCCCATTTAGGTACTCTGAAATGCTTAACACATGGCCCTCTAGTAAAGCCTGACTGCTCTTTGCCACACTACCAGGACTGAGCTAAGGATTTATTACTGTGAATCCAAGGACTATTATAGGGTGTTGTGAGAGTATTACATAATGAGGCCTAACCAGCACCACTACATAATACTCTGCTTTCCTACGTGGACTCTCTAGGACACAGAAGAGGGCACAAACATGTCAACCTACACCAGAAAGTATATAATTCTAAAAGCACATATTTATTTCCTTTTATTCTGGTGTTAGGAAGGTACAACACCATTTACCAACCAAGTGACCCCATCTTCAGATAAAAACAGTTTAACTAGGATATAATACTATCCACAGCCAAACTCTCAATCAAACAACACCTTGCATAAAGAGTTTGTGAAGAGCCCAATCTGCAACATTCATTGCTGTTGAGGAGCATTTCCCTATAATAAGGATATGATTTACTTTGAGAAAGGCGTTTGGGTCCTTTTTATAGAAAACTTGCGTCAGTGCCCGGGTGCAATAACAGTACAAATTAAGTCACAAAAAGTTTCTCTATCCCTGATATTGTTCATTTCAGAGGGCATGGTAATACTGCTTTCTCATGAATTCTCTTGAAAGCGCCATACTAGAAAATACTGGAACCAGATGGGTACAACTTCGATGCTGGTTTCAACCAAATGATGGACCAAGGCCTTTGGGTCACAGCATTGCATGCAGCTCAAAGGTCGGGGGGGATCAAGACAATCACATCTTCATCAGAGATGCATCTTAAACACCTTATCACACCCAAACACATGATTATTGTCTCGCATCTACTGTATTGTAAAGCTGCCATTTACAGTAAAAAGCCAATCTTTTAAAATGACGGCCCCAGGGATAGCCTTATTGGCCATTAAAATTTAACAGCCTGGAGGCGGGTACCAATCACGCAGCCAGTCAAGATTTTAATTCTGGCCAAAGCTGCAGGTACCATTTTGTCTTGTAGTTGTCGATAGAGCAAACAGCACCAATCCCCTATCTCTCTAATACCACTTTCAAAGTATGAATTCCTCTAAACCTGATTGTTATGCGTGAAAAGTCTGATTTGCCGATAGGAAAAAGATAGTCCAGGGTGATAGCGGGATTGCTGGTAGTTAGGACTTCCCAAGATTTCATATCTCCAGCCAACAAGAAGTCACTAGGTCTAAACACCCTGCATCTTCCAACTTGTCAGTAACCCCAGTTCCTATGATGGATCCTAGTTCTGTGCATTCCTTAATAGACATTTGGGGATGGAACAGAGGAAAATGTATTTGCTTTATTATTTGCTTGAATCTCTCTTATCTGCTTGAATCTATATTCAAAAGTAGAGGAGGTATGCACTCCAAATTTTGAAAGTTTATTCCGATAATCATCCTTCTGCGTTTTGCGTGCAATCCAGGTTTGCGCTTGCCCTAAAGCACTAAATCAACATCACTACAAAGGGGAACGCAGAAACTACGTCCCACACCCGGATGCACAGCGTAATTGGATACTAGATCCTTTTTAGTCCATATTTCTCTTAACTCGAGTTTAGTCCATATTTTAACCATAATTGTTCGTTTTATCTTTGTCAGATCCACATCATTAACATTTTGCATTTTCGGAAGTTTCAAGTATTTCGGTGTGCCCATCCAGACCTTCACTGAAATATGATCCAAATACAACAGAAAGTTTCAAGCAGCATTTCTTTATTAAAAGCCCAATGCATTTCGGGCTGTGTCACCAGCCCTTCGTCAGGGGTCACTGTAAATTAAACAATCAAGGAAAACCCATCAGTGATTTATATAGTTAGTCTCGTTACTGCACAAAATTTTCAGTTCAGTAGTTTCTTTTTGAAATATTATTCATCAAATAATCAAGTAAGAAAATGTAACGTTATCGTAATCATCACCCAGTTGCCCGTTATGTTTGCTCACCCTTTAATCTTGCCCAAAAAAAACCCTCAAAACACGTAGTACACTCTCCGTAATTTACAGTGACCCCTGACGAAGGGCTGGTGACACAGCCCGAAATGCATTGGGCTTTTAATAAAGAAATGCTGCTTGAAACTTTCTGTTGTATTTGGATCATATTTCAGTGAAGGTCTGGATGGGCACACCGAAATACTTGAAACTTCCGAAAATGCAAAATGTTAATGATGTGGATCTGACAAAGATAAAACGAACAATTATGGTTAAAATATGGACTAAACTCGAGTTAAGAGAAATATGGACTAAAAAGGATCTAGTATCCAATTACGCTGTGCATCCGGGTGTGGGACGTAGTTTCTGCGTTCCCCTTTGTAGTGATGTTGATTTAGTGCTTTAGGGCAAGCGCAAACCTGGATTGCACGCAAAACGCAGAAGGATGATTATCGGAATAAACTTTCAAAATTTGGAGTGCATACCTCCTCTACTTTTGTATTATACATTTTTTGCCCCATGTTGGTTTTTGCACCCTAGATAAACAAGATAATTTTAGCATAAACTAAGTATAAATGACTTAAAAACCACATCGAGTAAGTTTACAGCAGCTTTCCCGCTGACACTTGGAAAACATGTGATTAATGCTAATTGAAGCAGGACTTTGTATATGCTTCGGATTATGCGCACAATAGTTTCTTTAATTTTAATGTTGGAAATGTATGCTGGGTATTGTAGTTCATAGAAAGACTGCAAGGTGATTACTCGGGTTCACGTAATAAGGGGAGGGGCACGCAGGTTTTTTAAAAAAAAAGTGGATTGAGACGAAGAGCGTGATACACGAGGAGTCTTTGGCTGTTGAAGGCAGACGCCGAGCGGCTTGTAGAAATATAATGAGCAGGTAAATTCACAGCAAGAGTTAGAGTCTGCGGGATTGACCGTGTTAAAACCGTGTTAAAAGTGTGCGAATGTTTCATAACAGCCGGGATGATTAGGAAAGAACGTAACTCAAACTGAGGGATGTTAAAGAACTAAGGAGAGTGTACTACGTGTTTTGAGGGTTTTTTTTGGGAAAGATTAAAGGGTGAGCAAACATAACGGGCAACTGGGTGATGATTACGATAACGTTACATTTTCTTACTTGATTATTTGATGAATAATATTTCAAAAAGAAACTACTGAACTGAAAATTTTGTGCAGTAACGAGACTAACTATATAAATCACTGATGGGTTTTCCTTGATTGTTTAATTTACAGTGACCCCTGACGAAGGGCTGGTGACACAGCCCGAAATGCATTGGGCTTTTAATAAAGAAATGCTGCTTGAAACTTTCTGTTGTATTTGGATCATATTTCAGTGAAAGTCTGGATGGGCACACCGAAATACTTGAAACTTCCGAAAATGCAAAATGTTAATGATGTGGATCTGACAAAGATAAAACGAACAATTATGGTTAAAATATGGACTAAACTCGAGTTAAGAGAAATATGGACTAAAAAGGATCTAGTATCCAATTACACTGTGCATCCGGGTGTGGGACGTAGTTTCTGCGTTCCCCTTTGTAGTGATGTTGATTTAGTGCTTTAGGGCAAGCGCAAACCTGGATTGCACGCAAAACGCAGAAGGATGATTATCGGAATAAACTTTCAAAATTTGGAGTGCATACCTCCTCTACTTTTGTATTATACATTTTTTGCCCCATGTTGGTTTTTGCACCCTAGATAAACAAGATAATTTTAGCATAAACTAAGTATAAATGACTTAAAAACCACATCGAGTAAGTTTACAGCAGCTTTCCCGCTGACACTTGGAAAACATGTGATTAATGCTAATTGAAGCAGGACTTTGTATATGCTTCGGATTATGCGCACAATAGTTTCTTTAATTTTAATGTTGGAAATGTATGCTGGGTATTGTAGTTCATAGAAAGACTGCAAGGTGATCACTCGGGTTCACGTAATAAGGGGAGGGGCACGCAGGTTTTTAAAAAAAAAAGTGGATTGAGACGAAGAGCGTGATACACGAGGAGTCTTTGGCTGTTGAAGGCAGACGCCGAGCGGCTTGTAGAAATATAATGAGCAGGTAAATTCACAGCAAGAGTTAGAGTCTGCGGGATTGACCGTGTTAAAACCGTGTTAAAAGTGTGCGAATGTTTCATAACAGCCGGGATGATTAGGAAAGAACGTAACTCAAACTGAGGGATGTTAAAGAACTAAGGAGAGTGTACTACGTGTTTTGAGGGTTTTTTTTGGGAAAGATTAAAGGGTGAGCAAACATAACGGGCAACTGGGTGATGATTACGATAACGTTACATTTTCTTACTTGATTATGTGATGAGTAATATTTCAAAAAGAAACTACTGAACTGAAAATTTTGTGCAGTAACGAGACTAACTATATAAATCACTGATGGGTTTTCCTTGATTGTTTAATTTACAGTGACCCCTGACGAAGGGCTGGTGACACAGCCCGAAATGCATTGGGCTTTTAATAAAGAAATGCTGCTTGAAACTTTCTGTTGTATTTGGATCATATTTCAGTGAAGGTCTGGATGGGCACACCGAAATACTTGAAACTTCCGAAAATGCAAAATGTTAATGATGTGGATCTGACAAAGATAAAACAAACAATTATGGTTAAAATATGGACTAAACTCGAGTTAAGAGAAATATGGACTAAAAAGGATCTAGTATCCAATTACGCTGTGCATCCGGGTGTGGGACGTAGTTTCTGCATTCCCCTTTGTAGTGATGTTGAATCTATATTCAAGCATATGTGGCACCTTATAGTGAGTGCGTTGGGTAAATTTAGGGATCTGGAGAAATACGGGTAACCTAACCGAATTACAACTTCTGGAAGCATGGCTGGAGATAGAAGCAATGAGTGTTACTATTCGTTGCTGCTGTCTGAGTAAGCCAATCAAGAAAAGCAGCTTGATAATACATCTTGTTATGAGGTAAAGACAGGCCACCATGTTCAATAATTCAGTTGAATTGTCTGGAGATTAGTACGAGCCTCTTTACCCTGGCCCAAAAAATGCTGAATTGCCTGATTGACCTCATCAAATAACTGGCATGTAACTTTAATTATTGGATTCGAAAATTTGAAAAGAAACAGCAGCAAAATTGCCATTTTAATTAAGGCCACACGTCCGACAAAAGAAAGCGGTAGATTTTGCCATTTCAATAATAGTGCTGGGGCCTAATTCAGTGTTGCAGTATAGTTTAAAGAATAAAGTTCAGCAAAATCATGTGAAACATAAATACCCAAGTATGTTACGGAGCGAGTAATAGAATAGTGCTGTAGCATTTCTGCAAGTAATATTGAGGGGCAGCTGTTAAATAGTAACACTTCAGACTTACTGTGGTTAACCTAATACCCCTGTTGCTTGTAAATGTCTGATGCTTTTCAATGACATAGCAAAGTTTTTTGAGTATCGGCTGGCGAAAGCAGCGGGCATGCGCTGCTCTCGTCATACGAGAGCTTCTTGGAATCAATACAGATTCCAAAGCCTCGAAGGCGTAGTTGACGCCTCGCCCATCTTCCTCATTCGCTGGCACCAACCTGCATGCAAAATGCAGGCTCATGATTGAAAAGGAGGTGTCTTAGTCCCTCCTCGTTGCCGCCTTGTCTCCTTTTATCTCCGCCCAGCGGGATAGGATCTCTCACTTGCAGCGTCACACACTCTCCTTCATTAGCTGGGATGCACTATGTTTTTCACACAACACCAACAGCTTGTTTTTTCTGCTGTATGTCTTCAAACAGGTTCTTGGTTTCACATGTCTCTGGGATGTGTAGCTGAGTATGTACTGGTCTGCTTTAGCGGCTGGTTGTTGGACCGTATTTTGCTTGCATGCTGGTAGATGTAGTCCATAGGGGTGCATGTACAGTGACAGAGCCCCTTATCACATCCGATTGTGTGTCCAGTTGCTGGATATGGGCTATACTCCAGCTTGAGTGCGCAGCAGGACGACCAAAAAGCCTCTCACGCCAACTCCTTAATCAGGCGAACAGCGTTGCCTCCTCTCTCCCCAATGCAGCGTATCCTGCCATGGTGGCGGTCCAAGCTGCTAGGGGGGGCTCCGTGTTTTTGCAGTTCGTGCAAAAGTGTCCAAAGAAAGAATGCTGGTCTCAACACGGTGCACCAGACCGAGAGGGTGTGCCGTTAGTCAGCGACCTGCTTGCTGAACACAGAAAACCCACGGCAGGAAACACAATCCTGCACGCAGGAAGCTGCCACCCACGCAGTGTAGTAAATAATATTCCACTGGGAGAATTCCTGCGGATAAAGCGGAATTGTTCCACTGAGGAAGAATACACGAGAGCAAGAAATGAATCCCGAAAGAGATTTGAGCGAAGGGGATATTGTAAAGGCGTTCTTGATGAGGCACAAAGGAGAAGTGATGCTAGGCCTTGAAATGAACTGCTTATCGATAGGACAAAAGCAAAAGATATGCAAGTGAGGCTAATTACCAACTTTACTGATAGATCTCCCGAAATGTTCCAACTTTTACGCAAAAATTGGAACATACTGAAATCAGATGGAGTGGTGGGCAATTCCCTACCGGACTACCCACTGGTCACATATCGTAAAAGCCATTCCCTTAAAGACCATCTAGTGAACAGCCACTATGAATACAAGAAAAAGAAAAAGGCCCCAGCTTTAGGATTCTATCCGTGTATGAAATGTAAGGCCTGCAAAAATTCACAAAAAGTAAAAGAATATGAGATACCGGGAAAAACAAAGAAGGGGACGATTTCGAAATTACTCAATTGTAATTCAGAATTTACTGTGTATTGCCTAATATGCCCATGTGGCAAAAAGTACGTGGGAAGTACCACGAAACAGACCAAACTCAGGATATTGGAGCATATGAGAGCAATTAATCTAAAAGATTAGAGTTACCCTGTGGCCCGGCACTATGAAAAAGTGCATAAAAGCAACAGCAATTTGCTAACCTTTTTCATTTTGGACCAATTGATAAGAACAGAGAGAGGGGGGGACTGGGTCAAGAAATTGAGGACCTTGGAATCAAGGTACATAATTATGCTCCAAACAAAGAATCCTGGAGGGTTGAATAATGAAGAGGAAATGTGGGTACATATAGGGTAGGACCACTTGGCTATATATATATGGCATCCCCTCAAAACTATTCCCTGCAGTAGGAATGTTAGCCAAATCACCGTATCTATGTAGAATAAATGTCACATACAATATTGGTATTGGAAATAACCCAATCGAGGCAATAAAGAGATATGTGACTCTTAGGGCACCAACGTTCAGGCCTAACATGTGAACCGAAATGTGAAATGTCAAAATGTATGCTTGTGACGTAAACAAGCTAATGCCCATTCAGGGCAAAATGAATGGTACTAAATTGTACAAGATATACACAACTGTTGAAAATGAATGCGATGAAATTGCACAAAGTATAATGAATGATTTATTATATTGACTAAATGTTTATAATCGCAATGCTTTCGGACACTCTAAGATGGCCGCCACACATCAATGAATTCAATTGAAGTGCCCTTCTTTTATGTTTGTTTTTAATCACATGACAATGTTTTGAAGAAACTTTATTTAAATGTAAAAACGAGTCTCAATCAGACAACACTGACGAAGGCGGCAACGCCGAAACGCGTTTGTTGACTGTTAAAGTGTGCACGCGGGAGAATAAACCTGGCGAAAAATTTTGACTGGAGTGTCCTTAATTGTGAAGCAGTTCATGGGCATGGGAACTGTGTGTTGTACATATCGTAACGCACTTCACCGTGTGGTAAGGATGCACCCGAGATAGAGAGGAGCGACAGTTGGTGGGAAAGCGTTTTTGGATATATATATAAAATTCTTTTTGCTCAGCAGCTGCTGAGCCGCGCCATTCTCCGGTCACTTGCTGACGGCGGTTCGTGTATAGGTGGCGAACCTATATAACAACTCACAATACCGTTGCTTCAGCTGCAGTAAATACACGAACTTCCCAGGTTGCAAAAAGGTAGCCTTTTGTTTCAGCAAAATTAAATCGGCAAACACTCCACTCTACGCGTTTCGGGAATCCTTTTCCCTTGCTCACAAGTGATGGTGGAAAGTATGTGATAGGTTTTTAAATTAACATGTGACTAATTCAACATAAAACATAGAAAGCAGACTCAAACTGCTGTGCAATAACAGAACGAACGTAACATGAATGCGGTTTTTGAAATGTCTTAACATTAAGCATTCCTTCTGTCTCAGGCATGTTTTTATTCGGAAAAGAAAAACAGTTTAAATAGGCTGCAACAATTGTATCATTTCGCCCGATTAGTTTGTGGCGCCTATGTCATTCATGGCCATCTGTTCGTTTTTTTCAAAACTTTATTGACTCTTATGTCAAACGGCAATTCTCACAATTCTACCTCAGTGGGTGACTGTTTTGCCTATAAACGACTAAGTATGGGTTGAGGGGTGCACTCCTGTTATTCCTCCTAATCCTTATTTTATATCAGGTGCTAGAACCTACAAGGTTCGTCAGTCCATGATAGACAGGTTATCACAAGCTGGATGGCTTAAATTGCTTGTCCACTATTCACTCGGTGTGCTAACAGCGTACTTTTTTAGAAAAACATAATTTTTCAGTATCAACTGAATTTGTTATCTGTTAATCTTCAATTATCTGATATTTTCGGTACACAGACAAAATATCGATTTTTAAATATCGATATACAAAAATATCTAAGTTTAAATATCGATGGGACAAAATATCGAAGGTAAGTAATATCGACAGTCTTAATATCGATATTAGTATGATATCAGTAATATCGAAGTTTTAAATATCGATGTCAATAATATCGAAATAAATAACTTTGATGTTACTAATATCAATTTTTAAATAAATTTAGTGTATATTATATTGTATTTATTATGTTTTATTATTTATTTTTAATGTAATTTAATTAAATATTGTCTTTTACTACTGTAGCGGGTTGTGGGTTTATAGGGGAATAGGGTGGGAAGTAATTTAATTATGTTAAATTAATTATTAATTAGTAGGAATTATTAATTAATTAATTGAGAAATAATTTTTAATTAATTTTAATTAATTGATTAATTGATAAATAAGTTCTGTAGCGGGTTATGGGTTTATAGGGGAATAGGGTGGGAAGTAATTTATTGATAATTAATTAATTGATATATGTTTGTACATATTTTAATTAATAATTAATTGGTAATTAATTTATATTAATTAGTTAATTAATTAATATAATTTTGTACATATTTATAATTATTAATTTGTTGGTAAATAATTAATATTAATTATTTAATTACATTAATTATAGTAATTTCTTTATATATAATTTTTTGTTATTCTTAATTAATTAATTAGGAAAAATAATATTAATTATTAAATTAAATTAATTACAGCTAATGTGCTAATATATTTACTTTATTGTTATTGTTAATTAATAATTAATTGGTAATTAAATAATATTAATTAATTTTGGGTAAAGGAGTATTTTTAGGGTTCAGGGTCAGTTTTCAGTTTTTGGGTAAAGGGGTATTTTTAGGGTTCTGGGTCAGTTTTCAGTTTTTGGGTAAAGGGGTATTTTTAGGGTTCAGGGTCAGTTTTCAGTTCATGGGTAAAGGGGTATTTTTAGGGTTCAGGGTCAGTTTTCAGTTTTTGGGTAAAGGGGTATTTTTAGGGTTCAGGGTCAGTTTTCAGTTTTTGGGTAAAGGGGTATTTTTAGGGTTCAGGGTCAGTTTTCAGTTTTTGGGTAAAGGGGTATTTTTAGGGATAAGGGTCAGTTTTCAGTTTTTGGGTAAAGGGGTATTTTTAGGGTTCAGGGTCAGTTTTGGGTTTTTGGGGTACAGGGATATTTTTAGGGTTCAGGGTCAGTTTGGGGTTTTTGGGGTACAGGCGTACAGGGTAAAAACAAAAAAATATTACATTAAATCAAATAAATAACATTAAAAAAAAAATTACATTAAATTATTAAGTGTTTTATTTATTTTAAATCTATATGTATTAGTTTTAATTTTGTTTTAATATTTTTATTTAATATTTGTAAAATTATATGTATTTTAAAATTATTTTTACATTATTATTAATACATTAAAAAAAACGATATTTTTGATTCCGATATTTTTGTACTACGATATTATTTTTTCGATATTTTTGTACTTACCTTTATGAAAATAGGATTCCGATATTTTTGATGTCGATATTTTTGCTCCGATATTTTTGCATTTCGATATTCTGTCTGTCGATATTGTCAGACATTCGATATTTTCATGCAATTGTTACACAATTAAACATCATTGTGCAATTTTGTTCCACTTATAATCATTTACACTTTTTAGTATGTTAATACAGATTACAATCAAATTTGAAAAATCGTTAGATGTTCAAAACGTTGCCCAATGCATTTCGGAACTAACATGAGTTCCTTTGAAATAATCTCCTGCCCCAGTGGGCGTCGGCTCGAGCTGAGCCTAATGGTACTTGTAGTGCCTTTTGTAGCTACAGTGAGCTGCTCCCTGCTGACTGACGTTAAAACATAAATCCACAGTGGGTTAGGAATTTTCAATGGGTCTTCTATATAGAAAATGTTCCATTACCCTTATTCCATCCCCATTGATTATGCAAGTATACAGTGATGAGACGCCCAATGCTATCATGTGGTATCCTTTTTGCCATTGTATGTTGTTATTTTTTCGCAAAAATGCACTTGTTTCCTGTACATAAGAATCTCAGCCACGGACATGTTCTTGTAAAAAATAGTCAATGTAGCATGACATATTCTCAAATCGTCCATCACAGGCCAAAATTATCGGTGTTCCTGGTGGCTTATGTCTGTCCTTGTGTACCTTAGGGATAAAATAGATTTTTAGGATGATAGGATGTTCCTTCTTAAGATATTTATATTCATCAGAACTTAGCATTACCAAATTCTTCCATGCCAATAATTTCGTCATAAAGCAATATTGTGTAATTTTTAATTTCTGGGAGGAGCTTTTTCTATATCATTCTGTGTAATGTAATGTAATGTTTACTTGTAAAACGCACTGTTGCCTGTCGGCGTCCTGGCGCTGTATACCGCTGGGGAACCCGTCCTGGCTTTCCCTTTGGGATGGTCCCTACTGGGAATCCCGAAGGTGGAGCCAGGCATCCCCGGCGTTGATGGGGCCATTGTGGAGATTAGTCAAGCTAATGCCCAGAGTTGCCGAGTGGGACTCCTGGTTAGTGTAGGCACCAAGGCGAGAATTATCAAGTCTGCTGACCCTGGTCCACGACCCTGCTGCGTCGGGAATTGAACCCTGGTCCCGGGCCGACTTCTGCTTCCGGGTCTGCCGCCTCTAACCAGTGAGCCACACCACTCCACCAGTCAGCGAGGAGCAGCTCACTGTGTTATTCAGTTGCCCCATCGCCTCAATCATGTATTCCTTTAGGAGCCAGAGGACAATGTTTCCACATTTGTCCGAGTTTCTTATGACCACTTCTTTGTCTTTTTTTAGTCTCTACAGTTGTTGTCCATATTTTCCTTCATGGTCTGAGATTTCCCTTTTATTCTTGTTAATATTGATGTTGAGTCTTTTGATTTGAGCCACTATTTGGTCATTAAAAATGTCTATAGATTCGCTCAGCATTATTGGAGTTCATTTTGATTTTAGTTTGAAATTCGTAGTTGGTTTGCTGCTCGTGTACATATCAAGGATTCTGCTGCCCCGTGAATCATTGAGATAGTCATAATACGATTCATCTTCCAATGTGGCAGCGCTTTCCTTCTCCAGGTTTTGTAGATCCCTCAATGTATTGACATCCCCAGCTGTAAGATTGGGCATTCTGGTTGTGTTTGGTGTAGTCGGGCTGGCCTTTATTTCCTTTGTGTGACAGTTGTAGCTGATGATACTTTCTCAATTTGAGTTTTCTAATGAATCTGTAGATATCGACTCTTGTTTGTGTGTAATTGAAGTTCGTCTCGGGACAATATGACAGACCAAGGGAAAGCAGTTGTTCTTCCGCAGCACTTGAAATGATATTTGGTAGATTGATGATGGTATTAGTATTCATAGAAGTAACGCCAGGTTTCATTGTCATGTTTAGTTGCGTTTCCAAGTTCCCATTCGCTTTGTTGGACGCTTGGAACTCGAGCCTTCTTGCTGCTATTCTCCTCTCCCACTTACTTTTCGTCCTTCGTTTTTTGTCGGTATACTCCTAGGGCGTAGGGTTTCCCTACGGCTTCGTCTGACATATTCCAATTCTTCTCCCAACATTGGTTTAATGGTATTTTGGGTAGCATGGTTCCTTTCTCTTTGCCCCTCCTTGTCAGACTCACTTTCCAGCGCTGAGCTTAGGGCCAAAGTTGAGATTGCCCCTGCCTCGGACTGCCCCATATTGCTGGAATTTGCGCCCTGGTTCCTTCTATCATTGGTTGCTTTTCTAAACGTATCAAACTTGCGTGCGAACATGAAAATCTGCCCATTGGCATAATCTTCCTTATCCCTCCTAAATTTGTATGCTTTCCATTGCTTAATTTTGTCCTCCTACTAATTCAGTCTACTAGTTATCTCTTCATAGAATTTTTGCTTTTGCTGGGAATCATTGTGTGCCTGAATTTCCTCATTCATATTGTCGATTTTTATTTGGATATCACACCTGTCAATGCGGCACATTTTACTAGTATGGCAACAAGTTTGCGTGATGATTCCAAATTACGTTGTGTCCATTCCACCATAATTGCTGGGTTTGGCATTTCATAGCTTGGGGCAATCATAATGAGTAAACATCTGGGAATCCTCACCACATCAAGGTATTTTTGCAAGGATTTTGATTCCCACCACTTCGACATCTCTTGGCGCATTAGTTACTCTAATGCCCCAAATTTTTCTTTCAGGATTCTCAGTCCACCACTTGATTCCTCATTAGCACTCCCATTAACATCCAGCTGCTCCGGAGCTGTTTCTGAAAACATCTCCTCCGCAGTGGATTCTCGATCCCTTAATGCTGCAGATATTAGCGACATTTTCAAAACTAGTGGCCTGCTCCGGTCAGCTCCTATCTTGAAAGTTTGGGGGTGATTTGCCAAGGGGGGGCTGAGAAAAAAGGGGGGTTCCAAAACATGGTTTCCCCATGAAATTTTTCATAGGAAACTTTAGACAAGCTACAGCCTGAACATTCTGAACGTAATGATACCAAATGTGTCAAAAAGATAGCGCTTGGTTCAGAAAGCGACCTTTTTTTTAAATGGTGTAAATCCGTTCAGTAGTTGCTGAGAAACTAGAAAAAGAAACATTTTTGATATCTAGGGATGAGGTGGTGTTGCGACCACTCCTGAGGAAGAGATTCACTGTGATTGGCTGCCAACACTCCAAACCAGGAAGTGTTGGCAGCCATCTTGTGACTCTGTAGAACCGAGTCACAGGAAAACAGTAAAACTAAGGTGAAAAAAAGAAAAGGGGGCAGGGTAGAAACACCGTGACTCCCAAGGCCTGCACAGGGGATCCCACAAGGACCCCCAGTGCCCAAAAATTGTTTTTTTTTATTTCAGCGAAATTCACACTGGGGTGCATTTGGACCAGTAACACACTTTTTTATAGCCACTCTACTAATAAGAATAGTGCAAAGGTCAACTTATTTCCAAAGTATCCCAGAATCGACCTGACTACCTTGCAGATCGCATACCGCACTCACTTTGCAGAAGGGAATAAGTCTCCCAAGAGTCTTAATTCCTGCCTGTGGTAGTACTTTGCAGCACAAATTTAACCCCTTGTATTCTGTTGATGAAGTACCTTTGTTAAAAAAATGGACACGAGACAATGCATCCGACACAAGCCTAATGTCACGTGTGTATATAGAGATATCTGTGCAACAGGAGGGTGTGGGACTTCACAGGTGTGTGAGGCCACCTTGAAGGGTCAGCCTGACCCTGAACCTAGAAGGGTGCTGGCCTATTCGTGGCCCATGGTTTCTCTTTTCCCACCAACAATGAAGTTCTGCTTTCTACATCTCGACATGTCAGACATCCCCACTCCAAAATTAGGAAATACGCTCAATAACCCTCTCCGTGCCCCGCCCCACACCTAGCACCAGGAGGGCCCCTCCTCGCCCCCACATAGCACCCAACATTACACCATATCACACATAGAAAGGGCATTTTGCCAGCACACTGTGGCCCGAGCCCTCAGTCTTTCATAGCACTGCCTATATAACACCTGTCACGGCACAGGGAGAGTGTGCCATGAGAATGCACCCCCTCACCCCTTTCTATAACACTGCATGTAGAGAATGCAATGTGGCAAATGATAAGACATGCGGCCAGCACGCCCACTGCCCCCTTCCCTTCTAACACTGCATAGAGAGATTTTGGTATCTCAAAGGGAGTGAATTATGTCATGTCCCACCATGCATTCCCACTTATGTAACACAGCATATAGAGGACGCATTATAGCAGAGGACGGCTCGCTGTCCTTACCACCCACCCCTCCACACACTGCAAATAAGACACACTGTGGCGCAGAGAGGGCATGTGATCATCCCCACTTTTGCTAGAGGGTATGTTACCATCTCTCACCCTCTTGCCACCCCATTCAGAATCCAATAGATCACATTGAGTCGCTGTAGGTGCCCCCTAAACCCCTGTCTTACATGGTGGCATTGACGGGGCTTGACACACACAGAAACATACATAAGATACATAACATTTTTAAACTCTGCATACAGAGGACACATTGAGCAAAGGGAGGGGCAGGCCATCAGCAGGTATCTCCCCCCACACAAGGCATACTGAACATGCAAGCAGCACGCACGCTCACATCTCTTCTAACACTGCATACAGGGGACATATTTAACACAGGGGGGACGGGCCACGCCATTAATGTGCCTCTGTTTTGTAACACTGCACATAAAGGGCGAACTTTAGCCCCTTGAGGATACCCCCCCTCCTCCATAAGTTTGCACTTGACAGAGGACACATCCTGGCACAGTGAGGGCAGGCTGTCACTGCCTCTCCAGTTGTGCACACAGAGGACAGGCTGAGGACATGCTGTAATGAGGGGCACTTCTACACCCAACCACCAACAATATGAGCACCACAAGAAGAAGGGGTGCGGGTTGGGTATGTGCCTGTGCCCCCCTCCCTTCCCATCACCCATACACAAGGGGCGCACACTTTGGCAGTCAGCACGCACCTCCCTCAGTGACAGAACAATACATGTTGAGGACAAATTGATTCTCACACAAGGGAAGCATATAATATATGCCCCCTTAAACATACACACAGGTGACACAGTGTACGTCACCAGCTAACTCCATTGCCACAATCTAACCATTCAAAAACACTTCACACTTCACATGAAGGGGATAGTTTTGCGCCCCACCCCCACAACCCCTTTAAAATAAACACAGAGGGCACATTACAACACGAGGGCATGCTTACTGTGGCACTTACACCAGACCCCATAACCCTCACTGTAAAATTGCACATACATGACGCCTTTTAGCAGTGAGAGTTCACTCTCACTGTACCCCAACAATACCCATATGATAGGACACATGCTCTAGTACACGGAATGGTACAAAAGGGGGTGGTGATGGACGGAGCATCTGAACCAATCAAACACTCACACCCAGTCAACAGATCTGGGTTTAATCCATCACCGTTCTTTAGCCCACTCTGCCACCCCAGTTCAGACATGGCCATATGCAAATCAGTCTAACCCTGTGCCTCATGGGAACAGTCCAGCCCGAACTGCCAAGCCATGCCTTCCCTGGACCGGAAACAAACTTCAGAGGACCCGTTTCTGGCATTTCAGCCATCTTCAGCCCGGCTTGCTTGAATCAAGTGGCAAAGTGAGCAAGGGACTCACGTCTGAGCATACCCTGCCAACTTATGGTGAACAAAATGGTACAAAAGGGGGTGGTGATGGACGGAGCATCTGAACAAATCAAACACTCACACCCAGTCAACAGATCTGGGTTTAATCCATCACCGTTCTTTAGCCCACTCTGCCACCCCAGTTCAGACATGGCCATATGCAAATCAGTCTAACCCTGTGCCTCATGGGAACAGTCCAGCCCGAACTGCCAAGCCATGCCTTCCCTGGACCGAGAACAAGCTTCTGAGGACCGGTTTCTGGCATTTCAGCCGTCTTCAGCCCGGCTTGCTTGATTCCAGTGGCAAAGTGAGCAAGGGACTCACGTCGAACAAAATGGTACAAAAGGGGTGGCGATGGACGGAGCATCTGAACCAATCAAAGACTCACACCCAGTCAACAGATCTGGGTTTAATCCATCACCAGCTTTAGCCCACTCTGCCACCCCAGTTCAGACATGGCCATATGCAAATCAGTCTAACCCTGTGCCTCATGGGAACAGTCCAGCCCGAACTGCCAAGCCATGACTTCCCTGGACCGGAAATAAGCTTCCGAGGACCGGTTTCTGGCACTTCAGCCGTCTTCAGCCCGGTTTTCTTGAATCCAGTGGCCAAGTGAGCAAGGGACTCACGTCTGAGCATACCCTGCCAACTTATGGCGAACAAAATGGTACAAAAGGGGGTGGTGATTAAGCATGGGCGAATTTTGCGAATCTCGCGTTCGCGAATTTTGCGGATTTGCGAACTCGCAATCCGCAAAATCCGCGAATTCTCGCGAATTTGCAGATTTTTTTTTTTGTGTTTGCGCGGGTTTCTGCCAGTTCGCGAGGGTTTTGTACACTTTCGCAAATTGCGAACTTACCTGTCGGGTCGCAAGTTTCGCGAACTTGTTGTTTCTACGTGTCCAGCCTGTTTGGGACACTCTTCTTCATCACTGCCACTCTCTGTCACCACTGCCACTCTCTGACTACTCATGCCACCCTCTGGCCCACCCATGCCACCCTCTGTTTCATCACAGCACCCTCTGGTTGTCCAGTCAGTGTACATTATTGTGGCAACGCAAGCACACCTTCCCTGCCTCAAGTGACCTGAATTAATTTGGGGCTGATTAATGTGTCACAGAATATTTTTTTAGCTGGCACCTGCTTCCTTAGTGCTTCCTGATTAGTGATCTTTTGTACTTGCTAAGTGCTTTCATTGTTGCAAAATTAGTTACAACACCTGCCCTGCCCCAACTGACAATAATGAATTAGGGGCTGATTAATGGATTTGAACTTCCAGCCTGGCTCCTGCTTGTCTCCCTTAGCTGTAATTCAGGACCTTTGTGGCATATGTGTAACTATTCTGAGGTTCAGAGCAGGGTCACATAATAGTTGCAACTGGCAACTGAACTCTGGAGGGGCCCCTCAGGAAGCACTACAGGAAATGGCTACTAATGATGAGCCTGAACTTTTGAACCTGGTAAGTAGTTTCAGTTTTGCTAAGATCGTATTTCTGCAATTTTGCACTTATTCGCGGGGCGCGAAGTTGTACTGGGAAGCCGCGAACTCACGCGAACAGTGCGAGCAGTGCGAGCAAAATCCGCTGCTCGCGGATTTGCGGATTTTGCTGGAGATTCGCGAATCTCGCGGATTGCGAATTTACCGAAAATCCGCAAAATCCGCGAGCGAAACGGATTTTCCGCCCATGCTTAGTGGTGATGGACGGAGCATTTGAACCACTTGGCCACTGGATTCAAGATAGCCTGGCTGATGAGGATTATGAATCCAAAACCGGTCCCATGATGCTTGTTTCTGGTCCAGGGAAGACATGGCTTGGCAGTTCGGGCTGGACTGTTCCCATGAGGCACAGGGTCAGACTGATTTGCATATGGCCATGTCTGAACTGGGGTGGCTGAGTGAGCTAAAGAATGGTGATGGATTAAACCCAGATCAGTTGACTGGGGGTGAGTGTTTGATTTGCTCATGCGCTCCGTCCATCATCCCCTTTTGTTTCGCCTAGTACACGGAAGGCATGCTCCGTGTACCCCTCTACCACAACGTAGCACAGCTCACACATGATGTCAGTACACCCCCCCCCACCACTCCATGCAGACTTTAGATTGGGGGCATGCTTTCTGCTCCCTCTAGAGTTCCTGAGGACACATTTTGTTGCACAGAGAAGACATGCCTCTGGTGCCCCCCAAGACACGGTGCCACAGAGACGAGGAGCCCGTGCGGGCAGGGGAAGGGGCGGCATGCCAGCAGCACTCACCTGCCACAGTTGCAGTGGCACACACGGTCTTCGCCCCACAGATGCGGCAGGATGTATTTGTGGAAGCAGTCCACCAGGGTATTCATGTCCATCAAGCAAGAAATTGGTTGTAAGAACCCATGACGAAGGCATCGGGTCAACTTGGGATGATGGCACTAAACATCCACTCTAGTTTGATTGATAAAAAAAATATATGTGAGCAGGAGTAAATAAATGAAAATAATATTGCAGATTTTTTTCCCTCCCCAAAATGTCTTTTTTTAAAACACATAACACAGACAAAATACTCACGGATGGACTATTAAACATATAAATACATCTAAATTGTGCATTAAATGACATAAAAGGAAAGGTTTCTTACCATAACGAGGGAGGCACCCAGAATCATGAAGATAATGGTGTTTGAGCTCATGGACATACAGCGGGGTGTAGGGGTAAGGGGGGGTAAGAGAGAGGGGTTTCCTAGCTTCAATCCCCCCAAAAAGCTGCTCTTTATCCCCCTCCAATTTCCTGTGTCTAGCTTGGCAATTCACAGGAATCGTAACAGAAGGACCCCCATCCTCCCTCCCCCTTCCCCCTCTTCTCCTAAGAAAATGCACAATTGTTGACAGCAGAAAGGGGTCTCCCTTCCCAGTTTTTTCCCCTTGCTCTCTCTCTGCTCTGGGAATGTCTGTGCTGCTTCTCCCTCCCTTCGCTCTCTCTGTCTCTCCCCCTCGCTCTCTCTCCCTCCTTCTTTCTCTTCAAACATTTCACCCAGTCCCTCCCCCCCACCATCCAAGAAAATAGAAAAATAGAAAAAAAAATTGACAGCTAATGTCTCCTCCTGTATTTCATGAGCAGGAGGTGTAAAAACAAAATGCTCCCCTCTTTTTCTTCTCCCGCAACCTTTTGTCATGTTACCCCCCAACACACACATACACACACACACACACACACACACCCTCACCCCACCACACACACACCAACTCTTTCTGTGTGCTAACTCAATAAATAATTCAAGCTATTTCTACCCCTCCTGGCCGGAAACTAGAGATGTTCTTTTTCTTATGTACCCTGGTTTCAGATGGACCATCTATAGCTGTTCCCTGGGTTCTTTTTCACCCCCACTGCCAATTAAAAATATGCACACCCACTGCCAATTAATAAAATGCATATAATTTAAATAGCAGCTTGGGAAATGTGGGTAAAGGGTATGTAGAGGGTAGGGTTGTTCATCTCCAGGAAGGAAAACCACTACAGTACGTTTGGATCACCTCTGGGTGAAAGCATCAACCAAGCAATAAATAAATTCACAGAAAAAATGTAGATGTTCTGGAGAAGGGAAGGCAGGATGCCACTCCCTCCACTTTTCATTTCTCCGGGTGAGAGCTGGTTGGGGGTGAGGGCACACCCTGAGCTTCCGTTTGTAGTTTTCTTTTGCATTGTGTGCCACGCGTCACTGACGGGAGGCCATGTATGCTGATAAGTGACATCTCAAATTACATCACTGTTGACATCATTGATGGCATCATCCAGTGACTGTGTGTTTCTGTAAAGTTTAACTATGTTTTATGTATATGCCAATGTGTATTGAAGAATGAGTGGATTTACAACTGCCTGAATGGATTATTTAGTAAGTGCGTGACTGACTGTATAAGTGAGTGATTGAAAGTGTCTTACTGAATGCATGGGTTAGTGACTACACTGTGTGACAGTCTGTATTAGTCTCTCAGTTGGTGTGTAAGCGGCTGCATGGGTTGGTGAGTAGCTACATGAGTGTCTATATGGGTTATTGATTTGTTGTCTGAGTATCTGTTTGGGTGCTTGAGTGTCTGTGTGGGTGGGTGGCAGGGTGTGTGACTGTGCATAGATGTGTGAGTGGGTGATTCACTGGTTGTATGGATTCAAAAGTCCATCCAGGAAGGGCTGTATGCGTGAGTTAGTGGGTGCATGGGTGTGTTGGTGAGTGAATGAATGTCTCAGTGGTACATGTGTAAGTAACTACATATGTTTTAAGGCAGTATATGTAAGTGTTACAATATACAAATGACTATAAGTCAGAGTAAGTTATTTAAAGAGTGAGTGTATAAATGAGTGCCTGCTTGTATCACTGATTGTATAAGACAGTAAGTATGTGTTAGTATGAGCATAAATAAGTGATGTGGTGTGTGTATAAATAACTGAGTTGGTGTGTATAACTGTATACATGAGTAAATTGGTAAGTGATTGATTCCTTGCATGACTGACTAGATGTGTGAGTAACTCTGTGGATGAGTAGCAGAGAGTTACTGTATGTATAGGTGTATGATTGCATATTATAATACTGTATTGATGAGTTACTGCATGTATAAGTGACTGGATGTGTGTACAGACCTAGGAAATAGTGGATGGTATGTAGTATCTGGCATTATTGTGTCTATGGTTTCAAAAATAGTAGTCTGTATTTTAGAGTGCGTGCATCAAACTTTATATTAGGGCATCAGTATATGCATCAGATGTTCATGTGGATGATGTCATCAGTGATGTCCTTTGAGGTGTCATCAGTGATGTCACTGACCATGTCATGAGTGATGTAATATGTGACATCATCAGGAGTGCATTGCGGGCGCACGAGTTATAGTTAGCTCTGGTTTTATATGAGTCAAATGTCCAACTAACTATAATGTCCCTGAAACCTATTTCAGTGAATTTCTAAAGTCTTTTAAATGCTAATTCCTAACTATGACGTCTGTAAAACCTATGTTTTTTTCAAAGTGAATTTCATAGGTTTTTTAAATATCGAACTACTATTGTGTATTTGTCATTAGTAGTGTTTTTCTAACTTTTCAACTACATAAAACAAACTGAAAAAGTGCTATGTAACATAATACATTTGACAAATTACAATGAGTTTTTAAATAATACAAAACAATTTAACATTCAGATAACAATTTTCCCCCTTTTTTTGCTGTCATCAGCTACTACTTAACTTCACTATTCACAGTGATGTCAGTGTAGTTTCATCATGAACAGCAGGGGGAAAAATCAATCAACTAGATTGTGAAAAAAACTATTTTCCTCAAATGTAATA
Organism: Lissotriton vulgaris; assembly: GCF_964263255.1. Classification (NCBI taxonomy): domain Eukaryota; kingdom Metazoa; phylum Chordata; class Amphibia; order Caudata; family Salamandridae; genus Lissotriton; species Lissotriton vulgaris. The sequence continues at coordinate 1,156,626,354 of NC_141696.1, forward strand.
CAAAATCAACACAAAGAACACATCCAATAGTACTTCAAATGTTCAAATATTACCTTTACTTCGTACTTTGTCTGCACATTTTCTCAATACACCAGATAATATATCAACAATTTCGCTTTGAAATCATCCAGTTTGAATACCTTAAAGATCTTACGTAGTTTCTCTGCATTTTCCCAATACACCACATAATGTACCAAAAATTTCGCTTTGAAAGCATCCAGTATGAATTCCTTAAAGATCTCACATAGTTTCTCTGCACATTTTCCCAATTCACCAGATAAGGTTTCCAAAATTTCACTTTGAAAGCATCCAGTATGAATTCCTTGAAGATCTATACACCTTACCATTAAAGCCGAATGCTGTATCTAAAATCTTTGTTTCAGAAAAATTAAGTATGAGTTGGGTAATTCCTGAGGCAATCTCAGTTTCATTTCCAAGTGTGTATCATTGCAGTGACTCCATCCAGTATTACACTTTAAATGATTGGTAAAATGTCCACTTATAATAGTACTTCCAGCATGGAAAACAACAACAAATGTTTCAAAAGTTCTTCCAGAAATAGATACTTGATTAGCAACAACATTGTTAATTTTGGTTTCCACTTTTCTTCCATTTGGTCGACAGCGTTGCAGCATTATAATCAAACATTTTCCATATCTTTGTAGGCATAATGTAGATAGCATTCTTGATTTACAATGAGAACACATCATCTCATGATCAGTTTCTTTTGCTAACTTAAAAAATGGTACAGATTTGCAGTCGTGTATTGTTTAATATAAAAATCGTTCTCTGTCAACTATAGTCCTTGAAGATAATAAACACTCTTCACATTTATGTTCCCATTTGTAACTGAGTCCAAATAAACTCTCAGTCTTTTAAGTTTCTAATATCATATCTAGACCGGCCTTGCTTTCGGGAAACTTGTTTCTGAGACACAGAAACACAAAAAAAACAGAAAAACATGACTTCGGGTTTACAGATGTAGTTATTTCGCAAATAAAACAAAGGAAATTATTTCAGAGTATGAACACAAGACCTTACCTTTAGCACCTTCTTGAAATAGGCCCCACATGGAGTCACTGCTCTTTAACAATATCCAGAACACTGCTGCAAAAGAAATTGACAGCTCCTTTCGGGTTTTTATATATTTCATGTAAAATGTTCTGTTTAGTGCTGCTAACTTAGAGTCAGATTGGTGTATGGCAATTTTAAAATCATTTGGGACTGAATTCCTCCACATAGAGACTTGATTCTTCCAACAGGTATCCAAGTTCAACTCTGCAAGCCTTCCCATCTGCTCCTTCATCTCCCACTTATCCCGTGGTCTCTCCTCAGGGTTCCTTTTTGAGATGATAGCCCCTCCCCCCCACCAACCCACAATAACCCCTCTTCCCATGGTGTCCTGCCCTGGGATCCAGGTAAAGTGCATAAATTGTAAGGACATCTACTGCATGGTGGTTTTTCCAATTTGGGCCAGAAGGGCTCTTTGGGCCAGAAAACCTGTGCCTTCAAAATTTAGGTTATTTCACCAGAGACCCCCTGTTACTAAAAAAATTCTACAAGAATTTACAATTACCCTGCTCTCTGCTATAGACCAAGGGGGTCCTCTGGAATCTATCCTTGCTCCGACCCTATGACACTATTTAACCTTTTTGTGAAGCGTTTTGGAATCTTACTAGGAAAACCATGGATCTTCGACCATCAATATGCAGATGACATCAAACTGCCCCTAACGATCTCCTCTCCAAATGGCATCTTCCACCTTGCCAACACTCTCAATACGGTTCAAGACCATATGACTATACATCTTTTAAAACTAAACCCTTCCAAAACTGAATTTGTCTTCATTTCTTCATCAAAATCGCAAATTTCAGTACAATTCTTGATGGCCACACTCACCACTCTTAACTGAAAACCCACCTTTATTGACAGTGTCAAATCCCTAGGTTAAATGCTTACAATTAAGCATGGGCGGAAAATCCGTTTCGCTCGCGGATTTTGCGGATTTTCGGTAAATTCGCAATCCGCGAGATCCACGAATCTCCCGCAAAATCCGCAAATCCGCGAGCAGCGGATTTTATGGCTTGCTCGCACTGTTCGCGTGAGTTCGCGGCTTGCCAGTACAACTTCGCACCCCGCGAGTAAGTGCTAAATTGCAGAAATACGATCTTAGCAAAACTGAAACTATTTACCAGGTTCAGAAGTTCAGGCTCATCATTAGTAGCCATTTCCTGTAGTGCTTCCTGAGGGGCCCCTCCAGAGTTCAGTTGCCAGTTGCAACTATTATGTGACCCTGCTCTGAACCTCAGAATAGTTACACATATGCCACAAAGGTCCTGAATTACAGCTAAGGGTGACAAGCAGGAGCCAGGCTGGAAGTTAAAATCCATTAATCAGCCCCTAATTCATTATTGTCAGTTGGGGCAGGGCAGGTGTTGTAACTAATTTTGCAACAATGAAAGCACTTAGCAAGTGCAAAAGATCACTAATCAGGAAGCACTAAGGAAGCAGGTGCCAGCTAAAAAAATATTCTGTGACACATTAATCAGCCCCAAATTAATTCAGGTCACTTGAGGCAGGGAAGGTGTGCTTTGCTTTGCCGAAAATAATGTACACTGGACAACCAGAGGGTGTGGTGATGAAACAGAGGGTGGCATGGGTGGGCCAGAGGGTGGCATGAGTAGTCAGAGAGTGGCAGTGGTGACAGAGAGTGGCAGTGATGAAGAAGAGTGTCCCAAACAGGGTGGACACGTAGAAACAACAAGTTCGCAAAACTTGCGACCCGACAGGTAAGTTCGCAAATTGCGAAATTGTAAAAACCCTCGCGAACTGGCAGAAACACGCGCGAACACAAAAAAAAATCCGCAAATTCGCGGGAATTCGCGGATTTTGCGGATTGCGAGTTCGCAAATCCGCAAAATTCGCGAACGCGAGATTCGCAAAATTCGCCCATGCTTACTTACAATACTTACAATCCAAAATCAACAGCATGGCCAGACAATGCAGTATCAATTGCATCTTCTCTAAGGGACTTTCTGCTATATTCCAGAGCAAGATCTGAAAACTTAATCACTGGTGCTTTTTCAGATTCAACTACTGTAACTCTCTCCTGATTGCTCTCCCCAAGACTCATCTCACTCCTCTTAAGTCAATCCTACACTCAGCAGCATGTTTCATCTATTGGGCCAAAAGGAATGTCCACATTTCACTGATGATGGTTACACTCTACTGGATGCCAGTTGAAGTGAGGGACATATACAAGACAGCTCGTATTCCTCATAAAGCTACAAATACATCCACTCCACATTACCTGCTGCCAAACTTTAGCTATCTGGGGGCACTAGTCCATTGAGAAATGCCAAATCACTACTGCTCGAACCCCTGACCTTTAAAAATGAATGACTTATGGCTCCTAGAATATGAAACTCCTTGCATCTTAACCTATGCACAACCTTTTGCACGGGTATCTTTAAATAACACCTAACACCCTCTCCTGCTTCAAAGATATTTTGGCTAACCATTCCTCCCCATTCTGGACCTCTCTGGTTTAGCCTACACCTAATCAGTGCTTTGAGATCTACTGCACCTCCATTTCATCAGACTTCATCATGCATGTGGCGCTAGTCAACATCCTGAAATGCAAATGTAATGACTACTCAATTATATACAATTATCAAGTGTTCTTTGCCTTCTAAATGTAACAACATCTTCCAATAATGTAGTGTTATGCCTTTGTAACCAAAGATTATGTACATTTGTACCTAATGTAATGATTCATTTCTATTCTAATGTGCTCTGGCACAACATAAAAATGCAAATAATGTAATGCAATTTTATATAGCGCGAACATTACTGAAAAGTGTCAGAGCACTTTACAAAAGAACCAGTTGCGTTACATAAGGACTTTGCTTGACATGAGATACGTAAGAGATACAAACAGAAAAAAACTGCAAATGTACAAATTGTAAAGTTACTCAAGGAAGAGATACAAACAGATAAACTCTAAAATCACAAAGGAATGGTAGTAAGAGTTACATATATACAAATTGCAAATTCACTCAGGATTACATTTTAACAGCGATTAGGTTTGGACACTTATATATTACATATTTACAGAGCAGGACATTCTTGCCATCCTTCAGCCAGGAGTTCAGGTGGTGTTGCACTCAAGGGCAGTGGTCTTGGGTCTGGAGGGATCCCCGAATGGTGATGGGAAAGCAGCATGCTGGATCCCCGGGCTGATTTTGAGGTCATGCTGAGCTCCATCTTGTAGATAGAGGAGAGCGCTCAAGGGAGGCGGAACTGTGCCATGAAGTCAGGTCTCCTGCCTGGCTCAAGCACCCACAGTGGGGCCCCGGCAGGCCCAGAGCGCCAAAACCGCGTATAGGCATTGTAAGCGGCGGGCGCCATGTTTAAGTCCCGAGTCCTGCACAGGTCTTCAGGCGCAGTGAGGGCTTATGCGCAGCCACTACATTGGGCAGTGTCTTTCTGTGTGTCAGGGCCCTTGCTTCTTCCTCGTTGTGCTACCCTCATCCATGCTTATTTCTCATGTAATGTCTGGTCACGAAGGCCACCATCTTAAGGTCAGGTATCTAGGATCTAGTCGGCCCACACTGCCTCTCCCATAGTCAGAGTATCTTGAGGGACACACACACTTGATGTCAAGGGGTGGGGGCTCAGTGTTAATGGTGATCCCCAATCGCCAACCTCAGCCAAATCCTAGCGGTGTACTCCTCTAGGCGGATGACAGAAGCTCCCCTCGGTCTGGGAGCTGGGCGCCTCATCCTCAGTTTACCCTCCGGCCTCCGCTCCTCACATATTGCCGCTGATGCCTCTGGGTCTCATTAGCGTATGCTGCTGCCCTCCTCCGTCACCTGATTTGGCCCTGTTAGTGCGCGATTTGTATCCGCGCTCAGATTTCGAGGGCCGCCGCCATCTTAAGTCAGGGCCGCTCCTCCTTCGAATTTGCATTACCAATCCGACCCTTGTAGCAAACCAGAGCAGCTTAAATCTGAAGGAATCGAAGTTCGCATAGGCAAATGAACAAGTAGCATCAGTGTGGGGCCTCTTTGCCAATGAGTTTGTGCTCTTTCTGTACTCGTATCTCGGGTTTCGTATAAAAAGGACACAAATCTCTCTCCCACAATAAATATCATGCTTCATCAGAGGTCTTTGTGCCTCACCAGCAATAAATATTACTTTTTCAAAGTTGTTGTTTGTTGCAGAGTTTGACTATGGATATTATTATATCCTTTGTACATAGTTTTTACCTAAATCGGTAGTGACCTACAAGTTGGAATTGTGTTGTGGTAGGCTTTATGGGCCAGATGTAGGTTGGTCGGTAACGGACGAAAATCGGTATTTTCGGCCGTTACCGATCGGTAAATAGGTGATAGGTATGTAGGGGGCATTATTGTACCGAATCGGTAAAATTACTGAATCGGTAACTTTACCGATTCGGTAAAATAAAAAATCGGTAAATTTACCGAATTTGAGCCACCCAGATGTAGGTGGGACTCTTCAGAGTCCCAGAGGCCTTACTGAATCGGTATTTTACCATCAAATCCAATTTGATGGTAAAATACCGATTCCGGTGTGCATGCACATGTGTGTCATGTGACAGGCAGACCTGCCCTTAGGGCATGTATGCCTGCCACATGGCACCCGAGCCTGTTTTGGGGGTGCCAGAGGGTGTCAAAGTGACACCCCCTGCACCCTTGTGAAAATCGGTATTTACCGATTCGGTAAATACCGAATCGGTAATGCCCATTCACTCCTATGAGCTTCAAAGCCCATAGGAATGAATGGGCATTACCGATTCGGAATTTGCCGAATCGGTAAATACCGAAATCATCCGAATCGGTATTCCAGCACATCTGGAATACCTACATGTCCACCCCATAGATTTACCGATTTTTAATTACCGAATCGGTAAAATTCGGTAATTAAAAATCGGTAAATCTATTTCACCTACATCTGGCCCTTTATTCCTTATTTGTGCCTCCCTAACAGAGGTTTAAAAGTAAACAGGACATTATCTTTGAGGACCTTGCTTAACTATTAGGCACATGAGATCACATTGACTCTTAAACTCCCTGGGACCCCTCTTTAAAAGGAAGATTCACTTACTGATTGGGCATCCACACCAGGAAGCAAGCACTAACAGACTAACATGGATGTGCCTCAAGTATTTCTCTTTAGCAATCAAACTTTATATGACATGTTTGTGTGGGATGAACTGCAAAGCATGGTGCAGAGTTTAATTTTCACTTTAACACACCAGACTGTGATTGTATCAATCTTTCTGGATATACATAAATATATTCCTCACTTTTTTTGTACTGCTATTTGCACAGATGACTTAACTGCACCATTGCTGTGGCTTCACCAAACTATCTGGGGTAGCAAAGGTGACATCATCCAAAGGTTCAGCCACTGGTAATGTCACAGGAAGTGATATCACGTTACTTTTTTACCCTTATAATCGCATTAAGGTAGTGACACCACTGAACTAAAAAAATCGACAATAAAAGAAAGATTAAACACTAAGTGCAAGATAAATAAAGTAATGCAACTGGTTTGTAAAGCAAAATCAAATCAATTTTTGAACCATATATATATCAATATGGTTCAAAATTAGATTTGTATTTTAGATATGCTTTAGACACTTTTTGCATTAGTTTATTAATCTATAAATTAATACACACACACATACACACACACACACACTACACATGGGGACACAATGCTCATGATTGCAAATAGTAGGTAGCGCTACCAGTTTTATCTGTAGCCCCCATGTGTGCCCTAAAATACCCGTCAAGAGACACTGAGGATACAAAGTTAATTAAAATGTCCCAGTTTTGACAAGCAACAAAAAGTAAACAGGACTCATATGAGCCACGTTTTCCTTAAGTTCCTGCCACTACCTTTTATATGTCTCAGACCATGGTTCGCAAAGGCAATGCCTGGGGTCACGAGGAGCAAGCCAAAGGTCATTGGCAAGAATTTTAACCCCATTATAAGTCCTTAGTAAATGGTAACAAAGGAACCCAGGGCATGGGTGATAAAAAGGTCACCAGGGCCTGAAGCACTATTTGTGCTACCTGGAGTGACCCAAGTAAACAGATATCAGCAGGCCTGCCATTGCAGACTACAGGAACAGTTCAAACTGCTTCAACTCACATTTGCCCTCAGAATAAGTAGCATGGTCAAAGCAATATCTTTAAAAAATGTCAGTCACTCCTAAGGTAGGCCTCCTAAGCCCTGGAGGCAGGGTGCATTATGTTAAAGGTGTGGACATTTAAGTGCAAGCATATATGTCCTACTATAAGTGATCAGCGGTCCACAGGATAACATGGGCTGGCACCCCCGAAGTTGCCAGCTCCATTATGGACCCACTGAATATGGTCATGTTTGGTATCAAAGAACATACCTTATCACCCCTGACATTATTTAAATGGCAGTTTTGATGTGACATGCACCCAGGTGGCTTCCTTGAGCTTGCCCACCTGGTAGCCCCAGACTTTCCTGTACCCTGGCTGGCAGCCTGCAGCTCCTACCACCAAGGCAGGGAGTTTACTTCCTGCCAGGACGTGGGAACAGTTCTACAAGTCAGAAACAAAGGCCTGCCTGGGAACCTGGTAACACCTCCTTCCCTGACAGGATGGATAGCGAAGTGGCACATCAAGATTGGTGAGCTTCAAAGCATAAGCATGAAGGCTGATTCCCAAAGGAGGAAGCTTCCCTCCCCTGCCCCAGGCACATTTTCACTTGGGTAGGTGGGAAAATACTTAGTCAATAGCATACATCCCCGGAATGCTACCCCCACCACGGTGGTCTACCTGGTCAGCTGAGGAAGGTTTCTATACTTTTTAGAAGTGGCAGAATAGAGGGTTGTGGGTAGAAAAGGTAACAAACACCCCTGGATGTGGTCACCTCAGGGGCAGATTAACTGCAGGGGCTAGTAGCCCATGGGCTACTTATGCCAACATCCCTAACACCCCATAATCTAGAATTTATGGGGCACTCCTGGCACCAGAACTGTGGATATGTGAATATTTGCAACCAAGAACAAGGAAGAGACTCAAATCTATGACTTCGGAACCTATACTAAGCAACGGCGTGATTACCATCACCTGTGGCAACCACCCTGCAAGTGCACAACTGTGACTCGTCCAAGACTGGCTTCCCCAGAAAGAAGGATCCGTTTGAGCACTAAAGGCAACTCCAGACTCCCTTGTACAAGTGGCACTAGTCCCCTGCAGCCTGCAGGTAGAAACAGACTCCTGGAACCAAAGAATCACTGTCAAAAAGTAAATGGTCCAGTGGATTGTGAGAAATGTAGTCATGACCTCCAGTAAGTTTCAGGCAGCTACCATTTTCCCCAGACCTTGGGACATCCAAGTATAATCTAGATGACCCTACCGCTACCAAAGCTTGTTGGTGATCACTCCGGCTACCACCATGTTTACTCGACACTGCAACATGAGGCAACCTCCCAGAATCTTCAACCAACTACAGCAGTGGCCATGTTATTGCATCCGTTACCTCCCCAGCACTGCCTAAGTAGTAATCCTAGCCCTCCAGCACCTCCCGCTTTAGCCCCAAGGACAGCCAAGACAACTCTGCACCCGGGCCTCTTGGTCCAGGTAAAATTGAACTGACTAATTTGGCTTGATCCTGGGACCTGCATCATCTTAGCCCCGGCTGTTTCCACATGATTAGACCTGCAAGTGACCTATTGTTACTAGTGCTTTTTCCCGTTGACCTCAATGGTAAAGTTTTGCTGTAGTGAATTTACGCTGATTATACTCATCCGATTGTCCTTGTTTTCGTGTCTAAATTGATATAAAAATCTGGTTATTTTTATAAATTTGAGTTGGATTTTCTTTGAGTCGTGTTAATTACTTATCTCCCATTTAGGTACTCTGAAATGCTTAACACATGGCCCTCTAGTAAAGCCTGACTGCTCTTTGCCACACTACCAGGACTGAGCTAAGGATTTATTACTGTGAATCCAAGGACTATTATAGGGTGTTGTGAGAGTATTACATAATGAGGCCTAACCAGCACCACTACATAATACTCTGCTTTCCTACGTGGACTCTCTAGGACACAGAAGAGGGCACAAACATGTCAACCTACACCAGAAAGTATATAATTCTAAAAGCACATATTTATTTCCTTTTATTCTGGTGTTAGGAAGGTACAACACCATTTACCAACCAAGTGACCCCATCTTCAGATAAAAACAGTTTAACTAGGATATAATACTATCCACAGCCAAACTCTCAATCAAACAACAACTTGCATAAAGAGTTTGTGAAGAGCCCAATCTGCAACATTCATTGCTGTTGAGGAGCATTTCCCTATAATAAGGATATGATTTACTTTGAGAAAGGCGTTTGGGTCCTTTTTATAGAAAACTTGCGTCAGGGCCCGGGTGCAATAACAGTACAAATTAAGTCACAAAAAGTTTCTCTATCCCTGATATTGTTCATTTCAGAGGGCATGGTAATACTGCTTTCTCATGAATTCTCTTGAAAGCGCCATACTAGAAAATACTGGAACCAGATGGGTACAACTTCGATGCAGGTTTCAACCAAATGATGGACCAAGGCCTTTGGGTCACAGCATTGCATGCAGCTCAAAGGTCGGGGGGGATCAAGACAATCACATCTTCATCAGAGATGCATCTTAAACACCTTATCACACCCAAACACATGATTATTGTCTCGCATCTACTGTATTGTAAAGCTGCCATTTACAGTAAAAAGCCAATCTTTTAAAATGACGGCCCCAGGGATAGCCTTATTGGCCATTAAAATTTAACAGCCTGGAGGCGGGTACCAATCACGCAGCCAGTCAAGATTTTAATTCTGGCCAAAGCTGCAGGTACCATTTTGTCTTGTAGTTGTCGATAGAGCAAACAGCACCAATCCCCTATCTCTCTAATACCACTTTCAAAGTATGAATTCCTCTAAACCTGATTGTGATGCGTGAAATGTCTGATTTGCAGATAGGAAAAAGATAGTCCAGGGGGATAGCGGGATTGCTGGTAGTTAGGACTTCCCAAGATTTCATATCTCCAGCCAACAAGAAGTCACTAGGTCTAAACACCCTGCATCTTCCAACTTGTCAGTAACCCCAGTTCCTATGATGGATCCTAGTTCTGTGCATTCCTTAATAGACATTTGGGGATGGAACAGAGGAAAATTTATTTGCTTTATTATTTGCTTGAATCTCTCTTATCTGCTTGAATCTATATTCAAGCATATGTGGCACCTTATAGTGAGTGCGTTGGGTAAATTTAGGGATCTGGAGAAATACGGGTAACCTAACCGAATTACAACTTCTGGAAGCATGGCTGGAGATAGAAGCAATGAGTGTTACTATTCGTTGCTGCTGTCTGAGTAAGCCAATCAAGAAAAGCAGCTTGATAATACATCTTGTTATGAGGTAAAGACAAGCCACCTTGTTCAATAATTCAGTTGAATTGTCTGGAGATTAGTACGAGCCTGTTTACCCTGGCCCAAAAAATGCTGATTTGCCTGATTGACCTCATCAAATAACTGGCATGTAACTTTAATTATTGGATTCGAAAATTTGAAAAGAAACAGCAGCAAAATTGCCATTTTAATTAAGGCCACACGTCCGACAAAAGAAAGAGGTAGATTTTGCCATTTCAATAATAGTGCTGGTGCCTAATTTAGTGTTGCAGTATAGTTTAAAGAATAAAGTTCAGCAAAATCATGTGAAACATAAATACCCAAGTATGTTACGGAGCGAGTAATAGAATAGTGCTGTAGCATTTCTGCAAGTAATATTGAGGGGCAGCTTTTAAATAGTAACACTTCAGACTTACTGTGGTTAACCTAATACCCCTGTTGCTTGTAAATGTCTGATGCTTTTCAATGACATAGCAAAGTTTTTTGAGTATCGGCTGGCGAAAGCAGCGGGCATGCGCTGCTCTCGTCATACGAGAGCTTCTTGGAATCAATACAGATTCCAAAGCCTCGAAGGCGTAGTTGACGCCTCGCCCATCCTCCTCATTCGCTGGCACCAACCTGCATGCAAAATGCAGGCTCATGATTGAAAAGGAGGTGTCTTAGTCCCTCCTCGTTGCCGCCTTGTCTCCTTTTATCTCCGCCCAGCGGGATAGGATCTCTCACTTGCAGCGTCACACACTCTCCTTCATTAGCTGGGATGCACTATGTTTTTCACACAACACCAACAGCTTGTTTTTTCTGCTGTATGTCTTCAAACAGGTTCTTGGTTTCACATGTCTCTGGGATGTGCAGCTGAGTATGTACTGGTCTGCTTTAGCGGCTGGTTGTTGGACCGTATTTTGCTTGCATGCTGGTAGATGTAGTCCATAGGGGTGCATGTACAGTGACAGAGCCCCTTATCACATCCGATTGTGTGTCCAGTTGCTGGATATGGGCTATACTCCAGCTTGAGTGCCCAGCAGGACGACCAAAAAGCCTCTCACCCCAACTCCTTAATCAGGCGAACAGCGTCGCCTCCTCTCTCCCCAATGCAGCGTATCCTGCCATGGTGGCGGTCCAAGCTGCTAGGGGGGGCTCCGTGTTTTTGCAGTTCGAGCAAAAGTGTCCAAAGAAAGAATGCTGGTCTCAACACGGTGCACCAGACCGAGAGGGTGTGCCGTTAGTCAGCGACCTGCTTGCTGAACACAGAAAACCCACGGCAGGAAACACAATCCTGCACGCAGGAAGCTGCCACCCACGCAGTGTAGTAAATAATATTCCACTGGGAGAATTCCTGCGGATAAAGCGGAATTGTTCCACTGAGGAAGAATACACGAGAGCAAGAAATGAATCCCGAAAGAGATTTGAGCGAAGGGGATATTGTAAAGGCGTTCTTGATGAGGCACAAAGGAGAAGTGATGCTAGGCCTTGAAATGAACTGCTTATCGATAGGACAAAAGCAAAAGATATGCAAGTGAGGCTAATTACCAACTTTACTGATAGATCTCCCGAAATGTTCCAACTTTTACGCAAAAATTGGAACATACTGAAATCAGATGGAGTGGTGGGCAATTCCCTACCGGACTACCCACATATCGTAAAAGCCATTCCCTTAAAGACCATCTAGTGAACAGCCACTATGAATACAAGAAAAAGAAAATGGCCCCAGCTTTAGGATTCTATCCGTGTATGAAATGTAAGGCCTGCAAAAATTCACAAAAAGTAAAAGAATATGAGATACCGGGAAAAACAAAGAAGGGGACGATTTCGAAATTACTCAATTGTAATTCAGAATTTACTGTGTATTGCCTAATATGCCCATGTGGCAAAAAGTACGTGGGAAGTACCACAAAACAGACCAAACTCAGGATATTGGAGCATATGAGAGCAATTAATCTAAAAGATTAGAGTTACCCTGTGGCCCGGCACTATGAAAAAGTGCATAAAAGCAACAGCAATTTGCTAACCTTTTTCATTTTGGACCAATTGATAAGAACAGAGAGAGGGGGGGACTGGGTCAAGAAATTGAGGACCTTGGAATCAAGGTACATAATTATGCTCCAAACAAAGAATCCTGGAGGGTTGAATAATGAAGAGGAAATGTGGGTACATATAGGGTAGGACCACTTGACTATATATATATGGCATCCCCTCAAAACTATTCCCTGCAGTAGGAATGTTAGCCAAATCACCGTATCTATGTAGAATAAATGTCACATACAATATTGGTATTGGAAATAACCCAATCGAGGCAATAAAGAGATATGTGACTCTTAGGGCACCAACGTTCAGGCCTAACATGTGAACCGAAATGTGAAATGTCAAAATGTATGCTTGTGACGTAAACAAGCTAATGCCCATTCAGGGCAAAATGAATGGTACTAAATTGTACAAGATATACACAACTGTTGAAAATGAATGCGATGAAATTGCACAAAGTATAATGAATGATTTATTATATTGACTAAATGTTTATAATCGCAATGCTTTCGGACACTCTAAGATGGCCGCCACACATCAATGAATTCAATTGAAGTGCCCTTCTTTTATGTTTGTTTTTAATCACATGACAATGTTTTGAAGAAACTTTATTTAAATGTAAAAACGAGTCTCAATCAGACAACACTGACGAAGGCGGCAACGCCGAAACGCGTTTGTTGACTGTTAAAGTGTGCACGCGGGAGAATAAACCTGGCGAAGAGACTACAAAAATTTTGACTGGAGTGTCCTTAATTGTGAAGCAGTTCATGGGCATGGGAACTGTGTGTTGTACATATCGTAACGCACTTCACCGTGTGGTAAGGATGCACCCGAGATAGAGAGGAGCGACAGTTGGTGGGAAAGCGTTTTTGGATATATATATAAAATTCTTTTTGCTCAGCAGCTGCTGAGCCGCGCCATTCTCCGGTCACTTGCTGACGGCGGTTCGTGTATAGGTGGCGAACCTATATAACAACTCACAATACCGTTGCTTCAGCTGCAGTAAATACACGAACTTCCCAGGTTGCAAAAAGGTAGCCTTTTGTTTCAGCAAAATTAAATCGGCAAACACTCCACTCTACGCGTTTCGGGAATCCTTTTCCCTTGCTCACAAGTGATGGTGGAAAGTATGTGATAGGTTTTTAAATTAACATGTGACTAATTCAACATAAAACATAGAAAGCAGACTCAAACTGCTGTGCAATAACAGAACGAACGTAACATGAATGCGGTTTTTGAAATGTCTTAACATTAAGCATTCCTTCTGTCTCAGGCATGTTTTTATTCGGAAAAGAAAAACAGTTTAAATAGGCTGCAACAATTGTATCATTTCGCCCGATTAGTTTGTGGCGCCTATGTCATTCATGGCCATCTGTTCGTTTTTTTCAAAACTTTATTGACTCTTATGTCAAACGGCAATTCTCACAATTCTACCTCAGTGGGTGACTGTTTTGCCTATAAACGACTAAGTATGGGTTGAGGGGTGCACTCCTGTTATTCCTCCTAATCCTTATTTTATATCAGGTGCTACAACCTACAAGGTTCGTCAGTCCTTGATAGACAGGTTATCACAAGCTGGATGGCTTGAATTGGTTGTCCACTATTCACTCGGTGTGCTAACAGCGTACTTTTTTAGAAAAACATAATTTTTCAGTATCAACTGAATTTATTATCTGTTAATCTTCAATTATCTGATATTTTCGGTACACAGACAAAATATCGATTTTTAAATATCGATATACAAAAATATCTAAGTTTAAATATCGATGGGACAAAATATCGAAGGTAAGTAATATCGACAGTCTTAATATCGATATTAGTATGATATCAGTAATATCGAAGTTTTAAATATCGATGTCAATAATATCGAAATAAATAACTTTGAAGTTACTAATATCAATTTTTAAATAAATTTAGTGTATATTATATTGTATTTATTATGTTTTATTATTTATTTTTAATGTAATTTAATTAAATATTGTCTTTTACTACTGTAGCGGGTTGTGGGTTTATAGGGGAATAGGGTGGGAAGTAATTTAATTATGTTAAATTAATTATTAATTAGTAGGAATTATTAATTAATTAATTGAGAAATAATTTTTAATTAATTTTAATTAATTGATTAATTGATAAATATGTTCTGTAGCGGGTTATGGGTTTATAGGGGAATAGGGTGGGAAGTAATTTATTGATAATTAATTAATTGATATATGTTTGTACATATTTTAATTATTAATTAATTGGTAATTAATTTATATTAATTAGTTAATTAATTAATATAATTTTGTACATATTTATAATTATTAATTTGTTGGTAAATAATTAATATTAATTATTTAATTACATTAATTATAGTAATTTCTTTATATATAATTTTTTGTTATTCTTAATTAATTAATTAGGAAAAATAATATTAATTATTAAATAAATTAATTACAGCTAATGTGCTAATATATTTACTTTATTGTTATTGTTAATTAATAATTAATTGGTAATTAAATAATATTAATTAATTTTGGGTAAAGGAGTATTTTTAGGGTTCAGGGTCAGTTTTCAGTTTTTGGGTAAAGGGGTATTTTTAGGGTTCAGGGTCAGTTTTCAGTTCATGGGTAAAGGGGTATTTTTAGGGTTCAGGGTCAGTTTTCAGTTTTTGGGTAAAGGGGTATTTTAGGGTTCAGGGTCAGTTTTCAGTTTTTGGGTAAAGGGGTATTTTTAGGGTTCAGGGTCAGTTTTCAGTTGTTGGGTAAAGGGGTATTTTTAGGGATAAGGGTCAGTTTTCAGTTTTTGGGTAAAGGGGTATTTTTAGGGTTCAGGGTCAGTTTTGGGTTTTTGGGGTACAGGGATATTTTTAGGGTTCAGGGTCAGTTTTGGGTTTTTGGGGTACAGGCGTACAGGGTAAAAACAAAAAAATATTACATTAAATCAAATAAATAACATTAAAAAAAAATTACATTAAATTATTAAGTGTTTTATTTATTTTAAATGTATATGTATTAGTTTTAATTTTGTTTTAATATTTTTATTTAATATTTGTAAAATTATATGTATTTTAAAATTATTTTTACATTATTATTAATACATTTAAAAAAACGATATTTTTGATTCCGATATTTTTGTACTACGATATTATTTTTTCGATATTTTTGTACTTACCTTTATGAAGATAGGATTCCGATATTTTTGATGTCGATATTTTTGCTCTGATATTTTTGCATTTCGATATTCTGTCTGTCGATATTATGTCAGACATTCGATATTTTCATGCAATGGTTACACAATTAAACATCATTGTGCAATTTTGTTCCACTTATAATCATTTACACTTTTTAGTATGTTAATACAGATTACAATCAAATTTGAAAAATCGTTAGATGTTCAAAACGTTGCCCAATGCATTTCGGAACTAACATGAGTTCCTTTGAAATAATCTCCTGCCCCAGTGGGCGTCGGCTCGAGCTGAGCCTAATGGTACTTGTAGTGCCTTTTGTAGCTACAGTGAGCTGCTCCCTGCTGACTGACGTTAAAACATAAATCCACAGTGGGTTAGGAATTTTCAATGGGTCTTCTATATAGAAAATGTTCCATTACCCTTATTCCATCCCCATTGATTATGCAAGTATACAGTGATGAGACGCCCAATGCTATCATGTGGTATCCTTTTTGCCATTGTATGTTGTTATTTTTTCGCAAAAATGCACTTGTTTCCTGTACATAAGAATCTCAGCCACGGACATGTTCTTGTAAAAAATAGTCAATGTCGCATGACATATTCTCAAATCGTCCATCACAGGCCAAAATTATCGGTGTTCCTGGTGGCTTATGTCTGTCCTTGTGTACCTTAGGGATAAAATAGATTTTTAGGATGATAGGATGTTCCTTCTTAAGATGTTTATATTCATCAGAACTTAGCATTACCAAATTCTTCCATGCCAATAATTTCGTCATAAAGCAATCTTGTGTATTTTTTAATTTCTGGGAGGAGCTTTTTCTATATCATTCTGTGTAATGTAATGTAATGTTTACTTGTAAAGCGCACTGTTGCCTGTCGGCGTCCTGGCGCTGTATACCGCTGGGGAACCCGTCCTGGCTTTCCCTTTGGGATGGTCCCTACTGGGAATCCCGAAGGTGGAGCCAGGCATCCCCGGCGTTGATGGGGCCATTGTGGAGATTAGGCAAGCTAATGCCCAGAGTTGCCGAGTGGGACTCCTGGTTAGTGTAGGCACCAAGGCGAGAATTATCAAGTCTGCTGACCCTGGTCCACGACCCTGCTGCGTCGGGAATTGAACCCTGGTCCCGGGCCAACTTCTGCTTCCGGGTCTGCCGCCTCTAACCAGTGAGCCACACCACTCCACCAGTCAGCGAGGAGCAGCTCACTGTGTTATTCAGTTGCCCCATCGCCTCAATCATGTATTCCTTTAGGAGCCAGAGGACAATGTTTCCACATTTGTCCGAGTTTCTTATGACCACTTCTTTGTCTTTTTTTAGTCTCTACAGTTGTTGTCCATATTTTCCTTCATGGTCTGAGATTTCCCTTTTATTCTTGTTATTATTGATGTTGAGTCTTTTGATTTGAGCCACTATTTGGTCATTAAAAATGTCTATAGATTCGCTCAGCATTATTGGAGTTCATTTTGCTTTTAGTTTGAAATTCGTAGTTGGTTTGCTGCTCGTTTCCATATCAAGGATTCTGCTGCCCCGTGAATCATTGAGATAGTCATAATACGATTCATCTTCCAATGTGGCAGCGCTTTCCTTCTCCAGGTTTTGTAGATCCCTCAATGTATTGACATCCCCAGCTGTAAGATTGGGCATTCTGGTTGTGTTTGGTGTAGTCGGGCTGGCCTTTATTTCCTTTGTGTGACAGTTGTAGCTGATGATACTTTCTCAATTTGAGTTTTCTAATGAATCTGTAGATATCGACTCTTGTTTGTGTGTAATTGAAGTTCGTCTCGGGACAATATGACAGACCAAGGGAAAGCAGTTGTTCTTCCGCAGCACTTGAAATGATATTTGGTAGATTGATGATGGTATTAGTATTCATAGAAGTAACGCCAGGTTTCATTGTCATGTTTAGTTGCGTTTCCAAGTTCCCATTCGCTTTGTTGGACGCTTGGAACTCGAGCCTTCTTGCTGCTATTCTCCTCTCCCACTTACTTTTCGTCCTTCGTTTTTTGTCGGTATACTCCTAGGGCGTAGGGTTTCCCTACGGCTCCGTCTGACATATTCCAATTCTTCTCCCAACATTGGTTTAATGGTATTTTGGGTAGCATGGTTCCTTTCTCTTTGCCCCTCCTTGTCAGACTCACTTTCCAGCGCTGAGCTTAGGGCCGAAGTTGAGATTGCCCCTGCCTCGGACTGCCCCATATTGCTGGAATTTGCGCCCTGGTTCCTTCTATCATTGGTTGCTTTTCTAAACGTATCAAACTTGCGTGCAAACATGAAAATCTGCCCATTGGCATAATCTTCCTTATCCCTCCTAAATTTGTATGCTTTCCATTGCTTAATTTTGTCCTCCTACTAATTCAGTCTACTAGTTATCTCTTCATAGAATTTTTGCTTTTGCTGGGAATCATTGTGTGCCTGAATTTCCTCATTCATATTGTCGATTTTTATTTGGATATCACACCTGTCAATGCGGCACATTTTACTAGTATGGCAACAAGTTTGCGTGATGATTCCAAATTACGTTGTGTCCACTCCACCATAATTGCTGGGTTTGGCATTTCATAGCTTGGGGCAATCATAATGAGTAAACATCTAGGAATCCTCACCACATCAAGGTATTTTTGCAAGGATTTTGATTCCCACCACTTCGACATCTCTTGGCGCATTAGTTACTCTAATGCCCCAAATTTTTCTTTCAGGATTCTCAGTCCACCACTTGTTTCCTCATTAGCACTCCCATTAACATCCAGCTGCTCCGGAGCTGTTTCTGAAAACATCTCCTCCGCAGTGGATTCTCGATCCCTTAATGCTGCAGATATTAGCGACATTTTCAAAACTAGTGGCCTGCTCCGGTCAGCTCCTATCTTGAAAGTTTGGGGGTGATTTGCCAAGGGGGGGCTGAGAAAAAAGGGGGGTTCCAAAACATGGTTTCCCCATGAAATCTTTCATAGGAAACTTTAGACAAGCTACAGCCTGAACATTCTGAACGTAATGACACCAAATGTGTCAAAAAGATAGCGCTTGGTTCAGAAAGCGACCTTTTTTTTAAATGGTGTAAATCCGTTCAGTAGTTGCTGAGAAACTAGAAAAAGAAACATTTTTGATATCTAGGGACCACTCCTGAGGAAGAGATTCACTGTGATTGGCTGCCAACACTCCAAACCAGGAAGTGTTGGCAGCCATCTTGTGACTCTGTAGAACCGAGTCACAGGAAAACAGTAAAACTAAGGTGAAAAAAAAGAAAAGGGGGCAGGGTAGAAACACCGTGACTCCCGAGGCCTGCACAGGGGTTCACCTCAGCGAAATTCACACTGGGGTGCATTTGGACGAGTAACACACTTTTTTATAGCCACTCTACTAATAAGAATAGTGCAAAGGTCAACTTATTTCCAAAGTATCCCAGAATCGACCTGACTACCTTGCAGATCGCATACCGCACTCACTTTGCAGAAGGGAACAAGTCTCCCAAGAGTCTTAATTCCTGCCTGTGGTAGTACTTTGCAGCACAAATTTAACCCCTTGTATTCTGTTGATGAAGTACCTTTGTTAAAAAAATGGACACAAGACAATGAATCCGACACAAGCCTAATGTCACGTGTGTATATAGAGATATCTGTGCAACAGGAGGGCGTGGGACTTCACAGGTGTGTGAGGCCACCTTGAAGGGTCAGCCTGACCCTGAACCTAGAAGGGTGCTGGCCTATTCGTGGCCCATGGTTTCTCTTTTCCCACCAACAATGAAGTTCTGCTTTCTACATCTCGACATGTCAGACATCCCCACTCCAAAATTAGGAAATACGCTCAATAACCCTCTCCGTGCCCCGCCCCACACCTAGCACCAGGAGGGCCCCTCCTCGCCCCCACATAGCACCCAACATTACACCATATCACACATAGAAAGGGCATTTTGCCAGCACACTGTGGCCCGAGCCCTCAGTCTTTCATAGCACTGCCTATATAACACCTGTCACGGCACAGGGAGAGTGTGCCATGAGAATGCACCCCCTCACCCCTTTCTATAACACTGCATGTAGAGAATGCAATGTGGCAAATGATAAGACATGTGGCCAGCACGCCCACTGCCCCCTTCCCTTCTAACACTGCATAGAGAGATTTTGGTATCTCAAAGGGAGTGAATTATGTCATGTCCCACCATGCATTCCCACTTATGTAACACAGCATATAGAGGACGCATTATAGCAGAGGACGGCTCGCTGTCCTTACCACCCACCCCTCCACACGCTGCAAATAAGACACACTGTGGTGCAGAGAGGGCATGTGATCATCCCCACTTTTGCTAGAGGGTATGTTACCGTCTCTCACCCTCTTGCCACCCCATTCAGAATCCAATAGATCACATTGAGTCGCTCTAGGTGCCCCCTAAACCCCTGTCTTACATGGTGGCATTGACGGGGCTCGACACACACAGAAACATACATAAGATACATAAAATTTTTAAACTCTGCATACAGAGGACACATTGAGCAAAGGGAGGGGCAGGCCATCAGCAGGCATCTCCCCCCACACAAGGCATACTGAACATGCAAGCAGCACGCACGCTCACATCTCTTCTAACACTGCATACAGGGGACATATTTAACACAGGGGGGACGGGCCACGCCATTAATGTGCCTCTGTTTTGTAACACTGCACATAAAGGGCGAACTTTAGCCCCTTGAGGATACGCCCCCTCCTCCATAAGTTTGCACTTGACAGAGGACACATCCTGGCAAAGTGAGGGCAGGCTGTCACTGCCTCTCCAGTTGTGCACACAGAGGACAGGCTGAGGACATGCTGTAATGAGGGGCACTTCTACACCCAACCACCAACAATATGAGCACCACAAGAAGAAGGGGTGCGGGTTGGGTATGTGCCTGTGCCCCCCTCCCTTCCCATCACCCATACACAAGGGGCGCACACTTTGGCAGTCAGCACGCACCTCCCTCAGTGACAGAACAATACATGTTGAGGACAAATTGATTCTCACACAAGGGAAGCATATAATATATGCCCCCTTAAACATACACACAGGTGACACAGTGTACGTCACCAGCTAACTCCATTGCCACAATCTAACCATTCAAAAACACTTCACACTTCACATGAAGGGGATAGTTTTGCGCCCCACCCCCACAACCCCTTTAAAATAAACACAGAGGGCACATTACAACACGAGGGCATGCTTACTGTGGCACTTACACCAGACCCCATAACCCTCACTGTAAAATTGCACATACATGACGCCTTTTAGCAGTGAGAGTTCACTCTCACTGTACCCCAACAATACCCATATGATAGGACACATGCTCTAGTACACGGAATGGTACAAAAGGGGGTGGTGATGGACGGAGCATCTGAACCAATCAAACACTCACACCCAGTCAACAGATCTGGGTTTAATCCATCACCGTTCTTTAGCCCACTCTGCCACCCCAGTTCAGATATGGCCATATGCAAATCAGTCTAACCCTGTGCCTCATGGGAACAGTCCAGCCCGAAGTGCCAAGCCATGCCTTCCCTGGACCGGAAACAAGCTTCCGAGGACCCGTTTCTGGCATTTCAGCCATCTTCAGCCCGGCTTGCTTGAATCAAGTGGCAAAGTGAGCAAGGGACTCACGTCTGAGCATACCCTGCCAACTTATGGTGAACAAAATGGTACAAAAGGGGGTGGTGATGGACGGAGCATCTGAACAAATCAAACACTCACACCCAGTCAACAGATCTGGGTTTAATCCATCACCGTTCTTTAGCCCACTCTGCCACCCCAGTTCAGACATGGCCATATGCAAATCAGTCTAACCCTGTGCCTCATGGGAACAGTCCAGCCCGAACTGCCAAGCCATGCCTTCCCTGGACCGAGAACAAGCTTCTGAGGACCGGTTTCTGGCATTTCAGCCGTCTTCAGCCCGGCTTGCTTGATTCCAGTGGCAAAGTGAGCAAGGGACTCACGTCGAACAAAATGGTACAAAAGGGGTGGTGATGGACGGAGCATCTGAACCAATCAAAACCGGTCCCATGATGCTTGTTTCTGGTCCAGGGAAAACATGGCTTGGCAGTTCGGGCTGGACTGTTCCCATGAGGCACAGGGTCAGACTGATTTGCATATGGCCATGTCTGAACTGGGGTGGCTGAGTGAGCTAAAGAATGGTGATGGATTAAACCCAGATCAGTTGACTGGGGGTGAGTGTTTCATTTGCTCATGCGCTCCGTCCATCATCCCCTTTTGTTTCGCCTAGTACACGGAAGGCATGCTCCGTGTACCCCTCTACCACAACGTAGCACAGCTCACACATGATGTCACTACACCCCCCCCCACACCACTCCATGCAGACTTTAGATTGGGGGCATGCTTTCTGCTCCCTCTAGAGTTCCTGAGGACACATTTTGTTGCACAGAGAAGACATGCCTCTGGGGCCCCCCAAGACACGGTGCCACAGAGACGAGGAGCCCGTGCGGGCAGGGGAAGGGGCCGCATGCCAGCAGCACTCACCTGCCACAGTTGCAGTGGCACACACGGTCTTCGCCCCACAGATGCGGCAGGATGTATTTGTGGAAGCAGTCCACCAGGGTATTCATGTCCATCAAGCAAGAAATTGGTTGTAAGAACCCATGACGAAGGCATCGGGTCAACTTGGGATGATGGCACTAAACATCGACTCTAGTTTGATTGATAAAAAAAATATATGTGAGCAGGAGTAAATAAATGAAAATAATATTGCAGATTTTTTTCCCTCCCCAAAATGTCTTTTTTTAAAACACATAACACAGACAAAATACTCACGGATGGACTATTAAACATATAAATACATCTAAATTGTGCATTAAATGACATAAAAGGAAAGGTTTCTTACCATAACGAGGGAGGCACCCAGAATCATGAAGATAATGGTGTTTGAGCTCATGGACATACAGCGGGGTGTAGGGGTAAGGGGGGGTAAGGGAGAGGGGTTTCCTAGCTTCAATCCCCCCAAAAAGCTGCTCTTTATCCCCCTCCAATTTCCTGTGTCTAGCTTGGCAATTCACAGGAATCGTAACAGAAGGACCCCCATCCTCCCTCCCCCTTCCCCCTCTTCTCCTAAGAAAATGCACAATTGTTGACAGCAGAAAGGGGTCTCCCTTCCCAGTTTTTTCCCCTTGCTCTCTCTCTGCTCTGGGAATGTCTGTGCTGCTTCTCCCTCCCTTCGCTCTCTCTGTCTCTCCCCCTCGCTCTCTCTCCCTCCTTCTTTCTCTTCAAACATTTCACCCAGTCCCTCCCCCCCACCATCCAAGAAAATAGAAAAATAGAAAAAAAAATTGACAGCTAATGTCTCCTCCTGTATTTCATGAGCAGGAGGTGTAAAAACAAAATGCTCCCCTCTTTTTCTTCTCCCGCAACCTTTTGTCATGTTACCCCCCAACACACACATACACACACACACACACACACACCCTCACCCCACCACACACACACCAACTCTTTCTGTGTGCTAACTCAATAAATAATTCAAGCTATTTCTACCCCTCCTGGCCGGAAACTAGAGATGTTCTTTTTCTTATGTACCCTGGTCTCAGATGGACCATCTATAGCTGTTCCCTGGGTTCTTTTTCACCCCCACTGCCAATTAAAAATATGCACACCCACTGCCAATTAATAAAATGCATATAATTTAAATAGCAGCTTGGGAAATGTGGGTAAAGGGTATGTAGAGGGTAGGGTTGTTCATCTCCAGGAAGGAAAACCACTACAGTACGTTTGGATCACCTCTGGGTGAAAGCATCAACCAAGCAATAAATAAATTCGCAGAAAAAATGTAGATGTTCTGGAGAAGGGAAGGCAGGATGCCACTCCCTCCACTTTTCATTGCTCCGGGTGAGAGCTGGTTGGGGGTGAGGGCACACCCTGAGCTTCCGTTTGCAGTTTTCTTTTGCATTGTGTGCCACGCGTCACTGACTGGAGGCCATGTATGCTGATAAGTGACATCTCAAATTACATCACTGTTGACATCATTGCTGACATCATCCAGTGACTGTGTGTTTCTGTAAAGTTTAACTATGTTTTATGTATATGCCAATGTGTATTGAAGAATGAGTGGATTTACAACTGCCTGAATGGATTATTTAGTAAGTGCGTGACTGACTGTATAAGTGAGTGATTGAAAGTGTCTTACTGAATGCATGGGTTAGTGACTACACTGTGTGACAGTCTGTATTAGTCTCTCAGTTGGTGTGTAAGCGGCTGCATGGGTTGGTGAGTAGCTACATGAGTGTCTATATGGGTTATTGATTTGTTGTCTGAGTATCTGTTTGGGTGCTTGAGTGTCTGTGTGGGTGGGTGGCAGGGTGTGTGACTGTGCATAGATGTGTGAGTGGGTGATTCACTGGTTGTATGGATTCAAAAGTCCATCCAGGAAGGGCTGTATGCGTGAGTTAGTGGGTGCATGGGTGTGTTGGTGAGTGAATGAATGTCTCAGTGGTACATGTGTAAGTAACTACATATGTTTTAAGGCAGTATATGTAAGTGTTACAATATACAAATGACTATAAGTCAGAGTAAGTTATTTAAAGAGTGAGTGTATAAATGAGTGCCTGCTTGTATCACTGATTGTATAAGACAGTAAGTATGTGTTAGTATGAGTATAAATAAGTGATGTGGTGTGTGTATAAATAACTGAGTTGGTGTGTATAACTGTATACATGAGTAAATTGGTAAGTGATTGATTCCTTGCATGACTGACTAGATGTGTGAGTAACTCTGTGGATGAGTAGCAGAGAGTTACTGTATGTATAGGTGTATGATTGCATATTATAATACTGTATTGATGAGTTACTGCATGTATAAGTGACTGGATGTGTGTACAGACCTAGGAAATAGTGGATGGTATGTAGTATCTGGCATTATTGTGTCTATGGTTTCAAAAATAGTAGTCTGTATTTTAGAGTGCGTGCATCAAACTTTATATTAGGGCATCAGTATATGCATCAGATGTTCATGTGGATGATGTCATCAGTGATGTCCTTTGAGGTGTCATCAGTGATGTCACTGACCATGTCATGAGTGATGTAATATGTGACATCATCAGGAGTGCATGGCGGGCGCGCGAGTTATAGTTAGCTCTGGTTTTATATGAGTCAAATGTCCAACTAAATATAATGTCCCTGAAACCTATTTCAGTGAATTTCTAAAGTCTTTTAAATGCTAATTCCTAACTATGACGTCTGTAAAACCTATGGTTTTTTCAAAGTGAATTTCATAGGTTTTTTAAATATCGAACTACTATTGTGTATTTGTCATTAGTAGTGTTTTTCTAACTTTTCAACTACATAAAACAAACTGAAAAAGTGCTATGTAACATAATACATTTTACAAATTACAATGAGTTTTTAAATAATACAAAACAATTTAACATTCAGATAACAATTTTCCCCCTTTTTTTGCTGTCATCAGCTACTACTTAACTTCACTATTCACAGTGATGTCAGTGTAGTTTCATCATGAACAGCAGGGGGAAAAATCAATCAACTAGATTGTGAAAAAAACTATTTTCCTCAAATATAATACAAAATCAACACAAAGAACACATCCAATAGTACTTCAAATGTTCAAATCTTACCTTTACTTCGTACTTTGTCTGCACATTTTCTCAATACACCAGATAATATATCAACAATTTCGCTTTGAAATCATCCAGTTTGAATTCCTTAAAGATCTTACGTAGTTTCTCTGCATTTTCCCAATACACCACATAATGTACCAAAAATTTCGCTTTGAAAGCATCCAGTATGAATTCCTTAAAGATCTTACGTAGTTTCTCTGCACATTTTCCCAATACACCAGATAAGGTTTCCAAAATTTCACTTTGAAAGCATCCAGTATGAATTCCTTGAAGATCTATACACCTTACCATTAAAGCCGAATGCTGTATCTAAAATCTTTGTTTCAGAAAAATTAAGTATGAGTTGGGTAATTCCTGAGGCAATCTCAGTTTCATTTCCAAGTGTGTATCATTGCAGTGACTCCATCCAGTATTACACTTTAAATGAACGGTAAAATGTCCACTTATAATAGTACTTCCAGCATGGAAAACAACAACAAATGTTTCAAAAGTTCTTCCAGAAATAGATACTTGATTAGCAACAACATTGTTAATTTTGGTTTCCACTTTTCTTCCATTTGGTCGACAGCGTTGCAGCATTATAATCAAACATTTTCCATATCTTTGTAGGCATAATGTAGATAGCATTCTTGATTTACAATGAGAACACATCATCTCATGATCAGTTTCTTTTGCTAACTTAAAAAATGGTACAGATTTGCAGTCGTGTATTGTTTAATATAAAAATCGTTCTCTGTCAACTATAGTCCTTGAAGATAATAAACACTCTTCACATTTATGTTCCCATTTGTAACTGAGTCCAAATAAACTCTCAGTCTTTTAAGTTTCTAATATCATATCTAGACTGGCCTTGCTTTCGGGAAACTTGTTTCTGAGACACAGAAACACAAAAAAAACAGAAAAACATGACTTCGGGTTTACAGATGTAGTTATTTCGCAAATAAAACAAAGGAAATTATTTCAGAGTATGAACACAAGACCTTACCTTTAGCACCTTCTTGAAATAGGCCCCACATGGAGTCACTGCTCTTTAACAATATCCAGAACACTGCTGCAAAAGAAATTGACAGCTCCTTTCGGGTTTTTATATATTTCATGTAAAATGTTCTGTTTAGTGCTGCTAACTTAGAGTCAGATTGGTGTATGGCAATTTTAAAATCATTTGGGACTGAATTCCTCCACATAGAGACTTGATTCTTCCAACAGGTATCCAAGTTCAACTCTGCAAGCCTTCCCATCTGCTCCTTCATCTCCCACTTATCCCGTGGTCTCTCCTCAGGGTTCCTTTTTGAGATGATAGCCCCTCCCCCCACCAACCCACATTAACCCCTCTTCCCATGGTGTCCTGCCCTGGGATCCAGGTAAAGTGCATAAATTGTAAGGACATCTACTGCATGGTGGTTTTTCCAATTTGGGCCAGAAGGGTTCTTTGGGCCAGAAAACCTGTGCCTTCAAAATTTAGGTTATTTCACCAGAGACCCCCTGTTACTAAAAAAATTCTACAAGAATTTACAATTACCCTGCTCTCTGCTATAGACCAAGGGGGTCCTCTGGAATCTATCCTTGCTCCGACCCTATGACACTATTTAACCTTTTTGTGAAGCGTTTTGGAATCTTACTAGGAAAACCATGGATCTTCGACCATCAATATGCAGATGACATCAAACTGCCCCTAACGATCTCCTCTCCAAATGGCATCTTCCACCTTGCCAACACTCTCAATACGGTTCAAGACCATATGACTATACATCTTTTAAAACTGAACCCTTCCAAAACTGAATTTGTCTTCATTTCTTCATCAAAATCGCAAATTTCAGTACAATTCTTGATGGCCACACTCACCACTCTTAACAGAAAACCCACCTTTATTGACAGTGTCAAATCCCTAGGTTAAATGCTTACAATACTTACAATCCAAAATCAACAGCATGGCCAGACAATGCAGTATCAATTGCATCTTCTCTAAGGGACTTTCTGCTATATTCCAGAGCAAGATCTGAAAACTTAATCACTGGTGCTTTTTCAGATTCAACTACTGTAACTCTCTCTTGATTGCTCTCCCCAAGACTCATCTCACTCCTCTTAAGTCAATCCTACACTCAGCAGCATGTTTCATCTATTGGGCCAAAAGGAATGTCCACATTTCACTGATGATGGTTACACTCTACTGGATGCCAGTTGAAGTGAGGGACATATACAAGACAGCTCGTATTCCTCATAAAGCTACAAATACATCCACTCCACATTACCTGCTGCCAAACTTTAGCTATCTGGGGGCACTAGTCCATTGAGAAATGCCAAATCACTACTGCTCGAACCCCTGACCTTTAAAAATGAATGACTTATGGCTCCTAGAATATGAAACTCCTTGCATCTTAACCTATGCACAACCTTTTGCACGGTTATCTTTAAATAAGACCTAACACCCTCTCCTGCTTCAAAGATATTTTGGCTAACCATTCCTCCCCATTCTGGACCTCTCTGGTTTAGCCTACACCTAATCAGTGCTTTGAGATCTACTGCACCTCCATTTCATCAGACTTCATCATGCATGTGGCGCTAGTCAACATCCTGAAATGCAAATGTAATGACTACTCAATTATATACAATTATCAAGTGTTCTTTGCCTTCTAAATGTAACAACATCTTCCAATAATGTAGTGTTATGCCTTTGTAACCAAAGATTATGTACATTTGTACCTAATGTAATGATTCATTTCTATTCTAATGTGCTCTGGCACGACATAAAAATGCAAATAATGTAATGCAATTTTATATAGCGCGAACATTACTGAAAAGTGTCAGAGCACTTTACAAAAGAACCAGTTGCGTTACATAAGGACTTTGCTTGACATGAGATACGTAAGAGATACAAACAGAAAAAAACTGCAAATGTACAAGTTGTAAAGTTACTCAAGGAAGAGATACAAACAGATAAACTCTAAAATCACAAAGGAATGGTAGTAAGAGTTACATATATACAAATTGCAAATTCACTCAGGATTACATTTTAACAGCGATTAGGTTTGGACACTTATATATTACATATTTACAGAGCAGGACATTCTTGCCATCCTTCAACCAGGAGTTCAGGTGGTGTTGCACTCAAGGGCAGTGGTCTTGGGTCTGGAGGGATCCCCGAATGGTGATGGGAAAGCAGCATGCTGGATCCCCGGGCTGATTTTGAGGTCATGCTGAGCTCCGTCTTGTAGATAGAGGAGAGCGCTCAAGGGAGGCGGAACTGTGCCATGAAGTCAGGTCTCCTGCCTGGCTCAAGCACCCACAGTGGGGCCCCGGCAGGCCCAGAGCGCCAAAACCGCGTATAGGCATTGTAAGCGGCGGGCGCCATGATTAAGTCCCGAGTCCTGCACAGGTCTTCAGGCGCAGTGAGGGCTTATGCGCAGCCACTACATTGGGCAGTGTCTTTCTGTGTGTCAGGGCCCTTGCTTCTTCCTCGTTGTGCTACCCTCATCCATGCTTATTTCTCATGTAATGTCTTGTCACGAAGGCCACCATCTTAAGGTCAGGTATCTAGGATCTAGTCGGCCCACACTGCCTCTCCCATAGTCAGAGTATCTTGAGGGACACACACACTTGATGTCAAGGGGTGGGGGCTCAGTGTTAATGGTGATCCCCAATCGCCAACCTCAGCCAAATCCTAGCGGTGTACTCCTCTAGGCGGATGACAGAAGCTCCCCTCGGTCTGGGAGCTGGGCGCCTCATCCTCAGTTTACCCTCCGGCCTCCGCTCCTCACATATTGCCGCTGATGCCTCTGGGTCCCATTAGCGTATGCTGCTGCCCTCCTCCGTCACCTGATTTGGCCCTGTTAGTGCGCGATTTGTATCCGCGCTCAGATTTCGAGGGCCGCCGCCATCTTAAGTCAGGGCCGCTCCTCCTTCGAATTCGCATTACCAATCCGACCCTTGTAGCAAACCAGAGCAGCTTAAATCTGAAGGAATCGAAGTTCGCATAGGCAAATGAACAAGTAGCATCAGTGTGGGGCCTCTTTGCCAATGAGTTTGTGCTCTTTCTGTACTCGTATCTCGGGTTTCCTATAAAAAGGACACAAATCTCTCTCCCACAATAAATATCATGCTTCATCAGAGGTCTTTGTGCCTCACCAGCAATAAATATTACTTTTTCAAAGTTGTTGTTTGTTGCAGAGTTTGACTATGGATATTATTATATCCTTTGTACATAGTTTTTACCTAAATCGGTAGTGACCTACAAGTTGGAATTGTGTTGTGGTAGGCTTTATGGGCCAGATGTAGGTTGGTCGGTAACGGACGAAAATCGGTATTTTCGGCCGTTACCGATCGGTAAATAGGTGATAGGTATGTAGGGGGCATTATTGTACCGAATCGGTAAAATTACCGAATCGGTAATTTTACCGATTCGGTAAAATAAAAAATCGGTAAATTTACCGAATTTGAGCCACCCAGATGTAGGTGGGACTCTTCAGAGTCCCAGAGGCCTTACTGAATCGGTATTTTACCATCAAATCCAATTTGATGGTAAAATACCGATTCCGGTGTGCATGCACATGTGTGTCATGTGACAGGCAGACCTGCCCTTAGGGCATGTATGCCTGCCACATGGCACCCGAGCCTGTTTTGGGGGTGCCAGAGGGTGTCAAAGTGACACCCCCTGCACCCTTGTGAAAATCGGTATTTACCGACTCGGTAAATACCGAATCGGTAATGCCCATTCACTCCTATGAGCTTCAAAGCCCATAGGAATGAATGGGCATTACCGATTCGGAATTTGCCGAATCGGTAAATACCGAAATCATCCGAATCGGTATTCCAGCACATCTGGAATACCTACATGTCCACCCCATAGATTTACCGATTTTTAATTACCGAATCGGTAAAATTCGGTAATTAAAAATCGGTAAATCTATTTCACCTACATCTGGCCCTTTATTCCTTATTTGTGCCTCCCTAACAGAGGTTTAAAAGTAAACAGGACATTATCTTTGAGGACCTTGCTTAACTATTAGGCACATGAGATCACATTGACTCTTAAACTCCCTGGGACCCCTCTTTAAAAGGAAGATTCACTTACTGATTGGGCATCCACACCAGGAAGCAAGCACTAACAGACTAACATGGATGTGCCTCAAGTATTTCTCTTTAGCAATCAAACTTTATATGACATGTTTGTGTGGGATGAACTGCAAAGCATGGTGCAGAGTTTAATTTTCACTTTAACACACCAGACTGTGATTGTATCAATCTTTCTGGATATACATAAATATATTCCTCACTTTTTTTGTACTGCTATTTGCACAGATGACTTAACTGCACCATTGCTGTGGCTTCACCAAACTATCTGGGGTAGCAAAGGTGACATCATCCAAAGGTTCAGCCACTGGTAATGTCACAGGAAGTGATATCACGTTACTTTTTTACCCTTATAATCGCATTAAGGTAGTGACACCACTGAACTAAAAAAATCGACAATAAAAGAAAGATTAAACACTAAGTGCAAGATAAATAAAGTAATGCAACTGGTTTGTAAAGCAAAAGCAAATCACTTTTTGAACCATATATACATCAATATGGTTCAAAATTAGATTTGTATTTTAGATATGCTTTAGACACTTTTTGCATTAGTTTATTAATCTATAAATTAATACACACACAAATACACACACACACACACTACACATGGGGACACAATGCTCATGATTGCAAATAGTAGGTAGCACTACCAGTTTTATCTGTAGCCCCCATGTGTGCCCTAAAATACCCGTCAAGAGACACTGAGGATACAAAGTTAATTAAAATGTCCCAGTTTTGACTAGCAACAAAAAGTAAACAGGACTCATATGAGCCACGTTTTCCTTAAGTTCCTGCCACTACCTTTGATATGTCTCAGACCATGGTTCGCAAAGGCAATGCCTCGGGTCACGAGGAGCAAGCCAAAGGTCATTGGCAAGAATTTTAACCCCATTATAAGTCCTTAGTAAATGGTAACAAAGGAACCCAGGGCATGGGTGATAAAAAGGTCACCAGGGCCTGAAGCACTATTTGTGCTACCTGGAGTGACCCAAGTAAACAGATATCAGCAGGCCTGCCATTGCAGACTACAGGAACAGTGCAAACTGCTTCAACTCACATTTGCCCTCAGAATAAGTAGCATGGTCAAAGCAATATCTTTAAAAAATGTCAGTCACTCCTAAGGTAGGCCTCCTAAGCCCTGGAGGCAGGGTGCATTATGTTAAAGGTGTGGACATTTAAGTGCAAGCATATATGTCCTACTATAAGTGATCAGCGGTCCACAGGATAACATGGGCTGGCACCCCCGAAGTGGCCAGCTCCATTATGGACCCACTGAATATGGTCATGTTTGGTATCAAAGAACATACCTTATCACCCCTGACATTATTTAAATGGCAGTTTTGATGTGACATGCACCCAGGTGGCTTCCTTGAGCTTGCCCACCTGGTAGCCCCAGACTTTCCTGTACCCTGGCTGGCAGCCTGCAGCTCCTACCACCAAGGCAGGGAGTTTACTTCCTGCCAGGACGTGGGAACAGTTCTACAAGTCAGAAACAAAGGCCTGCCTGGGAACCTGGTAACACCTCCTTCCCTGACAGGATGGATAGCGAAGTGGCACATCAAGATTGGTGAGCTTCAAAGCATAAGCATGAAGGCTGATTCCCAAAGGAGGAAGCTTCCCTCCCCTGCCCCAGGCACATTTTCACTTGGGTAGGTGGGAAAATACTTAGTCAATAGCATACATCCCCGGAATGCTACCCCCACCACGGTGGTCTACCTGGTCAGCTGAGGAAGGTTTCTATACTTTTTAGAAGTGGCAGAATAGAGGGTTGTGGGTAGAAAATGTAACAAACACCCCTGGATGTGGTCACCTCAGGGGAAGATTAACTGCAGGGGCTAGTAGCCCATGGGCTACTTATGCCAACATCCCTAACACCCCATAATCTAGAATTTATGGGGCACTCCTGGCACCAGAACTGTGGATATGTGAATATTTGCAACCAAGAACAAGGAAGAGACTCAAATCTATGACTTCGGAACCTATACTAAGCAAAGGCGTGATTACCATCACCTGTGGCAACCACCCTGCAAGTGCACAACTGTGACTCGTCCAAGACTGGCTTCCCCAGAAAGAAGGATCCGTTTGAGCACTAAAGGCAACTCCAGACTCCCTTGTACAAGTGGCACTAGTCCCCTGCAGCCTGCAGGTAGAAACAGACTCCTGGAACCAAAGAATCACTGGCAAAAAGTAAATGGTCCAGTGGATTGTGAGAAATGTAGTCATGACCTCCAGTAAGTTTCAGGCAGCTACCATTTTCCCCAGACCTTGGGACATCCAAGTATAATCTAGATGACCCTACCGCTACCAAAGCTTGTTGGTGATCACCCCGGCTACCACCATGTTTACTCGACACTGCAACATGAGGCAACCTCCCAGAATCTTCAACCAACTACAGCAGTGGCCATGTTATTGCATCCGTTACCTCCCCAGCACTGCCTAAGTAGTAATCCTAGCCCTCCAGCACCTCCCGCTTTAGCCCCAAGGACAGCCAAGACAACTCTGCACCCGGGCCTCTTGGTCCAGGTAAAATTGAACTGACTAATTTGGCTTGATCCTGGGACCTGCATCATCTTAGCCCCAGCTGTTTCCACATGATTAGACCTGCAAGTGACCTATTGTTACTAGTGCTTTTTCCCGTTGACCTCACTGGTAAAGTTTTGCTGTAGTGAATTTACGCTGATTATGCTCATCCGATTGTCCTTGTTTTAGTGTCTAAATTGATATATCTCCCATTTAGGTACTCTGAAATGCTTAACACATGGCCCTCTAGTAAAGCCTGACTGCTCTTTGCCACACTACCAGGACTGAGCTAAGGATTTATTACTGTGAATCCAAGGACTATTATAGGGTGTTGTGAGAGTATTACATAATGAGGCCTAACCAGCACCACTACATAATACTCTGCTTTCCTACGTGGACTCTCTAGGGCACAGAAGAGGGCACAAACATGTCAACCTACACCAGAAAGTATATAATTCTAAAAGCACATATTTATTTCCTTTTATTCTGGTGTTAGGAAGGTACAACACCATTTACCAACCAAGTGACCCCATCTTCAGATAAAAACAGTTTAACTAGGATATAATACTATCCACAGCCAAACTCTCAATCAAACAACAACTTGCATAAAGAGTTTGTGACGAGCCCAATCTGCAACATTCATTGCTGTTGAGGAGCATTTCCCTATAATAAGGATATGATTTACTTTGAGAAAGGCGTTTGGGTCCTTTTTATAGAAAACTTGCGTCAGGGCCCGGGTGCAATAACAGTACAAATTAAGTCACAAAAAGTTTCTCTATCCCTGATATTGTTCATTTCAGAGGGCATGGTAATACTGCTTTCTCATGAATTCTCTTGAAAGCGCCATACTAGAAAATACTGGAACCAGATGGGTACAACTTCGATGCTGGTTTCAACCAAATGATGGACCAAGGCCTTTGGGTCACAGCATTGCATGCAGCTCAAAGGTCGGGGGGGATCAAGACAATCACATCTTCATCAGAGATGCATCTTAAACACCTTATCACACCCAAACACATGATTATTGTCTCGCATCTACTGTATTGTAAAGCTGCCATTTACAGTAAAAAGCCAATCTTTTAAAATGACGGCCCCAGGGATAGCCTTATTGGCCATTAAAATTTAACAGCCTGGAGGCGGGTACCAATCACGCAGCCAGTCAAGATTTTAATTCTGGCCAAAGCTGCAGGTACCATTTTGTCTTGTAGTTGTTGATGGAGCAAACACCACCAATCCCCTATCTCTCTAATACCCCTTTCAAAGTATGAATTCCTCTAAACCTGATTGTGATGCATGAAATGTCTGATTTGCAGATAGGAAAAAGATAGTCCAAGGGAATAGCGGGATTGCTGGTAGCTAGGACTTCCCAAGATTTGATATCTCCAGCCAA
Source organism: Lissotriton vulgaris (assembly GCF_964263255.1). NCBI lineage: Eukaryota > Metazoa > Chordata > Amphibia > Caudata > Salamandridae > Lissotriton > Lissotriton vulgaris. The sequence goes on from NC_141696.1 coordinate 1,156,660,559, forward strand.
CAAGAAGTCACTAGGTCTAAACACCCTGCATCTTCCCACTTGTCAGTAACCCCAGTTCCTATGATGGATCCTAGTTCTGTGCATTCCTTAATAGACATTTGGGGATGGAACAGAGGAAAATGTATTTGCTTTATTATTTGCTTGAATCTCTCTTATCTGCTTGAATCTATATTCAAGCATATGTGGCACCTTATAGTGAGTGCATTGGGTAAATTTAGGGATCTGGAGAAATACGGCTAACCTAACCGAATTATGACTTCTGTAAGCATGGCTGGAGATAGAAGCAATGAGTGTTACTATTCGTTGCCGCTCTCTGAGTAAGCCAATCAAGAAAAGCAGCTTGATAATACATCTTGTTATGAGGTAAAGACAGGCCACCTTGTTCAATAATTCAGTTGAATTGTCTGGAGATTAGTACTAGCCTGTTTACCCTGGCCCAAAAAATGCTGAATTGCCTGATTGACCTCATCAAAAAGCTGGCATGTAACTTTAATTATCGGATTAGAAAATTTGAAAAGAAACAGCAGCAAAATTGCCATTTTAATTAAGGCCACACGTCCGACAAAAGAAAGAGGTAGATTTTGCCATTTCAATAATAGTACTGGTGCCTTATTCAGCGTTGCAGTATAGTTTAAAGAATAAACTACAGCAAAATCATGTGAAACATAAATACCCAAGTATGTTACGGAGCGAGCAATAGAATAGTGCTGTAGCATTTCTGCAAGTAATATTGAGGGGCAGCTGTTAAATAGTAACACTTCAGACTTAATGTGGTTAACCTAATAACCCGTGTTGCTTGTAAATGTCTGATGCTTTGCAAAAGCAGCGGGCATTAAGCATGGGCGGAAAATCTGTTCCGCTCGCGGATTTTGCAGATTTTCGGTAAATTCGCAATCCGCGAACGCTCGCGAATTTACCGAAAATCCGCGAATTCGCACGCAGCGGATTCTTTTTTTCTTGGTGATACAATTTTGCAGCGTGCGGCGTTCACTTACCGTCATTCAGCGTTTGCCGAGTTGTTTTTCTCGATGTTTTGCAAGTGCTGCGCCATTTTGGATCTTGCTGCGGGATCCCGCGGGAGTTTGGCGACGCATCGCGAGAGTTCGCAATTGCGAACATGTAGGTGAGGCGGGCAGCAACAATCTCGCACTCGCAAAATTACAAAATTTGCAATTCTGCACAAGAAATCCACTAGCAAGCAGCATAGACCTTCTGAAAATGATGATTTTTATCAGAATAACTCCTCAGGTTGACATTTGCCTGCACTTTTTTGGATTCGAGGCCTTTTGACTCTCTTTGGATCACTTTTGGATTAGAAATCAACTTTCATAAGTAAGTTTGTTTGGGGCATTACAGTTGCTGTTCTGCAGAAAGCACTCAGCAGGTGCAAAAGTTCACTCATCATTAGTAACCATTCCCTGTAGTACTTCCTGAGGGCCCCCTCCAGAGTTCAGTTGCCTATGTTTGTTTGGGGCATTACAGTTGCTGTTCTGCAGAAAAACGAATTTTGCTAAACTGAAAGCACTCAGCAGGTGCAAAAGTTCAAACTCATCATTAGTAATAGTAACCATTCCCTGTAGTGCTTCCTGACTGGGGCCCCTCCAGAGTTCAGTTGCTAGTTGCAACAATTGTATGACCCTGCTCTGACCCTCACAGCAGGCTCATTGAATAGCTACAAGTAGGCCACAAAGGTCCTGGAAAAAAAATTGCACTGCAACAGAAAGCAAATTACAGATAAGGAAGCAGGTGCCGGACTGGAATTTTAAAACAGTGACACATTAATAAATCAACCCCAAATTAATTCATGTCAGTTGAAGCAGGGCAGGTGTGCTTGCTTTTCCCCCCCATAATCTACAGTGATGATGAACCAGAGGGTGGCATTGATGTACCAGAGGGTGGCATGGGTGAAACAGAGGGTGGCAGTGGTGAAACAGAGGGTGCTGGGAACCTGTGATGATGAACCAGACGTAGAAACAACATAGTCGCGACCGTTGCGAGCCGACAAGTAAGTTCGCAATTGCGAACTGGTACAAAACCCTCGCGAACTGGCAGAAACCCTTGCAAACACACAAAAAAAAAGAATCCGCAAATGTGCGAGAATTCACGGATTTTGCGGATTGCGAGTTCGCAAATACGCAAATTAGCGAACGCCAGATTCGCAAAATTCGCCCATGCTTAGCGGGCATGCGCTGCTCTCGTCATACGAGAGCTTCTTAGAATCAATACAGATTCCAAAGCCTCGAAGGCGGAGTTGACGCCCCGCCCATCTTCCTCATTCGCTGGCGTAAACCTGCATGCAAAACGCAGGCTCATGATTGAAAAGGAGGTGTCTTAGTCCCTCCTCGTTGCCGCCTTGTCTCATTTTATCCCCGCCCAGCGGGATAGGATCTCTCACTTGCAGCGTCACATACTCTCCTTCATTAGCTGGGATGCACTATGTTTTTCACACAACACCAACAGCTTGTTTTTTCTGCTGTATGTCTTCAAACAGGTTCTTGGTTTCACATGTCTCTGGGATGTGCAGCTGAGTATGTACTGGTCTGCTTTAGCGGCTGGTTGTTGGACTGTATTTTGCTAGGTGTTAGAGTTCCTGCTTTAGCGCAACCTGCTCTGGGCCAGTTTTGCCTTGAGTTGGAGCTCCATTTAACGGAGCCCACTTTCCACGGTGCTCCGAGTGTGGTGTGTGCTGCTGTAGCTTCCAGCACGCTCTGCTGAGTGTGGGCTGAGTCAGTAGGCTGCACTGCCACTGGCTGGGACAGGGCGAACCTCTCCTTGGTTCTTCTTTGGAGGCCTCACGCTGGGGGCCAGGTGCAGTGGCTTAGTGGTTGGGCCATGGTTGTTTGGATGCACACAGGCCTCCCTGCTGCATTGGCTCAGGTGCCTCCTAGGGTAGGAGTGTTGTTGTTGGGTCTTCCTTTTCACACATTGGTTCGCTGGGCGCTTGCATTTTGTCGGAGGCTCACGCATGATGGTCCTTCAGCAGCACAAGTCTCCGCTCTGGTGTTCTTTGCGTCAGGGGGGCTTGCGCAGTGACTGGAACAGTGTGAGCCTCCATGGGGGTGTTGTTTGCTTCCGCAGCTGCTCCTATTTTTTGCATGGGACACCCGAAACTATAGGTGGAGTGGCTGTTTCTTCGGCATTTCTTCCTTGTTTCGGTGGTTCCTAGTCTTTGGTGGTCTGTTCCCCTGGGCCTCCCACTCTTCCTGGTGGTTAGTAAATCTGCCCCTACGACCCTCATTATCAGTGTTCTGGTCCCTAAAATCTGCCTGTCTCACTATTTTCTGGGCATTTTTCCCTCACTAAAACTACGAGAGTGCAGTGTTTGCTGCAGAACTCAGAATTCCTGTAAGTACGTAATAGATATACCATATTTTCACAGGCCACTTATTGTAAACATGCTAGGTGTTTGTTAAGAATCAGAAACCGAAGTGCAATTCAAGTATCCATGGATTCCAAGGTCCATTCAATCCCGTGCTTAGCTGTGTCGGGTGATTTGGTAGTGCTATGTATAAATCACTCTAGTATAACACAGTACAGTTACTGCACATTTCATTTTTGCATTCTCACCCACAAGCCTCAATAAATTTGCATGTGGCGTACCATAGGTAATTGCTCGTATTTTTCAATGTTGTGTCCGCTGTGTATGTGTAATGTAGGATATATTTCACAACATATACTTAATTGTCAGCTTTGCTATTTTATCACTGATAAAATTCTCTCGGCTCTGGAGATGCTGCATCAGAAACATTGAAGTGCATGGTATGGTACAGAAGAAAACAAGCATTGAAAATGCAATAGGTCTCACCTTTGATTAAGTTAAAGTCGTTTACTTTGCTAATGGTATTGTATAGTAAAGCAAGTGGCTTTAACTTGATGAAAGACGAGACCTATTGCATTTTAATGCTTGTTTCTGTTGCTGTTAAATTAAGGATCATGTCATCCGCTAGAGGTTGATTGTTTATGATCCTGCCTTAGGGGCTTCAATCAGTGGATCTAGTATAATTGCAGCAGCCAAAGACTCGATAAAGGAATTGTGGACATGGGGCAACCCTGCTTTGTGCCACGATTAGCGTCTCCATATCGCTTCCCACTAACACACCAAAACCAGTGTCCTCTTTTGTTGTCATGGTGGTGTTCTCTTTCGGGTGGAGTTTATGTATTTTCATTAATTTGATTTTCCTAACAAATCTATAAAGGTCAATCCTTGTTTGTGTATAGTCGAACATTGGAGTGGGGCAAAATGTAAGTCCCAATTGTAATAGACATTGTTCTTTCTCAGACAGAGCCCTGTCTGATAGATTGATAATGGTTTTCTCCTCCATGTTCTTCAATATACCCATGTACACTAGTTCCATTTGCCCCCTCGTCTGCTGCGTGTCATCACTGGGGTGGACGGCCCTCTACAGAAAACCCACGGCAGGAAACACAATCCTGCACGCAGGAAGCTGCCACCCACACAGTGTAGTAAATAATATTCCACTGGGAGAATTCCTGTTGATAAAGCGGAATTGTTCCACTAAGGAAGAATACACGAGAGCAAGAAATGAATCCCGAAAGAGATTTGAGCGAAGGGGATATTGTAAAGGCGTTCTTGATGAGGCACAAAGGAAAAGTGATGCTAGGTCTAGAAATGAACTGCTCGATAGGACAAAAGCAAAAGATATACAAGTGAGGCTAATTACCAATTTTACTGATAGATCTCCCGAAATGTTCCAAATTTTACGCAAAAATTGGAACATACTGAAATCAGATGGAGAGGTGGGCAATTCCATACCGGACTACCCACTGGTCACATATCGTAAAAGCCATTCCCATAAAGACCATCTAGTGAACAGCCACTATGAATACAAGAAAAAGAAAAAGGCCCCAGCTTTAGGATTCTATCCGTTTATGAAATGTAAGGCCTGCAAAAATTCAAAAAAAGTAAAAGAATATGAGATACCGGGAAAAACAAAGAAGGGGACGATTTTGAAATTACTCAATTGTAATTAGGAATTTACTGTGTATTGCCTAATATGCCCATGTGGCAAAAAGTACGTGGGAAGTACCACGAAACAGACCAAACTCAGGATATTGGAGCATATGAGAGCAATTAATCTAAAAGATCAGAGTTACCCTGTGGCCCGGCACTATGAAAAAGTGCATAAAAGCAACAGCAATTTGTTAACCTTTTTCATTTTGGACCAATTGATAAGAACAGAGAGAGGGGGCGACTGGGTCAAGAAATTGAGGACCTTGGAATCAAGGTACATAATTATGCTCCAAACAAAGAATCCTGGAGGGTTGAATAATGAAGAGGAAATGTGGGTACATATGTTATGTTATGTTAAGCCGTACTTTTTGAGCGCACGGCTACCCCGAGAGGGTGTCCCGGCGCTTTAGCAAAGAGGCCTGAGAGAAACCATGAAACCAGAGGCAGACAAGCTACAGTCACGATGATTACTTAGTGAAGAGCAAAGTCTTCAGCTCCTTCCTAAAAGCCAGAAGGTTATTCGCTTTCCGGAGAGAAAGTGGGAGCTCGTTCCACAAGCAAGCTGCCACATGTTGGAAGGATCGGCCGCCCATCCGGGCACGTTTGACCGCAGGCACCTCCATTTTGGCCAAGTCAGCTGACCGCAGCATCCTCCGTGGCACATAGAAAGCAATACGCTTCCTAAGATAATTGGGACCAACAGAATGAAGGGCTTTAAACGCCAATGTAAGGAGTTTAAATCTGATTCTGCCAGAAATCGGTAGCCAGTGCAGCTTAGCTAGTAGCGATGAGGCACTGGCTCTCCTAGGCAGGCCATAGATGGCTCTGGCCGCCGAATTCTGGACGATTTGCAGTCTGGATAAAAGATACTTTGGTAGGCCTGCAAAAAGCGCATTTGCATAATCCAGACGAGATCCCACAAGCGCCTGGACTACATTCCTACGATATTGCAGGGAAAGCAGTAGGAGGAATTTCCTTAGCATCTTAAGGATGCCGAAACATTTCCCTGATAATCCCGGAATGTGTGGACGGAACGAGAGATCATCGTCAAACACAACTCCAAGATTTTTCACTTGAGAAGATGGTTTCTCGGGGGGGAACATATCCTGGGGCCACCATGTCTTCCAACCAGGATCTGGGGCACAGCCGAAAAAGAGCAGCTCAGACTTGTCAGAGTTGCATTTAAGGCTGTGCCGCTGAAACCACGCAAAGACTGCACTCAAGCAGTCTTTAATTCTGCCGCCGTCGAAGACCTCTCCCTTCCTGCAGGTGAACAGGAGCTGGGTATCATCAGCGTATGAGATGACCCGGGCCCCAAACGCCTCCGCTACCTCCGCCAGAGGGGCCATGTATATGTTAAAGATGGTGGGGCTCAGAATGGACCCTTGAGGCACCCCCACCTCCAGCGAAGGCATTTCTGCAGAGAACGGCGGAGCCCAGATCACCTGTCGGCGGTCGGCAAGAAAGGATTGGAACCAATCCAACACCGTCCCATGCAGACCTATTTCCCTGAGTCTTAAAAGGAGACCTGCGTGTGGGACGGTGTCGAAAGCCGCCGACAAGTCCAGCATGACTAACATAGCCTTTCCCCCCTGATCGAGCGTCTCCCTGATGGCGTCGGTTACCTCTACCAGAGCTGTCTCCGTGCTGTAATTCGCACGAAAACCAGACTGGGAGTCATGCAGCAGTTTGTTATTCTCGATAAAGGTGGTAAGAGTATGCTGAACATGTTTCTCCATCACCTTCGCCAGAGCAGGGAGGAGGGAGATAGGTCTATAGTTAGCCAGCTGCAGGAGATCTAGCAGAGGCTTTTTGATCAACGGCAGAATAAGTTTGTGTTTCCATTGTCGAGGAACCACCCCGGAGCTCAATGATAGATTAAGCAGGGGGTTCAGCAAGCTGTTCACAGCTGAAGCCACCCTGCCCAAACATTTCGCCGGACAGGCATCTAGAGGAGAGCCAGACTGCAAACGGGATAGCAGCTCGAGCAAAGTTTCACAGGACAGTTGGGGAAAGACAGATAGTATGGGCCCGGACTCTGCCTGTACGGAAGCTTTAAGCTTCAGATTTCCCCCTGAGGCAGCGGCATCAATTGAAGGATCCACAGACGCAAAGGAGTCCTGAATCTTTAAAATTTTAGCCACAAAAAAGTCTGCAAGCTGTTTAACCCATTCTTCCGTCTGTGAATGTAAACAGGTGCCTGCGACGGGATTAACAAACTCCTTCACAATCCTAAATAGTTCCCGACTCGTATTATCGGCTTTGTCAATTCTCTGCTCGAGATAGTTCTTTTTAGCTACAGCAATCTGTTTGTGGTATGTCTTTATGACATCGCGGTATTTCGTTTTTTCCACAAGATCGTACTTGCGCCGCCAGCGCCTTTCCACCTTTTTACACTCTTGGCGCATTATACGCAGTGTGGAAGAAAACCAAGGAGCGGAGTCATGATGGGAGGTTGTTCTAGCTGACTTCGGTGGAGCCAGCTCCTCGAATCTAGCCTGCATCCAATTCTGGACCACGGTTAGATCAGCTTCTAAGATACCTGTCAGTTGACACGGATGTTGACAGAGAGCATCGGAGAGCATATCTGCTGTCACTAGGTGAAAAGCTCTAGATTGTCGGGGCCCTTCCTTCTGTGTTCTTTGTCTGGGCCTAGACTCATGCACTATGTACATATGTACATATAGGGTAGGACCACTTGACTATATATATGGCATCCCCTCAAAACTATTCCCTGCAGTAGGAATGTTAGCCAAATCACCATATCTATGTAGAATAAATGTCACATACAATATTGGTATTGAAAATAACCCAATCGAGACAATAAAGAGATATGTGACTCTTAGGGCACCAACGTTCAGGCCTAACATGTGAACCGAAATGTGAAATGTCAAAATGTATGCTTGTGACGTAAACAAGCTAATGCCCATTCAGGGCAAAATTAATGGCACTAAATTGTACAAGATATACACAACTGTTGAAAATGAATGCAATGAAATTGCACAAAGTATAATGAATGATTTATTATATTGACTAAATGTTTATAATCACAATGCTTTCAGACACTCTAAGATGGCTGCCACACATCAATGAATTCAATTGAAGTGCCCTTCTTTTATGTTTGTTTTTAATCACATGACAATGTTTTGAAGAAACTTTATTTAAATGTAAAAACGAGTCTCAATCAGACAACACTGACAAAGGCAACGCCAAAATGCGTTTGTTGACTGTTAAAGTGTGCACGCGGGAGAATAAACCTGGCATAGAGACTACAAAAATTTTGACTGGAGTGTCCTTAATTGTGAAGCAGTTCATGGGCATGGGAACTGTGTGTTGTACATATCGTAACGCACTCCACCGTGCGGTAAGGAGGCACCCGAGATAGAGAGGAGCGACAGTTGGTGGGAAAGCATTTTTGGATATATATATATATATCCTCACTGCACGATCCACTCTCGGTGGTATGCGAGATTTCCCGGCATGGAGTAGCGCCCGACAAAACTGAGGAGGATGGGCTAACACCAACAGACCAATCAGTGTGGATCACCCATGTTACTTAAACAAGCCCTCAGCAGTAACAACTTGTACGTGATGGAACTGGGCACTGAAGAAAGCCGACAGGCTGAAACGCGTCTGCCAAGCGTTTCCACCAAACACTCTGTGTGCGCTCAAAATTTCGAATAAAAGCCTGCTGCCAGAGCTCCGAGCATGTGTCGGCCCGTTTTTCTTGCAAGAATGGGATTGGTACTGATGTATAGGCGGTAACAGCAGGAACCGCTTACCGGCACGCCCTCCCGGTCTGGAGCTCCGCGCATAACCTGCTAAAACCCTGGTATCGTATGAAAATACAGCGCGGCGCCCCCCCGCATTGAAAAGGACACTCACCTGAGTCGAGAAGACATGCGGGGAGGGAGGACGCAGTCGTGTGCTGCGTAAGGAGTCTGTGACAGGAGTGACTTTTGTTTGGGATCCATGTAATGCGGGATATCACTGCATACCTCTGCCGGTATGACTGGGAAGCCACTGGGCTAGTAGAAGTTGGATCCTCACTGCACGATCCACTCTCGGTGGTATGCGAGATTTCCCGGCATGGAGTAGCGCCCGACAAAACTGAGGAGGATGGGCTAACACCAACAGACCAATCAGTGTGGATCACCCATGTTACTTAAACAAGCCCTCAGCAGTAACAACTTGTACGTGATGGAACTGGGCACTGAAGAAAGCCGACAGGCTGAAACGCGTCTGCCAAGCGTTTCCACCGAACACTCTGTGTGCGCTCAAAATTTCGAATAAAAGCCTGCTGCCAGAGCTCCGAGCATGTGTCGGCCCGTTTTTCTTGCAAGAATGGGATTGGTACTGATATGTATATATATATATATATATATATATATATATATATATATATATATATATATGAACAAGCCCTAACTGGTGAAACGCGTCGGTAGGCAGTTGCCACTTTTGCCGAAATAAACATCTTTGCAAGCATCCAGAGGTATCCCGCGTTATTTCCTTTTGGCGAGGGAAATTGTTGTTGATTCAAATTGAGGGTGACCGGCACCCACGCGGGATCGCAACCAATTGTGCGCCAGGAACAACCGGACTTTTGTGGTTGGATATATATATATATATATATACATATATATATATATATATATATATTCCAAAAGTTCCAAAGTTAAAGGTGCTCTCAGTTCGCAAAAAACACTCGCAACTCCGCTGCTACTCCAAGGGTGTTTATTTACCTAACAACATGTTTCGGCTACGGACAGCCTTGATCACGTTAGGTTGTCGTCAGTTTCAACAACTAATAAAGTATCAGTGTGAAAACATAGAAACAGGACTTTTAAAGTCTGGACCATCACACAACAGTAAAATGCATTGAAACACTTTTTATCCATAATCCAGGGTCATACACGGGATTGTGAAGCCCAACATGGTATTTATGCATTATTACGGCGAAAATTCAAATCAAAGTATGACAACATAATTACACATTTCAAATAGTCATGTGATATGTATGTATAAGCAGAAGTAATATATGAATTAGATAGTGCTTGTTCGCAAGGCAGAGAAGGATGTACACAGTGCGTGCACGCTCGCAATTTCAAAATGAATTGAAAGTTGCCGCCATGATTGTAGTTTAAACAGACGGCACAGAACTACGAAGAACCATGCGTGTCAATGAGGTGCCTACCGCTCGTGCTAAGAGAATTTAAACATTCTGCAAGAACACAAATATACGCAAATAATATGTGCGTCACCTTCGAAATGATGTAGACAGCAAATGAAAACAAATCAAATATCATCACGAAGTCCATGAAGTTTCTATGTCTATACAATATATTACCTTCAAAGTTGCCCATATTTTCTTGGAGTGGCGTACATAGCAAATACATAGCAATATAGTACCTCCAAGCGGGGAGATTAAAAGTGAACTCTTGAACATTGCACTAACAATCTATGTCTGTAAAATACACAACTTGAATCCAGTGTTATAAGAGCTCATTACCTTCAAGATTGCCCATATTCTCCCTGGAGTGACGCACATAGCAAATACAGTACCTCAAACCGGGGAGATTCTAAGTGAACATTGCACTAAACTTCTATGTATGTGAAATACACAACTTGAATCCAGTGTTATGAGAGCTTGTGTCACTTATGGCCTCCATGCGACACTGTACAGCATTTACAGAAAAATGTAAAGAGGTCCAAGTTCTAATATACAAAGTCCAGAAATAGAGGGTTGCCCCCACGTCGGGGCCTACCGTGCTCTTAAGAAACTGACGTGATGTCAAAGGGAGTGGGTGGCCGTGCTCGTGAAAGTGGTGTATTAATTTTCCATATAACAGGAAACATCAGGTAAGTGAAGTGGTGACGAGATCCAGTACTAGGTGCCAATCTATGAATAAAAGCATGAGAGAACAAAAGATCAGAACTCAATATGTTAGTTAAAAACTCACTAAGAGCATCAATATGAAAATAAACAGTGCAATCATACATGGAAGGGAGAGAGGGAAACAGGGAAAAAGAGGCACAGAGTGTAAACTGGCATATAAATCCCCAAAGACAGTAGAAAAGCAGGACAAAATTACATATCAGGCTAAATCGACTCAGGTTAGTCTGTAAAATGTACTGCTAGCTCCTCATCCTGGTTGAGTCCTCCTGGAGCCTTACTTTTAAACTCTATTATGTACTTGGACTCTTTTTGCCTTAGTTTCAAAGTCCTATCTCCTCCCCGGGGATTTCTTTCCATTTGTTCTAGCACATGGTAACTCATCTGTGCTGGATTGGAGAAATGTTTTTCCGCGAAATGTCTAGCTACGGGGTATTTTTCGTTGTTATTAGAAATAGCCCAATAGTGTTCAAGGACACGGTTTTTGGCCTGTTTGGTACTACTGCCTATGTACCACAGGCCACATGGACAGACGATGACATAAATGACAAAAGTGGTGCTACATGTCAAGAATTGCTTAAGTTCTTTTCTTATCCCATTGTACTCTACAGTTTTCTTATGAGTGCTGAATCTACAAGCCCTGCAGTGACCGCAGGGAAAGAAACCAGCCAGCCCAAGGTTCTGCACCTTAGGGTAGACAGTGATGTCACTTTTCACAACTATGTCACGTATGGATCTCCCCTTTCTATATGTTATAAGGGGTCTGCTAGAGATATCATTGCCGATCACATTATCGGCAGTGAGAATGTTCCAATTCTGGGATATGATTTTTTAAATTTGCTTGGATTCAGTATTAAACGTGAGAATGAGACGGGTATGTTCATCCTCACAGGTGATGTCAGAAGCCTTTTCTTCTAGGGTATCAGATCTGGGAATACCACCCGCCCGGGATTTTGCCTTTCTTATCACCCACGCTGGATAGCCTCTGTCTCTAAATCTGGCTGTCATCTCTAGGCTGACTTGTTCATACGCTGCATTGGTGCTGCAGTTCCTTTTGGCCCTGAGCAGTTCTCCAAACAGAATACTCCACTTAAGAGTTTCCGGATGGCTGCTCAGGGCATGCAAGACACTGTTGCCAGCAGTGGCTTTCCTGAACAGGCAAGTTTGTAATTGTCCTTTAATCACCTCAACCTTCACAATCAGATATTCTGCCATGGTGCTACTGATGTTGCTAGTACGTATGATATTCAGATCATTCACATTGAGATTTTTTACAAATTCTTGTGCCATTTCTGAGAACCCCCTCCAAATCATGAAGAGGTCGTCGATGTAACGCCACCAGGGGTTTACATATTGCCAAAACTTGGTGAGATTTGGGTCAGAGCGGATGCTTTGCTCCCAGTGCCCCTAAAAAAGGTTCGCAAAACTGGGAGCAAAGCATGAACCCATCGCCGTCCCAGGGAGGCAACATAGTGATTTTGAACCGAGAAGCTTACACCAAAGAAGCTCTGAGACAATTAGGTGATGGGAAACATTACACTACTACCACCTATGACCTCTACAACAATAGCATTTTGGTACTTTGGGATAAACTCATCCAATGGAAAGACCAGGGTATTTTGGAGTGGGAGGAATTTAGGTACCTCAAGAATGACCATCCTATACTCCCGGTGATGTACCTACTCCCTAAGCTCCACAAAAACGCAGTGGATCCACCGGGCAGACCCATTGTGTCTTCGAGAGGTTGTGTCTCGAAGCACGTATCTAAGTATGTTGACTTTTTTCTGAGGGACTGGGTACACGATCTTCCCAGTTATATAAAAGACACGAAAGATTTCCTCAAAAAACTATCAATTGTACAATGGGAAGAGAACAATCTTCTCATTACCATGGATGTACAATCATTGTACACCATTATTGACCACAAACAAGGTTTGGAAGCATCTGCGAGTTTTTTGGCAGGACGTCCACTTCGCTTCAGAGAACACAGCAAAATGCTGGTGGACATGATGTCATACTGTCTATGTAATAACTACTTACTCTTCGATGGGGTCCTGTACAGACAAACCACTGGGACGGCGATGGGTTCATGCTTTGCTCCAAGTTTTGCTAACCTTTTTTTGGGGCACTGGGAGCAAAGCATTCGCTCTGACCCAAATCTCACCAAGTTTTGGCAATATGTAAACACCTGGTGGCGTTACATCGACAACCTCTTCATGATTTGGAGGGGGTCCTTAGAAATGGCACAAGAATTTGTAAAAAATCTCAATGTGAATGATCTGAATATCATACTTACTAGCAACATCAGTAACACCATGGCAGAATATCTGGATGTGAAGGTTGAGGTGATTAAAGGACAATTAAAAACTTGCCTGTTCAGGAAAGCCACTGCTGGCAACAGTGTCTTGCATGCTCTGAGCAGCCATTCGGAGACTCTTAAGTGGAGTATTCCGTTTGGAGAACTGCTCAGGGCCAAAAGGAACTGCAGCACCAATGCAGCGTATGAACAAGTCAGCCTAGCGATGACAGCCAGATTTAGAGACAGAGGCTATCCAGCGTGGGTGATAAGAAAGGCAAAATCCCGGGCGGATGGTATTCCCAGATCTGATACCCTAGAAGAAAAGGCTTCTGACATCACCTGTGAGGATGAACATACCCGTCTCATTCTCATGTTTAATACTGAATCCAAGCAAATTCAAAAAATCATACACCAGAATTGGAACATTCTCACTGCCGATAATGTGATGGGCAATGATATCTTTAGCAGACCCCTTATAACATATAGAAAGGGGAGGTCCATACGTGACATAGTTGTGAAAAGTGACATCACTGTCTACCCTAAGGTGCAGAACCTTGGACTGGCTGGTTTCTTTCCCTGCGGTCACTGCAAGGCGTGTAGATTCAGCACTCATAAGAAAACTGTAGCGTACAATGGAATAAGAAAAGAACTTAAGCAATTCTTGACATGTAGCACCACTTTTGTCATTTATGTCATCGTCTGTCCATGTGGCCTGTGGTACATAGGCAGTAGTACCAAACAGGCCAAAAACCGTGTCCTTGAACACTATTGGGCTATTTCTAATAACAACGAAAAATACCCCGTAGCTAGACATTTCGCGGAAAAACATTTCTCCAATCCAGCACAGATGAGTTACCATGTGCTAGAAGAAATGGAAAGAAATCCCCGGGGAGGAGATAGGACTTTGAAACTAAGGCAAAAAGAGTCCAAGTACATAACAGAGTTTCAAAGTAAGGCTCCAGGAGGACTCAACCAGGATGAGGAGCTAGCAGTACATCTTACAGACTAACCTGAGTCGATTTAGCCTGATATGTAATTTTGTCCTGCTTTTCTACTGTCTTTGGGGATTTATATGCCAGTTAACACTCTGTGCCTCTTTTTCCCTGTTTCCCTCTCTCCCTTCCATGTATGATTGCACTGTTTATTTTCATATTGATGCTCTTAGTGGGTTCTTAACTAACATGTTGAGTTCTGATCTTTTGTTCTCTCATGCTTTTATTCATAGATTGGCACCTAGTACTGGATCTCGTCACCACTTCACTTACCTGATGTTTCCTGTTATATGGAAAATTAATATACCACTTTCACGAGCACGGCCACCCACTCCCTTTGACATCACGTCAGTTTCTTAAGAGCACGGTAGGCCCTGACGTGGGGGCAACCCTCTATTTCTGGACTTTGTATATTAGAACTTGGACCTCTTTACATTTTTCTGTAAATGCTGTACAGTGTCGCATGGAGGCCATAAGTGACACAAGCTCTCATAACACTTGATTCAAGTTGTGTATTTCACATACATAGAAGTTTAGTGCAATGTTCACTTAGAATCTCCCCGCTTTGAGGTACTGTATTTGCTATGTGCGTCACTCCAGGGAGAATATGGGCAATCTTGAAGGTAATGAGCTCTAATAACACTGGATTCAAGTTGTGTATTTTACAGACATAGATTGTTAGTGCAATGTTCAAGAGTTCACTTTTAATCTCCCCGCTTGGAGGTACTATATTGCTATGTATTTGCTATGTACGCCAGTCCAAGAAAATATGGGCAACTTTGAAGGTAATATATTGTATAGACACAGCAACTTCATGGACTTTGTGATGATATTTGATTTGTTTTCATTTGCTGTCTACATCATTTCAAAGGTGACGCACATATTATTTGCGTATATTTGTGTTCTTGCAGAATGTTTAAATTCTCTTAGCACGAGCGGTAGGCACCTCATTGACACGCATGGTTCTTCATAGTTCTGTGCCGTCTGTTTAAAGTACAATCATGGCGGCAACTTTCAATTCATTTTGAAATTGCGAGCGTGCACGCACTGTGTAAATCCTTCTCTGCCTTGCGAACAAGCACTATCTAATTCATATATTACTTCTGCTTATACATATATATCATATGACTATTTGAAATGTGTAATTATGTTGTCATACTTTGATTTGAATTTTCGCCGTAATAATGCATAAATACCATGTTGGGCTTCACAATCCCGTGTATGACCCTGGTTTATGGATAAAAAGTGTTTCTATGCATTTTACTGTCGTGTGATGGTCCAGACTTTGAAAGTCCTGTTTCTATGTTTTCACACTGATACTTTATTAGTTGTTGAAACTGACGACAACCTAACGTGATCAAGGCTGTCCGCAGCCGAAACATGTTGTTAGGTAAATAAACACCCTTGGAGTAGCAGCGGAGTTGCAAGTGTTTTTTGCGAACTGAGAGCACCTTTAACTTTGGAACTTTTGGAACGTTGATTACCGGCGTGCTCGGCCGGCATTGGTGCCACCTCCCTCGGGCCGCAGTCAGCACGCGCAGAGCGGACTTTGAAAACATATATATATATATATCAAAATTTCTTCCATTCTCCGGTCACTTGTTGACGCCGGTTCATGTATAGGTGGCGAACCTATATAACAACTCACAATACCATCGCTTCAGCAGCAGTAAATACACGAACTTCCCAGGTTGCAAAAAGGTAGCCTTTTGTTTCAGCAAAATTAAATCGGCAAACACTCCACTCTACGCGTTTCGGGAATCCTTTTTCCTTGCTCACAAGTGATGGTGGAATGTATGTGATAGGTTTTTAAATTAACATGTGACTAATTCAACATAAAACATAGAAAGCAGACTCAAACTGCTGTGCAATAACAGAACTAACGTAACATGAATGCGGTTTTTTCAAATGTCTTAACATTAAGCATTCCTTCTGTCTCAGGCATGTTTTTATACAGAAAAGAAAAACAGTTTAAATAGGCTGCAACAATTGTATTATTTCGCCCGATTAGTTTGTGGTGCCTATATCATTCATGGCCATCTGTTCGTTTTTTTCAAAACTTTATTGACTCTTATGTCAAACGGCAATTCTCACAATTCTACCTCAGTGGGTGACTGTTTTGCCTATAAACAACTAAGTATGGGTTGAGGGGTGCACTCCTGTTATTCCTCCTAATCCTTATTTTATATCAGGTGCTACAACCTACAAGGTTTGTCAGTCCTTGATGGACAGGTTATCACAAGCTGGATGGCTTGAATTCGTTGTCCACTATTCACTCGGTGTGCTAACAGCGTACTTTTTTAGAAAAACATAATTTTTCAGTATCAACTGAATTTATTATTTGTTAATCTTCAATTTTCTGATATTTTCATGCAATGGTTACACAATTAAACATCATTGTGCAATTTTGTTCCACTTATAATCATTTACACTTTTTAGTATGTTAATACAGATTACAATCAAATTTGAATAATCGTTAGATGTTCAAAACGTTGCCCAATGCATTTCGGAACTAACATGAGTTCCTTTTAAATAATCTCCTGCCCCAGTGGGCGTCGGCTCGCGCTGATCCTAATGGTACTTGTAGTGCCTTGTGTACCTACAGTGAGCTGCTCCCCGCTGACTGTAGTTAAAACATAAATCCACAGTGGGTTAGGAAAGCGTCCTCCTCCTCAAATGCTGCACTTTAAAGCACCTGTGACAATGAGCTCCTGTCCATGGAGTGGCAGCCGTTTGACTCCCACTCGGTCCGCTCACAAAGCGGCAGGGCTCTCCAACGACCGGGACCGGCCGTTATAAATCCATCTCTAACAGTTGCCCATTCAGGATAGCCACACCCAGGTAGGTTTTCTCTCCGTTTTTATTTCATCAGGGTTACAGCATTGAGGAGTGAAGGCTTGTCCAATTCATAGCCTGACGCGTTTCATGCCGCAAGGCTTGTCTTCAGAGGCAAACACCAATCAGCGCATGAGCAATGGCAGTCCAATTTTAAAGAGGACGCTTTCCTAACCCACTGTGTATTTATGTTTTAACGTCAGTCAGCGAGGAGCAGCTCACTGTAGCTACACAAGGCACTACAAGTACCATTAGGTTCAGCGCAAGCCGATGCCCACTGGGGCAGGTGATTATTTAAAATTGGACTGCCATTGCTCACCCGCTGATTGGTGTTTGCCTCTGAAGAAATGCCTTGCGGCATGAAACGAGTCAGGCTATGAACTTGGGCAAGGGTAGTGGATATGGCATTGATGTCAATTGTTATTTGTACATAAAGAAAGGTTACAATTTCCTCACTTATACATGATGCAAATCTCAAATGAATATCATTGATGTTCAATTGTGCTATGAATTAGCACTTTTTTCTGTGCCATGCCATATTATAAATAAGTCGTCTATATATCTTAGCCAACAAATTATATTTTCCTGACAGATGTAATCATATTGCTTCTTGAGGACCAGCTCCTCCCACCATCCCATGAACAAACATGCATAACTGGGGGAGAAGCTGGTCCCCATCACCACTCCCTGTACTTGCTGATATACCTGATTCTTGAAAATTAAAAGATTGTTATTTATACTAAATGTCAACAGGTCAATGATCATTCTATTAAGTTGAACATTTTCAATAGGTCTTCTATATAGAAAATGTTCCATAGCCCTTATTCCATCCCCATTGATTATGCAAGTATACAGTGATGAGATGCCCATTGCTATCATGTGGTATCCTTTTTCCCATTGTATGTTGTTATTTTTTCGCAAAAATTCACTTGTTTCCTGTACATAAGAACCTCAGCCACGGACATGTTCTTGTAAAAAATAGTCAATGTAGCATGACATATTCTCAAATCGTCCATCACAGGCCAAAATTATCGGTGTTCCTGGTGGCTTATATCTGTCCTTGTGTACCTTAGGGATAAAATAGATTTTTGGGATGATAGGACGTTCCTTCTTAAGATATTTATATTCATCAGAACTTAGCATTCCCAAATTCTTCCATGCCAATAATTTCGTCATAAAACAATCTTGTGTATTTTTTAATTTCTGGGAGGAGCTTTCTCTATATCATTCTGTGTAATGTAATGTTTACTTGTAAAGCGCAATGTTGCCTGTCGGCGTCCTGGCGCTGTATACCGCTGGGGAACCCGTCCTGGCTTTCCCTCTGGGATGGTCCCTATTGGGAATCCCGAAGGTGGAGCCTGGCATCCCCAGCGTTGATGGGGCAGTTGTGGAGATTATGCAAGCTAATGCCCAGAGTTGCAGAGTGGGACTCCTGGTTAGAGTAGGCACCGAGGCGAGAATTATCAAGTCTGCTGACCCTGGTCCACGACCCTGCTGCGTCGGAAATTGAACCCTGGTCCCGGGCCGACTTCTGCTTCCGGGTCTGCCGCCTCTAACCAGTGAGCCATACCACTCCACCAGTCAGCGAGGAGCAGCTCACTGTGTTATTCAGTTGCCCCATCGCCTCAATCATGTATTCCTTTAGGAGCAAGAGGACAATGTTTCCACATTTGTCCGAGTTTCTTATGACCACTTCTTTGTCTTTTTTGAGTCTCTCCAGTAGTTGTCCATATTTTCTTTCATGGTCTGAGATTTCCCTTGTATTCTTGTTATTATTGATGTTGAGTCTTTTGATTTGAGCCACTATTTGGTCATTAAAAATGTTTATAGATTCGCTCAGCATTATTTGTGTTCATTTTGATTTTACTTTGAAATTCGTAGTTGGTTTGCTGCTCGTTTCCATATCAAGGATTCTGCTGCCCCGTGAATCATTGAGATAGTCATAATAGGATTCATCTTCCAATGTGGCAGCGCTTTCCTTCTCCAGGTTTTGTAGATCCCTCAATGTATTGGCATCCCCAGCTGTAAGATTGGGCATTCTGGTTGTGTTTGGTGTAGTTGGGCTGGCCTTTATTTTCTTTGTGTGACAGTTGTAGCTGATGATACTTTCTCAATTTGAGTTTTCTAATGAATCTGTAGATATTGACTCTTGTTTGTGTGTAATTGAAGTTCGTCTCGGCACAATATGACAGACCAAGGGAAAGCAGTTGGTCTTCCGCAGCACTTACAATGATATTTGGTAGATTGATGATGGTATTAGTATTCATAGAAGTAACGCCAGGTTTCATTGTCATGTTTAGTTGCGTTTCCAAGTTCCCCGTCGCCTTGTTGGATGCTTGGAACTCGCGCCTTCATGCTGCTATTCTCCTCTCCCACTTACTTTTCGTCCTTCATTTTTTGTCGGTGTACTCCTAGGGCGTACTGTTTCCCTACGGCTCCGTCTGACATATTCCAATTTTTCTCCCAACGTTGGTTTAATGGTATTTTGGGTAGCATGGTTCCTTTCTCTTTGCCCCTCCTTGTCAGACTCGCTTTCCAGCGCTGAGCTTAGGGCCAAAGTTGAGATTGCCCCTGCCTCGGACTGCCCCATATTGCTGGAATTTGCCCCCTGTGTCCTTCTATTTTTGGTTGCTTTTCTAAACGTATCAAACTTGCGTGCGAACATGAAAATCTGCCCATTGGCATATTCTTCCTTATCCCTCCTAAATTTGTATGCTTTCCATTGCTTAATTTTGTCTTCCTACTAATTCAGTCTACTAGTTATCTCTTCTTAGAATTTTTGCTTTTGCTGGGAATCATTGTGTGCCTGTATTTCCTCATTCATATTGTTGATTTTTATTTGGATATCACGCCTGTCAATGTCAGCATATTTTACTAGTTTGGCAACAAGTTTGCGTGATGATTCCAAATTGCGTTGTGTCCATTCCACCATCATTGCTGGGTTTGGCATTTCATAGCTTGGGGCAATCATAATGAGTAAACATCTGGGAATCCTCACCACATCAAGGTATTTTTGCAAGGATTTTGATTCCCACCACTTCAACATCTCTTAGCGCATTAGTTACTCTAATGCCTGAAATCTTTCTTTCAGGATTCTCAGTCCACCACTTGTTTCCTCATTAGCACTCCCATTAACATCCAGCTGCTCCGGAGCTGTTTCTGAAAACATCTCCTCCGCAGTGGATTCTCGATCCCTTAATGCTGCAGATATTAGCGACATTTTCAAAACTAGTGGCCTGGTCAGCTAGTGGTCAGCTCCTATCCTGAAAGTTTGGGGGTGATTTGCCAAGGGGGGGGCTGAGAAAAAAGGGGGGTTCCAAAACATGGTTTCCCCATGAAATTTTTCATAGGAAACTTTAGACAAGCTACAGCCTGAACATTCTGAACGTAATGACACCAAATTTGTCAAAAAGATAGGGCTTGGTTCAGAAAGCGACCTTTTTTTTAAAATGGTGTAAATCCGTTCAGTAGTTGCTGTGAAATTAGAAAAAGAAAAAGTGTTGATATCTAGGGATGAGGTGGTGTCGCGACCACTCCTGAGGAAGAGATTTACTGTGATTGGCTGCCAACACTCCAAACCAGGCAGTGTTGGCAGCCATCTTGTGACTCTGTAGAACCGAGTCACAGAAAACTAGTAAAACTAAGGGGAAAAAAAAGAAAAGGGGGCAGGGTAGAAACACTCTGACTCCCGAGGCCTGCACAGGGGATCCCACAAGGACCCCCAGTGCCCAAAAATGCATTTTTTTATCTCGGCGAAATTCGCACTGGGGTCTTGAATCCCGCCGGAAAAAAAAATGAATGCACCATGGCAGTAAAAATAAAATGCATTTGGACGAGTAACACACTTTTTTATAGCCACTCTACTAATAAGAATAGTGCAAAGGTCAACTTTGAACTTATTTCCAAAGTATCCCAGAATCGACCCGACTACCTTGCAGATCGCATACCGCACTCACTTTGCAGAAGGGAACAAGTCTCCCAAGAGTCTTAATTCCTGCCTGTGGTGGTACTTTGCAGCACAAATTTAACCCCTTGCATTCTGTTGATGAAGTACCTTTGTTAAAAAAATGGACACGAGACATTGCAACCGACACAAGCCTAATGTCACGTGTGTATATAGAGATATCTGTGCAACAGGAGGGCATGGGACTTCACAGGTGTGTGAGGCCACATTGAAGGGTCAGCCTGACCCTGAACCTAAAAGGGTGCCGGCCTATTTGTGGCCCATGGTTTCTCTTTTCCCACCAACAATGAAGTTCTGCTTTCTACATCTTGACATGTCAGACATCCCCACTCCAAAATTAGGAAATACGCTCAATAACCCTCTCCGTGCCCCGCCCCACACCTAGCACCAGGAGGCCCCCTCCTCGCCCCCACATAGCACCCAACATTACACCAGATCACACATAGAAAGGGCATTTCGCCAGCACACTGTGGCCCGAGCCCTCAGTCTTTCATAGTACTGCCTGTATAACACCTATCACGGCACAGGGAGAGTGTGCCATGAGAACGCACCCCCTCACCCCTTTCTATAAAACTGCATGTAGAGAATGCAATGTGGCAAATGATAAGACATGCGACCAGCACGCCCACTGCCCCTTTCCCTTCTAACACTGCATAGAGAGATTTTGGTATCTCAAAGGGAGTGAATTATGTCATGTCTCACCATGCCTTCCTACTTATGTAACACAGCATATAGAGGACGCATTATAGCAGAGGACGGCTCGCTGTCATTACCACCCACCCCTCCACATGCTGCAAATAAGACACACTGTGGCACAGAGAGGGCATGTGATCACCCACCCTTTTGCTAGAGGGTATGTTACCGTCTCTCACCCTCTTGCCACCCCATTCAGAATCCCATAGATCACATTGAGTCGCTGTAGGTGCCCCCTAAACCCCTGTTTTACATGGTGGCACTGACGGGGCTCGACACACACAGAAACATACGTAAGATACATAAACAAGACTCCGACATTTTTAAACTCTGCATACAGAGGACACATTGAGCAAAGGGAGGGGCAGGCCATCAGAAGGCATCTCCCCCCACACAAGGCATACTGAACATGCAAGCAGCACACACGCTCACACCTCTTCTAACACTGCATACAAGGGACATATTTAACACAGGAGGGACGGGCCACGTTGTTGACGCTCATTAATGTGCCCCTGTTTTGTAACACTGCACATAAAGGGCAAACTTTAGCCCCTTGAGGACACGCCCCCTCCTCCATAAGTTTGCACTTGACAGAGGACACATTCTGGCACAGTGAGGGCAGGCTGTCACTGCCTCTCCTGTTGTGCACACAGGGGACAGGCTGAGGACATGCTGTAATGAGGGGCACTTCTACACCCAACCACCAACAATATGAGCACCACATTGTACCACAAGAAGAAGGGGTGCGGGTTGGGTATGTGCCTGTGCCCCCCTCCCTTCCCATCACCCATACACAAGGGGCGCACACTTTGGCAGTCAGCACGCACCTCCATCAGTGACAGAACAATACATGTTGAGGACAAATTGATTCTCACACAAGGGAAGCATTTAATATATGCCCCCCTTAAACATACACACAGGTGACACAGTGCACGTCACCAGCTAACGCCATTCCCACAATCTAACCATTCAAAAACACTTCACACTTCACATGAAGGGGATAGTTTTGCGCCCCACCCCCACAACCCCTTTAAAATAAACACAGAGGGCACATTACAACACGAGGGCATGCTTACTGTGGCACTTACACCAGACCCCATAACTCTCACTGTAAAATCGCACATACATGACGCCTTTTAGCAGTGAGAGTTCACTCTCGCTGTACCCCAACAATACCCATATGATAGGACGCATGCTCTAGTACACGGAATGGGACAAAAGGGGGTGGTGATGGACGGAGCATCTGAACCAATCAAACACTCACACCCAGTCAACA
This sequence comes from Lissotriton vulgaris, assembly GCF_964263255.1. Taxonomy (NCBI): domain Eukaryota; kingdom Metazoa; phylum Chordata; class Amphibia; order Caudata; family Salamandridae; genus Lissotriton; species Lissotriton vulgaris. Next base: position 1,156,683,486 of record NC_141696.1, read on the forward strand.
GATCTGGGTTTAATCCATCACCGTTCTTTAGCCCACTCTGCCACCCCAGTTCAGACATGGCCATATGCAAATCAGTCTAACCCTGTGCCTCATGGGAACAGTCCAGCCCTAACTGCCAAGCCATGCCTTCCCTGGACCTGAAACAAGCTTCGGAGGACCGGTTTCTGGCATTTCAGCCGTCTTCAGCCCGGCTTGCTTGAATCCAGTGGCAAAGTGAGCAAGGGACTCAAGTCTGAGCATACCCTGCCAACTTATGGCAAACAAAATGGTACAAGAGGGGGTAGTGATGGACGGAGCATCTGAACCAATCAAACACTCACACCCAGTCAACAGATCTGGGTTTAATCCATCACCGTTCTTTAGCCCACTCTGCCACCCCAGTTCAGACATGGCCATATGCAAATCAGTCTAACGCTGTGCCTCATGGGAACAGTCCAGCCCGAACTGCCAAGCCATGCCTTCCCTTGACCGGGAACAAGCTTCCGAGGACCGGTTTCTGGCATTTCAGCCATCTTCAGCCCGGCTTGCTTGAATCCAGTGGCAAAGTGAGCAAGGGACTCACGTCTGAGCATACCCTTCCAACTTATGGCAAACAAAATGGTACAAAAGGGGGTGGTGATGGACGGAGCATCTGAACCAATCAAACACTCACACCCAGTCAACAGATCTGGGTTTAATCCATCACCGTCTTTAGCCCACTCTGCCACCCCAGTTCAGACATGGCCATATGCAAATCAGTCTAACCCTGTGCCTCATGGGAACAGTCCAACTCGAACTGCCAAGCCATGCCTTCCCTGGACCGGAAACAAGCTTCCGAGGACCGGTTTCTGGCTTTTCAGCCGTCTTCAGCCTGGCTTGCTTAAATCCAGTGGCAAAGTGAGCAAGGGGCTCACGTCTGAGCATACCCTGCCAATTTATGGTGAACAAAATGGTACAAAAGGGGGTGGTGATGGACGGAGCATCTGAACCACTTGGCCACTGGATTCAAGATAGCCTGGCTGATGTGTAAATGTAAATGTAAATGTGTGTGTTTTGTAAAGCGCACTGCTACCCAGAGGCGTCCTGGCGCTATAGACCGCTGGGGAACCCGTCCTGGCTTTCCCTGTGAGATGTTCCCTCCTGGGTATCTCCAAGGTGAAACCAGGCATCCCCGGCGTTTGTGGGGGGCCGTTGTGGAGATGAGGCAATCTAATGCCCAGAGTTGCCGAGCGTGATCCCTGGTTAGTGTAGGCATCGAGGCGAGAATTATCGAGTCCGCTGACCCTGGTTCACAACCCTGCCGCGTCGGGGATTGAACCCTGGTCCCAGGCTGTCCTCTGCTTCTGGGTCTGCCACCTCTAACCAGTGAGCCACACCACTCCACTGGTGAGGATTATGAATCCCAAACCGGTCCCATGATGCTTGTTTCCGGTCCAGGGAAGACATGGCTTGGCAGTTCGGGCTGGACTGTTCCCATGAGGCACAGGGTCAGACTGATTTGCATATGGCCATGTCTGAACTGGGGTGGCTGAGTGAGCTAAAGAATGATGATGGATTAAACCCAGATCAGTTGACTGGGGGTGAGTGTTTGATTTGCTCATGCGCTCCGTCCATCATCCCCTTTTGTTTCGCCTAGTACACGGAAGGCATGCTCCGTGTACCCCTCTACCACAACGTAGCACAGCTCACACATGATGTCAGTACACCCCCCCCCCCCCCAATCCATGCAGACTTTAGATTGGGGGCATGCTTTCTGCTCCCTCTAGAGTTCCTGAGGACACATTTTGTTGCACAGAGAAGACATGCCTCTGGTGCCCCCCAAGACACGGTGCCACAGAGACGAGGAGCCCGTGCGGGCAGGGGAAGGGGCGGCATGCCAGCAGCACTCACCTGCCACAGTTGCAATGGCACATACGGTCTTCGCCCCACAGATGCGACAGGATGTAATTGTGGAAGCAGTCCACCAGGGTATTCATGTCCATCAAGCAAGCAATTGGTTGTAAGAACCCATGACGAAGGCATCGGGTCAACTTGGGATGATGGCACTAAACATCGACTCTAGTTTGATTGATAAAAAAAATATATGTGAGCAGGAGTAAATAAATGAAAATAATATTGCAGATTTTTTTCCCTCCCCAAAATGTCTTTTTTTAAAACACATAACACAGACAAAATACTCACGGATGGACTATTAAACATATACATACATCTAAATTGTGCATTAAAGGACATAAAAGGAAAGGTTTCTTACCATAACGAGGGCGGCACCCAGAATCATGAAGATAATGGTATTTGAGCTCATGGACATCCAGCGGGGTGTAGGGGTAAGGGGGGGTAAGAGAGAGGGGTTTCCTAGCTTCAATCCCCCCAAAAAGCTGCTCTTTATCCCCCTCCAGTTTCCTGTGTCTAGCTTGGCAATCCACAGGAATCGTAACAGAAGGACCCCCATCCTTCCTCCCCCTTCCCCCTCTTCTCCTAAGAAAATGCACAATTGTTGACAACAGAAAGGGGTCTCCCTTCCCAGTTTTTTACCCTCGCTCTCTCTCTGCTCTGGGAATGTCTGTGCCGCTTCTCCCTCCCTTCGCTCTCTCTGTCTCTCCCCCTTGCTTTCTCTCCCTCCTTCTTTCTCTTCAAACATTTCACCCAGTCCATCCCCCCACCATCCAAGAAAATAGAAAAATAGAAAAAAAACGTGACAGATAATGTCTCCTCCTGTATTTCATGAGCAGGAGGTGTAAATACAAAATGCTCCCCTCTTTTTCTTCTCCCGCAACCTCTTGTCATGTTACCCCCCAACACACACATACACACACACACACCCTCACCCCACCACACACACACCAACTCTTTCTGTGTGCTAACTCAATAAATAATTCAAACTATTTTTACCCCTCCTGGCCGGAAACTAGAGATGTTCTTTTTCTTATGTACCCTGGTCTCAGATGGATCATCTATAGCTGTTCCCTGGGTTCTTTTTCGCCCACACTGCCAATTAAAAATATGCACACCCACTGCCAATTAATAAAATGCATATAATTTAAATAGCAGCTTGGGAAATGTGGGTAAAGGGTATGTAGAGGGTAGGGGTGTTCATCTCCAGGAAGGAAAACCACTACAGTACGTTTGGATCGCCTCTGGGTGAAAGCATCAACCCAGCAATAAATAAATGTACAGAAAAAATGCAGATGTTCTGGAGAAGGATTCCACTCCCTCCAATTTTCAATGCTCCGGTTGAGAGCTGGTTGGGGGTTGGGGCACGCCCTGCGCTTCCGTTTGTAGTTTTCTTTTGCATTGTGTGCCACGCGTAACTGATGGGAGGCCGTGTATGCTGATAAGTGACATCTCAAATGACATCACTGATGACATCATTGATGGCATCATCCAGTGACTGTGTGTTTCTGTAAAGTTTAACTATGTTTTATGTGTATGCCAAGGTGTATTGAAGAATGAGTGGAATTACAACTGCCTGAATGGATTATTTAGTAAGTGCGTGACTGACTGTATAAGAGTGAAAGTGTCTTACTGAATGCATGGGTTAGTGACTACACTGTGTGACAGTCTGTTTTAGTCTCTCAGTTGGTGTGTAAGCGGCTGCATGGGTTGGTGAGTAGCTACATGAGTGTCTATATGGATTATTGATTTGTTGTCTGAGTATCTATTTGGGTGCCTGAGTGTCTGTGTGGGTGGGTGGCAGGGTGTGTGACTGTGCATAGATGTGTGAGTGGGTGATTCACTGGTTGTATGGATTCAAAAGTCCATCTATGAAGGGCTGTATGCGTGAGTTAGTGTGTGCATGGGTGTGTTGGTGAGTGAATGAATGTCTCAGTGGTACATGTGTAAGTAACTACATATGTTTTAAGGCAGTATATGTGAGTGTTACAATATATAAATGACTATAAGTCAGAGTAAGTTATTTGAAGAGTGAGTGTATAAATGAGTGCCTGCTTGTAACAGTGATTGTATAAGACAGTAAGTATGTGTTAGTATCAGCATAAATAAGTGATGTGGTGTGTGTATAAATAACTGAGTTGGTGTGTATAACTGTATACATGAGTAAATTGGTATGTGATTGATTCTTTGCATGACTGACTAGATGTGTGAGTAACTCTGTGGATGAGTAGCAGAGAGTTACTGTATGCATAGGTGTATAATTGCATATTATAGTACTGTAGTGATGAGTAACTGCATGTATAAGTGACTGGATGTGTGTACAGACCTAGGAAATAGTGGATGGTATGTAGTATCTGGCATTGTTGTGTCTATGGTTTCAAAAATAGTAGTCTGTATTTTAGAGTGCGTGCATCAAACTTTATATTAGGGCATCAGTATATGCATCAGATGTTCATGTGGATGATGTCATCAGTGATGTCCTTTGAGGTGTCATCAGTGATGTCACTGACCATGTCATGAGTGATGTAATATGTGACATCATCAGGAGTGCATTGCGGGCGCACGAGTTATAGTTAGCTCTGGTTTTATATGAGTCAAATGTCCAACTAACTATAACGTCCCTGAAACCTATTTCAGTGAATTTCTAAGGTCTTTTAAATGCTAATTCCTAACTATGACGTCTGTAAAACCTATGGTTTTTTCAAAGTGAATTTCATAGGTTTTTTAAATATCGAACTACTATTGTGTATTTGTCATTAGTAGTGTTTTTCTAACTTTTCAACTACATAAAACAAACTGAAAAAGTGCTATGTAACATAATACATTTTACAAATTGCAATGAGTTTTTAAATAATACAAAACAATTTAACATTCAGAAAACAATTTTCCCCCTTTTTTTGCTATCATCAGCTACTACTTAACTTCACTATTCACAGTGATGTCAGTGTAGTTTCATCATGAACAGCAGGGAGAAAAAACAATCAACTAGATTGTTAAAAAAACTAATTTTCTCAAATGTAATACAAAATCAACACAAATAACACATCCAATAGAACTTCAAATGTTCAAATCTTACCTTTACTTCGTACTTTGTCTGCACATTTTCCCAATACCCAGATAATGTATCAACAATTTTGCTTTGAAAGCATCCAGTTTGAATTCCATAAAGATCATACTTAGTTTCTCTGCATTTTCCCAATACACCACATAATGTACCAAAAATTCCGCTTTGAAAGCATCCAGTATGAATTCCTTAAAGATCTTACGTAGTTTCTCTGCACATTTTCCCAATACACCAGATAAGGTTTTTAAAATTTCACTTTGAAAGCATCCAGTATGAATTCTTTAAAGATCTATACACCTTCCCATTAAAGCCGAATGCTGTATCTAAAATCTTTGTTTCAGAAAAATGAAGTATGAGTTGGGTAATTCCTGAGGCAATCTCAGTTTCATTTCCAAGTGTGTATCATTGCAGTGACTCCATCCAGTATTACTCTTTAAATGAACGGTATAATGTCCACTTATAATAGTACTTCCAGCATGGAAAACAACAACAAATGTTTCAAAAGTTCTTCCAGAAATAGATACTTGATTAGCAACAACATTGTTAATTTTGGTTTCCACTTTTCTTCCATTTGGTCGACAGCGTTGCCGCATTATAATAAAAAATGTTCCATATCTTTGTAGGCATAATGTAGATAGCATTCTTGATTTACAATGAGAACACATCATCTCATGATCAGCTTCTTTTTCTAACTCAAAAAATGGTACAGATTTGCAGTCATGCATTGTTTAATATAAAAATCGTTCTCTGTCAACTATAGTCCTTGAAGATAATAAACACTCTCAGTCTGAATTCCTTCATCTTCGAGTACTCCAAGCATAACCATCAGAAATTCTTGTGCATCAATACTAAACAAGTTCTTTAGTCGACGACTTTGAAAAGCTTGTTTACCATGTTTGCTTAGAACACCAATTCTTACATCTTTTAGAATATTTGCATAATCTTCGTCTCTTGCTTGTCGCATATTCTGAGTGAGTTCTTTGTATTCAAAATGTAACCACAGATTCACATTTCCAACACTTCCCAACGATTTCCTAGTGTCTTCATGTAGAAGAGTTTTAAACACTGGTTCTCCTTTTACAGGAGTTAGTTGTAGCAGATCTCCAATACAATTAAATGTTTCCCCCAAAGAGAACGTCATAATCTGTTTTTAAGACCTGCTGCATTCTTAAGTGTACAAAAGCAAGCATTGAGTTTGAGACCATGCTCACCTCATCAATAATTAAAAGTTTAATTTTCTTCAGCACTCTTGACACTTCATAAGAAGCTTCTCAAGACAACTTCTGATATTCTAATTTATTGTCATGCTCCACTGGTAACATCAATAATCTATGCAAAGTAACTCCTTTAAGATTATGTGCAGCTAATATAGTTCGAGCTGTTACCGCACAACATAAATGTGAACCAGTAGTTTTTTGAAGAAAACTGGTCAACACTTTAATTAAAAAACTTTTACCTGTTCCAGCTTGACCACTGATGTACATCAGAAGAGGTCTAAAAGATGAACAAGGTCGGCTAGCGTGGAACCCGAAAAACTTTGAAAAAATCACCCAAGCCATTGAGAACTCAAATTTACACTCAATTAATCACAACATAAACCCAATATTAAATTTTGAGGCAGTTGCCAAGAATCTAGTTCAAGTACTACAGAAGAGCGGAAAATGAAGAATGATAAAAACACAAGGCAACAAAAGATTGACCTCAGATCCCAAGGCAAAGGAATTAAACAAATTAATTAGGGCACAATTCCTGTATTTCTCTGACACCAGAAAACAGGAAATCAATAAACTAAAAAACTTTCGCAGAAGACAAAAATTAAAAGAAAACCAAATCTTACAGGATAAGAAATGGATAGACCTACAGATAGCAGCAAAAAGACATGACAAACGTACTTATTGGATTAACATAGCACAAGAAACAGGAACAAAAATAATGTTAAAATCAAACCCTGTCCCACCTTCAGACTGGGAAACATATATAACTAATTTATACAAAGTAAACCAAGTCTCCAACTGCGATACAGTAATGCAAATCGATATAGGACAGGATAAAGTCACAAACATTGAGCCACTAACACCTTCCTTAGTAGAACATTTCATAAAAAAAGGCAAGAAGTTCGGCTGCAATGGGCTCAGACCAAATCCCGATTATGGTCTTAAAGAACAACCCAAAGAGTGGAGTAATCTTTTAACATGCATGTATAACCACATACTTAGTACAGGGGAAACCCCGAAGTCCTGGAAGGGAAGCATAGTAATTCCAATTCATTAAAAGGGCTCGAGACTGCTCCCCGGGAATTACCGACAAATAGCTCTCCTAGATGCAACCGGGAAGATTTTTGCTGCCGTACTTCTAGATCATCTAAAAGAATGGGCATTCTCAACTGGCTCCATTCCACTCTACCAAGCAGGATTCAGACCCAAACACTCAGTCATAGACAATATTGCAGTACTTCAAACCATACTTGAAAAATACGTGATAAAAAAAATCGCAGGTAGTATATGCAGTATTTGTAGACTTTACCACTGCCTTTGACAAGGTCATTCGAGTCAAACTTTGGAACAAACTACAGAAAATGTGATTACCACATCATCTTCTCCACTTAATAACATCATTGTACTCTGGGACTTGGTGTCAAGTTCATTTGGGGAGGGAGAAGGGTCTAACCTCCCCATTTCCAACTCCAAACGGCCTGCGACAGGGGTGTCTTTTAGCCACCCTATTATTCTCCTTATATTTGAGCGATCTACCAGAAACTCTTAATCAGGTCAAAAACTTTCCACCGAAGATTGCGTCCACCAAAATTCACTGCCTGATGTACGCCAATGATGTAGTAATTTTGGATTTGACTCCCTTTGGTCTCCAACAAAACCTCACGGCACTCACCACATATACAGATGAAAACTATTTAATCCCAAATACCACTAAAATAAAAATTCTACCATTTACAGGAAAGAAGACTTATTGCAAATATAACTGGTTACTAGGAGGTAATCCATTGGAAATCGTAAAAGAATATATATATCTTGGGAGAACATTTACTCAGACTTTGCGCAACCAGCCTCATTTGCAAAAAAATGGGACATAAAGCAGATGCCCATACAGGGGCTCTCCAAAGACTTTACTCATCCACTGGTCGAACACAATTCTTCTCCTTGCTCCAGGTTTATAGTGCGAAAATTCCTGCAGTCTTAATATTTGCAATAGAACATATCCCAACAAGAGAATGGTCTCAAATAGATGTCAAAGAAGGGAAAATCCTGCGGAAGTTAATCAGGATGCCGCAAGCAGTCCCGGTTCAAGCCCTCAGGCTAGAACTATCATTAGTTAGCTCCTATGCCAGAGGGATCATAAACATAATTAGATGGGCATATAATCTGGCTCACGCAGATCCAGGAACACTTAGAGCACTTTTAAAAATAGAGACACTGGACCAAGACTATCGAAAGTATATATTTGGAAAAAACGTAAGTAATGCTTTTAAATTATCATCAGTCTCTCTAGAAATGTTAATATCTTGGACACCAGCCCAGCTGAAACTCTGCTTGAAGCACTTAACACCAAGGCTAAGCATGGAATTGGATATTCAACACTGCTCCAGGCTTTCAATGTACAAACTGTTAGCGGACACAATACTTTTTAAAAAAACGCAACCATATATCTTTTTTAATCTAAATCATGGTGTAAGGCGAGCTATACTTCAAATACGGCTAGGAATATTACCGCTGAAATCATACACTCTTAAGTGGTCATCAAATCAAGGAGAGACGAATCACTGTGACTTATGCAAGGGTGGGGTGCAAGACCTAGAACATGTTCTATTTGTATGTCCAAACGAGATCGTGGTAGCAGCTAGGAACAGATACATTACCCCGATCAAAACAAAATGTAATATAAACTCGGTCCAGATGTTGATTTCCCTCTCCAATGCTCCTCCCAATGAATTTGTGTGTATTAACCTGTACAACTTTTTAAAGTCTTTTTTAAAATTATATTAATGTGATATTTTTTTTTAGCAAAAATTGAATTTGTATCATGTATAAATTTGTTGTTCTCGTAAGAGAACTAAATCAAATCAAATAAAACTTAAAGTAAGCATGTTATTTACAAGCAGCCAAAGAACATTGATATAAAGATATTAGATGCAGTTCAGCATGTGTTTTTTAAAAACCTGGGTGAACATTCCAAAAAGGGCACGTTTAACACATTTCTGACATGTTTAAGGAAATCTGGGACTTGTGTTCTACCCTACTGTTCTAGTTTGTGAAGTTTGTGCTTACCACGGTCTGACTGACAATGGCACATACTTTCTGTTCATTGTATTTGTAGAACGGTTTCCTATTGGTATTTTGTAAATTAAAATATGAAACTTGCTACAAGAAAAAAAAAAAAAAAACTGAACACAGGCATTCTTTTTTTCATGCAACAAACCATGTTCTATCCGTTCTTTCACTTGTACATATATTTCTTTCTGTTCAACATTTAATTGTTCTTCTAACATTTCCAACATAATATTCTCCTTGTGCGCTTGTTGCATTACAATTTTGACTTCATTCATAGCAATAGCTGCTTCATTTTCCAGCATTGGTTGTCCAAGAGGGTCTTGACTACATGGACCACTACTTTGACTATCTTGAGAACTTTCATGAGCTATTTCAGCTATAATAGTCTTTTCCTGTTCAACTTACACATTCAACATTTTTAAATATGTAGGGAAAATTGGACATCCAATGCTATCTTTACAAGCATTAAAAGAATCTCCTTAGCAGTCAAACTCTCCAAGTAATTCATTTCACTACACCATGGTTTAAACAGTTGCAGAAGTGCTAAATAGTAAAATTCTCCCTTATCTAGAGTTTCACAACTACGTTTCTTGTGGTTTATAAGATTACCCTTTGCATGTTTTACTAAACAACCATGACATCCAACTACTGCAAACTTTCCTTCTTTTAAATTTGTTTTAACATTTCTTTTGAAGCTGTAATGTTAAAGTACTTCATACAGACATAGCTGTTGCAGATGTCGACTCCTTTTCAGAAAGTATGTGTCCAACATATTAGTGTTGAGAATGTCTGTACTGTCTGGCTCATTTGCTGCTAATTGTTCAATTTCTTCCAATGATTTAAACACTCTATTTCGATTGCAGGCAAGACCTAAACTTACCCAAATGATTCCTCGTGACTATGAATATAAACTTGATGAGCACAAGCGGTCTGAACATTCATAAGATCCAATTTCTCGGTGGGAAAGTATTTTTAAACTAAAGCTGTACAATTTTTTGCTAAGCCTATTCTCTTGTGCAATTTCTTCCCACATTTGTTTCATCTCTGTTTTTTCAGATTTTATTATGTACGATGTAACATAACGTGCAACAGCAATTGAGTTATCTGCAACATACTGCATGTCAATGTTCCCATTCAACATTTTTAAAATGACTGGATTGTAGTCATTGATATACTTTGACACTTCTGTTCTTTTTAAGTTGTAGGTACTCTTTGGAGATTTCCGAGTTATTGTGCGCCTTACAGAGGATAAAAAATAATTTACTCTTCCTATAGAAATGCCTAGATGGGGAAAACCGAATCGACATTTGGAGTAATATTTTCCTTTACACTTGTATTTTCTTCTGCAGTACTTTCAACAACAATGACTTTGGAAACATAAAACTTGCTGTCTCAAGCTTCTATCTCCTCCTTCTCTTGGAAACTCACAAGTGACATACTGTTCAATGAAAGACAATACTGTTTCATCAGAATCATTTCCAAATGTAGGTGCATCCTTAATCCATAGTAACATATGTATATGAGGTGCACCTCTTGCTTGATACTCCTTTCTCCAAAAGAAATCAGTAACTTTCTATTTGAAATACCTCAATGCTACTTCCTATCACTTCTTTTGAATGCAAAGGACATATTGTGTAATGTTCATAAATATCTTCAGTCCTTGACTTGTCAAGTTTCTCTATTTGACCACTTAACATTTTAGATTCATCTTCTACACGTATTACCTGCTCATCCACATTTACATTTTTGTAATAAATATTGTTCTCTAAAAGATATAAGGTAGTCTTTTCAACTTAATTAAAATCCACAAATTCTTGCCCTAGTTTCTGACTCTTTGTTGGTACACCATTTACTAAAATCACTACTGCCTAATTTTCCTCTTTCTCTCCAGCAATAGTTTCAATGTTTTTCTTAAATTCCAAAGGTAAGTGCACCACTCTTCCTTTCAGCCCTCTTTGCAAGTCTGTTGGTGGCAGTTTACCAGGCTCCACCAGAATTATAGTTTGAAAAGGATGAACAGATTGAATTAGAACTGACTCATATGTATTCAATTTGGCCAGCTCCTCTGGAATAGCTACTAATTCCAAGGTATTATGTTTTGCTCTAGCAGCCATTATGTTGTCTTCTAATTTGTTGTAACAATATTTACATATACGTTAATCACTACCTAACTCAAATCGACCTTCGACAAACAACTAAGTTGCAAATACTTCCCACTTACCATTATTCTCCTTTTCACTTTTCAAATAAAAATCAACATTCCTACTTTGACTTGTATAATGAGTACGTCGACAACAAACACAAACATAGTTTGGTATTTCATAGCACACTACATTAAACTTTCCAATTTCTTCTTCAAACTGATCAGTGCTAATCACTTTCTCATCTCCTCCAACATCTGTAATTGTCAAACTTTCACTTTCTATGAACTGCTCTTCTGAACCAAAATATCGCATTTCAATATCATCACACTTTTTTTGAACATCTGATAAAGAACCATATAAAAGACTTGTATTTAGTTCACTTAAAATTAATGCATGACTTTTTACATAGTACAGTTTATTTACAAACTTCCTCATTTCTGAATGGTGTACTGCTAACATCCTCAAATGATGAAAAACACTTTTACAAACTGTTCTTGAAAGACAAGCCAGCGAATGCCCATACTTCTCAGTACATGTTCTTACATTACATGGATCTGGTCCTTGTAACAGCTTAATCTTCTGTTGTATACTTTTCTGAGTATATTCTCATAGCAAACGTCGCATTATATCAATGGATTCCTGTCGAATATTACGAATACTACTACAACTCCACTTAAAAACAGGAGATTGTGGACGTTTCCCTTGCACGTCTTCAGCTAATAACTCTTCTGCAGTTTTATCAACCATTTCCTCCTTCAGAAGAGGACAACCATCCTGAACTTTGTAGCAACGACTTCCAGTGTCAACTGCAAATGATAAACTATTTTCCTGGAAGTAACTTTCTTCATTAAAAAAGGCTCAGTAGTAGAAGTATGTCTCCAATGTTCACTAAAGATTTTACAAAAGTTGGTTCAGTTCACAAGTCTCTTTTTTCTACTTTTGTATTTCAATACTTTGACTATTTTATCCAATAGTTTAATTCTCTTTAAAATCAAAAAGAATAACTTCTGTTTTAAATTGAAAGCAGTATCCACTATACTTTCAATACGCTGCTTCTCTTTGAACTGCAAGATTTTTTTTATATTTGCAGCATTTTCATTAAATTCTGAATCACTCTAGAACGAAAAAGTCTCTGACGAATTTCTTGAAATTGTTTTTGTTTTGTAACAGATACTATTTCTTTATCATGTTTCCTTTTCTCGTATTTGAAATTGAGCTCTGCTTCACCTTACTTGAAAAATTCTTCTTTTTGCTTTGTGTGATGTTTTTCTCATTAAGTGTTCGTAATTTTTTTTCAAAAATTGTCTTTTGCTTAGTAGAAAAAACAGTTTATGTACTACTCACATTTTTGTCTACTTCAAGATCTTTCCTTTTCGTCAAATATATATTTTTCTTCTCTTTTATTTTTTTTTCATTTCTTCTAGGCATTTCCAAATTTTAATCCAAACGAAATAATTTTCTGAAAAACAAAAAATAGATTCAATTATTTTTCACATTTGTCCACTATGTTAAAATAATAACATACAATTACAAAACTTCTACTAACAACTTCCAGACCCAGGGCTGCAACGTGGTGGAGCACGATAGACGAGCACTAGGATGACAAGTAGTGCCATAGAACATACAGCAAGTATTTATTAAATTATTTACATACTCCTTTACAACTTATATATAACTGCACTACCTTAATTTTGTTGTTCTCCGCCACACCCCATCACTCTACAGCACTTTCTCTGCATCCACCGCAAACAACTTTATAAATAGTATTGTTAAAAATGTTAATCTATGTATTTAGGATGATATGATCAACCAAAAAGCACACACAAAAATTTCCATTATTAGCCTAACAATTTTATCTACAACTTCGCAAACATAACACTGCACCCAGGGCTTTAAGTGCAGGGGATGTCTGTGGGGATATGACCACCAATACTTTATTTTTGGGGGCCTCGAAATGGGTCTTTATATGGCTCTATTTTCCAGCCTCATAAACATAATCCATTTTTTTTCTTTATCGTACTGCAGTGACACTGTGAGAGCATGCACATTGCTCACTACTTAGAAGTGCAGACATCATGCCAAGTGACTCGCATTGTAGGAGAAGGGAAATCCTTTAAAGAGAGCCATTTTCTCCCAGGATTTCCCTTCTCTTTTTGCAACGCAGGAGCAACATCATGGTGGGGTGATTAGCAGACACACCACCATGTGCGCAACGCCCATTGCTCCGGACTCTCCTACACAGCTTTCCTGGCGAACACGGAGAGCCGCACCTGAGTACTTCACCAGTCTTCAAAACATACATTTTTTGGAAAGGAGACTGTGTTTTTTCACCCCTTTTTACAGCCCCTACATCCCTACTCTGCCTATTGCTGAAAGAATTAGATTCCCTCAAAATTTCCCTCTGGTTGCGCCTCTGCAAACGACCGTAATCAGGCAACTCCAGCACGAACCTGTTCTCACCTTACACATGGTCTTGTTTTAGTGCTATGAAAATACACACTTTGCCTGCCTCACTAATTTCTCACAACCCCTCTTTAACCACTGCTGCTAGGCGTTTTCCCGTCCTGTGCTGCAAATTGTTGTTTTACTTTATTTCATGACGAGCTGGCCTTGTCATCAGCGCACGGCAGGTAAGCGCCATCGAAGGGGTTAATATGAACATAAAAGCTTTCCAATTACTTTTATTTTCCTATACTGTACTTCACATGGAAATATAGAACTCAAGGTGCTCACCATCCCAAAATAGCTCTCTGGTATACTTTCTCAAATATAAGAAGTACAGGTATTCAGCATCTGTCAGTCAGGCCACTTTAAAACAGTGTTCCTATAAACAACTCGACAAAAAGGTATTTTTCTAAATTACTGTATTACACTTAAAAGCTCCTTTAAATTTCTTTCGCTAGATGTACCTTTGTTTAAAACACCACAACAGAAGGGTGTTGAAGTATGCTCCAATCAAAGCTTTGTTATTCTTTATAAACAAATCTGCCTTTCAATACTTTTCACAAGCCTTTTCAACACCTTAAGAGGGTAGCTGGATGAGTATAATACGTCGTATTTAGAATCGGGGGTGGACGATGCACGGAAATAAGAACGTATAGTTGAATAAAGGGCGAGTGGATACATGGCCAGATGCATCAATGCATAGATACATAGATCAAAGTATCAATGTATGGATGGATGGAAGGATGAATGAATGCAGAGACCAGTACTTACCATAGACGGGTGGGCTAATAAATTGATTCTGGGACAGATATATCTATGCATATATAGGTGCATGACTGCATGAATGGCACAGTGCTTACTATAGGAGAGTGCGCTCATACATGCTTAAGATAAGCGGATGAACAGATGTATGTATGTATATAATTGGAAATTTTAGGACACAGTGCAGAAGCACTACAGAGCGCAGCACGCTCACAGGAGCTCGAAAAACGAAATTTTAAAAATTGTGATTTTATGTTTGTGTAAATTGTGAATAGCTGCCGTTTTTACTGGCTTTGAACTACTACCCTCTCACCAAACTATAATCGTTAATTACCGCGTTTGGAGCGGGTCCTTTTCCCCGAAGCAGCACTGCAGCGGCCATCTTGGGTTGGGGGGGGCTGCTCAGAGGAGCTGCACACGGTCTAGTCGTCGCAAGGACGCTAGACCGGTATTTAAACGGGGCAAACTAGGTGGCCTGTGATTGGAAATTTTAGGACACAGTGCAGAAGCACTACAGAGCGCAGCACGCTCACAGGAGCTCGAAAAACGAAATTTTAAAAATTGTGATTTTATGTTTGTGTAAATTGTGAATAGCTGCCGTTTTTACTGGCTTTGAACTACTACCCTCTCACCTGCACTATAATCGTTAATTACCGCGTTTGGAGCGGGTCCTTTTCCCCGAAGCAGCACTGCAGCGGCCATCTTGGGTTGGGGGGGGCTGCTCAGAGGAGCTGCACACGGTCTAGTCGTCGCAAGGACGCTAGACCGGTATTTAAACGGGCCATGTTGACGCGCGGCGGGCACGCGCGGCGGGCTCGCCGGAGCACCACCGGAGTCACGCTAGAGTCCAGCCCGTCTGCGCCCGTCCGCGCACAGACGGGCGCAGGGGCTGGGACGGCTGGTCAGCGTCACATTTACCCCCCCGGGGAGCTGAAATCCTTGAATAGAGGTGAGCCCTTGGTAGACCAGGCGGTCTCAACGCTGCTTAAACACTATGGTATATCCCGGAACGGTAGGTGTACACCTGCCGTGGGGAAACATTCCATCTTAAAAATAGCTAGTCTGAACACCCGCTCGCTTCACTGCCACCATCTGGAGGTATATAACATGCTTCAGGACAGTGAGATCGATGTCCTGACCCTCTCGGAGACCTGGACGGATGAGAACTCACTGCCGGACATCATTGCCGCTGTTCCAAGCGGATATGATATAATGTGGCACAACCGCCCAGGGGGCTCACGGGGGGGCGGGGTAGCTATCCTTTACAGGAAGACCATGACAGTGGAAAAGCTAGTAACAGAGACGATCGACCTAGCCGATTTGATTGGGGTAAAGGTCACTGTAAACAATGTGTGCTGGGTGATTTTGTCTGTCTATCGCCCGCCTAAGGCAACCCCAACATTCTTTGACCTCTTTTGTCCTATCATATCTGACTTTAGGTCAAGATATACAAAAATCCTGGTAACAGGGGATTTTAATTTACACTGGGACAAACCCAACTGGGACTCACCTATGCGTCAGCTAGACACTTTAATGTCTGCCCTGGGTTTTAAACAGGTGGTGGATGTTCCAACGCATGTAAAAGGCCACACTCTCGACCTCATGTGGACTACAGACGCTGCCCTAATATTTAGGGAGGCAGCGCCCTGTGTTTGGTCGGATCACCATTTGGTCTCATGTGAGGTCCCCCTTAACAGTGGGGCTGTTTGCAGCCCACATGGGTCTAGAAAAACGCGGAAATGGGCTGAAGTCAACCTGCTGTCTATGACCAAGGCTCATTTGGCACCTCCCCAGGCCTCTGAGTCGGACTGTAACCTGGACCGAGAATACTCCGACCTAACGAGATGTATGACTCGAGCGATCGATCAGATAGCGCCAGTGAGAACACAGCAAATAAAGGGATCAGGGAAAGCTCCCTGGTTTACACCACTCTTAAGGGAAACCAAAACAAAGCTAAGGAGACTAGAAAGGTTATGGAGGAAATCCAAGCAGGACGTAGATAGGAATATCTATAAGGCCTCCCTCCACCAATACAAAAAACTTATGATCCAAGCTAAAGCGGACTACCTTGAGTTGCGCCTAAGCAAGGCCACTAACATCCAGAAAGAAACCTTTAAAGTATTGGCCGAGCTGAGTAAAAAGCCGGACAATGCTAAGGCCCCTTTTGACTGCAACACCTTCCAGACCTACTTCCTGGAGAAGGTGAAGATCATTGTCCAAGAGATGGAGAGTGTGGCGGCAACAGGGACTGCGACTAGCCTAACATCTAATAATGCAAATGACTGCTCCTTTGATGTGTTTCCAGAGATGGATGCACTAATTTTGAAACAACTGATGGGCAAAATTAAATCTGGCTCCCCAGCTGATCCGTGTCCACCTGAGATCTTTCGCATCGCAAGTCCCTTATTAGAGGAGTATATCATCTCTCTCCTCAATAGATCGCTAGGCATGGGATATCTGCCGAATGAACTTAAGGAGGCGCGGGTAAGACCTCTATTGAAAAAGCTGGGGTCGGATCCTGCTGTGTTAAAAAACTACAGACCCATCTCCCAGCTTCCCTTTCTCTCAAAAATCCTTGAGCAGCACGTTCTTCAGTCCCTGTCCTGCTATCTGGAATCTCACCACCTACTCCATGATAGACAGGCAGGGTTTCGAGCCCACCACAGCACCGAGTTAGTGATGCTCTCGGTGCTGGATGATCTAAGAGGTCGAGCTGACTGTAAGAATGCGAGCGCCCTGATATTATTAGACCTATCAGCGGCGTTCGACACTGTCAGCCATGCTTTGCTCTTGGATAGATTGAAGAACTTTGGGATTAAGGGCTTGGCTTTTCAGTGGTTGGAATCCTTCCTTATAGGAAGGACCCAAAAGATACAACTGGGGGATGAAATATCAGAGGTGGGGATCTTGGAGTGTGGGGTACCGCAGGGGTCTGCCCTGTCCCCGCTTCTATTTAACCTTTACCTGCAACCACTGATTGCTTCGTTAGCTGCGATGAACTGTAAAGTTTTTAACTACGCTGATGACACGCAGCTACTGCTCAGTATAAATGACACCACGGAGGCACAACTCCAATCCCAGAACATCCTGAGGTTCACGGTGCAATGGATGACGGATAACCTTTTAAAAGTCAATCCTGACAAAACTGAGATCTTGGTTATCCCATCCACTTCTTCACCTTGGAGTGACCTTTACTGGCCTATGGAGTTGGGCCCTGCCCCAAAACCAAGCCTGGCTGTGAAAAGTTTAGGGATTAAACTGGATGCCGACCTGTCGATGGCTGCTCAGATCGCATCGGTGGTAGGCAGCTGTATTAATATCATTCGGCAACTGCGGAAGCTATCCCCTATCCTTTCAGAGCCCATGATGCGATCAATAGTGGCTGCCACCATCATTTCCAGAATCGATTACGGAAATGCTCTCTATCTTGGCTTACCGAAAACCCTCACCAACAGGCTCCAGGTCTTGATGAAGGATGCTGCCCGTTTGATCTTTAGACTTCCTAGGAGGTCTAGAGCCACTCCCCTACTACAAAGCCTACATTGGCTTCCAATTAAAGAGAGAGTGGAATTTAAGAGTTTGTGTACAGCTCATAAGGCAATTTACGGTAAGGCTCCAGCCTATATCAAGGAGCGCCTGCAGCTGTACTGTCCGACGAGATCACTTCGGTCCTCGGACTCGCAGCTGCTGACCTGCTCTCGCTATAGGCTGGCGACGAAGGGAGGGAGAGCTTTTTCAGTACTGGTTCCCCAGTTGTGGAACAGTCTGCCTGGAGGGTTGCGCGAGGAAGGAAACCTCCTAAGATTCCGAAAGAGCTTAAAAACGCTATTGTTTAGGAGAAGCCTGAGCATAGCATAACCGGAATGCTGCTCTTTGCTCTGACTTCGTTATGTTGTTGTCCTGTACCATCTTTTCCTGGCGCTTAGAGGCCTGCAGGTGATTAGGCGCGGTATAAAATTAAAATAACAATAACAATAACAATAACAATAAGTAGGAACATATGGATCAATTAAAAGATGGTTGAATGGCGCAGTGCTTAGGATGGATGGATACTGCGCTTTAATTGGGCCGGGTCTGAGGACCGCCACTCATTTTCAGGGAGCCTCCAAACGACTCTCTACCAGGCTCTATTTTCGGCCCTCTCAAAGATAGTCAATTTTTTTTCTTTTTATTACCCTGCAGTGACAGCATGCACACTGACGTACGCATGCTTATTTTGCTCACTACTAAGAACTGGAGACATCAGGCTAGATTACCCATGTTGTAGAAGAAAGGAAAATCCTTTGAAGAATGTTTTTAAGAAACGTACTTATCTTGATTTAAACCACGCCGCAATTGCATAGCCCACACCCCTTTAAGAGCTTTGCCCCTCCCCGTTTAGAGCACCCCCACTTTTTTTCTCCCACTTATAACCCTAACTACACCATGGTAACAAATAAACAGTGTAAGCTTCCATTGAAATCTACAATGGCACCAAGTTTCATAATTTTCCATCAACACTATCAGCCTTCTACCACAGTACAAGAGTGTCTATTAGCACAAAGATGTCTTATCCACAGAAATGTTGTGTAATTTGTGTACCTGTCTGCAGGAACACTTATCACCAAAACGTACTAAAACATGGGAATTTGCCAGAAAAACATATACCATACCATAAAGCGATTCACAAATGGGCACACTGCCACTGCACCACCCTCTTCCCCATCCTTAACTTTACAAAATTAAAGAAAGAGCCGCACCAAACCTAGTAAATACACTATAGCAATACAAGAACTTAATTTCAACAACTGTCTACCGGTAAGCTCATGAGCAAAGCGTATTAAAGCATACCGATTTGCGGGTAAAACAAATACCATGCCATAGGGCACTTTATAAGTGCTCCCAGTGGTACTCATCACCTTCAGTAGCTCAACATCTGCACATTACTAAATTCTGTGTTTCAATCAGCAACATAACTACCTCCCCGACACCCACCCCGTCCTTCCTTAACCGTACGAAATCAAACAGAAACCCCCACCATTCCTACTAGCGCAGCTATACCCTTACACAGGCTTACATTTAACAGGTGTGTGGCGGAACACAACAAAAAGTATAATAAATGAGCCCAGGGAAACTGCATTACCTTTACTAACTACACATACCCACGTTACAAATGTCTGTCTTATAATTAGAAACATACGCTCCTCCCCACCCCCATCCATACCCAAGCTTAACCTTACGAAATCAAACAACGAGCCCCATCACTCCTTTTACCTCCACTATAGCCATACATAGACTTAATGTCAACAGGTGTCTACCGGAATGCTCATCATCAAAAGCTATTAACACCTGCAATTTTGCAACTCAAACATACACCATACCATAAGACGGTTTATCAATAGTCATAGTACCACTACACCACCTCAACACCCATCCTTGCTTAACTTTACGCAATTAAAGAAAGAGCCCAAGCAAACGTAGAAGCACCACTATAGACATACAGAGGCTTCATTTCAACAGATATCTCCCAAAAAGCTCTTCAGAAAAACATATTAAAACATGCAAATTTGCAGGTAAAACATATACCATGCCATAGGGTGCTTTATAAGTGCTCCCAGTGGTACTACATCACCTTTAGTAGCTCCACATCTCCAAGTTACTAAATTCTGTATTTCAAACAGCAACATACTACCTCCCCCACACCCACTCCCGCCCTCGGTTAACCATACGAAATCAAACAGAAACCCCCTCCATTCCTAGTAGCGCCACTATACCCATACACATGGTTAATTTTAACAGGTGTCTACCAGAACACTTATGAGCAAAAACTATTCAAACATGCAAAGTGTAAAACATACACCATTCTATAGCGCGGTTTATAAATGGGCCCAGTGAAACTACATTACCTTTAATAACTACACATGCCTACGTTACAAATGTCCGTCTTATAATCAACAACATACACACCTCTCCCACCCCCACCCATGCCCTTGCTTAATCTCACGAAATCAAACAACGAGCCCCAGGACTCCCGTTACCACCACTAAAGCCATACATAGACTTAATGTCAACAGGTGTCTGCCGGAACGCTCATCAGCAAAAGCTATTAAAACCTGCCATTTTGCAACTCAAACGTACACCATACCATAAGACGGTTTATAAATAGTCACAGTACCACTACACCAACTCCACACCCGCCCTTGCTTAACTTTAGACAATAAAAAAAGAGCCCCAGCAAACGTAAAAACACCACTTTAGTCATACAGAGGCTTATTTTCAACAGATGTCTCCCGAAGAGCTCATCAAGAAAACGTATTAAAACATGCAAATTTGCAGGTAAAACATATCCCATACAGCACTTCATAAGTACTCCCAGTGGTACTATATAACCTTTAGTAGCTCGACATCTGCACGTTACTATCTTCTGTGTTTCAATCAAAAACATAACCACCTCCCCCACACCCACCCCGCCCTTGGTTAACCGTACAAAATCAAACAGAAACCCTCACTATTCCCATTAGCACCACTATACCCATATACAATGTTAATTTTAACAAGTGTCTACCGGAACACTTATCAGCAAAAAGTATTCAAACATCCAAATTTGAGGGTAAAACATAAACCAGCCTATAGCACGGTTTATAAATGAGCCCAGTCGAACTACACCACCTTTACTAGATAGACATTTATATGGTACGAAAGTCGTTTAAACACTCTGTAGAGTGCATAGCAGGGGATGGGGAGAGTAAACAATGTTCTAATCCCCAAACTTTTGATATACCGCCCCTTTACTATATCTATGTTAAAGATATTAAATGGAATGAACAAATTGACAAGTGTCTGAAAAGGGATAGAGAAGCTCAGCATCAGTAAAACACGGACCACTTCAACACCTACATATATTCACCACAGCGACACAGGCTGAAAAATTGTATCACTTAAAATCACATGTACTTCTCTAATGTCAACAAAGTCATACAGAAAATATACCGCACATTTTAATTTTTTTTAATCTCTCACACATTTTTTAAAACCTCTCTTCTAAAGAAGCACTCCCCAACCACTTCTATTCTATATGAACAGACAATAATTAATACGTTTACTACCATATATTTTAGTATATCGACCTTTTTATTATTCACTAGTCAGAAACTACAAAAACTATTAACTATACCCAAATGCAAACCAGAAACCATGTTCATATTATATCTCAATCTAGGATCACATGATTCAAACTATGTGTACATATAAAAGGAACGTATCGCTTTTCCTATCTCTACCTCCTCTCCATGTAATCTCCAAACACTGTAGACGGCCCCACTGTACAACAACCTACCTTGACTTACATTCAAATCTACCTCTCAGTGTCAAAAATGAGACCACAACCTGCCCACATAACATTTCTGGATTTTGTTTTATCGTTTTTAACTTAATAACACAGACATCTCCTACCACCATGCCCACCCCCCATTTTCTTTATCTCCCCGATAAATTACAAAACCCAAATTAACGCTGTACCTCATTTTCAAAACCATACAGTTCTATAAAGATGACAAACTACACTTCTTCTCTGTGAAAAATTCCTAAACATATATAAATTACTTATATAACAACAGCTCAAATTTTATGCATATTTTATGCATATTTTATAACCAATATCAAACACCACACTTTACTAACACTATATTACTTTGAAACAAAAAATACTTTCAAAATTAAAAACATCACCTCAAATACGTAATCACTACATAAAACACATAACACACCTTGTTCATTTCAAACTCACCTTTGTAGATTTTTACTTTTCTTTATCACATAGTACATGTAAAACTCCGACTTCATCAAGAATGAAACCAGGAATGGCACAATTTCTCTGTCGCTCCACAAATAAATACATGTAAAGAACAAATCAGAATACTTCATTCCTTCAACGACATTCCAAAACTTACATCCATTGATTAATTTTGAATTTTCCATACGAAAACTACATAATATTCTGCGCCACATACAGGTCACAAGTTCAAACTATTTTATCATCACACTTTCCGGAACCTTCTATGACACATGCAGGTGAAAGGTTCATAACATTTTTTTAACCTAACAATATACTTTTGCAACATTTTATCGAACATTTAACGGCACGTGCAGGTTAAAAGTTCACAATACGGTTCAGTAGTTCATCAGCTTTATTCCATCTTCAGCAGCACCTCACCTAACGCCCACAGCGCCATCAGACCTGTAGGAGTCATTGCTTTCCTTTTTTTCAAATACCAAATTAATTTCATACACACAAACGTACCTTTGCTCTCCCTTTATAACACCCCCTAAGCACCCTACAGAAGTTACAATGTTAGAAACAAAAGTTCCTCCGATTAGCTATAACAACATGCTGACACTACTTGGACAGATGTGACACAGCGGCCATAGCACATGACTTCAAAGCATATGACACACAGTTTAGACTCACACTTTCATCCCCGAGTCCAGCAGCAGCTCAGATTAGCAGCATGAGACTCTGCATACTACCTCAAATATTTTCCGTACCTCAGGACTTTCAGTCCAGTACAGGTCAGTAGTTCGATCTAGTAGTTATAAAGACATGCTGACACTACTTCCACAGCTGTACTGCAGCGGCCACGGCACATGACTTCACAGCATAAGACACACAATTTGGGCTCATGCTCTAATCTGTGAGTCCCACACCACCTCACCTTAGCAGCATCACACTTTGGCAATACCTCACTTAATTTCGTAGTCTAGCGCTTTCACACCGGTAGGTATGATTAGTTCACTTCGCACTCCCTCTATAGCACACCCTAAACACCCCACAGAGGTTACAGTGCTCCTCCCCTCCTATTTCCCACTTTTTTTGCCCTTTTTTCCCCTTACCCGCTTCAACTGAATTACAAAATGACAGCCAACACTTCCTCCTTCAATGAGACTCTAGACAATACCTCACATATTTTCCGTACCCAGGACGTTCACACCAGTACGGGTCAGTAATTCATCCTAGTAGGTATAAACACATGCTAAAACTACTTCCACAACTGTACTGCAGCGGTCAGGGCACATAACTTGACAGCATAAGACACACAGTTTGGGCTCATGATTTAATCCCGAGTCACGCACAAGCTCACCTTAGCAACATCACACACTAGGCAATACCTCCCTTAATTTTCATAGCCCAGCACTTTCACTCCGGTAGGGGTGAATACTTCGCTTCGCACCACCTCTATAGCACACCCTAAACACCCCAACAAAGGTTACAGTGCTCCTACCGTCCTCTTATCCATATTTTATGCCCTTTTTCCCCCTTACTTGCTTCAACGGAATCACAAAATGATGGCCAACACTTCCTAGATCGCAAATGCTCGCAGCACTCGCAGCCAATCAGCAGCAAGCTCGTGCTCGTAACGCCTCAGCCAATCAGATGGCAGAATTCCCAAATATCGATTGCTGTAAATTTCAATATTTCTCAAAAACTACAGAACGGATTTACACCAAATAAAGAAAAGCGTGCTTTCTAGACCAAGACCCTGCTCCCTACCAAATTTGGGGTAATTCCGTTCACCCGTTCGACCTGTAGTCTTGTCTAAAGTTTCCTATGGAAATTAACATTAAAGAAACGCGTTTTGGGACCCCCTTTTTTCTCGACCCCCCCCTTGACGAATCACCCCCAAAATTTCACGAAGGTTCGTCAATCTGCGCCAAAGTTATTGCGAATAGAATGTTGCAGTTTTTCCATGGTAACTATGTCCTAACTATAACTACCTGCTGGCGTTAGTAGGTTATATATATATACATATAAGGCTTGTTTGGAAAATGTTTAATCTGGAACATGACCCACTCGCTGCTGTGATCCTCAACATGGAATGCTATTCTGCTAAAACACAGCAGTTTGAAGGAAGGGATTCAGAGAGAGGGGGACTCTCTCACTCTGATCGTGCCGGAGCGGAGGCTTCTTTTGCAGGCATCTTTGAAACAATTAGCATTATGCAAAAGACATTTTCATGTGACACAGTGAGTGATTACCCCACTAAAAGATGTTAACTTGCACTGTAATGAACTGGACACCTGAAATGATAAAACAATCTATTCAGATATAACTTGAAACGCAATTATCAGTGCAAGTGCATCATGGGACTTGTATTGTGATGCTTGTCACGTGTTTTGAGGAGTTTTAAAAGCGCGCTGAAATTGCACTTTGTAAATGATTCACTCCCCCTGTGACCAAGGCTGACGCCGAAACGCGTAAGGGAAAAGGAGAAATATCGCGCTGCTGAGCCTGTCATTAAATGCCTCTCACCCGGTATTGGGCCTCTTGTGGTGTTTTCTTTGATGGAATTTGTCCGGGCTGCTCCGTGCCTGGTGTTCAGAGGCCGCCCTGTAGGGCATGATGTTCCTTTGCTCGGAGGCTTGTTTGGAAAAAAAAAATATATATATATATATATATATATATATGAATATATATATATATATATATATATATATATATATATATATATATATATATATATATATATATTTATATATCTATATATATATATATATATATTCAGAAACAAGAAATCATGCGGCACACTTCTTGGCAGCAGTTATTTAGTTTATTTCACAGGTCTAGCGCAAAACTCCTACGCGTTTCGAACAAACGTTCTTGATCACAGCAGTGTTCTACATTAGTCCCTTTTCAATTTCCACATTTTATACTCTCACCCTTTGGCTTTTAGGGTGATGCATTATAGGCCATGTAGTTTTGTCAACATAACTTTATTTGTTAAAGTACATTTTCAGTATGTTTTAGCTGGGATTATTGTGGGGATGCTTATCTAGAGTGATACTCTTTAACACGTATGATCCTTTAGTAGGATTTTATAACGTGTTAAATCATGGAAAATCATAAATGCTCTTGTTAAGCAAAAATTATTCACTGGGTGATATCGCATTGGTTACACTAATCTCATATCGGAGAGCGCCGAATCTTTCGGACCATTTGGTGCGAAACCATTTCTCAACAAACAAACCTGCAGATTGGCTCCAAAAGAGGAGCAATGGGTTTACAAAATGCTTAACATGCAAAGCATGCAAAATAGGACAAAACACCACCACCTTAAAAGACCCTTCAGGGAAAGACTTCATAATCAAGACCAAGATAACTTGTGAATCATTATTTGTAGTCTACATGTTGAGATGTTGCTGCAGAAAGGAATACATAGGCAGCACAAAATGCCCTTTGAAAAAGAGAATACTGGAACACATCCGGGCAATTCAGAACAATGACAATACATATGCCATGGCAAAACATATCAGAACTCACATTGGAAAAACATGGCAAGACATAAAATATCTGGGCCTGACAACAATCCCAAAACAAGAACGAGGGGGAGATAGACTACTAAAATTGAGAAGATTGGAGTCCAAGCTTATAATAAAAATTCAAAACAAAGCATCCATTGGGTCTGAACGCAGATGAAGAGATGCATGTCCATCTGTAGAAATGGTGAAATGATATTGAAAGGACAATACTGTTATAGCGTGTACTGTTTGATCATAGTAGGAACTACTGTACGGATTGATGCACAAATGTAAATAATGAAAGGGCCTTGTATAGAGAACAGCATATAAGTGGGTAATAGGTGGGGTAATGGGTACTCAGCCCGAGTAACCAATGCGATATCACCCAGTGAATAAATCATTTTTGCTTAACAAGAGCATTTATGATTTTCCATGATCTAACACGTTATAAATATCCTACTAAAGGATTATACGTGTTAAAGAGTATCACTCTAGATAAGCATCCCACAATAATCCCAGCTAAAACATACTGAAAATGTACTTTAACAAATAAAGTTATGTTGACAAAACTACATGGCCTATAATGCATCACCCTAAAAGCCAAAGGGTGAGAGTATAAAATGTGAAAATTGAAAAGGGACTAATGTAGAACACTGCTGTGATCAAGAACGTTTGTTCGAAACGCGTAGAAGTTTTGCGCTAGACCTGTGAAATAAACGAAATAACTGCTGCCAAGAAGTGTGCCGCGTGATTTCTTGTTTCTGAATTAGAAGGAGACACACTCCCGGTCTCAGACGCGGGCACCGACAGATCGAGTTCCCTCTGCGACGGGAACAGTTGAGAGGAAATATATATATATATAAAACTAAGAAACAGGTCATAAATATATTCCAATCCAAATCGCATAATACTCCAAGTAGGTTATCCTCACTCCTCAAGGATTTCCACAATTTTATTCAACTACAAAAGTGTGTAAAGTTCTCTATTCAAATTCAAGCCCATCTTGACAATATTGAGTTTGTTGATCTAAAAGGTTTCTCTTATTCTGTCTTGCCTATCCCTATCACCTCCTCGTCGATTTGGATTCACACACTCTATACCAGTACATCTAATGTCCAGTAGGTCAGTGGCAGTATGTTTTAAATTAAAGTGTACTGCCACGGGATATTTGGGGTCCTTGTTCTTGATTGCCCTGATATGTTCCTTCAATTTTTCCTTCAGTTTCTGAGTTGTGGATCCTACAGATTGTTTCCTACAAACACAATACATGATATAAACACTATGTGTGGTGTTACAATTAATAAATGTAAAGATCTTGAATTGTATTTTCTCAACAAAATCAGAAAAAGTATTCGTATTGTTTGAAACAAATTTGCAACATATGCATTTTGAGCATTTGAAACATCCAACTGGTAAGTCACTCAGCCAAGATGTGGTAATGGGTTCTCGCATAGCTGATGTAAAAATATTAGTGTCACTAGGTCTTAAGATGTTACGTAACGTAGGTGCTTTTCTATGTGTAATAAGGGGTTAGTAGAAAATATTTTTAATAGATCTTTATCACATTCTAAGATACTCCAATGTTTGTGAAGGCTATGATATATCTCTATATTCCCTTCATTATATGTTGTAATTCATCTTAAATCACTGTTTGCACTATTTACATTACTGATTTTTTTGGGGTTTTAGATTTAAGAAGATCTATTCTACGAACTCTGCTTGCTCTTAATGTGGCTTTTTGCACTACCTCACTCTTATAGCCTCTTTGCAGAAACCCCTCAGTGATCACCATTTCCTCTTTCTCATAATCAGATGGCAAGTACAGTTTCTCTTAGCACGCAGGTGTTCTCCATAGGAAATATTCTTAATTTGTCTTCTAGGGGGACCTGAATCGGCATGTAAAATAAAGTTGGTATAAGCAGGTTTCCTATACAGCTTAGATAGTAGTCTTCCATCTTTATTGTGAAGTTATTAATCTAAAAAACTAATTTTCTCTTTACAGTACTCAAAACTTAAGGAAACATTAAATCGTCCGCAATTTAGGTACTCATGATATTTGGTAAGCTCAAGGACAGATGCATGACATATCAAAAACACATTGTCAATGTAGCTGCCCCAAAAGACCACTTGATCTGCACTTTCACATGAGCTTCTCCAGGCATGGTCCCTCTCATACAAGCCCATAAAGATGTTTGCATAAGAGAGAGCAAACCTGGAACCCATCGCAGTTCCCTTCAGTTGATGGTACAAATTGTCCTGATGAAAAAATAAGTTATTTTTAAGTACAAATTCGGCAAGATCTAAGATCATCAGAGAATATGAATAATAGCTAGCGGACTTGGTAAATAGAAAAGATTTTATAGCTTCCAATCCCAATTTGTGTGTTATATCCATATAGAGACTATTAAAATCCATTGTACCTAGGAGATAATCAGTGTCTCAAGTGATGTCTGAAATTTGTCTTAAAAATTCTTAGGAGTCTTTAGTAAATGATGATAATGTGTCCTCGAAAGGGGGGGTGTTGCCGGGCGCCGACGGGAATGGCGGCGTGAGCTCGGAGCTCCGCGCATGATCCCCGCAAAAATCCTGTTTTCCCCCTAAAGCCAACGCCGAGACCTAGCACCCTGGGTCCCTGGGGCACTTGCAACTCACAGACATCAATTGGCGGAGCAGCGGGGGCTTTCTAAGTGGCCAGAGGAACCGAAAATCGTGCTGCTGCGGCCCAATGCAGGACGACAAAATGGCGGAGATACCAGGACGCCGGTGATCTCTCCTGCAGTGGCATAAATCGGAGGCCTGCGGTGGGGCCCGCGGAAGTGTGCAAGTGACTTATGAAATCCTGGCTTGAGCACAGGGGACCACAGAACGCAAAGGAGGAGGGTCCTGGTGCTTGAATCCGGGGCACTGTTGACTGGACTCTGCACCTGGCACAAGATGGCGGAGCGACCATCCAGCTGATGTGACAGGGGACCTAGCCGAAACAGTGTTGCCGTGGGGCACCCTCGATCGGTGCTGACAAGCGTCCAAAGCTTGAGGGCACAGGCGACCCTGCGGTGGAGGCGCCGCCTGTAACTGGTGAGCGGTGCCAGTGATCTGGGATCCTGGAGGTGCGGCAGGGTAGCGCGGAGTGCGAAGGCTCAAGCACGAGAGAAGAAAGTGGTTTCCGCGAGGCCCAGAAGGCGGCACCCGGGGGAGTGTGGTGCGGCGGGCCTGTCCCCTGTGCTGCGGAGGTGGGGCAAGGATCCAGCGAGTGGCGCTGCATATGCCGAGATGAAGAGACCCGGCCATGAGATATGAGCCCCAAGAGTGAAGCGGCTACGGGGATGAAAGCAGTGTGAGACATATCCCCTGAACATTGAGCGCTGTAGGACACAGGGTGCGTCCTACGACATTGCGGCCCTCATCTTGGGGCAGAGCTGCGGCCCCCGGTGGATGTATAGGCAGAATACAGGCGCACTGGGATACCCAGCGACTCTATTGTGCAGCAGCACTATCGCACCAGGGTGGAACTCCTTTTGACTGTGGGAGTACCGGGGTACCATCCGGCGGGCGCGCTGCACCCGGGGCCTAGTGAAGGTCAGCCATTGGACTGAGCCAGCAGACCTTCGCCAGAGTGGGCATACGCAACATTTTGTCCCGCGGAGGCTGGTGGTGTAGTTAGATCACTGGAGAGGGGAACCAGCTGGAGATCAGCCCGGAGGAGGATCGACTCCATACTACGACCTCGGCTGGATTTCTGCAGATTGTCGAGCTCACTCCGTGCAGGGTCCCGCCACTCTTGGAGCACAGCATTGCTGTCGTGGGCTGTGGTAGGATCTTGGAAGGAAACCGTGTGGTGCATAGAGCCGAGGGGGTTATTCAGCCGAGATGAAGCGCAGGGGTAAAAAAGATGGGACTGCGGAACCAGATGACCTTACCACTGTGGAACACGGGGCCGCGGAGTCCATACCAGAACCAAGTCTCCAGCAACAGTTCAATAGGATCCTGGAAGCCATTGGGGCGTCAAGAGCAGCCCTTCAACTGGACATTGCACAGGTGGCGACCGGGCTGGGGCTTCTGCCGGCAGACTATTCGAAATTTGCGGATAAAGTAAAAGCAAACGAGGACTCCCTTTGGGACTTGGCACCGGCTCACACTGCCCTGGCGGCTAAAATGACAGATGCTCTAGACCGCATAGAGGCGTTGGAGAAGAAGGCAGAAGATTCCGAAAGCCGAAACAGACGCAACAACAGACACGTGGTTGGTCTTCTGGAAAAAATGGAAAGGACTGATATGATCGCCTATCTGGAGGATTGGCTTAGGACGACGGTGGCGCCAGAGGGTTTGTCCACATTCTTCACACTTGAGAGAGCGCATAGGGTGCCGACGCGTCCCCCGGTACAGGGCCGCCCTCCCAGACCAGTAGTAGCTAGACTACTCCACCACAAAGACAGAGATCTGGTGATTCAGAGAGCGCGACTGGCTGGCACCTTTGTAGTAGGGAATAGCAAAGTGACAATATTTCCGGATTACACACAGGACGTTCAAAGACACCGTGAGTCGTTCCTAGCGATCAAGAAAGAGCTCAGAGAGGAAGGAATTCAATACTTGTTAATCTTCCCTGCAAAGCTACGTATTATTGTGGATGGCCTGACACAGTTGTTTCTCACACCTGATGAAGCTTGGACCTGGCTAGAAACTTATAGGGCAGGAACAGACCAGAGGGATCAACGGTATTCAGAACAGTTTAAAGAGCCACGAGTGCGAAAATCCCAGAGACTATGGAAGAAGAACAGGACCTTGCGACTGCTGATGCTATCACAAACAGTAGTGGAAAGACAGGGAGCACTGGAGGTGATGGCTGCGATCACTGGCTCGCAGAGAACAGAGTCAGCAGCAGGGACTGACTCGGAGGAGGACAGACTGCGATCGAAAGCTGAGCGCTCAGAAACTGATAGCACTAAGGGCCCGGAGGTGACTCCCGGGACGACGGAGGGCATGTTGGATGAATGACTACTTGGACTGGCTGCTGACGCTTGCTGCACTGACTCTGAATGGTAGATAGTGCCATCGTAATTAGGCAAAATGGGGGAGTACATGGATCCTGTGAGTTCATTATGGGATCAAAAAGGCGGCGGGGTGCGTGGCTGGCGCTGCTGCCTGTTGGTGCCGAGCGACCCCCTCTTGCCCTTAAGGCAAGCCTGTAGTGGCTACTACAGGGTATTGCTGTATGTGTTGTATGGTTTGGATGGGGGCTGATAGTTTTGTATTAGGTCCTGTTATGTGTAACACATCTTCGAACATCCGGAGATTGGTGCGGATTATGGGAGGGGACCACCATGATGCACAGTTACCACCAGCCTTGTCAGTTGATATAGAGAAGGCTTTCAACAGTTTGGAGTGGGCGTTTCTCTACAGAGTGCTGGAGAAGTTTGGCCTGGGGGAACACTTTGGGGCGTGGACAAGGGTATTGTACTCCTCGGCAAGGACAAGAGTGCGGCTGGGGGAGATGATTTCTGCGCAGTGCCCAGTCCTGAGTGGGACGAGACAGGGGTGCTCATTATCCCCGCTATTGTTCACCCTGGCGATGGAGCCCCTTGCGGCACAAGCTAGGACAGGGCACATCTATCAGGGTCTGTGGTTACAAGACGTACCCCATTACATATCACTGTATGCAGATGATCTGCTTCTGTTTTTAGACAACACTGAGTATTCATTGCAGAGTGCAGTATCCCTGCTCTCGCAATTTGGTGAACTGTCGGGCTTGCAAGTGAACTGGCGTAAGACATGTCTCTTCCCGTTGAAACCCTGTGCACAACCGCCGCAGTTGCTTGGGGATTTGACATGGGAACCAACCTGTCTGACATACTTGGGGGTCCGAATCTATCATGCCGCCACGGGCATGCTGGAGGGGAACGTGGTGCGCTGTATCAATGCTCTGAAAGGAAGCATGGCATTCTGGTCTGCACTCCCTCTTTAGGTTGAGGGAATTGCGCTCTATGATTACTGGCTTTTTGTGGGAGACTGGTCGACCGAGGGTAGCGTTGACAACATTGATGAGGCCCAAGGCCGAGGGCGGAATGGCGGTTCCCGACTTCGAGATTTACTACTTGGCTGCCCAGCTACAGGTGCTTACGCAAAACGTTGCAGCGGAATTTCGGGGTCCTGAAGGATTGCGAGGTGCGGGGGTACAGAGGCATATCCTTTCATACATAATATTGCAAAAAAAACTTAACCTAAAGGATTTGACAATAGAAGAGAAAACCCCTAGGCTCTGTTGGAATAGGAGCCAGTGTAGATCTGGGGTAGTTCACCCGTATGCGCCTGAAATCCCATTGGGGATGCTGACGGCACTGCCACATGGTGGAGACTGGTCCCCCCTCATGGAGTGGGAACAGTTGGAACTCCAAATGGTAGGCGATTTATATGAAGATGGGGTGCTGCTGACATTCTAGGCCTTGCAAGAAAGGTATGGCCTCACAGATGGTAGCTTCCTGATTCACGCAGCAGTAACAATGACAATTCGTAAACATTGGAAGGGGGGACAGTTAGAACCAATGACCACTTTGGCTTGCCAGTATGTAGTAATGGCTGCGGGGACATGTAAGGCAGTCACATGCCTTCAGTCTCGGATGCTGCGCGAGGGACTCCGGCCACTAGATGACCTAAAACTGAAATGGGAGGCGACCATAGGCAAACCGATACCGGACACAGTATGGAGCCGCATCCTGGGGAGAACATGGAAGGGGAGCAGAAACGCGCGTTTCCAGCAAGTACAATTTTTTATTTTGCACCGTGCTTACCTAACCCCAGGGAAGATCCAGAAATACTTTCAGGTCCAAAGCGCAGCGTGCCCTAGATGTTCAGAACAAGGCGCGGAGTTGGAACACATGCTCTGGAGCTGCCCAGCTCTGGGAAAGTATTGGGTGGAAGTAGGGGAGCTCCTCAATAAGGTCACTGACAGACATTTAACCTTTGACACTGCTGTGTGCCTGCTACACTGGTTCCCGCACACACCCAGCACTAAGATCACCAGAAAGTTAATTGATTTAGGCCTACTCGTG
The DNA here is from genome assembly GCF_964263255.1 of Lissotriton vulgaris. Lineage (NCBI taxonomy): Eukaryota > Metazoa > Chordata > Amphibia > Caudata > Salamandridae > Lissotriton > Lissotriton vulgaris. Next base: position 1,156,716,367 of record NC_141696.1, read on the forward strand.
GCAAACCGGGAAATTACTTGGCACTGGAAATCGAAATTAGGACCATCGAGTAAGAGGTGGCGAGCAGAGTTACATAAATGGGCTAGTAGTGAGAGCTCCGTTAGGTTTCAACAGGCCAAGCGAACGACCAATGAAAAAGCTTTAGAAATGGCCAAGGCTTGGGACACGATAGTGCAGGCTCTATTGAATTCTCAGAGGGAGGGGGGAGATTGAAAAGTGAAGAGCATACATGTGACAATTAATAAGCGCACTGTTGTGAGTGTTCCTATTATCGCTGGTGCTATGTTGTGATAAATATATTTTGAAATGTATCCACACCAATTGCTGAATGTGGAGGGAGGTTTCTGAGGGGTTAGGTTGGGGATAAACTTGAAGATATATTTGATGGGTCTACGCGAATTAGATGCTAATTTTGAATTGTATGATGACTAAAAATCAATAAAATGTGTTCAAAAAAAAAAATAATGTGTCCTCGAAAGGAGCTATATATTTGGTACATTTTCTGTATGTGATCCAATCCCCGCTATGATGGGTTGCCCTGGAAGTATTTTGCCTCCTTTATGAATTTTTGGCAGAAAATATATGATAGGGGTGACTGGAGAAGAGATACTAAGGTATTTGTATTCATCAGTATCAGTCAGACCCTGATCCCTATACAATTTAAGCTTGTTATTCAATTCCAAAGTTGATGTTCCCAAAATAAGTACATCTACTCTTTTATAATTGGATATGTCATTAAGTTGTCTCATTGCTTCTGTCTGATAATCACAACAAATTATTAAAACAACATTACTCCCTATGTCAGCTTGACAATTATTGATTTATCAGATCTTAAACCATTGAGTGCTTCTCTTTCATTTTTATTCAAATTATTGTGAACATGAGAGATATTATTTGTCACAATATCTTGCTAAACCAAATTTTGAAACACATCAATAACATTGTCATTTTGCACAACTGGAGAAAAATTAGATTTGTCCTTTAAGCCTCAGTTCACTGTACAATCCAAATCAATTTATAAGTCATGGGCAACATCTTCCATGTCACAATCTGAATCTTCAGTAATACTAAGTAGTACCTGAATATCTGATAAGTTGTCGTATTGACAAGTACTGGTATCTATACAAATATACAAATGCTATTTTTTCAGTTTCACTTTCCTAGTAAATCCTAATGAGTTGACTTTACAAGTCAATCATTTGTTCTATGTTTTGGTGCAAAACTTAGTCCCTTGTTGAGAACATCAAATTCTTGACAGGTCAGCACCCTGTCTGATAGATTGGTCACCAAATGTATTGTTTTATTCTGACCCTGTTCCTCTGAGATCTTGTCCTTACACCATCCAGATTTGTCTCTTCTGCAGTTTGATCTCAACCTTCCCCCTTTTGTTCCTCTGCTTCTTTTCCCTATTTCTCAATAAGTAAAAGCAGCAACAATGTGTTGTGAAGGCTGGGAGTTTGTGTCCTGACCTAGACTATTATTTTCATATCTTCCTGGAAACTTTTTCTTACTTTTTACTTTAGGGATTAGAAGATATTCATTAGTTACCTGTGTATTGCTTTTTAGGTTGAGGTAATATCCGGTCTGCCGAAGGCAGAACCGGAAGTACCGAGATTTAATGTTTCTTAGTGTGGACTATTTGTCCCGCCTCTGTTTTTGTCTCTCTCACATTGGCTGGCTTCCTAAACGGAGGCCAGCCATTGGAGGAGAGAGCTGTCCCTCCGAATAGGCTCCGTCCTTTTCGGATTTGGAGGTGTGTTCGGTGTTCTTCTTTCCACTTTTAGGCCACGCCCATTCTGAGAACACCAAACACGCCCCCAAATCTGAAAAATTTCGGAAGCTCGAGGCCGCCATTTTGCTGCTGGTAAGGTTGAGGTAGGCTGCTCTCGCTCTCGTTCCCGCTGTCTTTGTTCCCGCCCCCTCCCCCTGTCTGTGTCTTTGTTCCCCTCCCGCTGATGAGATCCTCTCGCTGTCCTCCCCGCCGTGTCTTTTTCCCGCCCCCCTCCCGGCACTCAATAGAGCTCTTGTTCCCCATCTGTCCCGCCAGCTCTGCTGTCTCTGTGCTCCGGAGCCTCCTAAAGTCCTACTTCTGTTTGTATCCGAGGGTATCTGTTCTGTTGGGTGATTAGTTACATTCCTCTCTACCCCTCCGACGGTGTTGGTCTGCCCAGTGATTCCAGGTTTCTAATTGAAACCTCATTGTGTGGTTCTCAAGTCGCACTCGTAGGACAGTTCGGATTTTCTTTCTAGGACAAACACAGTTCTATTCTGTGAGCATCTAAAAGGATAATTTAATAGAACACTTCACAGTGAAACTTTCCACGCTGAAAAAGAGCGATGCCCCCTCACCGCAGGTCAGGCAGTGTCTGCTGGTCGCCTCTGTCCAGAGGCGGATTGGCAAGAGTCGGCGTTGAGTTCCGGTCTGAACCAAGCCCCTTGCGCATACGCAGTGCAGAGGGAGAGGCCCAGAGTGCCGGCGGTAGAGCAGAGTGGATCCAGGAGGGCAGGTAAGGGCCGGGGCTGAGAATGTAACGTATTGCGGGTGGGTGAACGGGGGTGAGGGTTTACACCTATGTATAGGGTCCGTGGCCGAGCACTCCTCAGAGTGTCCCGTCAGTCACTTAACCTCCCACAGAGAACAGACCATGAGAGTGAATAACTCCCAGGGAGGAGAGAGTTAAGAAACAATAGCCTCGCGTCACTAGCCCAGCAGAATGGACCCCAGTGGAGCAAAGTGCCCTCTCAGAGAGGAGCCCCTCGTTGTTAGCTATATTGAAATCCTCACCACACGAGCCCTGTCCCCGGGGTTTCTGTACACAGTTGTCTTGCATGTTCTACTTGTTAAATGCTCACTTTGATGAGACGTGTTTCACTTGCCTTGTGCAAAATGCATTACTGTATTGAATGTTCCCTGCTACACAGTACATTGGCATCCTTGCAGTGACAACCTTCTACCCCCCCACCCCCCATAATAAATGGCACCCAGCAGAGTCCCACACCCTGGATTTGAGACCTCCACCCAATGTGAAGCCGCCCCCCCCGAGAGCACCTCATAACCGCCTTCCATGGTTAATGCACCTTCCGCAGTCAGCTCTTCCTTTTGGTAGATAGTGCTGTTGAGAAGGGCTTCTCTACAGTGCTTCACCTTCATATAATATGTAGCGCTCCCTGCCTTTAAAGCGCCTTACTTTAACCTCACTGTTCATTACTTCCTGCCCCCCCTCTCGAATGGGCAACACTGAACCGTGGCTACCCCCGCACTGATTAGCCACAGAAAAGAGCCTCAACTAACAAACAGCCCAATACCATGCCTCACATCCGGCGCTTTTCTGCCATTTTCACATGGCTTGATCTGTAGAACTGAACACATTCTATTGGAGCAATGCCCCCCCCACCCCCCACTAAATTATCGACCCTTTACTTCCGTAATTCACTTGTTTCTTCTGTGTTGTTTGAAGTTGTGCAATGACGCAGGTGCGCAGCACTTGGGCAGTTCCAGGAGAGAGCGTGAACAAGGGGTTTCCCTCACCTATTGCCTTTTACCTGTGCCATTCCGTCTTGAGCGTTACTGCCTCGTCAGGGTTGAGCTAGTCAGATCATTGTGCACATAGGCTACTTTACAAACCAAACTGCCTCTATGCGCGGGCCTCTAGTTTAACAGTGGTCAAAGCGCTACAAGAACAACTCTGCGTTGTGTCCGCTACAAGTTTTCTGTTTTTAAGTCCCAGAAGGCGAATCTAGGTGCAAAAAGCAGGGTACCGCTGGTTGAAGTGAGTGGGTACAAATTAACTCTTCAAAGACTGCTGCAAGGGACATGGGTAAGAGGCGTCTCCCTGTGCCTTGTTTGCTCGTCCCTTCCGCTCTGAGATCGCAGCTCCTTGCCTCTACGTTTAAAGATAAAATCAAACAAATCAAATCAAACTCTCATAACCCATGTAAATGTACAGGAATTTATATAGCGCAAATCACCAAGCGGTTTCTAAGCGCTTGCTTAGGGAACCCGTCCTGGTATTCCCCTGTGAGATAACGCCGGCAGGGTATCCGCAAGGAGAAAGCCAGGCATCCCGCCGCGAGGGGCCTTTGTGGAGATTAAGCAAGCTATTGCCCAGAGTCGCAGAGTGTGAACCCGTGAATCGAGTAGGCACCGGAGCAAGAATTGTCGAGTCCATGGACATTTTAGGACTCAAGACCCCGCCGAGCAGGGAAAGGGCTGCACAGCCCCCTCCCTTCATTTAAAAGGCCCAGGGAGGTGGTGGTCCCAGGGGCTAGGGGGCCATAACGGACCCCCAAATTTTTATATAAAGTGCTCCGAGAAGGTAGTGGTCTCTGGGGTGTGTGGGGGGCTTCTGCCCTCCCCACACATTTTTTTATGTTTTAATTATTAAACTAAGCTACGGGGTAATATATATATATATATAGATATATATATATATATATATATATATATATATATATATATATATATATATATATATATATATATATATATATATATATATATATATATATATATATATATATATATATATATATATATATATATATATATATATATATATATATATATATATATATATATATATATATATTACCTACTGGCTATCGCCAGTAGGTATATATAGTTAGGATTAAATCCCTATGGGATTTTTGAAAATTCTATGTCTAATAACTTTGGCGTTTGTGGACGGAATCGGCTGAAATTTTCAGGAAAATGGCACATTTTGTTTCGGAGCAGCCCCTGAAAATTTGGTGGGGTTTAGTCAAGGGGGGGCTGAGAAAAAAGGGGGGTCCCAAAACGCGTTTTTCCCATTCATTTTTCCATGGACTCACTTTTAGCTCGAACGGCTGAATGGATTTGCACGAAACTTGGCAAAATTGTAGGGACTGTTAGCCCGATGTGCCTTTGCTAGGTCTCAATATATGTGCTCCAGTAGTTTTTGAGAAATTAACGTTCAAAACAAGATATATATCTGTAACAGCGCTCCGGGCTGCGCTCCGGTCCGCTTACTTTTCGCGAAACGGAACTTTGCGCGCAGAAAGCTGATTGGCTCTCCGGTGTCTGTCAACATTCTAAACAGTCCGGAGCGGCCGCCATCTTATCTCTCGGTAGGATCGAGAGAGAAGAAGAGGTGAAAAACGAAGGGGGAATTTATTGAAAGGGGGCAAGGTATACCCCTCTTGACCCCCTAGGAATGTTGTTGGGGTTATTAAAGGGTCCCGTGGGGAAAATAAATAAAAAAATGATTTTTCACGGTAGAAGCGCTTCACGGGCCGCGAACTGGGCCGCAAACTGGTAGCGAAACGGGAATTCGCCATTTTGTGCTTCGTTTTAATTGTTTAGAGATAAAAATTATCGCCGCACATCGGCCACAATGCATGAATATCGCTGAAAAGTCAGCGATATTCATGCATTATCCAGCAAATGCTCTTAGCCATGTTATCCACCTTCCATTGGATAACATGGCTAAAAACTGCTCTGTGCGTGAGCTTTTTTTTTTTTTTTTGCTGTGTGACGTTTGTTAACGTTCGATTCGATGGAAATCAGGAAGTGTTGACCACCATTTTGTCACTGCGAGTAAATATTTTGTTATAAATGAATCCTTATTGATAAACATTGTCTGCGCCATCTTGCGTTTTTGTCCAATGCCACAATTTTGTCGTGCACGGCAGCCATTTTAGATGCCTTGACCAGGGCCACTCTCTGCACGCCGCCGATCCTCAGCATGGCTCCCCACCCTCGCAAGCATCTCCCCCACGCACTGGTCACCCCCGCTCTCTCTCTCATGCATGGGCTATATACTTCCCCCCATCTGCGCTGCTCTTCTCTGAGAATCACACCCTGTGCCCGCCCGACACCTCCCTTTCACCCTATTCACTACCGCACCCTCTGACACTCCTCTTCCTCTGTGTCCGATTGTCCAGGCCGGACCTAGGCTATCACCTAGCCCTGCGGATGTAGTTTATGGCCCCAGCTGTAGAGTATCCAGACATGCCAACCCTCCCGATTCAGGCGTGAGACTACTGATTTCAGTGCTAGTCTTTCGCTTCCCGATTCCTGCAAGGAAAAACCCGGGGGCATATTACCAACAACTAGCGATAATTTTTGTCTCTAACTTGTTTAGAGACAAAAATTATCGCCGCACTTCGGCGAATTTTATCGCACATAAAACTTGCTATTAGCAAGGTTTATCGCAAATGCGATAAAAAACGGCCGCAATGCATGAATATCGTTGAAAAGTCTGCGATATTCATGCATTATCCAGCAAATGCTCTTAGCCATGTTATCCACTTCCCATTGGATAACATGGCTAAAACTGCTCAGGGCAGGTGTTAGGTTTTGGAGATATTCGCGCTTAGCGCGAATATCTCCAAAAGTTGGTAATAGGAGATAGCGATGGTTAGGGACTGTTTCCAGTCGCTAAAATCTTGGCACGCCCACTTTGCATGTCATTAGTGATAAATATCACTGATATGCAAAGCGGGGCCCAAGATGGTCGCTATCTCCTTTTAGCTGTCACTAACTGGTGTTAGCGACAGCTTGGTAATAGGGAGATAATTTTATCTCTTTTTTTTTGGCTTTTAAAGCCAAAAAAGCGGAAATAAACCCCCTTGATAATATGCCCCATGATTTCTCGGGGGTTTCAGCTGACAGGGCTTGGTATTGTGTTACGTGCTAATTCTTCCAGGAAACGTCAGAGGGTCGATGCAGGGGTTCTAGAAGAGGTGATAAACCATTTAAGCCTCATGAACAAGCGCATGGTCTTTTAAAGATTTGTGAAGTACTCGGGGCGGCGGTGTGTGTGTGCCCTCTTTCAGGAGCGGGCGGGGGGGCACTGCCAGCAACTTGCCAGGCCAGGCAGTGTTCAACACGTGCATCACCCTTTCTCTGCCTGCTATTGCGCTCCATGCTTCGGAAAGGTAAGAAAAAGAACGTGCATTTGAGTTTGAAATGTCCGATCTTGTAGCAGTACACTTGCAAAGCCCACACATGACAATAACCCGATTCAAGGCCCCATTCACCCGATTTTTTAAACATATATAGCACTCCAACAAAGTTAGATTTTAAAACTTTATTAACATTTAAATATAACGAACGCAACAAAAACTGTAAATATATTTAACCATTTTTTGAAATTAACCAGAACTATAACGATAACAACAACAACAACAATAATATAACTTTTATGCCTAAATTACGCAAACATTTAGCTAATCTGCTAAAGGGGGGAGTCGCCATTTCTTTACAATAATCAATAATGAAAAATCCACATCAATAGGGTTGTCCGTTTTCTCGATGCAGCACTATAGTGCAACATACACAGCACCTGGGGTGTCAAGAGTGAACAGGTCTTTCTTTGTTCCTTAAGATGTTATCTGTGTCAACCTCTTCCGAGAATGCTGATGCGTTAGGATTTCCTTGTGTTTCTTAATAGCATTGGTGTCTGTACACTTCTTTGTCAATTCTGTCAAGATGATAACTGCTTCATAAACAGACGATATCTTTGTTTAGTCATTAGTGTTAAGTGTGTCTGAAACTACAGTGCCCTTCTGTTTTTTTTTCTTCAGGCTCTACAGAGTTTTGTGTGTTGTTCTTTTGAGCGACAATTATTCCAGAGGTTTCAGGTTCACTTGTTTTGTCCTGCAGTGAGTTAACAGCTTTAGAGAGTTCATGTTTATTTGCTATGTCCTGCTGTTCGTCAACTGCTTCAGAGACGTCAGCCTCATTTGTTATGTTTCAGTAGATCCTGGACCTGCCCGGCCGCGCCCAAAATGGCGCCGGTGTAAATGGGACTCGTAACTGCTTGTTGTGTACTGGTTGCCCAACCTTGATATCACGAGATACATATGCAGTTTTGAAGCACATGGCGGAGGCTTGTCTGCTGTAGTGGGGCGCCCCTTGATCGTTTCAGTCGCCATTCCGCCCGCTTTTGCTACACTGTGCCTTTTCCGCCATTCAGCTGTTTAGCGCCCGCTCTTACGGCTACAGCGTCTCGCTCACCATGTAGTTGAGTTGCTCCCACTCTTGCGGTGCAGCGATAGGCGGCTTCCACAGGACTCTTAAAATGGCGGCCGGCTCTTCGGATTTGGGCCTGGTCCAGTAAAATGGCCCTGGGACACCTTGGAACTCGGACGCTTGTCTGCCAGGGCTTGGGTTCCATTCTCAAAAGCGTCCCCTCAGCCTTGAAGATTGTACAAAAGTCTTGGGGGCCGTCGACTCCCGCAGGCTTCCGGTGGGGAGCGGCTGCCATGATTGCTTGCGGAATGGCCACGACGGAGCTACGAGATGGTGGTGCTCTCATGGTGACGCCAGCTTCAGTCTGAAACATCCAGAAACAAGGTGGGGCTTTCATCGTTTGGGAAAAAAAATGTTTTAATCTAATGAAAAGTGTTATTTTTAGGTCACATGACCTAGTCTTACATAATTAGGAAAAGAAAAGTAAAATGAACCAATGAAAAGTTTTATTAACAAGTCACATGACCTGTTATGCTTACGTTACGCGCTGCGCGGCGCGCTCTGGATCGTTTCCGGGAAGCTGCGCCTTGCGCACCGGAGCACTTCCGGGTGCGCTAACGCGTCGCGTCATATGACGCATTACGCGACAATGCAGGTCCAGAATATAGTCAAAATGTCTCCACCAACCAGCGGTCGGAATACAACCGCTTTCAGCAGTCCAAAAAGTTCGGTTAAATCTTAAGAGCGGGAGCAACTCAACTACATGGTGAGCGAGACGTTGTAGTCGCAAGAGCGGGCGGTAAACAGCTGAATGGCGGAAGAGGCACAGAGTACCAAAAGCGGGCGGAATGGCAACTAAAACGGTAAAGGGGCACCCCACGACAGCGTGTCTTCAGGTCAAACGGATTGTGGGACAAGGTCCAGAATGGAAGATTCTTCAAAAGGGAAAAAATGCCGCCGGACCCCGGGAGCCGGCCGCCTATGCCGGTGGCGATCTCAGGCCTCACCAGGGCAACACGACTTGGGGAGGGGGCAGGAGCCAAGCGCCCCCTTTCAGTCCGCGCCATCTCACCGCCCCTCGGGGGCCCCCGTCAAGCGGTTTAGGGAGGCACCGTATCACATTGTTTTCCAATGCAGTCAGGTCCACAAATGGACCCCACTTACTTTGAATAGTGAAGCTGCAGCAGGTGCAAATAAGGTTTAAACAGTGTTACAAGAGCTGCTTAGAACTCTGAAGTATGGCACTCAACAACCAGGACTTATGCCATTTCTGTAAGGCAGTGACATGGAAGCAACTCAGGGACAAAAAGCATGAACGAACATTCACGTATGAAAATCTTATTTGGGGAAGGGGTAGAATCCAAACGCCCCCTCCCAGTTCGCGCTACCACACCGTATGTGGAAAATCTGAAGCCATCGTTCTACAAACTCTCAACGCTTGCTATCAGTGCATGAGTTTCATGCTCGATCGATTGAGCTAGCCGGATCGGGCAATAAAAAGTATAAAATAGTTATGTAAATAGTTATTTAATAAAATGTTTTACTCTGTTTCTTTGCTGGTGTGTTGTGTATATTTATAATATTTGCATAGGGTTTGTCGTTATTTTGGGCGGTGTGGGTGGCGGAGTCGAGCTGTCTTGCAGCCCTCATGGTGTGGAGCTCAGTTCATTTCACTATTTTCGTATTTCTCATGAAGGGTTGTTCCTAATGTTTGTATTTTACCGAGGTCAAAAAGAGATCGAATTAGTGGTCTACTGATTTTGCTCGATTACTTTTATTTTTTTACACGATTTTTCACTATCTGCAAAGACTAAACAGAGTATTGCGACTTTGTGCTTGTTTGTAAATAGAGAATGATCCAAAGAGAACCAATTGTAAAACAGTAAATGCTTGGATAATAATCAATCAAATGGAGAGACAAGCAGGTACGACGGATTACAACAGGGGTAAAGGTCTGCGTTAACTACCGTTCACTATCTGCAAAGAGAGAGTACTACTAAGAGAAAAGAGGGGAGTGGGGGGGGGGGTAGCGTTCAAAGCACATCAGCGTGCATAAACACGAAAACGTTTTTACCTATCACGTACTTGACATTTGACAGCTTTTGATATTTGCTATTAAAAAAACCATTGAAATTCACAGAAAAAACCATAGGTTATAGTCCATATATAGTTAGGAATTTGCATTTACAAAACCTTGAAAATTCAATGAAAAAACCATTGGTTTTAGGCCATATATAGTTAGGGATTTGCATTTAGAAAACCTTATTTTACTCGCATAAAACCATTGAAATTCCATATATAGTTATAAGCGCTAACTATATATCGCGCACCCGCAATCCACTGCTGATGATGTCACATATTACATCATTCATGACATGGTTAGTGACATCACTGATGACATCACTGATGACATCTCAAATGACATCACTGATGACATCACTGATAACATCTCATTTGACATGACTGATCACATCACTGATGATATCATTCATGTGATAATACCATGAACCTCTTCAGACTCTAATATAACCTTAGATACAATCAGTGTAAAGAGACAGTTACAGACTGTCACTCATCCATGGAGTTACTCACACACCTAGTCAGTTATGCCAAAAATCAATCACACCTCCATTTTCTCAACTATACAGTTATACACACCTTACTTATTCAAACATATACTAACACATATTTACTTTACTCTCTTATACAATCTCTGATACATGTTCACAATGATCCATACAGCCACTCACACATTCACTGGCTCTTATGCACAGTTATTTATAGATGTCAACTCTCACATGTACTGTGTTTTACATATGTACTTAATTTGACATGTAGCACTGAGATATCCATTCACTCACTAATACACTCATGCACAGTCAACCGCCCATACAGCTGTTTCCACATGCACTTTTGAATCTATACATATAGTGAATCAACTACTCACACATCTATGTACAGAGTCACACACCTCCCAGCCACCCATACACACACACTCAGTTTCCCATACAAATACTTGGACAACCAATCAATAACCCATACAGTTACTCATATAGCTACTGATCAACATATGCAGCAGTTTGTAGAACAACAGATATAATGATGCACAAATTAAAACAGTTTAGTCACTAACCCATGCACTCAGTGAGACACATTTAATCACTCACTCAATCAGTCAGTCATGCACCTACTAAATCCTTCATCCAGACACTTATACATCCACTCATTCTTCAATATGTAAGACATATTTTAACTTTACAGAAACATACAGTCACTGGATGTTGTCATCAGTGATGTCATCAGTGATGTCATTTGAGATGTCATCAGTGATGTCATCAGTGATGTCACTAACCATGTCATGAATGATGTAATATGTGACATCATCAGCAGTGGATTGCGGGTGCCCGATATATAGTTAGCGCTTATAACTATATATGGAATTTCAATGGTTTTATACGAGTAAAATAAGGTTTTCTAAATGCAAATCCCTAACTATATATGGCCTAAAACCAATGGTTTTTTCATTGAATTTTCAAGGTTTTGTAAATGCAAATTCCTAACTATATATGGACTATAACCTATGGTTTTTTCTGTGAATATATATATATATATATATATATATATATATATATTAGACTAGGCCAGGTCTGTCTTGGCCTGTCACCCTCTCCTGTCTTCCCTGCTTGCATGTTCCCGCTGTCGGTGTTGGTAGGGTAGCCCCCTCCCCTTGGGGGGGAAGGTCCGGTGGTATTCATCTTACCTGTGCGTGTGTCTTTTGGCCTGGCTGCTAATTCCCCGGGGTTTGCGCCTGTGTTTTGGGGAGGTCTTGTGGCCTGCCGTCTTCCCTCCCTGACTACACCTCCTCTCTTCTGTTATCTGTGGTTTGGCTGGGTCGGTCCTGGTTCGTGCCTGGTTGGGGGTCTGCCTGGGACTTCCGGGTGCTGTCGGCATCCTCTGGGCAGTTGTCCTTCTGTCTGCTTTGCCTGATGTGTTGTCCCCGGGGCTTCTTGCTCTCTGACTTCTGATTTTGTCCGTTTGGCTGCTGGCTGCTCTTTCTCTACTGTGACATTTTTGGGTCTCTGTTCCTGTGTGGGGTGGTGGGGGCCATGTCTCCTCTGTGTTCTCTGCCCTTGCTGGTCTGGGCCTATGAGCTGGTGCCTTGTTTGGGTTTCAGCATGGTCCGGCGGTTCTGTACCGGGACTCTATGCACTCTTACAGCCTTTGCTTTGTCTGTGCTCTGCTGGGGCCTTCCCCTCTTTGGCCTTCCCCGGGTGTGGGTTGGGCCGCTGGATCCTTCTGTTCGGGCAGGTTACTTGGCTTCGGTCTGGCTTCCCGGCTGTTTTTTCCTCTGTTGCCTGCTTTCTGCCCTGGGGATTTATCCCCTGCTCCTGCCCTCCCTTGGTGCATGCTGGGCCGTGGAGTTTGGTTTGCCAGTGTGGTCTGCTTGGCTTCCACCCTGGCTTTTGTTGCCTCTGTGTCTGGGCTGGTTTTTGGGGTTCTTTTCCCCTCTGGGTTGGGGTTTCCAGGCTGTGGTGCCTGGGCCTGTCCTGCTCCTTTCGGGCCCCTGTGGACTCCAGGTTGTTGGCCCCTGGTCTTTGATGGCCTGTGTGTTTTTGGTCATGCATTCTGACTGGTCTTTTTGAGGGAGTCTCTGGCTGGCCAGTCGCTGATTTGGCTCATCTGATGCTGGTGTTGGCTCCCTTCAGGTTCTCTTGCTCTGGTCTTGGGTTCTCTAGCTCATTTGGTCAGCTGCCTGTTCCGTTTGGGGCCAGTTGCGCCTCTTCTCTGGTGGTCAGTGTGTGCCTTCTCTGGGTTGTGGCATCCTGCTCTGGCCACCCAGGTGGGGTTGGGGTATTCTGCTGGGGTTCTGTTCTTTGGGACGTGGGTACCCTCTTGTTCCCCTTTCTTCTTTGGTTTCCCCTGGTCTTATTGTCTTTGGGGATTGCCCTTGACGGTTCTTGCTGCTTGGGCTTCCTGGTGGACCCTAGTTCTGTTTGGGATCTTTTTTTATGGCCTGTGTTTGGGCCTGCTGGGTTCTGTCTCTGCCGGGTCTGCTCCCTTCTGACTCCTGGGGCCTTGTAGGATGGCTTTCTGGGGTTGGGTTCGTGTTTCCCCGGCTTTTGTTTATGGGTGCCTTGGCTTTCCCTCTTGGCATGTCCCTGGGCTTTGTCTCGCCTTCCTGGCTGTGTGCTGGTCAGCTGCCGGCTCTGGTGGTTGGTGCTGCCCTTCTTTCCTGGTGCCTGGTGCTCTTCTGTACGGTTCCGGGGGCTTGGTCCTCTGGGCTCTCTGGGGCTGGGTTGTTCTGGTTGGGGGGGGATGGTGGCTCGGACCTGGCCATTGCTTCCCTCCTCTTCTGGTTTGGTCAGGGTGGTCCTGTCCTTGGTCGGCTTCTCGGCCTTTTGGTCCTGTGGGGGCCCTTGGTCTTCTCCTGTTGGGGCTTTGTTTTTGTCTGGCCTGCTTCAGGTCGGGTGTTGGTTGCTTTGGGGCAGGTTTCCCTTCTGAGGTTTTGCCTTTGGGTTCTCTTTTGGGTGCCTCCTTTTCGGATGGCATGCGTTCTCTATTTTCTGGTTGACCTTGGTTCCGGTCCTTGGTTGTGTCCCTGTTGCCCGGTCTGGCTTGCTGGCCTGGTGGGCTGTTGGGCTTCTTCTTTTGGTGGCCTCCTCACTGTTTTTTTGTTGTAGGCTGCCCAGGTTGCTTTTCCGTTGTGTGCTGAATGGCCTCTGTTAGTTGTCCGCCTTGTCGTCTTGCTGTCCTCCCATTGTTTTGGTGGGTGCTTCCCTCCTTTGGTGGGGCGCCCTCCTGTCTGGGTGCTCTGTCTGGGGTTTCTGGTGGTTCTTCCTTTTGCTTCTCTTGGGTTGCTGCCTTTGGTGTGGTGTCCTGGGTTTGCTTGGCGGTTTTGGAAGGCCGTTTTTTCTGCTTTGGTTTTCTCCTCTTTGTAATGAATGGGACGAGTACTGGAGGGACCTGGGGGCTAATGTTCTATTACTTATCGGTAATCTTCGTTACACCGGGTCCCCTTGTTCTCGTCCCATTCATATGCCCCGACCTCCTTCCCGGACAGCCGGCCTTCCTGTTGGGGGCTTGGTGGTTCAGGCAGAATGCTGGGTAAGTACTGCTTATGTACTCCCAGTGGGAGGGTTAGGGTTAGGGTCCCAGCATTCTTCTGTCTTTTCTTCTGTCAGGAGATGCATTATCTGGGATGAGGACAACAACGGAGTAATAAAGATTACCGGTAAGTAATAGAGCATTTATGCATGCTCCTTCGGTTCCCTCTTTTCCCCCACATTATTCACTCATGCAGACTTAACGGATCTGCATGAGCTGATAATGGGTTTCCACACTATTTATGGAAAATCGTACCATTCTTCAAAAATTAATTTTTCTTGTGTTAAAGAAGGTCGCATGTAAATGAGTCCCGTTTGTTGATTGTTTCTTGCTTGGTGCTGGAAGCAGGAGGCATGAGCAAGCTTTTGCCTTTTGTTTGTGCACACAGCCAAGGAAGTCACACTTTACTTTCTAGCTTATTGTGTCAAGCACTTAAAGGTATACACGTATAGAACTCCACATTTATGTACCGGAGGGAGGCATTCACCAAGCAGCAAAACTGAAATCTATGATGATGCTAACTTGCTTTCTTAAAGCAAACAAAAAAAGTATCACTTTTATGTAATTAAAAATTACTTAGAGCATACCTTAGACATACAACTGCCACCACAGACATCAGGGGCGGCTCCTACTCTAAGGTGGAGGAGCGCCGCTCCACAGGAAAAATAAAATGATAATACCAGCCTGTTACTATTATTTTATTTGAGAATAACAAGGACCCCCTGGGTAGTGAAGATCTATAGACTCCTAGGGCAGGGTAGCAACAGATGCGAGAAAAATTCCTAGGACGTCTAGGTGTATGAGTGAACAAATAGGTCAGGTCAGTTATCAAGAAGGAACAGTAGAGAAAGATTGTCAAAGTTATATAAAAAGTATATTTTTATTCAATATATTTAAAAATCATATTAGAAATGACCAGAAAGTCAAACAATATGATGGGTATTAAAATATCTTGTCAAAATTACATACAGTAATAATAAAAAATTAACATAAAATTCATACTCCACAAAGTAAAAGAATATATTGTCAAAAACATGAAGATAATCACAAAATTAATAGAACAAGCATAAAAACTCGACGCGCGTTTCGGCAGGGGACCGCCTTCTTCAGGAGACACAGTTTAATTCCTGAAACATAGTTATAAAAGAATATCTATGTTATCTGAGCATTCATAAATTCGTAACAGCATATAAACCACGATATAGTGGAATAGCAACAAAACCTTTTTATTTATTTATTATTACTAACATATTCAGAACATCATTCCTAACTTAGAGACTGACCATGACTATTGTTTTATACACTCAAAGCCTTTGGTGAGCAAAATAGTGTCTGGCGATTGTGCAGTATCTGACTCAACGAAGATCATTGCGAATCAGTCATAGAGGGCACCCCCTTACAATGAAGAGGCACACACTCGAGCTTCTATTTTATAAGCTGAAGTAGAATCACTTCTCAATGCATAAAATACAGACTGTATCTTTTGAACTGCAAGAACATAATTAGCGTACATTGGTCACAGATTTTCCTACTATTTGTTGGAGTAGTGTCGTAACGGATCTTAGTAGAAGTTCTCAATTTACAATGGTATACTTACAACAATGGAACTCTATCCATGCAGCAAACACACTCAAGGTGAACTCTTCATGCAGTAGTTATGCGTGACAGAATAATTTTTGGATGAAGGGAATCCTATTGATAGAATTAACATTATTAAACGGATGGACAAACAGAGTTATTCATCTGCATTTAAACACAATGGCTCAATATCCCGCTCATAACATGTGGATAACACTGCAGTAGTGGTTAGAGTCCTAGTGGCAATGAACACGAAAATCGAATGCTCATACAGGATGTAGCCACCAAATGACCTTGTCACAATATACTGGTAATATCACGAGTGCATGATTACATTTTGACCCCCAGGGATCCCAAGCGATTTCTACTAACTTCTAAGTGAATTCTACTGACTACTGGATAAATAGGGACGATGAGAAAACGACAAGGATGGGAAGGATAAACGCTAACTATACAACAAGATTAACTGATATAGTATATCACAGATCATAGAATTGATAGTGCCATCTCTGTACCTGATATTTCCACACAAGATGTGTGAATACTGCTGATGGGGTTTATTCTTTATACAGGCATTGATGACCGTGAAGTGGATGTCCCATATCAATGGGTGAAATAAATACACTATGAAATAAACGAAAACAGAATAGGCTTACTCATCATGAGTTGTGGCTATTATCACAGCGTGGGTCTCAGATTTAGTTGGCTAATGATAGAAGATAGATATAGTAATTACCTTTATTTGAAATGCTATGGCGGTTGATAGGCTTAACGCTGGAGGCAAGGTAACTATTGATGGCGCCTTATTGTGTAGATAAAAAATGGGCTCTGAAAAAAGGATCATAATGGCGAATTACTCTCATGAAGTCTCGATATTAATTAATGGTGAGACAGTTTTGAAAATCTGGGCCTGTTTGGGTATGATAGCATGCCCCAAAGAAACCCCAGTTGAGATTACCTTAATGAGAAATGAAGTCGCGCTTGGTTTAAACACACTTCAGGTAGATCAACTCGGGATAGCGCCTTGTAATGGTGAATTAAAAGATAAACTCTGTAAAATAGAGTCAGAATGCCAAATTAGTCAAGTATAGTTATATTCATAATGTTGCAAAATTGCAACACAACAATAAATCTGTTGGCGTCTAAGCGTGCTCCAAATGTGCACCATAGCGAGATTCTTACCAAAAAACGAGTAGTTAGAAACAGACAGCAAGATGTAGCTGCTCCGTGTTCCGGCATGTGGGGACTCGTCCTCCGCGAAGTAACAAAGTAGCCTACGTGTGGATACTTCCGTATTTAAAGGGAGTTATCGGCGCGGGAAACCACCGGTCATAGTGATGGTGGTAGTGTGATCGAGGTAGGACTAAAACGACAAAAAACGATCCCGTTTCAAAATGGCGCACGAAAGTGCGCAAGAATGATTAATCGCAAGAGGCTCACTGCGCATATTGTTGTCAATATAACGTGTGGTATATTCATCAACGAATTCGTTCTAATCCCGCTCTGCTCACAAACGGAACGATTAATAAGGATATTGAATTTGAGCAACGTGGCTGAATCAGACACTATTCAATGTGGACTTATATCAATAATACGCATTAGCCCTAAGAAAGTGGGTATATACAATATAATGCTTATGTGGTGAGGTGAACCATACATAATCTTTTAAGGATGATAAACAGCATAATTCATATTATTAAAAGTTCTCAGAGATAAAGCTAATATAGCCTCGATTCGATCTCGAATCGATCTAGTATTGATTAATGATTAAGGTAGTCAAAATTTATATAAGTCCTCTTAAGTATATAGTTGAAGAGGCAGCTATATAAACTAACTTTAGTACATAAAGAGGAGAGTTGCTAGAGATACCTATAGGATGGCGTTCTCCCAGGGAATTTCAGCGTTAAGGCCTCGTTTGAAAGTTCCCAGGGAGAAAATCCAAAACACTTCCCTCTTCTTCCTGACTTGGTCACCTCCTTTGCTACTGGGGAGTCTAATTTTTTCCAAAATGCGCCACTTGAAATTGTCTGGAGCATGGTGATTTTCTGTGAAATGTTTCACTAGTGGCGCTAACTGTTTGTTGGTCCGAATGGCTGACCTATGTTCTGTTAACCTAGTTTGTACGGACCTAGAGGTCTCGCCCACATAACCAAGCTGGCATGGGCACAGAATAAAATATATGCAATTAGAGGTTTTACAGTTCCACATGTCAGTAGCGGAGGTACGGCAGCCATTCTGTTCAAAAGACTCACCTTCAATGATGTTGCTGCAGGATTTACAGGCTGAACAACCAGATCTTTGAGATTTTTGTTCCTCCTATGTTGTTCATTCACGATTTACATCAAGCAATTTGCAGTCAGAATTTGTACAGAGATCAATTGATAATAATTTTCCTGTTAAAGGTACCGTCAAATGCTCAGCCTGTAAATCCTGCAGCAACATCATTGAAGGTGAGTCTTTTGAACACAATGGCTGCCGTACCTCTGCTACTGACATGTGGAACTGTAAAACCTCTAATTGCATATATTTTATTCTGTGCCCATGCCAGCTTGGTTATGTGGGCGAGACCTCTAGGTCCGTACAAACTAGGTTAACAGAACATAGGTCAGCCATTCGGACCAACAAACAGTTAGCGCCACTAGTGAAACATTTCACCGAAAATCACCATGCTCCAGACAATTTCAAGTGGCGCATTTTGGAAAAAATTAGACTCCCCAGTAGCAAAGGAGGTGACCAAGTCAGGAAGAAGAGGGAAGTGTTTTGGATTTTCTCCCTGGGAACTTTCAAACGAGGCCTTAACGCTGAAATTCCCTGGGAGAACGCCATCCTATAGGTATCTCTAGCAACTCTCCTCTTTATGTACTAAAGGTAGTTTATATAGCTGCCTCTTCAACTATATACTTAATAGGACTTATATAAATTTTGACTACCTTAATCATTAATCAATACTAGATCGATTCGAGATCGAATCGAGGCTATATTAGCTTTATCTCTGAGAACTTTTAATAATATGAATTATGCTGTTTATCATCCTTAAAAGATTATGTATGGTTCACCTCACCACATAAGCATTATATTGTATATACCCACTTTCTTAGGGCTAATGCGTATTATTGATATAAGTCCACATTGAATAGTGTCTGATTCAGCCACATTGCTCAAATTCAATATCCTTATTAATCGTTCCGTTTGTGAGCAGAGCGGGATTAGAACGAATTCGTTGATGAATATACCACACGTTATATTGACAACAATATGCGCGGTGAGCCTCTTGCGATTAATCATTCTTGCGCACTTTCGTGCGCCATTTTGAAACGGGATCGTTTTTTGTCGTTTTAGTCCTACCTCGATCACACTACCACCATCACTATGACCGGTGGTTTCCCGCGCCGATAACTCCCTTTAAATACGGAAGTATCCACACGCTGGCTACTTTGTTACTTCGCGGAGGACGAGTCCCCACATGCCGGAACACGGAGCAGCTACATCTTGCTGTCTGTTTCTAACTACTCGTTTTTTGGTAAGAATCTCGCTATGGTGCACATTTGGAGCACGCTTAGACGCCAACAGATTTATTGTTGTGTTGCAATTTTGCAACATTATGAATATAACTATACTTGACTAATTTGGCATTCTGACTCTATTTTACAGAGTTTATCTTTTAATTCACCATTACAAGGCGCTATCCCGAGTTGATCTACCTGAAGTGTGTTTAACACAAGCGCGACTTCATTTCTCATTAAGGTAATCTCAACTGGGGTTTCTTTGGGGCATGCTATCATACCCAAACAGGCCCAGATTTTCAAAACTGTCTCACCATTAATTAATATTGAGACTTCATGAGAGTAATTCGCCATTATGATCCTTTTTTCAGAGCCCATTTTTTATCTACACAATAAGGCGCCATCAATAGTTACCTTGCCTCCAGCGTTAAGCCTATCAACCGCCATAGCATTTCAAATAAAGGTAATTACTATATCTATCTTCTATCATTAGCCAACTAAATCTGAGACCCACGCTGTGATAATAGCCACAACTCATGATGAGTAAGCCTATTCTGTTTTCGTTTATTTCATAGTGTATTTATTTCACCCATTGATATGGGACATCCACTTCCTGGTCATCAATGCCTGTATAAAGAATAAACCCCATCAGCAGTATTCACACATCTTGTGTGGAAATATCAGGTACAGAGATGGCACTATCAATTCTATGATCTGTGATATACTATATCAGTTAATCTTGTTGTATAGTTAGCGTTTATCCTTCCCATCCTTGTCGTTTTCTCATCGTCCCTATTTATCCAGTAGTCAGTAGAATTCACTTAGAAGTTAGTAGAAATCGCTTGGGATCCCTGGGGGTCAAAATGTAATCATGCACTCGTGATATTACCAGTATATTGTGACAAGGTCATTTGGTGGCTACATCCTGTATGAGCATTCGATTTTCGTGTTCATTGCCACTAGGACTCTAACCACTACTGCAGTGTTATCCACATGTTATGAGCGGGATATTGAGCCATTGTGTTTAAATGCAGATGAATAACTCTGTTTGTCCATCCGTTTAATAATGTTAATTCTATCAATAGGATTCCCTTCATCCAAAAATTATTCTGTCACGCATAACTACTGCATGAAGAGTTCACCTTGAGTGTGTTTGCTGCATGGATAGAGTTCCATTGTTGTAAGTATACCATTGTAAATTGAGAACTTCTACTAAGATCCATTACGACACTACTCCAACAAATAGTAGGAAAATCTGTGACCAATGTACGCTAATTATGTTCTTGCAGTTCAAAAGATACAGTCTGTATTTTATGCATTGAGAAGTGATTCTACTTCAGCTTATAAAATAGAAGCTCGAGTGTGTGCCTCTTCATTGTAAGGGGGTGCCCTCTATGACTGATTCGCAATGATCTTCGTTGAGTCAGATACTGCACAATCGCCAGACACTATTTTGCTCACCAAAGGCTTTGAGTGTATAAAACAATAGTCATGGTCAGTCTCTAAGTTAGGAATGATGTTCTGAATATGTTAGTAATAATAAATAAATAAAAAGGTTTTGTTGCTATTCCACTATATCGTGGTTTATATGCTGTTACGAATTTATGAATGCTCAGATAACATAGATATTCTTTTATAACTATGTTTCAGGAATTAAACTGTGTCTCCTGAAGAAGGCGGTCCCCTGCCGAAACGCGCGTCGAGTTTTTATGCTTGTTCTATTAATTTTGTGATTATCTTCATGTTTTTGACACTATATTCTTTTACTTTGTGGAGTATGAATTTTATGTTAATTTTTTATTATTACTGTATGTAATTTTGACAAGATATTTTAATACCCATCATATTGTTTGACTTTCTGGTCATTTCTAATATGATTTTTAAATATATTGAATAAAAATATACTTTTTATATAACTTTGACAATCTTTCTCTACTGTTCCTTCTTGATAACTGACCTGACCTATTTGTTCACTCATACACCTAGACGTCCTAGGAATTTTTCTCGCATCTATTATTTTATTTGTCAGTACTTCTTTGTAGGGGCGGGTCGGGCTGGACTGCCCACAGAGCGGGGGAGGAGTGGTGGGTACACTCTAAATGCCCATGATGGTTTGGCCATCCATCTTGGACCGGCAAAACCGTCCTGCACACTTGGCATGATCGCAACCTGTCTGTGTTGCACAGCCTGGGTGGAGAACATACCCAGGCTCCCAGTCCACATATGAGTGCCAAACCACGGTGCTCAGACCGATCACGATGGTGCTATCAGCAGCATTGTGATTGCCTAGGGGAGTCTGAGAAGTTGTGTACTTACTGTGTTGACAGAAGAAGAAGAAGATGAAGAAGAGGCAGCCGGCAGGTAAATTAATTTTTTTTCCTTTTATTTTTTTTATTACTTTTTTAGCCTCCTCCCCCGCCACCTTATCAGCCCTCTAGCAGCTGCTACTGGCAGACCTGGCGGTTTTAAAATGTGCCATAGCAAAATAACTTCCAATACCCATGAATAAGAGGTTGTGGATAAATATTCAAAGAAACTCTAGTTTGAGGAACAGCACTTCCACCTCGCATTTTCCTTATATTTTCTGCAGAATTGCCAAATGTTTAGTGCACATTTCACCGGTCTTCTGCCACTCCTTAGGATATGGTTAGAATATGAGGATAAAATGTGCAGGTCAAACGCATTTTTCACTCTTATTTTTCCATTGTCTTCTTCACTTCAGTCAAGCATAAATAAGGCTGAGAATGTAGCACAGCTGGATAGAAAGGTAGCTAAATGCTAGATATATTGACATGGGTGCATAGATAGATAGCTAGATCGAGACAGCTGCATGCAAAAAGAACATTGCATAGATAAAAAGGGTTACCTAGATAGATTGGGACTAGATAGATATAATTGAAAGGACAGACAGATTGATAGATGGTTGGATAGATAGCTATGGGCCCTGCAATTCATAGTTTTACAAATTAAGCACTGAAGAGTACACAAAAGAGTACTCGTATAGCACTACTCAACATACTCATTAATGATTTCCCTGAACACCCTCTTATTGTTTTACTATTATCCAGATATTTGGATTGCTATCAGTTTCCAGATGGTATCTATTTCCAAATGTTATCGATTTCGAAATGAGGCCTTATAAGCACAATGGAATGGTCTATTTGATCTCAAGGTTACAGGTTCAAGTCCCAGCAGAGTCTATTTTGCCTGTCTTTGTTCTAGCGTTGTTAACATGAAAACACCTTTGATGGCAAGCCTGCTATGTAATATAGTACTAAGCCACTTATAGACATTTCTTGTTCCAACAAGAAACATCCTCCAACTTAGGTGTCCGGTTAGATTTGGATACCTCATTCACTCCATACCTTCAGAAATCAGACGTTATCGCTAAGCACATTTTATTGGTACTTTCCTTTCTTATCAGTACATTCATACATGCATCACACATGTATAACAATTCAGAACCTGACAAAGTAAATGTAGGTTGGTGCATGTAACCTATACAAATAAAGGAACAGACAGCCATTTTCTTTTGAGGGATATGTGTATTTGCACTGGAGATTTTGCAACTCATTTAACCTCTCATTTCACAATGCATGGTCAACTTATTTTTGGAGCCATGCAAAGAAAGGATTCAATAGTTCCTTATAAGTATTGACAGTCGTGTTCACCTATAATAGATGTATCCTGTCTACTGGGTTCCTCCTACTGCACTCTGTTGCCATAGTGCTTGGTTCTTGCTCCACAAAGACCCAATACAGTACAACCAAATAAAGTGAGTCTACAGCCAAAGCTGTTATAGTATACCTGGTCACCTCAGACACGTAATCATGGGCTAGTAGATTGTTGGGAGATGAAACAACCATACAACCATGGTTATACTTTTTTCTCCCACCCCCATCAAAAACTTGCCCGATTGGACTATATTTTTATGCCAAATACTATCCTTTCCAAATGCACTATAGACCGGCTTCCCAGGGTCTTTTCCGACCATAACCCTTTAATTATGAGCTTTGATGCTGATACAATCAAATCCGATCGCAGTAATTGGACTTTTGAAAGAGCGCTATTACTTAACGAAAAATACTGTAAACATGTGGAAAATTGGATTCTTGAGTTCTTAACGTTTAATTTGGGTAGTGCCCCGTTGGAGGTGGTTTGGGATTCACTAAAGGCAGGGATAAGGGGGGAAACTCTCAGATTTTCAATCCAAAATAATAAAGAGGCAAAACAAAATTTGAAAAATCTACAGGACAATCTGGCCAGAAAGGAGGAAGATCTAGTCAGATTAGTACATGGTGGAAACAATCTAGAAGGGGCTGTTGTGGAAGTAACTATAGCCAAAAACCTCATATCCAAAATATTCACTACTAAAGCAATCAATAAGGCCACTATGACCAAAGAGAAAATCTACGAATGGAGCGAACCAGTGGGTCATCAATTGGCAATTAGTACAAGACAACAAAACTCCAAAACTATTATTACAGCAATTAGAGACCCTATCCACGGTTTAACCTACGACCCAAAAGAGATTAGAGATGCCTTTAAGAGATACTACTCGGAGCTCTATACCGATACTAGCAATAGTCAGACTAAAATTGATGAATATCTAGACCTAGTCACAAGGCCCCCCCTATCCCTAACCAATCAAGAAATTCTCGTCGAAACTCCAGACTGGGTGGAAATATTACTCTCTATACGTAGCCTCCCTTCAGGTAAAGCAACAGGCTTAGATGGAAATCTTGTGGAATTCTATGCAAGATTTAGTATAGTTTTGAAAGATATTTTAACCAAGTTGTTTATTCATGTGTTCCAGAATGGACGTCCTCCGGAATCTTGGGCACGGGCAAAAATGATTGTTTTTCCTAAAAAAACAAAGACCCAACTGAATTAGGTGCATATCGTCCGATCACTCTAATTAACAACGATTCAAAAATATATTAAAAAATGCTGGAAAGTAGATTGGCTCCCATAATCCATAACATTATATCTGCTAGGTAACATGGATTTGTCCCAGGGAGATCTACCACTGATCATGTCCAGAGGGTGATCACTCTCTTTGACATGGCCGAGGTGGCAGGAGTCCCTATGGGCCTAATATTGCTTGATGCAGAAAAAGCATTTGATAGGGTCTCCTGGCAGTATCTATGGTCGGCCATGTCAAGGAGCGGGATAGGGGACCAATTCATTAAAGCCGTTCAGAAAATGTATGTCTCTCCTGAAGCCGTGGTAATGGTCAATGGGGACATCTCTGATACCATCAAAGTGACAAAGGGTACAAGGTAGGGATGCCCCTGCTCTCCCCTACTTTTCGCCATATACATTGATCCATTTATTGCGAGGCTAGAAACGAACCAAATTATACAACCTATGAAGACCCCTAATTGTGATACTAAGACCCTAGCTTTCGCAGATGATATTGCGATTGTTACAGCCGATCCAATTATACCAGTTATGGTATTGGAGGAAGAAGCGAAAAAGTTCGGAGAGATCTCCGGGTATAAATTGAACCAAACAAAAACCCAGATAATAATTAATAACAAAATAAACTCTTCTGATGAAAGGGTTGTGGACAATGCATTATATATTGGTGTAAATATCACCTCCGAATTAAACAACTTAGTGACCCTCAACCTGAACCCACTATTGAATCAAACAAAAAAAATCTAATTAGACTACATAATTTACACCTATCATCGGAAGGTGTAACCTTATCAAAATGGTATTCTTCCCCAAATGTTTGTACTTTTTTCGTACAATATGTCTAAAGTTTGACACATCACTATTCAAGGAAATAGATAACATCTTTTCAAGCTTTATCTGGGGACATGGAAGAACACGTGGAGCCCGCAGATTTATTACACATACAAGGGAAAGAGGCGGTCTAGCTCTGCCTAACTTTAAAATATATTGGTGGGCTACAATGATTAAATACAGTCGTCTACTTTTAACTGCCGGGCATGATTTTAATCAAATTCGATCAGTTCCAACTCCACAGAAACTTATTCTTGGCAAGAGGCAAATAACCACCTATGGAAATTAACGTATGATTGCCATTTGAAAAAAGTGCGCTTCAAAACACTTAAAGGTATTTACACCATGTGGAACCAAGTTCTAAAACTTTTGGGGATTGGTAGGTTTTCCTACTATACTACCCTAGAGAACAATACTAATCTTCCTGACATTTTTAGGGACTCATGTATGAGGCGATGGGTCAGATCTGGAATTTCATAATTCGGCTCGCTGTATGATTCTATGGGTTTTTACTCATTTGAATTCTTACAAACTGATTATGGGCTGGATACCCGCGATTTTTTTAAATACTTGCAAGTCAGGGATTTCATCTTAAAGAAGGGGGGTGGCAGTGGGTGCTTTAAGAAAACCCCAGCAATTGAAACCGTGGTTAGAACAGATAGGGTCAGAATTGGAGAGATCTACAAAGATTTATCTGAAGCACTATCAGATGATGTAGATAAACATACATGTAAATGGCATAACGAAATAGGTATTTCAGAGGTGCAAGCTCATAAAGCTTTGGAACTGTCAAGTTCTATATTAATGTCCACCAAATTACAAGCCCAATTTTACAAAACTTTTTTCCAACTCTATTACACCCCTAGAAGGCTATCTAAATGAAGTGTGGGCAAAGGTACACTCTGCCCTAGATGTATGATGCCCGAGGCCGATCTGACACATATGCTGGCCACATGCTTCACCTTAGATATTATCAAACGAGTAATCTCTTTCTTTCTATCTGGAATTTTAGAGACCACTATAGAGATTACCACAGCAGAAATAATCCTAGGGGTGGATAATGGTATTAGACCTTATGCCATGCAGGGACTTATATTTATTTTGATGGCTGTACTAAGAATTTGCTTGGTATCTGCCTGGTTGGATCAATACCCACCTACATTTCAACAATGGCGGACACGCTTTTTAGCTACATATAACCTTGAAATAGCTATCTATAATCGGAAGGGCTGGAAGAAGAAAAAAAAAGCGCTAGAAATTTGGGCCTTGGTCAGACAATGGGCAGGGAAACGGGATTAGCAACAATATAATGAATAGTAATGAAATGAAATGATTTGTAACAATATGTAATTGCTAAAATAGAGATATCCTTGGATTCTCTTTTGCTTTTTGCTTCTTGCTTTTCTTGGTCTTCTTAAGTTTTTTGTCTTCCTTTCCCCTCTTGTTCCTTTTTTGTTTTTGTTTTTTGCACCGCCTTATTTCAAACAAATTTTTTCTGTGACAATACCAAGATGATGTATTGTAAGTTTCGAATTTTGCCTGTATCGGTTAGGGTCCTTAGAGGTGGGGAGGGTGGGTTAATGTAATCTCTGTAAAACGCAATAAAAAAAAGTTTAAAAAAAAAATAACTAGTACCAGCGTCCATCGTCACATGCCATTCATTCCATGGTAGAAACGTATCCTCTTGCTTGAGTTAGCCCCATCTCTGGATTCCTGCTGTTTTAATGCGAAGTACCAGCTTGTCATTTACACATTCTGGTGCACGGGTGAATCCTATGGGTGCAAATTTGCTATAGTATGTAAGTTTACTTACTTTCCTAATTTGATACCAAATTTCCAACACAGCTTGTGATACCTTACATCTGACCTTATGACAATTATTGGGATCACAATATTTGTACAGAAAGTGGGTCTTCCTGCCACTAATATCTTTTAACATGGCCTTATACATAGTGCCTATCTCAGAAGAGTCTGGGTTATTAAACAGCAATTTATCGTTAATTGGTTGGAATACCCATGCGTAGTACTGCATGTTTGGTAAGGTCAGTCCCCCCTTTTTGGCTTCTCCTCCGCAGCTTCCTCCATGATATTCATATACCTTTCCAGGCCCAGATAAAACTATTAATGTTTCCTCATAATCTAGCTAGCTACTCCTTCCTCATACTGAAGGGGATTGCATTAAGTAGAAAAGTACATTTAGGCACTATTATCATCTTGACCAGATTTAATTTTACAAAAACAGTACGCGGGAGATACGACCAACCCTTCATCAGTCCACAAGCCTCTGTGAGAGCTCTTGTGAAATTGGCGTCTGACAATTTTTTAAGATCTTGTGTGATCTTTAACCTGAAATATTTCATCTCTAATCAAGCTCTTACCCCTCAGTAAGTTCTGCACCATAATTTCAGATTTAGAAGTATTGACTGAATACCCTGCAACTTGACCAAAGTCTACTGTTAGTCATTCAGTGATCAGTAGGGCAATCTGTAAGTCTCACATATAAACCGTAAGAGAATTGATCTATTGCTTCTTACATTGTATGCCAACGGTTCAATATATAAATTGAACAATAAGAGTGATAGCATGCAACCTTATCTCGTGCCCGTTCATATCACGGAAGCCGTAGTAAGGTTACCATTTAGCAATATTGTAGCTGATGGATTTTGATATAGCTGGTATAAGGCCCCACAAAATCTATCTTCCACATTGTAATGATTTAGCATGGCTTGCAAATATGTCCAATTCACTTTCTTGAAAGCTTTTGTACATCCGATGTTATTACTGCCAGCAGGGCATTATGGGTAGTAGCCAGATCTATCGAACCAATTAGGCCAATGAGTTAGCACTTGCAGCACTCTCCCCCTTACAAAACTCTTTTGATTCCCATGTAAAATACCTCCTATTACTCCATTCAGCCTCTTGGCTAAAACTTTAGCAAAGATTTTGTAATCACAGTTTAGGACCGATAGGTCTATTTGGTTCACAACTATTAGGGTTGTTTCCAGGCTTAAGAATTAAAGTAACAACAGCCTCATTCCAAGAAGGGGTGAAGGTAACCTTGTCTCAAACAGATTCAACATTACAGGGAGTTGTATGTCTCATAGGGCTTTATACAATTCCACTAGCAGAACATCGTGGCATGCTGTCTTTCCTGGTGTACTAGATCGAATTCCCTGTTTAATTTCGCCAATTTTAATACTGCTATTAGGTTGAGTCTTATTGTCTTCAGTATTCCTGCAGCGTCTGCTGAGTTCAATTCCCACTACCTACTCCTGTACCTCCTCCTCCATTATAGCTACATTTACTGTAATTAGATCTCTAAAGAATTCTTTTAAAGCATTTCCAATTTCATTGTTGCTACTTAAGATGAATTACTGCACTTTATTTCCTTAATTACGTTTATTGCTTGGTCCATTTTACTTTTCCAGCTAAGCAATTTTCCACAGTTTTCCCCACACGCTAAGTGAGTTATTTTGCTCACTTCCCATCTCCTCCTGACTCTGGCCTCCATACTACCAGTGTACTTGTATCCTACCTTAAAATATTTTTACTTTATTGGGCCCTAACATAAGATGTGCCAGCCTCCTTTCTGCTCTCCTCTATTCTGACTCCATTTTAATGATCTTCTTACTCTAAGCCTCTCTCTTAAAGGATGATGTACTTGTGATCTTCCCCCTAAGAAAGGCCTTAAAGGAGTCCCACTCTATACTATCGGGCAGTACACATGTTAATTTGAAAGAATTTCTTAGTCTCCGTCTGTGTATTCACTGTCCATTTGTCTAGTAAAATCTTTCGGTCTAATGTCCATCTTCTCACTTCCGCTCTAATGACTGGTTTGAACTCTAGGGATATTACTGAATGATCCAACATAAGTTCCCCTACGAGAGTGAGATCTTGGATCTTAGGCTCTGGTCTATTAAAAAGCAGTTGATCATCAATGCATGCCCTTATTTTTTGTTGTGAAAAGTATAACCCCCATCTTGAGCTAGCCTTCTCACTCCATATATTACAAAGCCTCATCTCTCTCATCATATTTTTCAGTAGCGTTTGTGTTTTAGGGTATACAGTCACTCTATTTCTAGACAATCTATCGAAAACATTATCCAAAACAACATTAAAGTCACTGGGAATTATGACTGGGGAGGGGAAATCTAGTAAAGTTTAGAACAATACAATTAGGGGACCTGTAGTATCTATAGTTGGACCGTAGTAACCTACTAACGTGTAGTTTTGGACATATATCGTTTATTTTGTTGTAATCCATCTTCCTGCTTTGTCAGGTATGCTATCTTTGATGGATATATTTGGATTTTTTTTTATCAAAATGGCCACTCCTTCAGTACTAACATTCTGATTTGGGCAGACCCATTGCTAGTTCAATTTCCTAGACTTAAACAGATTTTTACACTCCTCCCAGGTCAAGTACATTTCTTGTAAAATGATGATATGTGCAGTAGAGTCTCCCAGACTGTTCCATATTAATATTTTATAAGGACTACTTTACCCTAACCTTCTCTGTGGAAAAGGAGTTTGCAAATAGCTATGGCACATAGTATACACTAAGGTACCTGAGGACCTTTGTTAAAATAACAATTTCCCCCAAATGCTCCCCACCCTGTGCCCTTCTACCTACCCTTTCCCCCTACCCAGCAATGTCCTTGGAGAACCCTCCCCAATTCCCTTATGGCCTAATGCTCTTTGGATACGCCCCACCCTTGAGTGTTAATTTGTATGACGAAATAAGAATAAAAAAAGAGACAGTCATATTTTGAGAATAAAGAGAGAGAATAAACGAAAACACATTATGGTTGTTTTCAGCCACTTTCACTTAGATTTCCATCCGCCCTCCCAATTCTTTGGCACCAGTGTACTTAACCATAGCATCTGTGAATAATCGACCACTTTGTGCCCTCTAAAGTTGTACTTTTCTTTTTGTTGTATATAACTCAGAGGGTGATGGGAAAATTTAACTGCGCTGTGGTACTTAGTCTTTTAGGAGGATCTAACCCTTTCCCCAAATCCCACTGTCTCTTTAGAGTGACTCCTGAGATATCTGATCTGATCTCAAAGGATACCACATCTGCTTTCAACATTTTTGCTTGCAGAGCATTCAATAAAATTCAAACTTTTATAGCATATGTGTCGAAGTTTATAAGAATTTTTCTGGGCTTGCAGCCACATGCATCAAAGTCCGGTTTTGTGATTCCTTACTTGCGATTTTTAGGGAATCGCAAATAAGAAATCGCAAAATGGGATGCATGATTTAAATCACATAATATTTGCGATTCGGTAAAAATCGCAATTTTTACCGAATCGCAAATATTATGCGAATTCTAATTTGCAATTTCGCAATTCCCATTGATTCCTATGGGCCAAAAGGCCCATAGGAATCAATTAGAAGGCATTGACATTTTTCGAATTTCAATTAGCGATTTGGACTTGTGTGTCTGTAACATGACAGTGTTTTAAAATGCAATTTTGAGCATTTTAATTCATTTTCGCAAATTACCACGAGGTTCACCCTCGTGGTAATTTGCACCCCCTAATTGCGAATTCGCAATTTTAAAAGTAATCATGCATTGCTTTTAAGGAATCGCACATTTGCGATCCCTTAAAAGCAATCACATTTTTGGAATTCGCTAAAAATAGCGATTTTTCCAAAAATGTTTGATGCATCCCAAAAACCTATTTAGGAATCGCAAATGGACGAATTTACCGATTCGCACTGGTTGCACCTCCTAAATAGGTTGATGCATGTGGCCGTTGGTTCTGTTGGGGTACTTTCTAAGGGGGTCTTGATGTACCCTTTAGATGTCTCTAAAAATGTCCTGATCCTTGTCCTCTATCTGAACCCCTCTTTTAATTAGCTTAAACACATATTTTTAGGTCCCACTTCAACCACTCTGGGACATTTAATAGTCTCAAATTGTTTCTTCTGAGATTATTTTTCAAAATTTCTAGTTTCTCATGACACTCTATTCACTTGCCTTCAAGAGGCAAATATTCTCTTTGCTTTTTTCTACTGAATCTTTTAATTCCTTCACCGTGTCCTCAAGGTTGGCGGTCCTAGCTGCCAACAAGTCAAGTATCTTTTCCACGTTATCACATGCTGCTTGTATCTCTTTCTGATTTACCTCTGAAATCTTAAACCTGTTTCTGATTTCTGTAGTCAAAGACAATAGCATGTGTTCTACATAGGCGTTCGAGGACACATCTGATATGGTTGCAACTTCTAATTTTGTAGAAGTCTGTATACAACCTTAAGTTCCGCCTTTAGGTGTTTCATCACTAGTTTTTTGTGGCTCTTCCTCCTCTAATATGTCCTGACACGATGCCCTTTGCCTCTCTCCTTTCCATGTCCTCTAAGACTTGATACCTGTTCTGGCTAGCCATGTTAATATTCAAAATCCCACTTGGGCTCCGGACTAAGGTACTAACTTAAGTCTTCACAGACCACCAAGTGTTTTGGGACACCCAGTGAAGACTCTCTCTCTGTCTCTCTTTGTACCTTATTTATTTATAGTGTTTTGTATAGCGCGGACAAGACCCGTGGGTATCAGAGCGCTTAACATAGAATGTAGATTACAAATAGACATTATAGTAGCGAATATAACAACAAACATATACGAGGTAGAAGGCCATAGGCTATAAGGGTGATTAGATATATATATATTCTTAAGCCTGTGCAGTTAGCATTACGAGGTAAATAAGTATTAACTTGAGTCTTAGGCATAAA
The DNA here is from genome assembly GCF_964263255.1 of Lissotriton vulgaris. Classification (NCBI taxonomy): domain Eukaryota; kingdom Metazoa; phylum Chordata; class Amphibia; order Caudata; family Salamandridae; genus Lissotriton; species Lissotriton vulgaris. Next base: position 1,156,747,997 of record NC_141696.1, read on the forward strand.
GCCAGGCTCAGTGAGGTAGGGTTATATAGCATTACCAGTTCAATCAAGTGTGCAATTAGCATTAAGAGTTGAATAAGGCTTAGCTTGTATCAAGTATCACAGATATAAGCCAAAATGAGGTAGATGTTATATAGTTTTGGTTATAGGATACAGTTATCAGATCACATAGATGTGAAGTAATAGTAAAGTCATTTGTCGGATATTGGTCTTCAGAAAATTCTTGACAAGGCGATCCGCCTTTTTGGCGTAGATGTTCATATCAGTGTTCAATATGCTTCCCTATGTAAGGTATTTATTCATCATGTGGCTCTTCAGTTCCCGTTTGAAAGTTACTGTATTTTTAATCTTCCTGATGTTTGGTGGTAGTGAGTTCCAGACTCTAGGGACAGCTCCAGAAAACGCTCGGTCATAGGTCTTTTTCTTACGGAAAAAGGCAGTCCTCAGTAGTAACTCCTTAACGCTTCTAGTTGGTCTGTTACCTCCAGATAGCATAATTTTCTTGGCTAGGTATCTCGGCGTGTTGAAGTGAACCGCTTTGTGAGTTATACAAGCCATCTTCATTTGAATTCTGGCCTCGTAAGGTAGCCAGTTTAGTGCTTTCAGGTGAGGAGATATGTGATTGAATTTCTTCGAGCCCTTGATGAGTCTTGCAGCTGCGTTGAGACAGGCTTTTAGTGGTGCAGTGGATGATTTTGGTAGGCCAGCTAATGTGGTGCAGCCGTATTCAATCCTCGAGATAACTAGGGATTGGGTAGCCAATTTTAGATCCGCCTCTGAGATAAATGGCTTCAGTTTTCTTAGGTAGCTCAAGTGGAAACGGGCGCTCTTGGCCATTGAGTTAATGTGGTCTTTCATGTCGAGGTTCTCATCTAACGTAATTCCTAGTGATTTAGCTGAATTTACTAGGGTCGGGGTGCAATTCAGCGCGGTCACCAGTTTAGTCCATTCCTTTACCTCGGGTAAGCTCTTTGTTGGTGAAATTAGTAAGAATTCTGTTTTATGGGCATTTAGTTTTAGATGATTAGAGGTTAACCATTGCTGAGCTCTCTTTAGTGTCTCGTTCATTAGGTCGATGTCAACAAGGGAGGCGATCTTTATGTATATTTGCGTGTCGTCTGCATACATGTGATAGGATATCTGTGATTTTCGAAGAATTTCCGTGAGAGGTTCCACGTACAGGTTGAATAGGTCAGGGGATAACGTTGAACCTTGTGGGACCCCAGTTGTGTTAGGGCGCGGGTCGGAGATTGCTTGGTTGACCAGGAATCGTTGAGTCCTATTCTGCAGGAAAGAATTGAACCATTTCAGCACATTTCCGGACAAACCCATCCTGTCATGTAGCCTGGTCATCAGCATTTCGTGATTTACCGTGTCAAATGCGGATGACAGGTCTAGGAGAATCAGTAGGCATGCTTGATTTTGGTCTAGGGCTTGTAAGGCGTCATCGACAATATGCAGGATCGCAGCTTCCGTACTATGCCCAGTTCTGAATCCAGATTGGCAATCATCTAATAATGAGAACTTTGCAATGTGTTGACTCAGTTGGCCCTGCACGCACTTCTCAATAAGTTTGGCCAGTAAAGGGATGTTGGTCACTGGTCTGTAGTTGTTCGGGTCTGTTGGATCCGCTGTCGGTTTTTTGATGATGGGCACAACCTGACCAGATTTTAGGCAGTCAGGGAGAATCCCTTGTGCTAGTGAGGCATTTATTATCTCCGTCCAGATCGGAACTAGGGTGTGGCTGATTTCTCTTAAGCACTTTGCCGGTAGAGGATCTTGGTAATGGTTGTTTGGTCTGAGCTCCGCTAGCGTTTTGGCTTTTCCTGGTCGTATAATTCAAAAGTGTCCCACTTTGCTTTATTTTTTGTTTGGCTACCCACTGTTGTCGCAGTGGCCTCATTATCAGGAGAAGGAAGGGTCCGGAGGTTGGCCGCTGCACTAGTGAGCTCAGTTTCCAGCAGTTTGGTTTTCTCCGTGAAAAATGTGGAGAATTCTTCGCAACCTATGGGAGTTCTTGCGTTCTCTTGAACCGTTTTGGTTAGTTTATTTGACTGTTGTTTTAGAATCTCAAAGAGTTTACGGGGTCTGTTTGTGGCATTGTCCAGTTCCGCTCTTATAAATTCTTTTTTGGAATTGATTATCTTTTTGTTGTATTGATTTCTGGTATTTCTGAGGGCTTTCAGCTCGGGAGAGGAGGGATGTTGCCTCCATTTCCTTTCGGCCATTCTCAGTTTGCGCCGATCTTCATTCAATGATTCGCTAAACCAAGGATTTTTTGGCTTCTCTGAAACTCTTTTCATTTTTTGTGGCATGGTGTCATTGACGATGTTTCCTATTGATGTTATATAGTGATCCGTCAACTCATTAACATTCTGACTGTTAGGTGGTTTCAGGTCTTTCTCGCATCTTTCAACCAATCGTTCAATATTGGCCTCTTTTGTATCTCGGATCAGTTTTTTGATCTTGCGGGGTTGTATGGTCCTGCCCTTTTTCATTGTAGGTATCGTGAATGTTATGGCGTGATGGTCCGACCAGTCACACGGGTCTATAGCAAGGATTGATGCCTCTTTATTTCTTGAAATAATCCAGTCTAATGTCGCTCCTTGTGAGTGAGTAGGTTGGGTGCAGGCTTGTGTAAGGTTTAGCTCAATCAGGAAGTCTTTAAGCGAGTTAACCAGTTTGTCATTGTCGTCGTCCCAGTGGAGGTTGAAGTCGCCTAGGAATATATTATTGGCATCCGAGTTAGTGTTGGCCGTTATGATCTCTATTAGTTGCTCTGTGAACTTTGCGTTCTCTCCCGGTGGGTGGTAGAACGCATGTATATTGCATCTTTGATTATTTGTTGCTCTTATATTAAGACCAAGGTATTCACAAGAGTCTAGGGGGTCCGATTGGAATTGACTGACTTCGATCTCAGATCGGTGAATGCAAGCTATACCTCCTCCCACTTTCCTTGGTCTGTCTAATCTAACGATATTATATTGTGGTGGTACTAAGAGATCGATGTTAGGAGATGATGATTCACTGAGCCATGTTTCCGTGAAGATAGCCAAGTCGATTTCCTTGTTAATGATGAGAGCCGCTATGTCTGATGCATGTTTTGTTGCCGAACGACAGTTAAGTAGTAGGCACTTTAGGGGTTTCAGTGAGTTAGAGAGGTTTCCATTGTCGGGATTGGATGCGTTTACCTGGATATGACGTAAGTTGTGGTGGATTGCTTTCCTGTCGTTCTTTCTGGACGTTCTATTAGAGTCAATAGATACTGTTTTGATATTCTCCTCTCTTCCCCGGGCCGGTTGTTCATACGATTGGAGTAAGGCCAATGTTTCTTCCTTTGCCAAGGGATTGGTCCTGTTTGGTCTGTTGGACCTGAGTACAAGATTTTGGATGTGTGAAACTTTAGTGTGCGTACTTATCGTCGTCTCCCAAATTTTTCCAATTGTCTGTGAGACTTTCATCGAGACTTGTGTCAGGTCGCTTACCAGTTTCTTGAGCTCTTTGACTTCTTTCTCCGTTCTGGATGCTTTCTTATGGGGTATAGACCTGACTGTCTGTGTTCTACATTTTGTATTTCTCCTTGATTGATCTGTTCTCATTGCCACAGATCTTTCTTTTCTATCCTTCCTTTTATTGTCATTCCTGACTCTATTAGAGGTGCCCCCCTTGTTCCCTATGTTGAGTGATGTTGGGAGTGTAAATGTGGGTAGGGATCCATGGGATTCAAGTCTCGCATTCACATGTGGTAGAGGAAGGTGGATACCCTCTTCCTTGTTCATTATGTGGTTGTCTTCATAGGTGGATTCGCTAGGAGCTGAGGTACCCTCTTCAGGCGAAGTGGGATTTTGAGATAGTGGCATCGGCTCCTCCCTTGGGGCCCGGGTCTTCTCTTTATTTCCAAGGTTAGTAGACTTCGCTATCCTTTCTATCACATTCTCCGATATTTCCATTGCGAGTTCAGTTATCTCTCCGGAATTAGCGGTTTGATTATTCTGGCCGTCTGTTTGATTGGCGTCTCTAGTGGTCGGGCCATTGTTGACGGGGTTGCCCTCTAGTGGGGTCAAGTGTCGTTGGTAGCTTAGATCTTTGATGGATTCCTTTAAGGTTCTGAAGGTTATCTCAAATTCCTCGAGTTCTCTGTTAGCTGCTTGTATCAGCACTATTCCTGTTTTATACATGGTGATGCATAGTTCTGTATTACATCTTTTAGTTAGTGAAGTCGTTATTTTTGTGCCATGTGGTATGTTTTCTATATTTTTTGTGAACAGCATTTTTGTAATGGCATTACGCCATTTAGCTGTTTTGTCTGTGTAGAATATCAAGTCATTCATCAAGACGCCTTTAACTCTATCGAAATAAGGGTCAACGAACAAAGTGTCCGGATTTTTTCTCAGGGTATTATGTTTGAATTTTTTGGCGGCATTTTTAGATAGCGTAGAAGGATATTCTATGCTCTTTGCATTAGATCCAGTCAACCCTCGGTATCTTCTACTCATTTCCATTGTCTCTTTGTTATGAGTCGTTTCCCGTTAATATATTGTTGAGGATCTTGAGATCTGAGTAACTCCTGTGCTACTGTTTCACCGTGGTAGGTGTAGTTTATTTAGTAATGTGGTTTCTTCTTACTATACTTTGTAATCGTGGAAGATATGAAGGTTGAAGTGATTCCACGTCTAGTGTTTCGCAGTGATAGGTGTAGTTCCACTGTAGTGGGTATCCTCTAATTGATCTTGGATAATTATGTTATCCTATTCAAATAGACATTTGTAATTGCATTGCATCCACATTGATTAGTTACTTAGCTATCTCTAGTTGTGTAGAGGGTTGTCTGTGATGAGTTAAACAGTTCAAGATGTCAGCCGCCTATGTCCCTGATGATCTCCTGAAAAGACTTTCTCTCATTCCCCTTCAGAAATAGTTGTTTGGTCCCTTTTCGATGTCTCACTTTCCCATCCTGGACTTGTTAGTCCTTTTTCACTTTTACTCGTCAGTTCAGAGTCCCTTTTCACTTTTACTCGTCAGTTCGGAGGGGGGGGGGGTCTGGGGTGACTTCCTTCCTTTTCAGATGATGCTGATATGCAGAGCAGGCATTGATGAGTAGTGCCCATTAATATGCAGTGTTTGTTTACTATTCATCAATCGATTTTTATTTTAGTGGATTAACACTATGAGAGGTCTGTCACCTCACAAGAGCTTCATGAAGAACAGCTATGGATACTAACAATACCCATCCTAGGCAAGACTTTGAAATATGTTTGTAGTAAAGGGGTGATTTTATTTTTTGTTGATTAATAGCCTCATCTTTAACTTTCGAAAGTCTAGCTTTCCCCTAGTTTTTCTGTAAGCGGCGTCACTCTTGGTACCAGTAGCCACATAACATTTCAGACTCCGACTTTTCCTCAGTTACTGCTACCAGATACAAGGGTTTATTTTTTCCCTGTTGTGTACCTTTTTTCCCTCTTTAGGGACTTTTTTATCCAGTACTCCTTAGCGTGTATCTGCCCTAATTCTCAAGGACTCTCTCTTTACCTCTATGGTTTGCCCTCTTGCATTGTGCATCAACTCCCCGGTGACACTCAGTCTCCTTACCACTTCATCTTCCGCTCTCCTTTGCCTGCGTGCCAGATCTGTATCAGGTTCAGGCTCTAATGCCCGACCAACTTCTGCCCATCTCAGCCCTACATCACAAGTGCGCTTCGTGGTGCCTATACACACCAAACCACTGTTTCTGCTTCCTTTCCCCCCGAAAGGGGATCCTTGCTGAGGCTCTCTTCCCCTTTAATAACTCTTCACGGACCTCACCCACTGCCCTGAGTGAGCCTTATGAGCTGCTGCATCCACTGTGGCTGCACTTCCATATGGGCACCAGAGCACCAGATGCCCTGTCAGAACGTTTATCGAAAGTGGCTTTCGGTAGGTAAAACTTATCAGATTCATAATGCATGGCGGTCTCTCTTCTTATCTTCCCAAAAAGAGTTAATGCATTATTTGCCTACATATTTCTCTGGTGCTCAGTACTCCGAGACCTGCCGCTAGCCAGTTGCCAGTGAACCCTGACTATTATTGGTTAACTGTGTATTTTATGTTATGTCTACCTAAAACCACCTTATTTTAGGGCGCAGTGGGACTGAAGGATCCCAACTGCAGTGAAGTCTGGATATGGTGGAGGTATGAGTGTTGCTCACTCTAGAGTGAAATGCCACATTAAACATACTCTCTACAATGGGGATGTTACCACCCAGCTTTTAACTCCCATCCAGTAAGGTATATGCTCAAAAAATGGGTCTATAATCTAGGTCACAATCAATAGACTTTTTCCACCATTTTGAGATGATTATTAAGGCACAAGGTTTGTTCCAGACCTCTAGTGAGCTACCCTGTATTTACAGAAACGGCCACTGGATTAGAGCTGGACTCCAGAGGTTCAGTGTCTGTGTTTGGATTGTCCCAAAAAGGTCTGCTGTTCTCACTGCCGTCTACAGATGGATCCAACTCTGTGGTTTTGAAATCCTAAATGACTCTTCTTCTCCATCATTTCACTTTAGACTCCTCAGGGATATAAGCAGATTGTGGTGATCTGTTATCGACCCCTAATGCCTTTTGCTATCTTGGTACTAAACATCATGATCTTTATATACAAATTGCTCAAGGAACCACTTCAGAATAGCGCCATGCTCCATCACATGGGTTTTTTTCCTCGTCTTGGAACTCCTGTTTTGGTTCTTTGCAATATCCAACTGAGACCAGAGGACTGTCTTTAGGGTGAACAAACACCTGTGAGCCTAATCCTGAAAAACGATTTCACATTCTCTCAGTGAATTTTCTGTTATCTGCCCCATTTGCAGTTTCATTGTCCCACAAACATTCCACACAATGTCCTACATCCTCTTTTTAACCAGAACTACTCACCAAGTCAAAGCTCCCTTTCCTCATCTAATGCACATGCCCATAATCACCTGCTTTCTAAACATGGATAACCAGGACAAACAGGTAAACTGGAGGAAATGTGCAGTCACAGTAAATCAAAAAGGGGCTAGTCTAATCAGGTTTATTTTTTAATGTCTACATAGCAATTATATTTGAAACATCTGCAAGTCCCTTTAATTGGGGTAACAATATGCAACTAAGGATATTTCATTGTGGGGGTTGCTGTTGTTGAAGCTCTACAATGGAGTGTTCTTCTTCGATACTGTTTAGTTATTGATTTGCACAATTATTTGTTTGGACATCTTCTGTAAAATTATCTTTCTATGCTTCACATGGTACTGGAGCTATTTATTTTGAGAACCTCAATGCTCAAAACTACTTTGCTCCAAGGAACACTTATGCATGGCAATGGGCAAAGAAATCCTGTGAGTTCCAAGGGATGCTAGTTTGTGTTCATAGTGGCTGCAAACAAGTCTTGAATCTAAGATGTTTAACCTTTTAATATTTATATAGGTGAGGGTAATGCACTCAGTTTTTTCAAATTTATTTCAAGTTTACTCGATATGTGTGCAGCACCAGATTAGTGCCTGCTGAACTCAATAAACTGTGAATATGGCCTGGGATCGCTAGATCTCCAGGACTCCGGTGCGCACTACTATTAAATTATAATCAATGAAAACGATAATCCATGTTAATCTTTGTTCTTCAACAAACAAGTTTTAGTCAATAAAGATTCATTCATGTCATTTTTAAACTTTACATCAAATCAATTGTATCATGAAAATCACTAATTCATATACAGTTCATAAAACATGAAACAACACAATTACATTCGTAACCCAATGCATTTCGGGGTCAACGCCCCTTCGTCAGGGGTCTAAAGAAAAAGAAGAAGAAAAGAAAATAGGAAGCTCAATTAGTATTGGTAATTTTATAGAATAAAGATCTGCTATTAAAGTGATAGGTCGATCACCTTACCCTAGTAACTGGTTGTCTTAGAAGTATTAGTGTTGTAAATTAAAAATAATTCTGCATTTCCAAGTGGGACCAAGTTATCTGTGAATAAGTTAAAGCATATGTCTGAGATGACATTCCTCTCCATGCTTATAATTTGCGTTTATGCGTAAAAGCATGTGGCTCACCTGATTGTTTGAGATCACGAAGTGAACTGATGGATTCTGATGGGTTTAAGCGGATAAAGATATATATCATTATCTACTATATAAACTGATTAATGCTAGATCGTGCTCTATAAGAACAGCATTTACCTGCGAGTCCAGGATTTTTGCCTGATGGCTCGCGAACGTCTCTAAAATATTTACCGCGCTACAAAAGAAAAGAAACAGTGCTTGTTATAACCAGGTGCTATTGCGATCTTAGGTGTTTACAATCCCACCTACCGTGGGTTAACTATTGGGCTTACCGTGCGGCGCTGCAATGAGCTCCGTGTATACTTTATAGTTGGCGGGTTGAGATAAATCTTTTACGTCTTTTTAATTTGCTCACGCTGGAAAAAATAAGTGAAACGATGCGTGTTTTAGCAACGTGCTGTTTACTTAGCAACTATTATGTATCTAACCAGGCGCAGGATGCCTTTTACACTTACCGAGCAACGCTCAGGCGCTGTAATGAGCTCCGTGCACACTTTGTATTTTGCGGATTGTGCTGAATGAGTCTTTACTGTCTTTATTAACTCACTCGCGCTGGAAAAAATAAAAATAAAACGATGTGTATTTTAGCAAAGTGCCGTTTAGTTAACGACTACAATATGTCTAACCGAACGCGGGATGTCATTTAAACTTACCGAGCGACGCTCAGGTAATCTCCGTGTTCACTCTCGACCGGCGTGTTGTGGCAGTGACGCATAAGTGTCCATAGTCCTATGACTATGTTAAGCCGAGTTAGTCGTAATAGATAAGGGACTAGGCACAAAACGATGAAGGTGGCAGCCATTGCGGAACAGTCTCATTACTGAGTATATTGGAAAATAGCCTGGCTTCGCAAACTTAAAACCGTGGCCCCTTTTGGGCTCAATGACAAACTGGACATGATATGCTTTCTATGACCTTCAGTCTAAACATGACCCGCAAAATTCATAGTTCCAGATATGAATCATTAAAATATAGTTGCTGTCAATAGCTAGCAACTGCTGTTTATTCTAAAAGAAAAACAATGATAGCTTTAATTCTCAAAGGAGAAACTAACACAGTGGTTTTCAACTATAGGTTGTCATAATGTATAATGAACACAGGAATTGTTATCTACATAGGAAGATGCTAAGCAAGAGACGCTTTAAATGTGTTATAAAAGTTGATTATGCTAATTCCTTTTCACCTCTTTCTTTCTTTTTCACACTTTACTTTTCCAGCTATTGTGATAAGGTAAATCTGTAATTCTGATGCAATAACAAAACCCAAATATTGGTAGCATGTGACTCTAGAAATCGAAAATGTCTTCAATTTAAGCATATCAAATATCTATTTGCAATCTGCCCACTAGTAGAAGACGCCAGGCTATTTTCCAATATACTCAGTAATGAGACTGTTCCGCAATGGCTGCCACCTTCATCGTTTTGTGCCTAGTCCCTTATCTATTACGACTAACTCGGCTTAACATAGTCATAGGACTATGGACACTTATGCGTCACTGCCACAACACGCCGGTCGAGAGTGAACACGGAGATTACCTGAGCGTCGCTCGGTAAGTTTAAATGACATCCCGCGTTCGGTTAGACATATTGTAGTCGTTAACTAAACGGCACTTTGCTAAAATACGCATCGTTTTATTTTTATTTTTTCCAGCGCGAGTGAGTTAATAAAGACAGTAAAGACTCATTCAGCACAATCCGCAAAATACAAAGTGTGCACGGAGCTCATTACAGCGCCTGAGCGTTGCTCGGTAAGTGTAAAAGGCATCCTGCGCCTGGTTAGATACATAATAGTTGCTAAGTAAACAGCACGTTGCTAAAACACGCATCGTTTCACTTATTTTTTCCAGCGTGAGCAAATTAAAAAGACGTAAAAGATTTATCTCAACCCGCCAACTATAAAGTATACACGGAGCTCATTGCAGCGCCGCACGGTAAGCCCAATAGTTAACCCACGGTAGGTGGGATTGTAAACACCTAAGATCGCAATAGCACCTGGTTATAACAAGCACTGTTTCTTTTCTTTTGTAGCGCGGTAAATATTTTAGAGACGTTCGCGAGCCATCAGGCAAAAATCCTGGACTCGCAGGTAAATGCTGTTCTTATAGAGCACGATCTAGCATTAATCAGTTTATATAGTAGATAATGATATATATCTTTATCCGCTTAAACCCATCAGAATCCATCAGTTCACTTCGTGATCTCAAACAATCAGGTGAGCCACATGCTTTTACGCATAAACGCAAATTATAAGCATGGAGAGGAATGTCATCTCAGACATATGCTTTAACTTATTCACAGATAACTTGGTCCCACTTGGAAATGCAGAATTATTTTTAATTTACAACACTAATACTTCTAAGACAACCAGTTACTAGGGTAAGGTGATCGACCTATCACTTTAATAGCAGATCTTTATTCTATAAAATTACCAATACTAATTGAGCTTCCTATTTTCTTTTCTTCTTCTTTTTCTTTAAACCCCTGACGAAGGGGCGTTGACCCCGAAATGCATTGGGTTACGAATGTAATTGTGTTGTTTCATGTTTTATGAACTGTATATGAATTAGTGATTTTCATGATACAATTGATTTGATGTAAAGTTTAAAAATGACATGAATGAATCTTTATTGACTAAAACTTGTTTGTTGAAGAACAAAGATTAACATGGATTATCGTTTTCATTGATTATAATTTAATAGTAGTGCGCACCGGAGTCCTGGAGATCTAGCGATCCCAGGCCATATTCACAGTAACCTTTTAATATTGTCATGCAGTCCCCAAAACGGATGTATGACGTTACAACGCATACTTTCACAACGCATGCTTTTACAACGCAAATTTTACAACGCAAGTACCATTACTACGCATGTTTTCACAACGAATACCATTATAACGCGAAATAGTATTAGTAAATGAAAAGTGCTATTACAACGAAAACAAATACAACGCATACCATTATAACGCATATAATACGAATTCATAAAATATTATTTAAATTTAGAAAAATAAATCCTGGCACGGGATACAGGGAAAATAGGGGTTTTGGGTGGGGAAGTGTATTAAAAATGTAGAAAGAAACTAAATGAAAAAAATAAACATTAACCATTAAATTTTCGTAAATTAATACTCGAGTATTAAAATTAGTACTCAGGTATTAAAATAAGTACTCGAATTAATAAAATATTTATTACATTTAGAAAAATAAATCCTGGCACGGGATACAGTGGAAATAGGGGGTTTGGGTGAGGAAGTGTATTAAAAATGTAGAAACTAAATGTAAATATAAACATTTACCATTTAATTTAGCCAAATTAATACTCGAGTATGAAAATCAGTACTCAGGTATTAAAATAAGTTGTCGCATAATAAATAAATATGCAAAAATTAAAAGCAAAAATAATGATTTAGTATGTTAATTATCAAAAAAATACTTGAGTATTAATTTAAAAAACAGGTAATAAAATAAGTACTCGCATAATAAATAATTATCTAAAAATGTAAGAAAAAATTCATTTCGATAGATTTTAAACGTAACAAGATAAAAATGTAATAATAAAAAACGCGTAAAGGTAACTATTGTTGATGGAAATACACAACAAGTACAGAAACGCCACTTTAGAAACAAACGCAAAACTGAGTCCTACAACACTTTCAATGAAAATAACACCAAGGAAAACAAACCAAAAGGGTGGACGAAACGCAAATGTAAGTCCCAAAAAACACACACATTAAAAGACGTAATTTGAATTATACGTTCTCACAGCAAATAAATTGTTTAAAAATTCTATTTCAAACGATACTTTTACAAAAAATTAAGGTAATATACATAAAAAGCTATAAATACCAGTAAGACACCATTTTGAACTCAGTAGAGATTCTATAACCAGAGAGAGCAGTCACAAATGATTAACCCTCTGACCTTTTGAGTTTATTGAATACTGATACCAAACAGAGAGAAGTCCTAAACATCAACCAAGTAAGTAATAATAAAAATAACGAAAGCAATATATAGTGAATTTTCTGAAACATTATTATATTTCATTTTTTTTTTTTTTTTTTTTTTTTCTTTTTTTTTTTTTTTTTTTTTTTGGGGTTCAATTCTGCTTTATTAAGAGAAAGGCGAAAGGATACACAGCTTGGAGCGCCCACAACCCGGAGGCCGGCAGCAATGCAGTAGTAACAATACACAGCCTGACAGCCGGCATCCCGGGGGCCCGGCGGCGCATGAGCGAATGCTGCTGTAACTGTCCGGTACTCGGCAGAGGCCAATCAAAGCAAGGATAAGCAGCAGTTGAACAGGTTTTTCGTGAACGGGTGCATAGCCTCGTCACTGTTTTGATGTCCGTGAAACAAAAACCATAAACCATCCCAACAGGTTAACAAAATGAGAGGTGTTACATGACTGTGTCCTAAGAGTGTATGGCAGTGGTGTATCGCGGCGGTCCTGGCAGGTGGCGCTGCGCGGGGAAACCTATCTGTCCTGAGCAGGCTGGCTAGTGTGGGTGGAAGTCCGTGGGGTGCAAACTGCAGGAGTAGCAGGATACGAAGAGCATAGGGCATTCGGAGGGGGACCTCCGGCTCATGCAGCGGGGAGGATGCTTAGGCTTCGGAGGGGGTAAGAGAGCCTATCTGTTTACCCCAGGGCAGAGATCTAGGTCCACGAGAGTGTCAATGCAGCTGGGGAGCGTCGGGTGCATCGCTTGACTGTTCCTCTCCCGTTGAGCGTTTAAGCAAATAGTGTACCAGTGGCTGCCATATGTCTCCTGGGCGACATGAGAGAGGCAAGAGCTCTGCAAAGGTGTTGTGTTGGTCTTGGCAGTATGTTAAATCAGTCAGCCAGTCCTTGAATTTGGGAGCCCTGCCCCTACCCCAGCGGCAAGCCACACGTCTCTTGGCCAAGAGCAATGCAATGTCAGCGAATTTCCTGCATTCCCTAGCTATGTGTCTGGTACAGCCGAGGATGACCACAATAGGGTCCGCAGGGACCTCCACTTCGACCATGTCTGCAACGGCCTCGAGGACCTGTCGCCAGTAGTCAGCGATTCGGGGGCAAGACCACGCCAGGTGGAGAATATCGGCATGCTCAGCATGGCATCGTTCACAGCGGTCATTATCGGCCAATCCAAATCTGAATTTCCGTACCGGTGTGTAGTATATCCTCTGAAGGAATCTATAATGTATCATTTTCAGTCTGCAGCTGGCTGAGATGCGGGAGGTCAGTACACAGCAGTATTGCCACTGGTCGTCTGAGATATCTGTACCTAGTTCCGCCGACCAATGCAAACGGGCAGCAGAGACTTGCAAGGGAGCAGCCCCCCTAATCTGGCGGTAGAGCCCCGAGACCAAATGGGTCCCAGCTTGAGACTCCAAAAGATGGTGTAGTGGTGGCAGGGTCGCAGGCTCATTAGGGTAATCAGGTAGGATGTCTCGCATCCCAGCGCGTAGTCGGAGATAGTAAAAGAGGTCAAGAGGCGATCGTTCATGCGCACCAAAAAATTGGTCAGCCGATTTAAACAGCCCATTGTGGAACAGATCCCCCCAATAGGCAATAAGGAGCCTGCTACAAAGGCGTTGGAACCCCGTTTCCGAAAGCAAGGCAAGCCGAGGATGATAGGTAAGAGGCAATTTAGGGGAGTAGGGCAACTCGCAGAGCAGCCGCCTAGCAATACGGCGCCATGCATCTAGCGTGCAAGAAACCGAGGTGTTCGAGGTGGTGATGGAAGTCTCAGGGCAATGCAGCAGACCATTCAGTGGGAGGGGATGTACTATCCAGTCCTCCACCGCGATGTGCGGCATGAAGGGAGTAGGAGCCATCCAATGATAGGCGTAGTGCGCCTGCGCGCATAGATAGTACGCTTCAAAATCAGGGATATCAAAGCCCCCTTGGTCATAGGGTAGGGTTAACATCGACCATTTCAGCCGGGGAGATTTCCCGCCCCAAAAAAGTCTGCGCAGCTCCGCATGAAGTGTCTTGAAAAAGAAAGCACCAGGGTAGTAGGGAATATTGAGAAAGAGGTATAGGAATCGGGGTAGTATCACCATTTTTATAAGGGAAGCTCTGCCAGCCATGGAGAGAGGTAACGTGATCCACCTATCAACAGTGGCTGTCAATTTGGTCACGGCCACCCCATAATTGGAGCGGAGCGTCTCGTCCTTGGCACGTGCGACACGGATACCAAGATATCGAAGGTCATCACGGCACCATACCAGTGGGTAGTCCAGCGGGAAATCGTGCACAGCATCAGTGAGAGGGAAAAATTGCGATTTAGACCAATTAATGTGAACACCTGATAGTCCTCCGAAAAGGACGAACTCACGAAGCAGGGGATTAAGGTGTTGGTCCGGGTACTTGACGTACAGCGTTATGTCATCCGCATAAAGGGATACGTCGATTTGCCGCTGTAGACATTGTACCGCTCCCGCTCGGTGTAATTGGCGCAGTCGACAAGCCAAAGGCTCCACAGCAATAGCGAACAATAGAGGCGAGAGCGGACATCCCTGGCGGGTGCCTCTCGTGAGATTGATGGATGGCGACAATTTCCCGTTTATCAGCACTTTTGCCGTGGGCTCTGTGTACAGGAGGCGCACCCAGGCCAGAAACATTTTAGGGAAGCCCATGCTGGCCAGGACCGAAAAGAGGTAGGGCCACTCGACAGAGTCGAACGCCTTGGTGGCGTCGAGAAACACAGCTGCCACGGGGACATCAGGGTGGACCGTGCGGAGTAGAGAGAAGAGGGTACGGAGATTATGAGAGGTTGACCTGCCCGCCACAAACCCAGACTGGTCAGGTAGGACAAGTCTGGTCATGAGCAGCGAAAGCCGCGTGGCTAGGATCTTGGCAAGAATCTTGACATCGCAGTTCAAAAGGGAGAGTGGGCGGTAAGAGTCACATGAGCCGGGGTCCTTGTCCGGCTTCAAAAGTGAGGTGACAACCACCTCCCGCATAGAGCAGGGTAGAATCCCATCAGCCAGCGATTCAGTAAAGACTTCCCGAAGCACAGGCGCCATGATGTCAATATAGGCCTTGTAGAATTCAGCCGGGATGCCATCGAGCCCCGGGGCTTTACCGTTTTTGAGGGACATGATGGCCTCACGAATCTCATCGAGCTCGAAAGGCGCCGCAAGGAATTCCCTATCTCCATCACTGAGCCAGCAGAGCGCCACCTCCCCCAGGTAGTCGGCGTAGGGAGCATCCACCTCCGCCGCGGATGTATACAGTGCCGAGTAGTGCGCCGTGAATGTAGCGAGTATCGCATCAGTGTCTCTAATGGGGACGCCAGTGTTATCTGTGAGCTCTAGGACAGTGTTGTGGCCGCGCGGCTGACGTGTGAGGGAAGCTAGCACTTTCCCAGGTCTATCCCCCTCGCAGTACCTACGGGCCACCCAGTGCTTCCCCCTGTATTTCGCCTCTCTGGCAGCCTCTTCCTCGTATTTGGACAGCGTGTCCCTAAAGGTCACCTGCAGGCGCGGATCATCATCCACCGCCATACTGAGCTCCAGAGTCCGCAGCTCCCTCTCTAGTGTGGTGATAGTACGTAGGATATCACGGAGGACCCCATGACTTTTGGAAATGCAGAAACCCCTGACAGTGACCTTGAAAGCCTCCCAGATGTGCTCCACGGACTCCACCGAGTCCTTGTTCCTAGGGAAGAAATCCGCAATCTCTTCGCCCAATTCCGTGCGAAAGAGCTCGTCGAGGAGCACATCGGGGCCTAGCTTCCACTGAGGTCTCGGAGTGTCCCAGCCAGGAGTCCGGAACTGCAGTTTCACAGGACTGTGATCTGAAAGTGTCCTGGGCAAGTGGTCAACCCCGATAAGTTCCCTAACAATGTCTCGGGTGGCTAAAAAATAATCCAAGCGCGCCCACGTCCCGGTGTGAGGTGTGAAGTGGGTGCCTTCCCGCCCGAGGGGATGCAGGTGCCTCCAGGCATCAATCAGACCGCCCTCCTCTACCACCCCCTCCAGAACCTCCCTGGCTCGGGGCTTGTAGGAGCCAACTCCATCCGCCCTGTCTAAGGGGGGCGCCAGCGCCAGATTAAAATCCCCACCCCAGATGACATGTCGTGCCCCAATGGCAACAATCCTACCCCACAGCGCGGAAAAAAAGGCAGGTGAGTCAACATTAGGTGCATACATAGAAACAAAGAGATATGTGTCATGTCCCACCCTACCCCACAGTAAAACATACCGCCCCTCCCTGTCCACCTCCTCCCCAAACCGATGGAAAGGCACACCACGGGCAATGAGAATCGCCACACCTCTAGCATAAGTCGAATAGGAGGAGAAGGCACGAGCACAAGCCCATTTGGACCCAAAGGAGACGTCCCTGCGCACGGGCATATGAGTCTCCTGCAGCATGGCAACATGGATGTGATGCCTGTTCAAGTAAGCAATGACATGTCTGCATTTTTTGGCATTGTTTAACCCCCGGACATTCCACGAGAGACACGTCAGCCGAGCAGTTGAGTTCATAGTGGCCATGGACATAACAAAAGCATAGAAGTAAGCGCCCGGGTGGGCCAAACAATGAGGCGTCCGCCACCCCCTTTGGACCAGATTGCACACCAGTCTAGGAAAGATATATACAGTACATGCAATGGTAACCTCTCAGAAACCGTCCCCCCCCCTCCCACCCCAGCACCCCAAACATGCCAGGAGCCATGGATCCCCTTAAAACGAAACCCCCCCTTCACCCTCCCCCCCAACTTCAAAGAGGCAAACAGCCAAACGAACAGCAAGTCAGTGGGGAACACCCAATCGGGGTACATCAGGAAGCACGCGCTGCCACCACCCGGCCCATAGCTCCAAACTGTACCGCCCTCGGTGGAGACTAGGGCCGTGGGAGTGGTCCTTGGTATACGTTACCACTGGGGTGCAATGTCCAGACTGTCGTCGCTCAGGCAGCTCCCCAGCTCGCAGGTGGAGTAACAGCGCCAGTCAGAGGGATAGCCTGATGCAAATGGAAGTTCGAGCGTGCAAGAGCCGTCAGTCCGCATGGTGCTCTGGAGGCAGATCTTCATTCTCGTGTTCTTCCGCAGGGGCCTGCTCATCCCTGCGCGCCCTGCGGACCGACTTAAGGAAATCCTCAGCCTTCTGCGGGTTGGTGAAAAAGCGTTGCTTGCCTTGGTGGGTGATCCGCAGCTTCGCCGGGTACAAGAGAGCGTAGTCTATCTGGGCCTCACGCAGTTTTTTCTTCACCGGGAGGAATTTGCGCCGCTCATCCTGAACCATCGGGGTAAAGTCAGGATAGATGGAGAAGGTGATGCCCTCGAACCGCAGTGATCTTTGTGTCCGGGCAGCCCTGAGGGCGGTGTCACGGTCTCGGTAATTCAAAAGGCGAGCTATGATAGGTCTCGGCGGCAGACCAGGTTGAGGCATAGGCGCAAGGGAGCGATGGGCCCTCTCCACAATGAATTGAGACGAGAAGGCTTCTTCCCCGATGGAACCCTTGAGCAGCTTCTCCACGTAGAGCTCCATCCTGCCCGTTGCAGTGGACTCCGGCACATTCGTAATGCGGATGTTATTCCGGCGGCTTCGCGCCTCCAAATCCTCATTCTTTGCCGCTATTATGCGGAGGAGGTTGTCCATGCGCGCCAGTTGCGTCGTGTGGGATGCGGCGGTATCAGTGGTGTCGGAAATCCTCTGTTCTGCAGTGGTAAGGCGCTCCTCATGGCGATCCACCTTATGGACTAGGGCGTCCAGCCGAGCTGTGACGCCGTCCACTTTTTCCACAACGGTGGCGAAGCCGTGTCGCATCTCCTGTATCAGGCTGGCAAGGTCCGCAGCAGGAGCAACAGGTGGGGCAGGCTGCGGAGGCGGTGCGCTGGGCCCCGGGGTCATCTGCGTCGATGAGCTGCTTTTCCGCGAGTTATCAAAACTCAGCTTAGGCTGGCGGGTATCAGGCCGCCCCATGATCGTGGCTGAGGGCAAGACAGCGGACGAGAAGGATAGAACAGGCTGGCCGAAACACAGCAGGCAAGGATCAGCCAGGAGCGGGAGCACGGGACCCAAGTCCGGTGGCACCAGCAGCGCCCGTTGGTCTCCAGTCCGGTCTCGGGCACCCGGCAATGGCAGCAGGCAGTCGCTCTGTGAGAAACAGGCAGTACAGGAGCCAGGAGCACCGGCCTCCCAGCCGGGCCGCAGGGTCAGAGACAGGGAGGCAGGCCAGTATCAGGAGCAACGCGGCACACAGGTTTGCGCCTCCTAGAGATGGCGGCCGTTAGACGTGCGTGCAGTCCAGTTTCTCTGTGTTGATCAGAAAACTATGTTTCTTAGTTTAAACTCCACCCATGGAGAATCTAGATTTCACTCTGAATTAATCACACACTTCGGAAGGCTCCTAGTTATTTTCTGCTACAAAGATTCCTGCTGCTGCTGTTGATCCGCTTGTAATCTAAAGGTTTTTTTTGATATTGCTGTTTATTGCTGTTGCTCCTGTGAGAGCTGAAGTTTTTTTTTTTTTTTAGAGTGCCACTATTTTCACTCTTTATCTAGCTAGTATTCTGGACTTGAAGTAGAAATAGGAGGCAGCTCAAGATCATTTACCCAGTCGTGGGCTAGCGATATGGGGGAGTACCAGGCAAGTCCCGTGTGGTGGGGCAGCTCCTCCGCCCGGTAAAGGGATCGTAGGCGGGCAGTGCAGGACAGGTGCGGGGCCGTGGCACCAAAAGAAACAGGCCTGGCAGCCCGGCAATGCCGCAGCAACAAGTGTTCTGGCTGGGGGAGCCCTACCCCCGCGGCAGCGCTGTGACGGTGGAAAGGGAGCCCCAGAGCTAGCGGGCAGAAGTCCCCTACCTGTCCCGTCACCTCCGTGCGCCGCCTCAGCTGGGACGAGCAGGCGAGGGTCCGATGCGGCCTGCGAGCCTCGTGGCAGGCACCGGGCTTGCGTGACTACAGCAGCCAGGCGCCCGTCTCAGGCAGCTCCAGAGCAGGTGCCGGGCAGATTTCCGGAGCCCGTATCTACGGCCCTGGGGATCGCAGCTCTCCCAGACTTGGCACGATTGTGGGCAGCACCCCACAGAAGCGGAATCCGGTCTCCGGTGGGCACCGCAGCACCCCGTGGCAGAGGATCCCAGCAGGATAGATGACCAAGGAGCGGGAGCTGCAGGACTAGGCAGCCATTCCGCAAGCGCGCCCTCTAGCGCCCTAACATTATTATATTTCAGATACGAAAATAAATTTTCATCACTTATAAACAACGTTTGAAGAACTTTAAAAGTAGGAAAAATTTGTAAGTAAAATTTTGATATACACATGTTTAAAAAAAAAAAAAAAAAAAAAAAAAAAACATATTGAACATGTTATTTAAAAAATGTATTTTCTCAACGTTAAAAATTGAAACTTAAAATTCTCTCTTTAATAAAGAGGTTTTAATGATTAATAACGTAATAAATTAAAGCAAATTGGTAAATATACTTTCAATATATTTTTAACAGCAAACTGAATATTTGAAAAAAACGAGACATCATACCTTTAAAGCATTTTGCAAGAACGACCAGCAGAGTAAAAAATCAAGGAAAATAAGGTAAATAAAGCATAGTAGAATAACTTTGGTTTTTCTAAAATTTGCGAAACAGTAACTTGACTTTGAAATTTACAAAGCCATTTTATATATGAAAAGCAATGAAAGAATTGTTTATCATTTTAAAAATCACTAGTTAAAAAACGACAAAATTTTGATCATTAATAGAAATTTTATCCCTCAACCAAAAAATAGGTATTTCTTAAATAGTAAATAATATGTTATTTATATTTGGTACCCTCAACAGATAAAATTTCAATCGGAAATAAAGAACCAAGCAACAAGACCATCAGAAAACCTGCAACAAATAACTGAAAGAAACGAAGACCAAGGAAGTGATTTAGAAAAGGTAATGAAAACTATAAATAAATATTTAACCTAATTTCAAGAAAACATTTCAGTTATAAAACATTTAGAAATAAGAACCAACAAAGTAAATAAGCAAGGAAAATAAGGTAATTAAACCAGAGTAGAATAAGTATAATTTTTAAAAATAAGTGAAACTCTTACTTGACGTTCAAATTATCAAAGCTATTTTAAAAATCAAAAGCAATGGAAGAAAATGTTTTCTTTTTATGAAAAACAGGTTAAAATACGACAACATTTTGAAATTAACAGAAATGTATTTACTCAACAAAATCATAGGGTTATGTAAAATAGTAAATAACATGTTTTATACATTTTGTACCCACTACAGATAAAATATAAATCACAAATAAAGAAGCAAAGCACTGAAAAATAACCAGAAGCCAAAGACATCGAGCCAAAGAATCATTTCTAAAGGTAACTCACAAAAAGTATTAGTAAAAAACAAGAAAACCTTACATATGTGTCAGAAAATGAGTGCAAACATTTGTAAGAAAAGCAAAACAAATTTGTAAAAACTGAAAAATACGTTTTCATTGTTTTCATCTCAAACAGAACAACATTTTACAATTGAAAGACAACAGAGAACTTAAAACGAAAAATAACTTCAACCACAGAGAAAACCAAAACAAAAAAAAAAGGTAAAATTATACGATGTAAACTTATACCTAAAAAGTGTGCTATTTACTACTTCATCACCAGGAAAGTGTAGCAGTAATGTAAGTTTTGATTAGTGTAAGGTGTAATTTACTATTCCAACACCAAGAAAGTGCAGCAGTAGGGTAAGTATTGGATAATGTAAGGGTGTAAATTACTATTCCAACACCATGAAGGTGCAGCAGTAGGATAAGTGTTGGATAATATAAGGGTGTAATTTACTATTCCTGCTCAAGGAAGGTGCAGCAGTAGAGAAAGTGTCGGATAGTATAAGGGTGTAAATAACTATTCCAACACCAGGAAATTGCAGCAGTAAGGTAAGTATTGGATAAAATAAGGATGTCATTTACTATTCCTGCTCAAGGAAGGTGCAGCAGTAGAAAAAGTGTCGGATAGTGTAAGGGTGTAAATTACTATACCAACACCATGAAGGTGCAGCAGTTGGGTAAGTATTGGATAATGTAAGGGTGTAATTTACTATTCCAACTCCAGGAAGGTGCAGCAGTAGGGAAAGTATTGGATAGTATAAGATTGTAATTCACTATTCCAACTCCAAGAAGGTGCAGCAGTAGAGAAAGTGTTAGATAGTATAAGGGTGTAATTTACTATTCAAACACCAGGAAAGTGCAGCAGTAGGGTAAGTATTGGATAATGTAAAGGTGTAATTTACTATTCCAACTCCAGAAAGGTGCAGCAGTAGAGAATGTGTTGGATAGTGTAAGGGTGTAATTTACTATTCCAACTCCAGGAAGGTGCAGCAGTAGGGAAAGTATTGGATAGTGTAAGAGTGTAATTTACTATTCCAACTCCAGGAAGGTGCAGCAGTAGAGAAAGTGTTGGATAGTGTAAGGGTGTAATTTACTATTCCAACACCAGGAAAGTGCACCAGTAGGGTAAGTATTGGATAGTGTAAGAGTGTAATTTACTATTCCAACTCCAGGAAGGTGCAGCAGTAGAGAAAGTGTTGGATAATGTAAGGGTGTAATTTACTATTCCAACTCTCAAAAGGTGCAGCAAAAAAAAGTGTTGGATAGTGTAAAGGAGTAATTTACTATTCCAAGTCCAGGAAGATGCAGCACTAGGAAAAGTGTTGGACAGAGTAAGGGTGTAATTTACTATTAGAACTCAAGGAAGGTGCAATGAACGAAAAGGAAAATAATGCATAAATAATGTGTATATAATGACACACTTTAAAATTTATTTATAAAAGCAATATAATTTGAATATTTTTTTTTTTATTAATTACAGAACATGTCCGCTGACCAAGCAGCAAAATACATTAAAAGCAGCGAAGGAAACCGTCTTCTGAGGTACAAAGGTTACATTTATTGCAAGGAAAGAATTTCAGAACCAAGGAGACATTGGAGGTGCGTACAATATCACTCATCCCATTGCTTAGGCAGAGCGGTTACTCTCGGTAACACAGTTATGAAAACATCTGAGCATAACCACTCTGCCTCAGCAATGGAGATAGAAGTAAGAGAAATAAGCAACGAAATGAAAGACATTGCATGCACCTCCAATGCCTCCACTGGTTCAATTTTAAGGGAAGTAGCACAACATATACCTGATCATATTGCTAGCAGTATGCCCATAATTCCAAATCTGAGACGAATAATTCAACGTAAAAGACAGGCAAGTAACCCACAACCACTAACACCACACACATTCTCTGACATTGTCATTCCTCCTGAACTCTCTCTTTCTATTTCTAATGAACCATTTATCATGCATGACAACCAAAACCCTCAGAAACGAATAATTATCTTTAGCACACCCCGTAACCTTTTTAAGTTAGAAAATAGTGATATTTGGATGATGGATGGAACGTTTAAAAGTACGCCCCATCCATTCACCCAAATATACACTATCCATGCTAAAATTAACCATACAGTAGTGCCCCTAGTATATAGTTTGCTGCCTGATGAGCAATCCACAACATACACTGAACTTTTAACAGTGTTAAAATCTAAAACATCAAACAAAAGTCCTAGGAAGATAATAATTGATTTTGAATTCGCAATGATTAATGTTATAACCAAAACGTACACGGATACCCAAATTCAGGGATGTTTTTTCCATTATTCCCAGGCAATTTGGCGTAAGATACAAAAAACATCCCTAGTTAGGATTACATATCAGACAGCAAACTCCAATTTGAACTGAAACAACTAACAGCATTTTGCTTTGTACCTCCTGAAAGAGTAGACGAGCACTACACTACAATTACTGAATCTGACTATTTTACTACAAATGAAGAAAAATTGGCACCTCTGTTAAATTATTACGAAGACACATGGATTGGACATCTAAGCAGGTCGGGTCGCAGGAGGAAGCCACGTTTCCATGTGGAGTGGTGGAACTGCTACACGTCCTGTTTAGAAGGAGAGGCAAAGACAAATAATGCCATAGAGGGATGGCACAACTCCTTCAGCCAAACAATCGGAAAACCACACCCTAATTTCTATCATTTCTTGAAAACTTTGAGAAAGGAGCAAAGTTTTCAAGAAATGAGAATTTCACAAGCATTAACAGGTAGTCTGAACCCACGCATCTCTAAAAGATCTAAGGAAATGTCTGAACGACTATTGGCTATTTTACAACAGTTTTCGTTGTGCGTGGCTTCTGACTACCTAGATAATGTTGCACACATACTACACTACTAACTCCCCCTACATTATTACTTGCCTGTTTTGCCCTAAATTAAATTATCTCATTACAATTGACATTTTTCAAAACATTTTCAAACTAAATTTAAAGTCGGATCACCTTACCTTAGAAGTCTTCATTTTTCAATCTTTTTCTTCTTTAATCCAAAGGAAAACCATTAAGCATGGGCGTAAAATCCGTTCCGCTCGCGGATTTTGCGGATTTTCGGTAAATTCGCAATCCGCGAGATTTGCGAATTTCCCGCTAAATCCGCAAATTCGCACGCAGCAGATTTTTTTTTTCTTGGTGATACAATTTTGCGGCGCGCGGCGTTTACTTCCCGTCATTCATCGTTTGCCGAGTTATTTTTCTTGATATTTTGCGAGTGCTGCGCCATTTTGGATCTTGCTGCGGGATCCCGCGGGAATTTGGCAAGCGCGATTACCTAATCGCGGCTTGCCAACTTTTACAGCGAGAGTTTGTCAATGCAAGTACGCCGTGATCACGTATCGCAGTACTTTGCAATTGCGAGCTTGGAGATGCGGCGAGCAGCCACAATCTTGCACTCGCGAAAATATACAATTTGCAATTCTGCACAAGAAATCCACCAGCAAGCAGCATAAACCTTCTGGAAATGATGATTTTTATCTGAATAACTCCTCAGGTTGACATTTGCCTGCACTTTTTTTGCGAGGAGTCTATTTTGGGGAGGGGGGTAGGAGGAAGGAAGTGCCCCACAGTCTTCAACTTCCTATTCCTGTCCAGCAGGCTCCTCCCAGTGCTTTGTCCATCTCCTGGTCACTTTTCATTTGGATCTGGAGCTGGAGGGATTAATTTTTGTGGATGCTGCTGGTTATTTGGATTTGAGGCCTTTTTGACTTTCTTTGGATCACTTTTGGATTAGAAATTTCACAAGTAAGTTTGTTTGGGGCATTACAGTTGCTGCAACTACAATTTTGGAATTTTCGATTTTTGGGCTGTTTTGGGGCCTTTTGCCCAGGGGTACTCAGTGGTGGGTGCACTGAGTCTTTCTGTGGGGTGTTTTGAATTTAAACATCATGGAGGGGCTGGATGGCTTGGGATTGTGCTGATTTTTCTGTGATTTTTGTTTTTTTGGCCTGTTGTGGCCTTTTCAACCGGGGTAGTGAGTGGTGCATGGGCCTAGTCTTTCTGTGGGTTATCTTGAATTTAAACATCATGGAGGGGCTGGATGACTTGGGATTGTGCTGATTTTTCTGTGATTTTCGTTTTTTTGGCCTGTTGTGGACAGGCCATGTGGTTGGGGGCCATTTTGAGTGCTGCTACAGGCCCTGGCCATGTGCTGTGATGGAGGGGGCCATTTTGAATGCAGGCAGTGTTCTCAGGCCTGCACCCATTTTGCCTAGCTTTCATCCATTATGCCCGGGGGTAGTGAGTGGTGCATGTGCCTAGTCTTTCTGTGGGTTGTCTTGAATTTAAACATCATGGAGGGGCTGGATGGCTTGGGATTGTGCTGATTTTTCTGTGATTTTCGTTTTTTTGGCCTGTTGTGGACAGGCCATGTGGCTGGGGGCCATTTTGAGTGCTGCTACAGGCCCTGGTCATGTGCTGTGATGGAGGGGGCCATTTTGAATGCATTTACAAAAGGGGGTGGTGATGAACAGAGTGTCTGAATTGAGCAGACCACTCTTACCCAGTCCAAAGATCAGGGCTTGATCCATCACCTAGCAAGCAAGCCGGGCCGAAGAGGCTGAAATGCCAGAAACCGGTCCCCGGTAGCTTGTTTCCTTCCCAGTGTAAGAATTGGCTTTTGTAGTTTGGTTTGCCCTGTTCCCATCATGCACTGGGACAGGAACAGACTAATTTGCATACAGCCAGGTTCTGAAACTGGGATGGTGCAGTGAGCTAAAAAACGGTGTTGGATCTAGCCCTGATCTCTTGACTGGGTGAGAGTATTCTGTTTAATTCAGAGACTCTGTCCCTCACCACCCCTTGTTGTAAATATTTTTGTCCACCCTAAGCGTGGAAGGGTATACTCAGATGTGAGTCCCTTGCTCATTGCACCATCAGGTTTCAAGCAAGCCGGGCCGAAGAGGCTGAAATGCCAGAAACCGGTCCCCGGTAGCTTGTTTCCTTCCCAGTGTAAGAATTGGCTTTTGTAGTTTGGTTTGCCCTGTTCCCATCATGCACTGGGACAGGAACAGACTAATTTGCATACAGCCAGGTTCTGAAACTGGGATGGTGCAGTGAGCTAAAAAACGGTGTTGGATCTAGCCCTGATCTCTTGACTGGGTGAGAGTATTCTGTTTAATTCAGAGACTCTGTCCCTCACCACCCCTTGTTGTAAATATTTTTGTCCACCCTAAGCGTGGAAGGGTATACTCAGATGTGAGTCCCTTGCTCATTGCACCATCAGGTTTCAAGCAAGCCGGGCCGAAGAGGCTGAAATGCCAGAAACCGGTCCCCGGTAGCTTGTTTCCTTCCCAGTGTAAGAATTGGCTTTTGTAGTTTGGTTTGCCCTGTTCCCATCATGCACTGGGACAGGAACAGACTAATTTGCATACAGCCAGGTTCTGAAACTGGGATGGTGCAGTGAGCTAAAAAACGGTGTTGGATCTAGCCCTGATCTCTTGACTGGGTGAGAGTATTCTGTTTAATTCAGAGACTCTGTCCCTCACCACCCCTTGTTGTAAATATTTTTGTCCACCCTAAGCGTGGAAGGGTATACTCAGATGTGAGTCCCTTGCTCATTGCACCATCAGGTTTCAAGCAAGCCGGGCCGAAGAGGCTGAAATGCCAGAAACCGGTCCCCGGTAGCTTGTTTCCTTCCCAGTGTAAGAATTGGCTTTTGTAGTTTGGTTTGCCCTGTTCCCATCATGCACTGGGACAGGAACAGACTAATTTGCATACAGCCAGGTTCTGAAACTGGGATGGTGCAGTGAGCTAAAAAACGGTGTTGGATCTAGCCCTGATCTCTTGACTGGGTGAGAGTATTCTGTTTAATTCAGAGACTCTGTCCCTCACCACCCCTTGTTGTAAATATTTTTGTCCACCCTAAGCGTGGAAGGGTATACTCAGATGTGAGTCCCTTGCTCATTGCACCATCAGGTTTCAAGCAAGCCGGGCCGAAGAGGCTGAAATGCCAGAAACCGGTCCCCGGTAGCTTGTTTCCTTCCCAGTGTAAGAATTGGCTTTTGTAGTTTGGTTTGCCCTGTTCCCATCATGCACTGGGACAGGAACAGACTAATTTGCATACAGCCAGGTTCTGAAACTGGGATGGTGCAGTGAGCTAAAAAACGGTGTTGGATCTAGCCCTGATCTCTTGACTGGGTGAGAGTATTCTGTTTAATTCAGAGACTCTGTCCCTCACCACCCCTTGTTGTAAATATTTTTGTCCACCCTAAGCGTGGAAGGGTATACTCAGATGTGAGTCCCTTGCTCATTGCACCATCAGGTTTCAAGCAAGCCGGGCCGAAGAGGCTGAAATGCCAGAAACCGGTCCCCGGTAGCTTGTTTCCTTCCCAGTGTAAGAATTGGCTTTTGTAGTTTGGTTTGCCCTGTTCCCATCATGCACTGGGACAGGAACAGACTAATTTGCATACAGCCAGGTTCTGAAACTGGGATGGTGCAGTGAGCTAAAAAACGGTGTTGGATCTAGCCCTGATCTCTTGACTGGGTGAGAGTATTCTGTTTAATTCAGAGACTCTGTCCCTCACCACCCCTTGTTGTAAACATTTTGAATGCAGGCAGTGTTCTCAGGCCTGCACCCATTTTGCCTAGCTTTCATCCATTATGCCCAGGGGTAGTGAGTGGTGCATGTGCCTAGTCTTTCTGTGGGTTGTCTTGAATTTTAAACATCATGGAGGGGCTGGATGGCTTGGGATTGTGCTGATTTTTCTCTGATTTTCGTTTTTTTGGCCTGTTGTGGCCTTTTCACCAGGGGGTAGTGAGTGGTGCATGTGCCTAGTCTTTCTGTGGGTTGTCGTGAATTTAAACATCATGGAGGGGCTGGATGGCTTGGGATTGTGCTGATTTTTCTGTGATATTCGTTTTTTTGGCCTGTTGTGGACAGGCCAGGTGGTTGGGGGCCATTTTGAGTGCTGCTACAGGCCCTGGCCATGTGCTGTGATGGAGGGGGCCATTTTGAATGCAGGCAGTGTTCTCAGGCCTGCACCCATTTTGCCTAGCTTTCATCCATTATGCCCAGGGGTAGTGAGTGGTGCATGTGCCTAGTCTTTCTGTGGGTTGTCTTGAATTTAAACATCATGGAGGGGCTGGATGGCTTGGGATTGTGCTGATTATTCTGTGATTTTCGTTTTTTTGGCCTGTTGTGGACAGGCCATGTGGTTGGGGGGCATTTTGAGTGCTGCTACAGGCCATGGCCATGTGCTGTGATGGAGGGGGCCATTTTGAATGCAGGCAGTGTTCTCAGGCCTGCACCCATTTTGCCTAGCTTTCATCCATTATGCCCAGGGGTAGTGAGTGGTGCATGTGCCTAGTCTTTCTGTGGGTTGTCTTGAATTTTAAACATCATGGAGGGGCAGGATGGCTTGGGATTGTGCTGATTTTTCTGAGATTTTCGTTTTTTTGGCCTGTTGTGGCCTTTTCACCAGGGGGTAGTGAGTGGTGCATGTGCCTAGTCTTACTGTGGGTTGTCTTGAATTTAAACATCATGGAGGGGCTGGATGGCTTGGGATTGTGCTGATTTTTCTGTGATTTTCGTTTTTTTGGCCTGTTGTGGACAGGCCGTGTGGTTGGGGGCCATTTTGAGTGCTGCTACAGGCCCTGGCCATGTGCTGTGATGGAGGGGGCCATTTTGAATGCAGGCAGTGTTCTCAGGCCTGCACCCATTTTGCCTAGCTTTCATCCATTATGCCCAGGGGTAGTGAGTGGTGCATGTGCCTAGTCTTTCTGTGGGTTGTCTTGAATTTTAAACATCATGGAGGGGCTGGATGGCTTGGGATTGTGCTGATTTTTCTGCGATTTTCGTTTTTTTGGCCTGTTGTGGCCTTTTCACCAGGGGGTAGTGAGTGGTGCATGTAGTCTTTCTGTGGGTTGTCGTGAATTTAAACATCTTGGAGGGGCTGGATGGCTTGGGATTGTGCTGATTTTTCTGTGATTTTCGTTTTTTTGGCCTGTTGTGGACAGGCCATGTGGTTGGGGGCCATTTTGAGTGCTGCTACAGGCCCTGGCCATGTGCTGTGATGGAGGGGGCCATTTTGAATGCAGGCAGTGTTCTCAGGCCTGCACCCATTTTGCCTAGCTTTCATCCATTATGCCCAGGGGTAGTGAGTGGTGCATGTGCCTAGTCTTTCTGTGGGTTGTCTTGAATTTAAACATCATGGAGGGGCTGGATGGCTTGGGATTGTGCTGATTTTTCTGTGATTTTCGTTTTTTTGGCCTGTTGTTGTGGCCTTTTCACCAGGGATAGTGACTAGTGAGTGTTGCATGTGCCTAGTCTTTCTGTGGGGTGTCTTGAATTTAAGCATCATGGAGGGCATGGGATTGTGCTGATTTTTCTGGTTTTTTTCGATTTTTTTGGGGTGTATAACTGAACTGATGTTCCTCTGTCTTCCATTGCTTTTAGGTGCACAAGACTCAAGAGAACCACCAGTGCCAGGAAGAAGTCCTGCAGCGGTGTGTGTGTGCAGCATACACGTCTGGCCTCAGACAACTCTGCAATTCGTGCAACTGCGGCCTGCTGTCTGACCTGCTCTGAAGAAGATGGCCCCAAAAAAAGGTCTCCGTAGCTCCTCTAGCAAGAAAGTTGCTAGTAAGGAGCAGAAGAAGCAAGTTACCAAGGAGGCTGGTGTGCCGGCCATCGCGTTTTTGGGAGCAAAAAAAAAAGTACGCCTGCAGCAGCAGCGGGATCTGCTGGGGACCAAGCTGGGAGCAGCACCCCCGCTCCATTGGGTTCAGTGCCTCCACCACCACGCCAACTTAAGTCAAAGCCCTTGAATGCTTCAGAGGCAGTCAGTGTACTTCTTCAATCACCATCGACCAGTGATGTTGGCTCATCGCAAGAAAGTAGCAGCAATGTCCCTGAATCAACACAGGTTGTTGTAACTCATCTGACAAGTGTTGAACAACCACAGCCGCAACAACAACACCATGTGCAAGTACAAGCCCAAGTACATGTGGAAGGAGAGGCAGCGCAAGGAGATGCGCAAGCAGAGGTGCATGGAGGGTCACAAGTGCCCACAATAGTTGTTCCTCCCGAAGTAGGGGCACATCAGGAAATTGACAATCAAACCGAGGTATCATTTGAGGAAGCCACTCCTCCTGATGATCATTCATTGTCTTCCACATCCCTAGCAAGGAAAAGATCAAGGGGGGTGTCTACATCTTCTTCAAGACCACCTCCTTCTGATGATCTGGATGAAGATTGGGAACCATCATCACAGCAGTCTGAGAGTGAGGCACACCATGATCTGACAAAGATACCTAAGCGTAAAAGGAAGGTCGTCGAAAAACTCATAACTATGGAGTGTGATGAGGCTCAACAAGAACTGACGGATACTGCTGCTGATGAAGCCTCTCACGACGACGAGCCAGTCATCATAAAGGTCACTGCAGCCCCAGCGGGCATGCTGCAAAGAGACATTTTGACCCTATCCCGAGAAGCTGCTGAGCGTGATGATGATGTCGACAAGGAGGCAACACAACAATCATTGGATTTGGAGTTAACTAGTACACCAACACCTACCGCTTCCATATTTCTTCCTCGCAAGAAGGGACCTCCATCCACCTCGACCTCAATTAGTGGTGGTGAAAGTGCAAAACGTACTGAAGTTCGGCAATCCACATCCTCCACTTCATCTGGCATTAGCAGCAGGACCACCGCCACCAGTATCGCCGCCTCCTCCGGCCCCCAAAGACATTTCAAGTCTGCAGTTTGAACTTCTTTAGTGTTTGCCCAAAAAAGGAAAACGTAGCCATTTGTAGCATTTGTAAGCTTCGAGTTAGTCGTGGTAAGTTTGGTACCAACTATGGTACCGGAGGCCAGAGAGGTCATCTTAGGAGAACGCACACTGTCCAATGGTTTGCGCACCTAGAGGCGATCAAGGAAGCCCGAATTGCACGTAATGAAAACGTTGATGTTTCATCTGATGATGACGAGGAGGAAGAAGACGTGTCAAACACTTCACTTACACCCAGTACCCCTGTCAGCAGCACACCCCATGTGAGCCACACTAAGAGTGTGGGAGAGAGTGAGACACCAATGTGAAAAAGTTCATCAGCGAGCGTAACTGGGTCAAAGATATCATCATCATCATCCTGTAAATCCTTGGTCCAGGGCAACATTAAAAAGATGTTGTTTACAGAAGCGCAATATGAACGCAACCACCCACTGACGCGTCTGTATAACACTAAGCTGGCTAAAATGCTAGCTCTGGACCTTCTCCCTTTTTCTTTTGTAGAAGGGGTTGGTTTTCTAGAATTAGTGGCAGCGCTCTGCCCTAAATGGAAGGTTCCTAGCTGGTTCTATTTTGCCCGAGTTGCGGTTCCAGCACTACATGAAGATGTTCTGGAGGTGACTGGGGTAGCTTTGCAGAAGAGTGCTGTTCACACTATACATCTGACAACAGACATGTGGACCAGTGGCGCAGGCGCTGATTACATGTGCATCACTGCACACTGGGTCTCTTTTTCAGGGGTTAAAGCAAAGCTAAACGCAGGTGTTGACCCGGACAATGTTTTTAAAGCTGCTCGGAAACATGCAACACTAGCCATGTTTGGTTTGGAGAAACGTCACACAGCACAAAACATTTTGGATGTGTTTAACACAAAGGTCCTTGACTGGCTGTCCCCAAAAAAACGCCAGGTTGGTTATGTTTCCACGGATAATGGTGCCAATATAGTTAAGGCCATGCAGCTGGGTGACTATTTCAGAGTGCCGTGTTTGGCGCACTGTATAAACCTGGTTGTCAAAAAATTCTTGAGTGATAAAGACAGTGCAGTGTACAGGGTAGTGGACACCTGCCGAAAAATGTGCAAACATTTCAGCCATTCTTTTAAGGCCCGAAAGCATCTGAGGAGCCTGCTATATGAACGTCAAATGCCAGTGAAAGCACTCATCCAGGAGATGGCAACACGTTGGAACTCAACCTTCTACATGCTTGAGCGTCTGTATGAGCAGTATACGGTACTCAATCACTATTTCTTAACACAGGGTACAGCTCAGAAGGAGGACCTGAGGATGGGTGCGGCGCAATGGGACATGGTTAAAGTTGGGTTCTTCACGCGTGCAGTCATCAAGGAGGACTGTAATTTGGGAAAAGCTATCCCATTGTTGTACATGCTGGAGCACCAACTGAAGGAGGTGTGTTCTGTGTTTGAAAAAGATGAAGAAAACCAAGACCCTTTTGTTCTGGGGGAGAAATCATTAGAGCACCTACAAGGTGATGAACGTCTTAAAATGATCCACTCAAAACAGCATTACATTTGTGCTACTATTCTCGATCCACGCTACAAAAAGGCGCTAGCAGGCCAAGAATTCTTTCCTTTTGCTGATGAAGATGTTACAAAGTACAAACAGTGGCTAGCCTCCTCAGCCAAGAGGTTTGATAGAGAACGGCAGCAAATTGAAGGAAAAGGCAGTACATCAGCATCAGCAGGCCAACCCCAGTCACAACAATCCACTTCTGCACCTGTGGCTGCGGCACAAGTGACCTCTCAGCAGTTAAAGAGACCGGCAACCAGATCATCTGCACCACCAGACACAACAGTAACACTGGAGGCTGAAGAGGATTGGCTAGCTCGGCTTGGGTTTGGTTCTCAAAAGGTCACAGCAACAGCTAAGCAAAGTGGAGGAACCTTGGAGGAGAACCTTGAGTCGATGGTGAAGGACTATCTGAATGACTCAACAGAGGTCTATGTTAATGCTGACCCATTAGCGTATTGGCATGGGAAAAAAGAATTGGGGCCACAGCTCTCCAACCTGGCTTTAAACTACTTGTCTTGCCCACTCGCAAGCGTGTCTTCTGAACGTGTTTTCAGTGCTGCTGGTGGCATTGTAACTTCCAAACGGAGCCGCCTCTCGCCCAAAAATGTGGAGAGGTTAACAATGATCAAGATGAATCAGCACCTCATACCACCAGATTACAGAGTACGAGAAAGCGCGCCGGATGAAGACAAGGTGGACAGCAACATAGATGAGGGAATTTCTTCTCTGTCAGGTGACACTGAGCTCACCCTGCCTGAATTCGCAGAGTATGATGACGAAGCCTTATTCTTATTCATGGACCGTGATACCGAGCCCTGAAAATGAGACAATGAATCAATAACTTTCTTTTTCGTCCTTATTCACTTTTATTCCTGTGTGTCTGTCTTTCTTTGTTGTGCACAGTTAATATAATTCAAACTTTAATCACCTAATCACAAAAACAAGCCCATTAGCAGAACTGTCTTCACTTGTTTGCTTATTGATTTGAAGGTGCCGCAGTCTGCATTCCTCAGGTTCACAAGTTCAGAAGAACATGCTCCTCTATCCTCCTCCTCCTGACTCCTATTTCCATCAAAGCAGAGGGCTGGTTTACGCCCAATGAAGAAAGACTCAGCACTTGTGGGGGTGTTGTTCTACCTCTTTGCGGGTGAGTTGACGGCTCTGGGGCCATTGCTGGGAAGCTCTAATACCGGATAAAAGTGGTTTGGACCAAATCAGAGGCGGAAATGTTTTGGTGTTTTTGCTGACTTGCTTGCCTTTGAGGTGCTCTTTGGGGGGGTTCCAGCTGTTTGTGGGTGGGTTTCGGGGTCTGGGAGCACTGCTGGGACACTCTAATCTTGATTGCATTTGCTTTTCAGGAAATCCGTCGTGGTAAACCGGACGTATGGCCTAGCTACACAGCGCGTTTGGACCGAAGGCCGAGAAATATTGTAAGTAGGAGATTTTGCTTTTGGCCTGTTTGGGGGTGTTATGCTTTTTGGTGGGTGGGTTGGCGGGTCTTGGGGCATTCCTGGGAAGGTCTAATACCGGATAGAAGTGGTTGGGACAAAATCCACGCCGATTTTTTTTGTGCTATTTCTGACATTTTGCTCAATGTAGCGTTTTCGGGGGCCTGTTTGGGGGGCTTCCTGGTGTTTGTGGGTGAGTTTCGGGGTCTGGGAGCACTGCTGGGACACTCTAATCTTGATTGCATTTGCTTTTCAGGAAATCCGTAGTGGTAAACCGGACTTATGGCCTAGCTACACAGCGCGTTTGGACCGAAGGCCGAGAAATATTGTAAGTAGGAGATTTTGCTTTTGGCCTGTTTGGGGGTGTTATGCTTTTTGGCGGGTGGGTTGGCGGGTCTTGGGGCATTCCTGGGAAGGTCTAATACCGGGTAGAAGTGGTTGGGACAAAATCCACGCGGAAAAGCCTTTTGGCACTTTTTGTAACTTAGGGTTCGTTAGGGTTAGCCCTAGCAGCAGGATTGCATGTGTTTCGGGGTGTTCTAGATTTTTGCAACTGAGTTCTGGGGTCTTAGAGCACTTGTGAGAATGTGTAATTTTGGTTGCAAGTCATTTGAAGAAAATCCATGGTGGGAAAGGGGATATTTGGCATAGTTAAAGAAAGCCTTTGCCACTATTCTTAACTTAGGGTTCGTTAGGGTTAGCAGTATTTCTATTGCATGTGTTTGGGTGGGGGGGTTTTCGAGTCTTGGAGCGATGCTGGCTATGGATACTTTTGCTTGGTTGCTTGCAAGTGGTTTGAATACAATCCAAGGTGGGTAAGGGGGTATTTGGGCCTACTTTTACTTTCAAAGTACGTTTTGTCACCAGTTTTCTGCTAGGCCTCGTTTTTTGAGAGTTGATTGGGGGTCTTCTACATTTTTGCAACTGGCTTTAGTAAGGGTCTGGGTGGGAGCACTGCTGGGAAGATCTAATTTTGTTCTAAAACACAGTTTACAGTACACCTAGCTTGAGGGGAAAGATCCGCTACATTAATTTGCCCATACTTATTTATCCTTCAAAAGGTGACTCAGACAGAGTACGCACTTTCAAAAATATTGTACTGTCTACTAGGAAAATCAAAGTGTGACTTTTTGCACTCCACCGCCTACATACCTTATATTTATTTATCAGTGGTGTTGTAATATTATATCACTTCCTGTTTTTCGTTGAATAATTACAGGCCGGGTTTCAGTCTGTGCAATGGGGAAAAAAGGATGGAGTCAGGCTTCACATTAGCGAGCCGCAATTCAGCATCCGCCAGGCAGGCTTTGGACAGGGTGTCTTCTGGTCACCAACATTGATGGACAAAGCGTCAGATGGAATGGAGGAGTGCCGCTAATAAGAGGAATTTTTTTCTGCATGCAACTTACTTACCAATTTCAACAGGACAACTACAACAACATACAGATACAGTATCCATTGTTTCTTTCTATGACTGTGACTGCATTTCTTGGATCTCTCTCTGCTTCTAAATTGATCCCTTAACACATCACTTAGTCCACTCCACTATCACATCTGCACCACACATAGTCATTTGTAAGTGCTCCTACGTAATTCGCAAGTCGCAGCATGCCCCAGCCCGTAGAGGACTGGGATGGCCCCAATTATGAAGCATGTCACCAAGGGGCAACCCTGGTGAGTGAGGGGACACCTAGAAAAAGAGCAATTTCTCCTTTTCTATCTACTATACCTTCCAGACCAACCCCATTGAGTGTTGTGAATGGATTTATAGTGACCAGCAAGGCTCTCAGGTATCTGGCAACAGAGACCTTATGTTGAATATAGTTATCAATATTTCCACACACGCCCTGTACTGTCGCATTCTTTCTTCCACAGTTGTCAAAAGTACTACTTACTTTTCACTGACATGCATGCAGTAGTGCATGCACTTTCAAAGATTGATGGATAGGTTTGTACCCAAAGATTTGTTTATGTTCAATTGTTTGTCCATGCTGTGCTTTTTTTACAGGGTGTCTTCTGGTGACCAACATTGATGGACGAAGCGTCAGCTGCAATGGAGGAGTGACGCTAATAAGAGGAATTTTTTCTGCATGCAACTTACTTACCAATTTCAACAGGACAACTACAACAACATACAGATACAGTATCCATTGTTTCTTTCTATGACTGTGACTGCATTTCTTGGATCTCTCTCTGCTTCTAAATTGATCCCTTAACACACCACTTAGTCCACTCCACTATCACATCTGTACCACACATAGTCATTTGTAAGTGCTCCTACGTAATTCGCAAGTCGCAGCACGCCCCAGCCCGTAGAGGACTGGGGTGGCCCCAATGATGAAGCATGTCACCAAGGGGCAACCCTGGTGAGTGAGGGGACACCTAGAAAAAGAGCAATTTCTCCTTTTCTATCTACTATACCTTCCAGACCAACCCCATTGAGTGTTGTGAATGGATTTATAGTGACCAGCAAGGCTCTCAGGTATCTGGCAGCAGAGACCTTATGTTGAATATAGTTATCAATATTTCCACACACGCCCTGTACTGTCACATTCTTTCTTCCACAGTTGTCGAAAGTACTACTTACTTTTCACTGACATGCATGCAGTAGTGCATGCACTTTCAAAGATTGATGGATAGGTTTGTACCTAAAGATTTGTTTATGTTCACAATTGTTTGTCCATGCTGTGCTATTTTTTCTTGTCTCCCAAAACCTTTCCCAAAAACCCCCGTACCCATCCATTTTTCAAACCCTTACCCTCTTCCCCCGGGCTGTGTGGTTTTGATTGATGTGTGACTAAATTACAGCAATAAATCCACACACTTGCTGGGGAGGATAAGGTGATAGCAACAGGCTGGTGAAGAAATCTGAGGATATATTCTTACTCTGCTTGACAAAGACCCATGGCTAATGTCAAAGAACTTCAACCGAATTAGTAGTTATACTTTACCATTTGTAATGGCTACAATCTGGCACTGTTCTAGTGTACTGTCACCTGCTATATTCTCTATTGGACCGTTGTATTGCTCAGGAGGACAAACCAGATTTCATTTTCTTTTTTTTCATAGGCATGCAACTGCCACTGTGTCACACCACTAGTACCACCGCTATGAGGAAATTTTATCCGCCCAGGATTGCCAACCTTATTCGCTGTTTCCCGTGGAGACAGCCCTGGGTCTAGCCGTACTTTCAAACACAAATTACAGGTAAGATAAGCGTTTGGTGGGAGGGAGTATAATGGAGTATTAGGAGAGAAGAGAGACTGACGATAGTACTACTAAAGTCCTAGGACGCTTGAATTCACTTCACTTACTCTGTGAGAGGCACTTAGTGTTGAAAACATTTGGGCATATTTACACTTAAAGGAAGAAAATGGAACTAAACTTTCAGGAAAACAAAGTTACTGTTAAACCCCCACCCACCAGGCAAGCAGTAAAAAACAGGTATGCTCAGATAAAGTTTGAAAAAGTATATTTATATCCCTAACAAAATAATCTCCCGCAAGACCCTCCCTAACCCCAATGGTTGTCCTTTAAAAGTCCCAAACCCAACTCCTGATTCCCACCCCCCAAAAGTCTCTAAAAAAGGGGCAAGGGACACTATGGGTGGATGCTGTTTACTTTTGGGCCAGGGCATCATACTCCTGGCGGAGCAAGGCGTGCTCTACGCAGAGCCCCTCCAACACGTTTGTAAAGTGGTGGAGCTCCTGCTGAAGGCGGGACACCCTCAGGGTACTGCGGCGCAGGCGTGCCTTGCAGTTGCAATGGCTGTGAGAGGCAGCTGTTGTCCTTGCTGCTCGGCGTCAGCGTTTGTCTTTGGCAACCCGGCTCAGTCTGGCTGGAGCACTGTGCTGGGTGGCAGCCCGTGGGGGCACGGAGGCCGATGCAGACGACGTTGTTGTTGTGGTCGACTGCACACTTTCGTCGTCCTCCAGGGCCACCAGCCGCCGATATTCTGCAACAGTGGCATCGATCCTCCGTTGCCGGGCCGCTCTAACCAGCTCCTTCCTCCTTGTTGGTTTGGAAGGAGCATCTATATGAAGAAAGAAAGACATAGTCTGTAACCAATGCTCTTTAAGATTAACTCAATCATTCAGCAGAAATTTGTGTTGCAGTACAACTAGCAACTTGCAAGCGCATTACATAACTATTGAGGCCAGTATCTATCTAACCTCCCACTTCTTCATCCTTGCTCTAACATTAGTGGGAGTTTAAGGAACAAATTCTACGAGCACTATGGACTTCCATTGGAGTCGACTATGAAAGTACACCAGTCTTATTCTTCTTCTTGTCTCTTGTTTAGGAAAATTGGTACGTTATCTTCTGCAAGCCGGCATAATGCCAGCGCAGTGAACTTGCACCCGAGAAAAAGAGACGCACGCCATGATGAGTGACCTAGACTTGCGTTACTGTACCAGTCCAGTACATGCGGGTGGTGAAGCTCTTACTTTTCTATTACGGGTGGCACTGAGAATACTCTGTTACAAGGGCTACTGCTTAATTAATTTAACTTTCACCCTACAGTGCAAATGAGTACTAGAAATGGAAAAATGAAGAAGATAAATAATCTGATTATCTATCATTTCACATGGGATGTTTTTGCTTACATATGGGATGACTTTAGGTGCTTTGCTTTTTATTGAGTGACCAGTGATACATCCACACATGAATGACTGAGTACTACTAAACTTATTAAGAGAGGTAGGGAGTGGCCACCGTAATAACCGGATCTATGCTGTGCTTGCAATACAAACTACTGCTACTATTGATGGTAGTATTTGGACAAAATTACAACTTCTTTTCCTTGCCTTTCCTACACTGGAACGGACGTGCGGGTGCAGTGTTACATGCTCTTCAAAGTTACACTTAGTTCATCCACTGACCGTCTACTGTCTCTAGATCATGGGTACTCACAAACTTTCTCTCAGGGGCTAAATTTACAGTGTAGTTTGTGGCCGAGGGCCGCACTGGTGGGGGCGGAGTCAGAGGGGGGGCTAAAGCAAAACGAAAACTTGTGACCATGAGGTTGCACACAGGTCCCTGCAGCAGATGCCTTCATCCACTGAGCCACCAGACCCAGCATTTACATACATCTCTCTCCCTCCTGCTCTCCCTCCTGCCCTCCCTCTCCATCTCTCTCTCCCTCCTGCCCTCCCTCTCCCTCCCCCTCTGTCATCTCACTGTGTGTGTCTGTCTGTGTCAGCCTTCAGCCCGGGCTGAGACAGCTTCCTCAACGCGCACACACAGACAGCCACACCAAAGTACTTC
This sequence comes from Lissotriton vulgaris, assembly GCF_964263255.1. Lineage (NCBI taxonomy): Eukaryota > Metazoa > Chordata > Amphibia > Caudata > Salamandridae > Lissotriton > Lissotriton vulgaris. The sequence goes on from NC_141696.1 coordinate 1,156,786,405, forward strand.
GAAAAAAACCTGAAAACAAGCAAAGGATGGCAAAGATAGCAAGAGGATAAACACCATGCCCAGACACAGGAAATGAATGAAAAACAAGATGGCCGCCCGTTCACGAGCGCGAAAGTAAGTTCGCACGCAATTTTCCTCGCGATCTCGTGCGAACTTGTACTCGCAATGCGCTTACCTCGCGAGATTATACATAGCGGGTGGAAACGGAAATACGTCACGCAAACAAAATGGCCGCACCAGTACTCGACCTTGGGGTACATTCGCGTGTTGCGCTGCAAGCGGCTCGCGAATACTGCAAAAAAACTCGCAAAATAACACGCCGCAAAAAAATATAAAGCTCATTCGCATGAATTGGCGGCTTCCGCGGTCGGTTTCGCATGACACCGAGCCTCGCAAATAGCACGAAATTACCGAAAAACGATTTTTGCAAAAGCAAAACAAATGAGCAGGTGCAAAAGGTCAATCTCATGATTTGTAACGATTTCCTGTTGTGCTTCCTGAGGGGGCCCTCCAGAATTCGGTTGCCTGCTTGCAACTATTGTGTCACCCTGCTCTGACCTTAACTGTATGCCACAAAGGTCCTGATTTACAGCTAAGGGAGCAGACAAGCAGGTGCCAGGCTGGAACTTCAAATTCAGTGACACATTAATTAGCCCCTAATTCATTATTGTCAGTTGGGGCAGGGCAGGTGTTGTTAATAAACTAACCCCAAATTAATTCATGTCAGTTGAAGCAGGGCAGGTGTGCTTGCTTTTCCCCCCAATCTTCTACAGTGATGATGAACCAGAGGGTGGCATTGATGTAACAGAGGGTGGCATGGGTCAAAGAGAGGGTGGCAGTGGTGAAACAGTGGGTGCTGGGAGGCTGTGATGATAAACCAGACGTAGAAACAACATAGTCGCGACCGTTGCGAGCCGACAAGAAAGTTCGCAATTGCGAACTAGTACCAAATCCTCGCGAACTGGCAGAAACACTTGCGAACACAAAAAAAAAAATCCGCAAATTCGCTGGAATTCGCGGATTTTGCGGATTGCGAGTTCGCAAATTCGCTAAATTCGCGAACGCCAGATTCGCAAAATTCGCCCATGCTTAAAAACCATGCTTGTATTGTAATCCATTGCCATACACAAATGTTTTCCAAAAAAAGTATTCCTTTTTCAAGATCGATTTACCACCATAAAAATTGCCCAAAGAAATCTTCTCCAATTCAAAACAAACATCAACTCCCCCAAAAAATTAATTTGGTACCTTCTTCCCGTATTAAAAAACTGAAAATCAAAAAAATAGAGGATTCCATCCATCTTCATCACTTACTCGTAATCTGCAGTCCATCAAAATACAACTCCAAACAAGACAAAACCATCAAAAGAAATCCAAAAGAATTTTTCCTCGAATCCAAAGCACCCCATGAAAAACGATGAATTTTCTCCGTACCAAAACCCATGTTCGTAAATCGATCTTTTTTTTTCTTCCGAAGAATACCATATTTTTCATTTTCACCTAAATACAAACAAAAATATATAATTACAAATATTAAACATACTTACTGTAAACATACAATAACAATGCGATTAGAGACAATGTATATAATATATGAAACGTAAAATATAACTATACTGATACAACCTTTACTTTCCTTGCAATAAATATCTATCTAAACATTATTTATAATTGTAAAACAAGTATTATAAGTTTCCTACCTGAACGCAGATCTCCATGCTTCTTCTCTATCCAGCGACGATCAACAATATGGCTGCTTACGCATTTGACGTTGACACGAATACGTGATCAAAAGCTGCAAAAAAAGAAAAAGGACTATTACTTTTCTTTTCATGTATATAATATATGTATTATTATTTATTATTAAAAATATTACACAAGTTTCAATACACTTTTAGAAAGAACAGAAAATTATTAAAAATCAATTTAATTTTTCTAATAAATATTTTTAATATATAAACAATCCAAAATGTGTCATGTGAATTATTTTTCAAAATGTATTTTTAAATAACAAAGACTAACTTATGTATTATAAATCTCAAAAATATTTTAATATTAAACTTACCTTTTGCAAACTCCCATTTGCATGATTTATATGCCCCATACGCTCCAACAAGCTTCCTCTTTCCTTACCGTGGAATTCATATAGAGAGCAATAGAAATAAATGTAGGACATACCTTTACATTGAAATCAATGTAAAAGCGTGGGAACTTTTTTAAAGTTAACAATTTCTACTATATTAAAAGAATTATAATTATATAAAAATGTTTTCCTTATTTTCTAAAATAATACTACATTATTATTATTACTCTAAAATTATTATAATTTCAAAAAACGAATATTATTTTTTTTTTAATTAAATTTATCAAAATAACAAAAAGTAAACTAAACCCTTTAAATACCCATGTACCCCATTACCCAAACCTAGACCTGAACCCTAAAAATACCCCTTTACCCCATAACCCAAACCTAGCCCTGCACCCTAAAAATACCCCTGTACCCCATTACCCAAACCTAGCCCTAAACCCCAAAAATACCCCTGTTCCCCATAACCTCAAACCTAGCTCTAAACCCTAAAAATACACCTGTATCCCAAAACCCAAACCTAGCCCTGAACCCTAAAAATACACCTGTATACAATAACCCAAACCTAGCCCTGAACCCTTAAAATACACCTGTACCCCAAAACACAAACCTAGCCCTGAACCCTAATAATACCCCTGTATCCTATAACCCAAACCTACCCAGTACCCTATTAATACCCCTTTTTCCCATAACCCAAACCTAGACCTAAACCCTAAAAATACCCCTGTACCCCATAACCTCAAACCTGGCCCTCAAACCTAAAAATACCCCTTTACCCCAAAACCTCAAACCTAGCCCTGAACCCAAAAAATACCCCTTTACCCCATAGCCCAAACCTACCCCTGAACCCTAAAAATACCCCTGTATCCAATAAACCAAACCTAGCCCTTAACCCAAAAAATACCCCTGTATCCCATAACCCAAACCTAGCCCTGAACCCTAAAAATACCCCTGTATAACATAACCCAAACCTACCCTAAACCCTAAAAAAACTCTGTTTCCCATAACCCAAACCCAGCCCTGAACCCTTAAAATACCCCTGTACCCCATAGCCCAAACCTATCCCTGAACCCTAAAAATACCCAAACACCCCAAAACATATTCCTCAGTACCCCAAAACATATACTCCTATACTAATACTTTTTTTTAATAAATTAGTTAAAATAATATATTTAAAATATTTAAAGAAAATACAAAAATGAATATATTTATATTATTTAAAAATTAAAATAAATAAAAATAGGTAATGAAAAAAAGTATATACTTACCTATACTTACGTTGTAATGGCATGCGTTGTAATAGCATCTGCTAAGTAATGTCATGCGTTGTAAAGGCATGCGTTGTAATGGATCCTGCGTAGTAAAAGTTGCGTTGTAATGGTAGTGCGTTTTAAAAGTTGCGTTGTAATGGTTGTTTCACCCAAAACAGATCCCTATTTTAAATGAAAAAGGATCAGCCTAATTTTTAATTGTCTCAATGAACCAAATGTATACCTGTGGATGAGATGGATGTTCTCTGTCCCTAACTAGATGAGTGAATGTTGGCAAGTCTGTTCTTGCTGGATCTTTCAGCTGCTTTTGTTTTGGCGGATCTTACCATTTTGGCCACCAGACTGCAGGAGACTGGAATAAAGTGCTTACACTGAAAATTTGTATATCTTTATTATACGATCACATTGCACTAGCTCTCTTCCTTGTTGTCACTATACATTTCACACCATGACATGCATCAATGAGATTACCCACTGGAAAAGCGTGGTTGGACTTCATCGTGAAGCAATAAGCCCATCCCTGAGACTATGATCAGAAGTGCGAATTTCCTGGTGTAATAGAGTTTCCACCATCTGCTTTCGAACTGCTTTCTCCTTTATATTTTTTTATTTCTTTATGGGTTTTTGAAAAAGAAACAAAGATCAAAGACAAGGGGGAAAACTGTATATGCAGGTGATTACAATCATATGTTTCATTATCAGTGAGCGGTTCATATGTGTACAGGTTCTTTAAGGTATCATCTCATTGCACACTACTTTGCATGAAATCTAACTGCTGTCGTCTGCTTTCTCCTTTTTAGATAATTGAATAGAATCATTCCTCTTTGCCCCAGAAACATCAGAGGATTGTGGTCTAGGCCATCTTTTCTTCACCATTTATCTTGGAATATCTAAATATCTGCTGAACAGACTCCAACTTATTTAGAATAAAGAAGCTATACTGACTTTGGGCCTTCAAAATTTGCTGATATATCTGACCATCTTCTCAAGCTTCACTGGCTTCCTATGTACGATTGAGTTTTATTAAAATCTTTGTTCATATAGTATCAAGCCAGCATCAATGAAAGTCCTTTGTTTCTGCATCATAGATGCATATAGTGTATCATGTCTAAAGCCCCTAGATTGATGTCTAAGACTCTAATGAAAGCTCCTTCATTCAGGAGTCTGCTAAAGTGTGGACAATCTTTCTGGGTGATTAAGACCAATCTTTGGAGAGCTCTTCAATTTCATATGTGCTTGATCACAGATCCTTTCTCATTTAGAAAAATATTGAAGAAATGTCATGCACTTCATTATTCATAGACATGGTTTCCAATGTTCTGTGTGAAGAACGGATGTCGCCACGTCGGTGGATAATGTCAGCACCAGCAGTGGTGCTTAAAATCTCTAACTCACAGTTCAATTCAGTTCAGTTCCGGATTCTTTATTCGAATTCCATGAATTAATAAAAGTACATACAAACCAACAAAATATACACCATACGTAATACGAACATACAGATTTAAATCAGGCAAGAAAACCTTCCCAGTTATAAAATAGAGAGTAGTCAAGGATTGTTCATCATTTTTCGAGCACGTACCGAAATCTTCAGGAAAGTGCAAGTGCGACATATTATTTCCTCATTTCCTAATGAAAGCAATAATTGATAAGATTCCCCCATAGTAATTGGTCTGTATTTTTTAAAAAGAGGAATTGAAAAACATTTTATATATTTTAGATAGTATTTACAAGTAAAAAGAAAGTGCAAGTCTGTTTGTGCGCTTACTCCATCACAAGGACATTTTAGGTTATCACCCATTGATGAATAACCTAAAGGAAAGTTCAACAAGAATCTTACAGACCCAGATCTCAATCTAAACAGTGAACTTTGTTCCCAGTTTGTTATGGGCAGCATGAGGTATAACGACAAAGTACTACTAGGCGTTTCCCTGCCCATGTAAATAAGGACCGTAGATTTCTTGGATTCTTCCCTGATCCTGTCCGTATCGTAAAGTGAATAAAGTGCTTTCTTCAAATCATTCTTATATACGGATCTAGATGTACCCGGATCCAAAAAGATGTCCCCTTTGTTGATACTGCACAAACATTTATACACCCCCGATAACCATGGGATCTCCAGCCCTCTTTCACAGCTAAGACAGTCTTTTATTTAATGTCTTGGGTCAGTGTGGCTGCGTCGTTCCTCCAGACTGAATGCCAGAATAGCACGGGACGAGCCCTAATAAAATCACTAATAAAAGACAAGCGTAATTCTCTATGGGAAATATATTGGGAGGTAGAGATCGGCGTGCCCAGCAGCTTTCAGCAGAACCGGTATTCCTCCTGCTGGATACACCTGGTCTCCGCCAAACCCCATATTTCTGCCCCTTAAGTAGCAACGGGGACACACTGCAATTTAAAAATCCTTAAAATAGCCTCTGAGGTCACATTTCGCCGACTTTCCCACTGGGACGCGGCACTAGACAAGGGTGCCCACTCTCGCCCCTTCTCTTTGCGCTGGTGCTTGAACCATTAGCAATCCTGCTCAGAGCAACACCACTGTTTCGAGGCATCACCTGGGAGGAGGGTTGGGAGGATAAGGTCTCCTTATATGCAGACGACATGCTGATATACATGGTCGACCCGGACGAGGGGATCCCTGCCTTATTAGCTCTGTGTGACGGGCATGGCAAGGCGTCAGGGTACACCCTGAACTGGTCCAAGTCAATAATATACGTACTCAAGGGCCCGGACCCGCTGTTACAGGGCGACTGTCCCCTACAGATAGTGACCACCTCCTTTAAATATCTGGGAATTTACATTGCTACTGATGCCACAGAGTTTCATACCAAAAACGTACTGCCGCCCCTGGCGCGCCTACGCGCAGACGTCAAATACTGGGCTACGCTGCCGCTAACCCTGCTTGGACGGGCAGCGCTGTTTAAAATGATGGCTCTCCCGAGGTTTCTGTATGTACTTGAGAATTCCCCGTATTTGGTAAGTCCGCGATACTTTAAACAGATCGCTGGACTACTGTCCAACCTGTTGTGGAGCAACGGCCCAGCCCGAATAGCACACGATAAATTAGTAAAAAGCTGGTATGAAGGGGGGATTGCATTACCCAATCTCAAATTATATTACTGGGCGTCCCAACTTAAAATAATTAATCACTGGATTCACATCCCAAGGGAGGACCCCGCTTACAAGGCGGACTGGTCACAGCTGGGGACGGATGGAATGCTCTCAGTGCTGTATAACTACCCACAAGTTAAGACCCTACTTGGTCCGACGTTCCACACAGCGTCGTTATGGCACACCGCACAGTCTCGGATGGGCTGGAAGGGAAAAATCACCAGGCTAACGCCATTATGGGACACTAGAGCACTAGGCAACTTACGGTCCTGCAAGGGATTCGCACAATGGGATGCAATAGGAATTTCGGTGGTAGGGGACCTTTGGGACAGAGACACAGTAGTTGCATTTACACAACTCCAGCAACAATATGGTATGGGCCCCACTGAAACATTCAGATATGTGCAAATCCGACATGCCCTGTTGAAGGCAATTCCACCTGACTCCACACTCCCGGAATCGTCCCCACTGGAGGACAGATTACTGACAGACTTTATGGAGCAGAAGGCAACCTCTCTCACATATAAAAAATTGGTAAACAACCTGCCAGACCCCACACAGAAACTGAAAGGGAAATGGGTTGAAGAACTAGGCGACATGGATGATACAGAATGGAATGAGGCGCTGGCATCCCCAAGGGAGGTAGGCATATCGGCCAGGTTCAGATTAGTGCAGCTCAAGATTTTACACCGCACTTATTACACAAGGACACTGCTTCATAAAATACAGAGGGCACCACATCCATACTGCCTCAGGGGATGCGGGGAGGAAGGGACTCTGCTGCACACGCTGTGGGATTGCCCCCGAATCCAGGACGTTTGGAAGCAAATTATGCGCACAGTCTCCCAGGCCCTTGAAATGTCGGTCCTGCCTGAACCCCGTAAATGCCTATTGAACATTTGGGACCCTACTGACCTGGACAGGTACGGCCAGCTATGGGTAACGTTGGCTGTGACAGTGGCCAAGCAAGACATTGCACAGAAGTGGGGTGCACCGGACCTACCTACGGTGGCTGGGTGGATCAGAAATATGGATCTCCTAATGATTAAAGAAAGGGCGGTGTACGTGCTACGGGCATGCCCCCGTAAATGGAATAAAGTGTGGGCACCCTGGAACAAGTATAGGGGGGAACCGTGTGATCCCTTACCAGAAGGCGAGGGCTCGGACTCGGAGGAGGACGAGGACTACTAAATGTGGGGTTGCTTGTCGAAATCTGGCGTGTACCAAAGGGGTGTAGGAATGCAAAACTTCTTTAATGTGGTGCTGAAGGTATGCATTGGCTGGCAAATGACTGTACAATGGGCATAACCCGATGATGCGTGATGACACTAGTTGGTTTTATGTTTACATGTTACTGAGACTTGAGTTTATCCAGAAGTACAAGGTATACCATTAAGGAGCTGCTCACGAGGTAACGAATGGGACTGTAATGAGAAGGCGACTTAAACTGTATAAGATATCTGCTCCTAATTGTTACATGTCTAAATTAAGGAAACGAGTGCCATAAGCGAAAACGTAAAGTGTTCTATCCATCTATATCACTGTCCAAAACTAATGGTACACGAATGTGACATACATGTGTATATGTACTTCTTTGTCTTGTTATCCTGACAATAAAGATTTTTCAAAAAAAAAATATCCTCTGAGGCACCTATTTTCCTTGGTCGGGGAAGGCTCAAAATAGAGTTAATGACCTTTGAGAATTTGGCCGTGGACTGGCCAACATGCCCAGTCCACGAGCCATTCGCAGCAAAGATCATCCCCAAGTATGGGAAATTCTGGGTAGAAGTAAGTCTGTTACTCCCTACGTGGATAGAATTAAATAGTCGTTTCCCAGAACCACAAGATATGTTAAAGGATTTGTTTTATAATTAACACATAAATCTAACATGACCATGTAGTCCACCAAACTTTGGGTCAAGGAGCGCAAGGCATTTGGAGTGCGGGCCATTAGGACTGCATCATCTGCGTAGAGGAGTACAGGCAGCGGTTTGCCATTAATTAAGGGGACGTCTAAAGTTGCATTCTTCAAGTGGCCGCTTAACCCATTAATATACATAATAAAAAGGAGGGGTGCTAAAACGCACCCCGGTCTAACTCCCCTTCCTATCGTTATGGCACCTGACAATTCCCCACCTTGGCCTATCCGTACCAGTGGCTTGAGGTCAGTATGCAGTAATGCTAAAAAATGGACTAAGGATTCGTCCAAACCATAATTTAATAAAATAGACCAGAGTTTGGACCTATTTACCAAATCAAATGCGGATGATAGATCCATGAATGCTAAATAAATGGGGGCGGAACGGGCAATATTATATTTATGAATAACCAGATTTAAATTCAGACACTGTTCTACTGTGCCAACCCTGTTTCTAACTCACAGTAATTACAAGCCGAATGCTTCAGCCAAGTGGAACGTGGTATCTGAGCTCCTTAAACATCAATGATACAAAATTGCCACTCTTTGAGCACTCCTCTTCGGGCATTTCATCAGCATTTGTGGATTTAAGTTTCTCTCTGAGAACTTGCCTCCTGCCATCAGGTCCCTTCAGCAATTGATGACAGAGAACTGCATTAATGGTAAATATTGTTACCTTGCATAAATGATTTCTACCCTGCACTCAGATTTAATTAATATGCATGGATGATGTGAAACTTGCATCTTGCACCTTGTGCGAACTGAGGTTTTCCTTCTTTACCAGAACTAAATTTACTTCATAGTGGTTAAGATTTAATGGACTATTTCTGCGTTTTACTGTACGTCATGATCATGGGATTTTATGACTGACAGAGTCCCGGGTATTAACTCAAAAAACTCAAGGGCTGTATGGGAGCAAAGTGACTACGTGACGTGTGACAGCAAAGTGAGAGGTGGGACCGGCGTTCGAGCAGGGAGCAGTGAGCCGCAGCAGCCATGGTTTGAGCCAGCCTGAGGATCCATGGGCCAACAATCAAGTGGTAGGCAGGGATGGACGGCCTGGACAGAGACGCAGAGGTTCTGTAGGGGGCACCGCAGGCCCTGGGACCATTGACACTGTTGACAAAAGCCTGCGCTCGCCCGTGACCCTCTGCGATCATCCGTGGTCCTGCAGGCTGCCGTACGATCACCTGTTGAGAGTCAGCATCACAGGATCCAAGGTGGGAATTTACAAAAGTGGCGACGATTTTGAAAAGAACTACATATGAAGAGCCAAGAAATTAGACAAGAAACTAAAAAGGATGTTGCTAGAATATGAAAAAAGCCTGGATACAAGCTTAAGCAACACCTTGGATGCCCCACCGGTGTCTTCCACAACAGACAGCCTACACAGTGTACATTTTGGGTGTTGGACATTGTGTGGCTTGAAGCCTACCAGCCTACACACAGCCTACAGAATTGCCATTTGACGTTTAACCCATGATGTTTGAAGACAGACAGTCTACAGTGGTGAAAGTATATTTACAGCCAACCGGTAGTGCTAACAAACAAATGGCACTGCAAGTTGTGAAGGAACTTGTGCTATGAATTATTTTTGAGAATTGTGGCCTTTGGCACAGCTGACAGCAAGACTCATGTTCACCTAACTTCATATTTTGTCCGTAATTAATTGGCAGTGGATGTGGCAAGGCAACTTGAGAGAGAAACCTGTAACTTTGGCAGCGTGTAATTTGTGCAGCACATTGTTACTTGTGTGTGGACTGTGGATCTACAGTGAACTGGAATCTTAGTCTTGAAGCCGTTAGGGCAAGCAATTGAAATTTCATGAAAAATCAAGTTGGCGTAATGTGGGACATTGCCTGCTTTATGCGTTAACAATAACCATGTATTTGGGGGCACAGTCAGGCCCCAGAAGTGTTTGGCTGGGTGTGGCAACCACGGCGCTGGTGGAGACCATATTGTGGACTTTTGGGGCCTCATTTATGAAAAGTGATGCATCGCTGCGTGAAAACAGCGATGCATCACTTTTCATTGCGCCCTCCTTGCGACACCAATGATGCGTCATATTTACAGTATGACGCATCATGTTGCAAGGAGTTACAGATACGTCAGTATTTCTGACGTATCTGTAGGCGCAAAAGAGACGCATTGCTGGAGTGTGTCACAAAAGTGACGTAACTCCAGCAATGTGTCCTTTCACATTGGGCAAGCCCCATGTGAAAGGGCCTGCGTCAGTCTTACGCCTGCTGTGAGGCAGGCGTAAGATTTTGACGCATTTGAGTCCTAGAAGTGGCTCAGCGAAATCTCATAGATTTCACTGCGTCACTTCCATGACCCTTTCTTGCGTCAATACGCCCCCTTGCATACATTATACCTGGCGCAGGTATAATGTGGCGCAGGGGTTTACAAAGTAACGCATCTACCTAGATACGTCACTTTGTAAATTTGGCGCAACAAGGCGCATTTTTTACGCCACGGGTGCGTCACATAAAGTAACACACCGGCGGCGTAAAAGTGACGCACAGCCTCATAAATGAGCCACATCCCCACTCACTTTGCCCCATATATGATATGCCCACACAGGGAATCCTGCAAACCCCTCAGCACCAGTACCATTGTACCTGCTGCACTGAAGGGAGCTCCTTCTCTGCCGTCCTACACGGGTTCTCCTGGAAACACGCCTATCTGCCGTGTGGCTGAGCACAGGGCCCCACCAGGACGCTAAAGTTGCTACAGTGAAAGGTCACTCCCACTTTAGATGTCTGGCATAATGAATGCCCTTCTGCCAAAGGTTTTGAAGTCTAAGAAAAAGGGGCGCAGTTGTGCTGTGTGGAATTTTAGGCATTATTATTGGAGCAACTAGAGAAGTGCCCATGTCATGGTTCGATGCAGGGGGTGTTTGTGCTCTATGCACATTCAAATCTTGGCCTCTCCTTTTGGTGATAGCTTTTAGCTTGTGCTCTTTCTTTGGCCTTTTCTTGCTAGGATTACCCTTGGACGGGAAGGCAGCAGAGATCTACCCACCTGTCCATTTAATTGCCTGACCCCTTCTGTGCAAGTTGGGTGTGTTTCCGTAAGTTGTGTGTGTCAGCCTGTGTGTAAGCATGAGTCAGTGTGTGCACCTGTTATGGTGGGTGTGTGTGTGTGTGTGTCAGCGTGTGGGAAAGTTGTGTGTGTGTGTGTGTGGAAGTATGTGTGTGTCAGTGTGTGTGCAAGTTATCGTGTGTATGTGTGGGAGAGTGTCAGTGTGTGTGCAAGTTGTGTGTCAGTGTGTGTGTACGCACAAGTCAGCATGTGTGCAAGGTGTGGTGTGTGTGTGCCAACCTGCTGCGTTGTGTGTCTCTCGGCCTCGGCAGGACCCCGGCTCTTCCCTGGTCCAGGCGAGGAATGCGCTCTCCTCTCACATCCCCAGCCACTCAGCCTCCTCCATCACTCACTCACATTCCCTCCTCATGCAGCCTCTCCCTCCCCAGGGACAGCGGCCGTCCCCTTGCTCATCCACAGCCTGCCCAACAACCTCACTGGCCTAACCCGTCACTGCTCCCCACCCCAGCCTCTCCCTCCTCAGGGACAGCGACCCGCCCCACATCCTCACCCAGCCTCCCTCATCACTGCTCCCCACCCCAGCCTCTCCCTCCCCAGAGACACCGGCCTTCCCCGAGCACGCCCCAATCCGTCCATCACTGCTCTGCAGCGCCTACCTTGGCAACTAAGGTGCTGGAGGTGGGGGTGCTGCACATACCCTGGCACCCAAGCGCTGCAGGTGGAGGTGCTTCACCTACCCTGGTTTAATGTATGTGCCTGTTGTTGAAACCTGTGAAACACATCTATAAACGCACCCTATTTACTAAGTAAATACATGTATGTATTTTTCTACTTCAGTCGAGTCTTCTAATATTGCTATCGGTAGGACACGGATAAACAGGTCTTACTTTCTTTATTTTTAGCATTTTTGTTGTAAATAGAAGCCGGGAGCCTGGTATCATTTTTGTTGCTTTATTCAAGTTAGTTAAGTCTTCAAGATGTTAATAATAAGATACAGAGAAGACCCACCAGGAGTGACCAGCTTGCCACTCAGCCTGCCTGGTTCCAACTGCCAGTTGTCACCAGGCTAAGCCCCAAACACTCCATGATGTCACCAAAGGTTCTAGTGGAGACATCATGTGAATGACAGTGAAATCAACCAGGCAGAAAAGTGATAGGCTAAATACAACACATCTCCTTTCTTTAGGGAAATCAACAAGATGAAAATAGAATAGATAAAATTAGCTTGAGAGTGCATATCCATATAAAAGTACACAGTACATTCTAAAAGATAGGTTATTAAGATTAGTGTACAAATGGATTTAAAAGTACATAACACCCATTCCAAAGATAGAGTTACTAACACATCCCAAACAGTTACTAACACATGCCAAACACAACTCGTCCCAAACACAACTAGTCCCAAGTCCCATCCCCAAAGTACGTGCTGACACTTGGTATCATTTATGTTGCTTTATTCAAGTTAGTTAAGTCTTCAAGATGTTAATAATAAGATACAGAGAAGACCCACCAGGAGTGACCAGCTTGCCACTCAGCCTGCCTGGTTCCAACTGCCAGTTGTCACCAGGCTAAGCCCCAAACACTCCATGATGTCACCAAAGGTTCTAGTGGAGACATCATATGAATGACAGTGAAATCCCCCAGGCAGAAAAGAGACAGGCTAAATACAACAATTTTCTTTCCATCTGTACCTTTCTATTTTATAAATTCGCTTTCCTTTTCATAAATCCGTGGATTGTCCAATCTTTTGATCCTGTCGTTTGCTCATTCCAGCTGTTTCGTTCTCTTTTAAGAAACGGTGTTGTGTTATTTCGTTTCCTTTATATCTGTATCTCTTTTCTTTCTCGCTGTATTTTTCATTTGTATTTTTTCTTGTTTCCTGTAGGAAGGAGATGTCTTGTATCCTGTGTCTCCTAGATATTTGCTGCTCAGCCTGTGTGAGTGTGATGTAATAGAATGTTCGTGAGTGCATGGTTTGGATAAGTGGTCAGTTGGAATGAGTGGGGCTGAGAAGCAGGATGCTGTTCCCGGTGGGGCTGTACCTTCTTACCTGTAATTGAATCAACCTACATAATCTACTCTACTGGCTACTGGACTGATTACCTATAAGGGCCTCACTTCATTTACAAAAAGTACTAATGGAAATCACCCACAACCTGAGGGGGCAAGCAGGTTATGCTACACAGTTTGTTTGCTATGTGAGGTCCCCTGAAGCCACCCCTTCACTCAGTAATTCATTTTGGCATTCAAACTCCTGGATTTGTGAATACCAGAACCTGTGCTCCCACAAGCTAATCACACAGTCCTAAGTGCATCTGACATCAGGGACGGCCCAACCCAAGGCTTCAATTGACTTTCACTTAGACACGTGCTCCTCTCTGCCTGCCTCTGCTTCCAGCCTCCCCATAAACACCATGCTCTGGGGGAGCGGGGGCATGCTGGTGAGGCTTTAGGTAGCCGCAGAAGCTGCCGACATAAAGGCTGGTGCGACCTGTGCCCGACTAGGTCCCGCCCCTTGCGCCTGGTACTCAGCTGCCATGTTACCCCAATGGTTCTTGGGGGATAGGCGACCCCCAATAGGATACCAGCAGACATCAGCATGGCAGAGAGAATGAAGGTGTAAGATGGTGAAAAGGAGAAGGTTGGGAAAATAAAAGCCTAGACATAGCTGCTTAATTCCTGGAGGCAGTACAAAAGGGGGTGGTGATGGACGGAGCATCTGAATCAATCAAACACTCACACCCAGTCAAAAGATCTGGGTATAATCATCACCGTTCTTTAGCCCACTCTGCCACCCCAGTTCAGACATGGCTATATGCAAATCAGTCTGACCCTGTGCCTCATGGGAACAGTCCAGCCCGAACTGCCAAGCCATGTCTTCCCTGGAACGGAAACAAGCTTCCGAGGACCGGTTTCTGGCATTCCAGCCGTCATCAGCCCAGCTTGCTTGAATCCAGTGACAAAGTGAGCAAGGGACTCACGTCTGAGCATACCCTGGCACACTTATGGCGGCCAAAAGCGGTACAAAAGGGGGTGGTGATGGACGGAGCATCTGAATCAATCAAACACTCACACCCAGTCAAAAGATCTGGGTATAATCCATCACCGTTCTTTAGCCCACTCTGCCACCCCAGTTCAGACATGGCTATATGCAAATCAGTCTGACCCTGTGCCTCATGGGAACAGTCCAGCCCGAACTACCAAGCCATGTCTTCCCTGGAACGGAAACAAGCTTCCGAGGACCGGTTTCTGGCATTCCAGCCGTCATCAGCCCAGCTTGCTTGAATCCAGTGACAAAGTGAGCAAGGGACTCACGTCTGATCATACCCTGCCACACTTATGGCGGCCAAAAGCGGTACAAAAGGGGGTGGTGATGGACGGAGCATCTGAATCAATCAAACACTCACACCCAGTCAAAAGATCTGGGTTTAATCCATCACCGTTCTTTAGCCCACTCTGCCACCCCAGTTCAGACATGGCTATATGCAAATCAGTCTGACGCTGTGCCTCATGGGAACAGTCCAGCCCGAACTGCCAAGCCATGTCTTCCCTGAAACGGAAACAAGCTTCCGAGAACCGGTTTCTGGCATTCCAGCCGTCATCAGCCCAGTTTGCTTGAATCCAGTGACAAAGTGAGCAAGGGACTCACGTCTGAGCATACCCTGCCACACTTATGGCGGCCAAAAGCGGTACAAAAGGGGGTGGTGATGGACGGAGCATCTGAATCAATCAAACACTCACACCCAGTCAAAAGGTCAGACTGATTTGCATATAGCCATGTCTGAACTGGGGTGGCAGAGTGGGCTAAAGAACGGTGATGGATCCAACCCAGATCTCTTGACTGGGTGTGAGTGTCTGATTGATTCAGAAGCTCCGTCCATCACCAACCCCTTTTGTACCGCTTTTGGCCGCCATAAGTGTGGCAGGGTATACTCAGACGTGAGTCCCTTGCTCACTTTGCCACTGGATTCAAGCAAGCCGGGCTGAAGAAGGCTGGAATGCCAGAAACCGGTCCTCGGAAGCTTGTTTCCGGTCCAGGGAAGACATGGCTTGGCAGTTCGGGCTGCACTGTTCCCATGAGCAAACACAACAGGTGATGGACCGAATGTGGATCAATGTCACCCACTCATCCCAGTCCAAAGATCTGGGCCCAAATCCATCGTTTTTTTGCACTCCACACCACCCTGGGTTAGACAATGGCGATATGCAAATCAGCTCTGACCCTGTGCCCCATGGGAACAGTCCAGTCCGAACTACAAAAGCCATGTCCTTCCCAGACCGGAATCAAGCATCCGAGGACCGGACCGGTTTCGAGGTAACACCTCTCATCAGCCCGGCTAGCTTGACTCCAGTGGTGTGGAGTGCCTGGGACCCACGTCTGGGCATCCCCAGCGCACTTAGGGCGGAATATGCAAACACAACAGGTGATGGACCGAATGTGGATCAATGTCACACACTCATCCCAGTCCAAAGATCTGGGCCCAAATCCATCGTTTTTTTGCACTCCACACCACCCTGGGTTAGACAATGGCGATATGCAAATCAGGTCTGACCCTGTGCCCCATGGGAACAGTCCAGTCCGAACTACAAAAGCCATGTCCTTCCCAGAACGGAATCAAGCATCCGAGGACCGGACCGGTTTCGAGGTAACACCTCTCATCAGCCCGACTAGCTTGACGATGGATTTGGGCCCAGATCTTTGGACTGGGTTGAGTGTGTGACATTGATCCACATTCGGTCCATCACCTGTTGTGTTTGCATATTCCGCCCTAAGTGCGCTGGGGATGCCCAGACGTGGTTCCCAGGCACTCCACACCACTGGAGTCAAGCTAGCCGGGCTGATGAGAGGTGTTACCTCGAAACCGGTCCGGTCCTCGGATGCTTGATTCCGTTCTGGGAAGGACATGGCTTTTGTAGTTCGGACTGGACTGTTCCCATGGGGCACAGGGTCAGAGCTGATTTGCATATCGCCATTGTCTAATCCAGGGTGGTGTGGAGTGCAAAAAAACGATGGATTTGGGCCCAGATCTTTGGACTGGGTTGAGTGTGTGACATTGATCCACATTCGGTCCATCACCTGTTGTGTTTGCATATTCCGCCCTAAGTGCGCTGGGGATGCCCAGACGTGGGTCCCAGGCACTCCACACCACTGGAGTCAAGCTAGCCAAGCTGATGAGAGGTGTTACCTCGAAACCGGTCCGGTCCTCGGATGCTTGATTCCGTTCTGGGAAGGACATGGCTTTTGTAGTTCGGACTGGACTGTTCCCATGGGGCACAGGGTCAGAGCTGATTTGCATATCACCATTGTCTAACCCAGGGTGGTGTGGAGTGCAAAAAAACGATGGATTTGGGCCCAGATCTTTGGACTGGGTTGAGTGTGTGACATTGATCCACATTCGGTCCATCACCTGTTGTGTTTGCATATTCCGCCCTAAGTGCGCTGGGGATGCCCAGACGTGGGTCCCAGGCACTCCACACCACTGGAGTCAAGCTAGCCGGGCTGATGAGAGGTGTTACCTCGAAACCGGTCCGGTCCTCGGATGCTTGATTCCGTTCTGGGAAGGACATGGCTTTTGTAGTTCGGACTGGACTGTTCCCATGGGGCACAGGGTCAGAGCTGATTTGCATATCGCCATTGTCTAACCCAGGGTGGTGTGGAGGGCAAAAAAACGATGGATTTGGGCCCAGATCTTTGGACTGGGTTGAGTGTGTGACATTGATCCACATTCGGTCCATCACCTGTTGTGTTTGCATATTCCGCCCTAAGTGCGCTGGGGATGCCCAGACGTGGGTCCCAGGCACTCCACACCACTGGAGTCAAGCTAGCCTGGCCAATGAGAGGTGTTACCTCGAAACCGGTCCGGTCCTCGGATGCTTGATTCCGTTCTGGGAAGGACATGGCTTTTGTAGTTCGGACTGGACTGTTCCCATGGGGCACAGGGTCAGAGCTGATTTGCATATCGCCATTGTCTAACCCAGGGTGGTGTGGAGTGCAAAAAAACGATGGATTTGGGCCCAGATCTTTGGACTGGGTTGAGTGTGTGACATTGATCCACATTCGGTCCATCACCTGTTGTGTTTGCATATTCCGCCCTAAGTGCGCTGGGGATGCCTAGACGTGGGTCCCAGGCACTCCACACCACTGGAGTCAAGCTAGCCGGGCTGATGAGAGGTGTTACCTCGAAACCGGTCCGGTCCTCGGATGCTTGATTCCGTTCTGGGAAGGACATGGCTTTTGTAGTTCGGACTGGACTGTTCCCATGGGGCACAGGGTCAGAGCTGATTTGCATATCGCCATTGTCTAACCCAGGGTGGTGTGGAGTGCAAAAAAACGATGGATTTGGGCCCAGATCTTTGGACTGGGTTGAGTGTGTGACATTGATCCACATTCGCTCCATCACCTGTTGTGTTTGCATATTCCGCCCTAAGTGCGCTGGGGATGCCCAGACGTGGGTCCCAGGCACTCCACACCACTGGAGTCAAGCTAGCCGAGCTGATGAGAGGTGTTACCTCGAAACCGGTCCGGTCCTCGGATGCTTGATTCCGTTCTGGGAAGGACATGGCTTTTGTAGTTCGGACTGGACTGTTCCCATGGGGCACAGGGTCAGAGCTGATTTGCATATCGCCATTGTCTAACCCAGGGTGGTGTGGAGTGCAAAAAAATGATGGATTTGGGCCCAGATCTTTGGACTTGGTTGAGTGTGTGACATTGATCCACATTCGGTCCATCACCTGTTGTGTTTGCATATTCCGCCCTAAGTGCGCTGGGGATGCCCAGACGTGGGTCCCAGGCACTCCACACCACTGGAGTCAAGCTAGCCGGGCTGATGAGAGGTGTTACCTCGAAACCGGTCTGGTCCTCGGATGCTTGATTCCGTTCTGGGAAGGACATGGCTTTTGTAGTTCGGACTGGACTGTTCCCATGGGGCACAGGGTCAGAGCTGATTTGCATATCGCCATTGTCTAACCCAGGGTGGTGTGGAGTGCAAAAAAACGATGGATTTGGGCCCAGATCTTTGGACTGGGTTGAGTGTGTGACATTGATCCACATTCGGTCCATCACCTGTTGTGTTTGCACTGTTCCCATGAGGCACAGGGTCAGACTGATTTGCAGATAGCCATGTCTGAACTGGGGTGGCAGAGTGGGCTAAAGAACGGTGATGGATCCAACCCAGATCTCTTGACTGGGTGTGAGTGTCTGATTGATTCAGAAGCTCCGTCCGTCACCAACCCCTTTTGTACCGCTTTTGGCCGCCATAAGTGTGGCAGGGTATACTCAGACGTGAGTCCCTTCCTCACTTTGCCACTGGATTCAAGCAAGCCGGGCTGAAGAAGGCTGGAATGCCAGAAACCGGTCCTCGGAAGCTTGTTTCCGGTCCAGGGAAGATATGGCTTGGCAGTTCGGGCTGCACTGTTCCCATGAGGCACAGGGTCAGACTGATTTGCATATAGCCATGTCTGAACTGGGGTGGCAGAGTGGGCTAAAGAACGGTGATGGATCCAACCCAGATCTCTTGACTGGGTGTGAGTGTCTGATTGATTCAGCAGCTCCGTCCATCACCAACCCCTTTTGTACCGCTTTTGGCCGCCATAAGTGTGGCAGGGTATACTCAGACGTGAGTCCCTTGCTCACTTTGCCACTGGATTCAAGCAAGCCGGGCTGAAGAAGCCTGGAATGCCAGAAACCGGTCCTCGGAAGCTTGTTTCCGGTCCAGGGAAGACATGGCTTGGCAGTTCGGGCTGCACTGTTCCCATGAGGCACAGGGTCAGACTGATTTGCATATAGCCATGTCTGAACTGGGGTGGCAGAGTGGGCTAAAGAACGGTGATGGATCCAACCCAGATCTCTTGACTGGGTGTGAGTGTCTGATTGATTCAGAAGCTCCGTCCATCACCAACCCCTTTTGTACCGCTTTTGGCCGCCATAAGTGTGGCAGGGTATACTCAGACGTGAGTCCCTTGCTCACTTTGCCACTGGATTCAAGCAAGCCGGGCTGAAGAAGGCTGGAATGCCAGAAACCGGTCCTCGGAAGCTTGTTTCCGGTCCAGGGAAGACATGGCTTGGCAGTTCGGGCTGCACTGTTCCCATGAGGCACAGGGTCAGACTGATTTGCATATAGCCATGTCTGAACTGGGGTGGCAGAGTGGGCTAAAGAACGGTGATGGATCCAACCCAGGTCTCTTGACTGGGTGTGAGTGTCTGATTGATTCAGAAGCTCCGTCCATCACCAACCCCTTTTGTACCGTAATTCCTGGAGGCAAGCAGCGGTTTACCCCCTTGAGGGCACTCAAAGGAGCTACAGTAGCTGAGTTTAAACTTTGTGCGGTAAATAGCATGCTTGTGCCCTTCTCTTCACTCAGAGGAGTGCCCCGGGGGATCAATCCAGCTGGGAGGAAAGGCAGGGCTACATTTATACATGCCATATTCATCACCTTCTAACCCCATACATCGCTACATGCAACTTCATACCTCACCATTTAATATCATTAGCCTGCGGAAGCTAAAAATCCTCACATTATAGTACCTTATAAACCTTCAAAACCTCCAGGAAAAATCCAACAAGGACCGGCAAACCCTCCCTCGTTACATCATGGCTAAAAAGAAAGGTCTGGCGTGGACAAAGCAAACTGATCCCCCAGATGACTATTTCATCTCATCTCGGAATCCATAACGGCAGGACTCTAATTCTGCTATTGGCACTAGCCCTCTGAACGAATCTGGGAACCAAGAGGCTGTGGATCTAAAGCAAGCAGCCACAACCCTGGTCTCACCAATGCTAACCAAGTGCGAGCAAAGGAAACTTCAGGTGGCTAACAGTGCTGCTCCGAAAAGGTCTTGGGTTGAAGAAATTCAGTCCCCAGCTCAAGGACTGATTATTGGATACTTCTCAAAGGCACCATATAAGGCCCCCTTATCTCCCACCCTCAAGGGAACAATGGAACACAGCGACCAACACATGCTATTACTGCCTCACACAGTGCAGGTTCATGGGGACCCTAGCAACAAGACAAAAACTCAGAAGATCAAACTCCTTTCCAGAGATAACAAGAAGTCTTCCAGTTCAACAATAAGCCTCTCCTTTCAAAACATCACTTGAGATTACTGGAAACTACTCCAGATTCTGCAACCCTTGTGGTAATAGGGAATGGCACCCTGAGTTGTGTGGCACACATAACCAGGGACCTGGGGGAAAAACCTGGGCCGATGCACACTCTAGGGAGAAGCGATCAGGGGCAATCCCGGTAACTGCATAAGTTCACATAAAAGGAAGCGCAAACTCTTGCTTGCTTTCATCTTTGGAAACTCCATTGGAAGTTGCGCCAATAACCGTACCTAAATCAAATTCTCATCAATCGCCTGCAAAGAAACCCAGGAGGTACAGTACATCTGAGCAGGAGCTTGGCAGCCTATCAGGCCAATTCCTTGCCACTCTAGAAGCCCAAATAGAAGTATAAATGGAAGCATCACTGACACAAACTCCAGCATATAGGAAGAAGCTCAATATAAAGCCCCCAAGCCCAACCCAACCAGGTGGCCGATCTCCACCTTTCCCCACAAGCCCCGTAACCCCATATAGGGCCTTTCTTGCCTTTAAGGAAGACCCAATAGCCAAGGCTCTCCTTTGGCAATCACAAACGATGCAACTTCAAAGAGATTTAATTAAATCCATCGCCTCAAACTTAATGGACTTAGGGGATAGCTAAGATCATTGGAAAATCTATTTGAGTAGACAGAAGCTCATTGATCCCCACTGATTGAGAAATTAAGCTCACTGCCGGAAATACTATAGTCCCTTGAAGATAGTGTTAAAAGCTCAACACATTTACCTGGAAAATCTTTACAACACTCACCCTCGAAGAAAAAAACCTGCGCCTGATTCAACTGACACAGACGTCAAGCCTCCCCTAGCTGTGGAATCATTGTCTATCCTGGAACTGAATGAGGGACTTGAATTAAATCTGAGCTCATGCACCTCTAGTACCATCTCTGGCCCTGCCTCCCAAACTGCAACTGGCAAGTATCCACTACTTCAACCCCCTATATCACTGGGTCCATCAGCTCCTGTAATCTCCTCTAACCTCTCTGAATGGCAAAAAAGACATTTTAAAAACGTTCAAAAAAAGAGCGCCTCAGAAAACTGAGATCTCTGATAACTGAGTCTAACAGCGCACCCTACACGAATCAACAAGACAATGTCACCAAGTTTTTATCTCGATTTTCAACTCGGCCTCTAAACCAAGCAGTGGGCTCAAGGAGTCTGCAAGCCTTCAAAGCTATGTGTGCCCCAGTGTATCTAGAGCCTGACCCAGGCGGCTCGATAACGACAACCGCAGCCCTGACTTCAGCTAATGGCCTGGAAACTTTAAAAACAGCCGCCCAGAAGGCCAATACTACCTAGCCACGGAAGCAGAAGTTTCCACATAACCTTGGCTGCACTGAGACACACAACTACCCTCGAGGCAGCTTCTGGACGCAAGGCATCATTGGAACCCCCTAGACCAGTTGGTGGTGCAGCATCTACACCAGAACCCAGCCCCCCCTCCACCACATGGATGGGCTGGTCTGCATGCTGAGGCCACTTTAAAATGCACTACCCCTGCGGCAATGAAATGTAACCCTGCAGGGACTTATTCTTTAATTGGGCAAGGGAACTATCGGCTGAATCTGCCTTTAGGCTTATACAGCAAAAGGACGTATCAGCTTAGCCCCTCATCAATCCGTGGAATCTCTAGGTTTATTCTTACCAAAGACCTGACTGGCGCTCCTTGGTACATAAACAGCTACCAAAATGCTCGCTAGCTGATTGCGACAAACAACTAAGTCCAGGCAACTGCACATGATGGACTGAAGGACAACATGTAACAGGCCCGTAGGTGCTCTAGGCCCACCCCTCATTCGACTGTAACAAACTTGGCGACAGCAAACAATAACCAAAATGAAGTCCAGCAGTCTCACAGCAGGAAGGACAATGGGGGGATTATTTGACGCACTCACCGATAAGTTCGACTCCCCACTAACTGGAGACAAACTGGCCTAACCAGCAACCTTAAAAGTACTCAGCCAAGGGGGAGCGCGCGACGCGTCAGCTAAGAAGGCTGCTCCTTCGTGAGCTCCGCAACCTCGGCGGCGCTTC
Organism: Lissotriton vulgaris; assembly: GCF_964263255.1. Classification (NCBI taxonomy): domain Eukaryota; kingdom Metazoa; phylum Chordata; class Amphibia; order Caudata; family Salamandridae; genus Lissotriton; species Lissotriton vulgaris. The sequence continues at coordinate 1,156,808,971 of NC_141696.1, forward strand.
AAATACAGAGGAACTGCTTCAGAGCGGCGTATCCTTCCACAAACAGTGGATTCAGATGTCGGAAATCCCCCTGTGACCCAGGGTATGCTTGCTGCTCTTGGCGCTTATTTATTCACGACATAAAATGCAAAAAATTGATTTCTCCGATATGCTGGCCGCCATTTTGTTTTTCTGTTCTCATCTCTACAATCTTGACCGCATTTCAAATACGGAGGACTCGCTTTAGAACGGCTTTTCCTTCAGGCAACGGTGGTCTTAGATGTCGGAAATACCTCTGTGAGCTTGCTGCTCTCTCTGTGCTTACTTTTTCGCAGAGTAACATGTGAAAAAGTGATTTCTACGACAATGGCCGCCATTTTGTTTTTCTGTCCTTATTCTCACTCGTTTTTTTTTATAGGAAAAGAATCAAGTGACTTTCTATTTCCATTCTCACTGCTATGGACTTTGTGCCCTCCTTGCTCCTCTTTGCTGCGCCTATATCTCTGAAAGTCCTGCTCTTTGACTTCAGCGGCTTCTGAATTGCTCATACTCGTTTTGCCTTAACCTCTTGTGGTGCTCTCTGTCAGCAGACTTGCGGAACAGTATTAGACTCTGCCATTTTCACGGTCCCGTGGGAGCTGCTGCTCGCTTTACATGTTCACTGCTTTTTTGGCTGTTTTTCAACTTTTTGCGGTGGCTTTCCTGGATTATTCTGTCATTGGTGCGTTTGCGTGAGGGGCTCGCTCATTTCTCTGCATTGAGCCCCCTGCTTCACCCACAATGGAGCCTACGCAGAATTCTAAGGCTTCTTCTGCGGCCCCTGCAGTGTGCAAGGACTCTGCCTCTTCTGGTAAGCGCCTAAAAAAAGACCCTCCTTCACCTTCCAAGTCTCCATCTCCTGTAACGCTTGAGGACATTATGGAGGAACTTCGCCATATTCGCCCCTTCATGGCGGATACCACCACAACTCTGCAGAGACTTGACGAAAAATGGTCTACCTTAGACAAAAGGGTAACTGATGTTGAACAACAGATGTTCGGGACGTTGCCGCCAAGGTCGTCAGTCTCACCAAAGAAGTTGAAATGCTTAAAAAAACCTCTGAGGATTTGGAAAATCAAAATAGGCGCAGTAATCTGCGCATTTATGGTGTTCCCGAAAACTCGGAGGGGTCTGATATCATCCACTTCTTGAAGTCTCAAGTCCTGCCTATCACTGGTATCCCTAAGCATTTGGACGTTAACATTCAGAGGGCGCACCGCCTTGGCCCTAAAAATTCTTCTGCCTCCCCGAAACCTAGGGGTATCATTGCATACTTTCTCCTCTATTCAGATCTAATGACTATTCTTCATTCGGCTAAGCAGAATAAGCAGTTATTATGGTCTGGTCACAAGTTATTTTTCACTCAAGATGTATCGAAGCTGACTCCTGCTCGTCGTAAAGAATTTTTGGACTTAAGACCCACGCTTTGCGCCATGAATGCTAGATATGGGCTCATCCATCCGTGTTTCTTTCTTCCGGTCACGTATAAAGAAAGGTCGTTCAGCTTCGACCATCCAGCAGATCTTCGCAAGTTCATCAATACTCATAAGGAAGACACTATGGAACACAGTGGCTCTTAATGTTTAACTGTTTCTATTCTGTTGTCCTATGAATTTTTGCTGCACCTTTTCTTGTTATAACGTGCTGTTGTTCTTTTCCCTTGTTTTTTAGATATATATTCCAAGTGTTTGATCCCACTTCTCCTTCGTTGTGTTGTCCCATCGTGTGATTTTTTCTGTCACATCCCAGTACACCGTCTTTCCTCATGGTTGTCTGGTAAGTCTCCTTCATTTGTATTATATTGTCGGGCTAAGTCTCATCTTATTTGTCTTCTTTTCTTTTACTCCTATGCTCCTTTTTTATGGGGCTCTGCTTTCGACTTTCCTTTTTGTTGTGCGGCCGTCTTTCCCTGTTGCTCCCGCTCTCACTTCATTGTCTCTTTTGCTCCTGATGTGTATGGCTAAAGCCCTTTGGTTTTCGCCATCCTGTTTTTTTCGTCTTACCTCATGGGAGTTTCTGTCTCCCATTCCTTTTTCTTTCTCTTTATCTTTCACCTTCTTTCACATCCTTTTCTCTTACTTAGCCTTTTTGGTACCCTCTTACTGCTCACTTTTTTTCTGACTCTTCTGGTGCGTTTATCGTTGGAGTGTTATCTCCCTCTCTTTTTCACCCTTGCTCATTTTGGCTTTTTACGTATTTTTTTTTCCTGCTCTTTTTCCCTTTCTTCTCTATCTTCCATCAATTTTCTTTCACACTTCTCTTTAATCTTTCTCTTTCGTTCTGGATGAAAAGTCTTAGAATAATATCCTGGAATGTTAAAGGACTGCACAATCCAATAAAAAAGCAACGTGTCCTCTCTCACCTAGCGAGACTGAAGTGCCAGATTGCTCTTTTGCAAGAAGCGCATTTGACTTTGCAAGATTTATCCTCATTGCGCAAACAATGGGTTGGAACAGCTTTCTGTTCCCCAGCTGTTCATCATAAAAATGGTGTTATTCTCTTGTTTCATAAATTGTTAAATGTTCAAGTGTTGCATGAATCACAGGATACTGATGGTAGATGGTTGTTTTTGGAATGTATTGTTAACAATATTAAACTTTCATTTTGCAATGTTTATGGTCTGACTGGAGTGTACAATGTATTTTGGAATGACTTTTCCTCCCTCCTTTCCTCACACGCCTCTGAAGACCTCATTTTGGGGGGTGACTGTAATCAGCTCATGGATCCTTTTTTAGACAGGAAATCGAAAACTAAGTACATTTCCACTAAAATGAAAAAGTCTTTTCATAAGGCAATTACCTCCGGAGGCCTTATTGATTCCTGGAGAATATCTCACCCCGACTCTCTTGAGTTCTCCTTTTTCTCCCCGGTTCATGCTTCACATTCACGTATTGACTACATATTTCTCACCCAACATGCTTTTCAGTTCATGACTGATTTAGAAATTGGTTCTATCCTCATTTCCGATCATGCCCCTATTATCCTGGATATGGATTATCCCTTTCCTATCTCCGCTTCCAAACGTTGGCGCTTCAATAATTCCCTCCTTTTAGACCCTTTATTTGTAGAGCATTTGTCTTCGGTCATGACGGAATTTTTCCACACTAATCTTCACTCCGTTTCTGAATTTCACTTTGTGAGGTTGTATTATTGATTTTGTGTCCCGTAGGAAGAAGAAAGCCATAGCCCAATCCACCCACATTCTTAAACAAATTAAGCATTTGGAGCACTTATATTTCACTACTAATTCCCCTGATACGCTGTCTTCTCTTATTCAAGCCAAAATGCAGTTTAATAAACATTCATGGGACTCTGCATCTAATAATCTTCTTAAATTTAATGCAAAAATATATGGAGGCCGTAATAAGGCGCTGAAAGTGCTTGCCAACTATCTTAAAATAAAAAAGCAAAAAAACAACATTATTTCTATCACGGATTCTCAAGGTGTCTCTCATTCTTCGGATGTCAAAATTCTTGCTTGTTTTGTCGAATATTATTCAAGACCCCACCTTATGTAAAAACTATCGGCCTATCTCCCTTATAAACATTGATTGTAAAATGTATGCAAAAGTCTTAGCTTTGCGGATTAATCAAATCATCCCTGATCTCACCAATATTTATCAGTCTGGCTTTGTTAAGGGGCGCTCCATTACGGATAATTCAAGAACTCTTCTTAATATTATTAATCTTGCTTCTAAAATGAAATCCCCTATTGCGGCTATTACATTGGATGCCGAGAAGGCCTTTGATCGTGTTAACTGGGATTTTATGTTTGGGGCTTTAAGATGGCATGGATTTAGTCCTCCTATTATTCGCTATATTTACTTACTTTATTCTGCCCCCTCTACTTCTATTTGGGTCAATGGCGCTCAATCTAATTACTTTTCTCTTCATAGAGGCACTCGGCAAGGTTGCCCTCTCTCACCCCTTTTATTTGAGCTCACTTTAGAACCGTTCTTAGAAACAATTCGTCGCTCCTCTTCCTATACTGGCTTTCTTTATAAGAATGTTGAGATCAAATATACAGCTTATGCAGATGACATCATGCTCTATGTCTCCAAACCATCCACTTCTTTAGCTGCACTTTTTTCTTTGTTACAGGCCTATTCTTTAGTCTCAGGATATAAATTGAACATTGACAAATCCGAAGTTTTACCTCTTAATAAATTTTGTCTCTCTCATCTCTTTCATGGTTCTGGTTTTGAATGGAACCCTACTCATATCAAATGTCTTGGTATTCTTTATGCCAACACCATCAGAGAAACTATCAAACTTAATCATAAGGATGTTCTTAACAAACTCACTTCCCTTATTAATGTTTGGTCTCCCCTCTTCTTGTCCTGGTGGGGTAGACTTGCAACGGTCAAAATGATGTTACTTCCTATTGTTAATTTTTGTCTTTCAATGCTCCCTATTTCCCTCCCACTTTATTTTTTTAAATCCATAAATAGTTTTCTAAACAAATTCTTATGGAATAATCGTAAAGCTCGTTTATCTCTTTCCCGCCTACAACAACCCAAACACTTGGGTGGAGTAAACTTTCCCAATATTTCTCGTTTTCATTCCGCTTTCACTCTTAAAGAGATATGGTCGTTTCTGGATGATTCTGCTTCTCCCCCCATAACTGCTTGGAGCTCTTTAGAACTTGAGCAAATTGCCCCCTTTTCCATCCTTAATGCTAACCGTCTCACTCACCCAACGGCTCGTTTTCTTGCCCCTACTCTCAAACACTCTAAGACACTCTCTTTATCTCTTTTCCGCTCTTTTCTATCGCAAGCTGAATTACACTCCCTTACTCCTATCTGGTATAACAAATCCCTTAAACTTACAAACAAAGCGCTTTTTTGGAAGGAATGGATTGATAAAGGCATTATGACCTACACTCAAATACTCAAAGACAATACACTTCTTAATTTTTCTCAGATTTCTGACACTTTCCATATTTCCAATGCACACTCCCCTCAATATCATGCTTTCAAACATCTTCTTACTGATTTTATTTCACAACAATCTTCATTACCCATATCTCCCCCAACTTCTCTCTCTTTGCCAAATTTTTCACTTCCCCTTAAAGCAGCCGTAATTTATAAGACACTTTTTTTCTCCAACGTTGCTAGAACTAAAACTAAACTTGAATTACTCTGGGAACGGGACCTAGCTCAGGAATTTTCCTTTCAGACATGGGACGCTATTTGGTCTAAATTACATACTGTCTCCCGTTCAGCTAGTACTACACAGACATGTTACTTTTTTCATAACAGACTTTTTTTTACTCCCTTTGACTTATGCAAATTCAAATTACTCGAGTATCAAAAATGTTGGTCTTGTTCTCAGGATACTGCTGATCTCATGCACAGGTTTTTTATTGTCCCCTTGTTAACTCTTTCTGGTTGAAAATTTGGTCGCAATTGAACAAAATTTTGGACACTACTTTTCCTTTTGAAATTGTACATATTTTTTTAGGTGGCTCTTCACCTATTTGGGATGTTCATTGTAATTTTCGTAAATTTATAGACCTTGCTGTGGCAATTTCCTACCAGGTCATCACCACCAACTGGAAAGACACTTCCAAAATATCTTACAATGCCTGCTGGAACTTGCTTTGCCATCATCATAGACTTGATTGTGCCTTTGCCACCACGACCGCTTTACTAATTAAAAGGGATCTAATATGGCTGCCGTTAACCGACTTTCTTTCTAGATCTGTTTGAAGTTTAGCTACCATATGATGCACCCTACTCTTTTGTTTCATCTCCCTAATGCTGTTTTTATTGTATTTTTATCCAATATATGAGCTATTTTGTTAGGCTATTCCCATCCTCTTTTCTCTTTTTCTTTTTCCTCTTTCTTCCTTTTCTTCATTTTTCTCTCTTTTCCCCTTCCTTTCTTTTCTTTCCCCCTTAAAATTAAAATCTTTAGAAAGCTTTTTCCCTTAGTAATGTTTATGGGTCCCCTTTGGGGTTACTCTCTTTAATGCTATATTTTGTTAATCTCATTTAAATCCTACTAATTGTTTTTTTTTCTTCTGTACTGTTGTTTACATTGCTTATTTATTTCAATAAATCTTTTTCAACTTAAAAGTACTCAGCCAAGCTGTCCCTTAGGCGGAACCAGCTCCACATTAGCCCAGCCACCATACCAGAGGCAGCCCCGCCTGAAGACCGTAATAACCACCCTGGCTTGGTTTTTATTCCACATTACACTCCTAATGGGACCCATGATACATTAAATAGAGGCAGCTTGCACAGCCTTTTCTAACACATTCCAACATTGAAAGATTTACATTTTGGGCAAACTAACTTCTGTGAAATTCGCTAAAATCCTGGGAAAGGGATCTTGGAGGCCACAATCACTACATGGGAATGGTCCGACATCAGAGATGCCATCATGAGTGAATCAAAAATCTTCGAACTACATCCACCAAAATATCTGATGTATTACTGATGCAGGAACCTTTCATGCAGCACAGAAGCGTACTGAGAGATGCATGGGGTGCCACCCTGGACAGGCTACCATGTACCTCGAAAGCCACAAACTCTCTAGAAGTATTATATGCTAACAACCAAAGAAAGGTAAGATACTTGTGAAGGTCTTACAACACTGACGGACGGAATCAGTAGGACATCCTCCAAAGCGGCGCTCAATACACTTATACCTAGCCACCTTTAACCACTTTGCCCCCAAACTGCAGAAACAGTTAAATAAGAATAAGTTCATAATATGTATTTATTTATTTATTTGTATAGTGGCAGAATCGACTCCCAAAGGAGTATCTCTGCGCTTCGGATGAGGAACACAGATAGAATGCAACTGCAGCCTGAATCAGCAGGAGAAAAGGATAGTCTTAAGCAGCTTCCTAAATTGTAAATGATTAGAGCACTGACGTAAATACAGGGGGAGCTCATTCCAATGGCGTGGACCGATGTAGGAGAGGGCCCTTCCCCCAAGTCTCACCTTCCTAATTTGGGGAACTTCTAACAAATGTTTGGAACACGAGCGGAGAGACCTAGAAGGCCAGTAGGGTAAGAATTTCTCCGCCAGATTAGAGGGACCAAGATTAAGAAGCGCCTTATGAATGGTTCAGCAGATTTTAAATTTTACCCTCTGGCGTATAGGAAGCCAATGAAGCTGAAAAAGAAGAGGGCGGGAAGCAGACCTAGGGGCACCTTAAGGACCAGCCATGCTGCCGTGTTCTGGACCACCTGTAATCTGCTGATAGAGGTCTCACAAGCAGCGATCAGTATACCATTACAGTAGTCCAGCCGGCTTAATATAAGTGTCTGAATCAGCGTTTTTCTGATGGAATCAGGAAGAAGTGGAAATATTCGATGAAGAAGTCCCAGAGTGTGGAAACAGACACCAGCTGTCTGGGTAATATGCTCTTTAGGGTGAGGGCTTGATCCAGGCGAATGCCTAGATTCTTGACAGTGGTTTTAGGGTCAAGAGGGATGCCAAAATCAAGTGGCTACCACTTGGGAGATCACAGTAAAGGGGCCTGCCCGAAGAGCAAAATCTATGTGTTTCCAACGTTACACTGGAGGCAATTACTCTTCATCCAGTGTGAGATAGCTCTCATTCCCGAAGAGAAGGCCAACTGTACTGACGGTGTAAATTTGTCAAAAGGAAGCAGCTGAGTATCGACAGCATATTATATTGGAGTAAACCCATGGGTCCTCAGGAGGTTGGCCAAGGGGACAACATAGATATTGAAAAATTTGGGGCTCAAATATGAGCCCTGAGGGACTCCCTTGGACAGTTCCATAGGTACTGAGCGATATGGGCCAGGATTGACAGTCTGAGAGCAACCATATAAGAAACTCAACATCCATTGGATGGCCGAGTTTCTTAAACCAATCTCCTGCAGTCTTCTGAGTAATATTTGGTGTGAGACCGTGTCGAACGCGGCAGATAGGTCCAACAGCACCAGAATCGTAGAATGGCCCTTGTCTCAGGTCATCCTGATGTTGTCAGTGACCGGTAGCAGGGCTGATTCGGTGCTGTACTTGGGCCTAAAGCCAGACTGGGAAGGATCAAGACAACCAGTACGTTCAACATGGTTAGAGAGGTGAGTGTTAACATGTCTCTCCAGCAGTTTACTCAGAAAGGGGAGCAATGAGATGTGCCAGAGATTGGACATATCTGTCTAAAGGACCTTGGTGTTTATCCGAATGGGCATAACCTGCGCTTCTTTCCATTCTGACCGAACATTGTCGTCTCTTAGTGAAAGGTTGAGGAGATGTTTTATTGAGGGGGTGAGTTGGATGGCCAGAGAAGTGACGATTTTGGCTGGGATGGTATCATGGGGAGACCCGGATTTAGTTCTTTGGATCAGGGTGGTAACCTCTGCTGAGGTCAGCTGGGTAAAGCTTTCCAATTGCATCATGGAACGTGGCAGGACTGAAAACCACCCAGTCATCTAAACCTGGAGTAGCATTCCTGTCTAATAGCGATATTATCTGCCTACATGAAATGTGGGAACAAAACCCCACAGTTTTATATGGCTTCAATGAGCTCTTCAAGAGTTACAAATGTACTAACCTATTTGGACGTCCATTAGTCAGTTTCTCAATCAAACCGACTAATTGGAAACCATACCCTTTACCCAAAACAACCCGGCACTGAAAGTGACAACCATTTTTAGGGTTAACGATTGGTCAGAAGGTCTTCTCCTTATTAACTGCTATCATAACGCACAGAAGATTTCTAAACAACAAGCAATTGATGACCTTTGTAACAGTCTAGAAGGCATCCCCTTGGCCCATCCCTCCCATGAACTTGTGATCACAGGGGGTTTTAACCTCAAGGCCTTAGGAAATGCCCCAACACTATTCGAATAACCAAGGAACAGGGAAAAATGAATGATCTACTCACCTCTTTTGAACTTATTTCCACTGAATAAGTGTTAATGGGCTCAGATCCACACCATAAGCCCCACACCCCATTCAAAGGATTATCAACAATAGACTACATTTTTATGTCTTACTCTCTGGGGAATCATTTACACAATTTTGAAATCCCGCACCGAGGGGAAAGCGACCACAATCCTTTAACCAAAACCTTGGACCTTAGGGTTCCGTGGCCAAACACTACACAGTGGCATTTAAAAAAGTGGAAAAAGCTTGTCAGGAGGATTGAAAGGTGTACCACAGACACCTCTCATGTGTCCAAATGGATACCAAGGGTGACCGCCAAACCCAATAACACTATCCAGTGGGTGCTGCAAAATAATTGGAGTACACTGACCAAAGTGTTATTAGATTCCATACTGGGAACCGGTATACAACTGTTACAACGAAGTTTTTACCACGCACTACCATTACAACGCAGGCATTACCACGCATACCATTACAAAGCATTGCGCTGGGGGGCGCTCTAGGATAGGGAATAAGTATAATTTTATATCCAACACCTTCCCTAGTGTCCACGGGGACTGGAGTTGGAATATAAAATTATACTTACCACTATCCAGCACCTCTAAGCGCTATGCGTTGTAACGGTATGCGTTGTAAATACTGCGTTGTAATGGTATGCGTGGTAAAAGTATGCGTTGTAACGTCATACATCCCTGGGAACCGGGTGCCAGCAACATCCTTCAATTATTTTAAACTACGATGGTCCCTAGGGAAATTAGGGATAATCGGACATAAATGAATATAGACCCAGTCAGTACTATATTGTGTAAACTTGTCCAGCCGGACAGAGGTTTAATATTTAATATTGACAGTTGTTTAAGAAATGTACACACAGAGATACTGAAAGTGGGACATTCTACTACAGTACCAAAAACAACAATGAAAATACAGGGAACATTTAAAGGAGGGTCAGGCAAAGCTCACTGTTTGTTATAGAGAAAAATATCGATACAGAACAAATCGCAAGGGACACATTTACATAGTCAATGCTGGCATTACAGGCATTGTATAAGGTGTTTTATGGTGTTGACGGCGTTTCGATCGATATGAACAATGCTTGGATCATCATCAGGACAGTAAAATACGCATGCCTGTGTATTAGTGTCTTAGAATACCAGGAGGGCGAGATTACTATGAGGGCCAGATCCAGAAGGGATGTTGTTGATGCCATGTTCGGGTAGCATGGAGCGTTAATCTTTCTAGAATGCGGCTGGGGTAGAATGCGGGGCAGGGGAAGCCATGGGTGTGTGCTCCGGATGGCACAATAGCCTCCGTGTAAGTTTGTTCTTCCGGTCTTGATTTGGGATAGAAGACACAGGACTTTGCTCTGGTGGCGCGACGGCCTACTATTGTTGTCCTCGCTGGAGCGTGCAGAGAATCACCTTCCGTCCTTCAAAGCCACCAAGGGCAACTCATCGTAATCAGTCTTACAATCAGGGTATGATTATAAAGCGGAAGAAGCTAAGAAGAAGCCTCTGCAAATGCAAAGTCAACCTTACTATTAAAAATACAAGGATTGTGACAGAATCACGAAAAGCATACAGAAAAGCTGTATGGGAAGCAAAGAAATTCCTGGAAGAAAAGGAGTGGTTAAAATACAGTGGGCCCGATTCACAGAACTAACTTAAGACAAAATCCTAAACTTACTACCATTTTGGTATTCACAGAAGGCACTTACTCATTTTGGTATTCACAGAAGGCACTTACTCATTTCGGTATTCACAGAAGTTAGGAGTCCTAACTTTAGGACTCCTAAATGCCTAATGCCTAATGAGTAAGTGCCTTCTGTGAATACCAAAATGGTAGCAAGCTTAGGATTTTGTCTTAAGTTAGTTCTGCGAATCGAGCCCATTAAATGCTTAAAGGCAGAACTCTTGCTCACTTTTGGAAACATATGAACAAACTAAAATCCCCTTATCCAACGAGGGTAAATGGAGTCTCAGAAAGCGGATGGGTGAGATATGTAACATATCTAATCTCTGGCTACCCTGCAGTTACAGTTTGCATGGATAGCCAAGTGCCTGCAGTCCAGCTCCCACAGGGCCAACAGACGCTAACCTCACCATTCCAAATTTCTAAACTCATCAAGGCTATGAAACACGATGAGGCGCTAGGTCCCAGTGGTCTTCCAGCTGGAATCTTTAGAGTCAAACGTTTTTATTTGCGGTCAGTTAGCAATAAACACAGCCCAGCTGCCTACATCGACACGCCGGCAGGACGTAAGCAAGTAATAGTTATACACAGCAGTCGGACCTACAGCCCGGAGGGCGGTCCAGCGTTGTAAAAGCCATAGGCACCCCCCGCCGGCACAGCGGGATCCGCAATTTTCTGAGGGAAGAAAATCAGCAAGAAACAAAACAGGAAAACACGAGAAAACCCCTCTCACCCCACCCTCCCTCCACCCCTCCTAACCGAGCCCCCCCAAATCCCCCCCCACCACCCCCGCCGCATCAACCATCAGCCATGAAAACAAGCAACACATCCATCCCCCCGATCTAGGCATATCCATCCCAAGAGGCTAGGATTCTGGTACAGCACCCACTGGCTCCAGAGGAATAAGCTGCAGGACCTGAAGGTACTTTGGGCAAGTTACTACTCGGATCTCTTTGGACAGGAGCAGCAGGAAGGGAGCCCACAAGGTAGTGTATTCAGATCCTCTACCATCTACGTCAAGTGAAAGGCGCTCCATCGCCAGAGTATGCCACAGGCGCATCAACTAATCTCGCATCTCCGGTACATCAGGGGAACCCCAGCGGGCCAGCAGAACCTGACGCACAGTCAACAGTCCCAATGCGATTTGTTGTCCTAGTGGTGTGCGCAGAGGGAAACAGTTGGGGGACGGAAGGCCTAGCAACGCGTGTTCAGGGAGTCTGGGTAATGAGATCTGGAATGCTGCGTCTAGTTCATCGAACACCATCTTCCAATACCGCTCCAATTTGGGGCAATGCCACAACAAGTGTAAGAGAGTGCCCGACATGCCGCACCCCCTCCAGCAGAGACTAGATTTGGCCTTGTCCCAGGATGCTACGCGCTGTGGTGTATAGTACCAGTACGTCGCCAGTTTATATGCCGACTCCGTACCCGCTGTGTTAGCTGTCGTGTGATGTGCACGATAGAACACCTGTTCCTACTCCCTAAGCGAGAGCGGACGCCCAAGTTCCAGCTCCCATCGCACCTGCGCTTTTGTTCGCTGCTTTCGCTGGTCTCGCACAATCATGGCATAAAGCTCTGAGAAAGGCGCCGATCGTTCTTTTTACGCATAAGCCAGTGCTTGAAGGTCGTAAGAGGGCGAGACATCAATGCCATATTGGTCGGGTGTGTCACCCAATGTGCCACCTGTGTGTAGGCAAAGCTATCTGATGCCTCCATTAGAGTGTTCGGAGCGTAGCAACGAGAAGGGGACGAGACCCTCGATGTCGAAAAGCATTCCCACTCGTTTACAATCCTTCTCTCGCCAGCGATGGAAAACCGGCGAAGAAAGACCGGGGGGGGGGGGAGGCGGGGTTGTCCACAATCGGTGTCATGGGCGAGGGGAAAGTCGTCCAACCCTTACGGAGCGCTAACTGATCCCAAGCTCTAAGCGTTGGGGACGTCACAGCAGAGGAGTATAGCCCCCACGCCCTATCCTTGCGAGGCAAACAGAGTTCCCGCCAGATATTGCAGCCTGCTACGGTCTGGTCCATGAACAACCAGTGTTTACTCGACTCCGGTCTGTTCCACTCCACCATGTATCGCAGGCAGGTGGCTTGAAAATAGGCCACCAGGTGAGGAAAACCCAAGCCGCCCGTTGCTTTCAGGAGGGTAGTGGTCGCAAACGCCGCACGGGGGCGTTTATAGTCCCAAAAAAAACCTATTCAACATGCCCTGGAGTCTCTTTAAGGCTCCCATCGGAGGCGTGAGGGGGAGCATCTGGAAGATGTATAGTATTCTGGGTAGAAGAGTCATTTTAATGGCCGCCAGTCTGCCCAGCCATGACAGGTTAAGGCACGACCATACCGAGATAGATTTGGCGGTCTGTTCAATTAGGTTAGTATAATTTAAAGAAAGCGTACGAGGTACAGTCGATGCAAGATGGACACCCAGGTACGTAATGTCAGATTGTGCCCACCTGAAGCCAAAGTCCCGTTGTAGGTCAACGACATCCCCTGGCGGGATGGAGATATTAAGGATCTCCGATTTAGAGAAATTGACCTTAAAACCAGCTACGTCATGGAAAGCCTGTATTTCCGCCGTGAGTCGTCGCAAAGAAGGAGCGGGATCTTGCAGCGCTAGGATGACATCATCTGCATACAGACTTATTTTGTGTTCATCGGCTCCAAATTTAATGCCCCTAATGTCAGGGTGGGATCTGACTCGCTGGGCGAAGGGCTCCATATAAAAGGCAAACAGGAGCGGCGAGAGGGGGCAACCCTGTTGTGTCCCCCTTGTGATGGAAAAGGGAGCCGACCTACAGCCATTGACCCGCACTACCGCCTTCAGGGACGCATACAGGGCCTGGATCCAACGCAAGAAATTACCTCTGAGGCCATACGCCTGCAGCACACGGAAGAGGAACCCCCACTCGACCCAATCGAAGGCCTTCTCCGCATCGATGGATAGGAGGAAGGCCCGGGTCTTTGCGCGATGGACCCCGTCCAGCAAATGCAACAATCTTTTGGAGTTGTCACCTCCCTGGCGTGTAGGGACAAAGCCCGATTGGTCTGGCTCAATCACGCCATCCATAAGGGGGCTGAGGCGCGCCGTCAGGATGCCCGCAAAGAATTTGGCGTCGATGTTCAGGAGAGAGATTGGCCGATAGGAGCCACATTCAGCAGGGTCCTTGCCGGGTTTAAGTATGACCGTTATGGCAGCGTCTGACATAGAAGGCGCGACCGAGCCAGTGTCAAGGAAAGAATTAAACAGGCGGGTCAGGAACGGGGCCAGTTCCCGGCAAAAGGTTTTGTAAAAAAGCGCCGAGAAACCATCAGGACCCAGAGATTTCGCCAGTTTAAGCCGGGCTATGGCCGAGATAACCTCTTCCACTCGGATCTCCTCGTCCAGGTCCTTGACAGCCGTCTCCAGCAGGGAAGTTATGCCCGCCGTCTCAATGTACCGGTCGCAATCCGCGAGCGATGTACCCTCCTCCGTGTACAAATTCTGGTAGAAGCGGCGAAAGGCCGCTACCACTTCAGAGTCAGTGGTGTGCAACACACCTTGGTGATCCCGGATATTAGCAACAGCCCGAGCCTGGGTCTTGGCCCGCAGGCGGTGCACCAACATCTTGACCCCTTTATCCCCGCTCAGGTAAAACTTATGACGCAAGCGCAGCAGCGCATATTCCGCTCTGTCCAGATCCAAATGTTTCAGCGCGCGTCGCTTAGTCTCCAACTCTCTCCAGACCCTGCGAGCACCTGTGCGCTTATGGATAGCTTCCAAGCCCCGTACCTCCCCCTCCAGCTCATCCCTCTTGTCCCTCCTAAGCTTGGAGTATGTGGCCACTAGCGCAATGAAGTCCCCTCTAACCACCAGCTTCAGTGCCTCCCAAACAGACGCTATTGCCGTTTCTTCAACGGGATTCTCAGCAAAGTAATGCGTGATAGTGTCCCTAATTTGTCCCACTACAGTGTCAGCGCGGAGCATGGAGTCGCGCAGTCGCCATCCAGCTGCGGGAGGGCGCGTGCCGCTAAGGGTAAACAGGACTGTGAGGGGCGCATGGTCTGAGAGGGAGCGAGGGGCAATGTCTGCGTCGTGTAGGTGGGGTAGCAGTGCAGAGGAAGCCAGGAAGTGGTCCAAGCGCGCATATGTCTGATGTGCAGCCGAGTAATATGTATAGTCATGCTCTTGGGGGTGTTGTAGCCGCCAGACATCATGCAAACCGCCGACCACCAACCACTGCTTCCCTTCCGTTGAACAAGTCCCCATGTTATGCAGTCTAATCACCGACCTGTCAAGGGTCCCGTCCATTACAAGGTTAAAATCCCCACCCACTAGGAGAAAAGCGTCAGGGGAAGCAAGAATCTGGGCCAGGGCTGCGCGTAGGAAGGGCTCCTGCTGTGCGTTAGGCGCATACAAGGATCCGACAGTGAAGGTCGCATCCCCCCACTGTACCCGCACCGCCAAGAATCTCCCCCGTATGTCTACTAGGTGGGTCAGGATTCTACAACGTGTCCGGGTGCTGAAGAGGAGGGCAACTCTGTTCTATTTCGCTGGTCCAGAGGACCACAGCTGCAGGGGAAACCTCCTGTCACGTATTCTACGCTCATCTTTCTGCAGGAGATGCATCTCCTGCAGGAGGCATACATCACCCCCAGTATGCTCGAGGAGCGATAGCACTGCGGAGCGCTTCACTGGGTTGTTGAACCCCCAAAAATTGAGACTCACAACCTTCAGCTCCCCAGCCATCCCATGTCAGCGGGATCAGCAGCTAATGCGTCCCCCGTAGAGTCCAAAGGCCGGCGTCCCCAGTCAACACGCCCGGCACAGATACCACCCAGCATGCAAGACAGTGGCGGCGATGCACAGTCACCCAACAGCGGCCTAGGTTTGCTGCGGCATCCCCCCCTTCACTCACTCCCCTCCCACCCGCACACACACCGAACCCCCTTGGAACAAAACCAAACATATGGGTGAAAAGAACAAAGTGAAATACGAAAGTTCGTAGTACAGGCCACATGGGCATAGGGGGTAGGACCCAGTCCACAGTCTTCCTGTTCCCGATTCGGGACTCACTCATCCAGTAGGACACACTAGAGTACCTTCAGGAAACGGCCCCCTCCGACGCTGGCGATGTACCCTTTCGGGCCTCAGGAAGCCTCCGAGTTGTCATCCGGAAGCGCCTCCGTGACCAATGCCACAGATGCCAAAGCTGCGCCTCTCTCCTGGAGGCATACCGAGGGGTTAGGTCCTTTCTTGGTTGCAGGACGTCCCACTGTCTGCCATTCTGTCGATCGTCTCCTCCGCCTGGGGGTATTGACCCCATCCGCCGTCTCTGTGCGTTCTATGCCCAGGAGATCCATGGCATCCACAAGTGATCGTATCTGCACCAGTTTGTTCTGCCAGCGGAAGATGAGGCGGAATGGGTGACCCCACATGTAGGTTATGCTATGCTCACGCAGGTAGGACGTAACCGGCTTGAAGTCTCTACGCTTCTGCAATGTCGACGCTGCCAGATCCTGGTATAGCATCGGATTGTGCCCACGGAACTGCAGAGGGCCAGCATCGCGCGCCATCCTGAGGATACGTTCCTTCAACAGAAAGTCATGCACGCAGACAAGAATGTCCAGCGGCGGGGCCTTTGCTCCTCTCGGTAGACCTACCCGATGCACTCTGTCCATGCGAATGTCCGTGATCTCCTCGTCCTGTCGGACCTGCTTGAAGAGGGCCTCCATGTATTCCCGTAGGTCCGATCCCTCTCTCTTCCATGGCACAGCTCTGATTCGAATGTTATTGCGCAGGACCGGTTCTCTAAGTCCTCCGCATGTGCCTGAAGGTCGTGGTTCTGCTCAGTGAGCCGGATAACATCCTGCTGGAGTTGATGAATATCGCCCGCCGTCCCCAAGTCGTGCTCCTTCAGCGTGGCCACCCGCTCTCCGATGTCGTCCACGTCTCTTTGGACCTCAATCAGGTCCACAGCCAGCTGCGTGCGTAGTCCTGCTATGTCTTCCTTAATGGCTGCAAAGAGATCTAGCATGAAGGCCTTGGTCGCAGGTTTCTCCGCTAGATCCCGAGCAGGCGATTTGTGTGCTCCCGGCGACGCGGTCTGCATCATACTCTTCGGCGCGCCGTCTTTGCCCGGCTTGTCTTTCCTCGCCCTAGCCGCCGCCATGGTCAAGCCTGATAGGCCTCATCTTCGCAGGCTATTCGTGCGACTAGGGAATGCCGCTGGCGCGTTCCGGTAAGCGGGCCCAACCACGCACGTGTTATGCTGAGCCCCGGGCAGGTACACCCGTCTAATATCCTTCTAAGGCCTCCGAGTCTGGGCCTCGTCCGAGTCTCCACCGGCCGCCTCTCGACGCTATGTGTGGGGGGGCCCCGTATGGAGTCAGCCGTCCGCCAGTAGGGAGGAAGGGCAGGACAGGGCCGTGCAAGGCCGAGGCGCCGATTGTCTCACCAGTGTCCACCAGGAGCGCCTTCACAGGCCTCAGAAACCCGGTCCCACCTTGAGCCACGCAGTCCCAAGTGTCCAAGTAGGCCTCCGAGGCCCAGCAGGTCGATCAGTGCAACGCCGCAGGGGGGGGGGGCCGGAGGCAGCGGCAAGCTCCGTGGTTTCTAGGAGCCCGTCGGGAGGACAGGTAGCTCGCTTGCAGAGACTCGCGTTCCGGGGCCTACCTCGACCTCACTCCACCAGCCCCGTCCGGGCCCCTCCTCCGTCCGTCGGCAGTGGGAGGCAGCTCCGCAGGGACACCCCCAGCCTCGGCAGGTCAGCTGCGGTGCGGCAACGCCGGTGGCTCCCGCCGCGGGCACCAGCTCCAGCCCCAGCTCCCGGCAGCAATATCCAGCACTTCCAGGCCACAAGCCTCGGTCTCGCGTAGGTCGCGGGGCCGGGAGGCGCGCCCCAGCCGCAGCTCCGTTTGATCCGAGGTGCCGCCGCGGAACTCAGGCCAGCACCTCTCGCTCTCAGGTGCCTCCCGAGTACTTCTCTCGATGTAGCTTCAGTGCGCAGCCCTTCGCAATCGAGCTGCGGCTACACTCGGCAGCTCTCCGCCGCGGGTCTTTTGTGCGGGCCGCCAGCTCACGCTCCGCAGCCGTTTCATTTTCAGTCCCCGGGACACAGCGGCAGGGCGGCAAAGAGCCGGTAAAGGGGTCCGGTTCTCCCGGAGATGCCAGGGCACTCGGAAGGCAGGAACCGAGGCCCGTAAAGGGTGCTAAATCAAAGCTGTGGAAGGCCAGGCTTGAGGGACCTAAAAGCACGTCCTACTCCGCCGCCATCTTGGCCACGCCCCCCCAGCTGGAATCTTTAAATGTGATTCGAAAGGCTGGGCAATGTTCTGAACCCCGCCATTGATCCTTGCTTATATTTGGGTCAAATCTCAGAGGCCTGGAGAGGTTCCACTTCATGCCCAATATTTAGGAAAGGGGACCCAACAAAGCCAACCAATTTTCACATAGTAGCTTTGCATAACCTTGAGGCCAAAGTATATGCATGTTAACTACTCAAAAATTTGGAGGCTTGGGTATCGTATAACAGGCTACTTCCATTCTTCCAAACATTCTTCAGTGGAGGAGCATACACCACTGATAATATCCTTGCACTTGCGCCCTCAGCCATCAAGCATCAGCTACCACTCTTCTGTTGTTTTATTGATTATAGCGTGGTTTTTTTACAATGTGGGCAGGCCGACGCTGTGGAGAAAGCTGTCACTCTGGGGTATTCCACCGAGCCTTCTGAGGGCAGTAACCTCCCTCTACTCTGAAGCATGGATCCGTATGAAAATCAGCCCATGCATAGTCATCCTCAAAATTACCACTCAAGGGGATTTGAAGTAAGGCTGTGTGCTACCTCCCTTACTCTTCAATTTATACAAAGCAGATCTAAGGAAAGCATTGGCAACCCGCAGCTTTGCTCTCCCCCCATTAGACCACAAGCTGCTTCATCGTTTACAATATGCTGATGACATAGTAATTATGGATCATACAAAAGTGGGCTTACAGTGAGCACTGACCAGTCTTCACACATATAATAAGAGTTATTTTCTCAGAATTAATCAAGAAAAGACCAAAATTGTAAGCTTTGGCAGTTACAAAAATATGAAATCCCTCTCATGCAGCATGGGGCCCAAGATCATCACCACAGCAGCAAAATATAACTATTGGGGGGGGGTGTGGCTCACTGAATCATTTCAATCCTCATCCCAAAAAAGCTTGCTAAAAAAGAAATTAATTACCATCATTTATGGCTTACTCAGCCTCAATAAGAAATTAAATAGCCCCTCTGCTGCATCAATAATCAAAGCTCCTCAGACCTCTCTTCTTCCCCCGCTACAATGTGGCCACCAGGTTTTTCTTGGTGCCTGTCTGGGTTGAGAAGACACAGTGCTCTGGGTATAAGAGAATCTTCCAGTTTCCCAAGCACCTCCGCAGATCAATACTTCGATTGGAACTTGGCCTGTTAAGTTAAACCAGTGAGTTGGACTTTTTGAAATATTATGTACGTACACTGAAAGCAGCAGAGAACTCCTTTAAGGCCAATCTCAGAATTATTGTTGACAACCCAGAAACTCCATGGAACAGGCAACTACAGAGGACAGTTTTATCCTTCCCAAATTTTTCTATCAGCACTCACTCTTGATTCCATCACCTTTTGCATGGGAAAAGCTAATCAACAGGCAGTTATAGCTAGCTTCATTCCAGCAAGACTTTGCCTCTTCAAGGTGCTCAGAGATTTCATGCCCTTTAAATTAATCATACTTCGTGGGGTGACCTCAGCCATACCTTTGAGTCGCCATCAACAGCAGAGTTTGTAGAGTCATTGTGTACATACATCTCCTCAGCGTACCAATAGTGGACTTCAACCGGGCATGGGCCAATCAAGACATAGAAGGGGCCTGTAGATTATGCAACTTCAAGGGAGAATCATAGCTGCACCTTTTGTGCTGCTGCCCCGCTTTTGATGACGCAAGGAGGGCCCTACTAAAATCAATGTTTCTGACAAAGGTTTTACCCAAGCCGATGCAACTTCTTTGTCAAAGTATGGGACATTTGTCAAAGTTCTCAGAGATTCTTTACACCACTGCTCTGGCATGTCCCCATCCTTGCACAGTGCTCAAAAACATATAGCTGACTATTATCCCAAGAAACCAGGAAACACCTAGCTTGGTTCATTGGGACCTCTCCAACTATAAATCGTTCAGGTACGCCTTTATTGAAATCCATAATTTATCACGATTACAACTTCTCGCTCTGCTTGAGTTTACATTTGTTGGCTGCAGCTCATTCTCAAACAACAGTTTGATTGTCTTGGTAGCTGGACAGTATATCAACTTGTGAAGAGTAAACTTACCAACGCCAGAGCATTTTCTGCCCCAGGACTGAACTTGCTGGCTGCCCATTCAACTGTTGCACGCGACAAACATTGGCATTGAAGTCAAGAACCCTCACAGCCATTTGCTTTGTCCTTTGTTGTGCATGGGATTATAATTCTGCCATCCCAATACCTGTGTGGCACTTGAGTACTGCCCCGTCACCATTTACTTCTACGTAGCGTTCTTGTTGTTCATGAATATAATGTTCTTGTCAATGCTTCTAAATGTACTGCCAAGAATTGAAAGCAACAACTCAGTGGTCAATGGTTTTTCTTTATCTCTTTGCAAATGGAAGACCTTTGAAAAAATCAGGACTTTGATTGTTTTCCTTGCCGGAAAATATTGGGTAATTCAAGATATTTATTTACCATGACTTTATTTTTTTTTTAAATACTAAAGATGCGTCAGAATGACCCAGGTTTCAAGACACAAAATGTAGCCCTGTTTTTGTTTTGTTCGTTATAAGAGGCGGGTAAATCACTCCAGGCAAGGCCTATTTTGCCTTGTGGCAAGGAAGCACCATTTAGATGTGAGAAGGGAACGCTGAAATGTAAGGATGGGAAATGTCATTTTTGTTAGTATAAGCATGTGTGCGTGAGCGGGCCTGTGTGTCTGTGTCTGTGTGTGTGTATGTGTGTGTGCATACAAGTAAGCACATATCAATGAGGCATTCTTTTGAGCGGACATCAGGGTTGGATTTGTCCCCCTCAGGTGGCCATAGCAGCAGTAATAGTGGTCATATCTGCATCATTGTGGCCATGGCATACTGTTGCCTACTTTTTGAAGTATAGTGGGTAGCCTTGACCACATAGTGAGAAACACTGATATAATTCTGGCTAGCTCATTTAGAGTAGGGGTTATGTCTGTGATAATGTTGGCCATATTTGCATAATTGTGTCCCTCGCATAAGGGTGCAGTTTTAAAGCGTATTATTTACAGCCTTGACATTATGATGTCCATCCCTATCACAAAGGTGAACCTGACATGAAGAAGATGCCCTCTGTAGCATATTGTGGTCATCTTTGACATACTCATAACCAACCCTAGTATAATGGTGTGCATCAAAAGCATCTTTTTGGCCCTGGTGTAAGGTGGCCATCCTTGGCACCTTGTTCATCTAGGCACATGGTGGCCCTGCCTGGTTTAATGTTGGTCTTGGCATTCATTGCCATTCACTGACACACTGTGAGCATCTTGACATAATGGTCTCCATTCTTAGCATTATGATGGCCACGCTGGCATAGTTGTGGTGCTCACCTACAGTGGTCACCCTTTGCATACTGTGGCCACTCTTGGAATATTTAAAGCTATGTCAAGCTTGGTGTTAGTCATAGCATAAGGTCACTTTTGGCATGTGGCGGCAATCCATGACATCTAATGTTCATCTGTGACATACGATGTACATTGCTACGTTGTGGTAAATATCCTTTGGGATTTAGTGTCACTTATTGCTGATACTATATCTTTGCCACCAGAGGAACTTGTCATCATTGCTATATCTCAGCTCATGTATATGCATGTTGTCAACTGTTTAGATATACTTTATTAGACATTAATCATCAGTATTGCCTTCTGTGGTTAGAGTTGGCAAACAGATGTAATATAAAAGGTACACGTGTTCTTCAAGTTGTAAGCTGTAACCTAAAAGATAGCTCTTGTGGCTGATCCTCTGAGATCTTCCCCATCTAAGGCTAGCTTTGCTGTCTAAGACCAGAGCATGATTGATCAGTGTAACTTAATTTGTTTACCATTCCTCTTCCAAGCAGATTTTCAATCATGATATATGACTGAGATGCAACTTGGGAGGGGCTGCATGGAAAGTGAGAGGAAGCAGAAAATAGAAATAAAGAAATATACAGTATATACCTTGAAGGATTATAAGAGGACATGTCACAAAACATACACTGTGGTTTTTAAAAATGTTCAGTAACAATTCTTGTGACAGGTTAGCTGATGTAACTGTTGATTAAACAAGAGACTTGGGAAGATCCTTGTGTCAGCCCCAATCAATTTTGGAAAGGATTACTGGGAGGGAGTCTATTTGGAATGTTATGGTGTAATCTAATACAACTGATTCAATGCAGGTTGGAACCAGTGCCTTATACTTTGCTACTGAATGTAACAGTCCAACATCAGGGGTGGTAGCCAGCTGAGTCAGAGGCCAAAAGCAGCAGAATTGCTAAGCCGCCTTACTCATGATATTAAGAATATTTTCAGTCCTACCAAGCAATGAGCTCTATGTCCTGAGAGGTGGGAAGATCCCATACTGAGGGGAGTGATGGAAAACTCAACATTCTGAGATCATTATTTAACTAGGTGGTCCTGGCTTTGCTTCATTAGCACTTCCTCTAGGAACTTACTCACAGGAAAAATAGCAGCAACTGGTCAGAAGCTATGCTAGTCGTAGGGTTCCTATACATCTTTTTTTTTAACTTCGACCATATGTGAGAATCAAGTAAAGACAGATGATGAAGACATATTAATATTGGTTTAAAGATAACAAGTAAAGATTTTGGGAGGCTAGTCCGCAATTACCTTGGCGTGAGGCTTTGGGCGTGAGGGATTCAGGATGCCTCAACTTGTTTTATTGAGGAGCTGAGTGATTTCTTCTGTGGACAATTTGCCATTGAGAAGGCTTTGTGATAAATGGTAAGTCGTTAAGTAAATGCTAGGTATCTAAGATGGCCATTTTTCCCTCAATTTGCTTGTGCACTGCCATGATTTTTGTTTCAATCTATCTTTTCCCAAAGTATCTCACCACATGCTCTCATAGATTCCCCTCCAAGAGCTTATTTATGGGATTTGTAGCTCAAGCCAAGTATTACTTTACACTAGGAGAAGTCATGCTGATTTAATCCCACCTAACAGTAGACATAGTTTATTCTATCTTGATAATTAGCCGGATTGTTAAACAATTTTATTGGGTTTTATCAACTATGGACAAAAGCAGTTACAGCAGTATAAGAACATAAACAGGCAGTATTCTTTAGGTACATTTCAATTTTGATACATGAATTAAACGAGGATTTTTTCAGGATCAGCGCGAACAGTATGTAAAACACATAGCAAGTATCAATGGAATGTGAATTTCAGTTTGTGCAACACTATGCAGGGGTAGGAATGAAATGCACTGGCTGGTAATAATAAGAGATATCAGAATACTTCACCTACATGCTGTTGTGTCTCCGAATGTGACCTAGAACCCAATGAATAATGGTGAATGGGTTACAGAACCTGGAAGAAGAAACCAGGGGGAGCACGAGCGACAACAGTATTATGATGTGAAACAGAAATTAGGGGGCATGTATTGCAGGTATGAACTATTGTGATGGGAAGGGAATCTGGGGACCAAAGGCCTTTAAATTAGGGATAGCGAGGGAAGGGGGCCCACATCAGCCAGTTCTATTTACTGTATGAACATGGTATCCCAGGCTGCAGCTGCACGGTGTTGGCCTATGCGATGGGCCTCCTCCGAATGCAGTGCAGCACCTTCTGTCTCACACCAACTGAGTAACGCCTTGCGCCATTCTAGTGCATGGTTAGTAGATGCTTGGCCAAAAGAAGGGCAAGGTTGGCAAACTGTGTGCCCCCCCTTGGTTATTTTTGTCTGGGGAAAATACCTAGAGCAATAGCCTCCCGTGAATTTAATGTGGTGAGGTGGTTGACTGTGATTAATGAAGTATGTACTGCATGTCAAAAGCTTGCTATGTTGGGGCAGGACCAGAACATATGCTGAAGGTCAGCTACCTGGGTGAGACATTTGGGGCATCCGAAATTTGCTGCGGGAAACATACAATTTAAGTGAGCGGGTATAAGATATGCCCAATGAAGGATCATATACTGGATGTTTTTTAAAACGAGCGATCCTCGAAACAGTCTTAGGGGACTTCATGGCTCTAGATCATTCGGTGTCATGAAGAGGTCTTGTTAAGTCCTACTCCTAAAGGCATCAAAGGTGAACCAGAGGAATGCAGGTGTGTTCCCTAATAGCTAAGCAAATCCATGTGATGATGTGTAATTCCCCCCATAAGGTATAGAGTAAGTATCACTGTGTGAGTAGGCAGTTCTTCATTCAGTGCTACCCCTAATTAGTGCCACCTGCAATTGCCCATACGTTGGTAACTGTCCCGAGGGGCTCTTATATTCCTGATGAATTTGCTCAAATGAAAGGATCTGTGCTTCTTGGAAGAGGTCTCTGACTGTTTTTAAGGAGTGTGCATGCCATTCCGATAACTGGTCTGCCATAAGCGGACCTAAAGGGCCTGGTAGGCCCTGGCAAGGGATTTTGGGGGAATATGGGGTGATTTTACTTGTGAGCTGGAAATCCCTATTTAGACATGTTCGTATGATCCACCCTTCAAGGGACTAGGAGTGATGTATCTTAATGAGGGGGAGGGGGTGAGAATGGGCGTATTATTATGTTTGAGGGAAAAAGAATATCTCCTTAGATTTGTCTCAAATAGGTTAGTTCCTGTCTGTCATCAAGATACCCACTAGAGCTGAGCTGCTAGTTAATATGTTTCAAATTAAGTGGCCCCAGGTACTCCTTGACCCATCCGCAGTTGACATTTTTGAAGAGCCACACAATGTCTCCAATCGTGCCACAATAGGGCTCCCAACATTTGATTTAATTTGCGGAAAAAGCGAAGTTGTGGAAACACAGGAACATTTACAAAATAATTAAGGAGGAGGGGAAGAACAATCATTTTAGAAAGTGCTATCCCTCCTGTGAGTGCAAGGGACAACTGCTGCCAGAAGCAGGTTTGAGATCTAAGAGCTAAGTAGGCTCATTTGAGGTTACCTTCAAACAGGTCTTTTTGGGAGTTATATAGATGAACCCCTAAATAACGGACCGTAGTTGTCCCCCAGGCTAGCAGCATAGCTCCCATTTGGATTACCTCTGGGAATGCATAGCTGCAAAATGAAAAGGCACATGATTTTCCACAAGTTCACCCAGAGGCCAATAACTTCCTCAAAGTCCTGAAAAATAGGTGATATTGAAGACATGTCTGCTAAAGTGTTTCAAATATATAATAACAAGTCATCTGCATAGAGCGACATTGCATGTGTGCTTCTGTGAATTGAATGTCTATCGGCTTGGCAATAAGATTAGTATGTCACTGGTACTGACACCATCACTGTAATTATTCAGCTTACACTGTGGCACTGATCAGCAGTGGCAGAGTGTCCAAAGCATCTAAACCAGCAAAAACGAAATCCAGCACAGCATCACAAATACAGGAGGTAGAGGCAAAACGATAGGGGTAACCACGCCAAAGATGCCAGGTCTAACAGTCACTTATTGCTTTCTTAACTTCAGCCACAATGATGAATTCATCTAGCTCCCCTCATAGCAAAGCATTAATTGTGGGTAGGGGGAGGGGGCTAGGAAGCATCTAATTGATCCAGGGGGTGCAGCAGGAGTTGCCTTATATAGCCCTGCATAGTATGAGCAAAATGCTTGTAGTATAGCTGATTGGGATCTCAAAATTAGGCCTGTGGAAATTTCCTTAATTAATTAACTATGTGTTTCCTGTCAGGCCTGATAACGGATGTCTAATCTGGATAAAGTTGCCCCAGCATTTTCTTAACATGAGCACTACACATAAAGCTAGGTTTCGTTCATAGACCCATAAACCATTCAAAACAAATTCAACGATTTGACAACTAGGAAGAAAATGGAGGTGAGCTTGTTATACATAGATCTGTGATTAATTCAACCAGCAAGCGGAAATTAATTGAATGTCTATCGGCTTGGCAATAAGATTAGCATGTCACTGGTACTGACACCATCACTGTAATTATTCAGCTCCCTTCTTTAAAGAAGAAATTGAACAATTCCATGACGGTATCACCAAGAAACTGAGTACAGAGTTGGATGATATTCACCAGCAGTGTAATACCTCATCCCTATATTGATTCTTTAGTTCATTCACAATAAAAAGCCTTCCATTCCTTCGCTTGGATCAAGGGCAGAAGCTGGGGGTCAGAAGGTACCGATGTGGAGAGAGCAGGATGAGGAGCATTTGAAGTGCCTGCCAGGTCGTGTTAAGGCTTCCAATATGTTTACTAAAGTTTCTCACAGTTTTGAGATAGTCCTCAGAAGTAGAAGGCATGCCAAGGTGGTACAACCAACTCAGCAGGGACCGTTGGTCTTTGAAAGTTGATCTCATTGTCTCAAAAACAGGAACTCCAGATTTGAGAAGACACTTAAAGGCCAACTCTTCTTTTCCTACCCATCTATTGACAAACTTATATTCATACAGTTCCAGAAAGACCCACAGAGATTAATGATTGGTTTACAAAATATGGCATAAAATTCGGACAAAACAAACAGAAGGTCTGTATTTCTTGCAATAATCTGAAAAATGGATGGGATTCTGCACCATACGGCATTGTCTCGTATATAAGAAAAAGTTGTACCTTTTAACACCTGGTAGGTCTAAGCCAATTTTCATGTGATGAGATCAATACCACAAATGTGAATTGTCTGTACCAGTAAATCCCACTTAAGCATGGGAAAACAGGCGTTTCAAGGCGTGGGTATTATTGCAAATTTCTGAATTTTTGTGGGTATTCTGAAACTCCTATCTTTCCTCCTTCCACTCTGGAAACAGTAAAATGTGCCACAGGGTGGAGTTATTGACTTTCCTGAGTGAGAAATGGAATGGATCGGTCCACTTATTGTTAGCAGTGT
Organism: Lissotriton vulgaris; assembly: GCF_964263255.1. Taxonomy (NCBI): domain Eukaryota; kingdom Metazoa; phylum Chordata; class Amphibia; order Caudata; family Salamandridae; genus Lissotriton; species Lissotriton vulgaris. The sequence goes on from NC_141696.1 coordinate 1,156,835,598, forward strand.
TGGGAAAAGGACTTATCCATGGGGAAAACTATTTTCCTCGCATAGGAAATGCATAGAGGATCCTATTTTCACAGTGTGCAGCTCTCCACTATGGAGAACCACGGAGTGTGGGAACCGGTTTCTGAGTGGACCATCGCACGACCTTGCCAATAATACACATGGAAACCTGCACCTAGTGCAGCTTTCCTTTCGTATTCCATAGAATGATTCTGAATCTACATTCATACGTAGGAGTGAACATCAAGGGTGTTGGAAGTAGGGGTGCTGCAGCACCCGCTCGACGCTGTTACATATTTTTTTAAATAATAATTACAATCGCTCACTAAATCAGTAAATGGTACAGCAGCCATGCGTAAACCGTCATAGCTGCTGCCAGTGAAAGGAGTGTGTGTTCTCTGCAGCTCTGATTTGGAAGAAATACCAGTATGAAGGGAGAGCACAATGTAATCTGATCAGGCCAAAAACTGAAATATTGCTAATTGTCAGTGAAATTCCAAGAGTTCCCAGAAGAAGCCGTATAGCTTTGGGACCACGTTTTTTTTTCACTTGATTTGATCATCAGTGCATCTTAAACTACAAAATGGCTTTCATACAAATACATGGCTTAAATATATTATTCGGTTAACAAAAACTCCCTATTCTACTTCACTTGCACGTTCCTCTTAGAAATATACCAGGCATTTGTTCATGTTTTGTAATTCTGTTTTTGCCTGTGGCTGGTATTAGAATAATAATATTTTGCTTAAAATCCCCTGCGGCTTTTTTCCCTTATGATTGTGCTTTGTCACATTAGAATTACTTTATACAGTTTGCACAGTTCTAAAACACATTTAGATGTACATGTTCTTCAATTTTTCTATTTGAAGTTTTAATTTGAATGAGAGACAAATACCAGGTCTTGCTGATTTTCCCAATTTTTATCGGCTTTCACATATAAGTACAATAATGTTGTTAGAATATTAAACAGTTGACACTCAAATGAGTGGGCGCTGCTCTGGTTGAACATTGTATTAGAGTGCAGGGCCGGACTGGGAACTCAAAGTAGCCCTTGCTAGTTTGCGGGTGTGCAGGCATGTCGAAGGGGGAGGGGGTAAGTGTGAAGCACTGCTTCTTTTGGTACTGCTGGCAGATATTGCAGCCCCGCTTCAAAACCGGCCCGAAGTAACATAACAAGGGCCCCAAAGCTGCAAAACTGGCACCCCACCCTTCCAGTCTCCAGGGGAAACGCCCGAGGCCTGCTAGAGCCAGTCTGGCCGTGCTACAGTACCCAGCTTCCATTCTCTCAAGACATTTTGATAGCTAGCTGCTCGCTGTCTTCAATCTTGCACAGTGGTACACTTGGGGATAAACCCACGGGGTGCATGAGAGTTACTGTACCATAATGACTACAACAACTCGTGGACAATATGCACTATTCATCTAGGACACAGAATTCCCTACGTTGTTTTTTTTTAACTCTTTCTTGATGTGCAATACTTCTTTGTTGCAGAATGTTTCCACTTCACTCTCTCTGGTAGTAAATATTGTGCTATTGTATATCTAGTGTTTCAAAAGGGCAGAGAAGATGTCCAGTTGTCCTGTACATAGGGGCCTATTAGGATGGCGGACGGACGCCAGAGGAGGAGGGACCGTCTGCAGGGGCAGTGGCGGTCCCTCCGTGCTAATTAGGATGTGACCGCCACCCCGGCGGTCACATCCTGTATTTTTAACATTGCAGCGGGTCAAGCAGCACACGCCACAATTTAAAAAAATGCATGTTTACCTTTGCATGCACGAAGCTGCAGGCACCGCGTGGTGCCTGCCGCTTCGTGCACGCAAAGGCATGGGGGTACTATAGGTACCCCCATGTGCACTCACCACCCCCCCCCTTCACCCCTGGGGGCCTGCAATGGGCCCCCGAAGATAACAACAATTCAAGATGGCCGCAGGGGTAGTGAGCTCCGAAACCGAGCTCCTGGCTCAATTAAAAAAACATCTAATCAGAGCCCCCCCAGCGCTGCCCAGCACCAGGAACGCGACCGGAATCTGTGGCGGAAAAGTGCAGCCTGTCCCGCTACAGGAAAGCAGAGACCTGCCGCCTGATCACGCTCAATGGTGATCGGCGCTCCGCTGCCCTCCTTGCGACCCCAGGACACTCACCCGCATTGCAGCCGACCGCTACCGGATTCACCAGCAACGCCAGCACGAGGAAACTTGAGCATTAGAGTCCCGACCAGCTTGGAAGACTTAAGTTCCTGCACCGGAGCCCAGGGATTCTCCGCCGACGCTGCCCTCCGCACCTGTCTTCAAAATGGCGAAAGGGGGAAACAAGGGAACCCTACTCACAGCGGAACCAGGGCAATATGTTTATCCAAAGAACAATGGTTCCTGTGGCATATTTATTTAACACAATATTTAATATAACAGCTTAGATAAGCACTATTAAATTGTAACAGAAAAGGGTCTGGCAAAGAAAGAAGCACACATATATACCAATTTTTTAAGAAATTATTCTTTGTATTTCAACTTTCAGACACTCAGTCTAATAGTTATAACAGCGACATATTTACAAAAAATTGTGCAATGTGTCCCCAGTGGTTTGTGAACAAAAAACAAAACATAAAATAATAAGTGATCTGTACAACTTTGTTATTATGAATATTTACAAAGGGAAAATGACCAAGCGCAATAATAAAGCAATTCTTAACAGTGACTATCTACAATCATAGAACACTGTGCTTGAAAAGGTTCATTCCCTATGGCGTCGACGGCGTTTCGACCTGCTCAGTAAAGGTCTCGTCAGGACTAGACAGTGAGGGACATCTACAGGAAAGTGAAAAATGTGTGAGTATGTGTAGTCGCAATCATTAATGAATATGTATGAATTAAAATGAACGGATAATACCTTGTGGTGTCTTTTATTAATGCAACCCATGCGTGATAAAAAATTGGAATTGACTTACAGTGTACCCAGCCGGGCACTGTTTGGAAGCAAGGTAAAAAGGTAAGAAGACAGGTGTTATAAACGTACTATAGGGTGGGCAAAAAGTGTCTTCAAGGCCACAGCTTAGACTTATATGTAGCGCACACAGCAATAGCCACTCACCACTGTCGGTGGATACCGTGGTAATCTTGAATATAAGGCTGGCAATCGGTATTTGGCAACAGAAGACAGGAAAATGCCTGGTAACAAACGGAATTATATTAAAAGAGGGCTAATTTATTGCAGGAATCTATGTACGGGGCAGTATTGCTAAAGTGTCTACAAAAGCCACCCCTTGGACTTATATGTCACAGGGAATAGCCACTCACCACTGTCGATGGAATCCGTGGTGAACTTGAATGTAAGGCTGATAATCGATAATTGGTAGCAGAAGACAGGAAAATGCCTGTTAATAAACGGAAACTGTATTAAAGGAATGCTCGTTTGTTAAAGGTAGGTTCGTTTATTAAAGGTATCTAAGCGGGGGGCAGTCGTGTCTTCAAAATGGCGGCACTAGAAGACATCGCCTGACCGGAGCCTCCCCCGGAGCCGCCGCTTCCACCCTCTGAGGTTTCGACAGTTATGAGGGCGCCAAGCTACAGCCCGGACCACCACTGGAAGTCAAAAAACTCTCCCACCGGAGCTCCAGGATTCCTAACGCTGCCGACCCCGCGCCTGGCTTAAAAATGGCAGCTAAAGAGGACGTCGCCTGACCGGAGCCTACTCCGTAGCCGCTTTTCTTCCACCCCGTGAGTTACTGACTCTTATTGGGGCACCACCAAGCTTCAGCCCGACTACTCCAGTAACCAAAGCCTCTTCATTAGAGCCCCATGTTTCCTGCCACCGCCGGCCCCGTGCCTGACTTTAAAATGGCGGCCAAAGAGGACGTCGCCTGACCAGAGCCTCCACCGGAACCACCGGAACCACCTCTTTCCACCCCGAGAGGTACTGGAAGATACGGGGGGCGCCAATCAGAGGGGCATTGGGATGTCCTGCCTCCTCATTATTTATAATGAGTTACAGGGGCCCTTGCCCTATCTCCAGTGTGACCAGATATTGAGAACAAAAAACCGGGACACTTCAGAAAAAATAGAAGCAGGACTACAACAAAGGGAAAAAAAAGGAGAAGGAAGGAAGAGAGTAGGAAAGGAAGGGAAAGAAAAGCGGGAAAAGAGAAGTGGGAAAGGCGCAGAATGACAACTCTCACCAACAGTGGATAGCAAATGATGCATCAAGAAAATAAATAAATTGTCATTTCTACAGCCAACATCATACACATTAATAAAGTGCTTACTCATAATAGCTGCTAACTAGCTTAGCCTTCCCCTCCTGTGCCACTGGCTGCCACAGGGAAGCATAACATGGGGCAATGAGATCTCCCCCCTCCACCTAGGCAGAGGCACCTGGTCTATCTGCCCTGCCCCGACCATCACCTGCACGCCGTTGCTCAGAATAGCGGACCAGGAGGACCTTCAATGCCCCACATGACTCCAAACCACGTGTCCTACTGAACCGCACCTTCGGCCTGTCGCCTGCCCTCCGGGCCACCCTAGCTCCTAGCGCCACAACGCTACCTAATCAGGCTCCTCCCTCCACCACACCCACGATGGCTCAGGACCAGCCCCCCCCTCCTCCACCAGTCCCACTTGCCCACCTTAAACCTCAAAGTCGGAACTCCTTCACCATCATTTTCCCCCCACTCCTCTCTACTAAGTTGCGACGCTCTTTCAAGCAGAAACTCATTCGCAATCATAAAGAAACCCTAATCATTGACATCTACCACTCGGCCTCCAATGGACCGACGAAGATGAACCTAATATTCCACACTGAAAGACCGGAATACTGGGTCTCCACGATTAGATCGCGGATGTTTATCGCCAAAACAACCTCCACTCTCCACAGCTGCAAACTAACCGCGATTCTCCAGTTCAGATCAGCTGGTAGAGGCTATATAACCGTGACCATCTTCACCAATGGCACGGTCCTCATCCAAGCTAACAACGAGAACCTGGAAGCTTTCGACTCCATATTTCCCGCACTTAGGTCAGCCCTTCCTACCCCCCTAACCTCGCCCCAACGCCGCCTCCGACCACGACCATAACTAACAGAGAAGACCTTGATACGCCCTTCCGCGATCCTTATTCAGCCCGACAGGCTCCTCCTCCCCCAGCCATACCTCACCCCCACGCACAGCCACCCAACATCAACAGGACGCTCAATCCCCTCCCTCTACCCCTTCGTCCAACTACCTCACCTCTCCCAGCCTCAGTCTCCGACAACCTCCTATGACAATCACCCCTACGCCAACAGGCTGCCTTCAGCCAACGAGCCTCATCCCCTCAAGTCTCCCTACAACTCTCAAACCACCCCTGTCCAAAACTCCTCCTGTCCTCCTCCCTACATCCCCCTTGTCTAAACCTCCTCCTGACCCTCCCCTGAAACCCCCGTCCTTCACCCTGACCCCTATCTCCCAACCCACCTCTCGAACCCTAACACACTCGGCCCCACTCCGAATTCCCACATCCCCTCCCTTGAGTCCTTAACAAAACGGCTCGCAGCCCTGGAAAACCAGGTCGACACTATCGCCCAAGGTTTATCAGAAATCCTCTCTAACCTTGATATAGTCTGTAACCCCCACAAACCCTCTCCCCGGACCACCCTCCACGTCAATACCATCATCACCCAGGAGCCCTTAAAAGCCTTAAGTGCCCAGCCTTTCGATCCCCTCCCCAAGGACCAGGGTCCCGATTAAAAAAAAAACAAAACAACAAGAGCCCCTTGCACCAGACCCTTGTCCTCTATTTCTTCTCCCACTCCAACGGGCTAAAAACACCTGACCTCCAGGCCGCTTAGATCAGAAGCTCCTATGTCAGACAGGGAAGCAGCCTTACTAGCCGCCACCTACAACTCCCCCATTGCTGATTCACCTAAATCCAAAATCCACACCGCTATACCTAGAGAGGCTAAAGATAGAACCACCAGCAATCAGGAGAAATTCACCAACTGCCTCCTAATCAATTGCAGATCGGCCTCTCTACATGCAACGGACTTAGCCGAAGCCATCCTCACACATGACATTGACGTTGCGTTCCTCACGGAGACCTGGCTTAATAAGACATCCCCTCCCTGCCTAGACATGTTGGTTCCACCCAGTTTCTCCCTCATCTCCAAAGACAGGATTGAACAACGAGGAGGTGGGGTCGCTATCATCCACAAGGACAGCTGGAGCATCACAGAAACCTCCTCCTTCGAGTACGACTCCTTTGAATGTCTATCCACCGTCATCAAGACAAAAGACAACGACTCTCTACTGTGCCACCTACTCTATCACCCCCCCCCACCCCCCCCCGGGCAGAAATAATGAGTTTGGAGAACAACTATCAAACCTGATTGCACAAGACGCACTTGGCGATTCCAAAAACTTAATTCTTGGTGATCTGAACCTCCGATGGAACGAGACCCATAACCCTCTAATCAGATCGCTATCTAGCCTCCTTGATGATAACAACCTCACCCAACACTGTACTGAGGAGACTCATTACAAAGGAGCCACACTGGATGCCATCATTGCCCAAAAGAATTCTATCACGGTCAACCACATACTACCCATTGACTGGTCAGATCACCACATGATCTTATTTCATATCAATCACCCCATCATCTCGCTTAAACCTCCGCAAGACCCCCCCAAATGGTCGAGAAACCTCTCCCAAGTACCCCAAGATATCCTGGAAGGTCAGCTAAGTTCACTTCTTCCAAATAACACACTGCACCTCTCGACCAATGATCTCGTCGACCACTATAACTCGGGGTTAGTCTCCATACTCGACAATCTAGCTCCTCTAAAGCTCAAAAGAAGCCGAGCCACTCCATCTAGAACCTGGTTCACTGCGGACCTCAACGCAGAAAGAAGAAACTTGAGAGCCAAAGAAAGAAAGTGGAGAAACAACCCAACCGCCATTCTCCGCCTCCAACTAAAATCAACCCGTAGGAAGTACAACAACCATACCAAAAACAAGAAATCCAGCTTCTTCCGCGAGGCATTGGTCAAATCCAAAAACAGACCCAAAGAGCTCTACAACATAATCAGACAACAAACAACCAAGCCCCTGCCCTCATCCCTGCAGGCATCCAAAGAACTCTGTGATAACTTCGCCAACTTCTTCAACGATAAGGTCTTAAAAATCAAACTATCTCTAGACATCAACATCCCACACCTCCAGAAGAGCAACTCGGCCATCCCATTGGCACTCCCATCCGACTCCTTTCCCTCCCCCTGGCTAAGCTTTCGCCCCGTCCAGGAAACTGAGATAATCTCGCTGATCTCGACCTCCAAACCATCAGCACACGTTTCAGACCCCATTCCCCCCTCTTTAATCAAAAAAATGAAGCTTACCTTAGCGCCCATCTGGGGAAGAATCATAAACAGCTCCTTACAAAGCGGAGTGGTCCCTGATTGTCTAAAAATGGGGCAAGTCACTCCTCTGCTGAAAAAACCCGGTCTTGACTCAACTGACTTGAACAATTTCAGACCGATATCCAACCTCCCTTTGCTCTCGAAAACACTTGAACGCTGCGTACTCCTGCAACTGACGCAACATCTGGACAACATCAATCTCCTGGACCCCCTCCAATCCGGCTTCAGACAAGGCCACAGCACAGAAACCGCGATGCTGAACATCATAGACGACATTCATGGATCTCTTGACGCAGACAAGTGCTGCCTCCTCATACTCCTTGATCTCTCCGCAGCGTTCAACACGGTGGACCACAAGCTCCTCATTATGACTCTTCAAGAAAGAGCCGGCCTTGGCGAGGTAGTTCTCAAGTGGTTTTCCTCCTTCTTACATAACCGTACGCAAATAATAAAAATTAAGAACTTCACCTCCGAAACCCAGCAAGCCAACAAGGGTGTCCCGCAAGGATCAGTGCTCTCTCCTCAGCTCTTTAACATCTACATGGAACCGCTCGCCAAGTTACTCAGGAACGCCAACATCCACTTCCACCACTACGCGGATGACACGCAGATTTACCTGGAAACCTCTTCTCTTAAAGACATCCACAGACTTAACGATGTCCTAAATGAAGTCCAAGATTGACTGACAAAGAATCACCTGAAACTCAACCCGACAAGACAGAAACACTCCTCATCTCAAACAAAGAAGACAACCCTCAAATCACCTCACGCTAGCCGACTCCGTTAAATCCCTGGGTTTCACCCTAGACCCCAAACTAACCCTGACAAACCACATTAAGAATTCGGCGAAAAGCGCATTTTTCAACCTCAGACTTCTGAACAAAATCAAACCTTACATTCCTAACAAGGACCTCAAACTAGCTACGCAATCTCTAGTTCTTTCAAGACTGGACTATGGGAACTCAATCCTAACAGGCATCCCCAAATCGCACCTGGCCCCACTAAAAACAACACTTCACGGGGCAGCGAGAATGATCACAGACTGCAAAAAATCTGACCACATCTCCCCGGCACTCAAAGAACTTGAATGGCTCCCTGCGGAAATGCGGAGTACCTTCAGAACGGCCTGCCTAACCCACAAGGCCCTCCACACCGGCAAACCGGAATACTTGGCAAACAAGCTCAAAAAAGCAGGCCAAGCCAGAAATTTGAGAAGCTCTAACTCCCTGCTGCTCATCCTACCAAAAACCAGAAAGAGGAGAACTGGGAACTGCTCTTTCTCAGGAAATGCCCCCAAAATATGGAACGCCATCCCCCCGCACATCAGAACTATACCGTCCTATGCAGAATTCAAGAACCAACTCAAATCCTTGTGCCTTATCCGCTCCCTTGGTTGTGGGTAACTTGGATCAGCAAGCGTCCCCAGAATCCATGCGGTAACGCTGAATCCTGTTACCAAGAAGTCCTGCTGTTTTCCTCATTCCAAATTGTCGCTCGCTGTTCGCTTTCATTGGGTTTGTGTCATGTTGTTCTCTTTTTCATTCCCTCTACTGTAAAGCGCTCTGCTACCTCTGGGTCTTGTTAGCGCTATAGAAAACTTCTAAATAAAATAATAAAAATAAATAAATAAACACCGTATGCCTTTCCACGAACGAAATGCCGCCGTGGAAAGGCATATGACCGCAGCTATCCTAATATGGCTGGCGGTGTCTGATAGACACCGCCCGCCATGTTAGAGCTTTTCCGCCGCGGGCGGAAGGCGATCGCGGCGGAAAAGCGGCGGACGGAAAATAAATCCCCCAGCCATCTTAATCTGGCGGGGGCTCTTTTTCCAGTCCGCAGCGGATAATCCACATCCTCCGGGCCGGCGGTGGCTTCCGCCGGACCGGAGGATGCGGATTATCCGCAATCATAATCGGCCCCATAGTTTTGAAAAACCAGGACACTTACTTTTGGAGCATAAAAGTTGTGATGGATTGAATGCAATAATGCTTTTCTTTCAGAACTAATTTTATAATCTGTTCAAATTTAAACAGTGTGTTTGGAGAAATGTTCTTGATTGTGGACCGGTTGATCTCATTTTCCAATCATTTTTCCACCTAAAAGTCCCCCAAAGTCTTAGAGAAGTTACTGTACTCGCTTGCTTGGTGCTTGTATTGCTAATGCCTATCATATTTGTGTGGAGTCGCCAAAGGCCAGAACCCACACCCAGAAATTCTTTCAGCACCTCAGTTCAGTGTGCTGGTGTAGATTTACTATTTCTTTTGTGAACTGGGCCCTCAGAACTTTGGCCACACTGAGATGATGTAATTGCTTCAATTACGCCCTTCTGAAAGTCTTTTCTCAATTTCTTTCATGAAAAGGTTGTATTTGAATCTGCAATTCATGGTGATTTAAACATGTTTTTTCTTCATTTGAACAACGCCCTGACACAGTGTTTACATTTCTTTTAAAATCTTTGGAGGACAGAAGCTTTAATAGGAAAAGCTGGTTCGAATACATTTGAACAATAAGATTATTTAATACCAGTCCACTTCTTCTATGCCAGAGTACAAGGTGCATTTTAACCATACAGAAATGGAAACAGTAACATAAAGAAGGGTCAGTGTCGACTAGACTCATGCAAGGCGCGTGCTGATTGGCCTAAGTGTGGCAACTTCTATGCTGGTCTGCTTTTATTTACCAGTAAAGCTACTCAGTTGAAAGGAGCATCTCCGATCGGCTTGCAAGCAATATCCTACTTTATCCTATGTTGTTGTAACTCCGTAATGCGTGATTAAACCATAATAACTTCACCTGCTGAAACGCTACCAGGTGTAGTACCAGAGGATCTAAGGGGTTAACTGGCATTCAGGATATTTATAAATGTGTTTACCTAAACTAATCTGCATACTCTACTGAATATTCATTTCCTTTGGCGATATTCATATCTTTATAATTCTGAGCAACTATCGCAGACTGGTTTGACTCCTTTATTCCATTATTTTTGCCTGTGTTCAATTTTTTATTTGTGATTTTTTTTAGGCCTCCTGCTTCCAACATGCGAATCCAGGGTGCCCACAGCGAGTGTTTGGCTGCCACGTCTCGTGACAAATATTAACCAGGCATGCCGCTTCGTGAAAAAGATTGCAAAGCAGAGACAGGATAGACAACATACTTACTAGAACTGGAATAATGTACTGCAATTTTGAGGAGTGCCAGGGACACAAAGAACAGAGTGCAACGGCTGCCCTGGGTACAAACCTGAATAACGATTTTAAATCTGTTTTCTGCTAGCTATACTAATGTCCTTGAGCAAATCACCTCCTTCGGCCAGAATATTTGCCACTGTGTTTCATCAGATATATCAATCTCATAAAAGTATGTTCTTTTTTAGAAACTCGTGTTTCCAGGACTTCTCAGGTGCACTGTCAATTCCAAATAGAGGCGATAAGTCAGGATGAGCAATGTAAACTCCCCCCATTCCTGATTCTGGTACCACGAGGCGGGAATGGGATTCATAAATGCATTTAATTTCACACTTAAATGTCTACTTTGATCAGCAAATAGAGGCATGAATTGGGCCCTAAAAGGTTTGGTGCGTTTATTGTCTCCCAAGAATAAGACAGCTCCTTATTAATAAGCATGAACCTGCTTCCCAAATAAAGTTGTTCCTCGGTTGTGAAGATACTGAGGGTGTTTAGTTCATTACAAGCTGTAGAATACTGAGAGTAGCTATAGGTCACCTTAACCTGGAGCTCGGGCTGAAGTCAGTTTCTGAGAATGAACCCATTAGCTGAGCAGGCTCTCTGAGTGCTCCTAAAGCCTTCAGTTTTTGGAAGGAGGCCATGCACGAGCCTTACTCTCAGCAGGAGGAAATGCTTATCAATAACAAAAGCAATACAGTCTAATCAAGTGAGAAAATGTTTAAAGTAACTATTATGCATTGCAACAATACACGATTAGGTTTTAGAATGGGTTAAACGTCTTCGGATATAAAAAGCAGGTAGACAGAGTGCAAGTAGAATAAAAAAAATACCTAAGCGTTATGGTAACGTTTAGTAGAATTCAACATTCATCAGGTGCACATCATTGCGGGGTAAATCCAGTAATAAGCAATTTGGCTTTTTGGAGGTCATATTATGCATTGCGCAACAGGCAGACTCAGAGACCAGGCCATTAGGAGGCGCACTGACATGGTGCCACAAAAAGGTGGCACACTTTCAGTGCGCCCTCTGATGGCAGACCTCTGTGTGGGGGCAATGAGAGTCCCATTGGTCACCCAAACAATTCCTGTCCCCTCTTTAAATTGCTGCCGGCTTCCTGCCTGCACCATGAAAGATGGAGCGGCTTGTAACCAGGTGCTCCGTTTAGCACTGAATACCCGCCCGAAGGCAGCGGCTAGTTCCTGGCTCCCCCCAGGGCAGCACATTGATTGTGATAGGGAACACTGTCCCTGTTTGCCCCTGGCACACCTTCTTCAAGGTGTGCCATTGTGCAAAAGCGGTAGTACCTCCATTACATAATACAGGCACTCAGGGCTGGTTTTAGGCTGGTGCAACCGGTGCAGCCACACCTGGCGCTCACTTGGGTGGGGTGGACGCTGGGTTTTAAAACAACTTTTGGTTAAAAAGCACATGAACTTCCTTGTGCGTCTAGCAGTTTTCAGGCAACAATTAAAAGGTCAAGTGGTCTGGTGATTAATGTTCCTACTGGTGAGAGATCGGAATTTTGTCTAGCTGCAGTTTTGACTCATCATAAAGTAGTGCAGAGGGTTAATCTGCCTGCTGCAAAGAACGTGTACCATGCACATCACAGAACTGAGGGTCATATTCACAAGAAGCTCTCGCCGAATTAATGGCACATTACGCAGCCAAAGCCATGATAAATTTACCTCCCCATTTACGAACAGGTGCTAGCAGCCCACAGCACCAGTTTTCTCGCGATCGCAGCCACAAAAAACATTGCTACAGAGGACCCCCGCAACTATCGCTAATAAGATGCAGAGTAGGCGTTCCCACGCAAAAAGCTGCTACAACACCACACCTCAACATTCACACCGACCAGACAGTTCGGCCTGAAGGTCTCTGGTCCGTCAGCCAGTCACCACCGGCAGAGGAGTATGTGACGTCATCGGCCCCTTATATTTGGAGGGTCACATGGCCTGTGACGCCTGTGCCGGGTAGGTGTGGTGTGCGTGAAAACCTGCCCTCAGGGAGTGGCTGTGATATGCTGACAACTAGACCAGTGACCTGCACACCACCAGCGATTACGCCTGCAGCAGATAGCAATGAGGCCCCTCCTCGTAGCGTTAGTGGAGTGGTCCGGCCTGCCGTACGCCGGAATAGTGCAGGTCTTGCAAAAATGACTTGTGGGCACTGGGCGTAGTTGTTTATGTCCGGACAAGGAAGTGGCTGATGCTTGTGTCCCTGTTGTGTCCACGGAAACCGTGACACAAATTGCTATGTAGGACCCTCTGACTGGCATCCCACAGGATGAGCATCATTGGCGCAAGGGAAATCACTGTCCCTACATTCATCCACACATATATACATGAATGATGAAATACATGACACAGCAGTGCGTCACTGGGTTTTTATTGCACATCCATTGCAGTTCCGCAGCTGGAGCTGTACAGGGAAATGCCGAGCACACTACACAATATGGGCCCATGGAGGGACGGTCAGAGTCCATCCGTGGAAGACCAGTACTGCGTAAGGGGAGGGGTGCAGTCCGCAGTCTAGTTGCCGTGTCATTGGTCATCAAAGAGGATGTGGCGGTCCATGTCGCTGTCCAAGGTGAGTGCATCTGAGGGAATCAGGGGTCAGTGGAAGGTCATGAGGCCATGTGTAGGACCAACCAGGAACAGGCCAGGTGGCAGAAATGAATGCTCCTGAGTCCTTCTAATCACAAGCCCATCCATGTCCTTATCCCCGGATGTGTGCCCTGCCCCACCTGTGGGTGTTGCTGTACTGGCTGTGGCATTGTGTGCCACTGACACCTCAGGTGCCGGAGGTGGATTGTCGGCCACACTGTGTGCCACTGACACCTCAGGTGCCCGAGGTGGATTGCCGGCCGCACTGTGTGTCACTGACACATCAGGTGCCAGAGTGGTTAGGCCAACCGCATAGGGAGACTTAGACTCACCAGGGTGTGGAGATGTGGATGGTGTGGGGGCAGCAGCATTCAACATCGCCACGCCTTGTGGCAGCAATGCCATGATTAGGATCTGCAGGGCATGGTAGATCCAACCTACATTCCGCTGCTGTGAAGTGGTGGCTGCCATCCTTTTCGCCTCCATCCCCACCATGTCCTCCATGAGCCTCCGCATCCGTGCCAGCTCACAGCTGTTATCGCTGGAGCCACTCTGAGTGGACAGATTTTCTTCTCTCCGCGTCATCCCTCCAGAGATGTCAGTCAGGGCTCATTGGAGACCATGGAGCAGGGCTACACACCCAAAGATGGTGTCAAGTTTGGTTGCCATGTTGCCTAAGGCCAACCACACCTGATCTGCGGTCTCCCTCTGGCACTCCAGCACACAGCATTGGAAGGCCATGTGTTGTTCCAGGGGGTCTTGGGGGAGTTCCAGGGCTGTGGGGGCCTCCTGCTGGGTGCTTTGGGTAGTGGGTGGGGTCTCCTCGATATAGCTGTGCTGCCCTGATCCTGGAGGTGAGTGGCGGATGAGGTCAATCATGTCTTGGATGGCTTGGCTTTCGAACCTGGTGTTGTCCTCCTTGTCATTAGTGAAGCGTGGCTGGGACTGCTCAGCAGGAGGTCTTGACGGTGCCCCTGCGATGTGAAGGGGAGATGGTGTATTACAATGTGTCCACGTGCATGTAGCTGCATGGTACATGTTGACATTCAGACAGCATGACATTATACATTGTGACAGTCTGTAGATCTGGGCGAGGACCCAGAGTCATTGTGGGAGTGCACTGGGCTCTGCTTGAATGTGCATGTGTGCCATTGTGCCCATCTCCACCCGTACCCCCAGTACCTGGTGGTCACTCACTCTGGTGCGGTTGTGTTGTGTCCTGTCAAGCAGTGTCCGGTCCCCCGACTCCGGCCACAGACTCCACACTGATGGCTGTCGACATCAGCTCCTCCATGTCATCCAGCTCGAGCTGTGGAGCTGGGCCCCCACCTCCAGCCTGCGTTGCTGCCTTCCGGTTTGTGGAGAGTTTCTCCTTGGTCCTCCTCTTGATGTTATTCCATTGCCTCTTGACCTTGTCCATTGTCTTCTTGTGCTCACCGACGGCATTCACCTTGTCCACGATGTCCCGCCATATTCTTTTTTTGTGCCCAATGACACGTTGGAGGTGATGAACAGTTGTTGATGGTGTTCCATCACCTCCGTGACTATGATCCTGTTCACCTGCGGACTGAACTTCGTCTTACTCTTCTTCTTCTCCTTGCCCTTCCCTGTCCCCGAGGTCCTGGGCTGGTCGTTCTGGGTGCTTGTGTAGTTGCGCTCGTCCTCTGCGCCTGCTCAGGCTGCCTCCATGGTGCTTGGGTGTTGGTCAGTTTGTATTTGGGTGTTTTTTCTACTTTTATGGTGATTTTTCCCACCTGCCAGGTGTGTGTTGCAAGCCTGGCGCTGCTTATCGCTGGTTTCCTCATCGCTCATTGGCCCATCACAGGTTTTTTGATGTTGTGGATTGTGTTTTTGTCTCCATCGAGGTGGTTGTATCGCGGATATTGACCGCTATTTCAGCATACTATCGCATGCTACCCCTATGTTGTGAATTCCACGTTGACATTGGGCTATTTTCCCGCGATGGGCTGCGATGTTGAAAGTTGCGTTACGCTACTCTTGCAGTAGTTATGACACGTTCTTGTGAATATACCCCAGAATGCTAATGATCTATTAGTAGCACTATTAAAAAATTAACTGTATGTCAGAAAGAGTCTATAGAGAGAAGAGGGGCACTGTTGGAGAGTGGTAGTAAGGGAGTTCAGGGAGAAGGAAGTCACCGGGGGCAGGGGGCGCCAAAAAAGATTGTCTCACCAGGCACCGCCCGTGCAAAAACCGGCCCTGCAGGTACTTATTTCATAGGTTCAATCTCCTTCAAAGCTCCAGTGGGACATAGAACCTTTGTCAATAGAAGCCTTTCTCAGTAAAAGCTATCTGGTAAAGGTACTGTGCCTTATAATGTGACATACTCTGCAGGAACCTAGGACCTGATGTATCAAAGCAGTCCTTGTCTCTGGGATATGCAGAAATGGTTTGAGTCATAAGCTACCTAGCCTCCAAAGCACAGTACGGAGAACTGAATAATCATTACTCTAGCTATTACTTTTATTACCATTGGAATGGTAGGATGTACAATTGCTGTTGATAGCGCCTCCTACTGGGTTTGAAGAGGATAATAAAACAAAATAGTTAAATAGGGGTGTTGACTCTCAAATAACTTGCAATCCACAATTCTTTCTTCTGCTTTCTTAGATGAGGTTCCATATTAAGAGATAATATTTCTAAAAACAAAGAAACATGCAAATAAATTTATTTGCACTTACCTGCAGAATACATGCATTCATGTGAAATGTGCCTCTAGATTTGTCCACAGATGTGCAGGAAGCCTCCTTGCAGACATTTGTATGATAATTGCAATAAAACACTTACAAAACCTGGAGGTTTCAAAACTTCTGTGGCACCACCAAAAAGACTCCAACAGCTCTGAATGGGAAAGGGTCTAGGGACTGATGATTAAAAGGGACTGTGGGTGTTTGGCGTCCTCCTAGTTTTCTCACTGTGGTCTGTGTTTCAGTTACCAGCCGCATGGGGACCGTATCAGATTCATCTAATTACTGAGGCATTCTCATTGGCTGGACACTTCCCATTGTGTCATTCTTTGCTCAATTTCCAGGACCAATTCTTGGCCTATACATTTATTTTATTTCATCTTCAGTGGAACTCCTTAGGTTACTTTCTTCTAAAAGTCCTAGTGACAAATTCATCATTGGGCTGAAATGTAGACTTTTTTCCATATAATGTGGATGCTGCAAATTTACATGCGTTACAACGGAGGAATATTTTCAAGTGACTAGTTAATATTTTCAATTGATTACTGTGCATTATTTTGTACTATTCTCTCATTGCAGCCCATCATTTTGTATTTTATATCTGTACTTTTTTGATTTCACAGGAACGTCTTGATTTTCTGTACTATTATTTTGTTTCTTTAATTCTAATTCATTAACTTCTCATGAGGTGAGTGATTTGTGTTAAAAAAGGGTTTTTAAAAAGTTTGTAAAAAATGTTTTTTTTCTGAAATCTGCAGCATTGTGTCTTGTTGTCTTTTGACTTAGCTTGGTAGGCTCTCAATTTGTTTTTCATGAGTGAACCTTTGTTTTCTATATAGTTAACAGGGCAGAAAAACAATTAAGTACCTCAGTATTTTTGGTTGTCAGTCAAAAAAAAGCACAACCACTAAAGCAATACCTCAAACCTTCAACATTTTCAGTAATCAGAGAGTGTGTACAGTGCGAATATCCTGTGTTAATGATTTAGAAATATATGAGCCTCATTTGTGCTCCCACTCATTCCCAGTGGAATCAATCCTGGCCACTGTGTGCATGAGTCTGCCAGCCTTGGGATACAGTCTTGTCCTGCATGACCTTTTAAAGAGTCAAAATAAATAGGCCATGTTGGAAGGTGAGTTATAGGGAGTGGTAGGTAGACACCTAACACCAGCAGCAAGGCCACCAACATCGTACTGGGTCATAAAATGGGTCTCTATAAATTAGTCCCTAGATCAACCCTTGGTAGTTGGCACCGAGTAATAAGGCTTAATTTAGGAGACAGGCATGTAAAGCATTTAAAACTGCCAATGCAGTCAATAAGTAAGATACAACATATAATAAAAATCCCACACCAATTTATAAAAATAGGAGATATGTTCATCTTTAACATCACACAGAAACCAGGAAAATCCAATGGAGGGAATCAGAGATATTAATTTTTAAAGAATAAACTCTTTCTAGTACTTAGAAACCGATAGCGCCAGTTCTGGACATTTGGTTGTGCTTGACCGGGACAAAGTCAAAGTTTGAGATCAACTATGATGGAGCCCTGCTCGGACACCCCACGTGGTAGGCCTTGGTCCAAATTTTACCATCAGACATAGAAACTTTTCTGGAGCTTTTTCTGCCAAGGGCCCTCGCTGATCTTCACCAGTCTGGATTCGGTGAGGGTGTGCTAGCTTGACTTTCAGGGAGCTTTCTGCCAAACTCTGGAAGTCGGACCCCTGCAGCTCTTCAGAGGGATGAACCTGGAATCCTTTCCTGGTTGCAGTTGAAGGTCGCCAGTTTGGCTCTCGCAGTCAAGTCGGTCACTTCCTTGAGATTTTTTCAAAATGTTTCCCAAACTTTCCTAAACTCCTGGCGGTCTTTCCTGAAGGCCTCCTTGGGGGTTCAGAGTGTTCAAAACACAAATCCAATGGTTTGAAATTTCCTAGGTGGTCCTTTACAGGCCTGGACCTCACATCCCACAATGAACTTGTTCAGCCCCTTAAAATCCACTGGATGCACTACAGGAGTGGGACACTGGCTGGAGAAGGGTCAGTTAAGCTTTGGCAGCCTGTAGCTGCAGTTAGTCTACTCCTTGCTCCTTCTTGAAGTAAAGCAACGTCCTCAGAAAGGTAGTCCCAGATACTGCAGAAGGTGCATTTTTCACCAGGCAAGCCCTTGGGTCTAGATCAAGATTCCAGTAGGATAATCCTCCATCTCTGCACCTCTCACATATTTATACAGTGTTCTCTGGTGACAAGCAAGGGAGCACCCCTGTCCAATAAGGTGCAGGGCAACACCTTAAAGCATGACAACTTCCTTCAAAGTTTGGCATAGTCTTTTCCCAGAAAGCACTATTCTTTCAAAATTCATCATGGCTGAAATTTTTGCAGAGCAGCAAGAGCTAACTAAACCAAACTCAGACTACTACCTATTTCCATAAAGTCCCCCACTCACAACTGTGAATTCCTTCCTTAAGCCTCCCATCTGGGAGGGAGAGGGGATGGTCTTGGCTGACAGGCTTGCTTGACCTCATCTTCCTTTGAAGCTTTATGGCCCAACCCCCTGCTCTGGCTTTCCTGTGCCTCACAGAGCTTTCTCCATTAGATAGCTTCTGCTCGGCCAGGCCACTTATCACCTAATCAAGGCAGCCTGGCTAATCCCCCCTGGGCTGACCAATCAGGGAAGAGTGATAGAGGCTGGATTTTGGCTTACAGAAAAGAACGTCTAATAACTTATTTTCTGTACAAGTGATGATAAATTCAATGATGCCAAATTGCTGGATTTATCTATATCATTCTGCTCAGTCTTTGAATGATATTTTTACACTCTCCTAGCATAGTCATGCGTCCATAACATATTGCCATGTTAGCCTATGAGGCCAACTTTGTTCAAGGGGAAAACATTAAATGTGCAATTTCTTCCTCACCAGGGTTTATTAGCGCCTTAACCACTGTGGTTTTACCGCCGCGGTACGGGCGTTCTAAAGGGTGGGCGGGGCTGCGTCGGCCGTTGGCTGTCGGCAGCACTGGGGAGCATGGAAGGGGTTAATAAAGCCCCTGCTTACAATTACAGGACCCCACTCCTGGACACGTAAGGGAGAACGTGGGTTCCTAATATGCAAAAACAATTTTGGTTATTATTTTACAGTGCCCACAGCACCAAAGTCAAATTTGTAGTGAATTTCCTACACTGGGGAGAAAAAAAAATAGTCAACTTAGCTTTCACTCACCAGTGTTTATAAAATCTCTTTTATAGGGACCCTGTTTATAGTTACATGACCCCTCCCCCCACCTCTGGAACACCTAGTGGAGACATTAGGGGCACCCATAATGTAAAAATAAGTAAGATTGTCACTTTTAAAGTGCCCATACGAGTTTGTAGTGAATTTTACTTTTAAAAACAATGCGGCAACACAGGGCTGCTTTTAAAATGACCTCAGGCTCTCAGCAGTGCACACATGCAAGTGCATCAAAGTCTACTGGCCTCTAAACTACCATGCCCTATTATATATTAAGGACATGTAGGTAGTTTTCATCCCCTGGTCCTATTATCTACTAGGGTCGTATAGGGTAGGTCATGCCAGTGATAAGTGTACGTCAATTAATGTATTTGTGTTTAACATAGCATTGGCCCTGGACCGGACTACCAGAGCCCAGGACATAGTCAGAGTCTGTTACCACACATTCCATTGAGCCCCAAATTTGGGGGTGAACAGGCCAAAAAGAGTGACTTTCTAACAGACAATATGCCCCTAGATGGACTGTGTGCTAAGACGAGCAAAGATGGAGGGCTGCTGTCTCGAGCAGGCTTCCACTCATCCATCTCTGGCATCTAAGCCAGAGAATATACAGGAGCCCGCACATTCCTGCATATTCATCAAGGGCAGTAGTGCGCAACAAAAGAGCTGCATCCAGTCACGCAAATGAATGGACATCACAGCCACGCACTTTGTGAATTTGGGACCTGCTTTTTAAACTAAAGAAAGTGCATAAGCTTAATTATGCTGTCAAGATTTGTATATGTGTTTGTGAAGTGAGCCTCTTGTTGATTTAATACCTTTTGGAAATTTTTTGCTAGAGCAGTGCATAATGATGTTCTTATCACAATTGATAGATGCTGTTATGCTCTTTGTTATTTCAGCATTTACTGCTTTTTTTCTGCAGCTCAGTGTTATTGGCTGCATTCCCAGCAACGGTGAAATTGATTGCATTCATCTTGTTCTTTAACATCAGATAGCCTAGACCAGCATTTTTTTGTGTTTATATTTATGATTTTATTTGTGCGATGAGTGCTTCTCTTTGTTAACACTGCGCTTGACGTAGTTGGGACTTCGTATTGCAGTTGTGTTTTGTGAATAGTGCTAGATCTAATTCTTCAGCATGTTTTTTCGTTGCATCCAACTCTTGCCTTCCATTTTTAGAAGCAGTAGCGGTTACTACTGAAGAGTCGTTGGAGGGGAGCAGAGGGGGGAGGGAATACATTTTTTTTTTTAAAAACACTTACCTGGATTCCAGCCAGCCAGGTGGCCGGCGCCTCTCCTCCATCTTCTTCTCTTCTCCCGGGGCAGCAGGATCACGCAGCCTCCCCTGACCATTCAAAATGGTGCTATACAGCAGCGTTGTGATTGGTCTGAGCGCCATAGTTCGGTGCTCAAACAGGGGCTCGGCTTGTCCTCCACCCAGGCTGAAATGCAGCCTGGATGGAGAACAGCAAAGCGTGCATGACATTTTGGTCCAGCCCGAGACACTGGCCAAAATTTTATGCACACTTAGGAAGTGCCTACCACTTCTCCCGCCGCCTCTAAACAGCGCCAAACCAGCTAAACGCAACTCCACAAGGGCCCGGAGCTCTTTCACTAAACAACCACCCAACAGTTCTAGGTTTTATGTACCAGCTAGTTACGTGTCCAATAGCAATAACTTAAATGTTATATGTGTGCTAGACAGTGGGGCAGACAAGCGAAGACTGTAAAAACAACCACCGCATTGCCCTATGAGAATGTCCGGGAAACTTGATATATGTTATTTGTCACATCGTCTTTTGTAACATGTAAATACCAATAAAAATATTATTTTTTAAAAAAATCATTTTATTTTTCTGTTATTATTTGCTCAGTGTGGCAATGCTTTTCCACCTTAGCGGAGGAGCCGCCCCTGTGTTGAAGGTACTTGCCAGTCACACTAGCTCTCAGTGGTCAGATGCCTAAGCCTATGACTATTGAAGACGCTATGTTAGAATTAATATTGCTCATAAGTTGCTTAGCTCTTTGCTAGCAGTGTTGAAAATCAATTTTGACCAGAGCTGGAGTTATGTGCCCAGCTATATACACAAGCACAGTCCAGAGATGGGCAACAAATTAGTTAAAGGTTTCAACTTCAGCAAGGCTCTTAACCTACGTTGTCTTGATAATAGACCTTAGATTTATTATTCCTGGGGAGATTGAAATTGCATGTGACTTACATGTATCATTGTAAAAGTACTTA
This sequence comes from Lissotriton vulgaris, assembly GCF_964263255.1. NCBI lineage: Eukaryota > Metazoa > Chordata > Amphibia > Caudata > Salamandridae > Lissotriton > Lissotriton vulgaris. The sequence goes on from NC_141696.1 coordinate 1,156,856,950, forward strand.
CGTCACAGTAGGAAACCTGAGAGGAAAATCTACAAAGCTGCAACAAGAAGGACCATGAATGCATCAAAGAAGTGTCTAGGAAAAATCACTGCTGATTAATGGTATTTCAGTATGAAAAGACTTGAAAGAGATGCAGAATGAATGTTCCTACTGGTATAAGCACCAAGTGACAACCTACTCCACGAACACATGTATGGGACCTGTGCCAGGCTGCAAACAGCTCGTCATCCTGACCGCCAGTAGTGGCTGCTACTGGACAGGGGGAGGGGGGAATAAAAAGGACTTACCTGAAATGTACGGATAGATACCTCTCATCCGTCCTCTTCATCTTGCTATCCCAGTCCCATCCAGCAGCAGGAAGCACCCTGGCAAGAGGCTCTCCTGAGCCAATCACAATGCTGCAATACAGCGTTGTGATTGGTCTGAGCATCGTGGTTCGGAAATCAGACGAGTACATGGAGGCTTTGCATGTTCCTCACGAGCTGTGTAATGAAGCCTGGTGGTGAACATGTAAAGTGCGCAGGACTGCTTGTGCGGCTCAAGAGGGCAGGCCTAGTGGTCCTGCTCACTTAGGGACTGCAAACCACTCCCACTCCTGTACTGCCCAGTCCTGCCCTGTGAGCCACTGACTTCCAAAGGAAAAAACCAATGATAATAACAATACGTTATTATCCTTATATTTTTCCTCTGAAGCAGTGGGGAGATGCTCCCCCGCCTTAGCTGAGGAGCCACCACAGCTGACCCCTGATGTTGTCACCCAGTGGTCCATGCTCTGCACATACATCTGGGAACACCCACACTAATTTGCACATCCACCACACCAACATTTTATCCCTTTCAACATCACACTGTGACAACTGTACCCACTGGGATCTGCACCACAGCTACACCCAATAGTACCTGCATCCAATGTCAACACACTAGCACCACACATGCATCACACATTAAATGTGAAGTTCTTTTACTCCAGTGGCTCATGAGCCCATGGGCATGTACCCTACCCACTGGGATCTGCACCACAGCTACACCCAATAGTACCTGCATCCAATGTCAACACACAAGCACCACACATGCATCACACATTAAATGTGAAGTTCTTTTACTCCAGTGGCTCATGAGCCCATGGGCATGTACCCTGCTCCCGTACTTAAAGGTACATAAACCCACTTGCACCTGTACACATTGGAATAGGCTCCAACTAGCACCTGCTCTGTACCACTATTATCTACCCCAACAAGCTCCTGGTCCACATTTGCACTTTGTGAAACATCCACCCACTTGCAGATCAATTACCCTGTACCAAATAAGTTATACACCAATTTGCACCTGCTGTTACATTGCCCAACCCTTTCACCACTTACCACTCCACTGGGCGCCCAGAGGTACTTCCACCACCTACACCCATAACATAATGCACTTTCACTCAGCAGTACCTACACCCACTGTTACCTCTAATGCAGCAGAACTGAGTAGCATCTGCAGCCACCGCAGCTATACCATACCGGCACCCGAGCCTCTGCACCCAGAAGGCCCCACCCACAGGCATGTGACCCACATCCATACCCAGTGGCACCTAGTCCTACATGCACCATAGCTGCATCCAGTGGTACATAGGCATCAGCAACACATCTGCGTTCACTAATAACCACTCCAGCACTAAGTATCACCTACACTACCAGAGATGCTATTCTATACATCCATCTGTGTGTCGCCTAATGCTTGTGATATTTTCCAACATGTGTCCTTGCGCACCCTTAGCTTATGGTCGATTTCATTTTCTTGTCAAAGACAGGTAGGTTATTTGGCAGGCAATCGGTCAGCCTGTTTGTGGTAATAAGTTAACACTTCTGCTTTTCATAAAATTAGATTTTTATTTTTACTTTATATGTAAGCTATGGGCTAATAAGTAGTACTCACAGCTTTGAATTACATTACCAAGATTGCCAAAAGGCTGGCATTGGACTTTGTCAGGATATTTAACCTCATCCTTCCTTGTTTGCATGTTTATCAGCAAGGTTTCTTGCACAATAAATAATTGGGATCTCTATCTCCTAAAAGGATTGAGCTGTCCAATTCCTGTGGATTCAGAGGTACTTTTTGATCATACTTCTGTACTTACTTCGAGGGCGATTGTGGTTACTAAATCTCCATCTTTATACCTGTTTTTGTAGTTGTGTATAGCTCGAACTCGACCTGAAGAGATTGGAGTGCTTTACGTGGGCATCAGTTACAGTAAGAGAAGAGTGAACACTTTTTTCATTGCTCACCCATGGGGTGTTTTTAAATGACTTAATGACTTTTGGTCCCTTTATTCAAGCTCCTTCATTTGGTGACGTTTTTCAAGTTTTAAGTAATATTGGGCCCTATTAGGATGCGGGTGGATTGCCTCCACTGGGCTGGCGGTAGCCACCGCTGGCCCGGTGGTGGCCATCCACCCGCCATCCATACCTAAAAGATCCCCCGCCATATTAGGATGGCTTTGGGGGTACGTGGCGGATGGAAAGACCATTCGGCGCTTGTCCTCCGGTCGACTCATCGACCTGGCAGAAAACAATGGTTTATATGGTAGCGGTGTCTGCAAGACACCGCCATCCATATTTGGATGATGGCGGAGATCAGCCTACCGCCATGGAAAGGCATTTGGTCTTTGCTTGCCTCGAGGGTGTTGGGGGGCTGGGTGTGCACCTGAGGGGTACCTATGGTACCCCCCCTGCATATGCATGCACAAGGCGGCAAGCACTGCGCGGTGCCTGTCACGTTGTGCATGCAAATGCACAACATGCATTTCTTACATTGCAGCGGGTGCTGCTGACAGCACAGCCCGCCGCAATGTAAGACATGCAGGATGCGCCTGGCAGTGTGGCGGGGGCATCCTAATGAGAAAGGCGGGACCGCCGCACCTATGGCTTGCGGTCCCTTTAGCCGTTGTGGAAAGTCTGCCCGCCATCGTAATGGACCCCTTAGTTCGAACTGTTTAATTTTGAAGAGTTCATTTGATTATTCAACTTTGTTTTGTACAAATGAGTCAGAAATTTCTTTTCTGCATTTCCTGGGATTGCTAGGGAGCCTACAAACAGTTTTGCATTTGGAAAAGTGTGATGAACGTATGCTATATCCCTTACATGTCTTGTAGAATTTTATCAAATATTTTTGTAATATGATCAACAGCAATTTATTCATAACTATTAAATGGGAGGTAAGTGTAGGTTTACCTTGGAGGATTCTTTAAAGCAATGTGTTGGTGCTAATGTCTTCATAGCTCAAAAATGTAATTTTAGGTCTGGTTACTGCCAGGGCTTTGTCAAGAACAAAGAAGCACACAGAGGGTCGCTGGGTCAGTGAGCTTCCCTTCTTAGTTTATTTTTGTAACCCCTTTAGCTGTTGATTAAAGAAAATGTCATTCACAATTTGTAGTGTATATGCTGTATTTTACAACTGGTGCCATAAAAGCTTCTAGGAACAATTTAAACAATTTAAAAAAAAATGGATTACAAAAGTGCAAATTGCATGTAATACAGAGGTTGATCGGGAAAGTGTGCACAAGCAGTCCATAAAAGTGCACTATTGCACCATAATAGATAATACAGTTGTCGATGGCTGTACAATAAAAGCTATTTAAAAATATATTTATAAAGACACAAACGGTTATATTAAAATCGAAAAATATGTGCAAACATAACAATCCTGCCTGATATGGATGCCATAAAAAGCACAGTGCAATACATGCCAGCTAATACATGCCAGCTAAAAGACAAGTTTAAGCCCTCTTTCGGGTGACAGATAGTCTAATATAAAGTGCCAGTGCTTAAAATGAAATCTCAACGGAGGATTAACCACCCACTGGACAGAAGGGAAATTTCTTTGCAACTTCTGTGGTAAAATGTCAGACCACCACTGGCCGGGCTTTTTGCCTGATTAGCCTGGCGCGACTGAGGAACTTGGCAACACCACACACGAAGAGGGCTCTTGTGTCACACCTAAGAATGCTCAGAGCAACCCAATGGCCCAGCGTGTCCAGCTGTTGGCAGATTGGTTTTAGCCATTTGGACATTGGTGCTTTATACGTCAAATAGGCAAACATACCATGAGCAACACACTCCAATGGGACTCTGCAGCTAGGGGAATCTTCTGATGTCTGTTTGGGCGGGTGCCATCTTGCAGTTAGTGCGCAGACAGGAACTGTATCAATCCTAAAATTAATGTACAACATCCTGTCCCTCGGTACCTGAATTATATCTAAGTAGGGCTCAAAGTCTCTAATCTGCTTGTGTAGATAGAATTCTTCCAACAATCTCCCCACATTGGGTTTACTGATTTCCTGGCTCTCCACCCAATCCCAATACAAAAGTTTGATCTCCTATTTGCTTGGTGGATTTGCCTCTCCCAGCGTCCTTGAAATCCCAGAGCTGTCAGTGTTTTCCTAATATTTGAAATACAGCGAATTCTGTGACTAACATCCATGTGTATGACCTCAGTAAGTGCTTCAGCATAGTTTTAAAGTTCAGGGGTCTGCCTTATATGACCCCAAAAAACAGTGGATGCAGCTTTGCTATGTCTCTGATCGACCGCTTGCCCATACCGAGCATTAGAGGTATTATTGGGATGTTACGGGGAAGCATTGCCAAGTCCCTCAAGAACTTATGCTCTGATCTACAGATATCATTGACATTATCAACCCCCCATAGCTCAGCTCTGTAAAGAGCTGTGCTAACTGCTTTAGCGTCATAAAATCTGAGGGCCGGCGCAACTGGTCTACTTTGTGAGGAGCAATGTTCTTTACCTGGTGCTCCAACCACTCGTTTATGACCCAAGAGCATTTTAACGAGGTGAGGCATCCATAGCATTTTATCGGAGAGTTGGACGCCAAGGTAGTCAAAGGTACTGACTCTCTCTAGGCGTGCCCCACACAGCACAAGATTGCTCCAAAATGATTTATGGGGGTTAATTGTCATGAACTTGGTTTTTGAGGTATTGATAATCAATCTCCGGGAATCACAGAAAGATTGGAATCTATTAAGCAATCTTTCTAACCCTGCTGGGGTCTTAGACACCAGCAGGGTATAGACAGCGAACAGGAGGGTCAGTACCTTGTCGCCCACCAGGGTTGGTGCATCAGCTGGAACTTCTTACAAAAAGCTAACCACCCCGTTCATATATAAGGAGAACAGGGTGGGTGTCATGACACAACCCTGGCAGACTCCCCTGTTAAAAGGGATCCGCTCCGTCAGCTGGCCTTGTGTCCCCCATCTCACCTGAGCATAATTGCCCTCATGTAGCCGGACCAGCAGGTTAAGGATAAAAGGAGGAATACCCATGGCTCCAAGTATTTGACTCAGCTTATTCCTGGGTATCATGTCAAAGGCAGTCTTTAAATCGATAAATGCGAGATAAAGACCGCCCTTGCCGATCACCACTGCCTTCCAATATATAAGGAGCAGCCTAAATGCCTGGTCAATCATTCCAGTGTTGGCCCTAAAGCCGGCCTGATATAGGGAGAGGACAGCTTTCTCTTCTACCCATGATTGGATCCTCTCTAACAGAACTCTACCGAAGACCTTCTGAATTGCATCTATTAGACTAATTGGTCTGTAGTTTGAAGGGTCTTCTTTAGCGGCCTTTTTATAGATTGGGGCCACCTCGGCGCCCTCCCAAGACCCCGGTACTGGGCTGCCGCTGGCTATGGCATTAGCGAGGAGGAGAATGTAACGCACCCAATTTGTGATGTCTACAAGAAATAAGTCTCCGGGCAGACCATCCGGTACAGATCCTTTCGCAGGAACTATTTTCCTTAACGTAGCCTCAATCTCGGCCATAACAAAGGGCTCACTGTCATTGTCAACATTAGATGGATCGAAAATGTCAAATGGCTCCTCGAGTGGCATTGCCTCTGGTGCAGAAAAAAGCTTCTCAAAATAGTCATGCCAATCATGGCTTGTAATATGATTGGGAAGTGAGCAAGCATCGTTCTTATTGCCCCGGGAGAATAGGGTCTAAAATAAGTTGGAATCCTTAGCTAAACTTGCTTCCTTCAATTGCTACCAATGTGATTCGTCTCATTTAATCTTTGCTTGATTCAAAGCTGCTCTATAGTTCTTCCTCGCAGCTTTGATCAGGGGGCAGTTCTTGTCTCTAATTCCTGTGGCTAAAAGCTGTTGTTTGTGCCTACAGTCTTTCGTGTACCACGAATAGAGCCCTTTGTAAGACACACATGGCTTACTGCTCATAGTGGGGGCTAGGAAATATGTGCTCAATTGTTCTACTGTGCGAGAATGGATAGTGGGAATGTCTGCCAGCCGCCGTGGATCTGAGATTGCACCCTGAAGTTCTGATGTACTCAAGGTCAGGACTTGCCAGATACCGGCGATTTTAAATTCATGCAGTGCAACCTTTCGCCATTTTAAGATTCTTTTGCAATTAGAGGGAACAATCTCTCTAGTGGTTGCTAAATTTTGCGTGCAGTTATTAGAGCAGAGGGCAGCCCCCGGAGACTTCATATTGGCGCAAAGAGGGTTATGGTCTCTATCAGTAGTATTCATATCTATCAGGTCTCCCCAGAGCCTTACATCTATGAAGATGTAATTAATGCATGACGGGCAGCTAACTCTATTGTAGGTGTTTGCTCCTTGACTATCCAATATAGTTCTTCTGTTTGTTGCCCTCAAGCCAAACCCTGTGGTGAGTGCATTAAGCTGGAGTGCTAACTGCGACCATCTTTTGAATGGGGGTAAATTTAGTGGCGGGACTGCCCATTTGTTGTCATCCTCAACCCCTACCAAATCCTCTGTGTCCAAGGGCTCAAACGTGCAAATGTAGTCTCCTGCAACCACAACTATAGAGTGGGGAAAGCAGCTAGCTAAGATTTCTTCCAAAGCTGTAACAATAGGTGATGTTCTACCTCCTTTGTCCCCCTAATATAAACATTTAACAAGTCGACGATACAGCCCCCCCAGGCCCCCTGATAGTAAGTCTCAAAATGTCCAGGCTCGAGCTTGGATGTAAAATAATTCGACAGCCCAGGGCAATATTCACCCAGATAATCAAACCTCCAGACAGGTGCCCTCTCCCCATGGTAGATGCCAGCGCGTGAAAACACGCAGAGCCTGATTTATGCCGAGGGATCAGACTCCAGGTCTCTTGAAAAATGCATATGTCAAAACCCGCAATTATTCAAAATTTGACTTGGACTAGATGCCTAGTGCCTCTAGTGGGAGTAGATCCCTGAACCCTAAAACTCAAACACCCCAAATTTCATATTACCCTAAATCTTTACCTTTGCTGGTTGCATTCCAAGGTTGATCTTGTGTTAAAAAAAGCCTCCTCCACATCAGGCCCAAATGTAGTCGAGATGAGTAATATAATAAATAACTGGGACCACTCAATAACGGAGTTCTTTGCTCAGGGAAAAGTTAAAGAGCTTTATTGTAAAATCTCAAAATCAATCGGTGTAGAGTGAAAATTAATTAAATGCCATAAAGGCTCAACTGTGTGAGAAATCGGAATTATTTGAAGTCCTAAGTCAGCAGCAACATCAGTGAGAAATAGACAGTGTCCACGGTAGAAAAGGAAAGTCCTCTGTTTCACCTCCATAACCAGGGGTTTTTATACACATTTTCAGCTTACAAAATAAGATTGGATTGTTCGCATAGCATGACTAGAGATGGCACATTTTGGGCAAATCATAACATGACACTGACAAATATATTTATAGAACTAACATTTCTCACTAAACATCCAAAAGCTTCTGCGCTGTTGCTGTCCAGAGATGTGACAAACATTTAGAAATATTATTTACAATAGACCATACATAAGTGAATTCTACCAGGCCCCAGCAACAGAAACTACAGCAGAAGTGTCCTTGCTAATGCAACTTTAGAAACAATAAGAAGCTTCATTTGTAATAAATGTTAAATGTTGTATACTTGTAAAGCGCACAGCTGCCCCATCAAAGGGGCATCCCGGCGCTGTATACCGCTGGGGAACCCATCCTGGCTTTCCCTGTGAGATGGTCCCTCCTGGGCATCTCCAAGGTGAAGACAAGCATCCCCGGCGCTGATGGGGCCGTTAGTAGAGATTAAGCAAGCTATTGCCCAGAGTTGCTGAGTGGGACCCATGGTTGGAGTAGGCACGAGGCGAGAATTATCAAGCTGACCATGGCCCAAGACCTTGCCGGGTTGGGAATCGAACCCTGGTCCCGGGCCGATCTCTGCTTCTGGGTCTGCCGCCTCTAACCAGTGGGCCACACCACTCCACTATCCACTATCCATACATTCACTCTAAGGAAAATAACCAGTTACATCACAGTGTACTGTGCTCTGAGCAGACTGCTGGTAGAGAAGATGCCCTGAAGGGCACGCAGGGAGGGGGAATGAGCAGAAGTGAGATGAACAACATGTGAACAACACCCATGTTAACAATATTGGTGACTTAGAAAATGTGCACAATTAAAGTACATTAATAAACACACTTCCAAATGTCATATACAACTTGTTTTAACAGGATTGTTATTATTTCGTCGTTTGCGTCTGGAGTCTATCATATATTTTATTAATACTCAATGTTAATTTTCATCCAAAAGTGTGCATTTAAATGTTAACACTCTTCAAAGTTATGCTGTTGCCTGGATATTTGCTATATTAGAGCACTCAGGCAGTGTTTCCATGCATAAGGTGCCTTGTTTTCTCGAAAGTGCGCCTCATTGAGTAAAATCCTGTAAGTGGCTGGAGTAAAGATATCGAAGGAACTCCCCAAAATCCTCAGGAATGCTTATGAAGTGACACACTTTAAAATGATACAACATTTATTGTAACTGTAGAAGGTGCTGAAGCTTATAATCATGCTGCTGCATGTTACCGGTTTTAAACACACTAATTGCATTATTTGTGTGATTATGGCAAGGAACTGTTATGTATTATTTGTTTTTAACAATTTTGTCAGCAACTGTTATTGCTTTGATTTGATTCTAGGAGTCTGGCACCATGGCAAATAATATAATATATAAAGCACCCCTTGACGTACATTATAAGAATATTGTAAGTCACCAAGGAGTTCCATAACCACATAGAGGAGTGAGGCCGAAGCAGGAGTTCCTTTATAAGGTTAGACTTTGAAGCGTGGCTAGGTTGCACCTTGCGCAAATCAATATTTAAGTAGCAATGTGATCAGATATCTTGAGGAGTTGCTCCAGGGAACAAGAAAGGCAACGGCCACCCACGTCCCAAAGATCCTCTGCGACAAAGAAACCACAGTGGATAAGCAATAAACAGAATATTGCTCCTGAGCAAAGGACAAATGTACATTCAAAATTCAGTCATGTCAAATAATTAGTCCAATAAAGTATTCAAATTTAAAGGTTCGAATAGATATATTCTTTATTTTCTTATTTCCTTTGTTCTTGTCACAATTGTAGGAATTTCAGACATAGATTCTTGATGATGAGTTGGTGTAGTTGGCATCACCAAATGTAGCCAAAGTACATTTGAAACAAAGATGATGGCGGCAGTACTCTCCATGACATGAATTGACTTCATTTCTAAGAATGGGCGAATTTTGCGAATCTGGCGTTCGCAAATTTGCGTATTTGCGAACTCGCAATCCGCAAAATCCGCGAATTCTCGCGAATTTGCGGATTTTTTTGTTTTATAGTGTTTGCAAGGGTTTCTGCCAGTTCGCGAGGATTTTGTACCAGTTCGCAATTGCGAACTTACTTGTCGGCACGCAACGGTCGCGACTATGTCGTTTCTACGACTGGTTCATCATCATAGGTTCACAGCACCCTCTGTTTCAACACTGCCACCCTCTGTTTTACCCATGCCACCCTCTGGTACGTCAATGCCACCCTCTGGTTCATCATCATCACTGTAGATTATGGGGGGAAAAAGCAAGCACACCTGCCCTGCTTCAAATGACATGAATTAATTTGGGGTTGATTTATTAATGTGTCACTGTTTTAAAATTCCAGTCTGGCACCTGCTTCCTTATCTGTAATTTGCTTTCTGTTGCAGTGCAATTTTGTTTTTCCAGGACCTTTGTGGCCTACTTGTAGCTATTCTATGATCCGGCTGTGAGGGTCAGAGCAGGGTCATACACTTGTTGCAACTAGCAACTGAACTCTGGAGGGGCCCCAGTCAGGAAGCACTACAGGGAATGGTTATTAATGATGAATTTGAACTTTTGCACCTGCTGAGTGCTTTCAGTTTAGCAAAACTCGTTTTTCTGCACAACAGCAAATGTAATGCCCCAAACAAACTTACTTGTGAAAGTTGATTTCTAATCCAAAAGTGATCCAAAGAAAGTCAAAAGGCCTCAAATCCAAAAAAGGGCAGGCAAATGTCAACCTGAGGAGTTATTCTGATAAAAATCATCATTTTCAGAAGGTCTATGCTGCTTGCTAGTGGATTTCTTGTGCAGAATTGCAAATTTTGTAATTTCGCGAGTGCGAGATTGTTGCTGCCTGCCGCACCTACATGTTCGCAATTGCCAACTTACGCCGCACGCCGCAAAATTGTATCACCAAGAAAAAAAAAAACCGCTGCATGCCGAAAATCCGAAAAATCCGCAAAATCCGCGAGCGGAACGGATTTTCCACCCATGCTTATTCATTTCTACTTTCTGGACCAGATTATTAGTCATTTTGAGATATTCTCTAGCATACTATGTCAGAACGCTGAAGGATACCTATGGCATATGAGAAATATATATTTTAGACCTATGTTGTACGGGATCCACACACAGGTCCTACCTGGAATATGGTGACTATAGCTACAGAGAATTGTTTCTGCCCTGATGAAGTCGTCGGGTGATTTTCCCCGAGACGAAACACGTGTCAGCTGTTTGGCTTTATTTGGTGATGTCAACTACACCAACTTATCATCAAGAATCTTTGTTTGAAATTCCTACAATTGTGCCCCTTCCCTGAGCCTTTAAAGTCCCAGGGGACCCGATCCCCGGGGGCTGGCTTAGTGACTGTATTCTGGGGAGCCAACCCCAGAGACACAGTAGTTTCCCTGCCTGCACAACCGCAGACAGGGAGCATTTTTTAATCTCAAGCCAAACTCAGCCAGTGGGAGCTTTAAAAATGCTTGCACCAGCTGGGAGCAGGGAAACAAATATTGCCCCCGCCTGTAGGTAGCATACAAAAAGCAGCTGCTCCTGTCTGGTGGGAGAAATACTGGCTCCCGCAGCATGGGGTGAGCTCGCTGGGAGAGTGGTGCAGTGGGGCCCTGGAGCTCCCCCGCAGTACCAACATGGTAGTTGGTGAGTGGTCCATGTGGGCACCGAGGAACCACCTATAATTATTGGAGACCCTGGGAGATGGTGTCCCTGGGGTCAAAATAGGTTCAAGGAGGGAGGGCATTGGGTCCCCTCTCCCTTTTAACCTGTTTACCGCTGCGAACATTCCGCCACAGTGCAGGCGTTCTAAAGGGTGGGCAAGGGCTGTGTCAGCCAACAGTCATGCGCAGCACCAGGGAGGTAGTGCCACCGGCCGACGCGAGCACCGAACAGATTTAAAAAAAGATGGCCAAGGGGATGAGGTCTCTGGGGCCAGAGTAGGCTTGGGGAGAATGGCAGCATTGCTGCACTGCCTTTAAATAAAAAAATATGGCCCCATGGGAAGGGGTACCCAGGGCCTTTGAAAGTTTAGGAAGGGGGTGGATGGGTTTAGCTGCCTCTGGGGGGTTGGACCTAGGCAAAAGGCCATGCTCAGTTTGGGTTTGGCTTCCTATGGGTGGGTTGCCAGGCCAAAGCCCGCTGTGCAGGGCAGGCTGCCTTTGGGAGGGAAGTTGGTCACACTTCATAGCTTGGGGTTGGCTGCCTTGGGGGGCAAACCAGAAAATCATTGAAAAAACAAAGGTTAAAGTAACGTTATAGTTCAATGAAATTTTCAATAACAATGAGTTTTTCAACTCTAAAAACACAAATATCCACCGGGTATAGTCATAGTTATCTTAAGTAACTACAACTCGGGCCCTAAGGTAACTTAAACTTGCTTACTTGCAATTCACTGCTATTTAGCCCAAGTATTACATCACTCATGACATCTTCTTTGACATCATTGATAATATCACTGTAATATTTACAATGAGATTTATGATCAGAAAACTGTACACAGCAGGGGCATGAAACATAGTTACCTTAGGGCACAAATTTTAGTTACTTGCAGGAACTATAACTGGTGCATTTTTGTGGTTATTGGAGTTTAAAACACACTGTTACTGAACTTTTCACCTAACTATAACGTTAGTTTAATCTTTGTTTTTTTCTATGTGTGTGTGTGTATATAAATATACACACACACATATATATATTGAATTATGTGAATTGTAGTTGATAAACACACAGGCATGTGACATTGGCTTTAAAAATCACATGGCGCATGGCAGAATTGATTTACCTGTGAACAGGCACTTTGCACCGAAACGCATCAGAAATAACTGAACAATCAACTGTTGGAGGCTATGTCAGTTATAAATAAATGCTGCACAGTTCAGGCTGGGCTGTGGAACTTTTTTTGTTTGGGATTCAAGTACGGAAATCTCTGTCTCACCATCCATGGCAGACATGCAGAGTTGGGCCTTCCGTCGACGGAGTTCAGTGTGTAATATATATATATATATATATATATATATATATATATATATATATGTAGATCACCTCGCAACTTGCCTCATCGCGCAGGGGTGATCACAGTTGATGAAATAAAACCCTTTAAGGCGATCACAGTTGATGAAATAAAACCCTTTAAAGGCGATCACAGTTGATAATATAAAACCCTTTAAACTTTCCCGAGTGGAGTGCCATCATTTTTGAGGAACCTAGCGTTGTGATATATATATATATATATATATATATATATATATATATATATATATATATATATATATATATATATATATATATATATATATATATATACACCATGTGACTCCTCTGGATCTCTCGGTGTTTCTCGCAGCACACCAGCAAACAGGAAGGAGACGGACCACGTCACATCAGCAAAGTTGTTATTTATTGGTACAACAGAAAGCAGCTACGCGTTTCTGGCACGATGTGCCCTTGTTCACGCTGCAACAAGTACATCAAACTGAATGCTTTTTAAATGCAAGTTACAAACAGTGACCACCCCTTCACAGTGACATAGTGAGTCATGTGACTTAATAGATATAGAAAACATACTACCACAGTCAGTGCCAGTGCATCAAACGGTAAATACCAAAAAGACGAAAAACATCACTGGTTAAATCCAGATATTGATACCAATAGACCATAATACATCACTGGTTAAATCCCTAGATGCAGATGTACTTACAGAGACCTGTCAATTATTTACTAGTAATCATATCTCATATCTCAATGTCATTGAGTACTTTATCAATAGTATTGAAAGACAGGAAAATTTCCATATCTAAAATTCAGGCCTATTGGTGTTTCTGTCTGCGTACCCATGGTAGTATAATAAAGTGCTAAGTGAATAAAGTAAAGTGCAAAGTTGTCAAAAGTGCATAAGAAGAGAAAGCTGTATCTAATAAAGAGCAATACCAATCATTATATCTAGTACGATAAGAATATATCTTATCACATTCGAATTATATGTGGGTTATGATTACCTCGATATTTCATGTGTATATTTTTCGTACTTTAATAATAATAAATAGTATAAATAGTTAAAAAGGATCCATGAACATCAAAATACACCCGGATTTGTGATAATCAATTAATGATATATATACAACCACATTTCAGTTTCCCTGGCATATATATACACATCTATATTACTTATTTACAACCCACACCAATTCATGTATACTATCTTTTAGTGTTCATGTACACAATATTTATCATCTTATCAACCACTCATCAATGTATATATATTACCTACTGGCGGTTGCCAGTAGGTAGTTATAGTTAGGATCTACTTTCCATAGGAAATCCGCAACATTCTATTGGGAAAAACATTGGCGCCAGTGGACGAATCTTCGCAAATTTCTCAAAGTAGGTGGCCCGCTCCGCTCCTTCCCTGAAAATGTGGGGGGGATTTGTCAAGCGGGGGCTGAGATAAAAGGGGGGTCCCAAAACGTGTTTTCTCCATGTTAATTTCCATAGGGCGGTCAAACTCACTTTTAGCCCGAACAGCTGAATGGATTTCCACTAAACTTGGCAAAATTGTAGGGACTGGTAGCCCGATGTGCCTTTGCTATGTCTCAAGATATGTGCTCCAGTGGATTTTGAGTAATTTAGGTTCAAAAAAATATATATATCTATAGGCACGCCCGGTACGCGCACCGGGGAGCGCACCGGGCGCGCTACGCAACTTGCGCACGGAAAGCTGATTGGCTCTCGGGTGTCTGTAAACATTCGAAACAGTCCGGAGCGGCCGCCATCTTGTGTCTCGGTAGGATCGAGACACCAGAGGTGGCAAAAACAAAGGGGGAAATGACCATAAGGGGGCAGGGTAGACCTCCCCTGACCCCCTAGGTTTGATGTGGGGGCCATAAAAGGGCCCCACGAGGCAAAAAAAAAATTATTTTTCGATTTTCGCGGGGGGAGCGCCCGGTACGCGCACCGGTGAGCGCGCCGGGGAGCGTACCATGGGGAAAAAGAATGACAGTTTAAAAAAAAAGTAGCTGTTTTAAAAAAAATTCCTTTTTGTTGTTTTTTAAACATTTTATTTAAGTGCCTACATGTAGGTACCAATGCAGAGTCTTAAATTTAATGTACACCGTCTCCTCTGTAGATATCTTGCATGTTGTTATAGAAGTTATTGTGGTATATGGAATTCATACCATAGTGTGTGTCAGGTAAGCAGAAACAGATATTTTAAGCAATCCCTGAGAAGTCCTAGGGGATCATGGGTAATCTATCCTGTTCCCTTATGATGAAAAAGAGATGTAAAATACACATTGGAGATTATATAGTGGGAGAAAGGTAGTAACTATGAGTAAACTTACTATGTAAGACAAAAAAGTTGCATAGTATACTATAAGTCTCACTTTATAATATAAACATTTTGGTACTACTTCATGAAATACATATTAAAATGAATAATGTCTCAAACAATTTTTAATTATTAAATATAAATGTATTCTTCTGATACTTTTTCAAAATTTAATAAAACTTCTAACATAATATCGTCCGGAATTTCCTCATAAGCATTAGTACATGATTCTATTTGTTCCAAAGATTCTAGTAACTGTTGGTCGAAAGAGTCATCCATGAAATTAAATTCATCTTTTTGTTCTCCTGGATTTTCCACCTTTACTTCAAAAGAAATAACAGTTGATTGTTTTTCTCCTTCCATTTTTTTGCTGTAAATTGCATAAAAAATAAATATATCAGTAGAGTTGGGGCACTGTTGGGTTTAAGTTCAGACAGGTACTTTTGAGTTTTTAACAGTGAAGTTATCTTTGGGCAGTGTATGGTTTCAAGCAGGAAGTAGAACTATTAAAAAGTGCATGTGATGAAGCCTCCTAAGTAAATTCATAATTATACCAGAGAAGCCTAACTCAATTCATAATAATACCAGAGAAGTCTATCTCAATCTTTAGCTCTTACAGTGGGACAGTATATAACTATCAGAAAACGTTTTCCCAAATTAACTTAAAGTGCATAACATAGTTCTCCTTTCATATTAACAGCTTACCTTTTTCAAAGTGGTTGAAGTTTTCTGTCAAAATTCTTTCCAAATGTACCTTAGGTAGTATTAGTCAAAATGGCTGTGTTTCCCTCTCATTTTTCATATATATTCATGTACTTAACCAATCAAATGTCAGCAAAAAAAAGTACAAAATGTAAGTAACATTTTAATTGGTTGAAAATTCAAACAGTTTCATATGTGTTTTTGTCATGTAATTTACCTGAGGATATTTAGACAGGGCTACAGCCCAAATGGCTCAATGGAATTCCACCAAATTTGGGTAAATGGTAGGGACTGCTATGTAGTAGGGCCTATTCTATATTTGGTGTAAGTGTCTCCAGTGGTTTTTAATGTAAATTACTTTCCCACATTTTTTTAGGGAGCGCTTACCGGTGCGCGCCCCGGTACGCGTACCGGGAGCACTACGGGAGTCCGCCATTTTGTGTTTCGGTCGAATTGAGACACAAGATGGAGGACAAACAACGTTGGGAATGGTTAGAAGGGGGCACGGTGGACACTTCCTGACACTCTAGGTTTTCTGAGGGGGGTTTAGGAGGCCCATTTATGTCCCCCCCCCAAAAAAATTTACATTTTTCACAGGGGGAGCACCCGGTAAGCGCACCGGGAAGCGTACCGGGGAGCGTACCCGGGAGCGTACTTTGGTGAAAAATAGTGAAAAAAGTTAGAAAAAGAAAATCATTATGAGTGATCAGAGGTAGGGTAGCCCTGAAAAGAGCTTTTGGGTTCTGTGGCTGATTTAAGTACCTACAAGTAGGTTCCAATGCACAGTCTTAAATTTAGGAGGAATATTCTATTCCCCTCATCTGAGAAGTGCACACCATCTCCTCTGTAGATGTCTTACATGTTGTAACGCAAGTTATTGTTGTATATTGAACCCATTCCATAGTCTCTCATGTAAGCAGAAACAGATTTATTCACATGTTTACGTGCTTTCTCAAATTGTGGACAAAATTGGTTGGACCAGTTCCATTTCTGTCTTTGGCATATATTGGAATATACCAAGGCAGTTTGTGGAAAAAGTGTCATCAATTGACCAAAGGTGTCCTTTAAAAGCATTTCCAGACCAACCCCAGTCAAAGTGCCCAAGTCATTTCCACCACAGTGCACTATTAAGAGGTCAGGGTTTGGCAGATGCAAAAAGGTTTTCACCAATGGTATCAATTGGTGACATCTCAATCCTCTCTGGCCAATCCACTTGATTTCCACAATTGATAAATCAAGGTTGTGAACATTTCTGTTAGCTGCATACCTTTGAGCCCAGTGGATGTAGCTATCTCCAATAATCCACACAGAATACATGATGAGAGAAGGTTCTGGTGCAGTCAGATGAAGTGTGGGAATGAAATGGCAGTTGGAACAGTAGGAGTTTACAAAAAAATAATTGTGGAGTTTCCCTGCTCTTGAATCACAAGCAATGATTGGCGGATTCAGATAGTTGAAAACTGAAAGTTAGGGTGCATGGTTGTGTTGTGTGAAAGAAGCAATTTGAATGGTTAAGAAAAAGTCAATTAAAGCAATAATGCCCTGGATAAGCTGGTGTATTGAGAGGTCAAACATCCCTGCTGACTTAGTTTGCAACATTGTAGAATAAACTTTTGAACCTGAGAGTTCAGTTAGGAGGGAGTTGCTATGGTAACATATAGAAAGGTCTGAGAGGGGGAAGGGTGTTGGTTTGGAAATAGTGAGGGAAGAGTTTTGATTGATTGAAATTAGGCATGGGCGGAAAATCCGTTCCGCTCGCGGATTTTGCGGATTTTCGGGAAATCCGCAATCCGCGAGATTTGCGAATCTCCCGCAAAATCCGCAAATCCGCAAGCAGCGGATTTTGCTTGCACTGCTCGCACTGTTCGCGTGAGTTCGCGTGAGTTCGCGCCCCGCGAATAAGTGCAAAATTGCAGAAATACGATTTTAGCAAAACTGAAAGTAACTACTTACCAGGTTCAAAAGTTCAGGCTCATCATTAGTAGCCATTTCCTGTAGTGCTTCCTGAGGGGCCCCTCCAGAGTTCAGTTGCCAGTTGAAACTATTATGTGACCCTGCTCTGAACCTCAGAATAGTTACACATATGCCACAAAGGTCCTGAATTACAGCTAAGGGAGACAAGCAGGAGCCAGGCTGGAAGTTAAAATCCATTAATCAGCCCCTAATTCATTATTGTCAGTTGGGGCAGGGCAGGTGTTGTAACTAATTTTGCAACAATGAAAGCACTTAGCAAGTGCAAAAGATCACTAATCAGGGCGCACTAAGGAAGCAGGTGCCAGCTAAAAAAATATTCTGTGACACATTAATCAGCCCCAAATTAATTCAGGTCACTTGAGGCAGGGAAGGTGTGCTTTGCTTTGCCGAAAATAATGTACACTGGACAACCAGAGGGTGTGGTGATGAAACAGAGGGTGGCATGGGTGGGCCAGAGGGTGGCATGAGTAGTCAGAGAGTGGCAGTGGTGACAGAGAGTGGCAGTGATGAAGAAGAGTGTCCCAAACAGGCTGGACACGTAGAAACAACAAGTTCGCGAAACTTGCGACCCGACAGGTAAGTTCGCAATTTGCGAAAGTGTACAAAACCCTCGCGAACTGGCAGAAACACGGGCGAACACAAAAAAAAAATCCGCAAATTCGCGGGAATTCGCGGATTTAGCGGATTGCGAATCCGCAAATCCGCAAAATTCGCGAACGCGAGATCCGCAAAATTCGCTCATGCTTAATTGAAATGAGGCATATGTGTGTAGAATTTGAGGTTTTCTGTGCCAGTCTTGGTTTCAGTGTATTGAGTGCACACCTTTTGCTCTGCTAAAGAAAAATTGGTGTGTGTGTCTGACACTGTTCTCAATCTCCCAAAGCATTTGTAAAGGTAAGTAATGATTAATTTAATTTAGATAGAGAATTGTTTGCTCTATGGAGAAGATTTGGAAGCAGATAGTGAAGTTTCAGTAGTGAAATTGAATGCTTGTACATAGGACCTGTGCTGTGTTTTTAAAATGTTATTTAAAAACGATTTTGGGGTAAATGGATGGCTTATATTATTGAGAAGAAATTAATAGTGTTTGCCTCATTAAATAAATATATTTGAACCTTTTACAATGATGTCACTTGCATTACCTCAGATTTGGAAGCAGATTGAGATTCTTTCTTGTTGGTTTGTGGCATGTTTTTTGGAAATGCTTGATATTAACATGTGCAAGATAGAGGAATTGTTTTTTGTGAAATAGTGAAGTTTCAGTAGTGAAATTGAATGCTTGTACTTAGGACCTGCGCTGTGTTTCTAAAATGTTATTTAAAAAACGATTTTGGGGCAAATCAATGGTATTTACATTTGGGCCTTATTTATGATTGCCTTGTGCCGCCGGTCGTCACTTTTAACATGGGAAAAAAGTGACGCACCGGTGGCGCAAGGCCTTCATAAATAAGGCCCTGAGTTTCTTTGCTGTTGGCTTGTGTCTTGCTTTTTAATAATGCTTGCTATCAACATTTGCAAGATAGAGGATTTGTATTTTGTGAAACAGTCAGGTTTCAGTAGTGAAATTGAATGCTTGTGCATAGGACCTGCGCTGTGTTTATAAAATGTTATTTAAAAAACGATTTTGGGGGCAAATCAATGGTATTTACATTTGGGCCTTATTTATGATTGCCTTGTGCCGCCGGTCGTCACTTTGAACATGGGAAAAAAGTGACGCACCGGTGGCGCAAGGCCTTCATAAATAAGGCCCTGAGTTTCTTTGCTGTTGGCTTGTGTCTTGCTTTTTAATAATGCTTGCTATCAACATTTGCAAGATAGAGGATTTGTATTTTGTGAAACAGTGAGGTTTCAGTAGTGAAATTGAATGCTTGTACATAGGACCTGCGCTGTGTTTCTAAAATGTTATTCAAAAAACGATTTTAGGGGCAAATCAATGGTATTTACATTTGGGCCTTATTTGTTATTGCCATTGTGCCGCCGGTGCGTCACTTTTAACATGGGAAAAAGTGACGCACCGGTGGCGCAAGGCCTTCATAAATAAGGCCCTGAGTTTCTTTGCTGTTGGCTTGTGTCTTGCTTTTTAATAATGCTTGCTATCAACATTTGCAATATAGAGGATTTGTATTTTGTGAAACAGTGAGGTTTCAGTAGTGAAATTGAATGCTTGTACATAGGACCTGCGCTGTGTTTCTAAAATGTTATTCAAAAAACGATTTTAGGGGCAAATCAATGGTATTTACATTTGGCCCCTATTTGTGATTGCCATTGTGCCGCCGGTGCGTCACTTTTAACATGGGAAAAAGTGACGCACCGGTGGCGCAAGGCCTTCATAAATAAGGCCCTGAGTTTCTTTGCTGTTGGTTTGTGTCTTGCTTTTTGGTAATGCTTGCTATCAACATTTGCAAGATAGAGGATTTGTATTTTGTGAAACAGTGAGGTTTCAGTAGTGAAATTGAATGCTTGTGCATAGGACCAGCGCTGTGTTTCTAAAATGTTATTAAAAAAACGATTTTGGAGGCAAATCAATGGTATTTACATTTGGGCCTTATTTATGATTGCCTTGTGCCGCCGGTGCGTCACTTTTAACATGGGAAAAAAGTGACGCACCGGTGGCGCAAGGCCTTCATGAATAAGGCCCTGAGTTTCTTTGCTGTTGGTTTGTGTCTTGCTTTTTGATAATGCTTGCTATCAAGATTTGCAAGATAGAGGATTTGTATTTTGTGAAACAGTGAGGTTTCAGTAGTGAAATTGAATGCTTGTACATAGGACCTGCGCTGTGTTTCTAAAATGTTATTCCAAAAACGATTTTAGGGGCTAATCAATGGTATTTACATTTGGGCCTTATTTATGATTGCCTTGTGCCGCCGGTGCGTAACTTTTAACATGGGAAAAAAGTGACGCACCGGTGGCGCAAGGCCTTTTTAAATAAGGCCCTGAGTTTCTTTGCTGTTGGTTTGTGTATTGCTTTTTGATAATGCTTGCTATCAACATTTGCAAGATAGAGGATTTGTATTTTGTGAAATAGTGAGGTTTCAGTAGTGAAATTGAATGCTTGTACATAGGACCTGCGCTGTGTGTCTAAAATATTATTCAAAAAAACGATTTTAGGGGCAAATCAATGTTATTTACATTTGGGCCTTATTTATGATTGCCTTGTGCCGCCGGTCGTCACTTTTAACATGGGAAAAAAGTGACGCACCGGTGGCACAAGGCCTTCATAAATAAGGCCCTGAGTTTCTTTGCTGTTGGCTTGTGTCTTGCTTTTTAATAATGCTTGCTATCAACATTTGCAAGATAGAGGATTTGTATTTTGTGAAACAGTGAGGTTTCAGTAGTGAAATTGAATGCTTGTGCATAGGACCTGCGCTGTGTTTATAAAATGTTATTCAAAAAACGATTATAGGGGCAAATCAATGGTATTTACATTTGGGCCTTATTTGTGATTGCCTTGTGCCGACGGTGCGTCACTTTTAACATGGGAAAAAGTGACGCACCGGTGGCGCAAGGCCTTCATAAATAAGGCCCTGAGTTTCTTTGCTGTTGGTTTGTGTCTTGCTTTTTGGTAATGCTTGCTATCAACATTTGCAAGATAGAGGATTTGTATTTTGTGAAATAGTGAGGTTTCAGTAGTGAAATTGAATGCTTGTACATAGGACCTGCGCTGTGCTTCTAAAATGTTATTTAAAAAACGATTTTGGGGGCAAATCAATGCTATTTACATTTGGGCCTTATTTATGATTGCCTTGTGCTACCGGTCGTCACTTTGAACATGGGAAAAAAGTGACGCACCGGTGGCGCAAGGCCTTCATAAATAAGGCCCTGAGTTTCTTTGCTGTTGGCTTGTGTCTTGCTTTTTAATAATGCTTGCTATCAACATTTGCAATATAGAGGATTTGTATTTTGTGAAACAGTGAGGTTTCAGTAGTGAAATTGAATGCCTGTACATAGGACCTGCGCTGTGTTTCTAAAATGTTATTCAAAAAACGATTTTAGGGGCAAATCAATGGTATTTACATTTGGCCTTTATTTGTGATTGCCATTGTGCCGCCGGTGCGTCACTTTTAACATGGGAAAAAGTGACGCACCAGTGGCGCAAGGCCTTCATAAATAAGGCCCTGAGTTTCTTTGCTGTTGGTTTGTGTCTTGCTTTTTGGTAATGCTTGCTATCAACATTTGCAAGATAGAGGATTTGTATTTTGTGAAACAGTGAGGTTTCAGTAGTGAAATTGAATGCTTGTGCATAGGACCAGCGCTGTGTTTCTAAAATGTTATTCAAAAAACGATTTTGGAGGCAAATCAATGGTATTTACATTTGGGCCTTATTTATGATTGCCTTGTGCCGCCGGTGCGTCACTTTTAACATGGGATAAAAGTGACGCACCGGTGGCGCAAGGCCTTCATGAATAAGGCCCTGAGTTTCTTTGCTGTTGGTTTGTGTCTTGCTTTTTGATAATGCTTGCTATCAAGATTTGCAAGATAGAGGATTTGTATTTTGTGAAACAGTGAGGTTTCAGTAGTGAAATTGAATGCTTGTACATAGGACCTGCGCTGTGTTTCTAAAATGTTGTTCCAAAAACGATTTTAGGGGCTAATCAATGGTATTTACATTTGGGCCTTAATTATGATTGCCTTGTGCCGCCGGTGCGTAACTTTTAACATGGGAAAAAAGTGACGCACCGGTGGCGCAAGGCCTTCTTAAATAAGGCCCTGAGTTTCTTTGCTGTTGGTTTGTGTATTGCTTTTTGATAATGCTTGCTATCAACATTTGCAAGATAGAGGATTTGTATTTTGTGAAATAGTGAGGTTTCAGTAGTGAAATTGAATGCTTGTACATAGGACCTGCGCTGTGTGTCTAAAATATTATTCAAAAAAACGATTTTAGGGGCAAATCAATGTTATTTACATTTGGGCCTTATTTATGATTGCCTTGTGCCGCCGGTGCGCCACTTTTAACATGGAAAAAAGTGACGCACCGGTGGCACAAGGCCTTCATAAATGAGGCCCTGAGTTTCTTTGCTGTTGGTTTGTGTCTTGCTTTTTCATAATGCTTGCTATCAACATTTGCAAGATAGAGGATTTGTATTTTGTGAAACAGTGAGGTTTCAGTAGTGAAATTGAATGCTTGTGCATAGGACCTGCACTGTGTTTCTAAAATGTTATTCAAAAAACGATTTTGGAGGCAAATCAATGGTATTTACATTTGGGCCTTATTTAGGATTGCCTTGTGCCGCCGGTGCGTCACTTTTAACATGGGAAAAAAGTGACGCAGCGGTGGCGCAAGGCCTTCATAAATAAGGCTCTGAGTTTCTTTGCTGTTGGTTTGTGTCTTGCTTTTTGATAATGCTTGCTATCAACATTTGCAAGATAGAGGATTTGTATTTTGTGAAATACTGAGGTTTCAGTAGTGAAATTGAATGCTTGTACATAGGACCTGCGCTGTGTTTCTAAAATGTTATTCAAAAAACGATTTTGGGGCAAATCAATGTTATTTACATTTGGGCCTTATTCATGATTGCCTTGTGCCGCCGGTGCGTCACCTTTAATATGGGAAAAAGTGAAGCACCGGTGGCGCAAGGCCTTCATAAATAAGGCCCTGAGTTTCTTTGCTGTTGGCTTGTGTCTTGATTTTTAATAATGCTTGCTATCAACATTTGCAAGATAGAGGATTTGTATTTTGTGAAACAGTGAGGTTTCAGTAGTGAAATTGAATGCTTGTACATAGGACCTGCGCTGTGTTTCTAAAATGTTATTCAAAAAACGATTTTAGGGGCAAATCAATGGTATTGACATTTGGGCCTTATTTGTTATTGCCATTGTGCCGCCGGTGCGTCACTTTTATTATGGGAAAAAGTGACGCACCGGTGGCGCAAGGCCTTCATAAATAAGGCCCTGAGTTTCTTTGCTGTTGGCTTGTGTCTTGCTTTTTAATAATGCTTGCTATCAACATTTGCAAGATAGAGGATTTGTATTTTGTGAAACAGTGAGGTTTCAGTAGTGAAATTGAATGCTTGTACATAGGACCTGCGCTGTGTTTCTAAAATGTTATTCAAAAAACGATTTTAGGGGCAAATCAATGGTATTTACATTTGGCCCTTATTTGTGATTGCCATTGTGCCGCCGGTGCGTCACTTTTAACATGGGAAAAAGTGACGCACCGGTGGCTCAAGGCCTTCATAAATAAGGCCCTGAGTTTCTTTGCTGTTGGTTTGTGTCTTGCTTTTTGGTAATGCTTGCTATCAACATTTGCAAGATAGAGGATTTGTATTTTGTGAAACAGTGAGGTTTCAGTAGTGAAATTGAATGCTTGTGCATAGGACCAGCGCTGTGTTTCTAAAATGTTATTCAAAAAACGATTTTGGAAGCAAATCAATGGTATTTACATTTGGGCCTTATTTATGATTGCCTTGTGCCGCCAGTGCGTCACTTTTAACATGGGAAAAAAGTGACGCACCGGTGGCGCAAGGCCTTCATAAATAAGGCCCTGAGTTTCTTTGCTGTTGGTTTGTGTCTTGCTTTTTGATAATGCTTGCTATCAAGATTTGCAAGATAAAGGATTTGTATTTTGTGAAACAGTGAGGTTTCAGTAGTGAAATTGAATGCTTGTACATAGGACCTGCGCTGTGTTTCTAAAATGTTATTCCAAAAACGATTTTAGGGGCTAATCAATGGTATTTACATTTGGGCCTTATTTATGATTGCCTTGTGCCGCCGGTGCGTCACTTTTAACATGGGAAAAAAGTGACGCACCGGTGGCGCAAGGCCTTCATAAATAAGACTCTGAGTTTCTTTGCTGTTGGTTTGTGTCTTGCTTTTTGATAATGCTTGCTATCAACATTTGCAAGATAGAGGATTTGTATTTTGTAAAATAGTGAGGTTTCAGTAGTGAAATTGAATGCTTGTACATAGGACCTGCGCTGTGTTTCTAAAATGTTATTAAAAAAACGATTTTTGGGGCAAATCAATGTTATTTACATTTGGTCCTTATTTATGATTGCCTTGTGCCGCCGGTGCGTCACCTTTAATATGGGAAAAAGTGAACCACCGGTGGTGCAAGGCCTTCATAAATAAGGCCCTGAGTTTCTTTGCTGTTGGTTTGTGTCTTGATTTTTGATAATGCTTGCTATCAAGATTTGCTAGATAGAGGATTTCTATTTTGTGAAATAGTGAAGTTTCAGTAGTGAAATTGAATGCTTGTACATAGGACCTGCGCTGTGTTTCTAAAATGTTATTCAAAAAACGATTTTAGGGGCAAATCAATGGTATTTACATTTGGGCCTTATTTATGATTGTCTTGTGCCGCCGGTGCATCACATGGGAAAAAAGTGACGCATCGGTGGCGCAAGCCCTTCATAAATACGGCCCTGAGTTTCTTTGCTGTTGGTTTGTGTCTTGCTTTTTGATAATGCTTGCTATCAACATTTGCAAGATAGAGGATTTGTATTTTGTGAAACAGTGAGGTTTCAGTAGTGAAATTGAATGCTTGTACATAGGACCTGCGCTGTGTTTCTAAAATGTTATTCAAAAAACGATTTTAGGGGCAAATCAATGGTATTTACATTTGGCCCCTATTTGTGATTGCCATTGTGCCGCCGGTGCGTCACTTTTAACATGGGAAAAAGTGACGCACCGGTGGCGCAAGGCCTTCATAAATAAGGCCCTGAGTTTCTTTGCTGTTGGTTTGTGTCTTGCTTTTTGGTAATGCTTGCTATCAACATTTGCAAGATAGAGGATTTGTATTTTGTGAAACAGTGAGGTTTCAGTAGTGAAATTGAATGCTTGTGCATAGGACCAGCGCTGTGTTTCTAAAATGTTATTAAAAAAACGATTTTGGAGGCAAATCAATGGTATTTACATTTGGGCCTTATTTATGATTGCCTTGTGCCGCCGGTGCGTCACTTTTAACATGGGAAAAAAGTGACGCACCGGTGGCGCAAGGCCTTCATGAATAAGGCCCTGAGTTTCTTTGCTGTTGGTTTGTGTCTTGCTTTTTGATAATGCTTGCTATCAAGATTTGCAAGATAGAGGATTTGTATTTTGTGAAACAGTGAGGTTTCAGTAGTGAAATTGAATGCTTGTACATAGGACCTGCGCTGTGTTTCTAAAATGTTATTCCAAAAACGATTTTAGGGGCTAATCAATGGTATTTACATTTGGGCCTTATTTATGATTGCCTTGTGCCGCCGGTGCGTAACTTTTAACATGGGAAAAAAGTGACGCACCGGTGGCGCAAGGCCTTCTTAAATAAGGCCCTGAGTTTCTTTGCTGTTGGTTTGTGTATTGCTTTTTGATAATGCTTGCTATCAACATTTGCAAGATAGAGGATTTGTATTTTGTGAAATAGTGAGGTTTCAGTAGTGAAATTGAATGCTTGTACATAGGACCTGCGCTGTGTGTCTAAAATATTATTCAAAAAAACGATTTTAGGGGCAAATCAATGTTATTTACATTTGGGCCTTATTTATGATTGCCTTGTGCCGCCGGTCGTCACTTTTAACATGGGAAAAAAGTGACGCACCGGTGGCACAAGGCCTTCATAAATAAGGCCCTGAGTTTCTTTGCTGTTGGCTTGTGTCTTGCTTTTTAATAATGCTTGCTATCAACATTTGCAAGATAGAGGATTTGTATTTTGTGAAACAGTGAGGTTTCAGTAGTGAAATTGAATGCTTGTGCATAGGACCTGCGCTGTGTTTATAAAATGTTATTCAAAAAACGATTATAGGGGCAAATCAATGGTATTTACATTTGGGCCTTATTTGTGATTGCCTTGTGCCGACGGTGCGTCACTTTTAACATGGGAAAAAGTGACGCACCGGTGGCGCAAGGCCTTCATAAATAAGGCCCTGAGTTTCTTTGCTGTTGGTTTGTGTCTTGCTTTTTGGTAATGCTTGCTATCAACATTTGCAAGATAGAGGATTTGTATTTTGTGAAATAGTGAGGTTTCAGTAGTGAAATTGAATGCTTGTACATAGGACCTGCGCTGTGCTTCTAAAATGTTATTTAAAAAACGATTTTGGGGGCAAATCAATGCTATTTACATTTGGGCCTTATTTATGATTGCCTTGTGCTACCGGTCGTCACTTTGAACATGGGAAAAAAGTGACGCACCGGTGGCGCAAGGCCTTCATAAATAAGGCCCTGAGTTTCTTTGCTGTTGGCTTGTGTCTTGCTTTTTAATAATGCTTGCTATCAACATTTGCAATATAGAGGATTTGTATTTTGTGAAACAGTGAGGTTTCAGTAGTGAAATTGAATGCCTGTACATAGGACCTGCGCTGTGTTTCTAAAATGTTATTCAAAAAACGATTTTAGGGGCAAATCAATGGTATTTACATTTGGCCTTTATTTGTGATTGCCATTGTGCCGCCGGTGCGTCACTTTTAACATGGGAAAAAGTGACGCACCAGTGGCGCAAGGCCTTCATAAATAAGGCCCTGAGTTTCTTTGCTGTTGGTTTGTGTCTTGCTTTTTGGTAATGCTTGCTATCAACATTTGCAAGATAGAGGATTTGTATTTTGTGAAACAGTGAGGTTTCAGTAGTGAAATTGAATGCTTGTGCATAGGACCAGCGCTGTGTTTCTAAAATGTTATTCAAAAAACGATTTTGGAGGCAAATCAATGGTATTTACATTTGGGCCTTATTTATGATTGCCTTGTGCCGCCGGTGCGTCACTTTTAACATGGGATAAAAGTGACGCACCGGTGGCGCAAGGCCTTCATGAATAAGGCCCTGAGTTTCTTTGCTGTTGGTTTGTGTCTTGCTTTTTGATAATGCTTGCTATCAAGATTTGCAAGATAGAGGATTTGTATTTTGTGAAACAGTGAGGTTTCAGTAGTGAAATTGAATGCTTGTACATAGGACCTGCGCTGTGTTTCTAAAATGTTGTTCCAAAAACGATTTTAGGGGCTAATCAATGGTATTTACATTTGGGCCTTAATTATGATTGCCTTGTGCCGCCGGTGCGTAACTTTTAACATGGGAAAAAAGTGACGCACCGGTGGCGCAAGGCCTTCTTAAATAAGGCCCTGAGTTTCTTTGCTGTTGGTTTGTGTATTGCTTTTTGATAATGCTTGCTATCAACATTTGCAAGATAGAGGATTTGTATTTTGTGAAATAGTGAGGTTTCAGTAGTGAAATTGAATGCTTGTACATAGGACCTGCGCTGTGTGTCTAAAATATTATTCAAAAAAACGATTTTAGGGGCAAATCAATGTTATTTACATTTGGGCCTTATTTATGATTGCCTTGTGCCGCCGGTGCGCCACTTTTAACATGGAAAAAAGTGACGCACCGGTGGCACAAGGCCTTCATAAATGAGGCCCTGAGTTTCTTTGCTGTTGGTTTGTGTCTTGCTTTTTCATAATGCTTGCTATCAACATTTGCAAGATAGAGGATTTGTATTTTGTGAAACAGTGAGGTTTCAGTAGTGAAATTGAATGCTTGTGCATAGGACCTGCACTGTGTTTCTAAAATGTTATTCAAAAAACGATTTTGGAGGCAAATCAATGGTATTTACATTTGGGCCTTATTTAGGATTGCCTTGTGCCGCCGGTGCGTCACTTTTAACATGGGAAAAAAGTGACGCAGCGGTGGCGCAAGGCCTTCATAAATAAGGCTCTGAGTTTCTTTGCTGTTGGTTTGTGTCTTGCTTTTTGATAATGCTTGCTATCAACATTTGCAAGATAGAGGATTTGTATTTTGTGAAATACTGAGGTTTCAGTAGTGAAATTGAATGCTTGTACATAGGACCTGCGCTGTGTTTCTAAAATGTTATTCAAAAAACGATTTTGGGGCAAATCAATGTTATTTACATTTGGGCCTTATTCATGATTGCCTTGTGCCGCCGGTGCGTCACCTTTAATATGGGAAAAAGTGAAGCACCGGTGGCGCAAGGCCTTCATAAATAAGGCCCTGAGTTTCTTTGCTGTTGGCTTGTGTCTTGATTTTTAATAATGCTTGCTATCAACATTTGCAAGATAGAGGATTTGTATTTTGTGAAACAGTGAGGTTTCAGTAGTGAAATTGAATGCTTGTACATAGGACCTGCGCTGTGTTTCTAAAATGTTATTCAAAAAACGATTTTAGGGGCAAATCAATGGTATTGACATTTGGGCCTTATTTGTTATTGCCATTGTGCCGCCGGTGCGTCACTTTTATTATGGGAAAAAGTGACGCACCGGTGGCGCAAGGCCTTCATAAATAAGGCCCTGAGTTTCTTTGCTGTTGGCTTGTGTCTTGCTTTTTAATAATGCTTGCTATCAACATTTGCAAGATAGAGGATTTGTATTTTGTGAAACAGTGAGGTTTCAGTAGTGAAATTGAATGCTTGTACATAGGACCTGCGCTGTGTTTCTAAAATGTTATTCAAAAAACGATTTTAGGGGCAAATCAATGGTATTTACATTTGGCCCTTATTTGTGATTGCCATTGTGCCGCCGGTGCGTCACTTTTAACATGGGAAAAAGTGACGCACCGGTGGCTCAAGGCCTTCATAAATAAGGCCCTGAGTTTCTTTGCTGTTGGTTTGTGTCTTGCTTTTTGGTAATGCTTGCTATCAACATTTGCAAGATAGAGGATTTGTATTTTGTGAAACAGTGAGGTTTCAGTAGTGAAATTGAATGCTTGTGCATAGGACCAGCGCTGTGTTTCTAAAATGTTATTCAAAAAACGATTTTGGAAGCAAATCAATGGTATTTACATTTGGGCCTTATTTATGATTGCCTTGTGCCGCCAGTGCGTCACTTTTAACATGGGAAAAAAGTGACGCACCGGTGGCGCAAGGCCTTCATAAATAAGGCCCTGAGTTTCTTTGCTGTTGGTTTGTGTCTTGCTTTTTGATAATGCTTGCTATCAAGATTTGCAAGATAAAGGATTTGTATTTTGTGAAACAGTGAGGTTTCAGTAGTGAAATTGAATGCTTGTACATAGGACCTGCGCTGTGTTTCTAAAATGTTATTCCAAAAACGATTTTAGGGGCTAATCAATGGTATTTACATTTGGGCCTTATTTATGATTGCCTTGTGCCGCCGGTGCGTCACTTTTAACATGGGAAAAAAGTGACGCACCGGTGGCGCAAGGCCTTCATAAATAAGACTCTGAGTTTCTTTGCTGTTGGTTTGTGTCTTGCTTTTTGATAATGCTTGCTATCAACATTTGCAAGATAGAGGATTTGTATTTTGTAAAATAGTGAGGTTTCAGTAGTGAAATTGAATGCTTGTACATAGGACCTGCGCTGTGTTTCTAAAATGTTATTAAAAAAACGATTTTTGGGGCAAATCAATGTTATTTACATTTGGTCCTTATTTATGATTGCCTTGTGCCGCCGGTGCGTCACCTTTAATATGGGAAAAAGTGAACCACCGGTGGTGCAAGGCCTTCATAAATAAGGCCCTGAGTTTCTTTGCTGTTGGTTTGTGTCTTGATTTTTGATAATGCTTGCTATCAAGATTTGCTAGATAGAGGATTTCTATTTTGTGAAATAGTGAAGTTTCAGTAGTGAAATTGAATGCTTGTACATAGGACCTGCGCTGTGTTTCTAAAATGTTATTCAAAAAACGATTTTAGGGGCAAATCAATGGTATTTACATTTGGGCCTTATTTATGATTGTCTTGTGCCGCCGGTGCATCACATGGGAAAAAAGTGACGCATCGGTGGCGCAAGCCCTTCATAAATACGGCCCTGAGTTTCTTTGCTGTTGGTTTGTGTCTTGCTTTTTGATAATGCTTGCTATCAACATTTGCAAGATAGAGGATTTGTATTTTGTGAAATAGTGAGGTTTCAGTAGTGAAATTGAGTGCTTGTACATAGGACCTGCGCTGTGTTTCTAAAATGTTATTCAAAAAACGATTTTGGGGGCAAATCAATGGTACTATCTAATCCTTGTCAATAATGTAAAACCAATTCATGTGCTCAAAATGTTTTTTTAGAATAACATTTAAAAAACAGAGCTAAGGTCATATGTATAAGCATTATAGTGTTTATATTGTTTACTTATTGTCATTGCTTTGTTGTTTGGTAATAGTGGTCTATAAAGTGTTTTTTTTTGTTTACCACAGATTTAAATCAACATTTCAATAGTAAGGAAATATGCCCTCAAGGCAGAGGAGAAGGAAAGATGCTATGCGAAAAAAAAAACAGCAACGGAATTAAAGCAGTGTCCTACAACAAATACTACAAAAAACATCAAAAAAGCTCCTGGTAAGACAACGAAGTCTTTTCTTCGGAATATATGTAGATTAAAAAAAAATTCTAATGTACATGTGTATTTACAGAAGGAGAGAGCAAATTTGAAGAGAAAGGAGAGGCCCCCCCAAAATCTTACTACTGCAGCAGGACACAATAATATGTATAGTAATAGAAGGCAAAATGAATTTAGGGACATTCGTAAACGAATGTTTCGCAATAGGGTAGTTTTACATTTATTAAAAAAATTAAGAAAGGTACACAGAGAGCTGCTTTTTATAAGAAAAAGCAGAATGTAGAGAAGATTGTTGATCAAGCTTTTGAAGTTAAGAACAAATTGTTTATTTTAGTAATCAATAGAATTAGGACACTTAACAAGACAATTGATGTTTTCAAATCAAACAGTAGATCCAAAAGAGTAATTAATCAAACTAATTTTTGTAACGTTTTTTCTGGAGAATGGATGCATAGTTCAAGTTGTGAGCCATTTTTTAATGAGGAGAGTTACTTTCAGGAGAATGATTTGGTGCATGCAGTTGACACCAGTGGTCGAGCATATGAGGTGAAAGACGGTTGTCCGATTGAAAAAGAGAAACTTGTGTCTAGAGATGTAGAAGAGGTATTGAGTGATGAAGTTTTAGGAAGACGTACTAAGGGTCCAGTGTACAATTGGAAGTGTAGTAGTATTTGTGGTGTGCAACAGGATTCCATCGATGTGCTTCGTAATTCTTACGTACATATAGTAAAAAAAGTCTAAAACAAAAAATGAAGATGTTGCAAGACTTAGATCCTTGCAGAGTGAGAGAAAACACAGGTTTGCATGGACATTCATTGGCTTGTCTTTCTAGAAAAGTATGTCAGAGTCCTTTTCATCATTTTAGGATGTTAGCAGTGCATCATAACAAAATGAGGAAATTAGTGAGAAGGTTGTATTATGCAAAAAGTCCAGAACTTAAGCTTAAACAGTTAAACAGTGCTCTTTTGCATGGAACTGAATTAGATGTGAAGAAGATTTGTGAAGAAATTGAGATTTGTTATTTTTGTGAAAAAGAGGACAGTGTAGAAAATGACACAGTAATAGAAGGTAATGTGGAAGACAATGTACAGATTTCAAATACAGAAAAGTTTGACCAGGAAATTAGCAAGTTTCAGTTGAAATCAAGTGAAAGGCCTAATTTTACTTGTGTGTGTTGTCGACGGACTCATTATAAGATTCAGACTAGGTTAGTTGATTTATATACAAAAAGTGAAATGGAAAATAATAGTGAATGGAGGAATTTTGCAACTTATTTGTTGGTGGAGAATTATTTTGATTTGAGTTTTGATCAGCGTATTTGTAAATATTGTTATAATAAATTAAATGAAAACAGAATGCCTGCTAGAGCTGTTTATAATAATCTTGAGTTGGTAGACATTCCTGCTGAATTGATGGATTTAAATACATATGAATCTATTTTGATTCAATGTGTCCATACCTTTTCAGGCAATTGTTCGCATGGAGCCTAAGACAGGGAAATTGCCTCCTTCAGATTTACAGAGAGGATTAAAGGGAAGAGTTGTTTATTTACCTCTAGATTTCAA
This sequence comes from Lissotriton vulgaris, assembly GCF_964263255.1. Classification (NCBI taxonomy): domain Eukaryota; kingdom Metazoa; phylum Chordata; class Amphibia; order Caudata; family Salamandridae; genus Lissotriton; species Lissotriton vulgaris. Next base: position 1,156,889,320 of record NC_141696.1, read on the forward strand.
GAAAAATATTGATATAATTGGTGTAGAAAAAGTGGAAGAGGAACCTTTAGTTATTCTAGTTAATGGGGTTCCGACAAAGAGTAAGAAAATCTGGCAAGATTTAGTGGATGTTAGGAAAGTCAAAAAGGCAACGTTGTATTTGGTCAAAAACAATGAGTACTACAAAAATGTATGTGTTGGAGCAGAGGAAATAGCTGCAGAAGAAGACAGTGATTGTTCAGTCAGCCAAATTGAAAAAGTTGATGTGTCTAGAGGTGAAGAAATATATGAACATTATACTGTTCATCCTTTGCATTCCAAAGAAGTAATGGGGAATGCAATTGACTTGTTTCAAATGAAAGCAGCAAAAGGAAGTCTCATTAGTGTATGGGAAGATAGTTTGGAAGCTCGATGTTTTCCACAGCTATTTCCAACAGGTCGAGGTGGACGATATGACGATCGACCAGTTCAAATTCCTGCTTCTGAATACCGGACTTTAAGATTATATGCTGAAGATCCAAGGTTTCGTCAATGCATTCCATATTTGTTTCATCTACTGTATGAAAGTGGCTTGTCTGGACTTTCATATGCAGTAAACCATATACTGAAAAGTGGAGCACATCTGCAAAATGTTTCGGCGAGGGACTTTATGGAGGAAGTCAATCTGCAAGATAATATTTTGGAATCTCATCTAATCAATCTCATGGCATGTCAGCGTGGTACAAACGAGTATTGGTACCATCGTCATGGGGAATTGAAATGTATGCTAAGAAACTTAGGAACTCCTACATGGTTCCTCACTCTTAGCAGTGCCGAGTATGCATGGGACGACTTACTACAATTTCTACGCGAGGCAAATGCAAATATACAAAATATAGAATTAAAAACACCAGGAGAACTGTGTTCTTTGGATCCAGTGAATGTATGCAGATATTTCAATCATAGATTTGAAGCTATGATGTCTGTTATTACCAAAAAAAAAACCTCCTCATATACATATGTTGTTGTGGATTAAAGATGCACCCAAATTTGGATCAGATTCGGATGAAACAGTGATGAGTTTCATTGAAGAGTATTCAACATGTGCTGTTCCGAAAACTACTGAAGAAAACAATTTAAGGCAACAAGTTTTACGGTTTTAATCCCATCGTTGTGGGAAGTACTGTCGTCAAAAATTCAAAAACAAGGAAAAGTTCTACACAAAATGTCGTTTTGCGTTTCCACGACCAGTGATTTCTAAGGGAAGAGTAAATAATTTGATGTCATCTCTACGACATACTGTGACGAGGAAATCACCAAAAAATACATACAATTTAAAAAGAAATAAAGAGTCCAAGTACATCAACGACTACAACCCAGTGATTTTGTCCATGTGGAATGCTAACATGGATATTCAGTTTGTTGCTGACAACTCTATTGCTGTGGCTCGATATGTGACATCTTACATCACAAAAAAAGAAAAGACAGAACTAAAGGAAATGCGGGAGGACATTTCACATGAAAAGAGTCTAAGCAAGAAAATATACAATTACAGTCTGAAGATGGTGTCGCATCGAGAAATTGGAGCATATGAATGTTCGGATCGGTTATCATCAGCAAGTCTCTATGCCAAATCTAGAACAATAATTTGGGTGAGTCTAGGTCTTGCTGCAACACGAAACCAAGTTTTGAAATCTGTACACGAAATTGAGTATTTGGCGGAGAAAGAACCAAACAGTACAGATATTTTGAAGACAAACATGTTGGATACATACTATCCAAATAGAAGTACTCACCTTGAGAACACTTGTTTGTATGAAATTCTGCAAAACTATAGTCATAAGAGGAACATCACAGAAGATATCAATAATGGAAAATATGCTGTCATTGGAAATGAAGGATGTCTAGTGAAGCAGAGAAAAGGTCATTTGATTAATCATCGAAAATTGAGTTGTGAATCTCCAGACAAAAGAGAATTTTACTATTTAGCTCTTTTGCAACTCTTTAAACCATGGCGTAAAGAATAGGAACTACTTGGAGATTTTCTCTGTTACGAAGATTCTTTTAATGCAACCAAGGATACCATAGAATGTCCTGTTTTTCCAAATTATCTGCAAATGTTGAACAAAGAAATAGAGCAAGAAGCCACAATTGCTGAAGAGATTGCTAGAGACAGTTCTCAAGACAGTCAGAGTTCTACTTCATTGAGTCAGGATCCACTAGGAGGACCAATTATCCAAAATGAAGCTGCCACTGCCATGGATGAGGTGGAAAGAGCTATGGAACAAGCACAAGAGGATGTAATTAACTTAGAAGATTTGGTGGAGCAACTAAACGTTGAGCAGAAAAAGATATATGACAAAGTCACAGAACAGATTGAACATGGATTTAGACATGAGAAAAAAGTGTGCTCATGTACATCATTTAGGCCTGTCCGGCTGTACATAAGTGGAGAAGCGGGAACAGGAAAAAGTTTTCTGATTAAAGCAATAGCAACTTATCTGCAGAAAAGGACTGAATCACCGCTGTCTTGTGTTGTAACCACTCCAACTGGACTGGCAGCACATAACATTAAAGGGATTACTCTACATCGTTTACTGATGCTGCCAGTTGAGCATGATAATAAATTGTATTACAACAAGCTATCTGGAGATGCGTGTTCTGAAGTTTCCAGAGTCCTGAAGAAAATTAAACTTCTTATCATTGATGAAGTAAGCATGGTCTCAAATTCAATGCTTGCTTTTGTGCATTTGAGAATGCAAGAAATTCTTAGAACAGAGTATGATGTGTTATTTGGAGGAAAACACATTATTGTTTTTGGAGATCTACTGCAGTTGACTCCAGTAAAAGGACTACCAGTGTTTAAAATGCTCACGCATGAAGATACCTGGAAATCCCTTGGAAGCATTGGAAACGTTAATATATGGTTACATTTGAAATATGCAGAACTGCTTCAAAATATGCGACAGGCAAAGGATGAAGATTATAAAAATATTCTACAAGATGTAAGAATCGGAAAAGTAAGTGAGCATGGGAAAGAAGCTTTACATGCACGATTAATTTCAAATTTGTATCCAAATCCATTCTTCCAGAGAATATTTTCAAGAAAATTACTGAGAACAAATCTGGGATATGTTTGATGCCAACTCTGCAAGAATGTTCCATCTTCAACAACAAAATGTTAAAGTTCGAAAATGAAGAGATTGTGAAACTGGGAGCAATAGATAAAATAGAGCATATGGGAGCAACAATTATTTTGTCAGAAAATTTGAAATCAAAATTAGATTCATTAGAGAAGAGTATATCTAAAACAGCTGGTTTTGAAAAGACTCTGAATGTGTGTTTAAATTGTCATATCATTTTGAGAAGGAATTTAAATGTTGAAAGAGGTCTGGTAAATGGAGCAATGGGTTATGTTGTTGATTTTGTGAATTATAGAAATAGAGATGGAATTGAATTTTTAAAAAATTAAATTTGATGGCATTGAGCAAGTACAACACATCAGTCAATGTTCTGCTAGATTTTTGCTTGTAAAAGACTTATTTGTTCGCCGAACACAGTTTCCTGTTTGTTTGGCATATGCAGTGACAATTCATAAATCTCAAGGTTTAAGTGTAGATTGTGCTTTGGTGAACATTGGAAGTTCTGTGTTTAAAGAGGGTAGGCATATGTGGCGTTATCACGAGTCAGAACTTTATCAGGATTGTACTTGATTAAGTGTGATGAGACAAAGATTTGTGCAGATCTGGATTGTGTTAAAGAATACAATAGATTAAGAAGAGAGTATGCTCCACATTTGCCACAATATCCTCTGTTTGAAAAACATGTGGTAGGCCAAAAAAGAAGAAATGAGAGTAATTGTAGTGAGGTAGTAGAAAAAAAGACAAAAAGTAGATGAAAATGTAATTGAAAACAGAAAGAAAAAGGATTCTGATGAAAATGTTGTTGGGTTTCAGTTTGAAAACAGCTCTGGTGTCAACTGCTATGCTAATGTAGTGGTTAATGTTGGTTTTTTTCTTCAAACTTTACAAGAACAGATTGTTGAAAATCGGGATCAAAGATTGTGCGGTTTATTGAACTCTGTGTTTGAGAAATGTAGCAGTGATAGAGCAAAAATAGAAAGTGTAACAGAAATTTGAAATATTTTAGACATGTGTTCTGGTCAAGATAAATTTTCACAGAACATTCAGCAGGATTGTCAGGAATTTTTAATGTATATGTTTGGTGTTTTGGAAGATGAAGGTATAGATGTAGAAAATCTTTTGAGCCTTTCTTATCAATGGCAGCATGACTGTGACAATTGTAGTTTATCAAGTACTACTAGAATAGACACTGAAAGATTTATATATTTGACTTTACCAGTCTGCAAATCAGTGTCATTTAATAATCTAGTTAAAGCAGCTGATCATAATATGATGTGTACCCAATGTAAGTGTCCAATACTGTCCACATTATTTATACAAACTTATGGTCAGTATGTCATTTTAGTTTTCCAACGATGTAGACCTGATGGAACTAAATTGACAACTTGTATCAAACATTTTGTGGCTTCTCAGTTATCAATTTCAGGAAGAACCTTTACAACTGTAGCTATTATTTATCATGACGGTCCTTTGACAACATCAGGACATTATACATGCTACTTAAAATGTCAAAAAGGTTGGAGTTACTGCAATGATTCTCATTTGACTTATAAACAATTTTTGCCTTTTGACTTAAAAAGTTGTTACGTAGTGTTTTTAGAACCAAAGTTTTATTAAAGGTAATTGGCCTATGAAGACGGGAGCAGTTAATAAAACTTAGTTAGTTAGTTAGTCTAATGTTTAAAATTATGTATCTCATATAGGTACTGTAAGTGGATCTCATAGTAAGTGATATCAGTATTATAGGAAATGTTGAACATGAGTGATCAAAAAAGGGAATATGAATTTTTAAACATTGTGAAAATGTCAAAATGAGATTTTCTTTGAAAACTTCGGGTAAACGGTAATTTCAGAGTTTAATTAGAGACATTTCAAAATATACTCATATATCTGACACTATTTGGCCGTAAGGAAAATTGAAGGTATGAGCAATAAATCATAACTTAACACAAGGAGGAAAATGAAAACGTTGACAATTATTTCAGATGTTCTTAGAACAGCAGAGTATTTCCCTACGAAAAGGACCTTCTATATCTACTATTTGGCCTCAAGGAAAAGTAAGTGAATCAAAGATTAGTGTACATATATGATTTGTACGTTTATATGGGTTTTTTAAAACACAATCTTTTAGATTTTGTTTTTTTTCCCTGCTGTTATATGATGAAGAGTTTGAACTCACTGTTTTAGTGAAATTCAATATATTCTGAGAACAGCAAAAATAAACTATCTAACATGTTGTATAAGTTATTCTATAGTTTGCATTGTGCAATTCATATTGTATTCCCATTGTCTCACACTCATTTTCCTTTTTCCACCCTTTTTCAGCTCTCTTTACTCACTTACACTGCCTTTCTTTCACTTTGTTTCATCGCTGTTCCTTTACTCCACTTCTTTCACAACCCCTCAATCCAATTTCAACTGTCTGCATTTCCACTCTCTCTTTGCACCACTTTTCAGCTTTCTCACATTCTCTCAGTACCACTGCTTTAGTTCCCTTCCCCTCTCTTTCCTTCTTAAGCTCCTTTACTCTTTTTCCTTTCTTCACTCATTGTACTGCACTTCACTCAGTTCTTCCCTTAGTCTTTCTGTGTACTTACTTCTTCACTCCTTTTTGATTTGATTGATTTGATTGGGTTTTCTAGAGCGCATAGCTACCCTAGGGCATCCCAGCGCTAAAAGACCACGGTCCTGTGGGGTAAGGAATCATGGGAGGAGAGCTCAGGGGAAGAGTAGGGTCTTTAGGCGTTTCCTGAACCTGAGGTGGTTGTGTTCTTGCCTCAGGGAGAGTGGGAGGGCGTTCCATAGTCTGGGGGCATTGTACGAGAAGAGGCGGCCGCCTGTTCTGGCCTTCCTAATTCTGGGGACGTTTGCAAGGGAAAGAGAGTTAGATCTTAATTGTCTACTTGACTGTTGTTGTGTCACAAGTGTCCTGAGGATGGGAGGGCCTTCATTGGGCATTATTCTGTGGGCAATGCACAGGGTCTTGAAATTGACCCGTTCTTTTACTGGCAACCAGTGCAGGCTTCTAAGGGCTGGTTTGGCCGAGTTCCTCGCTGTGGTTCCTGTGAGGATTCTTGCAGCCGCATTTTGTGCACATTGAAGTCTGTGGACTACAGAGGCTGGGGCCCCCAGATACAGGACATTTCCATAGTCTAATCTGGGGTTCACCAGCCCCTGCATCAGGAGCTTCCTGGATTGGAGGGGGAGTAGATGGAGAATCTTTCGTGCCATCTTTATAAGGCCGAAGCAGGTTCCCGCAGTTTTCCTAGCTTGAGTTTTAAAACTGAGATCCTGGTCCAACCATATCCCTAGGCTCTTTACTTCGGATTTGGGGGTTGGTGGAGTTCCCATGCATGGTGGCCAGGGAAGGGGTGTGGGGATTTTGTTAGGATTTCCCAGGAGGAGTATTTCTGATTTCTCCCCGTTCAGTTTTAACCGGGAATCGCACATCCACTGGTGCACCTTCTCCAGACAACTGCTTAGATTAGAGAGGGCGTTGTCTGATTGGTTGAGGGAAACGACGAGCTGAGTGTCGTCAGCATACATTATTGATTTGATGCCAAAAGGCTTGACAACGTCCTCGAGGGGTGCCATGTATACATTAAAAAGTGTGGGGCTCAGGGAGGATCCCTGAGGCACCCCACACTTAAGTGGCTGAGCATTGGAGATGGAGTACCCATCTGCTACTTGAAAAGACCTGTCTTCGAGGAAGGATGAGATCCAGGCTAATGCGGAATCCGCCACTCCTATCAGCCCAAGACGGTGAACAAGGGTTGCGTGGTCCACCGTGTCGAAGGCGGCACTCAGGTCGAGGAGGATCACTGCCACTGATCCTCCTGCGTCCATTATGCCCCTGGCTTCTTCGACCATGGCTAACAGTGCAGTATCGGTCCCTTGTCCTGGTCTGAAGCCTGTCTGGGACAGGCGGAGGAGGTGATTGGTTTCTAGGAACTCAGAAAGTTGTTGATTTGCTACTCGCTCGGCTATTTTACTAATTGCCGGTAAGCATGGGCGGAAAATCCGTTTCGCTCGCGGATTTTGCGGATTTTCGGTAAATTCGCAATCCGCGAGATTCGCGAATCTCCCGCAAAATCCGCAAATCCGTGAGCAGCGGATTTTATGGTTTGCTCGCACTGTTCGCGTGAGTTCGCGGGTCCCAGTACAACTTCGCGCCCCACGAATAAGTGCAAAATTGCAGAAATACGATCTTAGCAAAACTGAAACTACTTACCAGGTTCAAAAGTTCAGGCTCATCATTAGTAGCCATTTCCTGTAGTGCTTCCTGAGGGGCCCCTCCAGAGTTCAGTTGCCAGTTGCAACTATTATGTGACCCTGCTCTGAACCTCAGAATAGTTACACATATGCCACAAAGGTCCTGAATTACAGCTAAGGGAGACAAGCAGGAGCCAGGATGGAAGTTCAAATCCATTAATCAGCCCCTAATTCATTATTGTCAGTTGGGGCAGGGCAGGTGTTGTAACTAATTTTGCAACAATGAAAGCACTTAGCAAGTGCAAAAGATCACTAATCAGGAAGCACTAAGGAAGCAGGTGCCAGCTAAAAAAATATTCTGTGACACATTAATCAGCCCCAAATTAATTCAGGTCACTTGAGGCAGGGAAGGTGTGCTTGCGTTGCCACAATAATGTACACTGACTGGACAACCAGAGGGTGCTGTGATGAAACAGAGGGTGGCATGGGTGGGCCAGAGGGTGGCATGAGTAGTCAGAGAGTGGCAGTGGTGACAGAGAGTGGCAGTGATGAAGAAGAGTGTCCCAAACAGGCTGGACACGTAGAAACAACAAGTTCGCGAAACTTGCGACCCGACAGGTAAGTTCGCAATTTGCGAAATTGTACAAAACCCTCGCGAACTGGCAGAAACCCGCGCAAACACAAAAAAAAAAAAATCCGCAAATTCGCGAGAATTCGCGGATTTTGCGGATTGCGAGTTCGCAAATCCGCAAAATTCGCGAGAATTCGCGGATTTTGCGGATTGCGAGTTCGCAAATACGCAAAATTCGCGAACGCGAGATTCGCAAAATTCGCCCATGCTTAATTGCCGGTAGCAGTGAGATCGGTCTAAAGTTAGATGGGTCTGTGGGGTCTAGATGCGGTTTTTTTATGAGAGCCTTGACTGTGGCTTTTTTCCAGTTTGCCGGAACTATGCCATTTTTAAAGGAGGCGTTGATCAGATTGGTGAGAGGGGGGGCTATGGTGGAAGCAACTTGCTTCAGTTTACTGATGGGGGCTGGATCTGATGGAGCACCACTTTTGACCTTATGTAAGACGTTCAGAAACGTTTCGGTGGTGATTTGGGGGAAGAAGGATCGCCTCGGGGTGTCTTGGAGGGGAGAGAAACTAGGGCATCCTTGTGCGATAGGAGGAGCTGGAAGGGAGGTCAGGAGTTTTTCGATTTTTGCCGAGAAGAATTCGGCCATCTGGTTACATTTTACGCCATCCAAATCTGGAGATGATGGTGGGTCCTGTATTTTGGTGAGGAGTTTAACTATTCGGTAGGTCTCTTTTGCGGAATTAGCCGCTGAGGCTATTTGATCCTCGAAGTAGGAGGCCTGTGCTGTTTTTAATGCGTTTTTATGAAGCCTAATATGGGTTCTGTATTCACTTCTGTCTTCTGTGTTCCAGTTCTTTCTCCATTGGCGTTCAAGCCTTTTGCCTTTCTTTCTTAGTTCGCGTATTTCCTCAGTGAACCACGGTAGTTTGGAGGATTTCCTGCTGGATGGGAGAATTTTAAGTGGCAAGACTGTATTAAGGGAGTAATGGATTTCAGCTGTCGAAGGATCTGGGTCTACTGTTGGTAGAGTGGAAGACAGAGAGCGTTCCCATAGGATTGTGTCCAGTTTTTTCCATGGGCGTGATGGGGCCCGGGGGCGAGGGGTATCCGACATCTTCCCTGGAAGTTGGAATTTAAAAGGGACCAAGAAGTGGTCTGGCCAGGGAAGGGGCAGAGGGGTTTTTCCTCTATCGTTCTATATTAACCTCATTCCCTTCATCCCTTCACTCTGTGACTCCCCTTCACTCACTCTCAGTTATCTTCCATTCCTCTTTCTTGTAAATGGATCCTCATTTAGACTCCTTTCCCTTTCACTCATTTTCCTTTTACTTACTTCTCTTTCCTGATTTCGTTTTGGTATCTTGCATTCTTTTAGTATCTTACTTACCTTCAGTAATTTGCTCTCCTTCTATTTCTTTTTCCCTCTTTTTTGTCCTTCTACATTACTTTATTTCAGTTTCTGTATCCTTCACTCTTGTTTTATTTCCTACTACATTTATTTTGATTTATTACCTCTTGACCTGTTTCTTCTTTTTTAAAATATATATTTTACTAATTATAACTTTTTTTTTCTTTTGTCTTTCACAGATACAAAGGGGCATATGTATCAAGGAAAATCGCATTCGCATAGGCCGAAATTCGCCGAATTTCGGCCTTAGCAAATGCGAATATGCAGAACGGCATGTATGAAGGTTTAAGCCATGCAAAATAGGAAATCGCTAAAAGTGCGAATCTGCAGAATGCGAAAAGACCCAATCTGCGATAAAATTGCGATATAGCATTTTAGCGATTTTCCCGTTTGCGAAAATCGCTAAATGATAATCACAAAAGTAGGGATTCGCATAAAAATCGCAGATTGGCTCATTTCGCAATTCTCAGATTCGCAATGATATGTATGACCAATTCGCAATTTGCGATTTTCGCAAATTTGCCTAATTCAGATTCGCAATTACCACCAAGTAGGAGCAGGTGGTAACCAGGTGCAAACTATTTAAGCAGCAACAGAATTCAAAAAACTGTTTACCACAATGGCTGGGCTGTACATCATAGCAAGGAGGATGCGACTGAGAGCTGCTACACAGAGGAGGCTGCGGCAGGAGAGGGTATTCCGTTCACAAATCAGCATCTCCCAGCGCCTTGAGGAGGACCTCCACACCCATTACAGGCTTGATGAAGACAGCATTAATGATTTGATAGCTGAACTCAGACCCTACCTTGAACACCCCACCCGCAGGACAAATGCCATTCCCACTGAAATACAGGTCCTGTGTTCACTACACCTCCTGGCCTCTGGAAGTTTCCAGGGGGTGATAGCGTCAGCAGGAGGGGTGTCACAGAGTTCCCTATCGCAATTCTTCCATGCCTTCCTAGATGCCATGGTCCAGAGGATGATTCAGAAAAGGGGGTGGTGATGAACAGAGTGTCTGAATTAAGCAGACCACTCTTACCCAGTCCAAAGATCAGGGCCTGATCCATCACCGTTATTTATCTCACTGCACCATCCCAGCTCAGAACCTGGGTATATGCAAATCAGTCTGTCCCTGGCCCAATGCATCATGGGAACAGGGCAGACTAAACTACCAAGCCAATTCTTCACCAGAAAGGAGACAAGCTACCAGGGACCTTGCATATAGCCAGGTTCTGAGCTGGGATGGTGCAATGAGCTAAAAAACGGTGATGGATCAAACCCTGATCTGTTGACTGGGTATGAGTGTTCTGTTTAATTCAGATACTCTGTCCATCACCACCCCCTTTTCTGAATCGTTTGGTCCACCATAAGCATTGAAGGGTATACTCAGATGTGAGTCCCTTGCTCATTGCACCATCAGGATTCAAGCAAGCCGGGCCGAAGACGGCTGTAATGCCAGAAACCGGTCCCCGGAAGCTTGTTTCCTTCCCAGTATAAGAATTGGCTTGGTAGTTTGGTCTGCCCTGTTCCCATGATGCACTGGGCCAGGGACAGACTAATTTGCATATAGCCAGGTTCTGAGCTGGGATGGTGCAGTGAGCTAAAAAACGGTGATGGATCAAACCCTGATCTGTTGACTGGGTATGAGTGTTCTGTTTAATTCAGATACTCTGCCCATCACCACCCCCTTTTCTGAATCGTTTGGTCCACCATAAGCGTGGAAGGGTATACTCAGATGTGAGTCCCTTGCTCATTGCACCATCAGGATTCAAGCAAGCCGGGCCGAAGACGGCTGTAATGCTAGAAACCGGTCCCCGGAAGCTTGTTTCCTTCCCAGTATAAGAATTGGCTTGGTAGTTTGGTCTGCCCTGTTCCCATGATGCACTGGGCCAGGGACAGACTAATTTGCATATAGCCAGGTTCTGAGCTGGGATGGTGCAGTGAGCTAAAAAACGGTGATGGATCAAACCCTGATCTGTTGACTGGGTATGAGTGTTCTGTTTAATTCAGATACTCTGTCCATCACCACCCCCTTTTCTGAATCGTATGGTCCAGAGGATGCCTCATCATATTTACCACCCCAGCACTCCTCAGGCAATCGCGCAGACAAAGCAGGACTTCTATCAAATTGCGCATTTCCCACACGTGATCGGATGCATTGATGGCACACATGTTGCAATAACCCCACCCGCACACAATGAATACCTCTTCAGAAATCGGAAATGCTACCACTCACTGAACATTCAGGTGGTGTGTGATGCCAAACACATCATTACGGACATTGTAGCAAAGTACCCTGGCAGCACCCATGATGCTTTCATCTTCAGACACAGTGGAATCTACCGTAGACTCGCAAGAGGGGAGTTTGGCGAGGGATACCTACTCGGTAAATGCCTTCACACATAGGGGTCATTTATTGTAACTACCATGTGCATGTCACATGCTAACATCTTTTTGTCTAACCCACAGGTGACAGTGCTTATGCTGTTCGTGATTTCATCTTGACTCCCTACCTCAATCCCAACAATGCAAGTGAACGTAGATATAACAGGGCACACATTGCTACCAGAGGCACCATAGAACGGACATTTGGAATACTGAAGAGCAGATTTCGGTGCCTCCATAAGAGTGGAAATGCACTCCAATACAGCCCCAATACATGTTGTAAAATAGTGGTGGCTTGTGCCATGCTCCATAACATTGCAACAAGAAAAGGGACACCAGTGGAACTGAGTGACTCTGGATCCTCTGATGTAGAGGGGCATGGGCCTGGACGTATGGTAGCTGATAGCGCAGTAGCAGCAGCTGGCCGACAGAGGCGTGATGAGATAACGCGCAACTATTTTTAGGTAAGAAAAAACAACTCAATGCCAAGTAATGCAATTGTGTAAATTAGCTTTAATTCCTTAATGGCAGGAAACGCATGAAGTGGTAATGAAGTGAAAATGAACAGTAGTGTCATTGAATACCTTAGCACATGTTAATGTCACAGTGCCCTCTAAAACAAAAAAGTAGGATTCACCAGTCAAACGCTGCACAGCCTATTGGTCATTAGTAGGTGCAGCCCTACTGGTCCTGCTACTACGGCGTCTCTCAAGGGTTGGTGGTGGTGTGATGCTGCTCCTACCAGACTGGTTGTCTTCCTCACTGGGAGTCAGCACTCCCGGCCCAGTTGCGCGTATTTGGCGCAACTCATCCACCGCAGTGGTCACCTGCAAGAGTGCACTGGCAATGTCCTGCGCAGCGTGAGTGAATTGGCGCTGCATGTCAATGCTGCGCCTTGCCTGTATGCCAGACATAGCCGCCAAGCGAGTGATGGCCCTGGTGTACCTGTCTTGTCTTTGCGTACTGGTGCGCATTTGGTCACATACCGCCTGTACACCATCCTGCAGGTCCTTCCTGAGTGCTCGGAAGCCCTCTCTCATCTCCCGCTGTAACAGTTTTATATTTTTTGCCTGCAGGCGCTGCACCTGCAACATGTTCAGTTCCAGGCCTGCATACACTGACTCTTCACCTCGCCCTTCAAATGGATTAGCTGCGCGTCGTCTGCGCCTGGCTGCACTACGTGGGACTTGCTGCTGTGTGCCATGTCCCTCTTGCCCTGGCTGTGTGTCAGCATTGTTGTCATTTTCGCCTATAACTTCCGCCTCATCCTGGTATGGTGGCAGAGGCCTGACAATCTCTCTCCTCCCATGTCTGCACCTGGTCACTGGGCTCTCATCCCCATCTGTGTTGGCATCTTGGCCGCCATCTCCCGACTAGTGACTCTCAGCCAATGTCCCACTGCCTGAGGGCTGTGTTGTGGATGGTGCTGTGAATAGAACAGCACACATTAATTTACTTCACTATTTTGCACTGTGTAAATACATTTTGCACTTACATATCTGTTACTTTGTGCTCTTGTTTCACTGTCAAGAACAGCAGATAATGTGATAGACTGTTTTTGCTAAATATTGGACACTTTCATTTATATGTGACTACATCTCCCATAATGCATTGCTATGTCTGCCTGTGTGCCTGCTCTGGACTGCATACCTTGTTTTGCGCACTTGGCTCACTGCTGGGGGGTGTGAGGGGGTGTGAGGGCATGATTCTTACCTTTTCCTGCTGTTGGCAGGTCAGAGCTGTCCAAATCAGCCAATCCTCCAACACACTCTGGTTGCAGGGTCCCCTCAACCAGTTCCTCCAGGGGTGTAGATGCAGGTACAGTTGAGGTCCCAGCACCTGTCTGCCTGGACTGTTCCAGCCTTGCAGCAAGTTTCTCCTTCGAGCGCAGGCGCAGGTCATACCAGCGCTTTCGGAGGTCCTCAATACTCCGGGGTGTCACACCCACAGCATTTACATGGTGCTGGATTTCCTCCCAGGTCTTCCTTTTGCGGCTCTCTGGAACCTCCCTGGATTTTGCACCAAAAAGAAGTTCATGGTTTGACACCATTTCATAGATGAGGGCCTCCAATTCTGCCTCTGAGAACTTTTGTTTTCTTTTCCTGGTGTTCTCAGTCTCCTGCTGCTGTGAATCCTGCCTGGGTGTGGCTCCACTGTCATCCATGTTTTCCAAGGTGTACACTGCTCACTGCCAAACACTCCTTCACTCTGCCTGAGATGCAGGAAGTCAGGTGCAGCATGGGAAGTCACTCACTTCCTGGTTGTGATGTCATCATGCTGCACCAGGGTTCCTGATTGGATCATGTGAGAAAATCGCCGATTAGCGATTTTCTCGCCGCGATTTGCGATTTTTCGCTAATTAGCGATTTTCTCACCGCGATTTGCGATTTTTCGCTATTATAGCGATTTTCTGGTGCGATTTCAGAAATTATGCGATTCCTACTGGTTAAGGAATCGCATTTGGGGTAATCGCAAATAAAAAGCGATTTTTAAGGAATCGCTATTTATTTGCATTTTCATTCATACATACCGATTTGCGATTCTGAAAGTGCGATTCGGTAAAAATCGCAATTTCAGAATCGCAATTCGGCACTTTCATACATATGCCCTTTGCTTTAACCTCACTACTTTTCTCTCACCCTACCTCACCCCTGTTTCCTTACTCTGCTTCCCTCACTTATTCTTATCCTCCATGTTTACTTCTCTTTTCCTTACTTTCCTACCTCATTCAACTTCTTTCAGTGCCCCTGCTCACCCACACTCCCTCACTTACCTTTTTTTTCTGGTTCACTTAGTCCCTTTCTGTCACTCCTTCCTTTACTCTCTCTGTTCTTTCTCTCTGTCACTCCCCATGTCTTACTCTTATTCACTTTTATCCACCCTCTTTCACCCCTCTTTACCTACACTCACTGCTCTTTTCTTTCCCTCCATCACTGCTGTTCCTTTTCTCTGGTTCCGTCACTACCCGTCATTCCCCATCCTTTACTCTCCTTCCTTTTACTTTCATCACCCATTCACATTCTCCCAGAACCTCTGCTTTAGTCTTCTTCCTCTTTCTTCTCTTCTTTTGCTCCCTTATTCATTTTCCTTTTCTCAGTTACTTCCTCTCATACCTTTTCTCTGTTTTACTATCTATTACACAGTCCCTCTGTGTTTCTCCCTCTACCTCTCTTTCTCTTTACACCACTCTCTCTGTCCCCATTCCTCATGCTCACTCCTTCATTATTATTATTTTTTTTTTTTGGTTGCGCTGATGGGACGCGCCCCGGTACGCGCACCGGGGCGCACACCGGTACGCGCACCGGGAGCGCACCAGGGTGAAACATAAAAAAATATTTATATATACTTAAAAAAAAAAGTATTACATTAATATACAATATAGGATTCATTTTTAGAAAAAAATACCTTTCTTAGCTATAGAAATTTGCTAATAAATAACCTTAAAAATTCACTAAAAAACACATAGGTATGAGGCCCTATATAAAGTTAGGAATTAGCATTTAAAAAACCTATGAAATTCACTGAAAACACCATAGGTTTCACACTAGTTATAGCTAGGAATTAGCATTTAAAAAACCTAAGAAATTCACTGAAAAAACCATAGGTTTCAGACCAGTTATAGTTAGGAATTAGCATTTAAAAAACCTAGTAAACTCACTGAAAAAACCATAGGTTTCACACCAGTTATAGTTAGCTGGAAATTTTACTGACATAAAACCATTGAAATTCCACGTTATAGTTAGTTGGACTCACTATAACTTGCGCGCCTGCAATGCACTGCTGATGATGTCACATATTACATCACTCATGACATGGTCAGTGACATCACTCATGACATCACTGATGACACCATCCTTGTGACAGAGTGACAGACCTCCTTTCAGTGTAATGTAACCCTTGAAACACTTATTCAAAAATAGAAACTGAAATGTACAAAAAAATAGAGATACCCATACCAGTTACAACAACCAATTCAGTAATACCACCATCTATATACACATCCACTCATTCACCAACAGTTCTATATAGTCACTCATACATATATTCACTCATCATATGTAGTGATACACCTATACATCCTGTTACACACCGACAGCCATCCAAAAGTTACTCACACACATACTCACACATGCAAATAAACTATTGAACATCCATTAATTTGCATATACGGCTATACACACACTACCACTTTACTTCTAAGGAAACTTATACATATTCACTCTCTTAAACAATCACTTATAGAAACACATACTTATTTAAACAGGAACTCTTACAATCTCTCACTCTCACATATACTCACTTATATACATCAATACTCACATATACTAGATTAAAACATATGTCGTTACTAAAAAAGACAATAGTGAGACAGTCATTCACTCACTAACACACACATATACACACTCATCCACCTATACAGTCCTGCACATATGCTGTCTTCAAAACACATACAAACAGTGAGTCACTCACCAACCCATGCAGCTACTAATACACTGATACATATATTTCAATATTTAAAAGTTACTTGTTAATATACGTATTCACTAAAATATACTTAATAAGGCAGTGAACCAAACAATTTATTTATAAAAAACATAATAAACATAAACATCCATTTAGTCACATATTTTACCATTTATTCTTCCATCAACCTTAACAAATACATATATAAAACATATTTATTTTTCAGAAAGACACACATTCACTGGATGGTGTCATCAGTGATGTCATGAGTGATGTCACTGACCATGTCATGAGTGATGTAATATGTGACATCATCAGCAGTGCATTGCAGGCACGCAAGTTATAGTGAGTCCAACTAACTATAACGTGGAATTTCAATGGTTTTATGTCAGTAAAATTTCCAGCTAACTATAACTGGTGTGAAACCTATGTTTTTTTCAGTGAATTTACTAGGTTTTTTAAATGCTAATTCCTAACTATAACTGGTGTGAAACCTATGGTTTTTTCAGTGAATATATATATGTATGTATAAAAACTATGTACACATACACATTTCGATTTCCACAATGTGATCCTTAAAAGTCCGGTGCGCTCAGCAGCAAGTGCACAACTTAGGGGCTGGATACTGGCCCTGGATTTGAATATGCACCACAAAGGACGCAGCACTCCGGAGTTGAGTTTAAAGAATATATTTTTGGCAATACTCAACCAACACGTTTCACCCATCCCACGGCTTTGATCATGGATAGTGAGTCCTTTCTCTCTTGCACTCTATATACCCATGTAGCTTTAATGTGGCATTGTGGGACTTATAATGCCATTCAAATTGAAAACAAGGATTTCCACTATTGTCATTATGTAGTGTAGTTCCTATTTTCCCAATAGGCCCTGCGCATTGGAATAACATAAACAGTAGTATAGACGTAGAAGTGCGGATCTTCCAGGTCTCCACTGACTATGCTAAACTTAATTGGGTTTGTTACCAACTAGCTCAGATGTCACTGGAAACTTTCTTGACTGAATAGGAAGTGATCAGCTTCCCTGGTACAGACAAGAAGGGATTCAGTTTTCCAACAACCGCATAAACATGACAACTTTTCTCCTTAGAATAAGAGTCAATCTCTAGAGTCGTGTGAAACAATAGACAGTTATTTTACTCAGTCAGTTTTGTGCAGATTACTTCCACCATTATGCAGAGAACAGAGAGACGGGCGTTTTCAATAAAAAGGTATTATGTATTGAACAGTCTTTCTTCTCATACAAGAGAAATTAATTGCCACACTTGCAAGACTAGTTATTATAAAAAGTGCGTACAGTAAAATGAGGATTGCGAAATAATACTGTAAAAGCATTGATATGGTTTCTTAGCCATACAATGGTTTAAAATGAATAAAATATATACATTCATATATACATTCAGCTAACGTACTCAACTGGTGCTTCTAACTACGCCTACCCCAGTGTACCTGACCTAAGCCTAATACTTGGGAGGGAGTAAGGAAGTAGCAGTTTTAGTTAAGTTGGTTTTGCCAAGGTTTGCTTCAAGAATTCTCTCTTAGGGTTTAGTCAACACCATACCTCTGGAATAGAATGTTGGAGGTCTTGTATCTCCTTCCAGGACTCGATATCCCAGTCACTCGCAAGAGTAGGCTGGAAACACTGGAGCTGGATTTTCTCGGCAGGAGAAAAGACAGCGTCTCTCTCAGCGCGTCGAGGAGGAGGAGGGGCAGCTTGTATCTGCTGGGCTCTGGAAGGGACAGCTGTTCTGCTCCTGTGTTCACCACACCATCGCTATCATCGATGTCGTTGAGGCAGCGGTGGCATCAGCATCAGCGTTTGCTTAAGGCAACGTTGGTAATATTTATACCTGAAATGTGCCTTGTTTGATGTAAGTTTTTGAACATAAGACGTCAATAAAGATGTCACTAGGAAGTGATCGTCTCTCAGTGCTCATTAGAGTTCTATTACTAATCAAAACATAGCAAGCGGGGATTTCCCAGGTTGCTGAGTTTTATCTTGTTGAAGAACTCGGCGTGTAATCTAGGAATCTTAGATAGTGGCTTCTGCTGTGTCATTTGCTCTAATGAGCTGCAGAGGAAGCGATTCTGAAATGTGGCTCTGATCGTGTGAGGCCAGAGACGAGTTTCTGAAATATCACACTTGAACGTTTATGCCATTATAGGGGTACAAATGGATTATAGCCGTATAGGGGCATAAGGTCACAGTATTGATCGGGGTCCTAGATTAGAACGCGACACCCACTCCACGAATTTATGTCCATCAAATTACTAAAAACTATAGCAATAAGATGCATGTGTAACATTACCCACCCCAAAATACATATTCGCATTTGAAATGGCGTATTTGAAATACATGGCAATATTGTTACTGTACGACTTTAAGCATAGAAATCATTCAAACATTATAGCATATGCAATCAGTGAACGATTTTGCGAAAAATTACACATGAAATATCTCTTAATACAGAAAAGAAAGGCGAGATAATTTCATCACATATAAATGCGTTTGCTGTAACATGTGTTAGAGGCTGATGTAGAGTTATTATGTCTCTAGAAGTACCTAACAATAGAAGTTTCTGTTCTTTATGAATAGGTCTACTTTAAGCAAAGAATTTCGTGCCAGAAAAAGGTAAATATTTTTTTAAAGTGTTCAATTAAAAAAAAATCTGTTGAACAGGGTAATAGAGTTCCAACGCTTTTCAGCAGTTTTTGTTGATCAAAACTGAAGGCCGAATTCAGAGTTCATGGGAACGCTGTGTGTCGGAATGCTTTTCAAAAGTTATTGTTTCTGTTCAGGGGAGAACATCATATCAGACAGGCTCTCAAAAAATTAGTTTACAAAATCAGGTGACAGTTCGACCAAGTTCGATAGTGCTGTAACTTGGCAGGTGTGAGAATGATTGCTATCATCAAAGTCTGGATCAGCAATGCTCACAGAAGGTCGTACCTGGGTGATGTTGCTTTTATTTCTCGCTCCACTGTTACCACCTAGTCGTAGCACAGGAGTCTCAACGAATGCCGTCATAAGGATTGGTAGCCGCTGGGGACAACACAATGCGTGAGCCGTTATCGGACTTAGCAAAGTATCGATGTCCATTGGTACTGCTGATGGAAGTGCAAGACAGATGTCCAACACGCACTCATCTCCGCATAGCATACATCGAAGCACAGGTAAGATGCAGGTCTGCCATATAGGTCTGAATGAAAGAAACCAGGTCATGTTTAGATCTCTCAGCCTGGCCAATCCAAGGACGCTAGTTATTCTGTCCCGGTAGCGCACTGCTAGGATTGTTTCTTCCATTCCTGACGGAGTCATGTCTGTGTCTTGGCTTGCCATATCGGAGCAGGAGGGTCAAAAATAAAATGCCTGCTACAAGTCCCAAAAGTAGGGGGATGCCGCCAAAGACCGAATGGACAAAATTGGGCATGATTCCCAGAATTGCTCTGAATGGTAGGAGATCATACGTCTCTTTTGATGACGTGATGGGCACTGTTGTCTGCTAAAGCACAGACTTCATTCTGCTTAAAGTATCAATTCGTATAGAAGAAAAATTCAAACGAGGCCATATGGGAGTCTCTGTGTCTCCAGGGCCGTTTGGAAACAATGCTTGCATACAGCATTTGACCATGAAAGTTACGCTTACGAGATAGGCTTTCCCTGGCAAAAGGCCACAACAGCTGTGATCCGTTATTAGAATGTAACTCCCATTCGAGAGCTGTATAAAGAAAGGCTCTATCTGCGTTGCAGGTGTGACATGTTGGTGGCATGAAAGGTTGTTAGAATTTCCTTCACAGGCTCCGTGTAAATTAATACCCTGTCACAAAAGTATACCGCTTAGTGAACGTTTACAGTTTTCACCACTAAGAAATACATTTTTGTTGCTGTCACTGTAGCATGTGTGTGTGTATGGTAATTTCCATGCTGACTTAATGTATCCTTTACCCAATCATTCATACTGACCAGTAGGTATGTATTCAAGGCAATTGTTAGATCGGAAAGTTGTTATCGGAATTGTGATAATCCCGTGTATTATCCATTCAATGACAGGACTTTCTGACATTGTCAATGGTAATCTCTCAAGTTTTTCGATGCTCAGGATTGTATAGTCTGCTCCTTTCTGTGCCAAGCTGATTTGTTTATCAGTAAGGTTAAAGATGGAAAACAATGACGTTGTGTTGATTAAACGCCATGGCACATAGCCTGAACGAAGATTTTGCAGCGTCCAGCCTAATTGTACAATAGATTTACAAAAGGGGGTGGTGATGAACAGAGTGTCTGAATTGAGCAGACCACTCTTACCCAGTCCAAAGATCAGGGCTTGATCCATCACCGTTATTTATCTCACTGCCCCATCCCAGCTCAGAACCTGGCTATATGCAAATCAGTCTGTCCCTGGCCCAGTGCATCATGGGAACAGGGCAGACTAAACTACCAAGCCAATTCTTTACCAGAAAGGAGACAAGCTACCGGGGACCGGTTTCTGGCATTTCAGCCTCTTCGGCCCGGCTTGCTTGAATCCTGATGGAGCAGTGAGAAAGGGACTCATGTCTGAGTATACCCTGCCACACCTATAGTGGCCAAAATCGATTTACAAAAGGGGGTGGTGATGAACAGAGTGTCTGAATTGAGCAGACCACTCTTACCCAGTCCAAAGATCAGGGCTTGATCCATCACCGTTATTTATCTCACTGCCCCATCCCAGCTCAGAACCTGGCTATATGCAAATCAGTCTGTCCCTGGCCCAGTGCATCATGGGAACAGGGCAGACTAAACTACCAAGCCAATTCTTTACCAGAAAGGAGACAAGCTACCGGGGACCGGTTTCTGGCATTTCAGCCTCTTCGGCCCGGCTTGCTTGAATCCTGATGGAGCAGTGAGAAAGGGACTCATGTCTGAGTATACCCTGCCACACCTATAGTGGCCAAAATCGATTTACAAAAGGGGGTGGTGATGAACAGAGTGTCTGAATTGAGCAGACCACTCTTACCCAGTCCAAAGATCAGGGCTTGATCCATCACCGTTATTTATCTCACTGCCCCATCCCAGCTCAGAACCTGGCTATATGCAAATCAGTCTGTCCCTGGCCCAGTGCATCATGGGAACAGGGCAGAC
The DNA here is from genome assembly GCF_964263255.1 of Lissotriton vulgaris. Lineage (NCBI taxonomy): Eukaryota > Metazoa > Chordata > Amphibia > Caudata > Salamandridae > Lissotriton > Lissotriton vulgaris. Next base: position 1,156,910,603 of record NC_141696.1, read on the forward strand.
TAAACTACCAAGCCAATTCTTTACCAGAAAGGAGACAAGCTACCGGGGACCGGTTTCTGGCATTTCAGCCTCTTCGGCCCGGCTTGCTTGAATCCTGATGGAGCAGTGAGAAAGGGACTCATGTCTGAGTATACCCTGCCACACCTATAGTGGCCAAAATCGATTTACAAAAGGGGGTGGTGATGAACAGAGTGTCTGAATTGAGCAGACCACTCTTACCCAGTCCAAAGATCAGGGCTTGATCCATCACCGTTATTTATCTCACTGCCCCATCCCAGCTCAGAACCTGGCTATATGCAAATCAGTCTGTCCCTGGCCCAGTGCATCATGGGAACAGGGCAGACTAAACTACCAAGCCAATTCTTTACCAGAAAGGAGACAAGCTACCGGGGACCGGTTTCTGGCATTTCAGCCTCTTCGGCCCGGCTTGCTTGAATCCTGATGGAGCAGTGAGAAAGGGACTCATGTCTGAGTATACCCTGCCACACCTATAGTGGCCAAAATCGATTTACAAAAGGGGGTGGTGATGAACAGAGTGTCTGAATTGAGCAGACCACTCTTACCCAGTCCAAAGATCAGGGCTTGATCCATCACCGTTATTTATCTCACTGCCCCATCCCAGCTCAGAACCTGGCTATATGCAAATCAGTCTGTCCCTGGCCCAGTGCATCATGGGAACAGGGCAGACTAAACTACCAAGCCAATTCTTTACCAGAAAGGAGACAAGCTACCGGGGACCGGTTTCTGGCATTTCAGCCTCTTCGGCCCGGCTTGCTTGAATCCTGATGGAGCAGTGAGAAAGGGACTCATGTCTGAGTATACCCTGCCACACCTATAGTGGCCAAAATCGATTTACAAAAGGGGGTGGTGATGAACAGAGTGTCTGAATTGAGCAGACCACTCTTACCCAGTCCAAAGATCAGGGCTTGATCCATCACCATTATTTATCTCACTGCCCCATCCCAGCTCAGAACCTGGTTATATGCAAATCAGTCTGTCCCTGGCCCAGTGCATCATGGGAACAGGGCAGACTAAACTACCAAGCCAATTCTTTACCAGAAAGGAGACAAGCTACCGGGGACCGGTTTCTGGCATTTCAGCCTCTTCGGCCCGGCTTGCTTGAATCCTGATGGAGCAGTGAGAAAGGGACTCATGTCTGAGTATACCCTGCCACACCTATAGTGGCCAAAATCGATTTACAAAAGGGGGTGGTGATGAACAGAGTGTCTGAATTGAGCAGACCACTCTTACCCAGTCCAAAGATCAGGGCTTGATCCATCACCGTTATTTATCTCACTGCCCCATCCCAGCTCAGAACCTGGCTATATGCAAATCAGTCTGTCCCTGGCCCAGTGCATCATGGGAACAGGGCAGACTAAACTACCAAGCCAATTCTTTACCAGAAAGGAGACAAGCTACCGGGGACCGGTTTCTGGCATTTCAGCCTCTTCGGCCCGGCTTGCTTGAATCCTGATGGAGCAGTGAGAAAGGGACTCATGTCTGAGTATACCCTGCCACACCTATAGTGGCCAAAATCGATTTACAAAAGGGGGTGGTGATGAACAGAGTGTCTGAATTGAGCAGACCACTCTTACCCAGTCCAAAGATCAGGGCTTGATCCATCACCGTTATTTATCTCACTGCCCCATCCCAGCTCAGAACCTGGCTATATGCAAATCAGTCTGTCCCTGGCCCAGTGCATCATGGGAACAGGGCAGACTAAACTACCAAGCCAATTCTTTACCAGAAAGGAGACAAGCTACCGGGGACCGGTTTCTGGCATTTCAGCCTCTTCGGCCCGGCTTGCTTGAATCCTGATGGAGCAGTGAGAAAGGGACTCATGTCTGAGTATACCCTGCCACACCTATAGTGGCCAAAATCGATTTACAAAAGGGGGTGGTGATGAACAGAGTGTCTGAATTGAGCAGACCACTCTTACCCAGTCCAAAGATCAGGGCTTGATCCATCACCGTTATTTATCTCACTGCCCCATCCCAGCTCAGAACCTGGCTATATGCAAATCAGTCTGTCCCTGGCCCAGTGCATCATGGGAACAGGGCAGACTAAACTACCAAGCCAATTCTTTACCAGAAAGGAGACAAGCTACCGGGGACCGGTTTCTGGCATTTCAGCCTCTTCGGCCCGGCTTGCTTGAATCCTGATGGAGCAGTGAGAAAGGGACTCATGTCTGAGTATACCCTGCCACACCTATAGTGGCCAAAATCGATTTACAAAAGGGGGTGGTGATGAACAGAGTGTCTGAATTGAGCAGACCACTCTTACCCAGTCCAAAGATCAGGGCTTGATCCATCACCGTTATTTATCTCACTGCCCCATCCCAGCTCAGAACCTGGCTATATGCAAATCAGTCTGTCCCTGGCCCAGTGCATCATGGGAACAGGGCAGACTAAACTACCAAGCCAATTCTTTACCAGAAAGGAGACAAGCTACCGGGGACCGGTTTCTGGCATTTCAGCCTCTTCGGCCCGGCTTGCTTGAATCCTGATGGAGCAGTGAGAAAGGGACTCATGTCTGAGTATACCCTGCCACACCTATAGTGGCCAAAATCGATTTACAAAAGGGGGTGGTGATGAACAGAGTGTCTGAATTGAGCAGACCACTCTTACCCAGTCCAAAGATCAGGGCTTGATCCATCACCGTTATTTATCTCACTGCCCCATCCCAGCTCAGAACCTGGCTATATGCAAATCAGTCTGTCCCTGGCCCAGTGCATCATGGGAACAGGGCAGACTAAACTACCAAGCCAATTCTTTACCAGAAAGGAGACAAGCTACCGGGGACCGGTTTCTGGCATTTCAGCCTCTTCGGCCCGGCTTGCTTGAATCCTGATGGAGCAGTGAGAAAGGGACTCATGTCTGAGTATACCCTGCCACACCTATAGTGGCCAAAATCGATTTACAAAAGGGGGTGGTGATGAACAGAGTGTCTGAATTGAGCAGACCACTCTTACCCAGTCCAAAGATCAGGGCTTGATCCATCACCGTTATTTATCTCACTGCCCCATCCCAGCTCAGAACCTGGCTATATGCAAATCAGTCTGTCCCTGGCCCAGTGCATCATGGGAACAGGGCAGACTAAACTACCAAGCCAATTCTTTACCAGAAAGGAGACAAGCTACCGGGGACCGGTTTCTGGCATTTCAGCCTCTTCGGCCCGGCTTGCTTGAATCCTGATGGAGCAGTGAGAAAGGGACTCATGTCTGAGTATACCCTGCCACACCTATAGTGGCCAAAATCGATTTACAAAAGGGGGTGGTGATGAACAGAGTGTCTGAATTGAGCAGACCACTCTTACCCAGTCCAAAGATCAGGGCTTGATCCATCACCGTTATTTATCTCACTGCCCCATCCCAGCTCAGAACCTGGCTATATGCAAATCAGTCTGTCCCTGGCCCAGTGCATCATGGGAACAGGGCAGACTAAACTACCAAGCCAATTCTTTACCAGAAAGGAGACAAGCTACCGGGGACCGGTTTCTGGCATTTCAGCCTCTTCGGCCCGGCTTGCTTGAATCCTGATGGAGCAGTGAGAAAGGGACTCATGTCTGAGTATACCCTGCCACACCTATAGTGGCCAAAATCGATTTACAAAAGGGGGTGGTGATGAACAGAGTGTCTGAATTGAGCAGACCACTCTTACCCAGTCCAAAGATCAGGGCTTGATCCATCACCGTTATTTATCTCACTGCCCCATCCCAGCTCAGAACCTGGCTATATGCAAATCAGTCTGTCCCTGGCCCAGTGCATCATGGGAACAGGGCAGACTAAACTACCAAGCCAATTCTTTACCAGAAAGGAGACAAGCTACCGGGGACCGGTTTCTGGCATTTCAGCCTCTTCGGCCCGGCTTGCTTGAATCCTGATGGAGCAGTGAGAAAGGGACTCATGTCTGAGTATACCCTGCCACACCTATAGTGGCCAAAATCGATTTACAAAAGGGGGTGGTGATGAACAGAGTGTCTGAATTGAGCAGACCACTCTTACCCAGTCCAAAGATCAGGGCTTGATCCATCACCGTTATTTATCTCACTGCCCCATCCCAGCTCAGAACCTGGCTATATGCAAATCAGTCTGTCCCTGGCCCAGTGCATCATGGGAACAGGGCAGACTAAACTACCAAGCCAATTCTTTACCAGAAAGGAGACAAGCTACCGGGGACCGGTTTCTGGCATTTCAGCCTCTTCGGCCCGGCTTGCTTGAATCCTGATGGAGCAGTGAGAAAGGGACTCATGTCTGAGTATACCCTGCCACACCTATAGTGGCCAAAATCGATTTACAAAAGGGGGTGGTGATGAACAGAGTGTCTGAATTGAGCAGACCACTCTTACCCAGTCCAAAGATCAGGGCTTGATCCATCACCGTTATTTATCTCACTGCCCCATCCCAGCTCAGAACCTGGCTATATGCAAATCAGTCTGTCCCTGGCCCAGTGCATCATGGGAACAGGGCAGACTAAACTACCAAGCCAATTCTTTACCAGAAAGGAGACAAGCTACCGGGGACCGGTTTCTGGCATTTCAGCCTCTTCGGCCCGGCTTGCTTGAATCCTGATGGAGCAGTGAGAAAGGGACTCATGTCTGAGTATACCCTGCCACACCTATAGTGGCCAAAATCGATTTACAAAAGGGGGTGGTGATGAACAGAGTGTCTGAATTGAGCAGACCACTCTTACCCAGTCCAAAGATCAGGGCTTGATCCATCACCGTTATTTATCTCACTGCCCCATCCCAGCTCAGAACCTGGCTATATGCAAATCAGTCTGTCCCTGGCCCAGTGCATCATGGGAACAGGGCAGACTAAACTACCAAGCCAATTCTTTACCAGAAAGGAGACAAGCTACCGGGGACCGGTTTCTGGCATTTCAGCCTCTTCGGCCCGGCTTGCTTGAATCCTGATGGAGCAGTGAGAAAGGGACTCATGTCTGAGTATACCCTGCCACACCTATAGTGGCCAAAATCGATTTACAAAAGGGGGTGGTGATGAACAGAGTGTCTGAATTGAGCAGACCACTCTTACCCAGTCCAAAGATCAGGGCTTGATCCATCACCGTTATTTATCTCACTGCCCCATCCCAGCTCAGAACCTGGCTATATGCAAATCAGTCTGTCCCTGGCCCAGTGCATCATGGGAACAGGGCAGACTAAACTACCAAGCCAATTCTTTACCAGAAAGGAGACAAGCTACCGGGGACCGGTTTCTGGCATTTCAGCCTCTTCGGCCCGGCTTGCTTGAATCCTGATGGAGCAGTGAGAAAGGGACTCATGTCTGAGTATACCCTGCCACACCTATAGTGGCCAAAATCGATTTACAAAAGGGGGTGGTGATGAACAGAGTGTCTGAATTGAGCAGACCACTCTTACCCAGTCCAAAGATCAGGGCTTGATCCATCACCGTTATTTATCTCACTGCCCCATCCCAGCTCAGAACCTGGCTATATGCAAATCAGTCTGTCCCTGGCCCAGTGCATCATGGGAACAGGGCAGACTAAACTACCAAGCCAATTCTTTACCAGAAAGGAGACAAGCTACCGGGGACCGGTTTCTGGCATTTCAGCCTCTTCGGCCCGGCTTGCTTGAATCCTGATGGAGCAGTGAGAAAGGGACTCATGTCTGAGTATACCCTGCCACACCTATAGTGGCCAAAATCGATTTACAAAAGGGGGTGGTGATGAACAGAGTGTCTGAATTGAGCAGACCACTCTTACCCAGTCCAAAGATCAGGGCTTGATCCATCACCGTTATTTATCTCACTGCCCCATCCCAGCTCAGAACCTGGCTATATGCAAATCAGTCTGTCCCTGGCCCAGTGCATCATGGGAACAGGGCAGACTAAACTACCAAGCCAATTCTTTACCAGAAAGGAGACAAGCTACCGGGGACCGGTTTCTGGCATTTCAGCCTCTTCGGCCCGGCTTGCTTGAATCCTGATGGAGCAGTGAGAAAGGGACTCATGTCTGAGTATACCCTGCCACACCTATAGTGGCCAAAATCGATTTACAAAAGGGGGTGGTGATGAACAGAGTGTCTGAATTGAGCAGACCACTCTTACCCAGTCCAAAGATCAGGGCTTGATCCATCACCGTTATTTATCTCACTGCCCCATCCCAGCTCAGAACCTGGCTATATGCAAATCAGTCTGTCCCTGGCCCAGTGCATCATGGGAACAGGGCAGACTAAACTACCAAGCCAATTCTTTACCAGAAAGGAGACAAGCTACCGGGGACCGGTTTCTGGCATTTCAGCCTCTTCGGCCCGGCTTGCTTGAATCCTGATGGAGCAGTGAGAAAGGGACTCATGTCTGAGTATACCCTGCCACACCTATAGTGGCCAAAATCGATTTACAAAAGGGGGTGGTGATGAACAGAGTGTCTGAATTGAGCAGACCACTCTTACCCAGTCCAAAGATCAGGGCTTGATCCATCACCGTTATTTATCTCACTGCCCCATCCCAGCTCAGAACCTGGCTATATGCAAATCAGTCTGTCCCTGGCCCAGTGCATCATGGGAACAGGGCAGACTAAACTACCAAGCCAATTCTTTACCAGAAAGGAGACAAGCTACCGGGGACCGGTTTCTGGCATTTCAGCCTCTTCGGCCCGGCTTGCTTGAATCCTGATGGAGCAGTGAGAAAGGGACTCATGTCTGAGTATACCCTGCCACACCTATAGTGGCCAAAATCGATTTACAAAAGGGGGTGGTGATGAACAGAGTGTCTGAATTGAGCAGACCACTCTTACCCAGTCCAAAGATCAGGGCTTGATCCATCACCGTTATTTATCTCACTGCCCCATCCCAGCTCAGAACCTGGCTATATGCAAATCAGTCTGTCCCTGGCCCAGTGCATCATGGGAACAGGGCAGACTAAACTACCAAGCCAATTCTTTACCAGAAAGGAGACAAGCTACCGGGGACCGGTTTCTGGCATTTCAGCCTCTTCGGCCCGGCTTGCTTGAATCCTGATGGAGCAGTGAGAAAGGGACTCATGTCTGAGTATACCCTGCCACACCTATAGTGGCCAAAATCGATTTACAAAAGGGGGTGGTGATGAACAGAGTGTCTGAATTGAGCAGACCACTCTTACCCAGTCCAAAGATCAGGGCTTGATCCATCACCGTTATTTATCTCACTGCCCCATCCCAGCTCAGAACCTGGCTATATGCAAATCAGTCTGTCCCTGGCCCAGTGCATCATGGGAACAGGGCAGACTAAACTACCAAGCCAATTCTTTACCAGAAAGGAGACAAGCTACCGGGGACCGGTTTCTGGCATTTCAGCCTCTTCGGCCCGGCTTGCTTGAATCCTGATGGAGCAGTGAGAAAGGGACTCATGTCTGAGTATACCCTGCCACACCTATAGTGGCCAAAATCGATTTACAAAAGGGGGTGGTGATGAACAGAGTGTCTGAATTGAGCAGACCACTCTTACCCAGTCCAAAGATCAGGGCTTGATCCATCACCGTTATTTATCTCACTGCCCCATCCCAGCTCAGAACCTGGCTATATGCAAATCAGTCTGTCCCTGGCCCAGTGCATCATGGGAACAGGGCAGACTAAACTACCAAGCCAATTCTTTACCAGAAAGGAGACAAGCTACCGGGGACCGGTTTCTGGCATTTCAGCCTCTTCGGCCCGGCTTGCTTGAATCCTGATGGAGCAGTGAGAAAGGGACTCATGTCTGAGTATACCCTGCCACACCTATAGTGGCCAAAATCGATTTACAAAAGGGGGTGGTGATGAACAGAGTGTCTGAATTGAGCAGACCACTCTTACCCAGTCCAAAGATCAGGGCTTGATCCATCACCGTTATTTATCTCACTGCCCCATCCCAGCTCAGAACCTGGCTATATGCAAATCAGTCTGTCCCTGGCCCAGTGCATCATGGGAACAGGGCAGACTAAACTACCAAGCCAATTCTTTACCAGAAAGGAGACAAGCTACCGGGGACCGGTTTCTGGCATTTCAGCCTCTTCGGCCCGGCTTGCTTGAATCCTGATGGAGCAGTGAGAAAGGGACTCATGTCTGAGTATACCCTGCCACACCTATAGTGGCCAAAATCGATTTACAAAAGGGGGTGGTGATGAACAGAGTGTCTGAATTGAGCAGACCACTCTTACCCAGTCCAAAGATCAGGGCTTGATCCATCACCGTTATTTATCTCACTGCCCCATCCCAGCTCAGAACCTGGCTATATGCAAATCAGTCTGTCCCTGGCCCAGTGCATCATGGGAACAGGGCAGACTAAACTACCAAGCCAATTCTTTACCAGAAAGGAGACAAGCTACCGGGGACCGGTTTCTGGCATTTCAGCCTCTTCGGCCCGGCTTGCTTGAATCCTGATGGAGCAGTGAGAAAGGGACTCATGTCTGAGTATACCCTGCCACACCTATAGTGGCCAAAATCGATTTACAAAAGGGGGTGGTGATGAACAGAGTGTCTGAATTGAGCAGACCACTCTTACCCAGTCCAAAGATCAGGGCTTGATCCATCACCGTTATTTATCTCACTGCCCCATCCCAGCTCAGAACCTGGCTATATGCAAATCAGTCTGTCCCTGGCCCAGTGCATCATGGGAACAGGGCAGACTAAACTACCAAGCCAATTCTTTACCAGAAAGGAGACAAGCTACCGGGGACCGGTTTCTGGCATTTCAGCCTCTTCGGCCCGGCTTGCTTGAATCCTGATGGAGCAGTGAGAAAGGGACTCATGTCTGAGTATACCCTGCCACACCTATAGTGGCCAAAATCGATTTACAAAAGGGGGTGGTGATGAACAGAGTGTCTGAATTGAGCAGACCACTCTTACCCAGTCCAAAGATCAGGGCTTGATCCATCACCGTTATTTATCTCACTGCCCCATCCCAGCTCAGAACCTGGCTATATGCAAATCAGTCTGTCCCTGGCCCAGTGCATCATGGGAACAGGGCAGACTAAACTACCAAGCCAATTCTTTACCAGAAAGGAGACAAGCTACCGGGGACCGGTTTCTGGCATTTCAGCCTCTTCGGCCCGGCTTGCTTGAATCCTGATGGAGCAGTGAGAAAGGGACTCATGTCTGAGTATACCCTGCCACACCTATAGTGGCCAAAATCGATTTACAAAAGGGGGTGGTGATGAACAGAGTGTCTGAATTGAGCAGACCACTCTTACCCAGTCCAAAGATCAGGGCTTGATCCATCACCGTTATTTATCTCACTGCCCCATCCCAGCTCAGAACCTGGCTATATGCAAATCAGTCTGTCCCTGGCCCAGTGCATCATGGGAACAGGGCAGACTAAACTACCAAGCCAATTCTTTACCAGAAAGGAGACAAGCTACCGGGGACCGGTTTCTGGCATTTCAGCCTCTTCGGCCCGGCTTGCTTGAATCCTGATGGAGCAGTGAGAAAGGGACTCATGTCTGAGTATACCCTGCCACACCTATAGTGGCCAAAATCGATTTACAAAAGGGGGTGGTGATGAACAGAGTGTCTGAATTGAGCAGACCACTCTTACCCAGTCCAAAGATCAGGGCTTGATCCATCACCGTTATTTATCTCACTGCCCCATCCCAGCTCAGAACCTGGCTATATGCAAATCAGTCTGTCCCTGGCCCAGTGCATCATGGGAACAGGGCAGACTAAACTACCAAGCCAATTCTTTACCAGAAAGGAGACAAGCTACCGGGGACCGGTTTCTGGCATTTCAGCCTCTTCGGCCCGGCTTGCTTGAATCCTGATGGAGCAGTGAGAAAGGGACTCATGTCTGAGTATACCCTGCCACACCTATAGTGGCCAAAATCGATTTACAAAAGGGGGTGGTGATGAACAGAGTGTCTGAATTGAGCAGACCACTCTTACCCAGTCCAAAGATCAGGGCTTGATCCATCACCGTTATTTATCTCACTGCCCCATCCCAGCTCAGAACCTGGCTATATGCAAATCAGTCTGTCCCTGGCCCAGTGCATCATGGGAACAGGGCAGACTAAACTACCAAGCCAATTCTTTACCAGAAAGGAGACAAGCTACCGGGGACCGGTTTCTGGCATTTCAGCCTCTTCGGCCCGGCTTGCTTGAATCCTGATGGAGCAGTGAGAAAGGGACTCATGTCTGAGTATACCCTGCCACACCTATAGTGGCCAAAATCGATTTACAAAAGGGGGTGGTGATGAACAGAGTGTCTGAATTGAGCAGACCACTCTTACCCAGTCCAAAGATCAGGGCTTGATCCATCACCGTTATTTATCTCACTGCCCCATCCCAGCTCAGAACCTGGCTATATGCAAATCAGTCTGTCCCTGGCCCAGTGCATCATGGGAACAGGGCAGACTAAACTACCAAGCCAATTCTTTACCAGAAAGGAGACAAGCTACCGGGGACCGGTTTCTGGCATTTCAGCCTCTTCGGCCCGGCTTGCTTGAATCCTGATGGAGCAGTGAGAAAGGGACTCATGTCTGAGTATACCCTGCCACACCTATAGTGGCCAAAATCGATTTACAAAAGGGGGTGGTGATGAACAGAGTGTCTGAATTGAGCAGACCACTCTTACCCAGTCCAAAGATCAGGGCTTGATCCATCACCGTTATTTATCTCACTGCCCCATCCCAGCTCAGAACCTGGCTATATGCAAATCAGTCTGTCCCTGGCCCAGTGCATCATGGGAACAGGGCAGACTAAACTACCAAGCCAATTCTTTACCAGAAAGGAGACAAGCTACCGGGGACCGGTTTCTGGCATTTCAGCCTCTTCGGCCCGGCTTGCTTGAATCCTGATGGAGCAGTGAGAAAGGGACTCATGTCTGAGTATACCCTGCCACACCTATAGTGGCCAAAATCGATTTACAAAAGGGGGTGGTGATGAACAGAGTGTCTGAATTGAGCAGACCACTCTTACCCAGTCCAAAGATCAGGGCTTGATCCATCACCGTTATTTATCTCACTGCCCCATCCCAGCTCAGAACCTGGCTATATGCAAATCAGTCTGTCCCTGGCCCAGTGCATCATGGGAACAGGGCAGACTAAACTACCAAGCCAATTCTTTACCAGAAAGGAGACAAGCTACCGGGGACCGGTTTCTGGCATTTCAGCCTCTTCGGCCCGGCTTGCTTGAATCCTGATGGAGCAGTGAGAAAGGGACTCATGTCTGAGTATACCCTGCCACACCTATAGTGGCCAAAATCGATTTACAAAAGGGGGTGGTGATGAACAGAGTGTCTGAATTGAGCAGACCACTCTTACCCAGTCCAAAGATCAGGGCTTGATCCATCACCGTTATTTATCTCACTGCCCCATCCCAGCTCAGAACCTGGCTATATGCAAATCAGTCTGTCCCTGGCCCAGTGCATCATGGGAACAGGGCAGACTAAACTACCAAGCCAATTCTTTACCAGAAAGGAGACAAGCTACCGGGGACCGGTTTCTGGCATTTCAGCCTCTTCGGCCCGGCTTGCTTGAATCCTGATGGAGCAGTGAGAAAGGGACTCATGTCTGAGTATACCCTGCCACACCTATAGTGGCCAAAATCGATTTACAAAAGGGGGTGGTGATGAACAGAGTGTCTGAATTGAGCAGACCACTCTTACCCAGTCCAAAGATCAGGGCTTGATCCATCACCGTTATTTATCTCACTGCCCCATCCCAGCTCAGAACCTGGCTATATGCAAATCAGTCTGTCCCTGGCCCAGTGCATCATGGGAACAGGGCAGACTAAACTACCAAGCCAATTCTTTACCAGAAAGGAGACAAGCTACCGGGGACCGGTTTCTGGCATTTCAGCCTCTTCGGCCCGGCTTGCTTGAATCCTGAGTATTCTGTTTAATTCAGAGACTCTGTCCCTCACCAACCCTTGTTGTAAATATTTTTGTCCACCCTAAGCGTGGAAGGGTATACTCAGATGTGAGTCCCTTGCTCATTGCACCATCAGGATTCAAGCAAGCCGGGCCGAAGAGGCTGAAATGCCAGAAACCGGTCCCCGGTAGCTTGTTTCCTTCCCAGTGTAAGAATTGGCTTTTGTAGTTTGGTTTGCCCTGTTCCCATCATGCACTGGGACAGGAACAGACTAATTTGCATACAGCCAGGTTCTGAAACTGGGATGGTGCAGTGAGCTAAAAAACGGTGTTGGATCTAGCCCTGATTTCTTGACTGGGTGAGAGTATTCTGTTTAATTCAGAGACTCTGTCCCTCACCAACCCTTGTTGTAAATATTTTTGTCCACCCTAAGCGTGGAAGGGTATACTCAGATGTGAGTCCCTTGCTCATTGCACCATCAGGATTCAAGCAAGCCGGGCCGAAGAGGCTGAAATGCCAGAAACCGGTCCCCGGTAGCTTGTTTCCTTCCCAGTGTAAGAATTGGCTTTTGTAGTTTGGTTTGCCCTGTTCCCATCATGCACTGGGACAGGAACAGACTAATTTGCATACAGCCAGGTTCTGAAACTGGGATGGTGCAGTGAGCTAAAAAACGGTGTTGGATCTAGCCCTGATCTCTTGACTGGGTGAGAGTATTCTGTTTAATTCAGAGACTCTGTCCCTCACCAACCCTTGTTGTAAATATTTTTGTCCACCCTAAGCGTGGAAGGGTATACTCAGATGTGAGTCCCTTGCTCATTGCACCATCAGGATTCAAGCAAGCCGGGCCGAAGAGGCTGAAATGCCAGAAACCGGTCCCCGGTAGCTTGTTTCCTTCCCAGTGTAAGAATTGGCTTTTGTAGTTTGGTTTGCCCTGTTCCCATCATGCACTGGGACAGGAACAGACTAATTTGCATACAGCCAGGTTCTGAAACTGGGATGGTGCAGTGAGCTAAAAAACGGTGTTGGATCTAGCCCTGATCTCTTGACTGGCTGAGAGTATTCTGTTTAATTCAGAGACTCTGTCCCTCACCAACCCTTGTTGTAAATATTTTTGTCCACCCTAAGCGTGGAAGGGTATACTCAGATGTGAGTCCCTTGCTCATTGCACCATCAGGATTCAAGCAAGCCGGGCCGAAGAGGCTGAAATGCCAGAAACCGGTCCCCGGTAGCTTGTTTCCTTCCCAGTGTAAGAATTGGCTTTTGTAGTTTGGTTTGCCCTGTTCCCATCATGCACTGGGACAGGAACAGACTAATTTGCATACAGCCAGGTTCTGAAACTGGGATGGTGCAGTGAGCTAAAAAACGGTGTTGGATCTAGCCCTGATCTCTTGACTGGGTGAGAGTATTCTGTTTAATTCAGAGACTCTGTCCCTCACCAACCCTTGTTGTAAATATTTTTGTCCACCCTAAGCGTGGAAGGGTATACTCAGATGTGAGTCCCTTGCTCATTGCACCATCAGGATTCAAGCAAGCCGGGCCGAAGAGGCTGAAATGCCAGAAACCGGTCCCCGGTAGCTTGTTTCCTTCCCAGTGTAAGAATTGGCTTTTGTAGTTTGGTTTGCCCTGTTCCCATCATGCACTGGGACAGGAACAGACTAATTTGCATACAGCCAGGTTCTGAAACTGGGATGGTGCAGTGAGCTAAAAAACGGTGTTGGATCTAGCCCTGATCTCTTGACTGGGTGAGAGTATTCTGTTTAATTCAGAGACTCTGTCCCTCACCAACCCTTGTTGTAAATATTTTTGTCCACCCTAAGCGTGGAAGGGTATACTCAGATGTGAGTCCCTTGCTCATTGCACCATCAGGATTCAAGCAAGCCGGGCCGAAGAGCCTGAAATGCCAGAAACCGGTCCCCGGTAGCTTGTTTCCTTCCCAGTGTAAGAATTGGCTTTTGTAGTTTGGTTTGCCCTGTTCCCATCATGCACTGGGACAGGAACAGACTAATTTGCATACAGCCAGGTTCTGAAACTGGGATGGTGCAGTGAGCTAAAAAACGGTGTTGGATCTAGCCCTGATCTCTTGACTGGGTGAGAGTATTCTGTTTAATTCAGAGACTCTGTCCCTCACCAACCCTTGTTGTAAATATTTTTGTCCACCCTAAGCGTGGAAGGGTATACTCAGATGTGAGTCCCTTGCTCATTGCACCATCAGGATTCAAGCAAGCCGGGCCGAAGAGGCTGAAATGCCAGAAACCGGTCCCCGGTAGCTTGTTTCCTTCCCAGTGTAAGAATTGGCTTTTGTAGTTTGGTTTGCCCTGTTCCCATCATGCACTGGGACAGGAACAGACTAATTTGCATACAGCCAGGTTCTGAAACTGGGATGGTGCAGTGAGCTAAAAAACGGTGTTGGATCTAGCCCTGATCTCTTGACTGGGTGAGAGTATTCTGTTTAATTCAGAGACTCTGTCCCTCACCAACCCTTGTTGTAAATATTTTTGTCCACCCTAAGCGTGGAAGGGTATACTCAGATGTGAGTCCCTTGCTCATTGCACCATCAGGATTCAAGCAAGCCGGGCCGAAGAGGCTGAAATGCCAGAAACCGGTCCCCGGTAGCTTGTTTCCTTCCCAGTGTAAGAATTGGCTTTTGTAGTTTGGTTTGCCCTGTTCCCATCATGCACTGGGACAGGAACAGACTAATTTGCATACAGCCAGGTTCTGAAACTGGGATGGTGCAGTGAGCTAAAAAACGGTGTTGGATCTAGCCCTGATCTCTTGACTGGGTGAGAGTATTCTGTTTAATTCAGAGACTCTGTCCCTCACCAACCCTTGTTGTAAATATTTTTGTCCACCCTAAGCGTGGAAGGGTATACTCAGATGTGAGTCCCTTGCTCATTGCACCATCAGGATTCAAGCAAGCCGGGCCGAAGAGGCTGAAATGCCAGAAACCGGTCCCCGGTAGCTTGTTTCCTTCCCAGTGTAAGAATTGGCTTTTGTAGTTTGGTTTGCCCTGTTCCCATCATGCACTGGGACAGGAACAGACTAATTTGCATACAGCCAGGTTCTGAAACTGGGATGGTGCAGTGAGCTAAAAAACGGTGTTGGATCTAGCCCTGATCTCCTGACTGGGTGAGAGTATTCTGTTTAATTCAGAGACTCTGTCCCTCACCAACCCTTGTTGTAAATATTTTTGTCCACCCTAAGCGTGGAAGGGTATACTCAGATGTGAGTCCCTTGCTCATTGCACCATCAGGATTCAAGCAAGCCGGGCCGAAGAGGCTGAAATGCCAGAAACCGGTCCCCGGTAGCTTGTTTCCTTCCCAGTGTAAGAATTGGCTTTTGTAGTTTGGTTTGCCCTGTTCCCATCATGCACTGGGACAGGAACAGACTAATTTGCATACAGCCAGGTTCTGAAACTGGGATGGTGCAGTGAGCTAAAAAACGGTGTTGGATCTAGCCCTGATCTCTTGACTGGGTGAGAGTATTCTGTTTAATTCAGAGACTCTGTCCCTCACCAACCCTTGTTGTAAATATTTTTGTCCACCCTAAGCGTGGAAGGGTATACTCAGATGTGAGTCCCTTGCTCATTGCACCATCAGGATTCAAGCAAGCCGGGCCGAAGAGGCTGAAATGCCAGAAACCGGTCCCCGGTAGCTTGTTTCCTTCCCAGTGTAAGAATTGGCTTTTGTAGTTTGGTTTGCCCTGTTCCCATCATGCACTGGGACAGGAACAGACTAATTTGCATACAGCCAGGTTCTGAAACTGGGATGGTGCAGTGAGCTAAAAAACGGTGTTGGATCTAGCCCTGATCTCTTGACTGGGTGAGAGTATTCTGTTTAATTCAGAGACTCTGTCCCTCACCAACCCTTGTTGTAAATATTTTTGTCCACCCTAAGCGTGGAAGGGTATACTCAGATGTGAGTCCCTTGCTCATTGCACCATCAGGATTCAAGCAAGCCGGGCCGAAGAGGCTGAAATGCCAGAAACCGGTCCCCGGTAGCTTGTTTCCTTCCCAGTGTAAGAATTGGCTTTTGTAGTTTGGTTTGCCCTGTTCCCATCATGCACTGGGACAGGAACAGACTAATTTGCATACAGCCAGGTTCTGAAACTGGGATGGTGCAGTGAGCTAAAAAACGGTGTTGGATCTAGCCCTGATCTCTTGACTGGGTGAGAGTATTCTGTTTAATTCAGAGACTCTGTCCCTCACCAACCCTTGTTGTAAATATTTTTGTCCACCCTAAGCGTGGAAGGGTATACTCAGATGTGAGTCCCTTGCTCATTGCACCATCAGGATTCAAGCAAGCCGGGCCGAAGAGGCTGAAATGCCAGAAACCGGTCCCCGGTAGCTTGTTTCCTTCCCAGTGTAAGAATTGGCTTTTGTAGTTTGGTTTGCCCTGTTCCCATCATGCACTGGGACAGGAACAGACTAATTTGCATACAGCCAGGTTCTGAAACTGGGATGGTGCAGTGAGCTAAAAAACGGTGTTGGATCTAGCCCTGATCTCTTGACTGGGTGAGAGTATTCTGTTTAATTCAGAGACTCTGTCCCTCACCAACCCTTGTTGTAAATATTTTTGTCCACCCTAAGCGTGGAAGGGTATACTCAGATGTGAGTCCCTTGCTCATTGCACCATCAGGATTCAAGCAAGCCGGGCCGAAGAGGCTGAAATGCCAGAAACCGGTCCCCGGTAGCTTGTTTCCTTCCCAGTGTAAGAATTGGCTTTTGTAGTTTGGTTTGCCCTGTTCCCATCATGCACTGGGACAGGAACAGACTAATTTGCATACAGCCAGGTTCTGAAACTGGGATGGTGCAGTGAGCTAAAAAACGGTGTTGGATCTAGCCCTGATCTCTTGACTGGGTGAGAGTATTCTGTTTAATTCAGAGACTCTGTCCCTCACCAACCCTTGTTGTAAATATTTTTGTCCACCCTAAGCGTGGAAGGGTATACTCAGATGTGAGTCCCTTGCTCATTGCACCATCAGGATTCAAGCAAGCCGGGCCGAAGAGGCTGAAATGCCAGAAACCGGTCCCCGGTAGCTTGTTTCCTTCCCAGTGTAAGAATTGGCTTTTGTAGTTTGGTTTGCCCTGTTCCCATCATGCACTGGGACAGGAACAGACTAATTTGCATACAGCCAGGTTCTGAAACTGGGATGGTGCAGTGAGCTAAAAAACGGTGTTGGATCTAGCCCTGATCTCTTGACTGGGTGAGAGTATTCTGTTTAATTCAGAGACTCTGTCCCTCACCAACCCTTGTTGTAAATATTTTTGTCCACCCTAAGCGTGGAAGGGTATACTCAGATGTGAGTCCCTTGCTCATTGCACCATCAGGATTCAAGCAAGCCGGGCCGAAGAGGCTGAAATGCCAGAAACCGGTCCCCGGTAGCTTGTTTCCTTCCCAGTGTAAGAATTGGCTTTTGTAGTTTGGTTTGCCCTGTTCCCATCATGCACTGGGACAGGAACAGACTAATTTGCATACAGCCAGGTTCTGAAACTGGGATGGTGCAGTGAGCTAAAAAACGGTGTTGGATCTAGCCCTGATCTCTTGACTGGGTGAGAGTATTCTGTTTAATTCAGAGACTCTGTCCCTCACCAACCCTTGTTGTAAATATTTTTGTCCACCCTAAGCGTGGAAGGGTATACTCAGATGTGAGTCCCTTGCTCATTGCACCATCAGGATTCAAGCAAGCCGGGCCGAAGAGGCTGAAATGCCAGAAACCGGTCCCCGGTAGCTTGTTTCCTTCCCAGTGTAAGAATTGGCTTTTGTAGTTTGGTTTGCCCTGTTCCCATCATGCACTGGGACAGGAACAGACTAATTTGCATACAGCCAGGTTCTGAAACTGGGATGGTGCAGTGAGCTAAAAAACGGTGTTGGATCTAGCCCTGATCTCTTGACTGGGTGAGAGTATTCTGTTTAATTCAGAGACTCTGTCCCTCACCAACCCTTGTTGTAAATATTTTTGTCCACCCTAAGCGTGGAAGGGTATACTCAGATGTGAGTCCCTTGCTCATTGCACCATCAGGATTCAAGCAAGCCGGGCCGAAGAGGCTGAAATGCCAGAAACCGGTCCCCGGTAGCTTGTTTCCTTCCCAGTGTAAGAATTGGCTTTTGTAGTTTGGTTTGCCCTGTTCCCATCATGCACTGGGACAGGAACAGACTAATTTGCATACAGCCAGGTTCTGAAACTGGGATGGTGCAGTGAGCTAAAAAACGGTGTTGGATCTAGCCCTGATCTCTTGACTGGGTGAGAGTATTCTGTTTAATTCAGAGACTCTGTCCCTCACCAACCCTTGTTGTAAATATTTTTGTCCACCCTAAGCGTGGAAGGGTATACTCAGATGTGAGTCCCTTGCTCATTGCACCATCAGGATTCAAGCAAGCCGGGCCGAAGAGGCTGAAATGCCAGAAACCGGTCCCCGGTAGCTTGTTTCCTTCCCAGTGTAAGAATTGGCTTTTGTAGTTTGGTTTGCCCTGTTCCCATCATGCACTGGGACAGGAACAGACTAATTTGCATACAGCCAGGTTCTGAAACTGGGATGGTGCAGTGAGCTAAAAAACGGTGTTGGATCTAGCCCTGATCTCTTGACTGGGTGAGAGTATTCTGTTTAATTCAGAGACTCTGTCCCTCACCAACCCTTGTTGTAAATATTTTTGTCCACCCTAAGCGTGGAAGGGTATACTCAGATGTGAGTCCCTTGCTCATTGCACCATCAGGATTCAAGCAAGCCGGGCCGAAGAGGCTGAAATGCCAGAAACCGGTCCCCGGTAGCTTGTTTCCTTCCCAGTGTAAGAATTGGCTTTTGTAGTTTGGTTTGCCCTGTTCCCATCATGCACTGGGACAGGAACAGACTAATTTGCATACAGCCAGGTTCTGAAACTGGGATGGTGCAGTGAGCTAAAAAACGGTGTTGGATCTAGCCCTGATCTCTTGACTGGGTGAGAGTATTCTGTTTAATTCAGAGACTCTGTCCCTCACCAACCCTTGTTGTAAATATTTTTGTCCACCCTAAGCGTGGAAGGGTATACTCAGATGTGAGTCCCTTGCTCATTGCACCATCAGGATTCAAGCAAGCCGGGCCGAAGAGGCTGAAATGCCAGAAACCGGTCCCCGGTAGCTTGTTTCCTTCCCAGTGTAAGAATTGGCTTTTGTAGTTTGGTTTGCCCTGTTCCCATCATGCACTGGGACAGGAACAGACTAATTTGCATACAGCCAGGTTCTGAAACTGGGATGGTGCAGTGAGCTAAAAAACGGTGTTGGATCTAGCCCTGATCTCTTGACTGGGTGAGAGTATTCTGTTTAATTCAGAGACTCTGTCCCTCACCAACCCTTGTTGTAAATATAATTGTACAATAGAACGCAATTGAGACTGGCCATGCTGTAACATTAGCAAGTCTTTGTCTATTATATCTATGGCAGATGATACAATACTGTCCAGTGAATATATTCTGGAGGACAGAGTCATTAACCCATTGTCCACTACAGAAAGTGATTTTTCCAAATTAATACGATCAAGTTCTCGTATTTTTTCAGCTGTTTCAATTTGTGTGACTTTCCAAGCCTCGTTGTATGCCGCATAGATGCTGGTCGCTATGAAACGCTTTTGACGCTGTTTGCGTGGTCCCAGAATGAAATCGCGCAAATCAGCACCATCTTTAAGTAAAGATAAGTGTTGCTTAATTTCAGCCAGTGTGGATGATTCTAGCCATTCAAGGCACAGCTTCCCTACACTGTATGTTGTTACTATCCCTGGATGTTGTCTCTGGGAGTATCTAGGGTCTTGTCTGGTCATTGTTAACGCCTGTGTTTTGTTCAGGAATCTATCTTGACAGTTGTTTGTGTCAGTAGGCCAGATTAACCACTTTTTCCAATCAGGATGTGTTCTGTTCAGATGTAACATTTTGGATACGTCTATTTCAATATCTGTGGTTGCATTATCAGGTATTGGCTTTGGAATAGACGGTTTGTTAAGGTCTTTAATCTTAGCTAGGCCAAGACAAGTTGTTTGATGAATTGTTTCATTTAAAAACATAATTTGCTCTGGGATCATGCAGGCTCGAAATAATGCTTCTAGGCCTTGTACCTGCCAATCTTTTGTACCCCAGATGGTTTTTGTTTCAATGTTATTTTTCCAATAATCAAAACCAAATGTCATCATTTTTTCATAAAATGCTTCTGAATATATCAATTTAGTATTTGTCAGCATTGTTTTCAATCCTGTTTTATCTAACAGTTTATAATAAAACGTTTCTGCATCACTGGTGTTAAACCCTGAGAAGTACTTGAATTTCTCATAGAATGTTTTAGAACTGCTTTTAGGTGGTGTAGCACAATGTTCCCATTGGTTATACTTAAAAAATTTCTAGGTTGTGCAGATTTATGCAAGTAATGATCACCATAATGTGTGTAGCAGAACATCTGTTCATAACTAGACGGACCTTGTAAATAATCATGATCTGTAAATCTAGCTGACATTACTATATCAGACATCATATTATTAATACTTTCAAAATCCCAATCATCAGAAAATGTACTAGGTTTTACAAAGTCACTTAATGAAACCTTGAATTGGTGAGGATACTTCAGGATCTCGACCGGACCATATACTTCATAGTCAGTTTTGTTCCATACTACCCCGCCAGGTATTGGAATGGCTGTGACATTTACTGTTGACAGTTCTCTTTTCTTCACGTGGGATGATCTGTGTGGTTTGAGGACTAAGTTGATGTTCTGACTTGCTGTGTCCATTGTACTGTATTTTCCCTCAATGAATTTTCCCAAACAAAGTACCATGATGAGCCAAAGCAGGAGGAAAAATACACCTAGACCAAACCAGAACTCTAACCATGGAGAAACGAGGTAAATTTCCTTTAGTTGATGAAAGAGTTCTTTTGCTTTTTTTTTAAAAGTCGTTTTTGTTTCTGGCGTTACTTCGGGGTCGCTTTGATCTTCAGAAAAGTTATCGAAGTTGATGAAGTAGCCTGAGGCAGTTCTGTCAATTGTTGGAATTGTTCTTTCAATTTGTCTTTCGGTAGCACATTCTGATGCCACATCATTGTAGACTGGTATTTCTTGACGAACTGTTTCAATCTGTGTCTCAAGAGGCACGAGTTCCATGGCATTATTGCATAGTCTCTCTGTGTGCACTGCAGGCTTATCGAATGTGATTAGTCTTTCAGTTTGACCCTCTTGGATTGTTGCAAGTTTGGGTATTCTGTTGTTTCTCGGGAGTCCACTGGGCCTACTGTTGATTATAGGCCACATGCTTGTGGTTTTACCAGGGCGATTGATACAACTCTGTTCTCCTTTTTACCAGCAAGGGGCGGTAGTACTACTGATCTTGTTCCGTTGACTGCTAAGACAGGTACTGCTTTTCTGTAAGAAGGCCCAAATTCCTTCTTCACCGCTATTTTTTCTCTGACTAGATCCCCAATCTGTGGAATCCAGACAGGCCTTGCTGGGGCTGGTGTTGCCTCGTCAGTGGTAGCTGGCTCTTGCTTTAACTTTATGTGTTTTATGGATTTTCTTGTTTCATTCAAGTCCTGTAAAACAGCCAAACGATCTTTGATGTCAAAGTCTGTTTTCTTATCTTCTACCACTGATACCTGACTATCTAAGTCCTGAATTTGCATTCTAGTTCCGAACAATAGTTCGTATGGGCTGAAACCTTTTAGAGAATTTCTTGGCAAATTGTTAAGACTTAACTGGACACTTATTAAATGTTTGACCAACCCAGCACCCGAACCTAATACCTTCGCTGTTATGGATTGCTTTATGTCCCGGTTTTTTCTTTCTACCACACTGTTCCCTTCGGGGTGTGATGGACAAGAATACCGCAACCCAACTCCCATGCTGGCCATGGCCTCCTTATAAGCTCGAGAGCTGAAAGCAGGACCCTGGTCAGAATGGAACATGGCAATTGCGTATGTGCCGATAAAGACTCGCAGATCTTTTATAACCGTTCTGGCGTCAGCCGAGCGCTGGGGCCACATTTTTTAAGTGGATTTTGTCTTAATAATTAATAGGACGCTGGATGGCATGTGGACAGCATTATGCCTACCATGGCAATAATGTGCTTGACTCAATGCTGCGATCTCTGTCACAGTCCGGGCAGTTCTTTACATATTTATAGTGGTTCAGGCTCATTCCCGGCCACCAGTATACTGATTGTAATTCAGTCAGAGATTCTTTCATCTGTATGTGCCTTGGACCTTCACCCATGTGTGCGTCTGCTATTAATAATTTTCTCCGGTTCGTGTTTGGAATTACCCTATCCCCCACTCCAGGGATTCGAGCAACAGGAATGGAGTTTGCATCGATTACGTATGCATAATTGAGTGGATAGTTCACGGGTAGTGCTGCACAGTCGCCTTTTACGGACGTTTTTACTGCCAGCATGGTTTCCCCGTCTATGTTTTTTTCTGAACGCTTTTTTGTGGCTACGGAAGCCGGTTTAGTTGCTTCCACTGTGGCTGTATTAGCCAATGAATTCCCTGCAACGTGAACGCCATCACGTTGATGACTCAGAGTGTGTATCACGTGAGTCTTTTGTAATTCTTTCTGTAAAAGAGCTACCTGTTTCCAAAGCATTTTATGCTTGATTGTGGCACCTGTGTCATCTTTGTAATCGTTTTCAATCCAGCTCTGCAATTTATTATTGTAAGAGTTGACGCAAAAATGCGAATTGCACACGATTAGTGTCGGGAATTCACGTTCTGTATTTTCAAGCGCCATCTTTAAAGACCTGATTTCAGCTCTCTGAGCCGAACAGTTTCTTACTGATTCTGTTTTTGTTATTTTCGGTCTGAATTTACCGCACAGCCAACGACCTCTAACAATCGCACAGCCTGCATCGTAGGATTTACTCTCTACGTTGTAATGTTGTACAAATCCATCTGTATAGATTATACAGGCTTACTGTGGGAGAGGCAGAAGTTCGATTGGCAGAGGATATTCTTCTTCATAAGTCAATTCATTCAGTTTTTCGAATTGCGGGGCGAAATAGTATTTCACATCTTCCGCTCCAAGAGAATCTACATACTGTATCCATTTTGGATCCAGTGACACTGTAGGCAGGTTTACTGGGCTGAATAGCGCCTCGAAGGCGGATTCCGCTGTGAGGATATTGATCCTTTTACCATGTGCTAGTTCTCGTTCATTCGCTAATGCAGTTTCTACTGCTTTGACAGTATTTTCTGTGAGACTGAATGTTTTTTCTGCTTGTGTGTACAAGTGAGATTTAATTGAAATGGGTACCTTTTCTCCCTCATTAGAGGTCAGGTACGTGAATCCGCATCTTCCTGGGATGACTCGGATTACAAGATTGTGTGTGTTGTCACGTGTTTCTAATTTAGTTTTTGCTAACATGTCTGTTTGCAATGATCTCAACATTTCTGTGTGTTTTTGAGTCCAGTTGATTGGTTTAAAATCAGGTTTAATAAGTTCGTAGAGAGGTTTAACCCTCTCCGCATAATTTAGAAAGTAAGTTCTACCGAAATTCAGGAAGCCTAGAATCGATTGTAAGTTCTTCAGCGTTTTTGGTGCTTGGAGTACAGCGCACTTCTCTAAGAAGTTGTCCGCTAGGCTTTTTCCTTCACTTGATAATTCGTATCCTAAAAATAATACTGTCATATGGGCAATTCGAGACTTTTTAAAGTTGAATTTGTAACCCTCTGCTGCGAACCCAAGTATAATAGTGTTCACTCTTTTCAAGTGAGTATCCAAGTCGTCATCTGTTAGATAGATATCATCGACATAAGATAATGCCTCATCATCATACATTTGTAGTAACTCTGTTACCCTAGCTGAGAATAGTCCTGGGCTGTTCTTGAATCCCTGTGGGAGCCTACAGAAATTTTTCTGTGACCCCATTACTGAGAAAGTGGTCAAGTATCTGCTTTCTGGTGCAATGTTTTGACAAAAGAAAGCATTAGATATGTCTAATGTCGTTTTATATTTTTTCCTAACTATGTTATTCATTAGTGCAGCACTATGCGAATTTTGTACTGCAAATGTTTTGCAACATGCATTAAGGTGTCTGTAGTCCAAAACTAGACGATATGAATTGTCTGGTTTGGAGACAGGAAACAAAGGATTGTTCATTTGAGAGGTGCATTTTTCAATCACCCCCTGGTACTCAAGTTGATCTAAAATCTCCCTGACTTGTTTTTTAGCTTCTTGCTTAATGGGATACTGCCTTTGTGCAGTCGGTTGATTTTTTAACTGGATTTTGTGAGGAGGAGAGTCCTCATCCCATCCTACATGATTTTTATATAATGCTGGTGCCTGGGCTACTGCCCATTTCCATGCATAAGTATATTTTTTGTGAATCGGAATGTGATTCGAGAAGGCAGGCATAATCATTTCTTCGCCACGAGGGCACTCCCTGACAAACTCTGGGGGCCAATCTTTTTCAGCTAACAGAATATCATAGCCTTTTGAGAGTTTATCCCAAAATAGACCCCTTATTTTCCTAGTCTTATCACCCTCTATACGCAATGTTATTTCATATATCTTATGGGGCTCGCTAACTCTGGTGTCGGCAGTTTCTACCTGAATGTATTCATTCGTGTCCACTGTCTCCAGATGACTCATCAGGATCTTGTGAGCTATACTGATTTCTGCTGTACTGTCTAACATTGTCCGTGCCCACTCCCCGTTTTTCAACTGTGTCCTCAGTGTTCTCGGCAGGTTCGACTACTCTAATACTGGCTACCTTCTTTTTTGGAAATTGTAAATTTTTACTTTGAGCAGGTTCCTTGTCTTTGGACTTGGTGTGCTCTCCTGGGTCTGACTGTCCTCTTCTTTCCGATTTCTGCGAAAAAGATCGAGAGGGACGTGTATCAATACTTTGATATCTATCAGGCTTCTTCAAATTATCCCTATTTCTAAGGTTATATCTTGTCTCAGAGGGCTCCCTCTGGGGAGACTGGTGTTCTCGAGTCGGAGTTCTTTCCCTCCGTCGAGGAGACCTTCCTCTGGACTGGAAAACTTTTTCCTTGGGAGTGGATTGTTTATTTCCATCCCAGCTCTTTTTAGGAGTCTTTGAATTATTTTTAATAAATAATTTTTCAGGATTTTCGAGCAGTTGGGGCTTTACTGGTTTCCCACCCAAGCTGTCTCTACCTAATTCTTCATAGCATTTTTCTATGATTCTGGCAACCTCAATTGGTTGATCTGTTATATCTGTTTCCTTCAACTTCTGGCGGATCACCACAGATGCTGCTTCTCCTTTTATATGGGCTAATAATATAGCCGAGACCTGCTTGAAGTCTTTCAGTAATTTCATACCAAGAGTTAAAGCAGGTTCTGGACCGTATTCATTCTGAATCTGTTTTAGCACATCTGGTATTACCGCCATTGACGGAACACCATGTGTTTTCGTGTAAATGGAAGCAAAGACTGTACCCCAAGTGTCACAGTCCTCCACGTGTGGTGCGACCCCCATAGGAAGGCAGATGGTCAGAATCCTGTGTTTCTAAATAGGGGTAGTATTTGGAAATACTGCCTCTATTTGAGTAATTTTCTGCGCTAACCAGAAAGGAATTTGTTCCCGTTTTATGGGTGTTTTACCAAGACATGATTGTATGTTCTGTGGTGTAATTTTATTTGTGTTCCCCTGATGAGGGGTCAGCTGTGGAACATTAACAGCTGTTTGGACTGTTGCAGTCCGCATTACATATTGGACTAATTGTCTATGTATTTTAATTAATGGTTTTAGCTGTACTAACAGCTCCTCTTTTGAAATTTTTGCAATGTCCGGATGTGGTGTGTAGCTGGCTAGAACCGGCCACGTTGCTCCTGGTCTACCTAGTGAACCGAGCCTGGTTATATGATCATTATGTTTTAGGGCGCCTTTAAACCAGAGCAGATGCTCTTGGAATTTTAATGGAATTTCAATCTCCTCGAAAGGAGCATACTCTTCCGGTGGATCCCCTACTATGTAGTAGTGGAACTCGTGTGTTGCAGCGTTTGCCGCTGGAAATTTTATCCATGAATAGAATACCTCTGTCTGACGATATTCGTGTGCCTCTATCACGAAGACGACTGTGCCACCTTGTGTGGTCAGTCCATTGTCTATAAGTTTTGACATTATAGATTTTCTGAAATGTGCCGGGATGATTATTGCACCCGGTTCAGTAGTCCCTGTACCATCGGGACCCTGCTGAGTCGCATTTACTGCGGCATCAGTTCCGTTTTCAGTGTCTGACATTTTATTGTCAGAAAGGTTTTTGCAGAGCAGGTCTCCAAGGAGACAAAGATTAGGTGCACAATATTTTGGAACACTGTATCTTTCAACGTTGAATAAACCAGAGCTTTACATAGGAATCTCTTCCTACTAAGGTCAGGCAGATTTTAACCTTTCACCCACTCCAGACGCGTATTGGAGTATTTACGGGAGAAAGGGGTCTGTGTGAAAAATGCACAACTGAGTTATTCTAACATCTTGCGTTAGTTTTATCGCCTTACCAAACGTTGGGCGCCATGTAGTGTAGTTCCTATTTTCCCAATAGGTCCTGCGCATTGGAATAACATAAACAGTAGTATAGACGTAGAAGTGCGGATCTTCCAGGTCTCCACTGACTATGCTAAACTTAATTGGGTTTGTTACCAACTAGCTCAGAGGTCACTGGAAACTTTCTTGACTGAATAGGAAGTGATCAGCTTCCCTGGTACAGACAAGAAGGGATTCAGTTTTCCAACAACCGCATCAACATGACAACTTTGCTCCTTAGAATAAGAGTCAATCTCTAGAGTCGTGTGAAACAATAGACAGTTATTTTACTCAGTCAGTTTTGTGCAGATTACTTTCACCAATATGCAGAGAACAGTGAGACGGGCGTTTTCAATAAAAAGGTATTATTTATTGAACAGTCTTTCTTCTTATACAAGAGAAATGAATTGCCACACTTGCAAGACTAGTTATTATAAAAAGTGCGTACAGTAAAATGAGGATTGCGAAATAATACTGTAAAAGCAGTGATATGGTTTCGTAGCCATACAATGGTTTAAAATGAATAAAATATATACATTCATATATACATTCAGCTAACGTACTCAACTGGTGCTTCTAACTACGCCTACCCCAGTGTACCTGACCTAAGCCTAATACTTGGGAGGGAGTAAGGAAGTAGCAGTTTTAGTTAAGTTGGTTTTGCCAAGGTTTGCTTCAAGAATTCTCTCTAAGGGTTTAGTCAACACCATACCTCTGGAATAGAATGTTGGAGGTCTTGTATCTCCTTCCAGGACTCGATATCCCAGTCACTCGCAAGAGTAGGCTGGAAACGCCGGAGCTGGATTTTCTCGGCAGGAGAAAAGACAGCGTCTCTCTCAGCGCGTCGAGGAGGAGGAGGGGCAGCGTCCGTGGGCAGCTTGTATCTGCTGGGCTCTGTAAGGGACAGCTGTTCTGCTCCTCTGTTCACCACACCATCGCTATCATCGATGTCATTGAGGCAGCGGTGGCATCAGCATCAGCGTTTGCTTAAGGCAACGTTGGCAATACCTATACCTTAGTTTGGGAGCTCCGGTTACCCCCCCCCCAGTCGACCCCAACTAAGGTTTTTTCCTGCCCCCTCCTTTGAGGAATTTTGTAAGGTGGCACATTTGGTGTCCTCGGGGTCCCCGCTTGATCCACTGCCCCCTAAATTCTGGAAGGCTTTCCATGCAGACCTTTTCCGGTCTTTGTTTTCGATCTGTCTCCAATCCTTGGAATCGGCATCGGTGCCAGAATGCTGGAAATTAGCAGTAGTGTCCCCTCTGCTTAAAAAGCCCACCTTGGACCCTGCCTGTCTCTCTAACTACAGGCCTATATCCTTGCTCCCTTTTCCTATCAAGATCCTGGAAAAGTGTGTGACTCGTTCTCTCTCAGGTTTCCTGGAAAACATCGGCTGGCTCGATGAGGACCAGTTTGGCTTCCGCCCCGGTCACGGGACGGAGTCCGCGCTAGTGACCGTGCTGGACAATCTTCGTTCGCGTGTCGACAGTGGTCGGGCAGCCTTTTTAGTGCTGCTCGACATGTCGGCTGCGTTCGACACGGTCTGCCATCGGACCCTTGTCAGGAGACTGGAGGAGTGTGGGGTCACTGAGGGGGCAAGAGACTGGCTGACATCCTATCTTGAGGGCAGGCAACAGTTGGTTTCACTTCCACCATTTACCTCTGAGCCAAGGAGGGTAGGACAGGGGGTCCCACAGGGCTCGGCCACCAGCCCTATACTTTTTAACTTGTACCTCCGTCCCTTAGTCCAGCTAATAAAATCTTTTGGCGTCTCGGCATTCAATTATGCCAACGACACCCAGTTGGTATTTTCACTGGAGGGGCACAATGCGGTCTCGCTGGACACTTTCCATCGTTGCATGGCAGCCACAGCAGACTGGCTATGAGCTAATTCCCTGCAATTTAATAGCTCCAAGATGGAGGTACTCCATTGCTCCACCGACAATGTTCCGCGGGCACTTCCAGACAACTTTTGGCCCAGTACCTTTCTTGAGCCAGTACTGGCGGCGGAATCAGCCCGTAATTTAGGGGTGATTTTTGGCTCTAACCTACAGCTTGACATACATGTTAATAAAAACCACCTCTACATGTATGATGCTGCTGCGCATGTTGCGCAAGGTTCTGCCCCTTCTCCCCGCCCAAGCAAGGCCGGAAGTAGTTCGTGGAACTATATTAAGTCGCCTCGACTACTGTAATAGGCTTCTTTTGGAGGCCCCAAAAAATCTGACCGGTAAGCTACAGCGGGTGCAGAACATGGCCGCCAAGCTGGCTGTCTCCCGCCCTAGGTCCAGTTCCTCCACTCTTGCCTTAAGAGACCTCCATTGGCTTCCGGTTCATCTGCGGGTACAATACAAAGCTGCTTGCCTTGTGTTTAAAGCTGTTCACCAACAGGGCCCTATCCCACTGCAAAAAATGTTTGCATGGTATTCTGCATCACGTCCCCTCCGCTCCTCCTCCGCGCATCTTCTTGTGGTTCCGAGGTTTCACCTAGTGAGGATGGGTGGCCGCTCCTTTAGTGTCGCAGCGGCCAAATTCTGGAACTCCCTGCCACTCTCTCTGAGAAGCCACAAGGACTATCTTCCTTTCCGAAAAGCGCTAAAAACCCACCTATATCCAAAATTGCCCTGAGTTGCTAAAGTCTATGGTTCTTGATCAAAGCGCCAGGATGCCCTTCGGGTGACAGGTTTGCGCTCAATAAATACACTAAATAAATAAATAAATAAATAAATAAATATACCTGAAAGGTGCCTTGTTTGATGTAAGTTTTTGGACATAAGACGTCAATAAAGATGTCACTAGGAAGTGATTGTCTCTCAGTGCTCATTAGAGTTCTATTACTAATCAAAACATAGCAAGCGGAGATTTCCCAGGTTGCTGAGTTTTATCTTGTTGAAGAACTCGGCGTGTAATCTAGGAATCTTAGATAGTGGCTTCTGCTGTGTCATTTGCTCTAATGAGCTGCAGAGGAAGCGATTCTGAAATGTGGCTCTGATCGTGTGAGGCCAGAGACAAGTTTCTGAAATATCACACTTGATGGTTTATGCCATTGTAGGGGTACAAATGGATTATAGCCGTATAGGGGCATAAGGTCACAGTATTGATCGGGGTCCTAGATTAGAACGCAACAGTTACATTTTCATAATGGAATTCACGCTTCACCACAAAGTAACTCGATACAGTATCGTGTAGCCTACCAAATACATTGCAAGTTATTGGGTTACATGAAATTAGTGGGGCAGATTCACAGAACTAATCTAAGACAACATTCTAAACTTACTACTTTTGGTATTCACAGAAGGCATATAGTAATAGTAAAGTTAGTATTTTGTCTTAAGTTAGTGTTATGTCTTAAGTTAGTACTTTGTCTTAAGTTAGTATTTTGTCATATGTTAGAATTTTGTCTTAAATTTGTATTTTGTCTTAAATTAGTATTTTGTCATAAATTAGAATTTTGTCTTAAGTTAGGATTTTGTCTTAAAGTTAGTATTTTGTCATACGTTAGAATTTTGTCTTAAGTTAGTATTTTGTCTTAAGTTAGTATTTTTTCATAAGTTATGATTTTGTCTTAAGTTAGTATTTTCTCTTAAATTAGGATTTTGTCTTAAATTAGGATTTTGTCTTAAATTAGAATTTTGTCTTAATCCTAACTTAAGACAAAATACTAATTTAAGACAAAATACTAATTTAAGACAAAATTCTAACTTAAGACTAAATCCTAACTTAAGACAACATACTAACTTAAGACAAAATCCTATCTTAAGACAAAATCCTAACTTAACTAAAAATACCTTCTGTGAATACCAAAAGTAGTAAGTTTAGGATTTTGTCTCAGATTAGTTCTGTGAATCATCCCCATAGTGCCTTCTGGTTATCATACCCTTATTTGTTTTTTCAGTATAGTACATATTTTGTAAAGGTATTTCTCGATGTTCCATAATCAGGCTGTAGTACCCAATTACAATATTGCAGACAATTAATTACCACAGTTTCTGTATGCATTTTTCATGCTGATTATACAGGAAGTTCTTATTCCGTTATCACAGTGATATTCCCTGTCAAAGTTTTTCACTCTAGATGTTCAAAAAGTACATATTTTGATCTATATATACATATACGTATATGTGTGTGTGAGAGTATATGTGTATACATATATAACATATATGTAGATATTATATATATATAATATATATGACTCAAAATTGGTATAAGAGTTCAGGATAGAGGTACTTTGACCCCATGGGTGCCATATAGAGGTGTTTGCAGCTCCCCTTATGTGTAAAACACATTGAAAAATGTTTTTTCTGACATGTGATATTTGCAAACGCGTTGCGACAATCAGCGTGGCTCCCCCATTTAACGTTGAGACAAATTTGTACATATGTTGCCAAAAGCAATGCCTTCAGGCACTCACTCAGACACTAATGTACTCACTTAGAGACCGACTCACATTGTTACACCCACTTACAGACCTATTCAGAGACTCATGCGCCCACTGACAGACCCACTAAGACACCCACATACCCACTCACAGACCTGTAGTGTAGTTCCTATATTCCCAATAGGCTCTGCACATTGGAATAATATATTCAGCAGTGTAGACGTAGGACTGAGGGCGACTAGGTCTCTACTGACTATATTAGACTTAAGGTTTGCCAGCTAGCTCAGAGGTCACTAGAAACTTTCTCGAATAAACGAGGAGGAGTTTAACCTCCCTGGATAGACAAGAAGGGATTAGCTTCTGACAACCATATAACATGACAACTTTGCTCTCTCAGAATAAGAGTGTATCTCTAGAGTCGTGTGAAAACAATAAACAGCTATTTCACTCAGTCAATCGTGCGTACTTAGTTTCACCAGAGTGCAGAGAAAAGAGAGACAGGCGTTTTCAATAAAAGGTGTAATTTATTGAGCAGTCTTCTTTCTCATGCAAGAGAAATGAATTGCCATAATTTAAATACTTAATGTAAAGTAAAGTGCGTACAGTAAAAGGAGTATTTTGAAATAATACTGTAAAAGCATTGATATGGTTTCTTAGCCATAAGATACTTTAAAATGGATAAAATATATGCATACATATATACATTGACTAACGTACTCAACTGGTGCTTCTAAATACGCCTACCCCGGTGTACCTGACCTAAGCCTAATACGTGGGAAGGAGTAAGTAAGTTGCAGTTTAAGTTAAGTTGGTTTTGCCAAGAATCTGACTCAAGAATTCTCTTTAAGGGTTTAGTCAGCTCCGTACCTGGGTAATAGAATGCAGGAGGTCTGGTATCTCTCTTTCAGGGCTCGATATCCTAGCAGCCCGCGAAGGCGGCTGAGAACACCAGAGCTGTATTTCTCGGCAGGAGAAAAGACAGCGTCTCCCTCAGTGCGTCAAAAGGGAGGGGCAGCGTCCGTGGGCTCTCGCATCAGCTGGGCTCTCGGGCAAGTAGATAGCTGCTCGGCTCCCAAACCACCACTGTGTGTTTGCTTAAGGCAACGTTGGTATATTTATACCTGAAAGGTGCCGGGTTTGATGTAAGGTTGGACATAAGACGTCAATAAAGATGTCACTAAGAACTAGCCGTTCTTACAGTGCTTCACAGGAGTTCTAGGACGGAATCAAAACAAAAGCAAATGGGGATTTCCCAGGTTGCTGGAGGTTTGGTTTGTTTAGAGAACTCGTTGTGCTTTCTAGGAGTCCGGGGAAGTAGCTTTGCTTAATGTGACTGTATGGGCTACAACTAAATATGGATATGATTCCTATGCCATTATAGGGATATTATTGATTATAACCGTACAAGGGCAAAAAATAGAAATATCGATTTAGGTTCCTAGATAAAAACACAATAGACCAACTCAGATACCCACTCACAGATCTCCTCTGACCCTCATGCACCCACTCACAGTCCCACTTAGATTCTTATGCACCCAATTGAAGATCCAGTCAGACACTCATGTACTCACTCACAGACCCCCTTTGACACTCATACACTCACTCACAGACCCACTCAGAGACTCATGTACTCACTTACAGACCAACTCAGAGACTTATGACTCACTCAGACCCACTGAGAGACTTATGCATTCACTCATACACCTACTCATAGACTCATGCATTCAGTCACAGACCCACACAGAGACTCATGCACTCATTCACAGACTCACTCGAAGACTCATACACTCATGTAGAGACCCACTCAGACACTCATGCACCCATTCACACTCCCACAGAGACTAATGCACTCACTCACAGACTCACTCAGAGACTCATGCACTCACTCACAGATCTACTTATATACTCATTCACCCTTTCCTATACCCACTCACACAGTTGTGCACGCTCTCTCAGACCCACTTAGAAACTCATGCACAGATCCACATACCAAATAAGACACTTGTGCAGAAACTCACAGACCAACTGAGATACTCACACACTCTCTCACAGGCCCACTTAGACACACTTGCTCACTCCCAGACCCACACAGACACTAAGACACCTACTCGCAGACCCCCTGTGACACTCATATACCCACTCCCACTCACAAGCCTACTCATGCACTCACTCACCGACCTCCTCTGACACTCATACAAACTCACATACCATGTCAGACTGTCATGCACGGACTCACAGCCAGATCAACTTAGACATTCACACCCACTCATAAATCCAATCAGAGACTTATGTACCCACTCATAGACCCACTCAGACACTCATGCATCCACTGACACACTCATTCAGAGACTCACCACCTTCACTCACTTAGAGATTCATGCACCAATCACAGATGCACTGAGAGACTCACAGAATCATTCACAGACCTATTCAGACACTCACACTCCAACTCACAGTACCACTCAGAGACTCATGCATGTACTCACAGACTAACTCAGACAGTCACACACCTACTCACATACTCACTCAGATACTCAAACAGCCACTTAGACCCTCACAGACACTCACACAACCTTTTACAAACATACTCAGACACATACATTTAGACAGAGATCCACACAGATGCTTGTACACCCACTCACAGACTCACTCATACACTCATGCACCCTCTCACAGACCCACTCAGACACACATGCACCCACTCACAGACCCACTCTGACACCCACTCACAGACCACCTCTGAAACTAATGCACCTACTTACAGACCCACTCAGATAGTTATACACCCATTCACAGACCCACTCAGACACTCATGCACTTACTCACAGACCACCTCTGACACTCATGCACCCCCTCATAGACCCAGTCAGACACTCATGCAACCAGTCACACACTCACTAAGAGACCCATGCACTAACTCATGCACCTACTGAGGTACTCAAGTACTCACTCACAGAACCACTCAAAGACTTGACTCACTCACCGACCTACTGAGAGACTCATCCATTTAGTCACACACCCACTCAGTGACTCATGCAGTTAGTCAGAAACCCACTCCGAGACTCATGCACATATGCAGAGACCCACTCTTAGACTTTTGCACTCATGCAGAGACCCACTCAGACACTGATGCATTCACTCCCACTCCCACTGAAAGACTCATGCACTCACTTACAAACTCATGTACTCACTCTCAGGTCTACTTAGATACTCATGAACCCTTTTACAGACCCATTTAGACAGTTATGCACCCACTATCAGACCTGCGCAGAGACTCACACACATTCACAGACCAAAACAGACTCTCATGCACCCACTCACAGACCCACTCAGAAACTCATACACCCTCTAACAGACCCACTCAGATACACACATGGCCACTCACAGAGCCCATCAGACACCCACTCATATACCCACTCGGACACTCATTCACTCACTCACAGACCCTGTCTGACACACACACACCCACTCACAGACTGACTAAGACAGCCATGCACCCATTCACAGACCCATTCAGACACTCATGTACCCACTCACAGACCCACCCAGAGACTTACGCGCTCACTCACAAACTAACTCAGACTCTCACACTGCCACTGACAACCCCACTCAGACACTCACTCCCACTTAGACCCACTCAGACACTTACACACCCACTCACACACCCAACCAGATGCTTACACACCCACTCACAGACTCAGTCAGATGCTCTCAAGCTCAATTATAGACTAATTGAGACACTCATGCACCTACTGGGAGACTCACTGAGCCCCTCACACGCTCACTCACAGTATCACTGAGACACACACATATACTCACAGACCCACACAGATACACACACTCACATAGTCACTCAGGCACTCAAACACCCACTCACAGATCGTCTCAGATACTTGCACAGCCTGTTACAAACCTACTCAGGTACCACACCCAGTCATAGATCGATGCAAATGCTTGCCCACCTACTCACAGACCCACTCAGGCACACATGTCCACTTACAGACCCATTCAGAAACTCATGCACCCACTGGATACCCACTCGGACACTCATATATTCAATCATATACTCAATCAGACACTCACCCACACACTAAAAGACCCACTCAGGCACACACACATACTCACAGACCCACTCTGACCCTCACACAGTCATCTACAGACCCACTCAAACACTCATGTACCCCGTCACATACATACTCAGACACACACCCACTCAGAGATCCACACAGATGCTTGCACACCCACTTGCAGATCTCAGATGCTCATGCATCCACTGGGAGACCCACTCAGATGCCCATCCACTGACAAACCCACTCAGACAAGTACATACCCACACACATACCCACTCATACACTTACACACCCACTCACAAACCCACTCAGACACATGCACATACTCACAGACCCACTCAGACAGTCACACAGCCACTCAGATACTTGCACACCTAGTCACTCTGAGGTTCTTCGGTTTTCGACTTTGTCCTGTATTCAGCCGCCTTTTTGTGTCCCGTCGCCATTTTGTGTTGCCCTCACTCAGGCAGCACGGCAAACGGAGTGTTTTTGCCTTTTCGAGCTGCTACGTGTCTCTTCTGTTAAAAAGTAACCCCCTTCCCTTGTTTACGAAACTGATGTCAGGGTCTGGCCGAGTCCACTAATCCATGTCTAGGTTGATTGATCCCTGTCTCGACCGACTGTTTGGCTCTCCCTATTCTTTCCTTACTTTATCTTATCCGACTGGCCTTCGCTATTCTCTCTTTGTATTCTCTTGTTACACAACTATCCTTTGAGGCACACAAATACGTCCTGCCACCTGCAAATTGGATTGTAGGCACTAGCACTGATTTACTTGTGGGAGGCGTGACACACAGGGTCTGAAAGAAGGGTGTATTTGGGACACTTGACAGCTTGTTTTCCAACTTTTCCTATTGGCTAGCCTTGTATGTATTGGGAGTATACGTTGTAAATATGTGTGCTATAAAATATTGTGCGCCACGGAATAAAGTAGCAGTCTCCTAAGAACCTACTCTGTACTTCTGGGACAACTGTGCTTAGCTTCAGCTAATAAACCTGGTTTTCTACGCCTAACACAGTGTCTCGTGTCTCTGTCCGACAATGCAGGTGAACTCGGAGATTTAAGGCGTGCCCTGCGCCGCCAGGCCCATAAGGCCCAGTTCTTCAACATACCTACTCAGACACACACCAACTCATAGATCTGCATATATTCTTACACACTCATTCACAGAACTACTCAAACACACAAACCCACTCACAGACCCACTCAGCCACTCATGCACCCAATGGGAGACCCACTTAGAAACTCATGTACACACTGACAGACCTATTCAACCACTCACACACCCATTCACAGACCTATACAGCCACTCACATTGTCAAAGGTTACAGTTTACACTTCAGATATAAAATAAATAAACCTTCAAAATTCATTAAAAAAAAGGTTACAGGGACTTTGCAGTTAGAAATGGAATTTAAAAAAGCTTAGAAATTCACACAAAAAAACAAAGGTTACAGGGACATTACTGTGACAACTGCACCTTCCACAATACGACTACGCTCCCATCCGGTTCAAAGATTGCACCTTGAACCAGACGGGAGGGCAGTCATAGTGTGACAAAGCTGTGTATCCCTTATCAGGCGATTGATGTTTTACATTACTGCCTTGACGATATGCAAGCTGGAAAGTGGCTTATAAGAATTTTACTCAGGTGACTACATATGATCAATTTGAGGATCATGTGGAAGGTGCAAGTGTGACATACAAATAGGATCCATTACCTCCCTGACATTTTGGGTGACACTAATGCAGATACATCAGACTGATGGTTTGACTCAATTTGCAGGATCCAGCTAGTTGAACCATAATAATTAACTTGAGAGGCCTTATGAAGAACTAGTGTATGTGAAACACATATTGGCTGTAGTGCTGTGGCTGCATTGCTGTATTGACTGACTCATCGAAATAATAAAAATAAAGAAAGATATAAAGAATCAGTTAAAGAATTTCTATTATTTGTTTTTGGTAAATTCTCAGTAAAGATATTCATGTATTAGAATTACTATACTATTGGGGACCAGTGACTGAGACTATAGATTATAGATCTGAGCAAGATTCCTATTACCCAGAAGTTGTTATATATATATATATATATATATATATATATATATATATATATATATATATATATATATATATATATATATATATATATATATATATATATATATATTATTTTTTTCAGCAAAATGTCCTAATACGAAGCGCGCTCTTTTCACAGCTGGTGCGCGTGACAAGGCTGGGCAAGCCTTGCATCAATTCTTCCGCCAAGTTGCAATAACACGCAGCACTCTCACAGTTTTTGGGCAGAATAACGAATCATTCCATCTTTTGCAGTGCCATCAGACCCCCTTCACCAAAGCGTTTCACCCTGCTAGGCTTGATACTTTGTACTGTGATCAAGCCCAGCAGGGTGAAACGCGTTGGTGAAGGGGGTCTGATGGCACTTCAAAAGATAAAATAAATTGTTATTCTGCCCAAAAACTGGGAGAGTGCTGCGTGTTATTGCAACTTGGTGGAAGAATATATATATATTCGATCAAGGGAGGGATCTCACTATACGCGTTATGGCGGCACTGGCTGAATAAAGGGATGCACTTAAAATACCTGGTCCTCGCTCGTTTGTTCGTGTGAAAATTGGTAAAGCGAGTTTGAAGGATATATATATATATATATATATATATATATATATATATATATATATATATATATATATATATATATATATTCACTTAAAAAACCATAGGTTTTAGGCCTTATATAGTTAGGAATTAGCATTTAAAAAACCATTGAAATTGCTCCTATATAGTTAGTTGTACTAACTATATTTCGCGCACCCGCAATCCACTGCTGATGATGTCACATATTACATCATTCATGACATGGTCAGTGACATCACTGATGACATCACTGATGACATCTCATTTGACATCACTGATGACATCATCCAGTGACTGTGTGTTTCTGTAAAGATTAAATATGTTTTACATATTGAAGAATGAGTGGATGTATAAGTGTCTGGATGAAGGATTTAGTAGGTGCGTGACTGACTGTTTGAGTGAGTGATTAAATGTTTCTTACTAAATGCATGGGTAAGTACTAAACTGTCTGAATGTGTGCCTCAGTATGTCTGTTGTTGTGTAAGCTGCTGCATGTGTTGATCAGTAGTTATATGAGTGGCTATATGGGTTATTGATTGGTTGCCCAAGTATTTGAATGGGAGACTGAGTGTGTGTGTGAGTGGCTGGGAGGTGTGTGACTATGTGCATAGATGTGTGAGCAGTTGATTCACTAGGTGTATGAGTTCAAGAGTGCATGTGGAAACAGCTACATGGGCGGTTGACTGTGTGCATGGGTGTGTTGGTGAGTGAATGGATATCGCAGTGCTACATGTGCAAGTAAGTACATATGTAAAACACAGTGCATGTGAGAGTTGGCATATATAAATGACTATACATGAGAGCCAGTGAATGTGCGAGTGGCTATATGGATCATTGTGAACTTGTATCAGTGATTGTATAAGAGAGTAAGTATGTGTTAGTATATGTTTGAATAAGTAAGGTGTTGTGTGTATAACTGTATAGTTGAGGAAATGGAAGTGTGATTGATTCTTTGCATGACTGACTAGGTGTGTGAGTAACTCCATGGATGAGTGGCAGTGCGTGAGTGTCTGTATAGGTGTATGAGTGCATATGATAGTGTTGTATTGATGAGTGACTGTATGTATGAGTGATTCTATGGGTGAATGAGTGAATGTGTGTGTAGACCTAGGAATCAGTGTGTAGTAACTTAATTGATGTGTCAATGGTTTCAAGAATGGTAGTCTGTATTTAACACTGGGTGTATCAAAGGTTATATTGGAGTGTGAGGAGGTGCATCGTATTATCACATGAATGATATCATCAGTGATGTGATCAGTGATGTCAAATGAGATGTCATCAGTGATGTCATCAGTGATGTCATTTGAGATGTCATCAGTGATGTCATCAGTGATGTCACTGACCATGTCATGAATGGTGTAATATGTGACATCATCAGCAGTGGATTGCGGGTGCGTGAAATATAGTTAGTACAACTAACTATATAGGAGCAATTTCAATGGTTTTTTAAATGCTAATTCCTAACTATATAAGGCCTGAAA
This sequence comes from Lissotriton vulgaris, assembly GCF_964263255.1. Taxonomy (NCBI): domain Eukaryota; kingdom Metazoa; phylum Chordata; class Amphibia; order Caudata; family Salamandridae; genus Lissotriton; species Lissotriton vulgaris. Next base: position 1,156,949,457 of record NC_141696.1, read on the forward strand.
CCTATGGTTTTTTAAGTGAATTTGCAAGGTTTTTAAAATGCTAATTCCTAACTATATGAGGCCTGAAACCTATGGTTTTTTAAGTGAATTTGCAAGGTTTTTTAAATGCTAATTCCTAACTATATAAGTCCTGAAACCTATGGTTTTTTAAGTGAATTTGCAAGGTTTTTTAAATGCTAATTCCTAACTATATAAGGCTTGAAACCTATGTTTTTTTCAGTGAATTTGTAAGGTTTTTTAAATGCTAAATCCTAACTATATCAGGCGAGAAACCTATATATTTTTTCAATAAATTTCAAAGGTTTTGTAAATGCTAATTCTAAATGCGGGACGCATTTATTTATGTTATTATCCTTCTGGGACCACCAGAGCAGCCATCTTGTTTCTCAGGAGAAGTGAGGCACAAGAGAGCACAAAACAAGAGTGGAAAATGCAAAAAGGGCCAGGGTTGAGACCCCCTGACCCCCTAGCCCTTCTCAGGGGGTCCCAGAAGGACCACCAAGTGCAAAAAAATATATATATATTTTTTTAAATCGCGGAGTACGCGCATGGTACGCATACCCTACCGTACGGTGCGTGTACCCCGCAATTTTTGTTTTTGTTTTGCCCTTGGGGGTCTTTTTGGGACCCCCGAGAAAGGCTAGAGGGTTGGGGGGTCTCTACCCTGGCCCCTTTTCGTGTTTTCCACTCTTGTTTTGGGCCCTCTTGTGCCTCAGTTCTCCTGAAAAACAAGATGGTGGCCAACACTTCCTGTTTTGGACAGTTTGGAATGTTGACAGTCGACTGCCAGCCAATCAGAAACTCGCTCGTGTACGTAAGGGTACGCGCACGTACGCGTACGGTACGCGTACGGTGCGCGTACGGTGAGCGCATATAGATATATAATTTTATCAAATTCAATTTTCTCAACAACTACTGGAGGGATTTTCACCAAATATAGAAAAGGCACTACTGCATACCTGTCCCTACCATTTTGCCAAGTTTGGTGTAATTCCGTTCAGCCGTTCGGGCTGTAGCCGTGTCGAAAGGTCCCTATGGAAATTAACATGGGGAAAACACGTTTTGGGACCCCCCATTCAGCCCCGCTTGGCAAATCCCCCCAAAACTTTCAGAGAAGGAGTGGAGCGGAGCTGGCCAAAAGTCTGGAAAAGTACACACAGATTCCTCATTCGGCGCCAAAGTTATTCCCAATGGAATGTTGAGCGCATATAGATATATAATTTGCTCAAATACATTTTCTCAACAACTACTGGTGGGATTTTCACCAAATATAGTAAAGGCACTACTGCATACCTGTGTCTACCATTTTGAAAAGTTTGGTGTAATTCCGTTCAGCCGTTCGGGCTGTAGCCGTGTCTAAAGGTCCCATAGAAAATGCCATTTGAAAAATTTCAAATTCAGTTTTCTCAAGAACTACTGGAGGGATTTACACCAAACATACAAAAGGCACTGCTGCATACCAGTCTCTACCATTTTGCCAAATCTGGTATAATTCCGTTCAGCCGTTCGAGCTGTAACCTTGTCAGAATGTCCCTATTGAAATTAACATGGGGAAAACACGTTTTGGGACCCCCCTTTTTTCTCGGCCCCCGCTTGACGAATCCCCCCGAAACTTTCAGGGAAGGAGCGGAGCGCAGCGAGGCAAATTTAAGGAAAATTACCGACAGATCCCTCAATTGGCGCCAAAGTTATTCCAATAGAATGTTTGGAATTTCCTATGGTAACTCGGTCCTAACTATATATACCTACTGGCGACCGCCAGTAGGTGATATATACATATATACATATATATATATATGTGTATATATATATATATACACATACACACATACACACACATATATGTATATACACACACACAGATATATTTATACATACACTATATAGGTAAATCCTAGCTTTCATCAATACTGCCTACAAAATACAAAGGAAACTACATAGGTGATCCATTTACATTATTTATTCCCATTACCAATACTATTCTTGCATAGCTAGACGGCTGAAAACATCATAACCTACACTACAATTATTGAAGTTTAATTCCTGAACGGTCTAAATCTTAATGAACACAAATTAATACACTGTATTTTTGCCACAGTATCCTTCCCTTTATTGTTTATAGTAAGTCCCTCAAAAATGTATATTTTCCAACCCATACCACCAAAAGCACAGAGCACAACGGATTTAACATGACCTTTAGTCACTCCTGCTACAAAGCAGAGCATCGTCTTACATGTGGTACATTCTTCACATCCTTGGGAAATATTTTTCAATATGTGTCCAATTTACAGAAATTCTATAAGACAAAGAATGTGCAGTGCTTACAAACCACAAATATTTCAACAATTACTATGTTTTAGTTTATTTAGTGTTCATTCAGTTTCAACACCACATATTTAGTCTACCTAATGCATGTCATAAAAGAGATTTGTATGTTCGGCTCTCTTTTATTCTTTGTAGTAAAATAATATTCAAACTCCATTTTTTTTATTTGACCACACGATCCCTTTGGAAAAAGCCAATGATGACAAATGAAAGTGTATTGTAGTTCCAACATTTTGAATGTAAGTTTTAAACAGTCTTCATATGTATAGACTTTTTTGAGTTCTATTTTACTGTTTCTTAGTTATACATAACTGGCAATGCTGGAAACCTGGAAAATGGGAGACTAGAGGAACAACTAAGATGTCATGTAAGAATAGAAACAACAGCATAACATTATGTTTATGTACTGTTCCAATCCAGAGAGAAAGAAAGCAAACATCATTACCTTGTTTTTTTCATAAGTTAGAAAGAAATAACTGATTATGTGCAGTGCTTTAAATGGGCCGGTACTCACCGGTACGGAGTACCGGCACTTCTCTGTGTTCTCCTATTGAGTACCTGGACGATTCCTTGTGTTAAGAGAATATCGGTACTCCTAGTGGCATGCTGAGGTCAGTATCTGAGTTATGGGCGCGTGACAGTAAATGCGAGTGTGTTCCGGCGCTAGGTTGCGGCTGCAGCCCTACACGCGCCTTGGGCGGAGAGAAATTTTGCGCCCTTGCTGATGCTAGAGGATGAAATGAGGCAGCTGGGGGACCTTTTTGAGTTGACTAGTCAGTCCCTGGGTGAGCAGTAACTGCCCCTGAACCCAAATGCCTTGGGGACCTCCCCAGCGCACCTAAATCACTTATAGCTTAGCTGCCACACAGTGATGGGTCTGTTGGTGTTTGTGTCAGCAGGGGTGAGACGGTGAAAGGAGCGCAAAGAAAGGGGCATTGAGGTGTTAAAACATTGCCCAAAAGACTAATCATAAAGGATTAAAACCACTCTAATCTGACAAGTCAGACAGAGGCAGGGACATGAACAAGGCAGTTGCAAGATGACAGGGGTTATGCAGCTGGTATTGCCTTAATGCGCACTGGTCCGTGCGCCCCTCGGAATACTGGCGTCCTGGGCCTGGAGGCGGCTCGCCCATGTTACAGGCCGGCCCTGTTCACACCCTGACAGTGCAACAGGACAGGAAGACACGAGCGGTTTGACAGCTAGAGCTCTCGACATTGGAACTATCGCGCTGTCAGTTATAGGGAAAGGTTGCAGCGTTGCAATACACTCGCCATTGTCTGTCAAAGCGTATAATGCCCATTGGCCAAGTTTGGCTCGTGTGTGCAGGGCATATTGGTCCATTTTTGCAGTTATATATAGTGCAAACTTGGCAGGAGGGCATTAAAGTGCTTTACATGAGAAGCACAAGTTCTACATGGACACATACTTTTTATTTTTATGGCACAGGTGAAAATCCCAGCATGGGCTCAACATCCTGTGTCCCAGGGCAAATCACTTAAATCTCCTTGTGCCATAAAATACACAGTCTGCTTTTGCGTAAAACTGCTTCTCACGTTAATGCCCTTGGGCTAAGTTCACGCTATATATAATTACAATAAACACCAATTACACGCTGCAGCTATGAGCAGAACTTGGCCAAGGGCACTGGCGCACTTTACATTGAAGCAGAAAATGCTGATAGTGTACAAGGCTTCCTCGAAGCCACGTCCCCAGACACGCCCCTCCCAGGCCTACCCCAATCAATTTGGTGAGTACTGGCACTTCTCTTTTTCCATTTAAAGCACTGATTATATGGTTAATACCTAAATCGATATGTAAAATAGACGAGAAAAACATGCATGTATTACGAAATGACTGTATGGAAAATGCCAATAAAATATGTATGGACCTGTTTGACTGCCCTACATTTCTTTTTATGCATCCTGTTAATTCTCTCACCAAATGATGTCGGAAGAGAATGGCTAAGAACACTAAAGAGCAACATACACCTAATTCACATGTTGCATATTTGCCAAAACATTTCCTTTGACAGTAAGGGAAACATTTATTTCCTGTCAACACATTTGGTGGAAATTTTATGAAAATAACTATTTGTGCTTTTCGCCAGTACAAGAGTACCTTCAGTAGGAAATATACCCGGTCGTTTAAGTGCAAGCAGAGGACACATTAAGTTTCTGTCTCATTCCAATGATTATACATTCCTTTTGAAGTGGACTGCTGCTATTTCACAACACACAATATTGTGTTTCTGGACTCAGTTTCACTAATGGTTCTTTGATAAACTTTGCCCAGGAAGGAAACTAAACCTTCTGGTGTTTAATTGGCAGCACACTTGTAGCAGTTTTATTTAAACATATTTACAATTTGGGTTTTAGTGTCCAATATTGAGTATTTTGTATGTGAACCCTCTTTAATTCCTTCTTCCCTTTTTTCTCTCCTTCTACCTTTATTATTTCCTTCGTTTTTTCTTTTTCCTTCTTTCATTTTTGCCTTTTTGTTCCTTTTTTCTTTTTTCCCTTCTTACCCTATTCTTTCCTTCTTTCTTTCCTTTCGACTTTTCTTCAGTTTTTCCCTTTTTCCCTTCTTTCTTTCTTTCTTTCTTTCTTTCACTTTCCTATTTGCCTTCTTTGCTATTTCTATTCATCTTTCCTTTTTTCTTTCCTTCTTTCTTTCCTCCTTTTGGTCTATTTCATTTTTTATTTCTTCTTGCTTTCTCTTCTGCCTTCTTCCATTCTTTTTTCTTTCCTTATTTCATCTTTTTTGTCAACGGTTTTTTCTTCTTTCTTTCTTGCCTTCTTTCTTTATTTCTTTCCTTTCTTTTTTCACTTAATTCCTGCTCCTTTCCTTTCCTTTTGTGCACCTTTACTTCTAGCCTTATTTACTTGTTTCCCTTTTCTTTTCTTATGTCTTTTTTGCCTTCTTTCTTTCCCAGTTTCTTTCTTTTGGTCTTCTTTTTTTAGTTCATTTTTGTGCTTCTTTTTTCTTTTTACCTTCTTGCTTCCTTTCTTTACCCACTTTTTTTCCCTCCATCGTTTGCATTCTTTCATTTGTTCTCACCTCTTTCTGTTTTGCACTCTTTCCTTCTTTTGTATGGCCTTTTTTCTTTTTCCCTTCTTTCTTGCTTCATTTCTTTTTCTTTCCTTCTTCCTTCTTTTTGTCTTCTTTACTTCTTCCCTCCCTTCTTCCTTTTTGCTTTCCTTCCTTCACTGTTTGCCTTCCTCCTTTCTTTCCTTCCCTTTTGATTTCCTTCCTTTTTTGTTTGCCTTCCTTTTTTTGTCTGCCTTCCTTTCCTTCCTTCTTGCCTTCTTTCTCAAAGGTGAGGCTAGCAGCCAATGCCAGACCAATGGCTTTTTAGGTCTGTGTTAGCCAAAACCTTTTGGTTTTATGAAAAGTTTGTATCACTTAGTTGCTTATGGGGGTTTTCAGCCAGGCTTCGTCCATTAGTCTGTGATTGTGCCATTCACATTTTCTCCAGCATACATCAAGGCCCACTTCAGCCATTGGCTGACTTCACTATGCCTTACGGCATGCTGCCTTTCAAAAGGTGCCATCCACTGGCAAGGTAGTTCTCTTCAGTGCCAAATGAACCATGGTAATGTGTACTTTTTATGATATCAGAAAAAACACTTTTGCCTTTAGCCATTGTGTATTTTTTTGATCTAATATGCGCCCAGCAACTTCCTGAACCATAACGCTTTGCAAACACCGTGACAAAACAAAACAAGAACTGCCAAAATACTGGTGGCCAATGCTGGGGATTTAGTGGCTTTGCCAATGCTTGTTTGGTGTTGCGTTGGCCAACACCTTTTGATTATATTATAATTATGTCTATAATATACTTAATATGTGGCTTTCAGTCTGCTCTTTCCATTCATTAGTGTATATCTGTGGCAGTCACAATTGTCTTCTACCCACTACAGCCTACAGCATGAAGCAATGGGTCAGCCAACTTCAGACATTGACTAATTTCACTGTAAGTGATGCCATTCTGCGGTTTCTCAAGAAGCACATCTCCACATGAAGTCGTTTTCTTCCTTAGTTACATGTTAAGATAAAAATATTTGCGTTTTTAGGCATTTTGTTTAGATTAACAAGGGCTAGTCAGTTTCTCCAACAATAAAGATCTGCAAAAAACATTGCAAAAAACATGACAACATAAAATAGGCCAAAAGGCTGGCAGCCAAAGCTAGACTTAAATGGCTTTGCCAATGCTTGTTAAATTATTGTATTGTATCCTTTTAACTTCTAATGCCCCTGTTTGTTTTTCATCGTGCATAAAACATTATGGTTTCACCTTCCCTTTGTTATACATGATTAGAAATAATTTAACTACTGAACACTGTTTAACAATTTTCTAACACAATACTAACATGTTCAATAATACATGGAAATATAGTTCTTTATTGTCGTACGCCTTGTACTTTCTCAGTAAAATCTGTATGCTTGTTGGACAACATAAACTTCAAAACTGTGCTAGACTGATTCTGAGCACTCCATCAGGATATGTTGGCCATAGTCCTGCTAGCTCACAGTGCACCATCTGTATCCCAAACCTGACAAGGTAACAAATGGATTGTGTAAACTCAGAACATGATAGCCCTGAATCCTCAAGGAAATTGTGGTAATAGATCTAGAAACCTTTTGGTTACTCATGTATTCCCAAAGAGATAGCCAAGTAATACACAGCATGGCATTTCCATATTTATTGAAGTATTGTTATTCTTGAGTAAAATATATGTGCTGCAATAATCAATAGAAGGGAACAGAATAATGTCATCAGCATTACGAAAATGGTGAAGAAAATAAATAATTCAACCATGTCGCTGTGACAAGGAACAACTACTGGTGGGATTTTCACCAAATATAGTAAAGGCACTACTGCATACCTGTGTCTACCATTTTGAAAAGTTTGGTGTAATTCCGTTCAGCCGTTCGGGCTGTAGCCGTGTCTAAAGGTCCCATAGAAAATGCCATTTGAAAAATTTCAAATTCAGTTTTCTCAAGAACTACTGGAGGGATTTACACCAAACATACAAAAGGCACTGCTGCATACCAGTCTCTACCATTTTGCCAAATCTGGTATAATTCCGTTCAGCCGTTCGAGCTGTAACCTTGTCAGAATGTCCCTATTGAAATTAACATGGGGAAAACACGTTTTGGGACCCCCCTTTTTTCTCGGCCCCCGCTTGACGAATCCCCCCGAAACTTTCAGGGAAGGAGCGGAGCGCAGCGAGGCAAATTTAAGGAAAATTACCGACAGATCCCTCAATTGGCGCCAAAGTTATTCCAATAGAATGTTTGGAATTTCCTATGGTAACTCGGTCCTAACTATATATACCTACTGGCGACCGCCAGTAGGTGATATATACATATATACATATATATATATATGTGTATATATATATATATACACATACACACATACACACACATATATGTATATACACACACACAGATATATTTATACATACACTATATAGGTAAATCCTAGCTTTCATCAATACTGCCTACAAAATACAAAGGAAACTACATAGGTGATCCATTTACATTATTTATTCCCATTACCAATACTATTCTTGCATAGCTAGACGGCTGAAAACATCATAACCTACACTACAATTATTGAAGTTTAATTCCTGAACGGTCTAAATCTTAATGAACACAAATTAATACACTGTATTTTTGCCACAGTATCCTTCCCTTTATTGTTTATAGTAAGTCCCTCAAAAATGTATATTTTCCAACCCATACCACCAAAAGCACAGAGCACAACGGATTTAACATGACCTTTAGTCACTCCTGCTACAAAGCAGAGCATCGTCTTACATGTGGTACATTCTTCACATCCTTGGGAAATATTTTTCAATATGTGTCCAATTTACAGAAATTCTATAAGACAAAGAATGTGCAGTGCTTACAAACCACAAATATTTCAACAATTACTATGTTTTAGTTTATTTAGTGTTCATTCAGTTTCAACACCACATATTTAGTCTACCTAATGCATGTCATAAAAGAGATTTGTATGTTCGGCTCTCTTTTATTCTTTGTAGTAAAATAATATTCAAACTCCATTTTTTTTATTTGACCACACGATCCCTTTGGAAAAAGCCAATGATGACAAATGAAAGTGTATTGTAGTTCCAACATTTTGAATGTAAGTTTTAAACAGTCTTCATATGTATAGACTTTTTTGAGTTCTATTTTACTGTTTCTTAGTTATACATAACTGGCAATGCTGGAAACCTGGAAAATGGGAGACTAGAGGAACAACTAAGATGTCATGTAAGAATAGAAACAACAGCATAACATTATGTTTATGTACTGTTCCAATCCAGAGAGAAAGAAAGCAAACATCATTACCTTGTTTTTTTCATAAGTTAGAAAGAAATAACTGATTATGTGCAGTGCTTTAAATGGGCCGGTACTCACCGGTACGGAGTACCGGCACTTCTCTGTGTTCTCCTATTGAGTACCTGGACGATTCCTTGTGTTAAGAGAATATCGGTACTCCTAGTGGCATGCTGAGGTCAGTATCTGAGTTATGGGCGCGTGACAGTAAATGCGAGTGTGTTCCGGCGCTAGGTTGCGGCTGCAGCCCTACACGCGCCTTGGGCGGAGAGAAATTTTGCGCCCTTGCTGATGCTAGAGGATGAAATGAGGCAGCTGGGGGACCTTTTTGAGTTGACTAGTCAGTCCCTGGGTGAGCAGTAACTGCCCCTGAACCCAAATGCCTTGGGGACCTCCCCAGCGCACCTAAATCACTTATAGCTTAGCTGCCACACAGTGATGGGTCTGTTGGTGTTTGTGTCAGCAGGGGTGAGACGGTGAAAGGAGCGCAAAGAAAGGGGCATTGAGGTGTTAAAACATTGCCCAAAAGACTAATCATAAAGGATTAAAACCACTCTAATCTGACAAGTCAGACAGAGGCAGGGACATGAACAAGGCAGTTGCAAGATGACAGGGGTTATGCAGCTGGTATTGCCTTAATGCGCACTGGTCCGTGCGCCCCTCGGAATACTGGCGTCCTGGGCCTGGAGGCGGCTCGCCCATGTTACAGGCCGGCCCTGTTCACACCCTGACAGTGCAACAGGACAGGAAGACACGAGCGGTTTGACAGCTAGAGCTCTCGACATTGGAACTATCGCGCTGTCAGTTATAGGGAAAGGTTGCAGCGTTGCAATACACTCGCCATTGTCTGTCAAAGCGTATAATGCCCATTGGCCAAGTTTGGCTCGTGTGTGCAGGGCATATTGGTCCATTTTTGCAGTTATATATAGTGCAAACTTGGCAGGAGGGCATTAAAGTGCTTTACATGAGAAGCACAAGTTCTACATGGACACATACTTTTTATTTTTATGGCACAGGTGAAAATCCCAGCATGGGCTCAACATCCTGTGTCCCAGGGCAAATCACTTAAATCTCCTTGTGCCATAAAATACACAGTCTGCTTTTGCGTAAAACTGCTTCTCACGTTAATGCCCTTGGGCTAAGTTCACGCTATATATAATTACAATAAACACCAATTACACGCTGCAGCTATGAGCAGAACTTGGCCAAGGGCACTGGCGCACTTTACATTGAAGCAGAAAATGCTGATAGTGTACAAGGCTTCCTCGAAGCCACGTCCCCAGACACGCCCCTCCCAGGCCTACCCCAATCAATTTGGTGAGTACTGGCACTTCTCTTTTTCCATTTAAAGCACTGATTATATGGTTAATACCTAAATCGATATGTAAAATAGACGAGAAAAACATGCATGTATTACGAAATGACTGTATGGAAAATGCCAATAAAATATGTATGGACCTGTTTGACTGCCCTACATTTCTTTTTATGCATCCTGTTAATTCTCTCACCAAATGATGTCGGAAGAGAATGGCTAAGAACACTAAAGAGCAACATACACCTAATTCACATGTTGCATATTTGCCAAAACATTTCCTTTGACAGTAAGGGAAACATTTATTTCCTGTCAACACATTTGGTGGAAATTTTATGAAAATAACTATTTGTGCTTTTCGCCAGTACAAGAGTACCTTCAGTAGGAAATATACCCGGTCGTTTAAGTGCAAGCAGAGGACACATTAAGTTTCTGTCTCATTCCAATGATTATACATTCCTTTTGAAGTGGACTGCTGCTATTTCACAACACACAATATTGTGTTTCTGGACTCAGTTTCACTAATGGTTCTTTGATAAACTTTGCCCAGGAAGGAAACTAAACCTTCTGGTGTTTAATTGGCAGCACACTTGTAGCAGTTTTATTTAAACATATTTACAATTTGGGTTTTAGTGTCCAATATTGAGTATTTTGTATGTGAACCCTCTTTAATTCCTTCTTCCCTTTTTTCTCTCCTTCTACCTTTATTATTTCCTTCGTTTTTTCTTTTTCCTTCTTTCATTTTTGCCTTTTTGTTCCTTTTTTCTTTTTTCCCTTCTTACCCTATTCTTTCCTTCTTTCTTTCCTTTCGACTTTTCTTCAGTTTTTCCCTTTTTCCCTTCTTTCTTTCTTTCTTTCTTTCTTTCACTTTCCTATTTGCCTTCTTTGCTATTTCTATTCATCTTTCCTTTTTTCTTTCCTTCTTTCTTTCCTCCTTTTGGTCTATTTCATTTTTTATTTCTTCTTGCTTTCTCTTCTGCCTTCTTCCATTCTTTTTTCTTTCCTTATTTCATCTTTTTTGTCAACGGTTTTTTCTTCTTTCTTTCTTGCCTTCTTTCTTTATTTCTTTCCTTTCTTTTTTCACTTAATTCCTGCTCCTTTCCTTTCCTTTTGTGCACCTTTACTTCTAGCCTTATTTACTTGTTTCCCTTTTCTTTTCTTATGTCTTTTTTGCCTTCTTTCTTTCCCAGTTTCTTTCTTTTGGTCTTCTTTTTTTAGTTCATTTTTGTGCTTCTTTTTTCTTTTTACCTTCTTGCTTCCTTTCTTTACCCACTTTTTTTCCCTCCATCGTTTGCATTCTTTCATTTGTTCTCACCTCTTTCTGTTTTGCACTCTTTCCTTCTTTTGTATGGCCTTTTTTCTTTTTCCCTTCTTTCTTGCTTCATTTCTTTTTCTTTCCTTCTTCCTTCTTTTTGTCTTCTTTACTTCTTCCCTCCCTTCTTCCTTTTTGCTTTCCTTCCTTCACTGTTTGCCTTCCTCCTTTCTTTCCTTCCCTTTTGATTTCCTTCCTTTTTTGTTTGCCTTCCTTTTTTTGTCTGCCTTCCTTTCCTTCCTTCTTGCCTTCTTTCTCAAAGGTGAGGCTAGCAGCCAATGCCAGACCAATGGCTTTTTAGGTCTGTGTTAGCCAAAACCTTTTGGTTTTATGAAAAGTTTGTATCACTTAGTTGCTTATGGGGGTTTTCAGCCAGGCTTCGTCCATTAGTCTGTGATTGTGCCATTCACATTTTCTCCAGCATACATCAAGGCCCACTTCAGCCATTGGCTGACTTCACTATGCCTTACGGCATGCTGCCTTTCAAAAGGTGCCATCCACTGGCAAGGTAGTTCTCTTCAGTGCCAAATGAACCATGGTAATGTGTACTTTTTATGATATCAGAAAAAACACTTTTGCCTTTAGCCATTGTGTATTTTTTTGATCTAATATGCGCCCAGCAACTTCCTGAACCATAACGCTTTGCAAACACCGTGACAAAACAAAACAAGAACTGCCAAAATACTGGTGGCCAATGCTGGGGATTTAGTGGCTTTGCCAATGCTTGTTTGGTGTTGCGTTGGCCAACACCTTTTGATTATATTATAATTATGTCTATAATATACTTAATATGTGGCTTTCAGTCTGCTCTTTCCATTCATTAGTGTATATCTGTGGCAGTCACAATTGTCTTCTACCCACTACAGCCTACAGCATGAAGCAATGGGTCAGCCAACTTCAGACATTGACTAATTTCACTGTAAGTGATGCCATTCTGCGGTTTCTCAAGAAGCACATCTCCACATGAAGTCGTTTTCTTCCTTAGTTACATGTTAAGATAAAAATATTTGCGTTTTTAGGCATTTTGTTTAGATTAACAAGGGCTAGTCAGTTTCTCCAACAATAAAGATCTGCAAAAAACATTGCAAAAAACATGACAACATAAAATAGGCCAAAAGGCTGGCAGCCAAAGCTAGACTTAAATGGCTTTGCCAATGCTTGTTAAATTATTGTATTGTATCCTTTTAACTTCTAATGCCCCTGTTTGTTTTTCATCGTGCATAAAACATTATGGTTTCACCTTCCCTTTGTTATACATGATTAGAAATAATTTAACTACTGAACACTGTTTAACAATTTTCTAACACAATACTAACATGTTCAATAATACATGGAAATATAGTTCTTTATTGTCGTACGCCTTGTACTTTCTCAGTAAAATCTGTATGCTTGTTGGACAACATAAACTTCAAAACTGTGCTAGACTGATTCTGAGCACTCCATCAGGATATGTTGGCCATAGTCCTGCTAGCTCACAGTGCACCATCTGTATCCCAAACCTGACAAGGTAACAAATGGATTGTGTAAACTCAGAACATGATAGCCCTGAATCCTCAAGGAAATTGTGGTAATAGATCTAGAAACCTTTTGGTTACTCATGTATTCCCAAAGAGATAGCCAAGTAATACACAGCATGGCATTTCCATATTTATTGAAGTATTGTTATTCTTGAGTAAAATATATGTGCTGCAATAATCAATAGAAGGGAACAGAATAATGTCATCAGCATTACGAAAATGGTGAAGAAAATAAATAATTCAACCATGTTGCTGTGCCAAGGAATGTTTGCTTGCATATAAGTACTGTAATATATTGTACTCCTACCGAGCACTTCCTAACCTAGTGTGCCTAGGGTGGATGAATCTGCCAAATCCCTCTGGGGTGATATAACTCTCTGTTACCTGTGGGTAAGTGTCATCAGGGTGCTCATCCTGGAGGACAGCTAGGCAGTATCCCTTGCAAGGGGTGAACAAGAATCATCTGGGCTGCGGGAGACCTGAGAGACGCCGAAAGGACTTTTGCGGTAAGCCATCGGTGCAGCGCGGCAGCCCAGGACTCTGTGCTGGTGCTTAGATTGGGAAAAGCGGGTGAAGTGAAACGTGAAAGGGTGCTGAGAGTGCGCTGATGCTGAGAAGACGCTGGCAATACGGTAAGCATCAGGGCAAACCGTTGGTGTAGCACCAGGTGTTAAGCCCAGACCCCACCGCAGGAAAATGTGACCCAGCAGGGTTTGGACCCTTACCCTGGCCCTCAAAAGGGGGGTGGCGGAAAGGTCGAAGAAGCGTCTCCACAATGCCAATTACTCAGCCCTGGGCACAGTTTGAGGCACAGATTGAGGTGCATACGGAGACCTCTTAAAGCACACACACGGGATAAAGCTGTGTTTCTCTGTAAGGTTCACATAAGGCTCTAAAGGAGCGATTGGAAGGCGTGAAAGGATATTAAGGGATATCTCCCAAGGTCATTGCAGGGTCCCTACAATCTCTGTGCTCTGGCCACTGTAGCAGGGTCTGTTTTTTTAGCTCAACGTGCTCCCTCTGCATCAAGTGCTCAGGAATTCTGTGATTGGCTAAACTAAACAATTGATGGGAAAAAAAGAATAATAAGAAAACCAAGAAAGGAAGATGTCGGTAGTCTTAAAAGCAGCAGGGCAGGAAAAGAGTTCCTAAAAAACTGGCCAATCACCACCAATACCCATACTAGCGTCCAAAGATGTCAGAAGAGGGAAAAGAAATGCTCAGCAGAGAATGGACTTAAAAGCTAAAGCACGGGTATAGGCTGAGAAAAATAAACAGTTTGGTCAAAATGCCTCTGATAAAACCTTGGAGGAAGAGGAGATCCTATCTGAACTCTCAGCTGATCTAAGTATGTTGGCTGTGGGTGGTGAAGAAGAAGAAGGAGAGGGGGACGGAGTAGGGGTACACCGAACAGGGAGGATGATAATTGGGTGAATTCCAAACAGTATCCCCTTTTCAGTAGGCCCCTCGTGACACGGAGTAAACCCACCAGCACTCTGCATGTAAACATGGAGGAGCAGAGGGCGAAAGATCAAACAGGTCAGCGAGACCTACAGGGTACGCAAGGCCAGAAAACAATACTCACCCCTGCTCAAGCCCTGTAAGCCCAGGTAACACATTCACAGGTCCAATTGAAATCGCACATAGTGCCAGATCCTGTAGAAATAAGTACAGTTATCCATGGGTAAACACCTCTGACTAGCCAGCCATCAATTCAAGCAGCTCAAATACTTTTACAGACACTGCAAAAGGAAGGTGGGAAAGAGACATTGGCAGATAAGTTAGATTCTGCATCAGACTCAGCATCAGAGCCAGAAAAAGACATTGAAATATTCCCCACTTCAATGAGTCGACGAAAATCCTGGAAAGAAGAGAGCCGAACAAGACACTTCAGTGCAAGAAATGCTTATAACTATTTTGCAAGAATTAAGGAATCTGAAGGCATCACAAACATTTGAAATATCGCAGCTGCATAATAGACTAACAAAGATGGAGGAAAATCTAGGCAACTTACACAGAAGGGTTACAGAGGTGGAGGCTCGCATCTCAGCCCTGGAAGATAACATCATCGTAATGCAAAAGGATCTCCAGGTGTTGAATAAAAATAAGTATCAGATGGAATCGAAGCCACAAGACCTAGAGAACTATAATAGGAGATCCAATCTACACCTCGTGGGAATATCGGAGGGCCTGGAGAGTGCGAAAATGGTAAAATGGACTGACTCTCTGTTGAAAAAGGTAATTCCTTAATTACAAGGAGATCTCACAATCACCAGAGCCCATAGGGTACCTGCACACAAACCCGCGAATCTCAAGTACCCACAAACCATTTTAATAAATTTCTCAGATTATAGAATCAAAGAGCAGATTTTAAATGCAACAATATCAAGGAGATCATTTACTACCAATAAAATTAAAAACTTCAAAATCTTCTCTGATATGTCAGCAG
The DNA here is from genome assembly GCF_964263255.1 of Lissotriton vulgaris. NCBI lineage: Eukaryota > Metazoa > Chordata > Amphibia > Caudata > Salamandridae > Lissotriton > Lissotriton vulgaris. Next base: position 1,156,964,726 of record NC_141696.1, read on the forward strand.
CCTCTGCCCACAGACGGAAGGATTTTGTCAAACTGATTGACTCTTTTAGGGCCAAAGGGGCGCAGGCGACGATCGTGCAACAATCTAAATTAAAAGCCCTAGCCAAAGGAAAACTTTTTATTTTCACGGACACATCAGTAGTCCAAAACCTTTTGGAAGGTCCTAATGCTACATAAGGGAAAGGAAACTCTGTGGCCATAAGTCTGCCTTGAATAATAATGAGTTGTATTCGAGCAGTTCCATGAGAAACATTTAAAAGTTTTCTTTGAGGGGCGGACGTGAGGTGAATCAGGGGACGTAACAGGATGCAACAAGATGGCATCCAGAAAAAAGAGGTAGAAGGAGATAAGGATAGTGGGACAAGATGGGTTTTCCTTTCTTCTGGGGAGGGTGGGGTGGGGGGTGGTGGTGTGGGTGATACAGTTAGAAACAGAGAGCTCATAGACAAAGATTTTTGGGGGAATAAGTTAAAGATGAGGATACGTAATGCTGCTATGGAAAGATGTTTGATATAATGTGACTGCACAGTCTACATATATTGTGCATTGAACATTGCACTCTTATGCACTTTAATGTATATTTTGCATAAATGATATAATCTGTACTGTAGTATATTGGTCTAATTGGTCTAATAGCTGTGCGATTTGCACTTTAAATAGTCTTTGCACAATTGACATAATTTGCACTGTTGTATATTGGTCTAGTTCCTGCCCATATGCATATTTTTGTATACTCTGCTCAAGTTGCACTTTTGAAATGCATTTTGCACATACAGCACAAGTTGCATCTTAGTTGGTATGCGTACGGTATATGTATGGCAGTGTATTGGTCTAAAATTTGCGCAGTGTGCACAACTGAAATGACTGATATTTTAGCGTGTAGCTTTGTCAGCTACTGTCTTATTAGGAAGAAAAGAATCAACAATTTAAGCTGCTGCCCATCTGCACATTCTGCATACTTTGCACAAGTTGCACTTTAGAAAATGCATTTTGTACATATAGCACAAGTTGCACCTTAGTCGGTATGTGCTTTGGCCTGTGGACAAAACAAGCTACAGTTTCCCGTTTATAAATACACCATGAATAGGAATAAACTCTCAGTCCTATCTTTGAATGCTAATTGTTTGAATAATAGGCGTAAAACTTTATGCAAGAGACACATTTCCGAGCCTTAACAGATGCTAATAAAATGTTTAAAGGTTGGGCGGGTTTCTATTGCTCATCTGTGTCAGGGACACCTCAGAGGGGTGTGAGCATCTTCATAGGCAAGCATGTCCAATTTCATGTTGACGCATCACATTCAGACACGAGCAGTAGATGGACATTCTTGTATGGGAAAATAAATCAGACAAATTTGATATTTGCTACAATTTATGCACCAGTTATGGATGACCCGCTCCCTATTTTACAGTTAAAGCAAGCACTATCAGGTATACCTGGTCAAATCATATGGGGAGGTGATATTGATTTTTTGCTAAATCCCTCGGCTATTTCAACCAAAAAAGACAGACGACAAAATAAACCAAAAGTAGCCATTGCTTTGTCGAGCTGTAAGACAGATTTAGATATTCTAGATAACTGACGTCTCAACAACCCGGTTAACTGTGAGTACTCTTGTTATTCGGCAAACAATTATTCATCATCAAGGCTAGACTTTTTTCTAACTTCTCATAATTTTGAAGTTAGTAGATATGAACATATAGTGAATGCCTTCTCAGATTATGCCCTCATTAAGATGGAAATCCTACTAGGAAAGACAGACGAAGAAGCATCAAGAAAGTGGTATTTTAACAAACTTAATTTAGCAGAAAAATAATGGTGTGCAGAAATACAGTACATAGATAGACTCTGCCCCAATTAACATAATATGGGATGCATTTAAGGCTACATGGAGAGGCATAATTACCTCAAAAGAGATACCAAAACAGAAGGCTAAAAAGGAGGAGAGAATGGCAAGAGAAAATAGGCTGGCCCATGCAAATCAAGAATATTTTAGAAACTGGACTCCAGACACTAGACAAGAAGTACTGAATGCAAAAACGAGAATGACGGAATTTTACTATGAACTAGGGAATATGGCAAGTTGGTTATATCTTCAGACAAGCTATGAAAATAGTGAGTATAGAGGAAGATTGTTATCCTGGCAAGCAAAGGAGAAGCAAGTTTGAAATAGAGTCGAATGCATTCAGGATAAAGCAACTAAAACTCGCATAAAGACTACGTCACTACTAGGCGAAGGGTTTCTTAAACACTATTAAGATATATATCAAGCATCTCACCAGGTCTCCTCAGAAACAATTAATGAATTCTTACAGGAACTGCCAATTCCAATCTTGGGAAATAATTTTAAAGAGCCAGCTGAATTCACAAAGGAAGAACTAGCTGTGGTTTTCAGCTCCTTGCCCAACTGTAAAGCTCAGGGGGAGGATGGCATTCCCGCAGAATGTTTTAAAGCATTTTCTACAATACTTTGCCCCGAATTTTTAAGACTTGCAAACTATCTATTACAAGGAGGGGACCTGCCAGTATCTTTCCGTTCTGCAGTAGTGGTCACTATTTTTAAAAAGGATAAAGATAACGAACATGTGAATTCCTATAGGCCAATAAGCCTTTTAAATATTGACTATAAAATTTTCACTAAACTTCTTGCCAATAGGCTAAATAAGATGGTGGGATCACTTATTGGGACAGATCAGTGCAGTTTCGAAGCAGGGAGACAGCTCTATACTAATACAAATTTCTTATTAGAGGCACTGGATTTGTTTAGTGTAAGTAAGGTTGAGGCACAGATCTGGCTTTTAGATGCCGAAAAAGCATTTGATCTTGATTCTTGGAATTGTCTTTTTAAGATTTTAGAAACGTTTGGTTTCCCAAATGAGTTTATATTCTTATTAAAACACCTTTATATGAATTCCCAGGTGAAACTATTAATCAACTCTGTCAATATAGGGACATGCCAAATAAATAGAGGCACCAGACAAGGTTGTCACCTCTCCCCGATTTTATTTGCACTATTTATAGAGCCATTAGCAATTGCAATCAGGGAAAAAAGAGCCCATACGGTCCAGGCTCAAGGAATGACAAACATAAAACTATAGGCTGACAATATTGGTCTTTTTTTGGACTCAAAGATAGACATTCAGGCGGAAGTTATGAGGGTGTTTGCAGACTTCTAAAAAATAGGAGGTTATAAAATCAATAAGACCAAAACATAATTTATATTATGTAATTGTGATGTGAATTCTCTTTTATCAGAATTTAGACAGATATACAACACTCGCCCTAAGAGGTATTCAGGGATCTATGTAACGGAGAGAGTAGAAGATCTTTTTTCCTTAAATTATATTCCATTGTTGAAAAAGGTGTACTCTCAGCTAACACAATGGAATCAGCTCCCGTTATAAATAATTAGACGCGTTGCGTTAATTCGAATGTCTATCCTTCCACTGTTTCATTTTCTTTTTAGTTCAGCTCCCCGTGCAAAACAGACAACCTTTTTTAAAGTAATAGATAGTATGTTTTCCTTTTTCCTATGGGCAAATGAGGTACCAAGATTGGCACTCGGCACTTTAAACAATCCTGTCGCAGAAGGAGGATTTTCTCTTCCAAATATTAGAAATTATTATTACGCAACATTTGCACATCACAGTTTTAGATTTTTCTTCTTAGATCCTCAAGAGGCAGATAACTTTTTTATGAAAAAGGTCCTAAGTGAATATAACATCATTGACCTTATAAGAGTTCCTAAGTACCCTAAGAAAGTACGCTATAAGATCCTACAATGGCTACTTAAACAAAAAAAACTGCTTTTAGCACACTACCATATTTTAAGAATTAATATTTCAACCCGGCTTTCGAATATATATACAGGGGAAACAGCTATTTTAGAGAAAAATATATTAAGGTTGTGGGAAGAAAATGGGTATGTCCAGATCCAGGATTTCATCTAGGGGAACTGTTGGAAAAACTGGGCAGAGATTGAAACGGGGCTTCAACACTCAAACACAATTTTAAAGTGGTCATTTATTAGATTAAAACCTATATTGGAAAAGCTAGATATGGAAAATCTGTGTTTTAAAACTAATATCAGTGAAGCCCTTAACTGCCCCATACAACAGAAGATTAGTAACTGGATTAAAATCTTTGAGGAGAATAATTCTCTTTCATTATACGAAAAAGATAGGGATAGATGGAAGAAAAGGAAAGATATACAGATTCTTAAATCAACCTGGAATAGGCTTAATAAGTTGAATGCAGTGATATTCAGAGGGGCGAATTTTAAACGTATGCAATACTATTTGAAATGGTTGATATATAGAACACACTCCTTTCTTCATAAAATATACCCGCAAATAGAAGACAAATAGAGTTCGTTGTGCAGAAAAAGGCACCTGGACGCATATCATTTGGGAGTGCCCAAAAATCAGGATTCAGGAGTCTGTGGGAGGAGATCAAGAAATATATCAGATTTACAATAGATCCCCTCATCTCACTCGATGAATCCATCGCAGTTTTGGGCTGCTCACCTGCTATCTCTCCACACGAGGAATGCTTGTTTATTGCAGCATTAATAGCAAGATGTCTAATCCTGCAAATCTGGAGAACAGAGAAGGTGCCTACCTTCAATGCACGGAGAGCATAATTGTCTAAAATACTAGCACTGGAAAAGAAAAATGCAATAAGATCAGGAGCAGTAACAAAGTATAAGAAATATTGGAGTGTGTTCGAAATATAGGAATAACTTGCTGTAGTTGGTATAGGATAGAACATATATGTACGTACTTATCATGAAATAGCACTTTGTACTCTATTTTAATGTGATCTTTTTTCTGTATGTTTGTAGTATTTGGTATAAAAAGATAGAACACATATGTTCGTATGTACCCTGATTTAGCACTTTGCACTTTAACTTAACATGATCTTTTTCTGTATTACAGGAATATTATGATTGCACTGTTGAGCACTTTGAAATGAGTATTTATAATATTTAACACGTTGCACCTTAGATTTAAGCCAATCTTTTACTTCCTCAATGACTTTGAATATGTATTTACATATGATAATATTGTATGTTTGTAATATCTAATAACTCTCAATAATTTTTTATTTTTTTTAAAAGAATCATCTGGGCTGGAATTCCGGCGTGGGGGCGACCTCTCAGTGACAGCGAATTACTCCTCTAACTTAAAGGGAAGTGATGTTGTTTATATAATAAACATGACTGATGTTGCCAAGAAAAAGTCGCAGTCAGACTGCTATTGTTGATTCTATTGTTATAGCTCTGTCGCCGAAAGGACATTAACAAACAAAAAGATTTTGCCTAGTGAACTAAGCCCTTTGCACAGAATATTCAAGGTATTTTATAATATACCTACGAAGTGGAAATGTAAGCAAATCTAGCTCAGAGAATATTGTCCTGCACAGGCTTGCAGGGAAATGTATGTTGTATTTCAATGTTCTTAAGAAAAGAAGCCAGCTTAAAAACGTGAGCATGTAAAATAGTAGTGTTTCTAACGGGGCCTAAAATGAGTTCACATGAAGCCTACTCCTTGGACGTGAGACAACTAAAAAAGCTTCCTAAAAACAATGCTAACAATATATGTTGTGGCACAAAAATCTAAAATCAATTAGGGCATTGTGCTCTTTTGAGAATAAAAGCATTCAGAATGCCAACATATTCTAACATCAATATAAAAAGCAAATCAAAAAGGTGCAATTTAAAAGCAATTTAGAACAATAAAAATATGGCCAAATTAAAATGTCCCACAACTCGAAAATGTCAGATTGTTTATGTGTTCTAGCAGTAGACAAAATATTGCTGTTCCCAGCAACCGCAGATGCTGTTTCCAGAGGCGCCCAACACATCAGTTCCACAGAGCAAACATGTCTAAGTCCACCCCCCTCAGTGTCCACCAAGGGAAGAACAGCTGGTAATGAATCCGCAGAAGATAAGCCAGGA